>NC_139009.1:57969571-60369571 GCF_964374135.1 Grampus griseus
AGCGGAGTGAGGATTCCAACAAGATACTCCAACTCCAAATCCCGAGCTCTTTCCAGACCTCACCACTGTGCTTTAGGAAGAGGCCGGAGCCTCTTCTCTGGGCTTTGAGGCTTTCTCTGCCTAAGGTACAGTAGCTCTGGGCAGGCGTTGGTGATGAACACGCCCAGGTTCTATTTTTACCACCTCAGCCTCTGAATAGATGTCTCCACCAGTCAGATCTGCCTGTTGGGGTCATAAAAATAATCATAATGATGAGAAATCTCACTCTTTTTCTCCACCTCATGGCGAAGTATCTTTGGGGAGCAATTAGTTAATTCCCTGTTATCCCTTAGGAAGCTTTCATCGTCCCAGAAAAGTAACCAAAGGAATTTTCCTGAAACAATTTTCATTCGCATCAATCCAAAGCCCAACGCACAAAACTCTTTCGAGGGTGTTAATCTCATTAAGAGCATCTTATATAAAGTTGCTTGAACACCAACCACAATTTTTGTGAAGGGTGAGTCTATAGGCCCATATTTGTACAATGTGGCCCCCTTGTCCTTGCCAGAGCTACCTGAAACACCAGTGGAGACCGGGCCCAGGAGAAACCAATCCACTAGTCGGGCTGAGCCAATCAGATTCTCCCTTTCTAAAGGGGGTAAGAGAGAGGTAGGCACTGGCTCTGTAATTCCAGACCAGGCAGGATTTGTGCCACAGCGAGCTGAGCCAAATGCGAGATGTAGACGGACGTCCACAGAGCTGAGAAGCGGGTGGTGCACCCTCATTCTGAGAGCCACAGCCGGCAAGCAGACCTGATGAGGACACCATGCTGGATCAGAGGAGGGAGCGGGGAGAAATCCCGAAAGACGAGTAATTACCCCACAAAGGCCAGAGACCCCACAATGACAGTGCATTTAGTGTTGAATGCTGCCGCAGAAGCCACTGTGAGGGGAGAGAGAACGGACCGGTGCACTAAGCGTGGCCCACGTGGTGAGCACAGAATGTGGAAAAGGCCTCCTGGCTGCTGCCCCTCCTTTCATTGTTCTCCAGATGTTTCTGGTTTCCCTCCTTACAGCAGCTTTTTCTAAACTTCTCTCCCCACCCCCCGCCCCTTCATTTTCAGGTAGAGATCAACCTCCTCTGTCAGGAAGAAGATCAAAGCCTCCAAGGGGAGGTGTGTCAATGCCCCCTCACTCCACAAACTCCCCGTTTCATCACCCACCCATCCCTTCTTCCTTATCCGTTACAAAGGAAACATGTCTCCTCCTTTATGAAGCTGAGTCTTCGATGTCCTGTGGATCCTGAGGCCTCGGACTGCTGCGATCCCTCCATGCATCATTTATTCGCTCTTTTGCATTTTCAATCTCTCCTTGTCTGACAGCACCTGCCTATTTGCCTGTAAATGTGCTCCAGGTTCTCCAGCCCTAAAATCACCTTCCTCAACCCCAGCCCTTCCTCCAACTACTGCCCTGCTTCCCTCACTCTCTTCAAAGCCAAGCTTCTCGAAGGAGTCCCCTACATACAAACAAGTTTGGTTCCGAGAGCCCTTTCGTTAAGTCCAGTGACGTTAGCCTAGGTACCCAACGAACACCGTAATAGGTTTATAATACTTTTCACACAAATAATACATAAAAAACAAACACAAAAAATAAAGAAAACATTTTTAATCTTACAGTACAGTACCCTGAAAAGTACAGTAGTACAGGACAACAGCTGGCATCCAGGGGCTGGCATCAGTGAAGAGGCAAGAAGAGTTACTGACTGGAGGAGGGAGAGGAGGGGGGAGATGGTAGAGCTGAAGGATCGTCAGCCATAGGAGATGAGGGCAAGATGCAGTTTCACTCACGCCTGACGTGGATGGCACAGGTTCTGGTTCCTTGCTGGATTCAGTTCTATCTACTCCCTTGAATAAACGATCCAGTGATGTCTGGGTAGTAGCTCTTTTCTTCTTGTCAGAGATGACACGGTAGCACTGGATTGCATTCTGAACGGCTGCTGCAACCTTCATGTGCAGTTCTACGTTCAGGTCCTGTGCCTCAAAAACTCACAGTGCCTAACAGTGCCCTAATAGTGCCACCTCACATAAAGAAAATCCCCTCGCCATTTCCTGCGTCATAAATCTCTTTGGGTCTTCAGTTACTTCTTCTTCCCCCACTTTTGTTTCCATCATGATCGCTTGGCGTTTCTTAGCAGTACCAGCTACCTCACCGCTGCTTCTACACTTGCTTCCAAACAGCCTGGGCTTGAAATAAAGACACTGTACTACTGTACTCTATACTGTACAGTAAAGTACACAAAAGCACAACCACTTGTAGAGGATACACGCACCTGACGATGTACGCCAGACACGTGAACTAACTTACATGACTGGACATGCAAAGGCACGTTGGCATCTTTGAGAGTTTGCAACGTGAAGGTTCGTAGGTAGGGGAAATGCTGTACTCTATACTTCATCCAGTTTCATTCCATCCTCGACTCACCCTCCCCAGCATCTTTGGGAAATGGCTCCGGGGAAACAAGGAGAGCTCTCAACTGTGAAATGTTACATCCTGGTCCCAGTCTCCCTCATAGAACATCCAGCGCTGTCGCCCATCCCCTCTCTATTGGTCGTGGTTCAAACGGAACGCAAATGGCGCGCACCAGCTTAGGGGCTTTTGCCAAACCACCCTACACCGCTGTAAATTCACAAGGAACGGTGCAGAATGCTGGGGCCAGCAACAGAAGAGCTACCAGAACCAGTGGGAGCTGCGGGACCGCGGGCCTGCGGTGGAGGGTAAGGGCGAGGGAACACACACCGCTCACCTGCCTCCTCCCCTCACCCCCCCCAGTGCACCCCATTGGTTGAACCCAACCAGAGTCCAGAAAGCAACAGAACTGTTGCTGCAGGGCGACCGTCTCCTCCCAGGAGACGAATGGGAGTGGGCTGGGGGGACAGAGGACCCAGCTCTGCCCCTTCTCCTCCTGACTTTCTTCTCGCCCGGTTTCTGTCACCCAGCCCTGCTGGCTGTTCTCCTAACATTTTGACCACACTTGTCGGGGTCATCACTGGTCTCCCTTCTTCTCTTCTTAAACGTCTCGTATTAGACCCTATGCCCGATTACTTTTGCTCTTCCCAAACTCTGTCTCTCCCTCCTTTAGCAACTTTGTTTCCCCCAAGGTGTCCACGACAACCCCCAAGATGATGGAGATCTGAGTCCTCAACTCTGACCTCTCACTGACCTCTTGCTGACTTGCATTGAACTCTGACCCCCACTAGTCATCACCACACAATTTCCCCCAGGAAGCATCTGTGCCTCAAACACAACACATTCAAAGCAAAACTCATTCTCTTCTCCCTCAGGCTCCTGGCCATGCTCCCCTCTTCGTTAACCACAGGTACCCCTGACTCTGTTTGCTTTTCAGTCTTTCTCCTCAAAGGGTGGTGCAAATCCTGCCATGTGGCCATACGGACATCCCTGGGAGCACAGGACAAACACAGAATGTCAGGCCCCACCCAGACCCACTGAATCAGAATCTGTGTTTTAACGAGATCCCCAGGTGGTCCCCATACACAGTAAAATTTGGAAGTGCTGGTTTACAGCATATATCACAACCATTCTTCTTTCCAGGGAACATCGTATTAACATGTATCAGACTTTCAGGCTTGATATTAAAACAGAAGGAAGGAAACTCGGCAGCAAACAGCAACCCTGTAGACCTCCCCCTACCGCCCATTCACTGCTTTGGACTTTTTCTTAGAGGAAGTTGCCTTAAGGAGGATTGTATGCATATATATTTCGTATTGTTTTAAGAAATCTTTACTGGTCCCCTCAGTCTTTCTTGCCTATCCTTGGAGGGCTCTGAAAAGCACTCATATCATCCTTTATGTGAAAAAAAAAAAAAGGGATGAGGAGAGAATTGGGGTATTCAAAATGAGAATCCCACCAGTCTGGAAAAGTCCCAGCTGACGTTTCCCACGGACTCCATGTAGAATCCATGACACGCAGGTCGATCTCATCAGGATTTTTCTCTCTCTGAGCCTGTTTCTTCATCTATAAAATGGGGAGATAACAGTAACTCCTTTATAATGTTTCTTTAAGGATTAAAAGTGGCAAAATATGTGAAATATGCCCTCCAAATGGAGCGTTCAATGTTCATTGAATGAAGAAAGGACATCATTTAATGTACGGAGTCTTAGTTTACTCAAATGGAAAATGAAGACTATAATACCAAATTCATCAAATGTGGGTTCCCCGGCTCTCTCTATCATGCCTCCACCAGTCCCCACACACCTGCACAAACATGTATCTCTACATGCATGTACACATCCACATGCATGCACCTATGCAGGCACATGCTCTCACGCACATACACACATGCACGTGTGTACTCGCACACACTCGCATACACACGTGTACACACATAACCACCAGCAGGAACTCTGGCCAATTCCTCCCATGTCTCCTCTGCAGTCGCCTCCTCTCCAGATTCCCTCACGGGGATGGGGACAACTACAGAGCCTCCGCCTGCCTACCCGCTGCTATCCTGGCCCCTCCAGCCCTCCCTCCTCACCAGGCACAGTGATCATTATAAAATCCAAGGCTGATTGCTTCACTCCTGCTCGAAACCCTCATACTATAGGCAGGCCAAACTCACCACGCATCCCTCGACACACTGTGAAGTTCCGTCCCGCTGGTCCGTCTCACACATTACGCCTCCTCTACTGAAAATCGTCTTCCCCAAGTAACTGGTTCCTGTTTGTCAAAACTCAGCTTAAGCATGGGCTCTTCTCACTTTCCCCGATGCCTCCTGCCAGAGACAGCCCCTCCTCAAGGTTCTCAGCACCCAGGCGGATGCAAACCTCTGATGTCCCCTTTTCTTCCCCTTAGGCTGCAAGGGCTCCTCCAGGGCGAGGACCTGCCGTATCTGACCTTGCATTTTCACTGTCCACCAGCCCAAAGCGTGGGGCACAGCAGATGTAGACGCTGGTTATAAGTGCTGGTTGAAGAAGAAGGTGAGGAATACTGTCCCTCAGCCCAGCCCAGCCCCCAGACTCATCTGCAGTCACAGGATCCCCAGTGCTCACAGGAGACACGAGGCTCCACCAGAAAGACCACACCGCCTCCTGTTTTGAGGTGCAAATCAAGGCACCAGGACACGTTCAGCCTTGTCTTTTGAGTTAGAGCTGCAGAGCTGAGGAGGGAATCCACAGCATGAGCCTTGCGGGGGGCCAATCCCTCTGTCAGCTCCACCCCCGCCCAGGATCCTGGTCAGCACCTGAGCTGCGCCGTCGAAGGGCGACCGTTGAACAATGACCAAACTCCTCCCTGCGGTTCCCGCGCACAGTTTCCTTGGGCTTCCTTCAAAGCAGAAAAACAATTGTTCTTTCCAAAAGAAGGGAATGCTGGGGAGGAGAAGGTTTCTTGCCCAGAAGTAAAGATCCAGATACCCTTTGCCTAGCTGGAGAGATTTCTCAAGACTGGGCACCACCACGCAGGCAGCACACCCCACCGCCCAAGGGGAGCAGGTCTGACGAGAGGCCCTGAGTGCGATGGACAAGGTCATAAGTGTGAAGTGAGCAGAGCGGGGATTGAGTGACAGCAGCTTCCGCCCACACCACCACTGCGGTCCTCTCCATCCCCTTCCAAACTCCATCTGTGCAAATGCCATAGACACCAACATAAAATTTACATTTATTGAGCGAAGTCTTGCCATGCATGGACAGGCACTGTTCAAGGAGCTTGGGAGCCTCCAAATATAAGATCTGACCAGGCTTCTGACCTCAAGTATCAACGAGCTCTACCCTGGGCTGGGTACCACGGCGGGTATGAAAGAACTGGACAACAGTTCTTGCCCTGGAGAAGAAGGTTACATCTCGTTGGAGCCAGGGCATAAAGCCCACATGCAGGAAATAAAGAACCCCATGAGGCAGGATGTACCCATAAGCTCAGCTGGGTGGCACAGACATTAGCTGCTCTTAAACTTAAGTGAAGAAAGAGAAAGAGCTGTGTGGACAGAAATCCTGGGGAAGGTTCATGGAGGGGCACCTGGCAGGATGGATAGGCGAGGTGAGGAGGGCATTGCAGATGGGGAACAGCACACGCAAAGGCACAGAATATGATTCGTCGTCCTGGTGCCTCTGTAGCAAAGACATGGATTTCTGCTCGTTATGTTGGTTGTGCCTTATGTTGACTGATGGTTCACTTTGAAATCAGCCCTGATTTCAGTCTGGGTGGGTTAAGTCATCCTCCTTGCCCAGCCGTGTAAACAAAACTGCAGAGCAAAGCCAAACCACAGAGAGTTAGTCAGACAAGGAGAGGAGAAGCAGCCTTGAGAACCAGCACTCTCTCCTTCCTAAAAGACCAGGGAGGAAGCCTGGGCCTTCCACCACCCTGTCTGCAATCTCGTCATCTTTGCTTAAAAACACTGAAATCAACCCGAGTGGAAAAGACAGCTGCAAAGGCGTGGAGAGCTGCTCAGAGATTTGTCAGTTTATTTATCCACCTCCTAGCCTTTGACTGATTCAACTGACGGTCGAAGTTCCCTGCAAGATAACATACGCTCAGAGGAAAGAGAACTCTGTAGTGGGCAGCTTCCGAAACGTCTCCCAATGACCCCCTGCCCCCCAATGCTCCTGTAGCCTCCTCCCCTTGAATGTGGGCTGGACCTAGTGACAGACTCCTAATTAGGAGAATAGAGTCAAAAGGGATGGGCTGTCATTTGCAAATTAGATCTGAGACTGTGACTTCCGTCTAGCTCACTCTTTCTGTCTCTCTGGCTTGTCTAGCTTGCTCACCCTGATGAATCAGCTACCATGTTGTGAGCTGCACCCCACAGAGAGAACCATATGGCCAGGAACTGAGGGTGGCCTCTGGGCAATGGCCATCAACCAGCTGAATCCTGCTAACAACACTGACTTGGGAGAGGATCCTGCCGTGGTGGGGGGAGGGGAGCCTAGAATGACGGTGGCCCCGGCTGAAACCCTAATGGCCGCTTAGGAGCCGGAGGACCCAGGCAAGCCTTTCCTGAGCCACAGAAACTGGGAGATAATAAATATTGTTTTGAGTCCTTAAGTTTGGGGTTATTTGTTACACAGCAATAGATAACAAATACACTCTCCAGTTAGGCTTCCAGGAATTAAAAACAAGACCATATCTGTACCTGAGCTGACACCCATGCCTGATACAGCCAGAAATGCCCCCCGAATATAAATGTGCCCCCATTGTCACTCTTAATTACCATTTCCCCCAAATGGTTTTCAGATCATTCAACTTGAGAATTACTTTCATGTGTGTGTGTAGAAATTCCGGGCGAAGCAGAAGTCCTTAACATTATGCCGGACTCTCTCATATGTCGACAGACACCGCAAGTCCCCTTGGGGAAAATCTTTCTTCTCACAGGAGTCAGTGGGCCTCCCGTTTGCAAAGTAGTCCCCGCGGCTTTAGGCTGGGGTCACAGTCAACGTATTTAACCGCAGGTCTGGGCATAAGAGCTGACCAGGACAGAAGCTGGCTGACCCATCATGTCAGAGGTCAGCCCCAGCCCCGTGGAAAGGGTGTGCCAGACCTCTGGGAGACTGGACAAGGGGTTCACCTCTCTGACAGCCCATGATAGGCAGCATTCTGGAAAGAGGCAGCACTGTGTGTCAAAGGAGAGCCGAGACACTTGTCCTAAACCTGGCAGCGTGGACTGGATGGTCTTCTCTGAAGATCCTATCAGGAAAAGACACCAAGAACTCCAAGGAGGAACTCGCCAGCAGGAAAAGAGGAAGGAGTTGCTTGTTTGTTGGAAGGGAGGTAACCTGGGTTGGCCCCAAGGAGCCAAGCGTTACCAAGGAGGTTGGTTCCCATGGGTCCGTGGCTGAGGCTGGAACCTCTCCAGACATTCCTGTCCTGGTGCCGTGTGAAGCTCTGCGGACCAGTGGCTGAGCTAGCGTATGTGATTTCAAAGGGCTGAGAGCCCCATGTGGGACTTCATGAGTTCAGTTCTGAGCATAAAATGTTGGAGGTGAGGTGGGCTTCCCTGGTGGCGCAGTGGTTGAGAGTCCGCCTGCCAATGCTGGGGAAACGGGTTCGTGCCCCGGTCCAGGAAGATCCCACATGCCGCGGAGTGGCTGGGCCCGTGAGCCATGGCCGCTGAGCCTGCGCGTCCGGAGCCTGTGCTCCACAGCAGGAGAGGCCCACGTACCGCAAAAAAAAAAAAAAAAAAAAAAAAAAATTGGAGGTGAGGTACCCAAATGAAAATGTCTAGCGCCTAAATAAACGGGTCTTTTCAAAGGAGCTCAAAACTGAAGATAAGGATTTTTTTATGGTGGTAAGATATACATAACATAAAATTTACCCTTTTAACCATTTTTAAGTGGACGGTCAGTAGCATTATGTATACGTTCACCACATTATTGTCTAACCACCCCCATCATCTATCTCCAAGATTCTTTTCATCTTGCAAAACTGAAATGCTGTACCTATTAAGCAATAACTCCCCCCTCTTCCCTCCCCCCCAGCCCTTGGTAACCTCAATTCTCCTTTCTGTCGGTATGAATTTGCCTATTCTGAGATCCTCATGTAAATGGAATCATAAAAATATTTGTCCTTTCGTGTCCGGCTCATTTCACTTAGAATAATGTCTTCAAGGTTTATTCATGTTGTAGCATGATCAGAACTTCATTCCTTTTTAAGATATACTACCATGCCATTGCACATCTATACCACATTTTTTTATCCATTCATCTGTCATCTGTCAATGGACATTTGGGTTACTTCCACCTTTTTGGCTATTGTGAATAATGGTGCTATGGGCGTGGGTGTACAAATATCTATCTGAGAGCCTGTTTTCAATTCCTTTGGTTGTATACCTAGATGGAATTGCTGGATCATATGGTAATACCATGTTTAACTTTTTTAGGAACTGCCATACTGTTTTCCACAAGCGAGGCACCATTTTGCATTCCTACCAGCAATGCACAAGGTTTCCAATTTCTTCACAACCTCACCAACACTTGCTTTCCGTTGTTTCTTTGTTTTTCATGGTAACCATTCTAATGTGTGTGAGGTAGTATCTCGTTGTGGTTTAGATTTGCATTTCCCTGATCATTAGTGATGTTTAGCATTGTCCCATGTGCTTATTGGCCATTTGTATAGAAGATACAGTTTTCTGAATTGTCAGCAGATACGCGCTGAAGTCATGGGTGGCACCCGCTGCTCCTTTCCCATCCAGTATCCATCTTCTCCTTCATTCTTAATACTCCCAGCTTTGTTCACATCTGCGTTGTGTACAGCTAGATCATTCACTTCCCATGACACTCTCCTGGTTACAAGAGGCCATGGGATCCGGTTCTGAAATTGGAGCGCTCCGGAGACTCCCGAGTTAGCTTTCATGAAATGTGACAGACTTAGCATCCTCCTTTTGCCTTTTGCCCTATTCCGTCCTCCTTCCTCCTGCCTGGAATGTAGTTGTGCTGCCAGAAGATGTGGCAGCCATCTTGCACCATAGGGAAAAAAGCCACACACTAAGGCTGGCAAAGCAGATCTACAAAAGGAGCACAGACAGTCCTGGACCGACAGCCTGCCCCCAAACTCCCTGTTACATGAGAAAGATAAGCCTCTTGCTTATATCGGCCACCATTTGCTGGGTTTCTGTTACATACAGCCAAGCACAATCTTAGCTGACTTATCATAGGAGCAGATCTGCTCAGATGAGTGTATAGAGAAAAGAATAAAAGAGAGTAGTGTCCTGGGAAACGCTGAGAGGTGACAGAAGGCAGCAGGGAAATCATTCAGAGCAGGGACTAACTGAGAGTGACTAAATGAATGTAGAAAACATGAGGTTATGGTATCAGATGAATGAAGCAAAGAGAGCATTCAGGACAGAAGGTCGACACGTTAGAAGCTGAAGAAACATCCAGTAAGAAAAGCACTGGAAAGCATGGATTCAACAAAAACGAGTCTTAGAGACCTGTTGGGGAGAGTCATATTGCCTGGGTTGAGGAGTGGATAGGAATCAGGAGGAGAAAGAGAGTGTGAGGAAATGGGGGAAGCTGTGGTGCTAACAAGGAGAGCACAGCACGTGCGGCCCAAGGAGGTATTTTTACAGATGAGAAGCACGAGAAAGGCTGACAGTTGGAACCAGAAGAGAGGCAGAGACTGACAATTTGGAAGAGAGGGCATAATGCTAACTGTCTCCTTTTGGCCAGTAGTAGAATCCTCCAGCTGTTAACTGGGCACTGGGTCACCCAGCACTGCCTGTATTTCCCTGCCTCCCATCCTCCCATAGGTTTGGTCGTCTGACTAATTTGGGCCAGTGCTACATCAGCAAAAGTTAGGTGTTAAATGTCTGGGTTATTTCCTTCAAGATGCTTGCTGTGGACACACTCTCTCCTTCCCTGATGGCTAGGAGATTGCAGCAGCTGCTTTGGACCTGGAGAAGGATGTCACTTACAGAGGTTGGCAGATCGGCTCACTGGCCTGGGTTCCCAGATGACCTTGGAGAGTGGAGCCCTCTATCTGCCCTAACTGCCCACCTACCTTTGGAACAGGATGTGAGGAGTGAAAACTCTTCCATCTTATTTAAACCACTGTATTCAGGACTCTTTCTTAAAGCAGCCTAGCTTATCTAATAACGATGGGAGCCAGAACAGTGGTGCTGAAAAGCCTTCAGTCTACAAGTTCATAAGGCCATGTAAAAATAAAGTTTGAGGGCTTCCCTGGTGGCGCAGTGGTTGAGAATCTGCCTGCCAATGCAGGGCACACGGGTTCGAGCCCTGGTCTGGGAAGATCCCACGTGCCGCGGAGCAACTGAGCCTGTGAGCCACAGCTACTAAGCCTGTGCGTCTGGAGCCTGTGCTCCATGGCAAGAGAGGCCGCGATAGTAAGAGGCCCACGCACCGCGATGAAGAGTGGCTCCCGCTCTCTGCAACTAGAGAAAGCCCTCGCACAGAAACAAAGACCCGACACAGCATAAATAAATAAATAAATAAATTTAAAAAAAAAAAAAATAAAGTTTGGTTTATACATTTAAATGCACTCAGTTTATTGGTTGCCTTTTATTTTGAGATTACATCCTTCCTAATTTTTTTTTTTTTTTCGGTACGCGGGCCTCTCACTGTTGTGGCCTCTCCCATTGTGGAGCACGGGCTCCGGACTAAGTTTCGTTATATTAAAATGTCCATCCTCTTAAGCAGATCAAAGGTTGCATGGGGCCCATATTCAGAGGGGATTGGCTGCAAAGGAGCATAGGAAACCTTTTAGGACAAGGAAGCCATTCCATATCTGGATTATGGAAGTGAGTCTAGGATTATCAAAATTCCTCAAATTTTAAATGGATGGACTTTATTGTACGTAAATAACACTGTAATAAAAATAAAAAATGATCCTTGTTGTTTTTTTTAAGGGACAATGTAGCTTTTAATGAATTAACAATGTTGGTTGGGATGACCTTGCAGAATAAAACCACCTTCGAGTAATTCAAATTTAGACCAACTAGTCAAATGCTCTATCACCTATTGTAAAATGATCTTTCTTTTATAAAAACAATGGGAGTAAAAATTGGTTGTCATTTTTCAAGACTTACTTTGTAAACTAAGAAGGTGGCAACCTTACGTGGATGCCCAAATTTTTTTCAAATTTTTCAGAGCTAAGAAATTGACGAGTCTGAGAGCCCCTGTAGTCCTTCTCTATAGCTGCGTAATAAATTACCCCCCCAAATTTAGCAAAGTAATAAACATTTGTTATTTCACAGTTCCTGCAAGTTGGGGATCTAGCCAGGTTTAGCTGGGTCCTCTGGCTTAGGGTCTCTCACGAGGTTGCAGTCAAGGTGTCGGCCAGGACTACGGTCTCACCCAAAGGCTGGACTGAGGGAGGCTTCACCGCCAGGCTCACTCACTGGTTCTCGGCAGGATTCGGTGCTTCACAGGCTGCTGGACTGAGGACGGCAGTCCCCTGTTGGCTGTTGTCCCAAGGCCCCCCTCAGTTCCTTGCTTCATGGGCCTTTGCACGGGCCAGCTCCCGACCGACATGGCAGCCGGCTTCCAGAAGAGCGAGCAAGTGGAGAAGCAGGAGAGGGCAAGCGAGACAGAACCAGAGTTGTCAGAGGCTGCTTTCCACGGCCACCTGTCTGAACACAGGCGAGCTGGCTTGGCGCGGCAGCCAGCCTTCTCCAGGGGGACAGGAGAAAAGGAGAAGCTGGGAGCCACCACGCCTACCTGTGGAATGTTGATGGAAGCCGGGGGGTAGGGGACTGCTGGATCTATTTTCTCCCCAAATTAGGACAGCTGCCGAGAAGGGGGGCAGGTGGTCGAGCAGGAGGTTTGAGGGGACTTGAGAACTTTGAAATAGCGGGTGTGGGCGACAGGGTCCAGACGGAGCGCAGAAACCCTGTGGTGCTCTAGCTAGGACCTGCTCTGGGAAAGCTGTGCTCCAAGGCTCCAGGCAGCTTCTGTCCGAAACGACGAGTCAGCACTTAACCCCCCCACCCCAGGCAGATTTGCCTCTTTCTGAGAAAACTACCTCGAGTCCAGCAAAGTCCACACATCATCCCCGAGGGGACTTGTGCAGCCGCCCGGAAGCTGAATGTAGATGTTCTAGCCAGACAGGAGCTTCACCTGGTGCTGAGGGGAGCCAGAGGGACTCCCCTTCGACATCCTCCACGTCGGATCCCCACCGAGTGCGCTCCCATCCTGCAGGGCAGGAAGACAGGGCTACCCTGACAGGTGGGACTGGATGGACAGCCGTGCTGTCAAATGTCCTAGGAAAGGCAGATCCCCGCACAGCAACTGAAAGGATCTCAGCCTTGGGCTGCGGTGAAAAGGCATTTCCTCTTCTCTCTGGGCCTGGAGACAAAGTAAAGTCTGTCCCAGAGGTGAATTCCAGTCCCCACCCTCTCTCCCACTGGAAGGCCAGGCTGTAGGGAGGGTGTATACGGCCCTCTCATTGGAGGAGAGATGACGACGATAGAACTCTGCTCCCCGAGGATGGGCTGGTGGCCCTAAGAACCACCGCGTCTGGAAGGTGGATACCAGGACACTCTGTATGTCACTGCCCTCTGCTTGTACGAGCCTCCAGGACAGTCTATTAAATATGTCCGCCTGATCACAACCGCATGGCTGGGCATTGAGAAAAAAGTTGACCCACATCTTTGCATGGAATAGCGGAAAGAAGAGCAGCGTCTCTCGTCCCCGGCCCAGGCCGCCACGTGCTGACATGACGTGGGAGCAGAGCAGGGCCACATACAAGTTCTTGTAAGACAGCACGCTGAGAGAAGCTTGGGAGAGGGGAGGGAGGAGGTCGATTGAAATGTGAGTTTCTACCAGCAGATAACTGCTGAGAGTCACACATACTGGTCAAAGCATGACAAGCGAGTCTGGGTTTGGGGGATTCAAGGCTGAATCACGGTCCACCCATGTGCAGCTGCCCTTCAGTGTGGCTGGCACTCCCGGCCGCATGCCCTAGCCCAGGTCCTTTCAGATCTGCTCTCAGCCAGACCTCTGAGGAACCAGTGCCGCCAAGCCAGCCGTGAAGATTAGCTGGCGAGCTGGCCGCCCGAGAGGCTGATGTCTGCCCTTCTCCCCACCAGGGCCATATCCCTCATGGAGCAAGAAGCAGGCGTTATTGAGACCCAGAGTCCCAAAGCCAACTCCACACCCAGGAATTCAGAATTGTTTTGAACAACCAGATCCAACTTCCAAATCAAGACAAAACTCCCGCTTACCTTGGACCCTCATTTTAGCTACTGACAGAGACAAAGGTGCCCTGGTCACACCCAGCCTGAGACCCGGAGGCAGACAGCATGCTTACCTTGAAGACACTGACATTCTTTTCTGGTCCCTACTGTGCTGTGGACTGAGAAGTATCCCAGCCTTGCCGCCCCCCGCTGTATTATACCCTGTACCAAAGGGGTAGCAGCCAAAAAAAAGACAAAAGAGAACACATTTTAAGGAGTAGGCTATTTAAAGATAGATTTACTTTCTTGATTTCTACACCTGAATTTTAAAATCACGGAAGGTTGCAATTTGCCCGCAAATGTCAGACAGGCGTCAGCCTCCTGAATTCTCTGCTCAAAACCAGCCCCGTGGGGATTTTAAATGGTGGGCACGGGATGGATGGGCTTTTTCCACCAAAAAGCAGGAGTGGTAGAGGCTTTGCATAACTGTAGGAGGGCTTTTTGTATGTAAATCCAGCATCTAATTAACACACCCACCTAGGGCGGTCATCCGTCAGGCAGGAATCCCGCTTCTCCACAACCCCTCTTTCCACAAGAAGCAAGGGCTCCAGGCCCAGCTCTCCCCGGCAACAGCCATTTCCTGGATCCAGTTAAGGAGGCAGGAAGAAACTACAGTACAGAAATCTACAGGACAGAGGGAAACAGTTTTCAGCCTAGGGGCCCTGCCCTGCAGACACCACCTCCTTTCTCATGCCTTGACCCTGGGTGGGACGCAGGATGGGCCCGTCTTGCAGGTGAATATTTATCTCTGTATTTAGAGGACTCTTGGGAATTTTCTGAGCAAGTACGGGACAAGCGATTTGTTCCAAAGCAATGCCGCGCTTGCCCTGTCACTGTGACGTATTGTGGCCCCAAAGAAATACTGTTTGGTCCCTGCGATCACAGCTCCTTTGGGGTCTCCAAGCGCCACCTGGTGGTCACTGGGCGCCCCCGCAGCTTCTGTCACCCGATCACCATTCCGTTATCCCAGCCACACCCGGGGTGCGGGAGACAAAAGGCTGAAGGCCCTCTGCCATCGGCCTTCCAAAGGCAGGCCTAGGTCGACTGCAGCAACTGCCGCTGAGCCCGGTGCGTCTGGGGCTCTGGGCACAGGTAGAGGTGGTGGCCAGGTGGGAGGAGCTGCGATGAGAACTCTGCGCCTCCCCTCCGGAACGTAGATTCCAGAACGGCGGGTGCCTTCAGGGCCTAGAAAAGTGCCTGATGCACAGTGGCTGCTTACCGAGCATTTCTGGAAGGGGAAGGAGGGGAGGCCGTGGTGGGTGAGAACAGGGAGCGGGGTGACCCCGGAGTCTGCCGCAGGAGTGGCTGCCCAGTGCGGGTAAATGGCCTCTCGTGGTGACTACATTTCTTTTCTTCCTCCGACTCCCGCGGGATTTTGCCCATTTAGATCGAGACAGACTGAGGAGGCACACTGCCCCTTTGTGGCCTCTGCCGGTCACAGCAGCTCCGAGACTTCCACCTTCTGTAACCATTTCTCCGCTCTGTGCATTTGAGTAACCCTGTACTTCCTCCCGGTCACGTCCACCAGAGAGTGGGTACAAGAGGGTTACAATAACAGCACAAAATGGCATTTTTGTTTGGTTGGTTGGGTTTTTTTTTTTTTTTTTTTTTGCGGTACGCGGGCCTCTCACTGTTGCGGCCTCTCCCGTTGCGCAGCACAGGCCCCGGACGCGCAGGCTCAGCGGCCATGGCTCACGGGCCCAGCCGCTCCGCGGCATGTGGGATCTTCCCGGACCGGGGCACGAACCCGTGTCCCCTGCATCGGCAGGCGGACTCTCAACCACTGCGCCACCAGGGAAACTCCAAAATGGCATTTTTCTGGTTCGGCCCCGCTTTCGGAATCGTGAGTACTGTGGATCCCCTCCCCCCGCCAAGTTCCAACCAATTAATTCAACAAAGACCTGGGAGCCTGGGCAACTTTGTGACATTCACTATTTTCTCTTGTTAAGGTGACCCTTTCTCCACCCATTGATCTCCCGCTTTTCCCAACACTCTCAGCGCCAATATAGGCCCTGCCAGAGACCACCTTACTCAAAGTTGTCCTTTCCCTCCGACCATCAACAGCTGTCTTCAGAACAAGTTGGTGCTGTCTTCAGCTGCTCTCTTTCCTTAGGGACCTTGTGCAAATAGTCCCGTCACTATTATTCCACTGCCCTCCCCCAGGGTTCTCAAATTAGACTCTCAAAACTAAAACCCCTGGTGTATTTGCACAGTGCCTTTTTTTTTTTTTTTTTTTTGGTCATTTTAAACCAACAGTTCCTTCAGATTATCATTTTTCACAGAGAAAGTGTTAATTAGTTATAAAAGAAAAAAGCAGAGAATGAGGACATATGGATCCCAGCCCTGGTGGTCACCAACCAGCTCTGTGAACCTGGAGTTCTCTTTGTGCTTCATGGTTCCCCCGTTAAAATAACAAGTGGTGAGTACAGAAGCCTGGAAGGGTAGGAGATGTGGTGTTCATAGAGGAGAGGGGAACAGGGCATCCGGAGGAGAAGATCCGAGCCCCACCCAGTCCAGGAACTGAGTCCTGTGGTGCCTCAAGGGTCTGCACCTTTGGGGTGACCAGGCGTGGCCCAAGGAGAGGGCACCACAGGTGTGGCCGACATCCAACCCAGACCTGGCAGAAGACCCTATGAGTGGACTTCCCCAAACACCTGAACAAAACTCCTGAGGACTTTCAGAAATGCCTGTGTCACTGCTGTGGAGAACAGTATGGAGGTTCCTTAAAAAACTAAAAATAGAACTACCGTATGACCCTGCAAGCCCACTCCTGGGCATATATCCAGAGAAAAACATGGTCCGAAGGGATACATGCACCCAGTGTTCATTGCAGCACTGTTTACAATAGCCAAGACACGGACGCAACCTAAATGTCCATCGACAGAGGAGTGGATAAAGAAGATGTGGTACATGTATACAGTGGAATATTACTCAGCCATTAAAAAGAATGAAATAATGCCATTTGCAGCAACATGGATGGTCCTAGTGATTGTCATACTGAGTGAAGTAGGTCAGACAGAGAAAGAGAAATATCGTATGATATCCCTCATATGCAGAATCTGAAAAGAAATGATACAAATGAACTTATTTACAAAACAGAAACAGACTCACAGACTTAGAGAATGAACTTATGGTTACCGGGGGGAAGCATGGGGTGAAAGGACAGTTAGGGAGTTTGGGATCAACATGTACACACCACTGTATTTAAAATGGATAACCAACAAGGGCCTACTGTATAGCACAGGGAACTCTGCTCAATGTTATGTGGCAGCCGGGATGGGAGGGGAGTTTGGGGAAGAATGGATACAACGTATATGTCTGGCTGAGTCCCTTTGCTGTGCACCTGAAACTGAAACTATCACAAATTGTTAATCGGCTATACTCCAATATAAAATAAAAAGTTAAAAAAAAAAAGAAATGCCTGTGTCATTTGGGAGTAGCGGGGGACACCAAGGTGCTGTAGTTGTGAGGGGCACTGAAGTTGGTGTAATGAAGCTAGTGCATGGAGCCTAGGTTGGCTGGTCCTGGGGTTACCCAGGGGACACAATGAGGGTTCGTCTGGATCACTGGAATCCTGGTGCCATGCATACGTACATGACGCACTTTGGTACCCTTGGAATTGAACCAGTTTATTTATTAGGGTACCCCTGGAAGGGGCATCAGCCCAGAAGTCTGGTGCTCACAGCTGGCTTTGGAGATCCCAGAGGGCCATGATGAGGCAACAACAGAAGAGAGCCCCATAGCTACTCTGGACACAGGTCTAGAGACGTGTCCAGATGTTCAGGAGGGGGAAAAATGCAAACAGCTTTACCTGAGCTTTTGGAGATTCCTGATCACTTCATGATCCTGGGGAAAGGATGCCGGAAAGCACTCTTTAAGTTCCTTATCTCATTCCTTAAGTTTCTAGAAGGACTGGGGAATTCCCTGGCTGTCCAGTGGTTAGGACTCCACGCTCGCCCTACCAAGGGCCCAGGTTCAATCCCTGGTTGAGGAATTAAAATCCCGCAAGCCATGAGGCACAGTCCAAAAAAAAAAAAAGTTTCTAGAAGAACTGAGTCCACCTAGAGCAAACAATGTCAGATGTGCCAGAATCTGGGACCCTCTGGAGATGTGGGCATGTGAGCTGGATCCAGTGATTCCTGAGGCCAGATCTACCCCTGCCTTTCCAGTTACATGAACCAATAAATCCCCTTTTGTGCTTCACTTAAAGAGAGTAGGTTTTTTCCTTACTAATAACCAAATGAGTCCTGTCACAATACAGGAGCTTGTTAAGACTTCACTAATAATTGGATGTGGGCTACCATGCGGGGCAATGGCAGTACGAAGCACGGTCAGTTGGGAGACTGCAGCGCTCTTAAGAGAGACCGGGAAGTTAGGGAGGTGGGCTAAGTGTTTTGTCAGGCACGTGAACTGAATTAAAATGGCAGCGGAGGCTGGCCCAATAGACTGTAGATCTGTGAAAAGCCTGTGTTACGTTGTCATATTGCAGGTTAAACTCTCTTCCAATTATTAGACACCTCTCACCCTTGCACTTCAAGATATTGGTACTTAACACTTAATTTTGAAGTGGTACGGGATGCCTGAAAACAGCCTCGCGAAATAATAAAATTCTACTCAAGTCCAGATGGCTTGAACTAGCTACACACTGTGGATTGAGGATTATTAAATATGAAGTATGTTTGTCAGGAAAATCCTTTGTTTATATAAACAGCAGAAGCACCACCATGGTAACCCTGCTTGGTGTGCAGCCCGTAAAAGCCTCCCAGCCATATTCCCGCCTCCTTTTTCACTGCTAGTCTACATTTTTTAAAAACATCTCCAGCCAAAATTCCATGATCTGCCTGCTTGGTTTCCAGGCTCAGAAAATATCATTTAAAAAGTGGAGAGGAACCAGTTGAAACCACGGCCAAAGCTTCTAAATGAAAGCTCATTTCTCTCTCTCTCTCTTTCTTTCTCTCTCTCTCTCTCTCTCTCACACACACACACAAAGACACATTTTGTTTGCCAACTACAGTATGCTTTTCCTTTTTTAATGTAACCCAAGTTTCCTTGGGCCCCACAAGCCTGCAGGGCCAATGAAATAATATTAACATATGGGCAGCTGTAACCCACCTTTGCTCTGGGTTTTTCTCCCACCTGTTCACAGAGCATCTTAGGGGGTGTAATTAGACGTGCCCTTGAACACATCCACTGCAAGGCAGATGTAGTGCAGGCTATCCCTCGGTGGTGTCCACAGGGTCCCCATCACCTCTGCACTCTCCCTGGAAGTCAGGGCACCCTCTGGTACGTGGTGAAGCTGCAGAGAAGCCCTCATGTCCCGTGGTTTCTGTTCAATTAGTAAGCATCAAACCAGGCTGCTGTACACACTGTCTAATTGTCTTATTGACATTTGTAGCAGAAGATGCCCCTGCCATCCAAAGAACCCAGCCACATATCCAAAGGCCAGTCCAAGTGGTGGCACCTGGCCCATCTCAGTGTACCCTCCCCTCCAGCGGCTGAGGTCAAAGGGTTAGTCTAATCCACAGGAGGCTGCTCAGGCCCTCACCCAAAGAGGCATCTGGGGGGCCCCGCCCATCCGTTCAGACATATCCAGATATGTCGGATCTACTTACACCCAAGCGGGGATCTCTGGTCCCTCCAACAAGAGAGATCTTCAGAGAATGCAGCAGTGACAGCCACCCTCTCTGTCTGCTCACCCGAGGCTGATGGTCCGGGCCCAACCACTGGGGGAAAGGATTGCTCTACTCCAGGAGAAAAGTAAATTGACATCAGATTATTTTCCAGTAGCATTTCCCACTTCTTACCATTTGCCACATTGGATTCCACATTCCAGTTTTCAAAAGGACAGGGGCATTGATAATAGAAAAGAAAAGTGCAATTAACTGGCATCAAGGACTTTATTATCTTCAAGTGTATAAAGCAGGAGATTTATGATTGAGAATCATCTGGCTTTTACCTGAAATGTTCTCCTTGAGATACCAGGAAACCAGACCTGCAGAGATACAGTGAGCTTAGAATACATAGAGTTAAGGTTATTTATTAAGTTTGGTCAAATTTTGGATTTCCCTTTTGTAAAAAAAAAACCTGCGTTGCTATAGTTGTGCTTACTTTTTTTTTTTTTTTTTTTTTGTGGTACGCAGGCCTCTCACTGTTGTGGCCTCTCCCGTTGCGGAGCACAGGCTCCGGACGCGCAGGGTCAGCGGCCATGGCTCACGGACCCAGCCGCTCCAGGGCACGTGGGATCTTCCCAGACCAGGGCACGAACCCGCGTCCCCTAGCATTGGCAGGCGGACTCTCAACCACTGCGCCACCAGGGAAGCTCTGTGCTTACTTTTTAAAGTTCTTAATTTAATAGAGAATAAGTAATACCATCTCTCTCTCTCTCTATTACCTACTTCCCATTCACATTTCTGGTAAGTTTCCCCTTCCATATGCTACATATATTACATATGTTACATACATTACAGGATTAAAAGTCCCTTTATACACATTTTCTCAGGTAATAAGTGTTTAAGGGCTTCATGACCCCAGTTCACTATCTTTTTTCAATCTCAACTCAGGTTTCAATTCACACATTTCCAACTCAGCCCAGGGTATGTGGGAGCCCAAAATGACTTTTAGAGAAGGACAAATTGGCTTATCTTAGTGTGTTTCAGTCTAAGCATCACACCAAGAAAATAATGCTTCTGCTTAGCCCTGCACCAACTGGGGAGCAAGAGAAGCAAAACAACTTTTTGCATAAATGAGGCCTTTTACATCATTACTTTCTTCAAAGTGTTGTAAATATTTGAACAACTATATTAATAATTTGATATCAATTCCAATGGGGGGAATGGTTCCCCACACCACCAAGCAATTAATTCAATTCTGACATTCTCTACCTGGAGATAGCATCAGATTCCACAGGATAAGGGCTCATTCGCACAAGACTGCCCTCCACGTTAGATGCCAATCACAAAGCCAGGTTGTTACCTGTGCTTCTGGCTAGCTATGAATCAGAGCCTCCCATGACCCCCCACCCCCACTCCCGCCTTGGGTTCAATTCATTTGGTAGAGCGGCTCACAGAACTCAGGAAACCTGGTTACTCACCAGATTATTGGTTTATTACAAAGGATATTAAAGAATATGAATCAACAGCCAGATAGAAGAGATGCATAAGGCAACATATGGGGAAGGGGCATGGAGCGTCCATGCTCTCCCAGCACCTCCACGTGTTCACCAACCCGGAAGCTCTAAACACCGTCCTTCTGGAGTTTTCTGGAAGCTTCCTCATATAAGCACGGTTGATTAAATCATTGGCCATTGTTGACTGGTTCAACCTCCAGCCCTTCTCCGCTCCCTGGAAATCAGGGGATGGGACTAAAAGTTCTAACCCTCTAATCGCGTGGTTGGTTCCCCTGGCAACCAGCCCCCATCCTTAGGTGACCTAGGAGCTTTCCAAAAGTCACCTCATTAACACAATAAGAGCATCTTATGATGCTCATCACTCAGGAAATTCCAAGGGTTTTAGGAGCTCTGTGCCAGAAACTAGACAAAGACCAAATATACATTTATTATAAATCACAATACCACAATATACAAGGTACTTTTTCTCTTATTATTTCACTCAGAATCAGATCTGCAGGAGCACACAGTGCTCCCTCCCATACCATGGTCTAAAGAATAGACTTAAGTAGGTTGGCCCATGAATATGAAGAGGTTGTACAGTGGACCCAATGAAGCTATGAGATGTAAAGGTGATGTTTCTCGAAGTGTGGCTCTTGGCCACCTGTACCCAGATTATCTTTGGTGATTGTTAGAAATGCAGATTCCTGGACTGCAACTCCACTCACTGAATCACAGTCTCTGCTGTTGACCTGAGAATCTGCACTTTTTTTTTTTTTTGCGGTATGCGGGCCTCTCACTGTTATGGCCTCTCCCATTGTGGAGCACAGGCTCCGGACGCGCAGACTCAGCGGCCATGGCTCACGGGCCCAGCCGCTCCACGGCATGTGGGATCTTCCCGGACCAGGGCACGAACCCACGTCCCCTGCATCGGCAGGCGGACTCTCAACCACTGCGCCACCAGGGAAGCCTGATCATGTTAGTTTTTGCCAATTTTGTAAAAATCGTACAAAAGATGCTAGACTTATTGTTAATTATTTACACAGTTTCTTGTTGCCCTCTACCTACTCATGGTCCTGTTAACCTGTGTCATTCTTTGCTTTGAGCCGCCTGAGGTCTGAGGCCGGGGGAGAAGCTTGGGGCACTTACCACGGTGCAGCAGAGGGGCCAGAACCACCAGAGGAGAGCCAGGGCCAGAAGGAAGAAATCCCAGACACAGGCATGATAAGCAAGAATGTATAAAGATAAATGTGCATAAATCTAAATGAAAAATGACCATATAAAAGAATAATAATTTCTTATGAGGTTACATAGTATAATTTAAATATATGTTAATTATAACATATGAGTAAGGAGTGGGGAAACAAAGTTAAAATTTCCTAAGGTCCTTCCACAGTCTGGGAGGAGGATAACATAGATCAACTTCAGATTTTGATATGTTATATAAGAATATTGTGATTTCTACAGTAACCCCTAAAAGGACAGAAACAGAGTATAATATCCAAACAGACAGAAGTGAAAAAAAACGGGATGATAAAAAAATACTTAATCCAAAGAGAAGCCTAAAAAGGAGAGAAAAAGAAACACAGGACTGGCAGATCAAAGAGAAGGAACAAAATAAAACTCTAGGTATAAACCTATATGAACCTAAATTACATTTCAAATATAAATTGCTCTATTTAAAAGACAAATATTTTCAAATTGGATTTTTAAAAATCTAATTTTTTGCTGTTTACAATAGTTTGTATCTAAAACAAAAGGATCCTAAAAGATTGAAAATAAAAAGATGAAAAATATATATCATGCAAATATTAACCAGCAGAAAATTGGTGTGACTGTATTACTGACAAACTGAATCATTTTTTATATAAATTTATTTATTTGTTTATCTGTGGCTGTGTTGGGTCTTCGTTGTTGCCTGCCGGCTTTCTCTAGTTGTGGCGAGTGGGGGCTACTCTTCGTTGCAGTGCACAGGCTTCTCATTGCGGTGGCTTCTCTTGTTGCAGAGCACAGGCTCTAGGCACACGGGCTTCAGTAGTTGTGGCACGCGGGCTCAGTAGTTGTGGCTCGCGGGCTCTAGAGCGCAGGCTCAGTATTTGTGGCACACGGGCTTAGCTGCTCCGCGGCATGTGGGATCTCCCTGGACCAGGGCTCGAACCCGTGTCCCCTGCATTGGCAGGTGGATTCTTAACCACTGCGCCACCAGGGAAGCCCCCAAACTGAATCTTAAAGTAAAAATTATGACTAGAGGATAAAGAGGTTTTTTATAAGAAAAAAAATTTTAATTCATCAATAACAATTTGAAGTATGTATACACCTAAATATAGTATCAAAATATCTAAAGCAAATATATGAGAAGAAACATATAAAGCAGTAATATGAGAAGAAAGGAGATAGTTCCACTGTCATAGTGGATCTCTCTCAGTTATTGACAGAACAAGCAAACAATCAATGAGGATATATAAGATTTGAACAACACAATTGACATACAACCTAATGGATAGATATAGAATACTATACCCAGCAACAGCATAATAATCATATTAAAGACAAGTACACATAGAACACTTGAAAAAATTGACCATATTCCAGACTGAAAGCAGGCATCCAAAGATTAAAATGATTCAGAGTATGTTCTCTGACCACGTTAGACATCAGTAACAAAAAGATAACTAGAATCATGTCGGAAAATTAAGAAACCCTTCTAAGTAAGCCATGAGTCAAAGAAGAACTCATAATGGAAATTCGAAAATATCAATATTTTGAACGCATATGCCAAATATTACACACTACAACGTAAAGCAATTTGTAGAAGGAAATTTACAGCCTATAAATGACCAAACTGAGTTTACCCTGGGAAGGTAATGTAACCTGCTTCATTAGCAGATTAAAGGAAGAAAATAACATGACCATCTCAAAAGAAGCAGAAAAAGCTTTTGTTATACCTAAGCAGCCGTATGGTTTTTTTTTTAAATACTTAGCAAACCAAAATTTGAGGAAAAAAACTTCCTTAACCTGATAAAGGATGTGTACAAAAATCTACAGCAAATATAAAAAAATGGTAAAATGTTGAAAGTCTTCAAAACATTGAAAATTGAGGTAAGGAACAAAACAAGGAAGTTCCTATTACCATTTCTATTCAAATTGTACTGGATGTCCTAGGCAACACAGTAAGGCAACTTTTAAAAATGAGTAAGGATTAGAAAGGAAGAAACAAACCTGTTATTATTCACAGGTAGCATGATTGTGTACAAAGAAAAATCCATGAGAATTAATGTGAGTTTAGCAACGCTGCAGCAAAAAAAAAAGTCAACATACAAAATCTCATCGTATCTCTTATACCAGCAACAAAGAGCTAGAAAATGAAATTTTTTAAGATACCATTTATAAGAAAAACAAAAACTATCAAATACCTAGGGATAACTATAACAAAAGATGCACAGTTTCTCTGAATTAGTTTCCTTGTGGCTGCTTAACAAATTACCACAAACTTGGTGATTTAAAACAATAGAGATTTATTCTCTCACAGTTCTGGAGGCCAAAAGTCTGAAATCAGTATCACTGAGCAGAAATCAAGGTGCTGGTAGGGCCACTCTCCCTCTGGAGAATTTGGGGAAAGTCCTTTTCTTGCCTCTTCCGGCTTGTGGTGGCTGCTGGTATTCCTTGGTTTGTGGCCACATCACTCCAATCCCTGTGTCTGTGGTCAAACTGCCTTCACATCTTCTTCTGTGCTAAATCTCCCTCTGCCTCCTACTTATAATGATACATACACGGAGGCCCCACTTGAATAATCCAGGATAATCTCCCCATCTCAAGCTCCTTAATTTAATCACATCTGCAAAGATCCTCTTACTATATAAGGCAACATATATAGGTTGCCTTATATGGTAAGGCATATCAGGTCCTTATATGGACCTGATATCTGTGGGGGTCATCATTCAGCCTACTACAGCCTCTATGGATTAAAATTACAGAAATTGAGTCATTAATGAAGACTTAAGTAGAGACATGTGCTCAAACCACGTATATAGACTGGAAGACTCAATGCCATGAAACTGTGGCATGAAACATGACATTTTCCCCATATTCATTTATGAAATTAATGCAATCCCAATAAAAATGTCACCAGTTGTGTTTGTGCAACTTGACAAGTTGTTTCTAAAATTTCTATATAAGTACATGCAAAAGGCAAAGAATAACCAAGTCATTCAAGAAGAAAAACAGTGAGAGGAGAGTTGCCCTATCAGATATCAAGACTTTTTATGAAGCTACATAATGGGAATAATGTTGAATTGGTACAGAGACAAATAGCCCATGGAAACAGATCCACACATGTGAACACTTGATATAAGAGGTGGCATTGCAGGGAAATTGCGAAAGGGTGAGTGTTTTGGTAAATAGTGCAGGGAATTATGGCGTCCACATAAAAATAATTTAAAATGAATCCCTACCCCACACCAAACTCAGAATTAATTCCAGGTGAACTAAAAATCTAAGGATTTTTAATCCAAGGATGAAAACAAAGCTAGTAAGGGTTTTAGAAGACAATACAGGAGAATATACTTATGACCTAGGAAGAAGGATTTATCCAACAATTCACATAAAAACACAAACCATAAAGGGAAAATAATGATAAATTTGACTATGTTAAAGTCAAGAATTTCTATATGATACCAAAAAGAAAATGAAAAGAGAAATCACAAGTGAGAGAAGACAATAGCAATACACGTAACAAAGAACCAGAATCCAGGATATATAAAGAGCTCCTATAAATTAAAGAGTAAACAATAGATCATCCAGTTTTCAAAAACTGATTTTGAAAAGACTTGATCAGACACTTTACAAAAAGAAAAAAAAAAGAAAGTGGTCAATAAGCATAAAAAAAGACACTCAACTCATTAGTAACCAAGGAAGCACAAGGTAAAACCATAATGAGATACAAAGGTACATCCACCATTTAGCAAAAACTAAAAAGCCTTACAATACCGGTTGAATTAAAACTTTTATTATTACATGATAAAAAAATCTTTCTATGGATTTTTTTTCTAATTTTAATTTTATTGTAGGTGGATGGACCTAGAGTCCGTCATAGAGTGAAATAAGAAAGAGAAAAATACCGTTATGCATATATATAACGCATATATATGGAATCTAAAAAAATAGTACTGACAAACTTAGTGGCAGGGCAGGAATAAAGACACAGACGTAGAGAACAGACTTGAGGACATGGCAGGGAGGGGAAGTTGAGACGAAGTGAGAGAGTAGCACTGACATACACTACCAAATGTAAAATAGATAGCGAGTAGGAAGCAGCTGCATCACACGGGGAGATCAGCTGGATGCTTTGTGATGACCTAGAGGGGTGGGATAGGGAGGGTGGGAGGGAGGCTCAAGAGGGAGGGGATATGGGGATATATGTATATGTACAGCGGATTCACTTTGTTATACAGCAGAAACTAACACACCATTGTAAAGCAATTATACTCCAATAAAGATGTAAAAAAAAATTTATTGTGGTAAAATATATATAACAAAGTTCGGCATTTTAACCATTTTTAAGTGAATAATTCAGTGGTATCAATTACATTCACAATGCTGTGAAATCACCATCACTGTCTATTTTCAAAATTTTTTATCACCCCAAATGGAAACTCTCTACCCATAAGCAATAACTACCCATTCATCTTTCCCCCAGACCCTGTTAACCTCTAATCTAATACTTTGTCTCTATGAATTTGCCTAGATATTTCATAAGCAGAATCATATAATATTTGTCCTTCTGTGTCTAATTATTTCATTTACCATGTTTTCAAGGTTCACCCATGTTTTGGAATGTATCAACACTTCATTCCTTTTTATGGCCGAATAATATTCCACTGTATGTATTTGTCACATTCTGTTTATCCATTCACCTGTTAATGGACACCTAGGTTGTTTCTACACTTTGGCTATTGTGAATAATGCTGCTATAAACATCGGCACACAAATATTTGCTTGAGTCCCTGTTTTCAGTTCTATTGAGTATATAGCTAGGAATGGAACTGCTGAATCATATGGTAGTTCTACGTTTGACTTTTTGAGGAACTGCCATACTGTTTTCCATAGCAGCTGCGCAATTTTCAACTAACGTTTTTTATCTAAAATCTATCTTATATTATTATAGCTCCCTCAATTTTCCATGAATTAGGATTTGCCTAGTGAACATTTTCACATTCAGCTTTTCTCTGTCCCTGTTTTAAATGTCTCCTACATTGTTTATTACCAATGTATTTGGATATATTTCCCAAATTCTATTTTTTTCCTATCACTTTGGAAACTATACCCTATATCAGAAAAATGTTAACATGCATATATTTAACTTAACAAAATCCAAAGTTATTATCTTTACCCTCCTCTCACATAATAAAAGGGACTATGTTTTAACTATGCTCCCCCACTCCCAACTTATATTATTGTCTAGCATTTTATCATGGATTGTTCTATAGTTTCTCAAATTTAAAAAATTATTATTACTGTTTTGGACAGTCAGTGCTCTAGATTTACCCTCATTTCAGTGTTTCTTTGCTCACCATTCATTTATGTTGCATCTCAAATCTTTCTGGGATCATTTTCCCCTCACCTTAGCGTTTATCTTTGAGAGATCCTTTAGTGAGAGCCCCAGTTTTTGTTGATTAGGTAATATATTTTTCCATCTTCCTTTTTTTTAAAATTAATTAATTTATTTTTGGCTGCGCTGGGTCTTTGTTGCTGCGCATGGGCTTTTTCTCTAGTTGCAGTGAGTCTACTCTTCATTGCAGTGCACAGGCTTCTCACTGTGGTGGCTTCTGCTGTTGCAGAGCACAGGCTCTAGGTGCACGGGCTTCAGTAGTTGTGACACGCAGGCTCAGTAGTTGTGGCTCGCGGGCTCTAGGGCGCAGGCTCAGCAGTTGTGGCTCGCAGGCTCTAGAGAGCAGGCTCTGTAGTTGTAGCACACAGGCTTAGTTGCTCCACAGCATGTGGGGATGTTCCCGGACCAGGGCTCGAACCCGTGTCCCTGCACAATTATATATATTTATATATATATATGTATACACACACACACATTTATTTATGTAATAAATCAACTTTTCCCCCTTCTCCTTCCAATTATTCTACTTAAGACTACATAAGACTTTCATAACAAGGGGGATTGTTTTTAAGGAAGAGGAATAAACATCACACAGAGATGGATAGAGAAATTCAGGAAATGTATCTCCTTTTCTTGGGAAGGTGACTGCATCTTTGTTTCAACAGGGATAGTTGCTGTATATCAGGCAGAATCATGATATTCTTTTTGTTCTTCTTTGGAAATTTAAACATGGATACAAAGGTAAGTATAGATGCTGTGTATTCCAAAGGGTGAACTGTGATGGACAACATCTGTTCAATATTCTGTACTATCCTCACCCTTCTAAATTCTCCCCTCTACTGGATACCTGTACACAGAGATACAATTAGATTTCACCAATGAGAGCCATTTGTGCACAATTTGGAAGGGAAAAGAGAAGTAAAAATAACATTCTCTAGTGGCAACTGCAAACAGACTAATGGGCATCAGATAGCTAATGTGGGACTCACCAGTATCTTCCTGACAGTCATCCACCCCGATGCTTTGGACAGCTGAGATCACCGACAGTAGCTCGCTGCAATTCCTACACTGGCAGATTTCACAGTGCCCTCCCTGATCTGCATTTCCCAGAATTAACGGCTGTGTAAACCCAATTCTCCCTATTAAATCCTTTCCTACTGGAAATGCCAGTAGTGATTTACAATTTCTTGACCAAACTCTAACTTAGCAAGTAAAGGCACTGAAAGAAAAAATAAGGGGAAAAAAATGCTACTTAGACTATAACTTAGGTCAGCAAGTATTTTATTAAGCAACTGCTATGGCAGGCACACAGAGATATATGTTGGTTACGCTGAGTTCATTTGTCCATGGGTCCTGTTTCATATGATCTGTGTACCTGGTGTACCCAGTACACTACACAGCACAAGGTTAAGATTGACAAGAAAAGCAAGACTTGGCTGTTAAATTTTTGTGAAGAGAATATCTATTTAAATAATGATTAAATTTTGAGGCATCCTATTTGAGCAAAAGCCAAGCCATTGTAGATTCTTTAGTTTTAAAAATAACATTAAAAATCAGCCCTATCTTCTGATAGGGTGATTGTCAACATTCTCAGAGCTGCCCTTACTTCATTTCAGCATATTAAGCCCAAAGGAGTCGAGAACCATTAACTTAAGAACATCACACTTTGGGAAGGTCAAATTGAAGAGACCAATGTGTCTGTAAGGCAGCTAACTTTTCTCTATCTTGGGGAATCTCAGTCACTGCCCTTCATTCCTGTGTTCTGTCACAGGAACAACCAGGAATTTGCAAATAAATTGATATAAATCTGTCTCTGCTAAGAAAACAACTCAAAGTACTTAAGTTACTAACGTTGTGTCAGTAAAGTGAATTCTGCGCTCAGAGGCCAGTATATTTTTCCACTTCACTTAAAGCACAGAAAAAGACTGCCTATATGAAGAAGTTTTAAAATTAATTTTTGGTTTCTTTCAAAGAAAGAAATGCTTTGAACTTCAGTAACACATGATTCCAAGTTAATAATCAAGAACATAAGACAGAAATCCTACGAAGATCTCCCACAGTTCCTAGGTTTCTCCATAGCAGCAGTAAAAGTGAATTAAGAATAAAATCAATATTGGGTTTATAATTTTATTCAAACGACAAATACAAAACAGAAAGCAAGAGATAAAATTCAAAGCAAATGTGCTCAATATTTCAAAACAACTCTATGTACAAAGTAAATAGGAAAAAACAACAACCACCAGAAGTCCCCATAAATCACACTGGCTAGATACATTCAAGTCTAACAGAAAGAAACCTGAATTTAATACAATTTTGATTACCTAGAAACTGAAAGTCTTTATCGTCTCAGACTATTTTCCATCCCAGTTAGGGGCATTATTTGAAGACAAAGCTTTCTAACGAATCCATCTCACATTGAACTTGCCATAGTAAAACATCCTTGACTGATGCCACACTGGCTTTTCTTAATGCCAACAACAGTGTCACCTGAAAGGGGCCGTTGGCAGAAACAAACTGTAGTGATCCTGACACATCTAGACCTTTGCACCCTGGCTATTGCACGACAATCTAAAACTAACGGATATCAACCTTTGGGTCTCACAAATTAAGAATATATTAGTTAAGAACAAGTGATCATTTGCCTTTTAGGTATAGTGCATCTAGAACTCTCAATGAGTATTTACCTATATTCCAGGCTTTGGGAATTCTGGCCATTTTCCTTCTAAGACCTCACCATATTTATCTCCATTTCAAAGCATACAGAGCTAAGTGATGGAGGCAAAAATTAACCTCTAAATATCCCCTGGGTGTGCAATAGCTGTGAGTTCCACAATGTACCTTATTCGCATTGTTAGAAATAATGCAATCGGTCGCTAAACTGCAGAAATTAAGAGCATATGAAAACATGCCAATTGCTTTCATTCTAACAGGCATAAAGTCTTTTTCATTTTATATAAACATATACAAAGGCAGATTGATAAATGAATGGGAAGGAAATAACTATAATTCTATCCAGAGTGCACTTCTCCAATTGTTTACAAGCTCTGTTTTTTATTCCATATTTTCAATTACACATCCATATTCCATATCAAAAATTTTTTGAAATATGAAAAAGGAAATATGGCTACATAACAGCATTCTCTATAAGAAATACATGTGTGAACCTTGGCGTTTTGAGTCAATGAATCATGTTAATATGAAGTTCACGAATATGTCTTTTCAACCTTGGAAATAATCTCTTGTGTACATGCTAACCAAAAAGAGAATAATAAATTTATCTTACTACATATACACTTCCTGGGGACGGGTCAGCTGGTTAAATGACCTATAACCTGGCAACTTCTCTGTATATTATTACAAGATTACTTTTTTTTTTTTTTGCGGTACGCGGGCCTCTCACTGTTGTGGCCTCTCCCGTTGAGGAGCACAGGCTCCGGACGCGCAGGCTCAGCGGCCATGGCTCACGGGCCCAGCCGCTCCGCGGCATGTGGGATTTTCCTGGACTGGGGCACGAACCCATGTCCCCTGCATCGGCAGGAGGACTCTCAACCACTGCGCCACCAGGGAAGCCCTACAAGATTACTTTTTATCTCCAGGATGCTTGTTAAACTAATAAAGCTTCTATATCATTTTTTTTTAATTAGATAGAACAACTTAACCTCAGATTAATGGGAGAAACTTAAGGACTTCTTTCCTTCACCCAAAAAATTAAAGAACTTATTTTTCCTCAAATCCACTTCAATGAAAAGTGGCCTCTTAATTTTTAGGGAGATTATTTCTTGGCCTTTAATATGCACTTGGTAAATACTTACTGATAGTGAACTGAAGAGAATCTGAAGAAAACCTTTCACTAGGAGTAAAGCTAAATTTTATGTAAAAAAATGTGGCCTGTGGAAAAAATGATCCATGCTGGTGTGGATCTGGGCTTTGCTGCAGAGCAACACAGAGTGAAAGAGAGAGGAGAGATTGGGCTCAATTCTATGGGAAGGCAACACAGCACATCTATTCATTCAAACCACCCTGGCATAACTCTGTCTCCTGCAAAACACAGCAAGTGCTGTAAGCACTAGGGATAGAGATTTTAGCTTGCTGTTTATAAAAGGATCCTGTAAAAGGACTCTTTGTTCAATGATTAAGAGATTGCCAGATACTACAGAAACTTTAGATTTGGAGTATATGCTATACTTGCTATTCACCCATCTTAAATATCCTTCTTTTGCAACTATCAATTCACTTAAACAAAGTTGCTGATCACTGCATATACCCAAATTTTAGTAAATTTGCTAAAAACAACATAGTGTCACAAAAAGTTCTAAAAGACTTGAGAAAGTATAATATTTACAGAGTATAACATCAGAAAAAGTAGAGCCTTTGTTTTATCTAACAATCCTTTTTAAATAATTGGGAAGTTGGAGTGAAGACGTGACTTTTAAATATATTTATGTAATATTTCTTCTTTTTAAAAGCAACAGTAATGAATAAACTTTTAGCATCAAAAATGTTTACCAACAACTAAAGTAAACATTGGCTACATTCTTAGTACAATACAATCTTTAACACAATGACAAACATGTATACACTTCAAATATTGGCAAATTGCTTCAAAATGCAATTCTCAGCAAGTTTTTGGTAACTTATTCACAGTTCAGAATTATAGTCACTGGACTCAGAAGACATGAGGAAGAAATGACCAACTGGCTCAGTAAACTAAACATTCATCATCTTGAAGAACAGAAAACTGAAACAAAGGCAGGATGATTCTAAAATTTCTAGCTCACAAGAAATATAATTTAAACAAATACTGAAAGTTTTATTTAAGCAAAAAATAAAAATTAACTGCAGAACAGTTTTAAAAAGCTAACAGGATCACTTCTATATTCATTCTGAAAACTAGTGTAGTAAGAAAGGTAATTTGAGAATTTCCTAAAAAGTTCTCGTTAGCCATTATTTATGGCATATTCCATAACATTGATATCAAGCTATTACAGACTCACAAGTTAATATGGCATAACTTTACGGTTTTGCTAGTTAACTATGATTTTTATTTTAACCCTGGATACTATTGGTTCAAAGCTAATATTACCATTCCTACCGGTTATCATGTCACAGATCTAAAGATACAGTTAAATTCATCAAGCTAGGGAAATACTGATAAATTAACAATCTTTAAATATTGTGGGGAAAAAATGATTTAATTGTTAAAACTTTTAAACCTGAGGCTCTAACACTAAAAACAAAGAAAGTAATCTGAAATATGTTTTCGCAGGTAAAACACCACCTGGTATTCTGGTATACAACATCTACTAAATATGTGGATATAAGACTTCTTTATCTTTCTTTACCATTCCCTTCAATTTCTTTGGCCTTCACAAATTCAATGTGAGCTCTGAATTCTTTTTAAATAAATATTTTCAACGACATTGTGCTTTTTAGAAAAATCACTTAAGTTGTAGCATACAATAAGTAATTAACATGAGTCGTTCCCTTTTATTGCTATAGTATATATCCTAATTTAAAAAAAAAGAGAGAGAGAGAGGAAACTGATCCCAAAGGACTTCTTAAAATATGTTTGTTAAAGCAAACATTTCAGCTGGTTTTCCTTCTTTGAAGAGTTATCGAAATGTGTCAAAGGAATGTTACCAAGGAGCTGAAAAGGGGCTCTTTTCCTCTCATCCTCATAATTAACTCAGGTCAAGAGACCTGTATTCAAAAGGATAAGACAATGTCATCTCGGAAACAATTTCCTAGGAACCTAAGAGAGAAAATCTTTATTAGCACTCTGACAGCCCCATCTGCACATCACACTGTGTCAGTTCCCTTTTAGTTGTGATGCTTGACTGTTTTCACCTTTGAATCTAATGACTGCTGTTCCTTAGAGGACCACAGACACATGGATCTACCGCCTGTGATAACAGCTTACTCTACAAAATGCACTTCACCTCTTAGGAACATTATATGCACCAAAACTTGGACCATGATTTAAGTGAACAAATCCACTCACAACATTTAACAGCTCAACTTCATTTTTCTACTCTCTCACCCTGTGCCTTCCAATGATCCTAGTCTCCACGAGTGATGAGTCCATCTGGGGACAAGTGGACTTTGCTTTAAACAGGATGTATTTTTCAGTTTCTAGCACAGTGACTTTCCCATAATAGGGTGTTGACAGAGTTATAACAAACTAAAAAGAGTTAACATTAACTTTCCTCCTACCATCTATTCCTATGGCATAGGTGATTTAAAAAGACAGAAAAGCTGACTGATGCCAAAGTTACAATCATGTACTTGGCCATGTGTTAGATGCTAACATGACCTCTGGCCTACAAAGGGCTCATGACCTGCGGTAAGGAACTCTAAGTTATACATGAGTGAATTTAAATTTTAAATGTACTACAAGAAAGAATTTTGACAGAAAGGACTCCTTTTGTAGAATATCTTTCTTGAAAAATCAGATTTTCTTATCCTGTATTATACTGGTTTTAACTGAGCATCCACACTTATTAGCAGTTTGCCTCATTACAGTATTTTTTGTGTTCATAATTCATAAAAGCATCTAAACATCACTACGCTAAACAGGGTAGGGAGCAAGAAGAAGGGGTAGGGAATGGAAGCCACGTTTGTTTGGAAAATACCACTTTTTTTTTTCTCACTATTGGTTTTTGAGATTTGGTTTAGAACTTACCCTAGCCTAAAGTGTATATGTGTGCTTGAGAGCTAGAGAAAGACAGACAGACACACCAAACACGCACACACGGAGAGGGAGAGGAAACAGAGACTGAAAATTAATGATTGATTTCACATATCAGTTTCACTTAGAAAGCTAATTTGAACTTTGGAAATGTTACAAATCCATATAAATCATGTGCATAAAATGCTAATATAACATAAGAATGATACTACACACCTACTAAAACTAGCAGGCCTACACAAAATAATATTAGAAACAATTAAAATAGATAAATATAGCTATAGTAGCTATATAGATGTGAACAGTAATCCTATTTCATTTTAAACAGGTTTCTAGTCTTAATCTAAGAGTCCTTCTGAATTACCTCAAAATATGCCAATTCTTTCTCTAACCCTAACACAAGGCAAAATTCTATGCTTCTCTTCCAATAGCTACTAGAAAATCGTAACCTCATCAAGAAGTTCAAACACAGAAAAAGGAAAAGACTGAGCTTACTTAATTATACTAAATATCTTACCTTCACAATTTAAAAGTGAAAACTTTAGAAAGAGAAGGACTTAACCAAAACATAAACACACTATCCTGTAACGCCCAAGGTGTGGCCAAAAAAGCTCCGTGAAGAAATTATTACAACTTTTTGGGTGTCAAGCTAATATTCCACTTTAAATTTTTAAATCTAAATTGTAAGTTTCCATTTCTGACACTAGCTAGCTGAAGGCACCTCAGTATTATTTATATCTTCTTCATTCCTAAATATTTTTCAGGGGTAGAACAGAATATACAGAGAGAAAAATTCCTAGAAAGTAATACTAAATTTTATATAATCCTTCATTAATATCAGTGTAAAGCATATAGCTTTTTCTAATTCTAGCCCATCGTATACATTTAGAGTCAAATGATTAGTCAAAAGACTTGTAAATCTTCCAAACAACTGCAAGGAGCTTCCAAATTGGCACAAAGGTACTACCAGTTTGATGCAACAAGGCAGTGAGAGAAGTTAAAATTAACTGCAGGTAATTCTTCTCTGGGACAAAGTTGAAGAGAATTCTGAATATATTGGTATTGAGACATTTGATAGCAACTCTGTGTGGTGATTTCAAAGAATAAGATAAAATGTCATTCAGCAGTAATTAAAAAAAAAAAACTACAGATATGAGGAAATTAAAAACCACTTTCAGGACATGAAAAAACAAGGAGTAGGATATACAACATGTACGTATCCCATCTTCAAACTTAAAATCATATTGTCAATTGTACAAAGCAGCTCAAATTTAAAGTTTGTGCTATGAAATTGTGCAAGTATTTTCTATCAAGGGCTGGAGAAAACCAACACACTACTATACTATTTATCTTCCTAAGATACCTTGACATACAGATAACAGGCAATAAGTTTGAGAGACTAAGGTTAACAACTAGAAATCCCACAAAGAAAAGTTTTCAGTTTTTAAGATTTACAGTTTGATTTAAAAACAAAATAACAAACAAATTTCCAAATAAATCACAGCATCTTCTCTTTATAACTGAATTAAATGTCCAAGTACATTGCTGTTGGCTTTAAATATTCCAATTAAATGCACTACTCTTTCACTGGCCGCCTCTCAGATTGAAGTGGAGGGACCGGAAATCCAACACTCAGCATCCTTTAATGAAAATGAGAGCTAAATCTCTTTCTGACACCAATACCAATATAGATTCCATTATTCAAACTCCCTCACAAATTACTGGGACAATATGAGGTAATTTCACAAAAATCACAAATTGAATGGAATAATTATAACTGATATATAAATAAGGATTTACTACAAAAGGCTTAGGGGGTGATATTTTAAATCAAGGTTTTAAATACAAAAGGTGTCTTGTGTTGCTTAATTGCCCAGTTTCAGATGTTCCTTATTCTACGGTTACAGATTTGGCTAGATTCCGCGGGAAATCAACCTGCAAAAAAAAAAAACCCAGCAATTTTTGAGAGATTATACAGATATTGGGGGGGGGGGTAAATGGCTATAAGCAAATTATTTTTGATTATAAAAAACAGAAAACATGTTCATTAACCATCTTTACTATAGACTACAAAGAATTAGATTAGAAAATATAGTAATATATCTTTAAAAGACTTGAAATCAGGAAAAAGAATTCCATAGGAGCCAGTTCGGCACATGAAAAACTCCTGTGGTCCTCTATGAGGTGGCATCCCTCTCAGGGGACACTAGAAACGTCTAAGAGCAGATGTTTTGATTGTCACTTTGGTTGTCACAATGAATGAGGGACCAGGAATGCTGAGAGTCCTACAGTGTGTGAGAAAGTCCCAAATAAAGAATTTCCAATAGCTACCTCGTTAAGAAACACAGAAAGAAAACAGGTAATCTCCAGTCATGGAGGTGACGTCCAAGTTTCCTTCAAGTCCATGGGTATGAAAATGTTAGGATGTAACCTACACATTGGGCCATGGAAATATAACAAGTGACAGAGATATGTATGAGGGAATTCTCAAATTCTATTGCTAAAAATTTAGAAGGAAACTATCAAAATGTACCAGGGTGAAAAGCCAGACCAAAGCGGTCCACCACTTACATCATAGCCTCTCAGCACAGCCAGGTGGAAGGCCAGCAACTGTAAGGGGATCACGCTGAGAATGCCCTGCAGGCAGTCCACTGAGTGTGGCACCTTGATTGTTCTTTTTGTGTTCTTAATGGTCTCAGTGTCTTCCTTATCACAGATCACCACTGGCCGTCCCTGGGAAAGAAATCACACTCGCAATCACTGGTTAAGCAAAAGCAGGGCTGTAACACATGAGCGTGCAAATTTTGCACTGCACGATTCACACGTGGCCTCACTGACATAGGCTTATTTAAACTCACAATCCCATGTGGTAAGTCTCACTCACAGTCAAGGAAACAGAAGCTTTGTAAGATTCAGTGCTTTCTTAAACTCACACAACTAAGAAATACCAGGCTTGGTACTTAATTCTAGGACTACCTGCCTTCAAAGCCCAAGTGTGTAACCACTACATTGTGACTAGAGACTAACATCTTTGGAAATTTACATACAAAGCCAAATGATCTGAAGAAAACTCCATTAAGCACAGCACCAGTAATATTCATGTAAAATCTAGTTTCTCCTGAAATACACATTTAAGAATATTAAATTAAGAACAGCATACACTAATTGAAGAAGACAGGACTTGGAGACCAAGACCTCATTTTTGATCTTGGTTCTGGTATTATGAGAACTATGAGCTAGGTCCTGTCAAAACTCCTGAGTATCTCAGATTACTCACATGGAAACCTAAGCATGTTTTGTAAGCCACCTGATGGGTACTGGTCTATCACTTTAAATGTCATAAAATTCAAATAAGCTTTAGTGACCCAACTCTTAACCCCCCAAGGTGTCCTCACAGCAGCTCCTGACTTACCTGCCTAGCAACCACCTGCTGAAGAGCATTCTGACACTTGGCATAGGTGTGATCTCTCATGATGATCATGATGACAGGCATCAACTTATCCACCAAAGCTAGAGGGCCGTGTTTCAACTCACCAGCAAGGATACCTTCAGAGTGCATGTAAGTGATTTCTTTGATTTTCTAATAGGAAGAAACTAGATTAGTCTTCAGTCTGTTTTTCAAAAACCCATTCTTTAAATATTACACAAGACATCTGATGTCTGAAGTCCCTGTCTATTTATCCAAAAGTATTCAAGGATCACTGATGTGCAAATATAGCTAACAGGTTAACTGATCGTTACTTCTAAATATAATGTCAACAACTATCTGGAAGTCCACAAGGGCTTTTTGAAGAGTTTAGACTATCATGAATGTACTCATATTTCTTTGTAACTGATCTCCCAATTGCTTCATATTTGACCTCAATTAAATCTCACACCTAGAGAACTTAGTATTTATTTTATTCATATTTGGACAAAAAAATAACCCAAGTTCCTTGCTAAACCCACGGTATCATGCTAAAATGTACTCTTCTTGATTTTCACTTTTGAATTAAGTATTCTGTTATACTTTGTTATACCTCAAGGTAAACAAATCAGAATGCATAAATATAAAGCCACTTTTGTAAAACTTCCACCTATTTCATTCAGTCTAAAAGTATGACTGGGACTTCCCTGGTGGTGCAGTGGTTAAGAATCCGCCCACCAATGCAGGGGACACGGGTTCGAGCCCTGGTCCAGGAAGATCCCACATGCCGTGGAGCAACTAAGCCCATGTGCCACAACTACTGAGCCTGTGCTGTAGAGCTCACATGCCACAACTACGGAAGCAGTGTGCCACAACTACTGAAGCCCGCGCCCCCTAGAGCCCATGCTCCGCAACAAGAGAAGCCACCGCCATGAGAAACCCATGCACCACAACGAAGAGTAGCCCCCGCTTGCCACAACTAGAGAAAGCCTGCGTGCAGCAATGAGGACCCAATGCAGCCAAAAATAAATAAATAAATAAAATTTTAAAAATAAATAAATAAATAAAAGTATGGCTATGTGCCAGGTCCATAAGTCAACATTCTGAAATTGTAAGTGAGAAGACTTACTAGGGCCCCTTCAAGACAAGTAGCATAATGATAGCCACGTCCCATTATCAAGACTGACTTCTGGTGATAAAGTTCTGTTGCCAGTTTCTGAATTTCATCATCCATGCTCAAAACTTCCTTAATTAAATCTGTTAAGAAGTAATATTAGCAAAATCTATGAAAAGAGAACAATAAACTAAACCAATATAATAATAATAATAATAATAACATACGGGTAGCAACCGATAAAAGACCAACGTTTCTAATCTTCTGTGCTATCACTGTGGGGGTTTTAAACGCACAGGTGTAAAGTAAAAAGATCTTGCTGACTAAATAGGTACAAGCCACAGCTTCACCCATTTATTTCCCACCCCCTTAGACAACAAGTAGAGTGTGTGAGTATCTTCATACCAGGCAGCCGCTTCAATCCAAGCATGATCTCTTTGCGTCTCTCTTGCATGGAGATCCTGTCATCACACATCATAAGAGCAAACATCACAAGGGATACAAACTGGCTTGTGTATGCCTGAAATACCACAAAAAAGCAGAAGAATTAGTTGCAGTTGTACTTTAAGAAGCTGGAATTTTTAATTTAAAAAGACGAAAATAAAAAAATTCCCACTGGTTTAAGTGCATATTTTTTAAAAAACAGCATTAGTAGCAGCAAAGTAAACCAGTATTTAGGAAATCTACCACTGTTCTCCTTTTCCGAATTTGAGCAAATAACTTAACCTTTATTTCCAAATACCAAATATAAGTTCCTTTTAATGCAGTGGATGCTTATGAAATCCCTAATACAGTACCCTCAAGAAAGGAAGAGAAATGAACCAAAGGAAGGTAAGTAGAGAGTAAATCTGCATGTGCATAACCAAATAAGCTTCGAATGTAAATCAAAAATAAGGGTTTAAAAGCCTCTCCTTAATGTACTTGCACTGGTTTTGTTGGATTTTTAAAAAATTTTCTCTTTGATTTTTCACTTTTGTCTATTGCCTGTTCTTACTACTTTTTTTTTTTTTTAATTTTGGCTAAAAATTTTTTTAAAGTTCAACTGTAGAAAAGTAAATAGAAATAAGAATATGCCTCAATCTTATTAGTAGGAATAATTACATTAATAACATATTATTAATAACACTGTAATTACTTTCGATTTTTACTATTTTTTTCCTTTATATTGTTAAGAAAATTATTAGTAGGTGTAATTTTATAAGTTGTGCTATTCTTTTTTTATTCTATTTTAATTTAATTTTATTTTTGGCCACGCTACATGGCTTGCAGGATCTTAGTTGCCCAACCAGGGATCAAACCCGTGCCCCCTGGAATGGGAGCAAGAAGTCCTAACCACTGGACCACCAGGGGATTCCCCAAGTGCGTTCATTCTTTTTTTTTTCCATTAACCAATTAATTAATTTACTTAATTTTGGCTGTGTTGCGTCTTCATTGCTGTGCACGGGCTTTCTTTTTTCTTTAGTTGTGGCGAGCAGGGGCTACTCTTTGTTGCAGTGCACGGGCTTCTCACTGAGGTGGCTTCTCTTGTTGCGGAGCATAGGCTCTAGGTGCACAGCCTTCAGTAGTTGCGGCACACAGGCTTCAGTAGTTGTGGCACACAGGCTCAGTAGCTGTGGCACACGGGCTCAGTAGTTGTGGCTTGCAGGCTCTAGAGCGCAGGCTCAGTAGTTGTGGTGCATGGGCTTAGTTGCTCCGCGGCATGTGGGATCTTCCCGGACCAGGGATCAAACCCGTGTCCCCTGCATTGGCAGGCGGATTCTTAACCACTGAGCCACAAGGGAAGCCCATGTGTTTATTCTTAATTAACATCACAAGCACTTTCCCAAGACAGAATGCTTTCTATCTTGTTTACTAGTGTGTAATAACCTTGAGCAGTTTTTTCCCTTTTGGGTCTCAGATGGTCTACCTCTTAAAGATACATAATACTTACAAGATAATCATGAGAATTAAATGAAACAAATGTAAAGCATTCAGCATAATACCTGACATACAGGCTCAAAACAAACTTTTCATTAATGAAAATTTGAACTAAGAGACATTTATTTTCGGAGGCTACAGACTGTAAATATTTGAAAACTTGCGGTCTCACTGCCAAGCCCATTTTGATTCCTGTTAGCAACATATGAATGTGAGATATGCCTATTTTACTACATTCTTTGCAATATTGAGAACTACCCTTTTAACGAATTTTTACCATTATACTGCTGGACAATGTACTCTCATGACTACTTCACCATACATATCTTGAATCCAAAAAATTAAGATTATTTTTCATATTTGTTAGCCATTTATGTTTTCTCTTTTGAAAGTTAATTTCATTATTCTTCACTTGTTTTTTGACTTGGGTTTGTTTTCTTTTCAGTTGGTCTTAAAAAGGTCTCTATTGTTACATTTCAAATACATTTTCCCAGTTTAGGTTAACCTTTTACAATGGTGTTTATTCACACAGAAGTTTTAATTTTTTAACTTTATGTCATGCTTTGAAGCTTAAATAGTCCTTCCATCCTAACATCAGTTAAGCATTATTAAATTTTCTTAATTCTGTTGTTTCCATTGTCCCTTTTCACTTTTTTCTTTACATTTTTATTCATCTGAAATTAATTTTAGTGCAAGATGTTAAGTTGTTTTTATTTTTATAAATACACAATTTTCCCTCCATTTCGCCCCACCCTATCTCTCAAATGTCAAGTTTGAGACACTTCCTGTAGCCTAAGCTATTTGATACACTAGAGCTATGTTGCAGGACTATAGATTCTGTCCCAGATTTGTCATTTTATTTATAAAACAATAGTCCCATCCAGAAACATCATATTTCTATAAATTTGTTAGGAATTTGAAAGTCTAAAGAGTTATATAGTTTTCATTTATTTGACAAATATTTATGGATATCTTACACATTTCTTGGTAGACTTATTTTTAAGTATTTTTTATAGCTATTGAAAAATAGAATTCCACCCCTCCAAACACACACCCCCGTACTTTTCTAAGTAGTCACTGTCGGTTTATAGAGAAAACTTTTTGTATATTTAAAAAAAATTTTTATTTAAGTATAATTGATGTATAATATTATATAATTTACAGGTGTACAATAAAGTGATTCACAATTTTTAAAGGTTATACTCGATTTATAGTTATTATAAAATACTGGCTATATTCCCCATGTTTTACCTTGTAGCATATTTTACACACAATAGTTTGTACCTCTTCATCCTCTCCCCCTATACTACTGCCACACCCCTCTTCCCTCTCCCCACTGGTAACCACTAGTTTGTTCTCTGTACCTGTGACTCTGTTTCTTTTCTGTTATAGTCACTAGTTTGTTGTATTTTTTAGATTCTACATGTAAGTGACATCACACAGTTATTTGTCTCTCTCTGCCTGACTTATTTCACTCAGCATAGTGCCCTCCAGGTCCATCCCTGTTGCTGCAAATGGCAAAACTTCATTTTTTTTTATGGCTGAGTAGTAGCCCATTGTGTGATATTATATATAAATACCACATCTTCTTTATCCAGTCATCTGTTGGTAGACACTTAGGTTGCTTCCATATCATGGCAATTGTAAATAATGCTGCTATGAACATTGGGGTGCGTGTATCTTTTCAAATTAGTGTTTTTATTTTCTTCAGATATACACTGAGAACTGAAATTCCTGGATCATATGATAATTCTATTTTTAGTTTTTTGAAAATTCTCCATACTGTTTTCCACAGTGGCTGTATCAATTTACATTCCCACCAAAAGCGTATGAGAGTTCTCTTTTCTCCGTATCCTTGTCAACATTTGTTATTTGTGTTCTTTTTCGTGATAGCCATTCTGATAAGTGTGAGGTGGTATCTCGTTGTGGTTTTGATTTGCATTTTTCTGATGATTAGCGATGTTGAGCATCTTTTCATGTGCTTGCTGGCCATCTACATGTACTCTTTGGAGAAATGTCTATTTGGGTCTTCGGCCAATTTTGTATTCAGGTCTTCAGTTGTTTATTTGATGTTGAGTTGTATGAGTTGTTTATATATTTTAAATATTAACCCCTTATTGGTCATATCATTTGCAAATATTTTTCCCATTCAGTAGGTTGTCTTTTGTTTTGCTGATGGTTTCCTTTGCTGTGCAAAAGCTTTTAAGTTTAATTAGGTCCAATTTGTTTATTTTTGCTTTTGTTTCCATTACTCTAGGAGAAGGATCCAAAAATACAGTGTGGCGATTTAGGTCAAAGAATATTCTGCCTATGTTTGTTTCTAGAAGTTTTATGATTTCCAGTCTTACATTCAGGTCTTTAACCCACTTTGAGTGTAGTTTTATACGTGGTGTTAGAGAACGTTCTAATTTCATTCTTTTACATGTAGCTGTCCAGTTTTCCCAGTACCACTTATTGAAGAGATTGACTTTTCTCCACTGTATATTCTTGCTTCCTTTGTCATAGATTAATTGAACATAAGTGCATGGGTTTATTTCTTGGCTCTCTATTCTGTTCCATTATTCTATGTGTATGTTTTTGTACCACCACCATACTGTTTTGACTACTATAGCTTTGTAGTACAGTCTGAAGTCAGGGAGCATGATTCCTCCAGCTCTGTTCTTCTTTCTCAAGATTATTTTGGATATTGGAGTCCTTTTGTGTTTCCATACAGATTTTAAAATTACTTGCTCTAGTTCTGTAAAAATGGCATTGGTATTTTGATAGGAATTACACTGAATCTGTAGATTGCCTTGGATAGTTTGTTCATTTAACAATATTAATTCTTCCAATCCAAGAATACAGTATGTTTCTATCTGCGTTGTCTTCAATTTCTTTCATCAGTGTCTTATAGTTTTCAAAGTACAGGTCTTGTAACTCCTTAGGTATATTTATTCCTAGGCATCTTATTCTTTTTGAAGCGATGGTAAATGGAATTATTTCCTTAATTTCTCTTTCTGATAGTTCATTGTTAGTATATAGAAATGCAACAGGTTTCTGTATATTAATTTTGTATCCTGCAACTTTACCGAATTCACTGTAAAGCTCTAGTAGAGTTCTGGTGGCATCTTTAGGATTTTCTATGTATAGTATCATGTCATCTGCAAAAACAGTGACAGTTTTACTTCTTTCTTTCCAATTTATAGTCCTTTTACTGCTTTCTCTTGTCTGATTGCTGTGGCTAGGACTTCAATACTATGTTGAATAAAAGTGTTGACAGCAGGCATCCTTGTCTTGTTCTTGATCTTAGAGGAAATGTTCTCAGGTTTTCACCGAGTATGATGTTAGCTGTGGGTTTGTCATAATATGACCTTTATTATGTTGAGGTATGTTCTCTCTATGCCCACTTTCTAGAGAGCTTTTATCATAAATGGATGTTGAATTTTGCCAAAAGCTTTTTCTGCATCTATTGAGATGATCACTTGGTTTTTATTCTTCAATTTGTTCATGTGATGTATCACAATGATTGACTTCTGGATACTGAAAAACTCTTGCATCCCTGGGATAAATCCCACTTGATCCTGGTGTATGATCCTTTTCATGTATCATTGAGTTTGGTTTGCTAATATTTTGTTGAAGATTTCTGCATCTTTGTTTTTCAGTGATACTGGCCTGTAGTTTTCTCTTTGTGATATCTTTGTGTGGTTTTGGTATCAGGCTGATGTCAGCCTAACAGAATGAGTTTGACAGTGTTCCTTCCTCTGCAATTTTTTGGAATATTTTGACAAGGATAGGTGTTAACTCTTTTCTAAATGTTTGGTAGAATTCACCTGTGAAGCCACTGGTCCTAGATTTTTGTTTACTTGGAATTTTAAAATTACTGGTTCAATTTCATTACTGATAATTGGTCTATCCAAATTTTCTATTTCTTCCTGGCTCAGTCTTGGGAGATTATACATCTTCAAAGAATCTGTCCATTTCTTCTAGGTTGTCCATTTTATTGGCATATAGTTGTTTGTAGTAGTCTCTTACGATCTTCTGTATTTCTGTAATGGTGGTTGTAACTTCTCCTTTTTCATTTCTGATTTTACTGATTTGTGCCCTCTCTCTTTTTTTCTTGATGAGTCTGGCTAAAGGTTTATCAATTTTGTTTATCTTTTCAAAGAACCAGTTTTTCGTTTCATTGATCTCTTCTATTATTTTTTTAGTCTCTATTTTATTTCTTCTCTGATCTTTATGCTTTCTTTCCTTCTACTAACTTTGGGCTTTTTCTTTCTCCAGTTTGTTTAGGTGTAAGGTTAGGTTATTTATATGAGATTTTTTCTTATTTCCTGAGGTATTCTGAGGAATACCTTATACCTGAGGTATCACCATAAACTTCCCACTTAGAACTGCTTTTGCTGCATCCCAAAGGTTTTGGATCATCATGTTTTTGTTTGCATTTTTCTCTAGGTATTTTTCATTTCCTCTTTGATTTCTTCAGCGATCCACTGGTTGTTTAGTACCATGTTGTTTAGCCTCCTCATTTGTGTTTTCTGCAGTTTTTTCCTTGTAGTTGACTTCTAGTCTCATAGCATAGTGGTCAGAAAAGATGCTTGATATGATTTTAATTTCTTTTTTAATTTATTTTTGGTTGCGTTGGGTCTTTGCTGCTGTGTGCAGGCTTTCTCTAGTTGCGGGGTCTACTCTTCGCTGCGGTGCGCAGGCTTCTCATTGTGGTGGCTTCTCTTGTTGTAGAGCACAGACTCTAGGCACGTGGGCTCAGTAGGTGTGGCTTGCACGCTCTGGAGCACAGGCTCAGTAGTTGTGGCACACGGACTTAGTTGCTCCACAGCATGTGGGATCTTCCCGGAGCAGGGATCCAACCCGTGTCCCCTGCATTGGCAGGGAGATCCTTAACCACTGTGTCACCAGGGAGGTCCCTTGATATGATTTTAATTTTCCTAAATTCACCAAGTCTTGTTTTGTGGCCTAGCATGTGATCTATCCTGGAGAATGTACCATGTGCACATAAAAAGAACGTGTACTCTGCTGCTTTGGGATGGAATGCTCTACACATATCAATTATGTCCCTCTGGTGTAATGTGTCATTTAAGGCCAGTGTTTCCTTGTTGATTTTCTGTCTGGATGACTGGTCCACTGACGTAAGTGGGGTGTTAAAGTCCCCTACTACTATTGTGTTACTGTTGATTTCTCCCTTTATGTCGGTTAGTATTTGCTTTATGTATTTAGGTGCTCCAATGCTGGGTACATATATATTTACAATCGTTTAATCTTCTTCTTGGACTAATCCCTTGGTCATTATGTAGTGTCCTCCTTTGTCTCTTGTAACAGTCTTTAAAATCTATCTTGTCTGATATAAGTATTGTTACCCCAGCTTTCTTTTGATTTCCATTTGCATGGAATTCCTTTTCTCATTCCCTCATTTTCAGTCTGTGCGTGTCTTTAGATCTGAAGTGAGTCTCTTATAGGCAGCATATATATGGGTCTTGCTTTTGTATCCATTCAGCCACTCTCTCTTTTGATTAGAGCACTGAGTCCATTTACATCTAAGGTAATTAATGATATGTATGCTATTACCATTTTATTACTTGTTTGGGGGTTGTTTTGTAGGTCTTTTTTTTTTTTTCCTTTTTTCTTGTTTTGTTCTCTTGTGATCTGACGACTATCTTTAGTGTTGTCTGTATTCCTTTTGCCTTTTTTGGTTTATATCTATTATAGATTTTTGGTTTGTGGTTACCGTGAAGTTTTTATATAGCAATATGTATATATATGTGTGTGTGTGATTGTTTTAAGTTGCCAGTCTCTTAATTTCAAATGCATGTTAACAACCCTGCATTTGTACTCTCCTCCTCTCATGATTACTGTTTTTGATATATTTTACATTTAACTGTATTGTGCATCCCTTAACTGCTTATTGTGGACATAAATGACTTTACTGCTTTGTCTTTAACCATTCTACTAGCTTTGTGGGTGGATGACTTCCTACTTTTACTGTATGTTTGCCTTTATGGATGAGCTTTTTCATTTCATAATTTTCATGTTTCTAGTTGCAGTCATTTCTTTTTCGCTTAGAGGAATTTCCTGAACATTTCTTGTAGAGCTGGTTTGGTGGTGCTGAACTCTTTTAGCCTTTGCTTGTCTGTAAAGCTTTTGATCTCTCCAACAAATCTGAACAAGAGCCTTGTTGGTTAGAGCAGCGGTCCCCAACCTTTTTGGCACCAGGGACCGGTTTCGTGGAAGACAATTTTTCCACGGTCAGGGGTGGGGGGGTTCAGGAGGTAATGCAAGTGATGGGGGGGATGGTTCAGGCAGTAATGTGAGTGATGGGGAGCAATGGGAACAGCAGATGAATCTTCGCTCACTTGCCCACCACTCACCTCCTGCTGTGCGGCCGGTTCCTAACAGGCCATGGACTGGCACCGTTCCACAGCCCAGCACCATTCCACAGCCCAGGCGTTGGGGACCCCTGGGTTAGAGTATTCTTGGGTGTAGGTTTTTCCCTTTCATTGCTTTAAATAAAACATGCCACTCCCTTCTGGCCTGCAGGGTTTCTGCTAAAGGTCAGCTGACAGCCTTATGGGAGTTCCCTTGTATGTTATCTCTTGCTTTTCCCTTGATGCTTTTAACAGTCTCTCTTTCTCTTTAATTTTTGTCATTTTAATCGCAATGTGTCTTGGTGTTTTCCTCTTTGGGTAAGTCCTGTATGGGACTCTCTGGGCCTCCTGGATTTGGATGTCTATTTCTTTTCCAAGTTAGGGAAGTTTTCAGCTATTATGTCTTCAGATATGTTCTCTGCCCCTTTCTCTCTCTCTCTTCTCCTTCTGGAACCCCTATACTGCAAATATTAGTACACTTGATGTTATCGCAGAGGTCTCTCAAACTGTCCTCATTTCTTTTCATTCTTCTTTTCTTTTTTCTGTTCAGCATCAGTGATTTTCACTACTCTGTCTTCTATTTTATATATGTTTTCTATAAAGCACCTTACATGAATTTTTATCCATTCTAAGAAGTTTCTGACTTGATTTTCTTAAGTTCTACAGGTAGTCAATCATATCAATTGCAAATAAGAATTTGTTTCCTCCTTTCCTGCTGTTTTAATTTTTCTTACTAAACTGGACAGAACTTCTAGAATAGGGATAGCAAATACGTTTCATATAGAGTCAATCCTTACCTACTGGTTGTCACAGTGAAACATTATGTTGAGAAGGATTCTAAGGGCACCTTTTTTGCTTTGCAGTAATACAGATAAAATCCTAGGAAGGTTCCAGAAGAACAGCTAAGGCCCACCAAGATAAAGGTCCTGAAGCTTTCTATTTTGCTGTTCACTCATCCATTTTTCTCTATTATTTGCCTCCTTCTGCTTCATTGGGTTTCCTTCTTCTACCTTTTTGAGTTCAATACTCAGTTCATTTTCTTTTTGAAGCATTTAATGCTATGAACATACTTCTATCACTCTGGCCACACTATCTAAATTTTTACCCATATTGTTCATTATAGTTATTTTTTCTAATAAGTCTTTTTAAATGGCAATTCTGATATGGTTCTAACTCAAGTTATTTAAAGAAACGTTTTTATGTTCCAGGCATTTGAGGTTTTTATTTACATTTTTATTATTAATCACTAGGATTACTGTGATATTGTCAGCTACAGTGCTATGAATAATTCATCTTGGGTTTTTTTATAGATTATATGCTGAATTTCTACTACTCTTCTCTGGATAAGGGATCACGTCATGAGTGAATATTTTCCTGTCATAATGTGGATAGTGAGCCTCCTGTACAATAAAATCACAGTCTGCTAATGCTCCTTACCTTCCCAATAGTTAAATTAGATTCCCTGTTTCCTCTCGCTGCACCTCCCAGCTACCAGGTGCTCATACATTCCTCCACAGCTACCTGTCCCTGTCCTCCTATGTGTTCCACTGGCAGACTGGGATTTTTTTCCCCTTAGCACTAAAGTGGATTTTTAGTCCCTTGCCTCCAATCTAACAATCATACCTGTATTCTAAGTTCCAGTCCTTCCCAGTCTACTTCTTTCTACTGAAGTTTACTTTTCAATAAACCAATTAATCAGAAAATATACTAACAGGACAGAGGGAGAGACCCAGTATCGTGGACTCCTGGGATACCTAAATTGTTTCCAATCCAAAATGATCAGATAATGAGTATTCTGGTTCCTCCAGCCCATAAATAAAAATGTTATTCTACAGAGTATGCTTCTTTGTTTGGACTTAAAACATCTCAGCACTGGTTTTTAAAAGCAAATATTAAACAGAGTAACTTTAATGCACATATTTTTTCTATTGCATTCAGCTTAATTTCCAATTTCATGTTTTTCATTTCATCAATACATACCAGGCAACCAATTATGAAAAAAATAAGCTACACCTCACATTTAGAATTACTGAGGTTTGAAAGAATTTACCAGGACAATGCTGACTCTGAACTTTTCAACTTGGTTTTACTTTTTATTCAGCCAAAAATAAAAGTTATACTGGTTTATTTTTTTAAAAAAATCAACAAAAGTCAGTACTGTGGTGAACTTCTAAACACCTGCAATAACATACAAGAATTACTGAGTCTGCACAGTTATACCCATCGATTTCTACAGCAATATCAAATTATCTACGGTCAAACATTCTGAGAAATTTAATAATATCTCTCTAACCTTGACAGTTTTTCAGGCAAAGTTGGGAATTAATCATCAAGATTATAGAATTCTTATGCTAGCCCTATCATGGAGCCCAGGGATCAGGATCAATTAGAATTTCTTTCATCACCCATTAACATATAAACTTATACTTGCCATTCAGAAATGATCTATAACTAAACACCCCCAAACTTTTAAATAACTCCACGCCCAGAATGTCTATAGCAGTTAAGGAAAACAAAATTACTTTAGAATCCAAGAAAATTTAAACTAAGACTAAGCTGCCATAATACTAAATTTTTTCAGAATCCAAGAAAATTTAAACTAAGACTAAGCTGCCATACTACTAAATTTTTTCAGGGAGCCATTTTTTTAAAGAATTACAGTATATACTATAAAAAGATGCTTCTTTTCCTATACAAGATGTAACCATTGGAAGAACCTGGGTAAAGAGTACATGGACTTCTCTACTATCTTTGCAACTTCCTATAAATCTACAGTTATTTCAAAACAAAAAGATTTTAGAAAAGGACTTACAGAGAAAAAACAAACTATTGATACAAATAACACATGAAAAAATCTCAAAACGTCATGTTAAATGGAGGAAGCTAGATACAAAAGACATGTATTACACAATTCCATTTATAAGAAATTTCTAGAAAATGAAATAATATAGCAAGAGAAAGCAATACTTGCCTGAGGCTGAGGCAGAGGGGTAGGAGTGGGAATTGACTGGAAAGGGGGACAAAGGAACTTTTTCAGGTGATTACGTCTTCTAAAATTGGACTGTGGTGATAAACAGCCAAATTTACTAAAACCATATACACTTAAAATTGGTGAACACTATGGTATGAAAAGCATACCTCAATAAAGCTGCAGAAAAAAGGTTAATGGCAGAATCTAGGTGATGGGTATACAGGTACTCATGTAAAGTTCTTTTAATTCTGCTGTATGTTTGAATATTATAATAAAACATTGAGGAAAATTTAAGTTTTCATGAATGATACAATTAGAAATCAAAAAAACTGCATGTCCCCTGGCAGCTCACAGATCAAGAAAGATTCAATAAAAAGATAAGTCAATAGCCTCCATTCAGTGGTATGATCCTGCATCCCATACATGCCACACTGAAGCCCTTGCTTCAAATGCGTTTGAATGAAGGGTCTGGGATTCTAATCCCTGATCAAAGCTGTCTGTCTGGACACTGTTCCAAGAATCCACAAGCTGCTGCTGAGGGCAGCTGTTTATTCATTCAGGCAGAGAATGGAAACCCAAGCACAAATATCTTACATGTTTTAATCACCACATGGAGAAAATTCAGGCTTCGGTTTTCTGTAAATTATAGTGTTAGCAATATCAAAGTAACCAAGAAACAAAAACCTCACTCAGAGTTTTTACTTAAGAATTATAACTTTTCCACAAAAAAATTCCCCATGAGGTTCTTTAAATGGAAAAAGAACCAAATGTGGTTTGTATATGTTAACATCATCTTCCCTTAATTAAACTCAAATCCACCAAAACCTAAGCATCTTATTCAACAATCAGTAACAAATATTAGACTTAGGCAGAAAAAGACAAGAAACTGAAATTTTGAAACTATAAAGAGTAACATATTTGTGGAGAACATCGTTTGCATTTATACAACTTTCTAAGATTCCTATTTTTATTACTGGTACTAAATTTATGCATATCCCAATTTCAAAGAGGAAAGTAGTCTCACTAGGCCTTAAAAATGAAAATGAAGGTGCTTTTAAATCTCCACAGATGTATATCTAAAGAGAAACAGATATTCTCATATCATACTCAATTTATTTTCTTAAACAGCCAAATTTCATACCAAAAGTGTACTCCTCTTTACAAACTTCAAAGGCAGTGTGTCTATTTTGGCACATTTATTAGGATAGTACAAACCTGTAAATAAAAATGTCAAAAATTATTAGACTTAAGCTGGGTGTTTCTGATTTGTTATTTTTCTAATTCCCTACTATACTTAATTAAGAGGGGGCATTATACTTACCACATATCCCACCCCACACAGCAGGAGGAATATAAGTGCTGAATGCGGATAGTCAGAAGAGACGTTTGCAAAATAAACTTTACATTATATACGCTTGTCCCTTAAGATGAGTGTGAGGAAGGGGGACAACAAGTGTTTTATCTATTACTGACGCTCAAGGCTTACGATAATTACGATTAGTAAACAATATGAATTCTATAAGTGCTAAGAAATGAAATATAAGATACAGATTAGTCTGTTTCACCAACACTATGATTATGTAAATAATCACATGAGAACTAAGTCAAGAACTTACCTTTGTGCTGGCCACCCCGATCTCGGGCCCAGCATTGATGTGAACTCCACAGTCTGTCTCTCTCGATATGGAACTGCCAACCGTGTTTGTGATCCCGACAGTTAAAGCTCCTCTCTCCTTGCAGTACCGAAGACCCATCAGGGTATCTGCTGTCTCGCCTGGGTAAAAAGGAAGACAAAAGTAACACACAGAGCAGTCAACATATGCTGTTTTTTAGATGCAAAAAGAGAAAACTGACTACTCTTTCAACAATATCATTTGTTTTATTATTATTTTTTAACTGAAGTATACTTGATTTACAGTGTTTCAGTTGTACATCAAAGTGATTCAGTTATACATATATGTTTTTTTCAGATTCTTTTCCATTACACGTTATTACAAGAAACTGAGTATAGTTCCCTGTGCTATACAGTAGGTCCTTGTTGTTTATTTTATATATAGTAGTGTGTATCTGTTAATCCCAAATTCCCAATTCATAGCTCCCTCCCTTTTCCCCTCATTTGTTTTAAATAAAATTTAAAACATGTACTTAAAAGAATAAATTTGTAAAACTTTTAATAATAGGATCCGACTTCTTAGGATCGTCTTTCCTTCTTTGTCTTTAAAAATTCAGCTCTTCTGAGGGTAAAATGTGTTTTTACTAACTCATTAAGAATTCCATAACATCAAAATAAACCTATATTTGTCAAGTTATCTGCAATAACCAGTTTATCTTTAAATATCAGTTTTGCCAACATATGCTATAGTTGTTAGAAAGAATGGCTTTCCTTTTCTTTAAGTCTTTAAAATTAGCATACCTGACTGACTAATGAAAAAGCAAACATCATCTCGAAAAACAGGGGTGTTTCTATCCAGGAAATCACTGGCTAGCTCCACCATAACAGGCAACTCAGTCAGCTCTTCAAGAACTTGACGTGTCTGCAGAGAAAAGATGACTTGGTCATACACTTTACATCAAATACTCTTTTTCACTGGACTTCCTCAGATTCAATGTATAGTTTTCACTTTTTCTGATTATAAAAATGATACATAATGCAATGTCAGAAAATACAAACAACAGAGATTAAAGCATAAAAAAATAAAATAACCAAAATCCCACCACCCAGGAGATAAGCACTGTTAATATTTTAGCACAAGTCTCTTTAGACAATTATCAATGCATATATAAATAAATGCATGTATAAAATGTTTTGAGAAGTGGAAAAAGCACTGTTCTGAGTTAGCTTGTATATTAACTCTAACTTCCCAATTCCTAGTCTTTAAATGACAATTCATATAATACCAAATCATTGAGAATTTCAAATGAGATAATAACAGATGTATCATAAACAGTGAATGAAAAATTAAACATTTCAGAAATACTAGGTATTCATAAAGAATGCTGTTTCTCAAAAAAAGTCAATATACTTTAAAAATCTTGTTTAAGAAAGCTCAATACTTTCAAACTCTATAGAATGGAGGGTGGAGTAGGGGGTAGATAACCTAGCTAGAATTAATTCAGGGACACTATTTTGTATGCTAAACCACACAGGATTTCTAGTATTTGTTTGTTAACTACAGTAGTCTCAGCATCCACCAGAAACCCCAAAACAAAACAAAACCCTTCCATCTTCTCAAATTAGAGAATTCTAACACAGCATATATATAATTTATGCCCCACAATTCAGGCTTAGCATTGGATGAAACATTTAGTCAAATTTTGTATTTCTGAATAGAGGGCTCATTCAATAATAGATCTAAGCCACCACTAAATCAGGCAATCCCTTAATTTACACTAATGTCTTTAATTCATTCTTTTTTTTTCCCAGTGCTCAAAACGATCACTTTCTAACAACTCTTCCCTTCAAAATTGCACAGATTTTCCTTTTTAGGACCATGTAATTTGGGGCGGGGGGTGGGGAGGGGAGGGAGAAGGGGGTGCTTTAGAGAAGAAGAAAGCCTATTGAGATGCAAGGGTTGAGTGACCAGCTAGTTTCACTCACTCCTCAAATGAATGGCTCCCACGAGTGTAGATAATAAATATTTATGCCCCAGCAAATAAAAAAATTACTGTCATGAACTTTGGAAATCAATCCTAAAAGTAGAAACTGAGTGGGTAAGGGTTTTCTGTACTTACAGGAGTTGACATCAACAGCACATAGCCTGTCTCTTTATAAGGGAAACTACACGTGGATCTGATTTATTGGACTAAAACACTGTTAAATTCCTAGGCTTCTATATTGACAACCAACACACATCTTTGATACAGAATTTCAGCTTCCAAAATAACAATTTAAAGAACAAAGTCTATCAGAAAGAAGACTTCCTTTCTTTGCAGAAATGTGCCTACCTAGTAAAATCCTGTTGAGGTTCACACAGCCATCTGTCTGGGGCAAGTGAACAATGATACACAAAACCCAGTGACGGCTCTAACAGAAGTAGGCATGCGCTGTGAACTGCAAGGCCAGGATGGCATAAGAACGTTTCCACTCTTTGCCTTTCATGAAGTTAGTTGCAGGCGGTCTACCTGTATATCTAAGGACCTTTCTAAAGCAGATGATCCATTGGTAAATAATTCCAAGTAGCTATTAAAATTCTCTCCCCAACCTTCCTGATTTTTGCCATCACAACATGAAAACAAAACACGATGTTTTAACAAAAAATAGTTTTACATGGTGTGTTACTGGAGATACTGTTTATCTGCAGATATCTTCTAATACCCAAAATGACACAACTAAAATTTTAAGAAGCCACTTACTGCTACACCAGCATGATAACTTGTTCCACAAGCGATAAGAATCAAACGCCGACACCTCTGGATCTCCTTAATGTGATCCTTCAAACCGCCCAAATTCACTGAAATAAAAGTTTGTGGATATAATTATTTAGGAAAGAACCATATGAAACAGGTATTCGCTTTTCATGAGTGGCCAATGCCAATCTGGGAAACAACACTGCTGTTTTAAAGCACTCATATTCCTCTTAGGAAGCACAGTTCTCTCTCGTTTTGAAATGTAAACGAAGTAAGTCCGAACTTAACTGGCCACCCCCAACTTGTAATTAACCTTCCTCACCCCCTGATACACCTACACAACTACAGTATCTACCACATCCTACCTTGTTCGGTCATTTTTACATTCCTCTCTTCAGATTAAAAGGTATCTTAAAGGCAGAACTATAGGGACACGGACAATAGATCGGTAGATGCTGGCGGCTGGAGGTGGGGAAAGGGCTGACTACAAAGGGGCTTGGGGAAATTTTTCCGGTGAAGGATCTGTGCTAACTCTTGATTGTTGTACAGGTTGTTCAGGATTATGACCATGTTGTGGAAGTTGGTCAAAACTCGCTGAATTATACATTAAGAACAGTCAATTTTATTATACCTAATTATATCTCAGTAAGCCTGCTTGGGAAAAAAATTGTCTTGCTTGTGTTCATCTCCATTACATGCCCAGAACAGTGCACTGAACACAATATAAACCACTCTCCTCTCAGTCTTTCCCATCTCAGTCAGTGCCACCCCATTCACCTAACAGCAGGGTCATCCATCCTTGGTTGCTCAACAGCGACTGCACAAGCAAGTCCTGTGAGCCCCACCTTCACACTGTACCTCTAACACCATCAGCCAAGTCCAACATCCCTCCCCTGGACAAGAGCCGTACCCTCCTAACTTCTATTCTCTACCTCCCAGAGCCTGTTCTCCACACACGGCCAGGATGATCTTTTAGAGGGATTCTTTAAAAACATAAATCTGATCACAGAACCCTCCAATGAGTCTGTCCTCTTTCTGTCTCTACAGCCACGTACATGTTCTGCTAAGGGTGCCTTGTCTATGGGTCCTTCTACACATGGCGAGTTTTCTACCTGTGAGAAATTTTCATCCAACATTCATTCAATTGTTCAACTAATATTCTGAGCACCTACCAAGGGAATATACTGTCCAAGGCACTGTGTGGCTACCTGACAGTTCAGCGTCTGGCTGATGAGAGCAATGAGCATGCCCGTGGGCAGCATCCTTCTCCATCTGACCCACCGTCGGTCTGTCTACTCTGCCCCTGCTCTTTATCTCCTCCACTCTTTTCTTCTACCTTAACTAGTTACAAAATGGAACCAACATATATGTTTTGCTTTTTATATTTTTGAATAATTTACGCTATTCCTTTTAAATTTCAATACTGAGAGGGCTGATTATATTTCTCTATTTTAAGAAACTAGTTATGGGGGCTTCCCTGGTGGCGCAGTGGTTGAGAGTCCGCCTGCCGATGCAGGGGACATGGGTTCGTGCCCCGGTCCGGGAAGATCCCACATGCCACGGAGCGGCTGGGCCCGTGAGCCATGGCCGCTGAGCCTGTGCGTCCAGAGCCTGTGCTCCACAGTGGGAGAGGCCACAACAGTGAGAGGCCCGCGTACCGCAAAAAAAAAAAAGAAACTAGTTAAGTAGAAAATAAAACAACGAAAAGCTTCACTGGCTTCCCAAGTAACTTTGGAATGAAGTCCAAACTCCTTACATGGCCTTCAAGCGGCCACAAGCCCTGCCTCCTGCTTCACTCTGACCTAATCTCCTAGCACTTCTCTCACCCAGGCCACCCCAGCCAGACTGGCATTCTTGCTGTTCCTTTTCGTGTACCTCCGCCTCAGACCTCGGCATGTATTGAAAAGACTTGAGGGAAAAGGAAACAACATTAAGAGGCTTGGTAGGGAGTCATGCAAAGGCACATCAGTTTGGAGATGACTAAGTATAAAGTAGACAGACTATCAGAGAGACTTATATTTCAGATGATAATCAAGAAGGACAGGGAGGTTAGACAGTGAGATTAGCTGGTCACAAGCGTTTCCCTAAAATTAGTCCTAGCAAATTCCCTGATGGCCGAGGGGCGTTTGGGATAGTTCTGGAAGGAGTCGCCCATGGTCTGAATTGATGCTTTGGAGAGGCTCCTACTTCTGGTAAGGGAGACCACTACTACAGCAGGAGTGTCTGGAGGAAAGGGGTGGGATGGAGCGTGAACACCACTGAACACTGGAGGCTAGTCTGGCTCCATAAATGACTGGCAGTGTGACCTCTGGCCAGACCGCAAACTGACAGAGCCTCAAATTCCTTATCTTAACAACAAAAAAAGATAACGGCTATCCTGTTTATATTATAGAACTTTTATGAGGGACACATACCATAGATAAAAGTGCTTTTTAAAATCATGACTTTTCAAAGTTTATCTCCTTCTTTTCCCTTATAAAACAAAACTTTTTCCTAATCTTATTTCCATTCCATACCATAACAGTATTTACTGCTACTCTCCCCGTTCTTCCACTTCAACCACCTTCCACAACCCCCTCTCCCACACCAGCAGATAACAGGTCCTGCTCTGGAGCTCCTGTTTCTCTCCCAGCCTCTGCTGCCCTCCCATTCCCCATTGCTTTACCCCAGATGGGACAACATCCTTACTGGCGACTGCATCTCGGCCTCTCGCTCCTCCAATGCACATTGGAGACTGGTACCCAGGTCACTTCAGTAAAGCTCCATCACCCCTGGCTCCTAAGTCTCCTAACAGTTCTGCAATTTCTACAAAGGGAGGTGCCCTTCACACTAAACAATGCATTCACGGCCCTCCTGGGCAGTGCCTCTCACCTTTTTCCCTAGACTTACTGCTCTCTATTCCTCTTCAAGTACTAGAGGTGGCAGGCAAACTGGACTACATATTATTTCACAAACAAATTTCTGATGGTTTTCTACTATCTCCTCTTAGCAAATGCATTCTACCCAACTGCAATGCTCCCATCCATCTTTACCTACTTAAACCTTCCAAATCCTTTAAAGCACCACCTGCCTACTTCATGGAGCCCTCCCTGGCCCCCTGTCCACAAACAGATTCATTCTCTACTTCCTCTAAATTGAACACTAAACTTGAAACATTTCAACATTAAACTGTGTTTCTAATGTCATTTATCATATTTTACCTTTCTTTAAATAGTTAATTATGTATTCACCCCCCTTCCAAGAACCTCAAGGAGGAGACCGCAGCAGAGACAACTTTCCTACAGTCCCTGATACGTTCAGCATGGTGCTCCACACACCATGTTCACCAGATGTTCAACTTATAATTCAGCCTTCAACAAATCTCTCCTGCTGAGAAAGAGTCTGATGCCTCCAGAAAAGAAAAGTATACAAAAACCGCATTTATTCAGAGAATCATTCTCTATCAGTTAGCAGGACGTGACATAAAAGAGAAGGCACTTAATATTATATGTATAACACACAAATTCAGGAAAAGATTGTTGCATACCAGATATAATTTCTCCAAAACTGATTCCTAACACTGAGAAGTTTAGCCCAAAGCTTGTTTGTTAAACTGCTTATTAAACTGGTCATGAAGAATGTTCCAAAAATGTGATTTAGCGATAGTTCATGGATATCCTATGACCACAGAAAGTCAATCTCAAGCTCATCCCACCAAGGTGCAGAAACTCCTGTGACACAAGGTCTAGAGAGAACTTCCAGAAGTAAGACCAGAGCTGCACTGTCACCCCACCTTAAACAGGCAGGAAGGTACAGGTTAGGTTATCCCATAAGGCACTAGACAAACACTTGGAAAACCTCTGGGAAGTTCACACTTCACTCATTTATAAACTGAGAGAGAAAACCTAGGCTGAACAGATACAGCAAGCTTCCCAACAAGGGGACCAGGTCCCATTCTTCTGAGAATTCACAGTGTTCAGAACAGTCCCGGTACATAGTAGGTGCCCAATAAAAGATTTTTGTAGTGAAAAGAAGTTAAATGTTCTTAATGGTACACTGAAGGACTTTTTTTTTTTCTCCAGGAAAATCACCTTAATAGTCCCATAACTGACAACAATTTTCAAATGTGACTTCCTAGGCATTTTTTATATTTTTCATAACCATTTTAGAGGTATGTCACTTACCATAAAATTCACCCTTTGAAAGTGTATGATTGTGGTGTTTAGTATTTCAGAGTTGTGCAACCATTACCACTATCTAACTTTAGACTTTCATCACCTCCAAAACACCCGTATCCATTAGCAGTCACTCTCCACTCCCCTGTCCCTTCAGCTCCTGGCAACCATTATTATTATTCCCTTATTTTTTATGGTGGTAAAATATACATAACATAAAATTTACCGTTTTAACTATTTGTACGTGTACAATTCAGTGGTATTAAGCACATTCACATTGTTGTGCAATCATGACCATCACCCATCTCAGAACTTTGGCATCGTCCCAAACTGAAGCTCTATACCCGTTAAACACTAACTCCCCATTTCCCCCTCTCCCCAGCCCCTGGTGACCACTAATCTACCTTCTGTCTCTACAAATCTGACTAACCTAGATACACCTCATATCAGTGGAATCACACACGGAAGGACTTTTAAAAGAGGACTGGGCTCCACTGATGGCTGGCAGCCATAGCTATTCTACAAAGGACAATGAACCCTATAAGGCTGTCAACGTCAACCCCCATGAGAGACTTTGAAATAATAACATAATTCACATGTAATTACCAGTATAGTCATCAAAGTTGACTCTTCCTCTCATTGTGTTCACAACTGACTCCGGCTGCTCAAAAATTTCCTTCTGCATAAATGAACTGAAGTTGCCTAAAGTAATATAAATTGTATCATTAAAACAAAAATTAACAAGCCAAAGGATAAGAAATTTGTATTCAACTAAAAGTCTATCTCCTTTAATATAATCTTAGTAAATGAAATGAAACGAAAGGTCATGCAGTAGAGAACAATATTCATATATGACATTTTACCCAATGGGAAGAAAAATGAACAAGGAGGAAAAATACTTTTATTAACTTCATACCTAAAATATGCAATTATAGAAAAACAGGGGAGTGGGAAAAGCTTAAGTTTTAGAGTCAGATCTAGGTTTAAATCATGATTCTATCTTTTAATAGCTAAGCAGCTCTGGGAAATTCCTTAACCTGTAAAATGATCTGTTCTAGCAGCTATTTCATAGCGTGGTAGTGTGGATTAATATAGAAAAGACTTGACATATAGCCATTATGCAATAAACGTTAGCTTGTTTTTCACCACAACCCCATCAGAAAGGACAATAAAAACCACAATCACCATAATCATAATAGTTAATAGTAGCAAACATTATACAGAGCTCACTAAGCATGTCAGACACTATTGTAAGGGCTTAATCCCCAAAACAACCTTAGTGAGGTAAATCCTATTATCCCCATTTCATATATGAGAAAACTGAAGCACACAGAGAATAAGAGAGGAACAAAGAATAGAACACAAACTATGTTTATAAAGTATCTTAAAACATCAAGCACCACTTAAATAATTGATTTCTTTTTTCATGTGAGAAACAAGAAACCGTGAATTCGTTTGAAGAAGTATTGTCAAAACAGCAGATAATTTCTCCAAAGAATCATCCCCCTTTCTGGGGTTATCCCTTCACTAATCTGTATTATCAGATTCCTACACCAGGTCAGGAAGGAGAAAATATCCTTTCCATTGAGGACACCAAGGTGTAACAGGATAGAAAGGTTCACCCTTCATGATCTGCTGGAGTTCCATCTGGAGGGTCTGCACAGCTCGTCCAGGGTGATCTCCCGCAGTCCGTTTAATTCGATGGATAGAAAGACGGCCATCCACCACTGCAGCGACATCATCATCCTCGAGAAAGATGACACGATTGGTGTGTTCTATGACAGCACTAAAAATGTTCAAGGAGACAGTACAATCAATAATCTAGGATGATTATTATAAACACAACTATCATTAGGACAAAAGGACCAAGTTTAAATACAAAGTCTATCAACCTGCAATATCTCTGATAACTTTCTGGTTATCAATGCCATTCCCTACAGGGAAATGGAGGAGGGGGGTGGTCACTGCAGACAATGAAGAAAAGGAACTCTGTATGGCAACCAATTTGATGAGATCAGATGAGAAAGCATGCTTATTTCCTCCTCATCCTACCTATCACCAGTCCTCTAATCATAACTCCTAAATAGTTCCCAAAGCTTTTCTCTGTGTCCACCACCGCAAACCAGTTCAAGCTACCATCAGCCCTTGACTGAACTACTGCAGGTACCTCCCAACTTCCACCCACATTCCCTCTAACCTCCCTCATCCACTCTCCTTTTCTGCCAAAATGGACATCAAAAGACAACCCTAATCAAGATTTCTCCCTCACCAACACACCGCTCAACAGCTTCCCTTTAGCTCTTAGGAAAACAGCAAAATGCCTTTACCATGACCCCTACCTCTTTCTCTGGCCTTGTCTCCCACCAAACTTCCTCTCCCTATTCCAGCCACACTCACACCCAGCCCAAGATCTCACAGGCTGATCCATCTGCAGAGAATAACTGTTCTTCCCTCCACCTCCTTACCTAATTAACTCCTAATATCTCCTTAACTCTCAGTTCAAGCACCATTCCCTTAAAGAAATGCACCCATAGGAGGGTCAAGTCACCCTGTTATAAGCCTTCTGTAGTTCGTGTCACAGCTGGAATTCTATACTTGGTGACCACTCACTAAAATGTGTCTCTCCCATTAAGGAAGAGCTCCTTAAGGACAAGTAATATTTTTATTCTTACCCGCCATTATCTCCTGAGCCGAGCACATGGCTTTGCTGGAAGTGTTCAATACGAACGCATGAGTGAATGAAAAGAGGCCGAGACACTTCTGCAACTTCCAGATTATTTAAGCCAAAACTGTCAACTCTGTAACAAACCTACCTAACGACAGCAATGACACATCTCAACACCGACTACATACCCTACACACCTGTAAAATTTAGAAAACACTGAAGCTTGTTTTCTCACTGAGATAATACATCCCCTGCAGTCGTGAACTGCATGATCATACATTTTTAGATCCCCTTACTTTCAGGCACAATGAATGATTCAAATAGCTGTTGGCGATTTGAGTGATTCCATTTTATCCTCATTACTATTCGTATTTCATTTATAAATGCCTCTAAGCATCCCCACTGCATTTTCTCTCAAAATGTCCTAGTCTAATACTATTTCCTATATAAAAGTGATTTTGCTGCCAATTACTTCTGAATTAAAAAGATATGTCCACGTTGGATTAAAACTACAATATAGATTAGCAATTATACTATAATTGGTATGCTCCTAAGCCATTCTACTCTCCAATCTAAAATCTCTCCTTCCTATAAAACCTGGGTTAAGGCTCTTAAAAAAAGAGGAAAAAAAAAAAAAACACGAGCTCAGAGTAAATACACTGGAACAAGTCTCAAGGACTTATCTCCTTTGTACACTGACCTACATACTTTGAATTGAGAGCAAAAACGTTCTAGAACACCATCTCCAAAAAGGTCACCTTCACATCCTTAATTAACAAAGTTCTCCTCTACAGCATGACTAGATATATATACAAAGTGACCTCTTGGTTTCTTGTAGCATGAGCAGTTTTACTAAGAATTCTCTCTGAATCAACCAAGGAAGCTCACCTCGCATCAGAAGCAAAGTAATACTCCACTGCTTTTTCTTCAACGGGGAAAAGGCAAGTTGTGCTGTCCACACGAGAGAGATTACAGCTTCCTTTCTTATCTTTGCCTATATTATAGAGTTAACAGAATCAGCACACATGCAGAAAACCATGGCTGATATATAAATATACATAATTTTCTACAAAATCAACAAAAAACCATAGCAATGCAAAATAATTCCAGCAACTTTTCAATGCCAGGTAGATCACCCTATTTCCATGCAATAAGCCAACAAGAACAACGGGCATAGAGTGGAAAAGCAACTATTAAAGACAGCGTGGCAGATACAGTGCTGTGCTATACGTTCTTTAATGTAATATTTCTTTTCCAAGTAAAAGGCAAATAATTAATGTCACTAAGTCTTTTTTTTAATGTATGTATAGCCTAATTTTAATTTAACTTCATACAAAACTTAATGAAATTAATACATATAAGTTTGTATACTTACACTTATCATTAAAGTTACATTAAAAATATCAAAACTGTGCAGTGAAAAATAAAATGAAGCCTAGTGGCATATTTTTATTATCTCCTAACAAAACTTCTCTAGATTTTAACAGTAAGTCAGCATAACAAGTCAAAGTTCAGGCTACACTAATTCTGATCTAAAAACAAAACAAAGATACTTATAAGTCTCTAACCATGGTATATCATACATGGCAGCTACTGCTAAGGACTGGAACTATAAACCCAGAACCTCTCCTTTCTTAAAATTGGATTTTCTTACATTACTTTCATGTCAGGATAAAGGATAGTCCTTTTGCAATGATAATATCTTTTAATTCTAGCACTTCAGAATTCTGGCATTTCTACTTAATTTGTCAAGTTATTGATGAAGAACTTTTTTCCCCTCTGCTTATTCACAACTGAAGTCAAAACCAGAAGGCATAATGAAGTTTGACGAATTTGCCAAATACAGAAAATACTATTAACTGAAGGCTATATAAATGTCACAGAGACAAAAAAGCACCTTTCTCTAAGATCAGGACATAGTGGACCTTGTAACCAATGGATACAATGGCCAGAGGATACCATAAATATACTTGTAAAAACTCATATTGTGTCCATCCTCTAAAATGCATGTCTATAAAAACTTGATAGTAATTATTCTTAGTAACCTACATTCAAAGTTCTCCACAATCCATGATTATTTGGTGTGTTTTAGGCATGAAAGTAAAATAGCTCTTTCCATCCAAATTCAATAGCAGAAAAGATACCACACTTTGAAAAACAAGTATAAGATGACATCCCAGAGAAGATAACACTATAAAAAGATAAAACAGATCAGTGTTTGCCAGGGGCTGGGTATGGGGACAGGGTTGACTACAGAGGGTCAGCTGAGGGAACTTTTTAGGGGATAAATTGTTCTTTATCTTGATTGTGGAGGTGATTATACAACTTTATGTGCTTGACAGAACTCATGAAATTGTACATCAAAAAGAGTGAACTTTACCGTATGTAAAAAGGTGAATTAAAAAACAGGCAAAAGGATAGGCCAGCACCTACATTTAAAAATTTTTAAATACAACTAGCTTTGGTTATAAAATGCCCTACTGGAGTTGAGTTTCACCATATTCTTTCTACAAATATTGGTTATTTCCTTCTTCAAGTAACAGGGTATATTTAAATATAATATTCAGAAGAATTCAAGGTATCACTGCCTATTTAAATGAAAAAAATATTACCACTTGACATCTATATGACTGTTACAATCTGTAAAATGTCTTCCCATCTACTGTCTATCTCCTCTGATTTCACTTAAGTGGAAACGATTATTATCATCCTGCTTTATTTGGTCAGTAGTTATACCTGGAGAAAATAGCAAATGCTTGAAAGCCAGTCCAGTGTTTTCCCCTTTATACAGCCTCTTCAATAAGAGGCTGTACTTTTTAAACTAAACTCTGCTGAGCCATACCTTATCTACCTACTAGGAGCTAGAGAAATCAGGGTTACTAAAGCACAACCCCTGATCTCAAAAAGATGTCTCACGATAAATTTTTCTTCCAACTTCTTAAGACCTTAGCCAATGTTTTTCCATTGCTTCTAAAAGCAGCCTAAGACATTGTACAAGGTAATATATCACATAAGTAATATATACACAAGCAGAATTATTAACAGAAATCTGGAACTCTGGATCCAAAATTTATACTGGTAGGCTAGTTTTTTTTCTGCAAAGAGAGGGAGGGGAGGAGGAAAATAAGTTCTAACATCTCAGGACTGAAGGTTATTTAAGGAAATAACTTTCTGCTCTAGGTAAAACAGTGAGAGCAGCTACTATCTAAAGATGAATAGGTTTAGAGTACTTTGCTACATCTTCTTCAAGAAACCAAGAATTATGCATGAATAATATGGGTTTCAATTTCCTGAATTTACCACTCCCTGTGTCTTTTACAGAGAGAGCTTTTAGGAAAAAAGTAAACAAAAATAACACACCATTTTCTGTCTAATTATATCAATAAAATGATCCAGCTTGTACAGCTAAAAAGATAAACTTCAAATGTAAATTTTAAAAAAACTCCAAATTCAAACAAAGCCCATCAGGTATCAAATGTAAAAATATAAACGTAAAATGTCATGCATAAAACAAAACCCATTTCAACATATTTCAGTTAAAAATTAGGCTAAATTATTCAAATAACTACCACAGAGGTCAATCTAGAATAGCCTAGCACGCAAACACAATGCTCTTTTCTTAATCTCAGCATCTTATTTATAATAATGTATCCTACATGGTTTTAATTTAAAACAAAGGAAAAACCTTTAAAATTTCAACTATTTCCTCAAATCTCAGAGATCTTAAAGAAACAAATTATTAAAAGCAGTTTTCTAAATGCCAAAAGCAGACAGACAAAATACGCTCCCACAAATTAGAAAAATAATGTCAAAATATGTTTCCCCATAAAATAAGCATATTTTTAGAGGCCCAGCACATTCATTCACTCCAAGAACAAAGAATTAGTAAAGAATGAACAAAAGAGGATAAGATTCCTCCCCATCATGCAGAGTGCATTTCCCACCTCTTTCTCCCTGTGATCCCCACCATGTGAATTTTGATCCAATCTGAGTCCTAGCTAAGGATATACAACAGAAAAAAATTCTACTCGTCAGAGAAATCACAAAAACAAATTCTTTTCATGTCTAGACAGAACTATATATATGAGTGGATCTGACCAAAGGGGCATTTAATCAATTTTAGGAAAACAATTCTTTGTAACTACTGCACTCAATTTATACATTTTTCCCATAGCATGATGTAGGAATAGTTTTTACCTGTTCTGTAGAGGATTGGAATGTGATCAGTAGACAGTTTATGTTCGCTTCGTACACCAATCAACAAAGGGCTACCTCGTCTGTTAGTACAAAATTAAACAGAATTAAGCCATTTTTATAAGTAATGCACTAATGATACAAAATTTAAATGATGAGGGAATGCTCTGCAAATAATGTTTAAACTCTCCCTCCAAGTTCGACTTCAGATATAACAAAAGAATGACATAAACAGAGTTTTTAAAAAATATTCAGAGGTCAGCCAACTATGACCCACAGGCCAGGTTTGTCTGTTTTTACTGGAACACAGCCATGCCCTTTCTTCTACACGTTTTCTACAACTGCTTTCACACTACGACAGCAAAACCAACTAAGTGGTTGCCACAGAGGCAACATAGCCCAGAAAGCCTAAAATATTTACTATCTGGCCTGTTACAGAAAAAGTTTGCGGACCCCTGCTCTATAATGATGCATTAGAAAGTTTTCTCCTTTTTAATGTAAAATGAAACCTTTCTTTTGATGTGTGAACAATATATGAACATTAGTCCCCTTGACTTCATTTTAAAGACAGCTCTCTCTTACCAACTCTTAGGGTTCCACACTGTTCTAAAAAGGACTTCATGATTAGGCTTGAATATCCCAGCAAAAGTAGTAATGGTACAATTATCTAGGACTCTGTCTAGAATATAGAGTTCTGAAAAATATGGATATTTTACAAAATATTCAACATCCAAATTCACAAAGTAACAATGGTGCCCCACTACAAACAAAAGGCCGATTATAAATGCCAAAATGTTTTTGCTTTGTTAAGGGATTCTGTTACATGGAATAGTGGTAAAACAACAGACAAGAAGGGCATATGAAAATAAATATAGTCGACCTCCCATATGCATGGGTTCCACATCTGCAGATTCAACCAACTGCAGATTGAAAATATTCGGGGGAAAAAAATTCCAACAAGTTCCAAAAAGCAAAACTTGAATTTGCCACACACTGGCAACTATTTACACACTACCATTTGCGTTGTATTTACAACTATGTATATAACATTTACATTACATGAGGGTATGTAAGTAATCTAGAGATGATTTAAAGTGTACAGGAGTATGTATCTAGGTTATACGCAAACACTACACCATTTTATATAGGGGACTTGCACATCCATGGATTTTGGTATTCACGGGAGCTCCTGGAACCAATCCCCCATGGATACCAAGGGATGACTCACACAAGTATCTCTAAAAAAGGACAGAGCCATTATGGTGAAGGGCCATTCAGAGTGTACAGGGGATAAGCTTAAAATGCTAAAGTTTCAAAATACACATAATTATTAGTCATTATAAAATTTACATATACCTTGTGCCTACTGCTTGGCCAGGAAAATGAACACTTTTAAATACAAGTGCAAAAGCACCTTCCTATAGAGGGAAAAAAAAATGCATTAGCATTATATATTATAATCAATTATCAAATGTGAAATGCCTAAAATATACTGGCTTCAGCACAGAAATGTTTTGTTCACACAGCTACTCTTTTGCACTAGTTTATAAATGAGTCTGAATTTTAGGTAGACACTTACTCCTGAGCTTTGATGTATCCAAGATCCACTTTTTAACCAAGCCCACTCTTGAAATAGGCTCAGTAGATAATAGCTCCTAAACAGACCATTTTAAAAGACACCTTTGTACACGCTACCAATACTTCTCAATAGGTACATCATATCTCCCATACTATGCATTAGTAAGGGAAGGGCAGAATCAGAAAAGATCCCAAGCTCCATATCCAAAACCCATTCTCTGGCCCAGTAATTTTATACCACTGTTAACTTCCATCCTTTTTGTCCTTGATATTGGAGACATAAATATACACAATCACAATTATTAACATGCACACCATACCGCCCCCCCTCAACCCAAACTCCTCAGGGACAGGGCCTAAGGAAATCAAGAATGAATAAAGGAGGAACACAAGGTAGGAGAAGGAAGGAACAGAAAAACGGCTATACGAGTACAAACAAGAAAAGGCTGGGAAGGCACACTACTCTGCCTTGAGTAAAGAGAAGTTCTCTATCTTCTCTACCTTCCTGACTCCTTTAGCTGCAGACATCATAAGATTTGGGTGGAGATGGGAGGTAAGGGTTGGACCTTCACAGAGAAGTAAAGGGCTTTTAAATGGAAAAGCCAGAGTTATGAGTGGGATGGGGGCGGGGGTGGAAATCACTATGTATTTGGACCTTTGTGTATCTTTGATATCTTTAATCTTTAATTAGGACAACTGGGATGAGATCAAAAACAATACCACTTTTCTCTCGGGTTGGGAAATAATTTTCTGTAGAGGTACAGGGCCAAGGAAAAGTCCCCATAAGGAAAAATGAGTTGACTGTACTGGCTGAGACATGCAGCCATTATCCCAGAATAAAGAGTGTGTATTTCACCGAAGCTACCCTTCGCTAAGTTACTGACTAGAAGAACACTTGAATGAGCAGGAAGCAAGAAGGTGATGAATCCCCAAGTGTGTGTACTGTGTACACATTTGTGTGTGGTGTGTATGGGTTTATGTGTGTGTATGCATAGTTTTTGGACAAACTGCTTTTGGATTATTTTTAGTTCCCATGACACTAAACTACAGTGAAAGAAGTAAAATCATTAAAACAACAGTCTCTCAAAATTATTCAAGTTGAATAGTTATATACATGGGAAATAAAAGCAAAAAATACTTAAGAAATAAGCATAATTCCTACTTATCAAAGTTATTTTTAAGCGTTTATTGTGATTAATGTCGGCAATAATCATCTTTAAAAGTGTGGTTTAATACCAATTGTTGGATGACTCTCTCCACCAAGGTAGTAAAACTTGTATCTTGACTTTCCCGATTGTCATACATGTACTTAACAAGCTTGGCAATTGTCTCTGTGTCTGTTTCAGATTCAAAGTCATAGCCTTTGCTTTCCTGTAATTAGAAAGGAAAAAATTTTTGACCCATTCAAGGAAATATTCATAATATCTAAATCTTTTCTACACAATTCTTCCTCAAAAATCTCATTACCCAACTTCTAGTCTCTTTTTGACCACCACACCCTGAATACCCACTCTTTAAACTTAAGGTCACCATCTAATTACGGTGAATCCAAAATAGTGAGGTGATCAAACATACTTATAATTATATAAATCTATATATGTTATATATGAATTAAATACATTTTAAAATAATTAAAATATAATGAAATATATAACATTCACAAACCACTAATTCCATTATGAATATAATGATTCCTTCTTTTTTTTTTTATAAATTTATTTATTTATTTATTTTTGGTTGTGTTGGGTCTTCGTTGTTGCTGCGCGGGCTTTCTTTAGTTGGGTCGAGTGGGGGCTACCCTTTGTTGTGGAGCACAGGCTCTGGACGCGCAGGCTCAGCGGCCATGGCTCACGGGCCCAGCCACTCCGCGGCACGTGGGATCTTCCCAGACCAGGGCACGAACCTGTGTCCCCTGCATTGGCAGGCGGACTCTTAACCACTGTGCCACCAGGGAAGCCCATGATTCCTTCTTTAATGATGATACTTCACTGTCCAATACAATGGCCATTAGCTATAGGTGGCTATTTAAATTTAAAGTGAAATAAAATTTCAAATTTAGTTCCTCATTCATCCTACCTCAACAGCCACATGTGGACAGTGGCTACCATACTGGGACAGTACATGTACAGAAAGTTTCCATCACTGCAGAATGCTGAACGGGACAGCTCTGAGAAGTCACTCATGAAGTCATCATCATTACCATTACTATATACTACACAGCTATTTAGGGCATGGAGCCTTCATTCAATCTGTCTTGAGTCCTCTAACACCCTAGAATCTTTTAAAAATGACACTGTCTCTCACAATGCAAAGACATCCCCCCAAATTCCAATTTTATTTAAGCTTTTGGGTCATTTATAATCAAGCCAAATAATTATTTTCTTTTCATATAAGAAACAAAAAAGTTCTACTGTCAACAAAAAAAAGTCCAATAAACCACCATATCCTTGTAACTGTCTTAGGAATTATTTGATCACATCGAGATAGGATTTACTGCACATCCCAACAGACAACCTCAATGCTCTCATTAGAAGTATTCTTCAAAGACTGGTAGTCTTTTTAGGTCACTTTACTTACCAAAAACTTCTTCAAGTCTTTGTAGTTGGTGATGATTCCATTGTGAATAACAATAAATTCTAAAAGAGATAAAAGTATTGATGACCAAAAAGTTATAGGTCTAATAAACACTATAAATTGCCATTACTATTAAGAGATTTTTCTCAAGTCAAAAAATTTGTTACATGCTATACTTTCAGCTGTAATCAAGTATTATCCACTTTTCATCATCAGATTACCCTCAGGTAGATCAGCAGCACAGTTCACATGTAGAAGCACACAGTGCTAAGAGGTGGGTATGGTGGGTTAATATAATAAACTGGAGTCTAGAGACATCAACTTCAGTTGTGGCTAAACTACCAGTCCAGCGCCACTACGTAAAAGAAGCAGGTTCCTTGGGCCACTTTCCTCATTTGCAAAATGAAAGGGTTGAACTAAATAACTATTATTCTCACTTCTTTGTTCATTCATTCTTATGCATAAAACATTCCTAAGTTTAAAGAGAAAGGCTTCATCCAATTTACACTAAATGAGTTTAAAACCAAAGTTAAAGAATTGAGAGAAAACGGACAGTTACTCAGTTCTATAGTTTACTTATCTGAGGCCCAGAAAACTCCCAGAATGTCAGATAAACTAAAGTTAAAGAAGCATTTCAAGATCAAATACAGATGACAGTGGGATAATTTTCATCTTTTTTTTGATTAAATAACTTTCAAAAACGTAAGAATGTGCAATCAGGAGTTGACAATATTATTTGTAGCCACTGACAGTGTATGTAAAGTAAAGGCAACTAATGTGGATTTCTTATTTAAAGTTCATGTAAATCAGGAGAGAAATTACCACTAAATTCAATTTTATATCAAATTATCAAAATGTTTTTTAATATACTTAAAGATCTGACGTTAAGTGAGCTTGAACTGAACACGTTCATTACAAACCAAATGTTAAACACTTCACTAGATTTCTAAGAAAAGATACCACAAAATGATACTACAAAAATAAATCTTAAAATTTTAATGCTAGAACACAGGGAATCATAAATAGCTGATATAAAGCCTAAAATTAAAGCCAAATTCTCAAAATATAACATATAGTTTTTCAGAAATCTTTTATAAAGACCTTGTCAGTATTAAAAGTTTGAGTAGTTAACATTCTAATCCAATAATTATGTGAAGCATGAAAAACCTAAAAAGGTAGCTACTGAATTAAACTACAAAATCTTACCTCAAAGGGATATATATACACACATACATACATATAACTCAAAAATTTTGTTAAATGTTTATATACAGGAAGAGATGGAATAAGGAAGAGGAAATAAGATAGACGCTAGACTTATTTTAGTATGCCTTTTTTATAGGTATGACCTCAGAACTATGCAAATATTTTAAATAGTTTTAAATAAAAATTATTTTTTAAAGAAAATCAATTCCTAAAACTCAAAATAAAACATATTAACATAATGCTATACCCAGCTAGTAGAACAATTACATACAGAGGGATTATTCCAAGTGACTCCAAAACATAGTAATTTGATTATACATCCCTAGAGAGATATACCCTAAGGACAAAAAAAAATAAAAAACAGTCAACATACTGTTATGGTAGTGTTGACATTATGATTCCATGGTACACGTAGCATCTGATAGATCAAATAAGTATGTTGCTGGTGTTAACTAAGTTTTTAAGTGTGACTGAAAAGAAACACATAAATCAATGAGGTTAAGTAAAAACCTTACAGCCCTGGATCTGAATTGAAAGTGTTAGCGTAAAATTACGTTGTGTTTTCTCTTTAAATTTACACATGCACGTACACAGAGGTATATATATTTCCTAGCTCTGCTCACTGAAAAGGCCTAGGTGCAATGAGCACTTCTAAGACCTGGTTTAGTCTTTTTTTTTTTTTTTTTTGGCAGTGCAATATAGAAGTACATGGTGGTGTTACTAGCTTGAGATAACAGAAGTTTTAAAAGATGACCATTTACTATCAAGTAGCCTCATAACAGAAATGTATCTCAAGTTGCCAAGGCTGTAGAAAATATGCAGGATGGGATGGAGATTATTCTTGTGTTTAACAGGGTAAAAGAGTTAATTGCTAGCCCAGCACTATAACTGTACTTATTTGGAAAAAAAACTGGTTTGTTTCAATGATGGTTTCATCTTTCATTTCTTTCAGCTGGGTGGGAAATAAAAGGACACATGCTTTCCTGAGTTTTACGTGTTCTTGTTAATACACGTTTTGTTTCCATTAAGCCTGCAGGAGTCCTCCTGGGTATTTCTGAATTGTGTTGTGTACATGTGTGCCTGAGAGCTTGTCTTCTTACAGCATTTAGTTGCTGTTTGCCTTTTTGTTGGATAAAATATTAGCAATGTATCCTTCCCATATTCCCTGCCATCAAACCTATTATGATCCAAAATCCTCATCAAACATCTGGTTTTAGAACTTCAGAGATGGCAGTAAAACAAAAAAAATCCTTGGACAAACCATCCCCTCCGTAAGCATGGGCCTATGCTGAAACTTTCCCTCACAACTCTACATTTCTACTTCAAGTAACTGACCTTTCAACTCTACCCATTTAGAGGAACAAACCATGGAAAGGAGGTACATATGTTTGCCCTCTTTCTATAGGCCTCATCTTCAAATTTTAGTTCTGTCACACAAGAAAATCTCACTCTGTCCCCTGTGTCCTTTTCTAATCTTGACAAAGAGCAAAGTTCCTTCTAGAGCTATCCATGCTCCTCAGATCTGCTGTGTGCGCTGTGCGGACTCCCAGTGAAGTGGAGGGTGAGAGCAGGCAGTAGACTCTAAGGCACTTTCCTCCACGTAGAATGGCAGGTTGTCCCCCCGCACTCTCCCAAGAAGATGGCCTGATGCATCCTGGCTCCGTGTTCACACAGCTTGTCACTGCACATCTACGCCTTCGCTATTCAAACGTGCGTGGCTCTCTAGCATGACTAAATAACACGGGAACAATCCATCTCTAAATAAATACTACTGACTGTGCTGTTTCTTCTAGAGGTGCCTCTGCTGATGTATTTCTAAGCCATACCAGTCCTTCCAGTTTCAGTGGTGGAATGTGGCCCCCTAGTTACTGTTGGGGGTTACTTTAACCATAAGGTAAACCCTTCTCCAACAGTTTCAAAATACTTGTGACTTCAGACATCAGTTCAGAGAGCTTACACTTTGTCGGCCTTCACCTGCTCCTTAATTCTCAACACTACGAGGTGGAGTTATCAATGAGATCACAGAAGCTACTGCTGGAAAAGTTTGTAAGACAAAAAGTCATCACATGTTTCTTGACTGTCATAACTGAGCAATGTTTTCTGAGTCTGAGATGTAGGCTTTGGAGGAGTAATGCTAACAAGTTATCTGAGTATCCAAGAGTCTGAAAGACCTCTCCGGAAGTACAAATATATAACAAAGAGAGAAGACAGTCATCAGGGAGGATGCTTACTTACACAGTGTAACTTGGATCTGATCGTTCTCCTGGCACAAAGGAGCGAGTACTTTCAACAGGACATCTACGTACTAAGAGGTGGTATGGCAATTAACTTCAGGGCAAAACTGAATCAAGCATTCTGTATTTTGGAAAAAAACTTCGGTTTTTTTCATGGAAACTAGATACTCTTCTCTAGTTTATTGAATTTTAAAAATGGAAGATCCTGCATTTTTAAAAGGCCTTTTTACATGAAGTAGAATTTCTAATTGACAGATCTAGAAATCAATCTGAATTGGACAAACTATGGATTCAACATGCAGATGAGATTTCCTCCTACGGTTACCTTGAAGCAGATTTGATACCCACCCTCAAAAGAATCCTATAAAAAAACAGCTTCAAAACCCCTTTTTAATCACAATAGTGCAGCAAAACCAGAAGTAAACAACTGCCTGTTAACCTGTTATTTCAAATATCGACTGAAAAGCCAACAGGCATTTTTTTGTGCAGCTTTTTAAAACACTGTTAAGTTGAAACATCAAATCTGCACAGCACCATCCCTTCACAGAAGGCAAGAAACTGCCAGCACATCACGTGGGAGGCCGTCCTTGGTGCTGTCGGCCATGAAAGTGGGCCTCCTTCAGGATCTGGCTGAGGTGCAAGCCAGGGCCTCGGCACAAATGCAGACTGCCTGGCACGGGCTCAGGGTGCTGGCGCTGGGCCCGGCGACGAGGTGGTTTAAGCCACTTTCTGGCCCCCCGGCCCTGGCTATTGCCGCTGCTGCCGCTGCTGCTGCTCCCGCCACTATCACTGAGTGAAGACTCTGTGTCCCGGGATCGTGAAAGACAGGCTTTCTACTACTCCTTTTGGTCTGGGGGGGAAGATGGTGGTCTTATTCACTGCCACCCCTTCTTTTCCTGGGGCAGAGGCACTGGCTCACAGCAGCTGATGGAGGGGAGCGACGAGGCACCGCAAGAGGAGGGAACAGAGGGCGCTGTGTTTCGGTGGTCGCCACGCCCACCCCCTCAGGCCTTGGCTCCATGGTACCCACCGCTACTTCCAGCATCTGCTCCGGGCCCCCCATGTCACAGCCACCACGGCACCCAGGTTTATAGTCTTTAATTATCGTTTCCACTGAAAGAAACTAGGACTCCTTAGAGAAATGGCTGATTCCAGGTTTGGGGCAGGATTAGATAAACCTGCAACATCTTGAACTACCAGAAAACAACAAAGACTACTGAGCCTACTTGGGTCACATCAAAAGGACTCAGGAGTCAACCTGAATAAGCTCCCAATGACTAAAGATGGGAAGTTTTGTGCATCAATATAGATAATTACTTCAGTGTTTTGAAACAAATGAAATATTTTAAATCCATGAATTTATAATAATACAGTAAGTATAAAAAGGAACTCTGTTCACATTAGAACATTAGAAGCGCTTCATTTGAAAAATGGTAAATAAAGGGGAAAAAAAATCAAACATTTATCTTGCCTTTCCTATACAATCTGTACATCAGGATAATCAAGTGGTTAACATGGAGAAGTTTCTCTTTATAGAAGTATTTTAGATAATAAATGACGAAGGAAAGATTGTATTAGACTATCACCATTTTATAACCCCTAAAGAAATAATTAATATTGGCAATGATTATCAATGACCTAACACAAAAAGAAAAACATCCAAACATTACAGGTACAAACAAATACCATACCAACTTATAACACATAGAAGGGACAGAGAGTTATGTGAAATGACACCACAGGATGCAAGCCATTAGCAAGATCTAGACTGTAGGAAACTCTACAGGACAAACAATAGAGTAAACTGCAAGGAAGAAAGGAGAGAAAAGGAAAAGTCTCTTAGGAGACAAATCAATCTACTAAGTCCTTGCCTTTTAGAGATACACACTTACATAATTACTAATTCAATGCTATGATATCTAGTTATCTGTGATATATCTATCTATATGATATCTATTGGCTTCCAAAATAATCTGGGTGGGGTACAGAAAAATATAACTGATTATGTATTGATAAATGTTAAAGCTGGGTGATGGATATATCAGGTTCTGTATGCTCTCTACATCTGAATATGCTTGAAATTTTCCATATTAAAATAATGAAAACAGAGTTTTCATTCTTCTATTATTGGCCCTCTACAAACACTCCAGAGCATGTACAGTCTGTCCTGTCCATACCATTATTTTTATCAGAGCGCTGGGGATGGCTATTGACAGGATTGGGTTCGCCATGCGTTGCCCAACGGGTATGAGCTATTCCAAGGTGTACATCAAATTCTATATCCAAATCCATATCTTGTTGTTCTGAAAAAGATAAAATAAAAAACTTCAATATTAAATCATGCTGGAGAGATAATGCTATAAGCTAAAGTTAAATGTAATTATTACAGTTCTGCTCACCTGGAATATATAATTATTGAAACTGAAGATCAGGCATATTCAAAACAGTAATTAAAAGACTTACAGGAGTTAATGCTGCTGAAATATTTAGGGCAAATGGTTCCAATAACAACCAAAAAAATGTATACAAAGAGACAAAGCACATGTGACAAAATGCTAACAACTGGTAAAACTAGATGAAGTATATGGATGATTAATGTACTATTCTTTCAACTTTTCTGGAGGCTTGAAAATGTTCAAACTTATGGTCAAAAAGAGTTAAGGTGATTTTTTTAAATCTGTATTTAATCCTTTCCTTGAAAAAAATCAGTATCATTTTAATTAGACATGTAAAAAAAATTCATTTTCTCAGGCTTGCCTGGTGGCGCAGTGGTTGAGAGTCCGCCTGCCGATGCAGGGGACACGGGTTCGTGCCCCGGTCCGGGAAGATCCCACATGCTGCGGAGCGGCTGGGCCCGTGAGCTGTGGCCGCTGGGCCTGCGCATCCGGAGCCTGTGCTCCGCAACGGGAGAGGCCGCAACAGTGAGAGGCCCGCGTACAGAAAAAGAAAATTCATCTTCTCAATGCCACACAACATTATGAGTGCAATTTCTTTGGTCCCCAGTGAATGTAACCATATCTCACACCATAAACTGCAATTATGAAGAGCTTGCATAATCAAAAAATAGTCCTTGAAAACAAAGCAGCACTATGAAAGTATGAGGTTATGGGCTGATGTTCCTCTGTCTTGCAAAGCAGCTATTCTAATTCCTTCTCCTTACGAACTCTCTCTTCTTGCTTCCTCCAGGGAAAAGAAAAAAAAAAAGACAGTTCTAGTATAGCATCTACCAGTAACGTCTCCTTCTAATTTCCTAAACAGAAATTTCATTTGGCTAAGAAACCAGGTAACAAACCTTATCAGAATTAGGTCTAAATTAAGAGCAAAACGCTCAGAAGTGTGAACAGGAAAGTCCACGCATATTAGTACGTAGTCTTTGTAGATTTTATCCTGGTTTAAACAGTGGTCATCCTAAAATACAAATCTGATAAAGAAACAATGCTTAAAATCCTTAAATAGACTTCCAGTTGCTTAAAATGTGGTTTGCATCCCTAGCTACCCATATGAATCATCTTAAACCTGGTCACGTGGATTTAAAAAAAGATTCTCAAATTCTAACATACAACCAGAGAACCATTTTCTCACAAGATAAAGCCCCAACACCTTTTCATGGTATACAAAGGCCCTTCACCATCTGGCCCCCACCTACCTTTCCATCCTTCTCTCCCAACCCTCTCCAATCACTCCTCGAAGCTTTCAATGCACCTTTTACAAATAACAACAGCTAACATTTAAGGAGAACTTACTCTGTGCAAGGTACTACAGACATCTCCCCACTCTATCCCTATCACTGTGGCCTAAGCCTCCATCATCTCTACATGGACTACTAAACAGAATCCTAACTGGTCGCCCTGTGTCCAGTCTTCCTCTGTACAATCGAACCAAAGTGATCCTCTCAAAACAGAAGTTAGATCACGTCAGTCCCCTATGCAAAATGTTCCAGTGGCTTCCCACGACACACAAAGTAAAATCCATCATTCTGAAGACCCTCCATGACCTAGCCGTCAGCCTCCTCTCTAGCCTCATCTCCTGCCACTCTCTCCCTCACTTACTGAGCTCTAGCCCCACTGACTTCCAGCTATAAGCAGGCCAAACCCACACTGAATCTACGCACTTGGTGTTCCCTCTGCCTAGAATTCCCGTCTTCAGACAATCACGAGATCTCTGCTCAAATGTCATCTCTACCATACTTTTTCTTCATGGCACTAATCATTACCTAACGTTATTTATTGTTTGTCATCTGGCCCTCTCACTAGACAGTAAGCTCCACCTGGGCAGGGAGTTTGCTTATCTTTTCTTTGTCCTAAGGGCTTAGAACAATGGCTGGTATATAATAGGTACTCAATAAATATTCATTTTGTTATTGAATCCTCACAATACAATTAGGTACTGTTAGGTACAACTGTCCCCATTTTACAGATAAAGGAACTGAGGCTTCACGAGGTCACAGAACCTGCCCTAGGTCACAACTAATAGGAAACAGAGACAGGATTTGAACCCAAGAGTGCTTGACTCCAGAACCTAAGACTAAAACCACAATGTATACTCTGCCATACTATTATAACATTTATGACATGTTGTCTACCCGGCTTCTGCCAGAATTTAAGATCCACAAAGGTAGCAGCTTGTCTTATTATCTTTGAATTGTAAGCACTAAGCTACATAGGACAGATACTCAAACTTTTGTTGGGTAGTTCAATCAATGGATAAAATCATCAATGTATTCTTTTCTGGCTTAACTGTGTTCTGAAAAATTAAGGCGACCTGATAAATGACCTCCAGAAAAGTAAGGATTTCCATTTATTACTACTTAACAGGCAATGCAAGCAGTGAAAACATTTGACTAGTTTTTGGGGTTAACTATAATTAAAAGCAGTATGTGCCCCCACTTGCTGGCAAGAGAAAGTACATTGGAGAAAGCAACAAGAGTCTATAAAATGAACTCATTTCAAATTCACGGTAATTACCATACCTATTTCACTGTTGCCAAAGGAACATTATCTAATGACTAATAAGAAAAAGATCATTGCTATGACAATACGCATATTCCCCGCAAGAAATATTGCATGTTTTATAAATTAATCAGGGCTCCAATCCTGACTCTTCCTATCCAGTGTTACTCCATTCTAAAGCCCCTTGTTGAACCTTAAGTCTAGATAACGCTACACTCAGTTTTCTCTCCCCCGCCCGCCACAAGCTGCCAAGCAACACTGGAGAAAGTCACAAAATTCTGTAAATTGAGTCCATTTCAAGTTCATGGGTAATTATCAAATCTATTTAACTGTTGCCATTTAAGGAACACGTATCCGTGTTCCCTATTCACTAAACGGAGAACTCATTCAATTCCCCAACAGCTCATGACATTTTTTATACTTTTTAAGCCTCAATCCTACCTATATCATCCCTCAATCTACCTTACTCAGGTTTCCCCTTCACCTCATAACTCTGTTTAAATTAGCTTTTCTTTTCCCTTTAACTCCTGTAAAGATTAACTCCCCACCTGTGCCTTGACCTTTCTGAGCTGTAACGCCTCAATAATTTCCTTTCTTGCATCTTCTGTCTTCCCCCCACCCTTATTACTCCCAAGGTTCCTTGCCCTCTGTGTACCTATTCTCAGATGTCATCTTTCTTTTTTTTTTAATAATTCAAACATATTTAATTTGCTGGTAATGATGAAACACTCAAATACCTACACCCAGATAACAAATGTTAACATATAATCATTTGTGCTTTACATCTTTAAGACATAAATTATTTAAAAAATCTTTACTTGTTGTCATGCCCTAGAACAGCAGTCCTCTTCTGCCTTTCCTCTGCCCCCAAACTTCACTGCTTTTACTGCTGACACCATCTAATGTCAGTACCTGCTCCTCTGAGCTTCAATTTTCTCATCTGCAAAATGAGGATGATAATTTCACCTACTTCATGGGTTATGACGAGGACTATATAGAAGGCACCTAGTAGAGTGCCTGGGACACAGAAAGCAATCAATAAATGTTAGCAAGTATTATCAAAGTCAGGAGCTACCAAAAAGCAATCTAATGGTCTTCTCTGAGATGTCTTCCTTCCCTTTTGTCTTAAGAGGTTAAACACTAAAACTTGCTGGGAATAATAAAATAAACATCACAAACATCGAAATAACCACACTCCGACTTAACAAATGCTAACGTCTCACCATTTATGCTTTAGATCTTTTTTAAAGCCTGAAATGTGGGCTTCCCTGGTGGCACAGTGGTTGAGAATCCACCTGCCAATGAAGGGGACACGGGTTCGAGCCCTGGTCCGGGAAGATCCCACATGCCGTGGAGCAACTGAGCCTGTGCGCCACAAATACTGAGCCTGTGCTCTAGAGCCCACAAGCCACAACTGCTGAAGCCCACGTGCCGCAACTACTGAAGCCCACGTGCCTAGAGCCCGAGCTCCGCAACAGGAGAAGCCACCGCAGTGGGAGGCCCGCGCACCACAGCGAAGGGTAGCCCCCGCTCCTCGCAACTAGAGAAAGCCCACGCACAGCAACAAAGACCCAACGCAGCCAAAAATAAATAAAAAATAAATAAACCCTAAAATGTAAAAAAATGCAGTTGGTGCCTCCTTTATACCCTGCTCCATCCCTTTCCTCCCCAGAGGATTCACAAGAGCTTTCCCACCTATGCCTTCAAATTTCTATTATGCTACTATATTCATAAATTATAGTGTTCTTTTTTTTTAAATGGTACAATACTTTGCATATCCTTCTCTAGATTGCTTTTTTCACTCAACATTAAGTTCTCAGAAATTATGCATGTCCCCACATGCAGAACCAGATCCAGTACACGTCTTTCAAAAGCTACACATGGTCATTCACTATCACATACAATTTATTCCAGGTTGCTTCTAAACTTGGCTGCAATGCATCTTATTGTCATGTCTCCTTGTCATAGTGTTTCTTTTGAGTACCTGCCCAAGAGTGGAAGTGCTTGGCCACAAGGTATAGGCATCTCCCATTTAGACATTGCCAGATTGCTCTTCCAAGTGATTCATCAGTTACAAACTCACCAGCACTGTCTCCAAGTGACCCATTCCAGGAAAGGGGTCACTTTCCTGCAGGAGGAGGCATGTTTCAATATGGTGACATTCAAAGATGGTGATTCTGGTCACAATCTGCCTTTCTAGCCTCGCACTCATCTACCAACAAAGTAGATTAAAAGGACCACCTACCATTCCATCAAACTTGCTTTCCCTATTCTTATCTTTTTCCAAGCTAATCTACTCAGAAGGTCCTCCCTTCTCACCTTCACTGCCCAAATATAATTAGCAGCCATTCCTTATGTATCCCAAGTCTTCCTAACTTGTGGGAACTAGCTCTCCCCTGAATCTTAAACCAATCTGTTTATTCTCTCCTGTAGAACCTACTATAATCAGCCTGGTAAACAGGATGCAGTACACACATTAGACCAAATATTTATAACCACAGTTTTTGAAGTGTAGCTTTTGGGGGTGTCTGCTTTATCCCAAGCTAATCTTACCCACAATACATAAAAAATAAGTACTGATTTAATTTGTTAAGCAAGTACAGTTGACCCTTGAACAACACGGTGGGTCACGGGTGCTGACCCACCCAGCAGTTGAAAATCCGAGTATAACTTATAGTCAGCCCTCTGTGTCCAAGGTTCCACCTCCATGGATTTAACCGACTGTGGATGGTGTAATAATGTAGTATTTACTATTGAAAAAAAATTCGCACATAAGCGGACCTGAGCAGTTCAAACACGTGTTGTTCGAGCATCAATTGTACCACAAAGCTAAATGTCTGGCTTATGTGAAAATTAAAAATGACTAAATCCATCGTTCTCCTCTTCCACCTGCACTTCTTTACAATGATAACAATGGCATCCGTTTGAGCAGGTATATAAAAAACCTACTGTTTTCTGGGTTTTTTGTTTTTTTGTGGGGTTTTTTTGCGGTACGCGGGCCTCTCACTGTTGTGGCCTCTCCCGTTGCCGAGCACAGGCTCCGGACGCACAGGCTCAGCGGCCATGGCTCACGGGCCTAGCCGCTCCGCGGCATGTGGGATCCTCCCAGACCGGGGCACGAACCCGTGTCCCCTGCATCGGCAGGCGGACTCTCAACCACTGCGCCACCAGGGAAGCCCTGTTTCCTGGTTTTTTAGAGGATTTTTTGAAATGTTTTTTCAATCAATCTACTTCAAAGTTTTTGTTTTGTTTTCAAGTTTCCTGTGAAAAAATAAAATGTATAAACATAATGTAATGAACTAAATACTGTAAAGTATACGCTCTTTAGTGGAACATGTATCTCTGGCAACTACTTTATGCCAGGGAAGTAAGAAAATCATGAGGGAAAAATATGATACCTGATTGTATCAGACCTACTAAAAGGTGCAACATCCAGACTGACCACACATCCAAACTCAGCGTTTAGTCCAAAGTGAAGACAACCACCAAGTGAAGACACATGAATAAGGGCACCACTGAAAATACCTTTTGTCTTATGAAAGGCCCTTCCTCAGGAATGATGGCTACTTCATTTTAGGATATTAAGCTTGCTCTGAACACAGTGTATATAATTAAGTTCCTTCTCTAGTTAATATCATTTTTTGAAACTGAGGGATATTAAAACCAGTACAGATAGCATCAAAACTACTTTTCTTCCCTCCCTTCAACTTTAAAAATCACTGTTCTCAAAATGGGCCCCAAAATATGGGAGGAAAAGTAATTTGGTAGGGAAGGGAGAAGGAAGAAAAGAGGAGGGGGTTCAAAAACCAAACTAAGTACATTACTGTGAACTTCTTCATCCAGCGCCTTAACTTTTCCTTTCTTCTTAATGAGCTGGATTTTGCAGGCATTGGCTTCCCAGTCTTTGTCATTGCCTCCATCAATCCCCACACCTAAATCACCGAGAGGTAGAAAAGCAAGACTTAGAAACTGACCACTACTTAGATTATCACTGTAAGGCAAAACTTCTAAGGAAAAAAAATGTTTTTTCATCTAATTAGTTCACTTACTTATCAATTCAAAATTTACTGAAAACCTATTATATGTCAAAAACCATGGTAGCTGCTAGAGATAAAAATGAAGAAAACTCAGTTCCTGTTCTTAAATTTCTCAATAGCCTATTGAGAAGACAGACAAGGAAAAAAATAATTACAATACAGTGTGGTTTTAATATAATAAAAGTTATGTGGTTATAATAAAAGTACTACAGGTTGCAACTGAAGTACAATGGAGAAACGAAGAAGACAGGCACCCACTGCAGAAGCAGGGTAAGGAGGGAATGTCAGGGAACACATCTCTCAAGATTCTACTAAAGTTCCTACGTAATTTGAAAAAATTACTCTGAAGATACTGGAAAAGCACTGAGTAGTTTCAAGCAGAGAAATTACATGGCGAAAAAGATCAGAAAACTCCCTTTGGAAAGAGTGTAAAGGTTGGAGGAGAGAAACAGGAAGAAGAAACCTGCTGTCAGAAGTTACACCTACAGCAAAGCAAAAATGAGGAAGGCCTGAGCTACACAATGGTCATGAAGAGATGAGTGATACTGAGAAGCAGAACTGACTGCAGGTAACGTGAGAAAGCAGGAGACGTCTGGGACACCTCCCAGGCTCAAAGGACTTGCTGAATGACTGACTGTTGATTAAAGAACACAGAAAGAACAGAGTGAAGAGTGGAGTGAGAAATGGAGCATATTCAGTTCAATTCTGCACATGCAAAGTCTATAATATCATGGTCTATCCAGGGAGAAATTTCTAGGAGGCAGCTGGAAATACAGGTGTGCAGCACGGGAAATACATCTGGATTGTAAGTCACAACCATACAGGAGGTTGGGACTTCCCTGGTGATCCAGTGGTTAAGAATCCACCTTCCAATGCAGGGGACGTGGCTTCAACCCCTGGTCGGGAAACTAAGATCCCACAGCCGCGGGGCAACTAAACCCACGCACCGCAACTAGAGAGAAGCCCGCAACGAAGAGCCCACACTCCTCAACGAAGACCCAACGCGGCCAACATAAAAATTAAAAAAAAAACATACAGGAGGTTGATGAAGTCAGAGTTCACCCACGAAAATACAAAATAAGAAAAGTGGGCCTATGAAAGTATCTTGAAGAACATTAATATAAGTAATAGGTGGAAGAAAAGAAGCCCCCAAAGCAGACAGAAAATAATCAGCATGTTAAGAAGAGAATGAGAAGATGCGCTGTCAGAGAAGCTGAGGAAAGAGAATTTTAAGAACAAAGGAGTTGAGGAATTGACTTTCCATTAACTGAGGAAGAGTCAGGGAAGATAAATGCCCGTTACAACCAGGAATGTTGAGTGTACAGAAAAGAGTTAATATGGCAGGCCCAAGATCGCTGTCTTAGAAAGGCCTGCTTGGTAAAGCTGGCCATTGGCTGGCATGGATTTCAGGAGGGTTCCCACCACAGTAACTGATTAAGTATGGCTTACTGCACCTACACTGTTGGTGCAAACAAGGTGGCTTATGCCGAATGTCTGCTTCTCCTCTAGGAGCCTGGAATTTTGGCACATGTTAGGCAGAGGGTATCTACATGACCAGCCCCCAGTGACAGTCTTGGGCACTGAGTTACTAATGAGCTTCCCTGGTATACAACATTTCACACATTTTGCCCAACTCACTGGGGGAATTAAGCATATCCTGCATGACTCCACAGGGAGAGAATCCTGAAGCTATGTCTGCTCTCCTCCAGACTTCACCCCATGCACCTTTTCCCTTTGCTGATTTTGCTTTGTATTCTTTTGTTGTAATAAATCATAGCCATGAGTACAACTATATGCTGAGTCCTGCTAGGGAATCACTGAAACTGGGGATGGTCTTGGGGACCCCTGATACAGTTAAGGGAAGAAGCTAGAGTAGAACATAAAGTTGACAATAAGTTATTTTTATCTGCTTTGTCGTTTCTCTAAGATAGAAGAATCTTGGGCAAGTTCACATGCCAAAAGCATGGAATCCACGGAGAAAAAGAAGTTAAAAGTTACAGGAAAGAAAAAAAAATATACAGAGTAAGGCCTTAAGAACTGTTTTATAATGAAAATGCCCCATGTGATTTGTTTTTATAGCAACATTCTTAGCAAAAGAAGATACCCGTGAGAAGCAATATTCTACATAAATGCTAATGCTGCTGAAATTGCATGAACAAACCCTTTAAACGTGATAAAAGCCAAAAATTCTTCAGATTTTAGATTTACCAGAAACAACAAAATGAACATTATAAAGAATCTAGTAACCTAAAACAAACAAAAAACCCTTTCTATTTATTCAAGAATCATGCAACACCCATAATATTTTTTTAAAGGAAATACCAGCAGAATCATATCCTCTGTACTCCAGTCTCTGAAGGCCTTTGATTAGGGTCTCCAAAATTTCTCGTCTCGTGCGAGGAACATGGTAGTTTAAGTAAGCAAATATACCTGCAAATAAACAAATATTTAATAGAAAATTCTAACTAGAGAATCAACATTGGCATAACTATGACAAAAATCTTAATTTTCATAATAATATCTAAGATGTGCAAAAACGTGAAGCTACAGTCCATCTTTAAAAAAGAAAGAATCTTCACTTCAAATTATTCAAAGGCAGTGAAACTTTTTCAAAGCGGAATTTCTTGTAAGTATAAAAGACTGAAGCAAATAAGTCAAAATAAATGTTTAGTTTTTTCAAAGCCGTTTATAAGACTGTTCACTTACCTTCCATCACTGACATTTTAACAACTAAAATTTAATGCTTCAAAACTAACCAACAAATTTGGGATTTATGGCCTATATACTGAGCATTATTTTTAAAGGAAAACATTTTCTGAACTAAGTATTTTAAGCAATATATGGACCCTCCAAAACTATACAGATGAAATAATTTTTCTTACTTTCAACAACCATGCTATCAATACATTTTAGGAATAAATAACTTATAAATAGCAATGATGTGAAGAATACTCACAATCTAAATAATTTAATCATAGAGAAAAATGGGCTAAAAATATATATAATCATCGTAAGACAAATGGTTTCTCACTTGTTCACCAGATTAGTAAGGGACAAATAACCATAATACATGTTAACGACTCTTGAGAATTCATAGAAAAGGAACAATCATTTGGAAAAGCAAAACTATAAATAAAGGGACTTGTACAACAAGAAGTGATCCAGAAGAGCAAAGAGGCAGTAGAACACAGGTAAAGGAAATCCACATTTCAGGAATAGCAGCATGGAAATTGTCTGAGGTCTTCCATGATTGTGCTTTGGCCAGGGTGGATATAGCTAAAATGTATAAAAACTGAAAATCAAAATATAAAGCAATATAAGCTCAAGCTGCTTATTTATGGAAGAACTTTCTTTTTTCTTAACTATCTTACACTATAATGCCACTGATTATTAAGGGGATTAATTCTGTGGGGCAGAACTCTGGAATGACCAGCTTTCATTTCATTTGAAAAGGTATCTTTATTTCTATAAAGAGTTTGGTCTTATCAAAGCATTTCAGCATACAAAAATATCACATAGCTAATAGTTGACAAAAAAGCCACCGTAACGTGTATGCTGATCACCATGGTGAGTACAGTGCAATTTTCTCAATCATGCCTTTCAAACAAAAAGGAAACGACATTTTAAAACTAAAATCCAAAACAACCTGAAACAACAGTTTGAACTTTCCCAAAAAAGTGGTACAAGGCCAGACTCATAGAAATCCTATATTCATTCATATTTTTACAAATTATAATTGTAAAGCTCTATTAAGTTATCAGGCACTGTACAAGCATCTCACTTTCACTGCACCACAACACTGCATGAGGTCTGGGGGTTTTGTTGTTATTGTTGGTCCTTAATAAAGTATCTGTAATATGAAAAAACTAAACCAATAACCCAATTGTAAATCAAACTTTTATGTGTTCTACCCTTTTGCCCCCATGGGTCACTGACCTCTGATAAAGATTAAATGCACACAGAAAACTATCAGCCCCAAATAAGTATTCTATTAGCTCATTAATGGACAATACACAGAATATAAATATTTTCCCAAAATAAAACTTTAAATGCACTAAAAGAGGAACTTCCCTGGTGATCCAGTGGTTAAGACTCTGCGCTTCCACTGCAGGGGGCATGGGTTCAATCCCTGGTCAGGGAACTAAGATCCCGTATGCCGTGCGACGTGGGCAAAAAGAAAAAAGGAAAAAACAATGTGCTAAAAGAACACTGATTCTCAACTAGTCTACTCTCCATCACTGTGATTAGCATCAGCTAAATAATCTGCTAAAGGAGGATACAATCTAATTCATCTGAAAATCATTAACTAATACAACATATTGCACTGTCAAAAATTCTTTGCAGGCTGAGGTCTCTGGAAAGCCTTGAAGACGAAGTCCAAATCCCAATAATGCAGCACATCCAGAAAAATTCACTACTAAATATCATTTCTCCCTTTTTTTTAAGAAATGTAATTCCTTTTTTTTTGAGATTTTTTTTAATTGAAGTAATATTGGCTTGAACATTATATGTTTCATGTAAATAACATTATATTTCTACTTCTATATACCCTGCATACTCTGTTCTCTGTTTCTACATTCTTGGTTTTTTCTGGTTTGGTTTGTTCATTTAAAGAAATGTAATTCTGGAATCCCCTGGTGATCCAGTGGTTAGGACTCTGTGCTTTCACTGCTGAGGGTGCAGGTTCAATCCCTGGTTGAGGAACTAAGATCCCACAAGCCTCGCGTTGCAGCCAAATAAAAAAAAAGAAAAAGCAATTCTGATGGTAAAAGTAATACATTCAGAGAATTAAAGATTAAATATAATAATCAAATACCAATTTTTTAAAGCAATTTAAATGCTAATGACAAAAAACAACTGTTTTTAAGACAAGTTATAGACTCAACACATTTTTACAAGAAAATTCAGAGTGATGCAATATTAAATTCACTATCTTCAATACATGTAATTCAACAACAGCCTTCAATTTTGATATTGTTTCTAACTTCAATCTCCCTGGTTTACATTAGCTTATTGTGTGAATCTTGAGATCCTGAGTACAATTTTATAGGGAAAGAGGTATTCTCTAAACCAGTATCCCTCTCCAAACAAACTTAAATTTTAACTACTTGATAAACTAATAAAATTCACACTAAACATTTGTTAGCTCATAAAAGTTTCTTGCGCTGAAGAAATCCTGCAAATTCTTTAACTTGTGTCCCCGAAGCTTTCCACTATACCACCCGGCCTCAGCTTCCCCTTCTGCGAAATGAATGGGCTTGACTGAGAGATGGTAAAATAAGTTTCACAATAAGTGCCAACAGGTTTTTAATTGGTATTGGCTCTAGAGAGCACCTCTGAAAAGGATTCAGTGACCCTGTCTCTCATACAGGAAGGAAAGCCATGACTGGTTAGCAACTTCTATTACACGAGGAGTCACAGCACAGGGGCCAAATATTTCCTCCTTCTGACATCTGAGGACACCTGCAGTGCCCTCCAGCTTGATGTTCTATGGTTTTTGAGGATTCTTCTTTGATTGCTATAGAGATTGCTATATGCTAAGCATGTGGTACTTTTTAATACCTCTACAGACTGTACTCCTCTGGGCCTCAATTCTTTGTTCTGACAGTTACATGATTTGTTCTGTGTACACTGTATTAGCAAATTAAAGCTAGAAACCTGGTGGAGGGCCTTAGTATTTTCAGAGTATATCATTAAGAATTAATAAAAGCAAAGTAACATATAAAATATGAGGACATTTTTCTACAAAACATTTTTCTACAAAACATTTTTCTACATTTTCTTATTATCACACCTAAGATAATGCTCTAGTTCATCTAATACAATGTTCATATATTCACATTTTCCCTATTAACAAAAATAAATGTCTTTTACAGCTGATTTGTTTATTCTACAATATAATAAAGGATCACAGCTCACATTTGATTGTTATGTCTCATAAGTCTCTTTGAATCCAGAATGGTCTCCCCTAATGCCCTGTTTTCCTCTAAGACACTGACTTACTGATAAGCCAGGAGCAATTTTCTTGTTGAATTTCTCACCTCTGGCTATGCCTAATTGATTCCACACTGTGTGGTCTAACCAGTTCCTCTATTCCTTGTATTTCCTGCAAACTGGAAGAGAAAACGAAAGGCTTGACTGATTTAGGTTAAAACTGAGGGACAAGAATTATTCACAAGTATGTATGTTTTTTATATTGTCTGGTGACTCCCTATTAGTGATGCTAAGATTCATCACTGCTTTAAGGTAAAGACAAACAGATCACTTAGCCTGTGATATTCTGAAAGCATCCTCACAATACTTTCTAGGACTTCAGATATTGACAGCATTGATTTTAAGACAGTCATATTTTCTTTCTTTGTGGTCCATATATAAATGGTACATCTCCCAATAAGCGGCATCTTAGATTCGATGAAATACCATATATCAATTCCAATTCAAAACCTGCCTTTTCCTTGATAGAGGAAGCACCACTGTTACCAATAATCATTACTGTCATTTATTTTGGTTCACTATTGGAACAAAGAAAAGGGGAAGGGGAGGAATTGAGGAAGAAGAAGTAGGAGCAATATTTCTCCTTGCATAACCAGGCAGGAACTAAAAGGAATAAAAGGATGACACATGTAGAGAAATTTTCTAAGATCAAAGTAACAGAGCTGGGAGAAGAAAGTTATCCCTGGTTAGGAAAATGAAAGATAAAGAGGTTGAATCTGTCAGTTTTACAGAGCAGCCCCTTGAGAGCACAGCTGGCCCACTTGTACAGATTAGTGGGTTATCTGTAATCTTGGGGTAGCTGGGAAAATATAACAGCAAATAATTTGCCAATCAGACATGCAGGGCATGTTTACAGGGTAGGTATTCATAACTCAAAATGGTGCTTATTAGAGTAGCAATCCCTATTTCAGGTCTTTGATTTGTCTTATCAAACTTCACAATAAATAGTACTGCTTAAGGTAACTACAAAAGACTAAAAATCAACTCTCCACCACTCTTCAGTAATTGCTCCAATAACACAAACAGTAGTTGTATGGAGCACAGGAGACTTTCTACTCCCAAATCAGCTTGTGCTTCCAAAGTACAAATTTTCTTATTCATGTAATACACTTGGAATAAATATCTCCCTAACTGAAGCAAGGACTTGCACCTACAGGCATCACTCTCAGAAAACGGCAACTTAAATTCAATGACATAAAAGCACTTTTGAACACCTTGCTTAACAAGATATTCAGACATGACCTAGATCACAGACTTGACACATCTGGTTAAAAGCAATCTAGCTGTAGGCAAAGACTATTAAATCTTATTGAAATGAAAACTGAATGCAATTTAGCTGACCAATCAAATTATTAAAGTTCCTATGTCTGGTTGAATTTATGTTCTTACAAATAAAAAATTTTACATTTTTTGAGGTATAGTTGACCTGCAATATTATATTAATTTCAAGAAGAAATTTTGCTTTTACATATTTTTTCACTTGACAACTTCAATATTCTGATGAAACCCTAGACATTGGAATTTATCAATATTAAGTGTTCAAATTCCTTCTCTAAATTTTATACCTTCTGAAACAGAATCCATCTACAACGCTACTTAAGTTTCATTTAAAAATCTTTTCTTATAACCCAAGTTACAAATTATCATCGTTAAAGATTCAAATAACACAAATCCTACAGAAGGAACTGTGAAAAATCTCCTTTTTCTACCTCCACACAGGAGATAACCACCATTAACCCCACACACTGTCCCAATCCTTCAGCTATGAATTTTTCTACACATATGAACTCAGATGTACATGGTTTTAGAGGTTTTGTTTTTTTAACCAAATATGATAATATATTATCATAAATATGATAATATACATATTGCTCTGTAGTTTTTTCTCTTAAGATGCTGGAGATCCTTCTATATCAGTACAACCCATCTACCCCAGTCTACGGAACGTTGCATAATAAAAATAGTCCATAATAGATTTTTCATATTTTACCTAGCCATTTACCTATTTATTGAGGTTTTTCTAACTCTTTGTAATTATAAACAATTCTGCTATTAAGGTTATACACACCAACTATACACTTGCCATAAAACATAGTCAATACTATAATTATAGAGGCACATCCTACAGGTAAGATTCCTTTAAAAGAAGAAATATTTGAGATAACATTTCCTACAACCCTAAAAACACAAAGAAAAAGTTATATGGAGTGACACATGAGAAATTTCAATTATTTGTGTGTTTTTTTAATTGTTCAAAATCTTTTTCCTATTTACAAAATGCTAGTTCAAGTGCCTCCTACTTTGTTGTAAATAAATGGGGCCACTGGAAGGAGCTCTGTAACACTTCTCTCTTGCATATTTAACATCCTGGAACTCAAAGCACTGTTTAAACACTGACATCTCTAATTATACACTCCCTCACAGTCTACCTATATCATCATCTTTCCCGAGAAAAAGCATGCACTTTCTGCTCACACACCTTTAAACATTCCATCTCTCCCACTTCTCTCTCATCAATCACATCAGACCACAATTTTTCTTCATGCTGCCAAGCCAGCCCCTCTGGGCCCATTATACTCTCACCCCTGTGTCCCTGAGCACTCCTATAGTGAAGTCCATCCATTTCAGGTCATCCATTTATCTCAGGTCCACTTTCATGGGGCCCTCCCAACTGCTGACCAATCCTGCTAATTCACTGCTTGTCTAAATTTTACACTTCCCCCAGATATTATTCTAAAGTCTAGAATCTAGACTACTCTCAAACCCCCATTTCTCTCTTCCCAGTCTCTTTCTCATTTTCAGTAGATTCTTCCTTTATAGAATTGAAGCCTTCTTCTTCATCTTAACAGTGTAATACCCTATAAGCCTATCCTTCCTATAGACTGAAAATAGAGAAACATATTCCGCACATATGCCCTGAACCAGCCTCTCCTGCTTGTAACTCTTGGTAAGAGATTCCTCAATTTTGTAAATACAGAACTTTTTGTTAACATCAAAATATTTTGAGGATCCTATACAATAGAGGGTTGAATTTTTATTATCCAATGATCTAGATAAACTTTTAGTCAATTTAGAGACAATGCTTAGAGTATGAATCAATCAGCGAACACCTGGCATTAATTTCACAGCTTACACATCAGGAACTCAACTTTTCAACTCTACCAGGGACCTCAGTTTCACAATACTCTCTCTTTTGTTGGTATACATGCTCTCCTCAACACTAACTCAAATCCTTCTGCCTTCATATACGCAGCTTCTCTAACGATTTCTTTATAGCTAAATGCAATTAACTTGTCTCTGCAATATTAAACATGAATGACCTTTTTCTACTCTTGCAGACTCTGTCCAATGCAATATACCACTTTGGAACTCTTCTGCCTCTAACCACTATTCTTTGGCCTCTTTTCCTGGCACTTTTATTTCTTCTTTCAAACCCACTAGCAGTAGTTCTCAATTTATTTCTGACTCCATTCACTGTTGGGCAGAACGTGCCATCAGTGGTATCTCTCGCATTGCACTAGTTCTCTACCAACTGGCAGCATTCCTCAGCTAAGAGTCCTATCCTAACATCTGGAACATTCTTGGCCTAACCAGTCTCAGAATGTCTATTCATTCCACTTGTAGTCTAGAACATGGCAATGAAGAAGGACTGTGTATTATCACCCACACCTGTTATATGTGTAGTCACTGTTTCCTCCAATCAGACAGCAATTCCCTGAAGGCAATTCCTTTGTTTTAGTCATCTCTCCAAAAGGCAGAGTGCCAAGTACAAAGTGATCACTTCAAATATCTTCATTATTTTTTCTTTTATCAATATTTTTTATTGAAGTATAGTTGACTTACAATGTGTTAATTTCTGTTGTACAACAGTGATTCTTTCATGTATGTATATATCTATAATATCTATATATTATATAGATAATATCTATATATTATCTATATAATATCTTCTAATACTTTCTAGGTACCTAAAATGTACAGTCAAAAATTCCCAAATAGGACGGGCGCGAGCCGCGGCCAACAGCCCACACCCCACAGACAGGCATGAGACGCTAAGGCTGCTGCTGCCGCCACCAAGAAGCCTGTGTGCGAGCACAGATCACTATCCACACCTCCCTTCCCGGGAGCCTGTGCAGCCCGCCACTGCCAGGGTCCCGGGATCCAGGGACAACTTCCCTGGGAGAACGCACAGTGCGCCAAGGCTGGTGCAACGTCCCGCTGGCCTCTGCCGCCGCAGGGTCGCCCCGCATCCGCACCCCTTCTTCCCCCTGGCCTGAGTGAGCCAGAGTCCCCGAGTCAGCTCCACCTTTAACTCCGTCCTGTCTGAGCAAAGAACAGACGCCCTCCTGCGACCTACACGCACAGGCGGGGCCAAATCCAAAGCTGAGCCCCTGGGAGCTGTGAGAACAAAGAAGAGAAAGGGAAATCTCTCCCAGCAGCCTCAGGAGCAGCGGATTAAATCCCCGCAATCAACTTGATGTACCCTGCATCTGTGGAATACCTGAGTAGACAACGAATCATCCCAAATTGAGGAGGTGGACTTTGAGACCAAGATTTATGATTTTTTACCCTTTTCCTGTTTTTGTGAGTGTATATGTGTATTCTTCTCTGTGAGGTTTTGTCTGTATAGCTTTGTTTTCACCATTTGTCCTAGGGTTCTATCCGTCCGTTTCTTTTTTTTTTTTCACTTTTTAAAAAAATTTTTTTCTTCTTAATTATTTTTTATTTTAATAACATTATTTTATTTTATCTTACTTTATTTTATTTTATCCTCTTTCTTTCTACTTTTTCTCCCTTTTATTCTGAGCCACGTGGATGAAAGGCTCTTGGTGCTGCAGCCAGGAGTCAGTGCTGTGTCTCTGAGGTGGGAGACCCAACTCCAGGACACTGGTCCACAAGAGACCTCCCAGCTCCACATAATATCAAATGGCGAAAATCTCCCAGAGATCTCCATCTCAACACCAGCACCCAGCTTCACTCAACGACCAGCAAGCTACACTGCTGGACACCCTATGCCAAACGACCAGCAAGACAGGAACACAACCCCACCCATTAGCAGAGAGGCTGCTTAAAATCATAAGTCCACAGACACCCCAAAACACACCACCAGACGTCGACCTGCCCACCAGAAAGACAAGATCCAGCCTCATTCACCAGAACACAGGCACTAGTCCCCTCCACCAGGAAGCCTACATAACCCACTGAACCAACTTTAGCAACTGGGGACAGACACCAAAAACAACGGGAACTACGAACCTGAAGCCTGTAAAAAGGAGACCCCAAACACAGTAAGATAAGCAAAATGAGAAGACAGAAACACACACAGCAGATGAAGGAGCAAGATAAAAACCCACCAGACCTAACAAATGAAGAGGAAATAGGCAGTCTACCTGAAAAAGAATTCAGAATAATGATAGTAAACATGATCCAAAATCCTGGAAAAAGAGAAAAAGCAAGAAACATTAAACAAGGACCTAGAAGAACTAAAGATGAAACAAGCAACGATGAACAACACAATAAAAGAAATTAAAAATACTCTAGATGGGATCAATAGCAGAATAACTGAGGCAGAAGAACGGATAAGTGACCTGGAAGATAAAATAGTGGAAATAACTACTGCAGAGCAGAATAAAGAAAAAAGAATGAAAAGAACTGAGGACAGTCTCAGAGACCTCTGGGACAACATTAAACGCACCAACATTAGAATTCTAGGGGGCCCAGAAGAAGAGAAAAAGAAAGGGACTGAGAAAATATTTGAAGAGATTATAGTTGAAAACTTTCCTAATATGGGAAAGGAAATAGTTAATCAAGTCCAGGAAGCACAGAGAGTCCCATACAGGATAAATCCAAGGAGAAACATGCGAAGACACATATTAATCAAACTATCAAAAATTAAATACAAAAAAACCATATTAAAAGCAGCAAGGGAAAAGAAACAAATAACACACACGGGAATCCCCATAAGGTTAACAGCTGATCTTTCAGCAGAAACTCTTCAAGCCAGAAGGGACTGGCATATGTCTATATTTAAAGTGATGAAGGAGAAAAACCTGCAACCAAGATTACTCTACCCAGCAAGGATATCATTCAGATTTGATGGAGAAATTAAAGCCTTTACAGACAAGCAAAATCTGACAGAGTTCAACACCACCAAACCAGCTTTACAACAACTGCTAAAGGAACTTCTCTAGGCAAAAAAAAAAAAAGAGAAGGAAAAGACCTACAATAACAAACCCAAAACAATTTAGAAAATGGGAATAGGAGCATACATATCGATAATTACCTTAAATGTAAACGGACTAAATGCTCCCACCAAAAGACACAGATTGGCTGAATGGATACAAAAACAAGACCCGTATATTTGCTGTCTACAAGAGACCCACTTCAGACCTAGAGACACATACAGACTGAAAGTAAGGGGATGGAAAAATATATTTCATGCAAATGGAAACCAAAAGAAAGCTGGAGTAGCAATTCTCATATCAGACAAAATAGACTTCAAAATAAAGACTATCAGAAGAGACAAAGAAGGACACTACATAATAATCAAGGGATCGATCCAAGAAGAAGATATAATAATTGTAAATATTTATGCACCCAACATAGGAGCACCTCAATACATAAGGCAAATACTAACAGCCATAAAAGGGGAAATCGACAGTAACACATTCATAGTAGGGGACTTTAACACCCCACTTTCACCAATGGACAGATGATCCAAAATGAAAATAAATAAGCAATCACAAGCTTTAAATGATACATTAAACAAGATGGACTTAATTGATATTTATAGGACATTCCATCCAAAAACAACAGAATACACATTCTTCTCAAGTGCTCATGGAACATTCTCCAGGATAGATCATATCTTGGGTCACAAATCAAGCCTTGGTAAATTTAAGAAAATTGAAATTTTATCAAGTATCTTTTCCGACCACAATGCTATGAGACTACATATCAATTACAGGAAAAGATCTGTAAAAACTACAAACACATGGAGGCTAAACAATACACTACTTAATAACGAAGTGATCACTGAAGAAATCAAACAGGAAATTTAAAAATATCTAGAAACAAATGACAATGGAGACACGATGACCCAAAATCTATGGGATGCAGCAAAAGCAGTTCTAAGAGGGAAGTTTATAGCAATACAATTCTACCTTAAGAAACAGGAAACATCTCGAATAAACAACCTAACCTTGCACCTAAAGCAATTAGAGAAAGAAGAACAAAAAAAACCCAAAGTTAGCAGAAGGAAAGAAATCATAAAGATCAGATCAGAAATAAATGAAAAAGAAATGAAGGAAACGATAGCAAAGATCAATAAAACTAAAAGCTGGTTCTTTGAGAAGATAAACAAAATTGATAAACCATTAGCCAGACTCATCAAGAAAAAAAGGGAGAAGACTCAAATCAATAGAATTAGAAATGAAAAAGGAGAAGTAACAACTGACACTGCAGAAATACAAAAGATCATGAGCGATTACTACAAGCAACTCTATGCCAATAAAATGGACAACCTGGAAGAAATGGACAAATTCTTAGAAATGTACAACCTGCCAAGACTGAATCAGGAAGAAATAGAAAATATGAACAGACCAGTCACAAGCACTGAAATTGAAACTGTGATTAAAAATCTTCCAACAAACAAAAGCCCAGGACCAGATGGCTTCACAGGCGAATTCTATCAAACATTTAGAGGAGAGCTAACACCTATCCTTCTCAAACTCTTCCAGAGTATAGCAGAGGGAGGAACACTCCCAAACTCATTCTATGAGGCCACCATCACCCTGATACCAAAACCAGACAAGGATGTCACAAAGAAAGAAAACTACAGGCCAATATCACTGATGAACATAGATGCAAAAATCCTCAACAAAATACTAGCAAACAGAATCCAACAGCACATTAAACGGATCATACATCATGATCAAGTGGGGTTTATTCCAGGAATGCAAGGATTCTTCAATATACGCAAATCAATCAACGTGATACACCATATTAACAAATTGAAGGAGAAAAACCATATGATCATCTCAATAGATGCAGAGAAAGCTTTCGACAAAATTCAACACCAAATTATGATAAAAACCCTGCAGAAAGTAGGCATAGAGGGAACTTTCCTCAACATAATAAAGGCCATATATGACAAACCCACAGCCAACATCATCCTCAATGGTGAAAAACTGAAAGCATTTCCACTAAGATCAGGAACAAGACAAGGTTGCCCACTCTCATCATTCTTATTCAAAATAGTTTTAGAAGTTTTAGCCGCAGCAATCAGAGAAGAAAAGGAAATAAAAGAAATCCAAATTGGAAAAGAAGAAATAAAGCTGTCACTGTTTGCAAATGACATGATACTATACATAGAGAATCCTAAAGATGCTACCAGAAAACTACTACAGCTAATCAATGAATTTGGTAAAGTAGCAGGATACAAAATTAATGCACAGAAATCTCTGGCATTCCTATACACTAATGATGAAAAATCTGAATGTGAAATTAAGGGAACACTCCCATTTACCATTGCAACAAAAAGAATAAAATATCTAGGAATAAACCTACCTAAGGAGACAAAAGACCTGTATGCAGAAAATTATAAGACACTGATGAAAGAAACTAAAGATGATACAAATAGATGGAGAGACAGACCATATTCTTGGATTGGAAGAATCAACATTGTGAAAATGACTCTACTATCCAAAGCAATCTACAGATTCAATGCAATCCCTATCAAACTACCACTGGCGTTTTTCACGGACCTAGAACCAAAAATTTCACAATTTGTATGGAAACACAAAAGACCCCGAATAGCCAAAGCAATCTTGAGAACGAAAAACAGAGCTAGAGGAATCAGGCTCCCTGACTTCAGACTATACTACAAAGCTAAAGCAATCAAAACAGTATGGTACTGGCACAAAAACAGAAAGATAGCTCAATGGAACAGGATAGAAAGCCCAGAGATAAACCCACGCACATATGGTCACCTTATCTTTGATAAAGGAGGCAGGAATGTACAGTGGAGAAAGGACAGCCTCTTCAATAAGTGGTGCTGGGAAAATTGGACAGGTACATGTCAAAGTATGAGATTAGAACACTCCCTAACACCATACACAAAAATAAGCTCAAAATGGATTAAAGACCTAAATGTAAGGCCAGAAACTATCAAACTCTTAGAGGAAAACATAGGCAGAACACTCTACGACATAAATCACAGCAAGATCCTCTTTGACCCACCTCCTAGAGAAATGGAAATAAAAGCAAAAATAAACAAATGGGACCTAATGAAACTTCAAAGCTTTTGCACAGCAAAGGAAACCATAAGCAAGACCAAAAGACAACCCTCAAAATGGGAGAAAATATTTGCAAATGAAGCAACTGACAAAGGATTAATCTCCAAAATTTACAAGCAGCTCAATAACAAAAAAACAACCCAATCCAAAAATGGGCAGAAGACCTAAATAGACATTTCTCCAAAGAAGATATACAGACTGCCAACAAACACATGAAAGAATGCTCAACATCACTAATCATTAGTGAAATGCAAATCAAAACTACAATGAGATATCATCTCACACTGGTCAGAATGGCCATCATCAAAAAATCTAGAAACAATAAATGCTGGAGAGTGTGTGGAGAAAAGGGAACCCTCCAGCACTGTTGGTGGGAATGTGAATTGGAACAGCCACTATGGAAAACAGTATGGAGGTTCCTTAAAAAACTAAAAATAGAACTACCATATGACCCAGCAATCCCACTGCTGGGCATATACCCTGAGAAAACCATAATTCAAAAAGAGTCATGTACCAAAATGTTCACTGCAGCTCTATTTACAATAGCCAGGACATGGAAGCAACCTAAGTGTCCATCAACAGATGAATAGATAAAAATGTGGCACATATATACAATGGAATATTACTCAGCCATAAAAAAACAAAATTGAGTTATTTGTAGTGAGGTGGATGGACCTAGAGTCTGTCATGCAGAGTGAGGTAAGTCAGAAAGAGAAAGACAAATACCATACGCTAACACATATATATGGAATCTAAGAAAAAAAAAATGGTACTGATGAACCTAGTTGCAGGGCAGGAATAAAGATGTAGACATAGAGAATGGACTTGAGGACAGGGGGTGGGAGGGGGAAGCTGGGGCGAAGTGAGAGTAGCACCGACAGATATACACTACGGAATGTAAAATAATTAGCTAGTGGGAAGCCGCAGCATAGCACAGGGAGATCAGCTCGGTGCTTTGCGATGACCTAGAGGGGTTGGATAGGGAGGGTGGGAGGGAGGCTCAAGAGTAAGTGGATATGAGGACATATGTATGCATATGGCTGATTCACTTTGGTGTACAACAGAAACTAACACAGTATTGTGACGCAATTATACTCCAATAAAGATCGAAAACAAAAACAAAAACAAAAACTCTTTCCCACCTTCTACTGCTCATTACCAGGACCTATTAACTTTCCCCTTTCCAGGGAACACAACTGAGGAAATGCTCATTAAGCAATAATTCTTTCCTTTCACAACTACTTTATACCCAGTATGATTTCTAAGAATATGTTAACACTAGTAGTTTTATGATTTATCCTAGAAGCCAGTCTTAGCATCCCTCAACCAGCCCCAAAGCTATTACACAGTATAATTACAAAAAAAATTTTAAGGATTCATTTCAGGATATTTTTTAATTGCAGCTCTCTTACTGTTTTTAAGTATTATCTCATTTACAAAAATATCATTTATATACACCATTGGACCAGAAGGGTATAATCCTACATTTATAAAAAAACAGCAAAATCTGTTAAGAGCTGTGCGTAACTTAAGTGAATTGACACTCTCTCACTGAAGCCAAAGGTAAAACAGATTAAAAAGGACAAAGTATTCCAAAGAACCAAGAATAAGAGGAAGACAAAATAAATTTTAATAGATACACTATTTTTCTCTGGAAGATTCATAATGCTTACTAGCATATTAAAAGTTCCAAAAAGTCCTGCAATTAAAAAAAAAGCCAGGTCAACACTGTTCAGTCTGTGGCTTCTCAAATTTATTTGACCATAAAATCTTTTTTTTCCCCTCAGTAAGATATTAACATCCCGATACAACCTGATAAATATAATAACAGTTTTAACAGTATCTCTGATTGGAAAAAGCTATCAAAAAGAATTGTTAGTCCTCATTCTTCTGCTTCAACACTCTGCAATGTTGAAACGAAATCTTTTAGAAAAACTTGAACCAGCAGCAGGTAATCAGAAAGTAAATCGCTAAATTTTCCCATCTAATCTCATTCCTACTCAATTTCTCTGCCTAGAAATTTTATGTCAATAATTAAGATGTGGGAGGAAAATAAGGACAAATCTTTGTCTTCTTAACAGTTAACTTTCAGAATTTACGTTGAAGAGGAAAGAAATTCTGAACCCTATTCCTGGAATCATGTAAAACTGGTCCAGGTTAAAAGCAGGACCTTAGAAATGCCTCAAATACTAGTTCTTTTTTTTTTTTAACGTCTTTATTGGCGTATAATTGCTTTACAATGGTGTGTTAGTTTCTGCTTTATAACAACGTGAATCAGTTACACATATACATATATTCCCATAACTAGTTCTTTATTTCTTGTTTATCACCTGTTTCCTCAGCAGCATAACATGGTGGAATGGGGATGATGACTCTGTGAAAACGCCTAACAACTAATCACCACCCTGAAAGCCTCACCATTATCTGAACCTTTTCTAAACCAGATCTGATTTTTTCTTTTATAGTACTGTACTTTGACTTCTGTTTTTCCTGGAACAAGATAAAGAAATGATCTGCAACCAGAAAGCCAGGTACTTGACTAGGTGCACACCTCATCATTCAGTAACAGTTAATTACCAAACAAGCACACTGGGGATTGCAAATTCATTACCTCACAGCTCCAAATTATGTCTTTTGCAAAACCACTCTACTACCTAGACACTGCAAAAGTGTAACTGATTCTAAAGCCAGCTCTACCACTAATAATTTCAGCAGGCTATTTATAATTGTTTCTGTGTGCTTTTTTTTCAATCTACTCTAAATTTAAACTTGCTCTTCATTTCAGAAGCTGAAATTAACATAAAGTTAAATGCAGGAAAAATAGACACTAATGAGTACAAGCTACTCCTGCTCAGTTCCTCTTGCAAAAGGCTACAAAGAATGTTTCCCAGGTAGCTTCAATTCTATTACAATCATACTTCCCTTAAAAAAAAGTGTTCTTGGGACTTCCCTGGTGGCACAGTGGTTAAGAATCCACCTGCTAATGCAGGGGACAGGGGTTCAAGCCCTGGTCCGGGAAGATCCCACATGCCTCGGAGCAACTAAGTCCGTCTGTCACAACTACTGAGTCTGCGCTCTAGAGCCCGCGAGCCACAACTACTGAGCCCGCGTGCTGCAACTACTGAAGCCCGAGTGCTGCAATTACTGAAGCCCGCGCGCCTAGAGCCTGTGCTCGTCAACAAGAGAAGCCTCACCGCAATGAGAAGCCCGCGCACCACAACGAAGAGTAGCCCCCAGTCGCCTCAACTAAAGAAAGCCCGCGCTCAGCAACAAAGACCCAACACAGCCAAAAATAAATAAATTAAATAAATAAAATTTTTTTAAAAAGTGTTCTTTCTTCCAGGGGTAAGGTCAGTTGTAAATTTCAATAAGGAAGGTAAGAATTCAATTCTTTTTACTGACAATAGCCAAGTTAATACGAATTTTAGAGCATATCAGTCATTTTAGATATAATTCTGACAATTATAACTTTAACTCACACTTTTATCTAATTATTAAAACGACTAAGTCTCAAAACATGGACTAAAAGGGCCTAACTTTATGTTTTAACTGTTCTAGGTAAAACATTCATTAAATGTAGACCAATATTTCTCATACGTAAGTGTTTCAAATGGGTGCACATGTAAGTAATAAATGATGTACGATCTCTCTCCACGGTCACTTCCAGGCCCATTCACCAAGGCATTGATTAGCAATGGCTTCTGTTGAGATGGGGGGAGGCAGGAAGTAAGATCATATGAAATGTCATTGTCGTAGCTCTAGCTATAGTTCTATTTTCTGCTGGGCGTGCCCGAAAGAAAGCAACTAAAATTAAATATTTTTTAAAAGGTAAATCCTGGAAGAATGCGAGATAAATTCAAGTGACCTCACCTGATGTTCCACAGGTTGCCTCCCTCACCTGCTGGACTCTTTTGAAGTCACTCCCCTCCACCCCTCAGTTCCCTCAGCCCTCGCTCCTTTTCCAACTCAGACAGTGCTCTTCGCTCCTGGTTCCCTTCTTGGCGCAAAGCCTCCTTCGGCCCCCCCAGATCCCTTCTAGGGCCCGCCCTCCTCTCAGGTGCCGTCCTAGGTCCCCGCTCCAGCTCCCAGAGGCCGGCCCCCGCCCCCAGCACCCGCAGGCACCGCGGGACACCCCCGCCCAACACCCTGACTTCGCACCCGCCACACTCCCGCTCCCGCCGGTTCCACCGGCCTCAGCGACGTCCGCACCGCACCCCAGCACCGCCCCGCAACACGCCCCCCGCCCGCGGCCCCCTTACCGCACATGATGTAGGAGGCACGGCCTGCAAGGCAAGCGGCGAGCGGCTGGCGAGTTCGAGAGAGCACACAAGCCTTTTGGGCGGTCAGCGGGTTTGGGGGCCAGGGGGTCGCCAACACGACTCCCTCACGGATGCCACGGCCGAGGCAATGAAACCCGTCCCGTCCTCCCGGGCTTGCCAGCAACTGCTGCTGGGCCCCGCCCCCCGGCGCACACCGCGCCGCCGCCGCCACCGCCCGCAGGTCCCATTGGGCCGCGTCCGCGCCGCTCAAGCGCAGGTCCCACCTCCCCGCACAGCCCCGCCCCTCACCGCCCCAGAGCCCACGCAGGCGCTGGCCTGCCGGCGGCTGAGACGTGGCACCGGCTCGCGGCCGCATCCGCTTGAGGTTCCTGGAGCCGCCCGACCACCGGGCGCGCAGCGGGAGGCACTGCCCTGCGGGAGGGAAAGAACTGGGAGGCTGGCAGGGAACGATGGAGAGATTAGCAAAGAGGATGGTATTGTTACCAAAGCAAATAGCGTTGGGGCACGCGCCTAAAGCAGTCCAAGGCCCCAAGCTCCGGCGCCCCACCAAGCGGGGAGAGAGGAGGAAGAAAGAAGGATACCTGATCCTAGGGGACAAACAAAGTCAGGGTGGAAAGAGGACATAAGCTTGTAAAAAAATTGGAAAGAATTGAGTGAGATGAGGGAAGAGAGGTACCAATCAGGTCTGGCCAGTCTTTCTGGTGACAGCGATTCAGTTCCCGACTTTAGCTCTAAGTCAGATTCTTGGCCTCGAAAGCCTTCCGCTCCCCATTCCCACCCCCATCCACTGCCTCCATAACCCCCAGTTTTTTACAGAGGGGGAGTGGGTCGAATGTAAGGCTCAACTATCCAACACTAGGCGCCTGGGCTTAAGAAACGCTGCTGGCCCATACTTCTGATGGCCCACGTCTCAGACAGTAGGAACTGCCTGGATTTGACAGCCTTCCATTGGACTCATGAACTATTAATCCTATGAATTAATGCACAAGTCCTGCCAAGAGAGACTTAATCAGAGAGAGATGATGTTTCTGAAAATTTATTACCTGAGCATTTGCTTTAATATTTAAATGCTATTTTTAGTCAAATGTAGATGGTTATTATAACGCTATTAATGGCCCAAGACTAGAATCAAATAAAAACTTGCCTGACGTACAGAACATTGCATGGTCTTCTGATCCCAGATGTCTGGTCTTACCTCACACTACTGCTCTCTTCCTACTCCACCTTTCAGCCGTTTACACTCTAACAACCCTGAACAGGTAGTTTCCCAACAGGTCCAACGTTCTCAAATCTTTTGCACATATTGGTTACTCTTTGGGGAATCCCCACCCCATCTCTGCTTAAATGCTACTTCTTGGGGAAAACCCTTTTGGTCTTCCCCCAGAGAGGCTGGAGGACAGTCATTAACCTCTCATTCTTTGAGCTGCCTCCTTTAAAGCAATATGCTTCAATATTTTATGATTTTTTAATATGTTTCCCTACAAAGCTAAGTTTCTTGAGAGTAGAACAAGTCTTTGCATACCCAACACCTGGTAGAGTTTTCTAGCACAAAGTAAGGGATCAAAAATGTTTTTGAAGGAGTGAAAAAAGTCATATGTTCTTAGCAGAATTGACTTTCTATGGCTGGTTATCTGAACAAATGAGCAAAGGGCTTTCCAGCTTTTCTTAGAGGGAAAAAGATGCCCTTTTAGCATGTGTTCGGAAAAGATGAAAACGCTAATTCAAAAAGATACATGCACCCCAATGTTCAAAGCAGCACTATTTACAATAGCCAAAGCATGGAAGCAACCTAAATGTCCACCGACAGATACATGGATAAAGAAGATGTGGTATATACATATACAATGGTATACTACTCAGCCATAAAAAGGAATGAAATAAGGCCATTTGCAGCAACATGGATGGTCCTATAGATTATCAAACTAAGTGAAGTCAGACAAAGACAAATATCACTTATATGTGGAATCTAAAAAAATGATATAAATGAGCTTATTTACAAAACAGAAATAGACTCACAGACATAGAAAACAGCCTATGGTTACCAAAGGGGAAATGGGGGGAGGGATAAATTAGGATTTGAGAATTAACATATACATACTACTATATATAAAATAGATAACCAACAAGGACCTACTGTATGGCACAGGGAAGTATATTCAATAACTTGTAATAACCTATAATAGAAAAGAATCTGAAAAAGAATATATATAGGGCTTCCCTGGTGGCGCAGAGGTTGAAAGTCCACCTGCCAATGCAAGGGACACGGGTTCGTGCCCCGGTCCAGGAAGATCCCACATGCCGTGGAGCGGCTGGGCCCGTGAGCCATGGCCGCTGAGCCTGCGCGTCCGGAGCCTGTGCTCTGTAATGGGAGAGGCCACAACAGTGAGAGTCCCACGTACCGCAAAAAAAAAAAAAAAAAAAGAATATATATATATATATATATATAAAACTGAATATACATATAAAACTGAATCACTTTGCTGTACACCTGAAACTAACACAACATTGTAAACCAACTATACATCAATAAAAAGTTGTTTGTTTTCAAAAAAACAAGAGAAAGAAAAAGATGCCCTTTTATAAGTGTCCTGAAAGAAAGGAAGATGTCACACTTAACTAATGAAAGTACTCACCTGCAAGCCCTTTAATATTTCAGGCCCTTAAACAGGTTCCTAAATTACCCAGAGCAAAGTTAAAAACCAGTGAATTGTTTGTTACTAGACAACACATTTTTTAATTCAAGAGGCAAAAAAAAAGTCTCTGTGTGTGTATGTGTTAGCCTCAGAACCCTCATCTAAGAGGTTCTGGTAGAACCTTAGTGATATTGCCAAGAAGTGAAGGTATGATTCCAAAGTTTGAACAATACTTTTGTGCATCACCGGAAAACTTGTTGATGGAACAAAGAAAATGTTAGTGGTATCACCAAAGTGCTTATGCTCAAACTATAATAATCTATGAACCCTTACTTTCCTCTTCTGCTTTCTACTCCATCATGACTATCAATTTGTCTTGTCCACCTCCATTCTACAGCTATTTCGGAAGGTGCTTATGCACCAGTTTCAAGGAAGAAACTTTGAAGGTCAATATTTTCCCAGCCCAAGCTTGAACAACCTCACCAACCCACTGCAACAAAGAGCCTTTGTAAACATGTGCCAATCAAGACACTGATACGGAAGAACTTTGTCTGACCTCCATCTATACATAGCTTTGCTTTAGCTGGACCTTTGGGGATAAGGGCTGGAGGAGAAGAAAATAAATGTCCTATGAAGGAAAGGAGACATCTGGGTCTGATTCAAACATCCAAGGAAATGGAAAAGATTTTCCCTCCTGAACAAAAGTTCTGAACTAATAATAATAATAATAATAATAATGATGGTAACGGGGTGTAATTCATTGTCTTTTTATGTAAGTCCATTTCCCTGTTCATGGGATTAGTCCTTTTGAATATGATGGTTCTCAGCCTTCTCCCTGCCATGCAGCCTGAAGGCCATCAGGGATTCCATTGCCATTGCTAAAGAAATGAAGAACCATAATTGAAATAGCTTTATAAGATTTTTAAATGCCCCCATATTTGTGATTTTTGTTATCCCTTATCTGGATTACAATAATAAGTATTGATAGCAATAAAATTATTAAAAAGGCCTCGGTACAAACTTCCAGTTATAAAATAAATAAGTCCTGGGGACGTAATGTACAGGATGGTGACTATAATTAATGATACTGTATTGTATATTTGAAAGTTGCTAAGAGAGTAGATCTTAAAAGTTCTCCTCACTATGTGTGGTGATGGATGTTAACTAGACTTAGTGTGGTGATCATTTCGCAATATATACATCAATCATGCTGTACATCTGAAACTAATATAATGTTATATGTCAATTATCTCATTTTAATATACATACATTTTATCTCATATATCTCTCATAATACACATACATATCTCATTTTAATATACATACATACATCTCATTTTAATTATACATACATTTTAAAAGCCCTGTGCATTACAAGAATAGGGGAAGCAGGGGCATATATATCCCACATCTTATGGAGTTATATGGAGAAGTGTACTTCAGTGGACAGAGAAGATGTCAAAGGAAAAAGAAGTAGGTTGAGCCACGAAGGCCTTTGAGAAGGAAGCAATGAACAGGAGAAGGCACCAGTCAGGGCCTCAGAAAGACCCCTTAAGTAAACCCCTTTGATTCCACCACTACCCCAGTTCATCCTAGACACTTTCACACCAGAGTGATTTTTCAAAAACACAGATCAGATCCCGTTTCTCCCTGCTTCCAATTCAGTGGGTATCCTTCACCTGAAGGATTAAGTCCAGACTCCTATGCACACACCCTTGGTAATTCAGATCTCACTCCTGTCGGGTTTATCAGCATCATCTCCCATCACTGTATTCAAGCATTTAACAGTCTAGCTATACTTTAACCTATTGGCAGTTCCCTAAAGAAGAATCCTATCTTACACTTTGCATCTGTGTATTTGCCCTTTTTAAAAGGAAGCATTAAGAAGGGAATCAAATGTTAAATAGTTAGGGCTTGACTATAGAGGACTAGTCACTCACAAAATAGGATTATAAGGGAACCAGAAAGTTCCCTCGTGCAAAATTACCTCCACTCCTTCCCTATCACATTGCCTAAACTCCACCTGTACATATATATTTAAGGCAGAACAGCTCTCCCTCCCCAAGGAGATCTACATTAAGTCACTATCATCTATTACACTTTAGAGTGTAACTATGAGATTATTTTCATTTGGATACCAGGTGTGAAAAAGTCACTGAGGAAATGCAAGCTTTGATGGGGATAAAATAAAGATAATTCTGAAATTAGAAGGAAGGCAGACCTGGACAGATTACCTTGGTTGATGACACTAGGCAAGAAAGGGACAATATAAGGGCATGTGGAACTAAGTATGGTAACGCCAGAGAAAGGAGGCCAAATTATGGAAGCAGGAATCAGGAATAAGTTGGTGCTGAAGGCAAACTTTCCCCACTGTGATGGCTGATTTTATGGGTCAATTTGGCTGCACTAGAGTGCCCAGATATTTGGTCAAATATTATATTCTGGATGTTTCTGTGAGGATGCTTTCAGATGAGGTTAACATTTAAATCAGTGGACTCAGTAAAGCACAATGAGCTCCATTACGTGGATGGGCCTCATCTAGTCAACTAAAAGTCTGAATAGAACAAAAGACTGACCTCCCCAGAGCTGGAAGGAATTCCCCAGCCAAACTGGACTTGGACTGCAACGTCAGCTCTTCCCTGTCTCCACCCTGACAGCCCATCCTGCAGATTTTGGACTTGGTAGCCTCCATGATTGCATGAGCCAATTCCTTAAAATGAATTTCTCGCTCCCTCTCTCCCCCCTACTAGTTGTTTCTCTAGAAAGCCTGACTAACACATCCATCGAAGGGTGATCTTATTGACTTCCTCAACGTGAATATATGTATTTATTTTAAATTTCTAGAGGATAGAGCTTTCAATGACAAATAATAGAAAGTTACTCAAACTAGCTGAAGAGGGGGATTTATTGGCTAATGTAATTGGAAAGGACAGAGATACAAACAGCTTCAGATACATCTATATCCAGGCACACAAAAAATGTTGTCAGAACTCTCTTTGATTCTCTCTCTGACCTCATGGACAGGGTAAAGACCCTAAAACAGCTCTGGAATCACATCTTTACAGCTTGCAGTCCAAGGGGAGAGAGGCTATTCCTCTGTCCTCACTTTTTATATTTAGGCAAGGATTCTGATGGGTCTAGTGAGTCGTATGCCCCACTCTGGTGGCAAAGGTAGGACACGGTGATTGGACAGTTCCACCAGAGCCACATAGAGTCAGGAATAGGTAGAAGTTCTTCAAAGGAAAGGGCTAAAAGAATGAAGGGACACCAAGAAAACACTAACAAAAGATGTTCCTCAGGCTTGAGAACAAAGGGTGCTGACTCCAACTAGAATTAATACATTCCCCAATACTCGCCTCCAGGGTGGCTCCAAATTTCCCCAGTAGGCAGAACCTGGGGCAGAGTTTTCTACCTCTGCTAGAAAGAAACTCATTCTACTGCCAAGAAATTGTCAACAAATTGGAAACCATGAGATTAACTGGTCCTATCTACTATTTCTATCCTGTAGGATGTGATCAGAGCCAAAATAGAGGTGGACCATTCAGGGAGCTGCCTAGAGTTGAAAGATGACTCCAAATGTAAGGAGACAGAAGAATACTGTTTTCTAGAGTTTCTTTCAAAAGTCGATTCTGCAGACTGCAAGCACCCTGTGGAATTATTATTGATAACTCTAATGTGGAGAAGCAGAGTATAAGGCTAGGGTTTCCCAAAGGGATGATGTAAATTCCCACTGGACTGGAGAGCAGCCAGCTTCATATTCCTGCATGAAAAAAATGTACACATATGCACACAGATGTGTACAAATGTACACATTTGGCCCATGATGGTCTGAAGCAAGTAAAAGATGGTCCACTAGGAAGCAGCACCTATGAAGACAAGGAATGCTTTTCCCTTTCCTGAGGTAGGAATACTCGGGAAAAGTACGAGGGTTCAATTCCCTAATGGCAATGTGCACAGGCTCTGCACCCAGAATGTCAGGGTCCATGTTCCTGGCTTTTCCACTTAATTTCTGTGGCAATGGAATATGTACTTCTCCTCTCTGTGCCTCATGGGGACAATAATAGTTACCCATCTCATAGGATTAAATGACTTCATAAATATAAGGTGCTGAGAACAGGGTCATAGTGAATGCTCAATGAAAGTCTATTTTTATATATTTTGCTCCTTATCATTCTGTATTAGGGCTTGGTGGGGCTCATGGCAGGCACCCCAAAATATGCCTCAATGTCATATTATTTTGAATTAAAGTTACTTAAGAAATGGCTGATACAAGAGGGACTCTGACCCTCCTGTCTCCCTGAAAGCAGGAAATAAATCTTCCATGTGACAGGTGCCCTCCCTGTACTGGGAGATATAGGAAGACATCCTTATCACCAGAGATAGGGAATTTAGGCCAAAAGACTACCTAAACAAACCTTGTTATTTCCTTCCTAACTCACTACCCAAGTCCAAACTGTTTAAATTCCTTACTAATTAGCACCCAAACCTAAATTTCTTTGTTCTGTCAATTCCTCTCAAATTAATTTTGTCTAAAAATATAAAAGCTAATGCTTTGGCCACTTCTTGGGTCCCGTTACTATGAGACCTCTGTGTGCAAGAATTAAAATTTGTTTCTTTTTCTCCTGTTAATCTATTTTGTGTCAATTTTATTGTTAGTCCAGTCACAAGAACTCAAAAGGGGTAGAGGGGGAAATTACCCACTCCTTGACAGGCTTCACCCTAATTTTGTTTAGTAAAAAACCCTCCAGGTGCTTTGGCCAATAATCTCAGTTTCAAATACATATTGAAATGTCCCATAGTGTTTTTTTGTTTGTTTTTTTAATTTCTATTGTTTAAGACAACCAGTTTTTGTTTTTGTTTTTTTAGTTTATTTATTTTGCCTGCGCTAGGTCTTCGTTGCGGCACGTGGGTTTCTCTACTTGTGGCACGCGGGCTTAGTTGTGTTATGTGGAATCTTATTTCCCTGACCAGGGGTCGAACCCGGGCCCCCTGTGTTGGGAGCGTGGAGTCTTAACTACTGGCCTACCAGGGAAGTTCCAACAAGCTCCCTTTTGTAGAAAATCTTTCCAATAACTTGGCCTCTCTGTTCTGTGACTTCCTCTTCCAGTAACTAAATCCCCCACTCACCTCAGCCACTTATTTCGTGGCCAGACCCAAGACTTGTCATTAACTGCATCTCCTCCACAATCTCAATTTCCTGTAGCTTCAGCAAGTTAATGTGCCTACCTTATGCAGTAATTCCCATAGTCTAACCTGAATTCATCTATAACGGCTCAGGAAACAAATTCTCCAACCGCAATACCTGGTTCTGTGAACCAAAAGAAGAAAAATTAAAACTTCTCTTCCCAGCACTCACAACTGCTGGAGTTCTTTCTGTTTCCATCCCTATTTTAACCTCAGTACTTTTGGGGAACAGAATTCCAAAGATGCAATGTACCTATCTTTCCTTTCCTGATATTGTCTGTGAACTGTTGACTCTGAATTCCTATAGAAAAACGAGAAGCATAATTTGCTACTTGGGCTATCTGAAAAAGCTGTACACATATGGTAGAAAGATAACTGTCCAAATTTTTGGCATGGTACAGATTATAGATCTCTGAGTCAGGAGAAGCCAGTAGAAGGACCAAGCAGTTTCACATTTTTTTTTCAGACAGATTTTGTATCATAAGGTAAAGCCTGAGCATACTATGGCAGTTTTTCTCAATTCAGCCTGCTCTGTCCTGTAATCAATGGAAATTTTGTCTACATTCTAGAACTTGGTTCTTCATCAGTTTTCAGCATTATGATTTTTCTTTTTTCTTTTTGGTCTTTCAGTGGGAAGTTATGTGATACTACATTGGGGGCTACTAGGCAGATACCATTTTAAAACTAAAAATTGTTTAGTGTTTTTTTTTAACAAGGTAAAAATTCAGTAAACATAGTTTCAAACATCTCATAAAAAGCTAAGCCATTTTAGAATATCTTAAAAAGATTCTCCCTATTTACTTCTGTATTAAAAAAGTAAATAAATTAGATTGGGGGGGATGTATTTTAAACTGCTTCACACATTATGCAAAGAAGGAACCATGAGAAATGAAGAACAAAAATAAAAATATCCCTGGATAAAATCCACGTGTACAGAAGATGACTCAGGATGTTATAAATAACTCATATGAGGTAAAGCAAACATGCAATATTTATATATCATTCTCTGAAGAAAGGGTATATTTTATTAATCCTCAAGTTCCTTAGCAGATTAATAATGAAAGCTTAGTATATATATCAACAAGTCCAACTGCTGGGCCCAAAGAAAACTCAAATTAATTTAAGGTGAGTTTGCTTCTTTTTCATCTGATTCATCATCCATAACCTAAAACAAAAGAACAAAGAGAATTTAAGAATTAAGGATTAGAAATTGCTATTTTCCTGATTTTAATATTACTTGCTTACCTGAAATACTCTAATCTATAACAATGCGTGTCAATCCAATAAGAATAAATCTACAAACAGCCCCCAAAGCACAAGGTTTGCATCATAACCTGATATTCTAAAAACATAAAAGCAAATTGAATATTAGCAAATTAATTAAAACATTGGTCTCTTTTCCTTGTCCCAAAGGAGGCTTCCAATAGCAGAGTCTCAGCTGGACAGAGAAGACTATAATGATAACTGGTATTTCCTAGCTGTATGACTAATATATATAACTGACATTCCTGCTTTTTTTTCCAAAAGCACCTTATTTCCTTAAATATATTCTAGGGAGCTATACCAAATTGTTACTGTAAAAATATATATTAGAAAAACGAATCACTAAAAAAGGTAAAGAAACAAAATATCATACTAGCAACTAATTATTTTGGTCTTACTGACATAAACGTTCATTTTAAACCTTAGAAGAATGGAAAGATTTTCATTTCAAGTAAGTTAAGAAAGATACTAATGAATACTTGAAGAAAAAAAAGAACAGATTAGTATCTTTTCATGGGTTATATATTACTCAGATACTAAAAACCAACTCCTTTGGAAAGGAAAAGAGTTATATAAACCTAAGACTATTTTTTCTCTTCACCATATCTACTATAATTATATGCCAATTCAGGTTTATAATCCAACTGCCAATTCATCACCCCACCCTGGACAAGTGAATAAAAACCTTCCTTTGTCAATCGACCAAAGTGTTAACTACTGTAATTTAAAAAAAAGGCATGTAGAGGGGCTTCCCTGGTGATGCAGTGGTTAAAAATCCGCCTGCCAATGCAGGGGACATGGGTTCGAGCCCTGGTCCGGGAAGATCCCACATGCCGTGGAGCAACTAAGCCCGTGCGCCACAACTATTGAGCCTGCACTCCAGAGCCCATGCTCTGCAGCAAGAGAAGCCACCGCAATCAGAAGCCCACACACCACAATGAAGAGAAGCCCCGCTCACCGCAACTAGAGAAAGCCTGTGCACAGCAACGAAGACCCAATGCAGCCAAAAATAAATAAGTAAAATAAATAAATTTATTTTAAAAAAGGCATATAGAGGATAATGGAACAAAAATTAATTTTAAAAAATCCAGATGAATCTGGCTCTGATCTGAAACAATCAATGGAAAAACAATTCCCTCATGGTTTCTTCTGGGTTGAGTAAAAAATGGATATTTATTTCCAAGGAATTGATATTTTTATATCTAATCTCAGCAGCACCCAATCCAAAAAATTTTGTCAATCAACTTCTATTTTAGGCAAAAATATTATTTGGAATGTTTCTAAATATTTAATACAAACTATGTAAACAACATTTACAATACACAAGGCTAAGTGTTGAAGAACACAAAGACCTAAATACGATTACAAACCTCTCAAGGAAATTAACCCTGAACAGAAAACTGAAACAGAAACACAGAAGCTTTGCACAGAAGTACAGCTTAATTCCAAGTGAAGGACTGATAAGAATTTCAGAGAGGAGACGGCATGTATTGTACCAAAAGGACAGGTCTAAATACTACCCAGAGATGAGTGAGTCTCACAGGAGCTGAGAGGAGATGATGCCCTCTCCTTAAAGGCACAGAATTACCTGAAGAGTTTTTTCAAATTTCTAATTTCCACACGCTCTTTCCTTACTTGATAATCTCTCTCCATAAGGCCATGCCTCTTGTTTGAGAATTACTGCAGTGAACGTCACTATCACTGCTGAGAAAGTACTGTCCTATATTCCTTAGATACCTTGGGGCAGACAAAATGTTGACATCAGGCTATAGATAAAGCTCTATTACTCTACTCAGTAGTCTGTTTTACTGGACAACAAAGTATGATTTCTTGATGAGCTTCCTGCCTGCACATTTAAGAACAAGAAGTGTTTAAATACGAAGTAGTGGAGCTCTTGCACTAAAGACTTCTAAACCTCACCTATAAAATTTCATCATGTTTTGAATCCCCTTTTCATAACTTTTCTAGAGCAGCAGTATGCCCTCTGAGTCTCAGTTTCCCATGTACAAAATGGAAATGACTTACTTAATATTAATACACTGTGTCATTAGAAGATAAATGAGGTAATACTTGTAAAAACGCTGGGCACATAGTAGGTAATTCATAATACTAAAGTTAATTCTTAAATAAGGAGCCTGCAAGTCTGATAAAATGGTAACACAACGATATAACCCTGGAAGAAAATGTCAGGTCATGAATTTTTCTTTCCAAAAAATTCATTTTAATATTAAATCTAAACTGTCATACAATATTGGCATACCTGTTCCACACCTTCTACTTCTGGAATATAAAACTGCAGCATGTTCTGAATTCCATTTTTCAGAGTAATGATTGAACTGGGACAGCTGGTACAAGAACCTTGGAGTTTCAGCTGTACAATGCCATCTTCAAAGCCTTTATAGATTACATCTCCTCCATCTTCCTGCACAGTTGGCCTGCAGCCATAGAATATTTGTGATATATTTAAAATAATAGAAGTTTTTGTCAAAAAAATTTAATAAAACTCAGAGCTTAGATTTTCTATTAATAAATGCACAGTTAGAGCTACTTTTATAATCAAGAACAGTAACTGTAGCTAGTCTCATTTGTAATTTTTTTTAACTTTCAGATAAAATGCCAAAATTCATTCATACAAATGCTTTATCTGCTTATTACATTTTAATCTTGCTTATTAATAATCTTTCTTCAGCATTTAAGATTTCAAATTTCCTAAAAATTATACTGATTACCTAAGATATACTCATTCACTTCTTTTAAGTGAACAGAGTGAGACTGACATGTGCTGGCTTTTTTTTTTCTAGTTAAACTTTTCATTGAAATATAAATACAGAAAAATGCATAAACCATGTATGATCAGTTCAGTGAATTTTCACAAAGTGAACATACATTTGTTCTAGACCAAGAAACAGACACTACAACCCCAGAAGTCCCCCTGTTCTTCCTTCTAATCACTCCTCCCAACCAATGGTAACCATTATCCTCCCTGCTATCACCCCTGATTAATTCTGCCTATTTTTTAACTTTATAATTTATAAATGTAAATTCCGTTTAGAAAACACAAAGTATTAACTCTTTTTTAATCTGGCTTCTTTTGCTCTTTGTGAAATTCATCTGCATTGTGGCATACAGTAACAGTTCCTTCAATCTCACTGCTGCACAGTATTCCATTAAGTGAATATGCCAGAATTTATCCATTCTATTGTTGATGGACATTTGGGTTAACAGCAGTTTTTTGCTTTCACAAATCGTGCAGCTGTGGAGATTCTTGCAAATGTCCTTTGGTATACATATATATTACAGCTGGGAATGTACCTGAGAGTAGAACTGCTCATCAAGAATATGCGTATGTTCAGATTTAGTAGATACTGCCAAATAGTTTCCCAAAGTTATATAAACTTATATTCCCACCAGCAGTACATGAGAATTTCTGTTGCTCCACACATCCTTACCACCAATTGGTGCTGCCAATCTTAATAATTTTAACCATTCCAGTGGGTCTGCAGTGGTATTTCACTGTAGTTTTAATTTGAATATTCATAATGACTAATGAGGATGAGCACTTTTTCATGTTTAGTGGTCATTTGCTTATTGTCTTTTGTGAATTATTACTCCAGTGTTTTTGTGAAGAGACTGCTCCAGTCTCTATTTGTTTGTCTTTTTCTTAACAACTTGTAAGAGATTTTAAATATAGTCTGCCATATATATAAATATCTTCTAATCTGTGCTTTGCTTCTTCACTGTAAATGATGCCTTTTGATGAAGAAGTCACAATTTTATTATAGTCCAATTTATGTCTTTCCCTTCGTTTGTCTTGTCTTGTCAAATAAAATTTGCCTACCCAAAGGTCATGCAGATATTCTGTTTTGAATTTCCTTTGTGATTTCTTTGTTGACCATGGGTCTTTTTGAAGACCATTGTTTAGTTTTCAAATACATAGAGATTCTGTAGATACCTTTTTGGAAATTGACATCTAGCTTAATCTCACTGTAGAAAACAATATTCTCAATGATTTCAATCCTTAAAATTTGTTCAGCGTTAAGATTCAGAATACAGCCTCTTTTAGTAAATCTTCCATGTACACTTAAAGAAAATAAATATTTTGTTCTTGTTGGGTGCAATGTCCTATGTGTGTCAATTTAGTCAACTTTGTTAATCATGTGTATAACTCATATTTTATGAGAGTCATTTTATATGTTTGCTCTATTTGTTATTGAGAGAGATGTGTTGGTCTCCCATTATAATTGTGGATTATCTAATTCTCCTTTTAGTTCTCTCAAATAGTCTTCATTTATTTTGAAACTGTTATTAGATGCATACAAGTTTAAAATTGGTATATATTCCTCATAGAAATTACCCTTTTATTATTATGAAAGATTTCTCTTTATTGCTAGTAATGTCTTTAGCTATAAAGTATATTTTGTCTGATATCTGTATAACTAAATCAACTTTCTCTTATTCATTTTTTGCATGCTATATATTTCTCTGTCTTTTTATTTTCAACCTTTCTGTGTCCTTATATTTAAGGTGTATACCTCTTACAAGCAGCATGTAGGTTTTTTTTAATAGCCGATCTGACAATCTTATTTTGTTAATCAACCCACGTACATTAAAATATAACTACTAATATGTTTGGGTTTGTAGTACCATCTTATTATTTATCATTTTGCATTACTTTGGATTAAACAAGTATTGTTTTTTTATATTTATTTATTTATTTATTTGGTTGTGCTGGGTTTTAGTTGTGGCAGGTAGGCTCCTTAGTTGCAGCTCGCAGGCTCCTTAGTTGTGGCAGGCGGGCTCCTTAGATGTGGCTCACCAGCTCCTTATTTGCAGCTTGCTGGCTCCTTAGTTGTGGCACGTGAACTTTTAGTTGCGGCACGCATGTGGGATCTAGTTCCCTGACCAGGGATCAAACCCAGGCCTCCTGATTTGGAAGTGTGGAGTCTTAACCACTGGCCACCAGGGAAGTCCCCGTATTGTTTTTTATTATTCCATTTTCCCCCTCTATTGGCTTGGTTATACACAGTCTTTTACTGTTGATTTAGTGTTTATTACACAAGATGCCTATTTGATTTCTTAAACTCTAATATAAATTAGTACTTTTATCAATTCCCAGATAATGCCAAGAATGAAGAATGCTTACTCTTTTTTTTATTACTTTTTTAAAAGATTTTTTGATGTAGACCATTTTTAAAGTCTTTATTGAATTTGTTACATTATTGCTTCTGTTTTATGTTTTGGTTTTTTTGGCCCTGAGGCATGTGGGATCTTAGCTTACTGATCAGGGATTGAACCCACACCCCCTGAATTGGAAGGCAAAGTCTTAACCACTGGACCGCCAGGGAAGTCCCAAAGAACACTTACTCTTATACTTATCACCACCTTTTATATCTTTGTCATGCATTTTTTTTTTTAGTAGGTTAACCCTTCTTTTAAAAAATTTATTTCGGCTGCGCCAGGTCTTAGTTGTGGCACACAGGATCTTCCTTGTGGCATGCGGACTCCTTAGTTGCAGCATGCATGTGGGATCTAGTTCCCTGACCAGGGATCGAACCTCAGGCCCCCTGCATTGGGAGCTTGGAGTCCTACCCACTGGACCACCAGGGAAGTCCCCTTTGTCATGCATTTTAATTCCAGATATATTAAAAACCCTATAGGACATTGTGAGACCCTTTTTGCCATATATTCTACGTCTCTCATACTTTTTTGCTGTATTTTCCATTCTCTTTTCTGTGCTTCAGCTGGATATTTTCTATTGACTTATATTCCAGTACACTAATCTTCTCTCCAACAGTATCCAATGTGATGTTCAACTAACCTAATGAGTTCTTAAGTTTAGCTATTATATATTTTAGTTCCAGAATTACTTTTTCTTTTTTTATAGATTCCAGTTTTCTGATGAAATTCTTCATCTCACTTTCTATTTTCTCAATCATTTTATTCAGTTATTTTAAAGATCATGTCTGATAACTCTCACATCTAGGTTATCTATGGATTTGTTTTATTTTCTCTTGGTCCAGTTTCCAAATTCCATGCCTAGTAATTTTTGGACAATGAATGATGAACAATGTACAAGAAAAACTGAAGTGACTCAGGATTATATTACATCAGAAAGGATTCACCCTATCTTTTGGCAGTAGCTCAACCTGCTGTGGAATTAGGTTAACTCAATACTGGACTACAGTTTTGTAAGGCTTGGCCTACCTCTGGTTTGTCCACTTTCAAGGGGATAGTCCTCTAGAGAGTCCGACTAAAAGCCTGGGTGTTCCTTGAGGCCCCACACTCCTTGACAGATCCTAAACTCCAATTTTTGTCACCACCCCCAGCACCATAAAACTGCCAAAACTTTGCTCAGCTTTTCAACTGCTTTTTGTTTGACTTCTTAGTCTCTTCCCCTCCATAGCTAAGAACAAGTAAGTGCCATGTGGGGAGAACTTGCGAGTATTAAGGCTTATTTTTTTCTTTTCTCTGGGATCTTGCCCTTTAAAGTCAAAGTTTCATTGGAAACCCAGAATTTTAATTTTTGTCTTCCCATCTCTACAAATTTGCTGAAAGCAACATAGTTTCTCTGATTCTTAGCGACTGCCCTTTGCCCAGCTTCTCATATTCTAACCTCACATCAAGAATCAGCGAATGCCCCGAGGGAAGTTTCAATGTGCTTCCCTTCTCTACAGGACCTTATTTGCTTTGGCAGCTATCTAATACTGTCCAACAACAACAAAAAAATTTTTTTTTGTATTTTATCTAGCTTTTTTGGGAATTGTCAGCAGGACCACTGGTCTGCTACAAGCAAAAGTGGAACCCTATGGTTCTCTACTCATTTAAATTTATTCTTTTGGGGTAGCAGCCTGAAAAGAGGTGCTCCTCTCCTCACAATTCTCCCAAACACTGTTAAGCCATTTTTTTCTTACTAAGAAATTTGGTATTATAACAATATCAAACCCAAATGGTGACCATGAAAGATAAATTATTATGTTTAGACAGAGTGTTATAAATTGTGAGTGAACATAGAGAATGTACAGGCTTTAAATTCAATTGTCATGGTTACCTATTTTGGTTTACATTAACTTATACTTATTTTGTTAACTCTACTACAACCTCAGAGACAAACCAAAAGTATACTGCTACAATGAAAATTGGCTCTGTAGTATTGATATATCTGATCTCAGGTAGAAAGATGAGCACATACCGTATTCTAGTATCTAACAATTCCTTAATCATTGCCACAACTTCATCATCATCTTCAGATCCTAGAAACAATTACGAATAAAACATATCAACAGTAGACATTTTATATCCATGCAAGTACAAACATTAAAACAGAGTGATTTTAACTTAGGGGAAATGTAAAGGTCATTCATTTGATTATCTGAAGAAAAATTACGGAGCACTGATCAACATTTGGTGATAAATGTGAATACTGAATAACCTGACCTACTAATTATGTTAGGATTTGAATTTTTTGGCCAATATATTTGTAAACTTTCATCCTTCTCAAGAATTGAAAAGTAGCAGAGAAAAGATATTGTCTGAATTTTGATGAAAACTTTGAGACAAAACAGCACACCTGCTTTGTAAGTTAAGTTATATTTTCAATTTCTCAATTTAGTGGTTTTCAAAATGACAATCATGCTAAATACAGATGTAAGCCTTATGGAAACTCTAAAATGTTTTACAAATCTGAGCAAAAACATGGTTTTTTCATTTTGTTTCATTTTTGTTTTTCTTTTACTTTGTAAGGTCATATACCGATCCTCACGTATGCCTATTTTTATGGGTTTTATATTTTTTTGAAAAATGTTCTTACCATTGGGAAAATTAAAATGCAGCTAATTCAAATTACACTGTGACAAACACTAGAGTTCTGGCAACAATATAAGTATCAACATATTAATATTAAATTATATCAACTTTGAATTTTTTAATAAAAGAAATAAAATATAATAAAGTTAAAATTCTCTTACATCAGCAAACCTACACTCCATTCCACACCATCACTTCCACAGGCAACCACTATCATGACTTTAGTGTATATCCCTCGAGTACATGTTAACATTTACAAGTCTATATTTATACACACTATACACACTGTTCTATACCTTGTTTTATTTCTATTTAATATACCTAAAAGGTTTTTCCGTATCAGCATATAAAGATATGCCTCAATTTAAAAATTAGGTGCATAGGGCTTTCCTGGTGGCGCAGTGGTTGAGAGTTTGCCTGCCGATGCAGGGGACACGGGTTCGTGCCCCGGTCTGGGAAGATCCCACATGCCGTGGAGCGGCTGGGCCCGTGAGCCATGGCCGCTGAGCCTGCGCGTCTGGAGCCTGTGCTCCGCAACAGGAGAGGTCACAACAGTGAGAGGCCCGCGTACCGGAAAAAAAAAAAAAAAAAAATAGGTGCATAGTAATTTTTGTATGGCTTTGTCTTCATTTGGCTAGTTTTTATATTATTTCAGTTGTTTCTAGTTTGCTATTTCTAACAATCCTGCAGTATACATGCTTACGTAAAGTATATATCGGTGTATTTTTGCATATATATCTAAGAGATAAATTCCTAGTTCTGCTGGACTTCCTTAGTGGCACAAAGAATCTGCCTGTTGATGCAGGGGACATGGGTTCGAGCCCTGGTCTGGTAAGATCCCACATGCCATGGAGCAACTAAGCCCGTGGGCCACAACTACTGAGCCTGTGCTCTACAGCCTGCAAGCCACAACTACTAAGCCTGCGTGCCACAACTACTGAAGCCCGCACACCTAGAGCCCATGCTCCACAACAAGAGAAGCCACCGCAGTGAGAAGCCCACACACCACAACGAAGAGTAGCCCCCGCTCACCACAACAAAGACCTAACGCAGCCAAAAATAAAATGTAAATAAATAAATAAATTTATAAAAAAAAAAAGAAAGTACTCTTTATATAAAAAAAAATTCCTAGTGCTGGGTCAATAGGCTTGTGTATTTTTAAGTTTTGGTAGATGTCAAATGGCTCTCAAAACGTTATATCAATTTTACATACATGTCCATCAAGAATACATATAATTTAAAATTTGTATTATTATTTAAAATTTGCATAAATGGTATATATGTAAGAACATATAAATAAACTCTTCAGTTTTCCTTTATCACTTCATATTTTTTATATCTTTCCACATTGATATCTCCTAATCAAGTTCACTCCTTTTAACTGCTAACATATTTTAAAAATATTTCAATGAACATGCTTCCACATGTTGCCTTGTGTATATTTATCACTCATTTAGAATATATATTATCTAGAAGTGAAACTGATTCATTTAAAGGTGATTATACAAATGTTTGTGTGTGTGTAGATATACGTATACATATACACACACACACACACACACACACAAAACAGTATCTGTACGATATTGGAGAAAGGAAAAATTTCATCAACAACAAATATAATAATCACAGCTAGCATTTGAGATCCATGTGATGTTACTCTTCCAAGTGCTTTACATACAATAACTTATTAAAACAATGTACACAAAACAGAAACCACAAAGGATAAGATGAAAATATGCGACCCATTAAAAAGAAAAACTTCTGTGCTTGCTTCAGCAGCACAAATACTAAAACTGAAATGATACAGAGAAGATTAGCATGGTCCCTTCGCAAAGATGATACACAAATTTGTGAAACGTTCCATATTTTAAAATAAGAAAAAATTTCTTTCTTGTTTTCTTACATGGGACTTTTGTTTTTTTTTAGTTTTGGCTGTGTTGGGTCTTCGTTGCTGTGCGCAGGCTTTCTCTAGTTGCGGTGAGCGGGGGGCTACTCTTCGTTGCAGTGCACAGGCTTCTCATTGTTGTGGCTTCTCTTGCTGTGGAGCACAGGCTCTAGGCACATGGGCTTCAGTACTTGTTGCACGCGGGCTCTAGAGTGGAGGCTCAGTACTTGTGGCGTACAGGCTTAGTTGCTCCATGGCATGTGGGATCTTCCCAGGCCAGGGATCAAACCCATGTCCCCTGCCTTGGCAGGCAGATTCTTAACCACTGCGTCACCAGGTAAGCCCAAGAAAAAATTTCTGAATGACAAAAGACAACTTAAATATAGTGAAAATATAAGGCATGGTTAGGGAGAAGTTATTTGCTATGAATATGCTTAATTTATATATAGTATATTCAGGATTTATACTCAGAATATTTTTTAAAAACTTGCTAGGGCTTCCCTGGTGGCGCAGTGGTTAAGAATCCGCCTGCCAATGAGGGGGACGCAGGTTCAAACCCTGGTCCGGGAAGATCCCACATGCTGCGGAGCAGCTAAGCCCGTGCGTCACAACTACTGAGCCTGTGCTCTAGAGCCCGTGAGACACAACTACTGAGCCCGCGTGCCACAGCTTCTGAAGGCCACGCCCCTAGAGCCCATGCTCTGTAACGAGAAGCCACCGCAGTGAGAAGCCCGCGCACCGCAACAAAGAGTGGTTCCTGCTCACCCCAACTAGAGAAAGCCTGCGCACAGCAATGAAGACCGAACGCAGCCAAATATAAACAAATAAATAAATAAATTTATAAAAAAAAAACAACTTGCTAAAGCCAATACAAAAAAGACACATAATTCAATTTTTTAAAAAATCAGCAAAGTTTATGAACAGGAAATTTACTGAAAAGGAAAATATTGGCCAGTCATATGAATATTGGCCATATGTTTGTATATATGAAAACCTTCAGGCTCAATATTAATCAAGGAAATGCAATTAAAACAAGACACCATTTTACCCCTAACATATTGGTTAAAAAAAAAAAGTAAACACAAAGTGATGATGAAGATATAAGAAAGTTGAAATTCTTATACACTGCCAATTTGCATGTAAATTAGAACAATTTACGATACAGCAATTCTGCTTCTAGTAATATACTCTAAAAGTACCCTAAAGCAGGTTTCCACAAATGCACAAAGAGACTTGTACAAGAACACCCAATGCAGCAATGTTTGTAACAGAAATTAGCACAAACAATTTACTTGGATATAAGTAAAGGAAAAAATTAATTAACTGTAATTTAGTCATATAATGGAATACTATTCAGCACTTAAAATAAATAAGTGGGTGTATTTCAAAATATGTGAAAAAAGGAAAGTTGCATATAACACAAGTTATTTAAAGTTTAAGAACAAAAACCAATACTATAAATTCCCTGCAGAGACTTACATGTGTGGTAAAAGTTTAAAAACAAACTAAATTTACATACATTTCTGTAATAGAAAGGGAAAAGGGATGGGAGTTCTGGGTCTTTGGCTATGTCTTTAATACTTTATTTAGAAATGAGTCTAAAGCAATTAAGGTAGAGAGTTAACCTTTGTTAAATCTGAGAAGAGGGCAAATTGGTGAGCATTATAATATTATTTTCTATATGCTTGAAAATTTTTATAATTGAAAATTTTAGTTTTGTATAATATATTCAATTTATACACAAGTTTTATAAAATGATGGATGAAACTACTACACATGAAATTTTGTTCCCTCTGAGATTGGTTCCAGGGGTAAATATAGTATAACGATAAAAATCTGTAGTCCCATGACTTCTGAAATCAAGACAAATGTGAAGAAAATAGAACAGTTTAAAAAAAAAAGATAAATACTAATTACCCAACACATTACCTGCTTCTCCTGAAGGTGTTTCCTCAGTAACTAAAGGTAAGCCAGATGCAAAGAAATCCATAATTGTAGCATAGATATCTGGTTTCAGTAAATTCCAGTCTAACTCTTCATTTTCCTGTAAATATTTGAAGGAAAACGTTACATTTTCAACCAAGGGCAAAGACAAATACAAAACAATACCTTTAAGAATCTTTCCCTATATATATTCTATAGCACTCATTTCTGGAAAATATATGTCAGTTACTGTTCCTAAAGGAGCTGGCTTATAATGACTTTCAGAAGATACAATCTTAGAACATCCCCCAATTCATGCATTCATCAAATAAGTGTGCTGTATGTACATGCCCTATAGAGGGGATACCAAAATGACTAAAAGATATTTTTTCATGAGGTGAAGAGAGTTAAAATACAGAATGGATTCTGTGTTTAAAGAGGGTAATAAAGAGACTTCCCATTCTTTTAATAAAATAGGATATAACTGCTTGATGAACTATACAGGATATTTCACGACTATTCAAAAAAATTCAACTTACGTATATTACTTAATAGTATTGAAGAAACCCAATGACATAACTGTTGAACCATAAGTATAACGTGTCTTATCTACAGCTATTGTACTAGAGGAATTGTGGACCGTCAACTAGACTGGTATCCGTAAGAAAGAATCCATAACTATTTCACTTCTAATTCTGGCCAACTAATCGATTCCATTAAAAAAAAAGAGACAGATAGTACCCAAATAGTACTAACATCTAAAATGAGAAAGGCAGAATGTTTTGTTTAAATTTTTTAAAGGAGAGCTCTTTAGGCGAAAAACTATTAGAGGCAGTCTAGATTCTCAGGGGGCTGTTAGCTAGGGTCTATGCTTAAATACTATTAAAAAGTACGTCTTCGTATACAAACGGGTCTATTTTTGTCACGGATTAAGAACCAATTTAGAGACAGTACACAGAAGGTAAAACAGGCACTACTACGAATGCAAAAACAAAATTAGTGAGACGTCTTAGTGATTGGTAACGAGTACTATTTCTAGGTAACATTTTAATAAATTATTTGGAAGATGGATCAGAAGGCTACCTTAGAGCTTCAGTAAGTAGTGGGCTCTACTGAATAGGGAAATATTGGTATTAAAAGAAAATAAATATTATGAAGTTATCTGAATGAGAAAAAGGCAGCATATAAGCTGCAAATATACATTTAGGAAAAAAAAAACCCGATGCATAAAGAAGCCTGTGAATTATCAATTACAAGTTAGAAAGGGAAACAGGCAATCACTGAAGCTATCAGGTAAATGGGACAGTCCATGATGAGGAAGGTAATTGGAAGAAAGCACATCAATCTACCAGTCTATCTATTAAATATCAATGTGTGCCCTAACTCGGAATATTATTTATTGGTTATATCATTTCATTAAGAAAAAATAATGGAGCTGGAGAAATTTCAAAAAGGGTAACTAAATTACAAAGGGAAAGGGAAATAAAAGATGACTTACCAAAATCAAATCAAGAAAAAAAAAGCCCTATAATCACGTTTTCATCCCCCCCCAAAATTTATATAACATAGGTTATATGTAAAAGAAATAAAAACTTCTTAAAATACATAATTTCCTATTTGTAAAATGAAGACAAGAAAAACTAGTTATAAGAATTAAATTTTTAAAAAGTAAAAATAAAGGGCTTCCCTGGTGGCGCAGTGGTTGAGAGTCCACCTGCCGATGCAGGGGACACGGGTTTGTGTCCCGGTCCGGGAAGATCCCACATGCTGCGGAGCGGCTGGGCCCGTGAGCCATGGCCGCTGAGCCTGCGCATCCGGAGCCTGTGCTCCGCAAGGGGAGAGGCCACAACAGTGAGAGGCCTGCGTACAGCAAAAAAAAAAAAGAGTAAAAATAAAAACCACGGTAAATTAACTATACTTCAATTTAAAAATGGTTTAAAAAGAAGAATTAAATTAGATAATGTATGTAAAGCACTAGTGCCACATCAAACATGTTGGCAATGCTAGTCCTTTTTTCTCCTTCAAAAAACATCAAAGAAAGAAAACTGGGGGGCTTCCCTGGTGGCGCAGTGGTTGAGAATCTGCCTGCCAATGCAGGAGACACGGGTTCGAGCCCTGGTCTGCGAAGGTCCCACATGCCGTGGAGCAACTAGGCCCGTGAGCCACAGCTACTGAGCCTGCGCGTCTGGAGCCCGTGCTCTGCAACAAGAGAGGCCGCGATAGTGAGAGGCCCGCGCACCGCGATGAAGAGTGGCCCCCGCTCGCCACAACTAGAGAAAGCCCTCGCACAGAAACGAAGACCCAACACAGCCAAAAATAAAAATAAAATAAAATAAAAAAAGAAGAAAAACTGAAGAATAACAAAGATAGGTCAAATGTCTATAAACAAGTAAAAACTAGAGATTGGTGAGCACACATTTGCTCACCACAATCCTACATTTGGGGGAAACCACTTGAAACCTGAAAATTCAATTTAGGAAATTTTACATCATTGTTTCCTTCTACAAAAATTTCTTTGAATGCATACTATGTGCTAAGCATTGTTGTAGGTGAGCTTAACAAGATGGACTATCTTTATCTTCATGGAGTTTACATTCTAGTGCTGGAAAGAGAGGTAATAAAAATAAACAATATCATTAAGAGATAAGTGTAATGAAGAAAATAAGGTAATAAGTGCCTGGGAGGAGTTACCACGTTCAGTAATATGGTCAAGAAAGGGTTTTCTGAGAATTTAGAAAAAATAACACGTTAAACAACCAGGAAGAACATTTTATAATCCGGATATTTGTGTGAACAACCATAGCCACTGGGATCGCCAGCATGGAAGAAAATCCTAATTCTCCTCCTCATATAAACAGCTGCAAGAGAGTACTAGACTAGATGTAACATGTTGATAACTCAGTATGTCCCCTTTCGTGGTGCAGCAAGAACTCAAGAGTAATCCTTTCAAACTGCTTAAGAGTAGCTAACTGAATACTTTTGATTTTGATGCAAAATTGGGCAAGTGATTAAGTTCAGTGCATACATATCAATTACAAATTTAAAAGAATAAGTATAGTTCAAATTTATATGGTTCATTTCTCATTAATCTAGTAGACTTAAAAATGAAACAGTCTTTTCTAGCAAATATGACCTTAGATGTTGGATGGGTAGCATATTGAGCTCGAGTTTTTGACATTAAGAGGTTATCCAAGTGTTGCAGAAGTACACAATCCCCTGCTCTTGTCTGTGAAGCTCTGAAGTGTTACTGCAGGATGGCAGGCTGGCAGAATGTGCCAGATGCCATTTTATAAATGCTCACTTTGAAAGGAGACGTAATCATTCTGTAGGCCAAATATATATATATTTGATCATTTATTTGCTTCCCTTTTTACTCTATCAATGTAAATTAAGAATTAGTAAAAATTATACTTGGAAGCCTAAATTTTAGTCCTGCCAAGGTTGAGTCTTGGTCCTGCTGGAGGCCACCTATACAGTCTTGGACACTGCATTTAACTCTCTGAAGCTCAAGTTTTTCTCTTTTGAAAAATGAGGGATCTGGACTACAGTTAATTTCAACTTGAAAATTCTATTAAATAATTAACTTGAGAAATGTGAGAAGTAAAATTAATTCGAGATTTTTAATAACAGTATGTGTAGAACACATCAAGAATGGATATTCTGGAGAGGGGCACTGGACTCAGAAAAAACTAAAAGTATGTCACATCTTATTTTACATAATCCTATGCTTACCTTTGTGACAGTGATGAAATCGGGTCCAAAGAAGACACTTTTTACTCCTTCAATCCTAAATAACTGCCTGTGAAAAAATTTTAAAAAAGAGATAATAAAATGTTTTATTATGGAAAAGTCTACAACAGAAGTCCCCAACCTTTTTGGCACCAGGGACCAGTTTCGTGGAAGTCAATTTTTCCACGGACGGGGGGAAGGGGGTGGGAGATGGTTCCAGAAGTAATGCGAGTGATGGTGGGGAAGGTTCAGGTGGTAATGTGAGTGATGGGGAGCGATGGGGAACGGCAAATGAAGCTTCCCTCGGTTGCCCACAGCTCACCTCCTGCTGTGCGGCCTGGTTCCTAACAGGCTGCGGACCCGGGGTTGGGAACCCCTGGCTACAATATACATAAAAGTAGAGAGAAATGTAAAAGAACCTCCACACAGTCATCACCAGCTTTAACAATTAGCAAATCATGGCCAATCTTGTTTCATCCTCTTACCCTACAATCCAGCAATCCCACTCCTAGTTATTTACCCAAGAGAAATGAAAATGGATGCTCCATAAAGACTTGCACGTGAATCTCTTTTTTTTTTTTCCTGCGGTACGCGGGCCTCTCACTGTTGTGGCCTCTCCAGCTGTGGAGCACAGGCTCCGGATGCGCAGGCTCAGCGGCCATGGCTCACGGGCCCAGCCGCTCCGCGGCATGTGGGATCTTCCCGGGCCGGGGCATGAACCCGTGTCCCCTGTATCGGCAGGCGGACTCTCAACCACTGCGCCACCAGGGAAGCCCTGAATCTCTTTTTTTAAATTTATTTATTTACTTCTGCCGCTTCGGGTCTTTGGTGCTGCACGCAGGTCCTCTAGAGTTGCAGTGAGCGGGGGCCACTCTTCACCGCGGCGCTCGGGTTTCTCACTGCAGTGGCCTCTCCTGCCACGGAGCATGGGCTCTAGGCACGCGGGTTTCAGCACTTGTGGCATGCGGGCTCAGTAGTTGTGGCTCACAATCGCTAGAGCGCAGGCTCAGTAGTTGTGGCACACAGCTTAGTTGCACCGCGGCATGTGGGATCTTCCCAGACCCGAACCCGTGCCTCCTGCACTGGCAGGCGGATTCCTGACCACTGCACCACGAGGGAAGCCCTGCACATGAATCTTTATAGCAGCTTTATTTACAATACCAAAAACAAAAAAATCTGGAAATGTCCATCTACTGAGGAATGACTAAACAAACTGGGAATACCCATACAATGTAGTATTACTTGGCAATAAAGAGAAATGAACTATAGATCCACACAAGGACAAGAATGACTCTCAAAATCATTATACTAAATGAAAGAAGCCAAACACAAAAGACTATCTGGTTCCATTCATATGAAACTCTAGAAAAGGCAAAACTGTAGTGGTGTAAAGAATATCAATAGCTGCCAGAGTGACAGATGTGTTAACTAACCTTTCTATGTAATCATTTCACAATGTATATGTATATCAAATCATCATGTTGTATACCTTAAACTTAATGCTTTATGTCAATTACATCTCACAGAAGCTGGAAAAAACTTTTAGTAAAAATTTAAAAATTAAAAGTCATTGCCATAAAAAGAAAGTTAGCAGGGTGTGGAGGTGAAGCAAGAAGAGACTGAAAGCAAAGGGAAATGAGGGATCTTTTACAGTGATAAAAATGCTTTATATTTTTATTTTCTTGGTGGTTACACAATTATATATACTTACCAAAACTCACTTAAAATTGGTGAATTTTACTGCACGTAAATTATACTTCAGTAAAGCTAATTTTTTAGAATCCTGTGAGAGAATGAAGGGCAGATTATAATTTGAAAAAGCCCTTCAAGGAATTTTGAATTACAGCTTCCTTCCCCAGTCACTGACATATGTACCACACCTAGCAGACTCTCTAAAGCAGTTTCTTTTTTCCCAGCCTTAGCAACAAAAGCTGACATACTCCAAAGAAGGTTACAGTTTCCTTTTCTTTGTCTACCATTGCAAGAATGCTATCAAAATTACGGCTTTGAAATTATTTAGGAATTTGTCTGAAACTACGTCATCTAAGTCCTTTACACAACCACTTCGTGTTGAATTTGCAAGTGGTCACAAGATTTTTGGCTGCAGCTTATGATCCATAAACCAAAGCACAGACCTTTAAGTAGGACCCTTGATTAGCACTATCAGCAAAGCTTTTTTTTTCCCCCAAATGAAAGGACCGTGCAAAGGAATACACCTGATCTATAGTCCATATCATGGAGACTGCTTTAGGAAAGAGTTCACAGGTTCTGTCCCTAAAAGAAAGAAAAAGCTGAAACAGGAGTTTCAAACATTAGTAGACATGCTTTGTTATTTAGGTTACTCTCCTTGGGACAATTTCAACTTGTCAATGTCCAAAATAAAATATGAAAACACTATCCCAAATGTAGTCTAACTTGTTCAGAGTACAAAGACTATCACCTCTCTTAGGCTGGACACTAGGACTCTGTTAAAGTTAGACTGACTTTTTTAAGCCTTGCATCATATCCAACATGACTAACTGAAAGGTCAGGTTCTTCTATCCCATAATTGTGCTATTCATTTAAAAAATTTAAACACACGGCTTAATATTTATTTCTATTGGACTTTTATCTTATTTGCTTTAAGCCTAATAAAACTTTCAAAAATGTCTCTGAATTTTGCCATCCAACAGATAGGCAAATCCTCTCATCTGAAAAACTGATAATTATATCTTTATTAATGTTGCTGATTTTAAAAAAGTCCTGAATAAACATGCCAACTACAAGGATTCAGAGCCCTTTTACATGTCCCCGAAGACAGGTTTACCCTCTGCTTACATTTCTTTCTCTTGTCTACAAGGACAGGAAGAAACATGTCAAATGCCTCCCTGAAGTAAGATACATTACTCTTTATTCATTCATTCAACTAGTATTTGAATACTTGCTGAGTAGCAGACACTGTACTAAGCACTAGGGATACAACAACAAGCAGAACAGACTGGTTTCCATCCTCATGAAGCTTACGTTCTACCTTACAGTAAAAACATTCTCTGCTAAACAACAAAAACAAGGCTGACTGAAGATAATAAATTCTGTAAACCGGAGAAATGGGGATTTTTGCCAACTGAACATCTGACAGAAATAATCTCCAACTAATCTGTAACTGAATCAGTTTGGGCTTTTTTATTTTTACATTTTTTAAAATACAAAATATGTGAGCTTGTACGTGATGTAAACATTTCAAACTATACATAGAGAGTGAAAATGCCTCTTGACCACCCTCCCCAAATCCACTGTTATCAGTTTTGTGTACATTCTTCCAGACCTCTTTATCAGTGCATTTTTGTTGTTTTGTGTTTTTTGTTTACATACACATAATAATCATAATGTATTCACTGTTCTGCAACTTGCTTTCTTCAATAACAAGTATGTCTTAGAGGTCATTCAGTAAATATGAGTCCGCCTCATCCTTTTTATTGTTTTATTGTTTGTCCATGCAGACTATGGACGAACAAAGTTTATCTAACTCTTCCTACCGATGAATATTTAGGTTGTTTCTAACTTATTACCATTACCAACAAGGCTACAATGAACATACTTGCACACTCCTTATGTATATATGTGGCTGTTCTCTAAGGTAGTGTTTTTCAAAACCACCAGTGAGTCGTAAAATCAATTATATAGTGACCAGGATTTTATCTAATAAAATAAAACAGAACAGAACAGAATAATATAAAAAGTACAAGAAAGGAAATATAAGACTGCTTTAGGGACTTCCCTGGTGGCAGAATAGTTAAGAATCCGCCTGCCAATGCAGGAACACAGGTTCAATCCCTGGTCCGGGAAGATCCCACATGCTGTGGAGCAACTAAGCCAGTGTGCTACAACTACTGAGCCTGCGTTCTAGAGCCCGCAAGCCACAACTACTGAGCCCGCGTGCCACAACTACTGAAGCCTGCGCGCCTAGAGCCCATGCTCTGCAACAAGAGAAGCCACCACAATAAGAAGCCTGTGCACCGCAACAAAGAGTAGCCCCACTCGCCGCAACTAGAGAAAGCCCGCGTGCAGCAACGAAGACCCAATGCAGACAAAAACAAATAAATAAAAAATAAATTTATAGGGCTTCCCTGGTGGCGCAGTGGTTGAGAGTCCGCCTGCCGATGCAGGGGACACGGGTTCGTGCCCCGGAGCGGCTGGGCCCGTGAGCCATGGTCGCTGAGCCTGCGTGTCCGGAGCCTGTGCTCCGCAACAGGAGAGGCCACAACAGTGAGAGGCCCATGTACCGCAAAAATATATATATAATAAATAAATAAATAAATTTATTAAAAAAAGAATGTTTTATACCTTATAAAGGCGAAAATTGCCCCATCAAACACTTGTTTCATACCTATATATACATACGTATATGTACATATTTATGTATATCTGTGTATGTATATGTGTGTATGTATATAGCGAGTCATAATATAAGATGTTTAATAGCTGATTCACCTTGTTATAAAGCAGAAACTAACACACCATTGTAAAGCAATTATACTCCAATAGAGATGTTAAAAAAAAAGTTTATTACTGTGGCTTGTATTAAAAAGTATAAAAAACAAATGTTCTAAGATATATTCCAATGTTTAGGTAGAAGGAAATGTGCATATTTATTAATTAGAAACTTTAAAAACGATTCCTGAGATAAGCATATTCCTGGTTCCCCTAAATGAGACACATTAAATGGCTGTATGTATACAGAAATAGTTATCTAAGTTTTATTTTCCCAATATCCTTGGCAATCAGTATCAGTCTTAGGTTACCAAAAATTTCAGTTGATGTGATTGACCTAACATTTCTTATTATAAATAACTTCTCTAGCTATCAGTTAAAAAGGGGTTTTATAATTTTATTGTTTGTGCTTTATCATTAGACATACATTTAACATGTCTTTAGTGAATTTAAAAGCTGTCACCACTGAATGTAAATTGGTGCAGCCACTATGGAAAACAGTATGGAGGTTCCTTAAAAAACTAAAAATAGAGCTATCATATGATCCAACAATCCCACTCCTGGGTATATATCCAGAAAAAATGAAAACTCTAATTCCAAAAGATACACACACCCCAGTATTCACAGCAGCACTATTTACAATAGCCAAGTAATGGAAACAACCCAAGCGCCCATCAACAGACAACTGACTTAAGAAGATGTGGTACACGTGTACAATGGAATACTACTTAGTCATTAAAAAGAATGAAATAATGCCATTTACAGCAACACGGATGGACCTAGAGAATATTATACTTAATGAAGTAAGTCAGACAGAGAAAGACAAATACTGTATGATATCACTTATATGTGGAAACTAAAAAATAATGCAAATAAATCTATATACAAAACAGAAGCAGACTCAAAGACACAGAATACAAACTTACGGTTACCAAAGGGGAAAGAGGGAGGGACAAATTAGGAGTATGGGATTAACAGATAAGGACTACCTAAAATAGATAAGCAACAAGGATCTACTACATAGCACAGGGAATTATATTCCGTACCTTTTAATAACTATAATAGAATATAATCTGGAAAGAAAAATAACTGAATCACTTTGCTATCCACCTCAGGCTAACACAATATTGTAAATCAACTATACTTCAATAAAAAATAAATAAAAATAAAAACTGTCACCACTCACTAGTTTATTAAAAAATCATGCCACATCTGATAACTATTATCATTTATAGTTCTGAGAGGAATATTTTAGAAACTATTCCATTTTGAAACATCTAGAAATCCAGCTATCCTTGAGAATAAAATGATCATGTTATTATTGTTTTCTAAAAACAGGGTTTTAAAGATTTAGAATGGATATTTGCCTCATTTTTTTTTTTTGCCACATGGCACGTGGGATCTTAGTTCCCCAACCAGGGATCGAACCCACACCTCCTGCATTGGAAGCATGGTGTTTTAACCACTGGACCACCAGGTAAGTCCTGCCATATTATCATTTTGATAGATTTTTTAAAAGGAAAAATATAAATTCTTATTTAGTCATGCTGCAGATCTCTTAAGTACATCCCTTTTCAGGAGAAGGGTTTCCTAATATCAACTCTTATTTTTCTTTATCTCTCACCTGAAAAGAAAATAATCTCTATACTGAAAAGATGCAATGCACATAAAAGTAAAATAGCTAAAAAAGGCTACCTTAACCCCCGAAGTCAGTTATTTATGTTTCTTGGTAAAAGCAAATTAAAAATAGTACTATACCTAGCCAGAGGGGAGCGAAATGCTGTAGCTGGTGTGGGAAAATCCATGGTCCTTGTCTCAAGAACTGGTTTTCCTGGAATAAACTTTAAACTGTTGGGATTTGGGGTATCTTGTGTTTGAATAAACATGTATCTCACTAAAAGAGAAAAAAGAAAGAATGTTATTCTAGAAAAAAAATGTTAACAAGTTTATGGACTATGAAGTGCTCATTTTCAGAGAACCAAAAGGAATACAGAAAATTAGAAAAAAAGAATATAAAGCTTTATTGCCCAAGCTTACAGAATAAGAATTGTTAAGCAACAAATTTATCAAAATATTTAGGATAACTTCACTGAATTTTATATTAATACTAATTATTTAGTTTTGTTACTCAACAGATTCTAGCAATATCCTACACGTAAGTAGGAAGGCATATCATAATTCAGGAGTCTTAGATGGATTCTATTTGGTAACTCAATACAAATTAGCTATAATAATAAATCATCATCACTTTCCAAAGTGCTGACATTTTTTAAAATAAATAAATTTATAATAATAACAAATGATATTTATTTTATGCTTACTTATTACAGAGACAGGGCTGAGTGCTTTATATATATTTAAGCCTTTAACAATCCTATGAAGAATGTATTATTGTTCCCATTTTACAAATGAAGAAACTGAGGCTTAGAGATAAGTAACTTGTTAAGTCACTAAGAGTTAAGTAACTTGTCCAAAGGTATAGAATTAGTGACATTATAAATTATCATGTAGGTAAGAATCTATGTGAATTACTTTCTAGAATATTTTAAAACTATCATTAGAGGGCTTCCCTGGTGGCGCAGTGGTTGAGAATCCGCCTGCCGACACAGGGGACACGGGTTTGTGCCCCGGTCCGGGAGGATCCCACATGCCGCGGAGCAGCTGGGCCCATGAGCCATGGCCGCTAAGCCTGCGCGTCCGGAGCCTGTGCTCCGCAACAGGAGAGGCCACAACAGTGAGAGGCCCGCGTACCGCAAAAAAATAAATAAATAAAATTTTAAAAGAAAATTATCTTTAGAGATTCTTTTCTTCTCTGTTCTAGGGCCATGATCAGATTGAGAATAAAAGAATCTTTAATTTCCTACCTTGCTATTATGATAACAGCTCATAGGACAAAAAGATAATACTGAGGTTTTAACAGTTTAAAACTATTAAACAGGCTCTGGTTACTTATTATGAAAATAAAACTTCTGACTTAAAAACAAACAAACAAATAGCACCACCCAATTCTCTTCTTAGAGCAGTATATGGAAATAAGTTAATTTATTGAGTAATTATCATGTGCTGGGCATGGTGCTAAGCACTTTATGTGAATTATATCATTTAATCCTTACATCCTGCCAAGGAGGCACTGTTTTTATCCTAATTTATAAATGAGGAAACTAAAGCTCAAAGTCACTCGGCTAGTTAAGTGACAGAGTCAGGATTCAAGCCTGGCCAATTTTCCAGCACTGACTTGTTTAACCACTGTGCATACTACCACTCCATAAGTATTAGTGCCAAGCATAAAAGAAAAATATACTTAAGATCAGTCTTTCTATCCTATCATAATCCTCATATCACATATCTTAAGAAAGAGTAAAATATCAAAAAACAACAGTTTTATTTTAAATTAGAAAGAGATTAAATTTGGCAAAACATATGGTTGGTATAAAAATGCTTTTCTTAACTGTTAAAAGAGAAGAGTCTAATTTGACAGCTGAGATTGTTTTTGCACCTCGCCATGCAGTTCCAGCTAACTGATATTGAGTCATTTCCTTGGTAAAGTAGAAATTGAAACTAAACTCCCATACGTTTTGCTTAAGTCACTGTCCTGTAAAGATATTAGTTGGTGACTTGGTGACCAGGCAAATCCTAAAAAAGAAAAAAATGAAAAATGATAACCTCAGTGTTGAAGTACTTGATTTAAAATATTTATACTTCCAACCAATAAATTCCTCTGACAATCTGCACTACAAGGGAACAATTTTTCAGATGGAACATTATATAAAGTGCTGCCGCCACTTTCTGTAAATATACAGAAAACAAGGTTCTTTTAACCCTGGCTCTGACCAATCATCTCTGTGGCCTTTCTTAATAATTTATTGGTAACCAAAATCTCTGCACATATTAGACACTCCACCAATATTTGAAGAATTAAATCTGGCTTTATTCTACTCAGTCCATTTGTGTAAAACTATACATGCAGAAAGAAAACTTTTTAGAAACACTTGAAGAACTATAAATGTAAAAAATTATTTAAGCGACTATAATCTACATATGTCTGAAACAGAAAATATGATAATATAGGATATCACTACATAAATTTTAACAATGAACAAAGGTACTTCAAAAAAAGTAATTTGACTAGGTATTAACAAAATCATTCCAGTCATAGCCTAAACTGGGTTAAATTAGGTATTTCAAAAATGACTCTCAGATCCATCATCCAGAAAGATCCTCTGAAAGTGTCATAACGGTTACAACAGGAGAGAAAGACTCTTGTAAAATAATCTTTCCTATTATGCTTGGTATAATAGGTAACAGATAAAAAGGTAGGCATAAGCTCCCCCTCAAATATAAATTAATGGTGCTTGAAGTCAATATCAAAGACTAAAATCAGTAGGTTTCCAATTTGAAAAGCCTAGATGACCACATGATTCAGTTCTACAAAATTTAAAAGTCTAATTAAAGTAGCTTAAGATGCTGAGTTGCTCAATATTTATGCCTAAATTCTTCTGTGACTCAAGGAGACAGGAACTGGCACTCCTGTTCTTGCCCCAGGATACAGAAGAGGTAAGGTCTCTACCCTGATCCAACTCATGGCATTAGCCAGAGTTAGCCACCTTCCAGAGTAGCATGGCCACAAGGAGGAGTTCAAGGTAGTGATGGAAATGGAGATGGGCCAAGAGCTGAATCCCAATTCTTACAGCTCCATAAGCACATATAGGTAGGCATTCACAGACAGACAGACACACATACACACACCCTCCCCAACAAGGTTCCCTAACCACGTGACAGTGGTCATATTGCAAAAATTTTCAAATCCTATCTTCATACTTATTTCCAATATTAAAGAAAATAAAAGCATGTAACATCAACAAGACTGTCAACAAAACCATAGTGATTAATGTTGACAAAAAAAGAAAAACTACATTCAAAGTACTATGTCCTAAGGCCTGGGTGAAAGCTAGAAACTTACTGATTTTAGAGGTATTCTTATCAAAATAAGGAGGGCAACAGCTTAAAATACATATGATTCTTTGAAACACAAACCCATTTGTAACTTCTTTCTATATTTTTGTTTCAGAAATCATTTATTGAGCAACTCTTATGTTCCAGAAGATGTGTTACACAAGAAACTGAGATTTCATAGAAGTACTGGACACTGTATTCAGGATTCTTGAAATTTAAGGTCAAATGACATGTGTAAGCAAATAATTATAGCAAAGTGTAATTTATGGCAGAAAAAAATGTTATATTCTTTTTATAGGCATCTGAATAGAAAATTTACAAATTCTCATTGTTCATGACCCACAAAATTTCATTCAGGCAGTTTGCTCTAAAAGAGATGAAATTTTACCTGTGTTACATAAGGTTGCAGGGAGTGGGAAAAGTGGTCTCTGGACAAACTGATGCAGAGGCTGTTTCTTAATGGTATATGGATTCATCATATGACAGAATCTACATTTAAAAACAAATAAAAATGACATTTTAAGAGATAATCTCTTAAGCTCAAGTTTCTACTTCTCATATATAAAACAACCATAATGAAAATAATAACAAACATGAATTTTCATTTTCCATCCACAACATTATTTCCACTCCCTCACACAAGCAATATCTACAAACAATTTAAAAACAAGAGCTCAAGGGGAGATTTACAGCCTTTATAACTGAGTGTATATAGAATATACAATACCTGGTGTAAAGAAACAGAAATGCATCTACATTAGTGATTTATAACCTGGAGTTCCAGACTCTTAGGTATGCATGAAGGAGGCAAAGAGCTACAAACTGTTTTTCCCATTTTAGATTTAAAAACAACTAAGTGATAGAGTCACATGGTTCAAAATTCAAAGGGAAGAAAAGTAAATACAGTGAAAAGTCTTCCTCCTTTTCTGTCTCTACCACCATGTTTCCATGGAAAGAGACAACCTATGCTATTTGTTTTGAAAGGCATTTCAATACCTCCAGAAGTCTAATCGAAAATATACTATTCTCCACCAAACTGCTAAAGAAGTCAACAGTCTATACGTGCTTTCTGACTGGAAACATATTGATGCTGCTTTGTAATAACTGGTTATTTTACTCTGAATATAGTCAGAATGAAATAACCAAAGTTACAAAACTTCCGAAGTGTTGACTGGCTTTTTTTTTTTTTTTCATGGATTTGGCTAATTAAAAACAAAGGGAGAAGGGAAAACCAAATACTACTAGAAAAGTAAACAAAAGGAGATGTTACTAGTGAAAAATTTTAGAAATCTGACGCAAGTTACATGAAAATGCAGTTTACTTTAAAATACTATTTCCATGCATTCCAATTTTCATTTCACAGGAGTCACTGAGGAATTTTAAGCATATTTATGATCACTTTTTGTTTTTTACGTTCCTCTGATTATTTTCAACCTGCAAACTCATGAAGAGGAGGGACTGTCTTCATTGCTGTCCCTAGCCACTAGCATGATGACCTACCTCAGTTCCTCATTTCTAAAATGAAGTTAATATTCACCGCTAACTCATAAAGACTGGGGCAAACACGGATCCAGATAATCCTCGTAAAGTGCTTACAACAGTGCTAGGCCATGTGGCATGTGTTCAATAAATGTTAGCTACCGCTATTATTAGTATGCAATAGGTGCCCAACAATGATTCATTAAATGGAATTCAGGTTTGGGGTGAAAGCATTTTTATCTATAGCACACTGCCTAAATCTTGGATACCTTGCAATATGGAAGTACACCGAGGACGGAACTACACCTGGAATACGGAAATTTCCTTTCAGCCCACAGAAAAGGCAGAATGGAGATGGGTTTTTGTATATTCTGACGGAGGTGGGTTTACAGTAATAAAATAGTAAAGGTGAGTTACATTATTCCAGGAAGACAGCTACTCAAAAATAAGAGAGGGAGACAGGAGGTGACTAACAAAAAATCCTTCTGCAAACCTAATTATTTTAGGAAACGCATTTCAACTTCAACAGCATCATTAGCACTAAAACCCCTAACAAACACTCAGGAGGTCAACCCTTGTTAGGCCCTCTTCTCCTTTTGTTCCATAAGAGAAACCAGGGTACAACAATCTACTGAACGTCCTCAGTGCCTTTCACCTAACCAGTGTTAACAGATGTCCCTGGGAAGCCAAACGCAAAGACAGGGCAAATGGAAAGAGGAAAGACGAGGGAACGGAGTGGGTTTGGTGGGTGGGGCGCGGAAATCTGGAGTTCCAGCACTTAGATGCTGTGTGACTTCAGATAGGTCACGTTCCCCTTCTAGGTAGGCCTCACTAAGAAAATGAGTGACATTCTGACGTTCTGATTTCGTGTTTAAAAGGCAGAGCGAATGCACGGGGTGGAGGGGCTGGAGGGGCCCCGATTTAAAAACAGCTCCTCTGTGGGGTCCCTACAGCCGGCCTCTGAGAGTCTCCCCACCACAGGGACTCAGGCACCGGGTCTCGGAGCCTGGGACAAGGCCGGCAGGGCCCGCCAGAACCGGGTCGCAGAGCTGCCTCACCGAGAGCTGCCCACCTCAGGGTTTAAACCCCCAACTTCGGCGATGGGGGTGGAACCAAAGGCAAGGTCAGGGGCACTTCTCCCCACCTGGTGTAAGAGAGGGCGGGCGCGGAGGCGACCGCTCTGCTGGCTAAGCCCAGCGGTACCGCTATATGCAGCCCCGGGCTCACCACTTACCGCCTCCGCAGCCCAGCGGCAGCCGCCGCAGCTCCCCGGCCCAGGAGGGCCGCCGCCGCCATCTTGGTCCGAGTGCGCAGGTGTGGGATAGGCCGCTCCACTCCCCCACAGCCTTCGCAGCGGCGCTCAAGCCCCGCGCAGGCGCAGGCCGGCCGGGATCTGGCAAGGCACCGTGGATAGCGCACCCTACCGGCCGCGCGCGGCTCTGCTGCGGATGAGCGGGGCGGGCTTGCGTCGGCTGTTGGAAATCATTACCTACCCACTTCCCGAGGCTGGGAAAGGGGGAAAAAAGAAATCCTTGCGAAGCTTGCGCAGGCGTGGTCAAGCAAGCACGAGGGACTCCGCACGCATGCGCGGAACAGTACATTGCTTTTCCCACTTAGATAGGTGCTGCGTTTGCACAGCCTGATCCTGCGGAACATCCTAGACCCGCCTATTGCCTCTGGTAGGAACCTGCTTGCCATTCAGGCCCAGTTCAGTGACTGTCTCAAAAGATGCCCTGAAGCATATACCCTGGGAAGGTTCTCGCCTTTCTCCAGCGAGCTGCCTGCTCTTCTCCCATGGGGCCCCTGTGGACCTGGGTTAGGCTGGGTTTGTGGACTCGGTCATGTTGGACCAACAAGCACAGAGAACTCACCTCGTGTGGAGCTGCCTTTTGCTGTATAAGCATGAGTATTGAGTGATTTCCAGAGCAAAGTACAAAAGTTCGTTAACTATTCTCCAGGATCTTACTGGGGTAAAAAGCTTTCTCTAGGACAGCTGTTCTCAAAATGTGGACTGAGGGCAGCAACCGCATGGGAACACGTGGGAAGTGCAAATTATCACACAGCACGTTAGACCTACTGAATCACAATCTCTGGAGCTGGGGTCCAGTAATCTGCTTGAACAAACCCTCCAGGTGATTCTGATGCAGGCTAACGTTTGAGAAGCACTGTTCTAGAAGATATGCGCAGAGGACTGGTTTCTGTAAGGGAAACAACACACCTGTTGTCGGACAAGTTGAGACCACATGGAAGGGGAGGCCTCTAAGGGGGTGGGCGGGGCTTCAGGCTGTGGCTGCTCTGGGGCTGGACACGTGAGCCTCCTCTGAGTGCATCTTACATTCTCAAGGCTGCGGCGTGTTGGCTTCTGTCTTTGCTGACCCATTCTAGACCTCAGTGTCATCCACGGCTTTCCCCTTTACTCTCTTCTAGACCTTGAATCAAGTGTGCAATGTGGCTCTTCCACCCAAGAACATACCCCAGTTAGGAACCATCTTGCTGTCTTCAACTTCTCCCTCTCTTATCTGTTCCTTCCCATAAGAAAAATCCTGCCTTGCCCCAAACCACCTTAAAACCACCACTTTTTCTTCCCCCAGCAAAGTCGAATGGCATAAAAGAGTTGTCTACACTTTTAGCCTCTAGTTTTTCACCTCCCACTCTTCAAACCACTGAAAGCAGCCTTCTGTGTCCCACTGGTGTGGGGAGGGGAGCTGATCTAGTCAAGACCACCCACATCATCCATGTTGCTGAACCTGAAGGATCCTTCTTGGGTTTTACCTTTCTTGACCTCTGGAACGTGGAATGCTAAGGGTCTCTCCCTCCCTTTCGTAATCTGATTCCTTGGCTTCCCTGGCACCACAACTGCCAATTTTTCCTATTATTTTTCTGGTTACTCCTTCTCCTTTCTCCTTTGCAGAATTTCATCTGCCCGCCGCTTAAGTGTTGGTGCTTTGGGGGACCTCATTCCGGGTAGTACTCTTACGATTTGTGTGTGTGTGTGTGATTAATTGACAAACTTCAATTAATTGACAAACTTCAGGGAGTTATGCCAATTAGCATTTCAGTCAGCCACCAAAATATGTTTCTCTCCCTTGCAAAAACTGGATTAAAAAAATTTGGGAGGGGGTCTTCCCTGGTGGTGCAGTGGTTAAGAATCCGCCTGCCAAGGCAGGGGACACGGGTTCGAGCCCTGGTCCAGGAAGATCCACATGCTGCGGAGCAACTAAGCCCGTGCGCCACAAGTAGTGAAGCCTGTGCGCTATAATTACTGAAGCCTGCACTCCTAGAGCCCGTGCTCCGCAACAAGAGAAGCCACCGCAATAAGAAGACTGCGCACCACAACGAAGAGTAGGCCCCGCTCGCCGCAACTAGAGAAAGCCCGCGCACAGCAACGAAGACCCAACGCGGCCAAAATAAATAAATAAAATAATTCTTTTTTTGCCAATTATTGGTCATTTACATTAAGTGGAAAACAAAACTGGTGAGAAACAGCACCTACAGTATGATCGCATTTACGTAAAATAGTTTGTGTCTCTGAGTATGTGCTTGTATGTGTGAGCATAAAGTGTCTGGAAGGCTGACTGCCAGCCTCCTTTCTCTTTCCCCTCCTCTGGCTGTTTTCAGTTCCTTAAATATGCTGAATTATTTCCCACCTAAGGGCCTTTGTATAAATTGTTCCCCCTTCAGGGAACAGTGCAGAAAGCCACAGGCAACCCCAGGCAAGGAAAAGGACCACTGCTTCATGATCCCAAGCCCCTTCCTTGCAGGAGGCAGGTGTAGAAAGAGGAGAAGAATGGTCTTTGAGCCTAACCAAGGGAAAGGAAGAAAGCTCTAAGGCAGATACAAGATGGAAGTTTGAAAGACTTGGCTAGATTTTTTAATACTTGACAGTAAGATAGAAAATAAGATAGTTTTTAAAGATGAAAGTAACCAGAAAGCAATGGGATTTGCTGAATTTCAATCAAGGAGTGAGGCAGGAAGAACAAAAAGATGACATTTAAGCCCTTTTTCTGATTGTATCTTACTGAACTCATTCTGTTCAAAATACTGGTTGTATATATATATTTTTAACCATTCCCTTTACTAGCTACTCCAAAGATATCCAGTTCCTCCTCATTCTTAGCAGATTTGACTTCACAGAGAAAAAGATAGAGGCCTTGGTGGTAGCAGTAGTGGCAACTGACTCTCTAAACTATTAAAGCCTTGCACAAGCTCACATACTTATCTCTTTCTGCTGAAGGCATCCAGAATATTCCACTTCAGGAGCTTTGTTTGGAACTACGCTTATCTACCTAAAAGTAGAGCCTCCCAAAAGATTTCAAGTGTTATAAATCCTCTCCCCAGGAGTCTAGCAGCCAGGAAAGATGGACTCTTATCACTGAAGAGGAGAATTGGCTCAGGGATAAGAAATCACCTAAGCAGACATTCTCACAAAGCTATCACATCTCTATTCTCATAAGAAACCATTTATCTTTTCCTAAAAATCATTTGTTTCCTCATAGGTGTCCTTCTCCCCTTCTCCTTCCCCTTCTCCTTCCCTTTGATGGAAGAAATGTTCACATACTGAGGTATGGGGAAGTTATTCTGGCTTATACATGATTTGGCTTGAACTTTATGCTAACTAAAATAGTCTGTCTTATCACTTGTCAACCATATATTGTACACATACTTTAACCATTGAAAGAATGTTGCCCACCATCCAGTTATATAAAGGGTTAAGTCACAGTCCGTTGCTGTGGCTCACAGTGGGAGCCCTGAAGGAAATTCAGGGGGAAAAAAACCAGCCCAGGATAAGGCATTCTGCGTTTTGAATAAACTGGTCCCTAGATAGTTATGATGCAGACCTCAGGAAGAATTTCAATGACCCTAGATTCTTGCATCTTCCCATACATAGCAGGTCACTAAAATCATTAACTTGAGATCGCTGTTCTTTGTGATTAGCAGTCATCTTTTATCAGGATCTATGCTTGACCGGCCAAAAACATCAGGTATCTCTGGGCTCCTCCCCTACCTCTTCAGAACAGTCTTCTCAGAGCTACTGAGAGGCTGTTTCTCAAGCTATAGTCCTGAGTTTGGCTTGAATAAAACTCTCTTCTATTCTTAGTTAGATTGTTTATTGATTATTTTGTTTGTTTGTTTGTTTTTGTTTTTCAGTACTCGGGCCTCTCACTGTTGTGGCCTCTCCCGTTGCGGAGCACAGGCTCCGGACGCGCAGGCTCAGCGGCCATGGCTCACGGGCCCGTACGCTCCGCGGCATGTGGGATCCTCCCAGACCGGGGCATGAACCCGCGTCCCCTGCATCGGCAGGCGAACTCTCAACTACTGCGCCACCAGGGAAGCCCTGCTTATTGATTATTTGCAGCAGCACCTTATTAAGATGATATTGGGTTGGACAAAAAATTCGTTCGGGTTTTTCATGAAGCCCGGGTTACGGAAAAACCCGAACGAACTTTTTGGCCAACCCAATATATATAAGCCCCAAATTCTAACTGCCACCATGAGTTATATTTTTCTGTGAATGCCCATGTAAGTATGTGAATAAAAATCTCTTTCCTCTGTAATAAGCTAAAGGGGAAAAGAATTTGAAAAAGAAGAGATACAGGTATATGTATAACTGAATCACTTTGCTATACACCTGAAACTTACACAACGTTGTTAATCAACTATGTTCCAATAAAAAAAAAAAAAACCTCTTTTCTCTTGCTAATCTATCATTTGGAAGTTTAATTTGCCAGCCGTCAAGAGTTGAACCTAAGAGTGTAGAGAGAGTTTTCCTCTCCAACACTGCACTAATCCTACCTCCTTCTTCCCATAGCAGAAGAGGCATCTTTCTTACCCAAAGCCAGTACCTCCACCTGTGTTCTCAGTCCATCTGCTTCCTTACTCCCCCTCCCAGTCCTTAGGGACTTCACCCAATTTATTATTTTTTTAAGTAAAATTTTTGTTCAGAATATATTAGATTTACACAAAATTTGCAAAGATAGTACAGATTGTTTCTGTTTATCCCTTACCCAGTTTTCCCTGTTGATAGCATCTTACATTACCATTATACATTTGCCACAGCTAAGGAACCAGCATTAACCAAACTCCACAGTTTTGCGTTATTCTCTTGGTTAGACTGGGGTTATAGGTTAGGGGGAGGAAGACCATAGAAGGAAGTGCCCTTCTCATCACATCATAGGGTTCGTGTTATCAACATGACCTATCACTGTTGCTATTAACCTTGATCATCTGGCTGAGGCAGTGTTTGTCAGGTTTTTCCACTGTGAAGTTACTCCCTTCTCCTTCCCCTTCCATACACTACGTTTTTGTTTTTTTTTTTTTTTGCAGTACGCGGGCCTCTCACTGCCGTGGCCTCTCCCATTGCGGAGCACAGGCTCCGGACGCGCAGGCTCAGCGGCCACGGCTCACGGGCCCAGCCACTCCGTGGCACATGGGATCCTCCCGGACTGGGGCACGAACCCGCGTCCCCTGCATTGGCAGGCGGACTCTCAACCACTGTGCCACCAGGGAAGCCCCGTACACTACTCTTTGAACGCACAACCCACACTTAAGTTTTGTGGAATTAAGCTCCACTTTGGGGAGATGGGGGAGCTAAATAAATTAACTGAAATTCTTCTGTATATGTCTTTTCTTCATTTATTTATTCAGTCATTTTTTATATCAGCATGGGCTCATGGATATTTACTTTATACTTTGTTGTAACCTAATACTATGTTATTTATTTCATTGCTTAAGTTGTTTCAGCTTTGAGCATTGGAAGTTCATTCAGGTTGGGTCTGTGCCCCTGTGATTTTATATATTATTATTTTTAGCACTCCTTTACTTTCCAGCACTACAGATGCTCCTGCTTCATTGTGTATATTTCCTGCTCCAGCCCTAGAATCTGCAATTTCTCCATGGAGCCCTGCTTCCATGGAGAAATTCCATTAGAGAATGGTTTTTAGAAACGAAGATCTGGGTGCTGGGTGTGCTTACTGTCCATTTACTATTCATTTTGTTATTCCTTCATCTTCATCTGCTCCCTCTCTACAGATTGTTTCTCCTTAGCTGCTGGCATACAGACATATTCAAGTGTTTCCCTCATTAATCCTTCTTTATCCATGTTCCCCACTGGCAAGCTCCCTAGATCTCTCTTCATTTCTGTTCGAGCTCTTAGCATGGTCACATTTTATATGAATTTGAAAGTGCTGTATGAAAGATTAGTAAAGTCTCAACTTGTGTGCAAAATATAAAATAAATACAAATATAAAAAACTGTCAGGTAAAGCACAATTTCAGGTGGGCTGAGGGAATTGTGATATTACCACATGTTGGTGCCACTAAAGCTGGTGAATCAAACAGAAATAGCTAACATTGATTGAGCACTTAAAGTGGGTCATTTTCTAAGCACACCTCATAGCAATCTATATCATGGGCATTTAATGTTATCCCCATTTTACAGATGAAGAAACTGAGTCCCTTAGAAGTTCAGTAATGTTTCAAGATTACACAGCTAGGAAATAATGGACAAGGGATCAATTTCCTATGCAATGTATTTCCATTTTATTGTAATTATATTCATTGGAATCCAGCCTTTTCTATATACATTTTACAATGGAGATTTATTCGTCAATTTTTAGTTCATTTCAAATTTTACCAACGGTTTCTACTACTGAGTTCTCTTGTGGCCACTATACCTACTAAATTCAAATTTCCTGAATCAAAATTTTGATTTAAAATGTCAAGATTTCAGTCTTCCATCAATTTTTGATGTGCAGTTTTAGCTGTTTTGAATTTTACTTGAATATGTCTACCAGTAGTATTCATTATAAACTGAAAAAAGGCTGACAGTTTATATTTAATTTTTGATTACTCTAAGAGAAAATTGTGATCCATTCCTCTCAGATAACGTAAGGTTTCTCTAAAGAGTGAAAAATAAAATATGTCCTTGAGGTCAAAAGGTCCTGCTCAAAAACAGGATGAGGCATGGGAGATCTGGTAGAACTACTAATTTCACAATATCTGACTTTAAGAATTCCACATGTAGCAATGGCGTTGGTCCCAAATCTCAGCACTGGAATATTGGGCTGCCTTCTGAAGGGAATACTTGGAGTCCTTTGGGCCTCTGGGCTAAGCTTACATAAAAGCAGGTTGAAGAAGTACTTGGTCTCCTTCCTTGTAGGCTGACATACTTCAATATGAGGAAAGATAAACTCAAGGAAAAAACACATGATGTAAGGGGAAAGATCTTCATCTTCAAATACAGAGAAACAGGTCTAAACCATTTATTCTTGGCTTTTCCCTGGGTCTCGCTCTGGTTCCTTCCACTTGGTTCTAACCTAGGGGACAACCCAAGGGCACCTCCTCCCTGGCTGGTCTCTTACCAACCAGTCTCAGGGCTGGCAAAAGTGAGTCATCAAAGGCTGTATGCAGAGAGACCACCCCAGGGGAGCTGGAGCTTCTAATTCTGGCTCTCCCTACAATTAAGGCAGAGATAAGTCACCACAGGTAAGCTCTGTCCACCTCTGCAGAAGGCTTCTCCTGCATCTCAGTGGGAGTGATGCATCTGAAAGGGTTTCCCCCAGAACAGTCTGAGTCACGATAAGGAAGACTACTTTTGGCTAATGAGAACTTGAAATAGAAAAAACATAAGAACTTCACATTGTAGAACTAGGTAGGGCACATATTTAAAGATAGATAGATGAATCAGATCTTAAATAAATCTTCAGAAAAAGTAGGCAACTCTGGCTTTATTCATGCATCTTATACTAGAGCTCTTTGGATCCCTGGATCTTCTTTGAACACCATGTCTGTGAACTCAGCCCATTACCAATTCTTCCTGAATCACGGATGTCAAGCTCATTAAAGCTTTGTTATGTTCTCAGATTCGGAAAGGACATAGGCAGGCAGGTTTTCCCCACAGTATGGATTTAAAAATTTTTAGGTATAATCCACTTCCACTAAAGATTTCTCTCTTTAGTTTCTTATGGTCTCTCTTTAGGGATTTTTTTTTTTTTGGAAGACTGCATATTAATGCAGGTCACATTCAGATAACACATTTTAGAAGTTCACAGGAAACTTTACATTGCAGGGAGCTCTGTGATTTTCCCAGCTCCGTCCTTATGGCTCCATTATCTTGTATTATTTCATTTATGCCTCCACAAACATCTAGATGAAAAGCAGGTCTCAGGAAATAACAATGCCAGCATTGGAAACCAACCAACAAAACAACCAACCAATCAACCAACCAACCAAGAGTTGCTCTTTGAAACTTAGAAATGTAGAGCTAGGCGTGGTACTAAGTGAAAGGTGCTTATGGAGTCCTTCAATCCTAGGAAGATCTGACTTAAGAAATAATACAAAGTGTAAATCATTTATTTTAATTAGGTCCATTTTAATAAAGTGTACAGGAGTTTACAACTCAAACAAGTATTCATAAAAACTATCAGATACATAAGATAGCTCACAGAAAGGGTGCAATAACATAAACCCAAGAGTCTGCAAAAAAGAGGTATTGCAAGAACTGTTAAGATTAACTCTATAAATGTTTTTTCCCTTTCTCATGTTCACAGACCTTGAGATTGTATGCACATATTGTTTCCTGAGGTCTGATGACCTCAACACTCCTTACAGCTGGGTCGACCTCTTCATTCAGTCAACTCAAAATATAGTCAGTAGGAGTTCGTTCACCTCTTCTGCATGGAACGAGCATGGTCCTTGGCCTTTATTCCATTCCTATCCCCTAACAAATGACGTTAAATATTCCCTCTTTCAAAGTAACATATTGCAGGCCTTGTAGTATTCTGCTCACTACTGCCCTCCCAATACCACACATGAGAGTTTAGGTCAAACCCTACTGAGTTTTATCCTTGTGGATGAGAAGAGCATGCTTACTGTGGAAATGAGTCTAAGGCAATGGCTGCTTTCTCTCACCTTTGTCCAGTACAACTCCAGTTCTAACTCGGTAGGCTAACGGAACTGAATTTACTCATTTCAGATACCTACTGTCACCTCTTGGTATTCTTTGGATGCCTTCATTAGGAGGTCTTCAACACCATGGCAGAAAGCATGAGGATACACACACACACTCCAATCACACTCCTCAAACAGGAGTCTTTGGTGGACTCAGATACAACTGACTTGCCTTTTCGGAGTGGGAAGGTGATATTGTCTTCTCTCACTCCCAAAATCTCACTTTAACTGACATTGGTAAAAAAACCACTTCTGTAATTCTTTACCAAAAGGAATCATATAGATCCTTCTAACACGTATATATGGTTCTATTAAATGCAATGTAGATGACATTGACTTAATTTCAAGAAAAAAACATTGTTATTATAAACTCAAAACACTTTCACTCATACTGAGATTGCAGAGAAGTAACTCAGACTAAATTTCTTATGGAATTACAAGTTACAGGAATACTGGACTAAGCCACCAGTGTGCTGGTTAACATTTAGCCTCTTTTTTTGGCTTGTGGGATCTCAGTTCCCTGACCAGGGATCGAACCTGGGCCCACGGGAGTGAAAGCACAGAGTCTTAACCACTGGACCACCAGGGAATTTCCCCATTTAGCCCTTTTTACAAGCTACTCTAGAGTTCCTTCAAACATAAACTTGCCCCTGCATTCTAGGGCACTCTGGGCCTGTGTTAGATCAAGGTGGAGAGCATGAGGTTTTTGGGCTGTGTCTCCAGAGTAAGGCTGGGCTTCTGCCAACCTTCCTTCATCCTTTCTTCTAGTCCATAAGAAAAGGGGAAGGTGAGCCATTTCACTCTTATTTGGAATTATTCCAGTGTGGTAAGATTATCACAGGCTAGGCTAAAATTTAAGAAAAAACTGTTTACAGTAACAAGGGAGGCAAATAAAAATTAGCATGATCATTCATTCAGTCATACCTCTCACTCCCCACTTATTGGTACGATTATAATAGGGGAATGTCAAGTGAGGAAATGAACAAGGAAGGTGAGCCAGGAAGACTTGCAGGGGTAGAGAAAAAGCAGGAAAGACCTGTGTCTGGCAGTTTAAAGATGGGATCTGGGCATCACATGTGGGAGGCCTGTTTCCTAATAAAGGTCAAGATGCAAATGAGGCTGGTAGGACCAGGAAGTCAGAGAGCAAGATGGCGTCCTGGCAATCAAGACACTGCCAGTGTGGATTCCCACATCGAAGCTGAGCAGCTAGTTGTTTTCACAGCCTAGCAAATTTATCTTGTAGCAAAAGAACACAAAAACAATTCCCAGCCAGATACTACTTTTTATTTTCAAACATTTTGAAACCCTTCCTTAAGTGAACTTCACAAGTTTGCAAGTGTTCTGGTGGTTAAAACAAACAAAACCAACCAACAAACAAGTAGTCGACAGTCACTGGAAAAAGCAAGAATTTAAATTTACATGATTACATTTAAAATCTTCACGTTTACTCCAGAAAGCAGGATTGGAGGATTAGAACTCAGGGATGGCTGTGGGCATTTACAAGGAGCTCTTGCCTCCTTACAAGCTGTGGTCTCTTCAGAGGCTCTCCTATGTACCTTTCATCAGAATAATCTGGGTTCCAAATTTCTCATAGAAAACTGCATCTGTGTGACCAGCAGCAATTCCGAACTTGACTGGCCTGTGTTCTCCAATTTTAATTCCAAACACACAGCAGAGAATAACATCTTTCTTTATTAAAGGGACCCAAGGGACTCCATTTTAGGTAGTATCCTTCCTGCTAAAGAGTGAGTTGGATCTCACCTTTCTCTAGTTTCCTATAATAAAATTTCCTATTTGATAGGATGCATACATACTATATAACCTATGTTTTGACAACTTCCTTAGGGAAGCAAATACAGCATGATTGAATTTCTATTGTCAGAATCACTCTGACAGGTGATTCTGGTGAAATAGGTGATTACACCTATTTTAAAGAAAACTGAAATCCGCTACTTTTTGAGTCAGCGAAATGTCCACCAAATAGTTGAAAACATTGATGTACGTGTATTCTAAAACTTACTAAATAATGGGTCAATAAGATACTGGTATTTTTCTTGACAGTTCACAAAGGTTGCCAGGTTAAACTCAGACCTAACATGGGCGAGTGAATACATATAAACCAGTCCACACATATGAAATTTTCAACTCAACAATGAGTGGGCCCAAAATGAAATGGAGTTTGTGACATAGATTTCTTTGGGTCCTGCCCTGCATCTGCTTCAAGCGTCAAATTTTGTTCATTCCATTTTCCAATCTAACCAGGATTTGGAGCTAAAGGGTTATCTGTGTGTGAACCCAAGAAACAGACATGCTAAATATTTTTCACCACACATAAGATAACTTCATGAATTCAATAGTGCCTGTTAGTCCATTAATGTGGATCCTTTAAGAGTTCATTAGTTCATGCCGCGGGTCAATGCTTTACGTCTAAATGTACCCTGGCTCATTGTGCTCCACTGAAATGAAAGGTCACAGGTTCCTGCATTCCGTATATGTGTAAAGCAAGTAACACATAAAACAAACTAAAACAAGTAACGCAGTATTTTGTTGATTATATGTTTTCTTTTCCCCTTAGCGTTAACCTAATGCAGTAGTTGTTGGAAACATGCATTCGCTACTAATTCAAAGCGCCCTGAGCACTCCTGATTCCCTTAAAACGAAAATTTTCCAGATTTCCAGATTCAGGATGGACTCTGGCAAGAACATTTTATCTTTATTATTTTTTAATTTTTTGGCCACGCCGTGCAGCATGCGGGATCTTAGTTCCCTGACCAGGGATTGAACCCATGCCCCCTGCACTGGGAGTGTGGAGTCCTAACCGCTGGACCGCCAGGGAAGCCCCAAGAACATTGTGTCTTTACATGATGCATTTACTCTATATGATCCAAAGTAGATCAGCGCAGAGTTCACTAGTTATTAACTAATAATTAATGTAATCCGATAGTCCTAAAATTTTCATGCATCATTCAGTAAGAACACCACAAAAGTAATCTGCATGTGTTTATATTCATTTCTTGTTCAAAAAAGGTATTTAGAGTCTCCAGCCATCATAGGTCTCCAGTGAGAATAAAAAAGGATTACAAGCACAGCTTGACAAATGATTCAATTATGTAATAAAATTACCAAGATTTTATTGATTTTCACCTTGAGAACTAAAATATCAGAAGGGGAGTGATCAAATAACCAAAGGAAAGTCATTTTGCAGGACTGTTACAGAGGTAATCCTGAACACCTCTGGTGAATTAGAATGACCTTCTGCTTTAAGAGTTTCTGGGTGAGAACTCTCCTTGAATATTCCCATCCTTTTCACTCCTGCACGTGAAGGCTTTAATTGATAAAGGCAAGGGAAGAGCTTGGGGTGCTAAGTTCCACACCTGTTAGCCAAAACTATTCAAATGGAAAGATGATTCTACATCCACTGTTACACAGAAAATTCAGAAATGATCATTGGGAGAAAAGCCCAACGAACATTTAACATCCATAAAAGTGAAGGACCAGCACTGCTGAAACCTCAGTTGGAAAATCATTGCTAGGAGCCCTGATCCAGTACCTATTATTTAAATTTATCTTTTAACCTGGACAGCTGAAATAGGTGGAGACTAAACTAGAAAATGTCTTGAAAAGTGTCTGTTCATATTTTACTGCCAAGATCCCTGAACTTCAAATTTAAAAGTGTGACACTTAACTGCAGTTGAGTTTGGCATTCAGGCTTGATTCTTGGACAAATTTCCCATAATCCTTAATTCATTAATCTGGGTTGGTAAGCAACTCTCCCAACATCTCCAGCTAATGGAGAAATCACTAACATTTACTACAAGTCACAGGAAGCTTTCAAGTTGAAATAGGAAATTGAACATCTTCAGCAGAAATCTTCCCACTGAGACATAAGTTTCATTTCAAGGCACTAATAATAAAGGGTATGAAAACAGCCAAGAATAAGTCAGATCTTTCCAGAAATACATTTCAAAAACACAAGTGAGGCACCTATCTGACCTACTTTAGCATCCAAGGGGACAGAGAATTGAAAGGTTTTCATGGCTGGCTGGTTCAGCTCTTTTCCTTTCTCCCAAACTTATTTACATGTCTCAGATTTCTATTTCCTCAAGAAGCAGTAGACAAAGGTGACAAGGATGTGGAAAAACAAACAAGCAAATCTAGTTTGTAGCCTAGTCTCATGATTAATTAATTTCCTATTGACAGCATGGAGTGCTCAGACCTAAGGTTTTTAAGTACTTTTTAAAATTACTTAGACCACAAACCCAGTGTTTGGAACTGTAACATTGTGCTCTTTTCTATTGTTCTGAGGGGGAACTGTATAAGGATAATTAATTTTTCAAGCCTGTGTAAATGGAATTTGTTCATAGCAAATTCTAGAAGGAAAAAAAAAATCTACTTAGAAACTTCAGTTCCAACAGGATTTTCCTATACATTCCAATGAATTCAATTTTGCCATGAGAAAAGAACTCGATAAAAACAGGGTTCAAGTCAGTTAGGTCAGGAGACCAATGTCAGCAAATGAGTGATTGTGGAGGTACGCGAGGTGGGACAGGGTTTAGCTAAAGGATGAATGTTTCCTGTGCACACAGACATGCACACACATAGCTGTGTGCTCACACGAATTTTTAAAGTGTGCACATGGGGAAGGCTCAACACTATTAGACACGAGCATAGATATCTGTTTGCATTTCTACAAAGGAAAGGATCTGACACACGTCACACACCCACAGACACTCATGCACGAGGACCAGTGTGGCTTGCACAGACTCAAATCCAGAGAATCCTTCTAGAGCTGCCGGCTTCACAGGAATGATGCGTATCTGCGGGATTACACTTCCTTTTGATGTGCAGAATTTTTATCTGGTTTTCTTTCCTGAAATATACCCTTTTCAAGAGTATGAAACCAAGTCCGGGAGGAACTCATCTTGATTCCTTGATAGACATGACTCAGAACAGGAACTACAGGAGTCAAACTAGCAATAACATGGCCCCTTTGGGAAGTTATTTCTGGATTTACTGGGAAGTAGTTCTAGACTTAAACAGTTTCTAGGCAAACAACAAAAAGCAGAGCTCTGGGTGGAGATGGAGATGGAAATGCCTGGAAGTCCAGAAATCAATATAAACAAAAGAATTGAGCATAACTTAAAGGAGTTTCAACTAACTTATCACCTCGACTGAGTTTGCTGACTGAAGAATTCCTGCTGACTCATGGAACTGAAAGATAATAATTGATATGTCAATATTTCTTCTTAGGAAGGCTCAGCTGGGAGTGATGTGGTGGGTGTTAAGGGTGGGGTAGAGACAGAGGCCTAAGGCTCAGGTATGGCTCCTAAGGTTTCTGCTTGCCTGATTTCGAAGGAAAGGGCGCTAAAGCAAAAGGATCAGCAGCTGGCAGCTCCGTAGTCCTGGAGGAAAGGGATGTGATGGCAACAGAGCCAGCTATCGACTGCTTATTGGTTTGCGAAACAATTTTGTAGGCAGCGATGGGCTGGGCTTCTGGACTTGGCTCATCTTCTGGGCTATAGTGACGGGAATATTTGGATAAAGACTGGGGGCGGAATGGTTTGCCAGCCACGGGGCCTGAGACAGATTCTTTCTGGGGCTGAGGTCCTTTGTTTCTGTCATTAGGGTGGGCGCCAGATTCCAGAGAGGTGCCCCTGGGAGAGACGCTGTCAAGATGTTCTGCTGCTTGTACAGAATGGGAGGGGTGGTTAGACGGTTGGGCAAAACCAGCCATGGAATACTGAGCTCGGACAGAGGGATGCACGGCTCGATCAAGGCCCGGGAGCAGAGGGATGTCATTGGTCTGACGGAGGAGACCGGGCTGCGCAGGAGACTCTGGGGAGGCGCTCTGGGCAACGGTTAACTCCTCCATGCTTTTCTTCTTAGTGAAAGGAGCTCTCAAGAACACGTCCGCCTCCTCTGGCTGGGAAGGAGCCACGCCGCCCTTGCAGACAAATGGGGCTTTGGTGAAAATGTCCACGTCATCCGCGGGAACCCTCGAGCTCCTGAAGGGAGCAGTGGCGAAAACATCTGGCTCACCGAGTCCATCAGCGGTTGGCTGCGTGAGGGCTCCGAACTGGTTCTTTCTTCCACCTTGCGCTGCCTTGGCTTGCTCAGGAGAGACTTCTGGCTGAGTGAAGGGAGTGGCTCCTCCCAGCTTCCCCTGCGGAGGCCTGCAGCTCTCATCCTCTTCTGACGACTCCAAGAGGAGAGGTCGAGACCCACTGCAGTCCAGCATGTCCCCCTCGAGGTCGGTCCCTTCCTCTTCACTGCTGTGGAACGAGCTGTTGCTGGAAGGGCCATCTCGGGCCAAGTAGTCATATTCTAAATTGTTCTGAGTTTTCATTCCAGGTACTCTGGAGGGGTCTGGATACAGGGGAAGGTCTTTAAAACCCGTTGATTCTTTAAAGTGCTCTACAGTTATTACAGGATAGGGATTGGGCTCTCTCTGGATACCTAGAAAAGCACAAAACGCAGAATTAATGCACAGGTCCATTCAACTCTCCTTGGAACATTTAATGGTCAACCCGTGGCAGAAACATTGTGGAACCAAATAATAGATGTTGAAAATGGAAAAGGAAAAACAGAAAAAGAAAAGTCAGGCAAGGAAACTGCACACAAACTGGAACACAACCAATCACGGTCTCACATTTCGGAACACGATAGGCACGATGTGCAGGAAAGGAGATGAAGATGTTAGGCACAAAGACATTCAGCGTAACTATGCAATGCTCCTACGCACGGGGCCAGGCACTGACACCTGCTCTACCTGGTGCTGGCTCAGGATGGAATGAAAACAAACCCAGTCACTCATCTCCACATCCACCATGACAGTTCTGGCTGATGCAGAAATACTGTCTGGGGACAAACTCAAATCAGATGCGACATGTGGTCATCTGCTCCACACTGCCTGTAACTGAGGATGGAACCTCCCCCCCGCCAAAGCAGGAGAACGTGGCTGCTTGATAAATGCAAAATTACTTGATGATTTACATCATAAGTACTATTCAAAGAGCACAAGAGTGCCTCAAATATGAATACTGAAGGCACTTTCTAAGGGGAGGAGACATAATCAAAATCATATTAAATCAATCACCTTCAGCTAGAGTTGCCCTGGAATTTTGTTTTCAGTCTTCTAAGTTAGCAAAGATCTCCTCTGCTTAAATGAATCCATCATAAAGTTCTTTAAGCAGAAGGAGTAAAATGCACAGGTAATTACAGAAGTATTTGCAAACTCTAATAAACGAATCTATTTTTATCTAGGTAGAGGTGCCTCAGGGTGCTCTGGCTTTTAAAATCAAATAGACAATTATCAGAATGCAAGAGAGCTTACCTTCCAAGAAATATTAGCAGGTTGGAAGTATGTCATTGGGCACATGTTAGCAAGAGGGCAGGAAAAAGGCATATGTAACTAAGCAAGAAGAATCCAGAGAAAAGCGTGGCTGGGGGTAGAGATATCATGTCATCATGGGTTTCCCAACCCACCAGGGTAAGAAATTACAGGTACCATGATTTGGACTCTTATAGATGACTCAGAACCTCTGTACAGCGGAAATTCAATCATCCCCTCCCCACGTTACCCTCTCCCCTTCTAAGCAAACCATTAGGTAGTAGAAACTTCTGCTAACAATTTTCCCCTGCTAAAGTTTCTGCTTGAATTAATCACACAGAACACAGCAGAAGCAACATCAAAATCAATTTATTGGGAAACCAGTTACTTAGAGGCATTACATTGTAAAGAGACGTAGAGAGAGATCTGAACATTTTAGAAGACACTGTACAAAAATACTATGTTTCTCTGAATCCTGTAACTTTTTAGCAGTGCTTCTTTTTAAACAGTTCTGACCTTAAATATTGTTTTCAGAAACAAAAAAGGTGGGTCCCCCCCCACCCCGCCACCATTTTTATTTCTCTTTCTAGAACTCTGAATGTATTTGGTGAATTCCAAATTACAGTCTTTAAGTTAAATTCTGTACTGGTGCCAAATGGCTTTCTGAATAGTATATGAAGAGGATAAATGTTTCCTTGCATTATAACTTTAGTATGTGCACCCATATGGTGATAGGAAAGCGTTAGTCAGGGGACAGGAAATAAACAGAACACCTTCTCCTTTGCAATATATGTGGAAAGACATAATTCTAATCTCTCAGGCAAGTATATCGATGTGAGATCTGTCACAGTGATTCCCAGATGATGATGTCTGTGGGGAAATTCAAATGAAATGGGGCAGAGAAGTTTTCCAAGATAAGATTTGCTGAGCAAAGTGGTACGAATGGCCCCCAAAACTCCTTGAACTGCTTTCTAACACAGTTATCAGTTGGACAGTTTTTAGTTCCCAAAATTAAGTCATGACTTCTCATCTTCCAAAACCACCCTAGAAGCTGATGTGGTTCTGTGGGAGAGCAAAATATCTCTTAGGAGAAAACTGGCAAATTTAGTCATGACCAACTCTGGCCACCATGGGAACCAATAATGAAAATGAGCACTCGTTTGACTGAAGCTAGTGCTCTGGGGAAATTTAAATGGAACGTAGTCAAATCAAATTGTGTGCACAGACCTCCAAAAAGCAGCTACCTATAGAACGCAGGGCATCTCGGATGCCTGCAGTGTTAGAGTACATTGTGAGAGCTGTAAAGTACCAAGCAGGGGTACCCACGTGCAGAGTCAGACAGGCTAGAAGGGCATTCCTAACCTATCTAAATTACTTACGTTAAAAGTGAGTTCTTGATCAAGTCAACTGTAAATCTGCCAACTCAGAGCATATTCTATGACCTTCATGATGAATAGGAAAAATCACACCTAAAATTGCGACAACTTTTAAAAATTTATATATAGTCACAAAAATACTATAACATCAAGTTTGAAAGGAGAACTAGTCTCCAGTCCTTCAAAACAAGGCCAGACCTATTCCATCTCTGTCTTTGAACATGAATCTGCTCTATAGGATTGGAAAAGCACCTTTAAAGGATTTTCCCTTGAAGGCCAGATCTCTTAACCTTTCCATTCCTTTTAGAGGAGGTGCAGTATGACCAAGGCTGAGAGCAACCACCCTTTGTAACCCTCCAAGCCTGGCGTTCTGGAGAACAAAGACACGCAGTGGGTATGGGGCACGCAGACATCCACATTCCCTCAGGGAATTTTGGTGGTGGCAGCACAAGAAACAAAGCAGTCAAGAGAAGGACAGAGTCTAAATAACTGTAAACAGAAGATAGACATTAAATCTTGTTGGCAGTTAGAGGGTTTTTTTTTTTTTGAATATGCGTGTGTTATTGCAGGGAGGGAAAGCATGTATTTTCAGGGTGAACAGTCCTTGTATATGAATATAGCCTTGTACTGTCAGAAAAACATGTTGGAAGCAGTCTGCCTACTAGCAATGAAAGATTTATACTAATTTAACCTCAGTGCCTTGGCCCAGTTCCTTTGGAAACCAACGGCATGCAGAGCAGATGCCCTGTGACTAGAAAACTCAATAAAGCTAGGCAGTTGTTCTTGGGGTAGGGGTGGGAAGTGATGGGGGGGCGTTGGGCTTAAACCTGGGACCTGGCCTCACAGGGTCAGGGTCTCCCTTATCAAGCATAAGGGTCTTCCTTATCAGGAAGCTTAAGGTAGGGCATTTTGTTCTAATTTCCTCAAATTAAGTCATGTCTCTTTTCATTTTGCTTTAGCACATTAAATTAAGCAAGAAGTCAAAACACACTTCTTTTTCTTGCTCTGATGTAGGACTGTGTGCCAGGTTAAGGTTAAGCACACTTTTTGACACTTCCACTAGGAATAACTCCATTTGAGTCTATTTTGGGGCTGCAAATTAATGTCGATTTCAGTAAGAGCTTATATGCTTCAGAAAGAAGGCATCCTCAAAAGTATCTGATGCTTTGGCAACTATCCTCACCAATTCCCTATTAATTTCCAAAGCAACTCAAAGTGCTGAATAATTTAGAATAGGTTTACCCTGGAAATTTTATCTGATGGACAGTGAGGGCCATGTTTCCTAAAAAAGAATGAAAATCTGAAGACAGAATTGCAGGCTGGATATTCCTGAGTGCAATATATCATGCGTGACCAGAATTTTACTTTCTCCCAAACTATAAAGAGAAATAACAGTTATAGGGAGTGTCAAAGACATAATTCTTGCCCAAAACTGAAGGTGAAATCTTGGAGTATTGGGAAACCTTCTCATATAGTTAGCAAATAGAAAGCAAAATACCCTTTACAAGAACTTCAGAAATGTAGCACCAAATGAAATTCGCACTCTCAGAGCTGAATCAGGGAATCAGGAGATGTACATCAAACTAGTAATTTCCATGACCTTTTGCTTAGATAATAAAATTAAGCACTGGGTTCTACCATATGCTGTGGAGTTGCATTAAAACCCACGCCTGGCGAATAAGATATTTGATGGGGGACAACACTGGCTAGAGGCGCTGGGTCTCTCAAGCCAACAGAGCAATTAAACGAGAGAGATTTCTCCCTGGGCATAAAACTGCCGTTGCCAACATAAAATGTTTAATTAAATTAGCCTGGGTACATTAAAGATTAAATTAGAGGAGGGTAGCTGCAAATCTGTGCTCTCTTTTACAGCTCCATGTCTGGTCATATCAAATGCAGGCTCACAGGGGTTTTACTCTCTATGACCGCAGATGAAGCCGGGGTAGCCACGACTCATTAAAATGTCCTCTGCACGTCTCTCATACGTGTCTGCACTTTCCTTGTGCACAGGTGCTTATGGTCACTCAACAATGTGTTTAAATCCTTTTTGCAAAAGTGGGTTTTCAGATCAGGAAAAGAGCAGCTACTGTAAGTTATTTATTTATAGCTCTGAACATCATGCTCCTGTTTTAACAGATAAAAGTCTTTATTTTCCTGTATGTTTACATAAGAAACTTGTTTACAGACTTGTTTTTTATACAATACTTGTGTAGCAAAGTTCAAATTTCACATTTTTCTGTATAAGATAGCTTCATGTACCTCTGTTTGCTTTGTCTTCTTGGGAGGACAGGATAAAGGTCTGTGGTGAATACACATCCGTGTGATGAGGGCGTGTGCGACAGGGCAGAGAATACTCCTAGGGCAAGACTACATCAGAGTGGGAACCAGGAAGATATCTTCCATTCTAGCAACTACCATGCTGCTGCACAGATCAGCATTGTCCAAAGAACCTCTCTCCCCCATCACAGTGAAAGGAAACCCAAGAGAAACAAAATAGTATCTTGTTACAGATTATTTGAAATGGAGGCCATCTGGGATTCATTCTGACTCAAGAAATCCAAGCACATTCAACTCTAGGAACATTACTAGTGGGGAAAAGGAAAAGGCTAATAACTTTGTGCTGGTAAAATTACAGTCTCTTGAGAGGAATAAAAGATGGCTTTGTAATATCTGGAGCGTTTCAGTAAAGGTACCATTTTAAGTATCCATCTAATAGTTTCTCTGTTCTGCCTGGCAGCCTCTAATCTGCTTAATTCAGTACTTTGGGCAATCCTGTCATTTTTATCCCCAAAGTCTAAGTTCATGGCTACAGAATTCTGAATCTTACAGACTGAGAAAGCTAAGACTCCTGGAACTATAGACAAACATCGGCATGGGAGACTTTATTTTGGCCGAAGTTCTCTACAATGTGCATCTGTTCAGCTGAATTCAGCCTCTGGGCTGAGGTCAACCCCCAAAGTCTCCTCCTTCCCCCAGCACTACTGAAGGCAGAACTGTTCCTGACCTGGGCGGTCGGGGGGGAGAGGTTGTGTTGCTTTGAATCATTTATCTCAGGAGACCCCGAAAAAAGGATTAGAAACAAAGCTAATATTTCATCTTGAGAAAAACAGGTTCTTTTCCTGGATTTGTTCCCCTATAATTACTAGCAATCCAAGTTCTATAATTCTAATTTGGGAAGAGTCAAGTCCAGTATCAAATGACACTGAACAAAGTGACAACCTCTTTCAGAGGTATTTTAAAACCCCTATCTTTCAATTTTCCAAACCATACTAAAGACAGGCGAAATCGTATAAGTTCCCTTATTCAGAATATTAAGGAAGTTAAGACTGATTGCTGTCACATTCCATTATAAGATCCTCTCTGGGAATCTTCAGTGAATTATTCATTCTTCTTACTATCTTCAATAGTAACCACTCTTCAGCTTAGGCGAGTGATTTTGCTTTTTGGAAACATCTAAATGTTATTTAGAACCAAGAGTGGTAGGAAAAGATCAAGAAAGAGAGCATACTACTTTCAGATGCTGAAAGCGATACTAATTAGATAATACAACTGATTTTCTTATATTTTATTATCTTTCTTGATAGTATTGAATATTTCTAAGGAGAGAAGTTTCAAAAATAACATAAATGGTGGCAGCATCATTTGAATAAGTATGTTTCCCAAGTAAAACCAGATGCCTTTGAAGGGAACACTCAATTAGGTATCACAACTCTGATACATCTGCTAAAGAAATCATTAATTATAATCACATTTAGAAGTGTCCATTTAAAGCTTATCTCCTCTGAGGGCTGTGCTTTTAAAAACACTGGGACTCGAATTTGGTGATCTAGTTATCTGAATGCTGTAAAGGGAAAAAAATCCAATTTGTGATGTTTTCTGGTACAGGTACTACTTTTGCACAGTCGGAATAAAAGCAAATCAGAAACATATGCTTACAGTTATTTGTCCATTTTTAAATGGCAGGTCCTCAATTATACAGTTTAAAAAAATTGAAATCTTCTGATACTGTTTTGTTGGAATAGGTAGATACGTGTGCGTAATATTAAAAAAAAGGGAAATCTATGTCCAACACTCTGTGATGATTTATGGGTCTCTTCAGATAACCAAGAGAGAGAGCAACCCGGGTTAGTGAAAGCCCATTGTAATTCTCTAAAATGTAAATACTGCTACAGTAATAGTAAGAGCTACAGAAGATAACTGAAGAACATCAGGATTATATAACTCCTTCATAGTCCTCCTGAAGCATCATAATAAATACTTAGAACCCTAGAATTCTATAACCTTAAAAACCATCTAGTCCAAACCCATCATTGTCAGTAAGGAGCAGCCCTAAGAAGTGAAGCCCCTGCTGAAGCCCCACTAGGCCAGGGACTGGCAAAGGTCAGGACAAGCTCCCAGGTGGCCTGTCCTGCCCGGGTCTCTTCTCCCACCACCTGCTTTAGGTCCCACATCTGTGAAATGAAGTGGATGGACTAGAATAATCTCTAAGGTCCCTCTTGTAGCTCAGTCTACAGTTTCAAAGTTCTATCAATTATTAGCATACTATACTCATCTCAAATAAACCCTTTTAGCTCAAGGATGATGCTATAAACTAAAGAGGTCCCTTTTATCAAATCACTCACATGTCTTCTTTAGCAGAAAAATAGTTCTCTCCTTTGAAGCCCTACTCCTAAAGAATAAACTCAAGATAATTTCATGTCATTATCCCCCTCAGGCTTCCTCCACCCAGTCTCTCTCGTTTCTAGTCTATTCATTTTCATTAACATTCTCCATTAAGCTTTATTGAGCCAAATGACTAGATAATATATCTCAATGTGATTACGGGTAATACATGAAAGGAATAATTTAGAGACACTTACCTAATTTCTAAACTGTACTCTTCATGGTTTCAATTAAATTGAGAAACTAGATATTTCAATATATTTCTAACATGTATATATGAAAAAAATCAAACTGGAAAACATAAGCATAAAACATTATTCTTATTTAAAAATAAACATCTCTTTCATTAGTTTATATATTCTTTCTATGTCTGGGAAAAAGAATACCATTTTGATCGTCAGTAATATTCCTGTCCATAAAGGGGCAAACCAAGTCCCATTTTCACTGCTCTCCAATCATGGAGAGCTCTTCGAGGATATCTTTTTTTTTTGCGGTACGCGGGCCTCTCACTGTTGTGGCCTCTCCCGTTGCGGAGCACAGGCTCCGGACGCGCAGGCTCAGCGGCCATGGCTCACGGGCCCAGCCGCTCCGCAGCACGTGGGATCTTCCCGGACCGGGGCACGAACCCGTGTCCCCTGCATTGGCAGGCGGACTCTCAACCACTGCGCCACCAGGGAAGCCTGAGGATATCTTTTTTAACCCTCAGCAGGTAGGTTGTGCCTCCCTCAATTTTGGAAATGACCCATTATCCTAACAGAGGCCTGTACTTAGTGTGTCTAGTTTCAGCTGACACGGAAGTACTTAAAGTCAGAAGGAAGACTGAAAGGTTCCGACTTTTCCTCTGATACCTTTCAAAGGCTGTTCTCACATTGCTGGGGTCAAAGCTTGACCTCCAAGGTACAGGGTTTTGCAGGCGGTTGTTGCTGTTCAGCTTTCTTTTTTTCCCCCTTAAAGAGCAAACGTGAAGAAGAAGAAACAAAAGTGCTAGACAGGGAAATGAGCAAATGGACCTGGAATTTTATTGGTACAAATCTGATCAACTAAGAGATTCCCTTCTGACCATGAAAATGGCACTCAAGGAAGAGAACCAAATGGGGTTCTCTGTGCCTACCTCTTTCAAAAGGGTGATTTTATAAAACTGCTTTGCATGTAAGGAAAAAAATATACTTCGGTGAGTAAGGACATATACAGAGGGTGACCATGAGTCATGTTGTCACATCAGTGCAGGGGCCTTTATTTATTTTATGAACAATATTCTAAGGTTAGTGAGAAACTATGGTTTGTTTTGTTTTTTTAAATCTAGGATGCCAAGGAAAACCCACTGAACATATTTCATTGGCTGCATCCTTCAATTCAAACATCAGAGAGAAAGAAAGGTAAGTAGCCCAAGTCAAACTGTGCCTAGTGTGTCAGCATACTTATTTCTGATTATCTGAAAATAAACAACATGCTTATTCTACAAAGACAGAGGACCTGCTGAAAGCTTATAGCAACACACAAGTCTACTCAAAATGATTCCATATGTTACACTGTAGGATTGCTGCGTAGTTAGTTATACAAGGGAAAGAGATCAAAACCCTGTACAGACACCTGATATCGGACTTGAAACGCCAAGTGGAAACAGAACTATTCAGCGTCTTCATTTATACACAATTTACAATATTTGATTCAAAATAAAAATCACAAGAAAAATACATCTGTTTCTGCTACAATTCCTTCCCCTCCCCCATCCACCCCCCCATGAAAAGTCTTCTAATAAAAGGTATCATATTACCACCACTGTCTGGTTTTGGTCTAATTCTGAGATCCCGGCTTGGGACAGTTAACACGAAAAGGAATGGCAATACTTGGAATTTATATCATGTACACATTTTATCCAAGGATCTCAAGTACTTGCAGTCATGTCTCCAGATCTGAGAAATCACGGTTCAATGGAAGCCAGAGTGCTGGACGAATGCTGGGCAGGTTGCATGGGGTGTGAAATCCCTTGGCTAAGTCTACGATCAAACAAGGTCAAAGTTGGTTGGCTAGAGCTGGGCTCAATTTCTCTTTCCAAACATACACCATCAGTCAGTTTTACCCTCTCTTAAACCACGCACCCATCTCCAGGTTACTACCTCGAGTTAAGACCAACTGAAGAAGCCATGTCCTCATGATAATGCAGCAGCATAAAAAGCAAAAACAGAGAAACACATTCATCAGCAACTGGCCAAAGGAGATGGGGTTGGGAGGATTGATTTGGGAGGCCATTCCTAGCAAGAATGAGACAAAGGTGTCAATTCACTAGTTTCAGTTACAGTTAAGCTTTTGGTGGAGTCGATTCCAGCAGAGGTGAAGCTCATGGCATCTAGCGTTTGATTTAAGATAATGCTATTGAAGAAGGGTAATGAGAAAACACAGCAAACTAACAGAGAGGAGCTGGCCAAGGAGTATCTGGAGGGCCAAAGTGATTTTCTTTCCTTATCATCTCTATGGGAGAAGGCAAGGGGTAGTAGGAGATTAGGGCTAGAAGCCCCTTATTTGCAGATTAAAAAAAAATCATTTTCTTTTAACTCTGTAATGAAAATGTATATTACGGTATGAAGGTTACAGAACTGCATCTGCTACTGGGTCACGGCTACAGGTCTATGAGCTGATCCACCAGCAGTAAAGACCTGGCTAGGTTGGGAAGACTGGACTCAGAGCTCCCACTGCTGTTTCTAGAGTGCCCACCTGGAAGTGGAGAGATAGGAATTCAGTACAAAACACAGAGGGTTAGGGTTTAGATGTGCAGAACAAGCAAAGGAGAAACACAACAAACCAAAACACCCTAGAGAAACAACAATTTACATTTTGCAAACTCTTAGATGTTAATTTTTAAACATATAAATTAGCGATCCACCACCTCCCACCAAACGTTCAAGCACTGTGTGCATACCCTACTGTAGGCAGGAGACCTTGCAAAGAGGATGCTATTTTCAAATGAATATCTATTCTGCCTGAGAACTGCTGGCTGTACACTAACTTCCTGATAACATCAACTCATTTCCCTGTAAAGTAAAAATCCGTAATTTCTGATTTGGGGAGGAATTGGTTATTAAGACTACTATAATAAAAACATGCTTTAAAAATATATAGATGGGGGGTGGGATAGGGAGGGTGGGAGGGAGATGCAAGAGGGAGGGGATATGGGAATATGTGTATAAGTATAGCTGATTCACTTTGTTATACAGCAGAAACTAACACAACACTGTAAAGCAATTATACTCCAATAAAGATGTTAAAAAAAAAACAAAACAGCTTTGGGTTTTTGAGTGTAGAAAATAAATAAACATTTCGTTAAATGTTGATGCTTCCTCCCCCACACACACCTTGTAGATTAGGTACATTACTATTTTGAAGAGAGCTGATGTCAAACTCTTCTCTTTTCCCCATCCTCTCTTTCTTACCTTGTGGGTTTTTGGTTATCAATACAGGAATAGGGTCAAACTCATCTTCTGCCACCTTGTCCGAGCCCTCAGGGACATCAAAACCTGAGATGAGATTACTATCTTCTGCAGCTTAATACAGAATGCAAGTACACAAGCAGAAACAACAGAGGTAGAGATTAGCAAATGAGAGAATACATAATAGGCACACAGTTCCCAACTGTACAATCACTGTTGTTTTTAAAGATGAAAATGCTTATTTTCCTGAGTTGAAATAAAAGTAGTAAAGCTGGAAAACTTGGGGAAATAGAAAAAACTGCTTCAGAGCTGGCCATGTTAAGACTTCCATAAACGAGAAGGGAGAAGTGTTATAGGAAGAATTCTCCCTGCCTTTATAAGGCCATTAATGTAGTTATTGTGAGATATCTCTTCACCGTCAGTAATTCACAAAGGCACGGGATTTAGTCATTTATCTTCTTTATTGAGCAAACAGAGGCCGGACTAACAATATCCAGAAACACTCAAAAAACAAGGGCAGCGTGGAGATAATCAGTCACCCTTTAAGAAGTAACCAGTGTATACAAGGCAAACAGAATACTTCTGAAAGAACTCACTGCCCTGTGATTGGGAAAAAAGACATTCAAACACTGATGACCCAGTAATGTTGGGGCAGAAGATCACACGCACTGAGATTTCAAGCTGAAGTTTACTAGAAGTTCTCCATTCTACAAGCAAGTGCTAGCTGAGCACCTATTTTGCAAGTGATGTTTCTCTGTAATTACTCATTGCTGCTGACACACTCCTGTCAGACATAATTGGCTAAATAGGCGACTTCTTTCTACATGCTCTATAAAAACATGGTCATTTTAATGCTATTAAGGGTAAAAACAAAAACTCAGCTATTACCATTGCAAACCAAAGGCTAATTATTTTTTAGTCATCTCAGGGAGGCTTCCTTCCTAAATTTCCTTCAGAAAGGACTTACAAGCGGTTCCTTTAATATGTATTTGCTCCTTCCAGAAAACCACGTTCACTATCTAGGCCCAGAAAGTTTAGTGAATGCCTGCCTACGGTAAGCCAGGCATAGTGCCTGTCACTCTCACGAACTACTCACTGAATAGCACTCAATTCAAGCTACCTCTGTCCCTCAGAATTTCAAACCAGTATTAACCCAAGACTAAGAAATGGAAACAGTAGATTAGAAAGAGAAATCCAGTAATTAATCATGACTCAAAGGTTAACTAAAATTCAAAACTTTTACGAGTTCAATCTTTGAGACTGACTTTTGAAGAATGATGCTTTTTTCTTTATTGTAGTGATCACTATCAAAAAACTTTAAATCTGATTTAATGAAACAGTTTTAAGTTCTAAGGCCAACAAATATCTAATTATAGTCAGTTAGTGGACAGTCAACTCAACCCTGAGCTGACTGCCAAGGTATGTAGCTCTGTCTTTAATAGAAAGCATGGAATATCTGCATTCCAGGTGACTGCCAGAAAGCAACATCTCCACAGTCTGTTGTCCCAGCCTGATTCAATATTCTTACTGAGAGGAACTTTAACACAGGGGCTAAGGGTACAAACTCAAGTTTTCCACTTAAGGAGGTGGTTAAAAAACTTCACTAGCAAAGCCTTTTGTCAAGGAAAATTCTCAGGAGTTGCTCAGTTTTTCTCCTCTAAGGATACATGTGGGCCCAAGAAGAGGAAAGCATTTACCTTTATGGGCCGGAGCAGAGATCGCTATGGGGGCAAATTCTTCCAGAAGGTCAGTAGTAGGGTTAGAAAGCAGAGAGCCATCAATCAGGGAATCTTCCCCGGTGAGAGAATCTGAGTCCCGATTAACAGCATCCCAGGTCAGTGATGGCATTAAATGGCACACACAACAATATCACGAGGTTAGGTCTTAGCCTTTAAGTTACTGCGTTTATTGGGTTGGCCAAAAAGTTCGTTCGGGTTTTCCGTAAGCGCGTACAAAAACCCGAACGAACTTTTTGGCCAACCCAATACATTATACCTACAAGCCAAGGCGGGAGAAGGAAAACCAAAAGAAACCCGTTAAGCACCCTGTACTTTCATCTAGACAAACATGTATTTCTAAACTTCTCTTAACAGATATATATAAATATGGAAGAATTTTTTTGCTCAGAGGTTGCTGGTTAAGCAAGTAAATGGTTTGGATGTCAATAAAACTTTGGCAACTCAGTTCTCAGCAAATGCCATTTGGGAAAAAGGACTTTGCAACTAAAGAGTTTCACTTAAACTTTCCCTAAACATTCACTGAAAAAAGTTGCTATAAGATGAGGTATCCAAGCTGACAAGAAGGGGGTGGTCCCTGGCTTATTATTAGCAGAATATGGCATGATTAGGCAGTACTTTTTTAGAACTCAACCCAATCCTCATTCAAAATAGAATGATCTTGTCTCTTATTAGTATTCTTTAAATCTGAATTGCTCCTTGGAACACATGATTTTGCTTTTAGTTAAGGAACAGAAGGAAGATTAAATTCAGAGTTCAAGTATTTCAACACATAAATTGTTTTCTGGGAGAGTTTTCTGGGAGAAAGCAGCCAAGTAAGCACAAGGAAAAAGAACCATATTGTCTTCTGTGTCATTTTTTTTTTAACCTGGGTGAGTTTATTCTCATATTTCCTAGACTTCTAATTGTTTCTGTTCCAAGTGAGCAAAGTGGACACTTTTATCAAGGTAATTATGGACTCAATAAAAATGAAGGTTATCAAATCTGTATTTAAGGAAATGTAGTTAAGGAATGGATCCAGGGAAGATTTCAACTTTGCCTACAATTTAATAGCAAATCACCTAGATGTGATTAAAGCTCTGTGCTGGGAATAGAATGTTAACACACATAACACGAGCCCCCATGGACATCACTGACATTGTTAGATCCAAAAGACTGCTCAGTACCCAGGAGGAGTTAAGGGCATCCTTACAACTCGGCAGAGTTCTTTAATTAAGGAAGTAGAGGGAACCTGCCACCAGTGACAAAAATCTTCAATAAAGACAGACTGAAATCAAAGAAAGCCCAGGTATCGCTCTACAAAGAACGTGGCTCCAAAAAGGTACTCTACTCTTTAGTGAGGAAACACATTGCTCAACATCTAAAGCTGGGGCTGGAGTGCAGAGCACCCATTCCAGGAGGAACTAGCCAGGCTGTGAAATAAGCCCAGGACCATCTGCCGCAGGTGGAAAGCCTGACTCAGAGGGCTCCCCGAACTGACCAGTTCCTGCAGCCCCAGAGACTCCTGACTGACCTGTGCGGTTTGAGGTCACAGATTCCGTCTGAGAGGGGAGGCGCTGGGCCGCCGGGGGCTCCAGTCCTGGTATCAGACTCTCAACAGCAACATCAGCTTTTTCTTTTGTAACAGAGCATTAAGAGAGGAGAGGAAAGGGTAAGGGAAAGGTAATCAGAAGGTTCCTTGGATGATTCTGTGAAGGCTTTCTGCTGCATGTCTCTAAAATGCCCATCTCAGGTAAGATGGAAAGCACAGTAAGTTGCTTTCTTTCTGCTGCTTCGAGTGTCTGGGCTTCACTGACAGAGCAGGCACGTGCAAGGTGAACCACGGTGGCTAGTCTCGGTGATTCTCAGTTTTTACAGATAAATGCTGAATGCGAGCTATTCAAGCAGACCTCTTACGTGTCAGAAGACATAGGCTCAAAGGCACCTTAATGTCTTCTGGTAATTGTGCTTTTCTTAAGGGATAAACTTGGGGCCAAACATGCTCTGTGCCTTGCAAAGGCCACTAGTCCACCTCAAATCCCATGCCGTGCTGTAGCTGGAGGTACTCTTTACCATGTGACATGCCCCAGCTGGAGGAACATCTCTCTGAAGGGTCATAGCATTTCTGAGTTCTAGGACTTTGTGCTCCTGTAGTACAGGGGCCCCGGACATTTTATAGGTCTTGCCTGCCTTGCGGCTGGAGCACAAGAAAATGTTAAAGCAAGCAGATCAAGCCCCTGCCCCGGATTCTACTCATAGGGCCTCAACGTGGGGCAAATGTTTTCTCAGTTACTGACACTTGGCACATACGGAGGCCTTCGAAAGAAGAATCTACTAAAGGTGAAGTCCACCTGGAAACCAACTTTTCTCATGAAGCTTTTGTAACGAAATGTGAATTTTTCCACATTCCCCTTAGTTCACAAGAGATTCACTCTAGAAATCTCAGTGTTTCAAGAATAAATAACGGCGCTGTGCTGCTGAAAGGCAGAGATAACACTTCGTTTGGGGCGATAACAAGGGAGATTAAACAGCCCTGGCTTCTGGGTTAGCACAAGGCGTCACTCCAACACCAGGAGGCTTCGTGGCATTTCCGCTCCTCAGCAGGGCTATACTCAGTAGGGATCTGTTAACCAGTTAGTTGCCATTTTTGAAACAGACACACATATCATGCATGACTGAAGAAACAGAGATGATGACTTTACCAATTACAGCATCAGAAGTGCTACCAAAAGGATCTGTCATAGGCAAGAGGTCAGGGAGCAGAAGAGAAGTGTCAGGAGATTTGAGTCCCTCGATTAGTTTTTCTAGGTTGGGCAGAGAAGTAAAGAGAAAGCAAAAATGCAATGAGATATTCAAGTAAGCCGACCATTTACCATTTTCTATACAAACACATTTTAGGGGTCAAAATTTTACATATATTCAGCATAAAAATAAATACTGCTAGTATCTTGTTAAAAATAGGCTCTCCAAGTTTAAAAATGATTATTTCCCCAAATGAAGTAGTCACTTTGTAAGGCATTCAAGATGCTGCCCTAAGTTTGTTTTTAAATTTGTGGTATAATTTACACTGAATAAAAGCCACCAATTTTAAGTGTACAATTTGATGTATTTTGACAACTGTACACATAAGCACCACGGAAATAATGAGGTAGAACAGTTCCATCACCCCAAAAAGGACCCTTGTGCCCCTCTCTAGTCAATGCCTTCCTCTTACCCCTAGACGCTGGCAGCAACTCATCTGCTTTCTGTCCTTATAGCTTTGCTTTTTCTACCATTTCCTACATAGTATGTAGTCTTTTCTGATGTCCTTCATTTAGCATAACGTTCCTGAGATTCCTCCATGTTGTGGCATACATCAGTAGTTTGTTTTATTGCTGAGTAGTGTTTCACTGTATGAATGGACCACATTTTGTTGACTCATTCATCAGCTGATGGATATTTGGTTATTTCCAGCTTTTAGCTATTAAAAATAAAGCTTCCATAAACATATGCATATAAGTCTTTGTGTATTCATATCTCTTCCTGGGCTTAGTTTTGAATCTCTCTCTCTTTTTTTTTTTTTTTGTCTTGCATTTAGAAATGGTTTATGACTCACCAAGAGAAGCAATGAAACCACACCTAAGTTAACTTTAACAATCATTTATTGTCTGCCAACCGAGAGCTTGTGACACCCCTGGTATACTCTTATTATTAAACTGCCAAATCTCACAAAATTCACCCAAGCCTGCAGATGGATTACTTTTGATGTCTTTTGGCTAAAAAAACAAAAGGACACGAGAAGCCACCAGATTTGTCACACCTGATAACTTAATGTGTGATAACACGGACACATTAAGGATCCTTCCAAGACAACTCTTTAGCCCGATCCATCAACAACTCTACCTGTAACCTATTAAAAGTAGAGCATTAGAATAAAGTTTCTCAAGTAATTAGAAAAAAAAAGCAGAGCATTAACTTGACACAAAGTAATGAATCATAGACTCTTACAGAAAGAAGGGAATTAAGAGCTCATACTTCCTTTTACTTACAAAGAGACTGAGACCACATACATTCTATAATTTGCCCAGTTAAAGGCCTGTCAACAATGTTTTTTCTATCAGAAAAATAAACTGCCTTTAAGATAAAGCTAGAATTAAAATGTCTGAGAAAAAGAAATGCAAAGTTCAAGTATGTGTGTATGACATTTTAATGAATCTGTATTCTTCTAGGCTATCAGGAATCAAGATAAGCAAAGATGAAATAGATATTCACTGAGGGACAGAAACCAAATTTTAGGTGGTCTGTAATCTAGGTGATCTATAACGACACAGATGAAACAAAATAATGGATTTTAGCGTCTTGGCAAGATAATTTGCTTTGGTACAGTTAACATACTGCAGAAAAAGCCATTTTTATACGTGAAACCAATTTACCATCTTTGAAATGTATAATATGTGGCTATCTTTGAATTAAATACCAACATGCTACATATCTCATTTATACCTAATTTTTATTGAAGGAAGGAAGGAAGGAAGGAAGGAAGGAAGGAAGGAAGGAAGCAGCCTCTCATCAGCAGGGGAAAAAAAACAGGGTTCTAACCAAGTATACAAGTGTAATAACATCAGCACTAATCTTGAACTGTACATGACATGATAAGAAAAGATGTTTAAAATATCCTGGACAATTTTCAGCATACTGGCAAAAGTAAGATGGTTTTCCCCAAAAGTCTGATTTTTCATTATTCTGAACACTAGCTTTTGTTTTATTCCCCCCACCCCGAAAGGTTCTCTCACTTAAAAAAAAAAAAAAAAAGTAATGATCTTCTATCACTTTTAGCACTCAGATATTTGCAATCTTGTGAAGCAATGGATAAAAAGTAAAGGCCCCAACATTACTTGTTTTTCATACAGCAGTTTGTCTTGGCCTCTCCAGTGACTGGGTGTGGCCCTGGGGCAGTTCCTGAAACAGATCTCCTTATCTGTAAAATACAGACACCTCCCCCAACCTTTTTGTATTAGTCACTCAAACATCATCTCTAAGCCTTTCTCCACCCTCCCTGCCACATTAGGAACTTTCTGGAACACTGTGCTTTCGCTTCTCCGGCAGCCCTGAAGGCAGGGAATGTTTCTTCTTAATTTCTGTGTCCCCAGTTCCTGGTTCCTTCTCGTCTCTCTGTCAAATCTCTGCCTTTTGGCTTCACTGGGGAGGTGGGGAGAACAGGGGATCAATGGCAAAAAAGCAGGTCCTTCAACAAGAATCTGATTTTTAAAATTAGCCATTAGCAAAAAGCATGAGGGTAAAAGGGTACGTGTGTGCATGCGTGCGTACCTGTGTTGTATCGTAAGATGGAATGGGGTGGGGTTGGGGTAAACTGCCACACTCTTTTCTGCCCAAACCTCGAAGTAACAGGCTGTTCACACAGATAATCTGGATGGTCAGTGCTGCTTAGGAATATTCAAATCTTAGAACTGTGGGAGGGAGGAGCAGGGGTCAGAGTAACATCAGGCAGAAAAACAGGAGTGAGAGTCCAGGGCCGCTGCATAAGTCACGTCAGCAGCCTGTGCAAAAATGGTTTCTTTCACTCCATGGGCTCTTGCGGCTGTCGGTTACTCAGTACTGACTCCCAGGTGCTATTATAACAACGGTTGTCACTTGCATTTGTAGAGTTCAATGTCAAACATTTTCATTCACTATTCACAAAAAAACCTGGGTTTGGGAATACTGATACAGTTGAGAGTGGACATCAGAAAACGTGAGAATGCGTGACTTGCCCAAAGTCACAGATGGGACATGGTAGAGCCTGGACTTGACTTCAACGTTTCCTCCACATGCTGCCTACAGGGTGTGCTTGGCTACATAACCAGAGGAGAAAGTGTTTTCACACAGACATGGTCCCATGCACAATGGTCAAGTTATAAAAGATATGTTAACACTGGAAGGAACTTTAGATCTTATCCAATTAGCCTTCTCATTTGCAGATGAGGAAACAGCTCCAGAGAGGTGAAGTAACTTGCCTAAGATCTTACAGCAAGTAAGCCACAGAGCTAGCTAGGACTGGGACCCAGAGCTTTATGTATAGAGATTCAATCTCCTGGTTTAACTAAGGCTTTGATTGCTTTAAAGTGTACAGACTCTTAGAAGATAAATTTTAAGCTATTACTGGTCATTTTTGGTCACTGTAAATGAAGAATGTGAGGACAGATTGTAATGGGAGGGAAAGATTGTAATGGGAGGTACGGGAGGCTGACAGTCTCTAAATCACAGCCTGGAGGCCTCCCAGGTGCATCAAGGTCTGGCTTTGATATCCTTCCTTTTATGAATTCTGGCCTCTCTCTCACATTTTTATAAAAACTCTCTGAGGCCATGTATCATCATGCCGGGGTGGGAAAGAGCAGAGAAGAGGCGGTGAATTTAGGAAACTATGCAGGAAGTGTTCTTTACATCCAAAACCTTGATCAAGTTCTACACGTATGACGAGACTTGTTGCTACATAATGAACAAAGACTTTTTAAATTTTACTTGAATCATGGGAAATGGCTTCTCTGGATGCAAAAACAAAACATATCTTCTAGGACAGTTCATACCTGAAATGTACAAAGACACACACTAATTCTCAATTATACAGAGTGACAGACGAACGAAAACCAGAAATAATTCATAAATTGTATTTTGCAATGATTTAATCCTCCTGAGAAACATTTAATCTTTTACTGTGATGCTATACATTTTCATTTGGGGTCTGCAAAATCCTCCCAAATGAATAAGCAACATGAAAGAGTCAAAGGGCCTGAGTTTAAGTTAGTTAAGTTACCTAACTTTTCTAAGCATCAGTTTCTCACCTGTAAACAGAGGATAGGAACTACTTTAAAGAGCTTTTAGGATTAAATGGGCATAGTTATCAGAATTAATGTGTGTACATGTGCATATAAATTGAAGTACTTAGGCCATAAAAGAGGATTAACATCTCCTTTAAGTAAGAGGACTGGATAGGTCAGCCGGCCACGGATGCTTGAGACTAGGTAGTGAAGGCAGGTGAAGTTCTAGATTTTACTCAAATGCCTTGGTATGAGAAGAGAATAAGCAAAATTCCTTGAATAAAGTGAAGTGGGAGGTGGAGGCAGCATGGTCTAGTAGAGGAAGAAAAGGTACTGAAAGCCAGGGGACCTGGGTTCTGCACTAAGTCTATGCGGCACTTTGGGCAAATCACTGTTTCTCTCTGGATCTAAGTTTTCTTATTGATAAAATGAAGATAAATGTAAAGGTGCTGTCCACCTCTAAAAGTTCAATCATCCAGTGTGAGGGGAAAAACAGGAAGTACGAACTGGCGGCTTAGAAGATGGACTGCTTAGCGATGACACTGGAACTCTGAACTGGTACTGATGGCAGGGAAGAACACCTGGAGGGCTCCTCAGTGACATGGGCAGGAGCTAAAATGCGTGGCCTCAAGGTGACAGGTTTTGGGAAATGCAGAGAGCTGTTCAACGTGCAAACTCAGCCCAGACATGAGTGGCCAGGAGAACAGGGTGACGAGGTGGGGGAATATCGAAGCTTGCTCCTCATTTGAAAAAAGAACAAACTGCAATTGTTTTCTACCTTAGTGTAAAAATAATACATGTTTATTGTATAAAATCTGGGAAATACAGATAAGCTAAAGGATAAAAGTAGGAAGAGCTTCAAGATGGCGGAAGAGTAAGACGCGGAGATCACCTTCCTCCCCACAGATACATCAGAAATACATCTACACGTGGAACAGCTCCTACAGAACACCCACTGAACGCTGGCGGAAGACCTCAGACCTCCCAAAAGGCAAGAAACCCCCCACATACATGGGTAGGGCAAAAGAAAAAAGAAAAAAACAGAGACAAAAGAATAGGGACGAGACCTGCACCAGTGGGAGGGAGCTGTGAAGGAGGAAAGGTTTCCACACACTAGAAGCCCCTTCGCGGGCGGAGACTGCGGGTGGCGGAGGGGGGAAGCTTCGGAGCCGTAGAGGAGAGTGCAGCCACAGGGGTGCGGAGGGCAAAGCGGAGAGATTCCCGAACACAGGATCAGTGCTGATCAGCACTCACCAGCCCGAGAGGCGTGTCTGCTCACCTGCCGGGGCGGGCGGGGTCTGGGAGCTGAGGCTCGGGCTTCGGTCGGAGCGCCAGGAGAGGAATGGGGTTGGCAGTGTGAACACAGCCTGAAGGGGGTTAGTGCACCATGGCTGGCCGAGAGGGAGTCCGGGAAAAAGTCTGGAGCTGCCGAAGAGGCAACAGAATTTTTCTTGCCTCTGAGTTTCCTGGTGCGCGAGGAGAGGGGATTAAGACCGCTGCTTAAAGGAGCTCCAGAGACGGGCGCGAGCCGAGGCTAAAAGCGCGGACCCCAGAGACGGGCATGAGACGCTAAGGCTGCTGCTGCAGCCACCAAGAAGCCTGTGTGCAAGGACAGGTCACTATCCACACCTCCCCTTCCGGGGAGCCTGTGCAGCCCGCCACTGCCAGGGTCCCGGGATCCAGGGACAACTTCCCCGGGAGAACACATGGCGGGCCTCAGGCTGGTGCAACGTCATGCTGGCTTCTGCCGCCGCAGGCTCGCCCTGCATCCGTACCCCTCCCTACCCCCGGCCTGAGTGAGCCAGAGCCCCCGAATCAGCTGCTTCCTTAACCCCGTCCTATCTGAGCGAAGAACAGACGCCCTCAGGTGACCTACACGCAGAGGTGGGTCCAAATCCAAAGCTGAACCCCAGGAGCTGTGCGAACAAAGAAGAGAAAGGGAAATCTCTCCCAGCAGCCTCAGGAGCAGCGGATTAAATCTCTACAGTCAACTTGATGTACCCTGCATCTGTGGAATACATGAATACACAACGAATCATCCCAAATTGAGGAAGTAGACTTTGGGAGCAAAGATATATACATTTTTTTCCCTTTTTCTCTTTTCGGGAGTGTCTATGTGTATGCTTCTGTGTGTGATTTTGTCTGTATAGCTTTGCTTTTACCATTTGTCCTAGGGTTCTGTCTGTCCGATTTTTTTTTTTTTTTTACTGTTTAAATTTTTTTTGCTTAATAATTATTTTTTATTTTAATAACATTATTTTATTTTATTTTACCTCTTTCTTTCTCTCTCTCTCTCTCTCTCTCTCTTTCTTTCTTTCTATTTTTTTCTCCCTTTTTTCTCCCTTTCTGAGCCGTGTGGATGAAAGGCTCTTGGTGCTCCAGCCAGGCATCAGGGCTGTGCCACTGAGGTGGGAGAACCAAGTTCAGGACACTGGTCCACAAGAGACCTCCCAGCTCCATGTAATATCAAATGGCAAAAATCTCCCAGAGATCTCCAACTCAACGCCAAGACCCAGCTCCACTCACCGACCAGCAAGTTACAGTGCTGGACACCCTATGCCAAACGACTAGCAAGACAGGAACACAACCCCACCCATTAGCAGAGAGGCTGCCCAAAATCATAATAAGTCCACAGACACCCCAAAACACACCACCAGACGTGGACCTGCTCACCAGAAAGACAAGATCCAGCCTCATCCACCAGAACGCAGGCACTAGTCCCCTCCACCAGGAAGCCTACACAACTCCCTGATCCAACCTTAGCCAGTGGGGGACAGACACCAATAACAACAGGAACTATGAACCTGCAGCCTGTGAAGAGGAGACCCCAAACACAGTAAGTTAAGCAAAATGAGAAGACAGAGAAACACACAGCAGGTGAAGGAGTAAGGCAAAAACCCACCAGACCTAACAAATGAAGAGGAAATAGGCAGTTTTCCTGAAAAAGAATTCAGAATAATGATAATAAAAATGATCCAAAATCTTGGAAATAGAAGAGAGAAAATACAAGAAACGTTTAACAAGGACCTAGAAGAACTAAAGAGCAAACAAACAGCGATGAAGAACACAATAAATGAAATTAAAAATTCTCTAGAAGGGATCAATAGCAGAATAACTGAGGCAGAAGAACGGATAAGTGACCTGGAAGATAAAATAGTGGAAATAGGGCTTCCCTGGTGGCACAGTGGTTGAGAGTCTGCCAGCTGATGCAAGGGATGCGGGTTCGTGCCCTGGTCTGGGAAGATCCCACATGCAGTGGAGCGGCTGGGCCCATGAGCCATGGCCGCTGAGCCTGCACGTCCAGAGCCTGTGCTCCGCAACGGGAGAGGCCACAACAGTGAGAGGCCCGCGTACCGCAAAACAAACAAACAAACAAACAAAAAATAGTGGAAATAACTACTGCAGAGCAGAATAAAGAAAAAAGAATGAAGAGAATTGAGGACAGTCTCACAGACCTCTGGAACAACATTAAACGCAACAACCTTCGAATTATAGGGGTCCCAGAAGAAGAAGAGAAAAAGAAAGGGGCTGAGAAAATATTTGAAGAGATTATAGTTGAAAACTTTCCTAATATGGGAAAGGAAACAGTTAATCAAGTCCAGGAAGCACAGAGAGTCCCATACAAGATAAATCCAAGGAGAAAGACACCAAGACACATATTAATCAAACTATCAAAAATTAAATACAAAGAACAAATATTAAAAGCAGCAAGGGAAAAACAACAAATAACACACAATGGAATCCCCATAAGGTTAACAGCTGATATTTCAGCAGAAACTCTGCAAGCCAGAAGGGAGTGGCAGGACATATTTAAAGTGATGAAGGAGAAACACCTACAGCCAAGATTACTCTACCCAACAAGGATCTCATTCAGATTTGATGGAGAAATTAAAACCTTTACAGACAAGCAAAAGCTAAGAGAATTCAGCACCACCAAACCAGCTTTACAACAACTGCTAAAGGAACTTCTCTAGGCAAGAAACACAAGAAAAGGAAAAGACCTACAATAATGAACCCAAAACAATTAAGAAAATGGGAATAGGAACATACATATCGATAATTACCTTAAATGTAAATGGATTAAATGCTCCCACCAAAAGACGTACACTGGCTGAATGCATACAAAAACAAGACCTATATATATGCTGTCTACAAGAGACCCACGTCAGACCTAGGGACACATACACACTGAAAGTGAGGGGATGGAAAAAGATATTCCATGCAAATGGAAATCAAAAGAAAGCTGGAGTAGCAATTCTCATATCAGACAAAACAGACTTTAAAATAAAGACTATTACAAGAGACAAAGAAGGACACTACATAATGATCAAGGGATCAATCCAAGAAAATATAACAATTGTAAATATTTATGCACCCAACATAGGAGCACCTCAATACATAAGGCAAATACTAACAGCCATAAAAGGGGAAATTGACAGTAACACATTCATAGTAGGGGACTTTAACACCCCACTTTCACCAATGGACAGATAGATCATCCAAAATGAAAATAAATAAGGAAACACAAGCTTTAAATGATACATTAAACAAGATGGACTTAATTGATACTTATAGGACATTCAATCCAAAAACAACAGAATATACATTCTTCTCAAGTGCTCATGGAACATTCTCCAGGATAGATCATATCTTGGGTCACAAATCAAGCCTTGGTAAATTTAAGAAAAATGAACTCGTATCATGTATCTTTTCCGACCACAATGCTATGAGACTAGATATCAATTACAGGAAAAAATCTGTAAAAAATACAAACACATGGAAGCTAAACAATACACTACTTAATAACCAAGAGATAACTTAAGAAATCAAAGAGGAAATCAAAAAATACCTAGAGGGCTTCCCTGGTGGTGCAGTGGTTGAGAGTCCACCTGCTGATGCAGGGGACACGGGTTCGTGCCCCAGTCCGGGAAGATCCTGTATGCCGCGGAGCGGCTGGTCCCGTTAGCCATGGCCGCTGGGCCTGCGCGTCTGGAGCCTGTGCTCCTCAACGGGAGAGGCCACAACAGTGAGGCCCGTGGACCGCAAAAACAAAAACAAAAACAAAAAAACCTAGAAACAAATAACAATGAAAACACGATGACGCAAAACCTATCGGATGCAGCAAAAGCAGTGCTAAGAGGGAAGTTTATAGCAATACAACCCTACCTTAAGAAACAAGAAACATCTCAAATAAACCACCTAACCTTACACCTAAAGCAATTAGAGAAAGAAGAACAAAAAAACCCCAAAGTTAGCAGAAGGAAAGAAATCATAAAGATCAGAAATAAATGAAAAAGAAATGAAGGAAACAATAGCAAAGATCAATAAAACTAAAAGCTGGTCATTTGAGAAGCTAAACAAAATTGATAAACCATTAGCCAGACTCATCAAGAAAAAAAGGGAGAAGACTCAAATCAATAGAATTAGAAATGAAAAACGAGTAGTAACAACTGACACTGAAGAAATACAAAAGATCATGAGAGATTACTACAAGCAACTCTATGCCAATAAAATGGACAACCTGGAAGAAATGGACAAATTCTTAGAAAGGCACAACCTTCTGAGACTGAACCAGGAAGAAACAGAAAATATGAACAAACCAATCACAAGCACTGAAACTGAAACTGTGATTAAAAATCTTCCAACAAACAAAAGCCCAGGACCAGATGGCTTCAGAGGCGAATTCTATTGAACATTAGGGAAGAGCTAACACCTATCCTTCTCAAACTCTTCCAAAATATAGCAGAGGGAGGAACACTCCCGAATTCATGCTATGAAACCACCATCACCCTGATACCAAAACCAGACAAAGATGTCACAAAGAAAGAAAAGTACAGGCCAATATCACTGATGAACATAGATGCAAAAATCCTCAACAAAATACTAGCTAACAGAATCCAGCAGCACATTAAACGGATCATACACCATGATCAAGTGGGGTTCATCCCAGGAATGCAAGGATTCTTCAATATACGCAAATCAATCAATGTGATACACCATATTAACAAATTGAAGGAGAAAAACCATATGATCGTCTCAATAGATGCAGAGAAAGCTTTCGACAAAATTCAACACCCATTTATGATAAAAACCCTCCAGAACGTAGGCACAGACAGAAACTTCCTCAACATAATAAAGGCCATACATGACAAACCCACAGCCAACATCGTCCTAAATGGTGAAAAACTGAAACCATTTCCACTAAGATCAGGAAGAAGACAAGGTTGTCCACTCTCACCACTATTATTCCACATCATTTTGGAAGTTTTAGCCACAGCAATCAGATAAGAAAAAGAAATAAAAGGAATCCAAATCAGAAAAGAAGAAGTAAAGCTGTCACTGCTTGCAAATAACATGATACTATACATAGAGAATCCTAAAGATGCTACCGGAAAACTACTACAGCTAATCAATGAATTTGGTAAAGTAGCAGGATACAAAATTAATACACAGAAATCTCTGGCATTCCTATACACTAATGATGAAAAATCTGAAAGTGAAATTAAGAAAACACTCCCATTTACCACTGCAACAAAAAGAATAAAATATCTAGGGATATACCTACCTAAGGAGAGAAAAGACCTGTATGCAGAAAACTAGAAGACACAGATGAAAGAAATTAAAGATGATACAAGTAGATGGAGAGGTAGACCATGTTCTTGGATTGGAAGAATCAACATTGTGAAAATGACTCTACTACCCAAAGCAATCTACAGATTCAATGCAATCCCTATCAAACTACAAGTGGCATTTTTCACAGAACTAGAACAAAAAATTTCACAGTTTATATGGAAACACAAAAGACCCCAAATAGCTAAAGCAATCTTGAGAAGAAAAAATGGAGCTGGAGGAATCAGGCTCCCTGACTTCAGACTATACTACAAAGCTACAGTAATCAAGACAATATGGTCCTGGCACAAAAACAGTAACATAGATCAATGGAACAGGATAGAAAGCCCAGAGATAAACCCACGCACATATGGTCACCTTGTCTTTGATAAAGGAGGCAGGAATGTACAGTGGAGAAAGGACAGCCTCTTCAATAAGTGGTGCTGGGAAAACTGGACAGTTACATGTAAAAGTATGAAATTAGAACACTCCCTAACACCATACACAAAAGTAAACTCAAAATGGATTAAAGACCTAAATTTAAGGCCAGACACTATCAAAATCTTAGAGGAAAACATAGGCAGAACACTCGACGACATAAATCACAGCAAGATCCTTTTTGACCCACCTCCTAGAGAAATGGAAATAAAAACAAAAATAAACAAATGGGACCTAATGAAACTTCAAAGCTTTTGCACAGCAAACGAAACCATAAAGAAGATGAAAAGACAACCCTCAGAATGGGAGAAAATATTTGCAAATGAAGCAACTGACAAAGGATTAATCTCCAAAATTTACAAGCAGCTCATGCAGCTCAATATCAAAAAAACAATCAACCCAATCCAAAAATGGGCAGAAGACCTAAACAGACATTTCTCCAAAGAAGATATACAGTCTGCCAACAAACACATGAAAGAATGCTCAACATCATTAATCATTAGAGAAATGCAAAGCAAAATGAGGTATCATCTCACACCGGTCAGAATGGCCATCAACAAAAATCTACTAACAATAAATGCTGGAGTGGGTGTGGAGAAAAGGGAACCCTCTTGCACTGCTGGTGGGAATGTGAATTGGTACAGCCACTATGGAGAACAGTATGGAGGTTCCTTAAAAAACTAAAAATAGAACTACCATACGACCCAGCAATCCCACTACTGGGCATATATCCTGAGAAAAGCATAATTCAAAAAGAGACATGTACCAAAATATTCACTGCAGCTCTATTTACAATAGCCAGGACATGGAAGCAACCTAAGTGTCCATCAACAGATGAATGGATAAAGAAGATGTGGGCACTATATACAATGGAATATTACTCAGCCATAAAAAGGAATGAAATTGAGTTATTTGTAGTGAGGTGGATGGACCTAGAGTCTGTCATACAGAGTGAAGTAAGTCAGAAAGAGAGAAACAAATACCGTATGCTAATACATATATATGGAATCTAAAAAAAAAAAAAGAAAGAAAGAAAAAAAAAAGGTCAGAAGAACCTAGGGGCAAGATGCGAATAAAGATGCAGACCTACTAGAGAATGGACTTGAGGATACGAGGAGGGGGAAGGGTAAGCTGGGACAAAGTGAGAGAGTGGCATGGACACATATACACTACCAAACGTAAAATAGATAGCTAGTGGGAAGCAGCCGCATAGCAGAGGGAGATCAGCTCGGTGCTTCGTGACCACCTACAGGGGTGGGATAGGAGGGTGGGAGGGAGGGAGATGCAAGAGATATGGGGACATATGTATAACTGATTCACTTTGTTATAAAGCAGAAACTAACACACCATTGTAAAGCAATTATACTGCAATAAAGATGTTAAAAAAATTATACTCCAATAAAGATGTTAAAAAATAAAAAAAAGGATGAAAATAAAACTACCCATAATTTCCCTTGTAGAGACAGTCACTATTGAGTTGTTAACAAATGCTCTTCCAACCTTTTCCTATAAACTCTGAACGTTCAATAAATATTTAAGCATACTCATGTGCTCTTCAGACAATGTAATTAGAAAAGAATTGCTAAGTCAATAAGGAAGTAAAATCTTAAAGGCCACGCTGTCCTCCCTGAAAGCTGTACTAACTGCTACTCCCACTAGCAGGATCTGAGTGTGTCCATTTTCTGATACCTTCACCAACCCTGAGGTGGTAGCTTTTTTTCATCTTTACCAATCTGACAGCAGAAGCTGCAGCACCTCACTGCTTTATAATTGGTACTTCTTGGATTCATCATGATGGTGAACCCTTAGAAAAATAGTATTTCCTGATAATTCATCTTTTGTCCTTTGTGAATTGTCTGCTCCTATTTTTCTGTTGGTGTGATTTTCTTATCACATTCCCAGTACTATAATCAGTTCTTTCTCAAGTCTCTAGGGTTCCCAAATAAAACTGAGTCAGGTTAAGAGCTTGGAAAAGCGCTGAAATCATGGTTAAAAGACTGAGAAGGTGGACCCCTGAAGAAAAATGGATGCAGAATTAGTTAGCCTGGACCGTGGAAACCGAGAGTGCTTTTAAAGGAGAGGATTGTTAGTACTTTGAAATGAAGGGGGGAATGAAAGGGTCTTCTCTTCTGAGCACCTCCCCTCTCCTTAAACATAAGTCAAATGGCGTGAGGGATTAGGGGAAGAGAGGAGGGGGCAGCTGCTAGAGTTGGAGACAGGGATTAATCCATTTCAGATTCTCATACCGCTCCTCTCAAGACTTAGTAACTGAAAATATAAATCACAGAAAAGGGTACAAATCCTTCATAAACCAGTCTAAGGCCAGACAGTCAGAACCACTTCCTGGCAGGAGACCAGGATATACTGCAAGTTGTGAGCTTTTTCTCTTTTAAAATATCAAAGATGAGGGTAGATGTCTATTTATACAGGCTAGTAGGACTAAGGGCTTGCTCACGGCCCATTGCAACCCTAGTTAGGACTACGGCTATGAGGACTAAAGCAGACTGAACTTACAGACATGGAAGAGCCAGATGCAAGCCCCATCGATAAAGATGATTTGGCTGCTACAGCTTTGTGGTTCTGGAAATTTACGTCTTGTCTAACTTGGGGTGTAAGCCCTGATGTCTTGCAATGAGAGATGCTGTTTTTAGAATTTTGTTGCTCTAGCTCCTATCACTGAGAAACCAGACACTAAACCACCTGTGACATCTGCAAGCTGGAATCAAAAGTCAACCACCATGACCCATTCATTCCGAGTCCATTTTAGAGAACTGAATCCGTGGGAGGAAAAACTTTCCAGAGTAAAGACACATACTCTGATCAACCTTGGACTTTTAAAATATCACAAGACAGCAATTGGAAGTGAGGGAGATGCCAAGCAAATAGCTCTGAGAGGAATGCCTATCTTGACAACAAAGCACTGAGAAAACACAGCTCCTCTTGCTTACTTTTCAAGAGAACACGGAGTGCCATAAGCCAAGAAGTACTTTTTTAAAAACAGTTGTTAATTCTAGGAAGGGCACTTACGGGGCAACTAATGCATTCTTGCTCAGTCTTGTGGAACACTGATGTTGAAAGGTCAGTATTAAGGGGTTGCTATAAAAATCTTTTCCTCAAACTCTGAGAACTGCTGGCGGGAATGTAAAAGGGTATAGTCACTGTGGAAAACAGTATGGCAGTTCCTCAAAAAATTAAAAATAGAGTTAGGTTCTAGTAATTCTATTTCTGGGTATGTACCTCAAAGAGTCTTGAGTTTTGAAGAGATATTTGCACACTCACGTTCAAAGAAGCATTATTCACAGTACCCAAAAGATAGAAGCAACCCATGTGTTAACTGACAGATGGATAAACAAAACACAACAGAGTATTATTCAGCTTTAAAAAGAAATTCTGACATATGCTACAACATGTACGAACCATGAGGACATTATGTTAAGTGAAAAGAGCCAGTCACAAAAGAACAAATACTGTGTAATTCCACTTATATGAGGCACCTACAGTAGTCAAATTCATAGAGACAGAAAGTAGAATGGTGGTTGCCAGGGGTTGGGGGGAGAGAGGAACGGAGAGGTACTGTTTAATAGGCAGAGTTTCGATTTTGCAAAATGAAAACAAGTTCTGTGGATGCATGGTGGTGATGGCTGTAAACAATATAAATGTACTTGAGGCCACTGAACTGTCCACTTTAAAATGGGAAATTTTGTGTTACATATACTTTACCACAATTTTTTAAAATGATTAAATCTTTCCACCAATTTTCAGAGAAAATTCCTCAATCTTCTCTACCATTTTTTTAAACCTTTGATACCACCTATAGCTTATCTGTTCCCTAATACAAATAAAAGGCAAAATAAATGAACACACAGCATATGAGCATCAGTGAAATACTTTGAGGCTCCCTAGAGCTAGGCTTCGTGTGGCAGCTTTATGAGCACACAAATGCTCGGCTGTGATTTTTTTATGCCAGATTTTCTAAGAAAATTTGTTTTACAATGCTTTGGAAAAGAAAAATACTCCTTAAAAAAGAAAGAAAAACACCTCCAATTATCCAGTGTCCCTTCACTTAGAGTTTAACAATGGCTGATATCAAGGAATTCTACTTTGACGGCTCTGAGTTGTGCAAAGGTCATAGGTCATAAGAGCCAGTTTCATGTCTGTAAGACAAAAATACCATTGCTAAGACTTCTTGATAACTAGGACTGCGCCCCTGGGAATAAGGGCCTGGAACCAAAGCTGTTATAGCACTTCCTATCTTTATACTAATTCAGAGTTCCCAAAGCAATTTCAAATACATGATTTCATCTGAGCCACACAAGCCAGTCCGCAGGTAGGTTCTACTATGGCCAATGCTGAGGAGGGGGAGAACACAGAGTTTGAGTGATTTGACCAAAATCACTTAGCTACTAAGTGGCTAGAACCAAGCTCTTACAAGTTCAAATCCATTCTTGTATCTCCCTAACCCTTAAATTTAGCTCTCTAGTCAAAGGATTTATTGAGCTGGGATCTGTCCCCAAACGACCCCTCGCTGTGTGGGTGCTGTGAGCCACCAGGAAGAAGGAGCACAGTCACAGCAGCACTAAGGCCTCACTTCCTTACTCACGAAGAGAGAGATTACTGGACATACCCACTGGTCAGTATTATTTCTGGCTCAAAGGAAATCATATGTGAAAACATTTAAAAAGCATAAAATAAAATGTTAAGTCACAAAAGGCATAGTTGTCAGGAGGCTAAGGTTCCATGATTCTCACCATCAGGAAGGCTGAGTGTGGGAGGGAAGCATGTATGTAAACCCAACCAACCAACCAACACACCTAACCGGTGTCCACCACCGGTGGAGGGAGTGACAAACTGCTTGCTTTGAGGGGCAGGAGACAAACCTGCAGTCTGCCAAGGTACCAGAGACCGCAGACTCTCGGCCCTTTCCTCACTCGGGCATTTCAAGATGCTGAGGAAGGATACAGGGATAAAGGAGCTATATAACAATGTGCTACAGGCTGGGCATATAACAGTAAATAAGGTAATCAAAGACACAGTGGTCACATGCCATACTTAGCTCAGATCCTGGAGAGCATCATGAAAGGAGGAGCTGAACAATCTGCTGAGCTTACCTACTACTTTCATCCCAGGGTTTGGCAGCTTCCTGACATGTGGGCTGTGCCTCTGTTTATGCCCCCTCAAGAGTGGGAAGGAGGCCTGGCTAGGGGTTGGCGGACTCAGAGACGGAAGGCTATGGAGATAGTAGTCTGGTGTAGCTGGGGACGGAAATGGAGGGTAATGGGGCTGCCAAAAGCCTTTCGGCCTCAGGTTTCATTTACTTCATTCATCTAATCTGCAAATACTCACTGAGTGCCAGCTACACCCCGCAGTGTTCTCAGCATTAACGGTACACTGGTAAATAAGACAGACAAGGTCCCTCCCTCAGGACACTGGCATTCTGGTGGAGAAAGAGGAATGAACAAGTAGAAACAGACAATGTCATGATAAATGCTAGGAAGAAAAAAGCCACGGGGTGTGAGTGACAGTGCCCGTGGGACCACGTCGGGCCTCTCCGAGAAGACAGCAATTAAGCAGAGACCCAAATGTCAAATGACAAGAAGGAAAAGCTTTCCAGGCAGAGTACCAGAAAGTGCAAAGGCCCTGATGTGGGAATAAGCTTAGCTTAGCTTATTGGAGGAAAGACTGAAGGGAAGAATGCTATGAGCTCAGGTTAGAAGGGTAGCCAACGGCCAGACTAGTCAGGGTCTTGTAGGTATGGTAAGAAGCCTGGATTTTGTGCTCAGTGATTTGAGAATTCACTGGACTGCAAAGGAGTGACATGTCTGATTTATGCTTTCATCCTCTGGCTTGTGCCAAGAGGTCACCCTTCCAGTTCTGCAGTCCATGGGCTATCTAGGTAAGAGCAAGGCATGGACCAAAAGGGGTACCAAAGGGAGAAGGCCTCAATAATCCCTTTTTCCTTGTCTGATATTATGACTGCCACAAAAGGGAGGAAAAAGAAGCCAGTGGGCCCTAGCTCGAGTTTACAGCCCATCCTTTCTAGCCTTCTGCTTGAAACTGGCCTGTCTTGGCCCTGCCGGGCATGCCTGATGAATGCAACAGAGAAAAGGACCTCTGTTGATTCTTTCTTCTCTTTTCTTTAACTACCATATCCTGAATCATTCCCTAGTGACTTTAGATATTTTTGACCTACCTCCAGGTCCAGCAAGCTACAAAGTTACACAATACTACCTGATCAGGGCAAATTTCTTCTTCCTCTTAGAAGGGTCAACAAACTACTTAAAGAAATAAAAACTATCTTGGGAACCTAGCTGTGGTCTGTCTTAGTAAGTAGAGGATATGCACATCACAATCACTTCTGATCTTAAGGCAATCAATCAAATAAATCCCTCTGACATTTTGGGAGAGAAGAAAAACCAAGCAGATTCTTTTAGTTTAAGACTTTTAGTTTAAGAAATCGACAGGGGTAAGAATGGGAGAAAAGAAAAAACTATCAGCAGCAAAATGACTGTCAGCTGTTTCTAAGGAGCTGGATCTATTTGCTTTTTCAAAGAGACTGAAAAAGAAGAGAAAGGGTGGCTTCTGTTCCTCACATTCTGCTCCCCTTCCCCCAAAAGGATGGGGAGGGGAGCGCGAAGAGAAATCTTTGGCATTCACGAACTCCAAATGGAAAGCATCCAATGATATTGTTTCAAAAGCTATTTCAATCAGACCACACTAACCGTTTCTTACTTTTTTAGACTGCTTACTTAAAAATCGGTACAGAGCAGACAGTAGGGGAGATTAGAATTACTTATTTCGATGACGAAGAGTCAAGCCCAGATAGTGGAAGGTAGTGGAACCGAGGTCTCCTGACTCACACTCCCTATCAAATTTTATTATGTATTTGTATCTTTTAAAAATAAAAGCACATTATAGCAAAATAGGAACAGGAAGTCACTCATAATCCAATCATTATACTACACCATTAGCATTTTGGTCCTTCTATCATAGGCTTATAGGTTCCCCCCCCTTGTTATAATCACACTGAACTAATGCTCTTCGCGATACACAGGCCCTTTATATTACCATTAACACAGTCAAGGATATGAAACTTGAGACTGATAAGATGTGGAATACAACTTGGTATAATCTGAGCTGAATTTATTATCTTTGCTAAGGACTAGTGACCCCACAAGAGAATTTTGCCCCTCTTATTGAGACAGTAAAAATATACAACAGCACCTATTAACAGGTATTGGAATTCAGGTCCTTTTCCTGGAGTGTTTAAAACGGAACTCTCAAGAAGCCCTGGGATGTAACTTAACTTCAGATCAGTTTTATTTACCTACCTGGTGCATCAGGTACTTGAAGAGGAATGAAAGGATCAGATACACTTAGAAGAGGAAGGCTAGAATCCACAGTCTGCCCACCCTTCCTTTTTTCAGCTGGAATTGGTTGGAGGGGAAGGAAGGGTCAAGAAGAGAGAGAAAAAAAGAGAAAAGCAGAAAACATCAAGTAAATCCAGATGTACTTACCATCTATTAAGCCAACTCCAATTATAGAGTAAGTCTAAATTTAGAGGCAGAATAAAGAAATATGGGTGGATATAATTCAATGTAATAGCAAAGTATGTCTAAGATGTACAATCTGGTCCTTGCAACGTAGTCTGAGATGCAATTAATGGTAAAAGTAGGATAGTCGTACATCTGAAATTCCATGTCTTCCTTGGATACTGCAGTCTATAGTGATCTCTGTCAGAATTCCTACTGCAATTACTACTACCCTTATCACACATTTTGGTAGGTAAACAAACTGTGTCTATTTTGTAACTTAGAATATGTGTATAGGTACTTCCTATGTGCCCATTTCCCTCTTGAGGTCCTTTAGGGACTGAGTCCTATTCTATTACCATAGGTCAAATGTAGTGCTAGGTAGACACAAAGAGACAGAAACAGATTTCTTCCCTATTGGAAGGTTAGATAAACCCTAACCTTTGGACTACATCTACCATACTATTGGCATTCATCCTATATTTGGCAAACTTCTAGATTTACAGAAATCTATATACCCTATGGAATATCAGAGCCTGAAGGGATCTCAGCACTTTCTATCATAATTTTCTTATTTTCCAGAAAAAAAAGTGAAGCCCAGAAGTTAAGAGACTAGACAGAGGTCCACCAGCAGACCCAGGATCAAAACACAGGTCTCCTGGCTCCGTCTTTACCATTCTTTACCTTGCATTTTAATAATGAGTTAGTTCCTGAATTAAAATCTAATTTAGCCTTTTATAAAGTGGATTAAAAAAAACCTTTTAATTTTCAAGTAATTGTAGAATCATAGGAAGTTGCAGTACATAGAACTCTGTGAACCCTTCAACCATCTTCCCCCAGTGGTGAGTTCTTATACAACCATAGTTCAATATCACTGACATCAGGGCAATTCTGTTAACTAAACTCTATTCAGTTTTCACATGTACTCACATTTGTGTGTGTGTGTTTGTGTGTTTATAGTTCCTTGCCATTTGACAGTATGTATAAATTAGCCTAAGCACCAAAACAATGATACACAACTATTCCATCAAACAAAAGAACTTCCTTGTACTCCTTTATAGTCACACCCACTCCTTACTCCTGTCCCAGTCTCTATAATTTTGTCATTTTAAGAATATCATTCAAGTGGGCTTTTAACTAAGCTTCTTTAAAGGTCTGTGGAGGAAGAGAAGGGTTAAAATCACTGCTCTTAGTCTCTGAAATATTTTAAAATGAGATACAATGAAATATATTAAAAGAAAAAGAACAAATTATGAAATTGAATGTATAGTATAATTCATGTTTGAAAAAAGTATGTACAAAGAAATAAAACTATGGACATAAATATTGTTAAATGTTAGTAATGCTTTCCTCTTGGAATGGGGTCATGAGTTTTTCAATCTTGCTTCCTTGGGGTTTTAGCAAATTAATGTATATAATTTATCAACAGAAAAATACAATAAGTCCCCTACATATGACCTTCAAGTTGAGAACGTTCAAAGATGTGAACATGCGTTCCTATGTCCAATCACGTAAGTTAGTTCACGCGTCTGGTGTACATTGTCATGTGCAGCTTGCCCTCATCTCCTATTGCTAACGATCCTTCAGCTCTACCATCTCCCACCTCCTCTCCCTCCTCCAGTCAGTAACTCTTCTTGCCTGTTCACTAGATGCCAGCCCCTGTATGCCAGCTGTTGTACTGTACCACTGTACTTTCCAGGGTACTGTATTGTAAGATTAAAAATGTTTTCTTTATTTTTTGTGTTTGTTTTTTATGTATCATTTGTGTGAAAAGTATTATAAACCTATTACAGTACAGTATTATATAGCTGACTGTGCTAGTTGGGTACCTAGGCCAACTTTGGTGGACTTACGAACAAATTGGACTTATGAACAAACCGGATTTACGAATGTGCTCTTGGAACGGAACTCGTTCATATGTAGGGGACTTACTGTATTTTAAATAAAGAGGCACAATGTCAAGTTTTAATTGTCTGCCTGTTCCTCCTCTAATGTATGAACACAGTTTAGCAACATTTTTGCAGCTTTTACCATAAAAATGTTAAGGATAACCCTTGTGTCATCCTCCCCAGCTCATCACCAAATTTCCTGCTTCTCTCCTCTCTTGGTTAGTTAGAAGGTTTCAAATCAGTGAACGGTCTGAGCTTGATTAGAAAACTTGGAGAAAATGGTGCCACCCTGAACTTCATACAGTGAGGACACACTAATTTCTGGGATTTAGATATAATTTTATTTCATTTGTAAAGAATGAAGATTCCTCTTCATTCACACCACAAATGCAAATGAAGGGAAAATACCAAACGTTCATAGAAAAGTGCTGGATAAATTGAGGAAAATACGAAGATGTTTTGTAATGCCTGTAAAAGCTTAGTGTCACTGATTTATAAGATTTCTGAGATGTGGTTATAACTACAGCTTCTGCGCTGGGCTGCCCAGGGACAAATTTCTACTCTGTCATTCCCCACCTATGACCTTGGGCAGGTCACTTAGCCTCTCATGGGCTGTTGTGAGGGATCACTGGAGATAATGTGCATAAAAGCACTTACCCAGTGGGCTTAGCACGCAGCATGTACTCAACATATGTTTGCAGGTATTACTGTCCTAACTACTCAAATATGTGTTTTCTAATGGCTGGGCCATTAAAAAAAATACTGCCATTTACAACCTTCAAAGTTAAGCATTACGGGGAGAAGAGGCAAAAATAAAAGCAAAAAACAACTCTTTAAAAAATAGTTCATACAGACAAAAAACAAAACATAAAATGTATGATAAGAAAGAATTAGGCATTAAAAGTGGAAGTGGATGGAAAATGATTAGGGACATCTGTTATTAACATCGGTGAATCCAAGCTCCTATCCTTTGGCAAAAAGCGACTCCTTTCCTTCATTCAACAAATGTGTACTGAGCCAAGCACTGTACTAAACGCTGGGATTCAGCATCAAAGAAGACCCTCCTAGGGCTTATTCCATGACCCCCTTTCCAGGGAAACTATATCCTACCCAGCACCATAACTAGTCATCATTGTGACATTTTATCTCAAGGACAATGACCAATGCTTTATACATTTGGTATATTTAGTCAACTATTTGGCATATCCAACTTTAAGCACTTTCAACCAGACCAAAATACCAATAAATTTAAAAATTAGGGCTTCCCTGGTGGCACAGTGGTTGAGAGTCCACCTGCCAATGCAGGGGACACGGGTTCGTGCCCCGGTCTGAGAGGGTCCCACATGCCGCGGAGCGGCTGGGCCTGTGAGCCATGGCCGTTGAGCCTGCACGTCCAGAGCCTGTGCTCCGCGACAGGAGAGGCCACAACAGTGAGAGGGCCATATACCGCAAAAAAAAAAAAAAAATTAAAAATTATATAGACCAGACAACAAAGCTAAAAATAAAAAATAACACACAAAAAATTTTCACTATTTAATATTAAAAAACACACCTTCCAAATAATTCCAATGCCTGTTCCAAAATATTAACAATGAGAACATCATATGAAGACTTATGGGATATGGTTAAAACATGAGTTTTTTCTTACAAGGGAAACACACAGCTATTAGAAAGCACTCTCAGTAACAGTGTAATCCTCAAAGGCTGGGGTGGGGTGGGCAACTGGAGCAAGAAAGAGGCAAGAGAATAGTAGATTCTCTGTGAAAAAGTCTTCCTGGAAATTATAATTAGCCTTACTCCCCACTCTCATGCCAGATGAAAATCACTGTTATATTGAGAGAAAAACTCTAAATACTTTTTTTTAAAGAATTAAAAAAAAATTTACTATGTGTTCTTGAAATCAGCAAAAGTGAACCTAAGAAAAATAGGGAACTGTAATCAAAAAGATAAAGGCAAAAGATAAAGAATTAGACAACAGAAAAAGAGTAGTTCTATAGAGTTGTCTTTGAAAGGTAATAAAATAGCAAATCTCTAGCTAGAATTACCAAGAAAAAGAGAAACACAAATACATACAATAAAATTGATGTATGCAAAGAAAATATTATAAAAGATTTAAATGTATTCTTCTATTTTATTAAAAAAAATTTGAAACTAGATGATTTTCTAGGACATTATTATTAAATTTGCCTTATTATGAGGCAGAAAACCTGAGAGAGGAAGTTCTAGAGCCAGAGGGTCGGTGTCCCAGGTCTGCTACTTACTAGCTATGTGACCCTGGGAAAGAGACTAGCTGTGCTCAGTTACCTCAACCATAACTGATGTGGGGATGATGTGGCAACCTCGGAGGGTTGTTGAGAGGGTCAGATAAGATAATACTTGCATAGGACAAATGACAAACTGGGAGAAAAGTTTACAATATGACACATGAAGAGCTCTTACATATTAATAAGAACAAAATAAACACAGCACATTAAAAAAAAAAAAAGGACATGAACAACACAAATCCCAAAAGAAATAAAAATGGCCAGTAAACAATGTCCTCTGTCTACAGCCTCTGAGCTGGTCTGTCTGGGAAAAACAGGTGAAAATTACTCATTCATTGTCGACTGAAATAAAGTTTGTATAGCATTCTTGGAGGGCAATTTGGAAATATGCACCAAAAGCCTTAATTACACATATCTTTTGATTTAGCAAATAATCCCCTAAAAGCTATCTTAAAGAAATTTTAAAGGATATGAATAAAAATTTGGCTTCAAGAATGTTTATGTGGTGAAAATTAGTAACAACCTAAGTATTAATCAAAGGGGATGTTAAATACAATGTTATTGTTCTTCCATTAAAAATCATGTTGTAGATTAGTATTTATTGAGGTGGAAACTACTAACTCCCATAGAACGTTTACAGAATGAATAACAAACTCCTGCATAATACCCAAGAGAAAATACTGCAGAGGCCATATTATCTCAATGCAATGAAAATATATCCTAAATAACTCTAGGGTAAAGAAATCAAAACTTAAAATTTAAAATTTAAAAACATCCAGAAAAGAATGAGAATAAGAGAGCATTACAGGGACTTCCCTGGTGGTCCAGTGGTTAAGAATCCACCTCCCAATACAGGGGACACGGGTTGGATCCCTGGTCGGGGAACTAAGATCCCACATGCCGTGGGGCAACAAAGCCCACGAGCTGCAACTACTGAGCATGTGGGCCATAACTACAGAGCCCGCATGCTGAAACTACAGAGCCCACGTGCTATGGAGCCCTGCACCACAACTACAGAGCCCACACGCCGCAACTACTGAGCCCACGCACCACAACTAGAGAGAAGCCTGAACACCATAGCGAGGAGCCCACGCACCACAGCGGAGGATCCCACATGCTGCAAGGAAGATTCCGAGTACCACAACTAAGACCCGATGCAGCCAAAAATTAAATAAATAAATAAATAAATAAATAGAGCGTTACATAGCAAATGTTATGGAATAACAGCCAAAGTTCTAATCAGAAATAAATTTACGAGGTTAGAAAAATACTGATACACCCAAAGAAAGCAGGAAGAATATGAAAAATTAAAAGCAGAAATTAATCAATATAATTAAAAAGATCAATTTTGAAGGATATCAAATTCCATATCCTACAAAGAACATATTCAAAACCTCACATCCATTGCTGAGGAATTTATAACAGTAAAACACTGACATCAAATTAATGTTTAAAAAAGAGGTACCTGGTTAAATACATTAGGATGCATCCACATAAAGGAATTTAATGTAGATATTTTAAAAGTTATATTCGAGGAGCTTCTTTAATGATATGGGGGAAAGATGTCAAATTTTGTAAGCAAAAAAAATTAGGCTTTAAAATATGACTATAAAAATGTACCTTAGAGTCATAAACTGAGGCTGAAAATTGTGCACAAAATTGTGGACACATGTATTTTTGTGAAAGAGAAGATCTGTAACTTCCCTTAGATTCACAAAGATATCTGTGACCCTAAAAAGGTTAAATGCCACTAACAGACATCCAAATGGTATTGCTATGCTAATTTCTCAGGGGTGAGATCATGGGGCTCTTAACTTTCTTCTCTATGCTCTTCTATAAATTACTAAATATGTATATTATTTATTAATAAAAGGGAAAATTAGGTTTTTATAATTACTTCTAGAATTTTTTTAAACGTCTCATTTAAAAAGGTATCTCGCTTCCGCCACAGCAGCCATTAAAGAGCAGCAGCCATGGCTCTGCGCTACCCCATGGCTGTGGGCCTCAACAGGAGCCACAAGGTGGCCAAGAACGTGAGCAAGCCGAGGCGCAGCCGCTGCCACGGGCCCCTCACCAAGCACACCGAGTTTGTGCGGGACGTGATCCAGGAGGTGTGCGGCTTCGCCTCTTACGAACGGCGGGCCATGGAGCTGCTCAAGGTCTCCAAGGACAAGCGGGCCTTCAAGTTCATCAAGAAAAGGGTGGGGGGACACATCTGTGCCAAGAGGAAGAGAGAGGAGCTGAGCAATGTCCTGGCCTCCATGAGGAAGGCAGCAGCCAAGAAGGACTGAGCCCTTCCCCTCTGTGCACAATAAAACTTTTTCAGAAAAAAATAAAAATAAAAAGATATCTCCCTGTCCCCGTAAGCACACACACACATGCACAAAAACACAGCATAGAAGAGACTCAGATATAGGATAGAGCATCTAATTCTTAGAACTCTTCAAGTCATTCCAAAGAACCTAAGCAATTACAAGAGATTAACAGAGTGATGTTCCTGAAATTTAGAAATATTTGCTGAAAAACATGTATGTGGACTTGAGAGAACAAATCCTGTATATTACTGCCAGATCACCCTGCCATTCTAATTCAAAGTGATTCTAGATCTTTTTTTATCCCGATCTTTTTATAGGAAATCTTCAGAATGAAGAAAACTATGTTACCACCAGGATCTGGGGCTCACTGCCATGCTAGGGTTATCTGTGGACTGGAAACCAGTGGGAAGGTCACAACAGTGAGTCTTGAGTTTCAGGTGTTCGCCATACTAACCAGTTCCAGCAGAAAATGAGGAAGCGGCAAAAGTATCACCTTGGCTTGGTTGAAAGCCTGGGATCAAACTCTCAGCTGAGCCTCCAAGCTTCTCAGGATGTTTGCCTGGAGGGACAAAATACCACTCGGTTCATCCCAGCAGAATCCCATGATGCACACACAGGCCAGGGGTGAAGGGCACCCTCCAAACCGACAGCTAGACTTGACTCATTTTACTGCATTATGGCAACACCTTGGCTATTCAGAGGCCCTTGTCTGGTCGCTGCAGTAACTGAGAAACAGCTGAGGAAAGAAAGGAAGTCTAAAGCTCTAAAGCTTGAGGACATTACTCAGAGCACAATGCCTCCAGCCTTCACTCTGAATCGATTTATCTCTACATCATTCTAATGAGTTTGATGATCTGTTTTCCATGTTGAAAGTAGTTATGAGAGCAAAAGAGAAGACAGATGGCAGTAGTGAGATGCTATGAGGGACAGGCACAATGACAATGGCTTAATGTAAAAGCCAACAGTTGAACAACAAGAACAGTGACAGGAAATTACTAAAAATAGATACAAGAATTTTAAAATTTGGGAGTCACTTAATCAGGTGCAAAATACTAGTTTTCAACAGCACATGAAGGCATTTCTGTTTACAGTCTAGAACAGTAACTGGCATACGTAACAATGAAACAAATTGACAATAAATGTCAAAGAAAGTTAAATCTTATGCCCTATGAAGAAAAAAAAAGGCAAGAAGTGTATGGATTTTTAAAAGATGTCTATAAAATTATAAAGCTAAAATGTTTGGTCAAAGTTCGTATCATTCACTCCGTTCTGATCATTCCTTTACCCTGTGCTTTTGTCTGCACTGAGGTACTTTTTTTGAACTGTATCATACTGTAGAATTTTCCCAGGGTGTGTGCTGTTGTTTTCCAAGGTGTATGTGTGTCTGTGAGTGGGTATCTTGCCTTCCAAATTAGACTGTGGATTTGAGGGTAGAAATGGTACCTTCTGTTTATTTGATCTCCGCTCCAGGGTCAGTCAACCGTAATAGAGAATTCTGATCATGAAGATTCAGTGTCTACATGAGGGCACACTCTCGTGGGTAAGCAGCTACGACTTTCTGGGATAATAAACCCACTTAGGACAAGGTACCATCACATTCCTCCAAGGAGTGAACATGCTTGACACTATCATCCTGATCTATGCTACCAAATCTTTCCTAAAAGTTTCCCACTCTCCTTGCTGCCACCCACAACAGACCAGGATTTCCTAAGGATGAAGAGACTTCGGTGCCCTAGTAAAAATACAGGCTGATTTGTGCATACACTTCAAAATCAAGTCTTTGAAGGAAAGAAAGACCCAAGCCTACATTTTCACATGCGTACCCCTCTAGAGTTAATCACAAAAAGACACCAATTACTCACCTTCCCCCAGCTTGGCAAAGTCCTTGTTCAGCAGTTCTTCAGCTGTGAGTTTGGAGAAATTGTCGTCGTCAAAGGGATTCCATGTAGAACCTTCTGAAGGATTATAAACGTTTTGCTGGGAGGCCCGAGGGGAGCCTGAAGGAGTGGTGGTTGCAGACCTAGGTAGGTTCCCACCCCCACGAAATAAAAAGACATATCAAGGTTGAAAAGGGTCAACCTATTTTCTCTTTGTTTCAAGAGCAAATTATTTTATAAGTCAAACCATTATTTTCTACAGTATGTTTCTAAAAGGGCTTCCCGTAGCAATGGAACAGTTTCCAAAGATGCCCTTTCCACTGTGTGAAACAAACATCTCCCTTTCTTTTGTGATTCACTGTCTCCCGCTACATCTTTAACCTCTTGCTTAGATTTTTGGTCTCATCTGCAAGTTCTTTCAATTCAGGATCCCAAAGCCACCTGTTCTTAGGCTCGTGCATCCTGTGGTGACCACTGTAACATTCACAACAGCTCCAGAGGGGCTGCCGCCTATTCCGGCTGCCTCGCATCTGTCAGGATCCAGCATCAGTGGACACCATCACAGTTAAAGAGCAACAAAGACATTTACCGCCATCTTGAGCCCCTGGGTATCATCACCTGATTTTCTTCTAAAGTCCCTCTTGATGCCCTTTGCATTTACCTAATGACTCAATTTAAAGATTTTTAACTTCCGTATATGGTTCCAAGAAAGCTGAGAGCCTGACACTGCATTTACGCAACAAACACTCACTGCAATCTACCTGATGTCAGGCACAGAGCCTGTCACCGGATTTACAAAGGTTGATTAAGCCACGGTGCTTGCTGTGGATGAACTTGCAGGCTAGGTCTGCTAACCATACAAATAAATAATGATAATAGAGTGTGATACATGCTCAAAAAAGGGTTCAGACAAAATTATATATGATACCAGAGGAAGGGTCAAAGAAAATATAACCTCCAACATGGATCTTGATGAATAAATAAGCATTTCCTAAGTGGACCAGGAGGAGAGTGGCAGTTCCACCAATGTGATATAATAGTCCTTGGTCTGTTAACCAGTCGGTTCAGATATTATTCTACAGGCAATGGGGAGCCAATGAAATGTTATCAGCATGGAGAGATTTGATCAGATCAAGAATTTAGAAAACACATGATACAGTATGGGATGGAAGACAGACTGGAAACTGTGAGGCAAGTAGGAAATTATTTCTTAAGATCAGTCTGATCTACAGGAAAATTCAGTTCTCAATAAACACAGACACTCACCCCTACATATACATCTACACACAACTACATACACATGCAAAAATCACACAGCAATGTTCCCCAGCAGCCCTTGCCCACAAAAGCAGTACATACTTGGACTTATTGAGACTGGCCTCAGCTGCAGCTGCTTGGAGCAGCTGGGTTGATTTGCTGGCAGGGACCCCAAAGACTGCGCTGTGGGTCACGTCGCTGAGAATCCGCCTGTGCCCAGCACGCTGGGCCTTGGGGGACGATGGAGGAGTGAGAGATCCGAGTTTCTGCCCCTGGATGGTAGGAGGTGGGGTTGTCTGAACCTTTGGCTGTTGTCTTATGGGGGCTTGAATCTGCTAGGAAGAGAGACAAAAGCGTTAAAAAAAAAAAAGGGAAAGGAAAAACAAATAAGCAGACGAGCATAACAAAAATGCCATGTGAGAGCTAACATATGGCTCAAATGGCTCAGTTTATCAAGAACACCCAGAAAGAAAAAAACGAGGCTTTGACGATCTGAGCTGCAGCCTTGAGACTGATACCAGCATGATACTTACCTGGTGCTTATCTATAAATTTCAATCTTCATCGGCAATAATATACAGGGTAACCATATGTAACTCGACCCAGATCAAAGACCGCAGAAGCTATTCCTAGCTTTAAAGACCTAGAGAGTTTCCTAAAGGACCACTTTCTGCTTTAGGAACTCATTCAGAATGCCTCCACAGGGCAGCCTTTAGCATTCTACTGGCACAGTTACAAGCCCATGAAGGCACACCTCTAGCTAAAACACATTTGAGCTGAGTGATTTCTGCTAAGAGATCCCTTTCTGACAGAGCTCAGACTACTAGTTAAATGAGACAGAATCTCACTGTGATTAATAAATGGCAGCACTTTTTTGCTTTTGTTGTTAACACTCTAGTTCATTGATAGGATGGGTCTTACAGGATTCTGTTTCTGTGGCAACCCCTGAGAAAATATGCAGCATTGGAGCAGTGGGATGAGCCTGTTCCCATCTTCAGTTTGGAAATGGCACTGGAGAACCATGTAGAGAATACAGTAAAGAGAAGAAAAAATGTAAAAGCCCTTGATGATGACTGATCTAATAATACGAGGAGGTCTCTTGACATACAGGTCTTTTCCAGAAGGAAGGCAGGACACACTGTCACCACAGAAAAACAAACTGGTGGGAACATCCTTGTGGCCACATAGCGAGTCTTTAAGCATAAGTCTTGATCTACAAAGTTCTATGTCAAGAAAATGAACAAAAATTAATATTAAGAAGGCCACCTAACCCTTTTCTTAACTGTCAATCCAGAAATAAAGGAACTCAGAATATTAAATGCCTCAGGTATTGAACTATCCCTTCCCTCCAGTCCTTCATCTCAGATTGGAGCTGCCCCTCCACGCTGCAAATTGGTTCTCACATTCTGTGTCTTCAAAGATGAAGAGATTTAGGAAACTAGAGTGTCCAGCTACTTGGGTCAGGATGCTGACAGCCTGGGAGCTTCTGTACCTATATTGACTCAGACTTTAATTTTATTGAGGCAGGCTACGTACATGTGAGAGTACACAACCACTCACCAATCGAATGAATGATACAATATAAGGTTCTAATTCCGATCAAATTAAAGTCAAAGGGTAAAGCAGCTGACTGCATCTCTGAGTGAGAAGCAAAGTGCTCTGGGAAGAAGACCAGAGTTCCAGCTCCACAACTTCCTCAGGGGTCCAGAAGTGCATCTGCAACAGCCAGCCTAAAGCCAGTACCCATAGGGGCGAGAAGGGATTTAAGGACAGAACTAGATTTGCTTATTTCTTGCACTTTAAGACATTCACTACACTGAAAAGGGTACTTAACTGTTGAGGCCCTTTATTTTGAAGAGTCCAGACTACCTGGAGAACATTTTCCCTTCCTTCTGCCTATTCTCTGTATGCAGCACAGCGAAGAACAGATGCTTCCATCATGAGGACACCTTGTTTTATCACAGCTACCAATTCAAACTGGCTGCCACCCATTCAGCCACTCCCCACAACAACCCTGTCAAGCAGTTTTATTTCCAGTCAGAAACTCAGAATGAAGAGTCAAAAAAGACCTTAGAGAACATGGATTCCAACTCCCTCATTTTAGAAGAGACCAGACCAAGGCCCCCTAAGGCTAAGTGCTCACTCAAGGTCACACGGTCAATTGAGGGCAGAATCCATGTCTCTTGACTATCGCCCAGGACCCTTTTCTGCACCATGATGCCTCCTCATCCAAAAATGGGATTGGGAAGGGGGAGGAGGGAGAAACAGACCACAGGGGGAGAAGAAGCAAGGTAGACTCAAATGCCTATCTTGCCAAAGATTTTTTAAAAAACAAAATATATAACTATAAAAGGAGTATAATAACATCAAGAAATGTAAGGATATAGACTAGGGGAGAAAAACCACCCGGACTTCCATTCCACTACTCTAATACAACTGTTCTTATCTTTCTGGTATCTTATATTTAAGTCTATTTCAAGTACATACTCGTCCCATAATCTCATCTCTCCTCTAACACTACCTCATGAGAGTTTCCATACTATTGTACAGACTTTTATGACCATGATTTTTAAAAATTAATCTATTTTTATTGAAATATAGTTGATTGTTTTTGTTTTCTTTTAATATTTATTTATTTTTGGCTGTGTCAGGTCTTAGTTGCGGCATGTGGGATTTTTCATTGTGGTGCACGGGCTCTTCGTTGCGCCGTGCAGATTTCTCTCTAGTTGTAGTGTGCAGGCTTCTCTCTAGTTGTGGCGCATGGGCTTCAGGGTGCATGGGCTCAGCAGTTGCGGCACGCAGGCTCTCTAGTTATGGCGTGTGGGCTCCAGAGCTCGCAGGCTCTCTAGTTGTGGCGTGCTGGCTCAGTAGTTGTGGCACGCAGGGTTAGTTGCCCTGCGGCATGTGGGATCTTAGTTCCCCGACCAGGGATTGAACCCACGTCCTCTACATTGGAAGGCGGATTGTTAACCACTGGCCCACCAGGGAAGTCTCTGTAACCATGATTTTTAATGGCTGCACAGGTGAGTTGTTGGAACGAGTTAGGTTGCTTCCATGCTTGTGGCTATTTTTAAGACTGCAATAAACATCTGTGGGGTATGGCCATCCTCCCTTTGCAGATTGTTGTGAGATGGCTGCGGGGTATGCTTTACATTCAATTACTTGCTTCTCTAGCAAAGTCCTACAAAGGGTCACCGGAGAAAGGGAAGGGTCAAGGCTGGGAGGTTCTCTGGCTCCTGGCTGAAGCACGTTCTGTTCTCGTTCCTTCTCTGTGCCCTCAACCACCTACCCCTGAACAAAGTGCTCAAAGTATTTTTTCATTCAAGGAACATGGAGAAGGATCACAGTTCATTCCCAAGGAAGTGGATACTTTTGTCCAGGGTCAGCAGAGGGGGACCCCATAAGAAGGGTATAGTCAGTGGTAGATGATCGCGTCCTCACCCTGAACGATCATTGTTATTATCCTTGAACACAGATCAGGATTCTTCAGTTCATGCCCCAGCTCTGGTGCTATCAGTCTGTGTGTCTTGGGTGATCCCTTTCTAGCCTGGGCCTCAGTTTCTAATTCCATTAAATGAGGACTGGACAAAATAAGATTTCAACTAGCTACATGATACAATAATTTTTTTAAAAACTCTTTTTCCATTAACAAGAGGAACTTTGTCGCTTGTTAAAAATACAGAGAGTAGCTGTCTACCAAACGCCTGCAGGAAGACCAAGCTGTTTCAGAAACGAAGGTGTAAAGACACTGAACACACATTTAGCTGAGACTTAAAGAAGACAATCTATTTACGGCACTGCTTCCTTTTGAAGGGATGTAGCTTTTCTGGTTTAAGATGAGTGACAAAACTCTATTAGAAATCAATCCTCAGAAAGATAGTTTCTTACTTTTCCTTCGTTCTTCTAGTGGTTGGGCTTCCCTGGGAATAAGAGAGTAGCTGTGATACTCTGTCAGCTGGGTATGTAAAATGCCTTTTTCTATCATTATAAAATTTTCTATTACTGTCACTCTGTGAGTACTCATTAAAGGCACTCATTAAAGGTCAAAGTATGATGTGCCTGAGGATGTACCTGTAGAGGTCAATCAGAAAGCACGTAGAGGTCTTGATTCTATACTCAGCCAGTATCTAGAAACGAACATGCCGAATTTCTAAACTGACAAGATGGCTCAAACAACAGTCAGATGCTCTGGTGCCCAGAGGGAGATCAGGCCACGACAAATGGTCTCAGCAAGCGGGCCCTGGAAGGGCGCTGCATAGTAGACTTATTTAGGTGGCCAGTAATATCGTCCAAGACAAAGAATAAACACAAGACTGTCAGGACTCAGGGTACAGGTGGAGGCCTACACGAACCTCCCGAGACTGGGAAGGCCACAGTGGTCAAACTGCCCCCTGAAGACGGGAAAGGGATTAGCTCTAACCCTACCTAGGGCTTTGACTGCTTGACACTGGCACTGACAGAGACAATGAACAGCTCTTTCTGCCAGCCTAATATTAGAGTGAGAAATAAGAAAGTTCATCGTCTATTAATCCCATACTCCTAATTTATGCCTCCCCGCTCCCTTCCCCTTCGGTAACCATAAGTTTGTTTTCTATGGCTGTGAGTCTATTTGTGTCTTGTAAACAAGTTCATTTGTCCATCAGCAACCTAGAATCATTTTTCTAAAACCTTAAGCTTCTAGAGTATACCTCATCCTTTTCCTGGATGTATCGGGAAAAGATCAAATATTTTCACCACCAGGGCGGGGAGCAGCCGTGCCACACCAGCTGCTGCGGCCTCTTTCCCACCCTTTCCCTAGCCCTCACTGCGTGCTCCTCTTCTGGTTGATTCTCACCGCTGGCTCCTGGGCAGGGGCTGGCTGGGGGGCTGTGGCTGGCTGTGCCTGGGCCTGCTGTAGGGCTACCACTGCGGTCTTCTGCTGCAAGGCAGCCTGCTGAGTCAGCAGCTGTTGTTGATGCAGGGTTGTGGCCAGCTGCTGCTGCTGGTAGAAGCTCTGTATCAGCTGCTGTTGAGAGCTTCCTTGGGCTACCACGGGGAACTGAGCGATCGCTGGTTGCTGGGCTGCAGGGTGTACTGCCTGAAACTGAGCAGGAGAAAGTGGCAAGGAATGAAGAGGTGAATAAAAGCCTGTCTCAGAACCATATTCCACAAAGGATGAATGTCTCAGTAACAACTAAGACCGGTGCTGAAGCCAAAGGCAAGGGCAGGTAGGGCGTCTTTTACCTTGGCCTGAAAAGTCACGAGGGGAACCTCAGGGCATGACATAAACACAGCAGCACGTTACACTGACAGGCTCCAGCCACTGCACTACCTGCCTCCTGCAGTGCAGACTGGCTTCCGAGGGGTTTCTGTGCCTGGCCTGAGGGCATCCATCTGACTGTACATCTTGTGACTCCACATGCTGGAGCGTAACAGAAGCTACTAAATGATCTGCTAACCGCAGAAGTTATCCCTCTCGTAAAGGGATTTGGAAATAACCAGGATTAAAATTCTTCCCTACATGAACAGGATGAAGCAATGATGACACTAAGGAGAATAACCTAAATGTTAACTCAGTTATTAAGTCCTCTCAAGCCTTTCTGAAAATCATTTCCCAATAGCTCTCTTTATTATACTCCCATCTTTAAACATTGAAAATATTCAATATACTCTACCACTTAATGATATTTTATCTTATACTGGTAGCATGGTTTCAAGTTATATTCTTTTATAAACTTCCTGAAGACAGGAATACTTCTCTACTCCTCACTACTAAGGACTCTGTGTAAGGCACAAAAACACAGCTGAAAAAAGGGCCTACTGATGAACAAAAGTCAAGATCTTGTCTGTGAAAGCCCAAATACTGTCACTTAGTTATGAAGTTAACTGGGAGGATATTGTTTGCCTACTGGGGCAAAGTTAAAGCGTTAGCAAAAAAAGCAGATATCAATAAATAGCTGGCTACTTATAATAGCAAAATGCTAGAAACAATGAAATGTCTGTCAACAGGGGACTGATTGGAATAAATTATGCTATATATCCTTTAAAGGGAACACTCTCAAGTTGTAAATAGGAATGAAGGATACCTCCATATATGGGATGGAGGGAACAGAATTTTGCAGATTTAAGTTTGAAATTATGTAAATGTTTTACATTTTCACAAAACAAAATTAAACCGAAATTTAAAAAGCAATAACTAAACAGCAAAACAAAGCAAATAAACCTGTGTATCAGATTAATAGCCAAACTCCTAGAAAATAATGTGCTAAACATTCTAGGTGTAAGAATGGCAAAGAAGGGCTTCCCTGGTGGTGCAGTGGTTGAGAGTCCGCCTGCCGATGCAGGGGACACAGATTCATGCCCCAGTCCGGGAAGATCCCACATGACGCAGAGCGGCTGGGCCCGTGAGCCATGGCCGCTGAGGCTGCGCGTCTGGAGCCTGTGCTCCGCAATGGGAGAGGCCACAGCAGTGAGAGGCCCGCATACCGCAAAAAAACAAAACAAAAAAAACCCAAAAAACAAGAATGGCAAAGAAATCTTAAACTGTTTTCAGTAATCATATTGGTATTGTTATCTTGAAACTATAAATCAATTAAGAATTATGTTAATGTTGTTAGGAATCAAGATTTCCAGATGAGAAAGATACAAATATAAAATCCAAGAAGTTAAACAAAAATCCTATAATTACAAATCTGCTTTAGAAATATAAATTTGAATTCATGGTGTATATTCTATTAAAAAATATATATATATGTGTCCTAACTATTCACTGAAAAGGCCTAAAAATAATAACCAACCCATTAGCAAATGGGTATCCCTAGTAGCAAGACTGTGGTCTCTAAATATCATTTCCATTAAAGGGAAACAGCTCCTTGGAGAAATGGCTGATTCCAGGTCAAGGGCAGAATGATTCTGGAACAGCTTGTTACACCAAATAGCAAGGACACATTAAAGGCTACTGGAGTCACAGCCAAAGGACCCAGGAGCCAATCTGAAGAGACTTCCACTGGCCAAAACTGAGACAACTGGGACAAATTTTTTTAACAGCAATGTGTGGAAACATATCAAATATATTAAGATGCATGAACTCATAATGATACTAAGAACAAAACAAAATCTTCATTGTTCACTTCTGGATGGTACTATGAACAAACTCATTATTCTGAAAACTGGTAAACACAGGGAAAGAGTCATGCATTATTTCTGCCTTTTCTGTACAAACAGTACCTCAGGGTAATCAAATACTTGCTGAAAAAGTTCTTTACAGGGGACTTCCCTGGTAGTCTAGTGGTTAAGACTCCGCGCTTCCAATGCAGGGGGTGCGAGTTCGACCCCAAGTTCTTTACAGAAAAATCCAGCCCCGAAATGAAGATGGAATGCTAGAATATCACCGCTTTGCCACCCCTAATGAATTAATGGACTTAGGAAACAAACTGAAGGGGAATATTAAGTGACTGGATCAGACAGACAACGCCAAACCCACAGATTGATCTTAATATTAATAAAAGAGGGGACAAGCAGACTTTATCCACAGTTTCGCTTTCTGCAGTTTCAGTTACCCGTGATGAACAGTGATATGAAAATATTAAATGGGGGGCTTCTCTGGTGGCGCAGTGGTTGAGAGTCTGCCTGCTGATGCAGGGGACGCGGGTTCGTGCCCCGGTCTGGGAAGATCCCACATGCCGCGGAGCGGCTGGGCCCGTGAGCCATGGCCACTGAGCCTGCATGTCTGGAGCCTGTGCTCCGCAACAGAAGAGGCCACAACAGTGAGAGGCCCGTGTACCGCAAAAAAAAAGGAAAGAAAACAAAAAAAGAAAATATTAAATGGAAAAGTCCAGAAATAAGCAATTCATAAGTTTTAAACTGCATGTTGTTCTGAGCAGTGTGACGAAACCTTGCACCGTCCCATTTCGTCCTGGCTGGGATCCCCAACCATTGACACCATCTGCTCCTGACATGCAACCATTGACACTGTCATGGCTCCATGGTTCTGGATCCCAAGAAGCAGATGACCCTCCTTCCGACATATGGTTAGAAGGTCAATAGTAGCCTAACGCTATGTCACAATGCTCACGACATTCACCTTACTTCATCTCATCAAGCAGGCATTTTATCATCTCACATCATCACAAGAATATTTTGTGAGAGACACTACACTCACATAAGTTTTATTACAGTATATTGCTATAATTGATGTATTTTATTATTAGCTATTCTTGTTACTCTCTTACTGTGCCTAATTTATAAACTAAACTTTACCATAGGTATGTATGTATAGGAAAAAACATGGTATATATAGGGTCCGGTACTAGCTGTGGTTTCAGACATCCACTGGGGGTCTTGGAATGTATCCCCCACAGACAAGGTGAGACTACTGTATGTCTTGTGATGTTGAGACTACTGTATGTCTCCTGATGTGATGCAACTGGAAGAACAAAGGACTATCAACCTGAATCAAATACTGAGAGGCCTCAAGAAACTACCCATTTACACAGAGGGTGGTGGAACATATTAAACAACACCACAGGGATGCAATCAACCAAATCCAGAATGTGGGAAATTCTACAGGACAAACGACCCAGTTTCTTTAAAAAAAAAAAAAAAGTGGCAAAGGGGAAAAAAAGAGGAGGAAGCCACCTATGGCTAAAAGGGGGACTTAAAAGATATATTGATCATTATAAAATGAATATATTCAGAGCAAAAAAATGTGAAAAAATATACAAAGCAATTTAAATTATGACACACCAGAAAGAGTTAAACACTACTGGATATTTGATGATAATAAGAAATAATTGTTTTTCTGCTTCAATTTGATGATGGTGTCATGTCAGAAAAAAAAAAGAAAAACAAAAAAGAGTCATGCACCAAAATGTTCATTGCAGCTCTATTTACAATAGCCAGGACATGGAAGCAACCTAAGTGTCCATTGACAGATGAATGGATAAAGATGTGGCACATATATACGATGGAATATTACTCAGCCATAAAAAGAAACAAAATTGAGATATTTGTAGTGAGGTGGATGGACCTAGAGTCTGTCATACAGAGTGAAGTAAGTCAGAAAGAGAAAAACAAATACCGTATGCTAACACATATATATGGAATCTAAGAAAAAAAAAAAAGGTCATGAAGAACCTAGGGGTAAGATGGGAATAAAGACACAGACCTACTAGAGAATGGACTTGAGGATATGGGGAGGGGGAAGGGTAAGTTGGGACGAAGTGAGAGAGTGGCATGGACATATATACACTACCAAACGTAAAATAGCTAGTGGGAAGCAGCCGCATAGCACGGGGAGATCAGCTCGGTGCTTTGTGACCATCTAGAGGGGTGGGATAGGGAGGGTGGGAGGGAGGGAGATGCAAGAGGAAAGAGATATGGGGACATATGTATAACTGATTCACTTTGTTATACAGCAGAAACTAACACACTATTGTAAAGCAAATATACTCCAATAAAGATGTTATAAATAAATAAATAAATAAAAATTAAAAAAAGAGTCCTTAAAAACCAGCTTCCTTGCTGAGGTTCCCTGGTGAGGTGCAGAATTCCCCATGGCCTGAGAAGAAGCAGGGGAGGGCTGGGAGTGATGCAGTGAGGGCTCCACTGTGTGAGGTTTAGTGTCTGCCATCTGTGAGTACAACGCTGTGCCGGGTCATGGCTCTCTGTCTTCCCAGGGCTTCCCAAGGAAGACACCTGCACGTAGTGGACCTTTTCACAGGGATGACTCACATATGCCAAGCGAGGGTCACATTCACCGCCTTACCTGCTGAGCCTGGGCCTGCTGCTGCTGCTGCTGGTAGAATGTGCCCGCTGGCTGCTGTGCAGGAGGCGGTGCCGCCTGCTGCTGCTGCTGCTGCTGCTGCTGCTGCTGAAGGAAGAGCTGCTGCTGGTGCTGGGGTGTGGCCTGGGCCTGGGTGGGCAGACCCTGGGCCTGCGTGGAAGGCGGCTGCTGTGGGGTGGGCGGAGCCTGGGGCTGCTTGGGCTGAGACTGCGGTAGGGGTTGGCTGGGTGGAGGCTGGGGTTTTGGTTGAGGAACGCTGGCTAAAAGGCCAGGCTGATTGCTGGATCCTGCAAGGAGAATAAACTCCATATAAGGGCTCAAAACTCTTCCAAACGAAAGCGGCTTTCTTTCTTGCCAAAGCAATAAAGAGGGGGTGATCAGTGGACAGATAATCCCAAGATCCATGGGCTTCTCACTGTCCTTGCACCTGGAAGGCCCTTCCTTCTTCTTGCCATACTACGTGCTTCATATTTTTCAAAACATGGTCCAATAACAGTGTTCAATGCTTGTCTCCTTCAAAAAGTCCTCCCTTGCTCACCATCCCATTTAGTCAATTACTCCTTTAGTCAGCACCCTGAGGATCTACATATTCAACCGGACTTTGATGCTACTGTACATAAACACAATCTTTGCATTTGTGGCACACTGCAGAACCAAAGCATTCTTTGGTGGTTTACATGTATGTTACACAACCCCAGTCTGGATGCCTGATTGTAAGTAAATGACCACCAAATTCACCAACAGCAGCTTCCTGGTAGGGGGAGTGATGGCTGTGTTCAGTTATTTGATAATTTGGATCAATCCTCTTTACGAAAGGAAACTCAGTCCGCTCATTAGAAATGGAAAAACAAAACATGAAGAGGTGACAGATACCTCAAGAGACAGAGCATTAAAGAAATAATTCCTCTGTGTCCAAAAAGATTTTTTGTTTTAATGCAAAGAGAAGTATATGAAATAGAGAGGGAGGCAGGGGACGAATGGACCACGTCATAAAATCAGGGCCAAGACTAGAAAAAATAGAGACAACAGGCTTCAGTGGCCTTGGAGATCCACTGGAGAATTCAATGTGAGGCCTTCCTTTTGGCCAGCCATGACCCGTACAACTTCAACGGCAGCTCATCTCCAGTTCCTTGAGGAAAACCATTACTCTTTACATGTCTCTAGATTCCATTCCAGGAAAAACCAGGCTTTCCAAGACTTCTCTACAGTCCAGGATGACAAAGAGGTGTACCAAGTTTCAAACCGACCTAGTTACTGACCTGTGGCCTGAGGTGGGGGCTGAACTGTGGCCCTCTTACGAGGTGTCAGGGCTGGCTGGATGGGAAGGATTCCTGGGTTGGGCTGAGTCTGTCCAGCTTTAGGCCTCTGGCGGGGTGCTATTGAAGTCTCTGTGGTGGGAATGGGATCTGTCAGTCTAGAAAGAGAAAAGGTGAAAAAAAACCTGCCTGTTAAAGGGTGAGAAAATGAAGAGGGGGCAGACAGAGTACATGATGGATAACCTTTCACCTCCACATTCATCCAAACCTTCCATATCCACTTAATCAACATTTCCCAGAGGGTATTCCACGGGATGTTTTGTGTTACTAGATGTTACGAAAAAAAAAAGGTGGGCAAATAAGTTTTAACACACTGATCAAAATAGCAGATTCCTTTCTAGAAAAACTTTTCACTTGTGAACGTGCAAGGAATACCTCAAAGACAGCATTATATAGAATGCAACGTTTCTCAAACTTTTTTGATCTTGGGACCATTTTGCCTAATACTTCTTAGTATTTCCTAGAATCTACTTTGATGATAATGCAAAGAGGGGTTTAAAGCAGGTGGTTTTCAGATGTACAGGGACTCAAACCTGATTCGAACTAGCTGTCAAAATGGTCTCTCTATAATAAGAAGCATCAAATGAGTTAATCCAATAACGCAACTAGAAGGAATAAGTAAATAACCCAAGATAAAGGATTTGGGGAGTGTGACAGGAACTCTATTTCCTCCAATACACATATTTGCTTTTTTCCATGGTAATAAGAATTTTTAGCTGGACATAGGGTCACCCAGAGTAAAAATCACATTGCCCAGTCTCGCTTGTAATCAGGTATGGCCATGCGTCTAAGTTCTGGCCTACGTGGGTTATAAACAGATTGTTATGTAGCAGTTTCTAGAAACCTTAAGAAACTCTGTGCATGCTCTTTGTCTCTCTTCTTCTTTGGCAATTCCTTGATCCTGCTGCTTGGAAGAGGGATGCTGCCATATCGGCCCATGAGGGCATGGCCACAACCATAGGGATGGTGGAGTGATGAGCTTAAAGCAGCCTGGGTACCTGAGGGCTTTGTGGAACAGAACTCCGTATCAGCCCTGGATTACTTGCTTCCAGATGTTGTTTACTTGAGAGAAAAAAAAAATCTATCTTATATAAGCCACTGTCATTTGCACTTTCTAGAACTCACAGCCAAATCTAATCTAAATGAGTACAGAGTGTAGTCTGCTTGCTCCTTGCGATGGTGCTACAGCCCAAGTGGTAGCTTCCCTTGATTTCGAGCAGTGCAGGAAGCTGGCTACTAGCTAACTTAGATCAGAGTGGCTATCCTTTGAAAACACACTTTAGGGAGTAATAGCTGAGGTGAAGGCCAAAATAAACAAGCTTCGTGAATATTTCCAAAATATATCTGGCACAGCCTCCATAAAATGCAAAATAGGAAGCAGAGCAGCTGGCCCCGTGTCCTTCCTCATGACATGTCTCCAAGGCAAGCCCATTCTGGACCCTGAGGCTTTTCACTGGCATCCTGCTCTCATGCTGGGTGGAAAGCTGGTAATATAAAAGCTATCACATCGGAGAGGCTGTGACCTGGGGAAGGGAGGTGGGAAGGAAAACAGGACAGATGCTGGGAAAGAGGAGAAAGGGGTAAGAAAGATCAAGCCAAGGGTGAGGGAGGTAAACAGACTTCTGTAGAAAACCAAACGCCAAGAACTTCCACACTGGTCTCCTAAGGGTAACATTTTTAGAATCAATGGGATTTGGAGTCAAAGAAAACCGTACTTGAACTCTAGCTCCCCAGTAACTAACTGTGATAACAGGCATGCCACTGAACCTCTTTTAGCCTGGGGTCCCTTATGTATAAAATGGAGACAATAATACCTACTTTATGAGGCAGATGTGAACATCAATGTATCAATAACTGTAAAACCATTTTATAAACTGAAGCGTGCTCAAAATGTTAGTTTGTATGGACCTCAGTATATTGTAAGAAAATACAGATCTTGAAGCCAGCAGATCTGGCTCTAAGTTGCCCTATCTGTGTGATCCTGGGCAAACCACTTAACGTGCAGAGTAGAAAGAGTGAGGATGCTGGAGTTCTGGTTCTTCTGCTAATCACATACTGACTAACTACCCTGAGCAGCTGACTTACAATTCTGAGTCTCTGTTTCCTCATCTGTGAAGTGAGAACAGCAACAACCTCACAGATTTGTTTTAAGGGGGGGAAAAAGGTCATCTTATTTATGTAAAGTACCTAGTATGGTAGCTGGTATATGTGATGCCTCAATGAATAGTGGCTACTTTAAAAATAGAGTTTGAGGACAATTCCCTGGTGATCCAGTGGTTAGGACTCTGCACTTTCACAGAGGGCGAGGGTTCAATCCCTGGTTGGGGAACTAAGATCCCACAAGACGCGTGACGGGGCCAAGAAAAAAAAAAAAAGGAGTCTGAAAGAAAAACCCACCTCTCAGGACTGGGGAGCAAATGTGATCACACAAATGAAATCACTGCAGATTATATACAGAACAGCTTAGATCCAAATCTCTTGGCTGTAAGGTCTGTATATTCTTGCAGCATTACTGAGGTCCACACGAACTAACAGATGGGCACCACAGAGTTTATATAAGTTACACAGTCACAGGAGTGTTTGATGTTCTCATCTGCCTCATGATGTAGGTATTATTTTCTCCATTTTACACAACACAGTACCACTCAAACGTCAGCAGGTATTATAATTTTTATAAATGTGTGTGCTTTGTGGGAATGGATCTTTGCTTAGCCTCTATACATACCAAGTCTGGGCCTAGTACAAGATGGCCATAAGCCCAAAAGATTAAGCTAATTAAATCAGCCCCAAAAGCAATGCCTAGAGGTGATCATGGCAGACTTACTAACATATAAACAGAATGCAAAGTAACATCATGGACGTAGTTTGCTAAGTTTGTTAAAAACCAAAGTCTTATTACTTTAGAGTCACATCTGGAATAGACACACAACAGGCATTCTATAAATATTCAAGAATTTTCTAAAACAGAAGTTATTTTACTATTCTATTAAAATTCATATATTCCCATCTAGGGTGCTTTGTTGATATAATTTGCACTAAGGCTTCCTTGGCATGGGAGTGTGGTAGAAAAGTAGGGTATAAACAATTCTGGGACTACCCTGAGAATTTGCCATTTGGAAGACATGGCAGCCATGAGGATGCGCCTTGCAGACCTTCGACTACAAGGGTGTAAAAGACCAAGTGGCTCAGCTATTGTGCTCCTGAAATCCACTGCCCTGTGTGCCCCGAGGCCACGCTTCCCAGAGGCTGCTCTCAGCCATAATGTTCCAGCCACAAGGATATTAAGGCAGGCCGGTTCCTAAAAGACAGGACTCCTGGACAATGCACCTTCCTTACCTTGTGTGGCAGGCAGTCCAGGTCACTTGGAGCCAACCTTCTCCTCCCTGCTCTGGGTCAGACTTCCATGCTTTCTGATGGCTCTCCCAGCTTCCTCGGCACCCACTCTATTTTCTCGCACAGGGGCATTTCCCCAAATAAAACCCTAGCTTCTTGACTCCTCTCTTGACCTGCTACTTGGAAGAACCTCCGTTATTTAGAATGTGATTACCTAAGATCCATAGGCTCTTTTGCTGTTCATGGACTCAATGCTTTGACCTGTACTTTCCTAATGTGGCTGGAGCCACAGAAAGTAAGATTTCCTGGAGATTAATGTGGTGGACTAGGCTATGCAAAGGCCAGGACACATGTTTAGCAATATTGTACTAGCAATACTTAAGGTCTGCTGTCACCGCACCTCTGAATGCCCTGCACCTATTCCCAAGCAAAGGGAGTAGCTGTGGGGTTCTCGATTCTCTTTCAGATGTAGATCTCTGTATCTTACTATATTCCAACTTGCACTCCCAAAGAACAGTTTCTGCCTGGGGGAGACAGAGCTTCCTTTCCTGTTCTGTGCAGCCTCTGGCCATGGCAGCGTTAAAAATCAAGAACCATAAGGTCCCCTCTCTTGCTACTACAGCAACTTTCTTACCTGGCCTTTGGCTGGGTCTTTTTTGCAGCTGCCTCACTGGCTTTCACTGGTTCAGGGAGCTTTGCAGGAATGGGAGAGTTCTATAGAATTGAAAGAAAATTTTAATAGGACACCAGAGATTTTTTAAATAATTGAGATGTAACTGACATACGTTATATTAGTTTCAGGTGTACAATATGATTGATTTGATATTTGTAAATATTGCAAAATGATCACCACAATAAGTCTAGTTAACATCTATCACCATATGCAGTTATAGAATTCTTTTTCTTGTGATGAGAACTTTTAAGATCTACTCTCTCAGCAACCTTCAAATATGCAATACAGTATTACTAAGTATAGTCACCATGCTGTATATTACATCCCCATGACTTATTTATTTTATACCTAGAGATTTGTACCTTTTGACTCCCTTCTCCCACTTCACCCAATTCCCAAAACTCACCCCACAGATTTCTTTGAAAAACAATAACCAGCATGATTGGGCCAATGGAAATACACATTAGGGTCTTCCGGAGTGGCTTTCAGACCCTGATCTCTGGTCTGGGAAGGGAAGAAGTTAACCTAAGTATATCCCACTGGACTCAGCCCCAGTCAGGGAGGCAAAGGATCTGAGAAGGGGACAGAGCAGCCTGAGTACAGCACACTCCACCCCTGTCATTCTCAACCTCTGGGCCAGGCAAGAGCACTGGGGCTTGATCTCAGCTCCCTCCCCCTCCTACAGCACAGCTTAGAAGTGATGTTATGAAAGGAATGAAAAGAGGTCTGTAGGCTATACTTAAGCTCTCAGCTAGATCTTAGAGACGTTGGTGCTGCCTAGTGGGCCAAGCCAGGGTGCACCTAGCCTTCAGTGAGAATGCTGGGAGAAACCCACAGCCGCGGTGTGTGTGGTTGCTGAGCCAGCCCCTCTTCCCAGCATGTGAGGCACTGCTCAACCCACAAGGCAGGCGGAGCTCCTCGGGCTCGGATTCTGCACCATGCGTCTAACAGCGCCTCCTGTGGTTAGGGAGCCACAAGACAACGGCTGGCCACCACTGAGCAAGTGCCAAACGGCTTGAGACTGGTGACGCTTACTTTTTAAAAATGAGTTACCAACCTGAATGCTTCCAATCCTATTTCACGTTATTTAACTTCATGAACAGGAAAGTGGGACAGCAAAAGGGATCACGTTGTCTTAGGTTACTGCACAGTATCCTTCGTTTTAATCTGGGAAACCCGAACCATGGAACACTAATAATGAAAGTGGCTTTTAGGAGGCACCTCCATTTCCTTCATGTTTTCAGGTGGGGGGGGAGGGGATTTTGGCTAGAAAATTTCTCCTAGCTTCTCTCCCACCCTCCAAGCATTCCTCTCCCAAGGGAAAGGGGGAACTTACTTGACTGATAAGACTGGGAGAGAAAAGTGAGCTGGTCTGGCTTGCCCTCGGCCCCCCTCCTCTATGGACGAGCCTGTCCCTCAGGAACCAGGCGTTCGTTGCTCAGTCATGTGGAGCTAATGTTAGGGAGCCTGACTGGTCAAGCCACATTCCCTGACTCAGTCTTCTTAGTAATAAAGCCAATATGCCGAGCTCCATCTGAACGATTCCCACATCTGATTCCAAATGTGGGAGTGAAAGAGAAGTGTTACTTATCAGCACCCTCAAGCTCCAGTAGTGACATCAGAAGTTCATTACTGGAGAAAGTATAAGACAATTTGCAATTAGAAATTTTTTACTCCAGCATCCATTAGTAAAATATTCAAGAAAGTTGAATCATACTATGACATGAGAAATATGCCAAGACTACAAGAAGGGTGTTTGCAAGCACTGTACTCTGAAAACTGTCTGTAGAGTTTAGGATGACTGTGTAGAAAACATTCTGATGGCCTGACATATGTGGGGAGGGTAGAAAAAAAGGAGTGTGAGTTCCAGACTGGCCAGCAACAGAAGCAAAATCAAGAAAGGTCTGCTACAGCAAAGGAGGAAAGGGACAAGGGGCTTATGTTCCCCTAGGCACAGTGGCAAGTCCAGGGCCTTGCCTTAGGGAAACGGCCTGCCCAACCTCCTCTCGGTAAATACAACAGGCACGTTGGCTCTCAGGGAACTAGGACAGCTGACAAGGTAAAGTTGGTCAATCTTTACCCAAAGCGTTCAACTCAATCCCCAGGTGCGTGTGTGTGTGTGTGTGTGTGTGTGTGTGTGTGTGTGTGTGTGTAAAATTGCCTCAGTTTTATAATTAAATTCTATGGAAAAATTGGATTCCCTTTATAGCAACTCCTTCATAGTTGCCTTGTTTGAATGCCCCCTATTAGATAAAGCAAGGGACGCCTTATTCATTTAAACAGCTGATTAATACCCCAGGAATGCTAAATGACAATTCAATCATGTTTACTTCCCCTAAAAAGTACCTTTCACATACCTGTACATTTGGAATTGGGCATTCTTTCTTGAGTAGTTTAAATGAGAAGTAGGAGACCTGGTAAATATCTGGCCTTTTGTCAGGGTCTGGTTCCAACATATACCCTAAGATAAACATATATGAATTATTTAATAATACCCAAAGAGTTATTACATTAGCTAAGAAGCATAATTTCTCTATTACCAAAATTCTTTTTAAAATTTTTATTTCTCATAAAAGTCAGACAGTACGATTAGCCCTTTTCTTCCCCTCTCAGAAAGGGAAGCTCTAACTTTCCTAAAATTTTAAATATCTGCAAGAAAATAACAAAGTTTTTGAACTGTAACAAAGATACTTTAAGTTCACATTCTGTGATCTGCACAACAGGGACTCAAGTTCTCAGTGTGGAACTTAACACATTCATTTTCTGGTACCTAGGAAGTTCTGGTCTCCTTCTTTCATACTATCAGCTAGACAAATGATTATTCTTGATAATTATAACCAAAACTCAAATTTCATGAATTTACTTATTATTCTTTTGTTGGAGGTACTAGCTGGTTTCCAATCTAAAAGAAATGACAAGATAACAAATACATCTCTACTTTTACTGTGATCTACAGATCATGTGTCTGTTTCCAGGTCCTTTAAGCTTCTGCTCCTTCTGAAGCTGGAAAAATCCCCAGGGGAAAAAATCCTTGAGAAGACACACAAACACATATACATGTAAACAGCAATGTAAGGCAATTTATTGCTTAAGTAATCAAATGAATGGTTTTGACCCTAAGTTGAGAAAAGACTGATGAGGTTGCAGCCTTATGAAGGCCTTTGCAGAAGAGGCAGGAGTGGAGCTGGTCCTTGAAGGCAGGAAAAAATTTAGTCAGTCAGGGCAAAAGCAGAGAAAAAGACATTCCAGGTAAGAAAACAGTCTGAGCAAAGACGGACTTGGAGAAAGGCAACAGAACGCTTTGTTGCAAGGAATAGAGGAACCAAGAGGACAGGGCAGAGGTCTCCTTGTCAGAGAATAAAGGGAAATAAGGTTGGGAGGATGAATCCAGAATACATGGGACCATTGGCAAGCCATGAGGTTTACTGAATAGGGACATGATAGGGTGGTATTTTGTAAGATTAATCTCATAGTGAGGGTGTGTTGGACAGACAGGCCAGTCCACCAGTACAGGCATGAGCCGACAGGGTCGGTATATATTATGGTGACAGTGATGAGAACAGAGAGAATGTCAAGCAAACAGGAGAAACTTCAAAGAAAGCATTAATGCTGCTTAGGAAATGACTGACTCTATTCTGTCTTGCTAGCCAGATCCGAAGAAAACGTTAAATTTCAGTCATCTGGGCTTGAATGGCGACACCACTGATAGAAACTGAAAGGAGGAGAGGGGAACCTTGTACTGGGAGTGAAAGGGGCATGTGTGTGTGTGTGCGCGGGGGGATAACAAGAAATGCATTTTCAGACCTGTGAGTTAGGGTGACAGTGGACTCTTCCAACGGTTTGTAAAGTGAAACAGATCAGAGTTTAGGAAAGATGCCATGTTACACACATTCATAAAGAGCTGTTTTTCGTAATATGAATTTGCTGCACAAAAGTTAAAAAAAAAAAAATTTTTTTTTGCAAAAATTCCTACCATTCTAGCAATAAGTTTGGCGATTTCCCCATATTTCCTTGCAATCTCATTTACATAGCTGCAATTTTAGTACAGATATCAATATAATGCTTTACCTCTGAAAACATCCAACAACCATTAAACACGATATTCCATTCCTTTAAATACTGCTCCCGCTTCTGTATTAATAAACGGAAGAGGCGGATTGATAAAACTCGTGTAAACTAGTATAATGGAATGGGTCGTCACTTAAAAGCTACTACTATGTTAACTTGGGTACATTACCTATACTTTTTGAGGCTCCGTTTCCTCATTTGTATAATAGGGATAATTATATTTACTATATAGCAGTGGTCCCTAACCTTTTTGGCACCAGGGACCGGTTTCATGGAAGACAACTTTTCCATGGAAGGGGGGCGGGGTGGGGGGGAATGGTTCAGGTGGTAATGAGAGCGACGGGGAGCTGCAGACGAAGCTTCGCTCGCTTGCCCGCCGCTCACCTGCTGTGTGGCCGGGTTCCCAAGAGGCCATGGATGGGTACCGGTCCACGGCCCAGGGGGTTGGGGACCCCTGCTATATAGGGTTTTAAGAATTAAATGAGGTACAAGTAGGCCTTCAACAAATGTCAGATGCTCCGCACCGCATTTGCTGCTTCTATTTTCTCCAAGTGTATCCCCACCTAGGACCCAAAGTGCATTACTCAGGATTTACAATCTGTGATTGTTAAAATGTGGATACTAAACATCTTGACCAAAGTAAAAAGATAATAAAAATCTCTGTTTCTTCCGCATTCCAATACAGCGGGTTGAGCAAAAATTACTTATTCTGCCATCTGGTTAATGAACATTAGTACATATGCTTACTATGATGATACAAAAGAGTGGGGAATCTTAAAAACATTTTAAAGCATTGAGTTTAAATGCTTTTTATCAAAATCCAGTGATTAACCTAAATGAGAGGAAAAAACCTAGTTCCATAGAGTTATATAGTCTTAATTATGTATTCACTTCAGCCAACGCACTGCAATCATTTTAATTTGAGTTGCTTCCAGTTTTGCAAAGATGAATTTCTTATCGCTTGATATGAGTCAGCTGGACTCCTTTGGTACCAGAGCTTTCATACAGACTGCAAGAGAACAGGGCAGTACTGTAATGCTCAAAGCCCAGTTAAGATTTCTGCTTGGGTGGCCAGCCCAGGTGTGAAACCAAGTTTAGATTTCTGGCAAAAAGACTCACCACTCTAACTAGACACTGTTACATGGTCTTTGAGTGACCAACAGTTATCAACTGATTTCTTTATTTTTGCATCCCACTCATCACTCCTGGGATCTAATCCCTTTATCCTCCAATCCATTCCTAGAGATTAGAAATAAAAATGTGAAACTAGAAACTTTAAATACTTACGAATTAGGCAATGCATATCTTGGGAATATCGAGAGTTATCGGGAATTGTGAAGTTTCCATCACAAATTGCCACTTGACTCTCTCCAAATGGCAGAGTGAAGTAGCATAATTTATACAACAAACATCCAAGAGCCTAAAAAAGTAAAAAAAAGCAGATTGCTACTAGTGATTTATTTATCATAGCTGCAAATGGGTCTGCTGAGAGATACTGGCACCATCCACATTTACAGCAAATCTAAACACTCTGTACTATTAACCCATTAGAAACTTGAATTTAGAACCCAACATCACTATATATCTGCTAAGTTATATTATTTCTATCCTCATTACCAAATTGTGCTCCAATAAAGAACAAGTATTCAGCTGGTTTTGCTCTTAAGAACTAGTAACACATATGTGAGAACCACTTAAATAATGGGCAGGTCACCTGAATAACTTTCACAGAGGTCTAAACTAATTTTCTTTGACATGCTTCGAGAAGCAGTGGCTCATCACCTCGAGTCAAGAATAACCCTGAGGGATAAGTAGACAATGATATGGTACAGTGGCCACTCTTGCTATGGCACTGTCTGCATTAAACTTGGGAGTTTACGGCCAAGACTGCTGACATCTGAGATGTGGATAGGTTAGTTGACACCTACCCAAATGTCTGCCTTCGTAGTGATGATTTTGCCACTGTACAGGTTAACCATTTCTGGTGCTCGATAGGACAGCGTTGTGTATCTACAATCAAGAGATTCATTTTTTGTTAAATATGTCAATGCTATAATTAAAAACCAGGGGTAGCAGAATTACTTTAAAAAATATACATATATATATATGGATATATAAGTAGAGTCTAGTTCCCTGGGAGCACCCTGGAGAAGACAGTATGGAATATTAGTGCAGGTGAAATGAAGAGCAGTCCTTGGCACACACCCACGACCCTCTGGCTGCAGTCCTTCCAATCTAAGAGCAGGTGGGGACGCAGACACTAAGGCATTAAATAAACTCCAAAAGCAACTTTTCTTGCTCCTCAAATAACAAAATCTTCTCCTGTAAATCCCTGTTGTCTGATAGTATATTTAGCTGATTTTTTTTTTTAATAGTAATCCCTTTAGATGTGGCTCGACACAGAGATGTAATACTGGCTGGAACACTCAGGAGGATAAAGTGGGCCCTGGCTAGGCTGGGAGGTGGACGGATCTTTGCTGCCAGCATAAGGCTGAAACAACAGTTTTCCTCTTATCTCTGGCTCAAGAAAAGAGAAGGATAAGCTCATCTTCAAAGTGAGAGTCTTAGTGTTACCAAGCCTGTGATTTGCGCTGCTGGAGTCTCTAGAGCCCAGAGGGCTCTGCGGTTTAGGTGCCTATCAGGGCCTTGGATCGTAAGTCTTCCTGCCCCAGGCTCGGTTGCCAGGCGTGAAGCAGGAACGGAGAGAGAGGGTCAGGATATGTGTGCACTCCAGACTGCTGATTTATGAACAGTGATAGTGAGTGCTGGTGCCTGTGAAAAATCCAACACTCTGGACAACAGGGGAAAATGGGTCAGGTTCTTACCGGAATCACAAACCTAAAGAAGCTTTTTTCTCGTGGAAATCAGTGATTCACTATCTGCAGAGACTTAAACAGCCCTACGCACCACTAATTCCACTAGATTGCAGGTGAGCTCCTTATGAGCAGGAAGGAACACACAGCCATTTAGGTTTCAGTAAAAAGCACGACCAACTGACTGGTAATGTCACAGCTGTCGTGATCCCACTTAAAACATCACAGTACTTCTAAGGTGTGTGTGCCTTTTTAAGGGCTATGTGATGTAAATCAAAAGATCTATGCATAATGACCATAGGACCATTGATAAAGTGCTGTAAGATTCCTTCACTTTACTCCACTGCTCAATGGTCATGAACCCCTTCCCCATCCTCCACTTAAAATCCAACAACCCAACTGCCAACGAGGGGCAACTGACAAGCACCACTGTCTTCTCACCCTGACCTTCTCAATCATAAGCTGAAGGTAAAACTGCTGATCCGATAATGGATAAAATTCCAAGAAAGGAGGAAAAGCTTACTTCTTAATCTCATCTTCTACTGCATTGACTCCTTCAGTTTGTGGATTCTGGAATTTGTTGGTAGCACTTCCAAAGTCACACAGGACGTAGTGGCCTCGGTCATGCAAGAGAATATTTTCAACCTGAAAAACATCGCCCAGCCGCCCATTCCAAGATACCGTTTAGTAATGTGTTTGAAAATTTGGTTTGCATACACATCAATAAGATACTTTATTTCTGATAATCTCATTAATGTGCATAGGAAAGTTATTCTCCTCTAAGTATGTCAACAAGGGTCATTCCAAGTGGAACAAAAAAAAGATGCATGGCAATAGGGTGAAAAAAGGAAATTCCACGGTGGGGAAGCAAGAGTCCCATTTTCCCAGACTGCTCGTCACATTTCTCAGCTCTGCAGAAATGGTCCTTATACTGTCAAAGCTTTCCTCAGGCCCCCACTCAGACAAATACCACTCCTTCCCTACGTTCCGTCAGTACTCTGTTCTTCCTGATGTCAGGGATTTCATTTGGGCCTTATAAACACATATATCAATTTCTTTACTACGATAGGTTAGGATTTTCTGAATTAATAAATATTTGCTATATTTTCCTTACTTCTCAAAGTGATTAAAGGCCTGTGGGCAAATGCACAGTTCTCCTGTTAAAGTATCATCCTTATATACATATATATGTGTGTATATATATATATATATATATATTTTTTTTTTTTCCCCAGTATGTGGGCCTCTCACTGTTGTGGCCTCTCCCGTTGTGGAGCACAGGCTCCGGACGCGCAGGCTCAGCGGCCACGGCTCACGGGCCCAGCCGCTCCGCGGCATGTGGGATCTTCCCAGACCAGGGCACGAACCCGCGTCCCCTGCATCGGCAGGCGGACTCACAACCACTGCGCCACCAGGGAAGCCCATCCTTATATTTTTATAGATGAATTCTTTGGGCATTGAGTTAGGAGTTCTGGGTAGGAGGGAGCTTCTGAAGACCAGAACCTAGTGAAATCCTTCGTATCAAAGATCACTGCCAAAGAAATAACAACTCCAAAACAGTGGGCACTACTGTACTCAAGATGTATTAATTTTTGGTATAGGTGAATTGAGCTGACTGCTTTGCTGGAGGACAGACCTGGCTATGCATGGGCAGTAAACATCTTGTTAGGTCAGTAAGTCTGTAGTCTCCATTGTCTTTTGTCTTCAGCCTTCCAAAGACTGATCACCTTCGGAAAACAAAGGTAAGAGTAGACTATAAACTCCTTAAGGACAAGCACAGGTATTTGTAGTCTTCTCTACCAATGCCTAACATAGTGCTTAGAACAGAAAATGTTGGCTAAATGGAATAAACTAAAAAAGAGAAACGCATGTGTGTGTGTGTGTGTGTGTGTGTGTGTGTGTGTGTGTATGTCAGTCTGTCAGAAATAAGATAGGAGCCACCAAATACCCAGGCCCCTACTATTACTGCTAGTCCTTTAAAAACTATCTTGTCAATTATGATGTCTCTTGTTTCTATACTTTAATTCTTCTAAAATTATAAAAATGTTTATTTTATAGTCTGTATCTGCTAAATCCAATACCTAAAGTCTTTGTTGCAAACTGACTCTGTAGTTTATTGTTTCTTACTCCTACTGAGTGTCACTCATGGTATTGTTGTGAGGGGTTTTGTCATTGTTGTTGTTAACTCATGTTCCTTGGAATTTATCTGTGGGAAGCCTTGGAGGCCTGAGTTTAAAGTCTATTATTCTTCCAGAGATAATTCACTTATGCACCTGGGGCACTAATAACCTATAATCACTTTAATTTACAATTTTGACCTTGGGAGTTTTAGCCACACAGGCGATGTGAACTATGACCGTAAACTTGCGTGGATATGCTCTTGTGAATAAGAATTCTTAGGGGAGGCTTGTTCCCCAAAGACAAGGCTGAGTCAGGTAAATATTTCCACCATCTACAGCTTTTTACAATGCTCATGAGTTTCATCTATGTACACCAAGTGAAACAGTCAAGCTATCCTGAACGTATACTCACTTTAGGAATCTAAAATAATTCTAACAAGGCAACACTAATATTTCCAATCGAATTTAGAGGTTATAAAAAGAACTGCTACCATTTACTGAGCTTTTTCTAATACAAGTACTACTGTCTCAGCACTTTACATGGATTATCTCATTCAATCCTCATAGTAACAATGTAATAATAATCCCTGTTATACAGACAGAGAAAGTGAGGCTCACAGTGATTAAGGAAGGAAGTGAACCTAGGCAATCCAGCTCTAGAGAAGGACAGGGAATTGTCTTTCTGCCAGGGCAGGAAGCAGGTTAGAAGCAGAACAATTACTCAAGCCCCCCATCCCCATCCTCCTACCCTGGTAGGGATGACTACACTCACCCAATGTACTGGATATAAGCTTAAGGCCAGGGGTATCTTAGTTCTTTATGTTCAGAAATGTCCCTATAATAGGAACCTAGTCAATGAGGAATGAAGTGTCTAAATACTAGTCAGGCTGATTTGCTCAATGTCTGCTAAGCATTCCCCATATCGACTAGTTTGTCTTTTTATTCAATTATTGCTCCCTCCACTAGTCAACTCCTAGCCAGTCTTCAAGGCCTTGCTCAAGCCATAACTCCTCAGTAAAACTTTCCATGGCCACCCTACAAAAATCTACACAACTTACCACTGCTAGGAAGGGGTGACAAAGACCTCTGTCCAAACCAAGCCATGCCCACTGGTTACTTACTCTCTAGTCTATGGCTGTTTTTAAGCTCCAACAGCGGACTCAAGCAGTTGAAACAGAGCCTGTATAGCTGACAAGCCTAAAATATTTATTCTTTGGCCCTTTGCAGAGAAGTTTGCCAGCCTCTGGTCTATAATTATATTATGCTCATGTGTCCCCTACAATACCTGGCCAGTATTTCACACACATAAGGGACCCCTAAATCCCTTATTCAGTATCTTTCAGCAACAATCTTCCTTGCTGGCCTCATACATCCTACAGGGTGCCTGTGAAACCATGCTTCTCCTGTTGTATGTGTTCAGGCCCTTCCTGAATCAGATTCTCTCCTTCTAATGTTGGAATGTACAACCTAGAAAACTGAAAAGCGAATTCATATCAAAACACAAACAAGGTAGTTCTAGGGACCAAAATCACTGTTGGGGAAGGGAGGAAAACTAAGTAGACAAAGGACAGAATAAAAGATGATGCACATTGGGGTTCCCCCCCCCCTTAAAAACTAGGTTTGTATTTCTGGTTAGTTCCAGACTGACAGAACTCAGGAATTATACTATATCTAACCTGGTCCCCAGTTGGCCTCCCTCCCTCCCACAAAGATAACATTGTACAAAACTATTTTTACAGGAAAACCAGTTAAAAATTAAGGGTGTGTACAAAAATAGACAGGAGAGCCAGAGATACCAATGCAGGGAAAGCCTGAGCAATATCAAAGAACTATCAATGCAAAGAACCATAATCCCTGCTTTGGTTACCGTGCAAGTCTACTGGGAGGATCAGTTGAGATTAGGAAGGTGAGATCGCTTGGCAGCAGCCACTTTAGCAGTAGCTGCAAGCTCCGCCCTCTCTCTATCCGTCCCTGTGTAACACCAGTTAAGACCTCCGAGCTCCAGCTGGCTGCTGCCTGCATCACCGCCAGCACCATCATCAACAAAACACTTAACACAGAGCATGACATGTGGCAACCACACTGCACCTGGGGTTCAGAAGACCTCAGGGACTATTTTAGATGTCTGGCCTTGGACCAATGTCTTTGGGCTTGTTTCTCACCTGTAAAGTAAAGCTGATAATAATTCTATCACTGTTCTTATGAAGCAAGTAAGAGAATGAATTGTAAACCTCCCTATACACATGTAAGATAGGTATTGTTATCGTTCCTTTATTAAAGAAATACATTTGAACTACTACCTCCTATTACGTGCCAAGTACTTTTCTTAGTGAACAAATCAAAGTTCATCCTCTTGTGGAGCTTAGGGTTTTTGTTGTTTTTTTTTTTTTGGCCACATTGCATGGCATGCGGGTTCAAACCTGTGGCCCTGCAGTGGAAACATGGATTCTTAACCACTGGACCGCCAGGAGGTCCCTTATTTTATTTTTTAATTTTAATTTAATTTTATTTTTGGCCATGCTACAGGGCTTGGGGGATCTTAGTTTGCTGACCAGGGATCGAACCCGTGTCCCCTGCAGTGGAAGCGCAGAGTCTTAACCACTGGACCACCAGGGAAGTCCCTCTCATGGAGCTTAGAGTCCAGTTGATGATTTTTTTAAAAAAAATAATATTAAGTATAACTGCCCGGTAGTGATAAATATTGTGGAAAAAACTCCAGCAGATTAAATGTATGTAAAGTAAAGAAGGATGATACTATAAACAGCACAGTCACCCTGATGAGGGGAGCAGCCATGGACCACGTGGGGGACAAGCATTCCCAGTAGAGAGCGGCCAGCATAAAGGCACAGAGGTGGGAGCACACATGAGGTGTCTGAGGCACAGAGGCAGCCCTTTGTGGCTGGGGCAGCACCATCCTGGGCACCGGAAAACTGAAAACATGGGACCGGACATATTATGGGCTAGCACTCTTACGAATGAGGAGACGAGATAATGCTGGGCCTTGGAGGAAGTGCAGGACTTAGATAAGTGGAACTAGGAACAGGAAGGCACAGGGGCAGGATGATATAAACAACAATGGTATCAGCAACTAACAGAGCTTAATATAGGCTCAACCCTGCCCCATGTACGCTTCTACCTACAGTATTGAACGAAATTCTTACACAGCCTCACTGTCCCTCTTAACACACGAGAGAACGGAGTCCAGTCACCTAACATGTCTGAGGTCACAAGGCTGCGAGGGCGGGATTCGGACTCAGGCTGCCACACCGCTGGGACTTCACCCTCCCCTGTTGCACTGATGTGAGAGAAAGGAAACAATGAGGGCAGGTACCATCGTCCACCTGTGAGATGACCAGGGCCGAAAGGGATTCTAAGAGCTTAGGAAGGTCGAGAACCAACTGGATCTTCATACATCAGCTTCTGGAAGCTTCAGAGAACCTGCACGGTAACTTCGTTTTTGGCCAAGCCCTTCAGGAAGTCAGCCTGACGCTGGTTACCATCACTTACAACCGCCCACCTTTCAGCTCATTGAGAGTTTAACATTGCTGACCTTATTCCCAACCTGTCAGCCTAAGAGCGTTATTAAAGTCGTCACTCCCAAATTCTGCTCACAGCTTTAGCTAAGAGGTCTGGAAAGCCACGTCCTCCTGACCTCTTCATCTTGACAATATTCCAAGCAGATTCGGCATCCAGGCATGTCAGCCACAGAGTTTAATTTTTTACCACTGGAAATTGTGGAGGATTAGATGCATGCAGGTTTTCCAACCTGTGGCTCCAAAAACAGGACAAGAATCTTCATCTTATTCTACTTCATGAGGTCTACATCTCCTTTCTGACAACTGAGGAGACATTCAGGACTTTTTCAATCTAGAATGTACTTATTAAGTCTTAACCCTTTCTTCCCCTTTCTTAAATGTTAGGACAAACATCATGGTAAAATACAGCAAAACCAAACAGAAACCAAACTGAGAGTAAACAACCTTGGCCTTTGTTCTGGTTTGATCACTGAAATCACTGTTCAGGCCACGGCCTTTCTAGGCAGAGGCTTCGCCGTTGGTAAAAAGAAAGGGCTGCCTAACGTGACTGTCCCAGGTCTACGACACCCCATGATCTGCAGGAATGACCTCTATCATTCTTCAGAGAGACGGCAATTAAACAATGGGGGAAATAATGAAAATGTTAAAACTATGTACTGGAGGAGAGACTTTCAATAAAGACCAGAACTTCTGTCATGGTTATTTTTAGAACATAAGCTGCTTAAGGACAGGGACCGCTTTCAGCTTATTTCCCCTCTGGAACTTGCAAGAAAGACCACACACGTGGTAGGGAGGGCAAGAGGGTCCTTTCTCAGTTCCGCGTGTGACCAAGCTGGCCGCTGCAGAGGGTGACACTGGCTCAACACGGGGCCCTACAGCCAGTCTGGCCTGTGCTCCCTCCTGTGCCCCACAGACCACTCCTGAGGCGCCTGGTCGCCCAGGGAGACGTCGCTCATAGGGGAGCAACCGGGAGACCAGCCACCAGCACGTTATCTGGCCAAGAGGACAACAAAGGACTTCTTGGCCCTGGCTACGGCTAGCACTGTGCTGGCTGGTTCCAGCCACGACAGGGAGCTCTGAGCGGCCAAGGCCCTGTGATGCAATGACAGAGCCAGGGCAAACAGGAAGCACACGGGGACTTTTCACGCCTGCCTAGGAAGTTGGCAGTGCGGCAGGCGATGTGACTGCCCACCAAGCACACAGTAGTAGAAGTCAACAGGATCTAACATGCTAACAAAAGCCTCCAGATGGCAATGAGTGTAAGATTTGGGGAATTTGGGAAAGCTTCAGCAAAACAACCGGGAGTCAACGCCTAAAATCAACAGCAACAGGACTCCTCTAGAACAATCACAGTCAAGGCCTCCTCCCAGGGGCCCCTATTTATACTCCTTATTTCCAAGGTCAAGGAGAAAGGGAAACAAAGTCTCCTGAACAACTACTGGCGAACCAGCAGCACACCTGATGGTCTTCAATACTGACTGAACACAACTACTGTGTGCCCAGCCCTGGGGGACGGAGGGGCAAAGGGCAGGGGCTGAGGAAGAGAGCATGGCAGCCACTCGCTTGTGCCCCGGCCTTACCCTCAGATTCCAGTTTGCTCTGAGTTTCTCTGCTGAGACATCTCACAGGCTGTTCAGAGCAGTGAAAGAAGAGGCTCTGGCTGCTTGAGACCAACCACCGACCGTGTCCCCAGGCAAGACACTGAGCTCTGTGCCTCAGGTTCCCATCATGGGTGACGCTTCTCCACCGCCTCACAGCAGCACTAATAAGCTGGGAATGGGTAAACTGGGCAGGTGCTATTTACAGGTATGAAATGATTATCATTTAGGCCCCGTTTAATCCAACAAATGTTGAAAAAAGTTACAATAAAGGAAGATTTTGTTTACCATGGGAGTAGCACTCTCTAAAAGGATGCTCAATGGCCCTCTTGGTCTCTTCCCTTGCTCTCACCTCCCTGGGTGCCCGCTCAGGATCTTCTACGCCAAGGATGCGCCTGCACACTGACATGCATGTTCTCCTTTAGCCTCACCCTGACCCTAACAAGGCTGGCGTTGTTGTCTCCACCTTACAGACGAGGAAGCTGCGGCTCTGAGGCTAAGTGATAAGAGGAGCAACCAAGGAGTCTGAGGAGCCCGGAGAACACGCTGCACAGGGGTCATGGGAAGAGACAGTCACAGAGGAGGCAAATGCATAGGCAGGAGAACGAGACAGGGAGAGCAACGTGCCCTGCGCACCTGGCAACGCGAAGGAGGCTCATCACTCACAGAGCTTACAGTTCAGTCGGTACAAGTTACTGTGCTATACAATCTGAGTTCCAACATAAAATCGAACCCCATCTGACCCGGGGGGAGAATGGGGCTCTGGAGAAACCTGAGCTCATACGGTCACAGAAGCAGTGCTGGTGCAGCTGGGCCACACTTCTCCCCCTTTCCTTTGCCCCTCATGAACTCTTCTCCAAGGCAGGTGGCAGGGAGAAAGGTCAGGTCCTAAAATGTTGGTACCACTGCCTATTTTGAAATACATGCTAACACGCCCAAGAATTTCACTCATGGTTAAGGCAACCAGAAATAAACTGTCAAAACCTGAAACTAATACAACATTGTAAATCAACTATATTTCAATAAAAAAAATAAAGTGTCATTATATTCTTAGAGCAGTGGCCTGCAGTCACTCTAGCCTGGTCTGTAACTGGCCAGGTACCAAGCCCTTACCTATCTCCTCATCTTCAAATGCCTTCTTGTTCCCTTCTCTCGGCAGTTCTCGGGCTCTGCTCTCTGCCTGAAATGCCCTTCATCCTCTCTGTGACCACCTATATCCCACCAGTCCTTCAAAATCCGACTTTTCCAGAAGGCTCCAATCACCATTGCCAGATCCCACTATCTGACCACATATTAAGCCACTTGAATCTCTTCCATTCATCACTTTGTTCTATAAAGTTTTGTATTTCACTTATTTAGGTTTCAATTCCAAATCTTTCATTTACATTCTCTCACCAGTCCTTTAACATGATGAGCATAGGAACCATGTTGTATCTGCACTGTCCCCACAGAACTATGTACTTGTACGATGTGAGGCTTATAATATTCACTGAGATGTATCCTCCTCGCTCCACTCAGAAAAGGGGCTGACTGTGCGCAGAAGCACACTGGAGAAGGCTGTCTAAGGCTGTTGGAGCCTTCATACTCACTAGGGTGGGAAAATAAAACAGGACAATGACAAGTGTTAGGTCAGTGTGAAGAAATCGGAAACTGCATATGTTGCTGGTGGGATGTAAAATAACGCAGCCACTTTGGAAAACGGTGTGGCAGTTCCTCAAAAAATTAGAGTTACCGTATGACCCAGCAATTCCACTCCTAAGTATGTACCCAAGCGAACTGAAAACATATGCCCACATGAAAACTAGTATATGAATCTTCATAGTAGCCTTATTCATAATAGCCAAAGTAGAAACAACTCAAACGTCCACCAACTGCTGAATAACCAAAATGTGATATATCCACAAAATGGAATGTTATAACAAAAAGGAATGAAGTCCTGATATATGCTACAACATAGACGAACCTTGAAAACACTATGCTTATGAAAGAGGTCACATACTGTACAAGCCCATTTAGATGAAATGTCCAGAATAAGCAACAGAAAGTAGATTAGTGGTTGCCAGGGGCTGGGACAAGGGGAGAATGAGGAGTGACCCCTAATGAATACAGGATTTTTTGGGGGGATGATGAAATTTTCTGGAATTAGACAGTGGTTATGGTTGCACAGCCTTGTAAATATACTAAAATCCACCAAATTGTACATTTTAAAAGAGTGAATTTTATGGTATCTTAATTAAAGAAACAAACAAACAAATAAACTAAAAAACACCCTCAGAACAGAAACGCTAGTATGTAGCTATGATCCTCAAACTTTAGAATATACAAAAACCACCTGGGGTGCCTAAGATAAAAACTCCTGGGCTTCCCTGGTACCATCACAAAAATTATAGCCCAAAAGATTCAGCGGGGAACCCAGTAGCCTGCATTTAACAAGCACACTAGAGGACAGTGATGCAAATATTAGCCGTGAAGCATGTTTCTCGAAACATAAGTATAATGAAAAGAAACTGTAACTTAGAATCAGAAGAGCTGGATTCAAATTCTGGTACTGCTTCTTCCTAGTTATATGACCTTAGTCAAATCACATAACCTCTCAGCTCCTGAGTTTCCCCAAACATAAAATGCAAAGAAGAGGGCTTCCCTGGTGGCGCAGTGGTTGAGAGTCCGCCTGCCGATGCAGGGGACATGGGTTCGTGCCCTGGTCTGGGAAGATCCCACGTGCCGTGGAGCGGCTGGGCCCGTGAGCCACGGCCGCTGAGCCTGCGCGTCCGGAGCCTGTGCTCTGCAACGGGAGAGGCCAGAGGCCCGCGTATCGCAAAAAAAAAAAATGCAAAGAAGAATGTCTCCCTCCCAAGAGACAGTGCACATAAAGTGTCTAATAGAATACGTGGCACATTGTCAGTGCTCCAGAGATGCTAGTGAATCCTAACTGGGTGCCAATTCCATTCAACGAACATTGTCAAGTGACTACAGTACGAAAGGCCCAGTGCAAGGGGATGGTAATTAGTAGGACAAATTTTTCAAATCACCAATTAATGGATTTTACAAAGTATGAAATAGACTTTAAAGATCAAGCACCACTTTTTATAAATTTCAAATTAGCATATTACTTTTTCTGACCCTGGAAAAGTGAATTTGGGAGTTTATCAGGAAAAACAAAAAAGATGTGTTCAGGCATTTGATGATTATAAAGAATTTCTGAAAGCTACTTAATAAAATTGATAGCTATATTGTACTGTACTGTTCTGCTATTTATTTTTTTCTTTGTACTTTCTCTCCCCAAGCAGAATGTAAGCTTAGAATCTGGTACCATGCCTTACGCTTTTCTCACATCCCCATAACATCTACCCCATTCCTGGGGCAGACAGAAAATACTCCATAAGAATGCACTTAATGGTGATCTGTTACCTTCAGGTCACGGTGGATAATAGGAGTTTTGCACTGATGCAGGCGGGCAACAGCTTCACAGGTGTCACAAAATATCTGGAGTACTTCATTCTCTGTAAAACCTGTTTGCAGGCGCTGGTTCATCAGGTTGACCACCTGGCCTCCTGAGAGGGGTGCAGAGCAGAGGAAAGGTTATTAACATTCAGACCCATCACTTAACCACGAGCATGAAAAGCTGTCCACAGAGGAGCAACCTGGACTCAGCCCATCACTGGCTGAGCCACGACTAAACCCCGGTATCTTGATTCCCAGCCCGGGACTTGTTTTCTATGGCGTCAAAACAGTTTCTTCATTACATAAAGCAGCCCAGATGTGAGCTGCCCTCATTCTGTCTTCAAGATTAGTAGCAGAACTGACAATATGGTCCTGGCTCTAGTTGCCTGGTTATACTGTCCCTGTTGTGCATTGGATGAGGCCACAGGTTCAATCTGCTGTATCTTTCAGTAAGAATCAGATTGCACAACAGACCCCGGGTGGAGGAAGAAGGCAGTTTGACAGTCTGTATTTTAGAAACAGCTTGGTCTCTCTGGCTTTACTGCTTGCTGCCTGGTCTGCAGAAATGCTACACCAACATTTAATCTCTAGGACCGAAAGACTGACGACCTCGCTTAGAAAATTATCCAGCTCCCTGGACTCTCCTACTGCCTCGTCTCTAAACATTTTACTGTCCAAAAAGGAAGAGGAGGAGGAGACAAACTGTCAAGTTCAAATGTGGTAGTATTTTTTTTTTGCGGTACGCGGGCCTCTCACTGCTGTGGCCTCTCCCGTTGCGGAGCACAGGCTCCGGACGCACAGGTTCAGCGGCCATGGCTCACGGGCCCAGCCGCTCCGCGGCATGTGGGGTCTTCCCGGACCGGGTCACGAACCCGCGTCCCCTGCATCGGCAGGCCGACTCTCAACCACTGCGCCACCGGGGAAGCCCCGAAATGTGGTAGTATTTTACAAAATCAGGTTAGCAGCTGTTACCGCGAAGGCTGAAACTGTCGGTTAACATCACATTTTAAGCATTACTAACATATTTAATTTATGGACAGTATCTGTAAAGGCAAGGAACGTGTTAGTGGAACTAAGGGTGCTTACAAAACTGGGCACCAAACAGTGAGACAATGACCCAAGAATGTAAGTGACAGCTGCTTAGACCAAAAAAGCCAAACCTCCGAACAATAGCTGTATGAAATGCAGTCAACTCCAAATAAATTCATGCTACAGTCTGGGTTCCCAAGATAAATACTGCTTGAAACTCTGAGCTTTCAACTACTTGACTCTACTGTTAATGGCAGCAACATCTGAATGTAGCCTTCCTGGCAATCACAGATCTCCAGCAAGAAGAGCAGGGTCATTTCCATTAGACGAAAAGGATTCTTTTACCCCCTAATGCGAGGATGGTGGTGTGGGTGGAGAAGAGAACACACGAGTGAGGGAAGCTGAACTGTTCCCTTAGTCTATCTGGAGTTGGGTCTTTATTATGTACCTTCATCATTTGTTTTAAAGCATCACAAAGAACATATTCATTCTCATTCTCATACATTCGTATTCATATACAAGCACCAAACCTTCCCAAACCTAACAAAAGTAGAGTTTTGTAATATCTACCACTCTGAATTATTTGTGCCACTGATGCTCGCCATTGTAAGAATAACCAAGAAGTGACAGAGGGCTCTGTATCTTTTAGCCTCTTCGTTTTCCAATCTTTAAAACTGGAACAACACATGTTAGAGTACAGTGCACATTAACTGAAATGACCCCACACCCCTGACAATCAAAGTGCTAGAGAAACGAGAGCTTAACGTATGGCGCATATACTTACCCCTGCAGAAGTCCATCAGAATGAGCACTTCCCACACGTCACCGCTACTCACATTGTTGATACTGGAGTCAATGTAACCCACGATGTTCTTGTGCCCCGACAGGTCCCTCTGTAAAGAAGAGTTGAGAAATAAATTATCCGTTACAGACACCAGTAGAGATAGAACGAGCCAGGCTTTTCCATTAGCCCAGATAACTTAAATACACAGAGACAACACTAACAGTGAAGAGAGACAAGACTAAGGGGCAGGGTCAAGAGCAGGTTTCCGCTGGTCTATGAGATTCACGGTCAGCTCTTCAATAGCAATTCTGCAACCCTTCTAAACCATAACGCTCTCCTGAACTAAATTCTAGAACCAAATGCACACACGGTGCCTACTTGCTCACGGCATCAGCGCTCCACATAAACCAGAAGCAAATTTTCCATCTCCGGAAATGTTTCCCATCTCCGGAAACACTGCAGAGGGGCTAACAGGAGAGCGACAGCATGAACTATTTAAATATGTGAATTTTTAATTCAGAAAAATGAAACTGATTTTTTTCCTGGTTGTAGGAACACAAGTGAACTCAACTTGACTTTTAAACTATTCGTACTGTTTTTCTCCCTCTAGGAAATATATGAAAAGCATAACTGCTTTTTAAAGTTTTGAAGGGACTACAATGGCATCCAGACCTAAGCATTTTGCTCACAATTAAGTCTTTCAAGCCAACCAACTGGGATATAAGATGGGTTATGTTTCCAGCTCTCCGGTTGGAACTGCATCTCTCAGAGCTGCTTGTGGAATTAATTTTTCAACAAATACTTATTGAGCACCTCCCATGTGTCAGGACCCATTTAGACACTGGAAGTTGCCTCATCCCTCAGTCTGGTATTTCAACATCCATAGAGGCAAATCTTTGTAATGATGATGTTCAAAATCTAAGGTCATTAGTGAGCAAAAACCAAGCAAGTTGGGCAACGGGATTTATGCACAAAGTAAGGTTTTATTTTATTTTTTTAATACATTTATTTATTTATTTTTGGCTGCATTTGGCTTTGTTGCTGCGCGCAGGCTTTCTCTAGTTGGGGCGAGCAGGGGCTACTCTTCGTTGCGGTGCACGGGCTTCTCATTGTGGTGGCTTCTCTTGTTGCAGAGCACGGGCTCTAGGCGCGCGGGCTTCAGTAGTTGTAGCACGCGGGCTCAGTAGTTGCAGCACGTGGGCCCTAGAGTACGTGGGCTCAGTAGTTGTGGCATGCGGGCTCAGTAGTTGTGGCGCACGGGCTCAGTTGCTCCACGGCAGGTGGGATCTTCCCAGACCAGGCCTCGAACCCGTGTCCCCTGCATTGCCAGGCGGATTCTCAACCACTGCGTCACCAGGGAAGTCCCAAGGTTTTATTTTTTAACTAGTTTTAATAAATTGTTTTTCTTTGTTTAATAAAAGAAATGGGAGGACGAAGGTGGGAAACGTGGTTCTGTAAGAGTCAGCACACAAATGCGGCAACTTGAGCCACCACCACACTAACTGGAGACTCAGTGTTCAAAGTGATACGGTCTCTTTTAATCTCAAAGTACATACCCAAACAAGAGGAAGCCTCACAGTATCCAACCAACACACCTGAACTCTGAGCATCCAAGTTAAAACTCCTTAGAACTTTCCTCTGAGTGAAGGATTAAGAATGACTATTGCCTCAGAAAGGCAGACCAAAGGTAAAGACGTGATTGCTTCTACTGGCGACTGGGAAGTCGCTGGACATCTAGGCAAGAACAGTTTTGTAAAAGGAATAAAGTGAAGTAAGAACGGAGCTGGACTTGCGAAGAATGGGAGTGGAATACGCAGAGCCAGTGGCTACGGGAGATTCTTTCAGGACATTTTGAGCTTAAAAGCGGAGAAGCACTGAGGGAAAGAAGTTTTAGGATGGGAGAGGATTGAGCACTGGAGAGTGAAAGGAGCCAGGGCAAAAAGGTGCTTTAAGATACAGGAGAGGATGAGGATAACTGAGCGAACAAAGTCCTGCAGGTAGAAAAGGGAAGGAATTAGGAGCACTGTTAAAGGGACTGATCTTTCAAAGACATTTCTTTCCTGGCAAGCAGGAAGGAAATAAGGATGGTCATGCATATTGGTTTAAGGCTGGGGGAAAAAAAAGGGAATTTGAGGAAGTTCAGATCTATTGTTCTGTTTTTGGTAGAGCACAAGATCATCTTCAAAGTGTTAGGGAATGAGAAAGAAGCTTGATGAGAGAAATAAAAGGCTTAGAGCAACTGTTTTGGATAACAGACAAGGGAGATGATGAGGCAGAAAAGCAGCCTCTAGAATTCAAGTTTCTCTAAACAGAAAGTGATTTCAGGGCTCATGTTTTAGAGGACTATCCTTCTGCTTTTCAGTCTTATCAGCTCTTCTAGAATTTGTTTCCATTTACACAGTCCTAGAAGTAGGAAGAAGTGGAGAGAATTTCTTTGAAACCAAAATGCAGCAGCAGATCATGTCCTCCAAATGTCCACAAGAAGGAATGAAAGACTAATGTTTCTACATTTAGCTGTTTGAAAAAGAATCAGCAATGTTGCCTCTGAGTTTGTCTCATCCCAAGAGGAATAAATAAGAATCTGGAAGGAAAATAAGAAGCAACTGATAGAGCCAAGAGGAGGTCAAGAGCTATTAGAGGACCCAAACTGGATAATTAACATCTGCAGATGGCATCCTAGAACACTCTGCCAAGATGCTGGCTGATCAGTCCACGCCCAAATTCCTGTTCGTTGTGTCTTCCGCAGAGATCCTGAGATATGTCCAAGCAGAAAAGACCGCCTCTTTGGAGGGAGACGATGGCATTTTACTTTTAACAACTTGACGACACAGCGACGTCTCTGATTTTAGGATGCCACTGGTTTAGAACTGATAGAGAAGATCTGTTTGAATGGCTGTGAAATGTAGAAAAGGTCAAGAGAAAATCTTACTACAAGCTGAGATAGACTCACATTCACGGGCAGTGTGACAGCACTTCTCAACAGCAACATACCAAAGGATGTCCAAGCTTTCCCTGGCTTTAGTTAAAAGACCAGCCCCAGGCTTACAGAACAGAATGAATGGACGTAGAGGTCTGGGATGGAACCCGCATAGAGGCACCTCAGTTACTACCGGTTTACTCAGGAAAAGGCAGGATATAAGGAAGATGCTCTGATGCCCTCGGCTACAAGTATTATTTGGAGAATTGAGATAAAAGTCTACATGATGAGTATAAGTCAAACTCTGATTTTCAGGGGAGTGGGGAATGTTCAGTTAAACTATGGATTAGATCAGTTTATATTACATTAAATCATGGAAGCAGTGATAAGTCTAAAGACTTGTATTGTCATTTTAGACTTTATTTTAAAATTAACATTAAACCACATGGATAAACATGTTATTAGAAGACCTGCTTTACTGAATAGATATTTAAAGTGTTTGTAGTTAGCTTATTAACTTTCATAGTCAAATGCTTGAAGTGATGAAAAACTTTTTTCACAAACACATACAAAAAGTACCATTTGAAAATGAGGCCTTCTACCCAGATCCTACAGATGACCACACATTTCAAGTTTATCTGTGGTCCGAATTAATGGTGCTTGTAGCAAAAACAGTATTCTATCCCGAGCTTCAAAATTCCTGCAGCAGGAAATTCCTACCTAAGAATCTTAAAGCCTTATAAGAAAGCAGAGGACTCAATTCCTAAGTACATCTATAAAAGCCTTTATATTTATGTTCAAGAAAACAAAGAAGATAGCGTTCTAAGTAGCACATCAATAATGTCACTCACCTTAAAATAGTAAAATGAGTTATAGTATGTAACTAATTTTCTTATATGTCTTTTGCTCAGGTCACCCTTCCTTGGAATGTCAGCATGACAAATTCCTGCAAATTCCTGATGCTGACAGTGTCTGCATTTGCATACAGTAAGCTTCCAAAGAGGTATATTTACCTGTTTTGACCCTCCGAATAGTCGATGGTTTCTGAGTTTATGACTCGGCACTATTGTTGCCAACTTCTAGAATCACACTACGATTCCACAGACACTTTTACCCAAAGTGCAGCTTCTTATTAACTTAAGGATGAAGGAAAGCAGTTCTAAGGCCTGGAATTAGTTTCTCTCTCCCAAAGTTGCTTTGTAAAAGTCTTTGGCCTTACTATTCCCCACCTGCCTTCTCTAAAATTGCCTAAATTTTAGGAAAATTTCCTTTGTAACTCTAAATTTCCTTTGTAACTCTCCTTTATAAGTCTACATTTCCTTTGTAACTCTTTATAATTCACAAACAAACAAAAACGATATCAAGTCCAGTGCAGTAGTGAAGAGAAACGCTTTGAGATCTGGACTGGCCCTGGAGTTCTACCGAAGGCAACATATCTGGGGCCCTTATGGGTTTCTATTACATAAGTCCCAGATATAATCCTGCCTACAATCACATTTATTCTCCCTTTTCCAAGTCTTACTCATTAATTAATCCTCTACTTACTGAATAGATCTTTAAAGTCATTTAGAGTCTGATTCTAGAGGCATGTTGCTCAAACTTTAATAAGCATTGAATCACCTAGGGATTCTGTTTACAAACAGATTCTAATCTAGTAGCTCTGGGATAGAGCCTGGGGTACTCCTGGGCAGTGGCAGTTAACGTACCAAAGATTTAGAGGAGTGCTACTCAAAATGTGTTCCACAAACATTTTCTAGGTAGAAGCCAGTCCACAAGGAAATAAGGAGCTCACTCCGGGACGTAAATCAATCAGGTCACTAAGATGACTTTTTCCTTTTCCTAGTGAGACTTTACCTATGAGAGAAGCAGTTCATTGACTTACATTCTGGCACAAGATCTTTAGTGTAGCACCTGTACATTTATGGCCAATTGATTTTTGACAAGGGTGCCAAGACAACTGAATGTGGAAGAGAAAAGTCTTCTCAAAAAATGGTGCTGGGACAACTGGATATCTACATGCAAAAGAATGAAGTTGGATTCCTATCTCACATCACAAACTGAAATTAACCTAAAATGGAACCGAGCAGAACCCTGTAGGCCCCACCAACTACAAAACTGAGCAGTTAATGAGTAGGACAACAGAGTCATAGAGTCAGTGTCTGATGCACATTCCTGAGTTGTTTACAGATACTACAACTGCCACCAGAGGAACAAAGCTAACTGCATGATAACCAGGCTGTAGCCATGACACAAGCTGTACCACCTTGAGCAGTACTGAATCTGTGGCTAGCACACTTCCGAGAACTGGCCTCAAAGAGAATGGGATTAACATTACTGCTCATAATAATCTATATCTCTGTGGGCATCAAAATAATTGTAGTTTGTTCTGCCTGTAATATGTAAGTGGCCAACTAAAATTGTCAGCAAAGAGATGCTGCAGACCCATGTTGACATCTTCCACTCTGAGAATACGGCACCCTATGTCAGCATGAAGAAGTTACAGAAGATAGACCTTCACCCCTAATCCCACAGAAATGGAATGATGTTAGACAGTGGGGATCTGAAAGCAGCTCTTTTGCCCCTTTCCTGTTTGTCCATTTCTGTTCCCCTCCAACCTTGAAAGAACCTAATTAACCTGTTGATTCTTTTCCTAGATAAAAAGAAGTAAGAATGAAGAATTAAGAATGACCAGCTCTTTACCCCCAACAGTCCCCTTAGCAATCCTGCAGGCAGATCATACGGGCAAGATAACATCTGAAGAGAGAGTCAGCCAGCCTGCATGCAATGGAGAATGATGCAGAACCCAACCTCCTGCCTCGATGATTCACTGAGATTCTTCCCCTCACCATTTTCTCTTTAAAAACCCTCATGGGGACTTCCCTGGTGGCGCAGTGGTTAAGAATCCACCTGCCAGTGCAGGGGACACGGGTTCGAGCCCTGGACCGGGAAGATCCCACATGCTGCGGAGCAACTAAGCCCACGTGCCACAACTTCTGAGCCTGTGCTCTAGAGTCCGCGAGCCACAACTACTGAGCCTGCGTGCTGCAACTACTGAAGCCCATGTGCCTAGAGCCCATGCTCCGGAACAAAAGAAGCCACCGCAATGAGAAGCCCATGCACCGCAATGAAGAGTAGCCCCCGCTCACTGCAACAAGAGAAAGCCCGCGCTCAGCGACAAAGACCCAACGCAGCCAAAAAAAAAAAAAACTGCCATGACTGAGCAGAATCTTCGGAGTTGCCCTCGGGACATGAGTCCACCTTCCCCCCAGATTGCTGGCTTTTTCTGATTAAAGCACCTTCCCTTTCTATTGACACTTGCCTCTTGATTATTGGCTTTTGAGCAGTGAGCAGCTGAACTTGAGTTCAGTAACAAAAATGGACCACAAATCTAAAAACTCCTCAAAGAAAATACATATGCAAATCTTCATGATGTTGGATTAGGCAATGGTTCTTAGATATGACACCTAAAGCACAAGCAGTCAAAGAAAAAATAAACTTCACTTCATCAAAATTAAAAACTTCTGTGCTTCAAAGGACACTATCAAGAAAGTGAAAAGAAACTGCAAAGAATGATCTGCAAATCATACATCTGATAAGAATCCAGTATCCATGGGAATTCCCTGGAGGTCCAGTGGTTAGGATTCCGTGCTTCCACTGCAGGGGGCATGGGTTCGATCCCTGGTCAGGGAACCAAAATCCCACAAGCCACGTGGCACGGCCAAAAAAAAGAATCCAATGTCCAGTCTATATAAAGAACTCTTAAAACTCAACAATAAAAAGACAACCCAATGTAAAAATTGGTAAAGGATCAGAATAGACATTTTTCCAAAGAGCATATGATAAACACATCGAAAGATGCTCAACACCATTAATCACCAGGAAAATGCAAATCAAAACCATAATGAGATTATCACTTCATAACCACTGGAATGGCTATAATCAAAAAAAGAAACAATAAAAAACGTCAGCAAGTATACAGAGATTGGAATCTTCATACACTGCTGGTAGGAATGTAAATAGTGCAGCTTCTATAGAAAATAGTTCGGCATTTTCTCAAAAAGTAGTTACCATCTTACCTTGCAATTTCACCCCTAAATATATACCCAAGAGAAATGAAACATTATGTTCACAAAAGTTTGTACACAGATGTCTATAACAGCATTATTCATAATAGCCAAAGAGTGAAAAAAAAACCCCAAATGTCCATGAGGATAAACAAAATGCAGTATATCCAGACAATGGAACATTATGCAGCCATGAAAAGGAGTAAGTACTCATACATGCTACAACATGGATAAACCTCGAAAATATTATGCTAAGTGAAAGATGTCAGACACAAGAGCTTACTGTATGAGCCCATTTATAAGAAATGTCCAGAATAGGCAACAGAAAGCAGATTAATGGTTGCCAGGGACTGGGGCAAGGGAGAAGGGGGAGTGACTGCTAATGGGTGTGAGGTTTCATTTTGGGGTGATGAAAGAAATATTCTGGAATTTGATAAATGATGATGGGTGGATGACCTTGTGAATAAAAAAATCACTGAATTATGTTTAAATTATATTTACATTTAAAAGGATGAATCTTATCTCAATTTATGAAGAAAAGTAGTATGACAAGCTGGGGGAAAAATAACATAAACAAACACACAAGGGGGAAAAAGAAAAAGAAAACAAGATCCTTTGAGTAGCATTGATCTAGAGCAGCCAGGGAGCCCATGTGTGAGTCCCTGCTATAGCCTTTTGACAAGTTTGCTTAGATTAATGTCATTTCCTTGGGCCCTCAGCCCATCTGCAGGCAGCGCTTTCTGTTGATCTCCTTTACATCCAGCTAAAAACTTCCACCTCCTGATTCTAGACTGCCCTCTTCAGAAAAAAATAAGCCTAGTCTATTTTTTCACTTTCCAAACAACTGAAATATTATTATTTAGACTCTAAGTTCTTTCGTCTCTGGGTTAAACATACCCACTTTCTTTGACATGGTTTTTAGTCACACCACCATTTTGGTTGCTCCCACGTTTAAACGCTTTGCTTTGTCGATGTCCTTTTTGTAAGAATGGCCCCAGAAAATGAATGAAATACTCTAGGCCTGGTCTGATTCCTGCAAAGTAGATCAGCACTATCACCTTCTATTAATTCAGCTAAAAATTACATTCTTTTTTCTTTTGGCAGCCACATCATACTACACACTCATATCAAGTTAACTGACCACTAAAATGCTTAAGTCTTTTTCTACTTGTGCTGCTTTTAATCTCTACCTTCCCAGAACTGTGGTTGTAAAGTTGATTAGAAGAAAATAAAAATCCACGCATGTGACCTTACCTTGCTATTTCATCTCATCAGAATCAGTCCATTGCTCTAATTTTAAGGATCATTTTGGATCCTGATTTTATCATCCAATGCAGTTGTTATATCTTCCAGCTTTATATTAGGCACATAAGAGATAAATGTGTCTTCTGTTTCTTTAAGCAAGTTGCTTATTAAATGTAAAATAACATAAAGTTAACAGTAAGCGGCAGTGCTTTTTTCTTAGAAAGTTCCCTCGAAATTAATAGCAAATCATTGATCAGAAACCATTATAAACAGTAGCAATTACACCTAGCATCCAGCCTAGACTCTCCATCTTGCTCACAGATCTCTGGTGAGTGCCCTTACCCAAATGATACAGTCCATAGTCACTGGATCTACAGTCCACAGTCACTGGATCTATGGCGCTTCCCTGAGCTCCCTATCCACAAAACTGCCCAAGAGAGGACATGATGTTGATAGAACATGGCTTGTTCCTACTCAACCTGAAGTCTCTTTGGATCCCTGCTCACTCATCTAAGTGACTATAAAACAGCTTAAAATTTAATTAAAAAAATAAGTAACATATTAACATTCGAAAAGCAAAACATAGTAGACAAGTATTTTCAACTCCAGTCCTCATCCCCTATAGGGAACCCTCCCTCTTTCTTCCCCTTCTGCCTTTCCTCTTTCTCTCTCTCATCCTGCCAATGCTTTTTCAAGCAAATTCAAATAATATGTATTATATACACATAACTCTTACAACCTCTGAGAGGTAGGGCTGGGGTTATGGCCTCTATTTGACAGAAGTCTGAGCCTAGCACGGGTTAAAAACATTGCATAGGGACTTCTGATTAAAAATAGTAGCAAATTGTTTTTAAAAAGTAAGTCGAGGGCTTCCCTGGTGGCGCAGTTGTTGAGAGTCCGCCTGCTGATGCAGGGGACACGGGTTCGTGCCCCGGTCTGGGAAGATCCCACATGCCGCGGAGTGGCTGGGCCCGTGAGCCATGGCCGCTGAGCCTGTGCGTCCGGAGCCTGTGCTCCGCAACGGGAGAAGCCACAACAGTGAGAGGCCCGCGTACCGCAAAAAAAAAAAAAAAAAAAGTAAGTTGAATACATGCATTTATCTCTGCTTCCTTCAAAAGTCTTACTAAATGATGTAAAGTGTTTATTTTTTAAAAGGCATAAACAGAAAACTTCTGCTTCCGGGAAGATGAAATAGATGTACTTTTCCCTATTCCTCCTGCTAAATACACCTGAATATTTTGTACATTATACATAAGAGAGACATAATAATGAGTATCTGAAATGTGAGTAGAAGAAGGCAGACTGGCTAGGAACTTTGGGACCCAAGGAACAACATGGTGGTGAGCTGTCTGGGTTTTCTTTTTGCCTCACGTTTCCCAGACCGAAAACTGAAGAAGCCAGCAAACTGAAACCACCAATGGGTGCAGACAAAAACACAAAAAAGCCCAACGAAAGCCTGCTCTCTCCAGTCAGACCCAGAAAAGGGGCAACCCAGTAAGACAGAACCCATAGAAAATAACTGCTCTATTCCAGCCAAAAACCACAGAAAAAACCTGCAGCTCCACCCCAGTCACGGCAGCAAAGGCCAAGTGGAGAGCCTAGACTTCCATTCTCATGAGTCTGCAACAAATCACTCCAATCTACACTTCAGGGTGGGGAACGTCAGAGACGGCTGAGTAGGGAGTCAAGACCTTCATCTCTGAGGTGCCGTGAGAGGAGGTCAAGTGGAGAGTCAAGACTTCCACAACCACCAAGTGGTAACAAGGCCAACTCTCACCACCATGGTGTCAACTGAAGCCACGTGGGGAGCAGTAGCAAGGCACTCCTACTTCCCAGCCAGGGAAGGATCAGTGGAAGCCTAACGGGAAACTGGAATTTTCACCCCAATCCAGTAATAATGAGAAGGTGAACTTTCACCTTCTGGGGTAAAAACAGAGGCCCTATGGAAACCTGAACTTCTATCCCCACCTAGTAGTAACAAGAGGGCATTCCCCAAACCCATCAATCCCCTGCCAGAGCAGAAAACAGTTAAAACAGAAGGTTTACATAAGATCCAGAATCTATAACACAATATGAAAGTGTTGATATAGTTCATCAGACCAAGAACTAGGAAGAACTCAAACTACATGGAAAAAACCCCAGCAATCGATAGATGCCAAAATGAAAATGACGAAAAAGACAGAATCATCCAGCTATGATTTTAAAGCAGTCGTGACAAAAAATGCTTAAACCAGCAATTACGGTGATGCTTGAAATAAATGAACAAATAGAAAGCCTCAGCAAAGAAACAGGAAGTGTCATCAAAAACCCAGAAAACCTAAAGAAGAACCAAATGGAAATTTTTGAACTGAAAATACAATAACGGAAGTAAAAAGTACAATGGATGGGCTCATCAGCAGAATGGAAGGGACAAAGGAAAGAACCAGTGAACTGAAAGATAAAACAATAGGAATTACCCAGTATGAACCAAAGATAGCAAATAGGTTAAAGGGGAAAAAAAAGGACAAAATTAATATGCATAAGTCCATACTGATATAAATAAATGATTGAATAAATAAGTAAGTGAGGGAGAAGTGCAATCACGTTAGAGAAGGAAGTTAAAGGCAAACAGATCAGAAAGGAAAAAATAAAACTGCCTCTATTTGCAGATGACATGGTGGTCTATATAGAACATCCTAAAGAATTGAGAAAAAAATTCCCAGAACTAGTAAACAAGGTCAGCAAGGTTATAAGATACAAAATAAACACAGAAAAATCAAGTGATTTTCTACATCCCAGCAATAAAAGTATGCGCACCAAAATTAATTACCCAATACCATTTATAATCACTCAAAACAAAAACAAAAACCTAGATATAAATCTAAGAACATGTACAAGGCCATTATGCTGAAAACTACACAATGCTGATGAAAGAAATCAAAGATGTAAATAAATGCAGAGAGGTGCCATGTTCATTTATTGGAAGACTAAACAGAGAAAAGAGGCCATTTCTCCCCAAACTGATATAACAGTTTAATGAAATTCCTACCAAAATTATAGCAAGACATTCTGTAGATATAGATAAGTTTATTCTAAAATTTATATGAAAAGACAAAAGAACTAGAATAGTTAAAAAAACAATTTTGGGAGAAAAAGAAGTAGGAGGAATCAGCCTGATTTCAAGACATTATAAAGCTACAGTAATCAAGGCTGTGTGGTGTTGGCAGAGGGATAGACACATAGATTAATGGGACAGAACAGAGAATAGAGAAAGGTCTGGAGATCAACCGTCACAAATAGGCCCAACTGATTTTTGACAAAAGAGGAAAGGCAGCCTTTTCAACAAATGGACACCCACAAGAAACAAAATGTTCTTCAACCGAAGTCTCATGCCTTATATAAAGTTAACTCAAAATGGGTCACAGACTTAAATGCAAAATGTAAAACTTATAGAAAAAAAAATAAGAGAAAATCTTTGGAATGGAGAGCTAGGCAAAGAGTTCTTAGAAATGACACCAAAAATACAACTGACAAAAGGAAAAACTAATAAACTGGATTTCATCAAAATCCAAAACAAAACAAAACAAAACAAAACCAACAAGAAGGTCTTAGAAATTAACCTGATATATAAAAAATTCAACAGGATGGTTGAATATAAAGCTGAGAAAATCTGCTGGAATGTAGAGGGAAAAGACAAAGACATGAAAAAAAAAAAGGAAGAAAACAAAAAATTAGAAAATCAGTTCAGGATAACTAACATCCAAATACTGATAGTGAAGGAAGACAGAAAAGGAAATCATCAAATGAGACAAACTAAAATTCCCCCACATAAGGATTCGAGTTTCTAGATTAAATGAGACCACCAAACAACTAAAATAAATAAGAAATGCACACACCAAGGTATATATCATCAACAAATTTCATAACACTGTAAACAAAGAAGAATTTATAAACTTCTGGGGAGAAAAAATGGGTCGCAGCCAAAGGACCAGGTATTAGAATGACTTCGGACTTCCCAAAGCTCAACAATGAAAGCTAAAATATAGTACAGCAATGCTTTCACGTATCTAATGAACTGATTTCCAATCCAGAATTTTATATGCAAACTATCACATGTGTGAATGTAAAACGAAGACATTTCCAGACCTGCAAGTTCTCCAAAATTTACCTACCGCACATCAGGAAGCTCCTGGAGGACAAGTTCCACCAAAAGGAGAAAGCAGAGCAAAAAGAGGAGTTAACAAATCTAACGAGAAAGAAGCAAAGAGAATAGCTAGAAAATTCCACGATAAGAAGTAAATGAGGCCTAGAGAGCAACCAACCTATATTCCCTCAAGTCCAAAGACTGAGAGAGATTTCTTCAAGAAGATAAAACAGACAGAACACTGTGTTCAAAAGTATTTTTAAAATGATTTAAACAACTTGGGGAGAGTTTGAAATTAAGTTGCACAAAAGTACACAGAAAACTAAGATTTAAAAAACCTAAAAGACAAGATGATTATTAATTCCAGTGAAAAGAGAATTATGTAAGAGAGGAATAGTAATCAGAGTCCACTTAGAAGATTTAGCAAAAATAACGTTTTCTTACATAATAATGTAAAAACTAATACTAATATAACTAACATACTGCCAAACATACTGCTACTGTGGCAGAATGAGAGATGAGAATAATGCAAGTATTTAGAGTGAAGGGCAGGCAGGCGATGAAAGAGAGTTAACTTTTTACCTTCCATAGTATGTAACACCTAAAATGGAGGGGGGAAAAAGAATTAGCAATATCAGCCTGCTATTTAGAAATGTATCAAATGAATCCACTAAAAGTGGTGGCCTCTGGGACCTTGCAGTGGCATAGGAGCCCCCCTCAGGGAATTGCTTGATGTTTTTTTTACAATAAGCTTAGTTCAACTATTTGGGTATTTAAGTTTTGAAAAAACAAGTTAAAAAACAAAACTCTCGCAGCTAATACATGGCTGGGCCAGAACTTGAATCATGTAATTTAATTCCTAATCAGGTCCATTAATTTGTGAGCTCCAAAGGGGCCCGCATCTTCTTAGCTCCTTTACTCTAGCACCTGCCCAGCACAAAGAAAGCCCTCCAAAAATGTTTCTGAATGAGTGGGAGAAAGTTAAAGAGTGGGATTACTCTTCTAACACCAGAAAATGAATGAGAAATGCATTCCAGGCAGAGGAAAGAGCAGAAGCAAAGAGAGCAAATGGAGTGCGAGAGCTGAGCAAGGAAGAGGCAAGGTGGGAGGAGAAGGAGGAATAGCATCCCGAAAACACTGGGTGGAGGAAGGGAAATACGGTGAGCACAGCTGTTTGCAGCTGAGTGGCAGGGGAGAGGGAGGACGTTGGTGCCTTGCAGAGAGTTCCACGTGGCCCTGGCTGTATGTATATAAGCCTTGGGGGTTTTTTGTCTGTTTTGCAATGATGACAGCAACACTTATTTCTACCAACAGTTCCTTCCCAAATAGTTGCAGCCTTCTGGAATCTACATAGTACCAGGCTCTCTAAAATCCTAAGTTGTACAACTTGTTACTCTAAGTAGCCACTGAAAGGGCAACCCCACCAGGGTAAGCAAAGCCTGATGGAATCCCTACAATGCCACCCTCACCATTTTTTGGGCCTCTCTCTACTCTTAGCAGGAGCACTGGGAAAGAGGGGGTGGGGAGGGGGATGAATTGGGAGATTGGGATTGACATATATATATGCTAATATGTATAAAACAGATAACTCATAAGAACCTACTGTATAAATAAATAAAATTAAATTTAAAAAAAACCAAGAGTATTAAAATGTAGGGCACAAAGGAGTCATCACCTCTAGGTGAACATCTGCATCTGCTATGACCATTTCACACATTCATTTCATCCAAAGTTTAAGTATTTACTTTATGTCAGGTAGTGTACTGGAATACAAAGTTTCTGATTTTAAATAACTTACTTTCTAAAGGCAGCATCACTTATAAAGTAACAAGGTAAGCAATACAATTGGCATAAAGAAAAGTACTGTGGAAACACAAAGACTATCCAAATTTCTTAAATGTATAATGTCAAACAGAAGTGAAAGAAAGAGACAACTCCAACAAATTCCCATATACCCATCACCCTGCTTATACAGTAATCAATTCATCGCCAATCTTGTTTCTCTTCTAAATCCACTTGTTTAATTTCAAGAAATCATATTATTTCATCCACAAATATTTCATCATATATCTAACAAATAGGGTCTCTTTCTTTAAACACAATATGAACCTAAATCTTGAAAACTTATTAAGTTTTTAAGATGTGAGATATAATTAATATATAATAAAATGCACAGATCTTAAGGTGTCCAACTGAGTTCAGACAATGGTGTAGCCATAACCACTACCTAAAACAAGATACAGAACAATTTCCATGGCCTAGGAAGTTCCCACATACCCCCTTCTAGTGAATTTTCCACACCCAGATGACCACTTTCTGATCTCTATTACCACAGATCACTTTTGCTTGTTCTTAGACTTTTATAAATGGGATCACAGAGTATTGTATGAGTAAGCAGTTTCTAGGCAAAAAAAAAAAAAAAAAAAGGGAAAAGCATTCCGGGGGAAAGAACTACATTTACGTAATATAAAGGTATGAAAGGATATGTTCACGGAATGCTGAAGGGCTTGAGAGGGTTGAAAACTAGGACTGGTAGCTGATAGATGATAAGATGGAAAGAGGAGGTTTGTTGGGAAGCTAGGATCTCCATAGTTAATTCTGGGAACGAAGTTGTTAAGTACATTTTTCCCAATGCCTCAAACTATTTCTCTGACCTGAAAATTGGTCGGTTCTCTCACTATGCTCCTTTCTCCTCAACTCTCTAGCTAAGAGTGACCAAGGCAGGAGCAGCGTCCTACACCCCATGGCTGTTCCCTCCCATTTTGTGCAAGGCCTCTCTGCCATCTCAGGGAAGGGAAGAAGCCCCCCACTGGCTTTCTCATGAGAGGGCACAGTCCCTCTCCCCATTTTAAACAAGCAGTCCCAAGTCTGAGGGGCAGCCTTACCATTATCTGTATTTCTCTCTTGCACACCTGGAGATCATGCTCATTGTTGACAAACATGCGTTTCAAGGCACATTTCATCCCATTGCTTGTCCTCACCAGAAACACGATAGCAAATCCACCTGTGAGAGAAACACACATACAAGCTCTTTTGAGTCATGTTTAAAAAGTCAATCAAATGACCATGGTGGCTGTAGTTTGCTGATGTCACTGTTAATGGTACTGATGTCATCATCAGCTAGGCCTAGGGCTGGCCTGGCATAGAAAGCATTCTTAAGATTCTGGGGACTCAAAGGTATCACATGTGGGATTGGGTAGCAAGTCAGAAAAATTGTTCCTCCAGCTTGCAAGGCAGAAATAGAGGCACATGTAGAGAACAAATGTATGGACACCAGCGGGGAAATGGGCGGGGGAGGTGGTGGTGGGATGAATTGGGAGATTGGGATTGACATATATACACTAATATGTATAAAGTAGATAACTAATAAGAACCTGCTGTATAAAAAATAAATAAATAAAATTCAAAAAAAAAGGATATGAGGTCATTTAAGTAAAGAAAGAAAAATTGTTCCTAAACGTCTATCTAAAAAAAAACAGGAAGAACAGTAATTATCTTCCAAAGAAACTACAGATAAACAGATGAATGAATGGATGAAAAAAAAGAACCAACTACATTCCAACTGCTATCCTAGGCACTTTGAGCTCTTGTTTAATTCATACCACAATCCTGTGAGGCTGGGTGATATTTTTTCCCTTAAGACAACAATTACTAGCTGAAGAAAACAGAGGCTCAAAGAGATTAGATCCAACCAAGGACTTCTTTAAAAAAACGTAAGTCCAACACTTAAAGAGAGGCTCGGAAATTATTTCAAGAATTGCTCTATGAATAGTTGGCAATTAATTTCAAGAATCTCCTTCTCTTCCTTTTTTCTCATCCTTCCTCACCCCATCCCCCAACTCAAATCAACAATACACTCTGAGGATTCCTCCTGCCCTCCCTACCTCATGGGCTGTTGAGAAGACACAGACATAGTTAGGAAAGTACTATTCTACACAGCAGATACCAGGCAAGTATGACGATTACTGGGCAGAGTTTTTAATGTCTGCACTAACCCTTCTCTAAAAGACAGTTCATAATTCATTAAAAGAAGTTACTATAACTCCAAAAGAAATTCTTCAGTGCTCTGAATTGGTTATGCCTTAGCGTCCCACAAATTCTTAGAGCTCCTAACCTTGACCTCACTCCCCAAACACCGTAAGAGGCATTCAGTGCCACTGTTAAGAGGGGTTTGGGTAGATAATGTGCAGCAAAGCTATCAAAGTTGAAGGCTTTGGGATAAGCAGCAGTTATATCAGACACTTAGTCCATCTGCCTGCTCACACACCTGCATAATTTAGCTTGAACTATCCTGCGCACTGACCCTGGGTAGTGAAAAAAATTGCTAGGCTATTCTTTGCACGGAGGTGATGTCTAATTGGATGGAGCCGAACACAGAGACAAGTCAGCAGTACAGGAAGTTGAACTGAGGTCATGGCATAGTACTGGGGCAAGCAGCCACGTGCAAAATTGATACAAGGTAATTAGCAGTGATTATAGAGACCTCAGACCTGAGATATAAGACTTGGGTCCCAATCATTCCACTCTAAATCCTCTGAGACCCAGCAGCCCTCCAGTACCTGTCTGTTGATGTTCAAGATATTTCCTGTTGTATCTTTAAAATAACTGTTCTTTTTCAAATTAACTTGAGTCAGATTCTGTACCATGCAACCAAAGAGAGCTTTAATCATAAAGCACTGTTGCACGTTTTCATAAAATACACACATAATTCTGTGGTAAAAAAATTGTTTAATGGGCTCAAATGTTCCAAAAGCGCATTTTGATAATGATTTATCAAAGACTGCATGCTTGTATATTTCCTGTCCTTGTGCTCTTCAGTACTCAGATAAACAGTAAAGTTCACCATACAATCTTTCATTTCAGCTGTCATGTCTCTAAGTTTTGTGCCTCAATAACATTTTCTTGTAATACTTTAAAGTCCACTCACACTGCTCAGCTGTCAATTTAACTCTACAATTTTGAGTATTTACTATAGAAGATTTTTTAAATTCTAGCATGCATTGACAAGTAGAGGTCTAATTACACATGCAAAAAAAACCTCCTCAATTCTAAGATGCATATTTTTTACATTTTAATTTTTAGGATATCAGAATTTTCTTATAATAAATATGTACATTTAATGCAGTAGTATTTGTCTTCCTTTCCCCCATGCCAAAAGCCATTAAATTCATGATGTGTCTTAGCAATTAAAATTGGGGAAAATGAAAAAAAATAAAATAAAATTGGGGAAAATGATAGTATAAATTATAAAATTTCTATGTATAGTCATAATTGTTTTGTGAATAATAAAAGAGGGTTTTCATTTTACAGATATTTTGAATTAAAAAAAAAATCACAGAACTACAGACTTTACACCAGTAGTGTTTCGAGAGAGCCTTAGTCCAAGCAGTTTGCTTTATGCGGGGAGGAAACAAGTGAGGCTTAGGATCCCATGGCTAGTTATGGGCAGAACCTGGACCAGTTTCACCGTCCTGATTATCTAAAAAATGTTCTTTCCACTTCACTTATTTTAGTGAAAACTATGCAATACTCATTTAGAGAATAAGGACACACCTGACAGTCCTGCAGAACAAAAGCTGGGAATGACTAGTTCCTGCAGTTCTGTGATGCATGGCACCACTAAAGAATGAGGCAAGTCTTTAGAAGCAGGTTGGTGATGCGGCAACTTGAGATAACTGCCACCAGATGGGAGCAGTCAGCTTTCTTTGCCAGGTAGCAAGATGACCTTTCCAGACCAGACTGAAGAAACGGGTCAGAGGCCTACCACATGATCCAGTCAAGGACAACTGGTTGAGAAGAGCCAGCCCAGATCCTCAAAGCCTATGACCAACATAGATCTAAAGGCAACGCAATGAACCACTATGCTTCACATAGACAGAACCACGTTTTAGGCATCTATGCCTATAAAAGCGCTTATTTGCAGGTGAGAAGCATTTAAATCAGGGTTTCTTGATCATGAGATCAAAAATTGAAGCCTGAAAGGATTTGTCCCTTTAAAGATGTTAACCACTTACACCATGTAGTTGACCAAACAGAGTGTAAATTTAAGGTAGAGGGCACAGAGCACGACTCGAGACACTTCTCCACCACAGGCCCACATCCACCACACAGATCAGGGTAATAAGATTCTCAGCCACAGCTAAAGAGGGTGCGGGGATTACAGAAGGCAGCTATAAGACTTCAAGAGAGGTGCTTACCTTAATGGCTTTTTTGTTTGTTTGTTTTTTCTTTTTATTTGCGGTACGCAGGCCTCTCACTGTTTTGGCCTCTCCCGTTGCGGAGCACAGGCTCCGGATGCGCAGGCTCAGCGGCCATGGCTCATGGGCCTAGCCGCTCTGCAGCATGTGGGATCTTCCCGGACCGGGTCACGAACCCGTGTCCCCTGCATCAGCAGGCGGACTCTCAACCACTGCGCTACCAGGGAAGCCCGAGGTGCTTACCTCAGGTTGAGGTGCATCCCTAGATCTTGATTAAATGGAAAAATCTAAAGCTGAGCTGGGGAGAGGTTGGACAGAGGTAAGAAAAGCTAACATTCAGCAGAGCCTGTGCCAATCTCGCTGCCTACTGGCATTGTCTGAAACTAAGATAATCTCCATGATTACACTGAAATCCATTTGTGGGAAAATTCATGAATTTATTGAATCATAAAGGGAAAAAGGATCTGATCCATTATGTGAGGTAAGTGAAAGAGGCAGGATAATTTTGACACAGACACACTTTTACCTATTAACTTTAAATACAGAAATATTTTTTGGGCTTTCCTGGTGGCGCAGTGGTTAAGAATCCACCTGCCAATTCAGGGGACACGGGTTCAAGCCTGCTCCGGGAAGATCTCACATGCTGCGGAGCAACTAAGCCCATGCACCACAACTACTGAGCCTGCGCTCTAGAGCCCACACGCCACAACTACTGAAGCCCACACGCCTAGAGCCCGTGCTGCACAACAAGAGAAGTCACCGCAATGAGAAGCCCGTGCACCGCAATGAAGAGTAGCCCCTGCTCGCCACAACTAGAGAAAGCCCACGTGCAGCAATGAAGACCCAACGCAGCCAAAAATAAATAAATTAAAAAAAATTTTTTTTTACTTCCATAAAGAAACATGCTTTCTCCCACTTTCCCTAAAATACATAGCACTCTTGGTCTAACTTTCTCCCTCTAATTTTTGATGATGTGGATGGGTACTTACCACTCACTGTGAATTTAGAGATTTTGTCTGCTTGGTTCCCCTTTGTATCTTCGTGCCCTAGAGTAGTGCGTGACACGTAACGAGGCCTCAAAAATGAACTAACTCTCCTCTTAATGTTACTACAGGAAAGGCTGCAGAGACTGGTGGAGACGGTGGCAAACCCAAGCACATGGCCCACGGAAAGGAACAGCTACCGTACAACTCAAGGTAATTACTGCCACATAGGGATACAGACCCCGTTTTGTCATCAACACTTGGTATTACTGGTCTTCTTATTTTAGCCATTCTAGTGAGTGTGTAGTGATATTTGTGTTTTTTTTATGTTCCCATATCTATTTTTTTTTACATCTTTATTGGAGTATAATTGCTTTACAATGGTGTGCTAGTTTCTGCTTCATAACAAAGTGTATCAGTCACACACACACATATGTTCCCATATCCCTTCCCCCTCGCATCTCCCTCCCTCCCACCCTCCCTATCTCACCCCTCTAGGTGGTCACAAAGCACCGAGCTGATCTCCCCGTGCTATGCAGCTGCTTCCCACTAGCTATTTTACGTTTGGTAGTGTATATATGTCCATGCCACTCTCTCACTTTGTCACAGCTTACCCTTCCCCCTCCCCATATCCTCAAGTCCATTCTCTAGTAGGTCTGTGTCTTTATTCCTGTCTTACCCCTGGGTTCTGCATGACATTTTTTTTTCTTAGATTCCATATATATGTGTTAGCATACGGTATTTGTCTTTCTCTTTCTGACTTACTTCACTCTGTATGACAGACTCTAGGTCCATCCACCTCACTACAAATAACTCAATTTCGTTTCTTTTTATGGCTGAGTAATATTCCATTGCATATATGTGCCACATCTTCTTTATCCGTTCATCCGATGATGGACACTTAGGTTGTTTCCATGTCCTGGCTATTGTAAATAGAGCTGCAATGAACATTTTGGTACATGACTCTTTTTGAATTATGGTTTTCTCAGGGTATATGCCCAGTACTGGGACTGCTGGGTCATATGGGTGTTCTACTTGTAGTTTTTTAAGGATCCTCCATACTGTTCTCCATAGTGACTGTACCAATTCACATTCCCACCAGCAGTGCAAGAGTGTTCCCTTTTCTCCACATCCTCTCCAGCATCTATTGTTTATAGATTTTTTGATGATGGCCATTCTGACTGGTGTGAGATGATATCTCATTGTTTTTTTTTTTTTTTGCGGTACGTGGGCCTCTCACTGTTGTGGCCTCTCCCGTTGAGGAGCACAGGCTCTGGACACGCAGGCCCAGCGGCCATGGCTCACAGGCCCAGCCACTCTGCGGCATGTGGGATCTTCCCAGACTGGGGCACGAACCCATGTCCCCTGCATCGGCAGGCGGACTCTCAACCACTGCACCACCAGGGAAGCCCTCATTATAGTTTTGACTTGCATTTCTCTAATGATTAATGATGTTGAGCATTCTTTCATGTGTTTGTTGTCAGACTGTATATCTTCTTTGGAGAAATGTCTATTTAGGTCTTCTGCCCATTTTTGGATTGGGTTGTTTTTTTGTTATTGAGCTGCTTGTAAATTTTGGAGATTAATCCTTTGTCAGTTGCTTCATTTGCAAATATTTTCTCCCATTCTGAGGGTTGTCTTTTGGTCTTGTTTATGGTTTCCTTTGCTGTGCAAAAGCTTTGAAGTTTCATTCGGTCCCATTTGTTTATTTTTGTTTTTATTTCCATTTCTCTAGGAGGTGGGTCAAAAAGGATCTTGCTGTGATTTATGTCATAGAGTGTTCTGCCTATGTTTTTCCTCTAAGAGTTTGATAGTTTCTGTCCTTACATTTAGGTCTTTAATCCATTTTGAGCTTATTTTTGTGTATGGTGTTAGGGAGTGTTCTAATCTCATACTTTTACATGTACCTGTCCAGTTTTCCCAGCACCACTTACTGAAGAGGCTGTCCTTTCTCCACTGTACAGTCCTGCTTCCTTTATCAAAGATAAGGTGACCATATGTGTGTGGGTTTATCTCTGGGCTTTCTATCCTGTTCCATTGATCTATATTTCTGTTTTTGTGCCAGTACCATACTGTCTTGATTATTGTAGCTTTGTAGTATAGTCTGAAGTCAGGGAGCCTGATTCCTCCAGGTCCGTTTTTCATTCTCAAGATTGCTTTGGCTATTCGGGGTCTTTTGTGTTTCCATACAAATTGTGAAATTTTTGGTTCTAGGTCTGTGAAAAATGCCAGTGGTAGTTTTTAATTGTGGTTTTAATTTGCATTTCCCAATAGATCCTTCATCGTTTAAACTCTTAGGATTACCTGCTTTCCACTTTACTGATAAAAGCCTTTAGTAAGCATAGGATCATGGAGTCACCAATGAAATTACTGAGATAACTTGGACTTCTACCTCTCAAGCAAAGATGACAGAAATGCCTAGTTCTATCCTGGGAGAAAAAGGCAGGTAAGAATTTGTAATACACGGGGGGGGGGGGAGGGTGTTATATAATTTCTAAAATCTCAACTCTGACATCAGCAAGAGATCATGGTCATCAACATCATTATCTTGACTGAAATCTTTTAAACACAACCTCTTCAAGGAGCCTGGCCATAAATATTCAACACTGGCAATGGGGCTTTTGAAGTAAGTGTAGTACCTCTCCTGGCTTAATCTCAAATATGGAATCATGCTAGCTGGTACCAGGCCTTGGGGGCTGTTCTGAATGAATCAAGACACCAGTGACTCCACTTAGCAAGGACGAGTGAGGGATCGGGAGGGAAGGTGATAGGGAAGAGAAGGAAAACACCAAACTGATGATCTGAGCAGTGACATGCACGGAGATGGGAAACAGGGGGGCAGACAATGAGAATGATGAGACCATGAGACAAAGCCCATCCTGGTGCTGAAACAGGGTTTCTGGATTTGCTGCCAAAGAGGTTTTGGTGGATATTTAAAAATCGGGCCTAGAGTCGGGGCACTAAAACCTGCTGCTTGCTTATTTCCTGCAGGTAAAAGGGACTTCATTTCCTATCACAAGCCCCATCTACACCTTTAGGAATGGCTTCCACTTGTGTGCGATAAGAGCAGACAAACTAAAGTGAGGAAACAAAACGAAGTGAGGAAAACTTCACACTCTGCTCGTGTCCTCCACTTCTCCATCCTACAAATTCTGCATTTCTCTTTCAAAATAAGGTTTACTCTGATGAATGCTGTTTACTTAATGTAGTTTCTCTTGGAATTACTTGAGGAAGAGAAAACTAGAATAAAACAGCCTCCTGAAGCTTAACTAAAGAATCAGAGAGAGAACCCAGTTAAAGTGGGATGTATCCGGGAGATGTAAAAGAAAGGGCAACACTGGACGAGTTGCTGGATCTCTTTGGTGTCCATTTCCTCAACTGCAGAAATTAAGGCAAAATGAGTGGTATTTAAATGAACGGTTTGCTCAGAGACATAGGATTACAGGAGGTGCTGCAGTGGTCCCACGAGGGAAAGTGGCTCCACTTAAGAGTAGGGCTCTGCACACAGCTTCCTTTTATCTGCTTATTATTCATTCTGAAAAAGATGCTAGAAAAAAGGGGGGAAACTCTGCTTTAAAAGAGAAAAAAACCCAAAGAATGTTCTGTAGCCCTATGTAAAAGTATTTTATGAAGAAAAAAGGACTACAGCACTGAAAGTCACGCAGACGGCCCTTACCTACTAGCCTACCACAGACACAAATGTGCGCAGGCAGCCTGGGGGGCGGGGGGAGGCGGGGCCACCACGTCCACTTTACACTGAGACCGTGGAGTATTCCTTTAGAGTCCAACAGATGAGGTTCAAACCCCAGCTCAGGAAAGCCATGATCTCACTGAGGCCCTGTCCTCTCACCTGTCAAGGGCAGCTGAGAGCTACCTCTTAGCTTTGGGGAGGATTAAACGACAGGCAAAGCACCGAGCACATAGGTGGTATGTGATGAATATAGGTTCCCTCCTTACCTCCTCCCCACCAAAGTTCTTTGTATTTGTGTGATAGACATCTGACTTATCATAAAGTTCTAAATCTGGAGTATCTTCTTGAGATAAAGGGCATAAACTCAAATACCTACAGGGGCCAGACAGATCATCTAAGGGAGGGAAACAGTGCAGGTATAACAAAGTGTACAGAGGGAGTCTAATGATGGGAGATCACGGGGAGTGGTGAGACCGTGCAAACCAGAAAGCGCACGCCCAGCTCACGGGGCAGCCGCTCCTCAGTGAAGGCCAGTTGCTGCCATGGAGGAACGTGGGCTGAGGGTTGCCAAGTTTTTTGATTTCCAAGTGAAGCTAGATTTTTAGGAGAAATCTCCCACTTTTTAAATCCCAGCTATAACTTTAGAAAAGCTCTTCACCCCTGTGCAAGTTAAGGAAGCCTATTTCCAGGCTTGGACTGAATGAGACAGCCCTGCCTCAACCTTTATGAGAGCCTTGTGAAGTAGCAGGACATGTACGACAATCTCTACTTGACTAGCTGGGAAACTGAGGCATGGAGAAAGGCCCAAGGGGCCTCCCTAGTACCGCCACCTAGAGGCAGGGCCAGGACTGAAAAACAGGCATACCAATTCCTGGCCCTGACCTTGGTCCACTCTCCCATGCTGCCGTCCCTCCCTCCTTCCCTGCAGCGGACCCTACAAGACACCTCCATTATCAGGGAAGGTTAGGGAAAAGACATGGTGAAAGCCAAGGGGCCTGTCCAAAGCTTGGCCTCCCTCAGTGGCCCGGTGAGAGGGAGAACTTGAGTGCACTGTCTGCAGTGTTTGTCAGCTCCCACGGGGAGTAACGACGAAGAGGCTGACAAACATCCATCCACAATTTATTCAAGACAACTTGGCCAGAAGTTTCAGAAGGAACAAAAATGTTCTAAACTCTAGAACAGATGGCAAGGAGCACAGCAAAGATTCTGCAGGAGAAAAGGTCAATTTGAAGCATTTGTCAACACTGATTTCAGTGGGGACTTGGGGTTTGTTTTTTAACATCAATCTCTCCTCACTTGCCTCAAATTAAAAATCACCATGTGCCAACTCTTTCTGGGGAACATGTCAAAGCAGTCCTATCCCCAGGCAGGAAGAACACCCAGATGGGAGATGACTTGAGGTACTCAACTTCCTCTCTCTCCATCGAGAGCTGTGGGCACAGAGTCAGCCACTGGCAAACTCTGGCAGTGATACAGAAACATCAACGGAACCCAATGAAGGCCACAGCCCCGGTTGAACACGGGACAGCTGGCAGGTGGCTCTTCCTTTCTAGGACTGCAACAACTAGGGAACATCTCCAGTTCATCTCCATTCTCTTTTGGCATGAGTCTTTAAAAATAATAATAATAATAATAATAATAGACATTTCCAGAGAAGGCACCTGCCTACCTGGAACAAAGGTTAGCATTTAAGAAATCAAGTTGGCTCACACACACCAGAGGCTTGTGAATTACTGCACATAGAACCAGAGCACATTGGACCTGGCCTGTCATCAGCTGAGACCGACCAGAAGAGGGCCTTTCCCAGAGCCACCGGGCCCACCTTGTCTGAACTGTTTCCATGGGCTTGGCTGTCTAGCAAACGTAGAGAGAAATGATGAGAGACATCAGCAGGGCCATATCCTTTGTTCACTGACATCCCCAGATCACACTGAGCCAACTTTCTCTTCTCTATTATTACAAGCCAGGGTGATCTTATAAAAACAGAAATTGAATATCATTCTCCTGTTTGAAACTCCTCAGTGGCTTCTGGCTCCTTAGAAGGAAACTCCAAATGCTGGCACGGCCTGCAAGGCACCGCATGATAGGATGTGATCTCTCTCTCTCTCCAACCTCATTCTCACCACAGCCTCTCACTGCTCACTCTGTTCCAGCCACAATCGCCTTCTTTCTTCTTGATGTTGCTTGTGCCCCACGCTACCTAAAGATTGCTGTGCAATCTTTTTGCCCTATTCACCTCATTCTTGGCCTGACCAACTTCTACGAGTCAGCCCTCAAGTTTCAGGCTACGTGTTACCCGCCTTGGTTGGGCCTCCCCTGACTGCCCCTGGCCCCCATCCCCTCTTCTGATCAGGTTACATCCTTGTTTCGCACAGCACCCTCCTCTTTTCCTTCGGAATGTAGCAGGAGTATAGTTAAATACTTAGGTAGGTAATTCCTGGTTTGATGCCTTCTTTCCCTGAACCCTGTAAACTGCACAAGGGCAAGGACAACGAATAACTCACTGTGGCTGTGTCATGCAGCACAGTGGCCCCTGCATAAAAGATCCTCAAGTGCTTGCCTAGCACCCTAAGGAAACCAAAAAAAAAAAAAAAAAAATCCCACATCACACCAAACCAAACCAAACCAAACCACACTATATACAGTGCCAGCTTTCCAGAAGGTTAGAATCTAGCATGGGGTAGAAGGGACACTAATTGAAGAGGCAGCCCACCCCCCAGAGAAAAACCCTGAGCGTGTGGCTCAGTACGGCCGAGGGTCGTCTGAGACTAAGCCAACTGGACAGCGTACTGGGGCAACACGCACGAGCTGCATCTTCACGGAAATCTCTGTGCTGTCGCAGAGTGGTACTTGTTCTGCCTGTGACCCCGTCTTTTAAAAAGAACACTTGAGCTGGAAATGAAACCCTCTTCAGTTGAGAAGGAAAAGAAATCAAACTCCCCCTTGCTCGGTGCTGCCTCATCCCTCACGCGAAGAAGCAGAGAGCCTCTCGGGCGTGAACTGTATCAACCCCACCCTCAGCCCAAGCCACGGGTGCCAGCAATCTTCTAGTAAGTGGTGTGCAAACCAAGAGAGCAGCTGGGGTCAGCCAGAGGGCACGACATCCGTGCCCGGATTCGTCACCGCCCGCCACAGACACTCAAGCTCCGGCTCGAATCATTTCCACCAATGTTTGATGTGTGTTACTGGTCCACAGTCTCCAAAGGAGAACTGGGGTTTTGGCAAAGCCAAAGCTTGGCTGACGGTCTCTCAGGTTCCAAGTGCTAATTCCAGAACATTCCACTTTAACTTCATGCTTCAAAGCGTACTTCATGTTCTGCACTTTGCGCTTTTGTAGTAAGATCAGGTTAACTAGCTCTGTTCCAGAAACAGCATCCTGTTCCGGAAAAAGCATCCTGTTCCAGAAAGAGCGTTTTCTACTGTGGTGATTTGAGCTCAGAAGCCAGGTTAAGCTGTGTCTTCTGTTCTCCTGGGACAGGCACTGACATCAAAGGTACATGATATAAAAGTTTTCAATTCTTTATGTTTCACGAGAACTGATCTCCAGACACATCTGCTTTATCCAGGTCATCCTAATCTGCCTCGACCCTCCTAGTTATGTGGGAGATGAGCCCTCATCCTGGGAAGCAGGGTGATGTTTTCTCAGCTCCCAACAGCTAATCACAGAGCATTCCAACCTAACTTCACGCTAAAGCCTTTCCTCTGAGGTTCAGGATATCTGACTGTACTACCCATCACCGTCATGCACCCACCCCAGGTCGTGGCTCCTTACCCAGTACTTGTGCACCAGTTCACAATCTCCTCTCCACCTCAACTCTCACCATCACCCAAGTTGATTTCCCCAAGTCTTAACAATTCTATCCCCTAAACCTCTCTGGAATCCACACTTCTCTTCCATCCCTGATGCTCCTTCATATACTTCTCTTTTTTTACTGGAACTAAAATAGAATCCTAAGTTTCCATGCCTTGGATCTCTTTCCATTCTAAAATTCATATCTAAAAACTCCTCTTAAAAGCATTCATTAACTTCCCAAAGCCAGAATAAAGACCAAATTCCTTAACACAGCAGTACGTTAAGAACCTTTATATTTTCCCCCATTTTATTGTGAGAAATTTCAAACACATAGCAAAATTGAAAAGACCATACAGCAAACATCCATATACTCACCACCTAGAGTCTACAATTATTAACATTTTGCTCTACTTGTTTTATCAAATATTTATCATCCATCTACACAAACATCAACTCACCTTATTTTTGATGCATTTCCAAGTAAGGTGCAGACCTCGGTGCACCTCACCCTAAACACGTCAGCATGCATCTCTTTAACTCGTATTCAGAATTCATGGTTCTTTTGTGGAGGTCGAGTAGAAATAAAATCTAGTTACAGTGAAATGTATAAATCTCAAGTGTATTATTGGATGAGTTTTGATAAACGCATACACTCGTGTAACCCAAACCCCTATCAAGATATAAAACCTTTCCATAACCCAGAAAGTTCCCTCATACCCCTTTCCAGACAATCCCACTCTCATATCCCCCCTAGAGACAACCTCTGTTTTGATTTTTTAAATCTATTTCTAGTTTTGCCAACTTTAAAACTTCATATAAATGGAACCATACAGTATGTGCTTTTTTGTGTAAGGATCTTTCCCTCATCATAATAGTTTATACTGTGGAGTGTGTCAGTAGTTTGTCACTTTTACTGCTGACCTGTTTATCCTCTCTCTTACAGGTAAGACATTTGGGTTATTTCAAATTTGGAACTATTATGAACAAAGCTCTCTATGCGTTCTTGTACAAGTCTTTTTGTGTTCCATGTTTTTATTTCTCTTGGGTAAATACCTAATACTCAAGAATGTGAGTGCTAGGCCACTGTATAGGTATACGTTTAATTTTACAAGAACCTGCCAGACCTTTTCCCAAAGTGGCTGTATCATTTTACACTCCCACCAACAACATATGCTCTAGACCTTTATTTATATTTATTTATTTATTTATTTATTTATTTTTTGCGGTACACGGGCCTCTCAATGTTGTGACCTCTCCCGTTGCGGAGCACAGGCTCCGGATGCGCAGGCTCAGCGGCCATGGCTCACGGGCCCAGCCGCTCCGCGGCATGTGGGATCCTCCCGGAACGGGGCACGAACCTGTGTCCCCTGCATCGGCAGGCGGACTCTCAACCACTGCACCACCAGGGAAGCCCTGCTCTAGACCTTTATCATCTGAATACTTCCCTGTCCTCACCCAGCTCTATCTCCCCATGCTCCCTCCTCTACCACCAAGCTTTCAGAACTTTAACCTTTTTGCTGCATTTCATTCCCTCTGCCTCGAAGACCCTGACCCAATCCTCTGCTAGATAAAAGGAGTTGAAGATTGTTAAAATAACACCTCTTTCATGAAGTCTTTCTTCCCTTTCCCTGATAATCGCCCCCAGGCTTTCACATTATCACACATTTGGCCTGCACCTCTATTGTTGCACTCATCACAGTGCACTGTGGCTCCCCCCCACATATGTTCATCTCCCCCTGCTACACAGGCTAAAGGAAACAGGAAACCACTTTTTTCTGCCTTGGTAGAAATACTTGTTATGTTATCATAATACTTTATTATATACTATATGATACTTTATATTTTTTGCATAAAGTATACTTTGATGTTATCATTCAACACCAGTTTAAGGACTTTGAATACTATGAAACCGTAAGGACAACATTCTACATTGCTCTCTGAGTCACCAAAGAAAATTAAAATGGCAAGAGGAGCTTCTTATTTCTCTTGGAGTCCTCAGGGCTAGCACGGTGTTTGGTACATAGCAGATGATTAATAGATGTTTCCTAAACTAATAGCAATCCAGTAATGTTGCTCCCCTGCTCAGAATACTCCTCTTGCCTCGACCACCTACAAGATAAAATCCCACCCCTAATGTGGCATGCAAGTCGCAACAGAATCTGGAGCCCACACTGGCCTGGCCAGTGTCCTTCGGTGTCTCGGTGCTTTTTGCTGGTATTCTCTATCTGGAATGGCTGCCTTCTCTTTAAATAGTAAATGAGTAACTGTAAGTCCAAGTGTAGCTCAAACCAGGCCTCCTATGTGAACTCTGACCTAACAGAATGCCCATCCCTACTTTATTTTCTAACCCTGATGATTATCCCACTTGTCTGCATAGCAGTCTTTCCTGAGGACTATATTCTCTCAGAGGGCAAAGATTTTACTTTATTTTTATTCTTTGTAGGAAACACATTAGTCTAGCTTACCTTACCCTTCACCCCATGCTGAAATAATGATTAGATGCATTACATCAAGTGGCTCCCTTCTCCTGGCCATTGCTACCGGGACCAGGAGTGGGTAGCTGGCACACATTCTCTCTTGAGAATCCTAGTAACAACTCAGGAACCGGAGTCAGACAGTGTTGGACAGCCATGCAGACCAGGCTGGTAGCTACTGTCAGTCACATCCATGCTCACAAAAAAGCAGAGAAGAGTGTTTTGCAAAAAAAGGCAAGATATCAGAGCAGACACTTGGAAGAAGCTGCAATTTGAGACTATGAGGCTCCAAGGGGAGAGAGATGGACAAAAGAGATACCTGATGACTTTGCAAGACTCACAAAATCTAGCTTCACCTCCTGCTGTTGGGTTCTGGAAGGTTCCCCTATATTTATTCAGTGCATTCCTTTTGACTTACTCTAATTTGAATTAAATTTCTGTTCCTTGAAACCCGATGACCCTAAGACACCTTGCACCAGTATGTTTATAAAATACATGAGCTCTGATATGATCTAAATTTTAATAGTTTTAACCATAAGCCTCGTTTAACAGAAAGCATCCAGAACAGTGTTAAAACAGCATATTAAAAATTGCACTTGAAGAGTGGGAATTTTTAAGTTAAAAATTAGATTTACATTAAAATAGAACCTGCATTAATATACAAAGATCTAAGGAAGATCTAAGGCCTGATTTACCTGAGGATGATGGGATTGCAGTTGATTACTTTCTTCCTTATCCTTTTCTTTATTTTCTAAATTTTCTATAATGACCATATATTATCTTTCTTAAATTATAAAAAACAGACAAACAAAAAAACCCCTCCTTTTGTTGTTTATTTTTAAAGAAAAACCTGTCCTCCAAACCCTGGGAGGCGTATTGAGAAGGTAAGTCTCCAAAAAGGACCAGGAAGGAGCACAGCAAGGTGGACCAATGCACAAAATTCCATGCAGAGAAAATTTCCCCTGCCTTTGGTGTAAAACCAGGGCTGGGACTGGGGTGAGGGGAGTAAGGCACATGTCTGGAGCATAAAATTTATGGGAGTGCCCCAAAACTCAGTAATCAAGATAAATAATATTTTAAAATGTATTTTAAAATGAAAATTAATACAAAAAATCCATGATGAACAAATATCATTTTTAAAATAAAGACAGGGCTTCCCTGGTAGCACAGTGGCTAGGATCTGCCTACCAATGCAGGGGACATGGGTTCGAGTTCTGGTCCGGGAAGATCCCACATGCTGCAGAGCAACAAAGCCCGTGTGCCACAACTACTGAGCCTGCGCTCTAGAGTCCGTGTGCTGCAACTACTGAGCCCACGTGCCACAACTACTGAAGCCCACGCACCTAGAGCCCATGCTCTGCAACAAGAGAAGCCACCACAATGAGAAGCCCGCACACTGCAATGAAGAGTAGCCCCCGCTCGCCGCAACTAGAGAAAGCCCAAGCGCAGCAACGAAGACCCAATGCAGCCAAAAATAAGTAAAATTTAAAAATAAATAAAATAAAATAAAGACAGGATCAGTACTGGTTTTTCGTTTTGCCTCAGGCTCCAATATGGCTGATCTTGTTTTTATTTAAAATTCTGATATTTTGTTCATCGTGGGTTTTTTGCATTAATTTGTTTCTATGCTTACTGTAATCCTGACTGGCTAATTTCCTGGGAAATTTTCCCAACCCTGCAACACGGTCAGGGCAGTGAGGTGGAGCAGTGCCTGTGCAGCCTGATGGCAGCACTAAGCAGGTACAAAAGGAGAAAGATGATGGCGTTGAGAGATAAGTGGTCCTGAGAGGGGTCTAGAAAGCCCCACGTACACTCCCAGGTTTCCCCAGACCATGACTCTAGCCCAACCTCTCTTTTCAGTGACTTTCCATGATTAAAATATATGATACACAATGACTGACACCCACCAACTATAAAAGGAGCATTAGTCCTTAATAGAATACTATTTTTATTTTTATTTTTGTGGTACGCGGGCCTCTCACTGTTGTGGCCTCTCCCGTTGCGGAGCACAGGCTCCGGACGCGCAGGCCCAGCGGCCATGGCTCACGCGCCCAGCCGCTCTGCGGCATGTGGGATCTTCCCAGTCCGGGGCACAAGCCCGTGTCCCCTGCATCAGCAGGCAGACTCTCAACCACTGCGCCACCAGGGAAGCCCTAGAATACTATTTTTAAATATTTATATGTTAACAACTATGCTTGAGTTTCATGGCGGTATAAACACGATACACACAGAAACACAAAAGCAAGTGGATACCAGTTGAATTATAATAATCAGCTCAATTAACCATGCTTATGAGACGTTCTTCAAGGCCTGAGTTCACCTGGTGATTGACATAGGCACATATGCCTAGAAAACAAAGGCCTCTGAGCTTAAGAGGTCAAGTCAATGATCACAGAAGCATCACCACCCTGGACTGCACGCTGAGAAATTGCTCTGTTGTTAACACTAAAGTAATCAGAATACAAAGAGAAAGAAACATACAATAGAACACTCCACAATATTCGGGCCACATGGCCTGTGCTCCATCCACCTTCACTTCTTCCAGCTACTTGATAGCACATCTGTTTAGGATACATCCAAAAATAGCACTATCAAGATTCAGCTCTGTGCCGAGCATTTTCACATGCATCCTCTAACTGCACCCTCGTGACAACCCTGTGAGGCAAGTATTAGTACACCCGTCATCCGATGGGGAACCATTGGTTCACTCCGTAAGCAGCAGAACCCCAATAACCTGGGCCCGTGTCCAGTGCCCTGGATCTGTGCCTAGCAGGCTCATTTCCTAAAGCCCACCTACACAACATTCTTCTAAGGCTCCTCTAGCACATTCTACTGTGATTTTCTCATCGAATTACCCATCGTCCATTCAGAGACTCAAGTCCCATTTTACCAATAAGAAAAGTGAGCCAGAGCAAAGCAGAGAATTCACTGAACTTTCCGTCACTGACCTCTGGCACCACGCATTTAGGAGTGGGCTGCTGTGCTGTCCTGAGGAACCAGGCTACCCTGTAAAATGTGCTCCCCCACCACGAGGGGGCAAAGTGGTGCCCCAACACTCTTCCTACTGGGTTCCATGCTAGGTAACCCCCCCTCACCACCCCGTGACAGGGAGAGCTGAGTGACAATATGGGAGAGCGCCAAGTAACTACTGGGGCATCAGTTTTCAGCACATCTTCTACCTTCCAGCAAAGTGGAGGAGATCATTTCCCAGACCTGCCTGCAGGACCAGACTGTGGGAGGAATTTCAGCTACAAAGCTTGAGTTACAGTTCCTCCTTGCTGGCCCTACCGTATTCTCTTGCCCTCTGCAGTCACCCGAACAGTAGGAGGCAGGCTGCAATCTACACTGAGGCAGAAAGGAGGGCAGGTACTGATCCCCACCACATCTGTCCCCACAGGAGGTGTAAAGGACCCAGACCAAGTAGCCACACATTCCAATGGGGCTTACATTTTAGGTCAGGGAGGCAGTGGGGATGGAGGAGACGGTATTCTTATTCTTAAATTCAAATTCTTGTCACCGTCCTTGGTTATCTCTTTCACCTTCATCTTCACTAAGGGGAACCGGGGAAATGGGTCTCAGCCGGAGGGGAAAGCCTGTGTGGAGGAGGAGGAAGGAGAACTCACTGCACTCGCATCCCACTCCCAGGGCTGTAAAAGGGAACACGGAACCTTACCTCTTGGCTTTCTAGCAGTAATTAATTACGGCAAGTCAAGGGTTTTGGATGAAGTGAAAACTAGTTAGCATTAGACAAAATCAGACCATACAGGCTATGTTAGCAAGAGTATGGAAGTGTGGGAACTTTTCAGTTTTCAGTGAAATTTTGAACACAAAGATGCCTTTAGGCTTTTCTCTGGATGCTGAATATTAAGAGATGCTGTCTGGTGTGAGCCTGCTTCATTGCAATTAGTGATTCAATCCTAAAGAAACCTGAGAGTCCAATGCTAAGCACATCAACAACCTGGCTCAGACAACAGTACAAATGCACCGAGATCCTGTTCCCGGGTGTAACACTTTCCCCCCAAATGCCCACGGATCTGTATAGCACAACTACCCACTTTTGTTTCTAAAATTATTCTCAGGGTCAAAAGCATCGTTTAAGGAAAATCTCAATACCAAAAGCCGTCGCCTCCTCTCTTCCACCACCCCAACCTACCAACAGTTCCCAAGTCCTGAAAAGTCCTGAATCCACCCTGTGTCCCTCAACTTTCACACCCCTCTCTCTTCTAAGTTCTCTATATCAACCCCATCTTTGCCTCCATCCCCCTTCCTGTCCCTGGAGACAGCCACTCCCCCTTTAAGAACTTTACTCCAGAAATTATCCCTCCTCTCTTGTATTTTCAGTTGTTTCTCTCTACCGCCTCACTCCCTCCAGTATTTAAACATGCTCCAAGTCTCTCTGATCTTAGAAAGAAAAAAGAGGAAAAACAACTCTTCACCCTTTTCTTGATCCAACTGGCTACTACCCCTTTCCTCTTCTCCACAACCAGACATTGTTAATTGCCTATATTCTTCTCTCCCTCCTCAGTCTACCTCCCAGTCATTCAGAAACCTCCTGTAATCTGGTTTCTGTCCTCTCCAACGCCGGCTCTGCACCTCAGTCCAGTACACTATTTTTCAGACGTTATCCCACCTGACTGCCATGCATACTTTTCACTGGTGACAGTCTTGAATCCAAAGCTTTCCCTTTGGGCTTCCAAAGAAAAGGACACTGCATGCTCAGTTCTCCTACTCTCTATTTCTTGATCTCCTTTAGAGTTCTTCATCCTCTCCCTGCTCCTTAAATGCTAGTGTTTCTTCAGGGTTCAGTCCTGAGTCACCCCCCACCTTATCTTTTGAACATTTTCCTTTTGCATCTCTTCACTCTATAAATGCTCCCTAAGCAAGTTCACCCATTAAGCATTTCAGCATCCTTTAATTACATTCACAAGATTGTCAATTCTCCCCAGAGGTCCAGACTCATATATTGGACTTTCTCAATTAACTCGATAGACATTTCCACTTGTAATTTTCACATGCACTCCAAACTCAACATGTTTGAACTGAAATCAAGCCCCGTGTGTCCCCCCCCCCGTCTCAAGCCACCTTTCCCATGTTGCCTATTATGGTGAATGTGACCATCACCTCCCCCACTCCCTATCTTCAACAACTCCTTCTCCCCAAAACCCAACTAACTACCAGAGCTCATTGATCTTTCTCCATCTCTCTCAAATCTGCTTACTTCTTCCCATACTCACTGCCATTGCCTTCGTTCAAGTCCTCCTCATTTTCCTCCTGGAATACAACAATTTCTTAGTGTACTTTTAAAATACAACTTCACGGTGTCTGCTCACCTCAGCGATTCACCTCTCTCTGGACACTCCCTTTCCCCTACCAGTCATGTTTGATTAACTAATACCCTCACCCTCATCCTTGCTGGAATTGATGGGATCAGTAAGGATATCTGGCTCAAGCTTGGGCCAATCAGTTTCTCTCCCTCGGAAAAGTGGAATTTGGTGGAAGTCTGTGCATGCAACTTAAGCTGTAACAAGTGCAAGTGGGAGTGGTACGGTAGCCATGTTGAGCGACATGGATGAACAGGGAAGTCCACATGCAGAGAGGAAGAGAAAACCAAAGCAGGAGCAGAAAAAAAGCAGAGATACAGGAGAGACAGAGACAGAGGCCCCCCAGCCCACCCCCCAGAGTCTTGTTGTTCCTCATCTCAGACCCTGCCCAGGGTCAGCAGCACTCCTGCTCCCAGGTTCCTTGAGAGACGCCCCACCTTATCTTTGGAACATTTTCCTTTTGCATTTCAGCTACTTTAAGTAGGTAACTACTATGTGCCTATAGAAAGTCTTGATCAACACATTTGGAGCAACTCACTTCTCCTCACTGGGTCTCAGCTTCCCCATCTGTAAAACTGGAAGACTGAATGAGACCACCTCTGTGAAGGCAGGAAGTATTAATACGCAACAGCTTTCAAGCAGAGTATGTGCTATTGCTGTATTCAGTCTACATGCAAAACGACAGTCACCACCTGCCCGAGGAGAAGGACAGCCAAATGTATATTTTAGGATTGTGTTTTTTAATAATTAACTTTTTAAAAGGTGCTGAGTTTCAAAACAAATTAACAAAATAACCTATATTTTACTCAAAGTGTTTTATTCATGTCAGTTCTCAACCCATTTACCATGAGTGTACATTTTTTAATTACTGCCTTTGTTAAAGCCCTGATTAAAACATTTCGCTGCAGTTTAGTAGACCCCATTTGGCACTGCGCAAGTGGGCCGGTCCATTTTCAAACAAACCGTTTCTGAACATGTTTAGAGAATGACTTTCAATATTCATTCTTATATTATTGCAGGAAAAAACAGATTCGCTTTACAATGCTGCACTGAACGTAATGCACTAAGTGTTTTAAAAAAACGAAACCTTTTGTCCTCTCAGCAGGCTCTGGATAAATTCATATGCCACTTATTAAGTATCCAATATACCAAGTACATATTACATCGCTGATAAAGTAGTTGGTAAATATAAGCTAAATGCTGATAAACAGTCTGATTCAGTAGTCATGGGTGGGGTCCTGGGATCTTTTTTTTTTTTTTTAAGTTTCCCGGTCAGTACAGATCATCTGCCAGTTTGGGGACCACTGTTCCAGGATCAGGGACATTTCAAATCTTTTTGAAGTAAAAAGTAAAAATAGCAGTATACTGAGAACACTTATAACAGAATCAGAGTATCTCTTTATATGAAAACCTGTGTGTGTGACTAAATTAAGTAAACCCTACCAGTGGCTTAGGGGTAAGAGAGGTGGTCAGGAAGTTTGACCATGCTGGCTGTCTTTGTCTAGGGGAGGAAGCTAATGACTTTGCAAATTCCTATTCTCTGAAAAGATCTGCCACTGGGGAAAACAAAATATACCATATTCCAAATTTTAAATGGCTATTCAAGATCTTACACAGAAACCTCTTTGCCAGGTGTCGGCTGAATCTCAAGTGTGAATGGTAGGAAGGTTGGGAAAGAGACAAAGGCCATCCCAAGGTTGTTTCAGAAACAGGGTCCAACAAGAAGTGGTGGCCAAAGGGAAAAGAAGACGCAGGCTCAGCGTGGAAACAAAACTTCCTGTTCCGAAGCCTTTGCAAACTCATGGAAAAAGAATGCTGATGTCTAGATCCTTAAAGCTCTTCCTGACTGAGGACTCTGCTGGAAGTTAAGACACCAGTGAGAGCACCACACAATGCCCAAAGGCTTATGTCCATGAGTTGTGCAGTTACACACCCACCTAATCATGTGTCACTGCCCCTGCCACAGAACTCCTGACAACATTTCAAATAAATCTCCATGTGAGAGATAGCAAGGGGCAACAGAAAGAACAAGCAGCCAGGAGTCAGGAGATCAAGTCTGGTCCAAGTTCCACAAAGGACAAGCTATGACCTTGAGTAAGTTGCTACACTTCTCTGGGCCTCCATTTCCTTATCTGTAAAATAAGTGTGGCACTGGATTAAAGGATCAGAGGAACTTCTGACCTTTGGAGCTGGGTGTCTGCCACACTTTGGTGATGCTTTAGGGACATGAAACACACCAAACGACTTCCTAAATTCTATGCAGGGATTTGAATGATCGAGTCTTTAAAAGACAACACTGCTTTCATACTGGAGGGTAGGGGATGAGCAGCAGAAGGAAATAAATTAAAAGAGCTGACAGGTGGGAGGAGTAAGAATTGGCCAAACATTATTTCTTCTGGGATGTTCACTCCAATCACTTGCTCATTTTCCTGATACAGGCACATTTTCAAAACCTGAAGACAAAGATTTTCTGTTAAAGATTCTCCTAAAAACTGCTTGGAAAGGTTGATATTTTCCTTGAGAGTCACTCCTTGTACGTTTAGTGCACAGTGTGCCAGCATCCTCCTGGGTCTCAGTCTCATGGCTCACAGTGCGAAGACCCCTTTCCAGATGAGCACAATACCCACAACAGTTCCAAAGACACACTCCCCTCACCTGCCACTTGCCTGCCAGCGGCAGGATTTTTTCATCTGATTCCCAGCCCTGAGTCCCTTCAGAGGCAACTAAGCATCCGGTCCCTAAGCATAGTGGCTTACGTTTCAGTTCGACATTGACCTAGCCCCATTTTTTCATGGTTCCTGGATTTAATGTTTTCATCCGTAGTACAATCTAGGCACTAAAAAAACAAAATGGATTTTTCACTCTTTGTCCTAATGGAAGAAAATGTCTCACTTGCATCTCCAGGTAGACTTGGAGTTTCTGGCCATGTTCTGACAGCCACCTTCACCTGACCACTCCTCCCCTAACACACGGAGCCTCTTCTACAGAATAATTCACCTTCTACCACTGCTCTCTATGCCAGTGGGTAACATCTGCTTAGGAACCCTCAAAAGCTGCTTCATCTCCCTCCTCCCACAATGTACAACCTCCTTCAAGAAAGGCACTAGTGTTTCTAATGTCATTTACCTACCACACACACACACACACACATGCACACGCAGCTCCCTTAACGATCTAGCATGCTCCTTGAAATACACAATCGGGGAATCCTAACCAAGCAGGCGTGACTCCTCAGCAGATAGCAGGCCTCATAATTGGGTCATTACACAATACCGCTTCTCTAACCAGCTTCTCCACACTTCCCTCAAAGACCCTGCGCTGATGAGCTTTACAACTGTGGTAACTTCCATTGTAATTCGCTCTTGAAAACACACTAATACCATGTTTTGATAGAAGCAAAGAAAGAGGGTGGGAGAGAGAGGGAGAAGTAAGAGTCAGGAGGTTGCTGTTAGCTTCAGTTTTGAGTAGCGTGGACTTGAACAAGCAACCTTCTCTCTTGGTGCCCTGGTTTCCCACCCTGTCACGTAGACGCATGCCAACCCCTGGTTGCATCGGTTCCATTACAGGCCTCACATATAAATGTTACATCATGTGAAGACTTTTTTTTTTTTTTTCCGCTGTGCCGCACGGCATGCGGGATTTTAGCTCCCTGACCAGGGATCAATCCGTGCCCCCTGCAGTGGAAGCATAGAGTCTTAACCACTGGACCACCAGGGAAGTCCTTCATGTGATTCAATTTCTATAGGATACTCCAACACATTTAGCTGTCATGTCAGGCTCTCAACAACTCCTCACTGAGCTAAAGATTGCACAAGGTGGTGTCCACATGCACGCAGGCAGCTCCTGCTCTCAGTAAGATCCCAGGTTGGCAAGAAATCAGGTCTGGTCTTGCATCTCCCTCGACCTCCACCTCCAGGCACCCAGAGATCTCATTTACATCCCCTCCACCCCACTCCCAATGCAGTTTCCCACTCCTGGATTTATCTACGCTCCAAAAATCACTGCTGCCTTCGCCCAACAACAAAACTGCCATTCTTACCAATCTGTTAGTTTGGGGGGGAGCTGGGGTCTCATGCCTGGTATTTGTATGGACAGTCTACAGTTTGCAAAAGTAATTCACATATGTGTTCTCATTTCCTCATTACAATAAACCTGAATTATCATTCATGCATTCAAAAACTGAAGCCCAGATAAGTATTACCAAAAAAGGAAAGTACATAAAAATTCAAGCTATCTCTTAATTTTAAAAGAAAAGACTATTCTATTAAAAGGAGAGACTAGTGATCTCCAATTGACATGACGTACAATGGGAGATATTTCTGAGCTGGAGGTCCATCCCTCCCTCCCTCCCTCCCTCCCTCCCTCCCTCCCACTTTTGGCTCCCCAAGGACCTTAGCTTAGCATTTATGCTTTGGTCACCCTGAGTTTTCCAAGTTCTGACACTGGCCTGGGACACCGGTTGTGTTGGCCCCTGGTCCTATTGGGCTGGCCTAGGGGCTCAGTGCGCACCCTCACCACACATCTCAGACTGTGACACCTTATGCTCCCTCTCTAGAGCCATGTCCCAAGTCCTGTATCTCTCCTGGATTGTTATATCAAAGCCTTGATTTTCAAAACCTAATGAGAAGATCAGAAATCAAATTTAAGAGTCACTAATTCAAAAAGTAGGTTTGGATTAGATCAAAAGCTTTACATAGGATGTGGCCTGTGGTACAAGGAAAAGGGCATGGCCTTCAGGTCGGAAGGTTTTGTGACTGAATTTCTAGCAACAAAACTTATGTGTTTATGTAACCTCGAGAAAGTCATTATTCATATTTTGCAGACCTGGAATCTTTCTCCTCCAAGGCTATTAGGAAGCATTAAAGAAAAAAATATTTGAAAAAGGGCCTAGTACAGCGCTGGGCACACACACGGTCCTCCTCCTTCCCTTCTCGGTGATTGGAGGGACGTGCTCCCTGCCCTCTGCTGCATTCACTGCCCTGAGGGGTTTGAGAAAAACTCCAGAAAATATGCAGCCCACAAAAACACTGTAAGATGAATCAGAGGACTGCGAACTAATTAGGAAGCACAGCAAAGAGATCAGGGTGACCACCAGAAGGGCAGGTTTTGTCCAAGCACTGCGTTTCCAAAATAATCATTCTGCAGCTTTTCGGGCCTTTTCCAGGTGAGACACTTGAAAATGAACTGAGAACAAAGCAGTCAGCTGAAAAGCTGTGGGCCTATGAACCTAAGGCAAAATGTGTGGCTGAATACCAGGCTGGTAATGAGGCAGAAAGGCAGGCAGGAGACTTCTGGAAGCCAGGGGCTTTGAAAGCCACTCACCGCAGTGTTAACAGGAACCGTTTACACAGCTTGGAGGATCTGAAAGAGGGCCTGGCAATGATAACATTCACAAGGCTTTATAACGCCAATGAAGTCGAGAAACCTGGTTCCAACCATGGTTTTGCATTAACCAACTATGTAGCCTTTACCTAAAATCTCTTCAAAGGCAGGGAAAGTATTTTTTCTTTGCATTTTCTGACTCACCTAGGATAACAAATAGTCAGTGCAGGGTAAGTGCTGGACTGAATGAAGGACCATCTGGCTTTGAGCTCGCTGGGCCTCAGTTTCCTCTCCAAGAGGGTGGGAAATATTATCTCCAGGGCCACTCGGGGCTCGCATCCATTCCATCATTCTCATACATAGACAGTTTCTCAATTCTAGTAGCACATTACAATCATCTTGGAAGTCCCAGACCCCACATCTGGAACCCACTAAGATTCAAAATCCTCGGGATGGTAGGTTTGTATTTTCTTTTTTTTTTTAATCTCCACAGGTTGACGGCTGGCGGTGAGACCCAACGCACCATACTTTCAAATGCAGCAATCTTTATGAGACGAGGGAATTGAGGCTGAGTCCTTCCATATCTCCTGCCTTTCTGCCAAAATCAGCAGTTTCCATTTTCTAAAGCAAGCCTACCTCATTCTAAAGATTTGCAAGGCTTTGGAGTTAGATCTGAGTTCAAAGCCCAGGTCAAACACTCCATAGTCATGCAACCTCAGGTCATTTATGAAATGAGGAACCATGGGCTGCTGCACAGAGTGTCCTGAATATTACATGAGATAGCATCCTGTAGCACCTGGCACACGTCTAACCTCAGAGACAGTCAACAAACTTCACCCCCATCTCCCCTCACCCCTTCCTTCCTAACTAATGTCCATTAGGTGGGTGTCTGACACCACCTGCAGCCCTCAGCAACACTGGCTACAGGAACTTCTGCTGATGTAAAATTTACTCCGTTTTCAGTGTTTGTCATGAGCAAGAGCCTCTCCATCCCTTAAATTAAGAGGGGAGACTAAACCCACCCTCTTCTTAACTAATGACTCTCTCTATATTACAAGGGTTTGCTGTCAGCAGGATGGTTTCAGATGATGCAGGTGTCCAGAAATCCTGCCTTCTGGATGGTCAAAGCGAGACCTAGTCCTGGGTGCCTGTGGCATCTGAGCAAATATGAAACCATCCTTGGTGCTCAACCGTGTCATCTTGTGACTCCTCGGTTCTGCCATTTGTTTTATACTTGCTGCCACGGCTATGTGCTTTTTTTTTCCATGTAGGTTTTTATGATGCTTCCATTAAACAGGCTGGTTTTATTGAGTTCTTCTACAGTATTTTTATCAACTGGCACATCTGATCTCTGGATCAAGGTTTACTATTGTTAGGACTACCCTAGTACATTATGTGGGAGAATATTTCATAAAGAGCTAGATCTAGATCCTCCAACAGAATAAATGAAAGAACTGCTACCAAAAAGGCAGCCTGTGATTTTCAAAAGCACTTTCATTGCTTTTTAGATGCCTTTTAGAAAAGGTGGAATCAATCTTGACAGCCATATAAACAATATGCTCACATGGCACACGTGAAGGCAGTCTTCTTTCGTAGCCTCATCACAAAACCATCACTAGCGTCATATGGGGTTAAGGGTCAGAGGACAGATGAGAAACCAGGGTTTTCACTGAGAAAGCTCGGTCAGAGCCGGGGAGGGGGTCGGGGAGCACAGATGTGTCAGATTGGACAGGACTTGACTAGTCCTCAGACCAGGCAACAAGTTAACACTAGGCAGAGGTGCATCAGAATCAGGAAATAAACCAAATAGAGCCCAGACCAACAGCGGACTGTACACTGGACAGAGTGGAGAATACAATTATTGGACTGTGAAACTGGCTAGTCGTTAAAGAGATACAAAGTCATCAAAGAGGTACAAAGTCAAGGCTTAGAAAGAAGGTCAGAAGAAAAAAGAGACCTGGGGGATATGAACCGGAGAGATGCAATAAATATTCCAACTAAAAGAATGCAAAGGCCTGTTGGGTCTGAGAAGCTGAGATAAGCGTCCTTGAAGCAGAGAGCAATCCCTAGGCATGACCTGCCCCAAGCACTCAGGTACAGGTAACAGCTCCGGACTGGGTTGTTCGAGCACAGGAAGTTATAGCAGCTCCTGGTCTGTTTCAAGGAAGCTTCCATTTTACCCCACGGAAGAAAGCCAAGCAACATGATTAAAAGAAAACATGCTCCAAACGGTTCTAATAAAATAATCTACAGAAGCTAGCTCTGCCAGGCCAGGGGAGTGAGTCAAAAACCTCTGTACGACTCTGCTTAATGCGTGGGACAACCAACAACAAAGGTCAGCCATGCACATGAGCTGGGAGCTTCGTTCCCCATTCTCTGAACTGAGCCAAAAACAAGGCTCTGTCCTCTATACCAGAGAGTCATTCTCTGCAGTTTCCATGCTGGACAAGGTGTACTAACTTCCTGGTCACTTCAGGGCATACTGGAGCCTCTCTCTCAAACACTCAGTTTTAGATGGTCTTATCATAAAGCTCTATCAGAAGCAGCAGAAATGCTAAGGATTAAAGCAGAGGACATTAGAGTCTTAGAACAGGAAAGAGCACACGTTCCAAGAAGACTATATAGAGAAACTGCTGTATGCTCAGTCTGTATACCCACCCCCAGGTTGCTATTCCGCAGTGCCTGTCCCTCCTGGAGGACAGAACCAGGGCAGGAGTGATTCAGCATAAGCCATCCCCACTAACCTTGCACACAGCCTACTTAACACAGCAGGCTTAGAGGGCTCAATACTTTAACTGGCAACACTAAGATTCTGCACATTGCAAATACAATGGCAAATCAAAAACAGTTTTTAGGTTTGCATGATTTCTCTATTTAGAAATCCCAATACCTAATGGGTCCTATGCTTAACCACCCATTAACAGGATAATACTGACAAGTTTTGACTTCTCTAAAGCTCCGTTTTCACAGTTGTAAAATGGGAATAATTATATCTATCCTAACAACCTTAAAGTTAGTGGGAAGATCAAATGAGACAAAGCATAAGAGATTTAACATAGTATAAAAAATGTGACATCCTTTGCAATCCCTACACCTACCTCCCTGAAAAAAACACTTAGAATTTTGTTGCAGAGATAAGACATGAAACAATAAGGAAAAAATGTAAGTCTATGGAAAAACAAATGTTAGCTGAAATTGGTAGGAAAAGTTTCTTGAGACAAATGGAATTTTGGATAGATTCCAAACGACTGGTGATTTGGAAAGGCAAATCCATTTTGCAGGTCTAGATTTTATAGAGCATTTACTTAAGCTGTAGTTAGTATATTTATGGTTAGGAAGTTAACATTATTAATATCACTGCGATTTTATTACTCTCAATGACTTTGAGAAATAGGTAGATTTAAAGCATAAAGTGGATAAAGAACTCAATTCAAAAGGTCACAGCAGCAAAGCGAAAAATGAAATCCGATGTAGCACGCTATGTTACCTGGCTCAGTTAGGGCACGAGAGAACCGAAAATCAGTCAAAACCAGCAAGGTCTACTGACCGTCCACAGCACACTGTGATCCCACCTAAGAGATTTCGTCACGTGCACCAAGGTACAGAAGTATCATTCCTACAGCTCACAGGGAATCAAGACAAGAGAAATAAGACCATGTTTAATAAAGAAGTCTCTGTAAATGACTTATACATCCCTTTTTCCTGAAACCAAGAGCATTAGAGTCAGTTCTGTATTTCAAACCACAACGACCAGATAGTCTCATGGAGCTTAAATAGGAAAGTTGGGGCAAGATGTCATCAAGGGATCTGCTGACAATTTTCCTAACATTTTATTAATAACTCCCAGTTACCTGCCCCTGGCTCTCCTATGCCATAGAGGGGTCAGAAAGAGAAGATGAGGAAGTAAGGCAGAGAAACTGATTCCTGGAATACACATACACACACACACACACACACACACAAGAGAACTTTCTTCAAATTCCCAGTTTCTCCAATCTCTAGACTAGGATCCAATTCTCAAGAAACAATCCACCAGGGTATTCCACCAATGATTTGGTCTTGTGTCCTGCCACTAGTTCCTATTGGGTAGTACCTAAACCCACTTCAAGATCTGTCACACCACTGCTTCTTAAGATAGGATGATGTTGCCCCCCAGAGATGTGGAGACATTTTTGGTTGTCACAACTTAATGCCTCCTGGCACCAGCTGGGTACAGGCCAGGGACATTGCTAATATCCTACAATGCACAGGACAGCATCCCCACAACAAAAATTATCCAGCCCTATATGTCAAGAGTGTCAAGGTTGAAAAACCCTGCTCTAGACAATGATCTATCACATAGCCCCAGGATCACACACAGCCATACCTGCTAACTCACAAATGTTAACAATGACTGTGACAGGCATGTGGTACCTATTTATAAGAACTGGACACAGCAAAGGAAACCATAAACAAAATGAAAAAACCCAGAGAATGAGAGAAAATATTTGCAAATAAAGCAACTGACAGGGGATTAATCTCCAAAATATGTAACAGCTCATGCAGCTCTATGTCAAAAATACAAGCAACCCAGTCAAAAAATTGCCAGAAGATCTAAACAGACATTTCTCCAAAGATGACATACAGATGGCCAACAAACACATGAAAAGATGTTCAACATCACTAATTATCAGAGAAATGCAAATCAAACCTACAATGAGGTATCACCTCACACCAGTCAGAATGGCCACCATCAAAAAATCTACGAACAATAAATGTTGGAGAGGGTGTGGAGAAAAGGGAACCCTCTTGCACTGTTGGTGGGAATGTAAATTGATACAGCCACTATGGAGAACAGTACGGAGATTCCTTAAAAAACTAAAAATAGAACTACCATATGATCCAGCAATCCCACTCCTGGGCATATATCCAGAGAAAACCCTAATTAGAAAAGATACATGCACCCCAATGTTCATTGCAGCACTATTTACAATAGCCAAAACAGGGAAGCAACCTAAATGTCCAGCGACAGAGGAATGGATAAAGAAGATGTGGTACATATATACAATGGGATATTAGCTGTAAAAGAGAATGAAATAATGCTATTTGCAGCAACATGGATGGACCTAGAGATTATCATATTAACTGAAGTTAAGTCAGAGAAAGACAAATATCATATAGCACTCATATGTGGAATCTGATTTTTAAAAATGATACAAATGAACTTATTTACAAAACAGAAACAGACTTACAGATATCGAAAACAAACTTATGGTTACCAAAGGGGAAACGTGGCGTGGCAAGCAGGGATAAATCAGGAGCTTGGGATGAACATACACACACTATTATATATAAGACAGATAACCAACAAGGACCTACTATAGCACAGGGAACTCTACTCAATATTCTGTGATAACCTATATGAGAAAAGAATCTGAAAAAGAATGAATATATGTATATGTATAACTGAATCACTTTGCTGTACACCTGAAACACAATATTGTAAATCAACTATAATCTAATAAAATTTTTAAAAAAAGAACTGAATATATACCTTCTTTAAAAATCCACCATAGAATTTCTACAACATGTAACATAAATAGGTGTATTAAAGTGCTTTTAAGGATTATATGCACTTCTGAACGTGTCATGGGGACACACTTGACAGAATTTATTCTTCAAAAGTTTATATTTAATTATGGATAGCTTGTGTATTGCTCTCTCAAGAGTTGGAGCACTGGGGACTTCCCTGCTGGTCCAGTGGTTAAGAATCCGCCTTCCAATGCAGGGGACGCAGGTTCAATCCCTGGCAGGGGAACTAAGATACCACATGCTGTGGGGCAACTAAGTCCACGTGCCACAACTACTGAGCCTGCATGCCACAACTAGAGAGCCCACACACTGCAACTAGAGAGAAGCCTGCGTGCCGCAACGAAGTTCCCGCAACTAAGACCCAATGCAGCCAAAAGTTAAAAAAAATTAAATTAAAAAAAAAGAGTTGGAATACTGTATTCATAAAGTGGTGTGTGTGAAAACAAATTGTGAACTGTTTATAATGAAAAACATTAATAAATTGTGATACCGTCTGATTAATAATGAGCATACGGGTACTTAACTTAGTAACAGCTCATTCATACTACATCACTAAGAATGAGTTGTTTTGAGTTTTTCACTTGGCCCTTTCAAAGAATGCCAACATATTTTAATTAATTTTGACGAAATTCTTTTTCAAATGTATTCTGTTTTGGAAGTTTAAGCCAATGAAGTTCAGCCAGAAAACAAAATAAAGAGAGAAATACTGAAAATGTTCAAACCAAATTTTCATTACTTACAGATGATGTAATTGTCTACTTAGAAAACTCAAGATAATTAGCTAAAAAATAACTAATAAAAGTTCAGTAAGAAAGCTAGTTATAAAGTCAACACACAAAAATTGAAAGCTTTCCGAAATTAAAAGGCTGACAATCCAAGAGCTTGACAGGAATGTAGAGCAACAAAAACTTTCATACAATGATGGCAGGAATGTAAAATTGCTCAACAAATTTATAAGAAACTAATTTTCCAAAGTTAAACATACACTTACCATATGAATCAGCAATTCTACGGCTAGAGAAAGAAGTCAAGCAAATATCTACATGCAGACTTGCACGAGAATGTTAACAGCCGAAACCAGAAAAATTCAACTGTCCTTTAAAAGATGAATGGATAAACAAATTATGGGCTATCTATAAAATGGAATACTATGCAGAAATAAGAAGGTATGAACTACCTTCATACTGATACAATCAACATGGATGAATCTCAAAAATATAATGTTGTGTAAAAGCGGCCAGGGAGAGAGGAAAAAAAAAAACCAGTACATACTAAACACCCCAATTAAAATGCAGAGATTGTCAGACTGGACAAAAAATACAGATCCAACTATATGTTGCCTATAAGAAAGCCACTTTAACTGTAAAGACACAAATAGCTTAAAGTTAAAAGATGGAAAAAAGATATATCATGCTAATACTAATCAAAAGAAAGTCAAAGTGACTATATTAATATAAGACAAGTAGACTTCAGAGCAAAGAATATTACAGGGTCATTTCAATAAAGGGGTCAAATAAATAAATAAAGGGGTCAATTCATCAAGACGACATAACACTCTTAAATATCTATATACATAATAACAGAGCTTTGAAATACATGAGGCAAAAACTGATAGAGCTGCAAGGAGAAATGGACAAACCCATAGTAATTATTGATGATTTTAATACTCCTTTCTCAATAATTGATAGAACAAGTAAACAGAAAATCAATAAAGAAATAGAAGACTTGAACACCACCAACCAACTTGACCTAATTGACATTTATAGAACACTCCATTTAACAACAGCAGAATACATTCTTTTCAAGTGTCCACAGAAGACCAAGATATGCCACGTTCTAAGCCATAAAACAATTCTTAATAAAATTAAAAGGATTTAAATCAAAGTATGTTCTCTGACTATAATGATCTTAAATGGACCTACATTAGAAATCAGTAACAGAAAGCTCTCTGGGGAAATCTGCAAACATTTGGAAACTAAATGAAACACTTCTAAATAACCCACTGGTCAAATGCAAAATCAAAAGGGAAATTAGAAAGTATTTTGAACCCAATGAGAATGAAAACATAACATGCTGCTAAAATTTCAATAGGTTGCTTTTGGTTTTGGATGAAATTATTCCCAATTTCATCAAGGAAAAAAAAGATGCACTGGCGTACTGGAACAGTCAAGATGAGGGTGGGGGCGGTTTGAAGGGGTGATGGAGAAGCCAGTTCTACCAGACACCAAAATTTAAAAACATATAATTTAGACATAAAATTATAAAATGTTTTGTTATAAAAACAAAGAGTAAAATGCAAAGACCTCAAGAACATGTAAGAATTCAATATCCATGGTCATACTTTGCTTTACTGTACTTAACAAATATTGCCTTTTTATAAAAATTGAAGGTTTGTGGCAACCTTGCGTCAAGCAAATCTATCGGCGCCATTTTTACAACAGCATTTGCTCACTTCATGTGTCTAAGTCACATTTTGGTAAATCTCGCAATGTTTCAAGCTTTTTCATTATTATATTTTTTATGGTGATCTGTGATCAGTGATCTTTGATGTGACTACTATGACTTACTGAAGGCTCAGATGATGGTTAGCTTTTTTTTTTAGTTATGAAGTGTTTTTTAATTAAGGTATATACATTTTTTAAGACATAATGCTACTACCGCACACTCAATAGACTACAGTATAGTTGTAAACATAACTTTTCCATGCATTAGGAAACCAAAAAATTGGCGTGACTCCCTTTGTTGCAATATTTGCTTTATTGTGGTGTTCTGGAATTGAACCCACGTTATCTGTGAGGTATGCCTGTATTAGAATTATCCAATAAAAATTGTTGGTACTGCTAACTAAGTCATTTGGGGAAAAAAAACTCACACCAATTCCCTCGATCATCCAAATACCAAAATAAACTCCAGGTTGGCTAATCAGGGGTCACAAACTCAAATGCCCATAAGGATCATGTAGGTAAAATTAAATGTTCACATCTAAATATGTGAGGCATGAGACAATTGGGAGTTGTGAGGAATGAGACAAATTAGAGGATACATGCCTTTCCTAAAAGGCATTTGTGTTCCAATTGTTAAAAACACCATACTGGGGAAAAAAACCCCAAAAAACCCACCTCTTCTAGCAGGTGGAATGTAGCCTATGAGATAAAAATGTTTGCAATTTCTGAGTTCAATGTAGAAACTAAAACTATAAAACTACTAAAAGAAAATTAAGGTAAGGAGGGTTTTCTACAAAAATGAAAGGAGTAACCAAAAATTTTACTGATTTTCCTTCATTAAAAGTTGAACTGTTAATAACCTATATGCCAATATAAAATAAAAATTTGAAAAATTTGAAACTTCTGTGTGGTGAACAAAACCCACAAAAAAGTTAAGGACAACTGAAAAAAGTTTTACCACAAAAAAAGTTACACAAAAGTCAGTACAGTCCTATCCTGAGATTCACCCATCTGGGTTATGAGAATCAGACTCAGGTAACACCTCTTCTTCAAATTATGAGGACTGAATGTCTTAGGACAAGAGTTACCATGCTTGTGCACTGAATAGTTAATGTGCTAACATTCTTCTCATAAAGAACCAATAGTTTGCTAGTTTTAAACCATAATAATCTCATGCCTCACATTCCCTAAAATGCATTTTTTTCTCATCGACTTCTTTAGCTTTTACTGCTGTTTACTTTTTTTTTTTTGCATTAAAGATTGAATTACATAAATGTTGATTTAAAAGAATTATAACATCAAATACTGGCCAGAATACAGTAAAAGGGGCACTAAAATATGGTGACAGAAGTGATAGAATTTGACAATATACACTGGAAGCCTTTAGAAAGTACACGCCCATTAATCTAACAATTCTTCCGGAAGTGTATCCTCATGAAATGTGGAGGTATGTATATTTAAAGAGGCTTTATGCAGTGCTAATAACAACCAAAATTGGAAACCTATATATCCAACAATAGGGAACTGATTAACTAGAATATGGTATATCCATGCACCCTCAAAAATGAATATCTATACTCATATATAGGAAAATATTCACACTATATTGCTGCATAAAAAAAGCAGCCTTCATAGTGAATACAGTTAAGACTACTGAACTGTATACTTCAAACAGTTAAGAGGGTAAATTTTATGTTTTTTACTAGAATTTTTTTAATTGAAAAAAAGGGGGGAAAAGCAGGCTTCATGTTCTCACACACAAATCTGGCATAAATACATATCACATAATATATATTTCTTATATTATAGAAATATATATTTCTAGTTGTACATAGGAAAAGGCTAGAGCACTAAATACTAACACACCAAGAGTAGTTAAATCTATAGGTCCTAAGATATGGGCTGTTTTCTATATTTTTTCTTTCGTTTCTGAATATTTACAATTAATGTGGATTAGTTGTAGTAAAAGTTTTCAAGATAAGCTATTATTCACATCTTGCTGTTCCCAAATTGTACGCTAGATAAAATTTTACCTTTTATCCTTAACTAGAGAAATCATTACAAATACTAACCACTTGTTCCGTACTCAACACTGGGATGCCCTCGGAAGCTACGGGGCCTGTGTACGGCTACTTCCCTCACTCACTAAGCAGCTCCAGACTGAAATGCTTTTACTCTCTGTCAGCTTTCATGCTTTTGTCTTTTATTCAGTGGCTCTGGTCATCTCTCATTACTGTCGGGATGGTGTCTTTCTCCATTTTAATTTATTGGTTTTACAGGAGTAGTAAGCCAAAAGTATTAGGAACTCATTAATTTAAAAAAGAGAAAAAATAAAACGACTGAGGGAGATCATAGAGTCTGTCCTAAGGTACAAATGAGAGTGGGCTTTTCTGTGAGAGATTTCTGCCACCCAAAAGCTTTTCTTTGGGAAAGGGAGGTGGGGCAGTGGTATATTTCTAAATTCCAGTCTAAGCCATTCAACTGCTCTCCACCATGACACACATGCCCAATGACATCCACAGAACAGACACACGCCCCTGGACATTCAGGGGGCTCACACAAGAGCTAGTTCAAGCAGGAGCATCCTGTTGGCTGCGTAACTCCTGAGGGGTAAGAGCTGTACCTCCACAACATCCCCTGGCAACCAAGAAAAGTCCAAATCTGAGGGACGGTCAGGTTATTGTGGAGATAAATTTGAACTTATTCATGTGTTTACATATGGATGTATATCAAAATAATTGATTTAAAATTCACTGTTTTTCATAACTCAAAAAGAGTCATGTACCACAATGTTCGTTGCAGCTCTATTTACAATAGCCAGGACATGGAAGCAACCTAAGTGTCCATCAACAGATGAATGGATAAAGAAGATGTGGCACATATATACAATGGAATATTACTCAGCCATAAAAAGAAACGAAATTGAGTTATTTGTAGTGAGGTAGATGGACCTAGAGTCTGTCGTACAGAGTGAAGTAAGTCAGAAAGAGAAAAATAAATACCATATGTTAACACATATATATGAAATCTAAAACAAAAAAAAAACCAAAATAAAACAAAAAATGGTTCTGAAGAACCTACGGGCAGGATAGGAATAAAGACACAGATGTAGGGAATGGACTTGAGGACACAGGGAGAGGGAAAGGTAAGCTGGGACGAAGTGAGAGAGTGGCATGGACATATACACACTACCAAATGTAAAATAGACAGCTAGTGGGAAGCAGCTGCATAGCACAGGGAGATCAGCTTGGTGCTTTGTGACCACCTAGAGGGGTGGGATAAGGAGGGTGGGAGGGAGACGCAAGAGGGAGGAGATATGGGGATATATGTATATGTATAGCTGATTCACTTTGTTATAAAGCAAAAACTAACACACCATTGTAAAGCAATCTTACTACAATAAAGATGTTCAAAAATAATAATAATAAAATAAAATAAAATTCAGTGTTTTTTATTTAACAGCATGACACCATAGCAAAGAGCTGTGCTTTCAGGGTTATGGCTATCAGGAATGTGCTGAGTAAGAGGGACATTACCATGTCCAATTACTATCATATCTGACCTCCTGATGTCTCATAAACAGAAGTCACCAGCTTTCCCCAGAAGGATGCTGGTGAGGTCAGAAACTTAGAAATGTTGAGGAACTGTGCTCTAAAAAGGGATAAGGTAACTTGTTTAATAAGGGGTAGGGGAGAGCAGTTTCCCCGTACCCATACTGACCCAAAGAGACCAACTTTCTTTGTTCCAACTTGCCATCTAACCTCTAGTTCAACTAAAAAACTGGGAAGCACTGTAATCAGAGACCAGAAGCAGACACATGGCTTTTAAGAATGCCTGCAGACTAGCACAGAGACAGCTAGCATGTAGCTTATCTAATGCTCCTGGTGTTAGATAAGAAGTCATCCAAACGGAAGTCCCACCATTCTGCCTCACCTTCCTACTCTGCACATTCTTACCTGTGTGCCTTTTCTCATGGCATCCCTACCAACCTATCGATCAAGGCTCATTTGCTCCAAAAAGTCTTCCTTGATTTTTTTTGCTTCATTCATTTCTCCTTTAACTTCTACAGCATCTAATTGTAAGAACTGGCAATTGATTATATTCCACCTGGTATTTTAAAAATTTCTTCAATTATGCATAATTCTGGACTCTAACATATAAAAACTGGCTTCTGTGACTCATACAACTGCAGCATTGGCACAGCACAGGATACGTCACTGGGGCTCAGGGGACGGCTGTCTGATTAGATGGGCCTGGTAGCCAGAAGCAATGCTTGTTCACAAGTGATTCAACACAGAGGCAGTTTACTCTGGCCTCCAACTGACAGAACCTTAATCAGAAGCAAAGATAAGGGGTCAAAGAAAAACAGGAGCCATAGGCCAAAGACCCAAAAGGGCACTTGTGACCAGAATAAACCGGCTGGATGGATCTTTGGCCCTGGGTGACCAATCCAGGAGCCCAAAGGTTACAGGTTACAGCCAATCACTATTCTCAACAGTGTGACTAAAGTTAAATTAACATACTTAAAAACAACCTCAAAGACCATAGGCAGTGTAAAAAAAAATGTGGCTGATCTGCCTAATAGACTGTCTCACTTTCTCTTGCCTTCACTTTAGCCCCAAGGGGAGCAAAAATCTGCATTCACTTTAAGCATCCTTGCTTGTTGCCTCAAAAGACATGATGGGTGCTAAAATTAGTGAGTGAAAGTTTGATGAGGAACAGGATATTTATAGAGTCTCCAAGTATTTTCCTACAAAATACTTATTAATTACAAAGTAAAAAATAGTAACTTCACAGTGGAGAAGCCTGGCAGATACCATTTAACTAGGTGGTTAAAGTTAATTACCAGTGACAGGACAAACAGCTGTCACATGCCTCTCGATACATCCACTGAGAAGAACACAACATCACTGTGGTAGTCCAGCCAAAACACATGACCTGTATCTAATCATAGGAAAATCAGAGTCACTAAATTAAGGGATATCTTACAAAAAGGAACTCGTCTGTACTCTTTAACATGTCAAGGTCATGAAAGGCAGAGCAAGATTAAGAGGCTGTTCCAGATTAAAGGAGATTTAAGAGACATGACAACTATATACAATGTTTGACACTGGATTAGATCCTGGGCTGGGAAAAAATGTTTTTCTTTTGCTATAAAGGACACTGGTGGGACAACTGGGAAAATGCGAATAAATACATCACAGTATTATATCAAAGTTAATCCCCTGATTTTGAAAACTGTACAGTGCTTTTGGGTTTGTTTTTTTTTAAAAGGAAATAGACATTGAAGTACTTAGAGGAAAAGGGACGTTATATCTGTAACTGTCAAATGGTTCAGGAAAAAAAATATGTATATATAGAAAGAATGAAAAGCAAACGTAGCAAAATGTTAGCCTTTGGTGACTCTGGGAAAGGGTTTACAGGAATTTTTGTACTGTTTTTGAACTGTTTCTGTAACTCTGAATTATTTCAAAATTTAAAATGTTAAAAAAAAAAAAAAGACAAGGTGAGTTAAGTTAAGTTAAGTTAAGTTGAGCAGGCTCCCAGGCCTGCTGACTATGGAGACCCAGGATTCTAAGATTGGCCTTTCTCCTTTGATGTGGCCTGCAATGATAAGCGTGGACTCAGGAGCCATGCAGATCTGGGTTCTAATCACTGACCGTTGATCAAACTAAGCTCACAATAAATGATATTTATTAGTCCAAAATTTTAAGAAACCAGAAGTATGGAAGGCTTTCATATTTATTTTATGAGAGCAAGTAAGCAATTTTATAGAGCGAGAAAGTACAGCCCTAACACCATTCAATACAGGAAAAAAAGAAAACTACAGATTTTTCCATTTAGGCATAAAGACGCAGAGATACTTAATAAAATACTAGCAAACTGAATCTGGCAGTATGTTAAAGGAATAACAGACCACTGCAAACTCAAGTTAGTTCAGAACGGTAAGGATGGATGAATGGATGAATATCAAGAAATCGATTAAAATAATTCATCAGTTATGGAAGTCAAAAAAGAAAAAAATTATAAATTCAATAAAGAGAGATTTTCAATAGCTGAACATCTTTTCCTGATTTTTAGGTGTTTATTTTTCCAGTGGGATATTTATAACTTTTCTATTATAAAAGTAATTATGATTATTGAGAAATTTTTCAAATAATGCAAAATTGGGTAGAGTGGAAAGTTTCCTCAATAGCCCATGATAATGTGGAATAAGTCTTTCCAGTTTGTGAAAGTATATTTTAGGTAGAAAGATAGCCAGCCAGCGAGCAGAAAAGAGAGAAAATCGCATTCTCAGAACAAAAGGAGGGCTCTGCCCCACCAATTACTCTATTAGAACTGAGGGCTCTCAAAACATACACCACTGATAAAATGGATCCACACAGGAGTTTCCCTTTCTATTATCCTCCCCCTTTTCTGCCTAACCAGTCATCATTCATCCAGAAGGTAGCACATCTACCTGTGAGTCACTTCAAAGAAGTTCTCATTACATATAAAGAAGCTCTCCTTGCCACTCAGATACTCTCTATCCTCAGTTATCAGTGGTTTCTGTGTACAAAAATATGAGGATAAAAAGAAGACATTGTAAAAGAGAAAGCATTTAAGAATAAAATTTTAAAGATGGGGAACTTAGAAGAATTAAGGAGATCACATGAAGAAGAACGCAGGTTAAAATCATCATCATCACCACCTGCTTTGAGGACTAAAAAGCATATTATTTACTGTACACTTGTATTTAAAATCTCTGGTGTTTTAGGGGGTTAGCAATAGTTTTTCAGAACTCAGACAACAGACAATATCACTCAAGAAATGGACAGAAGAGAAAGCCAGCAGGGAAGTGGGAGCCTTACTCACTGATGCTACTCTCTATCTGTGGCAGGAAACTAAGGCATTTTCCAATAAAAAAAGGGCACAAAATCCAACAGGAAGCACACCCTCTCCCGATTCCAAAGAACTTGCCCTGCAAAAGGTAAAGAGCCTTCTGAAACCAGGGAAGTTACAGAGTCTGATGTCATCCCTTCAGAACAACCAGAGCTCAAGGTTACAGTAACCTGACTCCCCGGTATTATTTTGACCAACTTCATAAAAACAAAAGCTGCCTTTGATGCACTTCAATGCCCAGCCACTTCAACAGAGAATCGTATATTAAAAATTAATCAGGAGACTTCTCTGGTGGCACAGTGGTTAAGAATCCGCCTGCCAATGGAAGGGACATGGGTTCAATCCCTGGCCCAGGAAGATCCCACATGCTGTGGAGCAACTAAGCGGCTTGCACCACAACTAATGAGCCTGCACTCTAGAGCCCGAGAGCCACAACTACTGAGCCCACGTGCCACAACTACTGTAGCCTGTGCGCCTAGAGCCCATGCTCTGCAACAAGACAAGCCACTGCAATGAGAAGCCTGCACACCGCAACAAAGAGTAGCCCCCACTTGCCACAACTAGAGAAAGCCCGCGCGCAGCAATGAAGGCCCAACGCAGCCAAAAATAAATAAATAAATTTACTGGAAGAAAAATTAATCAGGCTGGCAAGGACCATTCAGTGTCGGGCAGCTCTATGTATGAGATGGAGCTCTGGGTGGACTTAAACTGAATGCTCATCTTCTGTAGCCATGAACTTCTACAATCTAGATCATGAACTATTTCTTTTCCTAATATGTCTAATTCTGGTTGGTCAGCTCTGCTATGGCTGAGCGACCAACTTCCATTTGGCCTCACTACTTTCTTGGTTCTTCTACTCTTCACCTTCTTCCCCAGGGCCTGCCACCTCCGAACACAGGTTGATAACCCACTTCCTCGCTTCCTGCCTTACTCCAGTACCCATGGACAAAATTCACATACTAGCAAAGCCCCAGCCATCACCTCTATTCTGAAATAGACATTGACAGGAGTGGGATTTCACTAGACAGGGGAGGAAGAGAGGGACATTCCAGACTAAGGCACAGACTCAAAAAGCATGATGAAGATGGATGCCTGAGGAAGGGACAAGTGGTCCAGTGTGGGTGCAGCTTTCCAACATGTCTCTGTATCTACGTTCTGCCTCTGCCGAGCTCCACACACCGACCGCACACTAGTCTCCCCACATGACGTTCTTCGGATACCTGAAACCTAACGTTATGGCCAAAACCTTTCTCTTACTACACCCTAAATTTTGGCTAACAGAGCCACCATGCAGTCAGTCAAGCTTAAAACCTCTGTCATCTCACACTCTTCCCTCTCTGTCTAAACTCTCTGTCCAAACACATCAACAATTTGCATCAATACTATTCCAAAATGGTCCTGAATCCATTCCCCACTCTCCATTCCTACTACCACTAATTTTAGCTGTTATCTTTCACCTGGACTATTGCAGAACCCTGGTGTACGTGACCCAAACTCCCACTCTTCCCTCAGAGTCAGCTTAATCACTGCATCATTATGAAGCCTTCCCCACCCCCTGAAGTTTGTCCCCCCCATTCCTTGCTCTCATAGTGCTATGTACCTATCTTTACCAGTACAGAATCCACACACAGTACGATCGTTATTTAAAACATGTCTGTCTCCTCCACTTAAAAACAAAAACAAAATTCTCAAGGATAGGAACCATATTTGATAACTTTCCAAGCATCTTATACACTATCTGAACATAACATTTCACAATAAAATGTTGGGGATTTTTTTTTTTTTTTTTTTGGCTGTGTTGGGTCTTCATTGCTGGACTCAGGCTTTCTCCAGTTGCCGCGTGCGCGGGCTACTCTTCATTGCAGTGTGCAGGCTTCCCACTGCAGTGGCTTCCGCGGGCTTCTCACGGCGGTGGCTTCTCTTGTTGTGGAGCACGGGCTCTAGGTGTGCAGGCTTCAGTAGTTGTGGCACATGGGTTCAGTAGTTGTGGTTCACGGGCTCTAGAGCACAGGCTCAGTAGCTGTGGTGCACGGGCTTAGTTGCTCCGCGGCATGTGGGATCTTCCTGGACCAGGGATTGAAGCCATGTCCCCTGCATTGGCAGGCAGATTCTTAACCACTGCGCCACCAGGGAAGTCCCTAAAATATTGTTAAATAAATGAAAATCCTAATAAGTGGCCTGCTCCAGCTTATCCTTCACCAAGTTTTCCTTCTTATGCTTTTTTTTCTAACTTTTTATTTTGAAATAATTATAGATTCATAGGAAGCTTGAAAAATAGTACAGAGAGGACCCATGTAACCTTCATCCAGTTTCCCCCAATGGTAACATCTTACATAACTCTAGTACAATATCAAAACCAGGAAACTGGGCTTCCCTGGTGGTGCAGTGGTTGAGAGTCCGCCTGCCGACGCAGGGGACACGGGTTCGTGCCCCGGTCTGGGAGGATCCCACATGCCGCGGCGCGGCTGGGCCCGTGAGCCATGGCCGCTGAGCCTGCACATCCGGAGCCTGTGCTCCGCAACGGGAGAGGCCACAACATTGAGAGGCCCGCGTACCACAAAAAAAACAACAAAAAAACCAGGAAACTGACGTTGGCACAATCTTCAGACCTTATTCAGATTTTACGTATTTTATATGCACTTGTATGTATGTGTAGGCAGGTATAGTTCTATGCAAACTTATCACATGTACAGACTCGTGTACACCACCACAATCAAAATATAGAATTGTTCCATCACCACAAACATCCCTTGTGCTGCCTCTTTACAGTTAACTCATCCTCTTCCCTACCTCTTCCCTACCCCCCCACCATCCTTAACTCTTGGCAACCACTAATGTGTTTTCTGCCTCTATAACAGACAGTGCCCCACTGCCGCCAACAGAATAAAGTTCACAGATCTCAGCATGGCATTCAAGGCCTTTGTGATGTGGTCTGGATCTACTGCTCCAGCTCATTCCTCACCTCCACGCCCATCAACTCACTATTCCAGAAATACAAGACAACTCAGTGCTCTAGGAACGTACTTTGCACTTTCCTGCCTTTGCATCTTTACTTGCATTGTTCCTGTGACTATTATATTCCCTCCCTGGTTTTTTTACTCAGAAAAACCATCTTCAAAAGGCTCAGCTCAGATGTCATATTTATAAAAAGCTCTTCCTGACCTCTAACATCCCCAAGCAATTGGGTTTTCCCTCGTCTGTGATGCCTTTCTTACACCACTCAGATCACAGAACTGTCATGTACCCAGGTCTTCTCCATTTTACCACGATCCAACTGAACACAGGGATATGTATTATTCACTTCTGTCTTCACAAGACCCAGTGGTTTGGTTCAATAGCCTTTCACAAATCCTTCCTCTGTGTTACCTCTCACTAGCTGCACTCAGTGCTGGAAATGCAAAAATAAATATGCTCATAAGGGGTTTATGAGCTGGTACCTCAGTGCCTGTCTCACTGAAGATACACAACAGAAACTTCTTGAATGAAGGAAGGAATCCGGAAAATCTGTGGATTCCCTGAGAACATTTTTGAGACTCAATGATCTAGGGTACACATACACCATCCATGATCCTGATGCTGCTGAGTGACGTCAATCTTTGATTATTCAACAAACGCTCACTGAGTAACTACTAAATGTCAGGTAATTTTCTAGGTACTCGGACACAGCAGTGAACAACACTGACAAAAATCCCTGCCGTCATGGAGCTTGTGTTCAAGTGCAGGGAGATAAGAAAATATATACATAGATTTAAAAGTAAGTTAGATTAAGTGCTGTGGAGCTAAAAAAAAAAGGCAAGAAGGGTGATAGGGAGTTATATATGTTAGGGAGAAGGTGACATTTTAACAAAATCATGAAGGAGGTGAAGGATCATGCCATGGGGTTAGCTGGAGGAAGACTGTCTGAGGCAGAGGGAAAAGCAGGCAGGAGCACATCAGACATATTCAAGGACTAGCAAGAAGGCTGGTGAATGTTAAGAAATGAGCTCAGAGGACTTCCCTGGTGGTGCAGTGGTTAAGAATCCGCCTGCCAATGCAGGGGACATGAGTTCAATCTGTGGTCCAGGAAGATCCCACATGCCGCGGAGCAACTAAGCCCATGCGCCACAACTACTGAGCCTGCGCTCTAGAGCCCGTGCACCACAACTACTGAAGCCCGTGCACCTAGAGCCCGTGCTCTACAACAAGAGAAGCCACCGCAATGAGAAGCCCTCACACCATAATGAAGAGTAGCCCCAACTCGCCGCAACTAGAGAAAGCCTGCGCGCAGCAGCGAAGACCCAAGGCAGCCAAAAATAAATTAATTAATTTTTTAAATTAAAAAAAAAAAAGAAATGAGCTCAGAAAGGTGGAGTGTTGTGGTGGGGGTAGGGTGGGGGGGTGAATCATATAGGGCCTTGAGGGACACAAGAAGGACTTTGCCTTGATTACTGTTGACACTTTAACTCTATCCTTTTCCATCTATCTGTCTTTACCATGTTATTTGGCTACTCTTTCCCACTCCCACAGTGCCCAAAATAGCGTTCAGGAGTAAAATAATTTATCAAGTACAGATAACAACTACTGCCAGCTAGGAAGAACCTACTGGGCATGGCCGTCAAGAAGTGGGAACGGATCATCAAAGCCTACTTCATTAGACTCATACTAAATCAACCCATTTCTAAACTAAGTATTTCTTTTTTAAAAAAATTGAGCAACAAAGACCCACCACAGCCAAAAATAAATAAGTAAAATTTTAAAAATTACTTACACTTTAAAGAAAAAAAATTGATTTTTCCCTGAATGATAAGAGTAATATAGGAGGGCTTCTCTGGTGGCGCAGTGGTTGAGAGTCCGCCTGCCGATGCAGGGGACACGGATTCGTGCCCCGGTCCGGGAAGATCCCACGTGCCGCGGAGCGGCTGGGCCCGTGAGCCATGGCCGCTGAGCCTGCGCGTCCAGAGCCTGTGCTCTGCAATGGGAGAGGCCACAACAGTGAGAGGCCCACGTACCACCAAAAAAAAAAAAAAAAAAAAGTAATATAGGAGAAGCTCTCTTTTCTTCAACCCAATCAATCAGGCCAGTGGTTGGAATCATCAAGGGTGTGGGTACAGCAGAGCCTAGCCATGACCACTCAGCCTGAGTGTTTTACAGAAGGCACGGGGAGCCTGTGAATCTCATCACGTGGACTTGGTTAAGAGAATGTCTATCTTATATGACATCTGGGTAAGATGGTAACAGGAGGATAGGTGTCTCCTGCCCCCAGTTTCCTTTAAAATAAACTAAAGGAACATACAAATAGAGAAAAACCTGCATATGAGCTGAAAACTAAGAAGGATGCCATCACACCTGCCCAGAACTTTGAGGAATTTCTGCTAGATATTCTTTCTCTAAAGAAGCCATGTGTTCTTACAATAAATGTAGGACCAGCAGAATACACAAGAGGGAGAGGGCACACACAGAACTGCTATACCATAGGTCAAGGCCCACACCGAAGGGCCTCCCTCAGAGCCTTGGACAGGCATTATCCCACCCAACCCTTCTCCCAGGCCACCATGCCTGGCAGAGGGAGTGGCACTGAAGGGCTGGGTCCTGGCACGGGCAGCCCCAAAGTAAATTCAGTCAACCTAAAATTTCCCCTTGCTCCTTTACTTGGATATGGAAAAGTTAAGACAGATACTCACAGTTACCTCTGTAAGAATCCATCTCTCATGAGATTATAGTGAAGGCTGCAAAACTCTGTTCAGAATAAGATTTAAGAAATCAATGTAACTATGATACTCATGTTATTTAAAAAGGGATTTCTAAACCAGGAAAGACTGAATGGAAATTAAAACTCCGAATGCCGACTGAAATAGTAATGGACAAAAGGAATACTAAATCGAGGGTTATAGAAATCAGATTAGTAAAGTAAAACTTAAAATCCTCAAGAACTCAGAGGAGAAGTTAAAAAAGATAAAAATGAAGTAGGGATTAATTTTTAAAGTACAGGATAGAGGAAAAAGTATACCATGTTTATAGCTTGGGCTTACCAAAAAACTGCCAGAACCAATGAAGTCAGCAAAGTTGCAGGACACAAAATCAACACGCAAAAATCAGTCACATATCTATACACTAATAATAAACAATCCCAAAAGTATATTAAAACAATCCCATTTATGATAGCATCAAAAAGAATAAAATAATTAGGCATAAACTAAACCAAGGGAGTGAAAGACTTGGATGGCGAAAACTAGAGTACAAAACAACTCTGAAAGAAATCAGAGAAGACACAAATAAATGGAAAGACATCCGTGTATGTGGATTGGAAGGCTTAATAATTGGACATCTTCTTAAGATGTCAATACTACCCAAAGCAACCTACAGATTTAATGCAATCTCTATCAAAATCCCAATAAAATAGAAATATCCATCCTACAATTTATAGGAAATCTCAAGAGATCCTGAATAGACAAAACAGTCTTCAAAAAGAACAAAGTTGGGGCTTCCCTGGTGGCGCAGTGGTTGGGAGTCCGCCTGCCGATGCGGGGGACACGGGTTTGTGCCCCGGTCCGGAAGGATCCCACGTGCCACGGAGCGGCTGGGCCCGTAAGCCATGGCCGCTGAGCCTGCACGTCCAGAGCCTGTGCTCCACAATGGGAGAGGCCACGGCGGTGAGCGGCCTGCGTACCGCAAAAAAAAAAAAAAAGAACAAAGTTGGAGGTCTCACTTTCTGATTTCAAATTTACTACAAAACTACGGTAATCAAAACAATGTGGTACTGGCATAAAGACAGATATATAGACCAGTGGATAGAATAGACAGCCCAGAAATAAACCCTCACATATATCGTCAAATAATTTTTCAACAAGGGTGTCAAGACAATTCAAGGGGGAAAGGGTAGTCTTTTCAACAAATGGTGTTGGGAAAAGTGGTATCCACATGACAAAAAATGAGGACCCTCACCTTACAACATATACAAAAATTAACTTAAAATAGAACAAAGATCTAAACATAAGAGCTAAAGCCAAAGGCTAAAACCAAAAGGCAACCCAAAGGATGGGAGAAAATATTTGTAAATCATATAACTGATAAGACATTAAATTCCAGAATATATAAAGTACTCCTACAATTCAACAACAGCAAAAAAAAAAAACCCTATTTAAAAATGGACACAAGGCTTGAATAGCTCTCTCTCCAAAGAAGATACACAAATGGCTAACAAGCACATGGAAAGATCCTCAACATCACTAGTCTTTTGGGAAATGCAAATCAAAACCACAATGACATACCACTTCACACTCAGTAGGATGGCCATTATAAAACACACACACACAGAGAAAGTATTGGCAAGGATGTGGAGAAACTGGAACCCTTGTGCACTGCTGGTAGGAATGCAAAATGATGCAGCTGCTATGGAAAATGGTATGGTGATTTCTCATAAAATTAAACATAGAATTATCATTTGATTCAGCAATCCACTTTTGAGTATTTACCCAAAAGAAGTGAAAGCAGGAAGCTGTACAGGTATTTGTGTACTCATTTCGTAACAGCTATTATTTTGGCAATTCATAATAGCCAAAAGGCAGAAGCAAGCTAAGTGTCCATCAACAGGTTAATGGATAAACAAAATGTGGTATATACACATACAATTAAATATTACTCAGCTTTAAAAAGGAAATTCTGATACCTGTTACAACTTGGATGAATCTTGGCTAAGTAAAATAAGCCAATCACAAACGTACAAAAAGGCCAATTTCATAGAGACAGAAAGTGGTTGCCAGGAGCTGGGGAGGGAAATAGGAAGTTAGTATTTAATGGGTAGAGAGTTTCAGTTGAGGAAAATGAAAAGTTGTGGAGCTGGATGCTAGTCATGATTATATAACAATGTGAATGTACCTAATGCCACAGAAGTGTATGTACACTTAAAAATGGTTTAAATGGTTAATTTTACAGCATGTATTTTTCACCACAATAGGGAAAAAAGGCTTGGGTTTAGGGTCAGCAGCCCCTCTACCCAGGATTAGATAACTCTGTGGCCTCTGGCAAGTTGCTTAACCTCTCTCGGCTGTAAAATGAGGTAATAACAGTACATACCTACTTCACTGTTGAGGGCTGTTGGGACAAACGGGATGATTCCAGTAAAGCACTCACCACATAAGCACTAAAAGTTAGCTCTTAATATTATGATGAAGATGACTATGAGAATGGCACAGCTGACTACCAGGCACTGGATCAGGAAAGGACTGTAATTGTATTTTTGAATCACTATCATTTCTGTTTGGTATTTTATTGATAAAGTCCTTTCTATTCTCTTAATGGCCCCTGCTGGTTCACCATTCAACACTTCTAGGACTGAACTACATGCTGTATAATTTTTACCCAGCAAGTCTCAATGATGTCCAAGGAGACAGGACATTCCTTGGAAAAAGTAAGAACTACTACATTCATACCAAGGTAGAAGATATGACCCAGTTTATAAAAAGCACCTCAAGGATGATCTCCAAGCTCAGCAAAGCTTCCAGAGCCTTTCTGTCCTCCACCCTACCTATGATGTCAACTGTATAGATGTGCCAAGGTGTCTGTCAATCTCAAAGTGTTATTTGAGAAGTGCTGACTAGGCTTCTGGTCCTTCAGAAGTATTCTTATCCTTAGGTGAGATGTGCATTTTAACAAAGTAATTTAACCATTTATGATGGCTCAAGCTCTAAATCTGGGTGGAAACCAGGAAAATCCAATGAAAGTGGGTGATTCAAGGTCTCAGGAGGCCTATCTTCTCCCCAAGTCCAACGGCCCCCTGCAAGACAGGTGCTCTTGTCAAGGAAAAGGAGATGCAAGCATTTGAAGACACATGCTTTGTGCAGTCCCAACGGCTCCTAGAATCACATCCCAAAACATGTGGCCAAAGATCAAGAAGGTCACTGCAGGGCTCCAGCACCACCATCTGCTGAGTCAGCTCGGAAGACAAGCAACAAAGTTACTTGGTAAACATTAAGATTACTAAAATACACACCTCTGCTTCATTTACTGTCTGTGATGGGGACAGAACAGTACCAAAGGAAAGCAAGGCACTGGAGAGAAAACATCTGGCAAGGAAGGAGAGAGGGAAGAGGAGGGGCTCATGGAAGGAAAACATACGTGGCATCACACAGGGACGCATTTGACAGGTGTGAGATGAGGTTTAGTCAACTACCTCTGGTAAAGCCAGGCCTGGTCAGGCCACCTCAGTCCTTTCCCTGTGGAGCTAGCATTTCAAGCTAAGAGCTACCAGGGAGGGTGACAGCAATATTGCAGGTGCCCAGGTAAGGGTTTTAGCCAGGCTTTTCTCCACAGCACCTCACTTCCTTTCCCTGCCAGGAGAAAAAAGGTTTTCCTGTAACCCCAGCACCTTGTCTCCTCCACCCCTGTAATGACCTGAATGGTAGTCCATGTCATAACCTCAGAAACCTGTAAATGTGACCTTATTTGGAAAAAGGGTCTTTGCAGATGTAATTAATTTAAGGATCTCAAAATGAGGTCATCCTGCATTATACTAGTAGGCCCTAAATCCAATAACATACTAGTAGGCCCTAAATCCAATGACAATCCAATGACACTCACAGGAGAGACACAAAAAGAAGACGAGACGGTCACGTGAAGATGAGGGCAGAGATTGGAGTGATGTAGGCACAAGCCAAGAAACCCTTGAAGCCACCAGAGGCTGCAAGAGGCAAGGAAGGATTCTCCCCAAGAGCCATTGAAGGGAGTGTGGCCCTGTTGACACCCTAGTTTCAGACTCCTGGCCTCCAAAACTGTGAGCAGATGAATCTGTCATTGTAAGCCACCCAGTTTATGGTCATTTGTCAGACCAGACCTAAGAAAATAATACGACCCCCGCCATGGCAGGAAAAAAAACAAACACTTTGCTGTACTCCTTCATGGGCACTTTCAAAGACCTTCCTTCTGGGGAATCACCACTTACATAGTCTACCAAGGAAACCACATCCACTGGTGGTGTGCTTTTCATGGGGACCTGGACCTTGGCTTAGCCCACGTTTCAGAGGCTTCACAGAGAAAGGGGTTCTGTAGGCCAGAACAGTTCAGTCCTGCCGGGCACGCAGCCCACCTACCCCACCTCATCTCACGCTCTGATCCTTACGGAAGACACAGTGAACAGCTAGGTATGTCATTCTGCTTTTAAACCAATTCGAAAGGAAATACGACTGTCCCACCTACATGGCTCAAAAGATACGGACAGATCACAATAGAAGATATTTTAAGAACCAGCTTGGGGAGTTGCTTGGGGAGTTTCTTTTTTTTTTTTTAATAAATTTATTTATTTTTTGGCTGCGTTGGGTCTTCGTTGCTGCACGCGGGCTTTCTCTAGTTGCGGCGAGCAAGGGCTATTCTTTGTTGCAGCGTGCAGGCTTCTCATTGTGGTGGCTTCTCTTTGTTGCAGGGCAAGGGCTCTAGGTGCGTGGGCTTCAGTAGTTGTGGCACATGGGCTCAGGAGTTGTGGCTCGCGGGCTCTAGAGCACAGGCTCAGTAGCTGTGGTACACGGCCTTAGTCGCTGCGCGGCATGTGGGATCTTCCAGGACCAGGGCTCAAACCCGTGTCTCCCGCGTTGGCAGGAGGATTCTTAACCACTGTGCCACCAGGGAAGTCCCAGGAGTTTCTAAAGGAACCTGAAACACAGGATTTCCTCAGTGGACTATGGGGCAGGGACAGATGCCACAGCATCAGTCCTCTCCTCCTCACTGCTGCGTCTTATATTTCTCATTTTTTTTTTTTTTTTTTTTTTTGTGGTACGTGGGCCTCTCACTGTTGTGGCCTCTCCCGTTGCAGAGAACAGGTTCCAGACGCACAGGCTCAGTGGCCATGGCTCACAGGCCCAGCCGCTCCGCGGCATGTGGGATCCTCCCGGACCGGGGCACAAACCTGCGTCCCCTGCATCGGCAGGCGGACTCTCAACCACTGCACCACCAGGGAAGCCCCTCTCTTCACTTATTTTTACCCTGTGTCTTTTAAACTATGAATTTGCCCTTATATGAAAGGCACTACACACACACACACACACACACACACACACACACACACACACACACACAGAAATCAAGAAATTGTGACAGTCAACTCTGCTGCAACAGCTACACCCCCTATACTTTCTGCTAAATCACTTCTAGGACTTGACAACTGAGTGGTGGGTGTTCACCTCCTCAGTGCCTATACCTGTTCTGCTCATCACAGTCTACACAGTGCTTTCAACAGTGCCCTCATGAGTAGGGTCTCAAAATATACTTGCTGAATGACCAGTCTGTATATCAAAAGGTTAAGTACTACAATGGTAAATTTTGTTATGCACATTTTTTACCAAAATGAAAAAAAAGTTTTCATTTTGTTAAAAACCACAATGAGGTACTACTTTGTACCTACTAGGATGGCTATTATCAAAAATAAAAATAAGCTACCAAGGATGTGGAGAAACTGGAACCTTCATACCTTGCTGGTGGGAATGTAAAAATAGTACAGCCACAGTACACAATACACAGTACTGTTTTCTACAATACAGTGGAAAACAGTTTGGCAGTTCCTCAGAAAGCTAAACACAGAATTACCATATAACCCAGCAGTTACACTCCTGGGAATATACTCAAAAAAACTCAAAAAGAATTTTGTTTTTCAACCCAAAACTTGTACACAAATGTTCCTAACTACATTATTCACAATAGCCAAAGGTGGAAAACAACCCAAATATCCATCAATGGATGAATGGATAAACAAACTGTGGTATATCTATACGATGGAATATTATTCAGCCATAAAAAGGGATGGAGTACTGACATATGCCACAACATGAATAAACCTCAAAAATATTAAGCTAAGTGAAACAAACCAGTCACAAAAGGCAATCATATACTATATGATTCCATTTATATGAAATATCCAGAATAGGGAACTCCATAGAGACAGAAAGCAAATTGGTAGTTCCAGGGGCTGGGAAAGGAGGAAGTGGGGAGTAACTGCTTAACAAGTACAGGTTTCCTCTTGGGAAGGATGAAAATGTTTTAGAACAAGACAGAGGTGCTGCCTGCACGTTATGAATGTACTAAATGCAACTGGACTGTTCACTTTAAAACAATTAGGTGAATTTCACCTCAACTGAAAAAGGTAAAATAAATCCAACTTTGCCATTAGAATTCAAAGAATACATATAAAACATTTTTAATGACTTAACTGATCATCAGGGTCTAAATCAGGGTTTCTCAACCTGAGCACTACTGACTTCGAGCTGGATAATTAATTCTCTGTCGTGAGGGGCTGTCCTGTGCACTGTAGGGTGTTCAGCAGCATCCCTGGCCAATACCAATTTGATGCCAGTAACACACACACACACACTCCTCACTGAGTTGTGACAACTAACACTATCTCCAGACACTGCCAAACATACCCTGGTGGGTGAAATCGCCCCCAATTAAGAGCCGCTGGTCTAAATGAAAAAAGGGCTCTCCCAGCAATTACTAAGAATTTGTTCTTTTTCAATCCCTTGTCAACCTGGCAGTGTGACTCACTGTGTCCTGCCAACCCCACCAGCCACAAATGACCTATCTATGACTTCTGGCACCTGGTTGTAATGTCCTTTCTTCTACTCCCAATTCCCCCAAACCACTCACAAGTGCCCAGGATAGGCTGCTTTCTGCCTGCCAGGCTAGAGATTATTCGGTACCATTCACCTTGTCCCCAGCGCATGGCTCCATGTCTCCATTAGCACCCAAGAGACGGAAGGACATCCTCAAGGTACAGGTCAAGGAAAAACCCAACCTACCAGTTTTACAAGTAGGGCAGACCCTTCCTGTACCTAGGCCCTGGTTCCCCGACCTCAGTAGTTAATTAAAGCACAACAAAAGTTCCCCCCTCCATCAGTTCGTCCCCAAACAGGGTGACAGGTGAAATGAGAGGCACAAGGTCCCTATTCCTAGAAGATACGACTAAACTTTCAAGAACTTCAGGGATCTCTAACTTTGGGGAACACAGTCAATTCAGGCTTCATTGTTTTGACATTAATCTTTGAAAAAGCCCTCAAACCTTGAGAAGACAAATGGACTCTATTCCCATCTGAACCTATGTAGCCTTGGACAGGTCATTGAATCCTCTGGCCATAGTTTTCTCCTTTGCAAGATGTGTGGTTTAGGCTGTTTGAATTCTAAATTTAATGCATTCATTCAATACCTACTTCCTAAGTATCTACTTATTAAGATCATAGAGAAAGATAAGCAGAAACCTACCCATGCCCTCAAGGAGTACAAGTTGGGTCAGAGGTAGGTGAAGAGTAGCTTAGAAGACAGAGAGAGAGAGAGAAAGAGAGAGAGAGACAGTAAGATGGAACAAAAACTAAAGAGGTATGTGCCAAGTGCTCTTGAGTATGTGAGAGAACAAACATCAGGAACAACGAATCGCACGTAAAGCAAGTCAACAGATACTGCCCACAGCACCCTATATCTGTGCAGAAGGGGAAGCGACGAGTTTGAAGTGTTAGGGATGTTGGAGGAGGCAGTGTTTAATGGAGACTTCCCAGCTAACTATGTGGGTTCTTGAATAACTGGAAATATGCAAGATACCATTTCTAACTCACAGATTGAGCAATTTTGCTGACACAGTCAGACCTTTTCCTTTACCTAAAGGCTGAGTAAAAACTCAGAGAAGTGGTCCTTCATCTCTCAGTAACCCCTGAGGTAAAGGGCTTCCATAAGAGTTAATCACTAGTTCAGTGTGACAAAAGACAGCCAAGAGGCAACCAACCTGACCAGGAGGGCCTAAAGGTTAAAGGTGAGCAGAAACCCCCAGCAACAAAATGCAAAAGGCAAATTCAAAACCACGTACTGAGAATGTCTGTACAGTGACCATGCAAGGTCTCTTGCCTCTTTCTTCTCAAAGCCAAGCCCCAAGGGAGAATTTAAAATATATATTTAGGGCTTCCCTGGTGGCGCAGTGGTTAAGAATCCACCTGCCAATGCAGGGGACACAGATTTGATCCCTGGTCCCGGAAGATCCCACATGCCGTGGAGCAACTAAGCCTGAGCACCACAACTACTGAGCCTGTGCTATAGAGCCCGTGAGCCACAACTACTGAGCCCGTGCGCCACAACTACTGAAGCCCGTGCGCCTAGAGCCCGTGCTCCACAAGAGAAGCCACCGCAATGAGAAGCCTGTGCACCGCAACTAAGAGTAGCCCCCACTTGCCGTATCTAAAGAAAGCCCGTGCACAGCAACGAAGACCCAACGCAGCCAAAAATAAATAAATTTTTAAAATAAATAAATAATATATATATTTATGTATTTAAACATAAATAAACATGCTATGTAAATATATAGGTAAATATAAGTAAAAGGAAAGTTTCTTCCTTCTAATAAGAGGAAACACAAAGCTGTCAAACACTGTAAATTATATAAATGTAACAATAACAATAACAACAATTTAGCTCCAAAATCTGGCCAAAGATGTGTCATCCAAATTGCCCTGGCCTGCTCGAGCCAGCCAACATCGCTTGCATCACCAGCCCGCTGATGCCAGATCTTCCTACACCTCAAGAACTTCAGGGCAGGAGGTCAGATTTTTCCTTGTTCTCCTAAGCGGATTCCAGAGCATTACTCCTTCCACCTTCCACCCTCATGTAAAGGTTCCTGTCCCTCTGAGCCTGAGCCACCTGGCTCGGGTGGCTTCCACCCTGCCTTGCCTTTGTCCCTCCACCCTCTGACTCATTTCCCAACACTCACTGAAGGCTCTGGCACATGGCTTCCTCTCCACAACTCCTGCCGTCCTCCTGGGAGGTTTCAAGATCCATGAGGATGATTTATTCCTATACTTCAGCCTCCAAATGCCTTCATTACAGTGACCTTTGGTCTTCTCAACCACCTACACACACGGCCACACCTTGGACCTTGTCAACACAAACCCTGAATGACAACTGTTCACTTTCTGACACACCTTCCAAGCCTCCAGCCTCTCAGGTCTTCACTCTGGGCTGAACTGTTCTTCAAATTTATGCATCACCTAGCTCTGACTCTTTTCCGTTTTCTCCCAATCAAACAACCCTCTCCTTAAACAGTCCTCTCTCCCCCATTCTGGCCCCACGGCTGACAACCTGGACCACTCCTTTGATTCCTCTGTACCCCTGGCCTCCCAAAACATCTAAACGCTGGATCAAGGCTAAGTCCACCTGTTCTGCTCCAAGTCCCAGGTTCCTGAGTTCTACCAGAGAAAAATCACACAGGCTTGCAAAACTGCATCACTATCAATTCATGGTGTTCATCCTGCCTGAGTCCTATACCTGTCCTTGGACAGCTCCCTCTCCCATTCCTCTCAGTGATTAACCTAAACCCTCAGGAGTCTCCTCAGCCCCATACTCACCACTACCCTCAGCAGACAACCTTGCTTCCTCATTCCAGAAAAACTAGGGCATCTTCCATGTCTACCTTCAAATTCCTATCTCCCCCACACCTCCAGCTCTCCCAATACAAGCTTAACTCTATCCATACTGATTCATTTTTCTCCTCCTATCTCAGAGGGTGAAATTTCCTTCTTCTTCTCCAAGGATCAGCATTGATCCCATTCATTCATTCATTTACCCATTTAAGCAACAAATATTTACTAAGTGGTCTAGGCCTGTGAACAAAACAGACAAGCTCAGGAAGCTTACATTCTAAAGAAGGGAGATAATACATAAACAAATAGGTTAATTATTGAGCATATGAGAAGCAGGGAGGAGACAAAGGGAGACTGTGGGAAGGAGAGCTTGCAATGTTTATCAGAATGGTCAGAGAAGGACTCTCTGAGAAGGTGACATTTAAGCAAAACAGGCGAGGGAGAGCAAGCTTTGGGGCTACCTAGAGAAGAGTACTGCAGACAGAGGGGAAAGCCCAAAAACCCCAAGGGGGAGGTGTGAACCTCCCCTGCTTTAAGGAACCCCAAGGAGGCCAGTGTGGAGAGAGTGCAATAACCAAAGAGGAACCTAGTAACACAGGACAGAAGAGAAGTCATTGTGAGCCAGAGCACAGTACTTTCTAGGCCCACACCAGAGTTTGCAGTTTAACTTCAGGGAGATGGGGAGTCACTGGATGGTTCCCAACAGAGAAGTAACGGAAAATGAGTTGCATTTAAAAGGATCCCTCTGGCCACTGCATTGAGGGCAGACTGAGGAAGCTTGGACAGAAGTAGAGAGACCAGTGAAGAGATAGCCAGTGTAATCCAGGCCAACAACAGCTGGGCCCAGGGAGACGGCAGAGGAGGAAGTTAGAAGTGGCTGGATTTGGGATCTATTGTGAATGTAGAGCAAAGAGGATTTTCCCAATCGGATGACTGGAGGAAAGGTTTTTGGCCTGAGTAACTGAAAGAACGGAGCTGCAATTCAAAAAGACGAAGGGTCCATCTCCTCCAGTCTCCTCAGGAGCCTTACAACTGCCCTCACTCTTGTTTTAAATCTCTTTCTTTCTCTGTCTTCTTATCAGCTACCATACAATCTCTCCTTTTCTTTTCTATTCACATTCCTTAAAGAAATAGTCGAGTCTCGGTTCTCCCATTCACCAGCTCACGACTCTTCTAAAACTGCTCTTGCAGAAGCCAGGGCCATCCCATTGCCCAAACCAGAGGCCTTTTTCCAGTCTTTACCCTACTTGACCAGTCAGAGGCATCTGACCCTCTTTACTCCGACTTACTAACTCTGCAGAGCACCACGTGTGTGAGACACTGCAGTCTGCTGATTCTCCTCATACCTCTGGATAGTCTTCCCCTGTCTCCTTTAACGGCTTTCCTTACTAACTAGCCCTTAAATGTTGCTAAAACTCAACTCCATCCTCAGCCCATTGCTCTTCTTACTCTTGACTTCTCAAACTCGAGTACAAGCATCTCTTCATGGACAGCCCCAAACAAATCAATTTCGCAACATTCAACTTCCCTAGGTACTCTTTCCTAAAATGACTTGCCCGAGTTCCCCCAAGCCCTTATCTCACTTTCCCATAAATAAATAAGTAAATTTTGTAAAAGGCACACCCTTCACCCAATTCTCACTGCATCCCCCAGGGTGTAAAAAACACCAAAGCTCTGTGTATAAACCCATAGGGTTTCCTATATTTCTCTGACATATATATTTCTGCTAAGAATAAAGCACGGTGTTAGAAATGTGATATATTGGTGCATGTTGGGGTGTCCTGAATTCAGGTATATAATAGAGTGGAAGGAGGAAAGACAATTTTAACGGACCCTAAATGAGATGAGCTGAAGCCCCAGCAAGAAGTCTAGCTTAGCCCCCAGTCAACCTACAGAATCATGAGAAATAATAAACTGTTGTTGTTTTAAGCCACTGGGTTGTAGGGTAGTGTGTTCCACAGCAATAGGTAACCGAAACACACTACAAACTGATCAGGTTAAACTCATTATCCTCCCTCATTAAACCTGGGGCTTCCCTCTTTCAGTCTTTCCTCTCTTCCTGAATAATAAGCTCACTTAGTGTCACTTCTTTTTTTTTTTTTAAATTTCTTGGCTGCGCCGTGTGGCATGAAGGATCTTAGTTCTCCAACCAGGGATCAAACCTGCGCCCCCTGCAGTGGAAGCGTGGGATCTGAACCACTGGACCACCAGGGAAGTCCCAGTTAGTGTCACTTCTATCTCACGTACCTGGGCTCTCAAACTGGAAACCTAGAATCATTCTTGATTCCATCTCTCTCCTTCAACCTCTAAATCCAGTCAAGCACCAAGTCTTATGATATGACCTCTTAATATTCATCTGTACTCTCCTTTGTTTCTATCACCACTCTGCCACTTGAGCCCTCACTGACTTTCACCTGGATCATGGCAACAGCCTCCTCAATGCGCTAGACTCTGCTACCTCATGTCATCCTCCACAAATCTAACTACACTGCGAATCTGATCATGCTATCCCCCTCTTAAAAGTCTGAATGGCTTCCTTATTGCTCGAAGATAAAGTTCAAACTCACAAGATCTCTGTGATCTAGGCCCTATCTTTCTTCTCAGGTCTTTCCAAGTATGACTGCAGACAAAATCATAAAGAAAAAGATTTACATACTTGGTTGCACAAAAATTTTAAATATCTGCAAAAACCCCACCTTAACAGAAGGTAAATGACAAAATAGAAAAAAAAAAAACCTGATATGTGTACACACACACCCACAAAGTATTCATATGTTAAATAGGTAAAGCACTTCTATAAATCATTAAGATGAATGTCCTAACAGAAATGAATAAAGAAACAGAAAATTCACCACAGAAGAAATATAAAGGAAGGAAAGAAAGAAAGAAAGAAAGAAAGGAAGGAAGGAAGACAGGAAGGAAGAAAGAAGGAAAAATGAAAAGAAAGTTAGGAAGAAAGGAAAGAAAGGAAGAAAAGGAAAGAAGAAAAGAAAGAAAGAGAAGGAAAAAAGAAAAGAAAGAAAGGAAGAAAGGAAGGAAGGAAGGAAAGAAAGAAAGAAAGAAAGAGGGAAAGGAAGAAAGAAAGAAAAGAGAAAAGGAGGAAGGAAGAAAGAGAGAAACGGAGGAAGGAAGAAAGAAAAAGAAAGAAAACATGTCCAACCTCATAAAAAGATAACACTTCTGGTGGAAGCATATATTGGTTTTATCTTTCTGGAGGCTATTTTATAATATGTACTGAAAGCTAAAATATGCATATCTTTTGATCCATCCATCTCACATTCAGAAATTTATTCTAAGGAAGTAATAGAACAAGTACCCAAAGGCTTTAAAAAATACTCGTTGCAGTTGTTTCGTAATAGCTATAAATAACCTAAATGACTAATAGGAGATTGGTTAAACAAATCACAAAACGTTCACACAATGGACTGAAACTGTTGATGCAGACGCTTAACACAAAAAGATAGTTAGGATATACTGCTATGTGAGAAAGCAAACTACAGACAAAGCATATTCTTATTCTTAAAAAATGCACAAGTCTGGAAGGTACACACCAAAATGTTAACAAAGGTAATTTATGCGATTATGGATAATATTTTCTCTTTTTGTCTGGCTTTATCTTCTAATTATTCTACTATACTATGGATTAATTTTTGTCATAAAATTTTTTTAAGACTTCTGGATTGCTTTCTTCCATATCTCCCAAAGATTATATATGGAGCTAGCATTCATTTCATTCTTTCCCGTCTTCCAGGTCCAACCCCAAATACCATCTGAGGGTCTCCAGCACGGCGCTTATTGAGATATAAACAGATACAGCATTGAACAGTGGATTATAATCCTGGAAACTTCTCTGTGGTTTCAAAGAAATCAATACTGAATGACTAAAATAATATTATAACGGTGCCTAGAACATTGCCTTACACTGAACGTGTGGAGAAGGGACTGAGGAGACAGCAGGAGAAGGGATAGTAAGTGAAAAGGAAAATGGAAATGGGTTAAGGCACGGCACTGACACTCAACTTTACAGACAAAAGGCTTTAAACACATTTAATTAATAATAAATACCAAATGGTAACTCGTTATGTCTTCAGAACTCAACGTTTCTAGCAGAAGAGACATAAAAAACTGGTTTCTGTGCCAACAAGAGACATGAAGCCCATGCTCAGCAGTTCATGCACTTTAATCACGACAAGACCCTCAAATGCTCACTAAGAGCCTCTTTATTGTTAGACACGCGTCTAACAAGCTTAGTCATCTAGTTTCCAAGTCCACGGCAGATTAAAAGCAGCAAATTAGAGAGGCGCTAATTCAGGAAGACACTCGGGTAGCAGTAAGGAGCGATGGCTGACGATCTCAAAAGAAGGGAACCATAATGCACAACGTGAAATTCAAAAAGCATAGCAACCCAGGGCCATTTTATTCAGGAGCAAACTCTCTCACCCATAGCAAGCAAAGACCCTAACAGATCTATAACAAAACAGTAACATTCTAATAGTGCACTTGAGAAATAAGAGAACGGTAAGATGTTAGAGTTGAAAAGCAACTTCACCGTCATCTCGTCCTCATTTTACAGACAAGAACCTGATGGTGGACAGAGCTGGGAAGGCTTTTGTCCAGAGTACAGGGCCTGGTGGTCACCACACAGATTCAGATCAGGAGTACTTTCCACCTATATTATGCTGCCTCTGTGGCATATAATTTAGAAGACAGGAAATAATGTATTTCAGAAAATGCCCAATCCAAAATTGTACATTTTTCAAAACAGACCCCCAAGGGTCAGGAAAGCATGTGCTCCTATGATGAGTCATCTTGAATGGGCTCTCCATATGACCAGGCCATTCTTCTACTCATTCTTTGTCATTCCTTCTCTCCATAAGCCTAGGGAATTCCTCCACCTCCTTCCTTACTCTCTTGAACCCCTCAACTCAACTCCCACCCCACAGCATTCAATAGAAAACAGAAGACATGAGGCAAGAACTCCCTCAACTTGCCAAACCTTACCAATTTCTTCTCCTCTGTTCCCATTCTTACTCCTCTTCCTTCCAGGTCAGTGCATAAAGTGCCCTTTCTCCTGTCCAAGGTCATCTCTCCCACCTGAGTTGATGACTCCACCCATGACCTGCCATCACCTCCTCAGCCCCATTCCAACAGTAATCCCCCCCGTACTTCATTTCCAACTTCCTCCCGACTGGCCACTTCTTTTCTGCTTAATGTACTCAAGATTCTTCCACCATTTAAAAATAATAATAAATTCCTCCCTGACTCAGCACCCACCTCACTTCCCATTCAGTCATTTCACTGCCACCTGGACTCCACTCCATGGCTCCACTTCCAATGCTCTTAACAAAGCTCATGAACGAACTCCACATTTCCAAATCCAAGAAACACTCTTCCACCCTCATCGTGACCTTTCTGATTTCTTACACCTTGACACAGCCACACCCTCCTTCTTTTAAATCTACTTAGTATTCACTTTCCCCACTCACTCTCTCCTGATTCCCCAACCCCATCTTCAGCCATTCCTTCTGCCTCCTTCATGTGCTCACTCATTCATTCAACTGGCTTTCACTGAGCTCCGCAGATGTGCTGGGCACTACACGGGCACTGGGGATAGAGCAACGAACAAGTCAGCCAAGGCTCCGCTTTCATGGACGTGAAATTCTAGTGGGGGGAGATAAACAATGAGCAAGAAGAATCAGTTGACACGTGCTACGTGGCAAAATAAAACATGGTGAGTTCCTTATATTGGATAGTCAAAAAAGGCCTCTCTGAGGTGAGATTTCAGTGAGATCTGAATGGCAAGAAACAGCCAGCCATGGAAAGATCAGGAAAAACATTCCAAGCAAAGGGACCAGCCATGCCTAAGACAATAAAGAGGAGACGCTGTTAAATGCTCAGAAAAGGTAAAGAGGAATCACTGCTGTGACTAAAAAGCATGCTGGCTGAGGTTAAGGGAGATGCAAGTTCTGGTAGCAGTTTGCAGGTCAGAGTGAGGAGGCATCCAAAGGACTGGTCACTTTGACAGCCGTGGTGAGTACTGAGGCTAGATAGGACAAAGGTTAGGTGGGATTAAGGTAGGTGGGTGGGGAGGGGGAAGGGATCCCAGATGCGGGGAACACTACCAGGAGAGCATGGGAAAGAGCTAAATCCACGGTTCACAGGAGATGAGGGGGGCACAGGCCTGAATGAAACAGGAGACCTGTGTTAGAGCACAAGGATTTGAAGGTGGATACACGGCTGGGGGCAGGAGTTCCTCAGGCAGAGAGGGCCATCATACTAACAGTGACTTGACAGGCTGGGGCAATTATCCTAACACAGGTGGGTTTCAAGCAGGGAAAAATAAAATAAAATAAAATCTGAATTCTCTCTCCTCCTTATTCATCCTGGGGTTTGTAATAGATACTGTGAAAGATATAGATATCTATCTATAAATATTATCTATTCATCTATCTGCAAGACTCTAGCTCCACCAGGTTTTACATACAGCAAACCAAATACTGCCTGATAAAAACAAAATTCAGGCACCTAAATACTAAGAGTTACTGTTTGCAGACTACTAACTACACGCTAGGCACTAAGTTAAGTGCTTTGCATAATTTCCTCTAGCCTCACAACCACTCAGAGTATTCTCTGTACTTTGCCAATGATAAGCCAGTATCTTAGTAAGTTGCCCAACACCACAGGGACCAGGCCAGGATTCAAGCCAAGGGCTGCCCACCTCCAAGCCGCATGCTTTTAAACCACCACGTGTGATGCTAACCTTGAAAATCCTCTCCTAAGGAGAATATCATCGTGTTCCCTTTGACCTAGGGAGTCAGGGAGGAAAGACAGTACTGAACATCAGGTTTTCCCCAATCATTACTGAGTTACACCTTCCGGTCAAACCGAGATTTTCCCATAGCCAAAAAGCCAGACGGAATTATTTCTTCCAACACTGCCCACTCCCCCACCACCAAGATTCCCAGGCTTCTAAAAATAGTAAAGGACAAAGGTCTGAGGAACAGGGCTAGTCTATCCCCAGGGGAAATTAAAGGAGTCTAACAAACCTGTAAGATAATCAGCACTTCCTGAACCAACAAAATTCACTGACCAGGGAAAATGATGAGTCGAGGGTACTAGTGGGAGACATGCCACCTCTGTGAAGCTGGAAGGGCCCAACTGATGAGGTCTGAGTCCTCTTCTCTCTTCCTGTCCCCAGGTAATGAAGTCTCCATTTTGTTCTCAAATTCACGCTCAGTACCAGAGGGACAATAATCTTTCTCTTACTCTAAAGGTCCCAGTACAATAGCTATAAGTCCTTAAAAACAGGCGCCAAGCAAATTTCATGGCATTATACTGCTTTCCCCAGGATTCAAGTCCTAGATGAAAGGCATCATTATTTAAGATCATTATAATTACAAATGATAATCCAACATCAATGCTTCACTTGGCCTTCTATTATAATAATATAGGGATGCCATAAACTCTTTCATCCAACAATCTCTTGGCTCTTCAGAAATCATAAATAACAAAGCTTCCTTACTCTCTTGAACCCCCCACTGTGTGGCTATGTCAAGGTGTAATTGGCATTGCCTTCCATTGTCTGCCAAGGTTCACTCAGAGCCCAAGGAGAAAACTGATCAGCTCAAGCTGATTCACTCACAGCACATCTCAAATGAAACTCCAAATTTTTACTCTTTTAACTTTGTTCCAACTTGGGGAACTCACCCTCTGCCAAGGTAGAAGTCTCACTCATAAGAAGAACTCCTCCTTCTAACAACTGTCCATAACTCAATAGAAGAACTGAGATTGTTTATACATAATAGACTAAATGATAATAAAAATAACAGACTAATAATAATAAAGATAATAATGGAGGAAGAAAGTAAGCACAAAATCTTGCAGCCAGTATTGCCTTAACGTGCTGATACTCATTATTCCTGATTCAAAATCACATAGAATGAAAAAGCTTTTTTGCTTTGGGTATAAACACAGAACATATGATTTATTTATGCAGGCAACACTGTTCCTTGAAAGAGACTAAAAATGTTGCAATACTTCAACTTTACTAAGAATATAACATGTGCAAAGGTGCTGAACTAGGTATGTTCCCTAAAACAAGGTTCCTCGAAGAAGGGGTTCCAGAGAAAAGACTCACAGTTGAGAACAATCCCACTCCAGGAAATCTTGCCTAACCATCTCAGTCCTCATTGCCCTCCTTCCCCTCAACCCCTCCACAATTTAGAGAGTACACCACACATGCCAGCATTTCAATAGCTATTGTCTTGTGGGGTGCACTTGCTTCCTGCGTGTTGGTCACGTCACATCAACTGGGAGGGCAGAAGCCAAGCTTTCCATTACTTCTCTCTGCCACAGCACCTCAAACAGAGCTGGTAAAGAATATGCTAGATGCTCAGTAAACCTTGCTCCCCCTGGCTGGAGGGGCAAGCTGTCTCTTATGCTCTCTGCATTATACCTCCAGCCTCTCACTTCATGATCACAGCATCCCTACAGAGGTAGGAAGGACGTTTTCTACAGCGAGGAAGCAAAGGCTTACAATAGTTAAATGACTTCCCCAAAGACGACAAGTAGCAGATGTGAAAGAACTTGAACCCAAGACCCTTAGCTGCAAGTGCTAGACTCTTCCTTACACAAAGGATTACCAACATCTTCTCTCATAACATTCTGACCTTTAATATCCCTCCCCAACTGAACCTCGCTCTGAGTAATTCAAGTCAGAAAATGCTTCCACCACATTTTGGGGTTGCTCAGATATGGGAATATGGGGAGAATTTTTTAAAGCTCATAATTCACATGCAGTCAGTGGAGAGTCCTGCTATAACTCCTCTCAGCCAGGACCCACACAGACTCGCCGTTCTATCTCCGTTGGTTTACCGGTTTACTCTGCAAGTAGCTGTTTTACACAGAAAATGACGTAGAGGTTTTTAACCATAATAGGTTAAGAAAGATTGCTGGTTTGCTGATTCTGAGAAAATAAATTTTAAAATTAAGTGATTTACCTGAAGTCACACAGCAAATTAGACCCTTCTGAGCCACCCGACTCCTCTCTGTCCCCATACTGGCTGACACATCATGCTGTACCACATTGGCACTGCTGACATTTGGGTCTAGATGATTCTCTGTCGGGGGTGGGGAAATCGTGTACACTGTAGGACGTTTAGCAGGAGCCCTGGCCTAAACTCACTAGCTGCCAGTGTTACCCGATCCTGTGACGATCAAAAATGTCTCCAGATGTTGCTAAATGTCACCTGGGGATAATCGCCCCTGGTTGAGAACCACTGCTCTAGACCAGTGGTCTCCAAACAGAGGTACACAAAGCAATCCACTGGGTTTAGAAAGAAAATATGAGACTATTTTTATTAACTGTCATCTTAAAAAATAAGATTTTTATCTTTACTAGTATTTAATATACGGTCCATCTCTAATGTTTCCATCAAGTCCAAATGTCAGTCACGTCTCAGACACATCTGATGGAATCCTGGGGGAAGAGCGGAAGCTCCGTAGCAAAGGCTGAGATGTACTGAGAGGTACTGCAGTCCATGTGCTTGGTGAAGTGCGTTTACTGATTACATTTGTTTTAAATGGATTAGCTCTCATAAAACAAACAAGGGGATTAAAAAGATTCCTGCAAAGAAAGCTTGGATAAAGATAACACAAGCATACGTGAGCAACAAGAGAATGGCAGGGCCTGATTTCTATCCCGGTGTCCTCTTCAACAGTCACACTACAACGCAGAAACAATCACAGTCTAATAAGATATGACAAGAAGTTCACCGAAACCTTGCTGAGATTCAAGTGTGGATGTGCAACCACTATCATAAATGATGAACTTCACTATAAGTACACACTACGCCTTAAGATGATTAGCTAATGACAGCAGGCCATGAATATAATGTAAATAAACAAGGGAGAGCATGTCTGTAAACTGAGTGTTATTCTACCTAAAAAGTTTAAAAGACTATTGTTCTAAACCAACACTGCCCAAAGCACTTTCTCCGATGATGAAATTTTCTCCGTCTGTGTTGTCCAAAATTGTAGGCCTTAGCCACACGTGGCTATTAATCAACTGAAATGTGGCTACTGTGTCTGACGAATGAAATTTTTATCTTTTATCGGATAATTTAAATTTAAATACCCATATGTGGCTACTGGCTACTTTACTGGCCTGCACAGCACTGGACACTAGGAGATCACTACTGTCTCAAAACATACAGCTCTCAGCAAGCAGTGTACTTTCCTGCTTTTGTGTCTTGGGTTATTCTCTCTGCCTAGAATGTTCTCTTGACCCTGTCCATCTAGTACTAAGTTCTTATTTCGAAGACACATTTCAAGTATCACTTTCTTTAGCTTTCCCTGACTACTCCTCACCCCACAAGATTAATGGCTCCCTCATGTCTGTCCCCTAGCCCTTGTACATCCCTCATCACAGCACGTAGAGCTATTTGCTCGTATGTCTGAAGTTCTATGATAGTGAGCTCCTCAAGGCAGAGCCGTGTCTTATTTAATCACTGCACGACATCCAGCACAGGCACGGTTACTGAACACGGCAAAGAATGAACGAACAAACCTGGGTCTTCCAATCACACTGCAGTGCTACCGCCACCACACCAAACACACCAAAAGATGGCTCCAGAAAAGTATGCGGAAGGCTATGCTCCGCTACTTCAAGTGCTGGATGCTGCTTCACTAGACAATTTCATTTCTATGATTATCATTGTTCGGCTCTTAAAGATGCAGATGGAACAGGGATTTCTTAAGCAGCTCAGAAAGCATCTATCCTTTGAAGAGGACAAGATGAAGGTGGACGGTGGGTGAGTCCCCTTTCTGTCTCAAGTGTCAACTTTCAAATACTGCAAGGTAAAATGACTGCTCTGATGCAGTAGTATGTTTTCATGTGCTCTTTACTAATATTTACCAAGCTTTTCCTGTGTACTCTACATGCAGTTTTAGCTACCGAGGTACAAGTGTATGCCTCCCCCCGTACCCTCCCTCTCAAAACCCATATGAAACTGTTTCTCTCTCTTCATGACCTCTCATTAAATGAGTGTGACTTTGTTAGAAAGACCAAAGGAAAGGCTTTGACCACGCAATGACTTATTCTAGATTTCATTGCTGAATTCGAGATTTGGCTATATTTAGCAAAGCTATAACCGTCATCATGCCCGAAGCCAGGAAGAAGACACCATTCACAAGCCACCCCCTGAAAATCTGCAGTTGCCACTAAAAAACCAGACTTCCCAGCAGGCAAAGACATCTGAAGTGGGAGGGGTCAAATTGGTTGTTTGCATCAAGGGAAGACCTCACATGCTTATAGCCAACCTCCCTGCCTGGCGCTGAAGCTCTCCGTGGCCTTATTTCCTTTTCTTTTCCCTCCAACATACCTTCTGCTTGGGCCAAACACCCTCATTATCTCCCCTGTCCACTCCTTCCTGTAACACTGGTCTTCTCACTCCCCCGGCTGCTTCTGCTTCAAGCTTCTTGCCTCTCCTCGAACCTTCGGGACCACTCCTTCCCCAGACACCAGCCACCTCCTCGCCCCCACTACTGGCAAAGGGCTGAGGCACAGAGGGAAGCAGTGCACATTGGACAGCTAGCCAATGGTTACTCAGAAGGCCCAGGGCCACTGGGGAAAGCAAGCAGCCAGCACAGCCAGGGAGCAAATGTAAAAGAACTTCCTTCTACCATGCCATGTCCTTCTTCCCTTGACTCTGGAAGGGAAACTTCTACTAACCAAAATGATAACACCAGACTAGCCAGTTTTCCCAGAACTCACCATACTGTCTCCCCTCTCCGCACTTTTGCATGTGCTATTCTTTCTGCTTAGAAAGGCTTGAGTAACCCTCATCCGGAATATATGCTGGGTAATTTCCATTCCTGTTCAAACGACACTTCATCTGGAAACCCTCAGCCCCAGGCCCTTTATCATCTCATAACATCTTTTTTCCACCTACTCCACACCCAGGACCTTGCTAAGTGCTGCACACTTATCGTAGCGTTATTTGCTGGTCTATGAGCTTCTTAAGAGCCGGGCCCAAGTCCCATTCATCCCAGTAGCTCTGGAGCCTAATACAGCACCTGCCACAGAGAAGGCACCAACAAACGTTCACTAAACAAATACATGCATGCGTCATACTGATACCACCAATACATATTTATGCCATACATACACACACACACACGCACACACATTTGTTAGGTTTAGGTGATTTCACACATATTTTTTAAGCCTCACTACTTTGCACTGTAGGTAGGAGAAACTGTCAGTTTACTGACATGGAGACTTACTGAGTAGTTCTCATTAGCCCTAGACCTGAATTCCTTTAGTGTAGGTCAGAAAACTTTCCTGAAGGGCCCCCCGCTCCACCTTATACAGAATGTTCAGGACTGCTGTCTTGGACACAGCAGGTAGTCAACATTTACGTATTGTCTGGAGCTTAGAGGTAAGGCCTCATAGAGCTAGGGGGATATGACAAAAGCGTAGCCTCTCAGTCCTCCTTTGAGCATTGCTCCACTTTTCCCATTGAGCTCATTCTGGAAGCTTAAACCAGATCTTCCCTTGACATCACACGCCTGTTACTTCACACATGATTTAGCATCTCATCATGGCATCTTCACTGAGGAAGCTAGAGAGAAAATATCCTCCCCTGCACCAGCCTACACAAAGCCAGACCCCTCGTGACTTAGAACCTTCACTTCCCCCAGACAGACAAACCCTCACTGGACTAGTTAGGGAAACTGGGTGACTGGGGCTGATGCCACTGACGGAAAGATGGCAGCCCAGGCACGCTCCTGCCTTACACTCCAGCACCTCCTCCTTGGGGTTCCTGCGATTCCTCACTGTAAAGTACAGACCAAACCCACGTGAAGGAAAAAGGGACGGTCAGTGAGACGAGGTGGTAACAGGGTCTGAGCTTGAAGCCCAGCACATCATCCCTCCCTGAACTGCCTGGCCACTGCCCTGGGCCCTTTGATGCATGATTCTCGTCATCCTAAGACAACACTGGCTGGGACTGGTGGCTAGGTCGGCACCTGGGGACTCAAAGCGAAGAGGGTTCAGGAAGGAGCATGGCTACCCAAAACATCTGTTGACCCTTTAAGGAGCTGCTGATGCCTCTGCAAAGAACATGTGGCTGTGTCTACCCACACCGGGGGAAAGGAAAGCTGCAGACTGCTGCAGTCAAACTAGCCTTCACATTGCCCCCCATTCCTCCTGGCTGAGAAATAATACCAATTATTGCACATCTGAAAAATGTTAAATAATTTACATACATTGCCTCAGTTAATATTCAAGACCGCTCCGTAGGGCAGTGGTTCTGAAACTTTAGCTTGCAGCAGAATCTCTCCAGGAACTTGTTAAAGCCCCACAACCAAATTTATGGGGTGAGGCCTGAACCTGCATTTCTAACAAGCTCCCACGTGATGCTGACGCTCCGGACCGAGGCTCCACACTTTGAGAGTGCCAGAGGGAAACAGAGATTCAAGAGAGGTCTGAAATGTCTTACCCAAGGTTTCACAGCTAGTAAAGAACAGATCCAGAATTTGAATCTAGATCTACCTGATTCCACAGACAGCCCTGGTAACCGTGCTGCTGTAGGGGTGAATGTTTGCCTTGTTTTCATAAATTCACTGACAGCTCCTTAAACGCAGGCATCACACTTTAAACCCCCCTATATCCTTCCCAGAACCTTGCAGTGCCTTTGTACTTGGTGGGTTCTTCACAAGTACTTTGTATACTGGCTCCTACACAGCTACATACTTCTAAGAACCACATACTCAAATTCAGTTATAGTCAAAGAACATAAAGAGGGCGACACTGCCAGACCTAGCTGAGCCTTTGTCCGTGCTGTCACCGTACCTGGATAATTCCTGCTCGTCCTTCAGTCAGTCACTTCCTGCCGCAAGCAGTTCTTGGCTCTCTAAAATTGGAGGCCACTGCACCCTAAGCTTATCTCCATGATAGCACATATTGCTCTGTTTTAAGTGGCTGTTTTCCATCTCTCAAAGTAGTTTGTAAATTCCAGTATCTAGTTTTAAATCATATTCCCCAGAGCCCAGCACAGTGCCTGGCACATCACAGACACTCCATAACTGTTTGTTGAATGAATAAATGAATGAATACAGAGCTGCAAGCCCTCAGTTCCATTTAAAAATACCATCATGCATGATGTGCAGTTCTCAGGGATGAATTCTGGGGAAGAGAAGGGCAGCCTAGATAAAAAAGACCAATTTTGCCTTTTCTCCTCCCCGTCAACTCAGACTCCGAGAAAAGGCACTGCTTAGGGTAGCATCACCTCTAATGAGACAATAGCCTAGCTGAACAAAATGTTTCTGGGCTCTAAGTTCAGCAGAGGCTGTTGAGAGGGAAGGAAAGAGCTCTGGGCCCCCTCCTTCCTCTTGATTTCTCTCTCACACACACTCCTTCTCCATTTCTCCATCCCACTGCAGTCAAGGGCTTTGGCACAGGTATGAAACAGACAGACCAGACTCAAGGGTGTGGATCTGGCAGCGGGCACAGAAGCATCTCCCATCCTGCACCAAAGCCCACAAGGAAGGATCCAGAGGGACAGTGACTCAGGCCCCGGATTAAGTCCAGCTAGAGCAGTACTGAAAATGGAAAAGAGCAACAATTTCATAAGGACATCAACTGCCAGGTCTTTTTTAAACCAGTGTTTTTAAAAAGTCTTCAACCGTAACCCCAGAAAACTGGGCCCAGCTGAATCCCATGCTGACACAAGCTGAGAGCCAAACAGCTCCTCCTCCAAACCCACCACGAGCAACACTCACCGTGTCAGGCATGTCCCAAGCCCAGGTTGGGGCCCTTGCTCCAACCTTAGCTTGCAAGAAGGCTTCTTCTCCTGCTAATAAACTGTTCCCCCACCATGCTGCAGGAATAGAGGCCTCCCCTTCCCCCATCCCCTCTTGGCTGATAAAACAACCTACAGCAGGTTGGCCCCATCCAATTAGTTGGAATAGCTTCATGCCAAGGAAATTGCTGCTTTTATTAAAAATAAAAGCTCACTAGGCAGGCAATGGGCTGTGAAAATTATGAGTCTGGCATAATTATGAAGGTCGACGTTAAGGTTACCAAAAGAGACATGCAAAGATTACAGGACAGCCTGGGGGATGAAGATATATATCTACATGTCTATAGATACACAGATGAACACGTGTGTAGGGAATTTACGCAGCAGATCTAAATAACATTAACATCCTCTCCAAAAGAGAAAAAGAAAAAATCGGAGGCCACTCTCAAGTAATTCTTTTGGCAAAACACAACCACACACACACACACACACCAAAAACCGAAAAACAAGAACAGGAGAAAGAGGGGCCTACTGGACTGATTTCAAAATAACCACATTCATTTCATGTAATTTGTTATCTTAGCTGCATCCTGGGGACCTGATTACAGTTGGGTCAGGAAACAAACCTAGTCAAATCCAACAAGAGCCTTGGCTCTTAGAAAAACACACTCTGATTCTCTGAAAATCCTCTCTTCCTTCCAGTGCCTGCTCAAGGGAGTGGGAAAGTTGGGTAGAAGAAACCCCTCTTAAAGGTCCTCCATCCCCACCGCTCAGCCCTCACATCAGTATTTCAAGTTTTAGGTGGATGACAAGCCCCACACCCTACATCTGATGTAAAGCTTTACACTTTCACCCATACGTTTTCTCGTCTGATCCTCATAATTCGGTGAGGCAGGCAAGAAGTGGCTTGTCAAATTTTTTTTTTAAATAAAAGGCCACCGAGGTAAACAATTTCTGGCAAATTCCCCCCACCCCATAAAGCCCTGTCACTTTGAAATCTCAGTTTCAAATTTCTCAAGGACAATGATTCACAGGGCAAGGGGAGGGGGAAGGGAGGGTCAACTGGTCAAAACCCATTCATACATTTAACGTCTTGCTGCATCAGCACAAGATTTTAATTTACGGCGCACTGAAAGAGTCCCACCATACCTTCCGCCAACACCTCGTCCACAGTGACCTGCTGTCGCCCAATGCCAAAGACCCTTCCGATGTAGCCACTGCCCAGGCCCGAGGTGCTGCCCCCTCCTCCGCTGGAGCCAGAGCCCAGGCCAGAGCCGCCCTGCTCTCGCCGGGAGTCGAAAAACTTCTTCATCTTGCGAAAAGGAAGCAGTAAAGCAAAATACCGACGGTTTCTAGATTTTTTTTTTTTTTTTTTTAACAAGAGATCCAAGGATTTCTTCTCGGATTTCAGCTAGGAGAGGAGCCACCCGAATCCGGCCGAGGGGGTGGGGGCTGAGGGAGGATGCCTATAGGAATATGCGTGTCAATCGCGCGGCGGTCCCCTCCTCCTCAAGAGAGCGATTCGTGTAAGTTTAAACCTGTGATGACAGAGGAAGAGAGAGAGGATGAATCAGTAACACACTTAAAAATTCAACTGCTGAGTCCTAGGGGGAGCAAAAGCCACCATCCTGGGGAAACGCTTCATGCATTTTCTTAGAAAAACCCTGCGGCTGAAAACGCGTTCCCGGCCCCACAACCCGGGACCCTGTGCCCCGGGGTCTGAAAAACGAGGGATTCGGGCCGCCTCGGGCAGCGCTGACCCAACCCGGCACTGCTTCCCCTCCTCCCCGGTCTCCCCGCCACCCCGCGAGGCAGCATCCCAGCGGCACCCACTTGAGATGGCTTGGCGGCCGGCGCCCAGCTACCAGCGCCGCAACATTGTCACGGCCGCCGGGCCGGCCTGCGACAAGGAGAGGAGGCGGCGCTGCAGCGAGAGCCGCGGCCGCGTTCGGCGCCCGCCCGCCCGCCAGCTGATCCCCGGAGCGCCCGGCGGAGACTAACCCGCCGCCCCTCCCCCGCGCGCGCTCCCGCTCGGCTCCATCCACCCAACCAGGAAGTGAACCGCCGCCGGAAGTGCCTCTCGGGGCGACCCGGCCAGGGGCCCAGGCCACCGGCGGCCGGCGCTCTGTCGCCACAGACGGGAAGGAGTTATCGGAGAGAAGGGGACTGGGGAAAGGGGATCTCAGTGCGGAGTTTTGGAAAAGAACGTTGAAATTGCCCGACCCGTAGGGCACTATGGGAAAGGTTGTTCGGCGCAGCCCAGCGACTGGACTGCAACTCCCAGGATGCCCCTGGAAGACCGAGCGAGGCGGCTGCGGTGGCCTCCTCGGCCACGGAGGTGGTTACTGGAGTGGTGCATTTGTGGGGATTCAGTTATTTAAACACATCCGGTAAAGAAACTGCCAGGGACCAGGGTTTCCACCCTGCTGCATGTCCCACCCTTCTGGAGCCATCTTATTTGCGACTTGACCTCCCTGCCCAAGGGATTCTGGGGATTGTGGTTTCCGAACGGATCGAGACTGACACCTGAAGGACGCGGCTTAGCCGCTTAGCTCTAGCTGGTCCTGCGGGGCTTACCGACGTCACCTGGGCAGAGGTGGAAGACCGGAGGTGATCGGGAAATTTTTGCTGGCAGTTGGTGCCAGGCCACACCCGAAAGCCAACCCTAACATAAATAAACCCAGAGCCCTTCCTCCTCCAACTTCAAAAGCTGCTTTTGCTCCCAGACGTTATTGAGAACCGGCTCACGGGTCAGCTCTGAGCTAGGCGCTGTGAGAACGCTTAATAAGACCGTATCTTTTCAGGAAGTCTACAGGCGAGACTCAAACTGAGAAACTTAAAGGGTGTGTGTGCGGGGCAAATCGTAGGGTACCAGGAGACCCAAACCCCAAACTTTGGGGCTCGTCTGTCGGTGACCTTTTCCACCTTTTCTGATGCTGTGGCTGTGCTGACCTTTGTTAAGCCACTCCCACACAAGAACTCTAGGCTGACCTTCTGCTATTTGTTTTCACTTCAAGATTCCCCTTTTGATGCTTATTTTATCCTGATACCGCCCGAGTGCCGAGAGTGGAGGTGGACGATGTGATTTGCATCTGCAAAATGCAGAAGATTTGGGACCCCTCTTGGAACCTTCTTCCATCCCTAGATTTCCTGATAGATGATGCTGAAGGTAGTGCCAAGTCCCTGCCCATCCCCCCTCCCCAAATCCATGATGTTTCAAGTCCCTCAATATAGGTTATTTCTCACCTCCACCTGCTCTCCCTAATTCTGCGACAGCCTTCTTGGCTTGTAAATTAGTCCCAGAATTTTTTCAGCAGGATTTGAGAAGCGTAGAGAAAGGTGCTCCAGGGCGGAGGGGGGGTGGGGGGGATGGTTCTTGCTTTTTCTAAAATGACTATTGAACTGAGTTGTGACTGGCTTGACGGCAGTTTCTACTACTTCTTCCTCTTCTTCCTCCTCCTTCTCTTCTTCTCCTCCCTCTTTTCCTTCTCCCTTTTCTCCTCCTCCTCTTCCTCTTTCTTCCTTGTGTTTCAAGTAGTATCACTGTAGTTAAACTATCAGTTAAAGTTCCTGTGTAGAGAAAGCATCTTTTCAGGGAGTCAGCGTTGTCACCTCGATTCACAAATCCATGCAGCCACCTCCAGGGCAGAATGCAGCACCTGCTGAAACATTCCCTCAAAGCAAGCCCACGGGGGGCATGTTCGCTGCACTTTCCTTAAAAGTCTAGATTTTTCTCCAAGGAAGTTTGGAATAGATCTTAAAATAGATGGGAAAGCATATTTGAAATTAGATTCATTGACCTCCATCTTTCTCTGCATCTATTGATCTTGCCTGGCTTTTTTATTTTCTTTTTTTAATTTCTTTTATTTTTGTGGCTGCGTTGGGTCTTCGTTGCTGCGCGTGGGCTTTCTCTAGTTGTGGAGAGCGGGGGCTACTCTTCGCTGCGGTGCGTGGGCTTCTCATTGCTGTGGCTTCTCTTGTTGCAGAGCACGGGCTCTAGGCACATGGGCTTCAGTAGTTGCAGCGCGGGGGCTCAGTAGTTACAGCGCACAGGCTCTAGAGCGCAGGCTAAGTAGTTGTGGCAGATGGGTTTAGTTGCGTCTCGGCATGTGGGATCTTCCCGGACCAGGGATCGAACCCGTGTCCCCTGCACTGGCAGGTGGATTCTTAACCACTGTGCCACCAGGGAAGTCCCTTGCCTGGCTTTTTTAAAGAAGCCCTGTTGGATCCTGGAATCTGTTGCTATCTCAGTTTTTACTTCTCTAGACTTTCCTGATACCAGACTAGGCCTGACTTATGCATATCCCAAGTCTTACTTCTGAGATACAAAAATGTGTTTTTATCCTATAAGATTAAGGTAGCTAACATGTATTTTTTGAGCACTCACGTGGACGCTTTGATCAGAATCTGAGGGAGGAAGTTTTAAAAAGAAGAAGAAAAAGAAGGAAAAAACAGAAGACTGGACTTCTTGTCTTCCATTCTCTTAGAGACTAATGGCAGTTACAATGTCAAAACTACAGTTTTTAATGCTTTACAGATATTAAGTTAGTGAATCCTCACAACAACCCTATGAAATAAGGTACTATTATTATTTTCACTTTATAGATGGAGGAACTGAAGCATAGAGATAAGTGACTTGCCCAAAGTCACACAGATAGTAACTGGAAAAACCAGGACTCAAATCCAAGCATCTTAGCTTCAGAACCCAGTGCTTAACTAGCTACACCAAACTGCCTCCTCAAGGTAAGAAACATATCTATAAGCAGCACAGGACTGGGAGACAGGAAACCCCTGCCACTCCATAGCTGTGCCCCTAGACCACTTAGCTCTCTGGACCTATTTTCTCAGCCATAAAGCCATAGCTCTCTTACAACTCAGTAATTCTCTAGATCTTAGTGTAAAATAATCAGATCAACCACTGTAATCTCAAAACTCCTACCACACTTATTTCTGTATGATTTGTCCTCCCTGGCCTTGCAGCTTTTCAAGTATATTGTCACCTCAACCAACTACTCAGAATCAGGTAACAGTCTTCTACTTATCTCCTTGAACATCCAGTACAATAGTTTATATAGTCTGTCCTTACCAGTATTTAAATAAACCAAATAATTGACTTCAAATTAAATGTGACACAGAAAACAATTTGATTAGGGTGGAAAAGTTGTTTTGAGTTATTCTAGACCATTTTGAACTTGGTCAAGGAGATACTATGGAGAAATATCCAATTAAAGGGAAAGGGAAAGGAAAGTTACTATACATCTTCCACATGCCAATTACTGATTTAGGCACTTAACATAGTATCTTGTTTAACCCTCATGGATGCACCTGTGCAAAGTAGACACTATTATACTATTATCCCCAATTTTATAAATGAACAGTGAAGATTTTGTTAGTAGCAGAGGGATGTGCATGGTTTGTTAGGTTCGGAGGAAATGATTTGACCTGTGATGTGACTAAACCATGTCACAGTAAACCTAGTTATGGCAAATGTGTGGTTCATCCGTAGAGGAAATCAAAGGGAAGGGGACCAACATTATTTAAGGACCTTAACTAAGGCCTGCACTGCATTGGATATTTAATCATATCATTCAGCCTTCACAATACACTTCTGAGGTGTGTGTTACTTTTATTTTATCAATGTGGAAACAGGCTGAGTGTGGTTAAAGTATGTCAACTGTTGCTACACACAGCCTGCAAAGGGCAGAACCAGAATCACAACCTGACCTCAAAACCCACTCATTTTCACTGTACCATATAGCCATTCTATATTGCAATCTTTTAGTCCAGTGGAACTTATTAGAAATGCAAATTATCAGGCCCCACCTAGATCTGTTGAATAGGAGGGAGGGGCAGAGGTGACAATCTCTTTTCACCAACCATCCAGGCGATTCTGATGCATTTTCAAGTTTGAGAGCCCCTGTTTAGCAGAAGGGACATAGTAACAACCATTTCTTTTCTTTAAAAAGATTTCTTGGATTTTTTTGGTTTTGTTTTGTTTTCTGGTTAGAAAAGTAATTATATAATCATTGAAGAAAGTATGAAGAAGTCAACTCAATAAAAATCACTCAGAGATAATTGCTATTGACTTTTTTTTTTTTTGCATTCACTGTTTTCATGAAGCTCAAATTTTCAAGGACCTCTCAACATTTTCCAGTCCAATGCCCTATTGTAACTCTAAATCCCCTTTCTCCCTTTAGTTGCCCTAAAATCTTTCAACTACCCCTTCTGCTGTGTTCTGCTATTTACTGTTACTACAGCACTTTGAATGTACAGTTGGCCCTCTGTATCTGACGGTTGCACATCTGAGGATTAAACCAAGTACAGATGGAAAATATTCAGAAAAAAAAAATTCCAGAAAGTTCCAAAAAGCAAAACTTGAATTTACCTTGGCCAGCAACTATTTACATAGCATTTACATTGTATTAGGTTTTATAATAATTTAGAGATGATTTAAAGTATCATCTCTTGTGCATAAGTTGTGTGCAAATACTGCGCCATTTTATGTAAGGGACTGGAGCATCAGCAGATTTTGGTATCTGAGACGGGTCCTGGAACAAATCCCCCTCAGATCCTGAGGGACGACTATACCTTCATTTATAGCCCATATCAATTTGTACTGTCGTTACTGGTTTACATGTTTATCCCTTCAGGATTACACCACATTCATCTTTCTGTCCTTAGCAACTGACTCACACATACGTAGTGAGTGCTCAACAAATACTTTGAACAAATGAATTAGTAATTTAACGAAAAATCAAACAAAATTGCTGAAACATATTCAATGCTTCTTATCAGGGTCCTAATTAGATAGAATTCTAATAGTCTGATTAACCATAGAAATGTTCTCTTAGCAGAATTCCTTCATCAAAACTGTTGCTAGACCTGAAAGTCCAAGTTAGATATCAGTAAATCTCAATGGATGAATAAAGTGTATAGGATATTCAGTCCTCTTGGATAACACGAAAGGCAGGTGAAACATTCTAGGTCTCTCATATTTCCACCTTCTGCAGTTCATTTTGATGTCATTAGTTAAACATCAATTTACCTTGAATTTTCATCCTTCTCCAGCAACTACCTCATTTTTCTGTACCTCTTTCCTGCAAAAACACCTCAATACGATTGTCTATTCTTGCTGTCTCCAACAATTCTCCACATTAATATGTCCAATAGGCAGCTCTCAGTCCTCATCTTTTATTAAAACTCAATTTATTTAAACAACAACAGGAAGAAAACAGTTCACCTGTTTCTCCCACCATGCCCCCTCACCCCACCCCCACCTTTCGAAATCACCAATCTGTTCTCTGCATCTAAGAGATATATACATATATGTATAACAGAGATCACATGCTATTTGTCTTTCTCTGACTTATTTCACTTAGCATAATGCCCTTGAGGTCCATTCATATTGTCACATGTGGCAAGATTTCCTTTTTTTATGGCTGAATAATATTCCATTGTGTATATATATCATAGTTTCTTTATCCATTTATCCATCAGTGAACACTTAGGTTGTTAACATACCTTGGCTATTGTAAATAATGTTACAATGAACAGGGAGGTGCATATATCTTTTCAAATTAGTGTTTTCATTTTCTACAGATAAATACCAGGAAGTGGAATTGCTGGATCATGTGGTAGTTCTATTTTTTATTTTTTTGAGGAAACTCCTTCTGTTTTCCATAGTGGCTATGCCAATTTACATTCCTGCCAACAGTGCACAAAGATACCCTTTTCTCCACATCCTCACCAACACTTGTTATTTCTAGTCTTTTTGATAATAGCCATTTTAACAGGTGTAAGGTGATATCTCATTGTGGTTTTGATTTGCCTTTCCCTGATGGCTGATGGTGTAGAACATCTTTTCATGTACCTATTGGCCATCCATATGTCTTCTTTGGAAAAATACGTCTTCATATCTTCTGCCCATTTTTAAATCAGATTGTTTTATGCTATTGAGTCACATGAGTTCTTTATATTTTTGGATATTAGCCCCTTATTAGATAGATGATTTGCAAATATTTTCTCCCATTCAGTATGTTGCCTTTTTGTTTTGTTGATGGTTTCCTTGGCTGTACAGAAGCTTTTTAGTTTAATGTAGCCCCACTTGTTTATTTTTGCTTTTGTTGCTTTTGCTTTTGGAGTCAGATTCAAAAAAATCATGGCCAAGACCTATGTCAAGTAGCTTATGTTTTCTTCTAGGAGTCTTATGATTTCATGTCTTACTTTCAAATCTTTAATTCATTTTGAGATGATTTTTGTGTATGGTATAAGATAGGGGTCCAGTTTCATTCTTTTGCAAATGGCTGTCCATTTTCCCAACATTTTATTGAAAAGACTGTTCTTTCCCCATTGTATGTTCTTGGCTCCTTTTCATACGTGCATGCATTTATTTCTGGGCCCTGTATTCTATTTCATTGATCTATGTGTATGTATTCCAATACTATACTGTTTTAATTATTATAGCTTCGTAATATAGTTAAATCAAGGAGCATGAGGCCTCCAGCTTTGTTCGTCTTTCTCAAGATTGTTTTGCCTATAAAGGGTCTTTTATGGTTCCATACAAATTTTAGGATTTTTCTGTTCTGTTTCTGTGAAATATGCCATTGGAATTTTGATAGGGATTGCACTGAATCTGTATATTGCTTTGGGCAGTGTGGACATTTTAATAATATTAATTCTTCCAATCCATGAGCATGGAATATCTTTCCATTTATTTGTGCTATTGACATTTTGATCATTTCCTTTTAGCATTTTTCCATTTATAAATTGTTTTGTTTTGTTTTGTTTTTTTACCATATTGGATCACAATACATATTTGGTACTTTTTTTTTCATTTAATAGTTTCCCATTTCATTACATGTTTTTCAGAAGCATTATTTTTAATGACTGCTCTTAATAATATGTTCTTTGAATACTGTATTGTTTTATTTTAAAATTTTACTGTTATACATACAGTAAGTCCCCTACATACGAATGAGTTCCATTCTGAGAGCACATACGTAAGTCCAATTTGTTCGTTAAGTCCAACAAAGTTAGCCTAGGCACCCAACTAACACAATTGGCTACGTAGTACTGTACTGTAATAGGTTTATAATAGTTTTCACACAAATAATACATAAAAAACAAACAAACACAAAAAATAAAACATTTTTAATCTTACTGTACTGTACCTTAAAAAGTAGAGTAGTACAGTACAACAGCTGGCATACAGGGGCTGGCATCAAGTGAAGAGGCAAGAAGAGTTACTGACTGGAGGAGGGAGAGGAGGTGGGAGATGGTAGAGCTGAAGGATCGTCAGCAATAGGAGACAGAGGGCAAGCTTCAATTTCACTCATGCCTGATGTTGATGGACTGCATGTTTGCATCTTTGAAAGTTCACAACTTGAAGGTTTGTATGCAGGGGACTTACTGTATATGATTAGGATGAATATCCTTATTTGTGCTTCTTTGACTTTTTTCCTAAGGCTATGATTTTTTTTTTTAATGGAATAACTGGGTCAAAAGGTATGAATGTTTTTACAGCTATAGAGCCAAAGTACCCTCTAGGAAAGTTAATACTGATTTGCTCCCCACTCAGTGATGCAGTTAACAAATGTTAAAGCGCCCACCATGGGCTACGCCTTGCCGCTCCGCGGCATGTGGGATCTTCTCTGAGCCCAGCCGCTCCGCAGCATGTGGGATCCTCAAGGACCGGGGCACGAACCCGTGTTCCCAGCATCGGCAGGCGGACTCTCAACCACTGTGCCACCAGGGAGGCCCTGGGCTATGCCTTTGAAAGTTTATTACAATGAACAAAATAGATATACTCCTTGTAACTCAAGAAGTTTTTGGTCTTAAAAGAAGACGTTAAATCCTAAGTATTTCCATACCCTTGTGAACACTGAGTTTGTACAGTGTAAAGAGAAATCTAGGACTTCCTTGGTGGTCCAATGGTTAAGACTCTGCACTCCCAATGAAGGGAGCATGGGTTCAATACCTGGTCAGGGAGCTAAGATCCCTTATGCCACACAGCATGGTCAAAATAAATAGATAAATACAATAAAATAGCCCCCAGGCTTCCCTGGTGACGCAGTGGTTGAGAGTCCACCTGCCAATGCAGGGGACACGGGTTCATGCCCCAGTCCGGGAAGATCCCACATGCCGCGGAGCGCCTGGGCCTGTGAGCCATGGCCGCTGAGCCTGCATGCCCGGAGCCTTTGCTCCGCAACAGGAGAGGCCACAATGGTGAGAGGCCCGCGTACCGCAAAAAAAAAAAAAAAAAATAGCCCCCAGTCACTCTCTACCGGTGACCTGTCTCTAAAAACAAAAAGAAAAAAAAAAAAGAGAGAGAGAGAGAGATCTATTACATTTTTTTAAATTAATTTATTTATTTTTGACTGCATTGGGTCTTCGTTGCTGCGTGCGGGCTTTCTCTAGTTGTGGCGAGCAGGGGGCTACTCTTCCTTGTGGTGTGTGGGCTTCTCATTGCGGTGGCTTCTCCTGTTGTGGAGCACAGGCTTCTAGGAGCGCGGGCTTCAGTAGTTGTGGCTCGTGGGCGCTAGAGCGCAGCCTCAGGAGTTGTGGCGCACATGGCTTAGTTGCTCTGCAGCATGTGGGATCTTCCTGGACCAGGGCTCAAACCCATGTCCACTGCATTGGCAGGTGGATTCTTAACCACTGCGCCACCAGGGAAGTCCCCTCTATTAAATTTTGATAAGTAGAGATGGTGCTCGTCGCTTTAATTGTCATTGTTTAAGTTAGTGAACATTTTTCAAAGACTCATTGAGAAAGACTCTCCTTGACCAAACTTGAATCAGCTCCTCTGAGTCCTTTTTTTTTTTTTTTTTCCTGGTACGCGGGCCTCTCACTGTTGTGGACTCTCCCATTGTGGAGCACAGGCTCCGGTCGCGCAGGCTCAGCGGCCATGGCTCACAGGCCCAGGCGCTCCGCGGCATGTGGGATCTTCCCGGACCGGGGCACGAACCCGTGTCCTTTGCATCGGCCGGCGGACTCTCAACCACTGCGCCACCAGGGAAGCCCTGAGTCCTCTTTTTGACTAGACTTTGACCTTGGGCTCGGTTCTTGGCCCAGTTAGTCCAGTTTTAGCAAGAATTCTGCTGGGCCAGTTTAGTGAAAATCCCTCACCCCTGATAGATGATCACTCTGGAAATCTGGTCACATTCCTTATCCTTCACTCTCAATATCTTATCACCTTGGGCCGCCTTAAGGCAAGAATCCTGTTGAGTCTGACCAGCAAGACTCCCCCTAGCCTTGATGTTTCCTCTTAGTAATTTTCCATCTACGCTGCCCTTTGGCTATAGATCTCTACTTATCCTGATTGGATTTGGATTTGAGCTTGGTTTCTCTTCCCTACCACCAAATCCTCATTGCAATAGTCCCTCCTGAATAAAGTCTTCTTTACTGTCTTTGACAAGTGTCATGAAATTTTTTTCTTTAACATTATGTTCAATCATTTATTCATTGATTGTTTTATTAAGTATCTATTTCATGTCAAAACTGTGTTAGGAACCGGAAATATAATGATAAATAGGTAGACATATTCCTTTCCTTACAGAGTTTATAGTCTAAAACTTATTGGATATGTATATTTCTTCATTTAAAAATCACATTGTTATACAGTTTTTCTGTTGGAGCATTCATTTTTAAGAATTGATTGAAAGTACTCTTTTATTTATTCAGTTGGTATATACTGAGCTCCTCGCATGTACTGCACTGTTCTAGGAATAGGCAATTTGATGTGGAACAAGATAAACAAGGTTTCTCCTTGTAAGAGAGCCTATGTTAGGGTCAGGGTAAGGAAACCACAGTAAATGAACAAACAAGTCAAGAAAAATGTTGGATAATGGTAAATACCATAATATAATTAGACTAGAGTGATATGATAGAAATTGTCTGAGTGACTACTTTAGATTAGATGTGCCGGTCTTTATATATTAATGTTATTAATTAAAACCCCTTGGGCTTCCCTGGTGGTGCAGTGGTTGAGAATCCACCTGCCAATGCAGGGGACACGGGTTCGATCCCTGGTCCAGGAAGATCCCACATGCCACGGAGTAATTAAGCCCGTGCGCCACAACTACTGAGCCTGCGTTCTAGAGCCCGTAGGCCACAACTACTGAGCCTGCGTGCCGCAACTACTGAAGCCTACGTGCCTAGAGCCCGTGCTCCGCACCAAGAGAAGCCACGGCAATGAGAAGCCCACGCACTGCAATGAAGAGTGGCCCCCGCTCACAGCAACTATAGAAAGCCCACGTGCAGCAACGAAGATCCAATGCAGCTAAAAAAATAAATAAATTAAAAAAAAAAAAACACCCTTGTCACATAAATGGAAAACACTTTTCCCCAATTTGATCTTAGGCCTTTAAAAATTTTTTTTTAAAACATCTTTATTAGCGTAAAATTGCTTTACAATGGTGTGTTAGTTTCTGCTTTATAACAAAGGACTCTAAAATTTTTTGATGAAAGGTTATTTTAAAAACATTTTTTCTAGTTATGATAATGCATAATCATTTGTAAAATTTGGAAATATAGAAAAGCAGGAAGAAGAAAAGCAGAAGGAAGAAGAATAAAAATAATTGATCTCATTACTCATAAGTAAACCCTACGACAGTTAGATGGATATCCTCCCTGTCATTTTCAGTATGCATGTATATTACCTATGTATGTATGTGTGAATAGTTTTAGTTGATAGAGAAAATATTGCATTAAAACCGACTTCTTCCACTACGTGCAAGGAGCTCTGAGGTCTGCCAGGCACTGAGGATTTTAAAAAATGGTAAAATGATAAGCAAAAGTAGACATGAGACTTGCATATTTTCTACTTTTGTTTATATTTTGTTTTTCCTTTGGTTTTACCTTGGTTTATTTTATCTTTTTTTCTGCACCATGTGGCTTTTGGGATCTTAGTTCCCCAATCAGGGATCGAACCCAGGCCCATGGCAGTAAAAGCACCGAGTCTTAACCACTGGACTGCCAGGCAGGGAATTCCCTACCTTGGTTTATTTTATTATGTTTCTAATTATTTAGATAAATATTTGGTGTATTTGCTTTTTTCTTTCTTGTTTAAAAATAAAACCATTTAAAGCTAAGAGCTTCACCCTCAATAAATATAGCTTTTGTGTGTCACAGTGTTTTAATTTTTCTCTAATCATTATTTAAGACCTAAATACTCCAATTACATTTTACAATTTTTGGTCCCTCTTTGTCCCAAGGGTTATTTAAAGTCATGTTTACTTTTTTGTCTTATTTTTGTTTTGTTTTTAAGCACTTAGAATAATATGAATAGCAATTAAGAGTATGAGCTCTGGAGTCAGGCTACTGGATCTGAATCCCAGCCCTGTCATTTACTAACTGTATAAGTCAAGGTCCAATTAGAAAAACAGAAACACACTAAGTATTTCAAACAGAAGATATTAAATACAGGGAATTGGTTACAGAGGAGTTAGAAGACTAAAAGGAAAAAACAAGAAGCTAAGGTAAACCAGAGATTAGTAACTGCAGGAAGAAGCTTCAACCTTTAGGACTGTGAGAACAAAAGGAAGAAATCAAGTTTCTAGAACCTAGGAGCTCAGAGGAGAGGCCCTGTAGGTTTGGTGCTCAGATCTTTAAGGGGAGGCTCTCTGCAGCTGGTGCTTGGATTTCAGAGGAGGAGAGGGTTCCCTGCCCCACCCCTGCTGAAGATTCCTCTGAGGGGCAAAGCAAGATTCATGCTAGGAGTGCCCAAAGAAGTTGGGAGCTAGAGCCAACTGTCTGCTGCTAATGGTGGAACAATATTGACAGTACTAGAAAACAGAAAGCACAAGCCTTCTTTCCTACTCTCTATCTACAATTTTCTTCCAGTGCCTCTTATTAGCAGACACAGGGAGCCAGTTCGCAAGGAAGTCTAGGAAATATGATTAGCAGAGTTCCAATCTCAGGGTCACAGCATAGAGACCTAGTTAAATAGCAAGTACACTAGTTGTGTGACTTTAGGCAAATTACTAAACTCCCCTGTGCTTCAGTTTCTTCATCTGTAAAATAGACATAATTATGGTATCTACCATCATTGGGCTGTTCGGAGGGTTAAAAGAGGTAATTCATGTAAATCATTTAGACCAGAGACTAACACTTTATGTTAGTTGCTACTATTATGAAATTATTGTTTTGTCTTTCAATAATTTTTCACAGTTGAATTGTTTTGAAACCACAATTATAAAAATACATTGATGAAATTCTTTGTTCACCTTATTTTAATACCACCAGAGAGTTCTTTTATAACATGATCTTTGAGGGTTTTTTTGAGTCATCTCTCAGATAGAGATATGAGGCTGAGATTATCTGTGAATGTCTTCTGTTGCTTTTAAAAAATGATAGAGAAGATACCCAGGTTTCCTATGGAATTCCTGGACACAATTTTTTTTTTAAACATCTTTATTGGAGTATAACTGCTTTACAATGGTGTGTTAGTTTCTGCTGTATAACAAGTTGAATCAGCTATACGTATACATATATGTCCATATCCTCTCCCTCTTGCATCTCCCTCCTACCCTCCCTATCCCACCCCTCTAGATGGAAACAAAGCACCGAGCTGATCTCCCTGTGCTATGCGGCTGCTTCCCAGTAGCTAATATGATCTTGTTCTTATTTCATGAACATAATATCTCCTCGTGGATTAATGATTTTTTTTAAGTTTTCTTTTCCTTACATAGTCTGCTTCCTTCAAATTGTCTTTTATGGGACTTCCCGGGCAGTCCAGTGGTTAAGACTTTGCCTTCCAGTGCAGGGAGCGCAGGTTCGATCCCTGGTCAGGGAGCTAGGATCCCACCTGTCTCGTAACCAAAAACCAAAACATGAAACAGAAGCAATATTGTAACAAATTCAATAAATACTTTAAAAACATGGTCCACATCACAAAAAAAGTTGCCTTTTACTCTTTATTTGGTTGACTTGGTCTCTTTATTTAATATTCAAGGCATTCCTTAACATTTGATAATCCTTGGTTGTGTATTCACATTTAAGACTGAGAATTTGAAAAGCTGATTGGAAACTGAGTGCTTAGATAGGATTTGTTGACTATAAGCCAAAAGGCAGGTGAATTTCTAAAGCCCATTTCTTCAGAACTAGGCTAGTCAGATTTTCCCAGAGAAGATACTAATATCCCGCCTGGAGGGCAAAGACCTGGTCACCTGTGTTGGAGGACCCAGTCAGGGAAGAGACCTAGGGGAGCCAGCATGCAGCGTGCCACCATCCCCTAATCTTCTTAGCTTCGGTGCTATACTCTGGCTCTCAGCCTTACTCTGTGTTTACGCTTTTCAGAGACAAACCTCCAGTCTTTTGCCAGGGCTGGAGGGGATAGTCACCTGGCCACTCAGTGTGGGCAAGGGAATCAAACTGCTTCTTAAAGGTTCAGCCAATTCTTTCATAGGTACCTTTTGCAACAAATTCCTGAGCCTTTTGACGACTCAGTGGTATATGTTGGGTTTGTTTTCAGCTTTCTCCACTGTGGCTTTGGATGCACCCTTCTCTGATCTGCTAAATATTTACCACTCTTATTTGTTCTCCCTTTTCCAAAAGTTTAGTGCTATTGTCCGCCTGTACTTTTTCTCTTGCCTTTGTGAGTTTATGCCCCTAAAGTCTCATATTTTCCTTGACACAACTGTGTAGCTGTCAGATCTCCATTCTCTGCCCTTTGAGTCTATGATCTCATCTCTCTTCATTCTCATATCTTTTGTTCATTTCCTCTGTTTTCTAAGAAAGCTTCTAAAGTTTGCCCTCCATACCATTCAGCTTTTTCTTGCTTCTAATGTAGTTTTAAATTCTGTGTTTTAGTTTCCTTACAGATGCCATTTACCTTATCCACCTGTTGTTAACAGTCTTAATCTTTTCCTAAGTCATTTAAGGAATTTTAATGGGTTGTTGGGAGAAGCTAATGGACACCTAGCCAGATGCCTTCTTAAACTGGGACTCAACCATTTCATTTTGGAAATCTGTTGTATTCACTGAAATTGACACATTAAAGTATTGAACTAAGATGTACTTGCTATAATTGACATAAAATATAAATTGGGGTTCCCGAAATGTCCCTGTCCCAACCTTAGTGAATCATGTATTCTTTTTTTTTTTAATTAATTAATTTATTTTGGGGGCTGCATTGGGTTTTCGTTGCGGTGCGTGGGCTTCTCACTGCAGTGGGTTCTCTTGTTGCAGAGCCCAGGCTCTAAGCCCACGGGCTTCAGTAGTTGTGACCCACGGGGTCTAGAGCGCAGGCTCAGTAGTTGTGGTGCACGGGCTTAGTTGCCCCGCGGCATGCAGGATCTTCCCGGACCTGGGATCGAACCCGTGTCCCCTGCATTGGCAGGCGGATTCTTAACCACCAGGGAAGCCCCATGTATTCTGTTTTTAAAATTGTGAATGATATTTTATTTAGTCATTTCTGTTTACAGCTGAAACTCTGGGCATTCAAAATTAACATTCTTGCCCATGAGCTTCTTTTTTTTTTTTTAATTTACTTATTTACTTATATTTATTTTTGGCTGCATTGGGTCTTCATTGCTGCGCGCAGGCTATCTCTAGTTGCGGTGATCAGGGGCTACTCTTGGTTGTCGTGAGGGCTTCTCATTGCAGTGGCTCCTCTCGTTGAGGAGCATGGGCTCTAGGTGCGTGGGCTTCAGTAGTTGTGGCATGCAGGCTCAGAAGTTGTGGCTCGCGGGTTCCAGAGCGCAGGTTCAGTAGTTGTGGCGCACGGGCTTAGTTGCTCCGCAGCATGTGAGATCTTCCCAGACCAGGGATCAAACCTGTGTCCCCTGCATTGGCAGGCGGATTCTTAACCACTGCGCCACCAGGGAAGCCCAGGGTCATGACTATTAAATAAACTACTGAAGGCAGCAGTGACCTCAATTCATTAGAAACTTGAGTTTAAGTGCTTCTTGGCAAGTATTTTCCAAATAGTCCTGGTGGATTTCGTTTAACAAGAGGGCAGAGATTAGACCACAGTAGAAATCAACAACAGTCTTTCAGCTGGGAGCATCTGTGAAATATCATACGTTACTTGGGAATTATTACAGTGGTCTTCAAATGTTTTCACTGACATAATCACTAAGTTCATTTTTAAAAACCCCATGTTCCCTCATATGTTTTAAAGTTGACATATAAAAATTTTCATCATAAGTCTAAATAATTGCAAAGGATATATTTTATGGCATCTCATAAATACTGTCATTTAAAAATAAAAGTGTTCCATCACTCTTTTCAATGTATGGAATGGAGACTAAATACCATATATTTGATGAAATATAAATACCATCATCCATTTAAAAATACTTAAATTCTTCTCCAACAGCTAGGAATTTCACACTGTTCTTTTTTCTTCTAGAACACATATTTCTAATTTCCCCACAGAAGTTTATCCCAAAGTAATATAATGATATGCTTGGATTTTCTTTCATTGACTGGATCATTTTATTTCTACACTACAAAATTGATTTTTAGTTTTTAATTTCCTATAAGTCTCTAAGTGTTTAAAAAATTTCTTCTTGTTGACAATTATTAGCTTTATACAATTAATTAAAACAACATAAATAATAAAACAATTTTGATAAATTGACAAAAAGTAAAACTATATTGGGAATGAATTTTTTAAAATTGAAGTATAGTTGATTTACAATGTTGTGTTAGTTTCAGGTGTACAGCAAAGTGATTCATATATATATATGATGAATCAATTTGCTGTATATATATATATATATATATATACTTTTAAAATATTTATTTATTTATTTTTGGCTGTGTTGGGTCTTCGTAGCTGTGCACGAGCTTTCTTTACTTGTGGTGAGTGGGGGCTACTCTTTGTTGTGGTGTGCAGGCTTCTCATTGTCGAGGCTTCTCTTGTTGCAGAGCATGGGCTCTAGGCACACAGGCTTCAGTAGTTGTGGCACATGGGCTAAGAAGTTGTGGCTTGCGGGCTCTAGAGCTCAGGCTCAGTAGTTGTGGTGCACGGGCTTAGTTGCTCCACGGCATGTGGGATCTTCCAAGGCCAGGGCTCGAACCCATGTCCCTTGCAATGGCAGGCAGATTCTTAACCACTGCACCACCAGGGAAGCCCTGTATATATTCTTTTTCAGATTCTTTCCATAAGTTATCACAAGATATTGAATATAGTTCCCTGTGTTATACAGTAGGTCCTTGTTGTTTATCTATTTTATATGTAGTTCTTTTTATCTGTTAACCCCAAACTCCTAATTTATCCCTCCCCCCAACCTTTCACTTTAGTAAGCTAAGTTTGTTTTCTATGTCTGACTCTGTTTCTGTTTTGTAAATAAGTTCATTTGTATCATTTTTTATAATTCCCCATATGTGATATCATATGATATTTGTCTTTCTCCATCTGACTTATTTCACTTAGTATGATAATCTCTAGGTCCATCCACGTTGCTGCAGCTGGCATTATTTCATTCTTTTTTATGGCTGAGTAATATTCCATTGTACATATATACCACATCTTCTTTATCCATTAATCTGTGGATGGACACTTAGGTTGCTTCCAAGTCTTGGCTATTATAAATAGTGCTGCTACGAACATCGGGGTGCATGTATCTTTTAAAATTAGAGTTTTGATCTTTTCTGGATATATGCCTAGAACTGGGATTGCTAGATCATATGGCAACTTTACTTTTAGTGTTTTAAGGAACCTCCATATTGTTCTCCATAGTGGCTGCACCAATTTACAGGATATGCATTTCTTTACAAGATGAATGGGGCTTTTAACAATTCAGTTCATTAATTCCATCAATTCTATGTCTATTTTTTATTTTTATAGATGTAAGCACTGGGAAAAATTGTTCAATACATACACAGAACGGACTTGAAGAAGTCTTCTTTTGGCAACATCACTTATTTCTTTGCATGACTGAAATATAAGCCAAAGAAACAAACAAAGACACACAAAAACAAAGGGATCTAGTCTCAAAAATTACCTTTAACAATATATCAACTTTAACTTGATTGATCCTTTTAAAATTCTATCAAAGACAAAAAAAAAAAAAGAAAACTACCACTTGCAGAAATTTATTACCCAGTCATTAGAGCCATTCACTTCCTCAGTTTCTGGGAAATATATAAAAAAGGTCTTACCAAAATTAAACATATCATTGCTATTCCTTTCCTTAGTGGCATCTTTTTCAACCCAATATTTCCAAAAAGGGTTGAGGTAGAAAGATGGCACAGTAGAAGGACATGCTCTCACTCCCTCTTGTGTGAACACTGGAATCACAACTAGCAGCTGGACAATCATCGACAGGAAGACAATGAAACTCACCAAAAAATATACCCCACATCCAAAGAAAAAGGAGAAGCCACAATGAAATGGTAGGAGGGGCACAATCACAATAAAATCAAATCCCATAACTGCTGGGTGGGTGACTCACCAACTGGAGAACACTTATTCCACAGAAGTCCACCCACTGGAGTGAAGGTTCTGAGCCCCACGTCATGCTTCCCGACCTAGGGGTCCGGCAACGGGAGGAGGAATTTCTAGAAAATCAGACTTTGAAGCCTAGCGAGATTTGATTGCAGGACTTTGACAGGACTGTGGGAAACAGAGACTCCACTCTTGGAGGGCACACACAAAGTAGTATGTGCATCGGGACCCAGGGGAAGGAGCAGTGACCCCATAGGAGACTGAACCAGACCTACCTGTTAGTGTTGGAGGGTCTCCTGCAGAGGCGGGGGGTGGCTATGTCTCACTGTGAGGACAAGGACACTGGCAGCAGAAATTCTGGGAAGTACTCCTTGGCATGAGCCCTCCCAGAGTCTGCCATTAGCCCCACCAAAGAGCCCAGGTAGGCTCCAGTGTTGGGTCACCTCAGGCCAAACAACCAACAGGGAGGGAACTCAGCCCCACCCATCAGCAGACAAGCAGATTAAAGTTTTGCTGAGCTCTGCCCACCAGAGCAACAGCCAGCTCTACCCACCACCAGTCCCTCCCATCAGGAAACTTGCACAAGCCTCTTAGATAGCCTCATCCACCAGAGGGCAGACAGCAGAAGCAAGAAGAACTACAATCCTGCAGCCTGTGGAACAAAAACCACATTCACAGAAAGATAGACAAGATGAAAAGGCAGAGGGCTATGTACCAGATGAAGGAACAAGATAAAACCCCAGAAAAACAACTAAATGAAGTAGAGATAGGCAACCTTCCAGAAAAAGAATTCAGAATAATGATAGTGAAGATGATCCAGGACCTCGGAAAAGGAATGGAGGCAAAGATCAAGAAGATGCAAGAAATGTCTAACAAAGACCTAGAAGAATTAAAGAACAAACAAACAGAGATGAACAATACAATAACTGAAATGAAAACTACACTAGAAGGAATCAATAGCAGAATAACTGAGGCAGAAGAACGGATAAGTGACCTGGAAGACAGTATGGTAGAATTCACTGCTACAGAACAGATTAAAGAAAAAAGGATGAAAAGAAATGAAGACAGCCTAAGAGACGTCTGGGACAACGTTAAATGCAACAACATTCACATTATAGCAGTCCCAGAAGGAGAAGAGACAGAGAAAGGACCAGAGAAAATATTTGAGGAGATTATAGTTGAAAACTTCCCTAACATGGGAAAGGAAATAGCCACCCAAGTCCAGGAAGCGCAGTGAGTCCCATACAGGATAAACCCAAGAAGAAACATGCCGAGACACATAGTAATCAAACTGGCAAAAATTAAAGACAAAAATTTTTGAAAGCAGCAAGGGAAAAGTGACACATAATATACAAGGGAACTCCCATAAGGTTGCCAGCTGATTTCTCAGCAGAAACTCTACAAGCCAGAAGGGAGTGGCATGATATACTTAAAGTGATGAAAGGGAAGAACCTACAACCAAGATTACACTACCCAGCAAGGATCTCATTCAGATTCAGTGGAGAAATCAAAAGCTTTACAGACAAGCAAAAGCTAAGAGAATTCAGCACACCAAACCAGCTCTACAACAAATGCTAAAGGTACTTCTCTAAGTGGGAAGCACAAGAAAAGAAAAGGACCTACAAAACCAAACCCAAAACAATTAAGAAAATGGTCATAGGAACATACATATCGATAATTACCTTAAACATGAAAGGATTAAATGCTCCAAACAAAAGACACAGGCTTGCTGAATGGATACAAGACCCATCTATATGCTGTCTACAAGAGACCCACTTCAGACCTAGGGACACATAAAGACTGAAAATGAGGGGATGGAAAAAGATATTCCATGCAAATGGAAATCAAAAGAAATCTGGAGTAGCAATACTCATATTAGATAAAATTGACTTTAAAATAAAGAATGTTACAAGGGACAAGGAAGGACACTGCATAATGATCAAGGGATCAAACCAAGAAGAAGATATAACAATTATAAATATATATGCACCCAACATAGGAGCACCACAATACATAAGGCAACTGCTAACAGCTATAAAAGAGGAAATCAACAGTAACACAATAATAGTGGGGGACTTTAACAGCTCACTTACAACAATGGACAAATCATCCAAAATGAAAATTAATAAGGAAACACAAGCTTTAAATGACACAATAGACCAGACAGATTTAATTGATGTTTATAGGACATTCCATCCCAAAAGAGCAGATTACACTTTCTTCTCAAGTGCACACGAAACATTCTCCAGGATAGATCACACCTTGGGTCACAAATCAAGCCTCAGTAAATTTAAGAAAATTGAAATCATATCAAGCATCTTTTCTGACCACAACACTATGACATTAGAAACCAATTACATGGAAAAAAACTTAAAAAACACAGACACATGGAGGCTAAACAATACATTACTAAATAACCAAGAAATCACTGAAGAAATCAAAGAGGAAATCAAAAAATACCTAGAGACAAATGACAATGAAAACACGATGATTGAAAACCTATGGGATGCAGCAAAAGCAGTTCTAAGAGGGAAGTTTATAGCTATACAAGCCTACCTCAAGAAACAAGAAAAATCTCAAATAAACAATCTAACCTTACACCTAAAGGAACTAGAGAAAGAAGAACAAACAAAACCCAAAGTTAGCAGAGGGAGAGAAATCATAAAGATCAGAGCAGAAATAAATGAAAAACAAACAAAAAAAACAATAGCAAAGATCAATAAAACTAAAAGCTGCTTCTTTGAGAAGATAAACAAAATTGATAAACCATTAACCAGATTCATCAAGAAAAAGAGGGAGAGGACTCAAATCAATAAAATTAGAAATGAAAAAGAAGAAGTTACAAGAGACAGCACAGAAATACAAAGTATCCTAAGAGACTACTATGCCAATAAAATGGACAACTTGGAAGAAATGAACAAATTCTTAGAAAGGTATAACCTTCCAAGACGGAACCAGGAAGAAATAAAAACTATGAACAGACGAATCACAAATAATGAAACTGAAACTATGATTTAAAATCTTCCAACAAACAAAAGTCCAGGACCAGATGGCTTCACAGGTGAATTCTGTCAAACATTTAGAGAAGAGCTAACACCCGTCCTTCTCAAACTCTTCCAAAAAATTGCAGAGGAAGGAACACTCCCAAATTCATTCTATGAAATCACCATCACCCTGATACCAAAACCAGACAGAGATACTAAAAAACAGAAAATTACAGACGAATATCACTGATGAATATAGATGCAGAAATCTTCAACAAAATACTAGCAAACAGAATCCAACAACACATTACAAGGATCAAACACCATGATCAAGTGGGATTTATCCCAGGGATGCAAGGATTATTCAATATACGCAAATCAAACAATGTGATAAACCACATTAACAAATTGAAGAATAAAAACCATATGATCCTCTCAATAGATGCAGAAAATGCTTTTGACAAAATTCAACAGACATTTATGATAAAAACTCTCCAGAAAGTGGGCATAGAGGGAACCTATCTCAACATAATAAAGGCCATATATGACAAATCCACAGCAAACATCATTCTCAATGGTGAAAAACTGAAAGTATTTCCTCTAAGATCAGGAACAACACAAGGATGTCCACTCTCCCCACTATTATTCAACATAGTTTTGGAAGTCATAGCCAGAGCAATCAGAGAAGAAAAAGAAATAAAAGGAATACAATTTGGAAAACAAGAAGTAAAGCTGTCACTGTTTGCAGATGACATGATACTATACATAGAGAATCCTAAAGATGCTACCAGAAAACTACTAGAGCTAATCAATGTTTGGTAAAGTAGCAGGATACAAAATTAATGCCCAGAAGTCTCTTGCATTCCTATACACTAATGATGAAAAATCTGAAAGAGAAATTAAGGAAACGCTCCCATTTACCATTGCAACAAAAAGAATAAAATACCGAGAAATAAACCTACCTAGGGAGACAAAAGACCTTTATGCAGAAAACTATAAGACACTTATGAAAGAAATTAAAGATGAAACAAACAGATGGAGAGATATACCATGTTCTTGGATTGGAAGAATCAATATTGTGAAAATGACTATACTACCCAAAGCAATGTACAGATTCAATGCAATCCCTATCAAATTACCAATGGCATTTTTTACAGAACTAGAACAAAAAATCTTAAAATTTATATGGAGACACAAAAGACCCCAAATAGCCAAAGAAGTCTTGAGGGAAAAGAATGGAGCTGGAGGAATCAGACTCCCTGACCTCAGACTATAGTACAAAGCTACAGTAATCAATACAATATGATACTGGCACAAAACCAGAAATATAGATCAATGGAACAAGATAGAAAGCCCAGAGATAAACCCACACACCTATGGTCAACTAATCTATGACAAAGGAGGCAAGTATATACAATGGAGAAAAGACAGTCTCTTCAATAAGTGGTGCTGGGAAAACTGGACAGCTACATGTAAAAGAATGAAATTAGAACACTCCCTAACACCATACACAAAAATAAACTCAAAATGGAGGTGAGACCTAAATGTAAGACCAGACACTATAAAACTCTTAGAGGGAAACATAGGAAGAACACTCTTTGACATAAATCACAACAAGATCTTTTTTGATCCACCTCCTAGAGTAATGGAAATAAACACAAAAATAAACAAATGGGACCTAATGAAACGTAAAAGCTCTTGCACAACAAAGGAAACCATAAACAAGACGAAAAGACTACCCTCAGAATGGGAGAAAATATTTGCAAACGAATCAACTGACAAAGGATTAATCTCTAAAATATAGAAACAGCTCATGCAGCTCAATATTAGAAAACCAAACAACCTAATCCAAAAATGGGCAGAAGACCTAAATAGACTTTTCTCCAAAGAAGACGTACAGATGGCCAAGAGGCACATGAAAAGCTGCTCAACATCACTAATTATTAGAGAAATGCAAATCAAGACTACAATGAGGTATCACCTCACACCAGTTAGAATGGGCATCACCAGAAGATCTACAAACAACAAATGCTGGAGAGGGTGTGGAGAAAAGGGAACCCTCTTTCCCTGTGGGTGGGAATATTTATTGATACAGGCACTATGGAGAAGAGTATGCAGATTCCTTAAAAAACTAAAAATAGAATTACCATATGACCCAGCAATCCCACTACTGGGCATATACCCAAAGAAAACCATAATTCAAAAAGACACATGTACCCCAATGTTCATTGCAGCACTATTTACAATAGCCAGGTCATGGAAGCAACCTAAGTGCCCATCGACAGATGAATGGGTAAAGAAGATGTGGTACATATATACAATGGAATATTACTCAGCCATAAAAAGGAATGAAATTGGGTCATTTGTAGAGACATGGATGGACCTAGAGACTGTCATACATAATGAAGTAAGAAAGAGAAAAACAAAAATATCATATATTAATGCATATATGTGGAACCTAGAAAAATGGTACAGATGAACCGGTTTGCAGGGCAGAAATAGAGACACAGGTGCAGAGAACAAACATATGGACACCAAGGGGGGAAAGTGGTGATGGTGTTGGTGGTGGTGTGATGAATTGGGAGATTGGGATTGACATGTATACCCTGATATGTATAAAATGGATAACTAATAAGAACCTGCTGTATAAAAAAATAAATAAAAGAAAAAAAGGGTTGAGGTAACAGAAATAATGTAAATTTCAAAGCACCCTTTTCAATATAATATTTATTAATAAAATGCTATTTTTATAATGTGATTTAAATATATTTTTGCCAAAATTGTGGAGATAGATTTTACTCATTTAATTTGTGAATACATTTAATTTATGAGTACATCATGTAATCTAATTGGTAAAATCAGTCCTCTTGGTCAGAGAAACCATGTAAATCAGACTTAGTTTGTGAGAAAAGTCTGGCTTCTTTCCTCCCCCAACTTTACTTAATACATATACAGTATGTATTTATATGTTTCAAGAAAGATTATAAAGCATTGTGAAGTAAATTATAGATAGTACCTGGCAACATTACTGAAAGAATTTGAGATTAAAATAATGTATATCTAATATAATTGGTGTTTTTCCTTTTTATGTTATAAAACTAGATGAAAGGAATACGCCATTTCTTTATTACTATTTTGAAATAATGAACTAGGATGTGTAGGTGAAGTTACAGGTAAGTTACTTATTAAGCAAGGAGTGTGATAAAAGTCACTGCATGCTTTTTGTTAAAGATGTGTGCCATGTATCAAATACAAGTGTTTGGCTTTTCAGAATAAGAATCATGTATAAAAATCAGAAATAGCCCTGTTAACTCCTTAGATATTATGTTCAAACTTTCCTTGTGTATCTAATAAAAAAGAAAGATACTACTAAAACTAATTGGCCTCGCAGCTGGCATCTACTTTTATTTTTTGTTTTTATTAGGATTTAGAAAATACTAAATATTGAATTAGTTGAAATAAGATGAAGATTGACTATAGCTGGAATAAATTTTTCATTATATACTTTATAAAATAGATTGTAGCTTATTGATTCACACTGAATTTTAAACAAATTAAGTAAAATTTTCATCTAAAATCATATACAATAGTCCCAGAAAACCCTCAAATTATGTTGAAGAGTCAGTGCCACAGGCTTGTTCTGCTTATTCAGTTTGAACATGCTTTTCTCTCCAGCTAATGATATGGCCTAAGGATGAGTGTTAAGAATAGCCTAAAAGAATTGCTTGTTTTTAAAAAGCTGCTTACACACTTCAGTACTTTTCACCAATGCTGTCTTTGCTTTCCCCTCATGGAACTTCTAAAAAATGCTGCATCCTTTGACAATAGTTAAGGAATAGAAGAGGCAAAGTCATTAAATAAAAGTCCTAGATTCACACTGAGTTAGATACAACTCAACAAGAACCAAATATTCCATTTCGAACCCCTAGCTTCTCCTTTAACAGAAATAAGTATAAGCCTTAGCGTGTGAATTTAGTGACTTGATTTGTGATTAAGATGCTTCCCAGAGACCAATTATTTTGCATAGTCTTTTTGTTTGCCTGTCTGGAGGGTTTTGCACAGTGAGGTAAATGGTGACAGGTACGCCTTCCTTTTGCAAAGTTGGAGAAAGACTATTGTGAAAGGAAAGGTGGAAAAGAGTCAGCACATACCTTTACCACAGGCAGGTCAATTTTAGGACACAATTCATTTGAAAATGGAAAAGATCTTGAGTTAATTTTCCTAAAATTATATGCGCACATTCCCCTTGGCTTATAATTTATGCCTAATGTGTAGAGTATAATGGACATTTTGTGAGTCAGCCTTTCTATAGGTGTACTCAATGATTCCTGTGTCTATTTTCAGAGAGGGGAAAAAAAATGCTTTCCACATTCAAATTGGTTGGACCTGGGAAAAGTTTTCATGGAAATGATTTTCTAGAAACTTTGAGATATAAGACAACATCAGCCCTTTCTCTTCTCATTTAGTAATCTGTGAATTTAATATCTATTTTCTGCTATCCTCTTATAATAAAAAAACTAGGGGCTTCCCTGGTGACGCAGTGGTTAAGAATCCGCCTGCCAATGCAGGAGACATGGGTCGAGTCCTGGTCCGGGAAGATCCCACATGCCGCGGAGCGGTGCGCCACAGCTACTGAGCCTGCGCTCTAGAGCCTGCGAGCCACAACTACTGAAGCCTGCGCCTAGAGCCCGTGCTCCCCAGTAAGAGAAGCCACCGCAATGAGAAGCCCGCGCATGGCAACAAAGAGTAACCCTGCTTGCTGCAACAAGAGAAAGCCGGCGCACAGCAAAGATCGAATGCAGCCAAAAATAAATTAAATAAATAAATAAATAAATAAATAAATTAAAAAAAAAACTGTTCTCCAACTTGATAACACTATTGATAATTTTTTTAAAAATCACATTGCAAAAACTGCACCACTCTAAAAATAAGCCATTTTTATTTTCCCATGTTCTTACTTTCCAGTCTTATTCTATACAAAGATATTCTTTTTTACATGGTGGAATCACAGCATATAGATTTGTATTCTGCTATTTCGTTTAGGGGTATGATGTGACTTCAAAATAAAATGGCACACGAGTCTCATGACTTTATAATCATGCTGATAATACATTATCACATATACATTCACATAAAGATAGGTAAAATTTTGTATGTTTTAAAGTATCTGTAAGCATTTTGTGGTATGTAAATGTCACCTCCACGTAAAAAACATTTGGATTTTTTAAAGCTGGCTCTTTCAAACTAGCAGAGTTCTCAACCAAGATAGAGAAGAGATTTATTTAAGGCTTAAAACCGAACAAAGTCAAGTTACCTATAATAGTCAAATCACAAAGACAGAAAGTAGAATGGTGGTTACCAGGAGCTGGGAGTAAGGGGGATTGGGGAGTCATTGTTTAATGGGAATTTCAGTTGGGGAAGATGAAAAAGTTCTGGAGATGTATGGTGGTGATGGTTGTATAAAAATGTGAATGTACTTAATGCCACTGAACTTAAAAATCATTAAAATGGGGCTTCCCTGGTGGCGCGGTGGTTGAGAGTCCGCCTGCCGATGCAGGGGACACGGGTTCGTGCCCCGGTCCGGGAAGATCCCACATGCCGCAGAGCGGCTAGGCCCGTGAGCCATGGCCGCTGAGCCTGCCCGTCCGGAGCCTGTGCTCCACAACGGGAGAGGCCACAACAGTGAGAGGCCCGCATACCGCAAAAAAAAACAACAAAAAAAACTAAACTGTTAATTACTAAGTAATAACATTTACTGCCTCAAATTTGTTTTGAAATGTGACAATATGTAAATAATAAATACATTAATGTTAAAATTCATTGGGTTTCAGAATTGTAGGTTCAGAAACAAATGAATAAAGGAATTTTGCCTCAAAAGGAAATTAAAACTAAAATTAACAGATGTGGTTTGTAGATTCATGGGAAATGAAGAAGACTTTGGAATTGTGGGAGACTCAGAACTGGTAACTAGTTAACTTGTTCAAAGTCCGTCTTAGTCCATTTGGGCTACTATAACAAAATATCAGAGACTGGATGGCTTACAAACAACAGACATTTATTTCTCACAGTCCTGGAGACTGGAAGTCAGAGATCAGGGTGCCAGGGTGGTCGGGTGAGGACCTTGTTCCTGGTCGCAGGTCTCCTGTATCTTCAAATGGCAGAAGTGGGTAGGGAGCTTTGTGCAGCCTCTTTTATTCAATGTGTTGTTAAATATGTTGAGTTTTACTTTGTGATTCATTCTTGCTTTTTAAAACACTTAATTGTATTAACGGCTCAGATACATCTTACATGTCTATAACACTCACTGTTCATTTACTATATTTCAAGCTTTTGCAGGAGGAATAACCAAACCAGATTCTTGTGCAAATATGTTACTTAACATAACTTTATATTCTTTACATAACTGTTCTTTTGAAGCTTAAAAAAGCTCTTTCTCAACAACCTATATTTTCATCCACATGGAATCGACTAACTATATGGAACAAACAAAATAAAATGAAAAATTATGGAGTCCTCTGAAGTCACACCATATACCTATATTTGGTTACACATAAAGATGTTAGTGACATTATTGAGGAGGAAGGAAGAACACAACGCCGCAAATAAAAAACATGCCACTCCTGTAAAATTAAACGTACATATGCACAGAAAAATGTCTGGAGAGTCTACCAAAATTCTGTCAGTGTTTATTTGTGGCTAATGAAGCTTCAGCAGATTTTTGTTACCTTCTTTGTGCTTTTCTGATTTGTTTCAATATTTTGCAATGAGCACATATCATTTTTACTAAAACAACCGAGTTATTTTTAAAAGCATGAACAAAACTTTTTCACATACAGAGGAACAATAATATTTGTCTTTTTTTTTCTACTATTTAATTAAATGTTTACACACATGAATAACATTTCTTTAGCATCTGAGCAATTTCCAGTAAGGTATATACATTTCAACATATGGGTTAAATATACACACTTATTAATAAATATATTTTCCAGGAAACTTGGGACTTCTAAAACTGGATAAAAATTCCTAGTGAAAAGTACCCTTAGGTGAGCTAGTCTTCTAATCTGCAGACCTTCCCAATGCATAACTTTCTGGATGATGTCATACAAACCTCTTCCTGCATCTGGGACTGTTTCCAGTGGCTACATGTGGGAGCTTCCCGTTTTTGTTCTAAGTGAGTGATGTTTACTGGAAATGGAGGTTCACTAACAAGATCTCAGTTCAGATAGCTTTGTGGGGACAGGAAAGAATGATTGTGAGATGGATTTGGCCAAAAACTTTTACTTTCTCCCTTGTCATTATCTTGTTTTGATAAGTTGACTTAGTTTTGTTTTGAAATTACCTCTTGTGAAAAACCTCAGAGGAATGATATGGGCTATTTTCCTCCTCCTCTTCCCCCTTTCCCTACCAAGGCTCCCAACTCAAACCTTTCCTCCCTGTCCCCCCATACATACCCGCATACTCACATCAACTACAGAGAGTGAGTGAAGACAGCCAAGAACCCGTAGACAGGATAGCTGGGCATTTTACTGCTCTCTGCTCTTAGATCTGGAAGGGACTTACAACAATATTTAGATGTGAACAAAAAAGGCAAAGGGATTTTTCAAGATGGCATGACTGATTAGTAGCAAAACAAAGTGGAAAACCTAGGTTTCATATCTCTTAGTTCAGGGCCTCCAAGTTAAAACCTATAAACATCGTTAACATTTTTTGGAACTGTGTATAAGGGCAACTTACAGACTTCCAGGTAAAAAATGCTGAATAACAAGAGTTGGTTATATTAAGAGGTGTTTTTATATTAAAGATCAGCTAAGTAAAATTAAAGAAAAAAGCTCCCAAGTATACTGAGTTCTTCCGTATTTGCCGTTCCCCTTGATTGTAATTTTGTAATTATCAGAACTATCTACAGTGTTTTATTAAAACACTTCAAGGTGAAAAATTCTCAAGACCAAATTAATAAAAATTTTAAAATTAATATATATCATGCCCTACGGTAGGGAGCTTGTTGCAAATTCAAACAAGGATGTGATGTCACAACTCTGAAAGGTCAGGAATCTCATCATATATCTATCCTACCATCAAATTGTCATTCTTTGTGCTGGAATATTCGTGGACACAGTCATAAGTATCAGAAAAGCTAAAGCTCCCAATACACTCAAGTTATTCTAAAACTACAAGGTTCTGTTATTACTGTCATTTTAGTAAAGTTTGACAACTAACATCAGGTAAAGGATAGGATCTTCAGCTTGGGACCACTGCCAGTGAGTGATACGAAGAAAATAGAGCTTTTCCATTTTCTTTTGCTTCTGACTTTCATGGCAGAGACATTTCTTCTCCACATGGAAGGAGTAAGATGAAGAGGAATAGAGAAAAGAATGAACCTTAGTAAGGGAAGATGGAAGCCCAAGATGGAGTGATAGAATGTGAAAAAGCCCAGAACTGCTCCAGGTGAGTTCAAATCCCCAGCTTTGAGAAATAACGTCTTAGGGCCCCGAGGAAAACTTAGCATGGGATCACCAATTGTCAGTGATTTGGGGGACATCACTGAGAGTAGGAGAGTTATCAGAAGACTGGAGACAGTGGGATATCCTAATTTTCCAGAACGAGAGAGAAGGCAGAACCAGAAAATTTGTAGACCATTGTCTGTAACTTCAATCTCAGGCAAAACTCTAGAATGTGTGACTAGACGAACAGTTTCAGGTTCTAGGTGAAGTAATGGTTGACTCAGAAGGAGCTCATTCAGAATCAGCCAAGGCTGATTATCTCCTTCCCTCTTTGACAAGGTTACCTGCCCAGCAGCTCAGGGAAAGCCCTTATAGAGAGAGTATTTCATCATTGGTTGGACATTTAATGAGGTTTTTCATGATTTTCTTTTGGACCAGATGGGGAAATAACGAACTGGACTCTGGCATTGTTGATGAATTAGTAACCAGTTGATTATATGCACAAGGTGCTGACTAACAAATTGATATCAAACTGTAAGAAAGTACAATATATAATGATGAGTCCAAGGGCTGTGTCCCTCTTCCCCTCATGAATGCTTTCAGAATAAATATACAGAAGGTGTGCTCATTAAATTTATTGGTAACCTGAAGTTGGAGGTCTAATGAATACTTGGATGACAAAATCAGAATTAGTGAGTTGAATCTAAAAGGAAGCAATTTGCAAATTATTAATATGAGGTCTGACGAACTAATTTGTATCAGTAAGAATGGGTTATACTTGCTTTAGCAGAAGCTAAGCGCCTTAGCCTAATTTGAGTCAGGAGTGTAACGTGGCTGCCAGAAAAACCCTACAACTTCAGGCTGTGTCTAGGGGTGTGGTGGTAAAATGTTTAACAACTAGCTCTCTGCAGGAAGAAAACACCTTGATTCATGGCACCTGCCAATTTCTGTAGTGTAAATACTCCCACCATGGCCAGTTTCAAGTCACCAATGATGTCACTGAATCCAGTTTGGAAGAGATTTGCAGTAGCATACCAGTACATTACAGTATTTCCACTACACAAATGCAGTCAAAGTAAATAACCTCAAAGGAAGAGATAATAGTAATATGTAGTAAACTAATAAGGAAGTGATACATTTTAAGTATTTTTTACCTTTTAATATAATATGTAATTGTAAGTTTATGTAATTTAAATTTTAATTATGACTGCCTTTAACAATTGGCCTACAGAATTCTTGAAAATGTAACACCCCAGCTCTTGGAAATTTGTGCATCCAGGCTCCAGCCCCGTGTAACAACAACAACAAAAAATGTGGTAACTGGAACAAGGGAGGCGATAGCCCTGTTGTTCTCTGTAATTGTCAGGCTACACCCAGATCACTTCATTCCAGAGCACATGACTTACAAGTCAATCCGTTCTGAGATCAGAGCAGAGCAGCCAGGATGGCAGAAAACCAAAGTATTGGGCCTGTGGGGACAGAATTAGGGCTGAAGCTCAAAAGACCTGCATGTGCAGTTAGGGCGAGAGGGACAGGTGAATGCTGGTTTTCAAATATTTGAAGGACTATTGTGTGAGGAAGGTTTAGGCCTATAATCTATGGGTGGCAGAAAGATACAGGGAGACTGATTTCTGCTCAGGAGGAGGAAGAACTTTCAAAGCTGTCACAAGTGGAACAGGCTGAAGGTAATCCTGCAGAATATGGGCAACAGTATTTAGGAACAATGTAGAGGTGGTTCAAGCCACAGAGGAGGGAATAGGGTCTCTTTCAAGTCTATGAGTTCCTGTATTTTGATGCACTGCTCTTTCTAGGTACATGCCAAGAGGCATCCCCTACTCCTGGCTTTGCTTGGCTCTTATTAATTAGAAGGGTAGTACAGTGCACGTGAAAAAACTTTTTTTTATTAGGGAAAATTTTCAAAATTAAAAAGTAGAAAGAATAATACAATGAATACATCATCAAGTTTCTATAATTATCAATTTGTATCTAATCTTGTATCATCTATACCCCTACCCTAGATCATTGTGAAACATATTCATGACTTCGTATCACTGCATCTATAAAGACTTCAGCCTGTATCTCTAAAATACAAGTACTCTTTGAAAATATACCCACAATACTTTTATCACACTTAAGAAATTAATATTGATTCCCTAATATCATCTAATATCCAGTCAATGTTTAAACTTTCCCATTTGTCTCATACATTTTTTAATTCGAATTTGCTCAAATCAGGATAAGTCTAAGGTCCACCCATTGCAATTGGTTGATGTGTTTCTTAAGTTTCTTTTAATCTATAGGTTTACCTTTTCATTATTTTTTCTCCCTGGCAATTTATTTGCTGAAGGTGCTGAGTCATCTGTCTTGTAGAATTTCTCAGACTGGATTTTTCCGACTATATTATTAGGATGTCTTTAACATGTTCCTCTGTCCCCTATATTTCCTGTGATCAGATCTATGTTTGATTTTGGGGGGCAGAATACTTCATGGGTGGTATTGTATATTTCTCATTAGGAAGCAAAGAATGTCTGGCTTTCTTTTTGCTGTGTCAGCAGCCACTGATAAGTGTCTAGGTCCGTTAATTAATTAGGAGTTGCAAATGGTGATATTCTATCATTCTTTCCCCATTTATTAGCCGAAATACTTCTCTAAAGAAGTACCCCTCATCAATTATTTGTACCCTGAAGTACAGATTATACAGGAAATGGTTATTCACTAATTTTCAAAATAATGAATTGGTTCCCTAGCATCTGCCAAAGCTGGCCAGTGAGTGTTTGATTTTGTTTTGTTTTAAGTATCATCATGAACTCATGGTTTTTAATGTATTTCAATCCATTGCCATTATTATTATTATTAATATTCATTTGTGCCATATTTGGCCAGTGGGAGTTTATTCAGGTTGGCTTCTGAATCTTTTAAATATGATCCTAGTAATTTTCTTGATTTCTAGTATAACAGGATTCTTTATATTCCGGTCTCAGCTCATGAATTTTCGGCCTCAGATCTGGAATCAGCCATTACTCCAAGGGCCCTGATTCCTTTTAATGGGCAATGAGATTTAGAGACAATACTCTGAGCTCTAGGGTTGTCAGGCTACAGGGTTGATCGTGGTTTCTGGGCCATTTCAGTAGAAAGTTAGGAGATACTCCTTTTCTTTAAGAGCAGGTCTGTCATGAGTTTATATGACATTTTCAAACAAGACAGAGTCTTAACCACTAGACGGCCAGAGAAGTCACAGGATGTTTCCAAACTTCACCAATGTTACATTTGTATTTTCTTTCTCTCTTACCAAAAATCCCAGTCCTCAAAGACATCAACACCATTATTTATTTGTTTTATTTTACAATAAACATGCAGCTGTCTTAGAAAACCTGTTCTAACACTTCCACCCATAATATGATTACTGGAATCCATTTAAGATTGCTGTGTAGTTATTTTTGTTTTTAAGGTATATAATAACAATGAAAATCAAATTAGTCACTTGAAATAGTTCCTTGAAATAGTGCCTTTCTGTGTTGCTACTTCTCCAAGTACATTTTAGTTCATTTGTTTCATTTTGATTTTAGTTTTTAAAAAATTTATGAAAAATATTTTTGAATGAAATTATGTAAAATGTTTACCAGCTTCTGAAGTCAAGTCCTCAAACCACGCATATTCATATGACAGTGGCTTCTTCTCCAGTCCCCTCCACCTGACCCCTACCCCTAAAAGAGATCATCTTTTTTTTTTTTTTTTTTTTTGGCTGCATCAGGTCTTAGTTGTGGCACACAGTCTCTCTAGTTGTGATGCACGGGCTCAGTGGTTGCAGTGCACGGGCTTAGTTGCCCTACAGCATGTGGGATCCTAGTTCCCCGACCAAGGATCGAACCAGTGTCCCCTACATTGGAAGGCAGATTCTTAACCACTGGACCAAAAGGGAAGCCCCAAGATAATCTTTTTTAAAAAACAAAATTTTATGGTTTATTCTTCCATTTAAAAAAGAAAAGCATAACTTCTGCTGCCTGTGTCCTTACCCCTGCACTGAGCCACAGCCACTCCTGCCTCCACAGGAGACCCTCCTAAACTAGCAGATACAATTCAAGACTGAGTGGAAGATCAAGCGGCAACAAAATCTGAACTTGAGCGGGGGCTTCTGGGAAGATGGCGGAAGAGTAAGACGTGGAGATCACCTTCCTCCCCACAGATACACCAGAAATACATCTTCACGTGGAACAACTCCTACAGAACACCTACAGAACGCTGGCAGAAGACCTCAGACCTCCCAAAAGGCAAGAAACTCCCCACGTAACTGGGTAGGGCAAAAGAAAAAACAGAGACAAAAGAATAGGGAGGGGACCTGAACCAGTGGGAGGGAGCCGTGAAGGAGGAAAGTTTTCCACACGCTAGGAAGCCCCTTCGCGGGCAGAGACTGCGGGTGGCGGAGGGGGAAAGCTTCGGAGCCGCGGAGGAGAGCACAGCAACAGGGGTGCGGAGGGCAAAGCGGAGAGATTCAACCACAGAGGATCAGGGCCGACCGGCACTCACCAGCCCGAGAGGCTTGTCTGCTCACCCGCCGGGGCGGGCGGGGCTGGGAGTTGAGACTCGGGCTTCGGTCGGAGCGCCGGGAGAGGACTGGGGTTGGCGGCGTGAACACATCCTGCAGGGGGTTAGTGCACCGCGGCTAGCCGGGAGGGAGTCCGGGGAAAAGTCTGGAGCTGCCAAAGAGGCAAGAGACTTTTTCTTCCCTCTTTGTTTCCTGGTGCGCGAGGAGAGGGGATTAAGAGCGCTGCTTGGAGGAGCTCCAGAGACGAGCGCGAGCCGCGGCTAAAAGCGCGGGCCCCAGAGACGGGCAGGAGACGCTAAGGCTGCTGCTGCCGCCACCAAGAAGCCTGTGTGCGAGCACAGGTCACTATACACACCCCGCTTCCGGGGAGCCTGTGCAGCTCGCTACTGCCAGGGTCCCCGGATCCAGGGACAACTTCCCCAGGAGAATGCAGGGCACGCCTCAGGCTGGTGCAACATCACGCTGGCCTCTGCCGCCGCAGGCCCGCCCCACACTCCGCGCCCCTCCCCCCGGCCTGAGTGAGCCAGAGCCCCCGAATCAGCGGCTCCTTTAACCCCGTCCTGTTTGAGCGAAGAACAGACGCCCTCCTGCGACCTACACGCAGAGGCGGGGCCAAATCCAAAGCTGAGCCCCTGGGGGCTATGAGAACAAAGAAGAGAAAGGGAAATCTCTCCCAGCAGCCTCAGAAGCAGCGGATTAAAGCTCCACAATCAACTTGATGTACCCTGCATCTGTGGAATACATGAATAGAAAACGAATCATCCCAAATTAAGGAGGTGGACTTTGAGAGCAAGATTTATGACTTTTTCCCCTTTTTCTCTTTTTGTGAGTGTGTATGTGTATTATTCTGTGTGAGATTTTGTCTGTATAGCTTTGCTTCCACCATTTGTCCTAGGGTTCTATCTGTCCGTTTTTTGTTTTTTTAAAATTTTTTTCTCTTAATAATTGTTTTTTTATTTTAATAACTTTATTATATTTTATCTTACTTTATTTTATTGTACTTTATCTTCTTTCTTTCTTTTTTTCCTTCCTTCCCTCCTTCCTTCCTTCCTTCCTCCCTCCCTCCCTCCCTTCTTTCTTTCTTTCTACTTCTACTAATTCTTTCTTTCTATTTTTCTTCCTTTTATTCTGAGCTGTGTGGATGAAAGGCTCTTGGTGCTGCAGCCAGGAGTCAGTACTGTGCCTCCTAGGTGGGAGAGCCAACTTCAGGACACTGGTCCACAAGAGACCTCCCAGCTACACATAATATCAAACGGCAAAAATCTCCCAGAGATCTCCATCTCAACACCAGCATCCAGCTTCACTCAACGACCAGCAAGCTACAGTGCTGGACACCCTATGCCAAACAACTAGCAAGACAGGAACAGAACCCCACCCATTAGCAGAGAGGCTGCCTAAAATCATAATAAGTCCACAGACACCCCAAAACACACCACCAGACATGGACCTGCCCACCAGAAAGACAAGATCCAGCCTCATCCACCAGAACACAGGCACTAGTCCCCTCCACCAGGAAGCCTACACAACACACTGAACCAACCTTAGCCACTGGGGACAGACACCAAAAACAATGGGAACTATGAACCTGCAGCCTGTAAAAAGGAGACCCCAAACACAGAGAGATAGGCAAAATGAGAAGACAGAAAAACACACAGCAGATGAAGGAGCAAGATAAAAACCCACCAGACCTAACGAATGAAGAGGAAATAGGCAGTCTACCTGAAAAAGAATTCAGAATAATGATAGTAAAAATGATCCAAAATCTTGGAAATAGAATAGACAAAATGCACGAAACATTTAACAAGGACCTAGAAGAACTAAAGATGAAACAAGCAACGATGAACAACACAATAAAAGAAATTAAAAATACTCTAGATGGGATCAATAGCAGAATAACTGAGGCAGAAGAACGGATAAGTGACCTGGAAGATAAAATAGTGGAAATAACTACTGCAGAGAAGAATAAAGAAAAGAACAAAAAGAACTGAGGACAGTCTCAGAGACCTCTGGGACAACATTAAATGCACCAACATTCGAATTACAGGGATTCCAGAAGAAGAAGAGAAAAAGAAAGGGACTGAGAAAATATTTGAAGAGATTATAGTTGAAAACTTCCCTAATATGGGACAGGAAATAGTTAATCAACTCCAGGAAGTGCAGAGAGTTCCATACAGGATAAATCCAAGGAGAAATATGCCAAGACACATATGAATCATATTAATCAAACTATCAAAAATTAAATACAAAGAAAACATATTAAAAGCAGCAAGGGCAAAACAACAAATAACACACAAGGGAATCCCCATAAGGTTAACAGCTGATCTTTCAGCAGAAACTCTGCAAGCCAGAGGGAGTGGCAGCACATATTTAAAGTGATGAAGGAGAAAAACCTACAACCAAGATTACTCTACCCAGCAAGGATCTCATTCAGATTTGATGGAGAAATTAAAACCTTTACATACAAGCAAAAGCTGAGAGAGTTCAGCACCACCAAACCAGCTTTACAACTGCTAAAGGAACTTCTCTAGGCAAGAAACACAAGAGAAGGAAAAGACCTACAATAATGAACCCAAAACAATTAAGAAAATGGGAATAGGAACATACATATTGATAATTACCTTAAATGTAAATGGACTAAATGCTCCCACCAAAACACACAGATTGGCTGAATGGATAAAAAACAAGACCCATATATTTGCTGTCTACAAGAGACCCACTTCAGACCTAGAGACACATACAGACTGAAAGTAAGGGGATGGAAAAAGATATTTCATGCAAATGGAAACCAAAAGAAAGCTGGATTAGCAATTCTTATATGAGACAAAATAGACTTTAAAATAAAGACTATTAGAAGAGACAAAGAAGGACACTACATAATGATCAAGGGATTGATCCAAGAAGAAGATATAATAATTGTAAATATTTATGCACCCAACATAGGAGCACCTCAATACATAAGGCAAATACTAACAGCCATAAAAGGGGAAATAGACAGTAACACATTCATAGTAGGGGACTTTAACACCCCACTTTCACCAAAGGACAGATCATCCAAAATGAAAATAAATAAGGAAACACAAGCTTTACATGATACATTAAACAAAATGGACTTAATTGATATTTATAGGACATTCCATCCAAAAGCAACAGAATACACATTTTTCTCAAGTGCTCATGGAACATTCTTCAGGATAAATCATATCTTGGGTCACAAATCAAGCCTTGGTAAATTTAAGAAAATTGAAATTGTATCAAGTATCTTTTCTGACCGCAACGCTATGAGACTAGATATCAATTACAGGAAAAGATCTGTAAAAAGTACAAACACAGGGAGGCTAAACAATACACTACATAATAACGAAATGATCACTGAAGAAATCAAAGAGGAAATTAAAAAAAACCTAGAAACAAATGACAATGGAGACACGACGACCCAAAATCTATGGGATGCAGCAAAAGCAGTTCGAAGAGGGAAGTTTATAGCAATACAATCCTACCTTAAGAAACAGGAAACGTCTTGAATAAACAACCTAACCTTGCACCTAAAGCAATTAGAGAAAGAAGAACAAAAAAACCCCAAAGTTAGCAGAAGGAAAGAAATCATAAAGATCAGATCAGAAATAAATGAAAAAGAAATGAAGGAAATGATGGCAAAGATCAATAAAACTAAAAGCTGGTTCTTTGAGAAGATAAACAAAATTGATAAACCATTAGCCAGACTCATCAAGAAAAAAAGGGACAAGACTCAAATCAATAGAATTAGAAATGAAAAAGGAGAAGTAACAACTGACACTGCAGAAATACAAAAGATCATGAGCGATTACTACAAGCAACTCTATGCCAATAAAATGGACAACCTGGAAGAAATGGACAAATTCTTAGAAATGCACAACCTGCCAAGACTGAATCAGGAAGAAATAGAAAATATGAACAGACCAATCACAAGCACTGAAATTGAAACTGTGATTAAAAATCTTCCAACAAACAAAAGCCCAGGACCAGATGGCTTCACAGGCGAATTCTATCAAACATTTAGAGAAGAGCTAACACCTAAACTTCTCAAACTCTTCCAAAATATAGCAGAGGGAGGAACACTCCCAAACTCATTCTACGAGGCCACCATCACCCTGATACCAAAACCAGACAAGGATGCCACAGAGAAAGAAAACTACAGGCCAATATCACTGATGAACATAGATGCAAAAATCCTCAACAAAATACTAGCTAACAGAATCCAGCAGCACATTAAACGGATCATACACCATGATCAAGTGGGGTTCATCCCAGGAATGCAAGGATTCTTCAATATACGCAAATCAATCAATGTGATACACCAAATTAACAAATTGAAGGAGAAAAACCATATGATCATCTCAATAGATGCAGAGAAAGCTACCGACAAAATTCAACACCCTTTTATGATAAAAACCCTCCAGAAAGTAGGCATAGAGGGAACTTTCCTCAACATAATAAAGGCCATATATGACAAACCCACAGCCAACATCGTCCTCAATGGTGAAAAACTGAAAGCATTTCAGCTAAGATCGGGATCAAGACAGGGTTGCCCACTCTCACCACTTTTATTCAACATAGTTTTGGAAGTTTTAGCCACAGCAATCAGAGAAGAAAAGGAAATAAAAGGAATCCAAATCAGAAAAGAAGAAGTAAAGCTGTTACTGTTTGCAGATGACATGATACTATACATAGAGAATCCTAAAGATGCTACCAGAAAACTACTAGAGCTAATCAATGAATTTGGTAAAGTAGCAGGATACAAAATTAATGCACAGAAATCTCTAGCATTCCTATACACTAATGATGAAAAATCTGAAAGAGAAATTAAGAAAACACTCCCATTTACCATTGCAACAAAAAGAATAAAATCTCTAGGAATAAACCTACCTAAGGAGACAAAAGACCTGTATGCAGAAAATTATAAGACACTGATGAGAGAAATTAGAGATGATACAAATAGATGGAGAGATATACCATGTTCTTGGATTGGAAGAATCAACATTGTGAAAATGACTCTACTACCCAAAGCAATCTACAGATTCAATGCAATCCCTATCAAACTACCACTGGCATTTTTCACAGAACTAGAACAAAAAATTTCACAATTTGTATGGAAACACAAAAGACCCCGAATAGCCAAAGCAATCTCGAGAACGAAAAACGGAGCTGGAGGAATCAGGCTTCCTGACTTCAGACTATACTACAAAGCTACGGTAATCAAGACAGTATGGTACTGGCACAAAAACAGAAAGATATATCAATGGAACAGGATAGATATCCCAGTGATAAACCCATGCACATATGGTCACCTTATCTTTGATAAGTGGTCACCTTATCTTTTGTACAGTGAAGAAAGGACAGCCTCTTCAATAAGTGGTGCTGGGAAAACTGGACAGGTAATGAAAAGTATGAGATTAGATCACTCCCTAACACCATACACAAAAATAAGCTCAAAATGGATTAAAGACCTAAATGTAAGGCCAGAAACTATCAAACTCTTAGAAGAAAATATAGGCTGAACACTCTATGAACATAAATCACAGCAAGATCCTTTTTGACCCACCTCCAAGAGAAATGGAAATAAAAACAAAAATGGGACCCAATGAGACTTCAAAGCTTTTGCACAGCAAAGGAAACCATAAACAAGACCAAAAGACAACCTTCAGAATGGGAGAAAATATTTTGAAATGAAGCAACTGACAAAGGATTATTCTCCAAAATTTATAAGCAGCTCATGCAGCTCAATAACAAAAAAAGAAACAACCCAATCCAAAAATGGGCAGAAGACCTAAATAGACATTTCTCCAAAGAAGATATACAGACTGCCAACAAACACATGAAAGAATGCTCAACATCACTAATCATTAGAGAAATGCAAATCAAAACTACAATGAGATATCATCTCACACCAGTCAGAATGGCCATCATCAAAAAATCTAGAAACAATAAATGCTGGAGAGGGTGTGGAGAAAAGGGAACACTCTTGCACTGCTGGTGGGAATGTGAATTGGTTCAGCCACTATGGAGAACAGTATGGAGGTTCCTTAAAAAGCTACAAATAGAACTACCATATGACCCAGCAATCCCACTCCTGGGCATATACCCTGAGAAAACCAAAATTCAAAAAGAGTCATGTACCAAAATGTTCATTGCAGCTCTATTTACAATAGCCCGGAGATGGAAACAACCTAAGTGCCCATCATCGGATGAATGGATAAAGAAGATGTGGCACATATATACAATGGAATATTACTCAGCCATAAAAAGAAACGAAATTGAGCTATTTGTAATGAGGTGGATAGACCTAGAGTCTGTCATACAGAGTGAAGTAAGTCAGAAAGAAAAAGACAAATACCGTATGCTAACACATATATATGGAATTTAAGAAAAAAAAATGTCATGAAGAACCTAGGGGTAAGGCAGGAATAAAGACACAGACCTCCTAGAGAACGGACTTGAGGTTATGGGGAGGGGGAAGGGTGAGCTGTGACAGGGCAAGAGAGAGTCATGGACATATACACACTAACAAACGTAGTAAGGTAGATAGCTAGTTGGAAGCAGCCGCATGGCACAGGGATATTGGCTTGGTACTTTGTGACAGCCTGGAGGGGTGGGATAGGGAGGGTGGGAGGGAGGGAGACGCAAGAGGGAAGAGATATGGGAACATATGTATATGTATAACGGATTCACTTTGTTATAAAGCAGAAACTAACACACCATTGTAAAGCAATTATACCCCAATAAAGATGTTTAAAAAAAAAAAATCTAGAAACAATAAATGCTGGAGAGGGTGTGGAGGAAAGGGAACCCTCTTGCAGTGTTGGTGGGAGTGTAAATTGATACAGCCACTGTGGAGAACAGTATGGAGTTTCCTTAAAAAACTACATATAGAACTATCATATGACCCAGCAATGCCACTACTGGGCATATACCCTGAGAAAACCATAATTCAAAAAGAGTCATGTACCAAAATGTTCATTGCAGCTCTATTTACAATAGCCTCGAGATGGAAACAACTTAAGTGTCCATCATCAGATGAATGGATAAAGAAGATGTGGCACATATATACAATGGAATAAAAAGAAATGAAATTGAGCTATTTGTAATGAGGTGGATAGACCTAGAATCTGTCATACAGAGTGAAGTAATCAGAAAGGGAAAGTCAAATACCGTATGCTAACACATATATATGGTAGTTAAGAAAAAAAAGTGTCATGAAGAACCTATGGGTAAGACAGGAATAAAGACACAGACCTACTAGGGAATGAACTTGAGGATATGGGGAGGGGGAAGGGTCAGCTGTGACAAAGCGAGAGAGAGGCATGGACATATATACACTACCAAACGTAAGGTAGATAGCTAGTGGGAAGCAGCCGCATAGCACAGGGAGGTCAGCTTGGTGCTTTGTGACCGTCTGGAGGGGTGGGATAGGGAGGTTGGGAGGGAGGGAGACGCAAGAGGGAAGAGATATGGGAACATATGTATATGTATAACTGATTCACTTTGTTATAAAGCAGAAACTAACACACCATTGTAAAGCATTTATACTCCAATGAAGATGTTAAAAAAAAAGAAAAAAAAAGAAAAGCAAATATTTTTGTGTATTTAATCTCCCTTCTTAGATAAAACAGTAGTATTGCATAGACACTTTTCCTACCTTACTTTGTTTTCTCTAACCCTGTATTTGCAGGATTGTTCCATATAGTACTCATTGGTGTTTACAGCTGTGTAGTACTCTGTTGTGTGGATTGAACATACTGTTACTTGGATGTTAGACTTCCAAGTCTAACATTAGACACATCTAATCAAAATAAAAATGTAAAGCATTATAACATTAAGCATGGTCAACCAAGGTAAAATTTAGGCACCTCTCAAAATTTTCCCTCAGTTCCTCTCTCCCTTCTATTTAGTGGCTCTGCTCTGTTTGTCCAGTTCCTATGTCCTTACCCCTGGGGCACCCTCTCTAGCCTGAGCAAATGGCCTATATTTTTCAAGCTATTTTCTCAGGCATCTAAATTAGCCCTTTTTTTTGTCCATCCTCTAAAAACCCTTCTTTTTTTTAGGTGACAATGCATGCTCAGGAGTTCATTTAAAAATAACTCCTGCAAAAGCTTTACCCACCTAATGAGTCACCTCTCCTAAGTAACGAGGCCTTGACTTCAAATGCACGTATATCAGGGCATCACTGGTTGCTTAATTAAGCACCATAGTTTAGTTGCTAGTGGTTTAGTATTGTTTATAAAGCAAACAAAGAAACTCATAATCAAAATGTATCCTGGGACCTTGCTGGGAAGAAACACCCTGAAATAACTGATAAATAAGAATAATGAGGGCTTCCCTGGTGGTGCAGTGGTTGAGAGTCCACCTGCCAATGCAGGGGATGCGGGTTCGTACCCCGGTCCGGGAAGATCCCACATGCCGCGGAGCGACTGGGCCCGTGAGCCATAGCCACTGAGCCTGCGCGTCCGGAGCCTGTGCTCCGCAACGGAGAGGCCACAACAGTGAGAGGCCTGCGTACCACAAAAAAATAATAATAATAAAAATAAAAGAATAATGATAAGTCATAGGTACACATGAATGCTAGGAATGGAGGCTGTGGCAGCAGTTTTTCCAATAGATTTTTCTGACAGCATTATCATGATGTGCTTTATATTTTAATCTTCCTTTTAATTTTTTAATGTTTATTTATTTATATTTGGCTGCGTTGCGTCTTTGTTGCTGCACGCGGGCTTTCTCTAGTTGCGGCGAGCGGGGGCTACTCTTCATTGCGGCGCGCGGGCTTCTCATTGCGGTGGCTTCTCTTGTTGCAGAGCACTGGCTCTAGGCGCACGGTCTTCAGTAGTTGTGGCACGTGGGCTCAGTAGTTGTTGCACACGGGGTTAGTTGCTCTGCGTTCTCTTCTGGAGACAGAAGAGAAAAAGGAACCAGATTCAAAATTATAGGCTCAAAGGTCAAATATGAGAAGCCTCAGTAATTTTACACACACACGTGCATGGGCACGCACACACACGCACACACTATTTCATTGGAACGAGCCACAGAACCATAGAAGCTGCTGTTGAAACCCAGAGAGCTGTGGAGCACAACTGGAAAAAGCCTGGGACGTGAGGCTCTGGACTGACCCTCGTGAGCCGTCCAGATGTCACTCGGGCAGGACAAAAGTCTGCAGAATGGGAACCACTAGCAGGACCAGAGCTATTTGGCCACTGTTGCTGGGCTTCCTGGCATATGCAGACTTTGAAGGGGTGTGGGATTAGTTACTATCCAGTAATTTATCTTAAGAAAACCTCAGAATATTACCTGAATTCTGGAAAGCTCAGAATATTCCACTGTAAGGAGACTTAACATATCAAACTCTGATTTGGGGCATGATGTTTTGCATTATGGAATTTATTAATATTTATTAAAACTTAAAGTCAAGGAATTTAGACCTAGAGTGTCTCTAAAAGTTTTAGTGCTTTAAGCCTCCATGCATTTATATGTGCTGTACACTTAGCTTGGAAGTCCCTTTCCCCGTATGTTCTCATCCTAACAAACACCTGCTCACACTTTAAGACCCAACTCAGTGTCCCATATCACTAAGTATATATGTCTTGTAACAATATCATGTTGTAGTATTGTTATTTGTTTCTTGCTTGTTTTCTACTGAACTGTGAGTTCTGTTGGAGGAGGAGCCTATTCTGCACATCTCAGTGCCTGGCATACAAGACTCAACATTTATTAAGTGGTCTTAGAGACCAACTACCCAACCCCTATAAGAAACTGAGGCCCAAAGAGGTTCTTTAAATTCAGTAATGCAGCAAGTCTGTGCTATCTATGTACCTAGCTCTATGTAAGGCTAAATGTCCTTAGAGTGTTTTAAGTGTGATTCAGAGTGTGTTTAATTTCCATTTGTCCAGACATCAAATGATAAATACCGGTACCTTATGAGTCCTCAAGAAAAGATTAAATTATGCTAAGAATGAATTTACATAAATTAAGTTTATTATACTCTTAGTGAGCATCCCCCAAATATACTGTCTGCAGAATGCTAACTTAATTGTGTGTGTGTGTGTTTGCAGTAAGTGTTGAATGCCCAATTCAATTTGGTAAACACTGTGTTAAGTTAAATAGTTTCTTCCCTGAACTTTCAACTTACTTAACAGTAATTAGTTAAATCTCCGAGAAAATCATCTAATATGCAGTTTTTCCCAATTCATATGATAAGTGAACCTCCCTCTGTTTTGTTGCATTTATTAACATATGCCAGAAAAGGTGTTCTGAAAAACACACAAAGAGTTGGTAAATGCAATGGTTCTTTGAAAAGTGCTCATCCATGTTTAGTGACGGCTTCCAAGGAAAACAGGAACCAAAGGGTGGATGGTGAAGCTCTAGGTGGGAGGAAGGTGGCTGGAAGGGGAAAAGGGAAGGTTTGGAGGAGAGGCATTGACCGGGAGACTGGGAAGGTAGAAGGTTGCTGTCTAGGGGCTGAGACAAGGGAGGGGGCCACAAGCAGACCTTGGAGGGGCATTTTCTCACTAAGCTGTGTGAGGCATTTGGGGCGCAAGCAGATGGGCTTTGGGGCGAAAGGTAAAATGTATTTACCAAGAGAGTGGAGAACACTTCTGCCGGAACACACAGCCCTCTGGGGAGTCCAGAGGACACGGCACGCTGTCTGTAGCTCCCCGAGGGCTGCCACAAATCCTGGCCACAGTGCCTGTGAGCGCAGGAGAGGAAGGAAATGAAGTGGGCACAAAGTAGGTGACCAGATGGCTTCATCAACCTCTGCAAAACCCACGTCCAGGGGGCTCCTGGACATCACTGGGGTTGGATTTAACCAGAGGCTGTAGCAATGGGGAACAAAAGTAGATGGACCAAGAGTCAGGGAACAAGGTTGGCTACATGATTTGCAGAGCCCAGGGCAAAATTAAAATGTAGACCCTTTGTTTTAAAATTTCAGGATTTCATGATGGTGACAGCAGCACGTTACAGCACAGGACCTTCCGGAGGGTGGAGCCCGGACAGCTACATAGGGTGCCCACCCATGAAGCTGGTCCTGCCAGGGAGTTATCACTGGTCCTATGGCCCCCGTTGAATGCCCTGGGTGGTGTGGCCTGCAGAAACCAAGTTACACATGTGTCATATAAAGGGTAGGTCTTCTCTCAAGATACTTGTTATCATGGAAACTGTGTTTACCAGTCATTTGGGGTAAGCTTGACTTTGCTCTAAGATAAATCTATGTACACATTAAGTTTCAGGAACATATTTTGTGCAGAAATCCAGGCACATCCAAGCTTTTCCCATATGTAGTTCTTCCATCACAAATAACATCCTTTCTTCTCATGCCAAGAATAAAGACAGATTTGCAGCTGCATAGCAGAAACGGATAACCTCTGACTTTGTCCTAGAGTTAAATATCAGTATTTAGTCGGTGCTGGGGCAACACTCAGCACCCATGTTGAGCTCTCTCAAAATGAAAAACAGACTCAGGTGGAAAATCCGGGTCAGCAATGTCATTTGCTATTTTTGGAGATGAGGGAGAAAAAGAAAGTTGTGGGAAGCGTTGTAACAAACAACACAGAACAGCGCACCATGAGTGTGAAATAAAACAACACCTGCAAGCTCTTCTCGATGCTTAGATGGAAGCAACCGAGTGAAGGAGAAACCATGCAGGGAGAGCTGGTATCTGCTTTCAGGAGGCTGTTGGCCTCCCAAACAATGGAATGAAAGCATGAGTCACCTCACCCTGTTAAGACTTATCTCCAAACAAAAAGCAGTCCTACCTCTGAGATAATTCTAAATGTCCATTTGGGGGAACAGTGACTACATGAGGAGTCTGTTCACACTGAATTTTTTTGGAGCTGGAGAACTGCCCTTCAGCCCTCTCCACTCATCTGTCTCCTCTGTGGCCTCCTTCCACCCGCCTCTCCCCACTGTTTCTACACAGGGAGCTCCGGTTCCCTGAGGAGAATAGGCTGAGTGAGGCAAGCCATGAGGGCAGTGAGTGGGGAACGACGGCAGCAGAAAAGGACTCCTGGAAGGCCTGGGCACTGGGGGTGCCACCTGTAGAGACGACGGATCCTGAGGACAGACTGAGTTGTCAGCTCTGACCAGGTGGGGCAGGGGGACTGGGAGATGGGCAAGAATGAACTATTATTGCCTCTGTAATACAGATGAAGAAACTGAGGGTCAAGCAGGTTAAGAGAAGGAGTAGTGGTGCTGGGAGTTGATTCTCATCCTTGTTCCTCTGAGACTCACATGCTTTCTGCCCTGTCAAGCTTTATCCCTTGCTTCTCAAGGCTGTGATATAAACTACAAATGCTCTACAAGGGGGTGGCTTTGAGTTGTGATTTCATTTAAGAGGGAGAAGAAGAGGTGTCTACCTAGATGCAATCAAACTAGATTGATATTTATGATTTGAATTATTGAGTGAAGGAGTCATTATCCTTCAGAAGAAAATAAGAGGATAAGGAGAGAAAACAGGGGAAAAAGCTAAACAACAAAGCCTGGAAAATATACTATGCTAATATCTTAAAGAGCTAGTAAATTGAAGGAAAGATTCTGGGCAGGGGATAACAAAGATATACATGGTGAGGGAAGAGGAGGGCGTGATGCTCTTTGCAGAGCATTAGCACCGGAAGTGAGAATGCGGGGATCGGGGGTGGGAGCGTTTCTAGAGTTCATCTGCATTTTGTAGATGAGGACATTGGGTCTAGAGTTGGTGGCCAAGCTGGGGCTAAACTTTGTTCTGTTGGCTCAAGGGTCCAGGGCTCTTCTCTGTACTTGGCCCACCCTGAGAAGGAAGCGAAAGGATCCTTTATAAAGACATGGAAAACCATCTGTGAAAAGTTAGTGGATGCCCACATAGTGAGAGGTTTGGGCTTGGCACTTGCAGTGGACGTGATATCCCTAAAAAGTGAGGGGTCCTGAGTGAAAAGAAGGGCATGATTGACGTGCTGGAAATGAAGGATTCAGCACTACAGCTGTGCGACTTTCAAAGCAAGGGTATCAATCATGCCCAAGAAAATTTTTGTTTTCAAATAGGTATTGAGTTTTCAGTTCGTGCTGTGAGTGTACCAGGTGCAAGGAGAGCTGTGAAAAAGTATGAGGCAGCACTTCCAAAGACATCCCAATGCCTTGTGTAACAGCCACATGCTCAGTGGTTTTGGGCTTAGACAGGGAAGGGAACACCTAGGGGGAACAGAAGGAGAGAAGGAGGAATGGAAGAAAGGCGTAGAAAGGCAAAAATAAGGTTTAATGTTATGATTTTGAAATTTTACCTATTAAAAAGGATGGTTAGCAGATTAGGAACCAAGATGGCGGAGTAGAAGGACGTGCTCTCACTCCCTCTTGCGAGAACACTGGAATCACAACTAGCTGCTGGACAATCATCGACAGGAAGACACTGAAACTCACCAAAAAATACCCCACATCCAAAGACAAAGGAGAAGCCACAATGAAACGGTAGGAGGGGCACAATCACAATAAAATCAAATCCCATAACTGCTGGGTGGGTGACTCACAGACTGGAGAACACTTATACCCCAGAAGTCCACCCACTGGAGTGAAGGTTCTGAGCCCCACATCACGCTTCCCAACCTGGGGGTCTGGCATCGGGAGGAGGAATTCCTAGAGAATCAGACTTTGAAGCCTAGTGGGATTTGATTGCAGGACTTTGACAGGACAGTGGGAAACAGAGACTCCACTCTTGGAGGGCACACACAAAATAGTGTGTGCATTGGGACCCAGGGGAAGGAGCAGTGACCCCATAGGAGACTGAACCAGACATACCTGCTAGTGTTGGAGGGTCTCCTACAGGGGCGGGAGGTGGCTCTGTCTCACCGTGAGGACACGGGCACTGGCAGCAGAAGTCCTGGGAAGTACTCCTTGCCCTGAGCCCTCCCAGAGTCTGCCATTAGCCCCACCAAAGAGCCCAGGTAGGCTCCAGTGTTGGATCGCCTCAGGCCAAACAACCAACAGGGAGGGAACTCAGCCCCACCCATCAGCAGACAAGCAGATTAAAGTTTTGCTGAGCTCTGCCCACCAGAGCAACAGCCAGCTCTACTCACCACCAGTCCCTCCCATCAGGAAACTTGCACAAGCCTCTTAGATAGCCTCATCCACCAGAGGGCAGACAGCAGAAGCAAGAAGAACTACAATCCTGCAGCCTGTGGAACAAAAACCACATTCACAGAAAGATAGACAAGATGAAAAGGCAGAGGGCTATGTACCAGATGAAGGAACAAGATAAAACCCCAGAAAGACAACTAAATGAAGTGGAGATAGGCAACCTTCCAAAAAAAGAATTCAGAATAATGATAGTGAAGATGATCCAGGACCTCGGAAAAGGAATGGAGGCAAAGATCGAGAAGATGCAAGAAATGTCTAACAAAGACCTAGAAGAATTAAAGAACAAACAAACAGAGATGAACAATACAATAACTGAAATGAAAACTACACTAGAAGGAATCAATAGCAGAATAACTGAGGCAGAAGAACGGATAAGTGACCTGGAAGACAGTATGGTGGTATTCACTGCTACAGAACAGATTAAAGAAAAAAGGCTGAAAAGAAATGAAGACAGCCTAAGAGACGTCTGGGACAACGTTAAATGCAACAACATTCACATTATAGTGGTCCCAGAAGGAGAAGAGAGAGAGAAAGGACCAGAGAAAATATTTGAAGAGATTATAGTCGAAAACTTCCCTAACATGGGAAAGGAAATAGCCACCCAAGTCCAGGAAGCGCAGTGAGTCCCATACAGGATAAACCCAAGGAGAAACACGCCAAGACACATAGTAATCAAACTGGCAAAAAATAAAGACAAATTATTGAAAGCAGCAAGGGAAAAATGACAAAAAAAGGGATGGTTAGCTACTACATACAAATGGAACTTTATCTTGTAAACCATATGCCAAAGTTCACAGCCTTTGAGTGCAAAAGCTTCCATTTCCTTTAAACTTAGAAAAAATTAAAATGAATACATGCAAATGGGGGGAGGGGAATCCAAGCACTACAAAAAGTTTTAAAATTAAATCTTACTTTCACCACCAACATCACTACTCCTTTCCCCACTATTAATAATTTATTTATAACTCTAGAAAAATGTGTTATGGTTATATAAAAATTATAATAAACATATCACATGCACATACAACACACACATTTCTTAAAATGTATACATATGGGCCATACAATACACACTCTGTGAAACTCTACTGCCTTGATTTCGTAATAATGTATCTTAGAGATCAACCTGAAAATGAGCAGGATCCTGCAAGGCTTTCTCGGGGACAGACCCCCGTGTCCCCTGCCTCTTATTTCTAGAAAAGTTTTAACCTCCTAGGCCTTCCCCTCGTTCCAAAGAATAATTTTTTTTTTAAACCCCACATTTGTTTATTTATTTATTTTTTTGGCTCTCTTGGGTCTTCGTTTCTCTGTGAAGGCTTTCTCTAGTTGTGGCAAGCGGGGGCCACTCTTCATCGCGGTGCGCGGGCCTCTCACTATTGCAGCCTCTCTTGTTGTGGAGCACAGGCTCCAGACGCGCAGGCTCAGTAGTTGTGGCTCACGGGCCTAGTTGCTCCGCGGCATGTGGGATCTTCCCAGACCAGGGCTTGAACCCATGTCCCCTGCATTAGCAAGCAGATTCTCAACCACTGCGCCACCTGGGAAGCCCCAAAGAATAAATTTAATCAGAGAAGTGAGAAAATGCAGAAACAAAGAAAAGCAGTCAAGCAAGACAAAATAATAATAGTTTAGCCATAAAACAAAGTCAAGGACCTTTAGTTCCTCCTCAAGGGCTATAGATAGTATCCTGAGCCATATCCTTGAGTTGTTTTGCAGATACTTAAAACCCCCACCAGGTGGAGGAAGTTAACTGCATGCTGACCATTAGCACATAGACCCCAGACCAGTTGGACACAGAAGGTTGATAATTGAGATTCCCAAAACAGCACCCTGTTATCTCACTGTCAACAAATCAGAGAAATATGCATGGGCTGATCACGCAAACCTGTGACCCTCTCCCTCACATTGTCTTTAAAAACCCTTCCCCGAAAGCCACGTGGGAGTTTGGGTCTTTTGAGCACAAGGTACCTGTTCTTCTTGCTTGGCAATAAATGCCATACTTTTTTTTTTTAATTTATTTATATTTTATTTTTGGCTGCATTGGGTCTTTGCTGCTGCATGCAGGCTTTCTCTAGTTGCGGCAAGTAGGGGCTACTCTTCTTTGCAGTGCACGGGCTTCTCATTGGGGTGGCTTCTCTCATTGTGGAGCATGGGCTCTAGGGTGTAGGCTCAGTAGTTGTGGTGCACGGGCTTAGTTGCTCAGCGGCATGTGGGATCTTCCCGGACCAGGACTCGAACCCATGTCCCCTGCATTGGGATCATGGAGTCTTAACCACTGCACTGCCAGGGAAGTACCAAGCCCTTTTAATGTTTTATGCTGCAAATATTTGTTCCCAGTTTATCTTTTTATGTTGTACATACATTTTTCTTGCTATTTATTGTTTAATTTGTTGTCATGGAAAAATCAAACTTAAAAAAATTAGAGAGAAGAGTATCCCATGGACTCATTACCAAACTTCACTCCCATCCCAAGTTATTTTGAAGCAAATCCCAGACATCATATCATTTCATCCACACGTGTTTCAGTACGTATCTCTAAAGACAAAAAATCTTTTAAAAACATAACTATAATACTATTATTACCTGTATGTGGTATTTTAATATAAAAACTGCTGATTTCTATGCAAATGGATCAATCATTTTCCATTTGACTTCTGGGTTTTGTGTCATGCTTAGAAAGATATTCATTACAAGATTATAAATGAATTCACTCATGTTTTCTTCTAGTAATTTTTTTTTTTTTACTGAAAACCATTTATTAAGTTTAAAATAATTATCCAGGGCATGCAGAGTCCATAAGTCCTGGGAAGAGGCTGAGTGATGCAGTAATCAGAGCCAAGAGAGGTAATTTCTTTTGCTCCCTTTCTTCGTATAAAACATCTACTTCCGAAAAATACCCTTCCAGACCCAGTTCCACTGTACCTGACCTCATTACTTGGGTCAGAGCCTCCCCTGGACTCTCCAGTCTCTGGGCTTTTCATTTTCTTCTTCCTCTTTTTTTCTTAAGGAAGAGTGTTACTGAAATATAATTCACATACCATAAAATTGACCCTTTTAAAGTATACAATTCGGTGATTTTTAGTATTTTCACAGTTGTGCAACCATTGCCACGATTTAATTTTACAAATTTTTCATCACCCTGAAAGGAACCTCATATTCATTAAGCAGTCACTCCCCATTTCCCTGTCCGCCCCCCACCCCCGGCAACAACTAATCTACTTTCTTTCTCTATGGATTCCCAGGACATTTCACATAAATGTAACCATACAAAATGTGACCTTTTGTATCTGGCTTCTTTACTACTAGTACCTTTATAGTTTCATTTTAACATTTTACATTACATTCCTTCTGGAATTTACTTTGATAAAAGAAGTGGGGTTATATAGCTTGAATTTATTCCCCCAACTAGTCCCAACACTTTTAAAAATAATCTATCTTTCCTCTCATGAATTGGAAATGTCACCATTACCATTTACTAAAATCATGTGTATTTTAGTCTGCTCTGGATTCTCTATTTGATTCTGTTGGTCTCTCTACATTTTTCTGGAATGAAACTGTTTTTAATTCTTGTAACTTCAAAATGCAATAAAATATCTAATCTGATTGCCCCCCCAAATATCTTTCCATTCAGATAGTTTTCTTGTTTATTTCTACTAATGAACCCATTAAGATTTTCTAATGTTTACATTTTTTTGACATTTTGATTGAGATCACATTGAGTTTACAGATTAATTTAGCAAGAATTAATATTCCCTAATAGAGATTTTACATTTTCTTTATATAGGTCCTGTCTATTTCTGGTTATGTTTATTTTCAGGTATATTGGTGGTAGTGTTGCTGTTGTAAATGGGATCTTTCCTCCATTATATTTTCTAACCATTTGTCAATTTTGTACACTAATGGTAAAAAAGTAGCTGACCACTTTAATAAGTTCACTTATAATTTCTGTATCAGTCAGCTTTTGCTGCATAACAAAACACCCCAAAACATAGTGGCTCAAAACAACAAGCATGTGTTATTCCTCAAGACTCTGCAGATCAACTGGTGTCCTCGTCTAGGCCAGTTCAGTTTATCCCTGCAGTCAACTGGCACCTCAACTGGCCTAGGTAGTCTGGGATGGCTTCATGGGTCTGGGAGTTTGTTCTGTGTCAGTTTGGGTAATGTCAATGACTTGACACATGTGTCTCACCATCCAGCAAGCTAACCTAGGCTTAATTCACAGAGTAGTGGTCTCAGATTTCCTTAAAACATAAAAGAGGGCAAGTTCCAATGCACAAGCACTTTTCAAACTTGCTAATTTCCCAATGTTCTAAAGAAAGTCATATAGTTCAACTCAAATTCAAAGTGTGAAGAAATATACTCCACTCCTGAGAAGAGCTTCAAAATATCGTAGCCATTTTTGCATTTCCCACAACTTCCTAACAGTTCTTTTTACTCTTCAGGTTTCTCGTTATCCTTTGATACAATTACAAATAATAAACCTTTCTTACCTTAAGAGTGTCTTACTTAAGGTATGAAAGGTATCTCTTACCTTAAGAGATATCTCTTAAATTCTTTTCTTATTTAACTGTACTGGTTAGGATTTCCAGAACATTATTAAGGTATAATGTCTTCTTCCTTACTTTAATGGTAATTAAAGTATGATACTGGATCTTTATAATGGCAAAAAAAAATCTAGCTATTCATGATAGTAAGCCTTTCTGGTTTTTGTTTTGATTTTGTTTTGTTTTGTTTTGTTTTTTTGGCTGCATTGGGTCTTTGTTGCTGTGCGCGGGCTTTCTCTAGTTGTGGCGACTGGGGACTATTCTTTGTCGTGGTGTACGGGCTTCTCGTTGCAGTGGCTTCTCTTGTTGCGGAGCAGGGCTCCAGGCATGCAGGCTTCAGTAGTTGTGGCTTGCGGGCTTTAGAGCATAGGCTCAGTTGTGGCACACGGGCTTAGTTGCTCTGCAGCATGTGGGATCTTCCCAGACCAGGGCTCGAACCTGTGTCCCCTGCATTGGCAGGCAGATTCTTAACCACTGTGCCACCAGGGAAGTCCTGATTTTGTTTTGTTTAGTCAGAAATCAATTTTGCTAAATGGTATTTAAGTATCTATTGAGATGATTATATTGTTTTTCTCCTTTGATTTATTAATATAGTGTCATATTAATACAAATCCAAATAATGAACCATACTTGCATTTTTTTATTGGAATATAATTGCTTTACAATGTTGTGTTAATTTCTGCTGTATAACAAAGTGAATCAAAGTGAATCAGCTATACGTATACATATATCCCCATATCCCCTCCCTCTTAAGCCTCCCTCCCACCTTCCCTATCCCACCCCTCTAGATCGTCACAAAGCATCAAGCTGATCTCCCTGTGCTATGCAGCAGCTTCCCACTAGTCATCCATTTTACATTTGGTAGTGTATATATGTCAGTGCTACTCTCTCACTTCATCCCAGCTTCCCCTCCCCCACCTCAAGTCCTCAAGTCCGTTCTCTACATCTGTGTCTTTATTCCTGCCCTGCCACTAGGTTCATCAGTTCCATTTTTTTAGATTCCATGTATATGCGTTAGCATACGGTATTTGTCTTTCTCTTTCTGACTTACTTCACTCTGTATGACAGACTCTCAGTCCATCCACCTCATTACAAATAACTCAGTTTCGTTCCTTTTTATGGCTAAGTAATATTCCATTGTGTATATGTGCCTCATCTTCTTTATCCATTCATTTGCTGATTTAGGTTGCTTCCATGTCCTGGCTATTGTAAACAGTGCTACAATGAACACTGTGGTACATGTATCTTTTTGAATTATGGTTTTCTCAGGATATATGCTCAGTACCTACTTGCATTTCTGGCATGAGTTTGATTTGATGGGGGTGTGTTTTTTGTTACAGCTGGTAGAAAAATTATGTCTCTATGGATCTGTCTAATCTGGACATTTCATACAAATGGAATTGTACGATACAGGCATACCTCATTTTATTGTGCTTCACTTTATTGTGCTTCACAGATATTGTGTTTTTTATAAATTGAAGGTCTCTGCCAACCCTGCATCGAGCAAGTCTATTGATGCCATTTTTCCAACAGCACTATTTCTTAATTAAGGCTGTTTTTTCAATGTTTAATTGTTTTTTTTAGACATAATGCTATTGCACACTTATTAGACTACAGTACTGTGTAAACGTAATTTTTATGTGCACTGGGAAACCAAAAAATTCCTGTGACTCGCTTTATTGAGGTAGTCTGCAACTGAACCTGCAGTATCTCCAAGGTATGCCTGTATGTGGACTTTTGTGCATGGCTTCTTTCACTAAGCATGTTTTCAAGATTCCTCCACGTTGTATCATGTATCAGGACATCATTCCTTTTTTATGGCTGGATGATATCCCATTGTATGGCTATACCACACATAAATGATCTTGTGGCATCTACTAAGTTCATGCTTACATCATCCTTCTAGTTAGTAGAATTCTTGATATTCTGGTGTTAAAATATCCTTTCAATCCTGCGTCATGATAATTATTCTTTTAATGAATTGCAAGATTCAATTTGCTAGTATTTTATTTAGAATCTTGGTATCTTTTTATAAGTGAGCTTATTATTTTAAATTTCTTCTGCTTTTAAATTTAGTTCTGATGTGAGTTATAGCACAGGAAGAGTTGGATAAGGTAGGAAATATTTGTTCCTTAAAAGTTTCATAGAATCTAATCATAGAGTTATAGGATCTGGTTTCTTTTAGGAAGTAGATCTTTGGCTACCATTTCAGTTTCTTCTATGGATATTCGTTTATTCAATTTTTCTATTTCTTCTTGGGCCAGTCTAACAGACAAACAGTGAAGTTTATGAAACAGCTTGATGACATTTCACAAAGCAACACACAGGTCAAGAAATACAAAATTGCCAATATTCCAGAAATCCCAAAAGTGATTTCCCCTAATCACTACTCCTTTTCTTTTGAAAGATAATTATTACCTTAACTTCTGTGATAATTATTTCCTTGTTTCTCATTGTAGCTTTTCTCCTAAGCATGGAACCCTAAGCAGTATAGTTTGGTTTGACCTGTATTTAAACTTTATATAAATGGAATTATATAATATATATTCTTTTTTTTCTCATTAAACTTTTTTAATGGGTCTCAAATTCTGTGAGAGATTTTTTTGTTTTTCTTTTTTTGCAGTACGCGGGCCTCTCACTGTTGTGGCCTTTCCCGTTGCGGAGCACAGGCTCCGGACGCGCAGGCTCAGCGGCCATGCCTCACGGGCCCAGCCGCTCCGCGGCATGTGGGATCTTCCCGGACCAGGGCACGAACCCGTGTCCCCTGCATCGGCAGGCGGACTCTCAACCACTGCGCCACCAGGGAAGCCCTCTGTGAGAGATTTTTGGTCAAGTTGTTTCCATTAAAAAATACTGATTTTAAAAACTAATAACTTAAAACTGCCACAAACAAAACTAATGGTCCACAAAACATTCTCCTTTCCTTCTGAAGGTTTTACAATGCATTGTTATCATTAACCAGTCTTTTGCTATTAAACTTAAATGGCCAATTGAGACAAATAGTTCTGAGACCGTTCTTCCACCACCGATTAAGACTGAGGTGGCAGGTATTGAGGATAATATTCATTTAGCCTTCTGAGCTTTCTGCGTAGACTTGGTGACCTTGCCACCTCCAGCTGCCTTCTTGTCCACTGCTTTGATGACACCCACAGCAACCGTCTGTCTCATGTCATGAACAGCACAACAGCCCAGAGGAGGATAGTCAGAGAAGCTCTCAACACACATGGGTTTGCCAGGAACCATGTCAACGATGGCAGCATCACCAGATTTCAAGAATTTGGGGCCATCTTCCAGCTTTTTCCCAGAATTACGCTCAATCTTCTCCTTCAGCTCAGCGAACTTGCAAGCAATGTGAGCTGTGTGACAATCCAGCACACGTGCACATCCAGCACTGCTTTGGCCTGGATGGTTCAAGATAATCACCTGAACTGTGAAGACAGCTGCTTCCATTGGTGGGTCATTTTTGCTGTCACCAGCCACATTGTCATGACGACCATCTTTGACAGACACATTCTTGACATTGAAGCCCACGTTGTCCCCAGGAAGGGCTTCACTCAAAGCTTCATGGTGCATTTCAACAGACTTCACTTCAGTTGTCACTTTGACTGGAGCAAAGGTGACCACCATGCCATGTTTGAGAACACCAGTCTGCACTTGACCCACAGGGACAGTGCCAATACCACCAATTTTTTAGACGTCCTGGAGGGGCAAACACAAGGGTTTGTCAGTTGGGCGAGTTGGTGGCAGGATGCAATCCAGAGCTTCAAGCAGTGTGGTTCTACTGGCATTGCCATCTTTACGGGTGATTTTCCACCCCTTGAATGAAGGCATGTTAGCACTTGGCTCCAGCATGTTGGAATGGTTGAATGTTGACACCATTCCTGCCAGAAATTAGCACAAATGCTACTGTGTCGGGTTTGCAGCCAATTTTTTAATGTAGGTGCTGACTTCCTTAACAATTTCCTCCTATCTCTTCTGGCTGTAGGGTGGCTCAGTGGAATCCATTTTGTTAACTCCAACAATTAGTTGTTTCACACCCAGAATGTAGGCCAGAAGGGCATGCTCACGGGTCTGCCCATTCTTGGAAATACCTGCTTCGAATTCACCAACACCAGCAGCAACAATCGAGACATCACAGTCAGCCTGGCATGTGCCTGTAATCATGTTTTTGATGAAGTCTCTGTGTTCTGGGGCATCAATGATGGTCACATAGTACTTGCTGGTCTTGAATTTCCATAGGGAGATATCAATGCTGATACCACGCTCGCGTTCAGCTTTCAGTTTGTCCAAGACCCAGGCATACTTGAAGGAGCCCTTTCCCATCTCGGCAGCCTCCTTCTCAAACTTTTCAATGGTTCTCTTGTCTATCCCATCACATGTGTAGAGCAGATGGCCAGTAGTGGTAGACTTCCCCGAATCTATGTGTCCAATGACAACGATGTTGATGTGGGTCTTCTCCTTTCCCGTTTTTGCTTAGGTTTTGCTTAGGTTTTTAGGACACCCGTGTCCTGGTGGCAAACCCGTTGGGAAAAAAGCTAATATATATTCTTGTGGATCTGGCCTCTTCTACTCAACAATATGTTTTTAAGATTCACCCAGGGGCTTCCCTGGTGGCGCAGTGGTTGAGAGTCCGCCTGCCGATGCAGGGGACACGGGTTTGTGCCCCGGTCCGGGAAGATCCCACATGCCATGGAGCGGCTAGGCTCGTGAGCGGTGGCCGCTGAGCCTGCACGTCCAGAGCCTGTGCTCTGCAACGGGAGAGGCCACAACAGTGAGAGGCCCATGTACCCAAAAAAAAAAAAGAACATGTACACATATTTTTATTGGGTATATTCTTATAAATGGCATTGCTGGGTAAAAATTTATATGTACCTTCAACTTTATTAAATACTATAAAAAATTTTCCAAAGTGTTGTACCAATCTGCAGTCTTCCAGCACCATATAAGAGTATCTGCTGTCCACATCCTCACCAACACCTGGGAGTGCTGGTCTTTTAATTTTAGCCATTCTGGTGGGTATATAATGATGTCTGGTTATAGTTTTTATTTGCATTTCTCTAATTATTAGGGATGTTAAGTATCTTTTCATATGTTTATTTTCCATTGGATATCCTTTTTTTTCCCCAGAAGCATCTGTTCAAATCTTTTGCCCATTTTTCTTCTGGGTTGACTGTCATTTTCTTATTGGTTTATAGGATTTCTTTATGTATTTCATACATGAGCTCTTTGTAGGTTATAGGTTTGCAAATATTTTCTGCATATTCTGTATCCTTTAATAAATGGAAAGTATTTATACCAATGTTAAATTAATCTCAAATTTATCAGTCTTTTTCTTTATGATCAGTTCTTTTTGTCTCCTATTTTAAAAGTCTTTCCTTGCCTTTAATGAGGTTTTAAATTTTAATGTACTCAAATGATCTTTTTCTTTATGATTAGTACTTATTAAAAATCTTTTCTTATCTTGAAGTCATGAAGCTCTTCTTCCTTTAGAAGCTTTATTTAGCCTTTTACATTTAAGTCTATGATACATCTAGATTGAATTTTTTAATGTACCGAGTTTTCCATTTTTAATATTTGGTTAAACAAAATACATCTTTTGTAAACAAACTCAACACAAGGCCAACAAAAAGAAAAGCATGAAAAACAAAACGCCCAGCGTTGCCCCTTACTGGGCATCAGGGTCAGGCTTGCCCCCTTCCTTAAAGGAAGTGGGGCTTTTTGCCCTTGGGCATCAGCATGGGTCCCTGTTCCTAAGCACCAGAATTGGATATGAACAGAGAAACCAGCCCTGAAATGTTTAATTAAGCATCTTTGCATATCCCTTTGGCTCATGGACTGCAAGTGCATGGGGATGGAATGAATTTTCATGTATAGTATGAGGTAGGTGTCAAGTTTCTCCACATAATTTATTCAATGTTCCCAGCACCATTTATTGAAAAGATTATCTTTTCTTTAATGCTTTGCAGTGTCTCTTTTGTCATAAATAAAATATCCACATAGGCATGGATCTTCTTATGGATTTATACTCTATTTCATTGGTTGGTATGTCCATCCTTGTGACACAATTATTTATAATACATGTAACGGACAGTAGAGTAAGTCCTCCCACTTTGTTTTTCTTCAAGATTGTGTGGGTTATTCTAGGCCCTTTGCATTTCCATATTATCAAGTTTCAAAAAAGAATTTTGGCTAGATTTTGTTGGCTACCAATTTTTTTTAAAACCCTCTATTTGATCTTCTAAATAATCATTTGAATATTATTTCTTGGTTTCATGAGTTACACATCAGCAAACATATATAGTGTGGCTGCCTTAGGTAAAGTAATTGACCAGGTTCAAAAATATCTCTGATATGAGCTGAATCGCTCATTTTAACAAAATATGTTGCCTTAGGAAACTGCCTTCTTATGAGAGTCATTCCTATAGAAGCACTTTAAATTCCTTCCTCTCAGTAAACCCAGTAGTAATTGTCCTCTCTTTCCAGTCTCCAGAGGATGACATAAATAGCTGTAGAACTAGAAAGAAAAATGAGTAAAAGGATACAAATCATTTACAGAGTAAGACTTTACAGGTGCAAAATGTAGCTACAAAATTCTTATTCAAAGTATGACAGTTCTCAGTCCAGAGACTTATTTGCTTGGGTTCTCAATTCTTTCATCCATTTCCTCTTTTCACCCTTGTCTTTCTCTTCTTGCCTCCAATATTTTCTTCACCCCAAGGCTTTTCTCCTTAACTACCCCTGTTGCTTGCCCTCCAGCTCTTTGTATCTGTGTATCGGCAGAAGCACAGAGGCTCTCTCTTCTAACTATTAAAGGCAGGCCTGACTTCTCAAGATTATCTTCCCAAGTCACTCAACAAATCTCAAGAGCTGTTGCATATTTGAGAGTACATACCTGGGAAGCAGTTCCCCAGAAAGCTACATGGCAGTCTTGCTAAGTACTTCACAGTTCTGAGTCCCATTTTAAACAGGAGTGAAAAACAGCCTGAAGTTCAAGGGCAGAGCTGGAATTACAGTTCAGAACTTTTGGCTGGTCTGCTATGCTACTGACTAACCCGCCTGGTTATTAATGGTATCACAAATCATGCCTCAGTCTAGGTGAGCTTGTAAAGGAAGCACCAACCACTGTGGTAACCATTTACCTCTTTATGAGATGCTTTTTTCTTGCTTAACTAAGGCTTACCGTATCAACCTTGAAAAGTTTGGAAAAGTATTGAGAATCTAAACACCAGCCATAATCTTACCAGTTAGACAGTATTACCCTCATTGCTTTGGCATATACTTCCAGGCTTTCTTAATGCATAGCTGATATTATACATAATTTTATTTTCTGCCTAAAATTACATCAAAAGCAGGTTTCTATGTCTTTACATTTTTAATATTAATAAATGGCTGTAAAATATTCCTTTGAATCGTAAAGAAGTGAACAGTATCCCTTTTATTAGATTGTAACTTATTTCCAATTTCATCACAATTGTAAATAACATTGATGTGAAAAACCTCATGAATGACTCTTTGTCTGTATTTTGGGTTATTTCCATAGGCAAAATATGTATCTGATAAAGAACTTGTATCCAGAATTTTTTATTTTTGGTCACGCCATGCAGCTTGTGGGATCTTACTTCCCCGACCAGGGATTGAACCCAGGCCCTGGCAGTGAAAGCGCCGAGTCCTAACCACTGGACCTCCAGGGAATTCCCTATCCAGAATATTTTTTTAAACTCTTACAAATCAATAATAAAGACCAAACAACCCATTTTTAAAAAACTGAAGTATGGTTGATGTACAATATTATATAATTACTGGTGTACAATATTCACACTTTTAAAAGGTTATATCCCATTTATAGTATTATAAAATATTGGCTATATTCCCCATGTTGCACAATATATACACTTATAGCTTATTTTATACCTAGTAGTTTGCACCTCTTAATCCCCTACCCCTATATTGCCCCTTCCCCCTTCCCTCTCCCTAATGGTAGCCACTAATTCGTTCCCTATAACCGTGAGTCTGCTTCTTTTTTGTTATATTCACTAGTTTGTTGTTGTTGGGTTTGTTTTTTTTTTTCCGGCACGCGGGCCTCTCACTGTTGTGGCCTCTCCCGTCGCGGAGCAACAGGCTCCGGATGCGCAGGCTCAGCGGCCATGGCTCACGGGCACAGCCGCTCCGTGGCATGTGGGATCTTCCCGGACCGGGGCACGAACCCGTGTCCCCTGCATCGGCAGGCGGACTCTCAACGACTGCGCCACTAGGGAAGCCCTGTTGTATTTTTTTTTAATAAACTTTATTTATTTATTTTATTTTGGGGGGCTGCATTGGGTCTTCATTGTTGCGCGTGGGCTTTCTCTAGTTGTGGCGACCGGGGGCTACTCTTCGTTGTGGTGCACAGGCTTCTCATTTGTGGTGGCTTCTCTTGTTGCAGTGCTCTAGGTGCATGGGCTTCAGTAACTATGGCTCCCGGGCTGTAGAGGGCAGGCTCAGTAGTTGTGGGGCATGGGCTTAGTTGCTCCGCAGCATGTGGAATTTTCCCGGACCAGGGATCGAACCCGTGTCCCCTGCATTGGCAGGCGGATTCTCAACCACTGCACCACCAAGGAAGTCCCTGTTGTACTTTTTAGATTCTACATGTAAATGACATCATACAGTATTTGTCTTTCTCTGTCTCACTTATTTGAGTTAGCATAATACCCTCCAAGTCCATCCATGTTGCTACAAATGGCAAAATTTCATTCTTTTTATGACTGAGTAGTATTCCATTGTGTATGTATACCACATCTTTTTCATCCATTTAACTGTCGATGGATACTTAGGTTGCTTCCATATCTTGGCAATTGTAAATAATGCTGCTATGAACTTTGGGGTGCGTGTATCTTTTCGAATTAGTGTTTTTGTTTCTTCAGATGTATACCCTTGGAATGGAATTGCTGGGTCATATGGTAGTTCTGTTTTTAGTTTCTTGAGAAACCTCCATACTGTTTTCCACACTGGCTGCACCAATTTACATTCCTACCAACGGTGTACAAGGGCTCCCTTTTCTCCACATACTTGCCAACATTTGTTACTTGTGTTCTTTTTTTTTTAATTGAAATATAGTTGATTTACAGTGTCATGTTAGTTTCAGGTTTACAGCACAGTGATTCATATATATACTTTTTCAGATTCTTTTCACTTATAGGTTATTACAAATATAGAGTATAGTTCCCTGTGCTATACAGTAGGTCCTTGCTGGTTATGTATTTTATATATAGTAGTGTGTATATGTTAATCCCAAACTCCTAATTTATCCCTCCCCCTTTGGTAACCATAAGTTTGTTTTCTATGTCTGTGAGTCTCTTTCTATTTTGTAAATAAGTTCACTTATAGTTTATTTTAGATTCCATATGTAAGTGATATCATATGATATCTGTCTTTCTCTGTCTGGCTTATTTCACTTAGTATGATAATCTCTAAGTCTATTCATGTTGCTGCAGATGGCATTATTTCATTCTTATTTTGGCTCAGTAATATTCCATTGTATACATATACCACATCTTCTTTATCCATCCCTCTGTCAATGGACATTTAGGTTGCTTCTGTGTCTTGGCTATTGTAAATAGTGCTGCAGTGAACACTGGGTGCATGTATCTTTTTGAATTATGGTTTTCTCTGGATATATGCCCAGGAGTGAGATTGCAGGATCATATGGCAGCTCTATTTTTAGTTTTTTAAGAAACCTCCATACTATTCTCCATATTGTCTACACCAAATTACTTTCCCACTAACAGTGTAGGAGGGCTCCTTTTTCTCCACACCCACTCCAGCATTTATTATTTATAGACTTTTTGGTGATGGTCATTCTGACTGGAGTGAGGTGATACCTCATTGTAGTTTTGATTTGCATTTCTCTAATTAGCAATGCTAAGCATTTTTTTCATGTGCCTGTTGGCCATCTGTATGTCTTCTTTGGAAAAATGTCTGTTTAGATCCTGTGCCCATTTTTGTCTGAGTTGTTTGTTTTTTTGATATTGAGTTGTATGAGTTCTTTCTATATTTTGGAATTTAATCCCTTGTCAGTCATATCATTTGCAAGCATTTTCTCCCATTCTGTAGGTTGTCTTTTCTTTTTGTTTATGGTTTCCTTTGCTGTATTTATTTGCATTCTTTTTGATGATAGCCATTCTGACAGGCAAACAACCCAATTTTTAAATGGGAAAGAAAGTGGACAATTTACCAAAGAAGATATACTCAAGAGAAATAAGCACATGAAAATATACTTAACAACGTTAGTCATCTGGGAAACACAAATTAAAAGGACAATGAAGTAATACTACACATCTACTTGAATGGCTAAAATTTTTTTAACTGACAGTGCAAAGTGTTGACAATGATAAGGAGCAACTGGAATTCTCATATTTGCTGATGGGAATGAAAATGATGCAGTCCCTTTGGAAAATAGTTTATCAGTGTTTTATAAAGTTAAATTACACTTACCATACAACTCAGCAATTGTCTTCCTAGAAATGAAATAAAATTCTACTCCCCAAAAAAAGGAAAATATATGTCCACACAAAGACCTATATGTGAATATTCATAGCACTTAATTCATAATAACCCAAAACAAAACAATGCAAATGTTCATCAACTGGTAAATGGGTAAACAAACAATTGTGATCTATCTATACAATGCAATATTTCTCAGGAATAAAAATGAGTGAGTTATTGATACCTGCAACAATACAGATAAATCTCAAATGAAATATGCTATGAAGCCAGACACAAAAGACTACTATATGATTTCATTTATATGACATTCTAGAAAAGGCAAAACTATAGTGACAGAAAGAAACTTTTTGAGGTAGTGGAAATGTCTTGATTGTTGTGATGGTTACATGACTGTACATTTGTTAAAACACATTAAATTTGTGTGCTTAAAATGAGTGAATTTTTCTTGTATGTAAATTACATCTCAATAAGCAGATTTTTAAAATAAGGAATGATTCTGAGTTGTTGTTGTTTTTCACTTGGGCAGCTGACCTGAAGTAGAACCCGAGAACACATGGGGAAATTCAGAAAGAGAAGTGGGACTTGAGGGATGCGGAGGATGGTATCAGGATAATGACTTCTGGTTTTGGACGTGTTAATGAGGTTGAGTTAATGAGGGCACAGAGAGAGAAAAGAGACATATAGAAATGAGAAGGAAAAAAAACTCATATGCAGTAAGAAAGAAAGCATAAAATTGAGAAAAGGAAAGATGATTATTGTACATAGGCTTTTCTGTGTTGCCTGTTCTTGTCTCAATTTAATTTCTTTTTTTCCCTCTTTATTCTCTTGGTGTTTCCTTTTCTCAGGGGTTCTTACACAACACGTGTGACCATCTGTGCTTCCAAAGTCTCCCTCTAAACAGACCACACACACATCAACAATAACACAACCAAATGAGAACAATAGGTGGACAAAGTAAAGCAAAAAACTCCAAGAAGCTAAAGATGTTTAGCCCCTGCCCTAACGTGCCCTAACGTGGTAGGGAGGGTTCACTGTTGGTCCTTCACATTCTACAGGGAGAAGCCACAGAAAAGTACCAGGTTATTTGCCTTGAGTTTAAACAGTGGAATAGGAAAAGAGCTTTAATAACTCCATTAGGACCTGGACCAAGGACTTTTCCTATGGGTTTGTTGTGAATAATTAAAGGTTAATGATGGCATTTTTCTTTCAACCTGGCGGAGGCAACCACACCAGTCATGATCCTAATTGAATCCAACTGGGAAACTCCAAAAATTTTCAATAACAAATTTGCCATGGCTCTGGGCCTGTCATTCTGTATCCACGAAAGGCAATGAAGCTGTATTTTTATTTCCATCCTATAGTTGAGGAAATTAAAATTTAGAAAAGCAATGGAATCTACCCACTCCCTCATTAAAAAGGACCAAAGGACAGATGTTCAGGGCAGTTTGGCATTTTGTTTTTAGGAAAGGCAGACAAGAGCTTCTCGGGCTATTGAGGCCTGGGTTCTCCACGAGTTGTCAGGAGAGCGCTTAGATCCTATCCACCTTCTCTGGACCAGGTTTGTGGACTGCTATCACATTAGTAGCCATGGCTCAGAGAAGGACAGGGTAGGACTATTTGGGGTCATCGAGATCTTCTGAGAGAGCTGATGAACAGAGCGGCTTGGCTTCTGCCCCAAACACACATCAGGATGCTTCTCACTCCAACAACTTTACTCCACTTCATACAATATCACATGGCTAGAGAGTGTGCGAGCCAGGGGGTGAGCCCAAATTCTGTCTAACTGCAAAGCCTTGCTCTCAGCCTTCATACTCTGCTGCCTCCTATCCTTCTCGAAAATCTCCAGTATAGGTATTATTATAGGTAAAAAAGAAAAAGGAAGAAAAGAAGAAGGGAGAGAGGGAAGGGAGGGAGGGGGATGCCCTCTACTTCTGTTTCCATATGTTTTCATAAAGAACCTTCCAGTCCGCTTTTTAGAGGAGAGCACTATCTCCCACCCCTGTCACTCATTCTCCCCAAGGAAGGAGCCATTTGCCAGAATGGTATTAGGAGAAAGGTCACTCTTACATGCAGCAGCAAATGTTTAGTAATTGGCTTTGGGATGGGGGAAGAGCCCTGACTTGCAGCACAGGCCAGTTCCCATGGTGTAAACACCTCCACCATGGCTGATTTCAAGCTACTGAAGTAACGTAAACCAGTTTGCAAAATTCCTGAAAATTGAGCACTCAGCTCCCATGAGCTGTTATGTGGGGCAGCAGCACATCAACACCCACGTAACATGGTTATGTGGGCCTCAGCTCCCTGCTGTTAACAGACCCCAGATCTCCTCCTCTGTTGCTCCATTGCTTCCACTTCTTCCTGAAAAGCATCACCTGTTTCCCTGGGGCACCTAACTCTTTAAGGAGTTTGGGACTTGGAGAAGTTCAGCCTTTCTCTCTCTCCTTCTCGCTCTCGCTCTCTCTCACACCCACACACATACATACACACAATTAAAGAAAAGAAAAGAAAGAAATGTTATTTTTAGCATTTTCTGCTTTCTACCCTACAACACAGACTTCACCTGATGAAGGAACACCAAGGCCAGGCTATCTGCCTTGAAAAGGAGAAGGGAAAACCTAATATAGCATGAACAAAACCCAGTTCATAGAAACTTCACTCTCTGCTGCTCTGTCCTCCACAAGGAAGGGACAAGGACAGTCTTCAGTCTGCGTCCCTGTCCTAAATGAGTTCCCAGTGCTGGGTAACATCTTTGTAAGACTCCAGCCTGGACTCTGAGCACATTTCTGACCTCCCCCTTTTGGAGGCTTTTCTCCTTTCAGGTTTACCATCCCACAAGCCCTGGATCTTTCTTGTCTGTTGAGGCTGGGCCCTGGGCTGGGGGTTCAGGGCAGATATGTGAGAGCATCATGATTGACAGCCCCATCCAGATCCCATGGAATGGGGGTTAACTTTCTCCGAAGGAGGGGAGTATACTGTTTCCAGAAGGAAAGAAGTATGACGTGAGGACCAAAGGCATCCACCACAGGACTTCAGGCATAAATGAGTTGATAGAATATAAGCATCTACTCCCAATAATCAAAGCCGGGGAAGCACAAGAAAATCAGACAGTGGGGCTTCAGTGAGGGAAAGTGACTGAGACCTCTCAAAGCACTAAAGCCTTCTTCAGAGCCTGCATCCAGGTACAAACCCAGTTCAGCCAGCCTACTGTCCACAGTGTGTCCACCGCTGGGCCCACTGCTACTCCTGGAGATACAGGCTTTCCCAAACATCAGCACTTTATTTCCTGGGACCCAGGCAGGGTTGAAAGGCTGGCTGGGCTCCCATCGAACTTATGTTGTCTACTCAGTTCCTGAGCATGGGAGAGTGCTTATGTTGGGCCAGATCCCTGGGCTGGGACCTAATTTGTGCTGAGATGCCCTAGAAGGCAAACGTGGTTCAACCTGAGCCCAACCAATAGCCAGGCCCCCACGTCCAGAGGTGCTTGAGTCAGTTGGTAGCACGCTGGGCCTGCTCCAGGTCTGAGTTCAAAACCACAGCAGTTTTCTCCTTGGAGTTTCTGGGGCTTATTCACAATGCCCCCTGCTGACCATTTCTGGTTAACCTTGTGTCTTCTGGATCTCTGGTCAATTTGGTTCATGAAACTAATCCAGGGCCCTCTAGAGTGACAAGGTGAAGTCAAATAATAGATGTGAAGATGCTTTGGAGAACTGAAAAAGGAAGTCTATATAAATGCAATGGATCATTATTGTAAAGCCAAGATTGAGGTGGACAGAAGTAAACGCTTCCCTTGTCTTCAAAACTTGCCTTCTCCTGTATACATTTTCAGTAGCATATTATTTCAGTGGAAAGAAATCAATTGTAATGGACTGAATTGTTTTTCCCCAAAATTTGTATGTTGAAGTACTAACCCCCATTTCTTCATAATGTGACTGTATTTGGAGAAGGACCTTTAAAGTGGTAGTGAAGTAAAATGGGGTCATTAGGGTGGGCTCTGATTCAGTATGACTGGTATCCTTACAAGAAGAAGAAATTAAGATGTAGACACAAACAGAGGGAAGACCATGAGAAGACACAGAGAGAAGGCAGCCATCTACATGCTGAAGAGAAAGGCCTCAGGTGAAACCAATCTTGCTCATGTCTGGATCTCAGACTTTGAGCCTCCAGAACTGTAAGAAAAATTTCTATTGTTCAAGCCACCTAGTCTGTGGGTGTTGGGCTGCACCCCACAGGCCTGTAAGCCCTGTACTCGCCCAGCCTCAAAACTGAAGAAGAGCCTGGAGTTAATGGCTGAGACATCAATGGTTTAATGGATGGGGGAGCTTACACATATGAAGCAAGGTCCTGGAGCGACACCCCTGCGTCTGTGGCAGATGGCGGGCAGGACGTGGCGGCAGTCTTCGCTCCCAGGGGAAGAGGGAGATTACCAATTACAGGAGGAATTGACATCTGGTTCACTCACTGGTTGCCAGGGAAACCAGCAGAGTGGTGCACCCCTCACAACCCCTTTGACAAACTATCATAGTGGAGATAGTTCTGATTTAAAGATTAGAATAATCACTAGCTGGGGCCAGAGGCAAGTACATACGCACTTACTGATTAGGCTCTATGATTAAGGGGGAAGGTCAGTCATGTGAGTAGGGTGTGGGTGAAGCAGGGACTGGTCAAGCAGGGGATGTACAGAGAGCAAGAGAACAGCCATCTTGGGTGGCCCAACCTTACAGTGGTAATTGTTAAGGCAGCTCTAGCAAACTGATACATCAGTCTATGATATATTTGAGCCCAGCTATTATAACTAAGTTTTACTGTACCTAAAACAAGGCCCTGACTCAGAAATTCATAACCTAGAAGGAAGAGATAGGCAAATACAATTAATTATTATGGGTGTTATTAACAATGCTACCTACTGTATGCCAGATACTTTACCTATGTTGTCTTTAATACTCACAAGAATCCTAAAATATTGTACAGATGAGAAAGTAAAGGCACAGAGAGGCTTAGAACTTGCTCAAGGTCATAGAGTTATTATCAAGACAATAATTGAATATATGTTCATCTGACTCAAAAATCTGCTTTATCCCCCACTAGGCCCACTGTCTCTGCACAGAAGGCAGTGGGAACATGAACGGAGCAGTAGGGAGGGTGAGAAGATGATCATGGTAGACATTGGTGGTCTATTTTCTTTTCCTGGTAACAGCGTCTTCTCTTTTATTGGAGAATGGCTCCTCAACAAAGGGAGTACCCATCTTCCCTCCCCAGGTCCAGAGGGATGGTCCAAGGTCTGGCCAATCATAACTTTATCCCTCCATCCACAGGTCAATGACTGTGCATATGTCTGCAGCCATGCTAACCTTAGTTTTTCCCATAATTTTTATAAGCTAAAACTAGGAGAAAGAAATTTTTGCTCTCCCCTGAGATGTCTAAACTGTATATAAGCCTGGAGCACATTTTCCCCAAGCAAGAGAAAATGAGATAAACTCATAACAAGAAACCAAAGTTTGTGTGTGTGTGTGTGTGTGTGTGTGTGTGTGTGTAGACAGAGACAGAGACAGAGCTAACAGCACCATTCAAGTGTTTGGATCCAGCCATTCCTGAGGCTGACTCCAACCAGTCGTCACGTATATGAGTTAATACATCCCCCCTTTTAAACTGAAGTTTGTGGTGGGTTTCTGTCACTTAAAAGCAAGTTTTGAGAAATATAATATTGGTAAAAAAAAAAAATCTTCATAGATGAGGTAACCCAAGAAAGAAGGGACAAGAAAGACAAGAAGAGAAGAGAGACTGAGGCCAAGATGCATAATAACAGCTACATTTGGGGAACTGCAGACAGCTCAGTATGGCTAGAGCTGAGACATGTGGAGGGGTGGAGAGATAGACAAGGCCTTAGTGCCCTGCTGAGATAATTTGGTCTCTATATGAGGTCAACGTGGAGCCACCCTGGAGTTGTTTTTTTTTTTTTTTTGAATTTTTGAACTTTATTTTATTTATTTATTTTTTATACAGCAGGTTCTTATTAGTTATCTATTTTATACATATTAGTGTATATATGTCAATCCCAATCTCCCAATTCATCCCACCACATTCCCCCCTTGGTGTCCATATGTTTGTTCTCTACATCTGTGTCTCTATTTCTGCCTTGCAAACTGGTTCATCTGTACAATTTTTTTGGATTCCACATATATGCGTTAATATGCAATATTTGTTTTTCTCTTTCTGACTTACTTCACTCTGTATGACAGTCTCTAGATCCATCCACATCTCTACAAATGACCCAATTTCATTCCTTTTTATGGCTGAGTAATATTCCATTGTATATATGTACCACATCTTCTTTATCCAAGACCTGTACTCAGAAAACTATAAGACACTGATGAGAGAAATCAAAGATGACACAAACAGTTGGAGAGATATACCATGTTCTTGGATTGGAAGAATCAATATTGTGCAAATGACTATAATACCCAAAGCAATCTACAGCTTCAATGCAATCCCTATCAAATCACCAGTGGCATTTTTTACATAACTAGAACAAAAAATCTTAAAATTTTTATGGAGACACAAAAGACCCCAAATAGCCAAAGCAATCTTGAGAAAGAAAAATGGAGCTGGAGGAATAAGACTCCCTGACTTCAGACTATACTACAAAGCTACAGTAATCAAGACAATATGGTACTGACACAAAAACAGAAATATAGATCAATGGAACAGGATAGAAAACCCAAAGATAAACCCACACACCTATGGTCAACTAATCTATGACAAAGGAGGTAAGGATATACAATGGAGAAAAGACAGTCTCTTCAATAAGTGGTGCTGGGAAAACTGGACAGCTACATGTAAAAGAATGAAATTAAAACAATCTCTAATACCATACACAAAAATAAACTCAAAATGAATTAAAGACCTAAATGTAAAACCAGACACTATAAAACTCTTAAAGGAAAACATAGGAAGAACACTCTTTGACATAAATCACAACAAGATCTTTTTTGATCCACCTCCTAGAGTAATGGAAATAAACACAAAAATAAACAAATGGGACCTAATGAAACGTAAAAGCTCTTGCACAACAAAGGAAACCACAACCAAGACGAAAAGACTACCCTCAGAATGGGAGAAAATATTTGCAAACAAATCAACGGACAAAGGATTAATCTCCAAAATATATAAATAGGTCATGCAGCTCAATATTAAAAAAACAAACAACCCAATCAAAAAATGGGCAGAAGACCTAAATACACATTTCTCCAAAGAAGACATACAGATGGCCAAGAAGCACATGAAAAGCTGCTCAACATCACTGATTATTAGAGAAATGCAAATCAAAACTACAATAAGGTATCACCTCACACCGGTTAGAATGGGCATCTTCAGAAAATCTACAAACAACAAATTCTGGAGAGGGTGTGGAGAAAAGGGAACCCTCTTGCACTGTTGGTGGGAATGTAAATTGATACAGCCACTATGGAGAAGAGTATGGAGGTTCCTTTAAAAACTAAAAATAGAATTACCATATGACCCAGCAGTCTCACTACTGGGCATATACCCAGAGAAAACCATAATTCAAAAAGATACATGCATCCCAATGTTCACTGCAGCACTATTTGCAATAGCTAGGTCATGGAAGCAATCTAAAGGCCCACCCTGGAGTTTTCAGCAGTGGTATGCTGTGATCAAACTTGTTTCAGAAGGTCACTCGGGAGATAAACGTAAGAGAGAACACAGCAGTAGGCAGTTTCAACAGGAGGCTGCGCCAGGAATCCAGGAGAGAGGTCAGGATGGAAAATGACTCCCAAGTTCTTGGCTTTGCCATTGGCTGGAGGGAAGGGCAGGAACAAAAAGAATTGCATTTTCATCACTGCAAGGTTGAAGTATGTGCCAGACCTTGAAATGGAATTGTCCAGTATGTATATTAAAAGAGATGCCTGAATTGGAAAATTTTTTAGAGTTCTGAGTCATCAACTCAACTATTTACTACATGCTTACTACTGGTCAAGCAGTGTGCTGAGAAGAATACAGTCAGATTTATGCTGCCCCAGGATTACACTCCAGCGAAGGCAAAACAGATAATAAACAGACAAAGAAATAGGTAAGTGCCTGGTAAACAATAAAGCATCATTGTGTGATAGAGATGACGTAGAGCAGGGGCTTCATTAACTTAGGTGATTGGCTGCTAGGAAATGCAGAAGCCCCAAGGGTGGAGGAGGCTGCCACAAAATGAATGTTCCCAAATTCATGCAAATATGAACATGCCCGGTAAAAAATCCATCCATTTGGTAAAGTTGCCTTCTTTACCTGGCTATGCCCTCAACGTTGGCCATGATGTGACAAGAGGCTTCAGGGCAGAAAACTGAGGCTAGTGCTTGGGGAACTCCCATCAATTCCTCTTTGTTTATCCAGCGGCTTTCATCCCGCATTCCCAACACCCATCCTGGCATCTGCCCTGTAATTGGCAGGCCTGGCTCATTGGCACAAGCAGGTGGTATCTGATCATTATCCCTCCATCATAAATAAGGGCAACAAAGGCCAAGGTTTACAGGGCATCAGACAAAATTATTTTGTGAGTCAAAGGATCTTATTTTGAGTTGAACCAGAAATACTTGCTGTCTGTTCCTTTCTTTTATAATTGTTTCCTCTTTGAACGCAAGCATCTAACAACTTGGTTTCTCTTCAAGGACCCTGAAGCCATGTTGCTTTATCCCACCTACTCCAGGTCTGCTACTCAAGCCAATCAGTGTTTCTCCCAGAACATTCTTTAAATTGAAGTGTTACTTAAAATTCAAAATACATTACAATTTGTTTCTTTTTTTAGGGGCTCTTGTATAATGGCACAAAATTCATGAAGTAGTTAAGGTGAATTCCTGTGTTTTTAGATTGCCTGGGCAGGGGTTTTGGTTTGGGTTGTTTCCTCAAAAGCTGGGAAGTTCAGGTCACCATCTGGGGGGCTGATTGTTTGGGGCTGTGTTGAAATGATGGTATTACCTTGGAAGCCTGGTCAGTGTAATAAACAATTTCTCTTTCTTGAGGAAATGTTTATGCAAACTAAAGAGGACTGCCATGAGATCATTTTGAATAATCTCATGGAGTTTATGCATAAGATAAAAATCAGGCAGCCTTAGGGACTTCTGGCTATGGCTGTGTGAAGAGGTTGGTGAATCTTCTTGGCAAAAACAAAAGAAGTATAAAACTGGATTAAATTATTTAAAAAATAAAATAAAGTGTTAGGGCTCTGGAAATTGACCACAGGCAGAAAACAAACTAGGAAACATTTATTCTTGAAAAATTACTAGACCTTCAGATAGGAACAGTGGAAATCTATAGCTGTAATAGTTATCTACTGCTGTGTAACAAATTACTCCAAAATGTAGCTGCTTAAAACAACAAGCATTTATCATCTCACAGTTTCTGTGCATCGGGAATCCAGGAGTGGTATAGCTGGGTACCTCCGGTTCAAGGTCTCTCATGTGGCTGTAGTCAAGCTGTTGGTAGGGCTGCAGTCTTACCTGAAAACTCAACTAAGAGAGGATCTGCTTTCAAGCTTATTCAGGTGGCAGCTGGCTGGCTTCAGTTCCTTGCTGGTCATTGGCTGGAGGCCTTTCCTGACCACATGAAGTTCTCCATAGGGTTGCCTAACCTCATGTCACCTGGCTTACCCCAGAGAGAGTGATTTGAGAGAGGAAGAAAGGGAGAACCCAAGCTGAAAGCTGCACTTTTTTTTTTTTTCAAGATATAAATTTTACTAATTATTCAACTTTTTTAGAGAAATAAAATTCTGATCTGTGTTTAGAAACATCAAAGAATTTAACAATTTACCTCCTGGTTTAAGCAAAACACACTTGTAAACCAACATATGCAGCCTAGTTCGACTCAAGAGTAGCTTAGAAGGCATTTTTGTTAGTCAAAAGTCCCAAGCACTTTAATTCTGCCTCTGCACTGGTTACATCTCCAGAATGTCTTCCTAATTTTTTTTTTTGTATTGAGATAAGATTCACATAACATAAAATTAACCCTTAACCATTTTATTTTGTTGTTGTTGTTAAAATATTTATTTATTTATTTATTTAATGTACAGTTGATTTCCAATATTATTTTAGTTTCAGGTATACAACATAGCAATTCAATGTTTTTATAAATTATATTCTATTTAAAGTAAAAATATTTACTATATTCCTTGTGCTGTACAATATATCCTTGTATCTTATTTTATACATAGTAGTATGTACCTCTTAGTTCCCTACCCCATCTTGCCCCTCCTCCCATCACAGTCTGTTTTTATTATATTCATTTGTTTGTTTAATTTTTAGATTCTACATGTAAGTGATAACATAGAGTATTGGTCTTTCTCTGATGTTGAGCATCTTTTCATGTGCCTGTTGGCCATCTGTATGTCCTCTTTGGAAAAATGTCTCTTCAGGTCTTCTGCCCATTTTTTAATTGGGTTGTTTGCTTTTTGGATGTTGAGTTGTATGAGCTATTTATATATTTTGGATATATGACGTATCATTTGCAAATATTTTTTCCCATTCAATAGATTGCCTTTTTATTTTGTTGATGGTTTCCTTTGTTGTGCAAAAGCTTTAAAGTTTAATCAGGTCCAATTTCTTTTTCTTTTTTTTAAATTTATTTCTTTTTGCTTTTGTTTCCTTTACCTTAGGAGACAGATCCAAAAAAAATATTGCTATGACATGTCAAAGAGTGTTCTGCCTATGTTTGCTTCTATGAGTTTTATGGTTTCAGGTATTACATTTAGGTCTTTAACCCATTTTGAGTTTACTTTGGTATATGGTGTGACAAAGTGTTCTAATTTCATTCTTTTACATGTAGCTGTCTTGTTTTTCCAGCACCACTTATTGAAGAGATTATCTTTTCCCCATTGTATATTTTTGCCTCCTTTGTTATAGATTAATTGACCATTTCTGTGTGGATTTATTTCTGGGCTCTTCATTCTGTTCCACCGACCAATGTGTCTGTTTTTGTGCCAGTACCATACTGTTTTGATTACTGTAGCTTTGTAGTATATTCTGAAGTCAGGGCATGTGATACCTCCAGTTTTGCTCTTTTATCTCAGATTTCTTTGGCTATTCAGGGTCTTTTGTGGTTCCATATAAATTTTAGGATTATTTGTTCTAGTTCTGTGAAAAATGTTATGGCTATTTTGATAGAGATTGCATTAAATCTGTAGGTTGCTTTGGGTATTATGGACATTTTAACAAGATCAATTCTGCCAATCCATGAACATGGAACTTCCTTCCATTTCCTTGTATCATCTTCAGTTTCTCTCAATGTTTTGTAGTTTTCAGAGGATAAGTGATTCACCTCTTTGGTTAAGTTTATTCCTAGGTATTTTATTCTCTTTGATGTGATTTTAAATGGGATTGTTTTCTTGCTTTCTCTTTCTGATAGTACATTATTAGTGTATAAAGAAACCAACAAATTTCTGTATATTAATTTTGTATCCTGAAATTTTCCTGAATTCATTTATTGGTTCTAATAGTTTTTTGGTGGAGACTTTAGGGTTTTCTATATATAATATTATGTCATCTGCAAACAGTGACAGTTTTATTTCTTCCCTTCCAATTTGGATGCAACACTTAACCATTTTAAAGTGTACAATTCAGTTGTGTTCAACACATCTAGCCAAAACAATTTTGAAAAGAATATGTTGGAAGACTTACATTACCTGATTTTAAGGCAGCTATTCTAAATCTACAATAATCATGACAACGCATAAGGGTAAACATGTAGATCAATGGAACAGAATAGAGAGTGCAGAAATAAACCCTCCTTTATGGTCAGTTGATCTTTGATAAATGTACCAAGGCAATTCAATGCAGAAAGGATATTCTTTTCAACAAGTAATGTTGATTGTATATCTATACACACACATACGCATGAAGGAGAAGAAGAAGGAGGAGGAGAAGGAGAAGGGGTGGAAGAAGAAGAAGAGGGAGAAGGAGAAAAAATAAGAAAAAGAAAGAAAAGGAGGAGTAGAAAGGGGAGAAGAATTAGAGTAAGAATTTAGACCCTTACCTCATACCATACACAAAAACCAACTTAAAATGGATCATAGACCTACAGGTAAGAACTAAAACTATAAAAAACCTCTGGAAGAAAACATAAGAGAAAATATTTATGGCCTTGGGTTAGGCACAGATTTCTTCAGACAGAAAAAGTATCTATAAAAGAGATAATTGATAAGTTGGACTGCAACAAAATTAAACACTTTTGCACTTCAAAAGACACCATCAAGAAAGTGAAAAGACAACCTACAGGAGAGAAAATATTTGCAAACATACATCTGATAAGAGTCTAGTATCCAGAATATATAAAGAGTCCTTACAACTCAATAATAAAAAGACAAATAACCTAATTTTTAAATGGGCAAAGGATTTTAAAAAACATTTTTCCAAAGAAGACAAAAAAATGGCCAATAAACTCAACATCATTACTCTTTAGGGAAATGCAAATCAAAACCACATGAGATACAACCACACACCCATTAGAATAGCTAGAATCAAAAAATGGAAAATGAAAAATGTTGGCTAGGATGTGGAGAAATTGGAACCCCTGTACATTGCTGTTATTACTATAAAATGTTGCATCTGCTGTGGAAAAAAATTTGGCACTTCTCAAAAAAGTTAGAGTTACAACATGGCTTTGTAATTCTGGGTACAGATCCAAGAGAATTGAAAACATATGTCCATGCAAAAACTTGCCCATAAGTGTTCATAGAAGCATTCACAATAGTCAAAAAGTGGAAACAGCACAAATACTTATACTTTGAGGAATGGATAAATAAAATGTGGCATACCCATACAATGGAATATTATTCAGCCATAAAAAGGAATGAAGTAATGATACATGCTACAACCTTGAAAACATTATGCTAAATGAAAGAAGCCAGAAACAGAAGGCCACATATTATACCATTCCATTTATATGAAATGTCTAGAATGAGCAAATCCATGGAGACAGAATATAAATTAGTGGTTCAGTGGGTGGGAAGAGGTAGGAATGGGGGTGACTGCTAATGAGAACAGGGTTTCTTCTGAGGGATGATAGAAATGTTCTGGAATTGGATAGTGGGAGTGGTTGCACAACCTGTGACTATACTAAAAACCACTTCATTTTACACATTAAGAGGGTAAATTTTATGGTCTGTGAATTATATATCAATAAAAATTCAAGTTTTTCACTTCAAAAGACATCATTAAGAAAATGATTAAGGTATAGATTAGGACAAAATATTTTTAAATCATATATCTGATAAAGGACTTGTATCCAGAGCACAAAAAGAACTCTTACAACTTAATCAGACAAACAAATCTAATAAAAAAAAATAGACAAAAGACTTGAGTAAACATTTCATCAAAGAAAATATTCAAGTGGATAATAATCACACTCAGAGATGCTCAACATCATTAATCATTAGGAAAATGCAAGTTAATACTACAGAGAATCCACAACAGACTCACTAGAATGCCTATAAGCAAAAAGACAGAATATAACAAGTGTTGTTGAGGTTATGGGGAAATTGGAACCCTCATACATTGCTGGTGAAAGTGTATAATGATAGTTACTTTGGAAAAACTTAGCAGTTTTTAAAGCTAAATATACTTTACAACCTAGCAATTCCACTCCTACCTATGTATCCATGAGAAATGAAAATATATGTCTACACAAATACTTGCTCACAAGTATTCCAAATGGCATTATTCCTTTTTTTAAAAAAAATGTATTTATTTATTGGCTGTATTGGGTCTTCGTTGCTGCGCGTGGGCTTTCTCTAGTTGTGGCGAGCAGGGGCTACTCTTTGTTGCTGTGCGTGGGCTTCTCATTGCGGTGGCTTCCGTTGTTGCGGAGCACGGGCTCTAGGCGTGCCAGCTTCAGTAGTTGTGGCACATGGGCTGAGTAGTTGTGGTGCACGGGCTTGGTTGCTCTGCGGCATGTGGGATCTTCCCGGACCAGGGATCGAACCTGTGTCCCCTGCGTTGGGAGGTGGATTCTTAACCACTGCGCTACCAGAGAAGTCCTGACATTATCCTTAAGAGCCCCAAATTGGAAAAAATCCAAATGTCCACCAACTAGTGAAGAGATAAATGGTTGTGGTATATCTATACAATGTAGTATTTATTAGCAATAAAAGGAACAAATTATTGGTGCATGCAAAGAAAAAAGGATGAACTTCAAAAATATTATGCTAAGGAAAGGAGACTATGTATTATATTATTCCATTTATATGATATTTCTAGAAATGGCAGAGCCATAGAGAGAGAGCAGATCAGTGGTTGCCTGGGTTGAAGGCAAGAGTAGACAATGATTACGGACGGGCAGGAAGGGACTTTTTGTCACAATAGGAGTGTTCTAAAACTGGATTGTGGTGAAGGTTGCACAACAATATACATGTACTTAAAATCAATGAACTGTTGACAAGAAACAAAAACAAATTAAAAAACAAACAAAGAGGGACTTCCCTGGCCATCCAGTGGTTAGGACTCTGTGCTTCCACTGCAGGGGGCACAAGGTGGATCCCTGGTTGGGGAACTAAGATCCCGCATGCCATGAAGTGTGGCCAAAACAGAAAAAGAAATGTACACAAGGAAGCTTTGGGATAAAGGTAATATTCTTTTTCTTGGCCTGGGTGGTTATTTGGATGGGTTCATTTAATGATAATTTGTGCCCTTATATATATTTCTCAAACTTACAATTTATTCCCTTTACGGTATATATGTCATACTTTAATTTTTAAAGGTTTAAGACAAAAATTTAACAACTTAGACAATCTAAACAATTCACTGATGAAAAAAAAATCAGGGTGAAATTTAGTGTTCTGCTGATGTCTGTTGGGCCTAATCTTTGCTGTTAATATTTTTTTCTATAGGGTCCTAAGAGAAGAATAGAGGAGGGACAAAGATAATGGATTTGATCATGACTCTGAGTGTTGGCCAGTCCTAGAGAAAATTGGGAAGTAGGCTAGGTGCCTTTAAGGAACTCCCCTGCCCATGCTCTTTTCTTCTTTGGAATATCTTATTCCCTGTGGCCCCTCCCCGCCAAAGCCTTGCCTCAACATCAGGTAGCCTGGGCCCTCATGATGCCCTGGAATGGTACCTCATCTGATTCACTCATCTCAGGTGATGCCTAAACTCTGAATTTGCCTGGACTTCTACAGTGTATGCCCTTGGGGATTGGATTTCTATCAGGTGACAGGAAAGCTGAGAAACTTACACAGTTTATGTGATCCCTTCCCCCTCGGATGTTATCAAAGGAGTCTTCTCAGGAGAAAGCTGGAATTAAAAACAGCTGTTTTAATGGTGGAAAGTCTGGCTGGGAGATGTTCTCATGGGAACATAGGGCTGTGTGTCTAGCTGGGTCTGGCACAGCTCAACAGTTTCTGCATTTCATTGCAGATGTTTGGTTTGGAATGTCCCTTGGCTCTTTGGCTTCTGGAGTCCTCTCTCACCATGGAACTCCTCTGTGGGAGGACAGGACTCATCAATCACATTCCCCAAATGTCAAGCTCCTGCTGTGTGACCCCAGGAGAACCTTGCTTTTCATCTACATAACAGAAGCAAGGACTCCACATTTGCTGGATAAAAGCTTGAACTGTTGGGCAAAGGGCCTCCCTGATGGTTAGAATTCCCAAAGAAGGCTATAAATTGCAATATAAAGGTCACCCCCATCCTCTGGATGTTCGTCATTTCACCCTTCCTTCTTCTCTTTCCTACAGTCTCTTAAGAGATTCTTAGGGGATGTAATTCACTAACCATAAACAAAATTATATTTAACTTTCTCAGTTAGATGCTGTTTCAGCCATGTGAAGCCAGAACCCGAGATCCCTGGAAGAGGTCACTGAATCATTCAGGTTCAGACTTGTAGAATTACTTGTACTTTCCAGAACCTGCCACATTTTCCTTTAACTCTAATACTTTAGACCTGCTGCTCCCTTCCAAAATAACTAAACAAACGAGGGAGTACTTCCAGAGAATATAATTCTAATTAGAATTTGCTTCATATCCTCAAGGCTTGGCCCTGAGTGATAGGAGAAAGGAAACTGGCAATACTAACTGTAATCTCTGCCTTTAAGGAGTTTTCCATCTTTTTGAGGATGGTACTAGTGTTGGTCACCTCCCTGCACCGTGTCAGACCCTCTCAAGCCCCGACTCCCTCTCCAGCAGTGCCCTGGTGACCACTTTCATTCAAGCCCCTCCAGTTGCACGTGTTCAAAGACTCATGGGTGAAAGAGTATAGAGCATGCATGGAAATCCACGGAAAATCCAGACTCAAGAAACCAAGGGTAGCTGAAACAAAGTGCATTCATGCGGAAAGGAGCAGAGGCAGTGATGGGAAGGGATGAGGCTGGAAGGCTCTTGACAGGAGCCAGCTCTTGAAGGACTTTCCAATTATGCAAAAGAATGTCTCCTTATGCCAAGGAGCAGCCAAAGGAGGGTTTGAACAGGGGAGCGACTTGATCAGATTTATGTTTTTAGAAGCTTCCTCTTGTAATAGTGTGGAAAATTGCCCAGAGGAGGGCAAAGCTGGAGGCAGGAAGTTCAGCTGGCAATTACATGTTCTCAATCCTGGCTGCACATGAGAATCACCTGGGGACCCATAAAGAAACATGTAGAGGTGGAAACCACACATCATTTTTTTTTCTTCCAATTCACCAGTAATTCTCATGTGCAACCAGGGTTGAGAGCCATGCCATTAGAGGTACTGGAAGATGTTCAGTACAGCTGGAGTATAGAGGGACATAGGGTAAGGCAGGAGAAACACGCAGGGAGTCCCTGTTCACTAGGCTAGTGATCAACCTGTTCTGTTTTCTCTGATTCACACTAATTTTGGCCCAACTGGTTTTTAAATTTGAATTAGTTGTGCAGAGGGTTTTAGGCCAGTGAAACCATCCTGTATGATACTATAATGGTGGATATATGTCATTATACATTTGTCCAAACCCATACAGTGTAAAACACCAAGAGTGGACTCCTATGTAAACTATGCGCTTTGGGTGATTATGACCTGTCAATGTAGGTTCATGGATTGTAACAAATACACCACTCTGGTGACTGATGTTGATAGTGGGGCAAGGCTATGCATGAGTGGGGACAGTAGGTATATGAGAAATCTCTGTACTTTCAATTTTGTTGTGAACCTAAAACCACTCTAAAAAATAGCCTATTAAAAATGTGAATAATTGCCAATATTAAAAAATACACAAAATTCACACAAAATATCCAAATTTCTGCTTCTCTAAGAAAGTTGTAAGATCTGGCCACACTGGGTCTGCATGACTCCACGGCAACAAACCAAATACTGACTGTCCACTGTCAACACTCCCCAGGCCATCGCAGTCCCCACCACTTGCTATCAATTTCCACCACTGCAGGTAAGGCCAGTTGCTATTTCATCTTACACCCAGCCAGCTCACTCATTTAACTCAATTGCCTGGTCCTTATTGGGATTAGAGTTTGGAAGTCAAGAGCTAAACTCTACAGGGTGGGAGACTTGTTAAGGATTTTGTTTTTGACCTTGGAAGCAGTGTGAAGCCATTGAAAGGTTTCATACAGAGCAATAATATAATGAAATCTGTGATGTTAAATGATCAGCCTGGATTGTTTATATTCCAAGTACAGGAACTACTGTACGAGATAATGAAGACAAATCAAGACCCCTCAGCCTCCTGCAGCTCTCTTACATTCCTGTAATCAATTACATTCTTGTAATCAATTTTTTAAGAATGGATACTTTTAACCAGTAATTTTTCAGAAATAATAGCAAAATAACAGGATGACAATAGAATTGAATTAGAAGGCAAAATATCTGGAAATTTTAAGTGACTTTGACTCTGATCCCCTTACCTTTGCTGCCCTCCTTTGTAAAGTGGAAATAATATCAGATTCTCCTACATGCCTCACAGGGTCATTGTGAAGATCAAATAAAATATATGATAGGAGGAGCTTCAAGATGGCAGAAGAGTAAGACGGAGAGATCACCTTCCTCTCCACAAATACATCAGAAATACATTTACATGTGGAACAGCTCCTATAGAACACCTACTGAACGCTGGCAGAAGACCTCAGACCTCCCAAAAGGCAAGAAACTCCCCACGTACCTGGGTAGGGCAAAAGAAAAAAGAATAAACAGAGACAAAGGAATAGGGACCTGCACCAGTGGGAGGGAGCTGTGAAGGAGGCAAGGTTTCCACACACTAGAAGCACCTTCACGGGCGGAGACTGCGGGTGGCGGAGGGGGGAAGCTTCGAAGCCATGGAGGAGCGGGCAGCTACAGAGGTGCGGAGGGCAAAGCGGAGAGATTCCCGCACACAGGATCGGTGCCGACTAGCACTCACCAGCCCGAGAGGCGTGTCTGCTCACCCGCCGGGGCGGGCGCGGCTGGGAGCTGAGGCTCGGGCTTCCGAGAGGACTGGGGTTGGCATCGTGAACACAGCCTGAAGGGGCTAGTGCTCCACAGCTAGCTGGGAGGGAGTCCGGGAAAAAGTCTGGAGCTGCCGAAGAGGCAAGAGACTTTTTCTTGCCTCTTTGTTTCCTGGTGCGCGAGGAGAGGGGATTAAGACAGCTGCTTAAAGGAGCTCCAGAGACGGGCGTGAGCCGCGGCTAAAAGTGCGGGCCCCAGAGACGGGCATGAGACACTAAGGCTACTGCCGCCACCAAGAGGCCTGTGTGCGAGCACAGGTCACTATCCACACTCCCCTTCTGGGGAGCCTGTGCAGCCCTCCACTGCCAGGGTCCCGGGATCCAGGGACAACTCCCCCGGGAGAACGCACGGCGCGCCTCAGGGTGGTGCAACGTCACTCCGGCTTCTGCCGCTGCAGGCCCGCCCCGCACTCCGTGCCCCTCCCTCCCCCCCGGCCTGAGAGAGCCCCCGGATCCGCTGCTCCTTTAACCCCGTCCTGTCTGAGCGAAGAACAGACGCCCTCAGGCAACCTACACGCAGAGGCGGGGCCAAATCCAAAGCTGAACCCGGGAAGCTGTGCGAGCAAAGAAGAGAAAGGGAAATTCCTCCCAACAGCCTCAGAAGCAGCGAATTTAATCTCCACAATCAACTTGATGTACCCTGCATCTGTGGAATACCTGAATAGACAACGAATCATCCCAAATTGAGGTGGTGGACTTTGGGAGCAAAGATATATTTTTTCCCCCTTTTTCTCTTTTTTGTGAGTGTGTATGTGTATGCTTCTGTGTGTGATTTTGTCTGTATAGCTATGCTTTTACCATTTGTCCTAGGGTTCTGTTCGTACGTTTTTTTTTTTACTTAAAAATTTTTTTTTCTTAATAATATTTTTTATTTTAATAACTTTATTTTCTTTTCTTTTACTTTATTTTATTTTATCTTCTTTCTTTCTTTCTATTTTTTCTCCCTTTTATTCTGAGCCGTGTGGATGAAAGGCTCTTGGTGCTCCAGCCAGATGTCAGGGCTGTGCCTCTGAGGTGGGAGAGCCAACTTCAGGACACTGGTCCACAAGAGACCTCCTAGCTACACATAATATCAAACGGCAAAAATCTCGCAGAGATCTCCAGCTCAGAACCAAGACTCAGCTTCACTCAACGACCAGCAATCTACAGTGATGGACACCCTATGCCAAACAACTAGCAAGACAGGAACACAACCCCATGCATTAGCAGAGAGGCTGCCTAAAATCATAATAAGGCCACAGACACCCCAAAACACACCACCAGATGTGGACCTGCCCACTAGAAAGGCAAGATCCAGCCTCATCCACCAGAACACAGACAAAACACAAAGAAGTACCCTCCACCAGGAAGCCTACACAACTCCCTGATCCAACCTTAGCCAGTGGGGGACAGACACCAAAAACAACGGGAACTACGAACCTGAAGCCTGTGAAAAGGAGACCCCAAACGCAGTAAGTTAAGCAAAATGAGAAGACAGAAAAACACACAGCACATGAAGGAGCAAGGGAAAAACCCACCAGACCTAAGAAATGAAGAAGAAATAGGCAGTCTACCTGAAAAAGAATTCATAATAATGAGAGTAAAGATGATCCAAAATCTTGGAAATAGAATAGAGAAAATGCACGAAACATTTAAAAAGGAACTAGAAGAGCTAAAGAGCAAACAAACAATGATAAACAACACAATAAATGAAATTTAAAATTCTCTAGAAGGGATCAATAGCAGAATAACTGAGGCAGAAGAAAGAATAAGTGACCTGGAAGATAAAATAGTGGAAATAACTCCTGCAGAGCAGAATAAAGAAAAAAGAATGAAAAGAATTGAGGACAGTCTCAGAGACCTCTGGGACAAGATTAATGCACCAACATTTGAATTATAGGGGTCCCAGAAGAAGAAGAGAAAAAGAAAGGGACTGAGAATATTTGAAGAGATTATAGTTGAAAACTTCCTTAATATGGGAAAGGAAATAGTTAATCAAGTCCAGGAAGTGCAGAGAGTCCCATACAGGATAAATCCAAGGAGAAACATGCCAAGACACATATTAATCAAACTATCAAAAATTAAATACAAAGAAAAAATATTAAAAGCAGCAAAGGAAAAACAACAAGTAACATACAAGGGAATCCCCATAAGGTTAACAGCTGATCTTTCAGCAGAAACTCTGCAAGCCAGAGGGAGTGGCAGCACATATTTAAAGTGATGAAGGAGAAAAACCTACAACCAAGATTACTCTACCCAGCAAGGATCTCATTCAGATTTGATGGAGAAATTAAAACCTTTACAGACAAGCAAAAACTAAGAGAATTCAACACCACCAAACCAGCTTTACAACAAATGCTATAGGAACTTCTCTAGGCTGGAAACACAAGAGAAGGAAAAGACCTACAATAACAAACCCAAAACAATTAAGAAAATGGGAATAGGAACATACATATCAATAATAACCTTAAATGTAAAAAGATTAAATGCTCCAAACAAAAGACATAGACTGGCTGAATGGATACAAAAACAAGACTCGTACATACGCTGTCTACAAGAGACCCACTTCAGACCTAGAGACACATACACACTGAAAGTGAGGGGATGGAAAAAGATATTCCATGCAAATGGAAACCAAAAGAAAGCTGGAGTAGCAATTCTCATATCAGACAAAATAGACTTTAAAGTAAAGACTATTACAAGAGACAAAGAAGGACACTACATAATGATCAAGGGATCGATCCAAGGAGAAGATATAACAATTGTAAATATTTATGCACCCAACATAGGAGCACCTCAATACATAAGGCAAATACTAACAGCCATAAAAGGGGAAATTGACAATAACACAATCATAGTAGGGGACTTTAACACCCCACTTTCACCAATGGACAGATCATTCAAAATGAAAATAAATAAGGAAACACAAGCTTTAAATGATACATTAAACAAGATGGAGTTAATTGATATTTATAGGACATTCCACCCAAAAACAACAGAATACACATTCTTCTCAAGTGCTCATGGAACATTCTCCAGGATAAATCATATCTTGGGTCAAATCAAGCCTTGGTAAATTTAGGAAAATTGAACTCATATCAAGTATCTTTTCCGACCACAATGCTATGAAACTAGATATCAATTACAGGAAAAAATCTGTAAAAAATACAGGCACATGGAGGCTAAACGATACACTACTTAATAACCAAGAGATCATTGAAGAAATCAAAAAATACCTAGAAACAAATGACAATGAAAACGTGAAGACCCAAAACTTATGGGATGCAGCAAAAGCAGTTCTAAGAGGGACGTTTATAGCAATACAATCCTACCTTAAGAAACAAGAAACATCTCAAATAAAAACCTAACCTTGCACCTAAAGCAATTAGAGAAAGAAGAACAAAAAAACCCCCAAAGTTAGCAGATGGAGAGAAATCACAAAGATCAGAAATAAATGAAAAAGAAATGAAGGAAACAATAGCAAAATCAATAAAACTAAAAGCTGGTTCTTTGAGAAGATAAACAAAATTGATAAGCCATTAGCCAGACTCATCAAGAAAAAAAGGGAGAAGACTCAAATCAATAGAATTAGAAATGAAAAAGGAGAAGTAACAACTGACACTGCAGAAATACCAAAGATCATGAGAGATTACTACAAGCAACTCTATGCCAATAAAATGGACAACCTGGAAGAAATGGACAAATTCTTAGAAAAGCACAACCTTCTGAGACTGAACCAGGAAGAAATAGAAAATATAAACAAGCCAATCACAGCACTGAAATTGAAACTGTGATTAAAGATCTTCGAACAAACAAAAGCCCAGGACCAGATGGCCTCACAGGCGAATTCTATCAAACATTTGGAAAAGAGTTAACACCCATCCTTCTCAAACTCTTCCAAAATATAGCAGAGGGAGGAACACTCCCAACCTCATTGTATGAGGCCACCATCACCCTCATACCAAAACCAGACAAGGATGTCACAAAGAAAGAAAACTACAGGCCAATATCACTGATGAACATAGATGCAAATATCCACCACAAAATACTAGCAAACAGAATCCAACAGCACATTAAACGGATCATACACCATGATCAAGTGGGGTTTATCCCAGGAATGCAAGGATTCTTCAATATATGCAAATCAATCAACGTGATACACCAAATTAACAAATTGAAGGAGCAAAACCATATGATCATCTCAATAGATGCAGAGAAAGCTTCCGACAAAATTCAACACCCATTTATGATAAAAACCCTCCAGAAAGTAGGCATAGAGGGAACTTTCCTCAACATAATAAAGGCCATATATGACAAACCCACAGCCAACATCGTCCTCAATGGTGAAAAACTGAGACCTATTCCACTAAGATCAGGAACAAGACAAGGTTGCCCACTCTCACCACTATTACTCAACATAGTTTTGGAAGTTTTAGCCACAGCAATAACAGAAGAAAAAGAAATACAAGGAATCCAAATCAGAAAAGAAGAAGTAAAGCTGTCACTGTTTGTAGATGACATGATACTATACATGGAGAATCCTAAAGATGCTACCAGAAAACTCCTAGAGCTAATCAATGAATTTGGTAAAGTAGCAGGATACAAAATTAATGCACAGAAATCTCTAGCATTCCTATACACTAATGATGAAAAATATGAAAGTGAAATTAAGAAAACACTCCCATTTACCATTGCAACAAAAAGAATAAAATCTCTAGGAATAAACCTACCTAAGGAGACAAAAGACCTGTATGCAGAAAATTATAAGACACTGATGAAAGAAATTAAAGATTATACAAATAGATGGAGAGATATACTATGTTCTTGGATTGGAAGAATCAACATGGTGAAAATGACTCTACTACCGAAAGCAATCTACAGATTCAGTGCAATCCCTATCAAACTACCACTGGCATTTTTCACAGAAGTATAACAAAATTTCACAGTTTGTATGCAAACGCAAAAGACCCTGAATAGCCAAAGCAATCTTGAGAAAGAAAAACGGAGCTGGAGAAATCAGGCTCCCTGACTTCAGACTATACTACAAAGCTACAGTAATCAAGACAGTATGGTACTGGCACAAAAACAGAAAGATAGATCAATGGAAAAGGATAGAAAGCCCAGAGATAAACCCATTTACATATGGTCACCTTATCTTTGATAAAGTAGGCAAGAATATACAGTGGAGAAAAGACAGCCTCTTCAATAAGTGGTGATGGGAAAACTGGACAGCTATATGTAAAAGTATGAAATCAGAACACTCCCTAACACCATACACAAAAGTAAACTCCAAATGGATTAAAGACCTAAATGTAAGGCCAGACACTATCAAACTCTTAGAGGAAAACATAGGCAGAATACTCTATGACATAAATCACAGCAAGATCCTTTTTGACCCACCTCCTAGAGAAATGGAAATAAAAACAAAAATAAACAAATGGGACCTAATGAAACTTCAAAGCTTTTGCACAGCAAAGGGAGCCATAAACAAGACCAAAAAACCCTCCGAATGGGACAAAATATTTGCAACCCTCCGAATGGGAGAAAATATTCGCAGATGAAGCAACTGACAAAGGATAAATCTCCAAAATTTACAAGCAGCTCATGCCTCTCAACATCAAAAAGACAAACAACCCAATCCAAAAATGGGCAGAAGAACTAAATAGACATTTCTCCAAAGAAGACATACAGATTGCCAACAAACACATGAAAGAATGCTCAACATCATTAATCATTAGAGAAATGCAAATCAAAACTACAATGAGCTATCACCTCACACCGGTCAGAATGGCCATCATCAAAAAATCTGCCAACAATAAATGCTGGAGAGGGTGTGGAGAAAAGGGAACCCTCTTGCACTGTTGGTGGGAATGTAAATTGATACAGCCACTATGGAGAACAGTATGGAGGTTCCTTAAAAAAACTAAAAATAGAACTACCATGCGACCCAGCAATCCCACTACCTGGCATATACCCAGAGAAAACCATAATTCAAAAAGAGTCATGTACCACAATGTTCATTGCAACTCTATTTACAATATCCAGGACATGGAAGCAACCTAAGTGTCCATCAACAGAGGAATGGATAAAGAAGATGTGGCACATATATACAATGGAATATTACTCAGCCATAAAAAGAAATGAAATTGAGTTATTTGTAGTGAGCTGGATGGACCTAGCGTCTATCACACACATCTATTCCTTACTTTCTGAAGTAAGTCAGAAAGAGAAAAACAATTACTGTATGCTAACACATATATATGGAATCTAAGGGGAAAAAAATGGTTCTGAAGAACCTAGGGGCAGGATGGGAATCAAGACACAGACCTACTAGAGAATGGACTCGAGGACACTGGGAAGGGGAGGGGGAAGGGTAAGCTGGGACAAAGTGAGAGAGTGCCATGGACATATATACACTACCAAACATATAATAGATAGCTAGTGGGAAGCAGCCACATAGCACAGGGAGATCAGCTCAGTGCTTTGTGGCCACCTGGAGAGGTGGGATAGGGAGGGTGGGAGGGAGGGAGACGCAAGAGGGAAGAGATATGGGAACATATGTATATGTATATGTATAGCTGATTCACTTTGTTATAAAGCAGAAACTAACACACCATTGTAAAGCAATTATACTCCAATAAAGATGTTAAAGATATATATATATGTATATACATGATATATGTTATATATATATCATATATATATGATAAATGCTTTATAAACTTCAAAGCGATTCATAGATGTAAAGAACTATCATTATTCAATTATTTCCCCCCATCATACCCATTCCTACTGTGTTTGGCTTGGGAATATAAAATGAGTACTACAAGCCCTAGGCGTCTATAGTCTATTCCAAGTACCAGTGATATAAAGAGATTATTATAAGGTATATATCCAAAATAGTGTAATTATAAACAGAGACTTGAACACATACTTGTATACCAATGTTCGTAGAAGCATTATTCACAGCAGCCAAGAGGTAGAAACAACTGAAGTGTCCATCCACAGATGAATGGGTGATCAAATGTGGTATGTACATACAATGGAACATTATTCTGCCAAGAAGAGGAATGAAGTTCTGATACATGGATAAACTTCAAACACATTATGCTAAGTGAAATCAGCCAGACACAAAAAGACAAAAACTGTATGATTCTGCTTACATGAAACTTCTAAAATAGGCAAATTCATAGAGACAGAAAGTAGGTTAGAGGGTACCAGAGGCTGGAGATGAGGTTGAGATCGGTGAGTTGTTGCTTAATGGGTACAGAATTTCTGTTTGGGGTGGTGAAAAATTTTGGAAATAGTGGTGATGGTTGCACAACACTGTACTTAATTAATGCCACTGAATTGTACACTTAAAAATGGTTAAGATGGGGCTTCCCTGGTGGCGCAGTGGTTGAGAGTCCGCCTGCCGATGCAGGGGACACGGGTTCGTGCCCCGGTCCGGGAAGATTCCACATGCCGTGGAGCGGCTGGGCCCATGAGCCATGGCCGCTGAGCCTGCACCTCCAGAGCCTGTGCTCCACGATGGGAGAGGCCACAAAAGTGAGAGGCCACAAAAGTGAGAGGCCAGCATACTGCAAAAAAAAAAGGTTAAGATGGCAAGTTTTGTTTTATATATTTTACCATAATAAAAACGAATAAATAAATAAATGGGCGGCTCCCCTGGATGCACAGTGGTTAAGAATCCGCCTGCCAATGCAGGGGACTTGGGTTCAGTCCCTGGTCCAGGATCCACATGCCGTGGAGCAACTAAGCCCAGAAGCCACAACTACTGAGCCTGTGTGCCACAACTACTGAAGCCCATGCTCCTAGAGCCTGTGCTCTGCAACAAGAGAAGCCACCACAGGACTTCCCTGGCAGTCCAGTGGTTAAGATTTCGCCTTTCAATGCAGGGGGTGCGGGTTCGATCTCTGGTCAGGGAGCCAAGATTCCACATGCCTCGTGGCCATAAAACAGAAGCAATATTGTAAAAAATTCAATAATGACTTTAAAAAATGGATCAGATTAAAAAAAAATAGAAAATAAATAAGAGAAGCCACTGCAATGAGAAGCCTGCGCACTGCAACAAAGAGTAGCCCCCACTCAACGCAACTAGAGAAAGCCCTCACGCAGCAATGAGGACCCAGCGCAACCAAAAATAAATAAATAAAAATTAAATTAAATTAAAAGTAAATAAATAAACAAATGGGTTCAAGTTCAACGAAAGACAGCAGAAAAAAACAACAGAGCAAACCTAAAGAAAGTATAATAAAAATAGTAAGAATAAAAGCAGAAATTAATGAAATAGAAAACAAAGAAACAATAGAGAAAATCAAATCAGCCAAAAGCCGATTCGGTGGAAGAGGAAAGCTAATAAGACAATAAATATAAACAACCAAATAAAAAGAAGTAATTATAACAAAATGTGATAAGTGCTAAAAGTGATTCACTCATAAAAATGCTATGAAGAAACTCCTAAATGCAAAGGGAAGTAGAGGTCTTCACAAAGACAAGCTTTTTGAACTGTGAACTTGGGAGAGAAGTTTTCTAGGGCACTGTGTGTGTGTGTGTGTGTGTGTGTGTGTGTGTGTCTTCCAGGCAGAGAGACTCTTGTTCTAAACATCATTGTAACTCCTTCCTAGCCCAGCGTCTCAAATCAGGGTGCTTAAGGAATGTTTGCTAAATGAATAAACATCTTCTTTGTCTTATTCTCCAATGTGTCTTTTGTCTGTCCAGGGATTTTAAAATGTAAAATTTCCTTAGCCCCTTACCTATAACTTTCAAATTTGTCCATTCTACAGTCTTTCATGGCAAAGCAGTGTGATGCTATTTTCCTAAAGACCCTACGTTAGAGGCTCACAACATTTATTCTGTTTCACCTGGAAACACCTTGGCCTGAATAGAAATGGTAGTGCCTGTTGGAAAGAAAACTGAAATTCACGTGTAACAGTGGGTGCCGAACTACCTTAAGCATACATATGAGGGTGGGATGTGCCCATCTTCTGCCCCAGCTTTGGGGCATTGGTGTTTGCTGTGGGCATTTTAGGTGCCAAGAGAAGGTTCTATGGCTGCATCGGGGCTGCAGTCATGGTTGTGCAGGTTGTCCACTGCACAAGAGCTCCTGGCAGAGGTGGTGAGGAGGGCTGAGATACAGCCTGTATTCCACTTACCAGGCTGTGCACCCTGGGGCTTTGTCCACCCAGATGAAAGAACGCTTTTTTAATCTGGCACAAATGCATCAGTGAGTAGGGGCTACTTGCAGGCCTATGTCCTTGGCTGTCATCACTGTGCTGTTCCAGCTAGGAGAAGAGTCATGCCTGAGAGTCTCCCTGTCCCTGAAAGTCTTCCTTTCAAAAGAGCTCCCTCGGGCTTCCCTGGTGGCGCAGTGGTTGAGAGTCCGCCTGCCGATGCAGGGAACACGGGTTCGTACCCTGGTCCGGGAAGATCCCACATACCGCAGAGCGGCTGGGCCCATAAGCCATGGCCGCTGAGCCTGCGCTTCCGGATCCTGGGCTCCGCAACGGGAGAGGTCACAACAGTGAGAGGCCGGCATAACGCAAAAAAAAAAAAAAAAAAAGCTCCCTCAATTCTCTTCAGCCTCAAAGTATCTTTTCAGAGGATCTTCTCAAGCCCTTTGGTGGGTGACTAACGCATCACTGGCAATCCACGGATGGAGAATTATCCTCTGCCAGGAGACCTTCTGAGTTCCGTAAAAAGGCAAAGATAAGCTCATTTCCCCCATGCTTCTTGTAGTCCTGCAGTTGCTTCTCCTGCCACAAGATGGCAACCTCCCCCAAGTACTATAAAGAGACTTCACTGAGGACTAAAGTGGGGAGACAGAGGAAGTGGGGATGCAGGGGCTGCCTGTGTAGAACGGACTTTAGTTTGATACCAGCCTTTTTTTTATTATGTGATTTGGGAAATACCTTATCATCCTGTCATGTAATTTTATTAAATGGAGTAACAGTTTCACAGCACTCACCAAGCTCATATAGAGCCTCTTCTCTTTTTCTTGTTCGTCTGGATATATTTCAATCCACAGATGTTTAAATCCAGGAGACACAGGTCAAGGCATAGGGAACACAGTTCCCTGAAAACTAGTATTTCTGGGAAATACTACAAGGCCTTATTGATAACATCATGGGGTGTTGGTTTCATAAATTCTGATTCCAGGCAACCAATAGCTATTAATCATTTTAGCATTCTTCTTTTTTAATTGGGGCATAATTTACATTATATTTAAAAGTATAATTTTTTTTAAGGAGAAGGTTTTTTTAGTCAAGTTTTCATTATGATTTTTCATTTAACTATAGTTAATTTACAATATTGTGTTAGTTTCAAGTGTACAACAAAGTGATTCAGTTATACATATATATATATTTTGATTCTTTTCTGTTATAAGTTATTATAAGACATTGAATATAGTTCCCTGTGCTTGTTTACCTATTTTATATAAAGTGGTGTGTATATGTTACTCCTAAACTCCTAATTTATCCCCCCATCCCTGCTTAAAGACAAAATTTTTAAGTGTAATGTTCAGTGTGTTTTAATAAATATATATGCCAGTGTAACCACCACCCCAATTAGGATATAGAACGTATCCTTCATGATGGTAAGGTCTCTTGTCTGCCTTCAAAGTCAACCCCCAAGACCTGAAGAAGACTTAAGGCCCAGGGGAGTGCAAACAGTGGGTTGAGCAGGGAGTATGTGGCCTTGAGGATAGCGTGCATTATAAGAAATTAAATAGAATTCTTTTTTTTAAACATCTTTATTGGAGTATAATTGTTTTACAGTGTTGTGTTAGCTTCTGTTATATAGCAAAATGATTCAGCTATACATATACATATATCCCCATATCCCCTTCCTCTTGCGTCTCTCTCCCATCCTCCATATCCCACCTCTCTAGGTGGTCACAAAGCACCGAGATGATATCCCTGTGCTATGCGGCTGCTTCCCACTAGCTAGCTATTTTACATCTGGTAGCGTGTATATGTCCATGCTACTCTCTCACTTCATCCCAGCTTCCCCCTCCCCGTGTTCTCAGGTCCATTCTCTACGTCTGCATCTTCATTCCTGTCCTGGACCTAGGTTCTTCAGAACCTCTTTGTTTTTGTTTTTGGATTCCATATATATGTGTTAGCATACGGTATTTGTTTTTCACTTTCTGACTTACTTCACTCTGTATGACAGTCTCGAGGTCCATCCACCACATTACAAATAACTCAATTTCATTTCTTTTTATGGCTGAGTAATATTCCATTGTGTATATGGGCCACATCTTTATCCATTCATCTGTCAATGGACACTTAGATTGCTTCCATGTCCTGGATATTGTAAATGGAGTTGTAATGAACATTGTGGTACATGACTATTTTTGAATTATGGTTTTCTCAGGATATATGCCCAGTAGTGGGATTGCTGGGTCATATGGTAGTTCTATTTTTAGTTTTTTAGGGAACCTCCATACTGTTCTCCATAGTGGTTGTATCAATTTACATTCCCACCAACAGTGTAGGAGGGTTCCCTTTTCTCCACACCCTCTCCAGCATTTATTGTTTGTAGATTTTTTGATGATGGCCATTCTGACCGGTGTGAGGTGATAGCTCATTGTAGCTTTGATTTGCATTTCTCTAATAATTAGTGATGTCGAGCAGCTTTTGATGTGCTTCCTGGCAATCTGTATATCTTCTTTGGAGAAATGCCTATTTAGATCTTCTGCCCATTTTTGGATTGGGTTGTTTGTTTTTTGATATGGAGCTGCATAAGCTGCTTGTATATTTTGAGGATTAATCCTTTGTCAGTTGCTTCGTTTGCAAATATTTTCTACCATTCTGAGGGTTGTCTTTTTGTCTTGTTTATGGTTTCTTGTGCTGTGCAAAAGTTTTTAAATTTCATTTGGTCCCACTTGTTAATTTTTCTTTTTATTTCCACTCTCTAGGAGGTGGGTCAGAAAGGATCTTGCTGTGATTTATGTCATAGTTGACATGTCTCCTTAGTCCCAATTAATCTGGGATCATTCTTCAGTCTTACTTTGTCTTTTATGACCTTAACACTTTCGACGAGTACTGGTCAGTTATTCTGTAAAATGCCCTCAATTTGTATTTGTCTAATGTTCCCTCATGATTAAATTAAGGTCATGTATCTTTGGAGGAGTGATGTTGTATCCTTCTCAGTGCATAAGAGCAGGAGGAACATGATGTCAATTGTCTTCTCCGGAGTGATGTCAACTTTGATCACTTGGTTTAAGGTGATATCTGTCAGGTGTCTCTACCATAAAGTTACCATTTTTCCCTTTGTAGTTAGTAAATATCTAGTAAGATAGTACATAAATATTCTGTTTCTGGCCACTCTTTTACTCTAAAATGCTTTAAATTTATAGCATTATATATATATATATATATATATATATATATATATATATATACTTGTTATTAGTCCTCTTTTTGATATGTGTATTGTAAATATCATACCCTACTCTAAGACTTGCCTTTTCATGCTCTTCATGTCTTTTGATGAACAGAAGTTCTTAAGATTAATATTATTAAATTGACCATTTTCCCTGTATGATTAGAACTATTTGTATCCTACTTAAGAAATCTTTACCTATTCTAAAACATTGACTTGTCTTCTTCTAAAAACTTTATTGTTTTTTTTCTTTCATGTTTGGATCTACAGTCCATCTGCAATTGATTCTCTTTTAGGTAACACCAAGATTCATTATTTTTTCATATGCTGTAAATTGACCCATCACCATTCATGGAAAATGAATGGTGCACTTTCCCCACTGCACTGCTACCTTGGTTATAAATTAGGTGACTGTGTGGGTGAAGGTCTATTTTTGCCCTCTCTCTTCTGTTCCAGTTATCTATTTGTCTATCTTTGTGTGAGTGCCACACTGACTTAAGGACCATATTATTATTTTTTAAATTTTTAAATAAATTTATTATTTATTTTTGGCGGCGTTGGATCTTTGTTGCTGCGCGCAGGCTTTCTCTAGTTGCAGTGAGCAGGGGTGCACGGCCCTCTCATTGCAGTGGCTTCTCCTCTTGTGGAGCACAGGCTCTAGGTACACGGGCTCAGTAGTTGTGGCTCACGGGCTTAGTTGTTCCACGGCATGTGTGATCTTCCCAGACCAGGGATCGAACCCGTGTCCCCTGCATTGGCAGGTGAATTCTTAACCACTGTGCCACCAGGGAAGTCACAGGACCTTATTATTAAGTCTTGATATCTTTATACTTCTAGATTTCATCTTCTTCAGCATAGACTTTGCTTTCTAATTAGTGTTTTTGTTTTCTTTGGATAATACCCAGGAGTGGAATTACGGGGTCATATGGTAGTTCTAGTTTTAATTTTTTGAGGACTGTCCATACTATTTTCCGTAGTGGCTGCACCAATTGACATTCCCACCAATAGTACATGAGGGATCCTTTTTCTCCACATCCTCGGCAACACTTGTTACTTGTTATTTGTTGTCCTTTTGATAATAACCATTCTGACAGGTGTGAGGTGATTTCCCACTGTGGTTTTGATATGCACACCCCTGGTGATTAGCCATGTTGAGCATCATTTCACGTGCTCATTGGCCATCTGTATTTCTTCTTTGGAAAAATGTCTGTTCAGATCCTCTGCCTATTTTTTAATTGGATTGCTGTTGTTGTTGTTGTTGTTTTGATATTGAGTTGTATGAGTTCTTTGTATATTTTGCATATTAACCCTTATCAGATATATTGCTTGCAAATATCTTCTCCTATTTAGCATGTGGCCTTTTAATTTTGTTGATAGTTTCCTTCATTGTGCAAAAGATTTTAGTTTGATATAGTCCCATTTGTTTATTTTTGCTTTTGTTTCCCTTGCATGAGGAGACATATCCAAAAAAATATTGCTAAGACTGATGTCAAAGAGTGCACTGCCTATGTTTCCTTGTAGATGTTTTCTGGTTTTACATTAAGTCCTTAATTTATTTTTTTAATTAATTAATTAATTTACTTTTGGCTGCATTGGGTCTTCGTTGGGTTGCATGGGCTTCTCATTGCAGTGGCTTCTCTCGTTGCAGAGCACGGGCTCTAGGCTTGAGGGCTTTAGTAGTTGTGGCTCTCGGGCTCTAGAGCACAGGCTCAGTTGTAGCACACGGGCATAGTTGCTCCCCGGCATGTGGGATCTTCCTGGACCAGGGCTCAAACCCATGTCCCCCGCATTGGCAGGCGGATTCTTAACCACTGCACCACCTGGGAAGCCCCCTTAATTCATTTTGAATTTATTTTTGTGCATGGTGTGAGAGAGTAGTCCAGTTTGATTCTTTTGCATATAGCTGTCCAGTTTTCCCAGCACCACTTATTGAAGAAGCTGTCTTTTCCCCATTGTATATTCTTGCCTCTTTTGTCATAGATTAATTGCCCATATAAGTGTGTGTTCGTTTCTGGGCTTTCTATTCAGTTCCATGGATCTATGTGTATGTTTTTGTGCCGTTTTGATGACAGTAGCTTTGTAATACAGTATAGTCTGAAATCAGGGAAAATGACACCTCCAGCTTTGTTCTCCTTTCTCAAGATTGTTTTGACTATTTGTGGTCTTTTGTGTTTTCATACAAAGTTTAGAATTATTTTGTTCCAGATCTGTCAAAAGTGTCATTGGTATTTTAACAGGGATTGCATTGAATCTGTATATTGCCTTGGGTAGTATGGACATTTTAAGAATATTAATTCTTCCAATCCAAGAACACGATATGTCTTTCCATCTATTTGTGTCATCCTCAATTTCTTTCATCAATGTCTTATAGTTTTCTGAGTACAGGTCTTTTACCTCCTTAGTTAGATTTATTCCTAGGTATTTTATTTATTTGATATGATTGTAAATGGGATTGTTTCCTTAATTTCTCTTTCAATATTTCATTGTTAATGTATAGAAACACAACAGATTTCTGTATATTAATTTTGTATCCTGTGGCTTTACCAAATTCACTGATGAGCTCTACCAGTTTTCTGGTGGTGTCTCGAGGATTTTCTATATATAGAATCATATCATCTGCAAACAGTGACAGTTTTATTTCTTCCTTTCCAATTTTGATTCCTTTTATTTATTTTTTCTTGTCTGATTGCTGTGGCTAGGACTTCCAATACTATGTTGAATAAAAGTGGTGAGAGTGGCATCTTTGTCTTGTTCCTAATCTTAAAGGAAATGCTTTCAGCTTTTCACCATTGAGTGTGAAGTTAGCTGTGTCTGATTTACTGCGTTTACTGTATATTTGCCTTTAACAATGAGCTTTTTCCTTTTGTGTGGCCTGTCTTTTCTTTTTCTCATAGAGAAGTCCCTTTAACATTTCTTGTAAAGCTGGTTTGGTGGTGCTGAAATCTTTTAGCTTTTGCCTTTATGTAAAACTTTTGATTTCTAAATCAAATCTGAATGAAAGCCTTGCCAGGTATTCTTGGTTGTAGGCTTTTCTCCTTCATCACTTGAAATATATCATCCCACTCCTTTCTGGCCTATAAAGTTTCTGCTGAAAAGTCAGATCATAGCCTTATGGGCATTCTCTTGTGTATAACTTGTTGCTTTTCCCCTGTTACTTTTAATATTCTCTATTTATTTTTAACTTTTGTCATTTTAATTACAATGTATATTGGTGTGGTCCTCTTTGCGTTGATCCTGTTTGGGACTCTGTTCTTCCTGGACCTGGTTGTCTGTTTCCTTTCCCAAGTTAGGGAAGTTTTCAGCTATTATGTCCTCAAATATATTATTTGCCCCTTTCTCTGTCTCTTCTCCTTCTGAGACCTCTACAGTGTGAATGTTAGTAGGCCTAATATTGTCTCAGAGATCTCTTAAATCTCAGTGATCTCCTCATTTATTTTAATTCTTTTTTCTTTTTCCTGTTCAGCTTCAGCGATTTCCACCACTCTGTCTTCCAGCTCACTGATCAATTCCTCTGTATCATTGAATCTACTATTGATTCTTTCACATGTTTTCTCCATTTCAGTTATTGTATTCTTCATCTCTGTTTGGTTGTTCTTTATATTTTCTAACTCTTGATTAAAAGCTTATAACTTCTCACTCTGATTACCCAATTTTTCCTGAGTTCTTTGGACGTCTGTTTGATCATAACCTTGAACCCTTTATCAGGTAGATTGCCTATCTCCACCTCACTTAGTTCTTCTTCAGGGACTTAATTTTGTTCCTTTGGAAAATATTTCTCTGTCACCTCATTTTGCCTAATTTGCTGTTTTTATTTCTATGTATTTGGTGGGTTGGTTATTTTTCCTGACCTTGAAGAAGTGCCCTTTTGTAGAAGACATCCTATGCATCCCAGGAGGGCACTCCCTTCTGGTCACCAGAACTGTTACTCTAAGAGTGTCCTCTATTTGGGCTGTGTGTGTCCTTCTCTTGTGATGAGCTGACTACTGTGGGCAGCCTGGTAGGTGTGGCTGGTCGCTGGTCTAGTTGGCTTTCAGGCCTGGCCTTGTGTGGAGGCTGCTGACCATTGGTGGGTGGGGGCTGGGTTACAAGCCTGCTGGCTGTGGGCCCTAGGGGTATAGTGCTGGCCCACAGTTGGGCATAGCCAGGTTCATGAGTGGGTGGTTGCAAGGCCAGGAGTCCCAGACCTAGTGTCAGCCTGCTGGTGGTTGGGATGGCTTCCTGACATGGCTGGCTGTGGGGTCCAAGGTGTCTTGGAGCTGGTGTCTGCCTGCTGATGGTCAGGGCTGGGTCCTGGGGCTAGTGTCAGCTCACTGGTGGGCAGAGCCTGTCCCAGGGTCCCTGGCTACAAGTCCCTATGGGTCCAGGGGGTAGTGCTGGTGCACTGGTGTTCATGACCAGGGCCAGGTGGTACTGTGGGCTCATGGAGTCTTAAGGCAGCAGCCTTGCTAGTGGATGGGGCTGTCTCTCCACACTGCTAGTTGCTTGGCCCTAGGTGTCCCAGTACTGTGCCAGCAGGCTAGTGAGTGAGGCCTGGACCTGGTGCTAATTAACAATGAGGATTCTAAAATGGTGCTTACTAACACCAGTGTCCACCTGGTAGAAGGAGTTCTCAAAAATGGCTGTCACCAATGTCTATGACCCCAGGGTGAGCCCCAGTTGCCTCCTGCCTCTCTGGGAGGCTCTCCAAGATCAGTAGGTAAGCCTGACCCAGGCTCGTTTTGAATTACTGCTTCTGCCCTGGGTCCCAGAGCATGTGAGATTTTGTGTGCATCCTTTAAGAATGGACTCTATTTCCCACAGCCCTCTGTCTCTCCTGAAAGTGAGCCCCGCTGGCCTTCAAAGCCAAATGTTCTGGGGGCTCATCTTGCTGGTGCAGGACCCCCAGGCTGGGGAGCCCTATGTGGAGCTCAGACCACTCACTTCTTGGGGAGAACCTCTGCAATTGTAATTATCTTCCCATTTGTGGGTTGCCCACCCGGGGGTGTGGGGCTTGACTATACCGTGTTTCCACCCCTCCTACTCATCTTGTTGTGGTTCCTTCTTTATATCTTTAGTTGTAGAAGATCTTTTCTGGTAGATTCCAGTCTTTCTCATCAACAGGTGCTCTGTAAATAGTAATTTTGGTGTGCCCATAGGAGGAAGTGAGCTCAGGGTCTTCCTACTCTGCCATCTTGGCCACCCTGAGTCTTGTATGTTGTACTATGCCATTTTATGTAAGGAACTTAAGCATCCAGGGATTTTGGTGTCAGTGGGGGGGGGGGGGTCTTGGTACCAATTCCCCATGGATACCAAGGGACAGCTGTATAGAAAAATGGATGATCATGCTAGCTCTCACCCTATACTATTTGCAGCTGCTGTGTTTTTGTGATAGCTGACTTACCTGCAATCACTTCAGAGCTGTCCACGTTCATCTGGGGTATTTGCAAAAACAAATGAGACCATGATGACTCCTATGATCAGAGCTAATTTTCATAATGATGGTTTGATTTTATGAGGCATATATGTGAGCTGCAGGACAGCAGCAGGAAAAGTACAAGCTAGAAGAGCAGACGCTTAAAAAAAAAAAAAAAGGTCAACAATCTTGAAAGAAAATTACCTTCCTCATCAGCTGCCAGGCTTCTGAGTGGGGTGAAACGTGGACATGGGCACTTCCCTGGAGCCAGTGATCTACAAATGCATTGTTATTTGCTTGTCAAACTTTGCTAAAGTTTATACTGTTGTAATGCAAGTGATTAACCTCTCTGAGGTCAAATCAGCTTTCTCTTTTGGTTGAGCTGCAGCATCTTATGGTAGCCAAAATAGGTTTTGGAGAAGAAGAGAAAAAAGACATTCCTCTTTTGGGTCATTGAAAAAGGAAAACAGCAAGTGCTGCACGTTTTTCTTTGATACATTTCTGGTAGAATTAGACTATCTCCTGATGGGGAATGGGGTTCATAGAGGATTCATCACCACTGCTTACGATGTCTGTCTGTTAGGCAAACATAAATTTCTGAGATCCTAATATCTAAAAATGAGATAAGTTGGGCAATACCTCTTTCCAAACACCAATTCATTGAATAAATATTATTACAGTACCAAAAGAGGACCTAATCCAAAGTTTGTACTAATGTAGGCATGTTGCTCATCTGCTGCCATGTTATGCCTTAAATTTCTTGAAGGAGCCCAGGCTGGAAGTGAAGCAAGTTGCAGTGTCACCTTCTCCATGGAGGCAGTGATCTGCTGGCTCAGGTTTGAGGAGGTGGGAAAAAGGGAAGTCCAATGCTAATCACTGAAGGTAGAACTGTCACTACCATTGGGCAGGGGTGTCGCCAAGCAGACTTGTTTTTCTGTCTGTTTTCTTATCACTGTTCTTTCCCTTACCTTCAATTTAGCAGGTTGGAAACAGAGATCTTCTTAATTTTTTAAATTTTATTTTGTTTTTAAAGTGAGGTATAATTGACATATGACATTATATTATCAATACTTTCAGGCATACAGCATAATGATTCAGTATTTATATACATTGTGACAGAATCACCACAATAAGTCTAGTTAACATCCATCACCACACAGTTACAGAAATTTTCTTTTCTTTTCTTTTTTTCTTGTGATGAGGACTTTTAAGATCTACTCTCTTAGCAGCTTTCCAACATGTACTGTAGTATTATTAACTACAATCGCCATGCTGTACATTACATGCCCATGATTTTATTTTATAGCCAGATATTTGTAGCTTTTGACACCCTTCACCCATTTTGACCTGCTCGACACACACACACTTCCCTCTGGCAACCACCAATCTGTTCTCTGTATCTATGAGCTTGGTTTTTGGTGCTGTTGTTTGTTTGTTTTGTTTTTCAGATTCCACCTATAAGTGAGATCATATGGTATTTATCTTTGTCTGATTTATTTCACTTAGCATAATGCCTTCGAGGTCCATCTATGTTGTAGCAAATGGCAAGATTTCATTCTTTTTTATGGCGGAGTAATATTCCATTGTGTATATATACATCTTCTTTATCTCTTCATCCACTAATGAACACTTAGGTTGTTTCCATATCTTGGAAATTGTAAATAATGCTACAAGGAATGTGGTGGTGAATGTATCTTTTCAAATTGGGAAACACAGGTTTTCTTCATGAGAATCCCTCTTGCAAACCTTTCACAGACTTTATTTTAGCAAGCCTTATACACTGCTGTGACCTGTGATTGGGATACCTATTATATAATCTCAGAAATCAATGGATTCTATGGTCCCAGATGGGTTTGTGCCTAAAGCAGCACTAGTTCCCTGGCAGAAAGATGGAGAGAGAGAGGAGATGGAAAACTGCTGTTCTTTTTGTAACAAATCTTGTAGAACTATTTGTCTTTTAAAACTGTGTGCATTGGGCTTCCCTGGTGGCGCAGTGGTTGAGAGTCCACCTGCCGATGCAGGGGACACGGGTTCATGCCCCGGTCCAGGAAGATCCCACATGCCGCGGAGCGGCTGGGCCCGTGAGCCATGGCCGCTGAGCCTGCACCTCCGGAGCCTGTGCTCCGCAACGGGAGGGACCACAACAGTGAGAGGCCCGCGTACCGCAAAACAAAAAACAAAAAACTATGTGCATTTGCAACTATGATAAAAATCAAAGCTGTATATTAAAAAAAGTTGGTAGATGGGCTGAATAAAATGGACACAACTAAAAATAGAATTAATGAACTGAATTAAGATTAATACTAAGAATTCTCTCAAGCTCAGAGCTAAAGGACTAAAACAAAGCCAAAATAAAACAAAAACAACCAATGAAAGAAAGGTTAAGCGACATGGAGGATAAAGTCAAAAGTTCCCACAGCATCAAATAGAAATTCCAGAACAAAAGAATGGAAATAATGGAAGAGAGATATAATATAGGTGAACTTTTCTGAGTTTGGAAAATATTTCAGTCTTAGTGAACAACCTAAGAGTGCCAATCAGGACAAGCAAAACAGGTCCACTCCTAAACACATTCTTCAAGGGAAAGAGGAAATCTTAAGTTTTTCTTGTGAGAAAAACTAGATTATCAACTAAGGAAAAAGAACCAGTTGAGTATCAAATTTTTCTTTGATACCAGTGGATTCTAGGAGACAATGGAGAGATATCTTGAAGGACGGTGTCAAATTTAGTTTCCTTATGAGCCCCCAAACATGGCATTTAATATAATTAGGTGGTAGCAAATACTATTTATTTTAAAAGGGAAAGATTGGTTAATAGTTTTGTTATTGAATTTTAATTTTATTAGCTGTGATCAGAAAAATAGCTAACACTAACATAGAGTTACAACAAACTCTTCAAAAAATATGCCATTTAATTATTATAACATAGCACCTATAATGTAGGTACTATCATTATTCCCATTCTACAAATGAGAAAACTAAGGCACAGAAAAGATAACTGACTCTCTTAAGGTCATCAACTAACCAATGGTATAGCTGGGATTCAAACCCTATTTTTATTTTGGAATTTTTTGTGGTTTTCTTTGCAATAAATATTTTGTCAGTTTTTGTGAATATTCAGTAGATGATTGAAAGGAAGCTGCTTTCTCTGTAGAACATGGAGTCCAGTCCAGTTCATAACTATTCATTCTACCTCATAAATAATATTATTCCAATCACTTGTATGTTTTTTGGTGTTTGGTCTATCAAAGTCATAGCAGAGACAGTTTAAATCTTACTTCTATTTCATATTGTAAAACTTGGAAAACTAGTTTCTTCTTCTGCCTCTTAGATGCTGTTTTCTTTTCTTTGTTCCAGAATTTTTTCATGGTTTTATAACCTTTTTTATGCTTACTCATCCTTGAATTTAACCATGCTTTGCACTTGTTCCCAAACAGTATGAGCTAATGCTTCTTGGCTCCCTGCCTGTCTATTTGGATGCTGTTAGAATCTTCTTCATATCTTAAGCTGAAGGATTGATTACCTTCCGGCAGCCTGTAAGGATTGTGAAGAGAGCCATCTGGCAAGGAAGGTCACGCCTGTAAGGCTTCTTCTCAAAGTTTCTGCAAAGCCACTGTCCCAAAGGGCTGAAGGTTATCTGGTCTTTGTCCTCACCTCCTTCTCGGCCAGCAGCCAGAACGGATATCAGAGAGGAGCTTGCCACTCAGGGTAAAAATTCCGCCCCCCCCAAAGGCTCTGGGGCATTTCAGTGAGTACTGGGAAGGGAGATTCAGAAGTCTGGGTTAGACACCCCCACTCCTATCTAGAAGTGTTCTGGAAATTTGTTGTGCCATAAAATAACATCCCAAAGTTCATGGTATGAAACAGTGATAATCATTTACTATTGTCATCTCTCAGGAGTCTGGGGATTGGCTGAGTTCAGCTAAGTGGTTCTCACTCAGTGTCTCTCATCTGGCTGCTGTGAGACAGGGATGATGCAGGGGTCATCTGGCTTCTTCATTAGCTTGTCTACCACTGGGTCTGGGAAAGTTCAAACTGCTGGGGCTGAAACAGCTGGGACTCCTCCGACTCTCTTTGTCTTCATGTGGTCTGTCCACGTCGTCTCCACAGCATGGTGGCTTCAGGGAAGCTGTACTTCAGGGCTCCACAGGCATATGCTCTGAGTGAGAGAACTAGACAGAAGCTATATCATCTTTTAAGACCCAGCTTCAAAAGCATTACTATTGTTATGCAATCACGGAAGCTCACCCAAGAAGTCCACTCAGGTCCAAAGAGTAGGGACAGAGATGCTATCTCTTGACTGGGGTGGGGAGAGTGGTGTTGGAACAGCATGAGAGACTGAATATATTATTACAACCAATTCTGAAAAATACAATCTGCCACGGGAAGTTTAATACAATTTTGTTCAATTAGTAAGTGATTGTATACCATCAATAGTAATACTTACTGACACATACTCCATGCAAGTATCTAACTCATAGAACTGTTGTGAGGATTAACTGATTAAAACAGCATATCTAAAGTACTTAGAATAGTGACTGGCGCATGCTAAGTGCTTATATAAATGTTAGCTATACTCTACAGTTAAGTAAATTAGACTCAATAACTATAGTGTTAACTGACCACCCTTCCCTGCCATTCAATTTTCAGTTGTCCATTCCACTATTCACTTTTTTTTTTTTAAACATTCTTGGTTTACTTCCTTGTTTTGGTGGAACATACCATCTGAAAGCTTCTTAAGAAAAGATTCTTGGAAGATAAAAAAATATTTTTAATCTTTCATGTCTGAAAATATCTTTATTTACCCCCACACTTGACTGATAGTTTGGCTGGGTATAAGAACCTGTATTGGAAATAATTTTCTCCCAGAATTGTAAAGACATTATTCCATTGTCTTCCAGCTTCATGTGTTGCTATGGAGAAGTGATGCCACTCTGATCCTTCCTGATCCTTTGTGTGAAACCTCATTTCTCCCTCTGAGTGCTTACGATCTACTCTATGTCCCCAGTGTTCTGAAATTTTATCATGATGTGCCTTGGTGTGGTTCTGTTTTTGTCCATTTTGTTGGGCTCAGTGAGCCCTTTCAATGTGGAAACTCATGTCCTTTAGTTCTAAAAATATATGATTGAATTATTTAATTGATTTCTTCCACTCTGTTTCCCAGATATCCTGGGCTGACTTTTGAATTTTCTTATCCTTTCTTACATCCTTCTCTTTTTTTGGTCTCTTATCTACACATTCTAGGATATTTCCTCACTTTATCTTCCTACAATTCTACTGAGTTTTTCATTTTTGCTATCATAGTTTTAATTTAAAAGAGCTCTGTTTGGTTCTCTGAGTGTTCATTTTTTAGAGAATCTATTGTATTTCCATTCTATTTTATTCTATTTTTGTTTCTCAAAGGAGATCAATGAAAGATTTTTCAAAGTTTTCAACTCTCCATATAGTCTTGTTTCTTCCAAGTTTCTTTTTTTCTGCTCTGTTTCATATCAGATCCTTCCCTTAAATTCTGATGACCTTTGAATGTTTGTTCTTACTTAGTAGTGTCAAACTTAGTAAAACAAACAAAACAGGACACTTAACTTTTCATTGTAGATAAACAATAAATAATTTTTAGTATAAATATACTCATGCAATATTTAGGATATACTGTATATAAGAATTTTATAATTTAGTAAAAAATTATTTGTTATTTATTTGAAATTCCACTTTAAGTGTCTTGTATTTTATCTAGCAGCCCTAAGACTAAGATCTAAAATGCTGCCTGGAATAAAAAAGAGTGGGGTGAATTGGGAGATTGGGATTAACTTATATACGCTAATATGTATAAAATAGATAACTAATAAGAACTTGCTGTGTTAAAAAAAATTAAATTAAAAAAAAAAGAATGAAATCTTGCCATTTGGGACAACATGGATGGACCTAGAAGATATTATGCTAAGTGAAATAAGTCAGACAGAGAAAGACAAATACTGTATGATTTCACTTATATGTGGAATCTAAAAAACAAAACAAATGAACAAACATAACAAAATGGAAACACAGTTATAGATATAGAGAACAAACAGGTGGTTACCAGAAGGAAGGGGTCTGGGGAGAAGAAAGAAATAGATGAGGGAGATTAAAAGGTACAAACTTCCAGTTGCAAAATAAATGAGTCATGGGTATGAAGGCTTGGGGAATATAGTCAATAACTAAGTAATAGCTTTGTATAGCAACATGTAACTAGATTTATCATGGTGATCATTTTGAAACGTATGGAAAAAATCAGTGTTGAGTAACAGGAACTAACATAGTGTTGTAGGTCAATTATACTTCAAAAACAAACAAACAAACATACAAACAAATTCATAAGAAAGAAGATCAGATTTGTGGTTACCAGAGGCTGGGCAGTGGGCCGGGAGGGGTAATTGGATGAAGGCAGTCAAAAGGTACTACAGGGCTTCCCTGTTGGCGCAGTGGTTGAGAGTCCCCCTGCTGATGTAGGGGGGACGCGGATTCGTGCCCCGGTCCGGGAAGATCCCACATGCCGCGGAGCGGCTGGGCCCGTGCGCCAACGGGAGAGGCCACAACAGTGAGAGGCCCGCGTACCGCAAAAAAAAAAAAAAAAAAAAAAAAAAAGGTACTACAAACTTCCAGTTATAAGATTAAATAAATAGTAAGGATGTAATGTACACCATGATAAATATAATTGACACTGCTGTATGTTATACAGGAAAGTTGTTAAGAGAGTAAATCCTAAGCGGTCTCATCACACGCAAAATTTTTTTTTATTTCTTTAATTTTGTATCTATATGAGATGATGGAGGCTCACTAAACTTATTGTGCTAATCATTTCATGATGTATGTGAGTCAAATCATTATGCTGTACACCTTAAACTTATACAGTGTTGTATGTCAATTATATCTTAATAAAACTGGAAGAAAAAATAAAATAAAATACAAACATTTAAAAATTAAAATAAAATGCTGCCTGGAAGCTCTGTATGCCTGGGTAAGGGGTGGGGCTTGACTATGGTGAAGTCACTAAAGGATTGCTCCGGTTTCATTGAATAACCAATGACAGTCTCTTTAGGTCTTTTCTCTTCCCCAGAGGAGAGTATTCCAGACTCCTCATCTTGGTTGCCAGGGTTGTAGGAGTCAAGTGAAGGAGGAATACTGAGCAGCTCAACATTCATTATATTAAGTTTCATATAGATCTTCAATTTCAGGGCCACGCCCCCAGCCTTGTGTGGTAGATTAAAGGTGGCTGCAAATTTTTTGCTAGTCTCCCAATTGAGGGATGAAGCCTAATGCCCCTTCCTTGAGTCTGGGCTGGCTTTAGTGACTTCCATGAGCTATAGAATGCAACAGAAATAACGTCCAGGGGCTGCCAAACCTAGATAATAAGAAGCCTAGTAACTTTTGCTTGGATCTCTTGGAATATCCTTTTTGCATGCCCTGAGCCTCCACAGGAAATCTGACTACCCTGAAACTGCCATGTGGAGAGGGCATGTGTAGGTGCTCCTGTGGACAGTGCCTGCTGAGATCAGCCTTCCAGCACACCTTATCATGGTGGCAGACATGTGAGTGAATCCTCCAGACTGGCCCATCTGCCAGCTGAATACCATCAAGTGACTTGTTTAAAAAAGTTTTGTCTGGTGTATATTTTTAACATACATACATATATATATACACACACACACATATATATATGTGTATATATATACATATATATGTGTATATATATGTGTGTGTATATATATATATATATATATATGTATATATATATTAGTTCCTGGTATACAACATAGTGATTTGATATTTCTATACATTTCAAAATAATCACCATAAGTCTAGTTGTCCTCTGTCACCATACATATTACACGTTATTACATATTATTACATATTATTGACTATATTCCACACACTGCACATTTCATACCTGTGACTTATCTATTTTGTAACTGGAAGTTCTACCTTTTAATCTCCTTCACCTATTTCTCTCCTTCTCTCCCCTCCCCTCCCTCCCCTCAGGCAACCACCTGTTTGTTCTCTGTATCTATGGCTCTGTTTCTGTTTGGTTATGTTTTTTCATTTGTTTTGTCATTTAGATTCTACATGTGAGTGAAATCATACAGTATTTGTCTTTCTCTGTCTGACTTATTTTACTTGGCAGAATATACTCTAGGTCCATCCATGTTGTCCCAAATGGCAAAATTTCATTCTTTACTATGGCTGAGTGATATATATATATATATATATCTTATTTGTCCGTTCATCTATTGATGGGCACTTGGGTTGCTTCCAAATCTTGGCTATTGTAAATAACACTTCAATAAACATAGGGGTGCATATATCTTTTCTAATTAGTGCTTTCGTTTTCTTTGGATAAATAGCCAGAAGTGGAATTGCTGGATTGTATGGTAGTTCTATTTTTAATTTTTTGAGGAATCTCCATACTGCTCTCCATAGTGGCTGCACCGATTTACATTCCCTCCCACGGTGCACGAGGGGTCCCTTTTCTCCACACCTTCACCAACAACTTATCGGTTGTCTTTCTGATAATAGATATCCTGACCTGTGTGAGACTAAGTGATTTCTGTTGATGTCACGTGGAACAGAAGAAATGCCCAGCCAAGCCCTGTCCAAATTCAGACCTAAAAAATCAGGAGATATAATAAAATGGTCATTGTTTTTATTCACCAAGTTCTGGGCTAGTTTGTTAGTCAGCCTTAGATAACCAGAACATCTCGACTACACTTGGTATGCCCCATTCCAGAGATCCTCTGCTTTATCGCCTTCAGAGACTATGTTTCTGATTTGCTGCCCAAGTGGGAGAGGGCAGTGGCAGCTGCGTACTATTGGGAAGGAGATGGAGGAGATTGGCTGCTTCCAGTACAGACCTACAAAAAATCCTCCTGTTTTTAGTTTTAGTTATATACCCACTCTTAGAAGCACTTGGTGCAGCACGCAATACCTGCGTTACCCTGGGAAATTCTACAATATCATGTTGCTTCTTGGCTTTCCCTACTCCTGGCTTAGGAGTCAGTTTTCTCATGTCTGCTATGTCAATTATCACCTATCTGCTTTCGGGTTTCCAAAATTTTGTTATTTTTCCTCACTTGTTCTTGTGAGGTTTTCTTGGGGGGAGGGGGTTAGTTTCTTGTTGTTGTTTGTTTGTTTGTTGGCTGTGTCAGGTATTAGTTGCAGCATGCGGGATTTTCGTTGAGGCATACGGGATCTGTAGCATGTAGGATCTTCAGTTGTGGCATGCAGGATCTTTTAGTTGTGGCATGCAGGCTCTTAGCTGAGGCATGCGGGATCTAGTTCCCTGACCAGGGATCGAACCCTGGCCCCCTACATTGGGAGCGTGGAGTCTTAACCGCTGGACCACCCAGGAAGTCCCTCTTGAGAGTTTTTTTTAATCTACTATTTAAAAAATTTTTTTTACTGAAGTATAGTTGATTTACAATGTTATGTTAATTTCTGATGTAAAGCAAAGTGATTCAGTTACACATACATATATTCTTTTTTATATTTTTTTATTATGGTTTATCACAGGGTATTGAATATAGTTCCTTGTGCTAGACAGTAGGACCTTGTTGTTTATCCATCGTATTTATATATAATAGTTTGCATCTGCTAATCCCAAACTCCCAATCCTTCCCTCTTCCACCCCCTCCCCCTTGGCAACCACAAGTTCACAAGTCTGTTCTCTGTGAGTGTTTCTGTTTTGTAGATATATTCATTTGCATCATATTTTAGATTCCGCATATAAGTGATATTATATGGTATTTGATCTTTCACTTTCTGACTTACTTCGCTTTGTATGATAATCTCTAGGTCCATCATGTTGCTACAAATTTGTCCTATTTCATTCTTTTAAAACATCTACTATTACTTTAGTGAGATTTCAAGAGGGAGCAAGGCAAATGCATGTGTTCATTCTGCTATATTTAATTTAAAGTCTCCTTTGAATCTTTAATTTCAACTGTTACATTAATTTTTTATTTATTTATTTTTTTAAACTGCTCAGAGGCTGTTGATTTGTTTACTTTCTTTTTTTAAAAGATTTTCTTTTGGATGGGGTCCATTTTTGTAAAGTCTTTATTGAATTTGTTACAATATTGCTTCTGTTTTATGTTTTGGTTTTTTGGCCGAGAGTCATGTGGGATCTTAGTTCCTTGACCAGGGATCGAACGCTCACCCCCTGCCCTGGAAGGCAAAGTCTTAACCACTGGACAGCCAGGGAAGTCCCTATATTAATTTTGTAAATACTCCTAAAAAAAACTTAAAACATTAAATGAAATAAAATACTCACAGATCAGGTTGCCTAGAAGCAAAGCCTGAGACAGGGATTCTTGTGTAAGTGTCTTAGTGAGGTGATATTCTCAGGAGAACCTGTGAGTCAAGCAGGACATCGCAGAGGAAGAAGCAAAGCACAGAAGGGTTTTCTGCTGAAATTTAGCCTCAGCCTAAGCCCATGGGAGCTCTGGAATAGGAAGGATATCATAGATTAATTCTTGGCCTTTTGTACCCTGTAAGGTTAGCATTGACTGTGGCTTCCCAACCTGGAGTGAGGGCAGTTATGGGGAGAAAAGGGGGCGCTGTGAGCTGGGTACACCCGCCTAGTAAAGGTGATCTTGGCAGGGTGCATCTGCTCCATTTCTAACCTTTTCTTTTTTATTTTATTAATTATTTAAGGATTAAGTAGTGGATCTAATCCCTCTGAGGAAATGAATTAGCCTTATTTCATTTTTTCCCACTGTTTGTCTTCTTTAGTTGACTCCACGTTAGTTCATAAACTGAAGCTCAGAAACTTAAAGGTATCAAGCAGAGAAAAGGGGCTGACCAGGTGTAGAATCCAGACCAGTCTGATCCCCAAACCCATGCTCTCAACCATATTAAACCACCTCCTTTAGTTGCATCTTAAGGAAATAATTTAATGTTACCTCTCCAGCTTTTTGTTTTTAATATAAATTTATTTATTCATTTATTTCTGGCTGCGTTGGGTCTTCGTTGCTGTGAGCAGGGGCTACTCTTCATTGCCATGCGCATGCTTCTCACTGCAGTGGCTTCTCTTGTTGCGGAGCACAGGCTCTAGGCCTGTGGGCTTCAGTAGTTGTGGCGCACGGCTCTAGAGCACAGGCTCAATAGTTGTGGCGCACCGGCTTAGTCGCTCCGAGGCATGTGGGATCTTCCCGGACCAGGGCTCAAACCTGTGTCCCATGCATTGGCAGGCGGATTCTTAACCACTGAGCCACCAGGGAGGCTCCCCTCTCCAGCTTTAAGGTTGCTAACAGTCACTTGCATTTTGATCTGTTCGATATAAAACACACTCCCCTGGTGAGGCAGTGGTTAAGAATCCGCCTGCCAATGCAGGGGATCGATCCCTGGTCCGGGAAGATCCCACAGGCTGCAGAGCAACTAAGCCCCTGTGCCACAACTACTGAGCCTGCACTCTGGAGTCCGCTAGCCACAACTCCTGAAGCCCACGCTCCTAGAGCCGGTGCTCCGCAACAAGAGAAGCCACCGCACTGCGAAGCCTGCGCACCGCAATGCAGAGTAGCCCCCTCTTGCTGCAACTAGAGAAAGCCAGTGCGCTGCAACGAAGACCCAACGCAACCAAAAATAAAAAATAAATAAAATCGATTCTTAAACACACACACACACTCCCCAAAGCTACCTACCCTCTGTTAAATGAAATCCGAATTTGCCGATATACACAATAGGTTCATTATGCGAGCATTCACTGCCATGTGCCAGGACGGTACTGGGTGTGAGTGCAAAGACCACTTAGACCCAGTCAGTGCCTTGTTTGAGTCCAACCGGGGAGGCAGATACGAACAAAGATTGTATAATAAGGGGAGAGCGCTGTTTCAATGCCGAACCCGGGAGCTACTTGACCAGCAGCGAACCCAGGTAATGGTAGCGAGAAAGATCTGGAACTGCTCCGAACTCCCATTTCCAAAGGTTTCCCCAAGGAAAGGGAACTCGGCTTTTCTCAAGGGAGAAGGTGGAACTACGGGGAACTTTGGGGTATGTATAGTGCTGAGAGGGAAACGAAATGTGCCGTTCTGATTTCACTTTCCACTTTTCCGGCGTGAGAAAGTGCAGTGTCGCGGGGAGGAAGCTTTGACTCTCTGCCGGAATTCCGGCCGCGGTGGGCGCAGGGCGTGTGCGGGAGAGGTCCCGAGGCGCGGCCCTCCGAGGGTGTGGGCGCGCCCGAGCACCGGAGACCTGAGAGTCCGACTGCTTCGACTCGAGGGAGCACGAGCGCGCCCGGGCGGGGCCGGGCAGGCTGGGATCCAGGCTGGGGACAAAGCCGAGAGCGCGACGCGCGGGCTCTAGGCCGGTGCAGCCCCTCCCCGGGCGCCAGGCGCGGCGGTCCCGGCCCCGGCGTCCAGGTGCGCTTCGCCCGCGTAGGCTTTTCCGGTCTCGTGGGCAGAGAGGGACAACCAGGAACTCGGGCTCAGTCTCCACCCCGAAGCGGGGCGGGTCCGCTTGGGATAAGACCCGCTGCCCGGCCCCGTCAGGGTGTGATCTCGGTGACCGCACAGAAGGAACGCCGTCCCGTCTCGGCCCCAGGGGTAAGGGGGTCCCGGGCTCCGGAAGGGGTGCAACAGCCCGGGAAAGCCTCGCGGGGGTGGCGGGTCCGGCGCCGCGCCGCTCCCAGGAGGGAGTGCCCGCGGCCGGCCTGCGGGCCCGCCCGGGCAGGCACAGGGTGGAGCGAGCCGGACTCGCTCCGGGTGGGCAAGGGAGAGGCAAACACCGCCCTTATCCACCGGCACCTTCCAGGAGAACCTCCAGAGCAGTTTATGCAGCTCAGGATGTACACCAGTTAGAGACCACCGCAGCTATTTATTGAGTTCATGTGCCAAGCACGGTGCTGGATTTAGGCATTACAAAGGATTGAGTAATATTCCCTGGAGCTGACTCAGTCCAACACCCAAGTTTTGCTTTTTTAATTCTTTCTTTACTCCGTTTAAGAAACGAACTCCTTTCTCCTAGTCTCTTACCCTTTCTCTCCGTGTGCACCTGACGTGCTCAGCACAATGCCTGGAACATGGGAATCTGATATTATTATGAGATCCATGACCAGCGTCTGCCGGTGGCACAGCCTCACTCTTTAGTCATGGTTTTAACCAGCTGGAGACTTTGGGACCAAAGAGGTTATTGCTTTTCAACAATCTGCCCAACTTTATGTGCTTCTCAAATTGATGCAAGTCTTCTGTAAGCTGTTGGGAGCATGTGGGTCCTGAGTAACCCACAGCTTTCATGAAAAGTGGGCATCTGCTCTCTCTAGCTGACAGTGGGAAGAATGAATAGGGTCCTCCCCCTCTAAATGATCCATCCCATTGTCCATCAGTTCTAGAACCCTCCACCTCCTCCTTACATTGCAAGTAACTCTCTTGATAGGGAAGCCCTCACTCTTTAGTTGCCAGGGAATTCTCAGATGACAGAGGTGGAAGAGCAAGCAGCAGAGGAAGGGGACAGGGATGAGGAAATGGGTAACCATAGCCGCCCAGGACCGGCTGACTTCCCAGAGCCCTTTCTGGCCAAGGCCGGATCCCCTACATGAGCTTAGATCAGATTTCTATTGCTTTGGGGGTACACGTGCGGGCACAGACGTACACACAATTACTGGATCAAAGGTGTCTGTGAATTTCCCTCCTAGATGTTCTTGCATTTGGTTAGGGATAATTTTTCTCTGAAAGCTATTTAGAGGGTAACATTGCAGTTAAGTCCGAGCACACCAGCCCTCAGTATCTGTAGGGTGAGAAGCCACTTGGTCATCCACAGACTGTATCTTGTGGCCCATTTCTTTGCTTATGTCTAGCCGCTCATTTGTTTCTCAGCCTTGCACATCTGCTTGTAGACTAAGCCTGCTCTTCTCCAAGGGAGACGGAGGTGAGGGGCGGGCACCGGGATAACAGACCTTGTGCCAGGGAGTACTTGTAGCTTCAGAATAAACCAGAGGGGGAATTTTCCTTGGGTGTCAATTTTATCCAGGTATTTGAGGATAAAAACACTTTTCATACAAAAACAATTACAGATATACTTTGTAGTAGGATTCAGAATTTAGATACCTTCTTCGTATAAAACAAACACTTCTAAACTTTTTGCCTGGGCTTGGGGCTGCAATTTGACCCAAACCTAACCTTTGGGAGTTTGCTTTTACTGCAGTTAGGCCTACTTATGGAGGCAGTTTGATCGATGCTGCAGTATCCTCCATGGAGGGACTTTGAGTAACAGCTGTACTAGGTTACTTGTTTAATCTTTATTTCAACCTGAGGCGGGGTTATTAAGCTTGTTTTACAGAAGAGGATCCTGAGGCTCTAAGTGGTGGTCCTTAGTCAAGGTCAGACCTTTTGCGAACATTTAAATCCAGCTGCTGGATACTAAAGCCTGTTCTGTTATCCTCTCTGTCCTACTGCAGCTCTGTCAGTGCTTGGTTCAGAGTGATATGGCATTTGGATTTGTGGCTTCCTGGCTTATTAACTAAATCTTTTTTTTTTTTTAACATCTTTATTGGGGTATAATTGCTTTACAATGGTGTGTTAGTTTCTGCTTTATAACAAAGTGAATCAGTCATACATAAACATTAACTAAATCTTGACCAGTGTTTTTCTTTGCCTTTTCAACTTTCTTCTGGTCAAGCTGATATGTAAACCATGGTGGGAAGAACTGGACCTGGCAGTAGTGTGGGGATACAGGTGAATGGCCCTAAATTTGGGAAGGGCTTGGCTTGTGGATGAGGGAATAGACTCACTCTTTGTGGCACTGGGCAGAGCTGGGCAGGAATTTTTGGATGGCAGGTTCTGGTTGGACTTAAGGAAGTGGCTTTTGAAACCCGTAGGCTGGGTGACTTTGGAGCTGGCGGGAGTCTCTCCCCAGAGATATCTGGGCAGAGGCCGAACAGCCCCTTTCTGATGGAGCTGGGAAGGGGACAAGGTTAAACTAAGATGACTTCTAAAGCCATAGTTTCCAAACTTCAGGTACATCCCTCCGGAAGCTTGGCACAGCACACAGGTTCTTGCCCCCAAAGTTCTGATCAGTATGACAGGGTGGGACCCAGGAATCTGCCTGTCATTGGTTTTATTGGGAATAACTTGTTAGTGTCCAGTTATGTTTGAACTGGACAGAGAGCTCTGCTGTGGGAACCTGCACCACCACCTCTGAAGAATTTAGTTTAAAGGTTCAAGATGCTTGAGGTCAGTCAGTTGCCATTCTGCTTCTTGGTCTGGACTGCTAGACATAAAACTCATGTGGAACATTTTATCCGCAATCGGCAGCAAGGATAAATTGCAGCCAAAGGCCAGACTGTAAGTTACTCTGGAAAAGACCTTCACCTTTTCCCCCTCAACATCATTAACCCTTTAAGGCCCGGATATAACGCAGCATGAACAGCCTGACTTGAAACAGATCAGGAGGCCCCATGGGTGGACTTTTGTCAAGTCATCAGAAAGACGTCCCTGCCCAGTCACTGTGGATTCAATCCTCTGGGTTAAGGCACTCACCTCCCCCCACCACCCAACAGGTAACATTAAATTATTACCAGGAGCTAGTGTAGAGGGGCCCTGTGGTGAATGGGAACAAGTTCTCCTGATTCCTGTGTAGTGGAGCCATCTCCTCTGGAGGAGGTCCTTTGTGGACACAAGCCCGGTGGTATCAACAGTCCCCAGCACCTGCCTTCTCACTCCTCTCCAAGGGCCTCAGGAAGGCATTTTCTGGACCCTGCTTAGCTTCAGCTTCTGTTATTGCTGCTTTTTGATGCTGTACAAGGACCCAGTGACTCACTGGTTCTCATCCTTGTTAGAGTCACAGACCCCTTTGAAAATCTTTTCTTGTTTTATTTATTTATTTTTATTTTTTGGCCGTGCCACACAGCATGTGGGATCTTAGTTCCCCAACCAGGAACTGAACCCGTGCCCCCTGCAGTGGAAACGCAGTGTCTTAACCACTGGACCGCCAGGGAAGTCCCTGAGAATCTGATTAAGGCCACGAATCTCCTCTTGAGAAGAATAAACATGCATTTGACATTTTCCCATACAGTCTCAAGGGGTTTACGGACACCCTTCTAATCCCAACCATGGATGCCTAGACATTGTGTTAAGAATTGCCCTAAAATTTGGCAATGTTTCTCAGAATTTTAAAATCCATTTACTTTTGTTCCATCAATTTGAATACTAGGAATTTATCTTAAAGATATACTTGGACATGTGTGTGGAGACATGTGTACAAGGATATATACATTGCAGCATTGTCTGTAGCACCAAAAGTTTGGAGACGATTAAATATCAGTAAGGGACTGGTTAAGTTATGGAACATCCATGCAATACGATACAATGCAGCTGTTAAAAAGTGGTGCAGGGGCTTCCCTGGTGGCGCAGTGGTTGAGAGTCCGCCTGCCGATGCAGGGGACACGGGTTCGTGCCCTGGTCCGGGAAGATCCCACATGCCGCGGAGCGGCTGGGCCCGTGAGCCATGGCCGCTGAGCCTGCACGTCCGGAGCCTGTGCTCTGCAACGGGAGAGGCCACAACAGTGAGAGGCCCGCGTACTGCAAAAAAAAAAAAAAAAAAAAGTGGTGCAGGTCGATAGGAACAGATATAGAAAGATATTGAAGATATATATACATATATTTAAAGCAAAATACAGTTTTACAAGATATGCTAACATTTCTGTATATAAGAATCGTGGAGGCTATTTATATTCTTAGGTACTTGTTAATGCATAAATACTTCTGAAAGTTTACACAGGAAAATTATGACTGCCACTGTAGTTGGAGGGAGGTGAAGTTCTTACAGACTTATCAACATATACTTTTTGGTACTATTTGAGTTGTTTTTTTTAATCATGTTCATGTATTGTCAGCTTTTTAAAACAGAGAGTTACAGATAGCACCTGTCCATTTAACACTGCTTGTGAAGAGGGAGAATGAAACAGAAATGAAGAATGTACAATTATCAAGTTTTCCAACCTTAAAATTAATATATGGTCATATACTTTCTTATTTGTGTACAAAGAGCTAGCATGGAGTGTGCTTTGGTTTCCATACATTCCATCTGGCTATACTTTAACTGGTTGCAAAAATATTGTAAGGTGCCTTGACTTGCATGGTGGGGAAAGTTCTGCATTTAAATGGTCCGATGGTTCCATGTGTTTTTAGCTGCAGAAGCAGAGAGAGGAGGTAGATGGGATAAGGCACAGCTTGTAGACTAGATAGACCTGCTGGGGCAGGGCGCTTTGTCAGAGAAAGTCCTCACAGTGATATCAGGTCATGGGCACTCAGAGACCTGGCTTTGGCTTCAGAGCCTGGGCCTCCTTCTGCGGCTCAGTCTGTGAGGTCTCTGCCTCTCTGTAGGCTGAAACCTAGTGTCCCCTATGAGCCTGACCCTGTGCCAAACACCTGGCATGTTATTTTTAAAAAATTTTTCACCTATGTTAGGTGGGTCCTGCTAATGTCGTCTCCATTATACTGATGCAGAAACTGAGGCACAAAGGGATTGAGGAATTTGCTCGACATCACATACTATCAAGTGGTAGAGCCAAGACTTGAACTTGGCAGTCTGATTCTATCTCCTGTGCTTACTACTCTGTTATACTATATAATGGGTTAAAAGTGGGGAATCAGCCTGAGAAGGCAGGGCTGGTAGATTAAGCTGACTACGGGGTTGGACTTTTTCAGAGGTAAAGAGGTAGAGGCTATGTCCAAACCACTGGTCCAAGATGGATTTGATGTCATCTGGGTCATTCTAAGTGGGCAGGAAGTCCCAGCTGTTAGGTGGGGAGTGGAGCAGACATCAAACGAGGATGATGTGCTGTGTCATGATGCTGGTGGTGCCTCCCTATGGGAGCAAGACTTGGGGCAGCATCTAGGGGCAAGAGAGGCAGCTCAGCACCTCAGAGAAGGGTCTTCAGGTGGTAGGCAGGATGTCAGTGGCCCCCGCCAAATGGAAAAAAGTTCATTCATTTATTATACAGTGTGACATATGCTAGCTATTCAAGGATAAAATACCCAGACCCCATCCTTAGGGAGACAAACAAGCAAATCAACAATTAAAAAATCATACGATTGCATGCAATTTTTTTTTTTTTTTACAGAAGCCAAATACATTTATTAAACCTGCTCTCAGCCAGGCAGTTAGATACAAAGATGTCTATAACTACAGGGGCTTCACAACCTCCAGAACCACTTAACCAGGCAATGCTGGGTAAAGGTGACTTCGATTAGCTTTAAGCAAATAAGTCCATTTTGAGCTGGTCACTTGGCCTCTGGTCAGCAGTCATCCAGTTTGAGAAATACAGAAGATGCTGCTGCCTCCCAGAATGTCCTGTCCCAACAAGTGGGCCCTGAGGCTGGGGCACAGGGCAGTCTGCAGAGGTTCACTCCATTACCTCACTGCATTTATCATTGCATGATAAATGATTTGATACACTATGCACAGACTGCCGTAGAGCTGAGGGGGTATACCTAACGCCATCCTGGGTGGTCAGAGGAGGCTTCCTGGAGGAGGAACCATCCTGGAGGTGGGCTAGGAGAAGAAGGGCTTATGCACAGGCATGGGGATGAGAAAGCAAGACCAGGCACAGTGGAGGAGTGGCATGTCAGCCAGAGCAGGACTAGTCCCAGCGGCCAGAGCGGGAGGGCCCTCAGAAATTAAGGCCATTCTGTAGGCCCATGGGAGACAGGATCAATTATTGGGGGATAGGTCTTAGAGAGTCCAGGCATCCCATAGTACAAACTGCTGGCCTAGGTTATTAATCCCTGTTTTCTTTTGCATCTGCTCCAATGCTTAGCACAGTTATGTGATAAATGTTTTTAAATAAAAAGGAAGCTCTGGGTACCAGGAAGGAAGAGATTCAGCCTTGGAAAAACAAGGCTCCCTGCTTCCCTGCCCTACACTAGGCCAACTCTTTAAGGTTTGGCTTACATATAGTCTTCACCCCTGATTGGCTTAATCTGGGTGAGGGGTCTCCCCTGGGTGCTCCTGTCTCCCTGTGATTCCCCTACCACAAGAATGTTCACACTTTTGTGCCTGATTACAGGCCTGTGCCCTCCCCTCAGCTTTGAGCTCCTCTGAGGGCAGGGCCGTGTGCCCCCCGTCCTCTGGCCCAGTGCACAGTAGGTGCTCACCAAAGGGGTGCTGAATGAATGTGCTATTTTTCATGGCCTGGAAAATTCAGTCCAACCTCCAAGCCCCACAGAATGACCCATTTTTGAAAATGACTGTTCCAGCCTTTATCTCTACTCTCTTCATGTCCTTAAACCAGCCCAAGTCCACACTTAATGCATTTGACCCTTGAACAACTCGGGGGTTGTTCACTTCCTGCACAGTTGAAAATCCACGTATCACTTTACAGTCCATCCGCTTATCCTTGGTTCCTCGGTATCCTTGGTTCTACACCCGCGGATTCAACCATCTGTGGATGGCAAACTGGCGCAGTAGAATTTAGTGAAAAAAGCTCAGGCGTAAGTGGCTCTGGGGAAGCTCAAACCTGTATTGTTCAAGGGTCAACTATACTCTTTTCCAAATAAGTCTTACCATTCATAATCAGAGCTGAGGCTTCATTTTTACTGTCTTTGCCTACAGACCTCTTTGCTGTTTAAATCCTGTCTGTCTTTCTAAGCTTTTATCAAACGAGAGCTTTTTGACTCTCTTGGGTGGTGGTGGGACGACTTAGTCTGTAGTCTCTCGCTACCCTGAAGGTTTTATGATAGTTGCCGAGCGCTGCTTTGTCATTGGATTGGTTAGCAAGATCTTCTCCGTCTCTGTTTCTCTCACAATGCCTAGTACCTGATAGGGGCAAAATAACTATTTAAGTAAAGACGATGAGTGGCTGCCCACACAGCAAGTGGCAGTTTTGGAATGGGGGGTCTCATGCAGGGACTACCTAAATGAGAATCAGGGCCTGGAACTGGGTGTGAGGAGAATAAGCAGGGGTGCTTATTGGAACTTGATTACATAAGGTCTTTGAGCCCCACCCAAGATTTACTGACTCAAGTTCTAGAGTCTAGCATCCCCCAAATCCATTTTTCTGAACACTCCCTGAGTGATTTTTGGGCACACTAAAGTTTGAGGACTTTTCCCAGGTACCGTGCTAGGTGCCTTACCCTCTGTACTAATTAGAATCTTTTTCAAGCCATAGCTCCAGACGCCAAGTCCTGACATCATCCAAGGCCCCAAGGAAGGAGGAAGTTGGTAGGCTGACTCTATCTGTTTTAGCCTGGGGGACACTCTGTCTCCAAGCCCCTTGGCAGGCTTGCCTTTATTTCTCATTGGCCAGAGTGTGTCACATGGCCACTCATAGACCATTGTGGCGGTTGGAATGGGCTTGCCTTGGACCAGTCATTATTTCTTCCTGGGGAGTCCCACCTTCCTGGTTTACCAAACCCAGTCTGTCAACTCATGAAGGTTCTCTTAATGAGGAAGGAGGGTATGATGGGGATTGACATTATTGCTAATCCTGGCAGAAGTCCTGCACAATAGACACAACTATCTCAGATTTATGCCAGAATAAGCTGGCTCTCACAGTGGGGGTGAACCTTGAAGCAGGGACTGGAGCTCCGCCCTTGTTCTGGATTCCCAGCCTCCTACCTCCAGCGCTGCATGTCCTCCTTTATAGCCTAGGCCACCACTCACATGTAGGAAGAGACTTGAATTTGGAGTTTCACAGATCTTATAAATTAACAGCTCAGGCCTGCCAGAAGTAAAGCATGTTTGCAGTGGGTGGTTTTGAGAACTCTACTGTTTAAATAATCTTTGGCAAACATATTTCCTGAGTCATATTTAGGCATAGCTATGCTTGTATATATTAAACGGTGTTAATGTTATGATACCCCCCCTTCCATTAATAAAATTTTGCCTGTTTTTCCCCCCATGACCTTATTCTTGATGTAAGATCATGAGTGGGAATCTACAGTTATAAAATGCCCATGGGATGGTTTGGGGACCATTTTAGGCATCAGTAGTTGGAATCTAGAATCATTACTCTAAAGCAGTGGTTCTCAAATTTGAGGATGCATCAGAATCACCTGGTGGGCTTCTTAAAAACTAAATTGCTGGACCCCCGCCCCAGAGTTTTGGATTCTGTAGGTCTGAGGTTGGGCCTGAGAATTTACACTTTTAACAAATTCTCAGTTGATGGTGACGTTCTTGGTCTGGGGACCACACTTTCACAGCCACTAGGTTGTATGAACTTCTTTTAGGTTGAAATACTGGTCTGGATTTATTGAAAAGATAAACATAGTGGGATTTTAATCATGCACATGGCGCCTTCTGCCTTTTTCAGGTTCTTTTGTGCTCCCTATTAAAGCTGCCTGTGACCTCCCCACCAGAGCCATGCTTTGGGTGGACTGGATTCCCAGGGTTTTCTGTACTTCAGTGAATCTGGGGAAGGCTTATTCCTCAGAAGTGAGAAGATGAAGTGGCATCCACACGCCCTCCCTCCAGGCCAAGCATGGTTGTCTGGGCACTAAAGGTGGCCTTAAATATTGGTCTTAAACTCCTGCTTTTACCTTAAGAACGAATGAATTTCTGATATGTGCTCAAACATATTGATAGGAGAACCTTGGGAACATTATGCCAGGTGAAATAATCCAGACACAAAAGAGCAAATGTGATTCCACATATAGGGGATGCCTAGAAAAGCCAAATTCAAATTCATAGAGACAGGAAGTAGAATGATGGTTAGCCGAGGCTGGGGTGAGGGGGGAATATCGAGTTATTATTTAATGGGTACAGGGTTTCTGTTTGGGATGTGGTGATGGTTGCATGATATTGGGAATGTAATTAATGCCACTGAATTGTACATTTAAAAATTGCTAAAATGGTAAGTTTTGTTATGCATATTTTACCACAATTAAAAAGAAAATCATCCTTCATCTCTGTTCTCCCAGTGGTGTCCTGGAGCGTTCTTGTATCAGTCCATCAGAGATGGTTGTTAAATGTGCAGGGGTTTTGCAAGCTGATTGCTAAATATAGCCACTATTTAAAATTCAGTTAGGGCTTCCCTGGTGGCGCAGTGGTTAAGAATCCGCCTGCCAATGCAGGGGACACAGGTTCAAGTCCTGGTCCGGGAAGATCCCACATGCCATGGAGCAACTAAGCCCGTGGGCCACAACTACTGAGCCTGTGCTCCAGAGCCCGCAATCCACAACTACTGAGCCCGCGTGCCACAGCTACTGAAGCCTGCGCTCCTAGAGCCCTTGCTCTGCAAGAAGAGAAGCCACCGCAATGAGAAGCCCACGCACCGCAAGGAAGAGTAGCCGCCGCTCGCCGCAACTAGAGAAAGCCCGCGTGCAGCAACGAAGACGCAACACAGACAAAAATAAGTAAATAAAATAAATCAATTTAAAAAAATTCAGTTAAATGAACTTAGGCGTAAATACATTACCTTAAAATAGACATATTTATAAATAAGTTTTATGTATTTATTTTTAAATAAGTTTTATTGAAAACAACCCATCACTTTCCAATTATTTTACTACATTTTACTATTATATATAGTTTCTTATATCTGTGTGGTGGAAATACTATATAATGGTGTACTACTGCCTACTTATTCCCAGCTCCAAGTTCAGTGACACCACATAAGTAAGTTGAAATTGGTCATGTTGGAAATATTTACACCAAAGAAATGGAGACAAACCAGGGTTTTCTTTCCCTGGAGAGCTCCTGTTAGATTATTAGCACACCCCTGGTCTCCTCATGTCTCACTGGTGGAGCAGGGTTGGAGTAAGCTTGTAGGGATAAAGCACCAGCTACTTGGGATCTTCCAGCCAGACTTTCTTGAATTGAATTCTAGCTGTTTCCAAATAGCCATGTCATTGGGTGTTTTCCCCATGCCTGAAAAAGAAGACGTGATGGCTAAGTTTAGTGGGTAGGAAACTGGATGAGTCATATAGTAAGTGAGTGACTTTAACCTCCTGGGCAAGAGTTTTCTCAACTGGAAGGGGTGGGAGAAAAACTAGTAGAAATAAAATAAAGCACTTATTCTAGCAATGGGGAAGAGATACTTCTTTTAAAAGTTTTCATTATGGACTTTTCCCCACATATACCCAAAGTGGGAGAACACTAAAATGAGGCCCCATATACCTGTTCCTCACCCAGCTCAACAATTATCAACATTTCACCAAAAAAGAGACTTTTCTAACCATTGAAGTAATAATAAGAGGGAAGAGTACGAAGGAAAAGATGGGAAGAGTACAAAGTACAAAGGTATGATTTACAATTTTTCTCGCGAATTTTGACTGTACTAAAAGGAGAATATGAAATTGGAAAGATACATAATAAATTCTTGATATAAAATATTAAATTTTATAATATATTCGTAATTTCTAGAAACGTGTTAGTGAAGCACCAAGATCCCAAAAATGGGCAAAAAATGCAAACAAATAATTCACAAAGAAGGATACAAGTGGAAAAAGAGAAGAGAGTGTTCCTGCTACGCGTTCAAAAAAGCAAGTTAAACCAACGGTAAGGTTCAGTACTACACCTCCTAAACATTAAATTATAAATAAAGCAAGCAAACAAGCTTATGGCTGGCTGGGATTTGGATAGCCTTTTAACTTTGGAGGACAACTGGAAATGTAATTATCAGATATCACAAGGAATAGGTCAAAAGAAGAATAAAATCTACAATGCTAACTCTAAAGATTGTAGTCACAGCATAAAAAAACCTGAACAACCAATAGGAGAGGGACATTGAATAAATTATATCAATACAGTGGAAGAATATAAATTTAGTAAAATAATAAATATGATGATTGTGTAGAATTAGGAAAATTAAGAGGAGAGAGTAGAACATAAAATGATATACATACTGTGATTACAACTGTGCTAAAAGATTGGAACAAACAGTAAGTGAAAGTTGCTGGTAAGTTTACATTTTTTTAAATGACCTTTTCAGTGCTTAAAGTTGACTTAATAATTTACAAAATAAAATCAAAGGGGGAAATAGATGTGATTACTTAAGAGCTTATAGTCTCTAAAATTCTATGAAAGTTGATCTTCTCCATTTGTAGGAAAGATCCATAATTATTAGCACTGCACTGGAAAATTCTACCTCTGCCCACATTCTCACTGGGTTTGGGAAACAAGTTTATCAGACCATGCAGGCAACTTAAATAATAACAACTGGAGGGAAAGAGAGGTGACAAATAAAATTAATGCTAACTATCCTGGATCCATACGTCATTGTTACAATTACAAAATCCTGAGGTTGCTAAAACAGAAATAAAACCAAATAATAAATTGTCTGCCATGTACATTTTATAATAAATAAAGGTTATTTTTTAAAAGCTACCCAGTATTTTCTGTTTTATCTTTTCTGTGATCTCTTAAGGTGTTTTTTTAATTTATTTTTTATTATTATTATTATTTTTGGCTTCGTTGGGTCTTAGTTGCAGCATGTGCTGGGGTTGTTGTTAATGCATGCGGGATGTTTCATTGCAGCTCCTGGGCTTCTCTCTAGTTGTGGTGTGGGGGTTTTCTCTTCTCAAATTGTGGCACGTAGGCTACAGAGTGCATGGGCTCTGTAGTTTGCGGCTCGCGGGCTCTTTAGTTGAGGCGCTGTGAGCTCAGTAGTTGTGGCGCATGGGCTTAGTTGCCCCGCGGCATGTGGGATCTTAGTTCCCCGACCAGGGATCAAACCCGTGTCCCCTGCATTGTAAGGTGGATCCTTTACCACTGGACCACCAGGGAAGTCCCTCTTAAGGTGTTAATATTAGATTTTTTATGATCTCTGCAGATAGTCTCCATGTCTTTTAGAAGGACTCCTGCTGGAGGATTGATTGATTGATTTTTTTTTTTTTTTGCGGTACGCGGGCCTCTCACCGCTGTGGCCTGTCCCGCTGCGGAGCACAGGCTCCGGACGCACAGGCTCAGCAGCCATGGCTCACGGGCCCAGCCGCTCCGCGGCATGTGGGATCCTCCCGGACCGGGACACAAACCCGTGTCCCCTGCATCGGCAGGCGGATTCCCAACCACTGCGCCACCAGGGAAGCCCTGGAGGATTTATTTTTATGGGGGGAAAAATAGTTGAATCCAAACAGTAGTGAAAAGAATATTATTTAGATGTGATTTGGTAAGCCCTCTTAAATACACATGAGTGTTTTGAAAATAAAATCTCTTGCCACGGGACTTCCCAGCTGGAGCAGTGGTTAAGAATCTGCCTGCCAATGCAGGGGACACGGGTTCGAGCCCTGATCCAGGAAGATCCTACATGCCACAGAGCAACTAAGCCCATGTGCCACAACTACTGAGCCCGTGAGCCTCAACTGCTGAAGCCCGCACGCCTAGAGGCCTTGCTCTGCAACAAGAGAAGCCACTGCAATGAGAAGCCCACGCACCGCAACGACGAGTAGCCCCCGCTCTCCACAACTAGAGAAAGCCGGCGCGCAGCAACGAAGACCAAACGCAGACAAAAAAAAAAAAAAAAAAAAGTCACTGTTTTTCAAAAGTAAATTTCTTATAAAATTAAACCAAAAAAAAAAAAAATCTCTTGCCACTCGGGAGGGAGGAAAAGAGTGATCATAGAAAATTAATCTCGGCCTTGATGTGCTGAATACAGAATATTTAAGCCAAGCTCTTTAGTCTCAAAGGATTTCTTGATGTTACTATGCTAATCATTTTCTCCTCCTATTTAGAATGTGTTCTTCTGCCAATGATTCCCTGAATGTTTCTTATGAATAATTAAGTGAATTATTTTCAGGGATAAGCTTTGCCTTTAAATATTCTGAGGCTTTTGTTCTTTTGTCATAGACCCATTATGTGTTTTTCTTTCTTTTTTTAACAAATGGGGAAATTAAAGCACCAAGAAGATAAATATTTTTCTTGGTGAGATCTAAAAGAGATAATCTGAGATAATCATTCACGTAAAGTGTTTAGAACAGTGTCTGACACATTATAAGTGCTCAAAAATACCTCTCACAATTATTACACAAGGTATGTAATAGAAATATAAAGTGAGCCACAAATGTAAGTTTGAATTATCTAGAGTCACATTTTAAAAAATAAAAAGATACAGGTGAAATTAATAATATCCATTATCTTACCCAATAGATTGAAAGTATTATTATTTCAATGTATAATCAGTGTAAGAAATGATTAATGAGGTATTTTACAGTATTCTTTTCGTACTAAGTCTTAACAAATCGGTGTGTATTTTACACTGACAGAACATCTGAATTCTATTGCTGAAGTTTCATCAGAAATACTTGATCTGCATTTAGATTTAATAAAATTTAGTTTTCATGTAGATCACATACTCACATTACTTCAACCATACATAAAAGTTTTCCAAAAAACTTAAGTACCAAAAAATAATTTTCCTTTAATATTTGCATCCACATTGAAAAACCTGGTTCATCTTTTTTAGAATTGATTTGACTTTAAAATGAAAAGCACATCACTTTTATTTATTTTATTTATTTTAAAAAATATTTATTTATTTATTTACTTACTTATTTTGGCCGCACTGGGTTTTAGTTGTGGCATGCAGGATCTTTTCAGTTACAGCATGTGGGATCTAATTCCCTGACCAGGGATGGAACCCAGGCCCCCTGCATTGGGAGTGCAGAGTCTTCCCCACTGGACCATTAGGGAAGTCCCAGCATATCACTTTTAAAACTGCACCTGTCCCAGTTAATTCACTAACTCTTATGCCAATTGAATCTCTTTTTCCTTACTGTGCCAGTCATAATGCTTCTGCCTTTCCACTCAATTCCACATCAGTAAGCTGCCTTCATTTAAAATTTTTAAATGTGTCCATAGATATTTTTTCACACTAGAAAATGTTATAATTAAAATAAGTATTTAAATGTGATTACAAATTACAGTTTACATAGATATCACTGTAATTCATGCTGTCTGCAAGACATATTCAAATAAACACATTAAAAATGTTGCATCAATCCATAGATAGTATCAGTCAAAGTGAATCAATCCATTGACACCAAGTGGATTGGTGGTGTGATTAGATGTAAAACTAGAACAGATGCAACGTGCCTGACATGCGCACTGCACAGTGCAATGGTTAAAGTGAAATGTGACCCCACCAAAACATTGCAGCTGTGTGTTATGGAAAAATATCTTATACTGCCTCAATTTAAAACTTTAAACTTAATTAAAATTAAACAAAATTTAAAGTTATTTTCTCTGTCACACTAGCTGCATTTCAGTTACTCATAACCACTTGTGGCTTGTGGCTATGGCATTGCACGGCACAGGTATAGACTGTCTGTCAAGGATAGGGTGGATGGGACACTTTGGTCCCATCCTGTGCACCTTTTTGTGTTGGCATCAGCTTTTTATTTATTTATTTATTTATTTTTTGACTGCATTGTGTCTTTGCTTGCACCCAGGTTTTCTCTAGTTGCTGAGAGCGGGGGCTACTCTTTGTTGCAGTGCTCAGGCTTCTCATTGCAGTGGCTTCTCTTGTTGCAGAGCACAGGCTCTAGGCGCGCGGGCTTCAATAGTTGTGGCACACAGGCTTCATTAGTTGGGGCTCGCAGGGTCTAGAGCTCAGGCTCAGTAGTTGTGGCACATGGGCTTAGTTGCTCCGCGGCATGTAGGATCTTCCCGGACCAGGGCTCGAACCTGTGTCCCCTGCATTGGCAGGTGGATTCTTAACCACTGCGCCACCAGGGAAGCCCGGCAACAGCTTTAAGCAGGAGAGAAGGTTGTTTGTACAGTGCCTGATCGAATTCCCACCTCTAGCTGGTTTTCTCTTTGTTTCTTTTCTGCCTCTCCGAGGTAGCATCTTTTCCTACCCCCAATGCCCGGTTCTCTGATATATAAATGATGCATTTCCACCAGGGTTTTTTTCACTGGTCACCTTTCCCTGCCTCTACTCTGCCTCTTGTCTGGTTTGGGGATGAGTAAGTAGGGTGAGTTAAGGGTCCACCTCACAGCTTCTCAACTCAGGTGGCTGGGCTGGGCTGGGCTGGGGTTTTCTGGAGGGATCCCCACATCAGACAGCTGATGGAGGTGTGTAACCCGTCTCCCCACTATCTCCCCCTCTCTGTCTCTCTCTCTCTCTCTCTCTCTCTGTCTCTCTCTCTCACACACACACACACACACACACACACACACACACACACACACTCACTCGATCTGCCTCAAGTTAGTTTCAGTTCCTCTCAGCTTCTGACATTGTCTCATGTCAGTCCTAGAGCTTTGGGTTTTGTCATGGAGTTTCTTCCATTGCCTCCCTGTGCCTTCATGAGTTTTTTTTTTTTAATTTAATTTAATTTTTTTTAATACAGCAGGTTCTTATTAGTTACCTATTTTATACATATTAGTGTATATATGTCAATCCCAATCTCCCAATTCATCCCACCACCGCCCCCGCTTCGTGAGGTTTTTAATGAAAAACTGGGAGAGGCGGCATCAGAAATAGCAAGTTCCCTGTGTGAATCAGACATCCACTGTGGGAGAATCTTAACAGTTCTGTTTTTGTATTCTTCTTTCAGAGTCAGCTTGAACTCTGGAAAGATTTGGAAATAGAACCCCTGCGCTGGCCCACTGAGGGAGTGTCTGATCCAGGGGGGAGTGGCACTGCCCACAGAGCTAGATCTTGCATATTTGCAGGGCGTGGAGGTGCCAGAAGAATATGTGACATTTAAGAGAGCAGTGTTCATTCTCTGCTCGCTTCCAGATCTCCAAGGTTGAAGCAGTGTAAACCTGTGAAGGAAAACCTAGTTGCTTTTCCCGTTTGTTTAGGAAGAGTGTTTTCTTCCCTCGTGGCGAACAGAAGCGGTGGTATTGGTAAGGAAAGGCCTGGGCTGCATAATAACTGTTTTCCTACCTACAGGCAAACAAACCCTAGCAGGACAGGAGGACGCCTGGCCACGTCAGACTTTCTCACCGCCTCTTTACCGATCACTCCCCTCCAGTACTATAGTTTCTCATTCGGCCCGGTCTGTCTCCTCCCTTCCCGCATCACAAGGATTTTGTAAAGAGCGATGGAGTGGATTTTAGTTTCTCTGGGAAGGGTTATAAGAGAAAGGCCAGATGTTAGATTCAGGGTTCTTTTTTCTGATGAGGCGCTCCCCTTGTTTACCCCTAAGACTTATGATGGCTGAGACAAGACAGGAGATCAAGAGTACTGGTCAACCTTGAAATTTGGGTCTCAAAATATGCGGCCTGTTGTTTGTGATTCATAAGGAGGGGTCCAGGTAACCCAGGTGCAGATGGACATACAGAAGCTCTGGTGATAGAAGAGACAAGAACTGGAGATCAGCACCAGTAGCTTTGTGATCATCCTAGGTGAACAGCTAGTGGGGTTCCTGTCTTAGAGTCTTACTTGCCTGGAATAGTTTACTTATGGTATTTCTGAAGGGGAACATGGAATCAAGTGACCTTTCACATTACCTTGAGGGCCTCTAATTCTAAAATAACTCGGAAAATGGATCGGGAAAACAGTGTAACCTGGGGCAAAGCTTAACTATGCTGAACAGATTTTTCTCTTTGAATAGTTGTTATCCCTGAGGAGCCATGGTTTTACCCGTGATGCTGTGCAAAAGCTGTATGGATTTTTGGATTCCACTGAGTTGGACTTTGCCTTTGAGTGGGTATTGCTAAATGAAAGAGAACAGCAGCAGGCTTCCCCTGAGAGGCCACTGTCAGCCTACAAAGCTGTATAGGTGTGTGTTATCTTAATCATATACTTTTGGCTGTAGACATGTTTATTATCTTATTGAAGTGTAATTTACATACAAAAAAATGCACAGATCTTAAGTGCTTAGTTCAAGGAGGTTTTTTTTTATTTTTTTAAAAATTATTTTTTAAAAATTGTGGTAAAATGCACGTAAGATAAAGAAGATGTGGTACATATATACAATGGAATATTACTCAGCCATAAAAACAGACGAAATTGGGTCATTTGTAGAGACGTGGATGGATCTAGAGACTGTCATACAGAGTGAAGTGAGACAGAAAGAGAAAAACAAATATCGTATATTAATGCATATATGTGGAACCTAGAAAAGTGGTACAGATGAACCGGTTTGCAGGACAGAAATAGAGACACAGACGCAGAGAATAAACGTATGGACACCGAGCGGGGAAAGTGGGGTGGGGCGGCGGTGGGATGAATTGGGAGATGGGGATTGACCTATATACACTAATATGTATAAAATAGATAATAAGAACCTGCTGTATAAAAAAATAAAATAAAATTCAATTTTTATCGGAAAAAAATTATTTTAAAAAAATTGCGGTAAAATACACGTAAGGTAGAATTCACCATCCTAACTATTTTTAGGGGTTCAGCTTAGTGGCGTTCAACACATTTACATTGTTTTGCGACTATCACCACCACTCTTTTCATCTTGCGGAACTGCAACTCTGTACCTGCTAAACTGTAACTCCTTTTCCTCCCTTTCTCTCACCCCCTGGCACTACCATTCTACCTTCTGTTTTATGAGTTTGACTAAGTACCTAATATAAGTGGAATCATACAGTATTGATCTTTATGTGTCTGGCTTATTTCACTTAGCGTAATGTCCTCAAGGTCCATCCATGTTGTGGCACATGTCAAATTTCCTTTCTTTTTAAGGCTGAATAGTATTCCATTGTGTGTATGTACCACATTGTGTTTATCCATTCATCTGTCAGCTGCCACATGGGTTGCTTCCATCTTTTGGCTATTTTGAATAGTGCTACTGTGAACATGGATATACAAATATCTCTTTCAGTCCCTGCTTTCAATGTTTTTGAAAGATACATACATACATATATATATATATCTCCAGATTGTATATACCTAGAATACATATACCCATAAGTGGAATTGCTGGATCACATAGTAATTACTCTATTTTTAACTTTTCAAGGAACCACCATGCTGTTTTCCAAAGTGGCTGTACTATTTTACACTCCTGCCAGCAGTACACAAGGGATCCGGTTTCTCCACATCTTCACTGACACTTGTTATTTTCTGTTTTGTTTTGTTTTTGTTTTTGTTTCTGTTTTTTGGCCGCACCATGTGGAATCTTAGTTCCCTGACAGGGATCGAACCTGTGCCCCCTGCAGTGGAAGCTCAGAGTCTTAACCATTGGACTGCCAGGGAAGTCCCATTTTGTTTTGTTTTAGTAGTAGCCATCCTGATGGGTGTGAGGTGAGTTCAATGAGTTTTGACAAATGTATACAGCTGGGTACCACTGCCCCAGTCAAGATAAGGAACATTTCAGTCACCCCCTAAAGTTCCTTTCCTCATGCTCCTGGGCAGGTATATCCCCTCCGCCTCACCACCAGCCGCCAACCCCTGACCCTAGGCAACCATTTTTTGCTTTCTGGCATTATACATTAGCTTTGTTTTTTCTAGAATTTCATATAAATTTCATATAAACACTTTATTTGGCATCATTCACTCAGAATAATATTTTAGATTCATCCATGTTATCACTATATCAGTAGTTTACTGAATAGTATTCCATTGCATGAATATTCTGCAATTTGTTGAATATTGAGCTGTCTCCAGTTTGGAGCAGTTGTGAATAGGGCTTATGTGAACACTCTTGCCCAAGTGTTTTTGTGGATATGGGTTTTCACTTATCTTGGGTAAATAAGAGATGGAATCCTGAGTCAAAGGGTAGATTCATCTTTAACCTTATTTTAAACTGACGAATAGTTCTCTCAAGTTCACAGTGTTGGAAAGTTTCAGTTGCTCTATATCTTCTCTAACATTTAATGATGTCCGGTTTTTGTTTTCCGTTTTTTTTTTTTTTGCGGTACGCAGGCCTCCCACTGCTGTGGCCTCTCCCGTTGCGGAGCACAGGCTCCGGACGCGCAGGCTCAGCGGCCATGGCTCACGGGACCAGCCGCTCCGCGGCATGTGGGATCTTCCCGGACCGGGGCATGAACCCGTGTCCCCTGCACCGGCAGGCGGACTCCCAACCACCGCGCCACCAGGGAAGCCGCCCCCCCTTTTTTTTTCACCATTTTAGGGGATGTGAAATGGTATCTCATTGTGGTTTTAATTTGTATTTTCTGCATAACCAATAACAAGCATGTTTTCATATACTTACTGATCATTCATATATCTTTTGTGAAGTGTCTGTTCAAGCCTTTTGCCCATTTAAAAAATTGCCTTGTTCATCCTTGTGTTATGATTTTTAGTTCTTTATATACTCTTGATTCAAGTCCTTTGTCAGATGTATGTGCAGTGAATATTTTCCCCCAATCTATGGCTCTTCTGTTAATTTTCTTAATAGTGTCTTTTATTGAGCAAACCTTTTTTAGTTTGATGAATCTTGTCGATATTGGCTTTTATGGCTAGTACTTTTTTGTGTCCTATCTAAAAAATCTCTGCCTACTTCAGGGTGGAGAATATATTCTCCTATGTGGGTGAGAAATAAACGCCAGTTGGACTGTGGCGTTGGCTGCACCACCCTCAGATTTGGACCTTCCCATGGGTGTTTCCCATCATAAGGACGGCACGGATTCTCCTGTACTAGTGTGAACCTGTCCCACCCATGCTGCCAGCACCTGCCAGACCTTGGGTCAGTGAATGAATCCAACACGTGATTACCACGCATGTGACCCAGAGGCAAACCCACCACTTACCTGTAGACAGGGCTATCTCATGTCTACATGAAGGGGTGGGCTGGGCGCTCTCTGTAGCCTTCTCTACCCTTAAAATCCAGCACTGGTGGAAATGAGCTCGTTCTGGGGCAGGCATTTCCGCTCCATTTCTACTCCCTCTTTCTTTGTGTACTTACATCATGGCCTTGGGTTGCTCTCTCACCTGTGGTTTGCTAGATGTTTTGATCTGAAATGGGGGAAAAATCAACTCTGGGAGATCAAAAGAATAGTTGTGATTTAATTCTGGAGGGGCACTGCCTCTAATAGCGTAAGTAAACTGGCATCTGGGGCTTGAGAAAACATGTCAGAGCTGCGCCAAACCCATGTTAGACTTTGAATGAAAGCCCGTGCTGTTTTCGGTTCGTAGCATAAGCCGGAAGAGCTATTTCTAGCATCCCTTCTTTCTCTCCCTACTCGTGTACACTGGAGAGTCTAAATATTGCTGACATTAGGATAAACATAACCAAATGGGTCCATTATTTTAAACCTTTGACACTGGACTCAAACTATCCCAAGGGTGTGATGCATCAGTCAGTCTGAAGCAGGCTGCACTTGGGGTACTTTCATATTGTGGTTGGAACCCCTGCACTGAGTACAGGATTCTGGGCCCTGTTATGGGGGGGAGAAGCACAGAATGCGCCTGGATGGACTCCTTATGTCCCTCTCAGCTGGAAATGGCACAACTCTGGCCACGTGTCAGCTCCAAGAGACACTGTCACAGAGCCATGTTGCCTTGTTCTCCCACTGGAAAGGCTGGACGGCTGAACTAGGGCAGGGGCGTGTGGGGTTAGAAATATGGTCTCTTCAAATAGCCAACAGTCTTGTAATCAACACTGTTGACTGGGAGCTGTCTGCCAGCCAAAGTGTGGTCTAGTTTCCAATGGATAAGTCTGGGAGAGGAATGTTTTTGTTGTTGTTTTGTTTTGCATCCAGCTTGTTAAAGACATGAAGAAGAAGAAAGTATTTAGCTCAGCAAAAGAAGTGACAATTTAAAGTTTTGATTCCATTATTACTCTAAAAGCTTCTAGCATTACGCCTGCCCTAATGCATAATGGTACACGTGTGTACACATGCCTGCATTTAACGTGGTATAGTATAAAGGTCTCTAGGGTCACGGCTGTGACTGAAAACAGCTCCTACCACCCGCTACATGAGTGACTTTGGGCATCATGCTTAACTTTTCTAAAATTTAAGTTATCATGCCCAGTTCACTGTACAATGAGAAGGCGAAAAGATAGGGTATTGATAAAGGACCCAGGCGCACAGTATAACTAAATGGTCAATAAATATTTATTTAAAAATAAAGTCCCCCCCCCCAAAAAAAATAAAAAATAAAAAAAAATAAAGTCCCTCCAGCTCCAGCACACATGACAAGGAATACAAGGCTAGTATTCCTGATGCTGAGCAGTGGCAGAGGTTGTCGCACGGTGGAGTGAGCCCCAGGACCAGAAGGAGGAGATTAAAGGCTAGGAGATGAGCCTTCAGAAAGGTTGTAGAGTCCTTGCAATGGGAAGGAAGTTCAGCAGAGTTCTCGCCAACCACCTGCAGGATTTTTTTTACTCATAGACTACTCTTGAACAGACAAGGCACAGGGGATAATTTTCTGTATGAAGGGAATAGATGGGGTGATGAAGGTGTGCCTTTTAGCACCTAGCATGGTACCTAGCTTGGGGCAGGCATTCAGATCATATTTGTTGAATGAATGAGCGTGAAACATCAGTGAAACTATCCTATCAGTTCCATGATTGAGAGCAATAATTGGTGTTACCAGTGCATCAGCTTCTTGTTTCTACGGTCACTAGCCTGAGAGGACAAGGGGAAGTTTGTCTGCAGTTAAAAGGCAGAATAATTTAAAAACACCACCACCAACAAAAAAAACAGCCAACCAGAATTCCAAAGATCTCCAGTCCACGGGTAGCATTTGGAGTCACTCAGATAATGAAAGAAAATTACTTAGGAAAATTTGAAGCCTTATATTATGGAAGCTGAATGCAGTACCCAGAGAAACACTTATAAAATTTATTAGAATATGCGTTGATTTGTGCCCTGCTTGAAGCTTGTGCCTGGGGAGGGGACACTGAGATATTATGTGAAGTAGAAAGGACATGTAGCAAAGCAAGCATTGAACTAAGAGTGCAGGGCCCAACCAGCTCTCCAGCAATCATTAAAGCCACCTCATTGCTCTTTTTATTTTTCTAATCTTATCTCTTGATACAATATAGAACTCACCATAGCCAGCTTTCATTATTATATCACCCAGTTGGTTTGTAAAGTGGAGATAATATCATGATTCCAAAGGTTACTGGGTAGATTAAGATCATGTAGAGGAGTGTTTAATAAATGTTCCTTCCCTCCTTCTCCCTGCCTTTTGGACAAAGGAATCAGAGTAGAAAACTTTAGTAGACTTTGGCATGATGTAGGAATGGTAGAGAAGGAGTGGGGATGTTTTAAATTATATGTAAAACCTGTGTTTTTTAATTATTTGTGGATTGAAATTATTATTACTGTTTCCAACAATGCTATGAATAAGTGGCTAAAATTTGGACAAAAGACTGTTAATAAGTTACTTGCCAGATGATGGGTTGGAATAGATTCTTCCCTGTAATTGCTTAACAAATAAGTTTCCAACTTTCCATTCATTTAGCTTGCACACTTTGCCTTGGATTAAATGTTTGAAAATGAAAACGCCATCCCGGCAACAAAATTTCCTTTGTTTTTATTATTTATTTATTTATTTGGTTGCACCGGGTCTTAGTTGTGGCAGGCAGGCTCCTTAGTTGCGGCACGTGTGCTCCTTAGTTGTGCCATGAGAACTCTTAGTTGCGGCATGCATGTGAGATCTAGTTCCCTGACCAGGGATCAAACCCAGACCCCCTGCATTGGGAGCGCAGAGTCTTCTTACCCACTGTGCCACCAGGGAAGTCCATCCTTTACCTTTAGAAGAATCTGAGTTCCAAGGAAAAAGAGTTACTTTCATGTTCCCATTTCATAGACAGTTTTAAAAACCTTTAGTGCCTGGGTGGGGCCCACTCGCACTCCACAGATCCACAGACTAAATGTTTAAATTTGTCATCCTGTGGGATGTAAAATGAAACCACGTACCAAAGAAAAATAGTGAATGACTCACTCACACGTGATCTTCCAGGGAGGAGAAGGATTCAGTAAGAATGTGTCACAAGGACATCAGATCCCTTCACGATGAAGGTGGAGGTTGCCTGTCCTGGCATGTGAGTCAATGTTATGAATCTGAATGGAGGCTGCCAAGTTATGTCGGGGTCTCGAGGAGAGCATGTGGTACTGGGGTGAATTCCTCATGGTGCCGCATCCAGCAGTACCAGAGAAATTGTATTTGTTAGCACATCAGGAAGGGGTTCATCTCTCAGGGACGGGTTCATATTTATAGGCTTATCACACATATGCTTGCACACGCTAATTTATTTATGTTGAGAAATATAACTGTTACTTAGACAAAAATCCTCATACTCCAGTGCTTTGTAGACAGGTCCACATGGGAAGCCAAACTCTAGTCCAGAGGTTGCTTGGCACCCGAGGAATCAAAACAAAGAGTTTTAAATGGATAAAATTCATCTTCATAGTGGGGAAATATCTGGCGCCTGAACCATTGATCGTGGGGCCAAGCCACCCTTTCTTGAGGCCAGGGTTTTGATAAATATTTCAAAGTACTCTTCTCTGATGGTTTTGGGTTGAGCTTGCATTGTTGATGGACACAATTTTTCTTTAAATATGTCTTAATACCCTTCAGCAAGCTAGCTTCATCTCGGAAGCCATTCTTTCTCCTTGAGATGAGTTTGCATATCTTTGTTTTGATGATCATTTACTGATTTCACTAGTGAGTCTAATTTGCCTGCTTTCCAAATTCTGGGTGAGTGGGGAGGAATGCACCACACTGCTGCCTATATGGCCTACTGAAATATTACCAGGAGTCAGGGCCTTGTTCACATACCTGCAGTCTGCCGTAAGGACAGGAGAAACTTTATGCTTGAGTCAGTACCTGGCTTGCCAATTTCGGGCAGTGATACAATAGGGCAGAATGCAGGGTAGTGTAATTATTATCCTTCTGGACATACTAGAGGAAAACAGTAGGGATGTGTTCTCGACATACCTAATTTTTCTTTATGAATTCATCATAAATTATTTCTGAAAGTGTATGTAATCTTACTTGAAATAGGTTGAACTTATTTATAACTTATTATTCCCTTATGTAACTGCCATTGGGATAAGTCTCTTACATTTAGTTCCCAGCTTTCTTTCAGTTGCTCTAAAACTATGTCCTAAAATCTTCAGGAATCCTGTCCTGAGCCCTAGGTGAGGAGTTCCCATATTATAAAGAAGATGCAGTTTCCCACCCACTGCATAACCCATAGTTTTTTTTTTAAAAGGCATCGCAAACATATGGTCCCTTCAGCCTTCATCTTTCCATCTTGAAGTGTCCTGATGCTTTTAAGGTCATTTGAGCGACACCCAAGACTGAGTGTGTCTGCATTTCACAGATGTAAAGACTGAGGCAAGTTGCTAATTATTTGCCCCCTTGTGAGCCACAAAGGAGCTTGTACAACCCCAATACAAAGTCTGAGTCGTTGTGAACTCGATCACACTGGTCAGTTTATGTGACTGTAGGCTGGCCTTCCGAGAGAAAGAGCAAATGAATCAAGGAGGTTGAGGCAGAAGAGGATTCCTATAAAGAATCCTTGGCTCTGCAGGCCTGCGGACGTGCGGGTGGCCTTTTAGGGATGGAGTTTCAGGTAGAAGGGCCTTTCGTCCTCTGGAGGCTGATTATTCTGCGCAATTAAGAAGAGGCCTACAGCAGTCCTCTATTGGGAGAGGGGGGTGTTCGATTCCTTCCCCCATTCTTGCCAAGAGTTATTGAGGTGCCAGATACTGTGCTAGTAAGCATGTGTGTGGGTTCACTTTACACGTATTACCTGACATCTAATGAAAGAATCAAAGGATGCCTTTTACTGCATTCATTTCTAAAATCTATTTAGAAACTCAGTTGGTACTAGTAAATAATAAATATACAACAGCTGTCTTTATATAAATGGACTTATGCTGTGTGCTGTCCAAGTTTTAAAATAAATTGTCTGGCTAAAAGCACCCTGCGTTCAAGTGTGATACAGTTTTTTCCTTTAGTAAAACATTTCTAGCTCATTGAATAATGACTCTCTATTTCCAGAAAGCTTTGCTCAAGCCACCACTGAAATTTGAATTTTATATAATGTTAATGTGTCATCAAATATTATTCTTTTGATTTTTGATCAACTGTTGAAAATGTAAAAAACCATTCTTAGCTTGTAGACTGTAGAAAAATAGAATTTGGCCCCTGAGCTGAAGTTTGCCAATCCCTCTTCTATACCATTATCCTGTTATATCTTCATCTTACTGGTATCTGAAATTGTCTTACGTATTCATTTGTTTGTTTGTTGTCTGTCTTTCCTGGTACATTGTAAGCTCCATGAAGGCAGGTTCTTTGTCTTATTCACTGTATTATCTCTATCAACTAGAACAGTGTCTGGGATATAGAGGTGTGTTATGAATATTTAGTGATTGAATGAATAAATCCATATAGTTTAGGAGCCACTGAATCCAATAAAGTCTTCCTTCCAAATATCTCATGTGTATATCCTATTCCAGGGGCCACATCCTACCCAGATCTTTGCCTCTGTTTTAGTGCAGATCTTTGTTCCTGTACTAATACCTCGAGCCTTCCTGACCCCTTGTCTCTGACTCTAGTCTACCCTCTAGTATAGTAACTTGCTGACGTATATTTTGTCTTACATCATTTCTCTGCAAAACCCAAACCTTTTCACTGTTTTCCCGTTCCTACAGTGTAAGTCAGACTCCTCAGGTGCACGTACAGGGCCCTTGGTAATCAGTTCCCCACCTGCTTTTCCACCCGTATCTCTGAGCCTTCCCTGTAAGGAGCCCTCTGCTCCAGCAGCCTCGTCACCTTCTTGTCCCTGAAGCCACTGCTCATTCCCACCTCTGCACCTTTGCTCCGGCTGTGCCCCAGAGCCAGTGGACATTCCCCGTAGGAAGGGATTGACCCCTAGGTCATAGGAGATAAGTCTGTAGCGAGTGATGGGAAACAAGGAAGAATGAGCTAAGCCTCAGAAAGTGGAAGATGAAGAATGAACGTGGCCAAACATAACTCAGTTGGTGATAAAGTGGGGCAAGAAGGATGTCGTTATTCTGGGAGAATGATTGAAAAGGGCTGCCTGGCAGGGTTATCTAGGCCAGTGCTTTTCAAACCACTGTGTGGACAGATATTCAGGGAATCTTGTTAAAACGCATATTTTGGCAGTAGGTCTGGAGTGGCGGCCTGGGATTCTGCACTTTGTAAAAATTTTTTGAATTTATTTTTTAAACCTTTTTTATTTATTTATTTTTGGCTGTGTTGGGTCTTCGTTTCTGTGCGAGGACTTTCTCAGGACTTTCTCTAGTTGCGGCGAGCGGGGGCCACTCTTCATCGCGGTGCGCGGGCCTCTCGCTATCACGGCCTCTCTCGTTGCGGAGCACAGGCTCCAGACGCGCAGGCTCAGTAGTTGTGGCTCACGAGCCTAGTTGCTCCGCGGCATGTGGGATCCTCCCAGACCAGGGCTCGGACCTGTGTCCCCTGCATTAGCAGGCAGATTCTCAACCACTGCGCCATCAGGGAAGCCCTGGGATTCTGCACTTTTAAGAAGCTCCCACGTGATGCCCATGCTTCTGGTTCTGGGATGATTCTTTGAGTATCAAGCATCTAACTAAATGCTCAGGAAAGGAACCTTTTCCATAAGACCTGGATGTGGAAACAGGAAGCCAGTTGGCCTGCTCCTCAGAGGCCTGCCTTCAATAAAGACATTTCTTGCATTCTAAACGACTGAATAAATGAGTGATGGCTCCCGGCTTCTTGCTGAAGGAGGGGGTGTTGAAGAGAACTAAGGGCCAAGCTGAGCGTGTAAGGCTGCAGCTTAAAGGGAGGAAGCACCTTTAAGTCCTGAGATGGTGGCAGTGAAAGTGGTCATTGGGAAATGAAAAGTCTAATGTTGGTTGGGCCAGTGGCCTGTCATTATACACAAATGCGCGTGCGCACACACACACACTCCCTCATTTAGGGTAAAGGCTGGAGTGCAGTGCTTTCCCTGTTGCAGTCGGATTCTCTTTTCTCTCCGAGAGGCACCTCTTCTGATCCACTAGAGCTTCCAGTTCAGAATCTAGGTTTGGCTTGAGTACAAGCAATGTACCTCACCCTAACTAAGCAAGAGGAATCATTTCTGTAATGTGTTATCTCCAAACAGAAGAGCAGGTAGGACAGTATTTTGTTGGCGTAATTAACTCGCCCCTTAGCACAGTTTCTCTCTAATGATTAGCCTGGCCCTTGTCTCTTTGGCTAATCAGTAGCTGGCCTTTTGATGAAATTGGGTGTTATTTCCCTGTGCCTTAACTTTGTGCAAATTGTACGTCATCCTGATTAATGATTTTAATGACACTTCTCTTATCACAGTAATGTCCCTTCTGCTTTTATCACAGAGAAACTTCTGCTTGGCTGACTGAACTCTGATCCTGACATAGTAAAAGTCATGGTAAGTTGGAGACGTGCCTCACCCTCCCTGGTGCCAGCTGCAGACAGGTACAGGATGTGTACTCAGGGACTGTTGCCTTATACAAAGGGTTGTTTGCTCATCAGAGGAGAGGGACGAGGAAATGGAAAGGCAGTTTCTTTTTTCGAAAACACCATTTTAACTTCTTTCAGGGGTGGTGAGTAACCTGACCCTGAAAATTAATTCAAAGAGGGACTCCTTTGAATCCTTCTAACATCCTGAGATACAGAAACAAGTTATAGTTTTCTCTCTGCAGAAACACTACATGTTCATTTTAGAAATTGTAGGCAAATAAAAAGGAAAAACTCAAAATCCCGCAGCTTCCTCCACTAGGAGATGACCGCTGTCCACACTTTGTGTAACCCCATCATTTCAGGCTCATCAGCTAAGAAACACTTGTCATCTGCCTCCCGCTGTTGGCTGTGACTGGACTCCTCAGAGCTTGGTTACCTGATCTCAGGGACAGGCAGGGAATTGGATCCCTTTGAGAGTTCCATAAAGCTCACTGCTGCTGTGGAAGCTGAGCCTTTCAGCTACAAACGTGGCTGTACCTGAGGCTGGCCACCTGCTCTCCTTCTCCTGCCCAAATAAAGTTTCTCAATAGGCAGGTGATGCTTGATCCCTGGTCTTCTAGGAAGAAATAATAGAAGTAGAATCTCATACTTGGAGAGGAACTAGACATTCCGCCAACTCTACACACTTCCCTTTAGGAAGATGGATGTGTAAACTATCCTGAACAAAGAGTAATATACTCTTAACATCTTTTTTTTTTAATTAATTTATTTTATTATATCATATTTTTTGCGGTACGCGGGCCTCTCACTGCCGTGGCCTCTCCCGTCGCGGAGCACAGGCTCGGGACGCGCAGGCTCAGCGGCCATGGCTCCTGGGCCCAGCCGCTCCGCGGCATGTGGGATCCTGCCGGACCGGGGCACGAACCCACGTCCCCTGCATCGGCAGGCGGACTCTCAACCACTGCGCCACCAGGCAAGCCCTCTTAACATCTTTTTTTAACAGTAGACATTCTAGAATTTTCTTCATCATCTCTGACAGTCAAGGGCTTACTCGTGTCTGCACCAAATCTCTTATGCTGTCCTTTAAAATCCATTTGTTCTTGATGGGTTCTCCCTGGACATGTACAACATTTATTCAGAGATGTTTACAGTGCCCCTACTTTGTGCATGGTTTTTGGCCCTGGGGACCCATAATTAATGGGACACTCTTCCTGTTCTGAACAAGCTCGCAGCCTTTCTACATGTGAAGACAGTAACCAAGTGACCCTTTAGTGAGCTTTCCACTGAGGAAAATTACCTCAGTTGCTCTCATCTTTCCTCCTAGCACCTGTTTTTCCATTATGACTGTTATTTATTGGACAGATAAAGGGCTTCTTTAAAGGAAAGGAAAACCATACAATATAATCACAATGTTGTAATTCCCAATTATTTTTCATCACTTTATTTTAGACCCTACTTGTATGACAGTGGTTTTGAAATAGTAGTAATAAGAACGTAAAGAACAGTTAATGTATTCACTCTAGTCTTTGCTATGCTAACACGTTTATTTTACATCTTATAGCATATTAAAATTATTTACTCTCGATGGTGGAGTTATGGGTGTTGTATTTTTCTTCTTAATTATTTAAAATTATTTTATTGAAGTATAGCTGATTTACCATATGTAAATTTCAGGTGTACAGCATAGCAATTCAGTTATATATATATTATGTATATATTCTTTTTCAGGTTCTTTTCCCTTATAGGTTATTACATAATATTGAGTATAGTTCCCTGTGCTATACATTAGGTCCTTGTTGGTTATCTATTTTATACATAGTAGTTTGTATATGTTAAGCCCAGTCCCCTAATTTATCCCTCCCCCTACCCCCGAGATTTTCTTCTTAATTCTTAAAAAAAAATTTTTTTTTCCAAATCTCTACAATGACCATATGACACATTTCTAAAAGGAAAATATGTTTTAAAAGCCATTGTATTCAAATATTTACCAAAAAGTTTTAGAGGTATGATTTACATACAATGAAATGCACAGCTCTTAAGGTTACTGGTAGATGAGTTTTGACAAAGGTATGTATCGTGTGACCTACCCCTCTTATCAAGATAGAACATTTCATCGCTCCAGGAAGTTCCTCTATGCCCCTTCCAGATCAGTCCCCGCCCTGCTCTCCACTCCTCTCCAGAAATGGAACGATTGTTCTGATTGTTTTCACCATAGATTAGTTTTGCCTGTTCGAGAACATCCTATAAATGGAATCATAGAGCGTGTGCTCTTTTATTGTCAGCATTATATTTTTTGCAATCCATCCCTGATGCTGTATCAGCAGTTTGTTCCTCTGTTCCTTTTCATTGCTAAATATTTCATCGTATCGTATTCCCATCTTTTGACATTTATCTTCATCATTATTTATTATTTTAATAACTGAATGACATTTCATTGATTGTGATGTATCACTGATTTCTAGCTATTTGTTTTCATCATTCTTCCCTACATCCTCTGCCTGTTTCCTTTGCCTGCTGCCACAAGAAGCCTTCCTGGGGTGGAATCCCCTGCCTTCCTGGAACAGATAATGATACATTATTCCCTGGAATTTAGTCGATATGGATACTTTAGAGCTAACAGGAACCAATTTTCCGGGCTTATCTTGTTCTGGAAAAAAGATGCTGATAGATAAGCTGTATTATCTTTGCACATTTCTCTATCGATTCATCTTGTTAGATATTAATTTTAATCCCATACTAGTGTCCCTCAGCAATGCAATTTGCTTTAAAAGTCAAATGCAGTGTTTAAGTACCATCCAAAATTTTTTCAACACTGGAGTTCCAGAAGAACATTGGGAGACATTTGACTCAGACAGCTGTCTTGGAGGGGTCAAGGGCTGAGCTAGGCCATTTGAAATTCTGACAGCAAATCACAGCTTGCTTATTACTACAGATATACAGTAGAAGAAAACAAGTAGAATGCCTGCATGAATTTCCTGAGGCTGCCGTAACAAAGCACCGCAAACTGGGTGGTTTAAAATAACAGAAATATGTTGTCTTGTATTTCTGGAGGCTAGAAATCCAAAATCAAGATGTTGGCAGGGCCATGGTCCCTCTGAAATCCGTAGGGGAATTCTTCCTTGTCTCTTTCTAGCTTCTGGTGGTTTGCTAGCAATCTTAGGCATTTTTTGGCAGACATTGGAGTCAACAACACATTATCATGTGGTGTTCTCCCTGAGTGTCTTTGTCTTCACGTGCTGTTTTCTAAGGACACCAGTCATGTTGAATTAGCGGCTTCCTCATCTTGCTTTAATTAATTACAATTAATTAATTCATTGTAATGACAGTATTTCCAAACAAGGGCACATTCTGAGGTACTGGGGGTTAGGACTTCAACATATCTTTCTTTGGGGATGCAATTCGGTGCAATTGATCTCTTTGCCTTTTATGGACACTGTGAATCTCATTATTGATTACAGTTTCCTCTTGTTTGGCTTCTAGACAGAGAAATCTGTGGCTCATGTCGAATAATTACACAGGCCTTTAAGGTCTCTGTTTCCGTTTCCTTTCTACCCCCTTCTTTACTGTAATTTTCTATGCTTTGTGGCCTGTCACTGAACTTCTTCATCTATTTATTTATCTTTTGTATTGAATTATGTTTCTCTTTGCTGCCTCACGTACATAAATAACATTAATAAATCAGTAAATAATTAGAAATACTCAGGGCACCTCGATCTTAATCAGTACATTATCTCTAAATCATAAGTCAACTGAATGGTACCTACTGGTTACTAACCCATGTTTTACTTGTTGATGTTTTTAATTTGTAGTCTGTATATGCAGAGGGTCTGATTCACTAACTTTTTTTTTGTTTGTTTGGTTTGGTTTTTTGCTTTTTTGTGTTACACGGGCCTCTCACTGTTGTGGTCTCTCCCGCTGCAGAGCACAGGCTCCGGACGCGCAGGCTCAGCGGCCATGGCTCACGGGCCCAGCCGCTCTGCGGAATGTGGGATCTTCCCGGACCGGGGCACGAACCCGTGTCCCCTGCATCGGCAGGCGGACTCTCAGCCACTGCGCCACCAGGGAAGCCCAGATTCACTAACTTTTTGTCCCTTGTATGCATCAGAGTATTTCTCACTTTAAGGCATGCTGGTCGTTTCTGGTGATGCTAATCCTCATCTCCAGTGTCTAGACTGCCGTCTCCTCCTCGTGACTTCCCATCTTTCCCTCTGCCACTTGGTCAGGCTTCTGTCCCCTCCATTCCACTGCAGAAGCCTTTGTCAGGATCACCAGGACCTTCCGTGTTGCCCAATCTGACCATCCCTTCTGTGTCCTCTACTCACACCTACCTTAGCAGGCACTGACATCTTCCTCCTTCCTCAGCCTCTGGACAACACACAGTCCTGGTTTTCTTTATACATCAAGGACCAGTCCTTCTTGGTTATCCATTCCGGTCCTTCTCTGCTGGAGAGGCCCAGGCTTGTCCTAGGACCCCTGTTCTTCACTTTCTCCCTAGGTCATTTTGTCCAATACCATCCAAACGCTGATGTGTCCTGAATTTATTACTCTAGACTTGCCCTCTAGATTTACGTTGTATAACCAACCATCCTTTTGACAACTCCACTTGGATGTTTAATGGACATCCCAAACTTAACATTTTGAAAATAGGACTTCTAAATCCCACTCCCCACTGCCATCCCAAATCTGGTAGTCCTCCAGCATTCCCCATCTGGGTAGAGGATGCCACTCTCTGCTTGGCTGCTCAGGGAAAAAGATTTAGAGTTACACTTGCTTCTTTTCTTTCCTCACCTCCCACATCAGTCCATTGGCAAGTTCTGCCGCCTTTGCTCCAAAACATGTGCTGAGTCTGTCTGTCTCTTTCCATTTTTACTGTTTCACCCTCGTCTACCATCATATCCCTGGATCATGGCCCAGATTCTCAACTAGTCTCTGTATCTCCCTACAGCAGCCCAAGTGATCTTTTTAACATGTAAATCAGATCATCTCGTCCATCCCTTTGCTGAAAACCTGCCAGTGCCTCCTACTGCATTTAGAATAAAACAGAAACTCCTCACTGGCTTGTGAAGGTTCTTGTTCTGCCCTTGAAACCTCTCTGATTTTCTTTCTTTTTCATTTTTAAAGTTTTTATTATGGAAAAAGGTGAACACATACAAAAGTAGACCAAATATTAAAAAGAACCCCTTTGTACTTATAATTATTATTAACTCATGGTCAGTAACTATTATATTACATAATAATAACTCAGTAATTATTAACTCATGGTCAGCCTTGTTTCTTCTTTACCTCCACTTACTTCCCCCAACCCGTTATTTTGAAGCAAATTCTAGACATCTTATCCTCTCATCTATAAATTCTTTCAGTGTGTATAAGATTCAAACTCTTAAAAAAATAAAATATAACCACCATACCATTATCATACCTAAAACCGTTAACACTAGTTGCTTAATGGCATCGAATATCAAGTCAGTGTTCAATGTCCAGCTGTCTCATAAATGTCATTTTTTTTTAGTGTTTGATTCAGGATCCCAATAAGTTCACCCATTATGATTATTGATGTGCATTTTTAATCTCTTTTAAGCTATATTTCCCCTCCATCTCTCTCTTTCTCTTTTTTTTAAAAGAAATTATTTAATTTAATTTATTTATTTTTGGCTGCATTGGGTCTTCATTGCTGCGCGCGGGCTTTCTCTAGTTGCAGCGAGCGGGGGCTACTCTTCGTTGCGGTGCGCGGGCTTCTCATAGCAGTGGCTTCTCTTGTTGCAGAGCACGGGCTCTAGGCGCATGGGCTTCAGTAGTTGTGGCACGTGCGCTCAGTAGTTGTGGCTCGTGGGCCCCAGAGCGCAGGCTCAGTAGTTGTGGCACACGGGCTGAGTTGCTCCGCGGCATGTAGGATCTTCCTGGACCAGGACTCGAACCCGTGTCCCCTGCATTGACAGGCGGATTCTTAACCACTGCGCCACCAGGGAAGTCCCTCCATCTCTCTCTTTTCTAATTCTCCTTGCAGTTTATTTGTTGAAGAAACTAGATCGTCCATCAAGTAGTGTTTCTCACAGTCTGGATTGTGCTGATTACAGCCCTGTGGGGTGGGTTAACATTTTCCTCTTTCCTCTTTCTCCTATTTACCATAAATTGGTATTTGGCCTTAGAGGCTTGACTGAATTCAGGTTTGATTTTCCCCTTTCAGGGGAGACAAGATTACTTTGTAGGTAACGGTGTAACTTATCTTACCACTCCCCAGCTTGCCCACCAACTCAAGCCACACTGGCCTCTGTCCCACTCCTCCCCCAGAAGGCAGCTCCAGCCTCAGTGCCTTTGTCTCAGCTGTTTCCTCTACCTGTAACACTTTCCCCTGATCTTTGCACAGTCAGCTGTTTTCTGTCACTCAGACCTCAGCCTGAATGTCACTCCTCAGAGCAGCCCCTCCAGGACCTCCCTGTCTGCCCTGTAGCCCTTCTCACCACCGGCCGCCTGGTGGAATATTTGTTTGTTGGCTCGTTTACTGTCTGCTTCCTGCTGAACTTGAACATCAGCTCCAGGGGAGCAAGAGCCTCATCTCCCACAGTCACTGCCGTGTCCCAGCACCTGGAAGAGTGTCTGGCCCATGGTGGGTGCTCAGCAAACTTGCTGTGTGAGATGGCGCCATGCTGGTGAGAAGTGCCTCTCAGTCACCATCTTTCTCTGTGCACTCAGGCAGCCAAGGGAGGCACCGTCAAAGCTGCTTCAGGCTTCAGTGCCACTGAAGATGCCCAGACCCTGAGGAAGGCCATGAAAGGTCTCGGTAAGTGTCCCACTGGAGGTAAACACCCCTCATGTGCTGTGCATGACAGAGTCACCCAGAGGGTGTTGTGTCCACAGGCAACTGTGAGTACGTCTCAGGCTAAGAAAACACAATGGGAACAAGTTGACTTTTCAAGGCAAACTAGACGGGAGGGTTTTTTACTAAGAATTTTAAATGTTATGAACTCATTCTGGACCTCCCTGATAATTTAAATCTGTTTTACATTCCGGTATTATGAATCTATATATCAGATTTGAGAAATGTATTTGTTTTCCAGTTAACCCACGTATGCATGTCGTGCCAGAAGGTTTACAAAGCACTTTGACAAACATTATCTGAACGAATACGTGCGACAATCCTGTGATGTAGTGAAAGCAGCTGGTCCTATTGTTATTTTCACCCCATTTTACAGATGTGAAACTGAGACTCAGAGAAGTAACATAGGAAGGCACAGAGTAAGTGGAACTGAGTCATGAGTCACACTCAGCAGAGCCTGCCAGCTCTAAGTCCATGTTCTTTCCCTTGAGTCAGCCCCCCGCCTGTTGCTGCTGTAATACGCACAGCTAGGCCAGTACCCCCGTGTAGCATGTGGGATTTTAGGTGAGAAGGCTGTGCGTACGTGACCAGAAGGGCTTGTCTTCCAATGCACCACCCTCTGGTAGCTCCCGTGGGCAAAGGCTTCCCACTGGGTGGGCACAGCCATGCCCGGGCACTGCAGGCCATGCTGACTTAGACCCTGCCTCCAAACTTGCCTGAGTGGACATTTGGCCAGAGAAGTGCTCTCTGTTTCATAGCTGCCGTTTAGAATCTCCTCAAGATTTGGATAAAAACGTTTGACCATGAGGCATTATTTCCCAGTTTTTCTATCCAAGAAGAATTCACCTTAGCCCCAATGCTACTAACAGGAACAATAATAATGAGCATTTATTAAGCTCTACTGTGTGTCAGGCACAATGTGTTACATAGATTATGTGTTAATTCTGACAGCAGCTTGTTTAACTAATGAGAAAGTTGAGGTTTAGGGAGATGAGCTAACTTGCCCGAGGTGTCTGGGGTTGTACATGTCAGGATTCTAGGCAATTCCAGGCAGTCCGACTCCAGAGCCGGAACTCAAGCCACTGCGCTGTGCTGCCGCCCACCTCTGAACAGGACATTACCCTGAATCTATCATTTTCCCTTTTTATAAATAAAATGGAAAAGGTACTCGGCCCGCCCTTTTTTTCAGGGGTATCCTAATTCTTTGGTGGATAGCAAGAACACCATAATTCAGAACGTAGACCACATGGCATTCGGAATTCTCAGAGTCAGGAGGCATTGGATACAACAAACCATTTTCAGTGCTCGCTGTGTGGGCCAGTGAAGGTTAGAGGAGACAAGGACTATAAACCTAGTCCTGTGGTTCAGTCGTCCACGGATGCTAGGCAGCCAAGGCATGCGCAGAAACATGATCGGTTCATAATATGATAGCGACGGGAGGGGCACAAGTAAGATCCCATTAGGAGTCAGGGAGGTCACATGTCATTTGAGAGCATCAGGCAACACTTCTTGGAGGATGTAGAAATTGAGATGGGCCTTGGGAGAGGAGTTAAATTTATTCAGTAAGTAAATAAATAGATAAGAGAGAATGGGTTTCAGGTGAACGGAACAGTGTGAGCAAAGGCATGGGATGAGTGTGAGCATTGCCCTGTTTTGCATTTTAGCTGAGGCACTTAGCTGCAGGCCATGTAAATACGTGGCTTGCAGCAGGATGTACTTACAAAGCAGGAGCTGACTTTTTAGGTGACTTCTGGGAAGGCAGGTACCATGGGGCGGGTCCTGAGGATGCTACTGACATGGGAGGATGACCCAGAGGCATTGTCCAGGAAACAACAAATGCCAGAATCAGGATGCTAGATGGAGGGGGTTAGGGAGACCTAAGCCCATAGACTGGTAATGAAGGAGGTCAGGAGAAAGGAGTGCAGTGTAGTTGGGTCAAGTACAGGAATTCAGGAGCTAAGTCTCTGGATTTGGCTGCCTGTAGCTTTTTATGTGGATATTTACAATAGTGAATGGGGTATGGTGGAGAGTCCCAAATGCCAGACAGCAGTGCAGATAGTAAATCCAGCAAATGGTGGGGAGCCATCGTGTATCCTGAGCAGGGGAGGGACACTGTGAGAGTTTGTCGTTTTAGGAAGATGAATCTGGCAAGACGTTGGAAAGACCAATTAGGAAGTGAGACTACTACTTAGCAGACTTTAAGTTGTCTAAGAAGAAACCCTGAACTGGAGTGGTTGTCATAGGAATTAAAAAGAGGGGACAGATACAAAAAGGGTCTTAGAGCTAGAGTTTGCATGACTTGACAGGAAATCTGAATGTGAAGGAAGAGAGCAGGTAAAATAATCAAAGCTATTTTGAGGGTTCAAGCCTGACAGACCGGAAGAGTGGTGGTGCCTTTCACAGAAACTGGTTAAAAAAGCAAAAGGCAATGAACCTTCTCCCACCAGCTGAGAGTTCTCCTGGAAAAAGGATGCTTGTATCTATTACCCTCTTTCTTTTTTTTCCCCCCCCCGAGAGAACAGAGTAGGTCACTAAGTTATGTAAACTTAAAACTCTATAGCGGGCTTCCCTGATGGCGCAGTGGCTGGGAGTCCACCTGCCAATGTGGGGGACACGGGTTTGAGCCCTGGTCTGGGAAGATCCCACATGCCGCAGAGCAACTAAGCCGGCGAGCCACAACTACCGAGCCCACGTGCCATAACTGCTGAAGCCCGTGCGCCTAGAGCCCATGCTCCGTAACAAGAGAAGCCACTGCAGTGAGAAGCCCGTGCACCGCAACAAAGAGTAGCCCCTGCTTGCCACAACTAGAGAAAGCCCGCACACAGCAACAAAGACCCAATGCAGCCATAAATAAAAATACCCCAAAAAACAAAAAAAACCTCTATAGCTTCCTCCGTACACCTCACATTTTTCTAGATCTCTAATTTTGCAAAGAATAACTCGTAAATCTATACATTTTTTTATTTCTTCCTGAAATATTTCAATAGACTCCCCTATAACTCATCACATCTTCCCATACAGTATATGGGAAAATGGAAAACTCACCCAGCATACATGAACATCCAGCTGTGAAAGTCGCCTGTAAAAGCTGCTGCAAGAAACAGGCAAACAAAATTTAAGATATTTTAAATTTGTAATTCAGGGACTTCCCTCATGGTCCAGTGGTTAAGAATCTGCCTTCCAATTCAGGGGATGCGGGTTCGATCCCTGGTCGGGGAACTAAGATCCCACATACTGCTGGACAAATTAGCCCGCGTGCCACAACTTCTGAGCCCATGCGCTCTAGAGCCCGCACACCACAACTAGAGAGAAGCCCATGCACCACAATGAAGAGCCCTCGCACCACAACAGTAGATCCCACATGCCTCAACAAAGATCCTGCATGCTGCAGCTAAGACCCGACACAGCCAAATAAATTTTTTAAAAAGAGCAAAGATAATCTTTTAAAAATATTTTTTTAAAAACTGTAACTCATAGTGAAAGTTTTGGTAGGATATTGCATCATGGGAATTCATGGGCAGTTATAAAAAGTTTCCTGATCAGAGATCAGGAAAGAGAGCTTAGAAAAGAAAAACACAAATACAGATCTTAAAACGCAGTGGATACAATGAGCAGCCAATTTAAACCCTGTGAAGTGCCAAATCATGAATTAAAAGACAGGTTTGAACTGTTTTGAAACTCAGAGGAGATGATAAAGAGATAAAAGTGAGGAGAGAAAGGCAAGAACGTGGAAGATAAATATGGGCGATCTAAAGAGGGAAAGTACAATGATCACTCACATTCATAGATAAGGAAACTAATGCTCAGAGAAGTTAACTCTTTCATTTAGTGGCACATATATACAATGGAATATTACTCAGCCATAAAAAGAAACGAAATTGGGTTATTTGTAGTGAGGTGGATGGACCTAGAGTCTGTCATACAGAGTGAAGTAAGTCAGAAAGAGAAAAACAAATACCGTATGCTAACACATATATATGGAATCTAAAAAAAAAAAAAAGGTTCTGAAGAACCTAGGGGCAGGACAGAAATGAAGACGCACATATAGAGAATAGACTTGAGGACATGGGGAGGGGGAAGGGTAAGCTGGGATGAAGTGAGAGAGTGTCATGGACATATATACACTACCAAATGTAAAATAGATAGCTAGTGGGAAGCAGCTGCACAGCACAGGGAGATCAGCTCGGTGCTTTGCGACCACCTAGAGGGGTGGGATAGGGAGGGTGGGAGGGAGGCTCAAGAGGGAGGGGATATGGGGATGTATGTATATGTATAGCTGATTCACTTTGTTATACAGCAGAAACTAACACACCATTGTAAAGCAACTATACTCCAATAAAGATGTTAAAAAAAAAATAGCTAATGAAAGGAGAGACCGAGACTCTAATCTAGTGTCTGTTTTCCCACCAAAATAGACAAACCCTCTGAACAAGAACTTCTTTTCTTAGAAAGCTCTCTGCGTGTGTTTGGGTTACACCAGTGTCCGCAGAGGAACCCATTGTCTCATTCCTCTCTCAAATCACACTCACTCCCTGTCTCCGCTCCTCACCAGGCACGGATGAAGATGCCATCATCAACGTCCTGGCCTATCGCAACACGGCCCAGCGCCAGGAAATCAGGACGGCCTACAAGACCACCATCGGCAGGGTAGGTAGCAGCTCTCTGGCTTGACAAGGGACCTGTCAGCAGTAAGGGAGCAGGGGCCCCTTCCTTCTTGAATCCTGAAGTAGTGGCCCTTGGTTTTTAAAAGATGGATCCTTTGCCTTGTGTAAAGATGTTCTTGGAAAAAACAAAAAACACTTTCAACACGTTCAAGAGTTCCTCCACTGTCCATAGCCAGAAGTGATTTCAGGGAGCTCTTGATTCACAAAATTCAAGGCTAAGTTTAGTCTCTTCCCCCACAAGTCCTTTCAGGGACTTGGTTGTGGAATGGACTCAGCCCCCTACCCTTTGGAGTACTGGGCAGGGCACAGATTTCAGTGTTGCTTCCCTTGGCCTTTCCTTTAGGCCACGTGCTAATGAAGATCCTCCAAACTGACTAAAATGTTTAAATCCAGTTTGTTCTAAACAGGCTCTCCGAGGATTTAGGGTCTATCCAACTCTTCTACATAAACCCCTTTGTAGTATATATTCATTCCTTTGAATGATCCTTAATTGAGAGCCACCCCCTCCAGTTCTAGAATGGGGCTCTGTGTGTGTGTGTGTGTGTGTGTGTGTGTATTTTAGTGGCTTATGCATTCAAAGGCGGTTCACTCACCATGTTTTCCCCTTCCTCTCTGAATTCCACACCCCTGAGCAACCCTGTCTCAGTCTCGTTTTCAACAGCTTACTTACCAGGGTCATTGACCCAATCTTTCCACATCACTGGAAGCCCATCTGTGTGATTAGAGAATCTTTTTATTGAGGTAATGTTATCAATGAGTGCTTCCAGGTCTCAGAGTGCTGTTAACTCCATGATAAGTATTTCTATTCTTGGATAATTTTATAAAAGCTAGTCAGACGGGCTGCCTCTCAAAGGCAGGCATTAAGCTGCTGGGTGGGGCACGGCTGGCTCAGCTCTTCCCGGGAGCATCTATATGCAAACCTTGGCTGGGCACCAATGGGATTCCTCCCTCAGATTGCTCAGAGTACCTTCTGGGCATTTTAAGCTCTTCTCCATCCCCAAGGAAATTTAATGAACATGCATGAGATGTGTGAGCTAGAGACAAAGTGTTGCCACACATTTGGGGTTGATTATTCAGCTTCAGAACTAAGCTGATCTGACAGCAGTTTGTTTAGATGACCAACCTTAATGGAGTGACTGAACGCTAATTTATTTGTTCATTCATCTATTTGATACGTGTGGATGTAACATAAAAATATGCACAATAGATTGAAATATAGTGTTGCAGACTCAGGTTTGTGAGAATCTGAGATTGGAACTTGAAACCGAATCAACTCCCTATCGGTTGATCTTAAGCAGGTTCTTAAATTCTCTGACCTGTTCTAGGAGGAAATGTGACTAAATGTCTTTAGGAATTGGTCCTTTGGACTCCCTCTTGCGAGAACACCAGAATCACAATTAGCTGCTGGACAGTCATCGACAGGAAGACACTGGAACTCACCAAAAGAAATACCCCACATCCAAAGACAAAGGAGAAGCCACAATGAAACGGTAGGAGGGGCGCAATCACAGTAAAATCAAATCCCATAACTGCTGGGGGTGACTCACCGACTGGAGAACACTTATACCACAGAAGTCCACCCACTGGAGTGAAGGTTCTGAGCCCCACGTCACGCTTCCCAACCTGGGGGTCCGGCAACGGGAGGAGGAATTCCTAGAGAATCAGACTTTGAAGCCTAGTGGGAATTGATTGCAGGACTTCAGCAGGACTGGGGGAAACAGAGTCTCAACTCTTGGAGGGCACACACAAAGTAGTGTGCACATCAGGACCCAGGGGAAGGAGCAGTGACCCAAGGGGAGACTGAACCAGAACTACCTGCTAGTGTTGGAGGGTCTCCTGCAGAGGCCGGGGGTTGCGGTGGCTCACCTTGGGGACAAGGACACTGGCAGCAGAAGTTCTTGGAAGTACTCCTTGGCATGAGCCCTCCCAGAGTCCGCCATTACCCCCAAAGAGCCCAGGTAGGCTCCAGTGTTCGGTTGCCTCAGGCCAAACAACCAACAGGGAGGGAACCCAGGCCCACCCATCAACACTCAAGGGGATTAAAGTTTTACTGAGCTCTGCCCACCAGAGCAACAGTCAGCTCTACCCACCACCAGTCCCTCCCATCAGGAAACTTGCACAAGCCTCTTAGATAGCCTCATCCACCAGAGGGCAGACAGCAGAAGCAAGAAGAAATACAATCCTGCAGCCTGTGGAACAAAAACCACATTCACAGAAAGATAGACAAGATGAAAAGGCAGAGGGCTATGTACCAGATGAAGGAACAAGATAAAACCCCAGAAAAACAACTAAATGAAGTGGAGATAGGCAACCTTCCAGAAAAAGAATTCAGAATATTGATAGTGAAGATGATCCCAGGACCTCGGAAAAAGAATGGAGGCAAAGATCAAGAAGATGCAAGAAATGTTTAACAGAGATCTTTTTTCATCCACCTCCTAGAGTAATGGAAATAAAAACAAAAATAAACAAATGGGACCTAATGAAACTTCAGAGCTTTTGCACAACAAAGGAAACCATAAACAAGACGAAAAGACTACCCTCAGAATGGGAGAAAATATTTGCAAACGAATCAACTGACAAAGGATTAATCTCTAAAATATAGAAACAGCTCATGCAGCTCAATATTAGAAAAACAAACAACCTAATCCAAAAATGGGCAGAAGACCTAAATAGACTTTTCTCCAAAGAAGACGTACAGATAGCCAAGAAGCACATGAAAAGCTGCTCAACATCACTAATTATTAGAGGAATGCAGATCAGAACTACAATGAGGTATCACCTCACACCAGTTAGAATGGGCATCATCAGAAAATCTACAAACAAGAAATGCTGGAGAGGGTGTGGAGAAAAGGGAACCCTCTTGCACTGTTGGTTGGAATGTAAATTCATATAGCCACTATGGAGAACAGTATGGAGGTTCCTTAAAAGACTAAAAATAGAATTACCATATGACCCAGCAATCCCACTACTGGGCACATACCCAGAGAAAACCATGATTCAGAAAGACACATGCACTCCAATGTTCATTGCAGCACTATTTACAATAGCCAGGTCATGGAAGCAACCTAAATGCCCATCGACAGATGAATGGTTAAAGAAGATGTGGGGTACATATATTCAATGGAATGTTAATCAGCCATTAAAAGGAACGAAACTGGGTCATTTGTAGAGACGTGGATGGATCTAGAGACTGTCGTACAGAGTGAAGTAAGTCAGAAAGAAAAAACAAATATCGTATATTAACGCATGTATGTGGAACATAGAAAAATGGTACAGATGAACCGGTTTGCAGAGTAGAATTTGAGACACAGATGTAGAGAAGAAACGTATGGACACCAATGGGGGAAAACTGTGGGGGGTTGGGGATGGTGGTGTGCTGAATTGGGCGATTGGGATTGACATGTATACACTGATGTGTATAAAATTGATGACTAGTAACCTGCTGTATAAAAAAAGAAAAATGCGGTTGATATAATTCCATTTTTGTGGGTTAAAAAAATGTCTAGTAAAAACTCATGGAGCTGTTTACACACACACACAAAAAGAAATTGGTCCTTTGTCCAAATAATTGCATTTCTTTTTAATCATTGAGCGTTAAGAAATAATCATGAATGATCACAAGGATGCAGCTAAATGCTTGTTTAGAAGAATAGTAGAAAAATAGAACGGGGGTCTTATTAAAGAAATTATATTGCCTCTACATATGGAAATTTCTGCAGCTGTTAAATATGTTGTAGGTAAATATTGACTTGGAAATACATTCAGGGTATATTGTTAAGTGAGCGAATACACTGACGTTGGAACCCCTTTACACTCCTAAATTATTGAGGACCTTTCTGTTTTTGTGGGTTACATCTATTGATGTTAACCATTTTAAAAATTAAAACTTAATTTAAATTAAGGACATTTAAAAATAGGTATTTGTTAACTTATTTAAAAATCTATAAAAAACATATTACATGTTAACATAAATAACGATTTTAGGAAAAAATAGCTTTATATTCCAAAAGAGAAAAAATTAGTGAGAGGATTGGCATTCTTTTAATATTTTGCAAATCTCTTTAATGTCTGCTTAATGGAATACCCTGGATTCTCATATCTGCTTCTGCTTTCAACTTGTTGCGATATGTGGTTTTGGTTGAAGTAGGAAGGAAATCTGGTCTTGTACAGATAGGTAGTTGGGAAAGGGAGGAATATTTTATTATTATTATTTTTTTTTTTTTTTGCAATACGCGGGCCTCTCACTGTTGTGGCCTCTCCCGTCGCGGAGCACAGGCTCCGGACGCGCAGGCCCAGCGGCCATGGCTCACGGGCCCAGTTGCTCCGCGGCATGTGGAATCCTCCCGGACCGGGGCACGAACCCGTATCCCCTGCATCGGCAGGCGAACTCTCAACCACTGCGCCACTAGGGAAGCCCGGGAGGAGTATTTTAATAGCCTTTTCGCATAACTGTAGATCTGTAGACGTACCGAGTAGCCTTTGGAAAGCTTCCCTGGACAACTGTGAGAGGATGAGCGTGTAAAGTCAGATCCCACGTCTTAGTGTTATTACGAAGTTGGTTTTGTGCACACCAGCCCCTGAAAGGGTCTTGGAGCCCCCAGCCGTCCCTGGACCCCTCTGAGGGTGGCTGGTTTCCGTTACTGTAGCAGTTAAGCAGCGTGCTTTCTTGTGTCCCAGGACCTGATGGACGACTTGAAGTCAGAACTGAGTGGCAACTTCGAGCAGGTGATCTTGGGGATGATGACGCCCACGGTGCTGTACGACGTGCAGGAGCTGCGAAAGGCCTTGAAGGTTCGTGGTCCTCCCCTCCTGCTCTCGGTGCTGTTTGTGTAAATGCTGGCTGCTGGCGGGCTTTCTCAAGAATCAGTGATAGAGGCCTCCTGAGAGTGGGGAGGAGGAGATATAGGAGAAAGATTTTCCTGCATTTATGACAACTTGAAAACATGACATTGCATTCTAGCCACTGTAATTTAAAAGTTGTCTCTCCAGAGGTTAAGGAATCATTTGTTCTTTCCTGTGGCTCACTGGGGACTGATTAAACTTGTGCTTTTGGTGCAGCTCCAGAAGCTTTCTTGCTGTATTAGCTACTTTTGAGATATGAAACTTCTGACTGACATCTTGGGGGCCTCTCGGTCTGCTCAGAACTGGTAAAGTGTTCTCAGCTGGATGCTGGATCCACTGTGCCCTACCCCAGGGTCTGCCGATTGTTAATGACCAAGTATGAAATTCAAATACAACTACCCTCCTCCACCATGTCAGTAAATACTCAGCCTCGTGGAAGGTTCTGGGCTAGACTCTGGAAAAACAAAGAGATAACAGCCTTTGCCAGAAGATTCTGCCCTGCAAAGGAAAAGTACAGGGGAGGGCAAGGAAAGACAGCCCCCAGAGGGCAGAAACTGTCCCTAACCAGCACATAGAAACAGCCTATAAATGTATGTTATGACTAATAATGATTGTAGTAAACATGTTGGAATTTGGGTCGGACAGTTAAAAAGGAGCAAATCCTGTTGCTAGAACTTGGTGAGTTGTTTTTATTCTCTGCAGATTCCTGGTTGTATTCCTCCTGTGTGTGGGACTCAACTTGGTAAACTGACTCATAGCCCTCTCCTCTGGGTTTTGCATTTAGGGCGCAGGCACGGATGAGGGCTGCCTGATTGAGATCCTGGCCTCCCGGATGCCCGAGGAGATCCGGCGCATAAACCAGACCTACCAGCTGCGTATGTAGCATCCTCAGTGGCCCTGGCTGAGGCCCTGTTCTCTGAGACCTAGAGTAACAGCAGGTGGTTACCCACTGAAACACTGACCATGAGGGATCCTCAGTTCCAAGCTCTGCCTTCAGGCAGATCCCTGTCTACACAAATGACTGTTGGCTTTTCAAGACTTCTCAGATGCACCTGCCACTCTACTTAGGCTACCCAGGGTTTTATTACCCTGAAAGCTGGAAAGGGGTTCCTTATTATCAAGCAGAGAATCAGAGGTGCTTGTTCAAAAGTGGTGGTGCCATTGAATCTTAGCATTCCAGGGAATGGCCTGGAGGAGCAGTCTTGCCCAACTTCTTACCTTCAGACTGGACTATAGGTCCTGCAGCCACCTCAGAGGGATAACCACTTGTTCCCCTCTTAAGAATCTCCAGAGGGCTTCCCTGGTGGCGCAGTGGTTGAGAGTCCGCCTGCCGATGCAGGGGACACGGGTTCGTGCCCCGGTCCGGGAGGATCCCACATGCCGCGGAGCGGCTGGGCCCGTGAGCCATGGCCGCTGAGACTGCGCATCCGGAGCCTGTGCTCCGCAACGGGAGAGGCTACAACAGTGAGAGGCCCGCGTACCACAAAAAAAAAAAAAAAATTCTCCAGAGAACAATACATCAATACATGCCTTTAAAAGATGCCTACCTTTTTACCCTAAGAATATAATAAAAATGCACAAAGGTTTAGAGCACACAGTGTTGCTTATATTAGCTTAAAATGTCCAACAGGTTGGCTAAACAAAATATGGTACACACACACAATGTAGTCATCAAAATGTATATTGAAGGATATTATTAAATTACAATAAGTGGTATGGTGTATGGATAAGTGAAAAGGACAAATCATAAAATGGGATGCTATGATCCCGTTTTTCAAAGAAAGAAAAAGAATATGTGTGTATGGGGGGAAATGAGGAAGGATATTCACCACAATGTTATCAATGATTATTATATCTGGGTGATTAGATTCATGATGAGGTTTTCTTTTCCTCCCTTCATTTTACTTAGTTGTTTTTTCCTAAGTTTTCTGTAATAAACACATACACTTTGGTAGAAAGAAAACAAAACAATAAGAGTTTTTTGGTAAGTGTTCAGATCTGGAGATTCTAAACCTCGGGAGTCTGGTTCTAGCGCTGGCTCCCCACGTCTGCCGCATACAGGACTTCTCCCTATGGACAGTCCCTGGCTTGTCCCCAAACACAGGTTCAGAAACCCCACTCTGTTTGCCTTTCCACGGGCTGCTTAGCTGCTTCTCTGCGTCACTGCCAACCATGTTCAGGACAAACCCCTGGACGGTAGGAACCACAGAGTGGGGATCACAGCCCGGCCTTCTCAACTGCCCAATTCAAGGAAAAAGAGCATCTCATTTCCCCTCTAATGACAAGCTAAACTTATCTTGACCATTTTACCAGAGTTTAGTTTTTGGAAAACTGTGTGTGGGCTGAAAAACCTCACAAGGAGCTGCTTCAGTAGACAGGTCCTGAAGAGGGTGGGAGGCTCTGGGGTGTGATGTGGTGCCGGGCAGGGTTCTTTACTCTGATGTCACTGATTTTACTCTCTTGCTAGAATATGGGCGGAGCCTTGAAGATGACATTCGCTCTGACACGTCGCTTATGTTCCAGCGCGTGCTGGTGTCTCTGTCTGCTGTGAGTCGCTCCCTCCTTTTGCGGGGGAGGGTTGGGTGTTATTGAGACACTTACTCTCTACCCACTTTTCCAACCTTTCTCATCTTTTCACCCTCCCAAATGGGCATATTCCCCTGTGTTTTTCTTGGGTCTCTGTTATTTTATCCTCTCTCCTTTAAAGACTCTGGCTAGTCATGTAGGCCCATTTGTTCTCATTTATACATACAAGCACCGGATACATGCCAGGTGCTCTTTTTTTGTTTGTTTTAAAGTTGTTTTTTGTTTTTTGATGTGGACCATTTTTAAAGTCTTTATTGAATTTGTTACAATATTGCTTCTGTTTTATGTTTCGGGTTTTTTTTGCACGTGTGGGATCTTAGCTCTGACCAGGAATCGCACCTGCATTGCAAGGCGAAGTCTTAAGCACTGGACTGCCCCGGAAGTCCCAGGAAGAGTAATGTTATAGCGATATGTTAGATGAATTGAACCAGAGGCGGGGAGCCCAGGCAGGAAGGTTACCTCGGTATTCCAGATACCGTGAAAAAAGCAGGTCTGGGCTAGTGTGGGAGCAGGGGTGCCAGAAAAGAGAGATGGATTTGCAAGGCCTTCCTGGTGAGCTGGTGTTGGTGAGGGATGGGGCACTTTCAGGTGCTCCTCAAGCCCCCACCGTTGGCCCCAGAGTCTCTTGATTCTCCTGTCTTTCCAGCTCCTGTTTGGCAGAATTGATCAGTGTACATTTGCCAGTTAGGAAGGCATAAGTCAGCAGGGAAGATACAGGAGTGGGGGCAGGGGAGGAAGGAGTAGAGGACTGTCCCAGAGGGAGCAGTCACCAGGCCATATGTGTCCTCCTGCCCCTTCAGCTGGCAGAGACGCCCACACAACATCAGGGAGCCACACCGAGCTTGCCTTCTGATCGGTCAGCTCAGAACTGTGGGAATATCGCAAGCACGTTCAAAGACATCTGTCCTCTCTCCCTAAGCTGGACTCAGGACCCCTTCTGTCTAATTACCATGTCCTTGGGTTCCCACACACTCTGTCTTATCAGACCTCCCAAATCTTCATGGATCCTCTCTCAGTCTCTTTGGTTTGTTTTTCTCATGCTCAGGGTTTGTTTTTCTCATCCTCAGGGTGGCAGGGATGAAGGAAATTATCTGGATGATGCTCTCGTGAGACAGGATGCCCAGGTCAGTAGAACTGCAGCCTCTTTCTTCTCTTTTGCCAATAAGACAGACCCTAGTTGGTGGACACTAGCTGTGTCCTAGTTGATGGACACACACACACACACACATATATATACATATATATATATATGTGTATATATATATATATATATATATATATACCCACTCTCACCTTTTTGTGGGTTTACTAGGTGCTAGGCATTGTGTTAACTACTTTACATTTCTTCCTTACAACAGATCTGTGAAGTAGATGTTATTACTTCTGTTTTATAGATTAGGAGACAGATGCATAGATTTAAGTAACTTGTATAACATCACATAGCTGGTGGAATTGTGCTCTTTGAATCCAGATCTGTTTGATTTTTTTAAAACCATACAATTCATATTATAAAGCTATGGTAATCAAAGCAGTACGGTATTGGCATTAAAACAGACATACAGATCAATGGAACAGAATACAAAGCTGAGAAATAAACCCATGCATTAATTCATGACAAAGGCGCCAAGAATATACAATGGGCAAAAGATAGTCTCTTTGATAAATTTTGTTGGGAAAACTGAAAAGCCATAAACAAAAGAATGAAAGTGGACCACTACCTTACACCATACACAAAACTTCGCTCAAAATGAATTAAAGACTTGAAAGTAAGACCTGAAACCATAAAGCTTCTAGAAGAAAACATAGGTGATAAGCTACTTGATATGGGTCTTAGCAATAATTATTTTAATCTGACACCAAAGCAAAAGCAACAGAATCAAAAATAAACAAGTAGGACTACATCAAACTAAAAAGCTTCTGCACAGCAAAAAAAACCATCAACAAAATGAAAAAGCAACATACTAAATGAGAGAAAATACTTGCAAATCATATATCTAATAAAGGGTTAATATCTAAAATACGTAAAGAATTCGTACAACTCAATAGCAAAAACCCAAACCATGCAATTTTAAAATGGGCAGAAGATCTGAATAGACATTTTTCCAAAGACATACAGATGGCCAACAGACACATGAAAAGATGCTCAACATCACTAGACATCAGGGAAATGCAAATCAAAACCACAGTGAGATATCACCTCACTCCTGTCAGAATGGTTGTCATCAAAAAGACAACATGTAACGAGTGTTGGCGAGGATGTGAAGAAAAGGGAACCCGCATGCACTGTTGGTGGGAATGTAAATTGGTGCAGCCACTATGGAAAACAGTATGGAGTTTCCTCAAAAAATATATAAAAATAGAACTACCTTGTGATCCAGCAATTTCACTTCTGGTATTTACCCCTCAAAAATGAAAACACTCAAAAAGATATATGCACTCCCTTGTTCATTGCAGTATTATTTACAATAGCCAAGATATGGGAGCAACCCAAGTGCCCATCAATAGATGAATGGATAAAGAAATTGTGGTGTATATGTACAATGGAATAATGCTAGTCAGCCATAAAAAAAGGATGAAATCTTACTATTTGCAACAATGTGAATGGAGGGCATTATGCTAAGTGAAATAAGTCAGAAAGAGAAAGACAAATACTGTATGATCTCACCTATGTGTGGAATCTAAACAGACAAACAACAACCAAAAAAACCAACCTCATAGATACAGAGAACAGATTGGTGGTTGCCAGAGGCAGGGGTGGAGGTGGGCAAAATGGGTGAAGGGGATCAAAAGGTAGACTTAGTTATAAAATAAGTAAGTCATAAGGATATAATGTACACCACAGCGACTGCAGTTAATAACAGTGTATTGCATACTTGAAAGTTCCAAAGAGAAAAAGATCTTAAAAGTCCTCATCATAAGAAAAAAAATTTTGTAACTGTGTATGGTGCCAGATGATAACTAGACTCATTGTGATGATCATTTCTCAATACATACAAATATCAAATCATTATGTTTTACACTTGAAACTAAAATAACGTTATATGTCAGTTATACCTAAATTAAAAAAAAATACACACAACGAAAACCATGCAATTCAACAAATACTTGAGAGTTCTTCAAGGAGCACAGTTCTCCTTGGAAGTGACCAGATGAAAAGGTGCTTCCAAACAAATTTGGGCTGGGAGAAGTTGGAAGGAGTAGAAGCAGTAGAACTCAGAATAGGGTTTTTCTGGATCCTCCAAGTCTTACAGAGAGGCAAGGAATTTAAGAACAACTCCAGTCAAGGCTTCAGCTCTTCTTCCAAGATGAGACAGTAGGAAAACCTGGTCAACCTTCGCTCTTTAACATACGTCAGCAGTAACGGATATGTGCAAACTTTGGGTATTATAGCTGAATTTTGATGTAGGAAAGTAAATGAGTTTGAGATGAAAAGAATTATCAGAACAAGTGGAATTAGCTAGTAATTTATTATCAAAGGCAGAAATTTTAAAGTATAGAGAGGCTATTATCTAAAAGTCCAATTTTATCTATTCTTGGTATGAAAACTGCATTGAAGGAAATAGCAGGCAGTATTTAGAATTCCTACTTTAAAAAGAAATTTGTAGGATATTAATGCCACATTAAAATGCCCCTTGGAGCTTTTGTTAGAAGATGGCACATGTTTGATTCCCTTCTGAAAAACAAACAAACCAGGAAATACAAAAATAGAGAAAAATCTGCATCAACACTGGAAACTGTGGAGGAGGGCCATTAAAATGCCAGATGGGCAGCAAAGCTGGGCCAGGGATGCAGGAGAGCCATTCCTGCCCCAGAAAAGATGCTAACACACACACACACACACACACACACACGCCCTGCCCCCACTAGAAATAGACACAGCGGCTTCCTGCAAATGGGGAAACTCCTCAGGGAAGACTTGGGCTGTGTCTCAGGTGCCTCCACTGGACCAGCAGCATGTCCTCCTGTTTGAAATTCATCCAAATGAAAAGTGAGGAGCTCAAAGGAGAATCCACTTCACCTCATTCTAGGGGAAAAACCAGGTCTGGATATACTGTTCATCATTTCAAGATCAAAGAGCATGAACATCAACAAATCCCAGCTCAAACACTTTGTGGTCTGTGAACAAACTGGGCCACAAAGGGAGGCAAACATGGGCTCTCTATATGGAAGAGACAGATTTCAGATCACTTTGGATCCTGACACAAATGAGAGAACGACAGCTTTTAATTAAACAAGAGCCAAAAATAAAAAAGATGCAATGAGAAAATAATGGAGATGAAAATGGAGCTGGATGAAGGGCAAGCAGAGATAAAGAGAGAGCTACATGAGTGGAGGAGAGGTGTTCTTAGGAACAAGGAAAGACAGAATCTAAATGTTTATTAGAAGCAGAAATGATCAGAAATGACATTGCAGAAAATAATCATTGTGGAAGGCAGTACTAAAAAATTTCCAGGGTTCAGAAGAAAAGGACAAAGCAATCAGAGAAGAGGAAGAATATAGAGGAAACACTGTGGAGATTAGAATCTCAACAAGAAGGGTGTGGACAAATTTGCCCTAAAATATATTTAAATATATAATAAATGTACAAATAAATTAAAGCATCTGGTCCTGGTGTAAGAATAGGGAGAAGTCAATGGAATGATTAGAAAGTCTAAGAGCAGAACCAAGCCTATGTGAGAATATTCAGGAATACATACAGAATAGATGCATTTCAAGTCAGTGAAGAAAACACAGATTACTCAGTGGAGTTGGGACAATTGGCTAACCATTTGGGAAACAATAAAGTTAGATCGCAACTTTCACCTGACATCGTAATAAACTCCAAATAGATTGAAATTTTTAACATAAATAAAGCAAGCCATAAAGGTACTATAAAAAAGTATAGTTAAATACTCTTTTTTAAATCTGGAGCTGGGAAAGGATTTTGTATGCATTTTCTTTTAAGGCAGAAACCATAAAGGAAAAGGGTTGATAGTTTGGCTAAAAAAAAAAAAAAAATGCACTGTCTTAGCAAACAATACCACAAACAAAATTACAAGATCAAATGATAGAATGGGAAGAAATTTCACCTTATGTATAATAAGCTTAATATATAAAGTACATAAGTAAACTACAGTTTTGATACTATGAATAAGAATGCCCCATTTCTCAAAAAAAAATGGTCCATGTGTATTAACAGGCAACTCAAAAAAAGGAAAAATAGAAATGGCAAATACACCAAAAGATGACCAACCTCACTAGTTATTTTTTTTAATTAACACAAAAAGATACCATCTTCTACCCATTACTAAAACTTTACTCAAGTTCATTCTTATGGTATTTTACAAAAGTATCATTCTGTGACAGATTGAAAGTTCGTTCCTTGCCCACATGTTCTAGTTACTATTGCTGTATAACAAACCACCTCAAACTCAGTGACATAAAACAGCTACCATTTTAGTATGACCATGGATTCTGTGGGCCCATAATCCACACAAGGCACAGGTGAGATGGCTTGTCTCCTCTCTGCAGTGTCAGAGGTCTTAGCTGGGAAGACTTGAGTAGCTGGAGGTGACTCAAATGGCTGGGGTTGAAGGCTCCATCACTCATGTGTCTGGTGTCTGGGCTGCAGTGACTCAAAGGCTGGGCTCATCTGGGGCTTCGAAAGGATCTCTTACATGTGGCCTCTCCAGGTGGCGTGGGCTTCCCAGATCATGGCGGCTGCATTTCAAGAGGGACCATCTGGAAAGGCAGCACTCCACGAGAACCAAAGCTGCCTGACCTTTATGACCTAGCCTCAGAAATCAGTGTCACTGCCACCATGCTTTAGTGATTGAAGCAGTCACAAGCCTGCTGAGATTCAAGTTTGAAAAACACTGAATTAGATGAACCTTTTGTGCCCTCCCAGCTTTAAAATTCCACGGTCCTATGAACTGACTCTTTAATAGTGTGGGAATTAGAGAAGGAAGTGAAGAAACAGCTGAGTAGATGGAGGTAAGCCCAAGGAATGACACAATGTATCAAGGTAGGGAATTTTGAGAAAATGAACAAGCCAGCTGCTGGTTATAAATGAACAGTAGGGTTTAAAAATTTTTTTTTAATAAAATACATATAAAATTTACCATCTTAACCATTTTTAAGCATACAGTTCAGTAGTGTTAAATATATGCACATTGCTGTGCAGCCAATCTTCAGAACTTTTTCTGAACTTGCACAACTGAAACGCTATGCCTGTTAAACAACTCATTTCCCCCTCGCCCCAGTCACTGGCAACCATCATTCTACTTTTGGGCTCCATGATTTTGATGCATCTAGGTACCTCATATAAGTAGAATTATGCAGTATTTGTCTTCTTGTGACTGATTTATTTCACTTAGCATAATGTCCTCAAGCCTCATCTCTGCTGTAGCATGTGTCAGAATTTCCTTCCTTTTTGAGACTGCCTTGTATTCTACTGTGTGTGTATATACCATGTTTTATTAATCCATTCATGTGTCAATGGACATTTGGGTTGCTTCCACCTTTTGGCTATTGTGAATAATGCTGCTTTGAATATGGGGATACAAATAACTCTTTAAAATCCTAACTTCAGTTCTTTTGGAGATATACCAAGAAGTAGTATTGCCAGATCATATGGTAATTTCATTTTACTTTTTTTGAGGAAAAGCCATGCTGTCTTCTATAGTAGCTGCATCATTTTACATTCTCACCGACATAGCACAAGGGTTCCAATTTCTCCACATACTCATTAACACTTGTTATTTTCTGTTTCTTTGTTTTAAATAGCAGCCATTGTAACGGGTGTGAGGTGTTATGAACAGTAGTTTTGATTTATCGATAATACCGTATAGTTAAAGGGAATTCCCTGGCGGTCCAGTGGTTAGGACTCCGCGCTTTCACTGCTTAGGGAGTGGGTTTAATCCCTTGTCGGGGAACTAAGACCCCACAAGCTTCACAGCACAACCAAAAAAAAAAGTAATAATATAGTTAAAGTAACCAGAATCAATTTCTTATATTTCTACCAGGTTGGAATATAAGCAATTACTAATGGGGTCCTGGTTCTACTGTGAGACCTTCTGTAGTCTCAAGCAAATCACAGATCATTCCAGAGTGGTGTTGTCCAATAGACTTTTCTGTGATGTTGAAAATGTTCTACATCTGCACTGTCTAGTATGGGTAGCCACTAGCCACAAGTAGCCACTGAGCACTTGAAATGTGGCCAGTATGACTGGGGAGTTGAATTTTTAATTTTATGTAATTAATTAAAATTCAAATAGCCACATGTAGTTAGTGGCTACTGTATAGGACAGCCCAAGCCTAGGACATTCCTTTCGGGTCTTAAGACAGAAACATGTAGTCTGCATGTAGGGAGCTGCTGGTGTTTGCCCTGACTCTCAGGGAGATATTATAGAGTCCCATTAGTTTTATACCTAAGGAAAAATCCTGAGTCATTTCCACTCACTGCCAACACCACTTCCACCGCCATCATCAACAAAATAAAACTAAGCTAACTCTGCTCTCTGAAGTTCTGGAAATATTTACATATGTCCTGGCACCTGCTCCATTGTGTTTTAAACTTGTACTTTGTTTGGCTTCAGGACCTGTATGAGGCTGGAGAGAAGAAATGGGGGACAGATGAGGTGAAATTTCTAAGTGTTCTCTGTTCCCGGAATCAAAATCATCTGTTGCATGGTAAGGCACTTGCCTCATTGTCTAAAGAAACTATTTGAAAGATAGTGAAAACTATATCACCTGTAATTGATAACCTTTTTCCCTTTACTTGGTACAAAGATCTAATTTTACTGAACTGTCTTAGATGTCTTACCTTGGAAATGTATGGGTGCAACAATGTGCATGAGGGCCAATTGCTGAAAGATTAATTATGAATAATTAGCAGATATATTCATAGAAGTTTGGAATTCCTGTTGGTAGGAAACTGACCTCCATAGTCAGTCCTTTTTCTAAAGCAGTTCCATTTAAATTTAGTTACATAAGACAAAACCTTTAGTACATCAGCAAGCAATAAAATAGAAATGTTGGTTGACATTTATTCCTATTTAACATCCAAGTTGTAAAAGCTAATAGAGGGCTTCCCTGGTGGCGCAGTGGTTGGGAGTCCGCCTGCCGATGCAGGGGACACGGGTTCGTGCCCCGGTCCGGGAAGATCCCACATGCCGCGGAGCGGCTGCGCCCGTGAGCCATGGCCGCTGAGCCTGTGCTCTGCAACGGGAGAGGCCACAACAGTGAGAGGCCCGCGTATCGCAAAGAAAAAAAAAAGCTAATAGAAGTGATTTTTTTAGGGGGTGTGTTGCATAAGATGAATAGTGGATGATTTCAGATTTTATTTCCTATGTGTAAAGTTTCTAGTTTGCTTCTGATAATGCTAGTCTTTTTAATGTGATTTTAACTTCTTTGGGAAAAAGGTACTATACGATTGTAGAATATTTATTGTCAGGTTTATTTTCTTCTTGTGAACAGCAATAAAGGTTTAATAAAATATTTCATCTTTTATATAAGCTTTTGAGGTCTGTATGCTATATCCTAATTTTATAAACTCATCATGCCCTTATCATCACTCACAATTTATAAAACTTGTGGGAAATTTGAGAAGAATGAGTTTGCTAAATTGAAAACGTGAAAAAAATGGAAAATTACAACACATTTGGAAGTTGCAATTATTTCAGATATTCCACAGTGACAGTAGGTGATTACTCCAGTTAATAAATGTCATGGGCAGTCATCAGATGCACCAACTTCTGACTCAGATCCTTATTTTTTTTGCCTTCCCTTGCCTGATTACTAGTAAGGCAAATCTCTCCCTGGTGTTATTTTCCAAGAACTGCAGGTCCTCAGAAGCCGATTTAATGCAAATATATTTGTAACAATTTTCGCTTCCAGGCATAAGTCAATAGTTGGGCAGTTATGAAACATTTGCTTGTAAGCCACTGGAAGAAAATCTTTTCAGCATTATTTGAATAAAGAAAACATCATAATTTTCTTACCAACCAACAATAGTAGTGAGGATTCATAATAACTAAGATTTTGTTAATTATCTTCTAGGTGCAGTGCTAAGCATATTATAAGCATCCCAGTGAAGCAGCCATTATTTTCCCCATTTTACAGTGGAGAACACTGAGTCTTAGAAAATGTGTCAATTAGATTTTTAAATTCCAAGAAATAGGCACTGAATAATTACATAGGAAAAGAGAAAATCATATAGAAGGGGACAAGAGGGAAAATGGAAAATACTAGAGGTCCATTGAATTGAAGGGAGAGCTGAACAGCTCCAGAAAGACTAGAAATCAAGGCAGTTCTGAGGATCTCAGTAGAAGGGAGTCATGGATTTATTTCTAAGGCAGAGTTTCCTAAAATCTCGTCTCCATTAAAAATGCTGATTCTTGGACCCCCTACTTCAGACTGGCTAACTTAGGATTTCTGAGAGTGACACGCAAGGAGTTTAACAGGTTTCCCAGGTGATTCTTATGTTCTCTGAAGTTAAAGATGACTCAGTGCTTTTGGCTATCCTCATCATATCTGCTCAGTTAAAAAATTCCCAGGAGAGTAAGACTGATTGGCCCTGGTTGGATGAACTGCTCACTCATTTGTTAGAGCTTGTCATGTATGTTGGGGGGTAGGGGTGTTCCTGGATTGACAGCCCTGTGAGAATCACTCTGATGGGGGTGGAGTAGCATCCCAAAGAAGGCAGTGTTAAGAAGATAAACAGCAGATATCCACTCTAAGAAGGCTCCAGAAGGAGGCAGCAAGAGAGAAAAATATGTTCATAATATTCAAAAATACTTGGTAGAAAAGGGGAGAAATTTTAATTATGTTAAAGTCTATTAAAAGGTGCAAGCAACTGTTACCAAATGTGACCAAGTTTTGAAAAGGTTGAATTGCTCTAGTTATTTTTTTAATTGACGTATAGCTGATTAACAATGTTGTGTTTGTTTCTGGTGTACAGCAAAGTGATTCAGTTATATGTATATGTATATACATATATATATTCTTTTTCAGGTTCTTTTCCATTATAGGTTATTACAAGATATTGAATATAGTTCCCTGTGTTATAGAGTAGGACCTTGTTGTTTATCTATCTTACGTATAATAGTTTGTATCTGCTAATCCCAAACTCCTAATTTTTCCCTCCCCCACCTTTCCCCTTTGGTAACTATAAGTTTGTTTTCTATGTCTTTGAGTCTGTATCTGTTGTGTAAGTTCATTTTTATCATTTTTTAGATTCCACATATAAGTGATATCATGTAAAATTTGTCATTCTCTGTCTGACTTACTTCACTTAGTATGATAAACTCTAGGTCCATCCATGTTGCTGCAAATGGCATTATTTCATTCTTTTTTGTGGCTGAGTAATATTCCATTGTGTGTGTGTGTGTGTGTGTGTGTGTGTGTGTGTACACACACCACATCTTCTTTATCCATTCACCTGTCGATGGACATTTAGGTTGCTTCCATGTCTTGGCTCTTGTAAACAGGAATTGCTCTAGTTTTGATGTGCTGAAAGGAAGATGAACATACAGGTGATTGCCAAGCTTATTAAGGAAACAAGGAGAAAAAAAAGCAAATCTCTCCAGAGGTTATCTCCACTTTATGTAGTGAAAACAGGGTCCCACATAAGGGAAATGACTTGCCTGAAGTCCTCCAAGATTCACAATATTCCTTCCTCCTCTCCTCTGTTCCATTCCACTTGCCATATGCATCCTGGTTCTCACCCACATTGCTAATTAGTTTCCTCTTGAAATATACCAAAGAATAATAGTATAGTCTAGTTAAAAGATGCTCATTCTCTCTGTACAGTTTAGTTTCCTCTATTCTTTATTATTTATATTTTCATTTTGTTATTGTTTGTAGTGTTCGATGAATATAAAAGGATATCACAGAAGGATATTGAACAGAGTATTCAGTCTGAAACATCTGGTAGCTTCGAAGAAGCTCTGCTGGCCATAGGTAAGCTGGTAGGGGGTGGGGAGTGGAGAAACAAATATTTATAGACTTTCCTCCTTATTATCAATTTGTTGTCATGGGTTGTAGAAATTTTTTTTCAGGGATAAAAAAATTGTTTAAATCATTCATGACATGTGATCCAGAAATTTTTTTTTTAATTGGTTTATTTTGGGTTGCACTGGGTCTTCGTTGCTGTGCACGGGCTTTCTCTACTTGAGTCGAGCAGGGGCTACTCTTGGTTGCGGTGTGCGGGCTTCTCATTGCGGTGGCTTCTCTTGTTGCAGAGCATGGGCTCTAGGTGTGTGGGCTTCAGTAATTGTGGAATGCGGGCTCACCAGTTGTGGCTTGCAGGCTGTAGAGCACAGGCTCAGTAGTTGTGGCACACAGGCTTAGTTGCTCCACAGCATGTGGGATCTTCCTGGACCAGGGCTTGAATCCGTGTCTCCTGCATTGGCAGGTGGATTCTTAACCACTGTGCCACCAGGGAAGTCCCGTGTGACCCAGAATTTTAAGCGAGAAATATTATATATAACCTGATTGTTATTGTACCATGTGGCTTTATCTATTTTATATCCTCTGTGCCTTTATATCTTAGCACGTGGAAAGGTTAATCCTATACTAGCTGCATCTTGCAAGTCTGTGAATGGTTAGAACTAATAACTGTTTCATATGGTACAGATAGCAATAATCTTTTTGAAATTTTATGCTGCCTTTTGCTTTAATGGCCTTTATTAATTATTTGTCTAGGAACTTGACGATAAATTGAGGGTACTTTCCATCTGTGAAAATGCTTTTAGCATAGCCTATGCTCATAAAACATTGGCTAAATTTTTCGACAAAGCAATCAAAAGATACTACTTCACACCTTGTAGAAACAATGGGAACAACTGTCTCTTCTTGTTTTGCAGATTTTATCTGTAATCTTTTCATTTCTCTTTTTATCTCTTGACAGTAAAGTGCATGAGGAACAAATCTGCATATTTTGCTGAAAGGCTTTATAAATCTATGAAGGTAAGTGGCCTCATTGTTAGCATCTGAATGGCTCTGAGGGTCTTGTGTCCACCTTCATATGCTTACTTATATCCCCCATGCAAATTAGCCAAAATCAGCTTGAGCTATTCAGTTCAATTCTTCAAATACTTCACTGAGTGCTTGCTAATAATAATGCTAGGTAATATTTATTGAGTACTTATAATGTGTGATTACTGTTCCTAATACTTTATATGTATAATTTTATCCCCACAACAGCTCTGTGGGGCAGGTACTGTTATCATCTTCCATTTTACAGATGAGAAAACTGAGGCATAAAGAGGATAGGCAATTTGCCCAGGGTCCTCAGTGAGGAAAGGAATGGAGCAGGGATGCAAACACTGGTAGTCCAACTTCAGAGCCCCAGCTCCTAACCATGCATTGTACTCCGTGCAAACACCCTTGCTGAGAGCCATGGGAGGGGCAAGAGAGATCAAAATGCAATCCCTGGTCTCAAAGAACTTCTAGCTCTGAGAGGAAGGCAGCTCTGTGCAAAACACCAGTAAGAACAAAATAGAATGTAAGACGGTAGTTGAGGATCCAAATATTATAGGAACACAGAGGAAAGGGTGTTTAAAAAAATATTTGTTTGGGGGTGAGCATCAGAAAAGGACATATAAAGAAATTGGTATATTTGAGCAGGACCTTAAAGGAAGTTTTACATCAGAGGGTTTTACATGGTAGGAAGGATGGTAAAGCTGGGAAGGGAGGATGACATGGTGGGTGGATCACTGTATGTGAGGCAGGAGGGCTGGAGAACACAGGGTATGTCCCTAGAAGGGCAGAGAGCTATCTCCTCTGGTCAGAACACTGAGTGTTGAAAAGATAAGTTGGGGAAACCCTTGAGCTCCATGGTAAGGAACCAGACTCCACAGGCCTCTAAGGTTAGAGTACAAGGGACGTCATTGGGAGACTGATACATAGTTTACCTTGATAGACTAACAAAGAGCACTGTCTAAACTAGCTCAGCTTTGCATGCAGGGATCTTGTTTCTTCCTTAGGGCTTGGGCACTGATGACAACACCCTTATCAGAGTGATGGTTTCTCGAGCGGAGATTGACATGTTGGACATCCGGGCAAACTTCAAGAGGCTCTACGGAAAGTCTCTGTACTCCTTCATCAAGGTGGGTCACAGCAGCCTTGCCTTGGCCCAGAGGAAAGTGCTGATGAAAGGAGGGGGTTCTGACCTAGGTTTTTAGACACTTCTTATCCTCTCCTTGGCAGACATCATTCCATTTAAGGATGGTACTCTAATTCAGATATTTCCAGTCTCTCTCCTTTCCCACAGATGTTTAAATCTCTGCCTGGTTAGAAGCTGGAAATGTTTGCTTTCTAAATAGAGTTAATTATTTCATGTTGACCCCAGACAAAGAAAGATTATATATATATATATATTTTTTTGGAGTGTCCATATTTTTTTTAATTTTTAAATTTTATTTTATTTATTTTTTTATACAGCGGTTCTTATTAGTCATCAGTTTTATACACATTAGTGTATACATGTCAATCCCAATCTCCCAATTCATCCCACCACCACCCCCACACCCCCTGCCGCTTTCCCCCTTGGGGTCCATACGTTTGTTCTCTACATCTGTGTCTCAGTTTCTGCCCTGCAAACCGGTTCATCTGTACCATTTTTATAGGTTCCACATATATGCGTTAATATACGATATTTGTTTTTCTCTTTCTGACTTACTTCACTCTGTATGACAGTCTCTAGATCCACCCACGTCTGTACAAATGACCCAATTTCGTTCCTTTTAATGGCTGAGTAATATTCCATTGTATATATGTACCACATCTTCTTTATCCATTCATCTGTCGATGGGCACTTAGGTTGCTTCCATGACCTGGCTATTGTAAATAGTGCTGCAATGAACATTGGGGTGCATGTGTCTTTTTGAATCATGATTTTCTTTGGGTATATGCCCAGTAGTGGGATTGCTGGGTCATATGGTAATTCTATTTTTAGTTTTTTAAGGAATCTCCATACTATTCTCTATAGTGGCTGTATCAATTTACATTCCCACCAAGAGTGCAAGAGGGTTCCCTTTTCTCCACACCCTCTCCAGCATTTCTTGTTTGTAGATTTTCTGGTGATGCCCATTCTAACTGGTGTCAGGTGATACCTCATTGTAGTTTTGATTTGCATTTCTCTAATAATTAGTGATGTTGAGCAGCTTTTCATGTACTTCTTGGCCATCTGTATGTCTTCTTTGGAGAAAAGTCTATTTAGGTCTTCTGCCCATTTTTTGATTGGGTTGTTTGTTTTTTTAATATTGAGCTGCATGAGCTGTTTATATATTTTGGAGATTAATCCTTTGTCCATTGATTCGTTTGCAAATATTTTCTCCCATTCTGAGGGTTGTCTTTTGGTCTTGTTTATGGTTTCCTTTGCTGTGCAAAAGCTTTTAAGTTTCATTTGGTCCCATTTGTTTATTTTTGTTTTTATTTCCATTACTCTAGGAGGTGGATGAAAAAAGATCTTGCTGTGATTTATGTCAAAGAGTGTTCTTCCTATGTTTTCCTTTAAGAGTTTTATAGTGTCCGGACTTACATTTAGGTCTGTAATCCATTTTGAGTTTATTTTTATGTATGGTGATAGGGAGTGTTCTAATTTCATTCTTTTACATGTAGCTATCCAGTTTTCCCAGCACCACTTATTGAAGAGACTGTCTTTTCTCCATTGTATATCCTTGCCTCCTTTGTCATAGATTAGTTGACCATAGGTGTCTGGGTTTATCTCTGGGCTTTCTATCTTGTTCCACTGATCTATGTTTCTGTTTTTGTGCCAGTACCATATTGTCTTGATTACTGTAGGTTTGTAGTATAGTCTGAAGTCGGGGAGTCTGATACCTCCAGCTCCGTTTTTTTCCCCTGAGACTACTTTGGATACTTGGGTTCTTTTGTGTCCCCATTCAAATTTTAAGATTTTTTGTTCAAGTTCTGTAAAAAATGCCATTGGTAATTTGAATCTGTACATTGTTTTGGGTAGTACAGTCATTTTCACAATACGGATTCTTCCAATCCAAGAACATGGTATATCTCTCCATCTGTTGGTATCATCTTTAATTTCTTTCATAAGCGTCTTATAGTTTTCTGCATACAGGTCTTTTGTCTCCCTAGGTAGGTTTATTCCTAGGTATTTTATTCTTTTTGCAATGGTAAATGGGAGTGTTTCCTTAATTTCTCTTTCAGATTTTTCATCATTAGTGTATAGGAATGCAAGAGATTTCTGTGCATTAATATTGTACCCTGCAACTTTACCAAGTTCATTGTTTAGCTCTAGTAGTTTTCTGGTGGCATCTTTAGGATTCTCTATCTATAGTATCATGTCATCTGCAAACAGTGACTGTTTTACTTCTTCTTTTCCAATTGGTATTCCTTTTATTTCTTTTTCTTCTCTGATTGCGATGGCTAGGACTTCCAAAACTATGTTGAATAATAGTGGGGAGAGTGGACATCCTTGTCTCATCATTCCTGATCTTAGAAGAAGTGCTTTCAGTTTCTCACCACTGAGAATGATGTTTGCTGTGGGTTTATCATATAAGGCCTTTATTATGTTGAGGTAGTTTCCCTCTATGCCCAGTTTCTAGAGAGTTTTTAATCATAAATGAGTGTTGAATTTTGTCAAAAGCTTTTTCTGCATCTATTGAGATGATCATATGGCTTTTATTCTTCAATTTGTTAATATGGTGTATCACATTGATTGATCTGCATATATTGAGGAATCCTTGCATCCTTTGGATAAATCCCACTTGATCATGGTGTATGATCCTTTTAATGTGTTGTTGGATTCTGTTTACTAGTATTTTGTTGAGGATTTTTGCATCTATATTCATCAGTGATATTGGTCTGTAATTTTCTTTTTTTGTAGTATCTTTGTCTGGTTTTGGTATCAGGCTGACGGTTGCCTCATAGAATGAGTTTGGGAGTGTTTCTTCCTCTGCAATTTTTTGGAAGAGTTTGAGAAGGATGGGTGTTAGCTCTTCTCTAAATGTTTGATAGAATTCACCTGTGAAGCTATCTGGTCCTGGACTTTTGTTTGTTGGAAGACTTTTAATCACAGTTTCAACCTCATTACATGTGATTGGTCTGTTCATATTTTCTATTTCTTCCTGTTTCAGTCTTGGAAGCTTATACCTTTCTAAGAATTTATCCATTTCTTCCAGGTTGTCCATTTTATTGGCATAGAGTTGCTTATAGTAATCTCTTAGGATGCTTTGTATTCTGCGGTGTTTATTGTAACTTCTTCTTTTTCATTTCTAAGTTTATTGATTTGAGTTCTCTCCCTCTTTTTCTTGATGAGTCTGGCTAATGGTTTATCAGTTTTGTTTATCTTCTCAAAGAACCAGCTTTTAGTTTTATTGATCTTTGCTATTGTTTTCTTTGTTTCTGTTTCATTTATTTCTGCCCTGATCTATATGACTTCTTTCCTTCTGCTAACTTTGGGTTTTGTTTGTTCTTCTTTCTCTAGTTCCTTTAGGTGTAAAGTTAGATTGTTTATTTGAGATTTTTCTTGTTTCTTGAGGTAGGCTTGTATAGCTATAAACTTCCCTCTTAGAACTGCTTTTGCTGCATCCCATAGGTTTTGGATTGTCATGTTTTCATTGTCACTTGTCTCTAGGTGTTTTTTGATTTCCTCTTTGATTTCTTCAGTGATTTCTTGGTTATTTAGTAACGTATTGTTTAGTTTCCATGTGTTTGTGTTTTTTATGTTTTTTTCCATGTAATTGATTTCTAATCTCATAGCATTGTGGTCAGAAAAGATGTTTGATATGATTTCAATTTTCTTAAATTTACTGAGGCTTGATTTGTGACCCAAGATGTGATCTATCCTGGAGAATGTTCCGTGCGCACTTGAGAAGAAAGTGTAATCTGCTGTTTTTGGATGGAATGTCCTATAAATATCAATTAAATCTATCTGGTCTATTGTGTAATTTAAAGCTTCTGTTTCCTTATTTATTTTCACTTTGGATGATCTGTCCATTGGTGTAAGTGAGGTGTTAAAGTCCCCCACTATTATTGTGTTACTGTCGATTTCCTCTTTTATAGCTGTTAGCAGTTGCCTTATGTATTGTGGTGCTCCTATGTTGGGTGCATATATATTTATAATTGTTATATCTTCTTCTTGATTTGATCCCTTGATCATTATGCAGTGTCCTTCCTTGTCTCTTGTAACATTCTTTATTTTAAAGTCTATTTTATCTAATATGAGTATTGCTACTCCAGATTTCTTTTGATTTCCATTTGCATGGAATATCTTTTTCCATCCCCTCATTTTCAGTCTTTATGTGTCCCTAGGTCTGAAGTGGGTCTCTTGTAGACAGCATATATGGGTCTTGTTTTTGTATCCATTCAGCAAGCCTGTGTCTTTTGGTTGGAGCATTGAATCCATTCACGTTTAAGGTAGTTATCGACATGTATGTTCCTATGACCATTTTCTTAATTGTTTTGGGTTTGTTTTTGTAGGTCCTTTTCTTCTCTTGTGTTTCCCACTTAGAGAAGTTCCTTTAGCATTTATTGTAGAGCTGGTTTGGTGGTGCTGAATTCTCTTAGCTTTTGCTTGTCTGTAAAGCTTTTGATTTCTCCATCAAATCTGAATGAGATCCTTGCTGAGTAGAGTGATCTTGGTTGTAGGTTCTTCCCTTTCATCACTTTAATTATACCATGCCACTCCCTTCTGGCTTGTAGGGTTTTTGCTGAGAAATCAGCTGGCAACCTTTTGGGAGTTCTCTTGTATATTATTTGTCATTTTTCCCCTGCTGCTTTCAATAATTTTTCTTTGTCTTTGATTTTTGCCAATTTGATTACTATGTGCCTCTCCTTAGGTTTATCCTGTATGGGACTCTCTGCACTTCCTAGACTTGGGTGGCTATTTCCTTTCCCATGTTAGGGAAGTTTTCGACTATAATCTCTTCAAATAATTTCTCTGGTCCTTTCTCTCTCTCTTCTCCTTCTGGGACCACTATAATGTGAATGTGTTGCGTTTAATGTTGTCCCAGAGGTCTCTTAGGCTGTCTTCATTTCTTTTCATTCTTTTTTCTTTATTCTGTTCCATGGCAGTGATTTCCACCATTCTGTCTTCCAGGTCACTTATCCGTTCCTCTGCCTCAGTTATTCTGCTATTGATTCCTTCTAGTGTATTTTTCATTTCAGTTATTGTATTGTTCATCTCTGTTTGTTTGTTCTTTAATTCTTCTAGATCTCTGTTAAACATTTCTTGCATCTTCTCGATCTTTGCCTCCATTCTTTTTCCGAGGTCCTGGATCATCTTCCCTATCATTATTCTGAATTCCTTTTCTGGAAGGTTGCCTATCTCCACTTCAATTAGTTGTCTTTCTGGGGTTTTATCTTGTTCCTTCATCTGGTACATAGCCCTCTGCCTTTTCATCTTGTCTATTTTTCTGTGAATGTGGTTTTTGTTCCACAGGCTGCAGGATTGTATTTCTTCTTGCTTCTGCTGTCTGCCCTCTGGTGGATGAGGCTATCTAAGAGTTTTGTGCAAGTTTCCTGATGGGAGGGACTGGTGATGGATAGAGCTGGATGTTGCTCTGGTAGGCAGAGCTCAGTAAAACTTTAATCCGCTTGAAGGTTGGTGGGTGGGGCTGGGTTCCCTCCTTGTTTGGCCTGAGGCGACCCAACACTAGAACCTACCTGGGCTCTTTGGTGGGGGTAATGGCGGACTCTGGGAGGGCTTATGCCAAGGAGTACTTCCTAGAACTTCTGCTGCCAGTGTCCTTGTCCTCACGGTGAGACACAGCCACCCTCCACCTCTCAAGAAAGGTTATATTTTAATGAATGGTTTTAAGAGCACAATTTCCATTTCTACCTGCTTACAATAAAAGAGAAGCAACTGAATCAGTCATCCAGGGCCAGCTGAGGTCTGCTGAAAATATGGGAAAACATGATAGTCATCCTGGATTGCTATTCTTTACCTGGCACCAGACTTCTAGGAGTCCTAACATGGCATGGGAGTGATGCGAAATGATTCACGTCTCTCAAAACCCCTCATTACTGGGACTTTGCTTCTTGAGGATGCCTCAGGAATATGAAGCCAAAGCCATTTCCCTAGAAGCTGGTGTTGCCAGCACAGATCAGGATTTGATCTGTGAATTAAATATTCTGATCCTACTCATAGCTTGGAGAGGTTTAACTACTAGGTGATTTGAGCTGCAGAGTTTATGACTATGTCTACAAGGCATTTAGGAACTTGTTTCTATTTCTGTACAGTCTGTGAGGTCACTGTTTTTTGCAGAGCTGAAATACAGCTAGCTGTAAGCAAAACAATTTTAAGATTCAAGGATGACCATAAATGAAGCTATGGGAAAATATATTTGTACCATATACTTATAATGTAGGGTTAATATCCCTATATGAGGAACTTGTACAAATTACTAAGAACAAGGAGAAAAATCCAAAAAGAAAACTGGACAGAAAGAAAACATGAGCTTCATGAAAGATGAGACACAAATGGACAATAAATATGTACAATGTTTAATCTCACTAATATACAATGGATTGCAAATAAAAGCAAATCACCATTTTTCACCTAATACCTTAACAAAGTTTAAAGAGGTCATAACCAGCATTGAGAAAGGCTTGGGAAAATCTCACCGTCTCTTATGGAAGCACTATAAACTAGTCTAACTTTCCGGGGAGGCAACTTGCCAATAAATGTTTAAAAAATAAACTATACCTCTTACTTAGTTATTATATATTTAAGAATATCTTTAGGCAAAATAATAAGATAAAAGTGCGCTAATCCACAGAATGGGAGAAAATAATATCTAGTAAGGGTTTACTATCCAGAATATATAAAGAACTCCTAAAACTCAATAACAAAAAGACAAACAACCCAATTAAAAAATGACAAGGGATTTAAATATCGTCATTTCTCCAAGGGAGATATACAAATGGGCAATAAGCACGTGAAAAGCTGTTCAACATCATTATGAAAACCACAGTGAAATACCACGTCGTACCTACTAAGATGGCTATAATTTTTAAAACATGGAAAATAACAAATGTAGGAGAGGATGTGGAGAAATTAGAACGTTGTGTATTGCTTGTGTGAATGTAAAATGGTGCAGCCGTTGTGGAAAACAGTTTGGCGCTTCCTCAAAAATTTAAACATAGAATTACCATGTTACCCCGCAATTCCACTTCCAGGTGTATACTCAAAAGAAATGAAAAAGGGGACTTAAACAGGTATTTGGACACCAATGTTAACATTATTTATAATAGCCAAAAGGTGGAAACAACCTAAGGGTCCGTGAACAGGTGAATGGATAAACAAAACGTGATATATGCACACATAATGTGAATGAAGTTTCCGATACATGGATGAACTTTGGACACATGCTAAGTGACCTAAACTAGACACAAAAGGACAAATACTGTATATGATTCTACTTACATGAAATATTTAGACTAGGTAAATTCATAGAGACAGAAGGTAGATTAGAGTTTACCAGGGGCTGGAGGATAAGGGGAATAGGAAGTTCTTGCTTAGTGGTTACAGAGTTTATTACACATTATTTTAATTTTTATTAACCAATAGAGAATGACTCAAATTATGGGAAATCTATCCAGTGGAGTACTATACAGACACTAAAATGATGGGGTAAAAAATATTGATTGACTAGGGGAAACAGCACAATAAATACATTTACATTATATGTTTGTATATATATAAATACGTTAATATGTGTATACACACACTCATATAACACTGGAAAAAATTTAAAATAAAGAATACATTGCCCATTCAATAAAAATTGTCAAAAGAAACAGAATAGAAATAGAAAATATGTAAATAATAGAAAAAAGACAGGAGTAAGGTTACAAATGTAAGTTATAATAATAAATAAACTCTCAGGTTAGGTAAAAATATAAAATCCTACTCTATGCTGTTTATAAGGAACAGTTGAAATACAGTGATATGTAAGAAGCTTTAAAAAGAAAAGGCCAGGGAAAAGAACATTTGACAAAAAGAAAGCAGGGATTATACTATAAGTAAAAAGAAGAATTTAAGGGGAAAAAGCATTAAATAGGACAAAGTAATAGATCACTTTATATTGATAAAAGCAACAATTTACAACGAAGATTAAATTACCATAAAACGTTAGTTGCCAAATAGTATTGCATTCAAATATATAAATAAGAAACTTGAGGCTCCAAAAGAAGACGTTGATGGAAATACTATGCTAGATAGACTTTAACACATCCTTCTCTTTTGGCAGATCAATGAGACAAAGTATAAACAAGGGTGTATTAAGATTGATTTTAATAGATATACATTAAACTTTGAATCCCATCCCATCTTTTCTAGTGCCCATGAAGCACTAGCAAAAATTGATCTATTATTTAGGCCATGAAAAATACTATGTAGAAATTATAGCACCTTTCTGGAAGGCTATTTTGCAACCCATATTCAAAGAAAATACATGATCATTAATCTGGTAATTCCCATTTTATGAAAATTTATCCTGAATACATCATTCAAAAAATGCACAAAAATTTATAGTATGTTTATTGCAGCAGTGTTTATAATAGTGAAAAATTGGGAAAAAAACATAAATATCCAATGAGGGGTAATCAAATAAATTATTTTACCTATGTGCAATAGAATACTCTGTAACCATTAAGGAATGATGCTGTGGAAGAGTATTTAATAAATTAAAATAGGGAAATAGGTATAGAAGTTAAAAAAGTAGAATATGGAAGAATACTACAATCCCATCATGTAGGAATCTATATCCATAGAAAAAAGTCTGGAAGGATATGCAAAAAACAAAATGTTAGGCAGAGTAATCTCTAGATGTTAGAATTATAGATGATGTTTTTATGTTCTTTTATGTCTATTTTCTACATTGAACAGGTGTTCTTTTTATAATAAAAAATAACAAATGTCATTTAAAAAAAAAAAAAACCTCTCTAAGAAAGATCCCGGCAAGACTGAAAAAGTTAACCTAGATGACTTTGAGCTGTGTATTCTATTTTAAAACCCATTTATCTGATTGTAACTCTGCTTTCCTTGTCCCCAGGGTGATACATCTGGAGACTATAAGAAGGTATTGCTCATTCTCTGTGGAGGAGATGATTAAAATAAAATCCAGAAAGGATAGGAGGATTCCCTACACTTTGAATTTTTTTTAACTTCATTTTTCTACACTGCTACTAGCATTATCTCAGAATGGTTATTTCCAATTAAAATGCCTACAGATGCCTCCTAAGATATAGACTGCATTATTATTCATCTGTAATTACTCACTATGATGCTTTAAAGCTGTACTTGCTTTTCAAAGCTTATAAAACCTAAAAGGAGATTTTAAATTAGAAATAAGAATGTGCTCCATGTTTTCAACAGATTTCTTCCTTGTTTGTGTTTCACAGAAATTGGAATATATTAAATTATTTCATATTTTCTTTTTGGTGAAAACTGTTGAAATGGAAGACTGTTCTAAAATCACATTTCTTCCCTAATTCTATTTTTAGAGTGGCTAGTAATTTCTTGATGTGAAATTGTGAGCATCTAGTTAGTAAGAAAATCTATCCAATTTGCTATTTTACATGTCATAGTTTGAAAGCATCCACAGATCTCCTTTGTTTAGGTTTTTGTCTAAAGTGTTAGTTGATCTTTACTAAGTTTGGCATTAGAGACTTCCTCCATCACATCTTATGTTACCATCTCAGTCTCTCCAGGTTAAAGTATACCAAACTCACCAACTCTTCTGAACGAATTCAATTCTAAATGTGGTTATACAGATCATATATGTCTGGTTACCAAACATAAATGCTGAACATTCCACAATATTATGGTTAATAATAACAATATAATAAAATAATAATAATGGTATTGATCCAGCTTGAAGATGAATGTGAAAGAATTGTGTCAAACTGCGTATTCTGGTGATGGTGTAGTGCTCTGAATTTATTTTTACTTAAAGAAAAATTTTTGTGCCCAAAATTTTTAAAATCATTTTCAGTTTTGTTGATTTGTAGTAATTTATACTTGCACTGTGCCTTTCAACTCTAGAATTACTGTAAAGGTGTACTTGGATTTAATTTAAAAGTTCACTTTGTATACAACATGGAAAAATAATTTCAATAAAACACAGTGCCTTTCAAATGAGGTGTATGCTTTCTCTGACTGACTTTTCTGCTTGTGAGTTTTTTCATCCTGGACTCTGAAAGTAGATATTTTTGAAGGATTTGTGTTACTCAATTTCTATTAGAAAGTACAACATTAGGAAAAATAACATATTTAATCTTATGTACCTCTACTGCTGTAAAACTAATGTTCATATATACCAAACACTACTTAATGATATAAAATAGTATATTTAAGTTATCTCTGGAAATGAGTGATGCTCTCGGTTCTAAGTAGAACATTCATATTAAATAAGAATATTTGTCTTCTTCATTCTGTAGTTATTTGTTGTATTTTGATGGGTGAAATATAAGGATTTGTTTCTACTTGCCTATTACAAGTGCTTGACTACTGGTGAAAGCTATTTACATGAATACTTAGTCATTCCAGTTAATTATAGGAAATAGTACTGCTGCTTCAATACCTACCCAGAAGAGCATGGAATTTCCAAATTAACGTTATTTGGCTTTGGAAGCATTACAAATTTGGGAGGGGTTATCTTTAAATTATATATGGCTTAGCCAGAATTTTAAAACAAATTACATATGTTGATGGGAAGCTTTCTACAGAGTAGGTTAAAGCTACCCTGGAGGAATGATTGATGTACTGAACAAGCATGACTTTGTAATATAACTAGGAAGCAACTTTGTTTTTTTTCTCCCACTGTCCATTTACATTTATTCATTGGGTCCAGTTCTTCTCCTGTCTTTAGATGAAAATTCAGATAGAGGATAGGGTCGTGACTTTTCTGGTCATTCTTTGGCTTTAAAAAGTCCTACTATAGAACTGTGTCATTTCAGCAATTAATGTTTTCATTCAAAATTCCAAACTTCATTTACAGTTGAGGCTTTTCCCCTCATTCAGATCTGGCTTATTGCCAGCAGGAAGCTGGAGTTTGGGGAGGGTGATATGGTGGGCTTCTTTTCTTTCTTCACCTAGTCTTCTTTCTAGACCCTACCTTCCCCTCCCCTACCTAGCAGAAGGGAGGAGAGTAAATGGGAGCAGGAAAGTTCTTACCTGTTAGTGCTGTGGTGGTAGATGATCAATGCTGTGTGACCCTGTCAGATGTTTTTTGTTTTTTAGTTCTGTCAGAAGTTTAAAGCTGATTCTTGTTGGCATTCTCCTGAGTTCCTTTACAACTCCATCACCAGTAAAATACTGATCTTTAGTTCCTTTGGCAAAGCAAATGCAGTTCTCCTTTTTCAGCCCCTAGGAATTCAAGCTCTTTGTGCTGAAGTCTTTGTCTTTCCACCCAGGCCTTTTAGACAGGATCTAAGATGATTCCATGTTGGCTGTCTTATAGTGGCCCACATTTGTTCCATGCGTATCCTTTGTGCTGACAAATTCTGGGCATGCAGGCTGATCCCCTAGCAGCAATCATTTTCTGCTCCTCCCCTACCCCCTACCTCCACCAAGCTGCCTCTGCTAGCCTCTCTCAGTTCAGACTTCTCGGAGTGAGTACACTGGGATGTCCAAATTACACATACCGCTGATGGGAGTATAAACTGGTGCAGTCATTTCAGAGAGCAATTTGGCAACAGATAATAAAGTTGAAAAGTTCCCAGCAAATTCACTTCTGGGGATCTATTTGGTGACTCTCTTGCACATGGTGTTTAATGCTGCTCTATAAGAGCAGTAAAGTAGAAACAACCTAACTCCCTCAGTGAGGGAAAGGATAAAATTTGGGTGTCACACAAGAGCAGTGAAAATTAACTATAGATTTGTTAATTGAATAAGTCTCAAAAGTATAATTTTGAGAGAGAAGAAAGGTGCAAAATGATAGGTATGAATGATTCCATTTAATTTACATGTCTAAACGTGCAAAAGAAAACGTATTGCTATGGGTACACGTATAAGAACGTGCATGGGAATAATGATATACACCATTCTGAGGATAGTGGTCACTAGAGTGGAGGGAGAGAAACAGACTGAGATGGAGAGGGAGCTTCTGCCTATCTGTATTGTTCTACTTAAAAGAATTAATCAAAACAAGTATAATACATTGAAGTTTTTATTAAAATTTAAGTTATTATACTTGTGGTGATAGGTATTTATCATATTACTCGATTTGAGTAATTCATTATAAATATTTCATTTATGGTATTTCATTATAAATATTTTCATTATAAACATTTTATTTAGAAAGTAGCCGAAGGGTGATGAACCTAGGGGCAGGACAGGAATAAAGACACAGATGTAGAGAATGGACTTGAGGACGCAGGGAGGGGGGAAGGGTAAGCTGGGACCAAGTGAGAGAGTAGCATTGATATATATACACTACCAAAAGTAAAATAGATAGCTTGTGGGAAGCAGCTGCATCACCCGGGGAGATCAGCTCGGTGCTTTGTGACCACCTAGAAGTGTGGGATAGGGAGGGTGGGAGGGAGACGCAAGAGGGAGGGGATATGGGGATATATGTATACCTATAGCTGATTCACTTTGTTATACAGCAGAAACACGACGTTGTAAAACAATTACACTGCAATAAAAATGCTAAAAAAAAAAAAAAAAAGAGTAGCCGAAGGGAATCAGGGAATGAAAGCTGACTGTCCAGGGTCCATAGCAATGGCTGCAAACTCCAGGCATACACCTGTTATTTTTGCTCAGACACCTGTAAATTTTGCTTGGGTCTCCAGAAGGCACTTTAAAACCTGACAGTCCCGGTTCAGACCCTATTCAGACATCCCACTGCCGCTGGGAGGGAAGGAAAAGAAAGCATGGAACGGTTGCCATAATCAGTTAAGGGCAGCGGAGAGGTGCTGCTTAAGAAACCCGAGGGCCTAGCAAAGTTCCACATTCTAGGTCCTCCTCTGTTGGAAAGCCTGCGCAGGGCGTGACCCTAGCACAAGGTGAACTCCTCCAAAGACGACCCCAAACAGCAATGTCTTTTTTGCCCCTTGCCTAACACAGGGCCCGGTAGACATCTGGAGCTTAAGGAACCTTCGCAGAAAGAACAAACGAGGTGGAATTGCCGGTCTTGCTAACACAAAGGGATGTAAAAAGTAATTCTAAAAGCTAGCCCGGCCCCCAATTCAGGATTGCAGGTGGGCCTAGCTGACCTCACGGCAGAAAGCGCCAATCTGGACACGCACGTCCGCGCTCCCGCCCTCATCCCATTCTGCGCAGGCTCCATCCGTGACGTACACGCACCTCCCCCCGCCCCTTCCGGAGGCTCGCCGTGCGCATGCGCCCTACGGCCCGCGCTTTATTGCGAAAGTCTGGGGGCAAGGTCCTGAGGTCCGCGCGCGCTGCGCGGCGAGACGCGGTGGGCGTGGCGGAGGATGGAGGCGGTAGCGTCCAACGCAACGGTCGGGATTGCGCGTGAGAAGGTGGCGGTGTAGGCACGCGCGCTACGTGGAGGCCGGCGGTGGTGGTCGGGCCATGGCGGGAGACCGTTTTCGTTGGACTCCCTGAGGTGCGCTCCCTGAAAGTGTCGGCGGGCCGTGACCCATGGGCTCGTTGAGCAGCCGAGTGCTACGCCAGCCGGGGCGAGCCCGAGGCCAGCAGGAGCCGGGTTCTGGGGCTGGGGGCTCGGCCCGGAGGCTGGAGAGTGGTGGCGACGCGGCCGCCCACGGCTTCTGTTACTGTCCGGGCAGCCGTAAGCGCAAGCGGAGCGGAGAGGCCTTCTGCTCCTGTCACCCCGATTCCGAGACAGACGAGGATGAGGAGGAAGGGGACGAGCAGCAGCGACTCCTCAACACCCCTCGAAGGTACGTGGGGGGACGCGCCCGCACCTGTTGGGCGGCTGCCGCGGTCCGGCCTGGGGATGAGCCCGGTGCCCGGGGGGCTTCGGGGGCTGCGGCGCTCCCCAGCCTGTGAAGAGCGGACGTGCCCTTGATGGGGTAGACCTGGGAGCCGGTCCGAGGCAGGGCGGATGGGGAGCACCTGGGGAGACGCTCGGTATTCTGGTTTGTAAACCACAGACGCCGCCAGGGTGGTGCTACAGCCCCAAGACGAGACTGAGAAACGCCAAGCTAGAGCTTGCGCCTCATTAAACCTTAGACAGGGCCGGCCGGCTGGCCCTTCGTAATACACCTTGGTCCTCTCTGAGCGGGTGGCAGTAGAATAAGATGTTTTGCATCCGGCTGCCTTCTATGGGCCAAGACACGTAAATTTAGGCTCTGAAGTGGGCACCCCTGTTGTCGGTCCACAGTGGAAGGGAAATGATTACAAACAGGAACTCTCGCTGTACAGGTGAAATTTATCAGTACTGTGTACATTTGTTCCTCACTAGGAACAGTCTTTCAACGTCTCTAGTACTCGAAGTCGTTGACCGTGGATATATGTAAGGCAGCTTGCTTAACCTTTTTTAGAAGAGGTGAAAAACGGAATATTTACTTGTGAACTAAAATGTAGTTTATAAGTGGAATAAATTTTCACATAAAAAATCCGGTTGCTCTTTTTTTAAAGGCCATCAGTGGGTTACGTAGATGTAATTTTTTGAACGAAACTTTGAAAGATTCTAAAATTTTATGCTACACGTGTTACATATTTATTGTCAAATAAGAGTATCATAAACAATCTCTGTTAGTAGTTTGATTTATAAATCCCTTCATACAGTTTTATGTATGAATGTTTATATTTACAAAAATGGACCCCCACTTCCAAACTGTTCAGTTACCTTTTTGGAGAATTAGTATTTTAAGAGCTCAGATTCTGAGTTCTAGTCTGTACTTTGCACTTAATAGCCTTATTTCCTCATATGTAAAATGGAGATACTAATACTTGCCTTATAGGACTTGACAAATATTAGAATGCATGCGATGCACAGTGCCAGGTATGGAAGCACTCAGTAAATATTAGGACTCCTTGATGAATTGGCTCCCCTTATCTTTACAAAATGTAAAGACATTTACATTCCTGATACTATAGCCACTGCCACTTTCTTTTGATAAGTGTTTAAATGTTACATCTTTTCCCACTCTTTCCCTTTAAACCTGTGTCTTTAAGTATCTTGTAGACAGCATTTAGTGGGGTCTTGATTTTTTAAAAATCCAATAGGATAATCTCTGTCTTTTAATTAGTATTTAGACCACTTGCATTCAGTGTCACTATAGAAATATATATGTCCGGGGTCCATTTCAAAGAAATCACACAGTAATTTGAACAGGGAAAGTTTAATATAACCATTATTAGGAAGTAACAAGCGATTAACTACTAAAGGTAAGTTACTAAGGTAAAGAGATCTCTAAAAAATACAGGAATAGAGGACATAGGGAGCTGTCACTACTTCTAGGACTGAGACAGAATACCCAAGGAAGGAACAAATTTGGGCTAGGACCACCTTTCCCAAGCTGAGATTCAGATGTTGGAGGAGTTGTGGCCCACTGGATGGTAATGGAGTTTGCTAAGATGTGGAAGGCTGAGACTGGCAAGCGAGAAACTGCCCGCTGGCGTGCCAGCAAAACTAGCTTGGAGGCTGTCTGGTCCACGAAGCTGAAAATATTAACTGTCTAGACCTTTACAGAAAAAGTTTGCCAACCGCTGAACTACATGAGTGGAGTGGAATGGAAAGCTTCTAAAGCAAATTTTTGTTGGAAAATGCATGTCCGAGTCTAGTATGTGTTGTATCAGTACAAGATGCCTAGTTTATTCAGCTCAGCATGGATGAAAGGTGTTAGAAAATCTTGTATGTTGGCACTAATATGCTTCCTGAGGTTGTCTCATGTGCACTTCCACCTCAACTAACAGCTCCATGAAAAGCCTTGGCCTCCAGGCCCACCTTCTCTACCTTATACCTTTTGTCAAGTGCATGTTTTACGTTTACGTTAACAAGACTTAAAACTCAACTGTTCAGCAACCAGATCTTTAGTTTTACGTTCATAGGTTGTCTCTAAACATTGAAATCTAGTAAACAGTTAGTTGTTGTTATAGCTATGTAAATATTGTTCACTGCAGAGTCAAGTAGTGTGCTGGGATTATAAATCATACTTCTTGGGTCCAATGTCACAACCCCTTGTTTTTCTCTTGGGAGAAATTTTCTAACCTCATAATTAAATGGAATTTTTTTTTTACATTCCATCATGTTGGGCCCTATTTTCATTTGTAGCTTATTAGAATAATACTTTTTCGTATTGCTTTTTTATTTTCTTAGACTTTCTGACTGCCTTCCCTCCCACCCCCGCCATTGACAAAATAATAATATTCCTTCATCATATCTTCAGATTTTTCTCTTTCCTAACACACTTGCATGGAGTCCTTCTTCTCTAAACCCAAGACCTCCCTCCTGGGTCCCTGCATCTTCTTGTTCCAATCTGGATCCATTGCTCTCTAGGTCTACACTTATCCTGGGACTTACTTTGACTCTGTCTCTAGGATCGGATCCACTGTTTTCTGTAGCCTGTATCTTTTTGTTTCTGAACTCATTTGAGGGAACTACATCCTCAAATATTTTCCTAAGAAAGGTGTAAAAGAAGGTAATTTGTGCTTATCTAGCTGTAAATTTAATCTCTCACTTTAGTCATCTTTTGATTGGGTGCAGAAATCTAAAATAACTTTTGATATCTTTGATGGTATTAATTCATTGTCTTCTAGCCTACCATACTGATGAGAAAATGTGATGCTGGTCTAATTCTCTTTTCTTTCTAGGTGACTTTTTTTCTCTCTGGGACTTCTGGAATTTTTTCTTTAGTGTTTTGGGATTTAACTAGAAGGTGCTTAACTGTAGGTCTTTTAATGGCCTTGGTAGTTGGTGGATCCTTACAATCTGGAGACTAGTTTGGGGAAACTTTCTTCTGTAATTCTCTTTCTCCTGTTATCTTTGTTTTCTCTTTCTTGGACCCCTCTTAACTGGATTTTGGATTTCTTGGATTGTACCTCTTTTCTCTTTTCTTTTTTTCCTTTCTAGGTCTTTTTTGCTTTGTGTTCTGGGAAATTTCCTTAACTTTCCCTTTTGTTTTTTTGAATTTCAGCAACTGTGGTTTTGGTCCCAAAGATCTCTTTTTTTTTCCCCCTTGTTCTGAGTAATACTTTAGCTTAGCATCCTATTATTTTATAAATGTAGTAATCTTAACTCTCTAGATGTACTAGTTATAATTAGAGTGTTAGAGTTTTTTTTTTTAAGTTCTGTTTTCCGTGAATTATATGTTTCCTCTGATGCCAATTTTTCTCTTTTTTAAAATAGTCTTTAATGCTGTTAATTTTCCTCATGTTGAGAGATCCTTGATTGTCTGCTTCAGAATGAGTCACTGGTGTGTGTGTGTGTGTGTGTGTGTGTGTGTGTGTGTGTGTGTGTGTGTGTGTGTGTGTGTGTGTGTGTGTGTGTGTTTTGAGTAAATAGATCTGTTTCTGCTGGGCCTTCCCTTTGAGTAGGTAGACTGACTACTAAGTTGGATATGGGTGGGGCATGCTTTGTTTTAGAGCAGAGATTCACAAGCCTTATTGGTTCACAGTGCCCTTAGTGTCTCAGTAATTTTTTTCATGGCACCTCTGGTCCTAAAGAAATATCTCATAGTTAGGTCCAAACAACTTAATAGCGTAGATTGCATGGTATCTGAAAGATGTTTCTGTGATTTCCTTTAATTTTGGAATATTCCACATGCATCCCTGAATTTGCTGTGGTGCTCTAGGTGCTTTGGCACACAGTTTGGGAACCATGATTTAGGGTGAATAGGTTGGGAGCTAACAGGCTACAGATTCCTCAAATGCCAGAATGAGGATTGCTTTGTCTGGGGCACCAGCACCTACACCAAAGTCTTAGATCTTCCTGATAGATTTGTTCTGTTTCTTTCTAGAAAAACCTTGGAATCTGTTTGTATAAGTTATCTGTACTCTGTGTTCATAGAGAGTGGGGGAGGCCATTAGGGGAACAAGTTTCCCCATTTTTTGCCTCACTCCTCACTTCAGCCTTCTGTTTCCCTTGAGACCTCATCCTCCCAGCCCCATCCCTACCCCCACGGTTCTGAAGGGCAGATGGGCTTCAACGTCCATCCTAGACCGTGATATCTTTTGGGCTGTGGTTGTCACTGCTCTTTTCCATTCCAGTTTATTTTCTAACTTCCAGATCCATGGAATTCTCTCATCATGTGATAAGCCCACCCTCACCTTTTTCCTGTTGTGGGTTTATTCCTTTATGTACTTTTAATCTTTTCATATAATTTGGGGAGAGTGCTGTCAGGAACTGGAAACTACATTGTCTCATTTATTTCTTACAGTAACCCAATGAAGTGGATAATAATATCCTCTTTTCACATATAAGGTAACTGAGCTGTGGTAGTAGAGCTGGGACTCAAACCCAAGTCTGTCTGCACTGAAGCATGTACATTTTTTACCGTCTGTTGGGAAGGGGTGTTCAATACACTGATTTGAGACACCATGTGAAACAATTACTTCATTTTTTAAAAAGATTTTAAAACTTTACTAGGAAAGCTATCAGGATTGGCCAGGAATATAAAAGATATTGATCAGTCTCTGCCTAGGGCTTTGCTTACTTACTGAACCATCTTGAGCAATGATTGTCAAAACAAAAATAACAATTCTTCCTTTAAATTAAATCTTATGCACAAATCCAAGATGTTTACAAATATAATATATGATGCTGCTCTGGTTGAAGTTAGATGGGATGCCCAGAGTTCACACCTCGACTCTCCCTGGTGGCCCCTAAGACACTTCTCCATTGAGCATAATTTTGAAAACCTTTGGTCTAAGGCTGCAAACCATTTGTCCAATGTGGGGAAAAAGACATTTTAAGGAGTTTAAGAATAGTTCGATACTAAAATAAGATTAAATGTAAATTATTTTTAAAATTACTTGTGTAGGGTGAAATTTTTATTCTTGTTCTTCATTTTGTAATTGCATAGCAGTATTATTGCAACTGTATTACATCATCCATAGTGCTGGTTACTAAATAAGGAAATACGCAAAAATCACCATGCTGACTTTTCTTTATTGAATAGGTAATTCTCTTAGTTCAAAAATCAGAAATTGCAAAAAGCTGTATAGTGAAAGGTCTCTCTTCCACGCTGCCCCCATCTATCCACTATTCCCCCTCTTGGGAATAGAGTACCCCACAGGTAACCACTATTATTAGTTTCTTATGTACCCTTTCATACATGAGCACGTTTGAATATATAATATCCCTCTATCTTTTTATACAGTGGACAAATTGGTTCTATTTAATAGAAATTGAGCAAAAGGAGTATTTTGAGTTACATGCAAAATCAGTAAAACATTCAGTTTTACATATATGTAACGTCTGCATTTCTTTTAACAGGAAAAAATTGAAGAGTACATCCAAATATATTTATCAAACATTATTTTTAAATGGTGAAAACAGTGACATTAAGATTTGTGCTCTAGGAGAGGAGTGGAGCTTACACAAAATATATTTATGTCAAGTAAGTATTTTATTTTTCTATATATTTGAGTAACCAAGGTAGTCACTTAAAACAACTCACACTCTTATAAGTCTTGTTCTTTCTCATTGCATTTCACAGTAATCTTTTGCATGAACATTTGTTGTTTAAGTCCTGTCTGATGAAAAGTCTTGTTTTGTAAGAGATATGGTGAACATTGTTAGTGAAAACTTAGTTTGGTCTAGAAAACAGATTTTGAGTTTTCATTGTCATACCAACCTTTTTGTCACTACTCCAATAAGGTACTTATTTTGGTGCCTTCTGTTGACAAAAAGGGAAAAACCATTCAACGTTTAAGTTAGGATTGCTGAATTTGTTTATTTTGTATATGATTATTTCAGTTGGATAAATTCAGCTGAAATGTTGCTTTGTAGTTAAGACTGAATGTAAATGGAAAGTTCTTGGCACTTACTCTTCCCTCTCTCCTAGAAAATGCCAAAACCAAAACCAAAAAAGTATATGGACTAAGTCATTTAGCTGATATACCTGTTTGATTTCTGTGAAAATATTATTATCAGCCACCCCATTTTAAACATTCAAGACTTTCAAAATAAAAGAAAATGTTGTTCTAATGGCTCAAATATTTTAATCATTTATTCCTTCATCAAATCTGTTTTCAAGTCATTGGTCTAGGCAGTGGGAATAGAACAGTGAACAATTCACTTTTTATCCTATGGAGCTTATATTTTCCCTCTCCTCTTCATGATATGACAGTAATTACTGGTAAGACGGTATAGTATGAGATTTTTCAATAGAAGCATTTGAAAGGAATTTTTTCTCTTACACTTTAATCATGTTTTTTATTTAATTTTTTTGAACAAGTTTACTTTGGCTTGCATTATATTACCCCAGAGACTATATCAGAATACTGGTCTTAACTTGAGGACATGGTCCATATCTTTCTTTTTGATCTCTGAAAGCAGTTTTGTGAATTCAAGGGTGAAAATGCCTCTGTTAAGGCTTTCCCTCTCAAGAGAAACTGGATTGATCATAGTGCAAGACACATGCTAAATTATAAGTCCCCTGAGGACAGAAACATCTGTTTTGTTTTCTGCTATATTCACAGTGCCTTAAACTACATACTTAGTAAATTTTAAAAAATTAGTAGTTAGTATTTGATCCGTTCCAAAGTAATTCTAGTTATGGGAGGTGCTACCTAGAAGGTAACTAAAGACTTCATCCATTCTGGTGTCTTTCCAATAATTCAGATTCATTCTGGAATTTTTTTTATAAGATAAAACTAAACTTTGGATTTTCCCTAATTCCTTGGGGATCATCCTATTAGTGTTGACTTGGGACTGGTCTGGACCCTTTATAGCCACTGAGATAGAGTAAGGACTCAACAGCTTTTAGTTTTCTCTTCTCTCTTCCTCAGTATATTATTTTGTATCCACGTTACGTGTAGTTATATGTTTATGAGAGAGACTTAAATATATGATACAATTTCTAAGCTTGAATTTAGAATGCTATTGAAAAGGAAAACATATTCATGTAATATACTCAGAAATTGTTCAACTAAGTAAAAAGCTTAGTTGGTTCAAATAGTAACATAGGAAGTCAGTTCAGGTAGTAATACGAGAATTTGGTTTGGTTTTCAATAATTAAAGTATTTTGATAAGCCTAATGAGTGTCCTTATCTTAATTTCTTTTCTCCTATCTGGCAGTTTGTTTTTCTCTTGAAATAATATGATGCGTTAGTTTTGATAGAATAGTTGCTTAGAGTTAGAAATGGGAAAATAATTTGGAAGACACAGAAAGTACTGCATAAGTGTGTTTTTTGTTTTTGTTTTTAAGTCTGGCTACTTTTCTAGTATGTTCAGTGGTTCATGGAAGGAGTCCAGCATGAATATTATTGAACTGGAGATTCCAGACCAGAATATTGATATAGAAGGTAACCGCCACCATGATTACTATTATGCAAAAATCATAAAAACATAAACTTTGTATTCTTTTCACAGAAAATAAATATTTTCTTCTAACTTTGTTGGCTAGAGAAAAGCTCCATTTAACACCCTAAGGTGACAACTTTATATTAATTTACTCCAGAGTTTATCAGTTCTGTTCTAGTATCTTTAATCTATTTAGTCATGTCAGCCTTATCAATCTGTTTACTTCATGGTTGTAAATATATCTGCCTGGGATATAGAGGATGTAGAGTGAAGGAAGGAGAAGTATGACCAATAAACAATAAGCCAATAAATATTATTCATTGATTATTCCCTATATATGAAGACCTTTTCTGAGAATAAGTATATGAATCATGTAGTCAGTATTGTTTTAGAGCTGTAAGGACCTTAGATGAGGAAGCTGAGGTCCAGAGGATTTAAGAGACTTACTTTAGGTCTCAGAGCGGTTTAGTGAGCCTACATCAGACTGTAGGTCTCCTAACTCCTGTCCTAGTGCTCCTGCTCCTGTCTTTGATAGCTGAAGTGGAAGTACCCAGCACTCACCTCATAGGCAAACAGAAAGGAACATTTATAAAGCAAACCATGTAGGACATGCATGAGAATGGCAGTAGAGAAAAGGGTGGACAGACTTAAATAGCTGTGGCAGCTGGGTGAGAGTGTGGCATGCATAGGACCAGGAGCTTTTCCACACTCCCCAGTGGTAAAGCACTGAAAGCACCAGGGTTAAGATTATCATTGGGTCTGTGTAGTTGTACTTAATGATTGGTTTACTCAGGGATATCTTTATAAAACTTTTTCCAAAGGTGTCTTAATTCTGACCACTAACTAATGTCAAGATTAGATGTAGAAAAATCCAGCATGATTTGGTAGAACAGATGGAAATGTATAACATTGTTATTAAATTAGCACCATCAATCCATAACCATTACTAATAGTTAAATTAATGATACTAATCTTATCCTTTTCTGTACCTACTAGATTTAGACATATGTCTTAGTGTATGAAGACTGTCATTGTTATTTTTGTAATACTCTTACAGCTATAACTGTTATTTCATTCTACCTGTGTACTTTTGCTTTAAGCACTGCAGGTGGCATTTGGGTCATTGTATCGAGATGATGTCTTAATAAAGCCCAGTCGAGTTATTGCCATTTTGGCAGCAGCTAGTATGCTGCAGTTGGTAAGTATGCATAGTACTGAAAAAAAGGATCACACTTGTATTTTTGTTTCAAGGTATCTGTTCCAAAAACCATAATAAAACTTAGCTTTTTTATAACTTTTAAATGAAATGTATAAATATTCCATTCATGATAAGTCATTTAAAATGTTTAATGAAAAGCAGTTTATTACAAATGAGACGGTCTCGATGCCTATGTAAAATGAATGCAAGCTATTTCTGTGTGGATATCTTAGAATGACTATAATGTGGAAGGAAGGTACTTGTCTTAAATCCATTTACAGATTTCTGTTCGTTAATAACTTATCTTGACTGTTTTAAGCAGGTGGCTTATTACTAATTCATATAGTTCATAGGTTTGGGAAACATTGAGTGCTTACTATGTAAATGTTTTCTTAATTATGAAATAATTGTGTGTAAACCACCTAAATGTATATAATCTATTGGTAGAATGACAGATTTGTTCATTCATCAGAAGTGTATTGAGCAGTGTGTCAAGCTAGGCATAGAGATACAAAGGTAAATAAAGATATAATCCCCACCTTTAAGAAGCTCACAATATAACGAGTGTGTAGAGTGGGGGAGGGAGGGTTGATATACAGACTCAAAGGTAAAGTAAGAGCTGTCCAATATTATAGATGTGATGGTAAACTTTCTGTAGGATTTAGTGGATGCACAAAGTGGTTGGTTTAACCTGTTGGTGTCAAAGAAAGAAGTTGTGTTTGAGGTTGAGCCTTAAAAACTGAAAATGTATTTATCTTGTGAAGTAAGAAGAGAGGGGAAGAAAGAACATTTCAGACAGAAAACTAAGACCTAGAAATATGAAACAATGGAGGATTAGAGAATCTGAGTGGAACATAGATCTAGCACAGACTATAAGAAGGGTTCGAGAGAGGGAGGCAGAGACCAGATCACGAAAGCCCCTCAATCAATACCTTTTAAGAAGTTGAGACTTTACATATAAGTACTTTTGGAAAATTTTAATCAGGGGAAAGACAAAGTTATATTTCAGAATGCTTTGGGAACAGTGTGAAGGATGAACTGAAGGAAGGATGAGTATAAAACCTATTACATTCCCACCAACAGCTGATTCACTTTGATGTACACTTGAAACTAACACAACATTGTAAATCAACTATACTCCAATAAAAATTATAAAATAAATAAATAAATTAGAAAAATAATGATGAGAAAAAAATTCAAGGTATATTAACATTAAAAATTTGTTGCCACATCTAGGAGAATTATACTAGATATATTAAAATTACTGTACATTCCATTAAATATGAAGAAAATGAAAAAAAACCTATTGCAGTAATCCACGGGAGGGTCTAAATGAGGGTAGTAGCAAAAAGCATGGAGAGGAAAACTGGTTACCGGAGAGGTTAAGCAGGGATAATCCACTGGACTTGGTGACAGATGAGATATTAAAAGGAAAGGGAGGGAGTCTAGAATGGCTTCCAGGTAAGTGTAAAATCACAGTGGAGTCAACATTTTATTTTGATCATTTTAAAAAGTTGTTTCTTTTTATGTGACTTTTGTATACTGATTTATTTTAAGTATTAGTTAATAGCTTGCTAAATATCCTTGGCTGAGGTAATTTGATTTTTTTATAAATGTTTTGATCCTTTCAATACTTATTTCCAATAATTATACTTTATTTTTTAACTTTTAATCCTTTTTTGGTTTAGTTCTTAACTCACTTTCTGCATTATCTGTATGATTTAACTACTTAACACTAATACACTTGCATGATGAATATATCTCAGAAATTTGAGTAAAAAATGACGGGGTCCTTTCCATATATTAAATAAAGTTAGCTATTTGAAATCTTCCATATAAACATTTTAGATTAAAAATTCATTGTAAGTTTTAAACAGTAATATATTTGTTTTAGGTGTATTTCTTAGGTATTGATAGGTGTTTTAAACTAATAAAAACTTTCTGATGATTCATATTGTTTACTTACCTAGCCCATCACCTGGTCATCTGACTATATAAAGAGGTCTTAGTTTTAAAAGAACAGGCAAAACAGACAGAATGCTGCTTAAATTTGCAAAGGTCCCAGAGAGGGGAAGGACAGAAAAGAGAGAATAGCAATATTCACCTCTGTCTTCCTGCTTTTACTTCCTCCCTTCCATTTTCACTTCCAAGTATTTAGTTTAATACTTGCTGGATTTTTTTAGGTATTTTTACTGGACTTATAAAAAGACTTAGGTTTGCTGCACTTATGAGTTTTCTTTCTTTCTTCCTTCCTTTTTTTTTTTTTTTTTTTACTTTTTAATATGTAAAAGCACATATTCAGAGCTTATTTTTCCCATGTGAAATGGGCCTTTCCAGTGCTTATTTATATTTACAGGATGGTTTAATACAGCAGTGTGGTGAGACAATGAAGGAAACAGTTAATGTGAAAACCGTATGTGGCTATTACACATCAGCAGGGACCTATGGACTGGATTCTGTAAAGAAAAAGTGAGTTACCTTTCTTGTTTTTCCTTTTATCCTGCTTTAGGGAATTTGGCTGCTTTGGTTTCTTAAGAGAATGTATAGCTATAAAAAGAAAGAAAAAAAAGGGAGGATAGAATTTGTTATAAAAGGTCTGTTTTTACATTTGGACTATTTAGTAAATTCCTCAAAAGTGTGGTCTTTGTGATTGTGGGTGGGTTATACATGCTTATAAAAACTATGGCCACTCTTTACAGCACATCTCTATTAAATTTTTTTAAGCAGTAGGCATAATAGTCATTACAGTCGTCCCTCACTATCCGCAGGGGATTGGTTCCAGGACCTGGGTGGATACCAAAATCTGCGGATGCTCAAGTCCCTTATTTAATGGTGTAGTATTTGCAAATAACCATCCTCCTGTATACTTTAAATCATCTCTGGATTACTTATAAATACCTAATACAATGTGAATGCTATGTAAATAGTTACAAATACAACGTAAATGCTTTGTAGATAGTTGCTGGCTTGCGGCATATTTAAGTTTTGCTTTTTGGAACATTCTGGAATTATTTTTTTTTTCTCCAATATTTCCAATTCTCGGTTGGTTGAATCCATGGATACAGAACCCGCGGATACCGAGGGCTGACTGTATATCAGTGCAACTACTGGCAATGTTTTTAATTCTTGAGAATTGCAGTACCCATTTTCAAATTATAAAGAAGGTAATAGAAGTATGTAAACCCCTTTATAAACCATTTAACACAAACTTGAAAATGAGGTTTTCTTAATTAGAAATGCTCTTTTTAATATAAAGGGAATATTCCCTTACTAACTGCTGACAAAAACAATACTAACTTTCCAATTGTTAAATTTAAAAATTTGCGCATGTCCTAGAAAGATTAATATTCTTTTTTAATTTTAACTGTAAGTACTACTTAATAAATCATAGATACATGATATATAATGTAATAATTCCATGTTTAATTTCAGGTGCCTTGAATGGCTTCTAAACAATCTGATGACTCACCAGAATGTTGAACTTTTTAAAGAACTCAGGTACTTGAATTTTAAATAACTTTATTATCATTTGTTAATATGCAAGACATTTTTGTATAAAGTAAAAATATATTGCTTATGAAAAAGTGAACAATTTAATGAAAGGTATCTTGACTACATCATGAATTGAAAAAATGCTACACAAATTTCTTTTCTTTGTTGTAAATGATACAATGTGTATTATGAATACTCCTTTAACCAATTTTAATGTAAAAATTCATTGCTGCTATAAAACTATAGAAAAAGGGTTACCTCACTTTTGCTGGGCTCTTAGAGAATCTAAAAGTTTATTTTAAAAACCATCTTTTCCCATTGAGAAATTACATTTGAGGAAATTGCTTTAAACTTTTTGCTAAGCTTAGTGAAATTAAATTCACAATTAAGTTGGTCTTTTGAATTAAGTTTGCTTATTATTCCTTCTTTCAACAAATAATTTCTGAATGTCTACTGTGTGTAAAGGTACTATGTTAAGGGCTGCGAAGGAGGCAGAGGTGATTATGTCATGGTCTCTGCCCTCTAGGAGCTTATTTGTAATAATGGAGATGACTTATCTGCCCTGGGTCTGAGAAATTCAGAGTGGGAATGAACTTTTAAAGGCCAGTAGACTATGCAGTCACTTTCAGGCTTGCAGTTCCTTGACAGTGGTGCTTCTGAGACAAGGGTACAAATGTCCCTAGGAATGTGTGGCATTCTGATGGAAATATGCAAAACCAAAGCCTTAACATTGCATAGCTTACTGGGATGTCAATTTTAATGATTTTTGGGGGGAGGTGTGGGGAGGAGTAGGAGAGAAGTAAACACTTTTATGTTTAAGTACATTGTGGAATAGAGAGAATTAAGTTTCTTTGGATTTACAAGATGAAATACAAAAATTAATAGAAATGTTATTCTTATGGCTAGCCTACTCCTGGATTCCTGGGTCCTTTCCTTTCCTCTGCCCTTAAGAGGTACTTTGGTAGAAAAGTTTGAGAAGCATTATTCTACCAAAAAATCATCACCTAATGATATCAAGGCATAAACAAAGCTCTGCAGTGTGTTTGGTTTAAAAGTCATTAGGGGACTTCCCTGGTGCTGCAGTGGTTGGGAGACCGCCTGCCAATGCAGGGGACGTGGGTTCGAGCCCTGGTCCGGGAAGATCCCACATGCCGCAGAGTGGCTAGGCCTGTGTACCACAACTACTGAGCCTGCGCTCTGGAGCCCACGAGCCACAACTACTGGGCCCATGTGCCACAACTACTGAAGCCTGCGTGCCTGGAGCCCATGCTCTGCAACAAGAGAAGCCACCACAATGAGAAGCCCGTGCGCTGCAACTAGAGAAAGCCCACGCACAGCAACAAAGACCCAAAGCAGCCAAAAATAAATAAATAAATTTATTTTTAAAAAAGTCATTAGAAACACTTTTTCTCTTTTATAATTTCTCGTTGAGTTTTTTCAAAAGGAAGATAAATCATAGTGGTCATCTTAAAGCCCCAGATGCTCTTCTGGCTTTTTGTGGCTTCAAGGAAGGAAGGAAAAAGGAAAAAAGAAAAGAAAACAGCTAGTGATATTATTTCCATTCTAAATTTAAACTAACACATATTTCTTGATTTTAATCTCCTTAACAGTAATAAAAACATGTTTTATGACTAAGCAATTCTCTTAAGCCTAGAGGTGAAAGATAGACTTTGAAGATATATCTCTTTCAGTGAATTTTGACAAGTGTCTTTTTTTTTTTTTTTTTTTAATTGAATGAGGGGGAAAGAAAAAAGAGGAAGGCTGCCACTTTATCAGAGCATACTAAAACTTATCTTACTGGGACCTTGCTTTAACTTGATTAATTAGCACAGCAAAGCTCTTTGTTTCCTTGTCAGTGCAAGAAAAGACCTTTCACAGCATTACTGTCTGAATTAAAAGTATCCTTATGTTCGGATAGACTCTTTGTCTTGGGCAAAAAGACTGATGTAATTTTTAATTCCACAGTCTCTTTTGATAAAAAAGACTTAAAGTTTTCAGTTCCACCAGGGTCTTTTAGCTTGTGCATGAAGAGAGGCTCACTACTTCTATTTTATCTTTTCTAGTATAAATGTCATGAAACAACTCATTGGTTCATCTAACTTATTTGTGATGCAAGTGGAGATGGATGTATACACAGCCCTTAAAAAGGTATTGCCATAATATGATGTGTAAAGATATCCCCACTGCATTGCTTATAATATTGAAAAGCTGGAAACAGCTAGTGTCCAGTGGTAAGGGAATGGTTATAAATGTGAGAAAAGTAAAAGGAAATATGCCAAAATGTTAAGAAGTCTTTGTGTTTAGGGAGTTGATATCATGATTGATTTCAGTGGTATTCTTTATAGTTTCCTCTCCTAAGAATACATTTCTTTTTTTTCCCAGATTTTTTTTCAACAGTTAACATGTTGTTATTTACATTATCAGAAATGTTAAATGTTTTATATGTTTTTCAGAAATGTTTGCAAAATTGAGCTTTAGTTGAATTAATAACTTTATGATGAAGTTTTCACATGTTTTTCTAGAGAATGTTGAAATTCTTTTAAAGGTCTTTTGTACTTCAGGCATATATTTCAGTTCATCCTTTTGAAAGGTTTCAACATTTTTAATATAATTTTGTTTTCACAACGTCTCTGAAGAGACAAATTGGCTATTACTCTTGATCTGTAGATGGTAAAACTTAGAACTCTTACAATTATTAAGTGGCAGGCTTGAGGCAGAACCCAGGCCTGTGAATTCCAGTCCATTGCTTTTCCCACTGCATAATTTTGCCTTTAGCCTTTGTCCCTAGCTAACATGGGACAAAAATGTAGTTGAGTGGCTTCCCTGGTGGCGCATGTGGAAGATCCCACATGCCGCAGAGTGGCTGGGCCTGTGAGCCATGGCCGCTGAGCCTGTGCGTCCAGAGCCTGTGTTCCTCAGCGGGAGAGGCCACAGCAGTGAGAGGCCCGCGTACCGCAAAAAAAAAAAATGTAGTTGAGTCTACACTCACAGTGTAGTTGAGTCTATACTAACGCGGTCGTGAAATCTGGGAATAGTCACCTTCTAGGTTATATCATTGGGATTGTTTGTCTTATGATAGAGATGAGACTCTATTACTATTTTTCCTCAGGGAAGTTTAGTAACTGTGTTAACCAGTCATTAAAGGAGGGTAGAGAGTCCATTTCTATATCTGAGCCACTGGTAGTATTCATTCTTTCCCGTAATTATTGATGAATGCTTACTATGTGCCAGGCACTGCTCTAAGTATGTTACACATATTAATTCTTTTAATGTCCTGTGACATTGACATATTATCATGCTCATCTTACAAATGAAGAAATTAAGGCCCAGATTACAGAATGATGTAATTTCCCTAGCTATTAAATGACAGGGCTAGGATTTAAAAAACAGTAATGCTCTTCATTACTCTGCATACTGTCTCAACAGCAATTAAGACAATAAGAAACTCCTTTTTCCCCATATTTAATTTCTTTCTTTTATAATCTCACATAGTATGTAGTGAAACTGAATTAATTGGTGAGTAGAATAAATTAGTATATTTTATATATATATAGTATATTATATATAATATACATAATAGTGTGTGTATATTATATATATATACACACACACACGTAGAACATTTACCTTTTTAATACTATAATTACAGTGTGTTTGAGACCATAAGTACTTTTCAGGGATTAGCTTATTCCTTATCATATACTCATCTAGTTTTTATCTTTGGACCATGATTAATGCCATGATGAATTTAAGAATTCTGAGCATATCCTGTGATAGTTCTACTTCTTTCAATTGCTTGTAAAATGGAAATTAAATTTTTTAGATATTATGTTTTAAGGAAGCAGTTTGAAAATGTAAAATCATAAACTAAATGAAGTCTTGTAATTTTTTTAATTTATTTTTTTAACCTAGTGGATGTTCCTTCAACTTGTGCCTTCTTGGAATGGATCTTTAAAACAGCTTTTGACTGAAACAGATGTCTGGTTTTCTAACAGGAGAAAAGGTATGCCTGAAATTTTTATTGAGAACTTGTCTTTTTTGTTTTAAATTGAAATTTAATTAAAATCAGGCCCTGATAAACCTAGGGGATTTTAGAGCTGGAGAGGACCTTAGCAATGGTCTAATTCAACTCCGCATTTACACTGAGAAAATTGAGACTGGATAAAACAGACATAGAAAAAACAAAATTTTAATGGCCCTCAGATGCAAAGAAGTGGATAAAAATCGTAATCCTTAGCTCACGATTTTCATAGTTTACTGTCATTTTTAGTCCATGCATGGCCACCTTTTTCATTTTTTTAAATAATGTATTGAACCTCAGTGAACTAATCTTCAAGCACTAGAACATTAGTAACTTCAGTCTGCTCATGTGCTTCTTTCCTATTGTGTCCCTCTGACTTTGCTTTTAAAAAATGTTTAATGTTATGGCATTTTGCACGTCTTAACATGAATGCGTTACATAGTGATGTGCTGGTAAGCTGCCTCTCTGAAAAAATAATCACTTATTTGTAGCATTTTTTAAAATTTTCATGATACAAATTCTCCCAGCATGGCTAATTTCAGGCTACTAACGTGACACCACTGAATGTGGAGTTGGGAAGAAATGCGTACCATCGGCTCCTGTGAGCCAGCACAAGCCAGATCCAGCACACCACTGGACAATATATCATCCTGTTTTTTTGTTATTGAACTATTTCATATTGTGGTATTGATTTTCATTTCCTTGAAAACTAAGGAGACTGAACACCTGTTTGTGTGTTTATTGGCCATATGTTTCTTCTTCTGTGAAATGTCTGTTCAGGTTTTTTTCCTATTTTAACATTGTATTTGTCTTTTCTTACTGATTTGTCGGCATTCTTTATATATTCTTGATTCTTTGTCATAAGTGTGTGTTGCATTTATCTTTCAGTTTGTAGTGTTTTTTTTACTTTTCTGAAGGTGTCTTTTGATGAATAGAGGTTCTTATATTAAAATTTAGTGCTCTTTTTGTCTTGTTTAAATAAATTTTGGGAATTATTTTATGTAGTGAGATTTACTAGCTAATTATTTTTCCTTCAAGCTCATGAACCAAAAATGTGTAAATGACCATATCAATAAAATCTAACTTGATTTGCTTGAAGAACAAAATGCTAAACTTCTATCTTAAATTACACTTTAGAGCTACATTATGGCATTTAAAGAGGGATTTGAGAAATTATAAAGGAAAAAAGTAGAGGAGAAAATTTAACTTAAAAAACAGAGATAAAAGCTGAAAAAGATAAGGACCGTGGAGAAGCTAAAAAGGCAAAGGGGGTCTTCCCTGGTGGTCTAGTGGGTAAGACTCCATGCTCCCAGTGCAGGGGGGGCCGGGTTAGATCCCTGGTCGGGGAACTAGATCCCGCATGCATGCCACAGTGAAGATCCCACATGCCGCAACTAAGACCCAGCAAAGCCAAAATAAATAAATAAATATTTGTGGGGGTGGGGGAGCAAAGGGACTCAATGGAAACAATAGATGTTAGGTAAATGTTGACATAAATTTATGCTCATTTGAGCTCCAGTTGGATTAACTGCAGCAGTCCATCAAGAGAGAAATTATTCTGTAGCCTAAGTGCAGAAACTAGAATAAGAAGCTGTGGTCCCCTTCTGGTTTTCCCACTCCAAGCTCTCCATCCCAGCCTCAGTAGTGTAAAAGTATACATTTTAAGATAACTTTTCAGGGAAACATTTATTGCATAAGGCAAAATGTATGTCTGATGCCCTTGTTTTTCAGTGAGGACTTTATAAGTTGTTTATCAGTGAGGACTTTATAGGTTTATTTCATACAGTTTTTAAATTATAAAAGTGATGAATACTCAGGAAATAAGACCAAAAAAATCACTTATGGTCCCCTCACCCACTATATTTTAGTATATTTCTCTTAGGTTTTCTTAATTATTTGACTTTGCAGATATATATGGGTCAGGACTATCAGAACAATAGAAATTTTTCTGCACAATTATATGTAGGGATTGCTTCTTTTATTTACTATCCTTAATAGCAGCAAGGCTGAGTACACTGCCATGGGTATACCTTGTAATAGAGAACAGGCTAGGGATTATGTACAAGTCTCTGCTTGATAGCAGTAACTCCAGATCTTTCCTTCCCACTCATGAAAGCATATTAGAATGCAACTGAGAGTATTTTTAGAAATAACCTTAAATTATCCCTATAAGAAAAAATTGATAAACTTGAATTATTTTAACAATAAATACTACCCTTGTGTTGCAAATCCATGGCTACGATGTCTTTGTATCTTATTTTGTATTTTAATAGAGAATTAATATATTAACTAGTGTTCATCACATGTAACTAAAGCATAAATTAGAAAGATCCCAAGAAATGTTCCATGTCCTGTGTATCTTGTGAAGACCCTTGAGTGAGGCATCTGGGCTCTAGAGTTCCACTGAAGTGGTGGGATTCTGGAAAGATACCTGAACCCTAACCACCATTCTCAAGCCGCCTTTTCCCACCTTGCTGCACTGTAAGCTCCAAATTCCAGAAAGGTGTCAATTGAATTCCCAGCCCAAGGGTCTAATTAGGACCAAAGTTAATTTCCTGGGGCTTTTTTCTAAATCTCCCCAAGTTTTTTATCCACACACCCAAAGTTTATAAAATCCTTGAAAACTTTGAAACTAGCTTATTTGTATTCTAGTAGACGTGTGTGTGTGTGTGTGTGTGTGTGTGTGTGTGTGTGTGTGTGTCTCCCCCTGCCCATAAAAACATGTAGGAATAAATAAATTGATTTGAAAAGAATGGCTATTTAATTTAATCTGTTTTTTTGTTTTCTTTTACAGATTTTGAAGGTATGACCTTCCTTGAAACTGAGCAAGGAAAACCATTTATGTCAGTATTCAGACATTTAAGGTTACAGTATATTATCAGTGATTTGGCCTCCGCGAGAATTATTGAACAAGACTCTCTAGTACCTTCAGGTAAGAACATGATGAAATTATGATTTTAAGTAATATCTTTCTGATTATAATAGTAATATCATAGAAAAAAATAATGAGGAAAATAGAAATTATCCTTAATTCCAATAAGGTATACATTTTTATACCAAAGCAGAATCATACCATATAGATAATTTTCTGTGTTCACATTATATATTGTATTTTCCCATATCATTAAATACTCTTCAGAACATTTAAATGGCTATATAGTATTCTATAATGTGTGTGTTCTTTAATTTGCTTAACCAGCACACTATTTTGGACTAGACTTTCAAAAGACTTTTGAAAAAAAAATAAATTAATTAAATAAAATAAAAAAGACTTTTTTTTTTTAAAAAAAGACTTTTGAAGTACTATTTAGAGGTCAACTGCTTTTTCTATTAATACTCCTTAAATTTGTTATTTTCTGTTTTTTTCTTATCCTAATTAAGACTTTATGTCAAAGTAAATGTAATATCTTTGCCAATTAAAATTTTGAAACAATTACTGGTTTAGTTTTTTAATTTAAGTATCTAGTGCTTGTGTAGGATTAAGTTTAGTACTATATTTGCATTTAAGAAACAGAAAATAGAATTTGTTTGAAGATTGACTTGTAAATTTGTATAGATTTGTCTGAAAGTTGTAGGTTTTTTGACACCTCGGTTTTTAATATAGCTGTGTGTTTATAGATTTAAATTGTTAACTGAAATCTGTAATTTATTTACAAAAGTATTGAATGGAAAACAAACCCAGAGTTAACATTTCTGGTAGTTTTAAAATAATGCATTTTTTATAAAATCACTCTAGGCAGGTTTATAGACAGTGGTTTTTTTGGTTAATTTTGTATAAATCATTTGTATTACGTTTGTGTAGGTCGTGGGTCTGGGAGTTTTTTGTTGTTTGTTTGTTTTTTAAGCCACACTTTCTCTTGAAGGTTATGTTCCCTTATAGTATAGCAGTTCTGTAATAGTTTTAGTTTGTGTATACACCAGACCCTAGCAATGGGGTAATATTAGATGCCAAGGCCTATTACATACTCCCACTCTAATCATACTTGCATTTAAGGCTCTCTAGAAATGAATTTTGAAAGAGGTTAAAAGATAAAGTCTGTTGTAAAGTAGTTTAATTTAGGCGTTTCTGTGACGCAAGTGGATAAGCTTTGTATTTTTGGAATGCAAATGGGTACAAGTATTTCTAGTCTGAAATATTTTATTTATTATAAAATTAAAAAGAATTTGTATCCTAAATTTCTGACCAGATTTCAGCCATTTTTTTTCCTGACCTAAAATTACAATAAAGGGCATTATTTTTTCCTTTTAGAATATAAATGGACAAATAGTTTTTCCTATATATCCAAATAAAAGTTATCATTTCAAAAGCAGAGTATAAATTAAAATTATATCCCATGCTGTTTGTGAGAGGGCAGAAAGTGGCCACATAGCTCACATTTTTAAGGTACATTGGTAAATGCTGTCAATAGCAATGTATCCTAGATTTGAAGTAAATGAAAATAATTTCAATTACTTAGCTAAAATTGACTGCTCATTTTTCAGAAATAGTGCCAAACACGTGTTAACATTATTCAAAGTTATGCATTCAGTAATCTGGGGAATTTTAATGCATACATTTTGATCATCTTTAGGTCAGAATTAAATTCAAATAGAAATTAAAATAGAAAATATTAAATTTAAATTAAAATTTTAATAGAAATATGTTTAATTCCAAATTAAATCAGGATTTTGTATAGAAGCATTGTATTTTAGGATTTAACTGTGTCAAGCACAGTTGAATTCCATTATATCATGGAATTAGATTTACCTTAGGTCAGATCATTATGTGTGTTTCATTCCATGCTTTCATTGTCATACTTCCCTTCCCTTTGATACCTCTGACCTCTCTTGTTGCCATTCCTCCCTGACCTTTCTCTTATGTCTTCTCATGTCTTCCATCTCTTCTCTCCATTTATTTAGCTCTCCCAGAAGAGACTATTTTCCCTCTGTAGAGGACATTCTGTCTCTTAAGACACCGTGCTAATAAAGGGTTAGGAGGCCAGATAGTAATGGGCCAGCCCCCCAGTGCCCTTTCCAAATCATTGTTGCATATGATCCAGCTCACCCTCTATTCTTTCTCTTCTGATCCCTAGGCATTCTTCCACATTCATCTAAGACTTGGGCACTTAATTTCTGTCTGCCTCTCTACACCTGTTCAGTAACATAATGTGTCCATATTAGCATTCCATTTAGTACCCTAGCCTCCTAGTAATTTGACCTCAACTCCTGTAACATTTATCTTTGCTGATCGTTAAGCACTTGCCACCTATGAACCTTGTTGTAACCCAGAATTTCTCAGCATGAGAAATCCAGTAGTTTGCAAGCTGTACCCTTCTAGCATGTTCATAGCCTCATTCCTTTTACACTGTTGTTTGCTTTCCAATCCGTTTTTTAAAATAAATAAATTTATTTATTTATTTATTTTTGGCTGAGTTGGGTCTTTGTTGCTGTGTGCGGGCTTTCTCTAGTTGCTGTAAGCGGGGGATACTCTTCGTTGCAGTGCTTGGGCTTCTCATTGCTGTGGCTTCTCTTGTAGAGCACAGGCTCTAGGCGCGTGGTCTTCAGTAGTTGTGTTGTGCAGGCTCTAGAGTGCAGGCTCAGTAGTTGTGGCGCACAGGCTTAGTTGCTCCGCTGCATGTGGGATCTTCCCAGACCAGGGCTCAAAGCCGTGTCCCCTGCGCTGGCAGGCGGATTCTTAACCACTGCGCTACCAGGGAAGCCCTCCAATCCGTTTTAAGCCCCCCATTTTCTGCCAGTCTTTCAAACCTCCTGCCTTTTCTTCCTTTCAGGCCTGGATTTCATGTTAGATCATCTGGACCACTCTCTTTCACAGTTGCTTCCAGCTCTTTGTCCTTCTACTTTACAAAATTCTAAAACTAAATTAAACCTTCTTTGTTTCTATACCCTCTACTCTGTGCTGAGTACTGCTCCAGAGCATTCTGTAACTTTTGTATTGGTGCCACTGCAAACTCATATTTCAGTGCTAAGCCTGTACCTTGCGACTCCTTATATACTACTTTTACTTGGTCATTCCTCATTTTCATTTGCTTCAGCAATTATATATCAAACCTCTGCCACTCTGTTCAAGCTTCCTCTCCAATAACCTTGCTGTCAGTATGGAGTATGGGAACTCTCCTTCTATTTTTTTATATAAATTCTCCTTTAAATTTTTATATAAATTTTATATAAATTTTTGCAAGGTTATCAGGCAAAAATTTGTTTAGATTCCTGGGCTTCTTCACCTGTCCTTCCTGTCTTGTCCCAGAGGTTGAGGTGCTCCCTCCCTGTTCAAGCCAACCTTCTACTGTGTTAATAATCCTATCACTTCCTGTTTATTATGGAATTTTGCACTGTCATTTAATAATCTGTATCTTCAACCCCCTCCTGTTCTCCCTCAGCTTACAAGTGTGGTCAAATCTCTTATTGAAAAACAAAACAAATCCCTCCCTCCCCCCCCCCCCCCGCCCCCAGTCTTGACCCTGAGTCCGCTTCATGGTAACTGCTCTTGTCCTTATAATCACTTTCTTCAGAGTTGCTGTCTCTATCTCCTTACCTTTCAGTCATTCCTCAGCCCATTTCAGTCTGTCTTTGGCCCCGCTATTTCACTGAAACTTTCTAGCGAAAGTTAGGTTTGTCCTGTTTGTAAAATCTAGTGGCCTCATGTTAGTCTTACTTTAACTTCTCTAGCATTTTATATCATGGTTTGTTAGTTTTTTTCTTGAAATTCTTACAGTACTACCTTAGTTTAGAAATACTGTACTCTCCTGATTCTTTTCCGGTCTCTTTGACCATTGCTTCTCTTTTTCTTTTGTAAGCTTCTCTTACTCTGCCCACCTCTTAACTTCCTGAGGGCGCCCTTAGCGCATCATTGATATTTTCATTCTATATAGTGTCCCAGAGTGATTTCCTTCATTCATATGACTCACTGAAAGATTCTAGTTCTGACCTCTCCTCTGAGTTTCATACTTGAATATCCAACTGTTACTAGCCATGTGTAAATTGCTTCAGTTCATCTATTCAAAACAGTACTTATGGACCTGCCTGGTAACGTAGTGGTTAAGAAGCCACCTGCCAATGCAGGAGACACGGGATCGAGCCCTGGTCCGGGAAAACCCTGCATGCCGCAGAGCAACTAAGCCTGTGCACCACAACTACTGAGCCTGAGCTCTGGAGCCCATGTGCCACAACTACTGAAGCCTGCGTGCATAGAGCCCGTGCTTCGCAGCAAGAGAAGCCACCGCAATGAGAAGCCCACACACGGCAACGAAGAGTAGCCCCCGCTCGCTGCAACTAGAGAAAGCCCGCTCGCAGCAACAAAGACCCAACACAGCCAAAAATAAATAATAAATAAATAAGTAAATACATAAATTATTTTTTAAAAAAAACAAAACGTACTTATATCTTTCCCCTCCAGCTCTAGTCCCTGGTTTTTTCTTCCCATATTCGCTTATCAGTCATCAACATTAAAAACCCACCCAGCGGGCTTCCCTGGTGGCGCAGTGGTTGAGAGTCCGCCTGCCGATACAGGGGACACGGGTTCGTGCCCCAGTCCGGGAGGATCCCGCATGCCGTAGAGCGGCTGGGCCCGTAAGCCATGGCCGCTGAGCCTGCGCGTCCGGAACCTGTGCTCCGCAACGGGAGAGGCCCGCGTACCGGGGAAAAAAAAAAAACAACACCCAGCCTCACAGAAAATGGCAGAATCCTGCAAGTCATCCTGTCCTCCTCAAACTGTCTTCCTCCACATCCATTCACTATGTCCCATAGATTTTTTCCCTAGATAATTCTCAAACTCACCTCCTTTTTTTTGCCTGCTACCACTTCCTTGTTAAGACATCGTCATCTCTTGCTAGATTACTGTAGTACAGAATATATCTGTGTCCTGGTTGGACTGTATGTTTTTCATCTTTTTCTCTCAGGTACATAGTACAGTGCTTGACAGGTAGTAGGCACTCAGTTTGTGTGAACTAAAATCATTTTCTGAAACATACTAACTTACATATGGCCTAATACTGTATTTACTCTATCAGATAAGTTTAGGTTCTAGCTCCTAATCTAAGAACCTTAAAGGGGAGGAAGAAAAGTAAACAAATATGTGTAGATTCTTCAGTGTCCCAGGTAATATGCCAGATAATACATTTAACACCTATCATGTAACGTAATCTTTGAAATTATCAAGGTAGTTCCCATTTTATAGATGAAGTATTACTATCCTGTCATACAGCTAGTGAGAAGCAGAGCTCAAATGCAACCCCAAGTCTTTCCTATTCTAAAGCCCATATTGCTTTTGGCTCCATCTTACTTAGAAGAAGTCTGCTATGTTTAATCTCTTTAAGTTTGCATATCCAGTTGCAGAAACTTAAGCAAACTTAACTTTGAATTCAAACTTAACTTTGAATCACCATTCTTTTGAGTATGTTTAATTTTTTGGCTTTTGATAACAAAGTAATGCAATAGATTTATTCCCTTACTTTGCATTGTGGGCAAGAAAATAGGTATTCTTGTAACTTTTTATATCAGGAATTACTGTTGTGGGAATAATGGGGAAACTTAATGCTTAATATTTTTGTAAATTCAATAGAGATGATAATTGTTAAAGCAGTATGAATTTTATGAAAATAAGTTGCTTAAAATGAAAAGGTATATAAATTCATGTAATTAGTTTTATTGAGAAATACTGTACTCAGTAGAGTAAATTTGTCATCTTTTGGAACTAGATTTTTAGGTTATTATACATGAAGATCTTTGAGATGAACTTCTCCATAATTTTATACTAATATACCTATAGATGCTCTCTACAAAATATTCTTTTATCCAGATAGGAATTTTTTATTATGTAGACTTCCTTCACCTTCATGATCTAATTCTGACTTAACGTGTTTCATATAACATTCAACCTGTAGGCTGTTTTTTGCTATATGCTTTACTGGTTGTGAGTAGATTTTTGTATGTGTATATACCTGAATATACACTGTTTCTTTGATTTAAACAATAAAACTAGGCAAATTCAGGGCGTATCTTATCTGTCTGTTTGTGTTTTAAAGTTTTGTAAATCTAAGACATTTAGATTTTCAAATAGTATACTTTTGGAGACCCCCTTCCCCATATCCTTTGTATAAGACAAGAGAAATGATCTAAATAAATTCATTCTGACTTATCTCATTTATTCTATTAGAAAAGTACTGTGTTTACATTCAAAACTGCTGTCGATTAGATCTGCAGCTGCTGATTTATAGCACTGTCAAATGCCACTTTGATGTGCCCGTTTTGAGTTTTTGTTTTGTATTTTGGTCTGATAAAGTTTAAAAGTGCTTAAATTTGTTTTCACTGAGTGGAAGTTTCTTGAAGGCACTTTTTCAGAATCTTTCCACTGAACACTAACTCTGCCAAAAAGGATTCTGGGAAACTCTGCCTAGCGTATCTGCGTTTTGGGAGATATGTCTGCATATAATCGTATTAAAAACTCTGTATAAGGCAAATTGTTTCACTTATTTTTATCCCATGTTTTTCAATCTCATTTTATCAGAGATTTCCCCCTGTGTATCAACTGTCAACATTGCATTTGAACTAGTGGTTCTAGTGACATATTTTGGGGCTGCTGCTACTGGATGAACTACCTGTGACCAAAAAGATATCTAGTTTGACTTTTTACCCTTTTAGATTAAGGCAAGAAAGGACGGACAAAAATGTGTACCCACATTTTTAACTTGTTAAAAATGCTTTCAGGGAATTCCATGGCAGTCCAACGGTTAGGATTCGGCGCTTTCACTACCGAGGCCTGGGTTCAATCTCTGGTCAGGAAACTAAGATCTCGCAAGCCAGGTGGCGCAGCCAAAAAAAAAAAATGCTTTTAGTTTTAAAGGAGTTTATTCAAAGTTGTTGAAACTAAATTTTAAAACATTTTCATGGGATATAGCTTATATGATATTTGAGAATATGAATGTGTAACCCTTTCATTCCATTTTTATAAATGAATCATGAAAAGCCATATTCTATCTCTGGATCAGTGAGTTTCAAACTACAGGCATAACCTGTAGTGAGTTGAGAAATCATTTTAATGGGAAGGGATCAGCTTTTTTTTTTTTTAATAAAATACAGTAAAACAGAATTTTAAAATCCAAATACCTTGCAAATAAGATGAACAATATGTGTGTAGGTATACAGAGTCACATAAATTTTGCTGTTAGTCTTTACCTACTGAAAATGAATTGTTTGTGGCCTAGATATTCAGCAGTTATTCCGTATAATAGCAACAATATTATTTTAGGGAAAGAAGCACTCATAAGTGTATTTATAGAGAATTTTAAGGAAGGACACCAATAAATCAGTGCAAGTCATCTGGATACCTTTTATTAGGTAGAGAATTATGAAGTGAAAACCCAGATTTTAATTGCACTAGGGTTTTTCCCCTGCCTTTCGGTAGAGGTAGAGAAATCATTTAACTTAAAAATTAGAAAAACTACCCTTTTAGTTGGGAATAAATAAGAGCAAAAAATAAATATGGTGCTAAGCCAGTTCTGCTTATATTTTTAATAAATCCATGTTTTATGTAAAATAATTAAAATTTCAGCTTCCACAGTGTCATTTTGTGGAAAAATTATATGCTTATTATTAAAGGGAAGAATATCTATAATTATTATATTCCATTTGCAATAATTTAAATTATAATAGTTATCTAAATCGTGTCAAAATTATTTCTTGAGTTGCATAATTCATCTAATAATTTAGAGATGGTATATTTCTCATTAATTGTTTTTAGATAATTTAATTTAGGAACAATCCATTATTCAGTTTTCTATTAAAGCTTTTGTTAAAACTGAAAATATTACTTTTGGTATGTTTCTCACAAATGAAAAATAGTATCAGCTATGAAAAGGAAATTATTAAATACAAGAATATACTTTTAACTAAAGTTTTAAATGTATGTGATCTAAGTAGAGTCTATCCTAAAGCAAAGGAAGATAACATTTACCACTTTAAAAATCATTAAGCTGTATCGTTATAGCATATTTATAAAATACAAATTACCAGCTTTACTTATTGCTGTTTTAAACTTGAATTTTAAAATGGTAAAAATTTTATCAGCTTCTTAAAATTTTTAAATCCTTTATGTTTTTCCATATTTCTTATTATTCTTATATGTATTTTTACATTTTAGAATGGCTATCTTCTGTGTATAAACAGCAGTGGTTTGCTATGCTCCGGGCAGAACAAGACAGTGAGGTGGGGTAAGTATGGTACATCATAGCATTGTTCATTAAAAAGAAAAATTTTTTTTTTTTACTGAAATATAGTTAATTTACAATATTGTGTTAGTTTCAGGTATACAGCTAAGAGATCCAGTTGTATAATATATATTTTTCAGATTATTTTCAATTATAGGTTACTGTAAGATACTGAATATAGTTCCCTTTGCTATACAGTAAATCCTTGTTGCTTACCTATTTTATGTATAGTAGTTTGTATCTGTTAATCTCATACTCCTAATTTATCCTGCCACCCCTCCCTTTCCCCTTTGGTAACCATAAGTTTGTTTTGTCTGTGAGTTCTTCTGTTTTTTATATAGATTCATTTGTATTATTTTTTTAGATTCCACATATAAGTGATATCTTATAATTGTCTTTCTCTGTTTGACTTACTTCACTTAGTATGATATTCTCTAGGTCCATCCATGTTGCTGCAAGTGGTAATATTTCATTCTTTTTTATGACTGAGTAATACATATTCCATTGTATATAAATATACCACATCTTCCTAAGTCAGTCATCTGTTGATGGGCCCTTGGGCTGCTTCGATGTCTTGGCTCTTGTAAATAGTGCTGCTATGAACATTGTGGTGCGTGTATCTTTTTGAATTAGAGTTTTCATCTTTTTAGGATATATGCCAAGGAGTGGAATTGCTAGGTATGGTAGCTCTAATTTTAGTTTTTTAAGGAATCTCCACACTGTTTTCCATGGGAGTCGCACCAATTTACATTCCCACCAACAGTGTAGGAGGGTTCCCTTTTCCCCACACCCTCTCCAGATTTATTATTTGTAGACTTTCTGATGATACCCATTTTGACTGGTGTGAGGTGACATCTCATTGTAGTTTTGATTTGCATTTCTCTAATAATTATTGATGTTGAGCATCTTTCCATGTGCCTGTTGGCCATCTGTATGTCATCTTTGGAGAAATGTCTATTTAGGTCTTCTGCCCATTTTTTGATTGGGTGGTTTGTTTTTTTGAGTTGTATGAGCTCTTCGTATATTTTGGATATTAACCCCTTGTAGGTCACATCATTTGCAAATATTTTCTCCCATTCCCTAGGTTGTCTTTTCATTTTGTTTATGGTTTCCTTTGCTGTGCAAAAGCTTTTAAGTGTGATTAGGTCAGGTCCCATTTGTTCATTTTTGCTTATATTTCTTTTGCCTTGGGAGACTAATCTAAGAAAATATTGCTGCAGTTTATATCTGAGAATGTTTTGCCGATGTTCTTTTCTAGGAGTTTTATGGTGTCATGTCTTATACTTAGGTATTTAAAGTATTTTGAAGTTTTTTTGTATATAGTGTGAGGGAGTGTTCATATTGATTTGCATGTAGCTGTCCAGCGTTCCCACCACCACTTGTTGAAGAGACTGTCTTTTCTCCATTGTATTAATATATTATTGCCTCCATTGTTGTCGATTAATTGACCACAGGTATATGGATTTTGCTATGAATTTTTTAATGTATTCATTATGTTGAAAAACCAGTAACAGTATTAAAGTCAAGAGCTGTTAGAGAAAAAGATCATGTAATCAGCTTTTATTCTTATATTTCTATAACTATCAATATTATAAATATTTATCTTTTTGGTCAATTAGTATAACAATGTTTGTATTGTCACTTGCTATATATTAGTAAAATTGAATAATTGATATACTTTGTTTCACTTAGTGTTATGATATTCTTTTAAGCTATTGAAATATTACCTGGAATAATGCTTTCATAAAGCATGATCTTCATATATATGTATAGGTAAAGCCAATTTTCTTATTTGTGGCAGTATTGTCAAATTCTCACTAATATAATAGGGGTTGTTTTGTTTTTTTAAGTTCTTTTTTTAAAAATATTTATTTATTTATTTATTTATTTATTTGACTGCACCAGATCTTAGTTGCGGCACGTGGGATCTTTAGGTGCAGCACACGGGATCTTTTAGTTGCAGCACGTGGGATCTTTTAGTTGCAGCATGCGGGCTCTAGTTCCCTGACCAGGGATGAACCCGGTCCCCCTGCATTGGGAGCGTGCAGTCTTAGACACTGGACCACCAGGGAAGTCCCCTGTAATAGTTTTTTTGAAGACTTGAGCGTAAGGTGAATTAACCCATCTGGTTACACAGGTGCCTTCATCAAAAGCATATGACCCCTCTAGAAAATATTTATGTACTGTCTTCATTTTAAGAGAAAGCATATTATCTGTTCTTTCAATGTGTAGTGCTTTGCAGTTCAGTGAAGTACTTCCACATTTATTGTTTGATCTTTATACTAGCTCCTTGGTATAGGCAGCGTGAAGAGACAGTCCACCTGTGAGTACATAAAAAGGTTTTACATTTAAATTTTTTTCTGCCCTGATCTCTTTTAATTTATTTTTATACACTAAAGAACTTCCTAAAATAATAGCCTAGTTGTGTTTATAGCTAAACAGTGAGTGTGTGAAAGGGTTCTATAAACTTAAGATAATGATTGCAAGATTTTTATCCAGGGTTCTTAGTTTCTACTTTACTTGTAACATATCCCATCTTTTCCCAAATATATTCATAGCATACTTATCTTGCACAAATACAGTAAGATTGTTGAAATAGGAGACCCCTCCAAAAAATGAGAGTTAATTATTTACTGGAATTCAGATTTGAAGCATTTTGTAATGTATGAAATGTTTTATAAACCATCCTACCTACTTCTTTTGTATATTCAGTTTTTAAGTGTTGGATGTTCTCTATTATTCAAGACTTTTCTCATCTGTATCCTTTTTGAGTTTAATATAGAGTCTCACCGAAGAGACTGAGTTAGAATAAGTGGCTTTCTTGCATTCTTATTATGTATGTGACTGTATTGCCCCTAATGAAGCACTCTCTTCCACACATACTGAGTATCTGCTCGCTACTGTAGGGCTGCTAAAGTGAGAAAGACAGTGTACTCCATTGACTCTAGGTTATAATCTAGTAAAGTCTCCCTCCAGGGTTCTCCTCTTCCAAACGCTTTTCCACATTGCCAACAGGATTAGCCTCCTAAGTAGAAATATAATTTCACTTCCCTGCTTAAATAAGACCAGGGACATTAGATGATAGTTAGGGATTATTGCTTTATATGTGATATATATTTACAGATTAAAGGATATGATGTCTGGAGGGTCAGCCTCAATAATAATTAGTTGGGAGGGATGTGGGGAGAAATGGGAGTAAAACTAAAACAGGAGTATTGAACCTATATGGTGAGAAAATTTGGCTCATTGTACTATTTACTTTTTTTTTAAGCAAAGCTTTTATTTATTTATTATTTTTTAAATTTATTTATTTTTGGCTGTGTTGGGTCTTCATTGCCGTGCATGGGCTTTCTCTAGTTGCGGCGAGTGGGGGCTGCTCTTCCTTGCGGTGCACAGGGTTCTCACTGCGGTAGCTTCTCTTGTTGCGGAGCACAAGCTTTAGGTGTGTGGGCTTCAGTAGTTGTGGCGCATAGGCTCAGTGGTTGTGGCTCACGGGCTCTAGAGTGCAGGCTCAGTAGTTACGGTGCACGGGATTAGTTGCTCCACAGCTTGTGGGATCTTCCTGGACCAGGGTTTGAACCCGTGTCCCCTGCATTGGCAGGTGGATTCTTAAACACTGTGCCACCAGGGAAGTCCCTATTTACTTTTATATGTTTGAAACGTAAGAAAAAATTTTAAAGTAACAGAACAAATACATGGGAACTCTCTCTTATCTACAGGAAAATTTGAAACTCCTGTGAACGTAGCCTGTGGGGCCCTTTAACAGTCTGTCCCAAATGCCTTTCGCTTTATCTCCTCTCATGCTCATTTTAGGCTCCAGCTGCACTAAGTTCTTCATACATTTAGTACCCTTTCATGCTCCGGTCCTTTTTTGCTAGTCCTTCTACCTGGAATGCCCTTCCTCTGCATAGAGTTCACCCCTGACGTCTACCCCAACAAACTCCCTCTCAGGCACAAATAATACTTCCTCTGTTATTATCCCCACTCTTAATCCCAGGCAATAAATCTGTGCCTTCTTCATGCTGTTAACATCAGTTCTCTCCACGTTATTATCTTATTACTTATGTCTAGTTCCCTGCTAGACTGAGCTCTTGGATGTCAAGGATATGTTTTATTAGTTTTATTTCCATTTCATTATTTTTTATGTATTGTATTTGTTTCAATATATTTATTAGATAATGATGATGAAGATGGCCCCGGTATCTAGGTACTTAATAAATGCTGTATATGAATGAATGTATTTTATCATTTGGAATTCTAAGCTAATAATAATGTCATTTTATTATTACATCTTGAAATAACAGTGTTTCTCTTAGTTGATTAAGGTTTTTAAAGTAAGAGGGCCAAGTAAAGATTAACTGATAAAATTCTACAGCTGTTTTCTATTAAATACTGAGTTCGTATAGTTGTACTACTTTAAAAAATGGCTTGTGTGCGAAACAATAATATCAAATGGTAGGTGATACCAAGTCACGTCTTAAATAATAGATTTTAATTTAATTTTACTTAGTAGTTAGACTTTTAAGTGTTTTATTTTCTCAGTAAGCAGAATTTCTCATAGATTATTTCCCCCTCTTCTCTGGTTTCACTGGGCCCTAGTAAAAGTATTCTAGAAGTCAAGGCAATAAATGAAACACTAAAGATTTAAATTTTTTTTTATTTAGCAGAGGTAATGGGCTAGATTTAATCATTGCATTTTGATTTTTATCTGTACTACAAAATTTTATTTTTAAATCTAGTAGAAAGTTTTTCTCTTGTTGTAACTCACAGTTATTTTTCAAATATTAGTTGCTGATTTTCTGTGAGATTTCATGTTTTATATATATTTCTAGGCCTCAAGAAATCAATAAAGAAGAGCTAGAGGGAAATAGCATGAGGTGTGGTAGAAAGCTTGCCAAAGATGGTGAAGTAAGTATGGGTTGTGACTCTTAATAGTCTTATACAAATTGTTGTACTGTTAGTGCAAAATATACTTTCAATAACAATCGTGATACATATTATACCTCAGAAGAGCTTTTCTGTGGATTAGTTTCTGTAGCATGATATCCTGGGCAAGGAGTTACATACTCAGTGGTGATTGATTATTCAGCCTTCCCTGAGACTGTTGAACTTTCTGGGTCTAGATATGAGATATGAGAAGATCCCTCAGCAAACCAGAAATAAAGATAAATAAGATGTTAAATGGGAGCTGTTACATAGTCTTAAAAGTAATTCTTTCTATTTTACAGTTACCCTAGATCAAAAACATTCAAACGCTTTAATTGCTACCCACATTAAAAATTATGTATTTCATTAACACCCAGTACAAATGCATATAAGTGAAACAAAAGTATTACAAAACAGTGCTTACAGCTACTTTGTCCTATAGATGTATTTCTACTTAATTTTTTTTAAAAAGCTGATTGTGACTCATTAAATTGATTTTACAGCCACTAAAGAGACATGAACTACATTTTTTTAAAAACTCTACCCTAATTGTAATTTTCATCTTTGAAAACAGTTCAGCCTAATTTAGATAACCATTTGGTTATTTTTCTCCCAGATTTTCCCTAATTTTAACTTTAATTTTGAAAGTTTCATTATTTTATGTTTGCATTCATAATTTCAGAGTATGAAAGAGGAATAGCATCTTATTTATTCCTTAGTCCTCCTTATTGTCGCTTCCAGACCTTGTTCCACCCTCATCGTCATTGAATCACAGCTCCTTTGAAGTGCATACTTCTGCACCACTCACTACTCTGACTGTGGCCATCATTCGCTCGGCTTGCTGGCTTTCTTTCTCCCTACTCTTCTTATCAGTCTTGGTGATTTTAGCATCTGTTCCCTGACCTTCCTTCCCTCCGTGATCTTGTGCTCTACCCTACCTCAGGAACCAATGTCTTATAAGCATATCCTCAATTTTTGTATCACTAATTCATGTACCCTCTTCAAAATTTCCATTTTAAGCATACCACTTGCAGACTCCACCTCGTGTTATCTTTCTAGCACTCTCCCTCTAGTACCTGGACTCCCAACAACTTTTTAACCCCACTAGAGTGTACAATACATTGTTCTTACTATCTTTTCCCCATTACCCTCTCACCACATCCCCTACTTCTTTCTTTACTTGACTTATATTTTATGTTCCATCTTAAAATTGGTCCCTGGCTGGGGTGGGATGAATTGGGAGATTGGGATTGACATATATACACTATTGACACTATGTATAAAATAGATAACTAATGAGAACCTACTGTATAGCTCAGGGAACTCTACTGAATGCTCTGTGCTGACCTAAATGGGAGGGAAATCCAAAAAAGAGGGGATATATGTATATATGTATAGCTGACTCACTTTGCTGTGCAGTAGAAACCAACACAACACTGTAAAGCAACTATACTCCAATAAAAATTAACTTTAAAAAGTTACTGACCAGGGCTTTCCTGATGGCACAGTGGTTAAGAATCCACCTACCAATGCAGGGGACATGGGTTCGAGCCCTGGTCCGGGAAGATCCCACACACCACAGTGCAACTAAGCCCGTGCACCACAACTACTGAGCCTGTGCTCTAGAGCCTGCGAACCACAACTACTGAGCCGGCACATGCCACAACTACTGAAGCCCGTGCACCTAGAGCCCGTGCTCCGCAACAAGAGAAGCCACCGCAGTGAGAAGCCCGTGCACTGCAGCGAAGAGTAGTCCCTGCTTGCCACAACTAGAGAAAGCTGGTGCGCAGCAACGAAGACCCATTGCAGCCATAAAATAAATAAATAAATACATAAATTTATTTTTAAAAAGTTATTGAGCAAAATTAAGGCAGGGAACTTTTGTAGGTAACAATTAATTAAAAACAATATACAAGGTGGAAAAAAAATTGGTCCCTGGCTTATACTCTTAACTTCCTTTTTCCCTTTTTCACTCAGTCAAATTCACCAGGCTAAACCCCAGTTCTTGTTAAATCCCACCTTTCCATGCATTCCATGCCTGCTTCCATACAAATGAATGTGACTAAAGAAAAACACCATACAAACCCCAGCAGGTTTCACTTGAATGTTGTAACTGTAAACTTCAAGCAGGTTTTTAGTGCTAAATGGTGATCCTCCTACATTTCCCTAGTGAATTTATCCTCCTACTCCTGGAGTAACTCTCATACCTTCTCAAAAGGGCAATGCTACCACCCTTATTCTTTCCATTGGCCTTGCTTCTTTCTTTATTCAGAAAATAAAAGCAGTAGGAAGAGAATCTGTGCATCCTCCTACCAACAATACTACCAGTCTCCTTGCATCTGCAGCCGTGTGCTGTGCTTTTCCTTTTACTAGAATGGATGAACTGTCTGCTTCTATCCTAGTCCACCTCCTCTTATAATGGACCCCATCCCTTCTCACTTGTTCAAAAAGTTTGCTCCTACAGTCATCACCTCGCTCTCCTGCATCATCAGTTTTTCTCTTCTGTATCATTCTCATTTAGCATATTAACATGCTACAGCATCCCCCATCTTAAACCATTCCCTGACTCACATTCCCCTCTAGCTTCCACTCCATTTCTCTGCACCCTTTTTAAGCAAAATTCATTGAAAAAAGTTGCCTGTATCCACTCCAATTCATTTACTCCAGTAAAGTCAAGTGAAACGCTGTGCCATTGTCACCAGTGATTCCTACATTACCAAGTCGAGTAGTTTTTAGTCTTCCGAAAGTTCTTGGCAACAAGTGAGTTCTTCACTCACTCCACGGAGATTTTCTCCATTTGACTTCCAGGACAGCATACTGTGCTGGTTTTCCTCCTGCTTCGTTGGCTGCTCCCTCTAAGTCTTTGCTAGATCCTTCTCTTTCTCAACAAATGTTGGTGTGACTGGAGGCTCAGTACTTGGACTTCTTCCATATCTGTACTCTCTATGCTGACTCCTAAGTGATCTCTTATAGTCCCATGACTTTACACCAACTCCTAACTCCTGTATCCAGCTACTCACTTGACATCTTTCTTAGAATTCTAATAGCCTCTCAAATATAATGGTTCCAGCTGAACTCTTTGATTTTCATTCCCAAACTCCTCCTTCCCAAGTATTCTCCAGCCCATAGATAACCCTTCTGTTCATCCACTGCATAAGCTCCACACTTCAGGTTCTTCTTCCTTTTGTTCCATATCTGTTGTCCATAAGAAGTTCCTTTGAATATATATCTTCCAAATATATATATATATATATATATATAATTTTTTTTTTTTTGGCTGCATTGAGTCTTCGTTGCCATGCATGGGCTTTCTCTAGTTGTGGCGAGCGGGGGCTGCTCTTCCTTGCAGTGCATGGGATTCTCATTGCAGTAGCTTCTCTAGTTGCGGAGCACAGGCTATAGGTGCATGGGCTTCAGTAGTCGTGGCACACGGGCCCAGTAGTTGTGGCACATGGGAGCACAGGCTCAGTAATTATGGCGCTCGGGCTTAGTTGCTCTGCAGCATGTGGGATCTTCCTGGACCAGGGATCTAACCCATGTCCCCTGCATTGGCAGGTGGATTCTTAACCTCTGTGCCACCAGGGAAGTCCCCCAAATATATTCTTACCACATCTACCACTACGACCCAAGTCCAAGCCACCATTATCTCTTGCCTGGACTGTTGTAGCTTCATAACTGCTCTCCCTGATTTTACTCTTGTTCTTATACATTCTGTTTTCCACACAGCAGCCAAAATCATCTTTTTAAAATGCAGGTTAGATCATGTTACATCCTTCCCTAAAGTTTTCCGTTAGCCTCTTACCACAATTAGAAGAAATCCAAACTCTTTCCTACTGTGGACTCTAGGCCATATGTTTTCTGGCCCCTGACTGACTCTCTGAACTAATCTCCAGCCTCCGTCCCCCTCGGTTATTGCCCTAGCCACGTAGCCTTTTTGCTGTTCCTCAGATATGCCAAGCATGTTTTTACCTCCAGAACTTTGTACTTGTTTTCTTTGTCTAAGTCACTTTTCCCCAGATAGCTACCCAGTCCACTCCTTAGTTGACTCAGGACTCTAGTCTCATAGCACCTCCTTAGAGAGATGTTCCCTGACCACCTGCCTGAACCAACAGGCTCCCCAGCTGCCAGCCCACCTCCCCTACCCTGTCACTCCCTCCTGGCATTCTATTCTGTCCTCTTCCATCCCATTTCATGTTTGTTGTTCATCTCCTCCTCCACACAAACACACACGTATTAAAATATACATTTACTAGGGCAGAAACTTCTTTACTGCCATTTCTTTAATGGCTAGAGCAGTACCTGGCACAAAATATGTGCTCAATAAATATCAGTGAACTCTTGATTTAATGTTGTAATTCAGAGGGTCAACCAAACACTTGAAGTCCTAACTTTACTTCATTATACAATGCCACTTTACTTAATAGTCTCTCATTAACTATTAGGTGATAGAATAAACAAACTTGTGAACCTCATGATGGTATTTAAAATAACTCAGTTGTGTATCTGTTGGTTAGTTACTTAAGGTATTTTAGGGTATTTTTAAAATTTATTTAAACTAAAAAAAACAGTTCACTCATTTCTCCTGCTCCCCACCCCTCGCCTCTGGCACCCACCAAGCTGTTCTCTGTATCAGTAAGCTTAGGGTTTGTTTTTTTTTTAGTACATATTTTTTCTTAGATTTTACATATAAGAGAGATCACACAAGGTATCACTTAAGGTATTTCAGAGTATTTTTAAAGCAGGAAAAATTTTAGCGGATTCTTACTACCTCTATCTAGACTCCTAGTCCCCTAAACTATACCTACTTAGAGTTGGTATAGCTTATAACTATCAACTAAGCCATATTAGTTATGATAAACTAATTAGTTTAACATATTAGTTATGATAAAATGTGGAGAGTTGATGAAACAGATCATGAAGAGACGATATTAGCAAAGTACCTGAAGGAATAATGATCATAGAGGCTGCTTTTGCTGGCTTTGATATATACTATGTCTATGTGGTAAACCTTGTATATATATCACAGATATATTGTGTGTGCTAAGCCTTAAGGCACTGACAAAAAGTAGGGACCCATAAGACAGAAATACTTGAAATGAATTAGAAAAAGAAAAGACAGTTTGAACTTTTTATTTTTGACTTGCTAATATGATAAACTGAAGTAAATCTTTCTCCTTTGTATTTTAGTACTGCTGGCGGTGGACAGGTTTTAACTTCGGCTTTGACCTGCTTGTAACTTACACCAATCGATACATCATTTTCAAACGCAATACACTGAATCAGCCATGTAGTGGATCTGTCAGTTTACAACCTCGAAGGAGCATAGCATTTAGGTAGGATGAGATTTTCCCACCCCACTCTTCCTCACTCTAAAAGAACTATAAGAAATGAAATAAAACCATAATTTACACCAACAATAGTAGAACTTTGGTAAGATACAATATATATGAAACTGCAAGGAAATGATAAAGCTCCATTCCTACAAAATGTATTAATAATCAAAATTAAAAGACCCAGATCTAGTATGTCAGGAAGAAAGAATGGGCTGGAATATGAATGGTGTAGGATTGATACTGGGCTTGAAGCTGTTGCCTTGCTGCTATTCCTAGAAAATAAAAGGTCTAAACTGGAAATACAACAAGGTATTCTTAGAGGAAAACATGTCTGGTATTTTCCTTAACTTTCTATAGGATTTCAGATGTCCAACTTCGCCTAATAGTTGAGCTGGCAATATTTTTCTGGAGAGGATGCTGACAAAATGGAAAATAGCTTAATGAACGGATTATTTAAAAGTCATATATTTACCTTATACCATACACAAAAATTAACTCAAAATGGATCAAAGACCTAAACATAAGAGCTAAAACCATAAAAGAAGTCTTGGAAGAAAACAGGGGAAAAGTTTTATGACATTGAATTTGACAATGATTTCTTCAGTATGATACCAAAGCACAGGCAGCAACAACCACAAAAAAAGTTGAACTTCATCAAAATTAAATTGTGTGTCAAAGGACACTTAACAAAGTGAAAAAACAACCCATGGAATGGGAAAAAATATTTGCTAACTGTATATCTGATAAGACTATATAGAGAACTCCTAACATTCCCCAACAAAAAAACAACCTGATTCAAAAATGGGCAAAGGACTTAAATAAACATTTCTCCAAAGAAAATACACAAATGACCAATAAGCACATGAAAAGATGTTCAACATTACTAATCATAAGGGAAATGCAAATCAAAACCACAGTGAGATACCACCTCACACCCGTTAGGATGGCTAATATCAAAAACAAAACAAAAGTGTTGGTGCAGATGAGGAGGAATTAGACCCTTGTACATTGCTAGTAGGAATGTAAAATGGTGCTTAGTTTGTGGAAAATGGTGTGGCAGCTCCTCAAAAAATTAAATAGAATTACCAAAATGATCTAGGAATTCCTCTTCTGGTTATGTACCCAAGAGAATTGAAAGCAAGGACTCAAACATATTTGTACACATAGCAACATTATTCACAACAGTTAAAAGGTGGAAGCAACCCAGGTATTGACAGATGAACGGAAAAACAAAATGTGATGTATACCTACAATGGAATACTATTCAGCCTTAAAATGGGAGGAAATTCTGACATGTGCTATAACATGTCAGCTTGAAACTTGAAGACATTACACTAAGTGAAATAAGCCAGTTACAAAAGAACAAAAATACTGTATGATTCCACTTACATGAGGTACATACAGTAGACAAGTTTATAGAGACAGAAAGTAGGATGGTGATTGTCAGGGGCTGAGGTAAGGGGAAATGGGGAATTCATGTTTACTGGGTATGGAGTATCAGCTGGGGAAGAAGAACAGGTTCTAGAGATGAATGGAGGTGATGACTACAGAACAGTGTGAAATGTGTTGAATGCCAAGAACTATACATTTAAAAATGGTTAAAATGGTAAATTTTATGTATATTTTATCACAATAAAAAAGGCATACTTGGAGACTTCCCTGGCGGCGCAGTGGCTAAGACTCCATGCTCCCAATGCAAGGGGCCTGGGTTCGATCCCTGGTCAGGGAACTAGATCCCACATGCATGCTGCAACTGAGAGTTCTCATGCCACAACTAAGGAGCCCATGTGCTGCAACTAAGACCTGCTGTAACCTAATTAATTAATTTTTAAAGGCATACTTACAAATTATTTTTATATCTCAGATATAGATATAGCACAAGCTTTTATATCTCAGATATAGATACAGCACAAACTTGTAAATCTAAATGGAATCAGTTTATAGTTTGAAAAGACTTTAAATTCTTAACAAATAAAAGACTTAAAGATTTTAAAAAATTAAAAGAATATGGAAGAAAAAAGTAATTATTAAAGTAAGGTAGGGCTTATTTAAATTGATATGTGCTTTAAAAAATCATTAGTTTTTGTGTGTGTGTGTGTTTTTAATTCTAGATTACGTTTGGCTTCTTTTGATAGTAGTGGAAAACTAATATGTAGTAGAACAACTGGCTATCAAATACTTACACTTGAAAAGGACCAGGTATGTTTGATTACTTTTCTGTTAATTTTTTCATTATAGTATTTGCCTTTTGACTCCTCTTTTGAAAATTCTTAAGTAGATTTAATGTTTGATTTAAAGATTGGTTTGAGAATTTTTTGAAGGTAAGTATGGAAGTACCATGTTCACTTTTGCATAATTTACTCCATTCTACCAGAAGTGTAACTAAGACCAAAAACAATAATAATAAAAAGAAAACAGGGCTTCCCTGGTGGCGCAGTGGTTGAGGGTCCGCCTGCCGATGGCAGGGGACATGGGTTCGTGCCCCGGTCCTGGAGGATCCCACATGCCGCGGAGCAGCTGGGCCCGTGAGCCATGGCCACTGAGCCTGCGCGTCCGGAGCCTGTGCTCCGCAAGGGGAGAGGCCACAACAGTGAGAGGCCCGCATACCAAAAAAAAAAAAAAAAGAAAACCAATTTGATTTGAGGGGCAGAGCTGACAATAAGGAAATAATTATTCATCCTGAACATGATCTTCACAAAGTTATGAATCTTAATTGTTTTCTCCATGTGTTCATTTATTTATACAGTAATAACATATCTTAAAGACAATCCAGTATATCTCCATAGCTCCTAGATATTAAGTGAACATTATCCTCTAGCACAGTAGGTTTCTAAAATGACAGATGTCTGTAATGTTCCCAAAATTATCTCTAAAGCCATTTGTTTTTTCATAAATCACATGCATGTAGAAGTTTCAAAATGTCATGATGAAAAAGTAAACCAGTTTCAAAAAGTAAAACGAGAGCTGTTAAAAATCAAGGATGTTTATTTCTAGTAAAGCTAACCACCATTCCAAAGGACATACTGTTTTAATAAAGGGTTTAGAGCCTATGGTTCACATAAATTATTAGAAGTTAGCAGTTTTCCTCAGACTGAAGAGACTCATAAAACATCAAAATTTAGCACTGCAAGGAACCTTGAAGTGATAGTTCTGACCTCACCTACCCTGTATGAGAACTCCTTTAACAGCATTCTTATAGAGGCTCCTCAACCATTGTTGGAACTCTTAGTGAGAGGGAGCTCTGTTGTGTGGTAGGTGTAAGTGAGAGGGTAGGTACGTAAGAAGATTCAAATCTGCCTCCATTGGAATTCTCTGTTGGTCCCTCTCACCCTCTTGAGCTGCATGGACAATATCTATGTTTACCTTCAACTTGGAACTTCATTAAAAAACATTGTCGGGGCTTCCCTGGTGGTGCAGTGGTTGAGAGTCCGCCTGCCGATGCAGGGGACACGGGTTCGTGCCCCGGGCTGGGAAGATCCCACATGCCGTGGAGCGGCTGGGCCCGTGAGCCATGGCCACTGAGCCTGCGCGTCCAGAGCCTGTGCTCCACAGTGGGAGAGGCCACAACAGTGAGAGGCCCGCATACTGGAAAAAAAAAAAAAAGAATTGTCGTGGCTCAAAGCAGCCAGAGACTTAATTAAAAAGCACCAGGCCAAGATAGTAGTTGTATTCCTAGTGTTCCTTGATTTGTTCATTCAGCAAACATTTGTGTCCCTACTACTTCATGCTAGGTTCTATGCTAGGAGTGGAGGAAATAAAGAGGAGCTCATATAGCTAAGTAGAAGGAGAGGGATGGGCTCAAAGAGAGTGTAACGTTGAGGGAGACATCTCTAACCTTTACTGTGGGGTTGGGGACAGGTGTGGTTATTGGGGGAGGGGCAGAGACACAGTTCAGGGAAAACCTCTTCTGGACAAGTTGAAAAGTGAATGGATACCTGAACCAAGCCTCAGATGATGAGTAAGATAGAGGCAAGGGGGCTTCCCTAGTGGCGCAGTGGTTAAGAATCCACCTGCCAATGCAGGGGACACGGGTTCAAGCCCTGGTCCAGGAAGATCCCACATGCCATGGAGCAACTAAGCCCACGTGCCACAACTACTGAAGCCCGTGCGCCTAGACCCTGTGCTCCGCAACAAGAGAAGCCACCTCAATGAGAAGCCCGTGCACCTCAACGAAGATTAGCTCCCACTCACTGCAACTAGAGAAAGCCCACGCGCAGCAACGAAGACCCAACGCAGCCAAAATTAAATAAATAAATAAATTTAAAAAGATAGAGGCAAGGCAGCACATGGGTCATTCAAGGAATGGAGAGGTTTGGAAGAGGAAGGGTTCAGTAGGTGTAGAGCCAGGGCATGATGGGCTATGGATGGAGTTTGGACTTTTTCCTGAGCTCTGTTAGAGAGCTATGGAAGGATTTTAGTTGGGGGGTTGCATATGTGTTTTATGTAGCTTATAGACGTTTGTTATAGAAAAATAGAAAATAAAAATAAGCAGAAAAAAATCATACATAGTCCACTGAGAGATGACACCGCTGATATTTTTTTCATCGCCTATATCTTTTTTCCAAAATTTTATCTTACTGTTAACTATGTTGTAGCCTGCTCTTTTTCCACTTTGTTGTATATAGATAGCTTTTCTTGTCAATATATATCCACAACATCATTTTTATAACTGCATAAGACTTATTTTAGATATACCATAATTTAAATAATGCTTTTTTGGATAAAGTTGATTCTTTTTCACTATTATAAAAAATGTACATGTATCTTTATATGTTTTTCTGATTTTTTAGAAGATGAATTCCACAAAGTGGAGTTCTTGTCAAATAAATGGTGTATATATTTTCTTTTTTTTCTTTTTTCTGTTTTTTTTGCGGTACGCGGGCCTCTCACTGTTGTGGCCTCTCCCGTTGCGGAGCCCAGGCTCAGCGGCCATGGCTCACGGGCCCAGCCGCTCCGCGGCATGTGGGATCTTCCCAGACCGGGGCACGAACCTGTGTCCCGTGCATCGGCAGGCGGACTCTCAACCACTGCGCCACCAGGGAAGCCCGGTGTATATATTTTCTAATGGCCAAATTGCCCTCCAAAACTACTGTCAACTTACACTCCCTCCAGTAGTACAGGAGAGCATACGCAACAAAGTGTATCATTCTTTCTAGTCCTTCTCCCAATATAATAAGTGGAAACAAATCATTTATTTTAGTTTTCATTTGTTTGGTTTCTGATATTTTTTTTTACTTATTGAACATATTGTGTAAATTGACAGTTTGTTTTTTTTAATTAAGGTGTTTGTTTTCTTGTTAATTTTAACACCTTTTATATATTAAGAATAATAACTTTGTGATATGCTATACTTTTTCCATTTTTGTAATTTATCTTTCACCCTTCATGAAACAGTCTATCAATCTCTTCCTTTAATGAGTTCTTTTGATGTGCTATTTAGGCCTTCTAACTGGGATTATATAGTCATCTGGGTTTTTTTCCTATTCCTTTTATTTTTTCATTGGAGTATTTTGATACATCTAAAGTGTATCAGATGTGTCAATGTGTTTGAAATGCCATTTTTATCATATACTGTAAGGCCTTATATACTTGGTTTCATTTCTGAGATTTCTGTTTTACTGATTTTATTGTGGAGACAATAATGCTTTGTTTTAATTAGACTCAATTTAAAAAGAATTTTATTACCAGTAATGCAAATTCACCTTCACCCTTCTCTTTTCAAAAATCCCTGGGTTCTTTGTGCATGATTATTCTTCTGTATGGGGTATAGAATCATTTTGTCCAGTTTCCTCTCAAAAAATCCTATGAGGGTTTTGCTATATACTGTTAAATATAAAGTAATTTGTGAGAAATTGATATCTTCCCTTCTGGAATATGGTATTTTCTACATTTAATCAGGTCTTCCCTTACATCTCTAAAATTTAGTTTTCCCCCGTATTTATTCTTATATGTTTCCTGGAAGTATAATGCTAGGTATTTTATATTTTAATTACTAACATGAAATGAATCCTTTATAAATAGTTTTTGATGACTATAGGAAAGCTAGTGATTTTTATATATTTATTTTAAAACTATCCCTCTTACAGGACTATGCTAACTTTAATCCTTGCACTATAGAAGGATCTCTCAGAAATGTGTAAGAAGGACTAGAAATATGATATATGATAGTGGCAGAAGACAATTTAGAAGCTATTGCTATAATCCAGATCAAAAATGGTGAGAACCTTATGGAAGGTAGCAATGAAGATGAAGAAATGTTGATGGGTTCTAGAAATAAAGGGGTGCAATTGATAAAATTTGGTGCTTAAGTATGTGTGAGGGTGAGGACAAAGAAGTCAAAGATAGTACCTGGTTTTGTGACTTGGGCAACTTAATTATAGTGGTAATAATAATCCGTCCTATAATTACCGATATTTGAATTATAGGAAGGAAAATGAACATGACTTAAAGTGAGGGTGAAGAGATGATGAATTCAGTTTAAAGCATATTTAATTTGAAGGCATTGAGGTGAGAATTTGATAGACCAGTGGATAAATGGGTCTGGAGTTTATAAGCAACGCCTGGGCTAGAAATAATGATTGGATGAGATAAGCTACAGGAAAATATGTCAAGAATATGACAGGAGGGAAACCTAGGGAACACTGGTCTTTAAGGGGTGGGCAAAAAAAGTAACCTGGTGAGACATGTAAGAGCTGGGATGGGGAATCAAAGCCAATTGCAAGGGTGAAAGTATAGATGGCACAGAAAGAAAGGAAAGAATAGGTAGTATTCAGTAGCTGATGATTTGAATTTGAGCTGCTTTATGTCTAAGTGAAGATTTCTAGTAGGGAATTGGATGTATGGATCCTGGAACTTAGACCTATAAATAGAATGTAGGGCAGTAATAGAGCTATAGTACAGGTAAGTAGCATGAGCCTCAGAAAAGCAGAGAAGATAGAAATAACGGTCTGGAAACAGAGATGAAAACCCAGGAAGATACCACCACTCTGATGCTGTGATGTGTAGACTTCACCGCTTCCACTGCATAGTGGAAGAAGGAAAATGGAGCTTTTCTATAAAGATGCTTCAATGCAAATGTAGGTGTAAATTGAGCCCTCAGGTGGAGTTAAAGGTTTGATGAAGCTAGAATTAGATCTGTCTAGTTTGGGGAGGGGAAATGGGGATTAATACAGTTCAATATTCAGAAATTGGGTATGTCCATTCAGCCCCCAAGTGATGTCCGCATGGATCCCTTCTTTTCCCAGAGTTGGCCCTTTGATCTACTCTCCCCCACCAACCTTAACTATATTCAGATACCAGAATGCTAATCTTCCTTGGAGTCTTTGTTTGGTCGTGGTAGAGAATCTTGCTTTTGTCATCAGATACACATATCGTCAAAGCATATGTCCTCAACAAACTTAGTACATGTGCCTTCACTCAGGTTATTGCTACAAATGTTGACTAGTCCAGGGTGACTCAAGCATCTAAAGATCAACTATGATTTGACATAATTGCTCTCTGCTTAACCCTGTTAGCACCATCAGCCCAGGTGATTGCTTCACCTGACCTATCATCGTATCCATTTTGTTCACTAACTTAAAAAAAAAAAAAAAAACCACTTTGCCCATTTTGGAGAACATAGAGATTGTGTGTGTGTGTGTGTGTGTGTGTCACATTTCTATTCCCTACCTTCTTTATCCAAATTTATCTTGCTGCTCCCCCAACACAAGCTGTGTCCAGTTGAGCCTTTGTCAATCACTCAAATGTTGCAGTTTTAGTCCCTCTTCATTGCAGGAGCACATGCTTCAGTTAAAAATTTTAAATTCTAGATTTAAACAGTATTTTAATAGTATATTCTCCAAAATGTATAAAGGTGAAACTAATGCATATTATTTCAGTATCCAAGTATTTAAAAAGTAGGAGTTCTCATGTCAGTGCTACGGCTTATATTCTGAGGATTTATTCTGTTCACCAAATACTGCTGGTAAAGGGTTCCAGAGATCTGTAGCACTGAGTGAGTGAGGGTTCCATTCGTCACTCTCAGGTGTAGTATCAACTCCTGTCTCTGTGGAATTTCAGGTCGTTCTCATGTGTATTCATGTAACTGAACCTGAAACTGATTTTACATGATAATGTATTTTAGGTTCCAAGAGACAAATAACGTGTTTGCATTAGAGACAGTGGGAAATCTTAGACAAGAGTGGGAACCATGCTTATTGGTGATAATAATGACTCCCCACCTTCATCCCAAGTATTTGCTATACATAAAGACCATCAGACGTTGAAGCCAAATGAGAAGTGTGTGTATTTGTGCACTGTATCTGTTCATAAAATATGTAGTTACTTGATTAGAAATTTTTCAGTAATGAAAATTACTACCGTTATTTATTACTTAATATATAACTGGCTTTGTGAGCCCTCTATGTGCATTGTCTCATTTAATCCTCAGTGTAATCATATGAGGTAGGTACTCTTATTGTCCCCTTTTACAGTAAGGAAGCTGTAGTTGATAAGGTCAGTGACTTGCCCAAGGTCACACAGCTAGTGGGTGGGAGTTTTGAGATTTGAGCAGTGACTCTCAGACTCCAGATGCATACTTTTAACCACCATACTAACCTTCAGTTTACTCAATTCAATAGTTTGGTTCTCTGTTTTATTTTGATAATATTACTATTATTAAAGCAACAAATTTGTTTTATAGGAACAAGTAGTGATGAACTTGGACAGCAGGCTTCTGATCTTCCCTTTATATATCTGCTGTAACTTCCTGTATATATCGCCAGAAAAAAGAACTGAAAATAATCACCATCCAGAAAATCCAGAAAACTGAGGATCTCATCAGCTGGAAACAGTAGCACTTTGTAAACTTTTTTGGCCAGCTTTAATTTAATGGCCCTGCAGATATTCACATCTAAGGTGACTAACAGTGACAAAGGCCTTATGAACTGTTCAGATAATACAGAAGACTATTCTTATCCTCATTATATTTCTATGCATATATAAAAAAACATTTTAAAGCCAAGAAAATATCTGTCAAACCGTTTGTTATAAAGATGTCGACTCATCTTTTTAATTTGGCATCAGTAGAAAATTGCCGTAGGTAAATTTCACATTTCTCTGCAACCAAATATAGAGTTAATTTTTAGCTTGAACTTTGATCCTACCTAATGTTAGTGAACCTCGATTATCCATCTGTAAGTTTTATTTTTATTTGGCTAAAAGAATGCTAAAGGAATAATTTGGCCAATTATAAATGCTGTTTCAGTTGGTGTGTTTAAAGCTGTCCTTTAATTTTTTCAACTGCTCTTTATGATTCCTCCTCCTAGTCGAATATTCTTCCAATCTATATATGTTTTTAATCATTAAAATTTTTTTTCATGGTTTTGAAGACTGAGGAACTTTTTCTTTAAATTAAACATTTTCATGCTATTTTATTTTGCTTTTTATTGATATTTAGCTTTACTAAGATTTTAACAACAAAAAAATCAGGTTCAGACTTTCAAATGAACTTGGATGGGGGAGAAAATCAGTTGGATTCTGAGGATATTCCTTTGCCTTACATGGTCTTTTCTTTGACATTCTGTACAACTCTATTATTAGGTCACAGATTATTTATGTACCAAATATTACACTTTAAACATTCTCATATTCTGTGATCTTTTTATTTATGTTCAAATTTTTTAAATTGGGAATTCTATTTCCTACTTAAGCTCAGGACTTTATAACCTCTGAATTGAGTGCCTTTGAGTTACACATGCTATTAGAAATCTCATAGTAAATGTAAATAAGGTCGGAGGATATCATATAGAAGCTGATAATAAAACATTAATATACAAATAGAACTTATTTTTGTCAAAAATGAGATGTACATTTGTCATGATTTATATATGTTGGTTTCTTGTGTTTACTGCTGTTTTGAAAATAGCCATGCTCATTGTCTTTCCAGTCAAAGTGAGTACTTTTTGTGGTTAATGTATATTTTTAGTATGTTTTAAGAAAAATGGGAATTACTTTTGTGTATCTGTACAAATAAATACTCATTTGGAAAAAAGAATCAGCTATTATATAAAATGACCAAAATAAAAAAATGAGTTGAAACCAGAATTTTTTTTCCAAGTTAGATTTTTTTCCAATTAGATTTAACTTTTAGAATTTATTGCTAGTTTTTCTTCCCTAGTGATATGTCCATAGATTCATAAATCACTTTTGTCCTTTCAAAATTCATCCTCATGGTAAATTTAAAGGAAGCTTTTAAATGCCTTCCCTATCTCCACCCCTAGAACTGTAGTAAAAAATCCAATAATTTGGCTGTATTGAGGCTTCATTTCTTGTTTTTGTATTTGGCTATAACTATATATCTCTTCCATGAGATGCTTTTGTTTTTTTCCTATCTATGGTAACATCAGAGGTTCCTCACCCTTACATATTAAAAAATATAAATAAATACCAAAGAAATTGAATTCTTTGAATAATTGAATTTTTCCAAATCTTGGGAGTAAAGATACTTAAAATTTGAGTATATTAGTGAGTAACATTATTTCATTTCACTTATATGAATTAATCAAATTGGAATTACATATGGTTCCTGTCCATTCTTTGTTTCCTGGCCAAATTGCTTATGTCATTCACACATAAAATAAATATTTGTTCAGTCATAAGTAGGTTGTGTTCTCATTGGAGGAACTGGTAATTGTCAGCTAGTACTTCACATTGATAGTAAAGATCTGCTTTTGTTTTCTTACCAAATACTTTAATGTTTGCATACTTTTCATTCTTTATAATTGGAATATTTTCAATAAAGTATTAAAAGTGTCAGCTGAAGTATCATATAAACTACTATATATGAAGGTGTTTGTCAGCTTTTGCCTTATAACCTTTGCCAAGTCTTTTTTTAAGCTGCAAGGGCTAGAAAACAATATTTACCCCCTAATAATTATTTTTACTTGGCTATCAGTAAAGAAGAGGTCCTTAAGAGAAAATGTTCTAGAGTTCCATGCTAAATTATTAAAGAGAGATATGAGTGTACCTTTCCTTTTTTTTTTTTCTTAAATAAATTTGGCTTGAACCTTAGCAAGGTAGGCAAAATTAAATGAATGTTGTAGTCATTAGCTTTTTAACCAAGTGTTTAGCAGCCAACATTTTATCACATTTCAAGTCTTTAAATAGGATTCATTGCCATCATTAATGAGCAGATTTCAACATCAAATGCAAAATTAGGGTTACCAAGAGTCAATTTGGCTTTCTAAATTTAAGTTAATTAAAATTAAATAAAACTTATTAAAATTTACTTCCTCAATCACACTAGACCCATTGTAAGTGCTTAGTTAACCACATGTAACTAGTGTCTACTGTATTGGACAGTGCAGATATAGAATATTTCCATCATTGCAGAAAGTTCTGTCCAACAAAGGTGATCTAGAATATTGGACTGTTAACGCTGAAACTATGTCAGGAGTTACATTCACTTAAAGATGAACCCATGTAAAGAATAGAAAGGATAATAGAGCCAGGGGTGCAAATGGTAGATAACTTGTCAATCACCTAGAACGATGTGTTGAATCATAATTTCAAGCAATGTGTACCTAAATCACTTGACTACATTCAAAAACAAAAGTCATTGTACAGTTTCATCCCAACCACAGAGTTTGCAGTTCTTCCCAAAGTCCACGGTACAGGGATACAAAAGCAAAAAAACCTCAAACATCATCAATCACTGTTAACTAGTGGTCAGACTGCATCTAAATTAGGGGGGAAATTACTGACTCAACAACGTGCATCCATTTGTAATGATCAAGTAGGATACTTTTGTAAAAGCTGGTGATTTTACATAAAATAGGACTAGAAGAGGTAAAACAAAGTTTAACCAAGGCTAAAAATAGTACATTTGCCGGAATCACAGGTGGTTAATGTTGATTCTTATGTAGAGTACATACATACTTTACAGCTTGCCTTTACTGAAAAATTGCTGTCTGGTTGGGGAGGGAAGTTATAAGCCAGTGTGATTACAAGTGTTGACAGTACCCCAGCCCTACTCCACTCAAAACCCATTAAAATGGCCATTAGAATGAGAGAAACTCAGGTATTGAAAACAGGATTTTTCTTCCAGATACAGTGCTGGATAATCTGCATTCTGAGAGCGGGCAACTTGATCAGTAAATAAGGAAGCCCTAGCAGAATACAGTTCTATCCCACATCTTAAAGGGGGAGGAGCCACTTAGAGACATACCACTTCTTTTCCTGCCTATGGTTAATCTCAGGGCTGTCCCTTTAGGAAACTTACTCCTTTGGTTTTTTTCTTTCTCTTCTGTACTTTGCTTTTTTTCCCTCTATACTCACACCAATATTTTAAACATGCTTAAGTTTCTCCCATCTTTGAAAAACCTTCTACATTTACCTCCACCCACTGCCATATTTTGCCCTGCATAAGCCAAACTTCTCAAGAGGGTTTTATGCAGGGAATTCCCTGGTGGTCCAGTGGTTAAGACTCTGCTTTCACTGCCTTTCACTGCCATGGACCTGGGTTCGATCCCTGGTGGCAGAGCTAAGGTCCCACAAGTCGTGTGGTGCAGCCAAAAAAAACCACAAAAGGTTATACAAGTTCTCTCTCCACTGCAAAAGCCATTCACAACCCAACTCCACTAAAACTGAGTCAGCAAAGACTTTGTTGCTAAATCCTTTAGGTTAGATGTGGGTTTTTTTTCCCATTCCTTTTAACATTTAAAATTAACTGCTTTGTTCTCCTTAAAAACAGCAGCCTTCTCTTAAAACTTCTCTGACCTCACACTCAATGGGTTTTCCTTCTCTTTCTCTGGCTCCCCCTTAGTCTCATTTTGGGGTTCTTCCTCTAGCTGTCTCCAGGCCCTTTTCTCTCAGCCTCCCCGGGGTGGTTTCATGCACTCTCATGGCTTCAAATGAACATCTATGTTCTGACGATTCCTTTTTTTGGAATCAAAAAATCAGCCTAGATCTCTCTTCCAAGCTCCAGATAACACATCTAGTTGGCATCTCCTTTTGGATGTTCAGAATGGCACCTCGGATTAGTATGTCCAAGATCTGAACATATGGTCTTTACCCAAAACTTACATTATGTACCTTAGCAAATGATGCTACCATCTACCCAGTTGCACAAACCAGAAACCTGGATGTCATTGTTGAATCTAAAATTCTATCATTCTCTGCCTCCAAAAATCAAGTTTTTCCAGTTTTATCAATTACTTCTCAAATTCAGCCACTTTTCACCTTACCTACTGGTAACACTCTAGTACAGGCCACTGGAGTTTCCAATCTAGATTATTGTACCATCCTCCCTAGGTGTCTCCCCCTGTAGTCAAGTCTCCAGTTACCCAAAGTGTTCTCTGAATAAACGCAAATGGGATTCCCTCCGGTCCTCAAAGCCCTTCAAAGGCTATTGCTTTTGCCTCAGGATAACTCTACCATAGCTTACAAGGTTTCTAGTCTTGTCTGTACATTTCACTCCTTGCTGCCTAGGTGGCTGCCATACTTCTTTAGTTCTCTACTTTTAGCCTGTCTGCTCCCTTGCCTCTTGCCCTGGCATATGCAGTCTCCTTTGCCCAGACAATCTCTTCCACCTGTCCACACCACAGAAATCACCCCATTTGACCTGGCTAATTTCTACTCATCCCTAAGGTCTCGTTTGGACATCATTTCCTCCTGGAAACTTTTCTTGAGAAGCTTTCCCCTCAAACCAGTTAGGTACCCACTTTATGTGCACTCATAATATCTTGTTCTGCCCCTCTCAGTGCATCTTGACACTGTATCCCTCACTGGACTGCAAGCTACTCAAGAGCAGAGTTGTTTTTTTCATTGATTAAATCCTCTGGCACATAGGTGTGCAATAAACATTTGTGTGAATAATTGTATTAATCATGCCTTTATTTCTTTCATTTTCTGCGGTTTTGACATCTGGGGCCTTGCTGAGACTGCCCTTCCCAGGGCTAGCTAATTTCTAGAGATAGCAAAAGACTCCCCTTCTGAGTGTGCCTTTCATATGCAAACCAGCCAGGGGAAAGCCCGTACTCTCCAACCACCTCCTTTATCGAGCTCACAAGCCAAGGCATTTTTCCTCTGCTATAATGACCCCAGGGCCAGGTAACAACAGCTCTGGACAGCCCCTAAATCCCAAGGCCCGCTGTAATTATTCAAACTAGTCAGTCTTAAACCTACTTAGCCTGCTTCCCAGCCTCTGCTATTCCCTCCCACAAAACTCAATAAAAGCTCTCAACCATACTTTATTTCCCCTTTCCCCCTCTGCCTCCTGACCCACCCTAGTTCTTCCCCGGGTGGACTTAAAACTATTTGCGTATGCTGTGTTTACAATTGGTTTGGTATGAAATATTTTATGCATGTGGACAAGACAGTCGGAAAGAAAAATGGGGGGTGGGGAGGAATAAGAACTGTATTAGGGTGGTTTATATATGGCTTTTTCCAGACATTTCTATAATAACATCAGGCAACACATTTTAACGCCCACCGTGGACAAAGAAGATGGGGAAGCCACCTCGAAACGGGGGTTGAAAGAGCAGACAGGATAACTCTGCTCTCAGCGAAAACTCCGGGCTCGGAAGAGGGGGGCATCGGGCCTGGGCCGCGTGATTCTGCGCAAGCGCACCACCGCCCGCCTTCCTTAGAAGCCGGAACCCTGGCGACTCGTTTCGACGCTTCCCAGGCTGCAGGGAAAGCTCAGTTCTCCGCCCTCCCGGAAGTTGTTGCGCAGTCGTTTCCGGGGCGGCGTGAGGTTGGGGAGGACTCCGAATGGGTCGCAGCCGCAGCCGGTCCCCGCGAAGGGGTGAGTCCAGAAGCAGTTCTGAGGGTCTGGGGCTCGGTCGAAGACCCGTCCCCCATTTTGTTCCCAGTCCAAGGGCCGCGGAGAGGGGGGACCTTTTCTCAGGAGGAGAAGAGAGGGGGTGGATGGGGAACGAAGACCTGGGCCCTACACGTTTCAGCCCTCGGATTTGAAGGCAGTTTTTTTCCGAAGTTGGGGTTTCGCCGACCCTTTGTCACCCTCATACAGTAACTTTTGTTGTACTTGTGGCTGGGGAATGTAGAGTCAGGCCACGGTTCCCTTCATTTCTGGGTAACCGATTGCAAGTCATTCAGCCTTCCTGCGTCCGAGTTCCCGTAATTAGACATTGGGGGTAATATTGCTTACCTTTAAAAACTAAAGTGAGAATTGATGCCACACTGCGTAACATTCAGCATGTGATACCGCCAGGTTCTTAAATGCTCAGGGTTTCCTTCCTAGTTAATAGTAGGGAAATCGATGGTTAGGAGTTTGCGTGCAGGGAGCTCACCTCGTAAGCTCACCTCGTAATGTCTTCTGGCCCATGAAGTGGGCAGTGAGAGGTAGAGAAGCCAGGACTTGGATCGGGAGATGTCAGGTAGTCCCTCGATTCTGCCCCCTCGTTAGTTTTTATCATCTTCAGCTAATCAGGGTTGATCTTAAAAGTTAAATGAGCCCTCGAGCCACAAAGGGCTATTGAGCACTTAACATGTTCTCAATCGGAATTGAGAGCTGCTGTTGAAGTCGAATACACACCGGATTTCTTTGATTTAATGCGGAAAAAAGAAAGAATAAAGTGTCCATTTTTTTATAATGAGCACATGTTGAAATGCTAATAGTTTGGATATATTGGGTTAAATCTATACTTTTAAAATTAATTTCATGCGTCTTTTTTACTTTTTTAATGTGACATCTAGAAATGGCGCGCATTATATTACTATTGGTCGGCGCAGCATCCAGTAGATGTTGGAGGTAATTTTCGGCTCTACAATTTTGTATTTATATTAGAGCGTAGGCGGTCCCGGTCCACCTCCCGAGAGAGAGAACGCAGGCGCCGAGAAAGGTCCCGGTCCCGAGAGCGAGACCGGAGAAGAAGCCGCTCTCGATCCCCGCACAGAAGACGTTCCAGGTAAGTGCAGAAAATAACCAGAAGTTTTACCACAGCTTTGTAGTCGCTGCGCTTGACTCTGTTGTTATCACTTACAAAGGCACTTATGATTTCATGAAATGAGGGGAACTTTATCCCACTTTATTCTAAACCTAACATTCCCATTGATAAAATGGGGTTGATAACATTCCACATAGTAGAGTTGCCGTGAGGAGTAAATGAGAAATAATACATGAAAAGCACTTAGCAAGAGTAAGAAATAAGTGTTTTGTATTTTTGTCTTGCTTTTTTTATTTACTTTTGGTGATAATAATTTATTCAAGTATATAATCAAGAATGTGAGGGCTTCCCTGGTGGCGCAGTAGTTGAGAGTCCGTCCGCCTGCCGATGCAGGGGACACAGGTTCGTGCCCCGGTCCGGGAAGATCCCACATGCCGCACAGCGGCTGGGCCCGTGGGCCATGGCCGCTGAGCCTGCGCGTCCGGAGCCTGTGCTCCGCAACGGGAGAGGCCACAACAGTGAGAGGCCCGCGTACCGCAAAAAAAAAAAAAACAGAATGTGAGATCTTGGAAGAATCTTAGAAGTGGACTCTGATTCTTTTTTTTTTTTTTAATAAATTTATATATTTATTTTTGGCCGCGTTTGGTCTTTGTTGCTGCATGCAGGCTTCTTATTGTGATGGCTTCTCTTGTTGCGGAGCACCGGCTCTAGGCACGCAGGTGTCAGTAGTTGTGGCTCACGGACTCTAGAGCGCAGGCTCAGTAGTTGTGGCGCACGGGCTTAGTTGCTCCATGGCACGTGGGATCTTCCTGGCCCAGGGATCGATCCCGTGTCCCCTGCATTGGCAGGCGGATTCTTAACCAATGCGCCGCCAGGGAAGTCCTTGGACTCTGATTCTTAATAAGCATCAGACACATTTGTTTGTTTCATTGCTTTTTTCTGCCTTACAGAAAATTTTTTTGCCCTAGCTATACTGAGTGTAACTGATGATTAAACAATAAATAATTTTTTGCTAACAGTCAGGGCCTAGGCAGAACCTTCTCCCTCATTCTGCTTTGGGGAACAAATTCCTGGTGCTCTAGAGCCTGGCTTTTGTTCAGCCTTTACCTTGCAGGCACTCATGTATATCTGTGCTCATCAGCACAAGTGGCCGGTATGTCTCTGTTTCTGACATTTTTACTTATTAAATTTTAGATCCCCAAGACGACATAGATCCACATCTCCTTCCCCTTCTCGACTAAAAGAAAGAAGAGATGAGGAGAAGAAAGAAACAAAAGAAACAAAGAGCAAAGAACGTCAGATAACTGGTAATGTTATTAGATAAATAACTGTAGGAAAAGTACAACCATGTTTAGATAACTAGTTATGATAAAATTATAAAAGTATAATTTTTGAACATTTAACTATTAAGTTTTTAATAGTGTTCATTGCATGTAGTTTTGAGATGTTGTTTTAGTTGTACCTTAGTTGCTGGTTATCTGGTGCTCTAGATACAAGGACAGTTAAAAACATGAGAATATTATATTTTGGAAGTATCGTCAAAACTAGTGTTCTGTCTGATATTAAAGATGGTCCTTCCTAAAGGCTCCAAGCATGTCATTTTAAAAACACTTATTTATTTATTTTTTGCTGCGTTGGGTCTTCGTTGCCGAGTGGGGGCCACCCTTCATTACAGTGCGTGGGCTTCTTATTATGGTGGCCTCTCTTGTTGCGGAGCACGGGCTCCAGGCACGTGGGCTTCAGTAGTTGTGGCTCGTGGGCTCTAGAGTGCCGGCTCAGCAATTGTGGTGCACGGGCTTAGTTGCTCCGCGGCATGTGGGATCCTCCCGGACCAGGGATCGAACCTGTGTCCCCTGCATTGGCAGGCAGATTCCTATCCCCTGTGCCACCAGGGAAGCCCCCAAGCATGTCCTTTTAAGCAGTCTCTTACGATGGAGGAAGGAGAGCGCAATCCTTCCTTGCCCCTTAAGTTATATGCTATCCAAATTGAGGAATTTCTATCATTAAACTCAAGTCTTTAGCTAATTGTTTAGTGTATTCTCTGCTGGTAAGCCACCTCTCTTTTTATATGTATAGAATGATAGAGTTTAAAATTTTGTCACTTATTTTTGTAGAGGAAGACTTGGAGGGCAAAACAGAGGAAGAAATAGAAATGATGAAGTTAATGGGATTTGCCTCCTTTGACTCCACAAAAGTAAGTAAAACATGTAACCAGTTAAGTATTCTTATTTGAACTGATCTGTCCCATTTTTCCATATTCTTTTACTATCACTTGTAATTTCTTTCATTGATACAGGTTTTTTGTTAGAAGACAGTAACTATATGTGTGAAGGGATTTGAAAGCAAAGAGAAGGAAGTGGTGAGCTGCCATTGGAATTCAGGGAGTGTTTGCCTGGGATATTTGAGTTAGATCTTAAAGGGCCAGTAGAGGTGATCAGACAAAGAAGAGGAGGACGATGATTTGAAGCAGGGGGAAAAGCTCATGACAATGCCATGTAGGCATTAAAGAGCATAGAGTATTGTGGGAATTTCAAATTCAGTGACTAGTGAAAGCATGTTGGTGGGCTGGTGGCTATGAATGAGGCTAGAAATAGAGGTGGGAGGCAAATCGCAGAAGGCTTGTGATATCCTTAGCCATGCTGAGGAACTTAGAGTTGATTCTTTAGGTGATGAGAGGAAGCAGTGGTTTTTAAGCAAGGGAGTAACATACGTGTGTTTTAGAATGATGATCTGGGGCTTCATGGATGGGAGGCTGAGAGAACTGCTGTCGTGCAGTGAGAGATGATGAAGGCCTGAACTGAGAAGAGGGGCTGGAATATGGAGAACCATTCAGGAACCAGAGTTAGTGGTGGTGGGATGGAGGTGAGTAGTCAGTGATGACTCTGAAGTGTCAGGCTGATAGGGTTAACCAAAGAAAGGATTATAGGAAGGGGAAATGCTGTGAAACAGAACGAAGCGCAACTGCCAGATAAAGATGGCATTGCGTAGTTGCATGCATATCTCATAGCTCAGAAGAGGGGTTGACAGGAGTTTGAATGCTCTCTAGCCCTGACCATAATCCTGGAGAGAATAAGGAAGTAGGGGAGGCAAAAGCGGGAGGGATTGTGGAGTGGGAGATGAAGAGAGGGAGGGGGGAGAGAGATAGGGAGATAGGGAAGTACGGCAAAGGGGAGATGGAGGGAGAGAGGAACTTGAATGAAGAGAGAAGGGAGGATAGAGAGAGGAAGCTAGTAAGCATAGGCAGGGAGAGTGTGTGTGGAGAGAGAGAAAATATATTTTAAAAACTTTCTTTTATAGAATTTTAAGTCCTTTTAATTTTGCAAAATGAAGTTGGAATTTTTGAGGAGAATTGTCAAAAATAATCCACTTCCCCTAATCTTGTGTTCCATTGAGTTGTGAACGGAGTGGGGTAATCTCAGGTGCTATAAGAGTTTCTTTCTAACTGATGTGATTATGTGGGGCTCCCATGTATTTTTTTTAAATGACAGTGTATGACCTAAGAGGAGCACCAGAGGTATGACTGTTATGAGGTGAGAAAATTAAGAATGCGCTCTTGTTCTCACAAATGGTTATGTGAACCCCATTTTAGAATTTAATGCAGTTTATGTCTCAGGTTTTTTTCCTGAATATACCAAATCCTTACTTGTTATTCAAAAGAACATTTTATGAGTGAACTGGTTTATTAATACATATATTGGGTAAATATATGGATAAAAATATCTCCAAAATGAGACAACTAAATTTTATTGTTTTTAGAATAGTGAAGGACCTTCACTATTAGAATTCTTTTCTCTTTTGGTTTTACTGTTGCCGGATATTATGTTTGAAATTCCTGAGAATCAGATGTAAAGATGGAGCCACTACTTTTAAATGTAGTCTTTTAAATGTTTGTGTATAAAGGAGAAATTAAGTGAGAATTTATAGATCCCATAAAAATTATGGAGTACCACAAGAACAAATGATGTCAGTTGTTTTTTTAATGACATCTACAAGGATGTTAATTTAATTCATACGCAGTTGGCTTCATGACTATCAGTTACAAAGTCTCTCAGCTCATTTGTATTTTTCAGTAATGTGTATCTTGTGATATTTCATCATTAATCTATGGTGGAACCTCTTCATATGCCAACGTAGTCACTTATTTTCTCTTCCATTTTAGCATTCTAGAAAGTTTCAAAGTTTGGCTATGCTTATTAATGGATAATTTTCTATTCCAGCATGTAAATGAGAGGAGAGCTAATAATATACAACTCTGCAAATAGTTTTCAAAAATCAGAAAGCCTTTAGTAATTGAACTTAGTAAAAAGGTTAACATCATTTACTTTTTTTTCCAAGTCATGCCTACCTCCTATTCTTGGGAGGTTAAAATAATACACCTTAAGTAATTTACTCAGTCCCCCGGCCCCCAAAATGCAGTGAAAACAGGAATAGAAAAGGAAGACCAAATATACTTGTTTTAGCTCAACTTCAAATATATACCTCACCTGTGCATGCCAGTGGATAGGAATCCTTTTTTTTGGCCTAACACAGATATCTAATAAGTATGCTAAACAGGGTACACGCCCATGTGTAATAATAGGGGAGGGAGGTTATGTGTGTGTTCCTGCACATGCACTCATGGTGGCATTAACTGGCAGTGTTCATACATTTAACAGTCATTTTCTGAGTACCTGCAAGTGCAGTAGCCTAGGATGTGACAGTTGCAAAGGTCACTCACAGCCATATCCCTCCATCAAGCTCCATATGAGCTTGCAGTCTGATGGGAAATAACATCATGTATATGATGTTATACATCATGATCATGCAGAGTAGAAAATGCAGGGTATTGTGAGGAAAGCACAGTTAACATTCTATGGGAGTTAGAGAAGAGGGTGCTTCCTGGCAGCTGGATCATTTGAATTGGGCCTTGAAGGATGCATAAGAACCAGATGGTTGAAGATTGGATGGGGGTCAGGAAGACAATTCAGCCATGAGGAACAGAAAGGGGAACAGGTTGAATCAAAAGACCCATAAAGGAATTACTGGAAAAAAAAAGTCTGAGATACAAGTGATACAACATTAGCATCTGTTATTCTGATTCTTGATTTAAAAATCAAAACTTCAAGGCCTATGTAAGAAATGGGATTTAGATAGGAATGGTGACTGATTTGAGAATGCCATCAGTTAAGGTCGTAAGTTAAATTTTTGTGAATGGATTTTTCTAGAGAAAATATCCATAACTTGTATTTGGTTTTGAAGAATTCTTTGACCAGAAAAGGTGAGGCTCTGCTACCCAATTTCCCTGTATGTCTTGCATATAATACATATACCATGAGTGTTTTTTGGTTTGAATATTGGTTTATTTGCTTATGTGTGACTATAAAAAATGTGAACAGAGAGTTATAACACTTGGGAGATCATGGGATATCATCAGGATCTGAAAATTCTTTCACTCATTGGACTACCTCATGCTTAAATGAATCTTGCCATTTAAGAGGGTCTGTGGGATGCAGCTCTTTGATCAAGGCATATAATATGTTCTTTCTCTGGTGTGTTGTTTGCTCGTTTGTGTGTGTGTTTTGTTTTTTGTTTCTTGCTTTTCTCCAGGGGAAAAAGGTGGATGGCTCTGTAAATGCCTATGCCATAAATGTGTCTCAGAAGAGGAAGTATAGGTATGCATAGCTGCCATTATTATGTTTGAACTAATATAAATTATATGCTTGGGAAAGAATTTTTTATGGGATAATGATGTTTGTAGGAAATGTAGCAGTTTTCCAAACAGTTCCTTACTTTAATAGTTTCCATATTGTCCCTTGCTTTAACCTTCCTTGTTTATATTCTTGTATGTTAAAATAGTTTCCCATTTACATGTGAACTAGTAACTATTATAAAGAAGGGTAGTTGGCTTAAATATTTTAGGGCTCTAAGTAGTTCTTTCTTCAAAATAACATAGTCTTAAGTCTTTAGGCTTTAATTTCATTATAATTATAGGTTTTAAAATAGATTCCTCTTGAATTATTTACCTAACTTGATTGTATAAGGATTTCAACTGTAAGTATCCTTCTGTTAAATATAGGTATATTTTATTAATACCACAGAACAAACCAATCCATACTTGAAATCTCAATGAATGGAAAAGTCAAGACATCTTAAAACATTGCCTTTCTGTCTACATTTATCACTGATAAAAGACTAATATTCCAATTAATTTAGAATATGAATAGTGTGATTTGAGACTGCTGTGAGTTAAAGTACCAGAATCATCAACAGTCCATTGTAAAATTACCTTCAATTAAGGTCTTATGGGGAGAACTAGTACAGTGTGAAATCAGATTTGCTTGATGAGTATGTATTTTGAAACTCTTCTCTATTTCCTTAAACTAGCTAGGTGTTTAGCGTTACCTAAAATAAATATGGATTTTCAGTTGATTTTTTTAAAGTCTGTAGAATCTTCCCAAATAATATTGAAAGTATATTTCCATACCTCTATTTGGATTTTAACTTTGAATACTTCTTGCCCTAGACTCTGCCATTTTAAAAATGGTTTATAGGTTTAATTTCTGAAGCAAGTGATTAGTTCTTTTATAAGACGAATCCAGAATTTTTTTAATGACAATAAATTTTCTCATCATAGGCAGTACATGAATCGAAAAGGTGGATTCAACAGACCTTTGGATTTCATTGCATGAGAATTGAAATATTGAAGAATGATTTTTTTCCCCTCATCTTGATGAGAACAGTGGATTTTGTATTTTGTATTTAATATGCATCAAAAACAGGATCACAGTCCCTCCTCCTTGTAAAGTAAGAAAAGTTTATTTATGATGTGTGTAGTTCACTTACCCTGCCTCAAAAAAAGGTTAAATATTACATTTTTTTCCTTTAGGAAATTTCATTTGGGGCAATCATCAACCCCATTTTTTTTCCTTATTCCTATGGAAACTGTATATGTCTTCTTCTTGGATGCTCTCTATGACTTTTTAAAACACATAAGAGTAATTTGGAAGTAAGTTTCTCAAATAAAGCAATATTTTTACCCTTTTGTATTTGATACTTTTATTACTAGGTAAAAGAATCTCCCTACACGTTTTCTTTTTTCATACCTAGATTTAGATATCATGATTCTTTATAGTTTAAAAATTAGAAGAATGAAAAAGTATAACTGGATTTTTGTATCTTCTGTGTTTTTTCCCCCCAAATACCATTTTTTCCCCAATAGAAAAGTAATACATGCTTATTATTTTAAAAATTAAAAAAAAAAAACTTGGAAGAAATCAGAAAGTAGGGGGAAAAAGCCAAAAATCAGCCAATAATCTACCACCAGAATATTAATATTTTGGTATATGTGTTTCCAGGCTCCTATGGGTATGTATTTCTTGCCCCTACCCAAAGAGATCAGAATGTTTATGCCGCTCTCTTTTACTAATCCTTATACTCCCGTGTACTGTGAGCTTTTTTTTTTGGCTGCATTGGGTTTTTGTTGCTGCACTTGGGCTATCTCCAGTTGCGGCGAGCTGGGGCTACTCTCTGTTGCAGTGCGCGGGCTTCTTATTGCGGTGGCTTCTCTTGTTGCAGAGCATGGGCTCTAGGCGCGCAGGCTTCAGTAGTCGTGGCTTGCAGGCTCTAGAGCGCAGGCTCAGTAGTTGTGGTGCACGGGCTTAGCTGCTCCGCGGCATGTGGGATCTTCCCAGACCAGGGCTCAAACCCGTGTCCTCTGCATTGGCAGGCGGGTTCTTAACCACTGCGCCACCAGGGAAGCCCATACTGTGAACATTTTTTTAAATGCTCTTATAAATTCTTTGAAAACTTACCTTTTAATAGCTAGTTGGTTATAGTGGTACCATAATTTATTAATCCTTTATTGGTGAACATTGCCTTCCCTCCCATGATTTGCTATTAGAATTAAAGCTGTGAGTAGATTATTTAGGGGTTAAAAAAAAAACCAAAATACAACACCAGGACATCCCCAGCAGTCCAGTGGTTAAGACCCTGCCTTCTAATGCAGGAGGCGCAGGTTGCATCCCTAGTCGGGGAACTAAGATCCCGCATGCCCATGCCATGCAGTGTGGCCAAAAAAACCCCAAAACAAAACAAAACACAACACCTGTGAGTAGTATCCCTGTTACACGTATCTTTTTGTACTTGTTGCCTTATTTCCTCATGTTTCATTCTTGGAGGTGGCATTGCTGGGTGAGATAAAGGGTGCATGTTTTACCCTTTGTGTGCATGTTTTAAGGCTTTTTTTTAATATTTATTTTTATTTTTTGGCTGCATCTGGTCTTAGTTGTGGCACGCAGGATCTTTCGTTGCAGTGCACAGGCTGGTCTCTAGTTGTGATGCGTGGGCTTCTCTCTAGTTGTGGCGCGTGGGCTTCTCTCTAGTTGTGGCTCACCGGCTCCAGAGCATGTGGGCTCTGTAGTTGTGGCATGCAGGCTTAGTTGCCCCGCGGCCCTCACCAGTGAAGTATGAGCATTTCCATTTCATATACATGTACCAGTATTGAGTGTAGTTTTTTCTTAAGTTTCCACTCTGAAGGTTAAAATAATGGCATTTGGTTTTGTTTAATTTCTGAGGAAGGTGAACATTTTAAGAATGTGTTAGCCATGTATATTTCTTTTGTTTAATACTAATTCCAGACCTTGGGTCCATTTGTCTTTTGACAAGCTTTTCTTTTTCTTATTTGAAGGAAGCTCTTTTTATATTGAAGATAATGACTATTACCTATTCTGTTTCTATCTCACTGATATTTGAGGCTTTGTGGCTAGATTTTAAATTTTGTGTTGTATTTTTTTGAGTAAGTAATATAAACACATGGAACACAATTTAGACAGCACAAAGGGTATATAGTGATGAGGTAATTGTGTATCCTTTCGGAGATATTCCATGTATACACAAGCATATAATATATATGTATATTATTACTCAAATTTGAGCAAACTCTACACACTATTTTGCACCTGTTGTTTTTTCATTTACTACTACATCTTAAGATTGTTTCTTATATTGCCCCTTATTTTTTAAGGGCAGCAATTATAGTTCGTTGTAGGATGGACTATAATTGGACATTCAAGTTGTTTCTTATCTTTTGGTATTAAAAAAAAAATAATGTGGGGACTTCCCTGGTGGCACAGTGGTTAAGAATCTGCCTGCTAGTGCAAGGGACACGGGTTTGAGCCCTGGTCCTGGAGGATCCCACATGCCGCAGAGCAACTAAGCCCGTGCACCACAACTACTGTGCCTGCGCTCTAGAGCCCATGAGCCACAACTACTGAGCCCGCATGCCACAACTACTGAAACCTGTGTGCATAGAGCCTGTGCTCCACGCCAAGAGAAGCCACCACAATGAGAAGCCCGCGCACCGCAACAAAGACCCTATGCAGACAAAAATAAACGAATAAATAAATTTATTTTTTTTAATGATGTAATTACTATTCTTATATGTCCATGATTTTACAAGTGTCTAGCTGGATTTTAAATCCATACTGCATCTGAAATTTGACCACCTATTGTAGGTCTCTAAAAGCTTTCCTAGCAAATGAGTTCCCTGTAAAGAAAATAATAGTAGTATGACTGCATTGCATAATACAGTGTACAGAGCACCTTGGTTCATTTAATCCTTATCAGATAGAGCAGGTACTATTATCTCCATTCCCAGATGAGAAACCTGAGGCTATTCAGACCTAGAGGCAGAAATGATTAATGTTTACACTACCTACTGGCTTCAGTACTTAAATATTTAAATGTGCTGCATCAGCTGCACAACTTGTAGTACCCATTGCACAAGTGTCACTACCCCGAGCAGGTGGATTATTCTGCTTAGACTTTTTGCCAGGTAAGCTAAATAGATTCTCATACGCCCACCCTCCAAAATACTGTCTATCTGTAAATTATCTATGACAAGGACTTTCTGACCACATTTTTGCACATCTAAAGAAATGAGACCCAATTGTTGTCTTATTGGGAAGCTAAAACTTCTGGGATGAAATAATATGCCCAAAATCAGATGATAGGTTTTTGGGTTGTCATGTTAGTGTGGTTTTAGTAGAGATTTGACTTGAGATCCTCAAGGCAGCATACTTTGTAAAGAAATAATCTGAGAATACCCGGTAGGTCAATAGGTTCACTCTCCGTAAGCTAACACCAAAGAAATGGAACAGGAGGAAATCTTTAAAGATCCAGAGATAAGACACCTCTGATCTTAATAGAAGTCTTGGTTTGAAGGAACTTTTATCCATTAGATCATCTGATTCTGTAAGAATAAGAAAAATGGAGCATCCTTGTCTTCCTCTAACAGGCTACTGCCTCTCAGAAGACATAAGTTTTGCCAAATCTTCTAAGTATCTAAATGCTAAGAGTGTTCTAGGGCCCAATCCATGGACTCTCCAATCTCCCTCTGGTGAGTCGTCCATCCACATAGCTTCAAACGTCTTCTGCCATGGCTCTCAAATTTATATTTCTAGCCTGACCATTTTACTGAATTCCAGGCTTGTATATGCACTTGGATTATTAGGCAGCTCAAATTTAAGATGAATTGAATTCTCATTTCCCTGCCCAGTCTTCTTCTCTGAGGCTTCCCCATCTCAGCAAGTGGCCTCTCCATTTACACCTTTGCTCAGAGCAAAATCCTTAGGGGGTCATCCTTGACTCCGCTCTTTCTCCTGTGCCCCACATCTGATTCATTAGAAATCCTTTTGGCTCTAACATCAGAGTGTATTTTGAATCCAACCACTGTTTTCCCCAGATTTACTGTGATATAATTGACACACAATTTTAAGATATTGAAAGTGTATGTTGTGATTTGATGTACACTGAATCTGACTACTATTCACCATCTGTACTAACAGAAGCCATCTCTCTTGCCTGGACTACTACAGTAACCCCCTAATAGGTTTCCTTCCCTCTTCAGCCTCAGTTTATTCTCCACCTAGCAGCAGAGTGAACCTTTTAAAATGTACATCTGGTCACATTGCTTCTGGCTCTGGTGGTTTTCTATCATTTAGAGTGAAGACCAATCCTTACTGTGCTCTACATATCTGTGTAGTTTGGAACCTGGCTTCCTGCAGCCTCACCCTTGCTATTGCACTCAGCCACGCTGCTAGCCTCCTTGCTGTTCCTTGAGAACAGGTATGCATCTACCTGAAGAGTCTTCCAACTTGCTTTTCTTCCCGGAATGTTCCTCCTTCCCCTCCCCCACCTCTCAGATTTACATGGTTAGTAGATTTACGTGGTCATGTTGTTCAGGTCACTGCTCAAAATAAGTTCATTCCTAACCACCTTGTCCAAGTGTCCACCTTGTCCAAATAGTAGCTTCCCCTCCCCTCTCTATCCCTTTACCCTGTTTTACTCTTTTTATTTAGCGTTTTAAAAATTGAGATAAAATTCACCCTTTAAAAGTATATCATTTCGGGCTTCCCTGGTGGCGCAGTGGTTGAGAGTCCGCCTGCCGATGCAGGGGACACAGGTTCGTGCCCCGGTCCGGGAAGATCCCACATGCCGCGGAGCGGCTGGGCCCGTGAGCCATGGCCGCTGGGCCTGTGCGTCTGGAGCCTGTGCTCCGCAATGGGAGAGGCCACAACAGTGAGAGGCCCGCGTACCGCAAAAAAAAAAAAAAAAAAAAAAAAAAGTATATCATTTCAGGGAATTCCCTGGCGGTCCAGTGATTAGGACTCCGTGCTTCCACTGCAGGGGGCATGGGTTCAATCCCTGGTCAAGGAACTAAGATCCTGCAAGCGGTGTGTGGCACAGCCAAAAATAAGTAAATAAATAAAGTACACCATTTCAGTGGTTTTAGTATATTTACAGAGTTAAGTATTTATTACCACTATCTAATTCTAAAATATTTTTATCATCCTAAAAAGAAACCCCATACTCATTAAAGTCACTCCTCATCCCTCCCTATCCACCTCTACCCTCCACCCCAGAAACCACGAAATGTACTTTCTGTCTCTAAAGGTGTGCCTATTCTGGACGTTTTCATTTAAATGGATATTTCAAATGGATGGAATCACAAAATACGTGACCTTTTGTGTCTGGCACCTCTTGTGCTGCTTTTACATAGCATAATGTTTTCAAGGTTCATTTATGTTGTAGCATATATCAGTACTTCATCCCTTTTTATGGCTTATAATATTCTGTTCTGGGGATATACCGTATTTTTTTAAAAATTATTTTATTTATTTTGGCTGCGTTGGGTCTTCATTGCTGCGTGCAGGCTTTCTCTAGTTGTGGAGAGCGGGTGCTACTCTTTGTTGTGGTACACCGGCTTCTCATTGCGGTGGCTTCTCTTGTTGCAGAGCACGGGCTGTAGGTGCACCGGCTCCGTAGTTGTGGTACACGCGCTCTAGAGCGCAGGCTCAGTAGTTGTGGTGCATGGGCTTAGTTGCTCCGCGGCGTGTGGGATCTTCCCGGACCAGGGCTCGAACCCGTGACCCCTACATTGGCAGGCGGATTCTTAACCACTGCGCCACAGGGAAGTCCCCACATTTTTATTTATAAGTCATCAGTTGATGGGCATTTGGGTTGTTCCACTTCTTGGCTATTACGAATAGTGCCACTATGAACATTCATATACAAGTTTTTGTATGAACATATGTTTTCAACGCCCTTGGGTATATAACTAGGAGAGGCACTACTGGGTCATACAGTAACTCTATGTTTAACTTTTTGAGGCACTGTCAAAACTGTTTTCCAAAGCAACGGCATTATTTTACATTCCCACCAGCAATGTATGAGGGTTCCAGTTTCTCCACATGCTCTGCAAAGTTTCCTTTTCCTTATAGCTTATCACGGCCTGACACACTCTATATTCACCTGTTACTGTCTGGTTCTTCCACTAGACTTTGAACTTTCAGGAGTAGCGCTTCTGTCTTGTTTGCTGCTGTAGCCCTGGCACCACACAGTGCCTGGCACACAGCAAAGCACTCAATAAATATCTGTTGAATTCATGAATATAGTTCAGTAAACTTTTTTCACTTAACCACTTCCCTTGGTGTTTTTTTTAAATTAATTTTTATTGGAGTATAGTTGATTTACAATGTTGTGTTAGTTTCTGCTGTACTGATACAGCAAAGTGAATCAATTATACATATACAAATATCCACTCTTTTAGATTCTGTTCCCATATAGGTCATTACAGAGTACTGAGTAGAGTTCCCTGGGCTATACAGTAGGTTCTTATTAGTTATCTGTTTTATATATAGTAGTATGTATACGTCAATCCCAATCTCCCAGTTTATCCTTCCCCCCTTTCCCCCTTGGTAACCGTAAGTGTGTTTTCTACATCTGTGACTCTATTTCTGTTTTATAAATAGGTTCATTAGATTCCACATATAAGCGATACCATATGATATTTGTCTTTCTCTGTCTGACTTACTTCACTCCACTTTCCTTGGTTTCTGAGTTAACCTTTAGTTCCCCAACTCATAAATGAATACATTTTTCCTATAAAAATTTTAAAACATTATGACAGCTAAATCTGTTTTGCACAGCCCTGGTTCACTGTGAATCCTTTGTGGTGTTTACTTCCAGATCTTATGCATGTATGTATGTAACAGAGTTAGTGTTGGAAATGAGGGAAATACACAGTTTGGCCTTCTTTTTTTTTTTTTTAACACAAATAATATGCTTTAGGGATCATTTTACAACTTATTTACTCAGCACTGCCTTGGGGATGTTTCCATGCCAACGTATGTACCTCTACCTTTTTTTTTTAACTGCTACATAGTGTTCAGTGTAATGTATGTACCCTTGTCTAGCCATTGCTCTATTTTTAAAGTAGCAAATATTTGTGGAATAACTAACTTTTGCAAAGCAGTGTTTTTAAAGGTTTTTAAATTTTAATTTTCTGATAATGGGTATCATGATATTTGAGTGTCCAAAGTAGCCACAAAGAAAGGGACTGATATTAAAGCAGAAAATTACAGTTCTGATTTTTACACTTAGAAGAATAAAATCAATTCCTCAAAAACTTATAAAACAGAATTCATTTTAATGTCATAGTGGTTAACTATGTCAAACTCAGTTATAAATAGTGTTTTTTAATTCAGCAGTTTGGGAACTTTTTAGACAGTTATATAATATCAACAGTTGTCTTCCCTGCCACTCTGAGGTACTCACTGAAAAGCACCTCTCTGGCAGAGCTCCTGTTGCATTTAATGAACCTTCCCCTCAGCACTGGCATTTACATACTGTCCTATACCCACCTGGAGTATAAACCCCTCAGAGGAAGGAAACTGGGGCTTTCTAAAATATGTAGTAAAGATTATCTGACAAGTATAATCTTTTGTGGTTCCCATTTTCAATATTTTCTTTTACTCCCCAGTTCTATTAGTTTAGCTTGATGCCTGATCAAAGATATAAACCATTGTCAGCCTACGTTTATCTTATTACAGATAGCTTTTTATTTAAAATTCTGGTCATAAAATTCAGGTTCAAACATTCTGGAATTTCGAATTCTTATTTTGGGGGTTGTGCCTATCTGTCAGTGCTTATGTAATGCCTTTGAAGTGCTAGATGCTGGGAGTCACCACTTCTACTTTGTTTTAGGATTTCATTTCTTTTTTCAAAATGCGTACTTTCAGATTATCTTATTTAACTGGTCATTGTAATGTATTTGTGTAAAATAATTTCCAGAAAAACAAGAAAAAACCCTTTGTTTTATACTTACTGCTTGATGTCCAGTAGATGGCACCAAATGCCCTTTGGAGTTCTTCATGATACTAATTCCTGGTTGGTATTGCTGGCTTACTGATCTTGTCTTCCACCACTGCCAAGGAACAGAAAGGGGTCCATTCTTTAGTCTAATTCTCTGATTGTTATATAACTTAGTATTTTTGTTTGGAGTTTAAGATAGACCTGTTGGTGTTTAAATGGTTCCTTGCCATATCTCAGATTTCAAACTTTTTTCCTTTTTTAATTTTGTATAAGTGTGATTTTCAGTCAGGGCAATTCTAGGGGAAGAATCATGACTTCGAAATAAGACTGGGTTTAAAAAAAAGAGTTGAGGGTAAGGGAAAGAGTAAAGAGAGTCTGAGTGTTCATAATAAAATCAAAGAGAATATATAGAAGTATACAAAATCCAAAATTAAGGTAATGAAATCAAAGTGTTTTTACTGTCAGTTTGGGCTCTTTAGAATTGTATTCATTTCACTATGATTTTCAAATTTGTTTTACAGATAACTTGCAGTTAAAACATACTCTTTAAAACTTATATCCCCATTCTTCTAGCTTTTTTGTGCTTTCTTAAAAACCTTTATCTTTAGTGGTAAAGGTGAATATTTATTAGTTTTCATAAAGAATCACCTTTTAGGTCCAATTAACCATTAAAACCAGAAAATATGTGTTCTGTATGTCAGGCCTGGTTTACTGCGTATTAATTCTGTTGAGTTTATTTAATTTTAATGGATTTGTCAACCATTAAAAAGGACACATTTAAAAACTTACCATCATAATGTGTTTCTTTGTTTTTCCCCAGTGTTTGAGTGTCATTGTTTGTGACTCATATAGAAATCCGTCTCTTAGTTGTCTTGTTTTTAGAACAGCTACCAACTGGAGCATTGACACCATGGGCTCTGAGTGAAACAGATCTAGGTTCAGTTTCCATTTCTGGCTGAATGGATGTCTAGGAAAGTCATTTAGCTTCTTGGGCATCAGTTTCCTCATGTGCAAAATGTAGATAATTAACCTATCTAATGGGGTTATATTGAGGATTAGCAATAATGTAGGTAAGTTACCTGACAGGCTATTGTTTTCACATATTGGCAACAATAAACTTTTCTAAAAAGCTTTGTTAAATATGTTCATGCTTTACTCATTTCTATATTCAGGACTCTCAATTTACGAAGAGTTTTATTTCCGTTTCTTAAAATGAAGATGTCAGTATATTAACAGAGTAACTTGGGTCTTGAGATAGCTTAGGGAACAATTCCTAAATAAAGTTTCTAGTTCTGTCTATGTACATTTATATTGGTACCACACAAACACCATTCATAGCCGTCTTGAAAAGAAAGGATTCTTTTTGAGTGTTCTCCTCTAGAATTAAAAGGGAAGGAAAGACCCCGAAAGAGATTTATGTCAAAGAATCTCAGAATTCAACGCCAATCTGTAGGTACAGGAAGTTTCTGAGCTTTTAAAACCCAGTCGCGTGAGGGAGTAATTCGCCAGCACTTGGGGCGGGGGTAGTGCCTAGTGCCTTTGGAGAGCTCAGCTCTGTATACAGCCTCCCTACTCCAGCGCTTTCTGAGGAGAGAAAAAAACGCTGGGCGGCGAACACTGGACAGGAGACAGGCTTTTCCCCCGAGCCCCTCAGCCACGTGGCGCTCGGCGGAGCCCCAGGCCCACCGCCCTACCGTCGGGCTGTCTGCCGCTCTCCCTTCGGAGAGATTCGCGGCTGGGCCCTCGACCTCGGGAAGCCTGTAACCTCCGGGTCTCGGCCGGCAGGCCCAGGGATCCAGCCCCGAACCCGAGCGGGGCAGAGCGCCCAGGTGACGCGCGGTGCCAGCTTCCACTCGAGGGACGCCCAGCAGGTCCCCGGAACTTTTCCCCAGAGACAGGTCCCGGCAACAGGTCCGAGGTGGGGTCGGGTGGAGCCGAGCCCGGCGGCAGCCGGTGAATCAGCGCCGGTCTGCGCCCGGGTCAGCCCTGACGGCCCATGCCAGATCCCGCGAGGAGCAGCCGAGCCGCTGACCACCAGCCATTCAGGGCTCGCTGGCTTGGGGAAAGGTGACGTCATCGTAGCTGGGCGGTGTAGGAAGGTTCCACCAATGGGATACAGGCAGAGTGGCTTGCTTTCTGTAGCTCTTGGCCAATACTAACAAAGCAAAAGGGGGCCCGGTTGTCGGTATAGAACCAATGGAAAACAGGGAAGGAGCACGAGGCGGAGTTGCGAATCCTATCACCAATTGGAAAGAGAAGGTGGAGCCCGGGCCTTATCAAGCGTGACCAACCAGCGAGAGGAGCGGACACTGAGGGGCGGGGCTGTAATGCCTTCCCCCAATCGGACAGCGCCAGAGGCGGGGCATTCTTTGGGGTGCCCAATGAGGAACGCAGCCGAAGCGGGCCTGTCAAGAGAAGGGGCTGGGGGCGGGGGGACGGTGAGTCGGAGATAAACACTCCGCGGCGGTGGCGGCTGCTGCTCTTCTTTGGGTTCTGTCACGGTGTCGGTGGTGCTCGGCTCACCGGTCCCCTCCCCCTTCCGGCGAGCGTGGTCGCCAGAGAGCTTCTCTCAGCCCTGCTCTGCGGGGTCCACAGCGGGGCGTGGGTGTCCGGCGGCAGCGGCGGCGAGTCCGTGGGCAGTGGGGGTTGGTCCAGTGGCTCCGGACCCCGGTGCAGAATGGCGGCGGCGGTTCGGATGAACATCCAGATGCTGCTGGAGGCGGCCGACTACCTGGAGCGGCGAGAGAGAGGTGCACGGGGACGGGAGGAGTCCGGCCCGAGCGGGGACTGGGGGCTCTGAGGGGCCCAGCCGCAGGTCCGGGTGCCCAGCTGCTCCGGGGGTAGTTGGAGGAGCTGAGAGCGCGACCTCGAGCGCTCCCAACCCCTCCAGCTCTCCCCACGCGCGGTCCGAAGGGAGGCCGTCGCTGCCCCAAAGGCAATGAATGGGGGTGGAAAAGGGACCGCTGCCCCGGGGTCCGTAGCGTCGCCCGCTCCGCACCCCGTCGCGAGTGGGGGGCCCGGGGCCCCCTCAGCCAGGCCCTTGGTTTACCTCACTGGGGCTCGTCCCGGCCGGCCCCCAAGTGGGCCTGGCGCCGGGTCTCGCAGACGGAGGAGCAGCGCCTCCCCTGCCCCACACCGTCCCTCCCGGGCTCTGGCTCCCGGTGTTTGCCCCGCACCTTCGCCTGAGGCTGGTCCCACTTAATACACACCAACCTGCTGGACGTTGCCAGTGGGAAACCCAGGCTCCAGGAGACTTGCTGTCTTTCTCAACAATGAGCAGCTGGAATGCTCCTTACACCTGCTCCTCACTGAGGATATTCACTCAATTAAAAAAAAAACCAATCATTGTTCTAAGAATTCCACCTTGCTCCGTTTAATTATTTCCACAATCTTCTTTTAATGAAAAATAAATCAATCTTAAAAGGGAAATACTGTGGAGGGGAGAGAGTGTTGAATGTTCGGGGCTCATTCATTAACTGGATCCTCCGGTTTTCTAGAAGCTGAACATGGTTATGCCTCCATGTTACCATACAATAACAAGGACAGAGATGCCTTAAAACGGAGGAGCAAATCCAAGAAGAATAACAGCAGTAGCAGGTAATTTGGTAAATATTTCCCTTTCTCTTTTAGGTTATACTGTAGATGATACAAACTGCAGAATGGACGTTGCCTGTTGTGATTATAACAGGGTTATAATCATGTAAATGAAGTGGCGATCATGATTCAGTAATGTACACATGGTCTTAAGGCGTTGGAGGAAGCCCTTCTATTTGGGTTGAGGGGACTGAAAAGAAGAGAGAAATGGAAATGTTTTCTATTTCTTTATGAACTTTTTTTAAAACGTAATTTTGCTTTTCTTCCCTTTTGGAGCAAAAATCTGTGGAAACTTCAAGTGAGATTAGCAACAGTGACCATATTTTGCCTTCAGAAGTTGCAGATTCAGGGCAAGTTTTCTATAATTGAAAATACTGGACATTATCCACTTTTTACTTTTCATAGTAAAGATTTTATAGACGTGTTAAAGTATTTGACTTGGCATAGGTGATAGGATTTCATATTTGACATGTAAATTAAATACAGTTATGTGTCTGATAATCTAATTTGTCACTCTATTTGTAACGGCAAAGAGGAACGACTGAGGCTAAAACCTGCCTTTTTGGTGATGCAGGAACATATAATATTAAAATATTAATATGCCACAACCCTTTTATGTTAGCCTTGTAGTTCTTGAAATTTGTAAATTTCACTGGGAAGTAAATACTGGTTAATGGTCAATGAAATCACATACTAAAACCCTGAATGTACTTCTTGGTACATGTTGAGTACTCCACTAATGCTATTGCACCCTTTTTTCCCCCTCTTTGCCCTTAATATATGTTAGCTAGGAAATCTGCTTTTATTAGACTCATTCAATTATACCTTTTATTCCAGTAAATTAAAAACATTGACATTTTCAACACTGATTTAGAATCCTTATCTGTCTCCCATTCTCATGAAAATTCCCTGCGAGTAACTGTATTTGGTTAACCTCTGTGGCATAATACAGACAACTAAAAGCCAGAGGTTTCGCACTTAAACCTTAAACTCCCTTGTCCTTGCTGCCTCTTCTGTCCTTGATTCACCCCATTGTCCTTAGCACTGGAAGAACCACAGGATATGAGTGAACAGCACATATGTGCCGAGCTCTTGAATAGGAAGGCACATGAAGGATGGATCTGTTAATTAGTTACCTGGTAGTTCTTGAAATTTGTAAATTTCCCTCCCACCTTTAACATTATCTGAAGGTGGTAACAAGTAAAACTGTGCATGAGTACTGACAGCCTTTAAGAAGAAGGTTAATGCTGACTTGTATTATGCAATGGTATACAACAATTTATGTGTTGCTTTTTGTTACAGTATTTTTAAAAACTTTTGGAAGAACGTTGAAGCCTTTGGGTTTATTTTTCTGGATAAGTGTAGCTCATTTGTTACTTTTATCCTTGTCCACTCATGATTTGAGAGGAATTGCTCACATTAATAGTCAAGGCTTAATCCTTAGCATTCTATTTTTTTCTAAGTTTCACTCTATTTTTTTCAAAGTTTTCACTCTGTTTTTTTCTAAGCTTAATCCTTAGCACTCTGTTTTTTTCTGAGTTTCGTTTTTTTCTAAGTTTCACGGGAAAGTTGTTGAGGGGATGTTCAGTGGTGAGGAAAAGAAGGGGATGTTGTTGAAGAGAAGTAGCTTGGCCCCAAAGTTGATTAGGAAAGAAAAATAATGATAGTTGAGAATTTCAATTCAGGAAATAGCTTCTTTCTCTTCTCTTTAATATCCAGCTTTATTTCTGGGGAAATGGCTGCAACTCTGGATTTGGGGAAAAACTCTGTTATTTCTGTCAATGGGTTTGGTTTGCTTTCCATGGTTAGAGACCGGAGGCTATCACCGTTGTCCATACTCTTGACTAGTAATGAATTTGTGCAATAACTTAAGTGGTGCAAGGATTTCTGAGAGACCATGATTAAACCTGAAGATGGCACCAAGCAAACATATGAAGCAAGAGCAGGTTGTTTTGTTTAAATGTACTCACTTCCTTTATGACCTGTTCAGAATGACCCTTACCTGAGCAGTGAGACATCTCCCCAGAGAATGCAGTTTGACCCCTTGATTTGAATTAGACTTATATCCAAGGCCATATATGGTCAGGATTTTGAACTGAGGTAAGGGCTATAGAAAGATTACTGCTGGTTTACATAACCATTGGTAACAGTTTATTCTTGTTAATTCAGGTTGAAATGCTGGGCTCTTTGCTTGTAGTGTTTGGGGGGTGTACTTTTCCTTGGACAATAAAAAATAAGATTTAGCTACATATCAAACTTCTTGGGAAATGAAAATGCAGATCTTAAGTTTCTCTAGTTGCTTGTTTAAAGAACAAAAACAAATGAAATTGTGAATATTGATTGTCTTGGAATCATCCAGAGAACTGCAGGGAGATGGAATCTTTTTTTTTTTTCTTTCCTACTGATTTTTGAAATCAGTTACTAAATATTTAGAATTGAAATCCAGAGGTTTTAAAAGTATGTTTTGTTAAATTGGTAAAGCAGGCATTGGCAGTAATGTGAAAGAGGAAGTTCAGCACTTGCCTCCCAGTTCTTTTATGAGACAGTGGCCGTATAGCTGACTTGACAGGGTGAGTCTTTTTTAAACCAAGGACTGGTTTGGCTTAGTTATCTTTTTGTTAGAATATATTTTTAAATGGTGACATTTGACCTTTATCAGTGATTTCAGAGTTATCAAATCTTTTCAGTAATTACATGGAAAATGATTTTGACACAAGGAAGATGATTTTGACACAAAGTATCTGTATATTCTTATAATGCTTTAATTTAAAATATAAATGTTTTCCCATCAACAGAGTTGGCGGGCAGTCTCTTAACTGGTCATTTTTTGAACGGCCTGCTTTTTATTAAAGAAAAATTCAGTTTCACTAAACCAAATGTACTTCAGTAATGCCCTAGCCATTAGGTATAAGTCCGCTTGTAGAAATCACCATATGTTCAGCACTCTTAAGTAATCAGATAAGATCTATAGTTTCCAAAGCTCTGTTCAAAGTTCGGAAGGAGTTATGCTGCTTATGGAATTTGTTTAAAAGATTATCTTGGGGATTCTGAATTTTTTTATATGTATCTTCAAAGAATCCAGAAATTTTGGGTAAGGGTGCCCTGTGTGCTACGATTTTTCTATAATCAGAGACCATGCTCTTTTCAAATATCCACCCTTCTCTCCTCCACCACCTTCCCAGAATGGTCCTTGTCTACAGTTAAACAGGGAAATCTTGACCAGCTTTCATCATACACTTTCATCCATTTAAAAACTCTGTCAGGCTTTGAACTTGTTATTCCCTGTTAAAACCAGAATGCCACGTGCTTTAAAGCCAAACGTTTGCAGTTGCAGGCCAGACTCTTGTTAACTGTGATATCCTGATGGCCATTGCAGGAAGTATACCATCAGAAAAATATAATTGAAGAACACTGAAGGATAACCAAGTGAATCAATTTAAAGCTTTTAAGTCAACCAGTTTTAAGGTTCCCATGTCCTTTATCTAGAAAACAAATATTCTAAAATTGAAACTACTGTCATTATCTTATTATTTGTTTTTCCTCATGAATAAAAATTGGCACCCCAGAAGCCTTGTGGAAGAGAAGTTTAGTGCTGGGTTGGAAATTTCCCATTCAAGACTACCCCGCACACACCCCACCCCCAGTCTCTGGTGTGAATGAACTTGGTGGTGGTGCCTCTTGATGTAAATGAGTGGCTGAGCGTTCACAGAGGTAGTGTTCCTCCATGATTACTGTAAGAATTTATCTCCTAGGCCCAGTAAGGTTCCAGTTATGGCCCCACAGAATTCTCGACCTGAGCCAGGGTGTCATCTCTCCTGAACTGATTAGGGTCCAGAGAATTTCCATAAGTAAAGTCAAGATTCAGCTCCTTTATAATGCTGGGACGTTCCTCAAGTTTATTTATAACTAGTTAGGCATGAGTTGTATGAGAAGGACAATAGCCACATTGACTGATTTCTTATGACTTCTGTGGAAACCTGTCCATAAATCCTTAGACCAGGGTCAGCTATAAACACACTAAGAGTATGATTTCACATACACCTCCACTTTCATCCAAGACTCTCTAATCACTTTTACAGTTGCTACCTCATTGATCCACGCTTGTTCAGTAGACAACTGGCAGTCCTTTTTATTTCCATTTTACAGAGGGGTTAACCGAGGACAGGATGGTAAGGAATTTTATTTCTTTCACAGTACCAGTCGGTGGCAAAGCTGGACTTGAGATTCCACCCGAAGTGCTGCCTTAACTAGCCTATCGTCTTTCTGTTGAGCTGAGTCTTGGAAGCCTCTTCCTGAAATAATTTGGTAGCTCTTCAACAGTAGCATCTTTCAGGAGGTTGTACATGATAAAATAACTTCAGGAAATAGAAAGATTGAGCGAAGAAGGGTTATTTTTATCCATTTTAAACTGTATCCTATAGTCAAACAACTTAGCATACAATTTTGGTGTATGGCACACCTTGAGGCTGCAGGGCAGGGGTGGGGTGCCCCATCTCCACTGCTGCACGCTCGGCCTGAAGAGAGCTTTGCGGTGTTATACGGCCCAAATTCACATAGCAGTGTGCGGCTGTTCTCCTCTTTGTGTAAATAGAACCCTCTTATTTCCTTTCTTAAAATGGACTACTTTTCCACTAGGGAATGCATGCCTCTTAGTTTGTCACTTCTCCTTGAACTCTGTTTTAGATCTTTACATTTATCTAATTCCCCAAAGGGACTAATTTCTTTAGTAGAGCCCTTTCTCTGTCTTCTCTCCTACCAACTTGGGAGAGAAAGCAGTTAAAATAATTGTGTTGGTGTTGGAGTAGTCCTTTAAGACAAGAATAATCTTACTTTTATTGTTCCCTCTTTCAGATCGACTCACAATGAAATGGAGAAGAATAGGTGAGTTGCAGGTTCTGGGGGTGGGATGGGGGGAGTTTTGATGTATTCTTTTTTCATTAAGTTGAGACTTAGTTGTGGCTCTTAACTTCCCACACTTAGCACCTGATACAAGAGTTTACTCAGGGTCCTCTAATCAGCACTGCCCGTACATCACTTAGATAGACCCAAAGACAACACCCCCAGTCCTCAGCCCCCGCAGCCTGCTCTTCCCGAGCAATGTGTTTCTGTGTGACTATTCTAAGGCCAAAGCATTTTAGGTCAGAGGCAGTGTTTCTACAAATAGTGTTTTTTAAAAATTACATGCTACTGAATATAATTGGTAGCGCTGTCTTAAATCATGCACACACAGATATATAGATATAGATATAGATCTATATAGATATAGATACACATACACATACATATGTGTATATGTATATTTACAGTTCACTTGTGAATAAAGATTCTCAAAAGTCAGGCAAATGTATGCATAGCAGAAATTGGAGATGGTGAGGCACTCAGACGAGGCCGGCCACCTGCACCGGGCTCCATCTTGCCACAAGCTGGAGTTTGTCTCTCACCTAGATCCCCTCTTGCTGCTTATTTAAATCTTTATTTTTCAAATGACATAGCCTAGTCACTCTCAACTCTGGTTGCACATTAGAATCACTTGCAAAGCTTTTATTTTAATGTTTTTAAATATTTTTATATGAAATACATTATACACATACACTCATATACTTGGGGGTAAGAGAACAAATTTTTATTTCTACTGATTTATCTTATGTATTTATTTTTTGTTTCTTACGGATGCCTTTTTTTTTTTTTGGCTGCGTTGGGTCTTCACTGCTGCGCTCAGGCTTTCTCTAGTACAGCGAGCGGGGGTTACTCTTCGTTGTGGTGCACGGGCTTCTCATTGTGGTGGCTTCTCTTATTGCAGAGCACGAGCTCTAGGTGTGCGGGCTTCAGTAGTTGTGGCATGTGGGCTCAGTAGTTGTGGCTTGCAGGCTCTAGAGCACAGGCTCAGTAGTTGTGGCACATGGGCTTAGTTGCTCCGCGGCATGTGGAATCTTCCCAGACCAGGGATCGAACCCGCGTACCCTGAATTGGCAGGCGGATTCTTAACTACTGCGCCACCAGGGAAGTCCCTCTGCTGATTTTATAAAATAACTTTTTGTTATAGAACTTTTCAAATATACAAAAGTAAAGTGAATAATGTAATCAATTCCTGTGTATCCATCACCCAGCTTCCACAATTATCAATATTTTTCCAATCTTGTATAGTCAAAACCACCCCTTTCTGTGGAGTGTTTTAAAGCACATTTTCTTCTATCTCTAGTAAAGATTAAAAAAAAAAAAAGACATAACCACTTGCTTTTACCATGCTGAAAAAAAATTAATAATTCTTTGTGAAGCTTTAGGGCAAAAAAACCCCCCAAAACACCAATGCTCAGACCTCATCCCTAGCAATTCTGATTTAATTGGCTTGGGTTGAGAGTCTGCACTAGTATTTTTTTATAAAAACTCCCCAGGTGATTCTCATATGCAGCCAGGGTTCCAAACCATTTAACAAGCCTCATTCTGGTCTCTGAGCTCCCATCAGTTTGAAGTACAGGCTACCCATCCAGATTGAGTGACTTTCTTGGTGGCCTGCATGAAGAAGATGATATGTAATGATGGTTCTGTAAATATATGTGGTTATTTCATGCAAACCCTCTTTGAAGAGGGAGCCTGACTCTGATAGTCAGGATGTGAATGACATGTTTCGTCAGTGAAAGGGCAGACCAGGCCCTGACTAGGAAGGAAAATCTTGGAACAGGGCAAAGATCTAGCATTACTCCACTGTGTATGTGTGTGTGCGTGCGTGCACGCAAGCATGTGTGAGAGAGATGGATGCAAGGTGAGTGTGCCTCGCACATGTGCTTCTCCCCATCCTTCTTCTCCCCTTTCAGTTTCTTTGTGATCGTGACTGACCATGTTTGAAATCAGAGCGTCTTTATGCATTAGGGATTTATGTATCATGAGCTGGAAACTCCAAAGTATCTCTTCTGAAGACAGAAAGGTAGTCTTTCTGTCTTCAGATGTGGCTTCTCTTTCTCATCTTTAGATTCTCTCCCATCTTCCTGCCTCTGGGGTGAACTGGGTAAACTGGGACTATTTCTGCTGAAAAGTCTTCTAGTTCTCCTCCCCCTAGGCATTTTTTTTTTAGGCATTTATTTTTATTATTAAAATTTCATCCCTTCAGGTAAGGGCTCTTAGGCTTACTTACTACAGCTTTGTGCCTTTTACCTCTGCAGGAATACCACAGGATGTCGATTTTATCATTTTTTTAAAATATGTATGTATGTATGTATGTATTTTGGCTGCGCCGGGTCTTAGTTGCAGCATGCGGACCCTTAGTCCCTATCGTTTATTTTAGCAGTTGAAAAATGTTTGTTTTCTGCCTATAGTGTCTTAAGAGCTTGTGCTCAGTACTGGGTACTAAGTAAGTTCATACTGGGGTATTAAATCAGCATGGTCTCTATCCTAGAGAAATGTAGTTTGTCTAACGAGAAAGACACAGAAACAGTCTGCACAGGAGGCTGTGGAGGCAAAGTTCCTAGAAAATTGGATTTGAAGTCATCACTGAGCAAGCTGCTTATAATTCAGATTGCTTGCATGTGACCAGTCTACTTTTGCTTATTGAAAAGTTAGTTATCTAGTTTCCTTATTGTCCTTTTTTTTTTGGAATTTGATCTTCTAAGGTCTTGAGCATTTTTTCTCTAGTCTAGAGCATGTGAGCAGAAGAGAAGGAAGTCAGGACTCAAATTTACTTAATTTAACCAAGCACTGGTTGCTGCAATCCGGGGTGGGGGGAGGGAGGGTTAAAATTGTTGGGCTCTTCTCCCGTATAGTGTAGCTGCTTAAGATTTTAGGGTTTGGTGGTCCGCTGAACAGCTGCATTTGTAGTCCCCTTGGTTTCAGTAGCTGAATCCTATAAAACAGTACCACTTTGCTAAAGGCTAATACACCCTTGCCATTTTTTACCTTAACATCACATTTTTTAAAAAGATGGGCATGGCTCTCAAAAAAACAAAAAAGCAACTGAGGAGAACTTTCAGTAATTGGATTTTTTTTCTCTTTAATATTGCGAAGTTAATTATACCTGTGTTAGTTTTTTCATGCAGAAACCTTTTCTGAGCACGTTAGAGATTCTGGAGAGTTGGTGTGCATCAGGACTCCACTATGAGAATACTGTATTCAACACCACCCATTTAATAATCTTGGCATTGGTGGGAAGATAGAAGAAAAGACTTCTAGAAAGGTGGAGGTGGGAGGTGGTATTGGTGGCAGCAGCAGTATTTTTCATTCAATAGACTAGGCATTCGTGGAGCACCAAAGATGCTGGGTGCTAGGTGCTGGGGATCCTGAGCCCACAGAGGCCAAGCCCCCAGGGTGGAGGGCTCCATTTAGTCTCACTGTAGATATGTCTGTCACTTGGCCTGTGCTTCTCTGCATTGTAAGTAATTTTGTGGGTCTATCCTCCTAAGGAAACACCCTTGGTGAGTGTGTGGTCATTCTTTCTTTTTTTTTTTAAAACTAATCTTGTAGAAAATTTTGAGAAATATAGAAAATCATACTAAAAATTAAATCATCCCTAATTCTAGCAGCCCAAGGAAACCAATGGAACTTTGAAATGTATCTTTCCAATTGTTTTTTGGAAAGTAACTTTAAAAATAGTTTAGTGTAGAAAATTGGAAAGTTCAGAAAAGCACAAAGAAAATAAACATTACATGTAATAGACCTTGCAGCAGTAGCAACCGCTGAGTTCTATATCCACCTAGACTTTTGTGCATACTTTTTAAAAATCAATATGGGATTATATAGTAAATAATTTGCTTCTTTTCAAGCTACGTTATGAACATTTTCCAATACCGTTAAATCTCCTTTTCTTACATTACTTTTAGTGAATGCCCAGTATTACATCACATGGATGTGCCATAACTCATATAACCAATCCCCTATTTTAGGTTCTTCCCAGTATTTTTTTTTAATTTATTTATTTTATTTATTTTTATTTTTGGCTGTGTTGGGTCTGTTGCTGCGCGCGGGCTTTTCTGTAGTTGTGGCGAGCGGCGGCTACCCTTCCTTGCGGCGTGCGGGCTTATCACTGCGGTGGCCTCTCTTGTTGCAGAGCACCAGCTCTAGGCGCGTGGGTTTCAGAAGTTGCAGCACGCGGGCTCAGCAGTTGTGGCTTGCAGCTCTAGAGCGCAGGCTCAGTAGTTGTGGTGCACGGGCTTAGTTGCTCCGCGGCATGTGGGATCTTCCCGGACTAGGGCTCAAACCTGTGTCCCCTGCATTGGCAGGCGGACTGTCAACGACTGCGCCACCAGGGAAGCCCTTTCCCAGTATTTTCCTAATATAAGTGATGCTTGCTTAAACTACCTTATGGGTAATTCTCTGTCCAACATCATAATTCTTTCCTTAGGGTAAATGTATAGTTGTGGAATTCATGGTATCCACATTGTTACGGTTTTTGATGTTGACTGCTGGATTGCCCACCAGGCGGGTTATAGGTCATATTTTCCTTCTGCCTTTACAAGTTTATATTTTACCTTAAGACTTTTATGAATTTAATAAGTAAAAAGCAAACAGAAACACACAATTTGCATTTCTTGTATTACTAGCACAGTTTAATAATTTTCATATCTTTGACAGTTTGTGTATGTGTGAATTGCCTGTTAAATAACCTTTGCCCAATTTTCTACTGAGGAGTTTATATTTTTCTTTATTTTTAAAAGATTCTACTGTATGAAGGATATATATGAAAGAGATTGCCTCTTCATGTATCATATAATTGTCCAGTTTGTCATTTACCTTTACGGAATCAGTCTTCTCTCACTATCTGAAATTGCCGCCTCTGTTGTATACTGAGTTCTTGCTTATGGCTAAGTCTGGTTCTAGACTTGTTCTTCTGTTCCACTGACCCACCTGCTCTTCCTGTGGCAGCGTACACTGTTTTCATCATTGTGGTTTTATGCACTTCAGGATCTGGTAAAGCAAATCTCTATTCTTCCCTCCTCCTCCTTTTTTTTTTTTTTGCGGTACGCAGGCCTCTCACCGATGTGGCCTGTCCCGCTGTGGAGCACAGGCTCCGACGCGCAGGCTTAGCGGCCATGGCTCATGGGCCCAGCCGCTCTGCGGCATGTGGGATCTTCCTGGACCGGGGCACGAACCCGTGTCCCCTGCATCAGCAGGTGGACTCTCAACCACTGCGCCACCAGGGAAGCCCCCTCCTCCTTTTTTTTATTTTACTATGTTCTTAGCTCTTTTCACCAGTTTATTTTTCCTAATGAATTTTGTAGTCAGTCCTTCAATTCTCCGTACCCCAAATTCTTTTGGGGATTTTCAAAATCCAAATTAAATAATGCCAGTATAAATTAACCTTTAAAAGTTCATGTTGACATCTTAGAGCTCTCCATCCAGGATTTGATGTGTGTGTTCATTTATTCAGATCTCTTTTCTGTCTCTAAGTAAAGTTTTTTGATGTTCCCATATAGATCTTGCACATTTCTTGTAAAAGGTATTCCTGGGTTTATTTGTATATATTTTAAAATTGCTATTGGTTTCCCATTGTAATTACTGATTAATTATTGTTGGGATGTGGGAAACCTTTTAGTCTTTGGTTGTTGTTATATGCCCTTTATTGATGATAATTCTGCTCTTTCCTTTCCTTAGCTGGGAACTCCTCTTGTTTGAATGCCTTTCAATAAGCCACTCAGCAAATGGAGGCTGAGTGAACACATATACGCTGCAGCCAGTGGGTCAGGAGTCAGGTGCTTGAATGGGCTCCTTTTCAAAAGAAGGTTCTAGTATCTCCTTTAATTATAGACACTCGTTTTTCTGGAATGGTACATATGCAGGCCTTTCTGGAATTAGGCAGCTGGTCTAGAGAGATTACCTCTGCCAGAGTCTTATGACTCTATGACAAAAGATTTTTTTGTGTGCTCTGTGAGGAGGATTCAGCAGCCTGATCTAAGCTGTTGTTTTCATCTGGTCAAACAGTATTTCAGTGGCATCTGGTCTGTCATGAGAAACCATTCCAGTCAGGTCTCTTCTGGCAAGATATTCTAATTGATTGCAGTTCCCTAGAGTGGTTTCTCTTGGGTCTTGTTTTTCAAATGGCCAAACTCCTTATATCGGAAGGGGTAGGGTCCTGAGTTGTGGTGTGCATTGCACCATTCTTACCGCTTCTGAACGCCCTTGACCACATTCAGATTTCACTCTAGGATGTTGTAATAAATCCACATTGCTTTGTTGCCACATGGGGCTAAGGGCATGGCCTGGTTATTACGAAGGAAGAATATAGGTATTAGTGTGGTCTATGGTGGCGGTGTGGAGGCGCACACTGATTTTTACTACTAGAATCCATCTTTCCTGGACGGTACCTCTTGGAAGAACATGAAGAAGAGACATGCTGGTTATTCAGCCAATTTCCAGTCCCCTACAGGGAACATTGGAGGCACTCCCTGACTTTTTGTCATAGACACTAATAGTCAAAGGGTGAGAAAGAGCTAGCAAGTACTAATTATAATCTATATTTTGTATTTTTTAATTGGGCTCTAGAAAGGAAATATTAAATATATACTTATGTATTTAATACTTTAATAGAGAAGTGACTTTATTACTTTAAAATGTAGCCACCATGAATTGCTGTTTCCACATTGCTTACTGAGTGCCGTGTTCCCATACAGTGAGCATATGACTATCTCTGTATATTTTACAAAGATTACGATCACAGTTACGAGAAATCTTCAAACCTTCCAAGGTTCCGCCTAAGTCGGTAATAATGATGCATTTGGCAATTATTTCTAAAGGGTCCATTTTAGAAAAAGGAGAGTACTTTTCTTCCTCAGAGAGTGACTTGTAGTCTTCCCCTGGATTTTTTGTTTAACCCAGTAAGGCTTTGTTCTCAACCCAAAATCTGGAGAAGGTTATGATCTCTGTGACCTGTAATCACTTTTAGGGAGTAGTTTTTTGACCCATTAAGATTTGTTTCTTCTTAGTCTATACTAAATATCCTTTTTTTTTAAATCACTACACAGCTCATACATACCCATATCTGAAGTTATTTTTATTCAACTTCCAGTTACCCTATAGGATTTACAAAGCTATTTAATGGGCTAAATCTGTGTCCACACAAAGGTAGGAGAGGAAATAGGTATTGTTTATGCAACTCTTTTTTTCTTCTTTGGAAATAATCTTGGGCCCAATTTTAATGAAAACTAGTACTCAGTGAGGTCCAGTGTATCATGTTCGTTAAGTAGGGCTTTCCTCAAAGAGAAGGGACATGAATTACCAAAGAGATCAGATTCTCCTCTTAGGTCAGCATCTGCAGGTGCATTATTATTTCTAGGCTCCAGTGGGTTAACACGAAATAGAAGACTTGGTCATTTCCATTATTTGGTAATGAAAGAAGCAGAACATTTAAATACATAGCAGGTCTGCAGCACGGAAATAAACGAATGAATGAATGTGATCTATTTGGAAAGGAAAAAAAGCTTCTGATAGGCTATGAAAGCTTGAAAACCTTTATGGAGAAGTTAAGTCAAACAAGATGTGGATGAGGGAAAAGAAAGAATATGTTTGGTAGAGGGCAAAGGGGAGCCCATTCTAGAACTTTCAGTAGGAACGGATATTTGTCATGGTCTGAAGGTAGCTCATATAAATAATTCTGCAATAATTTGTTTCCGTGTTTAATCACTCCAGCTAAACTTTAACCTTTAAACTTTTACCTTCAAGGCAGGGACTTGGTCTTACTCAACATCGTATCCCCAGCACCTAGGAAAGTGGCAGTATGTAGTAATCCTTTGAGAAATGCTAGAGGAATAAATGAATGAAAGAGCCAAGCATATATTTCAAGATTTCCACCTGCGAACCTAATTACTTATCTACCCTCTTAACTGGCTGCCATACTGTTTACTGTGCCCCAACCTGATTCTTTTTTGTCATACACTTCACTGTGAAAGTCTGAGGGAGAGAGTTCAGTTACATCTTCAATAAAGAAGAGCAATATCTGATAACAGTGTCTCCCTCACAATACAGACAAAGACAGACAGACACACACCTGATTTCATACCATTCCTGGTCTTGACTGCATCCAAGTCAGGAAGAACTTTAGGGACGACAGAGTAAATTCAGGAGCACTGTCTGCAGGTAGCATAATCTCTACCTGTAATCTTACTTTTTTTGTTGCATCTCTCTCCCAATTTACAAATCTGCTGGCCTGAGAGAGAGAGAGTTATGAATAAAATCAAAGAAGCTTGAGTCTGGGGACTTCCCTGGCGGTCTAGTGGTTAAGTCTTAGTGCTTCCACTGCAGGGGGTGCGGGTTTGATCCCTGGTCGGAGAACTAAGATCCCGCATGCCACGTGGCGTGGCAAAAAAAAAAAAAAAATCTTGAGTCTGGAGGCAGAGGTATAAAGAGCAGCCTTCAGAATTGTCTGAGAGTGCACTGGTGAGCCCCGGTGCCGTCCATCAGTGCCAAAGCTCGGGTTGGGGTGGCGCCTCCAACAGCCCAGAGCCCACTTCACTGATGACCTCCTTCACTTGCATATTAATTTTCCGTACTTCATGGCTGACAAGAGTGAAGGAAAACTAACAACAGAACTCTGAGGTATCCAAATATACTTTAAATCTTTAATATATTTGGAATTTATTTTGATGTTAATCTCCCCACTCCCCTGCCATTTTCTGAATAATCTGGGCTATCTCCAAGGATTTGCAGTGTTAGCTCCGTTATATGCTAAATTTATATCTATTCCTAAAGTCTGTTCCTGGGAATTTTTTCTTCTCTTCCTGTGACTTGTCCATCTTTTCCTGTATTAGTATATTCTGGTTTTAATTACTGCAGCTTTATAATACAATTTATACAATTTTTGGTACCAAACAATCCTCTTCATTCTTCTTTTTCAAAAATTTTGGAGGTCTCTCACACAGTTATGCTTCTAGGTGAGGTTTAGACTAATTTCCCAGCATTAAAAAGATTACGGTTGGGATTTTTTTCTCTTGGTATTATGTTAAATTTGTAGACAAACTTGGGTAGCATTGACATTTTTACTTTGAGGGTTCATATCTAGGAAAGTGCTGGTTTTTTCCATTTATTCAGGTTTTCTTATGTCTCTCTGCAAAGTTTTATAGTTTTCTTCCCAGAGATCCTTCCCAAACTCTTTTTTTTTTTTTTTTTTTTTGCGGTACGCAGGCCTCTCACTGTTGTGGCCTCTCCCGTTGCGGAGCACAGGCTCCGGACGCGCAGGCTCAGCGGCCATGGCTCATGGGCCCAGCTGCTCCGCGGCACGTGGGATCCTCCCGGACCGGGGCACAAACCCGTGTCCCCTGCATCGGCAGGCGGAGTCTCAACCACTGCGCCACCAGGGAAGCCCCCCAAACTCTTTTAAGTTTGTTCTTAGACGTGCTCTCCTTTCTTCTTGCTATTGTACGTGAGATATTTTAGGTTCTCTGGGTATGGATAATACATCCAGAGATGTGCTTGGATTTCCAAGGTCAATACATATTTGCCCCAATTTTTATTTTCTTTTGGCCATCACAGTAGAGAGATGTAGGCAGAGATCTCGGTGTGCTTCAGATGCTTCCCCCTCAACCTTGGAGTCCCTTCTAGCCCTGCCTCTACATGATGGGGGTGGCTCCAAAGGAGTCTTTCCTTTAGCCTGGGTTAGCATTATAAAGTCCTTGCTGATTTTTAAACGTAAAAAAATAATACCTTTAGCATAAGCAAGATCTTTATTTCCATAGAAAATGGGTTAGATTTTCCATTAAATCTTTTAATGACAAAAGATGTCAGTTTTCTTTAAGTGAGAGTTTAGTGAATTTGGATTTTACCAGATAGCCTCTATTTACCCTGTGAGATACTCTTGAGTTCCCTATTGATTTCGAAAGGAATATGATAGGGTTATAATTATCTGTGTTTGCTCCCAGCAATTATCCTTCCTCAAAGGAAGCTAGAGTTGAAAGAATGACTGCTGCCACATACAGAGCACTTCATGTCAGACCCTGGTCAGGGGCTTCCATACCCTATCTCAGTTAATGCTCAATGACAGCCCTGGCAGGAGGCATTGTCATCGTCCCTCTACTGCCAAGGAAACGGATGCTACATGGAGTTAAGTAATTTGCTCAAGGCTACACAGGAAATAAGTGGCAAGGCCAGGACCCCAAACCTTTACCCTTAATCACTACACTAATATTTGGTTGTATAGTGACTGACAGATTCAGAATATAAAAATAATTAAAAACAAAAATAAATAAAATTTGAGATACTAAAAAGAAAAAACAATAAAAAGCTTACTGAAGAGAAGCTCTAGTTTGTATCTAGTTTAATTATCATAGGCCGCACTTGATTCTGAGCGTCACTCACTGTAGCTCAAAGATTGGTTTCTGTGTGCTACTGGAGACCAAAGGTATATCAGCGCATGCAGAGTAAGCAGAGTGATATTTCTGAAGAATCAGCAGGTGAGGTTTGTCAAAGTCCATTGGATCAGTGTGAAGAGACGAGGCAGTTGGGGCAGGAGGGAGCCAGGACTTGACTACCCTTCTCTGCTGCCAGTGGGGAGCTGGGAGGCAGCTCTTGACAACAGGGAGAGCTCTGTCTGAATATGTGATGAGAGGGGCTCCAAGTAGGGGTCAGATGTGGGTACCAGGTGGCTTCCTGTTGAGGAAATGTAGCAAAACCCCCTGCTAGTTCCTGAAAGAGGGGTTAGGCCTGGTTCACAGTGGGACAGCAGGCTCCTTCTAGAAGGCCAGAGCCCTGGGCACGGGCGTGGTCGGGACTGAGGACAGAGAGCTGAGACAGGAGCTTGTTCTACTTGTTTGGGACCTGGGCACTCCATGGGTGCTCACGGCTGGCTGAAGGATTCCGGATCCCGGCGTGGGGTAGAGGGGGGCAGGGTGTGTCTCAGGCTTGAGGCCCCTCAGTGGGAGCTGCTACAGAGGGGTCTGTTTGCTTTTTTGTCTGGTTCAGGAATTGAATTTCACTATCATATCATGGAACTGAGCCTGCTTCACATACCTCATCCCTCCCCTGGGGGTGGCCCAGGCACCAGCCCGGGGATGTGCTGCAGGTAGGCGGCAGGTGGGCAGGGCAGGCATCAGGCTGGAGCGGTGAGGCAGGCACTGCGAAAGATACAAGTTGGCTTTGACTCTCTACGAGAATCCAGAAAGCACTGTGCTCCTATTTCCATAAAACTAGGTCAGAAAACACTGAATGAACATGTTTTAGCCTAAACTTGAAGTAGTCAAATGGCTTATTTCAAGTTTCACAACTGGGAGTGTTCTTTGGAAACCCACATTTGGGTAGTGAATATTGTACTTTCTGGGCTAGACTCCCTGAGTAACTAGGAATGACGACGCATGGAAAGATGACTTTATTATTTTTATCAGTAGACAAACTTCCTTAAAAATTTACATACTCATATCTGTAGATAAACCCACATCATAAAAGGACTAATATGACACTGTTCTGAATCATGTAGTCTTTGCGATGAGCAGGCTGAAAAATGTCTAAATCTAATTTTATTTTTGAACTTGTTTTAAAACTTGACAGTCTGTAAACTTTGTAGTGAGAATAACTATATGTGACTAATCATACATTCTCATGGTGTTTCTAATAACATGATCTATTTTCATGGCTCTTTGTGAAGAATATTATCCAAGGTGAACAAGTACCTTTTATACACAAATTCTGTTTTTGTTTTTTTCTCCTCATGTAGTAGTTGGAGGAGCAAACCTCTAATGTGGCTCTTTGCTGGTGGCCATTCCATGTGGGCAGGTTTTCAGAGCAAGCGGAAGTCTTGTAAAATAGTAAGCCTCTTGTACCGCTACCTCTTTCTAGCTCAGGAGTGAATGCTGGACTTCTCTAGCTTGCCAGGGCTTAGGGGACCTTGGAGAGTCTAGGACAACCTCAAGAGCCAGAAGAGGAAGGAGGCTCAGAAGCAGGTGAGGTGAGAGCTCAGAACCACTTGTTGGATCTGCCTTGGGGGAACCTCCTGAAGTCTTGATGTGAAGGGTGTGAATTGACTGCCTTGGTCAATATCAGGTATACTGGCCTGTATTTGAGCTTTCTGAAGCAGTTTTCTTCTTTCGATCCCAACCTTTGTTAATACGGTGAAATTTTTAAGAGGGAAAAAGGGGCAAACTGAGCTTTCCAGTTGTCTTCCAGTTCAGCTGGAGGATAGCCTCTCAGGCTCCCAGGACCTCTTCTCCAGGTTGCCGTGGGGACGGGCAGTGGACATGTACCTAAAACCCCAGGACCCTGAGCACTACTGAAGGTGCAGAGACATAGCAGAGATGGACTCTGCCCCGAGAAGCTTGAAGTCTAGTGGAATAGACGACACCAACCACGCGGCAAGCGTGCATTAAGCCGATGGGAGGGGAAGGCACCAAGGCAACCCAGCAATGGTTAAGTTGCGGCCCCATCTTTCTAAGGAGTTGGCAATGAAAGGTTAAGTCACAAATACCAAAAAAGGCAGGCAGAACAGTGAATTTCCCAATGAATAGGATAAACTAGTACGTACTCAGAAAATGGAGGAAGCACTGTGGACTGGAATGGCCTGTGAAGACTTGAAGGAGGTGGTGGGCTGAAGCAAAAACTCTGAATCTTGGCTGTTTCTCACATTCACAGAATCTGCTAGCCTCTAGGATAAAGCCTAAACCAAGGTTTCAGTGAAGTATTAATTTCCAAAATTTTAGGGACTCTTGTGCTTCTGCCACATTCTGCCACACTGCAAGACCTGTTGGTGGTTCTCTCCAGCTGTCAGCATGCTTGTTAGTATAGCAATACCACTGATGGGCATTTTCCTTGTTTCTAAAAAATGCATCTAACTTTTTGAATGGTTGAAGAACGAAAAAGTGTAACAAATTATTCAGTAAAAACTCCCCCCCTTTCCTTGTCCCTGTTCGACTAGCCCCTGACTCCTTTCTGCCCAGCCACTGTTACTAGTTTCTTATGTATCATTCCAAGCTTTCTTTATGTTATACAAGAAAACATGCCTTTAGATAATTATTTTTCCTCCACTTTTACCCAAAGATGTAGCATGTTATATGCACAGTTTGGTATCTGGCTTTTCTTTACTTAACAGTATATCTGAACGTTCTTTCCTCATAGTACATAGAGTACATTTTCATTCTCTTTCATAGCTGCATAGTACTCCACTGTATGGATATACCATACTTTATTTGATCAGTTCCCTATTGATGATGAGTTGGGTTGTTTTAATCTTTGCTATTACAAATAAAGTTGTAATGAATAACCATATACATTTGTCATTCACATGGGTAAATATTATATACAGCAAGATATAGTTGTAGTGATTTAGTGGTCCTGGAAGGGGAAAGAACAGTATGGATTCAAAGGATTCTCTCACTGGCATGTCATTACTTTCTGAACTTGGATGTTCTGTAGGTCACATCATAACCCAGAAACCTGGAGATAACCTGATTCATGTGCTTAAAAAATAGTAGATATGAGTCTCTACCCCTTCATACATATTATAGACTTAACTTTAGAAAACCATGGATTTTGCTTTTCCTTGGTTTTTACCAGAGTTGTATAATTTCAAAAGATGTCCACTTGGCTGGAAGTCACTGGTGGCATTTGCCATCACTGGACTGGGCGACTTCATACTCTGTTTGAGCTTGTTCTCCCGGGTGACATCCGGCTGGCTTTGAAAGTCTCCAATGCTACTATGATCTTGTTTTTGTAGACGGGCCCACCTTCGCTTATGCCTGGAAAAGTTGAAGGGGCTGGTGCCACTTGGTCCAGAATCAAATCGACACACTACACTGAGTTTATTAACAAAAGCCAAATTGCACATAAAGGTAAGTGCATCCTGGGATGCCTTTTTGTCTTTACCTGCCCAGGGAGGGTTTGTTTGTTGTTATGAGGGACAGCAGATGTCTGTCTCCAGGACAGTTCTCTCCTCTGAACTCCTCGAACTCCAACCAAGTCAATGTCTTGGATGACTCACAGACTCAACATGTCCAGAACCCAGCTGAGTAGTTCTCACCCCTGTGCGCCAGAAGTTAAATTGTCTATCCAACTGTCCATCTCATGTACAGGCCAGAAAGTCAGGGTCATCCTTGCTGCTGATGATCATCTTGCTCCTTAGCCACGTGTCTCCAAGACTTACATATGTCACAGCCTGCTGTATTTCCACAAAGTCCATCATGTACTGTAGTAAACTCCTCAGAGGCCTCTTCCAAGCTAATCTCCAGGCTTCCCAAGAGCAATCCTGCCGGAGCTCAAATCAACATGTCACCACATTTAAAAGTCTTCCGTGGGGCTTCCCTGGTGGCGCAGTGGTTGAGAGTCCGCCTGCCGATGCAGGGGACACGGGTTCGTGCCCCGGTCCGGGAAGATCCCACATGCTGTGGAGCGGCTGGGCCCATGAGCCATGGCCGCTGAGCCTGTGCGTCCGGAGCCTGTGCTCTGCAACAGGAGAGGCCACAACAGTGAGAGGCCATGTACCGCAAAAAAAAAAAAAAAAAAAAAAAAAAAGTCTTCCATGGCTCAGGACACACTGTATGACCAGGCCTGCCCGACCCGGCCGTCCCCTGCCTTTGCAGCAGCAGCTTGTGCCAGAGGCTCCCCTCTCTGCCTCAGCCCTTCTTTCAGTCCCTTGCACTTGTCAGGCTCTCTCACCATAGGGCCTTTGTACATGCTATTCCCTCTGCTTGGTACTCTTTCCCCTCCCTTTTTCACCTAGTTAACTTCTTGTCATCCTTCAGACCTCAGCACAGGTATCACCGTGCAGGGAAACCTTCCCTGACTAGGTCACCTCCTTCCTGTGACAGATGGTCCTTATTATTACTGGATCTCTCTCTCTTAGCACTTATCACAGTTGACACCTGACCATGGCTTGTGTGGCTATTTGGTTGTCTCTGTCCATGCTGTTAGAGTATGGACAAGGGAGGGGACCAGATCTTTGTGTTCACCTTGTATTTCTAGCACCTCCCGGAGGGTCTGAAACAGAGTCAGCACTCAGTATATGGCTGGAATAGCAAAGGGTAACTCCTGAGAGCCACAGCCAAAATCACTGTTTAGCATGTTCTTATAGTCAGAGTCATAGCTGGACACGTGTTACTTGAATTATGGTTGATAGCCTTGCGTACATGGCAGTTGTAGGAGGGAAAAGAACCTCTGTTTAGAGCAAAACAACCACAGTTACACAATCTTCAGAATTATCTGAAGAATTATCTGAGAAGCTAGAGAACAGATTTGTAAAATCAAAATGATCTATGGAAATGTGTTTTCTAAGCTCTTATTTGGACAATTTAGAATCAGGACTTCAAAAGGCAATATTATTCCTGCCAACAGACAGAAGTTAAATGAGGTTTGGCATGACGCAAAAAAAAAAGCGCCTATGTAATTGGGACACGTACTTGAATAAACATACTTCTAAAGGAAAGTCTGTTTCTTAAGCGCCCGTCACACGCAGTGCTCTAGCTCAGGGAGTAGGTGTTTGGGGCGTCACAACAGACAAGGGAGAACAGGTTGGGTGATCCTGCCACAGTCTTTCCACTATCACAGTTGAGGGGTGCTGGACGCTAGAGTGTTAGCTCACCCCGGAAGCCATGCGACAGTGCAGGTTCCAAAGTGTTGTCGATGCTGAAAAAGTTAGATGTAGACAGGAGTCACCGGCCAGGCAGCTTCCTGTCCCTGCGAGAAGCTTGACAAGGGACACAGCAAATGGCTTCTGAGGAAAACTGCCGTATTTCCCCACAAGGCAGGGAGGTGCAGGGTCATTACCAATTTTGAAATCTGCCTGTGCCCTTCAACAACTACCCCTTTTGACCTGCAGAAACTTGAAGACTGTGACAGAAAAGCCATTCACCAAATAGACCAGCTTCAGCGAGAGCAGCGACACCTGAAGAGGCAGCTGGAGCAGCTGGGCATCGAGAGGATACGGACGGACAGCACCGGCTCCACGGTCTCCTCGGAGCGCTCCGACTCTGACAGGGGTGAGCCCCCCCGAGCCCGCATCCTCAGGCCCCTCCCCAGCCCCCTGCCGCCTGCCAGAGGCGGAGCCGAGGGGAAGCCGAGAACCCCCGTGACTTGGAGAAGTCGAGGGGCGTGGCCTGCGGGGACAGGCGTCCTCTCCTGCAGCGGTTAGGCACCGCGGCCAAGGAGGGGCCCTGCCGAGTCGCTTGGCCCTTCCGAAGCAGGCCTTCACCACGCTCTGTCTCGTCCTTCCCACAGAAGAGATCGACGTGGACGTCGAAAGCACAGACGATCTCACGGGCGACCTGGACTGGAGCAGCAGCAGCGTGAGCGACTTGGACGAGCGGGGAAGCATGCAGAGCCTGGGCAGTGATGAGGGCTACTCCAGCTCCAGCATCAAGAGGAGAAAGCTCCAGGACGGCCACAAGACGCGTCTTGGGCTCTAGGAGAGCGTGGTCGCTTCGGCTGCCGCCCGGATGGTCCCGCCCGTCGGCTTCGATTAGGTAGCGTATCGGACCTGCCCACAATTCCCTCGCACGTCAGCTTCCGTGTTCCACCGTCACCAAAAGCAGCTGTGCAAAAGTTGTCAAGGAAGTGCTTAGGAGTGTGGGTTTCTTTTTTTTTTCTTTCTTTTTCTTTTATCCACGATCCCCATCTTGAATGGGGTTGAGCGGGCCCCCGCGCCTGCTGGCGTAGGGTAGGCACACGCTGAGCCAGTCAGTGCAGCCTGGACACCTGAGGGCGTCACCGACCCGTTACTGCTCAGTCTGGGGTGGCCGAATGCCACTCGTCCCCAGGATTGTGGGTTTCTGACTGCATCCTCTAGCTTCTCTCTTTCTCTCCATAAAAATTCGTCTCTGACAGACTGTACATTCCAATCACTTTGAAGCACCCAAGAATTCTTAGACGGGATAAGCACTTACTCACATCTCGGCAATTTCCCCCTCTTATTTACTGTCCCCGTGTAGTCTACCAGACCTTCCCTGAAGTTTTCTGGCTTCCTCTGTGACTTGCCTAGCGGAAATGTCCGAATGTGTCTTGTGCTTAGGAAACTGAAGGAAACAAAACTTTTAAAGTTGAGATCCTGATCTCAGAACTCCAAAGTAAGCTTTGAAAGTGGGATTTAAGAGCGCTTAACCATGGCCCTCACCGCCTGTGAGCAGGCAGGAATACCTCCAGAAAACACACCCTTCACACACGTCCCGCGCCAACGCCCCCGACCCGCGTGTGGATGGCCGCAGTATTTCTCACTCTCAAACGGACCCCTTGCGAGCACGTCTTTGGGGTAGCACAGCTTATAAAAGTTTCAGCATCGTTTGTTCTCACGAACAGAACGGTACAGTCTATTTTTGTGCGCTGTCCTTGGGACCATGCTGTGTCCTGCTCTCCCAAGGCACATTTCCCCTCCAAGTCGGTTATGCTCCTTGTCTCTGGAACATTTTTTTTTCCTACCTCAGAGATAAATGAGATCTCCATTTCCCACTTAACACAAACTGATTATGCCTCTTTTGTTTTGTTTTTGGTTTTTTTCCCCAAATAAGTGACATTTGGTCCAATTCTAATCTATTTTGCTGTTTAACTTGCAGCAATAACTGAGCTTTGGCACTAGCTGAGCTAGTGTCCATCATCAGTGCAAGGAGAAGTCTACATTTCTACTCTCTGTTGCAGGTGAACGGGAGGGGATGGTACAGTGTTACTACAATCCTCTCCTTATTGATTATTTTTGGACACACCCAGAAACTTCTTTATGGAGGCTTTTGGGTTAATAGTTTAAAAGGCTGATTTTTCTTTTTGGTTATGATTTCTCCCTTAAGTGGTCTCCCACTTTGTAGCATTTTTATTTAAGCTAAAACAGAGCACATGTATATGTACATAAGACACATTAAATCTATAAATACTATTTATTCATTTTATATAAACTAATGTAATGGAAAATAAATTCTTATGACTGTGCTTTTATAGATGTTCTAGAAACTTTGTATGTAGGTATCTACAGAATTGGTTCATTTCCCCTTAATACTTTTGCATTCATAGTTTTGAGGTCTCGATGCTTTCAGCCTCTGGTGAATCTTTTTCATTGAATTCAAACCATTTGTAAAACCTGTGACGCTGAAACAGAGCGTGTGTCACAAAGTGATGAGAACATTCCTAAATCCACAGCCGCACTGCAACTTAAGGGCTCCCTGGCTGAACCAGTAGCGGCGGCGCCTGTGCCCCCCGCTGGCCTGTGGTCTCCCCGGCCCCAGACTCACCTCCTCAGCGCCTCTTCCTTGCCCACGACTAAAAGCTCAAACGCACTCCTCACGGAAGCTCATTCTGGACGTGAAGAACAGTCGAAACAAAGATTACTTTTGTGTTTATTTTTTCTTTTTATTGATTTCTTAATGTATTAAACTTTTTTAATTGGAAGTAGTGATTCCTAAATGATTCCAAAGTCATCTGTAATTCTTCTGTTTTTGTTTTGTTCTGTTTTTCTCTCCATTTCAGGTTTGGGTGGGGGGAGGGGCAGGTGACACAAAGGATTTTTTTTTATTATTGTTGGAATCTTTTCCAATTACCAGCTGAAGATTTGCACTGAAATACAACTTGTATGCCTTTTGCATTTTTAAAGCCTGCTTCCTGAATTTAAGCAGAGTGATAGTGTTCAAAGAGCCAGCTCAGCCTGTAACATGTTTGAAAAAGATATACCTGCACTTTGAGGTCCCTTTCGAATGCCATTCGCTAGACCTCGCAAGCATTTTAATTGCTACATTCAAGCGCCTCACAAGTCCACGATGCTAGATCCTGTACGGCATCGAAAACTCAAGACTTTGGCAAAAGCTTGTGGGCTTGCATTGGGGGAGGGAAGGGAACAAAACTTGTGTATTTGTTTGTTTAATTTAGAAATAAGGCATCTGAGAGATGCCATTATTTTCTGTGTTTTAATTGTTGTGCCTTTGAGTTAAACTGCATTTTTGTCTTTTGGTTGAAATATGAAATGTACTGTCCCAATATAAAATAGTAATTATTTGACCTTTGCACTGTTTGTCTGGTCCTTTTCAATTTGATAGCATATAAATGTGGAACTTAATAGATCTCTATATTTTTAATGCGCTTGTGATAAACTGACACCAGGGTTAGACACGACTTTCAAATCTTGAGGTAGACCGAATGCTAGACAGGCCTCTCTCTAACCAAAACTGTAACCTTCAGGACCAGCAAACTCAGCCCCAGGCAGCTAATCCCCTTCCCTACGTGGCTGACCAGCCGCCCTGATGCGCCAATCTGTCGTGTCATTCACTGATCCACCAGCATAACTGTTAAGAGCTATACAGCCTTTTTGGTTCTGTTTTGTTGTTGTTGTTGTTGTTGTTGTTTTGTTTTTTTAAGCAAAACGAAAAACCTTTCTATTAGGGTTGTTGGGGGGAGGGGACGGGCAAAGATATAAGCCCCAGCCTTTAAGACTTTGACTATTGTACGTAAATACAGATGTGTGTATATATAGGCACATGCATATTTTTATGTGAAAACTGGTTTTAAGAAACTAAAATCAAGTCTACACTCTTATTGATACCATTGCAATGCAAATGGGAAAGTAAAGAGTATGTAGTGCAGTTTAATTTCATGCAGTGAGAAAATATATGTGTGCTTCTGTTAACATCCCAGAAAACCTAGCTTTCCATACCTGTTGGCTTAGAATGGCGGGCAGGCACCCAGGGTATATTTGTTTTCTTTCACTAAGCAGAGATCTGGGATTCAAGGTGCTGATAGCGACCGTGGCTCCTTTCTCTAGTCACAGATCTAATGCTAGTGATTCAGTGTCACCTTTTTGAGCAGGACCTACATTTTTCTTCCTGTCAACCCAAAACGAAAATAATTTTAGTGTCGATTCAGAATTGAGTACTAAGAAGGCCCTGACCCTGCAATCGGCCGCTTGAGTGGTTTATTTTTGAAGGTGGGCATTCTCCTTTAACCTCTACTTTTTTCAAAAGAAACAAAGGGCCCTTACCTGGGTTTCCTAGGAGCCTCTCTTCTCAGTCCCTGAAGTGGCCAAAAGCAAATCCTGGGGTGTGTAAACTAGGTAAGATTGTGATGCTCAAAATAACTAACAATATCTTGGGGCTTGATAATGGATTTTGTGGGCTTGCTTCTTGCCTCTCCCCCATCCGTTAAAGAAAAAACTTATTTTTGAAAAGTATACACATACACATGATTCAGGTTTTTATATCATACTGTATTGGCAAAGATACCACTTTCATTGTGCTTTATTCCCCCGAATCTCACTCCTTTCTTTCTTCTTGTTTCCCCAAGTTTCTTTGTCTTTCCCCTTTATCGGACCTGTGTGTTGAACACCAGAAAGTCAAAGGCTGCAAGGCGATTTCCTACAAGTCAATCTATTATTTTTCTATGTTTAACTCTTGGATGCAGTATGTTTAGGTTGCTGGCTACTCCTGATTTTTAAAATCCTTCCTGGCAGAAGACGACCCAAAGACCCCTTTAGGTGAGGTGGATTTTCTCGTTCTACACTATCAGGTCTCTGTAGACTGTGGGATGTTTTGTTTTCAAAAATACCTGGGGATGAGGCCGGGGCTGGGGGGGTACGATATGTGATTTATCCTGATTTTTTCATTAATATTTATTACATGGATGATTTTCTTACCCTGTGCTCTTCTGAAAGAAGAAATAACTGCCTGGCACCGTTAGAGCCAGCTGTTGAATGGCTGAAGAAGTTGAGTATCTTTGTCTTCTCGCAAAATCGTAAAATGAGAATTAGTAAAGCACTAGATTCAAAGATTTACCCAGATTTTAAATTTTGATTTCTTATTCTGTCTGGGGGGTGTGGAGGATTGAGAGGGCTTTCTTCATTTTAGCTTTTACCAGAGAACCAAGCTTGCCTTGACCCCTTGTCCTTAGAATTGGTGCTCTGGGAATGTTGCTGTGAACCGTCAGCGTTGGGGGCCATCTTCCTAACGGTGAACACAGCCTAAACAGGGAGCAGCAGATGAGAGTATGAAATTCTGTTTCCAGATGTTTATTTCTTTATGTAAATACGATGCCAATGTAAATCCTGTGTCAAGACATAGAGAATGGTGCTTTTTACTACAGTTAGTACGTGCATTTTGAGAACTACTCATGTTTCAGAGAATCTTTGCTGTGTATATGTAAACTTCTGTATTGTTCAACTGTTAACAAATAATAAATTATTTCATTATTAAAGATATTTTGGTCTTCTGGATGTTTTGTATCCCAGTTTAGCCTTCCATGGTTTTTACTTACAGAGCTGAGTTCATCAGGTTTCTTTTTCCTTTTGATTTCATGGAAAATTTGCTGGCCAAAAGTTTTCAGCCCTTGGATTCTGTGATGGGAGCTTTGATTGTGTGGCTCTGGTTGAAGCGCTTCCCAGCTGCTCTCCTCCCGTTTCTCCTGCTCATGCGCTCGCTCTGTTAACATCCCAGATAACCTAGCTTTCCATAGGCTTCCCTGCGACCCGTCTGACCGTGCAGGCTGCGTTCGGGGCTGCACAGCAAACGAGACTGCCCCGTCTTTCCGGCAGCCTGTGGTCTGGTGGGAAAGAGGGAGATGCATTCACAGTTTGATGCAATATAGTCGGTGGTGGCATAAAGTCGTACAGGGACGGGCTGTGAGAAATCACAGAGGTGGTGGCATTCGAGTTGGGCCCTGGAGAAAGTGTGGGTGTTGGATGGAAAGAAGCCTTGCAGGGAAAGAGAACAGCCAGTGCAACGAGGCAGGTGATGGGGAAGGGAGAGCTCCTGGGACTGGGACGTGGCTGGGAGCCCGTGGTGTGTGATGGGCGGTGTGGAGACACCACACAGGGAAGGACCTCCTGTGTTGCACAAGTTACTGAGAGGAGAAAAGTCACCTGATTTCGGAGATTCGTTTTTTTACATATTAACCCCTTGGTTAATTCACATTTAGTCATTCATTTGACAAACAGGGATTGAGTGCCTAGTCTCTCTATCTTAGCGCTGAAGACAAACCAATGAACAAAACACACAAAACCCTGCCCTCTAGTGCAACCGACTGGCGTTCAAGTCCTCGGCCAGGCAAATTTTCTGAGCCAAGAACATCATCCTGAAGCACGTTCCCTCAGCCGAGCGCTCGTTCCGAGTTAAGGGGAAGGAAAGAGGTGTCTTTCTCTTTCTTGACCGGTGACTTCTTATCGTAAATACCACCAAAAATTTTTGAAGGGTTTTTATGATGCCCTAGACGTAAACTGTGATGGCCTGGGGGTCTTATGAAAAAAAGGATCCTTCTGGTATTTCTGCTTGGGGTAAGTAGCCCAGCTCTTCTGCTTTCTCCAAAAAGGAGGGACACATCTGGACCCTCCTAGGACATGTGATTCTAGAACCCATCTCTGTGGTCAGGCTCCAATTTGAACCCACCAAAGACTACATTGCCAGCAACATGGAAGAAAGCCACGTTCTGCCCCAGCCTCAGGATCCCCATTTACTGTGGCCGAGGAGAGGAGACTCTGAACCACAGGTAACTACGAAGACAGCGCTCACGTAAAGTCAGCCTCCCCTACAAGATGACAAATCTTATTTCCAAGGTTTCCTGACTTTGTTGGTTCATGGTAGCCTGATGCAAAGTGCCCTTTGTAATGCTGTTTGGACCCATGTCTTAATCACGGTCAACTCGCTCTGCTCCGTGCCCTGGGGAACTCTCACGGCTCTGGGGTTGAGGCCCTCGTCGTGCCCATGTCACAGGGGAGGAAGCAGAGAGAGAGCTGAGGCATCTTGCCTCAAGTCCACGGAGCCGGTGAGCTCTGACTCCAGAGCCCAACACTCCCTTGCCTCCATTTTTGCAAATTGCAACTGTGTCCGATTCTAATCTATTTTCCACGCAGAGCACCTTTTTTTTTTTAAGGCTTCAAATGCAGCTACCTATTTTCCACGGAGGGGTCCTCGGTTCCTGTTAGTGGGGCAGAAACGCGGAAGGCACAAGACAATTGTGGACTGTCATTGCTAAGTCATTTCCCTCCCACCTCCCACCCACCGCCGGATGCCCACTCCCCTCTGAGTCTGCCCTGACCCAGCCATTCCTGACCCTGACGCACCCCTGTGGCAGCAACCCAGGCTGCTCCTGGGGGAGCACGACCTGTAGAGGAGTTGAAGGCGATCTTCCACTACAATGTTTTTTGGGCTGAAGACCCCGTGACATCACTCTATTGATTCAACAAGTATTTATTAAATACAGCTCCTACTTAGCCTCCAAGTCCCTGTCATCGAGTGCCCCTTTGTCCACCGCTGAGGTGTCACTGTGACCTAGACAAGGAGGGACACACCGAGGCTCCCTGCCCAGAGACTCTGGAATAGCAGCCCCTGTTCCCATTGCCCACTAGGTCTTCCTTCCCATCAGTTTGGGACACTCAGCTTCCAGGGGTCAAGGGCCCCATGGGAAGCAGGGCTTGGCACTGGCCGGGTGTCAAATCAGCTCTGCTCCCCCTCTGTCCCATGTGGGACTCCTGGGGCATCCATGTGGAACCCAGATAAGGTGGATGGGGCTGCTGATTAGGAGTGAATAGGTTGCCCAGAGGCAAAGGAAGCTGCAGGTTGGGAGAGAGAGGGGGAGCCCCTTTCAGGCAGACAGGAGGGCGGGCTCCGCCCGGCTGGAGCTTCTGGGAGCCTCCCTCCTTGTGAGTGAAGGCAGTGTCTCTGGTGAAGACAGGCTCTGGATTTAGTGGGCAGCTGAGGCAAGAGCCAGCACAGGAGCAAAGGGTATGGCCCCAGAGTCACGACAGAGCTGGCAGCCGAGGGTCTCGGGGGCTGGAGAGGTTCACTGAGGCTCTGGGGGAGGAGGGGGCGCCTTTTATAGGATGCCCTTGGCCTCACCCGGGGGCAGAGATGAACGAGGACAGTCAAGGTAGGGAGCTCTGTGTCGGGGATCTGTCTACCTTCAGGGAAACCGTGACCCGGGAGAGAAGACACCTGGAGGGCCGAGGGGACAGAGAAAAGCAAGAAACACACCGGCCCAGCCAACCCTGTTGGCCACCCAGATGCCAGGCTGGGTCACACCTGGAAGCAGTCCCCAGCCCTGCACAGGGACCAGTGGGATAAGAGACCCAACATCCATCTGCTGGAAAGTTCATTTAGTTACAGGCAGAGCATCTGACCGACTCCTGCCCGGCCTTGCTGATATTCACATCGCACGGAAGGTAGGAGATGATGTTTTCATGAAGCGCTGGAGCTAATTCTGATCAACAAAGACGAGTGGGCTGGCCAAGTGGAGGAAGGAGAGATCCTTAGGGGGAGCACTGTGTCCCTAGGGTGAAGGTCAAGCACACACACTCTGGTGGGATGGATCCGCAGGCCAAAGCCAACTCCAGCCTTTCCTCTCTGGGTTACCTGGGGCAAGTGTCGTGGGCTGTATTTACTTCCTGGGTCTCTTTGGGAGAATTAAAGGAGATGAAGCATGGAAAGCCCAGTGCCTGAGGGTCAGGAAGCATTTAATGCCTATGAGCAATTATGGTTATTTCACTAGCAAGGAGAGAAGCTGGAGGAGTGCTGGGAACGTAACTTAGATTTTTAGGAAACAAAATTCTGACTTCATGAAGAAATCAGCCTGGAAGGGAAAATTACATGAGAGGGTAGGGAAGTGTTCAAGTATGTCATTCTGACTGTGCTATTTAGACAACACATTGTGGGCAGGAAGTGGTTAAACTGAAAGGAGGAGCAGAGAAAGGATGACTCAGGGACTGAAGGTGACAGCGTGGAGGAGGGGCCGTTTTCCAGGTGGTCCCTCGCCTTGCTGCTACTCAGAAGGGCAAAGCTAGCCCTAAGCCCCTCAGCCCTGCAGGGTAGCTCTCAAAGAGAAAGCAGGCAGTGCAGGGGTGGCTCTGAGAGAGGGACTTGCTAAAATGCCTGCATCTTCAAGGAACTCATCAAAAGAGTACAGGATGGGCTTCCCTGGTGGCGCAGTGGTTGAGAGTCCGCCTGTCGACGCAGGGGACACGGGTTCGTGCCCCGGTCCGGGAGGATCCCACATGCCGCGGAGCGCCTGGGCCCGTGAGCCATGGCTGCTGAGCCTGCGCATCCGGAGCCTGTGCTCTGCAACAGGAGAGGCCGCAACAGTGAGAGGCCCGTGTACCGCAAAAAAAAAAAGAGCACTGCCTGTGTATAATGAAAAACGTTCCAGTCTTTTCTTTTGCAAGCAGGGAGAAGTGAGGTTGACTAAGCAAGGGTGAGGTTATGAGGGTCAAGAGTGAGGAGAGGGAAGGTGGGTGTGTTTTCCTCTAAGTAGCGGAAATAAACTTGCCAAAGTATAGAAGGGAGCTGCCTCAGGGCAGAAGGTAACCCGCACCTTGTCTAGAGGAACTGGGGCTCCTCTGGGGGTTTCCACAGAGGCAGCGGCAGAGTCAACGTGGGTCTGAGTCACCTGTCAGAAGCAGAAGGAACACCGCCCTTTCTTCCCAACTCAAGAAAGTTCCTTGGATTGAAAGTAAATGAGAATAACGTTCTTACAGGACTAGCGTGGAATCTGCTCTAGTGCATATTTTTAAAAAGTAAATCACCTGCAAATTTCAGTATTTTATTAACAAATCACTCGTGGCCACGCCAAGGTTAAATGAGTGGACATGGGTCGACCAGCAAGACAGCAACAGGCGGTGTGAATGGAACACTGTCCTCAGCCCTGACCCATTCACCAGGACCCCGGGAACTTGGAGTCAGGTGTGGCTGGCATGTTCTCCACATCTGGGATGACACCCAGACCACCTGACAGAATCAGGATCCAAATGTTTTTGACAGACTGAAGTGAGGGGCATCTTGGACAGACGCATTTTAAGAGAGAGGACAGACTCCAGTACTCGGCCATGAATGCACCTGTCACAGAGGGGCTGTCGGCAGGCAGGTTCGACGCCAAGTCTCCAGAGTGAAGCGGCCACCACAGAGCAAAGGCCCTAGGTTATATGAAGAGGCCCGTAGGGCAAAGCAGAGCAAGGAGGGGCCCCGGGATGGGGGCTCAGGGCCCCAGACAGCACTGGGCCCAGCAAAGCTTCCTCCCTGGCTCTGCTGCCCTCACCCCACCCCAGGCTCTCCCCAAACCCCCATCCATGACCCCTTTAAAACAGACATCAGGTCTCAGCATTCCTCGCTGGCCCAAACCCTCCTGTGGATCTCCACCAAGCTCAGCAGCGCGTCTATGTCTCGTCAGTGGTGGGTCCCCACCTGATCTGGCCCTGGCCACCCTGCCCGAGCTCAGGTCCTAGCACCCTCCCCCTCACTCACTCTGCTCCGCCCGCCCTGGCCTGTGGGCTGGGCCTCTGCACTCGCTACTCCTGGCTGGAATGCCATCCCGGCCACCTCCCTTCACTCAGGTCTCTGCGCAAACCTCACCTTATCCACGAGGCCTCCCTGACCCCCTCAGCCTAAAATTGCACATCCCCCATCACTTCAATCCACTATCCCCCTCACCCTGCTTCATTTCTCTTCATCACCACAGGACAAATCATCTTTTTGTCCGTTTGGTATTCAAATGCATCTGTGTCAGAGCAGAGGCTGAACTCTCCACTGCAGCTCTACCCCAGCACCGAGGCCAGTGTCTGGCACACAGTGGGCGTTCAGTGACCCACATTTATGGTTGGATGGATAGAAGCATGGATGGATGGACGGATGGGTGAGTGAGTCAATGAATAAGAGACAAACTTCTGGCTCAGAGCTGAGGCAGACCATAGTCTCCAGTGTCATGTGCCCCAAGGACAGATGGTGGGACACAGGGAGTGAAGTTTCTACTACACAGGAAGGGCTTCATCACCATCAGAGTTGCATGAAGGCAGCATAATGAGGGTCCTGGAAAATGCCTGAGCTTTAGAATAATCCAGATGACTTGGTCAAAAACAAAAGAAATCCGAAAGAAAACAATTTGGTTGAGAACAAGATGAGAGGAAAACAATTCAGCGCGAAGGACGATTTGGTCTAAAAAAATATACTCCACCTTACGTTTCAAACATTGGAATTTTGAGGTAGCACGCAAGTGGAGTGCATTCTTTTGTGCCTTTTCAAGTATTTTGCTTAAATTTCAGAAGAGTTTTACTCTCTGCTTTAAATTTCTAGTTAATATTTTAGCTATTTCTTTTCATTCTGTTCATTTAAAAAAATTTGTTGTGCAGCCTCGGGCAGCTGGCCTGGAACCACCTGGTGAGATCTCTTCTCTCTAGGAATGGTGGAGCTGGAGAGAGGCTCCTTTAACCCTCCTGCAGGATGAACCCCCTGCCAGAAGACATGGAGAACGCTTTCATGGGGAGTCAGAGCTCGCACGCTTCCCTGCGCGACGTCCATTCCATCAACCCCACGCAACTCATGGCCAGGATTGACTCCTATGAAGGAAGGGAAAAGAAAGGCATATCTGACGTCAGGAGGACTTTCTGTTTGTTTGTCACCTTTGACCTCTTATTTGTAACGTTACTGTGGATAATAGAGTTAAATGTGAATGGAGGTATTGAGAACACGTTAGAGAAAGAGGTGGTGCACTAGGACTACTTCTCTTCTTATTTCGATATATTTCTTTTGGCAGTTTTTCAATTTAAAGTGTTAACACTTGCATATGCCGCGTGCAGACTGCACCATTGGTGGGCCATAGCGTTGACGACAGCAGTGACCAGTGCCCTTTCACTAGCAAAAGCAAAAGCGATCCTCTCAAAGCTTTTCTGTCAAGGGGCTTTCGGCTACGTGCTGCCCATCATTTCCTTCATCTTTGCCTGGATCGAGACGTGGTTCCTGGATTTCAAGGTGTTACCTCAAGAGGCAGAAGAAAACACTCCTGATAGCTCAGGATGCCTCGGAGAGGGCGGCACTGATACCTGGTGGTCTTTCTGATGGTCAGTTTTATTCTCCTCCTGGATCCGAAGCAGGATCTGAAAATGAAACTGAAGAAAAGCAGGACAGTGGAAAACCACTTTTAGAACTATGAGTAAGACTTTGGTTAAATGTGAAAAACCTTCACTGAAAGTCACCAGAGGGAAAAAAGGACTGGAACTGGGGGTCTCCCTATTGAAGGCTGAAATGGTGACATCCACTGCTGACATTACTGATCGGCTAATAAAAAATTTATTGATTGTAATACCTCACAGACATGGTACCATCTCCACATACATTTAGTCACCTGCCTGTGGCTGGTAAGATAATGTCATGATCCATCCTGTATTCAGTGAGACTGAGTCTGATCTGTCATTGAGTAGTTGCAGAAAGTCTTGTGCTGTGTTCCTGATCAAAGGACTTCTTAATATATTGGAATAACACTTTTTTAGTATGCAAAATATCTTTTTATTTTGACTTGCAGAATGGAATTTTTTTGTTCCATGTCTCGGATTTCTTTTGTGTTTCTTTTTTAACTCCCTACATTTCCCTTGTGTTTTTTCAACTCACGCACATGCACTATTTGTACAATTTTAAAAGGTAATAAAATCCAACATATCAAAATGAAAAAAAAATTTATTGTGAAATGTCACTCATACAGATAAAAGTACATAAAACATAAATGTGCTGCATAGTAAATTATTATAAACACCACCCAGGCAAGAACCAGGACGCTGCCAGCCCCCAGGCGCCCCTAAATGCCCTTCCTGACACAGAACTCTCATAACCCAAAGGGACAGGCCAACCCTGCTTCTGCCCTAATCACATTCTTTCTTGTCTTTATAATTTTGCCTCCTGAGGAGACATCTGTACCCACTGTAGTTTAGTTTTACCTGTTGGTTTTAGAACATTTTATAAATGGAATCACAGCGTACATGTCTGTGTCTGGCTTCTTTCACTCAACAGTATGGCTGCGAGGCTTGTGTGTCGTGTGGTTGCAGTATGTTCCTTTTCATTACTCTATTGTGCAGTTTGTAACAGCAAAATGTTGGAAATAATCTGAATCTGCAAAAATAGGGAATTGGCCACATAAAGTATGGGAATTTACAAAACAGAAATTACCGCATAATTCTATTTTTGCTGAAAAGGAAAAACGAGGATTTCCTTTTTGAAAAGGAAAAGAGAGTGAAAGAGAAAGAATGAAGGAAAATACATCCATATGAATGTCTATAGAGAAAGATCTAGAAAAATATGCCACATTTGACCTAGGGAGGGTGAGTGGGTGCAGGGTTCTTCATGATGTTTCTTTATATTTTTTTGGATTGACCTAATTTTCTGGTTTTCCTATAATGAGCACTACTGCTTTTGTAAAAGAAAGAAGAAAAAAACACTAAAAGGAATTTAAACAATGAAAAAATCATCAAGCAATAATAAGGAACAATCAAAAAATGGTCGTGGAACTTTGGTACGGTATTTAGGGGGTTTTTTCCCCTCCTAATTTATTTTCAGCCAATATTTCTCCTCTACTTGTTTGATGATTTTTGTGAATTTTTTTCATAAAAAAATGTGATAAAAACAATGAATGTTTCCAACCACAGTTAACATGTTCATGAGTTTTGCAAATACCTTACACACTTGTTTAGTTAACCTCTTTGTTGGTCATTTCAGCTGTTCAAATTCATTTTCACCCACTTTGTCTTGCCTTGCTCTATTTATAATAAATGCAAACAACCTAAATTCATTTTAGCCAAATCTTTGTTTGTCCAAACCGCTCCGGTGGACTGAATTGAACATTCTAAAGTCAGGCAGGCTTCAACCTGCCTGACTTACCATTACAGCAACGCTATAATCACTTACCATTCAATCACTTACCATTACAGCAACGCTGGGCAGACTAACTTTTCCCAATTTCAACTTCCCCATCGGTTAAATGGGGATAAAACCTACACTGCAGGGGTTTCCTGAAATTTAGAAAGAAGTGGTCACATCAGTACCTATGAGTCACGTCAGGCCCACTCTCTCAGTCTCGGCACTGCTGACATCTGGGGCTGAGGAATTCTGTGTTGGGAGTGGGGTGGGGGGTGTTATGTGCACTGCAGGACGCTTTGCAGAATCCCTGGAGGATGCCATTAGCAACCTCCCCACCCCCCCAACACCCCCCAAAGCTGTAACAGCCAAACTGGTCTTCAGACATTGCCAAATGTGCCCTGGGGGCAAAACTGCCTCCAGCTGAGAACTGCTGCCTTAGACTTGTCCCTCTCTCACACCCCATAACTGAGGTCCCCAAGTCCTGTTGGTTCCTCCTCCTTGTTACCTTGGGAATCGGCCCCCTTCCCTACTGAGCCTGCGTAGCCTCGTCAGCCAGCACCCGAGCAGCACAAAATCCCCACCAGACGACCTCCCTTGACCCTGTTGTATTCCCTGAGCCCTATCTGTGGGCTGTGGAACAGGAAAATACCAATGTGTGGTTTGCTCCTGATCCTTCCATCTCAGTCAAGTAGCCAGGGCTTTCAGGGCTCTCTTACATCACTGGGCCAAGAGTCAGTGCTGCCTGTAAGACGGAAGATACTTTCCCCTCCTGTATTCTGTACCTGCCCAAACCCACGATGATGATATGTTCGTTGGAGTGCCCAGGACGGGAGATGTGGGGTGGCCTCAGGGTGAGTGAGGGGAGATGAAGAGGACAGATCTAACTGGACAGGGGACAGACAGTAGTCAGTCCTGGAGAGAAGAGACACCCACACACCACTCAGCAGCCTCATCCCGAGAAGTGATAAGACATCACAGGGAGGGGATGCCTGGTGTCCCTAGGAAGGCGGGACCCCAGACCCCTTGTACGACTGTGCATGGCACAGACAGCAGCACAGTCACGTGGCCTAGAGGGATCCTGTGGACGGAGACATGGGTATCTATGACTTGCAGCCTCCCTCCCCTCCATGCTTCAGTGCCACATAAGATCCTGGGACCTTTCCCCAATCCAGAGCAGGAAATGCCCCCAAAATGACTGAGAGTGACTGTCTTAAGAGCCTGGCTGAATGGGGGCTCAGAGTTAGACATAATTAGCTTTAATTTTGGAAAAAAAAATTTTTTTAATGACATTTCTCACACATCTCTGAGTTTGTGGAGAGGCTCAGGTGTGTTACAAATACAGATGTCACCGTGTCACTTCCCTGCCTTCCCGTTACCTAAGGTTGAAGAGCCCCTGATTGCACACAGCAGAGGAGGCAGGGACTTATTCTCCACACTAGCTCCCGGGACAGACAGCACTAATCGATCACGGCACCTTTCTGGCCGTGTCTGAACACAGTCCCAGGATACTGTGCAGCACCTCCCATCAGACAGCTGCATGGGTCTGAGTTGGTGCTTGAGATGAAGTCACGTGTTTTCTCTACTTAAGGACCCACAGCCACCCCCCCCCTCCCATCTGCCACAAACACATTTTACCGCTTTTTAAATCAGGATATACCGTGGGTGCATACATTAATGCTAACAGGGTTGATTTTTTTCTTTCTCCAAAACGTATTAAATTTATAATGCACTTTTGAACTGATTGCCTCTTAGAGGTGAAGAAATCCGGCGTTGGCTATCCCTGGCCTTCTGGAGTTTCCTCAAAGGCCGTGCAGGCCCCTCCCACCTGGCCCTCTGTCTCCGCTGCCCCAGTCACCCCGTTAGCCGGCACCAGCCCGGCTTGCCTCCCTCTCGCCCCTCACATTTCTCCCTCTGCCCTGCATCGTCTTGGAAAGCAACCACTTGTCTTTTGAGACTCAGCTTAAAGACCTCCTCTGTGGAACGCTTCCTGGCCCTCAGCCCCACCACGTGACCCTCCCTCTGCCCCTGCACAGATGGGAGTGAGGAGGGGACGCGACACCGGGCCACTCTAAGATCCGGGGTTCCTTTGCCTGGCGGTCTCCCTCTTCAGACTGTAAATCCCTAGAGGGCAGGGCTCACTTCACACACTTCCCAGGACTGGAAGACGCTCTAACGGGAGCTCAGGGAGAAGGGGCAGGGCAAGGCCAGCCCCAGGTGAGTCCCACAGGCGACAGGTGGAGAATTCACCCCCATCCAGGCTTGGGGGGGGGGGGGCTGGCCCACAGAATCTGAGCAGTCAGAACTTGAGAACCGATTTATGAGCCCACAGTGAGAAACAACAGCTGGGCAGAGTGGGTGGCTAGAGTGGCCGGACCAGGGTTCCCCCTCTGTGGCCCAGCCATGGAAGCCACATTCATTATGCAGGGTTGCTTGGCAACAGTGGACTCTGGCCAGGACAGTGACCGACGGGACTGGAACATGTGGCGGCATCAGCCCTGACAGCTGCCTCAGCGTCTCCTCGGGGGGCTGAGGACCAGGTGGGCAGGCCAGGTCACCTGTCTGGGGATGTTGAGGCTGGCCACTCCCTCAGCTGCCCTCCTGATGGACACACTGTGTCCTCAAGGTAAAGTAATAGCCATAGACTGGCACCTAAGCATACCTGGGAGCCTTAGCTCTCCTTATGATAACTGCAGTCTGATTTCATCGTTTATGAAGTTTATTTGCTGCCAAGGCCCAGCCACACCTGGCACTGAGTAGGTGATTAATAACTGGTTGCTTCTGGGTTTGTTTTTCATAGGCTACGGGTTAGCAACGCTGAAACTACTTTATGGGTATTTAGGGTAGAGCAAATAAGTAACCTGGAGTCAGGTTTCTCCTTGGAGAAAGAAGTTGCAAATATGGAAAGGGGGAAGATTAGAATAAACGCTGTGATGCTGCATTGGAATTGGAGGTTCAGTATGAACTCATATTTTAAATATATAGAGAGAGTATATATACAGAGAGATAGACACAGAAACATACGTAGATGTACTATATTTTTTCTGACCACTGAGAGGATCTAGGAGGAGTGACACCCTAGTAGTAATAAGCACACCCAACCCCCAGATCCTGGTTTCTAAATACCAGACTCCACCAAAAGGAACCAGGGCTCCTTGGAGAAACGGCCGATTTCAGGGGTGGTACAGGGAAGGTACAAGATGAACCTAGAACATCTTGTGACAGAGAATAAAGAAGCGTTCAGATGATGGTGGGGACATGTGCCAAGAAGACAGAAACCAGTTTGAAGAGTTCCCCGAGGCCAAATTTAAAACAACTTGAGCATCAAAATAAATAGTGGTAGTAACAGAGTATAACTCACTGAATAAAACAAGCGTCTGTGAGCCTACAATTATATAAATAAATAACAAACAAACAGGAAGGGAAAACTCTTCTTTAGAGTTGAGTGCCAGCTAACAAATGTAGAAGGGTAGAATTAGAAAATCACCATGGGCAGGCAAGGATCATCAACAGATCTAGCGGGTGACTGATGAGAAAGGCTACTTATATAGTCTCAGAGCATCAACCCAGAAGACACTCATTAATTACACAGGGAAGGGGACCTCCCTGGTGGCGCACTGGTTAAGAATGCGCCTGCCAATGCAGGGGACATGGGTTCGAGCCCTGGTCCAGGAAGGTCTCACATGCCGCGGAGCAACTAAGCCTGTGCGCCACAACTACCGAGCCTGCGCTGTAGAGCCCGCAAACCACAACTACTGAGCCCACATGCCACAAATACTGAAGCCTGTGCGCCACAACTACTGAAGCCTGCGCACCACAACTACTGACACCCACGCGCCTAGATCCTGAGCTCCACAACAAGAGAAGCCACCGCAGTGAGAAGCCCGTGTACCGCAGGAAAGAGCAGCCCCTGCTCGCCACAGCTAGAGAAAGCCAGTGCTTGGCAACGAAGACCCAACACAGCCAAAAATAAATTAATTAATTAATAAAAAAATTATACAGGGAAAATACATGCAGTTTACAGGGGGAAACCTGGCAGACACCACTTTGACCAACTAATTAAAGTTAATATCACCAGTAATGGAACAAATAGGTATCCCATGCCTCCTGATATGATCCCCTGAGAAGGACACAATATCACTTTTAGGTATTCCTGCCCGAAACGCTTAACCTGAATCTAATCCTGAGAAGATATCAGAGTCATCCAAATGTAGATATTCATTCTACAAAATAACTGACCAGGCCTCTTCATAAATGTCAAGGTTATGAAAGACACAGACAGACTGAGGACTTGTTCAGATTAGAGGTTGCTAAAGAGACATGACCACTCAATGCTACGTGACTGAATGGGATCCTGGATCAGAAAACAACTGTCTTCTTTCACTATAAAGGTCATTATTGATACAATTGGGAAAACATAATAAGGTCTGTAGATTAGATAATAGTAATATCATGTCAATGTTAATTTCCTGATTTTGATCCTTGTGTTGTGGTTATATAAGAGAATTCCTTGTTTATTAGGAAATAAACACTAAAGTATTTAGAGGTACATGTATATCCTATTTGCAATTTTCAAACAGTTCATACACATCTAGATATGGAGAATGTGAGAGCGAATGATAAAGTTAATTGGTAAAATGTTAATATTTGGAGAAAGCAGGTGAACCATATATGGAAATTCTTTGTGCTACTCTTGCAGCTCTTCAGTAAGTCTGGGGTTACAGCAAAACAAAAGCTCAAAAATAAAATAAATGTTTGCTGGATAAAAGCATGAAGAATTACCTAGCACAGTTGGTGGAATTAGTAGGCATTTAGTGTAAGGTGGTCATTACTAAAGAGTGTGTCTGGTGGGGGCCATGAGTTGCCCCTTAACTAGAGGTATCAGAATGTTCTAGGCCAGGGATTTTCAAACATTTGTGTGCATAAGAAACACCTGGAGATTTTGCTCAGTACAGGCCCTGCTGTGTGTCTGGGTGGGGGTGAGATCCTGCATTTCTGACAAGCTCCCAGGTGATGCTGTCGCTGCCTTTCTGCTGGTCCAGGGATCACACTTTGGGTCACAAGGGGGTGGATACAGCTGGGATTAAGACCAGGTGTTCTGGAGCCTGGCTGCACTTCAGGACCACCAGAAGAGGCATCGTTAATTGGTCTTCCCAGATGATTCTAATGGGCAGCAGGATTAGACCTTGATGACCTTGCCAGCATCTGTCTCCTCCTATCTGTCATCTCAAGTTCAGACCCTCAGTCTGAACACTGCCCTGGCTTCCAAGCTGCCTTCTTTGCTGCTGCCTTACTCTGTCCTCTACCCAGAAGCCAGGTGAATCTTCCTATGCTCCTCCCCTGTTCAGACACTTGTGTGCAAGTCAGGTGCGAACTCCCCACCCAGGGGTCAAGCCCTCTGTGACTTGTGGCCAAAACCCACTTTACCTGGCTGCTTGCCAGCCTCCCCCTCCCCCTTGACACCCTGCTCTCAGGAGAGCAGTGTCCCCATCCTGCACCTCAGGTTCCCTGCACACAATTGCGTTGGGAACCGGCCCCCGACACACACACGCAGCAGGTCTCCAGGTAAGAACCACCACTTAGTACCTTCTTCCCCGGGGGCCCGTGCCATGATGTGTCAGTCTGGCTGGGCTCACCCCAGGCGCTCACTTTCCTCCAGGAGAGAGAGCTGGCTGAGAGCCCGGTGATCAGGCGCTCTCCTCACTCATAGCAGGGCAGGGAGGGTCTCTGCAGCTGGGACACAGGTCACCCTGTTCCTGTTCACCCAGGACAGGGCTCGGCACCCTGTCTGCGTGAGGAATTGCAGGGAGGGGACCACTTGGGTGTTGCCATGAAACTCTGGCCTGGCACCCAATTCCCCATTCCCCTGTCCACCTCCCACCCACTCTTTCCCCTCCCTCCTTCAGCCCAGCAGGAGGCTAGGATCTGAAGGACCTAGCCAGGTCACAGGGAGATGCCACCTACGTTGTCCCCTGGGGGGAGGGTTTGGCCTAGGAGAGAAGCTACATTTGTTAGGGGGTTGAAAACCAAATTTGAGAAGGGGGATGGGGGACCTGGATGCCACGAGACCACCCCCTTCTCTATTTCTCCTTCTCCCCTGCAAGCCAAGACCTCTGGCTGGGCTGCCCCTTCTCCAGTCCTCGCGTTCCTGGGGAAAGACTTTCCAGATCCAGGACTGCCTGTGGCCCCACGTGCCCTGGGACTGATGGAGCTAATTCCAGGTAAGATGTTGGGCTGCCCAGGGAAGGGGCTTCAGTAATCAAAGGCGTTAGAGGCTGAGCAGTTGCCTCAGTTCCCAGGAGAATCATAGCTGGAATCTGAGGGACAAGCAGCCACTCTCGGCTCAGATAGGTTCAAGGTCAAGTCCCCAGAGGCTTCTTAGAAGGCTCGTCCCCACCTCTGGTTCCCACTCAGGCTGTTTCTCTCTCCCTCAGGGATGTCCAGGTGGAAACTCCCAGGAGAAGCTCATTCCATCCTCATGAAGGGAAGATGCCCTTCCTGCCTCCCATCAAAAGGTCTTGAAGCTTTGCACACTTGGTCTCCCTTTGGACCAGGGAGTCTTCAGATTCCCAGCCTTGCTGAGTTCTAGAGAGACGGCCAGGAACTTGGAAGCAAATACGAGGTAGGCCCTTAAGAGGGATGACCCCATTTTCTGGATCTAGAATGTCCTCCCACCGCCCGGCCCCCTCTACCCTCCAGATGCCCTTGGGCGCCCCATGCAGGTTAACACCTGGCCCCCAGCCTTGCTTTCTGCCTCCAAGTCCTGGATCCCAGGCGGCTGTAAGAACCTATTTCGCAGGCAGATACTTTCTCAGTTGTTTACAATAACCATAATTTTCCAACCCCCAATCAAGACCACAACTTTAGGGTCACTCTTGGCTATAAGAGTCAGTTTGGATACTAAAATATTGTAGTTTGTAATGATTAGAGGAATCACGATTAGATTAGAAATGACAAGAATTATGGAGGGAATAAGTCAAGATATTTGAAATTGAGGCTGTCTTGGAAAATCCAAGATATATCGTCACTGTATATGTATTCTCTTCTATCTCCAAGTGAGACCCTCCGTAAATACTTGAACCTTCCTTCTGTTCTCCGTTCACTGCGTATTTTCCCCACCCTCTCACATCCATTCCACTCATCCCCAATAAGCACATTACATGGTTTTCCCATGAGTCAACCTTTATTGGTTTTTGAAGTAATGAATTATTGGCACAAGGATCAATGGGTTTCGAAGCAAATCACAGAAAGAAACACACATTGTGCAGGTGGGAAGACCCAACAGTGAAGAACCCCAGGGCAGCTGTGACCCACACCATGAGGGCTGGGTCTTGCTTGTAAGGACCCTGCAGCCAGGACCCAGCCCAGCCGAGACAGGCTACCTGGGCCCAAAGGTGACTGAGCCACATCTCAGGGAACCTGAAGGCGTCCCCCAGTCCTCTCCCAAAGATAATCATTTCTAGCCTTCTTGGAACCTTCTTCTAGCCTCCAAGTCTTTGCCACCAGCAGCAGCTTGACAGCCACGAGGACCCGCCACCGCCCCCAAGAAAGCCAGCCTGCTCTCCCTCACCTGTTCCTTTTCCCATGGAAGCCTCCCCCATCAGGGGCAGATTAAGGGCCCTGCAAAGGAGGAGCAGGAAGGCAAGGGTGGGTGTAAGAGGGCTGGCCAAGCCGAGTGACCCCTGAGGATATGTGCCCATCCCCTCCACCGTGGTGGGTCCTCCCGCCAGTATCTGGGGGGTGAGGCAAAGGGGGCTTCTCAATAGGGGAGCTGCTGCCGCCCCTCCTCTGAGTAGAGCTCCTCCTCTATGAACTCCAGGTCGAACTCGTCTTCCAGGGACCCTCCTACAGGCAGAAGGCGGAACTTCTTCCCTTGCAGTGTGCACGTGCGATGCTCGAAGTCCAGGACGGCGTTGTGGTCCTGGAGCAGGTCGGTCCCAATGATGGCGTCTTCAGCACTTGCGTTGGCCACTAGGAAAGCCGCCTTCAGCTTCAGCTTGCCCAGGGATATCACTGTATCCCAGACACCCAGGATCTTCATTTCAGCCCCGTTGGCCACTTTGACCACATTCTCAAAGGGTCGCAGGGTATCCAGGTCGCCACCGGTGACTTCCTTCCACAAGCGCGGGTGGACCACGGAGACCTGGGCCCCAGAGTCCACCAGGAAACTCACGGGCACGTCGCCAATTTTCCCCTTGAGGTAGTAGCCCTTACCCATGCTGTTGGCAAAGAGGATCTCCTTGGGCTGGTAGCTGTGGGCCGCCCCGGGTCCCCCAGTGGTCTTCAGGAGGGCCTCTTTCACAGCCCCGTATTCCCCCTGGTCCTCAGGACTGAGTCCACTGTAGGCCTCCAGGGCGTCTCCCCTGAGGGACTCTTTCAGGAACCTCAGCTTGGTGGCGTGGTCCCAATGGCTGAGGTCACTGATGACCTCAAAGCGGTTCAGCCAGAGGTGCGGGGCCACATTGGCTCCATCAAAAGGCTCCAGGACAAAGGCATGCTCCCGGTGGCCCTCCCAGCTCCTGGCTGCACTCCCGGCCATCCCTCTGCTTTCCTCTGGAACTGCAGCAGCAACCCACACCAGGCAGAGAAAGCCACAGGGCAGCGTCGGTGCAATCACGCTGGACACGAGGCCTCTCTAAGCAAAGTGTTGCTCGGTATTCGCCATGGGCAGGCAGAAGGGAACAGGTGAGGACTGTGTGACCGACTGCTGGGTGCAGAGACGGAGAGCTGCTGTAGCCTGCTCACTCTGCAGAGCCTTTTTGATGCCTAGCCTGAGCCCCCAGGGCTCCCCATTTGCCTTTGTTCTGGAAGCTCCGCCCTGCTCCTCCTACCCTCCTGCCAGCATCCTGTCCGTCTCGCAGGATCAGTACCTCACCCTCCTGCATTCGTCATCGGGACGGGTACCTGCCAGCCACATTGCAAGGAAGGCCAGCCTGGGTCAGAGGGGCCCTACTCAGGTACCCTCCCCAGCCTATGTCCCAGAATAACAGATGAGGACAACAGGGGATGTTACGATATCCAGGTGTTTGTCATCAGCTGGAGAAGGAAGGGGGTGGCAGGGACCAGAGGCCCATCAGCTTCTAGACTGGAGAAGCCCCTTTGCATCAACCTCGAGTGACCCCTCTGAGTGGTTAAGGGAAAGGAGCTTACATTTATCGCGCTTCTGCTCCGTGTGGCGAGGGCTAGGTGTTTCTCGTGCGTTCTGAACCAAGTAGAGAATCCCGTAAGATTCACTGGAGAGGGAGGTGGAAGAGAGTCCCAGAATCAAGAATGTCCAGAAATAAATCGATTCTCAAATGAGGGGACACACACATTTTCCATGAACGCAATTGTTAGAGTAACTTTCCCTCGTTGATCACACCTAATTCAGAGTCAGCGTGTTTGCGGGCTAAGCCTTGGCCCGCACACCCACATTAGGGCCTTGCAGTGGGCTGGTGCGTATCTTGCACTTACGGGAGTGGGGTCCAGAATCCGGAGTCGGGCTCCTGCTCTAGCTCTGGGTGGGCCCCACCATGGGCTCCTCCTCTCTCACCTTCCGGGAACCTTCCAAGAGCCCCTTCCCCAGGTGCTGTTGTCCATTCCCTCACCCAGTCACTCGTGGAAAGAGCAGCCAGGGAATTCCACTCCTTTGTGTTCCAAGAGGGGGAAACGTCCACCATGTTGGCAAAGCCAGTGGTGAGAGTCTGGAAGGTTTTGGATGGAGGAGGTTGGCTGTGGGACCTCTTGCAGGGGGAGGGTGCGGGAGGGTGGAGGGCCACCCCGGGCCACCCCATGGATGCCCAGAAGGCAGATCTGGGAGTCCTAGGGCTGGAGCCTGACTCGGGCCTGCGCAGGGTGACCGGAGCTGTTGGGGGGCCCACATGTATGACCCCGTTCAGATGTCGCCCCTCCATGGAGCCCTCTACTCCGGCCCTCGCTGGTGTACCTGCTCCCCGTTGAGCCATGCGTTGGCTGTGCTGGTCCGTTCACAAGTCCGTCTCATGCACGTGCACGTCTGTCTCCAGGCCCCGTAGAAACTTACTCTGGGGCCAGCAGGTGCTCTCTGCTGGGCTCCAGGCCTGGCTGAGTACCATCACCAAACAGGAGAGATGAACACAGGAGAGGAGCGAGAAGCAGTGGCACACCTGTGGCTCTGGGCTGTTTTTCCTTGCCCAGAGCCTGTTTCTCACCAGCCGCCTGTACCACCGATCACCCAGTGCCTGGCTGAATTCCAGAGGCCCCGGGCTCCAGTCCTGCCTATGGACGGTCCCAGGGTCCCGGACCATGCCGAAAGACCCTTAGTCCCTGCGGCTGTGTCAGTCTCTTCCACCTGACACAGTGAACCAGCACAGAGGCAGCTGGGTCAACACCTCTCGTCACAGCTGCCTGGCTGAGGTGGGGCCATCATGCCATTCCAGGAGCCCAGAGGAGGGGGAAGTGGAGTCAGTGGGAAGGTGTCAAGGGCAGGTGGGTCTCCGAGAAGATTGCATAACGCAAAACCTGTACCCAGAGGAATGGCCCTGCACCCACAAGACCAGGAAGCCCCTTCTGCAAGTGGACGTTTGTCAACAGACTCCCAGTCCCTGGAATGGGTGTTGTTCTGTGGCCCAGGGAACGGACCTAGTGGCTCTGTGGCTCCCCGGTATTCGTCACCCCGAACACCTGGTCCCCTGGAAGTGGGAAGGAGTGAAGAGGCTGGCATGTGACCGAGGGAAGTAAGAGGCAAGGTGGCTTGCCAGCTGACGCGCTTGGTGGGCACTGGGGCACCCCCAAAACTGCGTGCCTCCTTCTCGTCCCTGTGTCTGCTTCCTGACAACTGCTGGGGCCACACTGGGGGCCCGAGGAGGAGCCTGAGCCCTCAAGTCCCCAGGGTGGTGGGCAGGGCCCCAGGGTGCAGGGGGTGCAAGGGGGGCCTGGGAGGGCAACCGCACGTTCTCAGGAGATCATTTTGAGCAAAGAGCCTGGAGACACTTTATGGAGTCTGGGGCCCCCCGTGAGGCCCAGACTGCAACACCAGGAGGGAAAGAAGGGCACCACCAGCCCTTGCTGGGCACGCGGGCTCTGGTGGGTGCCTCACACTCCCAAGATCAAAGTCACCCTGGGAGCTGGATGGGGAGTGAGCAGGCGGGGATTTAAGGATTGTTCAAGGCAGGAAAAGAAGGCTGAGGGGACACAGAAGGTGCTTTAACTGGGACCGCTTCATGGGCATTCGATCTGGGGAGTCACGGGTGCTCTGCACTCAGCGGGGCCCGAGCTTGTTCGGAGGCTCTGCTGTTGCTGTCTTGAAATTCCCAATAGTTTGGAACAAGAGGCCGAACACTCATTTTGCACCAGGCCCTGTAAATTATGTAGCTGGTTTTGTCTCCATCCAATCTGCTGGGACTTCTCTCCACACACACACACACACACACACACACACACACACACAGAGACACACACACACACACGAGACAAACGCCCTCCTTACCCCGCCTCACACATACATGTCCACAGAAATGCACTCCCCACACACTGTGCACACATCCTGCACATGTAAAACCCACCCCCAGCACGCAGTCACACTACCATTCTCGGTTCAAAACCACTAAGCAATTGCATAGGCTTCCCTGGTGGCGCAGTGGTTGAGAGTCCGCCTGCCGATGCAGGGGACACGGGTTCGTGCCCCGGTCCGGGAAGATCCCACATACCGCGGAGCGGCTGGGCCCGTGAGCCATGGCCGCTGAGCCTGCGCGTCCGGAGCCTGTGCTCCGCAACGGGAGGGGCCACAACAGTGACAGACCCGCGTACCGCAAAATAAAACAAACAAAAAAAAAGAAACTGCGTAACATGCATACCGAATTCAGCCCCCACCTTTCGTTTCACAGATTTCTTTGCATGCACATTTACACCGAGTGCTAATATCGTATTTTACCTGATGTTTATGAGCCTCTGGGCACGCTTACTGGCCCAGAAAACTAGGCAGGTCCCGTCACCACGGCTTACAAGCTGATGAAACCAGGATGCAGATGTTTAACAGCCCAGTTTCGAAGAGTTTAAGGCCGACGTGTATATGCAGGCTGACCCCCTGGAGCAGACCCAGTCACGGCCACGCCACTTTGAGAGTGGGTCCTCCCGCCTTCTGCCCTTCCTCCACTGTGCGGAGCCGAAGACACGACTCCCTCCATCCTTCCTACCTCTCGGCTCTGCCACCACGAGCAAGCTCCCCTCGGCCTGCCCCACTCCAAGTAGCTCCCGCCCCGGCTCGGCTCGTCCCTCCCGAGGCCCCATCCCGGGGTTGGCGTGAGTGCGGGGCTGGGGAGGGGTGATGGCACAGCTCCCGGGAGCGGGGTCCCAGCTGCTTCCAGGGTTTCCCTTCAGTGGGTCGTGGCATCAGGTCCTCAAGCAGCAAAGAGGGGCAAAGAGGTGAATTCTGCATAAAAATCCAGTTAGGGATTCAGAGCAGAGCCCAAGGGAGTCTGGGTGGGCTCTGACCAAAGCAAAGCCTGTGGGGAAACCCAAGGCACCAGCGGGTTCCTTATTTCCAAACCACAAACCCTCAACTCCCAGCCCCGCTGTTGCTGAGTGGGAAGTGCCCAGCACTCACACCAACTGTAGCCAGAGGCTATGGGGCAGGACAGCTTTTCCTTGCCTGGTCCCCCTCCTGGGTCCTGGGCACAGCTCAGGGACAAGGAATTCCTGCCCGGCCTTCCCTGCTCCCATTCTCCGCTGTTCCAGAACCTCTTCCTCCCATTTGGGTCGCCCTCCAACTCCTTTACCACCTGGTTTAAAAGCCTTCCACCCAGAAGCCGCTCCACTCAGCCCACCGGCTGAATCCACTCTGTCAGCAGGCAGCAAGATGCCTGGTGCCCATCGTCACCCTGGAGGGTCCCCGAGATGTTTAGAGAACAGTGATCTGAGGCCCCAGTGCCACCTGCAGTGCTCCAGGCCAAGGGTCAAGACCAGGGCCAACCAACAGTCGGTCAAAACAAGTTGCTGACTAACTCCCTAGAAGTTCAACACGCCAAAACCGGTTCTTACCCTGTTCTTAGCTTTCAGTCAACTACGAAGACTTCTTAAGGTGTTCGGAAGGCCTCCCCACACCCCTCCTCACATCCCAGCCCTCCAAACTGGGTTCCCGCCTTCTTCCCATTTCCTGATGCCCCAACCCTAGAAGGTCATGCCCTCATCCCTTCTGCCACCCTCCCTCTGGGCCACAGAAGCCCAGGGGTTCTGCCTGGCCAGAGGGACTGGCTCTAAGGAAAGACCCCAGGCAGATTCCCCTCCTCTCCCATCTCCACGCTCCCCTCCACTTAACTGAGGCTGGGAGTGGGACTCATCATGTAATCCAAACCGCTTTGGAGATATTGACCCACTTTGGACAAACACCCTTGAAATTTATGAAATATTCAGGCATTCAAAATATATAGACTGCAGTCTCCAAATACAAGGGGGCTTCTAACGACACCAGGAAACTTGGCTCAAAGCTAGACACGTGGAGGACTTTTGTCCAACTTAAAATACCTCCAAGGCAGCTCTGAACTGATCCTGAAACAGTTTTAATTGCTGCTAATGATAACTGGTATCTTGAGCCGTGCAAGCATATAACATAGCCTCAGCACAGGAGCTGTTTCTTTTGGATCCATTGTCAACTCAGCTTTGCTCCTAACTTACAGACGATGGGGGGACAAAGGGGGGCACCTTCCCTCTGGCATGTCAGAATGGTCTCTTTACCATCCGGAGGAAGGAGGGGGAGGGTGGGAAAGGGAAGGAGGAAAACCCAGCAGAACCCTGACCAGGATGGAAATCTCTAGGTTATCGGTAGCAGCAGTAACACATTTATCGAGCGCCTACTCTGTGCCAGACACCGTGCTGGTGGCTGTACATTAGTGTAAATCACTCTGAGTCTGCAGTTCTTTGGGCAAAGAAGCAGGTTGATTCAATTCTAGACTTATTTCTGCTTCACATTGAGCTCTGAATCAGATCTGAGCCCTCCACTCACAGAGTTCTCAGGTGAGCGGGGGAGAAAGACTCAGACGCAGACGTCCCAATTCCAGAGAGATGAGCACCTCATCCCACCAGAAACCAACCAATATTACCCAAGAAAAACCAAAATTAAAGGAGCGCCAGAGAGGAGCCCGGGGAATGAGGGCAGCCCCAAATCACAAACTCAGATTGATTTGTCGTTGCTCTCGGCAGGCTTTCTGGAGGGATTTGAGGGGGAAGGCCCTGGGACTGAGCCGGCTCATGTGGACACACCAGACCAGGAAGCCAGTTAGTCTCTGGATACAACAGTCCGACAGAAAATACAAATGTAAGCATAGAAAAAAGACTGGAAGGAAAGACAACAAAACAATGACAGTACTTTTTTCTGGGTGGTAGGCTCATGAAGATCTCAGTTTTCTTCTGTATCCATTCTGAGAATATATCCTCTAATAAAAAAAAACACTATTTAAAAATAAAGAAGCTTCTTGCAAGTTCTGTAAGTTTAAAATTATTTTCAAGCAAAAAAAGATTTTAAGCGGGGGTAGATGGGAAATCGCTGTACCTTCAGATCAATTTGGCTGTGAACCTAAAACTGCTCTAAAAAATAAAGTCTAATAATTTTTTTTTAAATTTTTAAAAAGGCACTTAAAGGAGTGGTAATAAAATAACACTGACAATAGTAATAACTGTTGAAACTAAATGGTAGGTGTAAGAGGGTTCATCTGAGTTTTCCACAACTTTCGGGTGTGTTCAAAAATGTTCTATCATAGAAAGTAAAATACTAAGTACACAAAAGCTCTGTGCCAAGACCCTCCGCAGCCTGGCCGGTTCTAGGCCCGCTGTCCGGCAGTCTGCACGTCGCCCGGTCTCGGTCACCGGAGCCGCTGGTCACTCAGGACAGGTAAGCGCAGTGTCCCTGCTGGGCGTCCTCTCCCAAGCCCCAGAACCGAGGTTCTCAGCTCAGTGCTGCCTGCAGCACCCGCCGGCACACCGCGCCCCAGGCGCACAGCCCTGCTCCCCTTCAGCGACCGGCTCCCCAGACCCCCGGCAGGGATACCAGGCTTGCTTCCTCCTGCCCAGGCTCCCACCTAGCTTCCTGTTGCAGGCCCCGGTCCTGTACTCTGTTTCTTCATGGGCTCCCCTCCCTCATCCGAGCCAGCGTGCGCTAGGCTCTCACATCCTAAAAAATACTCCCTCACGTGATCCAGCATTCCCCTTGGTCAATGACTATCTTCCTCCTTCCTGCCCAGTCAGTTTCTAGCAGGGCTGGTCCACACTCGCAGGGCCACGGCATGCAGATGCCCCACTGCAGGGCGCATGGGGCTGAAGGCCACCCACGTCCCTCCCCACCCCAAGCCAGTGTGCTCCAGATCTGTCTGGAGGAAGGAGGGGCCCCTCCAACTCGCACAAAGGTGCCATGTGGTCTAGAGCAGCCCGCTTCCCTCTGTCTCTCCGTGTCCGCTCCACTCACTCCCCAAGCCGCTGCCTTCTGCCCCTCCACCCTGAGCTATGCCCTTTCCAAGGGTGTCAGTGGCTTCCCAATGGCCGCATCGCAGGAGCCCCTGGGGATATCTGATTTTCCTAAGCGTTTGCCTTGCTGGTTTTCTTCCTAGGTCTTTTCTGCCCCATTGGCTCCTGGGACCCAAGTTTTTTGACCTTGTGCCTCAAAGACCATTCTCCTCAGTCTTTCATGGCGCCTTTCTCTGAGGCTCCCTCTACGGCCCTTTCTCTCTCACTCTCCCCCGCCTGTACCCCTGGCCTAACCTAGCCCCCTTGCTACATGCCACACCCACCTACAAGTGCCACTTTCCACACTAAATGCATTGTCTCCTGCCTAGACCTGCTCTGCCTCATGTGTTATCTGAGCAAAAGGCACCACCATCCAGCCAGTTTCCCAAGTCAGCCACGCTGGAGTCATCCTCGCCTCCCCCCTCGTCTCGCTGCCCATTCAGTCAGCTGATGGGTGGCCTTGTTCTGCTGGCTCCTCCTGAGTCCCCCCATCCTGCCCACCCTCTGCACCCCGACTGCCCTACCTCAGGCCCAACTGCTGCAGTAGTCCCCTCCCTGCTGTCCCCTCCCTGGTAATCCACTCTCCTAGGGCTGCCAGAGTCCTGAGATGGAAGTATACTCATTGCATTCTTCTGCGCAAAATTCCTCCATGGCTCCTCAGGCCAAAACAAAATCCTGACTCTCAACATGGTACGTGAGGCCCCTCCCTAGCTCACGCTCCACCTACATCAGATGACTTGTATCCCCAAGCATGAGGAGCTTTTCATGCCTTTTCACAAGTCACTAACTTGGCCAGGCAAGCCTTGCCCACACCCCTGTTCCCCTGGTGAACTCCAGCTCTTTCCTCAGAAGTCAGCTAAGGTATTGCCACCTCCAGGAGGTCTTCCTTGATTTCCCTGACAGACTTAAGGGTTCTCTCCTCCAAGCTCCCATCACAGAGACTGCAGTCCTCATGCCACCTGCAAGGTCCTGGAGGCCAGGACCAGACCCATTCCTAGTTGGAGCACCAGCACAACCTAGGCATGAAGGTCGTGGTCTTTTGGGGTCTTTGTTCATGTCATTCCCTCTGCTCATCTATCCTCTAAACCCTGCTCACCTTCACCCTTTTCCCAGGAAGCACTGCCTGCTCTCCCTCAGCAATTGCCTCTCCTCTGTGGCTTTGCATGTCAGGCTGGCAGTGCTGTCTTCATCTGGTAGACCACTGTATTCAAACTTTTTTTTACGGTGATCATAGGAAGAAAGACATTTTTCATCATACTCCAGCACACATATGCATTATATGAAATATATATACACATATGTGTGTATACTGTATACATGTATATACGCATGTGTGTGTGTGTGTGTGTGTGTGTGTATAAAGCAAAGTGCATTTACCACATGTGACACACTCATATTTTCTATTTTACTCCACTTTTTTCTCTTTCTTTAACGCTGGTAATGACACAGCGTTAAGCTCCCAACCCATGAATTGGTCCCCACCCGCCATTTGAAACCTCTGCTGTAGCCAGTGGGGATCCCTAAGGGTTTCCAGCAGGGGAGCAATGTGATTAGGAAGGTGGGTTAGGAGACTTCCTTGGTGGTCCAGCACTCCCAATGCAAGGGGCCCGGGTTCAATCCCTGGTCAGGGAACTAGATCCCACATGCATGCCGCAACTAAGAGTTTGCATGCAGCAGCTAAGAGTCTGCACGCTGCAACTAAAAGATCCTGCATGCCCCAACGAAGATCCCACGTGCCACAGCTAAAACCAGACACAGCCTAAATAAATAAATATTTTAAAAAAGAAGAAGAAGAAGAAGAAGAAGTGTGGGTTAAGACAGTGCTTCTCAAATGTTTGAAGTTTTGTACATTTCCAATCTGTCATGTGCTTTATTTTTAAAATACAATAAAGATGAATTATTAGAAAAGAAAATAACAAAGATATAAAAAATAATGCAAGCCCGTATTTGTTATTACGAGCCTCCGTAGACACTGTGGAGTGGCGTCACGAGCACGCTGGGAGATGGACGCCAGACCGGGGCCAGAGGCGTGAGGCGGCTTTGCCAGGCCTTTTGAAGCCTTCAAGCCCTTGACACGTGCGACACCTGCACTGCCAACCTCTGTCCTGGAGGAGTTCCGGTTTGTACAGTCTGAGGTGCTTTGCTAAGGAGAAAGGCGGTGCTGGGCAGGCTCCTTATTGATGGAGCTGCCCTGCCTGTGTTCGAATCCTGACTCAGCCAGTAAGCAGCTGTGTGCCGTGGACAAAGGACTTAACCTCTCCCAGCTTCCGTTTCCTCTTAGGATCATCCTGGGAGATTAATAAAACAATCCATCCGGGCTTCCCTGGTGGCGCAGTGGTTGAGAGTCCGCCTGCTGATGCAGGGGACACAGGTTCAAGCAGGTTCGTGCCCCGGTCGGGGAGGATCCCACATGCCGCGGGGAGGCTGGGCCCATGAGCCATGGCCGCTGAGCCTGCGCGTCCGGAGCCTGTGCTCCGCAACAGGAGAGGCCACAGGAGTGAGAAGCCCGCGTACAGCAAAAATAAACTAATAATAATAATAATAAATAAATAAAACAATCCATCCTGCAGGGTGGGGCCCAGGAGGGGAACTTGGTTGACACACCCCCTTCTGGCGCTCATGGTTAAGATTTTGCTGTCCTGGTCTCCTTTCTTTCTGAATCAGCCTCATCCTCACAGGTCCCTTCTCTGCCCCTCAGCGACCAGCGTGATCAAACCGCCCCAGCTCCTCCCTTCGTCTCTGCTTCACGCTCTCAGAAGATGGGTCGCATCCTACACGGCAGAGAAAATAGTGAGCCCCAGGTTCTGTCCACTTCCACTCCTTTCTCGGGGACTCTTCACCCATCCAGGCTAATCCCTCCACCTGAGTCTCACTTACCCACCCCTCCTCTCTGCATTGATGGGAGCTTCTTTCCACAGATAATTCCCTCCCTCTTCTGGGAATCCTTTCAAAGAGTCAAGCCTCTGGTCACTCCTCAGCCTAAGGAAATCAGCCCTGTGGTGTGCAAATGTTAAATAACAGACCTGCTGGAGAAAAAAATGTGTGCATACATACATATATGTGAGTTTATTATAAACGTTATTGACATAAAGGATGTTTAGCAATTTACAAATAATAATAAACTATACAGTACTCTTGGGACTCCCCTGGTGGCACAGTGGTTAAGAATCCGCCTGCTAATGCAGGGGACACAGGTTCAAGCCCTGGTCTGGGAAGATCCCACGTGTCGCGGAGCAACTAAGCCCGTGCGCCACAACTACTGAGCCTGCGCTCTAGAGCCCGCGAGCCACAACCACTGAAGGTCCTGCACCGCAACTATTGAAGCCCACACGCCTAGAGCCCGTGCTCTGCAACAAGAGAAGCCACAGTAATAAGAAGGCCATGCGCTGCAACTAGAGAAAGCCTGTGCACAGCAGCGAAGACCCAACACAGCCAAAAATAAATAGATTAATTAATTTAAAAACATATATACAGTACTCTTTATTGTCAATTGCATATAGCAAATCGAGCCTTACAGAATGCTTTCATTGATTTTTACCAACCCACTGATTCCATAACCAACCTATAATTATAATTGAAAAATGAATGTAGTTCCAACATGAATGGTGGTTGATATTTTTGTGCCAACTAGCAAGGAAAAAGTGAAACAATAAAGATATATGTTGGAATTTCACTCATTTGTCCATGGCGTAAGCAACTTCCTTACTGAATCAGATAATGGTTTTTGAATACTGGAAGAACATTTGCTCGATTTTTCTGTGCCATTCACAATGTACTGGCCACTGGTACAACATACATTTAGATTTAATGTAATGTGCCTTGTTAACATTTCCTCTATAAATTTCTTAAGTCTAGATAGTCAACAAAACAATAAATCAAGCCCTGATTTGTGATGTTTGCCAGTTTCCATGGTGTAAATATTCCCACCATGGCCGATTTCAAGCTACCAATGTGATGTCACTGTGTGCAGAGCTGGGAAGAAAAGCACAGTAACACAACATTATATAGTATTTCCACAGACGTAAGAGATGTAAAGAATCTTAAAGGCATAAATAGTAAAACACTGTAAAATTCTTAGGAAGTGATGAATTTTTAGTATTTATCTTTGTTTTTAATATAATTTATTTAATTGTAATTTTAGTATAGTCTAATTTTTAAATAATAGCTAGGTTTAATTTTTAAATAATAGCTAGGTTTAATAGTAGCTAGGTTTTCTGTCTCACATAATTCCTGAAAATTTAACCATCAGCTCTTAGGAGCTGGTCTGATCTGAACACACCTGGATCTGACCCCCTCCCCCCCAGCTCTGCCTTGAATGGGACCTTCAAAAAGTTCTCCCAGCCTGATGGCCCCTTCCGATGTGTACATTTCAGGTCCTATCTTATAAGCAAAGCTGAGTCCATTTTCCTGCTCTCAAACCTGCTCCCCTCCAGGGCTACCATCTTGGTGAAGGGCTTCTCCATCCACCCAGGAACCCGCCTCATCACGATCCCACAACCCTCACACCTCCTCTGGCACCAGGTCACTGCCATGTAAACCCCCCTCAAGCCTGGCCCTGCTCTCTGTTCTCTGGCTTGCTCGGGATCACACTCCCATCACCTCCTCCCCGGACCCCCCAGTGGCCTGGCACTGCCCACCTTCCTCACGGCATCAAACCAGTCATTATGTCCTGCCCTGTTCTGTACTGGGCAAAGTCAGGCTTCCCAGAGCACAGTAGTCATTGTCTCTCATCCTGTCTCTCCAGATCCATCTCTGGCATGTCCTGCACACTCAACCTCTGCTCCAGCTGCATCCAGCTGCAGTACTAGCTGCAGTTCCCCTAAGGCATCCCACCCTCCCAAAACCTCCATGCCTCTCACATGCGTTCCCTGTCCCTGGAATGCCTTCCTCCAATCAGATTCCTGTTGGACAAAATCTTATTCCTTCTTTTGGACACACCTCAAATATTTTCTCCGTAATGAGCACCCCCTACTCCAAGCAGAATTCATTCATTTGTTCACTCACACGTTCCTTCATTACTAATGTTTCTTTAGTGCTATGTGCCAGTTCTGTGCTAGGTGCTGGGAGCCAGACTCTCCGAAAGCACTCAGTCTTATAGGGGAAACAGGACTACGGCAATCAGCTCGCTGGCAGACAGAGCTCTACAGAGGGTGTTGGGGAAAAGCAGAAGAGGAACGCCATTGCTAAGCCTCCCGGGGATTATAGCCCTTGATCTGAGCTTTGACAGATGGGTAGGAGTTAGCCAGGTGAGGAACGGGGGAAAGCGCTCCAGAAAAAAGGGGGCAGGTACAAAGGCCCTGAGGCATGAGAATGCAGGATGTGTTGGGAGCTGTAAGTGATTCAGTTTGGCTACCCTCGAGGGTCAAGAGAAGCCCACAGAGGAAGGCCAGACCAGATCCAGAGAGATTTTAGTTGGCACATGGAGAAAGTTTGATAAATGGTGATGCTGATAAATGGTGGTGAAGGCAATGGGGAGCCATGGAAGTCTTCCCCATCCAGAACTACAGGCCTTTCAGAAGGATCATTTCGAGAAATTAATGGAGAGATACAGAGTACAGGGTTAAGTGATGGAAATGGCAGTGCAGTTAGAAATGGTGAAGGCCGCGTTCGGTGGCAGTGCTGAGGAGAAGAGAGGCCAGGCTGGGAGGGAGTGTAGGAGTAGAACCGGGAGTACCTGCTGACTACCTGGAAGGGATGACTGACGGGGCTGCCCCGATGCCTGGCCTGGGTGACTTGGAGGATGGTGGTGGCATTCTCTGGAGATCCCAGAGGAATGGCTTTATGGGGTGACTATGAATTCATCCTGCGACGTGCTGGGTTTGAGGTACACATGGTACAACCAAGTGGAAAAACCCCCTTGTCAGTTCGATAGTGGAATCTGGACTTCAGGAAGAAGTCCTGATTGAAAGATGGAATGTGGGAGTGGTCAGCAAATCAGCATTTGGGAGCCATCTCCCCATGGAGGGAGGGAGCTGACTGAGAAGAGAAGAGGGTCCCACCCCAGGCCTGGGGACACAGGCATTGAAGGTTCAGCCGCAGGCCAGGAGACGAGGTGAGAGAGGCAGAAGGCCGAGAGCAGAGTGGGGTCCCGGGAGACAAGAGCCAGGGGTGCTGAGGGAGGAGAGAGGGCTTAGCACAGGCCAAGGGTGGGAAAGATGGAGATATAGCTGAGGATTTTAGCAACTTGGTGGCCCTGGTGGCTTTGAGGGAAGGAAGGCCAGCTGGAGAGGACAAGTGCAGGGCAGTGGAGGGAAGGAGAAGGTGGGGAAGAGGGGATGCTGGCTCCCAGGAACGTGGGGCCTGAGAGGGACAAAGGAGGGAGGGAGCCCACCGTCCCGCTGGTAGGGTTAGCCTTGGGCGGGCGAGGAGCTGCCGCTCAGGACGTGTGCAGGGCGGAGCCATGACAGGGAAACACGCAGACGGCGAGCCAGGCAGGTGGTGTGTCCGTCCAGATTCCCTGGGAAGCAGGTGCAAAATGGCATTAGGAGCGAAGGGATTCAGTGGGGAGCAATGACTGTGAGAGAACGGGAACAGGAGCGGGCCGGGGAGAAGGCCGAGAGCGGGCGGGGCGATGCGCCCGCAGAACCTCACGCTCGCTCGGGGCAGCGGTGGCGAGGCCCGCACAGCCCTGCGACACTCAGCACTGTCTGCGGCTGGGGCCGCTGCCCCCAACCGCCCCCCCCCCCACGGCTTCCCTCCGAGGACTGAGCAGCATGCCTCCACGACAGCAGGGGCTCCCCACCCGGTGACCTCAGATTTCTCCGAGACGTGGGATTGGGGCTGTTCGCCAGGAGTGGGGTGGAGAGGTGATGGGTGGAGGGCTGCGGGGGAGGCTTGGCACCATCCTGGGGAGAGGAAGACTAACGCTGGAGGCCTCCAGTTTGTAGTGGCCCCAGTCACCCCATGGCGGAGATGAGGGCAGCAGGAGGCTGGTCTGACCCAGAGCCAGGATGTCTAGCCCAGCCATGGGCAGCGGAAGGACCGACGAGCAGGGCGTGGCGGGTTTGGGGGAAAGGGGTCTGACATGATGGAAAGGGTCTGAGCCTTCCAGAGCGGGAGGTAAGGATGGGCTGGGGCAGGTGCTGGGGAACTCTGTGAGGTTGAGGATGGGAGTGATGGGAGTCGCGGCTGAAAACTCTGTAAGGGAGAAGGCTGCGATCAGAAAGTGGGAATTCTAGAATTGTTTTAGAGCAGAGGTGGAACAGTTCTAGGTAATGACAATGTTGGGTGGCAGAGGACGGCACAGAGCCATGAGGCCAGGCTGTTCCCAGGATATGGGGTCATGGGCTGATGGCATGGACAGGACTGCAAAGTCCTGTCACATCTCCTGTCAGCCAGTTGCCCTGCAACCCTGCGCCTGACAGCCCCCAGAGCTCCTGGGGCAGGGCTAACCCTCGGGCACCCCTGGTCACACGCCTGGCAGCTCCGGCCATGCCCCTCTGGGACACTTCCAGGCTAAGGCTTGACCCTCAGGCGGGAGGAAGAGGGTCCACCCCAGCCAGAGGCCACAGAAGGCTGAACAGACTCAGTCGGTGAAGGGCAGAGCTCCCTTTGAGGAGACATTAGGGTGCAGAGGGTAAGTATAAGAGGGCATTTAACAGAGGACCTGACTGCCTCCAGGTACTCAGGGAAGGCTTTCCAGATTTTGGATCTGAGGAAAAAAGGAGGTGTCCTAGGTGAAGTGGGGGGATCAAAAGGGGGTTCACAGAGAGGCTCCACTTGCCCAGCAGGAGCCCAACCTTTCCTTCCCTGTCACACTGCCTTCCCTCAGGTTTTGGAAGGTCCCTGTGGCCTTTCACCACAGGGCCTTTGCACATGCTGCTCCTCTCCCTGGAAAGCTCCCCTGCCTCCTCCCCCATTCTTTAGGGAATTGCTAAGTTTGGAAAGCACCCGGAATTACTTGAGGAAGACTCTGTAGCAGATACATTTGAATTTGCCATACACTTCACTCACAGACAGAGGCCAAGTCTGTGGTTTTCTCTCTGTGGTGCCATGTCGTCATTGGTAAAATGTGGGTCTTGCTGAGTGATAAAGGGGAAAGGAGTGGAGCACGAAGGAGATGTGAGCCTGGAGGCCCCTCACTGTGCGAGGCACAGAGTAGGTGCCCAAATTTATTTGCTGAATAACCGACCAGTCAGGCCCAGCCAACGGGGCCTATTTAACGTCCACAATTGCCCTGCAGTCAATGAATTTGCCTTTGACTGGGCTGAGCCAGACAACCTTGAGGTCAGAGCATATGTTGGAGATTACGCATCTCAGGGCACAAGGGGTTATACCTGTCCTTGCTCAAAAATTACAGGAAGTTGCTAAATGGGCCAAAAGAAGAACCAGCACACTTGTTGCTCTGTCTCTCTGCCCCACCTCCAGCTGTTGCCTCATGGAAGGTCAAAACAAGTAAGATAAAATCTGACTCACAGCTCCGAAGAGAAAGGAGTGAGAAATGTGACCCACCCTCGGCTCTGCCCCACCCAGCCCCGTCTCTCCCCACTATGTGGCCCCGGGGAGGCCCGACCCAGGACGGCGACCCCTGAGGCCAGCGCCCCAGCCTGTGCCAGGGTCCCCCTGGTTTCCATTTTTATACTCTTTTCTGATCTCTCATGAGATCCAAACCTGGTTTCATTTCTTGATAGTGGGTCTGGTTGTTTTCATCTTCTCTGACAAAAAGTTGGGTGTTAAGTCAGGGAGGGTTGGAAACCCACAATCCTCCAAGCCCTGGTCTCGGCCCACTGGCTTCTCAGAGGAGGTGCAGTGGCATTTTTCCTTGGAAGCCAGGCCCAGCTCCCCAGCACCTCGCTCCCTCCCATCTGATCTTGGTGAGGCAGCGGTGTGGCTGGCAGCCTTCTCCCACACCCCAGCCCCAGGAGGCCCAGCCCGGCCAGGAGTCTCTCCGGGGCCCTGGAGGCTGAGTGGAAGCCCTCAGGCAGGCCGTTGGACTAGAGGAGGCTGATTCTCCAGAACCAAGACACATCCTTAGATGTAAAACACATCTTTTCTGGAACCTGACACAGGGCCTTTGCCCAGAGGTGATTTTATTTATTCTTTTTTTTTGGCTGCGTTGGGTCTTTGTTGCTGTGCGCGGGCTTTCTCTAGTTATGGCGAGCGGGGGCTACTCTTCATTGTGGTGCACAGACTTCTCACTGCGGTGGCTTCTCTTGTTGCAGAGCACGGGCTCTAGGCACGTGGGCTCAGTAGTCACAGGCTTAGTTGCTCCACGGCATGTGGGATCTTCCCGGACCAGGGCTTGAACCCGTGTCCCCTGCATTGGCAGGCGGATTCTTAACCACTGCACCACCAGGTAAGCCCCCAGAGGTGATTTTAGATCATTATTTGTTGCATTCTTTCCAGGGTTGTTTGAGTGAATGAATGAACGACATTGACACTGTCAGGAACCTTCAAAACCTATACATTTCTGGGTTAAGAAAACCCTTTACCAGCCTCTTTCCTTTTTCCCAGAGACACCATCTCACCCCACCAGTGCACGACCGTTGCAGACCCCCTTCTCCTCCAGGTTCAGAGGCTCCCAGAGAGTAAGACGGCATGATGCCTCCTTTCCTCATGGGCGACCGTTGCCTCTTCCCCACACCTCACTCCCACTCTGCTCTGTCTGTCACTGTGCCCCAGGTAACACACCTAGACAGAGAGCCCTCCCCCAGACCAACCTATATGAAATTGTCTGAGGATAGAAAGTGCTAGAATATGAAACACACACACACACACACACACACACACACACACACACTGAAGAAGCACAAACTGGGCAAAAATATAGGAATTCAATTTCACTGATTTTTGTTTTTAATTACGGGATTTCCCAGTGTCTCAAAAGAAAATTACAACCCCCCAGACAAGCATATATAAGTAAACACATAAAGACACTGGCAACAAGCCCACTGTGGGTGGGAAATCACCAACAAGGGGAACTCTGCTCCCCTCTAAGAGTTCTGTAATTGTTCCAGAGGCGCCATTCCTGCTCCTCCAACCATAGTGTAAGTTGCCTAAGATGCTGTCGAAAGAGCACAGGGCCAAAAGGCAGGAAACTTGAGTTCCAAAACCACGACGGCCCCTAAGTAGCTGTATAACGTTGGCCGAGCTCCTTAGTATCTCTGAGCTGTCCTCTTTCCATCTGTTAAATGAAGGCTGGCCTTTAGAACTTTTCTTGTACTCACAGTGCCTGGCCCAGTACCGCCTAGGAAGAGCTTAGTCAGTATAACTGGAAAGAAATGGCCCAACATGATTTTTGTATCCATGATCCCAAACCTGACTTAAGATTTGGGTAAATAAAGTACCATTTCCCAACAAGTTCATCAGGAAAGTTGGATAGAATGCATCTTTGGAGGATCATAAGGTCTTAGAGATTCTCTCTTTTTCAACAACCCATTTTTCAGCCCATGGGGTGAAGGGGAGAGAGGTTGAAATTGGTAGGAGTAAGTCTGTGGGGGCAGTGGAGGGACCTATGTGACCGAATCACTAAGGGGAGGCTTGCTTGTGTCACTGTACCGTTGCAGGCTGGCTCGTACCTGTCTCTAGGTGGGAAGGCCCAGATGTGGGTCCCTGCCTTTGGGGGGTGCATGGTGATAATGGCATGTGCCTACCCATTGCCTGGATGCAAACCCAGATGTCACCCCGAGCCCGGCCCAAGGAGGAAGCGGGTGAGGTACCCTGGACCACCTGTGCAGGAACATGAGTGGAGAAAGGAGGACAGCCCTCTGCAGGATGGGTGTGCAGGCAGGGTCCTGGGCCTACTGTCCAGGCAGAGACCCCAGAACTCTGAGAGATGCTTACTGTTGCCCCCAGAGAACCCTCGTCCCCAGGAGTTCCTATGCATTTCCCAATACCCTCTCCCCAGCTGCTCAGGACTCTGGGGGACATGAGAACCTGGGAGTCTCCTCGGGGAGGGTTTTCCCAGACTGGTCCTCAGAATGGTCACACACGCATCCCAGGACGTTTGCCTTCAGGTTCCCTCTGGCCCAGAGGGGACACAACCCAGTGGGCTAGAAAGCTCAGCGTCAGGGCCAGGCCAGTTCTGCCCCTCCCCCACCATTTGGCTACAGGAAAGCTACCTGGTCTCTGTTTCCTCTCGTATAAAATGAAAAATAGGACCAACCCGACAAGCATTAATGCAAATTAAATGAGATAATGTACTGAGAGCACTGGCAACCCAGAGCTAGCTCATACTTACCGTGAAGATTACACACAGCTACAGACCCCTCACAGGTCAGACAAGCAGCAGGCCTCGGTAACATTCTGTCGGCCACGCTTCTAAAGGGCTCCTGGCCAGGTCATGTGATTGTGACTGGGAAAGGCCAGGCACATCAAAATGAAAGAAAACCTCGTCCCCCCCCACCCCAGGACTGGCAGACTCTAGGATGGAGAGCACCCATGGCTGCTCTAGAGGTTATGAAACCCACCCCTCATTGCACAGCTAAGGAAACCATCTCAGAGAAAATGGGTAACGTGCCAGAGGCCACACTGCGAGTTTGTGACAGTATTTGGAAAAGAGGACATACCTGCCAATGTCTTCTAGGCGTGGCCAGGTTACTTTCTCAGATATTAACTTGTGTTTAGATTGTTGCATTCTTCTTCTCCCTTCCCATTCCAAGGTCTTAGATCTGTCCTCTTTGAGCTTCAGGACCAGACGGAATCTGACCCTGGGCACAGAAGCCTGACTGTGGTCTGGAGCAGAGTCAGAGCCTCACAGGGCACCAGGGCCCATGCGAGTGGACAGCCCATAGAAGGCCCCGTTGCCAGGCAACACCATGAGCCTCCTGGATTCCAGGGTGACCCTTACCGGGAAGGGGCCTATAGTGACCAAGATGGAATTTCCTCCCTGTCAGACCAGATGGGAGCTCAGGGTCGGAACTAAGTTGATCTCAGGAGGGTGGTGGACTGAGATTCATACTGTCTACACAAGGCACTTCTCAGTCCCCTTCACAACATGGTTCCCTCTGACCATATCACCCATTTGTACAGCGCTTGACAAAGTGCCTTCATTCGGTCCCTGAGATTTCTCCCATTAACCAGGTGAAAAAACTAGAGCTCAGTAAATGGAAGGGATTTGCTCAAATTCACATAAGTAGTAAGAGAAGTAAGACGAAAGAAGTAAGAGTAGTAAGAGTAGTAAGAGAAGTAGGACGAAAGCACAATTCTTCCGACTCCAAGACAGTGCTCTTGACAACACGTCACTGCCCACCCTGTACTGCTCTTTGTACACAGCTGGCTTCCTGGCCGCCAGCTGAGCCCACTCTCAGAGAACACACCTCACTGTCACCTGGGTTCCACGACCTGGGGCAGGCCTCTGTAGGAGAAACAAATCCTGCAGGGAGCATCTGGGCAGGCCAACCCTTCCCCGGGGCCCCTACCCTGCTGACTTTGCAGGATGCAGTGATGGCTTTCTAGAAACTCACCTGACACTGGTAGTATGTCAGCTTGGATGGAAGCTAAAGGCCTAGACATGGACAAAAACCCCTATAGATGATTGGGAAACCAAAAACAAAAGTACAGCTGGCCACCAAATATGAAAAAATCTGTACACCCAGTAGCAATTAAGAAATGCCTATTAGGGGAATTCCCTGGTGGTCCAGTGGTTAGGACTCCGCGCTTTCATTGCCGAGGGCCTGGGTTCAGTCCCTGGTGGGGGAACTAAGATCCCAAGCCGTGCGGTGTGGCCAAAAAAAAAAACAAAGCCTGTTAAATTCACATTACTGTTTTTGCTGTTATGTCTATTAGGTTGGCAACGTTTTTTTCCTCCTATACTATTGATGAGAATATAAATTGATGCAACTTTTTTACACACACACACACACACACACTCAAAAGTCTTAAAAGTATTCACTTCCTAAATACAACATGGTATCTTGAATTTTCCACGGAATGGAAAAAAAACATTAGGAAGAAAACTGGTGAAAGCCAAATAAAATCTGGAGTTTAGTGAATAGTAGCACACCAATGTTACTCGATGAGCTTTGACAAATATAATCTGGCTGGGTAAGATATTGATATTAGAGGAAGCTGGGTGAAGGGTATATGGGAACTCGCTGTACTATCTTTGCAACTTTTCTGCAAATCTAAAATTATTTCAGAATGAAAGCTTTATTTTTTTAAATGCTCACATTCTTTTACCCAGAATTTCACTTCTAAGGTTTTATCTCAAACTTATCAGAGATATGATGGACACTTACATACAAGGATATTGCCCCACTTGTGATAATCATAGAAATGTGGAAATGAGTATGTCCAAGAATAGCATGTTGTTAGAAGTTATAATAAGGTATATATAACATATATATATAACTTACATATACATATAACATATATATATATATAAGTTGTTATAAGTTATGGTGCATCCAATGATGATAGAATGTGGTCAGAAAGAATCACACTATAATAATATTTATTGGCACTGAAAATGCTTACAATAAAGGTAAAGTGAAAGAATTAGGATACAAAACTGTATATATTTTAAGCACAATATAATTCTTTAAATGATGTACATAAGCAAATACACCAATACATTGAAGGTAGTTATTAATGGGTCATATAATTAGAGTGAATCTAAGTTTCTTCTTAATACATTTATGCATATTATAAATTTTCTACAATGAACGTATATGATGTTTAGAATCAGGAAAGAAGCTATCAAAAATCCCCAACCCATGGCAGTTCCTCAAAAATTTAAACACAGAATTACCATATGACCCAGCAACTCTGTGAGGTGTATACTCAAGAGAATTGAAAACATGTCCACACACAAAAAAAACTTGTACGTGAATGTTCACAGCAATATTATTTATAATAGCCAAAAAAAGAAAGCAATCCACATATCCACCAGGACAAATGCAATGTGGTATATCCACCCAATGGAATATTTTTCAACGATAATCAGGAATGAGGTACTGACACGTGCTATAACATGGATGAACCTTGAAAACATTGTTAAGTGAAAGGCACCAGACACAAAATGACACTGATTGTATGATTCTATTCACATGAAATGTCCAGAATAAGTAAATCCATAGCGACAGAAAGTAGATCAGTGGTTGCCAGTAGGGTGTAGGGAGTGACTGCTAACGGGTTGGGGTGATGAAAACGTTTTGGAATTAAATAGTGATGATGGTTCTGCTACCTTATGAATATACTAAAAACCACTGAATTATACACTTTAAAGGGTAAAGTTTGTGGTTTGTGGATTATCTAAAAAAAAAAGAGAGAGAGAGAGAAAGAAAAAAATTCCCCTACCCAAATGCCACATTTCACTGCTTCTCATCATTTCCCTTTAAAAATTTATTTTCTTTACTTCTATTTCTTTTATTTATTTATTTATTTATTTATTTATTTATTTATTTATTTATTTATTTATTTTGCAGTACACAGGCCTCTCACTGTTGTGGTCTCTCCCGTTGCGGAGCACAGGCTCCGGACGCGCAGGCTCAGCGGCCATGGCTCACCGGCCCAGCCACTCCGCGGCACGTGGGATCTTCCCAGACCGGGGCACGAACTCGTGTCCCCTGCATCGGCAGGCGGACTCTCAACCACTGCGCCACCAGGGAAGCCCTATTTTCTTTCATTTTAAAAGATGCTAGGCTGGTAGAGTCCAGCTGCCGCCACAAAGCCAGACCTTTGTAGGCAGGGGAGGCGGCCATCTGTTTATGGGGTGGATGGAAGGTGACTGTGACCTGAAATCGCTCCTCATCGGTTCCTTCCTTGCCACCGGTTAGTCCTCTTCACCTTCTTTCCCTCCCTCCCTCCCTCCCTTCCTCCTTCCCCCAGGCACTAGAGCTACACTGCCCAGGGGACCCCACAATGAGGAGCTCATCCTTAGAGTTACCCTTTGCAATTGACACTCTCTCTTAAATCTCCCATAGAAAACACAAGTTTTCTGGGATTTTAAATGTAACACCTGTGTGGGAATTAACTGATCTGAGCCTCCCGACATACCACTGGCTGAAAGGGAAGGCCACACAGGAAACTTGCCAAGGGCAAAGGGAAGGGGAAGGTTCCCAGCAAGCTGTGCCTCCTGGGATGGACAAGTGTTGGTGGGGTGCCAGGGCACTGGCGCTAGGAACCTTGGAGGAGGGAGGGAGGACAAGGGCATCAAGGCAAATACACTGACTTCCCGGTCCTGAGGAGGTAGGTCCGCTTCTCAGCCTACTCGGGCCTGAGGCCCCTTACTGTGAACTCTCAGGCTTGGAGGCCTTTTAGATGTCCTGAGCGGATGATGTTGCTGCCTAGAAGAGCGGGAGCAGAAAAGGGGAGAGAAGAGGAACAGAAAGGGCTGGCAAAGCTCGCGATGGGTCCCTCCCCCAAACCCTTCCCCCCACAGCCCTGTGGAGGACTCGGCACTTAAGGACGCTCGGCAATGTCAGTACTTGTGTCCTCAGTCCGTGTCAGTTGAGCCTCTTGTTCTGCTGGAAACCCAAGGTCTCTGGTAGCCTTCCTAAGAACACGGGACGGGGCCAAGTATAAAGTAAAAAGAAGATTCAGTTTCGAAAAAGTATACTTGAAAATTTACCCAGTGGGCTACCCGATCACCAGGTTTCAGGTAGAAGGTGGGAGTGGAGGGGAAACTCATGTGTCAGGGTCAACAGTTCTGCCCGTCTAGCCATCTCCCCCTCCCTTCTTCTGGATACAGCATCTCACTTTTCTGAGGGAGACCTCCATCTCCCTCAATTCCCAGTGGGACTGTCAGCACAGTATCCAAACCTGCCCATGAGACTCTGTCTGGAGATCACACAAGGAGGCTGGCACTACTTCTGTCCAAAGGCAGCCTTCCTGTTCCTGAGAGTCTAGGTCCAATTTTCCTGGACTTCCTGAGGCCTCAAGGTCAACCCTTTCTTCACGGTGGTGAGCTAGGATTCTGCTAATAAATGACCTCTTTTGGCTTGTATCAGCTTGACCTACACTGATAAGGTATGCCAAACATGATGCAATGGTACTAAAAATTCCCATTATTTACTGATTATCTACCATGTGCCAGGAACAGTGAGGGGGCCTGTCACATGTATTATCTAACTCTCTTTCCATAGAAGCAGAAACCAGGACTCAGCGGATTAATACCATGTCTACAGTTCCATAATTAAAGGAGATGGAAAGGGGATTCAGGTCCAGTTTGATCTAGTTTCCGAGTCTAGGCACAGTCTCTTGTTCTCTCGCTCTCCTTTCTTCCTTCCTTCCCTCTCTGTCTCTTTTAGACTTGGACCTTGGGGCAGAGAGCTGAGTTAACCAAACTCCTCAGTTCCTGGCACTTGATCACCATTGGTCCACATAAAGTCCCTCTCTTGTTTCATTATCCAAGTTCTTCCCACCTCACCATACCACTTTCTCACTGCCCAGGATCATGGTTCGCAAGTGATAGGGTCTGGCCTCTCACTGACAGGCACTCCAGGTATTTGGGAGAATCTAGCCTCTGGGTTTCTTTATTTCCTTGAGAATCAAAATCCAGTTGGACCTGGGAAGCTTTTCCTGTTGACTCTCCAGCACTCCCATCAATTGGCCAAACTATCAGCCTTATTATGGGCTCAGGCCTGGGCTGGACTGAGATGTGGAATTAGTAAGAAAGGGAATGACTGAGTCTCTACTCTCAAGGATTTTAAAGTTCATACATCCATCTAGTCAACAAATACATATGGAGCACAAACTTCATGTGCGAGTTCCAAGGACAGAAAGATGAATGCAACAGTTACTGCCCTCTGAGAGATAAGAGCCTCCTCCACTAGTAGGAGAAGAAAATTAAGCAACAAGACTTGTGTCACAAGTAGGAGAGATGCAGGAGAGGTGAACACGGAACCCAGGCCTGGGCATGGTGTGGCTCGTAACATAACCCCAGAAGTGATGAAGAAATAAGAAATATAAATCTATAAGTACATTTGTTTCTCCTTATCTGCCTCAGCATTGCACAATAATGGTGGGTGGATTTTTCATCAGACTTGGAGGGGAAGTGTGGGATGGCCAGACTTAAAATGTGGACTATGGGGCATGCAGTAAATTAGATGTGGGGAGCCCAGAGGACACCTCAGACAAGGAAGCAGTCATCCTAGACTAGATCTGTCTAGGAACCAAGGGAGGCCTGCCTGCCTGTCAAATGGGACACAGATGTCCCCATATGCAGATGCCTTCACTGGAGAAAAACAGTGTGTCTAATATGAATCCCAATCAAAAGACACAGTGCAGAAGGCTCTGCCCTGCAGGCAGGACCTCAGAGCTGGGCTGCTCCCCACACGGGATAGGTAGTAGTGGGGGCAGTTTAGCTAACAGTGCCCATTCCAGGTCCCAGCACAGAGCAGGGCTCCAAAGCAAAGGTTTCTGATCATTGAGGAATGTTCCAATATTACAGCAGACCCCCAAATGGTGTGGGCTTCCTTGTGAGGTAGTAAGCTGCCTGCTATGAGAATTCTTCAGGCAGAGGCTGCAGACCCTAAACAAAAGTGTTTTTCAAACTCTTGGTGATCTATTACACATGCACACAAACATTAGGCAAAAAAACAAGTTTCACAGATGATACAGGTAAATGATACTTACTCTTTCTTCCATGTAGTATGCCCTAATATTTTTATTCGATTTCATTTTTAATAAATGCTTTTAACCACTAAAAACTGGTTTCACGAGCCACAAATGGGTCGAGACCCACAGTTTAAAAACACTCCTATGCTAGCCAGCATGTTCGATTCCCTGACCTCCACAGTACTACCATTTCTCTTGACACCAGTGAGCACCTGTAGATGACTTACCCCATCAAAAGGGTGATTCTCTTAGAGCCGAGCAGGGACTAGAAGGGGAAGGTTCTGCTGACAGGTACAAGGGCTCCCTGGTACAGCTGCCTAGAGACCAAAGCCGCCGATTCATCTGACCCAACAAATATTTATTGAGTACCTACTATGTGCTGGGCACTGTTCTAGTGTCTGTCCCATGAACAAGAGATTAAAAAGCCCTGGAACTTCCCTGGCAGTCCAGTGGTTAAGACTCTGCACTCCGAATGCAGGGGGCACGGGTTCAATCCTTGGTTGGGGAACTAAGATCCCACATCCCGGGCGGTGCAGCCAGAAAAAACAAAACAAACAAACAAAACAAACAAAAACCCCCTGCCACGATGGCAAGAACATAGGGAAACTGGAACCCTTGTACATTGCTGGTGGGAATATAAGATCGTGCATGCTTTGTGGAAAATGGTATGACGGTTCCTCAAAAAATTAAACATAGAATTACATGGCATATACCTACAATGGAATATCACTCAACCTTAAAAAGGAAGGAAATTCTGACACATGCTACCACATGGATGAACCTTGAAGACAATATGCTAAGTGAAATAAGCCAGACACAAAAAGACAAATATTGTATGATTCCACTTATGAGAACAGACCCAGAATAGGTCTACCTAGAATAGACAAATTCATAGAGACAGAGTAGGATGGTGGTTACCAGAATCTGGGGGAAGAGAAGAGAGGGAGTTATTGTTTAATGGGTAGAGAGATTCAGTTTGGGATAATAAAAAATTTCTGGAAAAAAATGGTTCTGAAGAACCTAGGGGCAGGACAGGAATAAAGATGCAGACGTAGAGAATGGACTTGAGGACACGGGGAGGGGGAAGGGTAAGCTGGGATGAAGTGAGAGAGTGGCATGGACATATATACACTACCGAACGTAAAATAGATAGCTAGTGGGAAGCAGCCACATAGCACAGGGAGATCAGCTCGGTGTTTTGTGTCCACCTAGAGGGGTGGGATAGGGAGGGTGGGAGGGAGGGAGATGCAAGAGGGAAGAGATATGGGAACATATGTATATGTATAGCTGATTCACTTTGTTATAAAGCAGAAACTGGCACACCATTGTAAAGCAATTACACTCCAATAAAGATGTTAAAAAAACAACAACAAAAGTTCTGGAAACGGATGGTGGTGATGGTTGCAGAACAATATGAATGTACTTAATGCCACTGAATTGTACACTCAAAAATGGTTAAAATGGTCAATTTTGTGTTGTGTATCTTTTGCATAATTTTTTTAAAAACCTGCCACATGGAACTTAGGTTCTAGAGGCACAATCTGGGGAAGAGCTCCTTAACAAAGAGTAGCGCTAACTCTCCCCACCTCAGAGCAGGGGAGTAAACTCAGAGTAAAACTACATCCGGGTTCTGCAGAATCTGGGTGGGGTGGTAGAAGGGGGTCAAGAGGCAGGAGGGCAGGCACAGGTTCCCACACATTCTCTTCACACAGAATATGTGTTTTCAATTTCAAGCAAGTTCAGATAAAACTCTGGGAAAAGGCCACCACATAGATTCATCAGTTGTAACAAACACATGGACCCAGCGGGGGGTGCTGACGCTGGGGGAGGCTGTGTGTGTGTGGAGGCGGGGGATACGTGGGAACCCTTCCTCTTAATTTTGTTGTGAACCTGAAACTGTTCTTCAAAAAAAAAGTCTTTAGGGGAAAACAAAGGCCACCACTACTTAAAAACATGTTTTTTCCCTAAACCACTGCCTTCCTTTTTCAAAATGACCACTGGTTGAGAGATGTTTCCATGAAGAGTGAGCAGGCAGGGACCACTTTGCAAGACGGGGTCCCCTGAGCACTTCCCAGGCGGGCGCTGGCTTCATGAGGGGGATCTCATGAGGAGGCAGGGATTCGGGGAGCAGGAGACAGGCCTGGAAGGGTAGGGCTCTCAGAGCCCTTCTGGCCCTTCCCCGGGGCTGGAGCAGTCAGCTATCAGACCTCTGGCTCCAACTCCTCCCGAGGGCTGGGCTCTCGGCTGAGTCACCTCTGGTGGGGTATGGAAATGGCACCCAATTTTGGCCTTGGAAATCTTCGGTCCAAGTCCTGGCCCTGCCCTTTACAAGACACTTAATGTCGCAGCCTGTTTACTTAGCTGTAAAATGGGGATGACTGATACCACCTGTCTCCCGGCATACGACGTGCCATGACTCTGCAGGAGGACACCCAGCACAGTGCCAGGCACAGAGGAGGCACTCAGGGAGCTTTAGCGTTTGGGGCCCTACAGCTCAGGAATAGGGTCTGCGGGCCCCAGCTGTGCCGGGGGGCCCTGTGGCACTCCTATACCCTTGGACCTGCCAAGCCAGCCTGGCCAGTCCTAGCACTTGGTGGGGTGCAGAAGGGGCACCTCGTGCATCGCCACCCCCAGAGCAAACAGCCAGGGAGAGCACTGGACTGACGAGACAGCAGCCCTGGGATGCCTGGAAATGCTGTGGAGCCAAGCCATGGTTTCAGGAGCTGGTCTCAGAGGAAGGAGGCCCTGGACTGCCACCCCGCCCCACAAGCCTTCCGCCAGTGGCCGTGCCCCGGGCTCCCCCAAACCCCATCCCCACATGCGACACTCCTCCACCTTCCACACTGGCCTTTGACTTGTTGAAGGCAGGGAGCCAACCTGCTCATCTCTACTCCTCCAGCACTGTGTGATGAATCAGCAGAGGTGGCGGTGGTGGTGACAATGAGTGGATGACCATCACTGAAGCTATCTGGTACACAGCCCTTACCAAGGCTGTGGAATAGTTCTAAATGCCTCTCTTTAACTCAATTAAACTTCACAGAAGTCCTGGTAGGAGTGTACTATTGCCATGATCCATATTTTTAATGAAGGGACCAAGATGCAGAGAATAACTAGTCAAAGGTAACACACAAAGCGACCAAAGCAGGACTTGGACCCGGAGCCTCAGTTTGCCCTTGTACAGCTACTTACTCCAAAGTGCCTGGGCAAAGGTGCTCTCTGCGGACTCCTCGTCCATGGCAGAGGGAGCATCTTGGGAAGGAACTTTAGAATCCTCATGCCACCTCGCTAGGCATCCCCTCTGAGATGTCCCTGGCAGGGAGGCCATCCAAAGGCCATACAAACCCTCCATTGACAGGGAAGACACAGTGCGTCTTCCTCAAGCAGAACCTAGGCCTACTTCCCTCTAACTTGGGCCGCCCTCTGGACATACAGAATTTTCCCCTTTCACTCTCAGGAGACTCTTCGGGTATTTGGACTCACCTCTCTTCCCAAAGCTGATGTTCCTTGCCACATCACCCACTGCTCTGTCCCCAGACCCTCTCCAACCTGATGGCCTGCCCTGAATGTTTCCTTCTTTGTTAGTCTCCAGAAGCCTGCACTCCACACTGGACATCCACGTGTCCTAAGGAGCAGGGAGTGGAAATGGGCTGCACCCCCTCCTTTGTTCTGGGTTGGCACCTCCGGTGTGTGCCTGGGCTCTCTTGAGCCCCACACTCCTGGTCCACAAGGAGCCTGTGGAAAACCAGCCCCTCAGGCCCCTCCACAAGCCCATCTCAGGCAGCCCCATTACGCACTTGGATGATTAAATTTGTTGAACCCAAATATATTAAATTTTCCCTTATAAAATTTCCTCTTTTTCCACCCTGATAAGACTTTCAAATCCTGACTTTGTCACCCCAAAGCCATTTACTTGTCCCTCCCAGAGCTACATCATCTTTAGCTTAGAGAAGCCTACCTAGTGGGTCTTTATTGATTTAAATGTTAAAAATTGCTGAAAAGGACAGGTTTCAGTTTCCTTATCTATGTTGAAATCTAGGACTAATAAATGGATCTGTCTCTAGTTAGGCCGCCTCTCCCTGGAAGCACTGATTCAGGGACGTGAGTCAGCCTAGATGGGAAATGTGACAGCGGTCTTTGCCCCCGGGAAGAGGGTTCCACTAACATCTCCTCTACTGTCGGGAGCCTCATTTCATTCCATATGATGTTACTTTTTCTCCTCAGTTTGGGGGCTATTCTCAAGGGAGGCAGAGTTGGAAGCAAATGGGAATTGGGCCCCCTTTTTTTCTCTCTGACATGAATAGTCTGTGCTTCCCCCCAGCAGAAGGCCTGTCTGCCTTGTTCCTCCTCTTGACTTCAATAAGGAAGCAGACAAGCAACCTTTGTGCTGGTTGGGATTCCTTTACAATCTCTTCTAATTCTGGACTTTGCTCCTTCTGGACGTTCTGACATGGGTGTATCACACACCAGGTAGCCCGTGTACATGTGAGAAAACAGTAGGTTCATTGAAAATCTAAGCTCGTTGGTCTTCTTTTGCTGATGCCCTTTCTTCTCCCTGTTAAAATCATTTCTGATTTCATCATCAGAATCTAATTTCCACTAGTTAGAGTGCTTAAGCTCGAGTGGTTTTTCTCTACCCTTCACATTATATTCCTACCAAAAAAAAAAAGAATTCCATTAGGCAGCTTCTCAGAACCACCACACCAAGCCCCAATTCATTTCTGGCCAAAGCCCCTGAAATCTTTTTTTTTTAATTAACTTATTTTTATTTTTGGATGCATCGGGTCTTCGTTGCTGCGCACGGGTTTTCTCTAGCTGTGGCAAGCGGGGGCTACTCTTCGTTGCGGTGCACTGGCTTCTCATTGCGGTGGCTTCTCTTCTTGAGGAGCACGGGCTCTAGGCGCACAGGCTCAGTAGTTGTGGCTCATGGGCTATAGAGCACAGGCTCAGTAGTTGTGGCACACGAGCCTACTTGCTCCGTGGAATGTGGGATCTTCCCAGACCAGGGCCCAAACCCATGTCTCCTGCACTGGCAGGCGGATTCTTAACCACTGCGCCACCACCGGAGTCCCGCAAACCCCTGAGATCTTTTCAGAGACTTTTGGTATTGTTACTTTAGTTTATTGTTGTCATTCTCCCCCGGGGAGAAATTTCATCGTTTTGTAGTCACAGGGCATTTGGAAATATCAGTACTAGAATTGTAATGTATTATGCACGCACACTATGTAGCAATCTACTGTTAAGACAGAAACCTCCTGGTGGTGTGACACACCACCAACCCCACTGCCTTCTACTTAAAGGTTGCTTTCTCAGACGATATGGAATAAATGATCTTTGTCTCAGAAACAGCTGGCTTTTCTTTGAGGTCCCCTTACTTATTGGAGCACCCCTGCAGTCACTCAGGGTAACTCACAGAAGCAGATCTGGGGATCAGGTGGCCAGTGAGCCGCGAGGGGACAGGCTATGGAAGAAACAGAGGCCTGGCTCTGTCTCAGTGAGTGGGCTGTCCTCAAGTAGTGAAAGCAGCGAAAAGGGTGGAACTTGGCTTCCAAGCCTGCCCCCCACTCCTCCCTAAAAGCTCACCACAGTCCAAATCCCAGTGGTTTTGTCCTGCTCTCTGGTCATTTAGGCCACCCCATCCTCAGGTGGGGTCCAGATCAGAGTTCTCTCTCTACATCTACCTTCAGAATATCCGGAAGCCACTATCAAGAAGCTTTCAGATTGGAAAGAATTTATTCACAAATTCACACAGGTGAACAACGGAACCCAACAGTAACAGTAATGGAGGGGTTTCAGGCTATGAGGCTGACTAGGGCTGGGTGGGGAGGACTTGCCCATGAACCTGAGATTACAGCATGCCTCAAACCCATGACTAGTCCTAATCAGGGGCAGTTCAACAGCACCTAATTTATGCAGAATCACTGAGGTTCTCATGAACACTTTTCCTGAAAAGTGAAACTTCAATGCCCAACCACTTTAAAGTGAAATCTTGCTAAAATGTGGTCCACTGCTCTCTAATGCTTTAAAAAATGTCCTTTCCCCACATAAGTGGTCATTAGGAACATTCCCTAAGGAACTAGATAATAACATGATTGTGTCCCCTTCTTACTGTTTCTCTATCCTTCCCCATGGCTTTTACTTTCCTGTTATCTACATGTCTCTCTCTGGAAAAGACCTACCACCACCCTTCCAGGCAATTTTCTTCTGCAGTGGGTTGAGACATCAGATAGCCACTTTTCTTAGAAAAGTGTACTAAGTAAATGTCAACAGGCTTTGAGGATCTCAGAGGGATAAATGCAGGGGTTTTGAGGTAGCTATTTCTGTGGGTTCGGTTTTCAGTAACTTCCAGTTCCAAAGGGAGATGGGGCTCAAGACTCACTGCCCCCTGGAATGTTCCTTACGTATATTTATCATCCATCCTCTAACCAGGAAGATGTTTCTGTCACTGTTACGCTGCAGGCAAGAGCTCCCTGTTTTGCTTTTATTCTATTTGTTATCCATTAGCCCTCCCAGGTGAGCAGCACCAGTGAGCCCCACGGGGCCTGGAAGCTTTGTCTCCATGAGGAGCCTCATCAAATGGGATGAGGTATACAGCCTTGTGACACTTCACACTGAGCCAGCATCTTTCTGAGGGGTGTATGGAGTGCTTTATAGACTTCAACCTCCTTCCACAGCACGGAGAAAGCATCTGTGGCCACTTCATGGCACAACCAACTGGGGCCCTGAAAGGAGACTCCACGGAGAAAGCAGAGCACCACCAGGTGGACCACACCGCTGCCAGTGCCATCATCTGCAAGCTCTTCGAGGCACCCAAAGGGCAACATCGGCACAGGGCCCCTTGGCTGTGTTCAGAGTTGTTCTGAGCAGTAATGATCTCACTCTGCATTTTTCACCCTGTGGGTTGTGACCCATTACTGGGCTGTGAAATCAGTTCAATGGGTTATAACCAGCATTTTCCTTTAAAAAATAAATAGAACAGAAAATATCCAAATGCATCACACGTAGTGAGTGTTATTTTTACAAAATTTTTGTTTCAGTTTTATATATCTGTATGTAGGTGTGTGCGGTAGTTGGGACATAAGATATATTTTTCACTGGAAGTTTGAAATGCAGAGACCTAATGCACATCCATCCTGCAGCTACATCTTCCTGAGATCCATCCCTGCCACCTCCACCCTCAACTGGGAAGCCAAATGGAATCTGTTCAGAGCCCTAAAACTGGCCTCACCTGGAAGGGACAGGAGTCGGGGAAGTCTTCTTGGAGGAAGTAGGGTTTACCAAGGCACGAGCAGGAATAGAGAGAGGGGGTGGCAGGGCAGAAGGATGGGACGTTCTAGAATGAGCAAATGAATAATTCATTCCAGGACCGCCTTCCCTCAGGAATGCAACATCTTCCATTATTTCTATTATACCTGTAGTTCTAAATGCAAATGCCTCTGGGAGAGTAGTGGAATGGCTTAATCTCTTACCAAAGGGTAACTGGTTGATATCAAGGGCCTGAAGAAAGCCAGAGTCTAAGAAACCATCAGTGGCAGAGTATGTGTGAAGCATGAGGGTGAACGGACGTCGGAAGATAAGACACTGCCCCCAACTGAATGTGCTGTCGGAGGATACTGATGGAGGATTAAGCTCTTCCGTCTGCAGATGTGGAAACCCTTGAGACCTGTGAGGAAAGGAAGTGACCCGTAGTTATTATTCATCTTCAAGTGAGAAGACTGATTTTATTCCCCAACAGTCCTCAGCAAGGGGGCTATTAATAATGAGAAATAAGTGCTTCTCTGTCTCTAAGGAGGGAGGAAGTAGTGGACGCAGGCCTTCCCAGAGGTGGATGCTTGTGAACTTGGCCCTCTCCTGCCTTCTACACTCACTCTACGACTAGACCCATGGCTTTACCTACCTCCTTCACAGTGATGACTCCCTGAAAATCACCAAAGGCTCAGGCCTACAGATCCAAATACTAACTTGGTGCTTCCACCAGAAGCCTCCACTCAATAGCCCCAAGGACAATTATAACAATCTCTGGCCCACTGCCCACCCCCCCTTCCGATAGTCTCAATTCTGGCTCATCCTCCACCTACTCAAGCCGCCATTCAGGTCAGCACCCCGTGAGTCACCCCAGACTCCTCCCCCTCCCTCCTTGCTCCCCACCCAAGGTCATCATCTTGGCCACCTCTCCACTCTGCCTTGAATCTGCACAGCTCAATCCTCCAGCCCTCACTAGCGCAGGGGCCACCCACTGATCTTCCTGCAGCCTGTCATGGCCACCTCCAGCCCAGTGGTTCTTAACCAAGATAAGCAACACGATGACTTGGGGAGGTGTTTAAAATCTAGATTCTGACTCAGTACATCTGGCCAGGTTGAGAATGTATATTTTGCAAAAGTGCCCCAGGTGATTCTGATGTGTGCCCTTCATTAAGAACTACTGCCTCCTCCTCCTCATTATTAATAACAACAAAAACAACAATTAACATTTTTTGTGCACTTACATGTACTTCCTTGTGTAATCTTCATGACAACCTTGTGAGGTAAGAGCTATCATCTACTCCCATTTTACAACTGTTGAAACTGAGGCACAAAAGTCCCATGGCTAGGAAGGGGGAGGACCAAAACATGACCCATCACTCCTAACCATTCTGCTCTCCACATACCGTATAGACTTGATATGTGGCTCCCTCCTTAACACTCTTTAAAGGCAGTTCTAGAAAAAGATGGCAACTTGGGGACACACTCATGACTTCCCTCTCTACCCAACCTCCCACCAACAGCTTCTTAACTCTAAAACACCTATCTTGATCAGGGTGGTGGATCCACATATATAAAAACTCACTGAGATGTATGCTTAGGATTTGTGACTTTATGGTATGTTCATGACTCCTCAATAAAAAAGACCCTGAAAAAGTCACTTAAATAAGAAAAAGCCTAGCAAATGAGAAATAGGGAAAAACTTACATGCACAGAAGAAACTAGGAAGAAGCCATCACAATGCTGCCAATTATGAATTCTCTAGAAGAAACACATTTAAGAACAGATTAAGAAAAGATCCCCAGGGACTTCCCTGGTGTTCCAGCAGTTAAGACTCCACGCTCCCGATGCAGGGGGCCCGGGTTCGATCCCTGGTCAGGGAACTAGATCCCGCATGCATGCTGCAACTTTAGTTGCAGGCTGCAACTAAAGATCCTGCACGCCACAATGAAGTTGTGTGCCACAACTAAGACCCTGGGCAGCCAAATAAATAAATATTGGAAAAAAAAAGAAAAGAAAAGAAAAGATCCTCAGAGCTAACCTACGGAAAATCATTAGAGGACACCAGGCTTGGAGAGCACACTGAGGGCACAGGCTAGAGACAGGATTGCCTGCAAGATGGAGAATAAAACCCCAGTATAGGCTGGCTTGGTTACAGTGGGGAGCATATGGCTGGGTGCTGTAACAGCCACAGCAGCAAGGACATAGGGGCTCTGAGGGTCCACAGGACTGTCTTTGGGCCAGAGACTGGGTGATGCCCCAAGTCAATGGCGTGAGGGGCTTCTTCCTAAAGAGGCCCCATGTGATTTCTGTATCAAGAAGAAAGTCCAGGCTCACCAAACCCAGTTCCTGGTATATTTGGTGCTTATGAATACAAAGGGTCCCAATGGGGTCACCCGTGTTTCCAGCTCCCACTGTGCAGTCCAAGGGAGCAGGGCTTACAATGATTTTGCAGTCCATCCTAAAAGAACAAAGGAAATTCTGAGGAAAAAAAGTGTGAAGTACACCTTACCCTAGCACCTATTAGATATATTTAAAGAAAATGTGATCAGAACGGCACTGGTGCAGGAGCAGACAATTCAGTGGAACACACCAGAGAATTCTAGAGCAGACTCAGGTATATACATGAAAATATATTGTAAGACACAGGTGTTATTTCAGATCACAAGAGCAAGGATAGATGTTTTAATCATTAGTCACTTAGGGGAAAAAAAGTTAAATCTTTAACTCACAATCACCAAAATATGACAAATTCCATCCACATTTAAATGTAAAGCCTGTGAGGTGGGCCGCAACCTGGGCTCGCAGGGGCGCACAGGCCAGCACGGGCCGCTGAGGGAAGCTGGGCCCGAGTGGGAGCCGGGAGGGGCCTGGCAGGCGGGCCGGGCGGCGCAGGGCCCTGCCCTGCCTTCCCCCTGGATGTGGCATGTTGCCCTGGACCTCTCGGCGGTGGGGTGCCGGTGAAGAGCAGGTGCCAGGCCTGGGACTCTGGAGAGGAAGCCCTGGGGGAACCAAGAACACCCCACAGGACAGCCTTCAGCCCTGGTCCCGAAGGCCTTCCTGGACCGGAAAGAGCAGCTGCTGCCTTGGCCGCCCCCAGGCCTGGCTGCCGAGTGGTCCCCGGGAGCCCCAGTTCCCCACTCCCCACAGACGACGTGGGAGGTGGCCCTGTCAAAGATGACCCTGCTGGCATCCTGGGACCCCAACTATGAGGCGCAAGCGGGACCTCGGCTGGTGTGGGGACCCAGCTGTGGATCAGGCACCTCCTTCTCAGGCTGGACCTCATGCCATCCCTCATTCTGGCCTCTGTACAAGGCAGCATCAGGCAGAGGCCTCAGGCCCATCTAGCAGGACATCAGAGTGGAGAGCAGGCACCCAGGGATGCAGGGTTCCCAGTGACACGCTGTGAAGACGTCTTTCTTTCTGACCCTCTGCTGCCCTGTGGGCAGCATGCTCCCCTGCACCTGTCTCAGGCCCCTCAGCAGGTGATGAGCTCTCTGAAACTGCTGCTCCCACCCCCAGTAATGTCCCCCTGGGTCCTCCCCATCCCATCCTCTGGCTGCTCCACTGCCTGGCTCAGTGGGCCTGAGCTGATAGCCCTCACTGGCCTCCTGCAGATGAGCCAGGGGGAGCCAAGATCCAGCTCCCCGGGGGCTCCCATGCCCCCTGCTGGCCCCCCAGACCCTGTCTCTGACCACCCAGGTGCCAGTGGTGGCCAGAGCTTTTCTCACTGCACAGACCCATCTCTCCCATGGGCCCCAGACAACCAAGGTCCATAGCCCCTCCGGGGGCAGAGTGGGCCCCCTTCTTCCCCAGGCAGGTTCTGTTGACAATAAAACAGTGTTGGTTTGCAAAAAAAAAAAAAAAAAAAAAAAAAAATCCTAAAAAAACAGATGAAACAAAGTATTAAAAGAGAATTTATTTAAATCTATAATTCTGTAGCAGAGAAAGCCTCTCCGAGCTTGACACAGAGACAGAAGCAAGGCCAGGCCTACAGATTCAAACACCAAAGAGGGCTCTCTACCAGGAGGCTCCAACAACAATCCCTAGAGGAATTACAACAGTCTCTGCGCCGGACCCCTAGCCCCTTTCTTCCTGTATTCCCGATTCTGGTTCTTCCTCCACCTGCTCACTCTGCCATACAGGTCAGCACCCTGTGAGTCACCCCAGACTCCTCTCCCTCCTTCTTCACTCCCCCACTCAAGATCACCACATCTTGATCACCTCTACTCTGTCTTGAACTGCACAGCTCCATCCTCTCCAGCCTGGCCCTGAATGTGGGCCTCGTCTTGCCACCTTGGTACCAGTGCAGGGGCCACCAATGGGCCTCCCTGCTCCCAGTCATGGCCACTCCAGCCCAGTCGTTCGGAAAGCCTAGACAGACTACCTCGATTGCATGGACATTTCACTTTTACAAATGCTTAAATAGTGAACAAAACTAAATGGCAAATGACAATCTAGGATAAAATATTTGTAATATAAAAAAGACAAAGAGTTAATAGACTGAATATTCATCAAGTACCCTTATCAATCAGTAAGACAAAAAGAATAAACTACACTAAATAATAATAATAAAATACTGCACAAATAAAACGAAAAAAGACTATTCCAATTGAAAACTAAGTACATAATCAAACAATTTGTCAAGAGAATTACCAATGACTAATTGGCCTATAAAAAAATAAAAGTCCAAGTGATAAAATAATAATAATAAAGAAAAATAAAGCAGTAACAACGAAACACTATTTTGCTTATCAAATTTGCAGTTAAAAATAATAATAATACCTAGTATTGGGAAGGATGTAGTGAAAGAGACACTCTCATAGGACTGGAGAGCCTAAGTTGATATATCCTTTCTGAAAAGCAATTGGGCAATATGTACCAAAACTGCCGAAAGTGCGCATATTCTTTGATTCTACTTAAAGACTATAACCTAAGCATAAAAATAGGATGTGCACAGTGTCGGTATTATATATCGGCCACCACTGTCAGTAACCTAAAGGGGCAATAACAAGGGATTAGTTAAATCATGGTAGGTACACAGTGAAATACAAGAGACCTTTAGTTTACTGACAAGGAAAACTGTCCACAACTTATCGCTAAGTATAAAAAGCAAGACAAAGAGCAGTATGTACCACATGAGCATATGAACCCATTTATGTAATGAAATGTGTGTGTTTATACCCATATATGTGCACAGAAAAAAGATCTTAAAGGATGTAACCAAAATAGTAACAACGTATATCTCTGACAAGTGTTAATATGATTCATTTTCTCCTTTATTCTTCTTTGTGTTTCCTACTTCTTTTACAAGAAACATGCCAGTGTGATACAGACCTCTCTCCCTTCCGTCACCTGGTCCAGAATTCCCATTTGGCTCTGAGGGTCCACATCCCTTATATGTAATATACAGTTGGCCCTCCTTATCTGTGAATTAAACAAGCCAAGGACTGAAAATATTCAAGAAAAAAAAATTCCATAAAGTTCCAAAAAGCAAAACTTGAAATTGCCCCCTCACTAGCCACTATTTACATAGCATTTACACTGTATTTACAGCTATTTAAATAGCCTTTACATTGTATTAGCTATTATAAGTACTCTAGAGATGATTTAAAGTATACTGGAATTCCCTGGTGGTCCAGTGGTTAGGACTCGGAACTTTCACTGCCATGGCCCGGGTTCAATCCCTGGTTGGAGAACTAAGATCCTGCAAGCCTCGTAGCGTGGCCAAAAAAAAAAAAACCGGTATATGGGAGGATGTGCATAACTTATATGCAAATACTACACCATTCTATACGGGAGACTTGAACATCCATGAATTTTGGTATCTCCGGGGTGAAGGGGGGGGAAGATTCTGGAACCAATCCCCAGATATGGGGGGACAGTTATGTATATTTCTGTGCTACTATAACTTTTCAAACTTAATCTTGTCTCCTCGATTCTCTTGACTGTGGGTATGGTCTGTGTCTTACATTTCTTTTGTGTTCCTCTCAGTGCCTAGTACATAGCAAGTTTCCAGCAAATGGCCCAAGAATGGGTATGTCACTTCTGTGCCGGTGCCTCTTAGGCTGCCCAAGCATGGACTGACGGGCTCCACAGGTGTAGCATCCAAGCCTGGTTCCAGGCCAGGCTTGAGGCTGTGTGTTGTGAGCCACCTGTCAATCTGGTCCTGTGAAGATGCCTATTGTTGCTGCTAATTACTGCTGAGGGATGGGGCTGTTTGTTTAAAGCACAGCTTACTACCCCCACACTCAGAGGCAAAGTCAATCCTATGGCATCCTATAATTAATAAGTATTTCCTCTGGTGAAAAGTTGGCTTTGATCCAACAGATCCCTCCCCACTTCTTCTGCCATCCTCACCCCATTTACAACTTCCCATCTGTTGGAGGCCTCCTATGGAGAAGTACCCACTTCATCCAAACTATGGGCCTAGTCAGAACAGCCCTGTGTCCCTGGTGTCCCAAAACGGACTCACCAGCTCCTTCTTGTCCTCCTGGATGATAAAGTTTGCTCTCATGTCTAAGCAAATCTACTATCCAAGCTGCCCAGACTGCAGGCCCAGAGGCTGAAAGAGTCCTAAGAGACCACTGCAGGAGTGACAGGAGGATTTTTTCGTGTAAACTCAACAAGTAAATTTTCATGGTTGTCCATAATCTCTGCCCTCAGTACTCATTTCAGTTAAACCCTCTGAAGAAAAAAATACAAAAGCCACTGGAAATGTCAGAATCAAAGAGAAGGACCAGTTGACTGCTTTTTTTTTTTTCCTCTTTGTATAGATATAAACAACCCCTGGTGCTCCCAAGGTTCTGGAAGAAGCAGAGAGAGGAGAGAAGTCCTGGAGCACTTGCCATGAGCACTTGTGAGAGGCCAAGCTTAGACTGCTACCATGGGAACCTTGAACTAGTACTTTACAGCCCTATGCCTGAGTTCCTCATCTGTAAATGGGATGATCACAGTGGAACTTGCCTCACAGACTTGTTGTGAGGATTAAATGAGTTAATGGGTGTAAACCACTTAAAACGTGGCAAGCTACAGGTGAATAAGTCGTAAGTGTTTGCCCCTGTTAACAAAAACGGAGAGTGTCATGGTGACAGCCACATGCTGGGCACTGTCTGCCCTCCTGTGGCCCAGGATTTCTCACCTCAACACTACTGACATTTTGGGCTGGATGACTCTTCGTTGTGAGCAGCTGTCCTGTGCATTCATTGTAGGATGTTTAGCAGCATCCTTGGCCTCTCCCTATCCACTAGATGCCGGCAGCACACCCCACCGAACCCCCTCACCAAGTTGCGATGACCAAAAACATCCCCAAACGTTGCTAAATATCCCATGCTGGTGCAGATGGGGGCAAAATCACCCCTGTTTGAGAACCACTGACATAGCGGTAAGTTGCAGACAGTTTTGTCTGTAAACTAATGGATCTCTTGTATTTCACTGTGTACCTACCATCATTTAACTAATCCCTTGTTATTGCCTCTTTAGGTTACCGACAGTGCTGGCCAATATATAATTCTGACTGTGTGCACATCCTAATTTTTATCCTTAGGTTATAGTCTTTAAGTAGAATTATTAGATCAGGTTGATTCCATTGTCTCCACTGCCATGCAGAAGCCATGCCACATACTCTGACCTCCCACTTCTGTGCAGGTCCGGGGTGGATCCAGGCCTAGAAGCCCCACATTGATGTCCCTTGCAGTTAGATGTAGGAGCTTCAGGTGGGGAAGTAAAGAGTAGCCAACTGTTTCTCTAGGTGGCTGCCATTTTCTCTTCTTGCAGATAGAATAGGAAACTGGAATCTGGGCAGTATCCTAGTTGTTAAGTACCCTCGCCCTTGAGAGACCAACAGGGTACAGAAAGAAAAGGAGTCCAGGGGCTGAATTCTCTGGCAGCTTGTGGCTGTGGCCTTAGTAATAGGGCATAAGCATGGTTACCAAGACTCCTGGGAGCGCAGTCCAACCCAGAGAGGAGAAGGCTAGATAGGATTCAGAGCTAAAGCCCTGGCCACCGCAAAGAAAACACCCTTACCTAGTGAGATCTCTGGGCACAAGAGGTGGGGCCCTTCTCTTCTCAGGAAACAAGTGGGCTCTGTACTTGATTATGAAAAGAAGCACGCTGCTCTCTTCATAAAATAAACTCCTAACCATTTAGCACTACTGAAGTTTAACATGCATTTATTTTGACCCAGCAGCTGCACTGCTACAAATGTATTCTATGGATATCTCAGCACAGGTACACAGCATATACACAGGGACTGTGGTGTACTAATTTAAAGTTTAGGCTTGGGACCTGATGCCTGATTCAAATTCCAGACCTGGTACTACCACATATGTGACCACGGGAAAGTTACTGACCTCTTTGTGGCTTAGTCCCTTTATTTGTGAAGCAGGGGCAATAACAGGGCCTATATCTCATTGGGCTGTTACAAGGGTTATGTGACTTACCATATACTAAGAACTATGTCTGTGATCAGTAAATGCTAGCTATTATTATGTTCACTGTGCCCTTAATTGGTAATAGCTAAAAATCTGGAAATTTAGGCCAGTCAACTGGTTAAACACATGTGGTACATCCATTCTATGGAATACTGGGCATCACTGAAAGAAATACAGTCAAATTATATCTACTTAAATAATAGAATTTATTTAACAATAAAGGTCAAATTGTTAAATAAAGAATCAAAAGAGTTGCAGATAAGTACCTGTAGTTTGAGATTATTTGTATATAAAAAGAGCTACACAGAAATAAATACATGTCTTTATCTGCATAGGAAATTTCTAGAACACTCAAGAAGGTGTTAGCAGTAATTATGCCTAGGGAATGGGAATGGATGACTGGAGAACTTCTGCTTTCTCCTTCAGTATTTTTAGAATTTCCTACTATGAGCCTTTATTTTTAAAAAAATAATATTGTTTTTTAAAAAGAATAAATCTATATTTACTTCTATGGAAACATTTCTAAGATACATTGTGAAATCTTTTTCACAAGTGGCAAAATATGAATGGTACAAGCAACAGGAAGAAACCTCAGTTCAAAAATTCAGGTGAGCAAGAAACCAAACTTTAGTTTCTATAACTCAACTCAATGTTTATGGTAAGTTTCCATCCTGCCAACAGGCGACTTAATTCTAGGTGTATCTGAACCCTGAGAAGTGCCAGACATGGGACACAGGAAGGGGCTGTGAAGGTGGCTGAGGCCAGGTCTAGCAGCCTCTGCTGCTCTGTGCCACTGTGGGCAGCGAGGAATCTAGGACCAGGCTACCTGCATCCCTACAGCTTGGTCCCACCATGTGGCCACCGCTCTCTGGGATCTTACTCCTGCCTGCCCAGGTGAGCTGCTTGAAGGCAGGGTGGGACTCCAGAGACCACAGATCTTTCTCCCGTGTCTCCTGCCCCCAACCAGTCTGGGGGATGGGAAGGCTGCAAAGAGTTGGGGGTCTTGCCACTTCGGGTGAAATCCTTCTTCCATCTTGTTTCTAGTCAAAGTATTCAGACTGTGCAAGAGGATCCTTTTCCTTCGATGAGCTATTCTGCAAATCCTGAAGTTTCCCTACGTGTGGAAGCTTTTGATACACAAAAGCCAGAGACACCTGAAGGTGGATTCCATTTTCTAATCTGGAGAGCAGGTTCAAGATGAAATAAGCTCCATGAATGTGAGAGTGGAAAAGGGGAAAATCCAGGGAGGAAAAAAGAGATAATTTTTCAAATATTATGCAAGCCATACACATGTGTAAAAGCAGAGCAAGAAGTCTGAACATTTCCACCAAATAGTTAACCAACCAGCACCTACCAGTAGTGTAAGCTTTAAGACAGGGGAAGGGGTGGAAGAGGAGCTTTACCTTTTTATTCTATGTATTTCTGAACTGCTTGGATTTTTTAATGATGAAGCTATATTCAGTATTACTTATATAATCTATTATTTTAAATAGATAAATACCCATACATTTTTTGCCTCCAGGCTGGAGACGGAAGGTGATGAAGGTCACACTTGTCTGGCCCGCTGGTGGGCAGAACCTTGGGAAGCTATCTTCATGAGTGGTTGGGAGGCCTGTTGGGAAATAACTCTTTCTAAAGGAAGAAGGAAATAGGCACAATGAGCTGACCCAGAGACAAAAGCTTTGCTCTGTGGAAAGGGGGAGGTAATTCTGAGCCAAGGTGGTAACTGTGATTTAGACATACCTGTGGAGCCAAAGCCAATGGCTCTATAAGGCAATGGGGGCACCAGAAACCCCACAGCCCTGCTCTGATAGTGGAGCTGGCTGACCTCATGCCAAAATGTCAGTGACTCCTAGCAGGGGCGGGGTGCCTGATGGGTGTGGTAATGTCCAGCAGAACTGATAGCTCCATGGGGTGTGTCAGGGGCAAAGGTTGCAGAGCTGGAGGAGGGGAAAAGATACCTAGGGGTGGGGGTAGGAGGTAGGGGGTTAAACTGCCTAACCTTATCCACCAGCACATGGGATACACACACCCCGGGGATGCCCAAAATGCTCATGGGGTGAGCGAGTGGGAACTAGGCAGGACCTGGGATCCTGCACTGGCAGGTAGGAGCAAGAGTCAGAGACATACTTGGATGGGCTCTAATGATGTGATAAATGCACACAAGCCCAGCTGTGTGCACAGGTGGGCAGCACAGGAGACGGAGCCACAAAGCCTATGTGCGAGAGGTCAGAGAAGGTCTCCTGAGTCGGCTGACACTGGTAACTCAGAAAGGATGGGAAGGGTGGAAGACATGAGGAAGTGTGTATGCAAAGGCCAGGAACTGTGAGAGAGTGAGCCGGGATTTGGGGGAACTGAAAGCAACTTGGGCTGAATACAGGGGAAGAGCAGATGAAGCCACAAAGGTTGTGTTTCATGGTAAGGAATTTGGACTTTATACTACAGGCAGTGGTGAAGCTCAAAAGGGCGTTTTAAACAGGGAAATGAGATGATCAAATTACCAGGAAAGCTTTCTCACCACCACACTCCCGCCACTTCTAGCTAACTCCCACCCAGTTGTGCAGTCTGAGTGTTGCTTCCTTCAGGAAGTGTTCCCTGGCCACCCCTTGGACTTAGCTAACCCTCAGTTAAGGCTTCTAGGGGTTCCCAAGCACCCCCCCGCCGTTTCTCTCTATCACGCTGTGTCATGATTCCCTGTGTCCTGTATTTTTTTTCTCTCATACACTGTGAGTGCTGGAGGCCAGGGACTGTTGTCTGTTGTGTTCTGTGTTGTATCCCCAGCAGCCTGCACAGGGCCTGGCATAGTAAGAACACAATATGTATTTATTTAATGAAAAAATCCCCAAAAACCTGTGAGAAGGTATCTTGAGATTTCCAGCCTGAGCTGTAAAGTATAGGTTGGAAAGGGAGGACAGGGGATCAGGGAGAGGGTTCTTGCAATAGTTTGAGTGAGAAATGATGAGGGCCCGGTCCTAGGCAGTGGTGGCGGAACTGGAGAGCAGGGAGTGCTTGGGAAAATATTTAGGGGGCAGAACTGATAGGTCTGGGTGATTAGATGATGGAAGTAAGGGGGCCAGATAAGGGGAGTTCCTGGGCTTCTGACTTAACTAGTTAGGTGGATGAACGATGAACCAGGACTGGCTATGTGTGGAGGAAGATGACGCAATCAGTTTAGACATGTTGACTGTGACATGCCTATAGGGCATACAGGTGGAGAGGTACCAGGGGCAGCTTAAATCACAGAACCGGAGCCCAGGACAGATATCTGGACTAAAGATAGAGATTTGGAAGCTTTCAGCCTGCGGGTGATGGTTAAAGACCAGGGAGGGGATAAGATCACCCAAGGAGCGAAGGAGCAGGTGAAACAAGGAGGACACCCACCTATAGGAAGTGGGCTGAGGAGGAGCCTTAGAGAGAAAAGGAGACATGAGAGAGGAAGAGAGAAAAGAGAGCAGTAGCACAGCTGCTGGGGGAGAAGGGGCTTCAAGAACTAGCGAACAGGGTCCAACAATGTGGAGAAACTGAAAACCCACCCAGGCCCCTCCTTACAGTTGAGAAAACTGAGGCACAGGTAGGCTGACTGAGGTGTTCGAGCCCACAAGCTATCATTGCCCATGATCACATAGATCAATTATGATCTCTGGACTCCTGGGGGGTCCCGAAGACCCTTCCAGGGTGGTCAGAGAAGTAAAGACTATTTTTATAATAATACCAAGACTTTCTAGAGTATTCACTTTGTTAACATTTGCACTAGTACAAAAGCAACAGTAGATAAAACTGCTGGGGCCTTAACGCAAGTCTACGAAGTCATATTCTTCACCCCCAAGCACTTATATTTTAACAAAAAGGCCAACTTCACATAAGAATGTCTATAATGGAGCAATAATCATTAATTTTATTAAAACATGACACTTGAGTGCATATCTTGTTATTAGCCTTGCACAAAGCACTTCTGCTGCATACTGAAGTACTGGATACATTTACGTTATTGTTTGCATTGAGAGCTAAACTACCTGCTTTTTTTTGTGGAACACCATTTTTATTAGAAAGAACAATTGACAAACTATGATAATTCAGACTTGGGTATTTAGCAGACATGTTCTTGAAAATGAATGAAGTGAACTCGTCAAATCAAGAAAAACTGATAGTATTTTTTTACCAACCATAAAATTTGAGCTGTCAAGTGAAAATCAGGATGAGCCTGACAGCTTCCCAATACCTAGACTTGGTGATGAAATCAGTGATAATATTAACAAATGTGGCATTATGAACTGAACTGTGTCTACATTTGGAAGATCTGCATAAATCACTGAGCCATTATTTTCCAATGACCAATGCATGATGTTACAAAATCAGTCATGAATAAAAGGCCTATTCAAAGTGCAAGACAAACCAATGGATTTTTTTTTTTTTTTTTGCTGTACGCGGGCCTCTCACTGTTGTGGCCTCTCCTGTTGTGGAGCACAGGCTTTGGACGCGCAGGCTCAGCGGCCATGGCTCATGGGCCCAGCTGCTCTGCGGCATGTGGGATCTTCCCAGACCAGGGCATGAACCCGTGTCCCCTGCATCGGCAGGCGGACTCTCAACCACTGCGCCACCAGGGAAGCCCAAAACCAATGGAATTTAACACAGCTGACTATGAGAAATTCATTGATATGGTTTCAGATCTCACATTGCAACTAACCTTTCAGAAACTGCCATCTGTCCAGTTTTGGTGACATATCAAAGAAGATATCCACAATTATCTGAAAAGGCTATTAAAGTACTCCTACTGAGCTGGCAAGCCACAACTAAAGGAGCCCTGGAGCCGGAACAAAGGAGCCCTGGAGCTGCAACTAAGGAGCCCACGTGCTGCAACTAAGGAGTTGGTGAGCCACAACTAAGGAGCCCGCCTGTCGCAACTAAGACCTGGTGCAACCAAATAAATAATAAAATAAAATAAATTTAAAATAAAATAAAATACTCCTACTTTTTCCAACTACAAATCTGTATGAAGCCGAATTTTATTGATCTACTCCAACCAAAGCAAGATATCACAACAGACTGAATACAGAAGCAGGTATGAAGAATTTCCCTGGTGGCACAGTGGTTAAGAATCCACCTGCCAATGCAGGGGATACGGGTTTGAGCGCTGGCCTGGGATGATTCCACATGCCGCCGAGCAACTAAGCCCGTGCGTCACAACTACTGAGCTCACGTGCCGCAACTACTGAAGCCCATGCGCCTACAGCCCGTGCTCCGCAACAAGAGAAGCCACCGCAACGAGAAGCCTGCACACCGCAATGAAGAGTAGCTCCCGTACGCTGCAATTAGAGAAAGCTCGCGCACAGCAATGAAGACCCAACGCAGCCAAATAAATAAAATAAAATAAGTTGTAAAAAAACAAAAATATCCTCCCTGCTCCAGACACACCTGGCACCTAAAATTTCACCATTAGAGGTCCTTAAAGTAACTCAATAGGTCTCTAGGAAAACAAAAAGACCTCTTGATTCAGGGTAGGGGTGGGGGATTAGTGAGAAGTCACAAAAGAACAAACCAGTGGTAGGCCTTGAATTCCTAGATTAAAGGCTTAGAGGTAGCAATCCAGTGGGAAGAGGAGTGGGGGTGGGGAAGTGGGAGGGTTGAGAGTATCTAAAGCCATTTTTCATAGTGAATACAGGGTTTTTAATTACACTGAATATTTATTTGGGGCGGCTTTGGCAAGGGATTGATAGAGATCTGGGATGCTAAAGACTCCCCCGTAAACCACCCCTTGACGGTAACACTGCAACAAGAGAAACAATCAGAGCGCTAAGACCTTAGAAACCAAGACACAAGAGTCCTGGACTTGGGGGGTTGGGGGAGAATACCAAATTCAATTCCTTCCCGTCTTAGTCACTCTGCTTGTCAGGGGCAGGCAAACACCCCAAGGCTGAGCTGAGGAATATCCAAGAGGGTCTTGAGTCCTCAGAATTCTCGGCAGGGTCCCCTCCCTTGTGGAGGCCTTGGATGGAAGTGCAGGAGCTGGGGCCAAGAAAGGCAGGAAAAGGGCAGAATAAATTGTGGGCTGATTGTCCAGTCACATGATGAGATCTCACTGCTTCTTGTCACGTAATTTCTTTTTCCCTCCTCCTCTGGTCTCTCCTTCTCCTTTCCCCTCCCTTTGCTCTTGATTGGGTTAAAATAGATGCAAACTCTGGTCTTTTCTATTTTTAATACCTAGCCATTACATAATCTACGCTGTAATTGCTGACTTGAAAAACTACTGGCAACAGTAGAAAATCCCCAGAGTTTTAAACAGGAAAAGGATTATTACAGCACAAAAGCCTTTGGCAGTTTTACTGACTGGTAAACCGTCTGTAGTCGTCACTTGCCAGTGGAAGTCACGTGGGCCTTGGGAAACACTCTCCCCATCTCAGGGAAAGCAGGCTGGGGGAAGGGATGAACCACAGCTTCATCTGGGAGGAGGATGCTTTGTGTGGCGAGTCAGGGGGTGGGATGCTGTACTGGAGCTCCTGCTGGGCCCAGCCCAGAGCAGGAGGGAGGAAGGAGTGAGCTTCAGGATATCCGCCCCCTCTCTTCCCAGGGGCCACTTTTTACTGCGTCTGTTTCTTGCTAGAGAGTCAAGTCTCCAGCATCCCCAACCTCTCCCTCATCGACTTCCTGGGCTTTCCTACAGCCTCCAACACATTTCTGGGCAAGCCTGAGTGAGGGTGGACTATCTCAGTTAAATAGACCATTTTATAAAGACAAAGGAGCAAGGAAGACTGCTTGTTAATCACACAGATCTGACCCACTCCTCTGCAAGGCTTTCCACATATTAAGTCAACAACCACACTATTTAATTCCTCAATAAAATGACCTTATAACAATATAGCACTAGAGGTTTGATTTAACTAACTCATTAAGACAAAAATTCTCTGTATATGTGTTGGGGGTGTGGGTAGTATAGGAGATACAAAGGTGACAGGGACAGCTTTCCCTGATTTTGCCAATTCTGCCACAATCTTAACCCCAATAATCAAGGAGGGTCAGTCCAATCTGGGTAACTATATGTGACAATTCATTCAATAAATGTTTGCTGAATGCCACACGCTGAACTAGTTGTGGGGATATAGCATTGAGTAAAATCACTGCCCTAGTGGAATTGCCAGGTCAGTGAGGAAGACAGACATTAATCAAAATATTACATAAACATATCATTACTAACTATGATGAAGGGTTAGGTAAAAGTATAGGGCACTAGGGGCATTTAGAACAGGAAGACCTGATAGGGTCTGAGGGTTCCTAGATACCTACGGACTTCAGGGTTCTTTTAATTCAGCGCCCTATCTTCCTTCCCGTTCCCCTTCCTCCCTCCCTCCTTACTTCCTGTAGTTAATATTTACTTCAAAAAAATTACTTTTTTTCTATGTAGAGAGGATGATACTAGGTTCTTTATGGTCTCATCTGCTTCATAGAGCAAACTTACAATTTAGTGCTTTAGGACAAAACTGTCTGTTAAGAAAAGCCAAACCACACTTTACAGTGAGAACTATATATAATTCATGATGACCTGAATTAGCACTCAACCGGCTGCAGATGACAAAAATCCAAATCACACTTTCAAAAGGAAAAAAAAAAAGGGAAAGCCTAGACCCATGTAAAAGAGACATCCAGAGTTAGACTAGCTTAAGGTATGGTTAGATCCTGGTGCTCAAAAGATGTCATTTAGTCTCCATCTCTTTCGATCTTGCAGCTCAGTTTTCATCTGTGTTGGCTTCAGAACTCCCCCTGGTCACCAGCAGCCTCAGGATTACGTACATTCTACAGGATTGGCAATCCAGTTGGAAAAGAAATGAGAATTCACTACTTAACAGTTCCAGTGAAAGTCCAGAGTCCTGACTGGCCTGAATTTCAGACCATGCCCATGCTAACTGCCATTCTCTGACTGGCACAGTCATGTGTCCTCCATCTAGAACCAAAGGATGGACTTTACTACACCAGAACCTGATCTGAGAGTAGGAAGGAGGTGGTCCCTCAGAGTGAATCAAGGTGCTCTTATCTAAGACGGGAGAATGATGCTGGGCAGTGAAAGCCCACTCATCTCTACTGTCTTCAAAGTTTGGAATTACAGTGGATGTTAAGACTAAACAATAGGTTCTTCCATCAACTGAGTCTTCCTCCTTAAGGAATGAGCAAGAGTGCTTATTTAGGGCTTCCCTGGTGACGCAGTGGTTGAGAGTCCGCCTGCCAATGCAGGGGACACGGGTTCATGCCCCGGTCCGGGAAGATCCCACATGCTGCGGAGCGGCTAGGCCCGTGAGCCATGGCTGCTGAGCCTGCACGTCTGGAGCCTGTGCTCTGCAACGGGAGAGGCCACAACAGTGAGAGGCCCGCGTACTGCAAAAAAAAAAGAGTGCTTATTTAGTGTGGCACTGGGTAGATTTGCCCTGTTCCCAATCCAGCTACACGGAGACTTGGCGTCTTTAGGGCCCTCACTGGAGCCTTAATATTTGTTTAGGTACTTGCTCAGAGCAGTCTTCAAGTCCCAATACCTCGTGCAAAACTTTTCCTACCTCCCTTCACTCCCTACACAGGGCTGGCGTGTCTGGGGAGGCCACAGCTCTCCGGCTGTAACAAGCATCCTCAGGGTCTGTGTAAATTACAGGAAAGGAAGTGAAAGACAAGCCCTTTGTTGGCAAGTTTTGTTTCCCTTTTGGAGTCTAAACTGAAAATGGCTTTCCTTGGGCGGAAAGGGGAGTATCAGGACAGTTCCTGGAGCATCCAACAAACAGACCTCCATCAGAAAGAGCTTGGGGCGGGGGTGGGGGTGGATCACTGTTAAACAGTCTGTGAGTTACACAGCACTACAGCAATCATATGTTAGCTGCAACCACCTGCACCTTGGGCATATTACAGAAGTGCCTGGATCCCCCTATCCAATAGCCTTTTGCAATTTCTGCAAATTCCCAGCAGCTAATACTCTTAGCAGTCCCTTCTGGCTCTGGCTCCAGCTCCTGCTGGACTTTTAATCTCACTCACATCTCACCTCCTGAAGCTGGTCTCTTCCCTCTGCTGAGTTATCCCAGATATGGGACTTGTTTCCCTTTCTCCATGCTTTACCAAAAAGAAAAATATACACATATACCAACTCCATCAAAACACTATGTGTTCATCAGCCTTTCCTAAAGTTATGAAAAGACAGATGGGTTTTATATTACCATGTTGCTTGGCTCCTTCACCCTCTCCAGACACTTCTCTCATTTGGGAGGGGTCTCCCCTTCCCTCAGGAAACTAAATTCCCCTCATATTATTCAGAGCAACTTAGCTCTCCATCCCCCTACCTCTGACACCCAACAAACCATAGCTAGAGTCAGCCCACTATGAACCACCTACTCCAGGTTCCACTCTGACCAGCACTATGGAACATAAAGAAGTTTAAGTTTTGAACTTTCACTCTCTCACCACTACCATTCTGTGGTGGAATGCTTTTTTCCCCTAAGAATATGAATTGTACTACCCTTTTTAGAACAGAACTGGCTGTAGTCAGTTTTGGTTTTAAATAAGTTTCTATTACATCGCTCTATGTGAACTCTCCAGCTCAGAGAAAAGCCTACATTACAAGTCTAAACCAATTCCCATACACCCATATTGGGGTCTACTGACACTGAGAATGTGATTAAGGAACACAGTGCTTCTGACCCAAAGAAGGACAAAGGGGTTATATGTAAGTCCTTGTGCCACCCTGCAATAGAATTCCTACTGTTTCCAGGCTGGAGTTCTGGAGCTTCAACCGCCAGGGAACTAGGCAAAACTAAGGTGTCAGTTTCAAGGATTCCTTTCACCTCGGTTGGTGGGTGCCTAAAACCAGCTGAGAGGCTTCTCCAAAGGAGAAGTAAGGACAAATGCAAGGAGCAGGTTTCCTCCCAAGACCTAGGGCAGCTCTAATAACCCTCGCCTTCCTAGGCCACTCAGGTAATTTTCCCTTTCTAAGGAGAAGAAGCAAGAAAGGCCTCCCTAAGGAGGCCCCTGTCCCTTCCATTGCATCTGAGGCAGGAGGCTGAGAGGCTCTGCAAGGCTATATATACCAAAAAGGAGAAAATCCTAGGCAAGAAGAATTCTGAGCTTTGAATTCCTTTGTTCGTCACACCAGAAACTGCAACTGTAGGCACCATGGCCCAGTAGCCTTCCTCAGGAATCCTTTTCGTTCCAGGAAGGGAGGGGTAGTGAGAGGTCCCTAAATTCTTCACAGAGGCTAAAATTTATAATACCAGATTCAACAAAGAGAGGAAGAGGTGAGGATGGGAAATAAATCTTCTATCTTACATGAAGAGAAGACAAAACTTGATGTTTCATTTGTTAATGTCATAATTATAATAATACAGCCTTAAATATTGTTTAACCTAAAGGAACCCTCTAATAAAATTTAAAACTGGATGAACACATTCCAAATCAAATAAATAGGAATATTAAAAAAAAAATTAATAGGGGCCTTTCTCACCTTCTGAGATGGCCCACACTCTGTCTGTGGAGTGTGTTTCTCCCAAGGCCGCTCTTGCCTTCTGAGGTGGCCCACATTCTGTCTGTGAAGTGTGTTTCTCTCTAAATAAATCCACTTCTCACCTATCACTTTGTCTCTCACTGAATTCTTTCTGTGATGAGACATCAAGAATCTGAGCTTCATTAAGTCCTGAGACCAGCTAGACCAACTCCCGCTCATCATCAACACCACTGGGGACGTCTTCTGTGCCGTTTCTTTGTGACTTTTTGGGCACTAGCACCTGGTTGGGAGACTACCTTGGAAGGGATAGCAACTAAAATCATATTTTTTACTCTGATGCTGTTACAACAAGTGCTTCACCATCAAGGAGATTCATAGAAAAGCTATGGAAACAATTACAACTGTTCCACACCAAGATGATGGCTATGCGAGGATTCCAGCCCATACTGACTTAAACAAGGAGCTGTCCTGCCCCTGGGGCCCCTAGATCAGGCATCCAAAGATTGTTACTCCCTGACAGGCAGGGTTGATGCCCCTACTCAGCCTTGAAGCAGTTACATAAGACAGACCATCGCCCTTCTGATTCCCATAAGAATATGGGAATAAAATCTCTGAAGGGGAGAATGAAACGTGAGGGAAGGAGGCAGGGCACAACCTTTGAGAGAATGACATAGCCCGAGGACATGACTTAAACTTATTAAAACCACATGGGTCCAAGATGGCAGACAAGTCAACTTCCACTAGACCTTGAGCCTCAGTATATGCTCACGTCAGCAAGCTAAACAACACACCCACAGGCGCCATGACAGTTCCAAGACCAACAATAAGCATCAAAAAGTGGGCGGTGGCCCAATTCCTAGAAATCCCCGCCCCTTACTAAAATAGCTGGAATACTCCTCCCACTCATTAGCCTAGGAAATTACCTACTGTATACCTGCTTTATACTGACAACCCCATACCCTGGTGCCTTTCTCACCTTCTAAGATGGCCCATACTCTGCCTGTGGAGTGTGTTTCTCCCAAGGCCAGTCTTGCCTTCTGAGATGACCCACACTCTGTCTGTGGAGTGTGTTTCTCTCTAAATAAATCCACTTCTTACCTAAAAAAAAAAAAAAAAAAGAAAAATTAATAGGAACATTCTATTCATATTGCTCTGTACTTGCTTCTTTTTTTTGGGGGAGGGAGTGGATGTGAATTTATTTACATTAAGGCCTTATGAAGGCATAAAAAGGTTACATTTTGTGGCATATTTAACAAAATGTACTGACTGAAAATAAAGCTGGAATTGTCCCCAGAAAACTCAGGACCCTTAGTCTCACTAGGCTCTTTATAGCAGTCCTGTAGGGTATACTTGCTCTTTTCACTGATACAGAACCTACTTCAATGTTTTCATGGCCACATAGCATTTCACAGTCCCTACTCGTGGATATTTACCAATGCAATAAACATTCTTGTCCAGAGAACTCTGTGCTCAAGGATACGCACTTCTTTAGACAAAATTCTAGTTTGGGGGCTTCCCTGGTGGCACAGTGGTTGGGAGTCCGCCTGCCAATGCAGGGGACACGGGTTCGTGCCCCAGTCCGGGAGGATCCCACATGCCGCGGAGCGGCTGGGCCTGTGAGTCATGGCCGCTGGGCCTGCGCGTCTGGAGCCTGTGCTCCACAGCGGGAGAGGCCACAACAGTGAGAGGACCGCGTACCGCAAAAAAAAAAAAAAAAAAAAAATTCTAGTTTGCCCTGCTGTGACTTGCCTATTTGTATTTTTTGCCCATTTTCTATAGGACTTGTTGTCTTTTCCTTACTGATTTTTAGAAACCTTTTATAGATTATAAATACTAATCCATTGGTTTTTTTTTTTAGGCTACATTAGGTCTTTGTTGCTGCGCGCAGGCTTTCTCTAGTTATGGCGAGTGGGGGCTGCTCTTCGTTGTGGTGCACGGGCTTCTCATTGCAGTGGCTTCTCTTGTTGCGGAGCACGGGCTCTAGGTGCATGGGCTTCAGTAGTTGCAGCACACAGGCTCAGCAGTCGTGGCGTGCGGGCTTCAGTAGTTGTGGAACATGGGCCCTAGAGTGCACGGGCTTCAGTAGTTGTGGCGCACAGGCTTAGTTGCTCCACAGCATGTAGGATCCTCCCGGACCAGGGCTCGAATCCACATCCCCTGCCTTGGCAGGCAGATTCTTAACCACTGTACCACCAGGGAAGTCCCTTAATCCATTGTTTATCACATACATTGCAAAAATTTTCTCCCAGCCTGTTGGTTCTCTTCTAACTTTGTTTATGATGACTTTGCCATACAGAAGTTTCTCATTTTTATGTGACAAAACCAATTACAAACAATTTGGAAAGTACTGCCATGGGAGCAATGCATTCCAAGCTCTGAGCCACACAGCCTCTTCTGCTAGGGGCCACATAGCTGTGCTTAGTAGGTTCCTGTGGTGAAATGGCTGGTTAGGCAATCATTTTCTGAGCTGTTCACGTCTGGTTTTACAGCCAAGGTGGCGGTGTAAATTAATCAAGTTAAGAAGGAGCAAAAGAATTGTGAAGATTTTACTTGCTTGCTCGTTTTCATCTATTCGGAGGCTTCTTTCTTAAATGTTTGGAGTCATGTACTAACAATGTCAAAGAAATCCTGAGCCACTGAAAATCCAAAAACATCTTTATAAACAATAATCTGAGTATTTCCAGACCCTTTCAAATGTGGGCTTTAGGGCACTATTTGCTGTCACTGTGGAGGGAAAAATACATTCCAGACCCCACAGGAACAGAAAGGCTCAAGAGTCAAATGACTCCTAAAGTTTCAAGCAAGAAACCTTTAGAGTTTCCCTTCAGCCTCTCACAGATGATTAGCACTGGCCCCAGTCTGATCCTGAACAGTTCAAAAAACCCTAGTGGCCAAATGGGATTTTGCCTGCAAGAGTACTTAGTCCCTGTTGCTGCAAACTGTGCCTACAGGCCCAATACTTTGTGGAGGCCATCCCACTTGGCCAGAACTACCTGCCGCCCCACTACTGAAACTCCACAGTATTTAGGCCAGCTGTGCAGAAGACAGGCCTAAAAGATGGTTCTGGCCTCCTTTCCCCTAGCTGAAACCTGACAGTCCTTAAGGAACTTGGTTTCTAAACAATGAAGGTTCTGCCATAAAATCATCCTTCAGTATCCAGTGGTACCAAAAGGAGAAACAGATGGTCTGTCTCAATGCTGCTTTAACACCATTACGCCTATAACCTTAAAAAAAATCCTTCCTTTGCTGAGGCCTATACCAAGCAACAATGCTCCTCCTCACTTCTGTAAGCTGTTGACCTCCTGGTCATCAAGGACTTGGCCCCTTGATCAGAGTCTGCCTTTCCACTCCAAGTCACACCTTTTGCCTGCTCATGGTCTCCTATATCCTCCTATATTTCTACCTCTCCTTGTCTTGTCTTCTACAGTTTCTTCTTCAACTTCATTGAGATTTCCAGCCTCTCGATACCCACCCCCCTCATCGCTTTGCTGCCTATCAGTCCTCTCCTAGATTCACTTCTTTCTCTAGTCAAGTAGACAACCACTCTACTACCAATATCCGAGACTCCCCTTACTCCAGGTCTTCCACTTACCCCACAAAACACAGCTCCTGTTTGAATATGAATGTCCTCTGCTTTAACCCCCAAGTTGCTGAGCACTGCTAAAGCAATCATTTATCATGAGGGCTACTTCCTCTAGAAAGTCACTGTCTCCAATATTAGCTGGGTCTTTAGCACGGCTCAGCTGTCCTCCTCCGTGTCTGCAGATTACAGCCACTGGCACAACGGATTTTAAAAAACATGCCACTGTCCCCACTATCCCACCTGCTCCCAGCAGATGACTTCAATTTCTTCTGCCCAGAGAAAACAAAGCCCAACAGAAAGAAACTGTCTCCTCAAAATACCAAATCCCTCTGCCCCATCACATCCCTCACCCCTATCAAATGAGAGTTAAAAGTGCTCAAGAGGGCTTCCCTGGTGGCGCAGTTGTTGAGAGTCCGCCTGCCGATGCAGGGGACACGGGTTCGTGTCCCAGTCTGGGAAGATCCCACATGCCGCGGAGCGGCTGGGCCCATGAGCCATGTCTGCTGAGCCTGCGTGTCTGGAGCCTGTAAAGTGCTCAAGAGAGTACTAGCAAAAGGTAGGAAAGCAATAAATGCTGATGTGGTGGTGATGCAGTTAAAATCAGCGATGGCTTTGTCCTTTGTTCAGTTCAAGTTTAATCTCTCTACCGATTCTTAAGATACAGTAGACCCTTCTCCCCTGGAGCCTTGCTCAACAATTTTTATTTCTCTTTTCTGTCTTCAACTTCTCCCTCTCTTCTAGCTCTTTCCCCACTGCACAAGGTCATGCTTGGGTCTCAAAAAACAAATAACCCTCCCTAGATCCTGCGTTCCCCCTTCACCAACTCTCCTCTCTTCACAGACAAGCTTCTTGAAAGAGTGGCCTCCCTGATGGGGTCCACACCCTTGCCTCCATCTGCTAGCTGCAGAGATACTATCTAATAAAAGAGAGTGGACTGCTCTTATTTACCAACGGTCTGCCCTTCGGAAAACTGCTCTAGAGATTAGCAAAGAAACACGGTGAAAAGAAATACACTGTGTTGTGATTAATTCAGAACTTTAATAATATAAATGAAAAGAACAGATTTTCCTTTGTATCAACACTACTTCTGACTAAGGTATAAGCAAGATCGTTTAAAGTGTTAAGACAAAGAAACGTGTTTTCACAAAATTCTGATTCTCTAGATCCAAAGGTAAAAATCATCTCTCCTCTCTGAGTTCCCACAGCATTAGTCTTATACCTGTCATATCCTATCAGTTTATATCAAATTATCATAAAACTCTCTGCAGTTAATAAATAATTAATAAATGAATGCTTATTATTATAGATTGGATAATTCTAATAATAGATCTACTCAACCAATTAAATCAGGCCCCGTGAAGATCCTCCACTGACATTTTGCTTAGTATTAGGCTTTTTTTACACACTGAATTTCACAAAGTTACATTCACTCATTCACATCCTGTAATTTAGGTTTTCACTTATTTAAATGTACCTTAAAAATATCAAATACTAAGGCATTACCATGTCATTTGGTGTTCAGTCTGAAAAGACTAAGGTAGAAGTCAATGAGGCAGGAATTACCCAATCTGAGGGATGTGAGCAGGGCATTCTGGGGGAAGGAGTGCATCTTCCCTGCCTCACCTGAAAAACAGCCCAAGAGACGCTCCTCCAGGAGGGAAGGAGACGCCCTCTCACACCGTCTGCCCCTTCTGCCTCAGCCCCTTCACAAGATCTGAGTGTTCAGTTCCCTGGCACAGGCACGGCTTTGCCATTCCCGGACCTCCCGAAGTGTGTTCATTTCTGAACCAAGGAAGTCTGCCTAGAAAATCTCAAAAGCTTTTCTCTGATACAAATAACTGCACATTATTTAAAGCATGAAAATCAAATTTGATTTTGAAAAGCAGGTTCAGTGCTTAAAGAAACCCAGTGGTAAATCCTTTTGTGGATATGAAGAATCTCCATGTCCTCGTCCCCCAACCACCCTCAATGTAACTGTTAGATCATCTGTATGAAATCAATAATTCTCCTAAAGCAGAACATGGAGACTGGTGTCAGAAGCTTCTTCCAAAGCACTGATTCCTGCCCCCACAGTCCTGCTGAAGAAGCCAGTCTTTAATCCTCACCCAGGCAGAAATACGGGCTTGGAGGACTGTGTAAGGGTAAAAAGGCGGCCAGGAAAGCATGCCAGGAAACACAGGGCAGGGCCAGGTGACAGGCCCCAGTCCCTCTAGAGCCAGTACCAGAACCTCCCAATTTGCTTTACCCTTGTAGAGGGTGTAATTTCCAGCAGTGCTAAAATAAAATCACCAATGGCACACAGCCAAAGGGCAGGGCCAGGCTGGGTAAGCAAAAGCCAGGGATGCGCCTGAGAGACTCCTGATTTAGAATCCAAGCAGTGAGGAGCAAAGGCAGTGGACAGCCTCTACAGAGGTCTTATAAAGTAGCTGCCTTCTCTGAGTAAATCCAGGTTGCCAACAGGAAATCTCCTACCTCCATGGGCCTCCTTACTTGCTCCAGAGACTTCCTCAGCAGCCTGACCTTTTTAGGAGGAAAGATCATGAGACTGGGACTCAAGTGACACCAGCATACTGGTTTTGGAAATGTCCCTTCTCTATGGAGTCACCAGCTCACAGAGCAGAAACTTCCCATGGTGTGCCCCCATTTCCTCCCCCTGCCAATACAGAATCTAAGACTTGTCCCCAAACCACCCAGCCAAGCTATAGTGTGAGGCTGTGGAAAGAATGCTTCATACAGTTCAACACGCCTGGGGAGAAAGATTCCTTCAGTCCTTCACTTGTTCACGCGCTCATTCATTCACCCAGTTTCCAAGCACTATTACTGCCCACTGTGCTCCAAGCACTCGGCTGCAAGGATGCCTTGCAAGATTCTTAGCGGACACCAGTCTGGCAATTGCCTAAGAACCTCTTTAAAGTGGACCCTGTTGATTCGAACTTCTGACAGGAAATAACTGCTTTTTGTGTCTATGCTATCAGGATGGGTTAGGTAAATAATTTAATCCCATAAATATGACTGTCAGTTGGAAAACTGCAGTGACTTATGAGACTTCTGGTTTTCTACCCATTAAAGCAGGTCTTCTCATAAAGCACAGCAAGATCCTTTTTGACCCACCTCTTAGAGAAATGGAAATAAAAACAAAAATAAACAAATGGGACCTAATGAAACTTCAAAGCTTTTGCACAGCAAAGGAAACCATAAACAAGACCAAAAGACAACCCTCAGAATGGGAGAAAATATTTGCAAATGAAGCAACTGACAAAGGATTAATCTCCAAAATTTATAAGCAGCTCATGCAGCTCAATAACAAAAAAACAAACAACCCAATCCAAAAATGGGCAGAAGACCTAAATAGACATTTCTCCAAAGAAGATATACAGACTGCCAACAAACACATGAAAGAATGCTCAATATCATTAATCATTAGAGAAATGCAAATCAAAACTACAATGAGATATCATCTCACACCAGTCAGAATGGCCATCATCAAAAAATCTAGAAACAATAAATGCTGGAGAGGGTGTGGAGAAAAGGGAACACTCTTGCACTGCTGGTGGGAATGTGAATTGGTACAGCCACTATGGAGAACAGTATGGAGGTTCCTTAAAAAACTACAAATAGAAATATCATATGACCCAGCAATCCCACTACTGGGCATATACCCTGAGAAAACCATAATTCAAAAGGAGTCATGTACCAAAATGTTCATTGCAGCTCTATTTACAATAGCCCGGAGATAGAAACAACCTAAGTGCCCATCATCGGATGAATGCATAAAGAAGATGTGGCACATATATACAATAGAATATTACTCAGCCATAAAAAGAAACGAAATTCAGCTATTTGTAATGAGGTGAATAGACCTAGAGTCTGTCATACAGAGTGAAGTAAGTCAGAAAGAGAAAGACAAATACCGTATGCTAACACACATATATGGAATTTAAGAAAAAAAAAATGTCATGAAGAACCTAGGGGTAAGACAGGAATAAGACACAGACCTACCAGAGAATGGACTTGAGGATATGGGGAGGGGGAAGGGTAAGCTGTGACAAAGCGAGAGAGAGGCATGGACATATATACACTACCAAACGTAAGGTAGATAGCTAGTGGGAAGCAGCCGCATAGCACAGGGAGATCAGCTCGGTGCTTTATGACTGCCTGGAGGGGTGGGATAGGGAGGGTGGGAGGGAGGGAGACGCAAGAGGGAAGAGATATGGGAACATATGTATATGTATAACTGATTCACTTTGTTACAAAGCAGAAACTAACACACCATTGTAGAGCAATTATACTCCAATAAAGATGTAAAAAAAAAAATAAAAAAAATAAAAAAACAAAAAACAGGTCTTAGGATCTCTACAAGCTAATGCATACACAAGTGAGTTAACCATGTGATTCCAAAAGTAAACAAACCTAATGACTTCACAAAAAAAATCTTTTTTTCATATAATTAATTCAGACAAACCCTTCCTTCATAGGTCTAAGTCAATATGTTTTTATTGTATTGCTCTCAAAAGAATGAAGCCAGAATTCAATAAACCACTAAGTTACAACCCTAACTCTGCTGTAACCAAACTAGACAACCTTACTTAAAACACCTCAAGCTATTTATGAATAGATTAGGACTTTTTTTGTCCTTTTGAATTCTATGGAACATCCAACATTCTCTGGTTAGAGGAATGTCAGGGCCTACAAGGGACAGGGGACAGGGCGGTGACTGTGAGTGACTTGTCTTCCCTGGCTCTCTTCTTCCTCCCACCTCTTAACTGTGGGTACTGCTAGCTCCAGGCTACAGCTTTTGCTCTAGTCTTTCCCTCCTTGGAAAATTCATCTCTAAGAGATGGAGAGTAGAGAAGTGAGAAATGGAATTTGAGTCCTGAATACCTTAGTTTGAGTCCTAATTCTCTAACTGAACTTCAGTTCTAGTAAGGAGTAAAGTAATAAAGCATCGTATACAGGATTGTGTTAAATAAGCTGCTGTATATAATGGCCTTTGTAAACGGCAGATTGATTTTAAAATAATGCTGTGGCTGTTGTTTTATTATGATTACTGCCCAATCCTACCTCTCCTCAAGCTCTACTCTCAGGTTCCAACTGAGACCAATGTCACACTCCTCTCCAGAGTCTGCCAAGACTGCCAACAGGAAAGGGAGAACCAAGATATGACCCACCCTTCCTTCAAGAATCTCAAGGGTGTCAAATCTAGAGAGTTCCCACTCCTACCTATTACCTCTATTTTTACAGGTAACTTTTTCTCTAAATGGGAATCCCCACCCTAAAGAACATTTCTTTTCAGATATACCTCTAGCCCTTCAAATTCAACTCCAAGAAACAAATTTGTCTCCCCTTCTAGAACAGTGGTTCTCCTTTCCAGTTACCCCATACTTGTCATGACGAGTAATTTTCCAACTTCACAGGGCAAACACTTTGGCATTATCAGTGACTTGTTATTCTTTCTTCTTTATCCTCTTCCTGCCTGACAGACTACCAGACTAGTGGTTTCTTCTATGAAATGTCCTTCAGATTGGTTCTTTTCCTTATAATCCCATTGCCTACCCCAGCTGACACCTTATTTTCATATTACAGGCCTGAACTGCCACTATAGATTCCTAACTGGTTTCCCTAACCTCATTTTTCATTTCATTCATTTCATGCATTCATACCATAAAACCTTCCTACTTTTATCACCACTATTCATTACCTAGCCCATCAAGGTTTAAAAGAAAATTGTCTGGTTTCAGTCCACCTACCACCCTCAAGTCAGAATCTATTTCCTATTTTTCTTAAATAAATAAGTTTATTTATTTATTTAGGCTGCATTAGGTCTTATTTGCTGCGCACGGGCTTTCTCTAGTTGTGGTGAGCGGGGACTATTCTTCATTGTGGTGCACAGGCTTCTCATTGAGGTGGCTTCTCTTGTTGGCGGAGCACGGGCTCTAGGTGCACGGGCTTCAGTAGTTGTGGCACGTAGGCTCAGTAGTTGTGGCTCGCAGGCTCTAGAGCACAGGCTCAGTAGTTGGGGCGCACAGGCTTAGTCGTTCTGAGGCATGTGGGATCTTCCCGAACGAGGGCTCGAACCCTTGTGCCCTACATTGGAAGGTGGATTCTTAACCACTGCACCACCAGAGAAGTCCCCTATTTTTTTAAAGTGGCTTTTCTTTTTCTGAATTAGAAAAGATAATTTCTGTTAACAATGTGTTGTATGATTTTTAAAATATATACACACAGCTATGGCTATATTTATCTCAACTGAAATAGGTTCATATGCTATATATTTTTTCATGTATATACTGTAGCTATCTTTCTGTGATAATAATTATACATTTACTTCATGTACCGCTGTATGGACATACCACTATTTATTTGACCAATCCCCTATCAATGGCTATTTTGATTGCTTTATAAACTCTGTAATAAATATCATCACACATACATCTCTGTACACTTGCCCTTAGGATAAATACCTAGAAGTTGAATCGCTGGTTTAAGAGCATGTGTACTTTAAATCTGTTACATATTGCCAAAACTGAACTTCAGAGAGAATGGATTAATATTTATTCCCAGCAACAGAGTATGAGATCCTGTTTCCTCCAGTCCTCGACAGTAATAAATATTTTCTTCTTTTTAATATTTGTCAATCTAACAGTTGAAAAATGATATTTCATTTCTGTTTGTTTTCTGGATTATAAATAACAGCTTTTTTCTATATGCTTTATTGGCCATATTTAGTTTTCCATGACTTTTCCCTTTTTCTTTTTGTGTTTTTTTCCTATTGATTTGTAAGAGCTTTGTACACATTAGAGATGTTGAAAACTTTTTTTAACCAGTTGACACCTACTTTTTATTTTGTTTATGGTACTTGTTGTGATTTTTTTTAAGCTAATCCACCACACTTTTTCCTTTATGGTTTCTGCCTTTGGTACCACACTAAAAAAACTATTTTCTAGTACACTTATCACTTTAGTTTTTATGTAAAAATCTTTAACACAACATTGTAAATCAACTATACTCTAATAAAAAATAATTTAAAAAAGTAAAATAAAATGAAAATAATAATAATTTTAAAAATAAAAATATTTATCTAAAATTTATTTTACTAGAAGGTGACAGATTTTCTTTTAAATGGTTAGCCATTTGTCCTAAACAGTATCATCTGCCACTGAAACCTAAGTCTGTTTGGGTCATTCAAATCTATTCTGAGCTCTACTCCCCAACAAGAATTCTTCTTCCCAGTTAGATGAGTTTTTTCATTGCCCACAATAGGTTTTATGTAGGTTGCTGTTTATATTTACATTGTCTCTTACCTTCCCTCCAGAGATCCTTCAAAGCAAAACTATTTCTGGGGTAAGAAGTAGTAAATGCTATTTAAAACAAGAAATACTTCCAGGGCTTCCCTGGTGGCACAGTGGTTGAGAGTCCACCTGCCGTTGCAGGGGACATGGGTTCGTGCCCCAGTCCGGGAAGATCCCACATGCCACAGAGCGGCTGGGCCCATGAGCCATGGCCGCTGAGCCTGCGCGTCTGGAGCCTGTGCTCCGCAACGGGAGAGGCCACAACAGTGAGAGGCCCGTGTACTGCAAAAAATAAAAAAATAAAATAAAATAAAATAAAACAAGAAATACTTCCAAAAGAGAGAAGATAATATAGAAGAACACATAAGAGGTTCTACAAATCCTTTGTGTGGCTAAGAAGTAGATGAGCTTTTTATTCAGCAGAGCCCTTCAGTGGACCTTGGATATACAGAGGTGAACCTGGGAGGCGAAGTTAGAGTTCAATTGCTTTGCATAATAAAGTAAGAAGTATTTGGAGGCTTAGTGGCAATAGAGTGAGGAAGGTTTGCAAAGGAAAGAAAGATAAGATTGTAAGAGACACCAAGGCCACATATATGGGTGATATTAATGAATCCCTAATGGAAAGGTGGGCAAATTACTTTAAGGGAAAGGGATAGCCAGTATGAGAATTCAAGTTGCTTACTTTGCTGCAATGTAAAATACTCTCCATTACCCAAACTTTAATAAAGTCCGCTACACACAAAAGGCTTTAAGCTGTGAGATATCTGAGTTCTACCATCTGGTTCGATGTGGATGGAAACAGGAACAGCATTCTTGAGACAATAAGACTGTCTATAATCTGAACTAATTTAATGGGAGCAAGAGATCAAAATCAGTGACTATAAATACATGAGCTCCCAAGAAACTGGTGAATTCCGGGTGAAGGAATCAGAGTTTCCACAAGTTGCAGAATGACACCTTGAGCCAAAAGTTTAAGGGAAAAGATGGTTCCAGCTAACTAATGTGTTACACTATGATATTCAATTCTCAGAACCTCTTAAACAGAATCAAACTGCATGAGGTACAACAGTGATGAACAGAAGTAGCTGGTAGAGGAGGTGCTGATCACTCTGCTTGCACAAGAAACAAGCTGAGGACTGTCGCTTCACCATTGCACATGCTCCCAAAGGGGTCTTGCAGTCCCTACCCCACCTAAGGTGTCCTCAGTCGACTCTCACCTCTTCCACGAAGCTTTCTCCCAAGGTTTTAGCCCTCAGATGTTTCCTTTCCAGAATTTCCAGTTTACTTAAAATCTAAACCTCAGATTAACCTTTATTTTTTCTATCTGTTAATTTCTCTGTGGAATTCAACTGTACATGCCATGCAGATGAGAATTACATGAAAGAAAAGGAAAAGAAAAAGAAAAGAAAAGAAACAAGCCACCTACACACATCCTAAACATCTTATATTACACTCAGAGCCTATTACATTCTTGGTGGTGGAACAGTGCAAGACACTGATGCAGAAGCAAGTTTACTAATCAACTTAGATGGTGATGCTCCTGAATCAAGGAACAAAGTGAGAGGAATAAAAACAGGAAGGAATGCAGGAATAGGGAGAAGAGGATGGGCTGATGAAGAACGTAATCTGGCTTAAGACACCCAGGTTATAATATCAATAGTGTATGGTCATCATGAGTCAGGAACTAGAAGAGAGATTTAGGTTGGAGATAGAGATCTGAGAGTTTTTGATAAGCACAGATGACATCACCCAGGGACAGTTTATAGAGGGAGGAGAGAACAGGTCTAAGGAAAGAATCTTAGGAAATGTCTTCATGTAGGGAGCCTGTTAGGAAAGACTAGTTGGGGAAAGTAAGCCTTCTGCAGTTATAGACAAACTAATAATTATAAACACCTATAGAATGAACAAGTAACTGGCTGGCTCTATTTAAGATCTCTAAATGCCCATTTCAAGCCCTCTTTCCACCTTCCTGCAAGTGAACTCACTCACTGATCTTCACAGTTAAAACCATGGTCTTTCAGAGGAAGTGGCAGAAATGGACAATTGTCACAGGCCAAGGCCCCTAAGGTGGGAGGATGCTATTTGCTGATGTTCAGAGAACACCATACCTAAGGGAAAGTTCAACGCTGAGCCTTTCCATCTAGTTTGTTCTATGATTAGCTCAAGCCAACTGAGTTAAGATCAGCCAAACAAAGATCTCACTCATGACAGGAAAGATCCATATACCAGGGTCTCAAAAGGCCTTAGTCAAGAGCCTTAGTGACTTCTATCTGCTTCAAGGGATCTGTTCCTGTCCTGGTTGAGAATGACATTCAGAGGAAGTGATGGCTTCCACTTTGGTTACCCGCTATGCCCTTGGCACTTAGTCACCCACCCTGACAGATTTAAATGGCTGCAAGACTGCCCTTCCCAGACATGGGTTTATCTTCACTGAAGGACTGAAAAAAATTATTATAGTCTGGACTGCCCATGAGCTATAAAAGAAGAGGGATTTCATAGGCAAAGTAGAAAATTTATAATGTCACACCCATTCCATAAAAATGACCTCCATACCACTTGGCACTGATGCCCATATGTAAAATCAAAATCTTGAACCAGCAGTGAGAACTGGGACTAACGTGGAGATGAACAGTCCCAGAGTGGGAGAGATGGGGTGCCCAAAAGTACTAGAGAAATCCTGGAAGAGGTCAAACCTAGGGAAAGAAGCCTCAGAGAAGCCCTCCTTCCTTGGATCCAAAAGCTGATGTATCTGTGGCCATGATGGCATCACCCCATTCACCATTTCCTGTTTCCACTGGAGGAAAGGGGAAGAGGACCTAAACATGGGAGAAAGAATGTAGCAACCCTACCTCCCTCTCCACCTTGGGCTCCACTCCAGATCAGAGCCGGCCTTCTGCAGACACACAGTTAAGTAGTCACACACATGGTGTGATTCCAGCAGAGACATAAACAGCAGGCGCTCAGTGGGCACTTGTTGAATGAGGAGCCCCAGGAGACATTTCCTATCCCCAAAGAATTTTTTTCACTGACTGTCACATTACCTTTACCTGGAATTCCTCCATTTGATGTCCATTCCTTTAGGATAAAGCCTTGTACTTCCCAAAACTGTGCTCCACCAAGCACCATACTCTGTCAGATTTTAACAATTTTCTTCAGCCAGAAAAAAAAAAGGTTTTCTAGTTAAATAAGTCTAGGAAATGTTATATTCTCTATCTCCCTTTTGGAGCTTTATAAATGCATATTAAAAGCTCTTTTTGAGGCAGAGGCAGTTGGAGAGCTAACATGAAATTCAGGACAGGGGCTCAACTAAGCCTAAGAGCCTTGTTCCAGAAGCATAGCTGTACAGACCAGCAAGACAGCCAATCAGCCCAAAGAGAACAGTAGACAGAGTTCAAGGTGGTCAACACTGGGATAGCAGTGCATGGGCAGAACTCTACTTACCAAAGCGTAGCTGTAGGAAAAGTCTCTAGTATCGGAGAAGGGACCTGGCCCAGAAGAGATTGGAAAGCAAAGGTCATAGCCCCTGATAAGGGGCTGACAGCAGGGTTACAGTCCTGGACAGGGCTAGGGGGTCCTTCTCAGGGAAAAGCCAAAAAAAAGGTGAGATGGAGGAGAGGCAGAGACTGGTGGACAGAACTGTCACTCAGGGCACATGCCCAGGAGTTCCTCCCTGCTGGGGGCACTGGCTCCAAAATCCTGGTGATCAGCAGATCCAGCTACATCACTAGATCTTGTGTATGAGGCTAAGGTGGTTGGGAAGAGAGGTAGGGGTGTGGTATATCCAGAAATTTCCAAAGAACTGTGCTGATTCCAGTAAGGAAGGAGGTTCACATTATGTCAAACTTTAGGAGGTGAGGGGTAGAGACCATTCTTCAGGTAGTTCTCTAGGAAAATGTGCTGAAAGAAGTGAGAACCTTAGAGGCCTGAATGAAGCCGAAAGTCTGATCCAAAGAAAATGCTCCACACTTAGGGTAGAAATGTGGACAAAGTAGAAGTTGAAGCCTGAGGGTAAAGGGCATCCATGAACCCAACTGTGAGGAGCTGGGAAAGGCACTGAGATTTGAGCTGTCTCTGTCAGACTCCCTGAGGGAGGAAAGATGTGAGAATTCAGATCACAAAGGCAGTTTGGGAGCACTGCTAAATGAAAGATGAACAGTCAACCAGTAGCGAATTCAATCCACAAAAGTTGAAGATTGAATCCCAGGTGCTATGCTGGCACCTCTGGCTTAGTTATTTTGGCTCCACAAAGTTAGAGAACAAGAGGGAACTGCACTTTGCATGGATACCCTAAGTGCTTTGTCACTGCTTTGGACAAGGCTTATTTACTTTCTGGTAAAGCCCTATCGCAGCACAGCTCATTGGGAAATCAAGACCAAAAGCTGTCTGTGACCAGCGGCCACTGAGGAAGTACCCTGCCCATGTTGTCATCGGTGGCCTCTTTTGCGCCACCATTTTACATCATTTATGGGAAGCTGCCTCCTGCTTCCTAAGATCTGTGATGGTCTTGTCTGAGGACATCAGAGCAAACCACAGACTCAAAGGTTCTACACTCATTATTACATTCTGCCTGTCAGCTGTTCTCCAGATAACACCATGACTGCATATCCAGCACACTGGTGGGGAAATCTCTCTACCCAGCATCCCCTCTGGAGTTCAAGAGCCTCCATTCCCCCCACTCTCAGCTCCTTATCTTTCCTCAGGCAAAACTGTGAAGAAAACAAGGTGTTTCTGGGGCTTCCCTGGTGGCGCAGTGGTTGAGAGTCCGCCTGCCAATGCAGGGGACACGGGTTTGTGCCCCGGTCCGGGAAGATCCCACATGCCGTGGAGCGGCTGGGCCTGTGAGCCATGGCCGTTGAGCATGCGCGTCCGGAGCCTGTGCTCCACAACGGGAGAGGCCACAACACTGAGAGGCCTGCGTACCGCAAAAATAAATAAATAAATAAATAAAAACAAAAAAACAAAAAAAAAACAAGGTGTTTCTTTAGGAACCCAACTTCTCTTCTCAGGGCCATTATCTCAATCTCAGTGGTGTCTCCTTCCCGTCACTATGACTGGGGGCACAATGCTTTCTCCTCTCTGTCCCTGCCTTAGTCTAGTTCTCAGAAATCAATCTCATAAACTCATTCATACTTCTACTTACATGACCAAGACGCTTCATAATCAAACCCTTTCCTGGAGTTTCTTCATTTTTAATAGGGTCTCAAAAGACTTAAGGGAAAGAAATTTCACTTGTGGAATTCCAAGCAACAGCAAATAGCTGAGGCAAGTCTTTGAGGGTCAAGACGTATTCTTGGTGCCCCCTGAAATTATACCACTTAACAGACCAGCCCTGTCTCTTCTTATTCCATCACCTGACACCCTTAAGCTGTCTCCTCTGCCAGCCAGAGGCCAGGCTCCCCTGGATCTGGGCCAACACCCACCGCCATCTGGTCTCCCTTGAAAAAGCAAAAGGGAGACATCTCTTGTTTACTCAGTAATAATTCACTGTAATAGCCACATAACAGGTGCCACCACCTCCCAGTTCACGCAGTAAGGCCACACCACACCCTCACCTCTGCCGCCATCATGGCTTATTCCTTGGAACACATCAACAGGTTTTATTTGGATGATATGACAGGGCCTCTTAAACAGTACACCAGAGTTACCAGTGGTGTTTTGATAGTGTGAGTTACACTGCAATGAAGACCTAGAGGTAAAGAACAAAGACTTTTTTTAATCCTCCCCTACAGTCAATTGGTTATCTTTCCCACATATGTTGTTGCACCATATCTATATATAGAACCTAGTACTAGTCTATAAACAGGATGCTCTGGCTAAACACGTCTAAACAAGCAAAACTGTGAGATAAAGAAAGATTGTATCTCCCCATCTTCTCTTCTTTCCCCACCCTCCTTTCTTACATCTTGTCAGAGACAGAAGAGCTCTATAAAAACCGCATGGGCTTTGGAATTGGACAGACCTGAGGAGAAATAAATCATAGCTCAGCCTTGTATTAGCTGTCTGACCTTGGGCAAGTTACATAATTTCTTTTTCAGCTTGCCCATGTGCAAAAATGGAAATGATAACTTATTGATTTGTATTATGATATTAAATAAGAAAATATGCAAAGACATCTAATATATGCCTGGCTCTCCAGGAATGTAAGTTTGTTCTTCCCAATCTAGTTTATCGTGTACCTGGTCCCCTCATGTTACACTCTGGTTGTCCAAGGCGTGTGCCACACACAAACTTTCCCTTCCTTTTCCTAAACCCTATCAAAGTTCCCATCCCTTACAAAAGCTAATCTAATCACACTGCTAAAAGGAAAGCAATTCTGATAAAATGAAGTCAAGTAAAACGTGGACGATATTGCTAGGTTCCTATATTAACTCTGTGGGAGATATTTCTTCATTTTAAAAAAAGGGGGGGGAAAGGGGTGTGTGTGGAAATTCAAATGAAAGAAAAGACTTCTAATGATGAAACTCTCCTACAGGACAGGGGATCCGTGTGTTGGTCTCTCTCCCTGCAAGCACAGTCTCTGTGGTAAAGATGAGAAACCATCAGAGATACAGGACACCATCTCAGATTGCTGAATGTCACACCTCAAATCAACAGGTCCAGAATAGAACCTGGGAGCCTTGGCTACCTCTTCTGCTCTGGCCAGCACACACTACTTCCTTAGCCAAGAAGTTACGGTGGTGCTTTTTTCCCTAGGAGGTTTCCAACACTATTTTAAACTCTATGGAAACAAGCAGTAATAGGATTTAATTATGGGTCACAGCCTTGGAACAGCCTATTTGAGGCCTGGGCTCACTTCCAGAATCATACCTTACCTCACTGAATGGTCTCAACAAGGCCCATGTTAATACAGGAAGCAAAGTGGGCCTGCATCTTGACTTCTCTCTCAGTGATCTAGGAAGGAGGAACACAGGAAAATTTCTGGACTTTCCACATCCAGGATCACTGAAGCAGATTACTACAACTAAAAACGGCTGAAGTGTAATCACGTGGCACAAAATGCTATGCTGACTATAAATCACAACTCAGCATGGGAGTTCTCATTGTGAGGGACTCTTTAGCAGTGCGCATGTTCTACTTGACCTTCTTGGCAAGGCCCCAGGGAGCCCGGAGCATAGCCCAGGCTGGGCTCTCAGTGGTCTGGACACCACTGCGGGGTGAAAGGGGCTGGCTGGCAGCTTCAGCAGATGGAGTTAAGAGGAAATGAAGGTGAAGTCCAAGGTAAGGAAGGGGCTGGTCCAGGCAGGATTATCTGACAGCACATGCTCAGGGAACTGGCAAAGCAGAAACAATAATAACAAATGTTTTAAATTATTTTATATTTACCCAGGTAGTCACCATGGTAAATATCAAAATTTTGCTGGGTTTTCCTTATACTTTGCTAGATTTCCTTACACTTATTTTGTGTTTAATATTGTTTTTGAAATATATACTGAGGGCTAAAATTACGAGGAACATCATAATCTTCCTATTGCTTAGGCCTCTAAAGTTCTTTTCTGTGTTTTTTTATAAATTTATTTATTTATTATTTATTTTTGGCTGCGTTGGGTCTTCGTTGCTGTGCGCAGGCTTTCTCTAGTTGTGGTGAGCAGGGGATACTCTTGGTTGTGGTGTGTGGGCTTCTCGTTCCGGTGGCTTCTCTTGTTGTGGAGCATAGGCTCTAGGCGCGCGGGCTTCAGTAGTTGTGGCACATGGGCTCAGTAGCCGTGGCTCGCGGGCTCTAGAGCGCAGGCTCAGTAGTTGTGGCGCACGGGCTTAGTTGCTCCGCGGCAACTGATCTTCCCGGATCAGGGCACGAACCTGTGTCCCCCGCATTGGCGGGTGGACTCTTAACCACTGTGCCACCAGGGAAGCCCCGAGGCCTCTAAAGGTCTTAATCTGGTTCTTGACTTCAGCACGAAGCAAGAAAAACCAGGATTCCAAAGCTTCATGGTCAATATTCATTTTTCCATTCAATAAACATTTCTTCAGGGGCCAATAAGTGCCAAGTCTTTACTCAGTCCTGGGATACAGCAGCAAACAAAACAGATATGGTTCCTGAGTTCCCGGAGCTACAGTTTAGTGAGAGGAGTTGAGAATAAGATCAGGATCCAAAGCAAAAGGTCTATATTAGAAAACAGGCAAGATTCTGTAGCCAGCAATGGGATGCAGAGGGAGGAAACCTCTTCTGGGATGCCAGCAGAAGAGACCACGGCTGACAAGGTGCTGTTCGGGGAGATGAGCTGGGTCAAATAATACCCTTATCCTCCCATTCTTTTTGGCAGGGGAGAGAGCCACTGCTGTGGGTTGAGTTAATCGAGAACAAGTGACCAGGGCCCTCGCAGCCAATGCTACCATGAAGCTGTTCCTTCTCTGCTCACAGCCATGAACTGTGACATGTGCCATGTGAGCTATGTGTGAGATCCTGAAATCTCCAAAGGAAAACAAGACTTGAGCTGTCTACTGACAGGAATTCTAGGAAATATAGTGGGCCAGAAATGGGAAGCATAAAAACAGTCGCCAGAAGAAACTTGGTGACCCTCCCCTGAATTGTCACTGACACTTCTGACATTACAAGGGAATGAAAAAAAACGCCTGATTTCACCTGGAGGGGTGGGGTCAGGAAGAGACCTGCTGAAATGATCGGGCTACAACCAGAAGCCTCCTGAGAGGCATTTCTGCTTTAGGGTGTAAAGTGGGCAAGGACGGGGAAATGCTGCAGCCTGCTGTGTTAGAGAAAGGAGCTATTTGAGCAGCTCAGCCTCAGCACTACCAGAAGTGGGAAGGCTGTGGTAAAGGTGAAGAGCTGATAAGAATAATAGCAAGAGCTTCAGAGTGAGTGCCCAGCCAGCAGAGCAGTGGCCTAAAGAGCTTTCCAAGTATTTGACCTCTCTGGGCCTCAGTTTCCTTATCTGAAAACAGAGATGATAATAATAGCGTGCACTGGTTTCCTAGGGTTGCTGTAGCAAATACTACAAACTAGGTGGCTTTAAACAACAGAAATTTACTCTCTCACAGTTCTGGAAGCTAGAATTCAAAAATAAAGGTGTCAGCAGGGCTATGCTCCCTCTGAAAGTTCTAGGAAAGAACCCTTCCTTGCCTCTTCCAGCTTCTGGTGGTCGCCAGTAATCCCTGCCATTCTTTGTATATGGCAGCGTATCTCCTATCTCTGCCTCCATCTCTACATGGTCATCTTTCCTCTGTGAGTGTCTCCCCCTTCTTATAAGAACACCAGGCATTGGATTAGGGCCCAATCAAGTTATGACTTCATCATAACTTGATTATACCTTACAAAGACCTTATTTCCAAATACGATCACATTCATAGATTCTAGGTGGATATGAATTTTTAGGGGGACACTATGCAACCCAGTATAGAGCACCTACCACATAAAGAGTTGATATATATAAGATGCTTAGAACAGTTCCTGGTAGATAATATATGCCATGTATGAGTTAGCTACCTTTCTTCATTATCTCTGGCAGATAGTAGCTCTGTTGTATAAGAATCATCCTCCCTCCATCTTGAGTCAGAGGCAAAAAACTGGGTGGGACTAGAGTTCCAAAAAGAGAAGATGAGGACAGAGCTAGAACACAATGGGTTTATTACCATTCAACACTCCCTCTACCAATACCCTATCAATACACCTAGGCTGGAGTGAGGAAATATCTGCTACAGTCACATCATTTGTTTTTTGAACAACAGAGAACTTATCACTCCAAACTAACAATGGCCCCATCAAAGAAGTCCTCAGATTAGGACCCACTTAGGAGGAGCTTCCAGAGCCAGGAGAGAAGCTGCACCAGTGAGCCCAGCAGCCTCATCATTTAGAATCAACTGTGAGTTCTGATCCCAAACTGCTTTACACAGCATATTCATCCCATAGTTTAACAAATGAATGACTACTGACTGAGTCCAAATATTAAGTTCATTCTCTAAAATGGAGATTTGCTACTTGCTATAGCTAGGATAGCTTACTTTCAAATTGGGGGAGGGGAGAATAGATTCAAGGCTCCTGCTCTTGCTCCTTCAATAAAGGGGTTTGGGACATACTAAAAAGAAACAGAACCAGATCTCAACTGCTATCTTCATATCGAAATAAATTCCAGATGAATCAAAGATTTAAATTTAAAGATTGAAAAATACACACCCACGCAAAGTACTCAACAAGAATGGGTAACTATTTTTATAATTTTGAGGTAGGGAAGCATGCCTTTTCTAAACATTGAACTAGTAGCAAAAACTATAACGGAAAAGATTATCTTGACTACTTAAAAATGTCAAACTTGCAGACAGATAAAAAATTGTATAAACAAAGGTGAAAAACAAATGACAAACTGGGAACAATTCTGCACTATATACAACCATCAACACTTTAGCTCTTACAAATTATTAAGAAAATATTACTGGGAAAATGTGCAAAGGACATGACATGAATAAGTGATTCAAAAAATATATACATCTGTCCAAAATACATTTGAAAAGATGTTTAATCTTTAATATTCAAAGAAATGTAAATTAAATCATATTTAATGACTAAATATGATGTAAATTAAATCATAATTGCTATGTCTCAGTTACTATTCAAAGCATTTTACTTGGATTAACTGATTTATTTCTCATGAAATAGGTGCTATCATTATCCCTACTTTACCAAAGATGAAACTGAGGTACAGAGAAGTTAAATGACGTACCCAAGGTCACATAGTAAGTGGCTGAGTCAGAATTCAGGTCCCATCAGGCTAGCTCCAGAGTCACATTCTCAACTACCATGTTATACAGTGACAAGACAATGTTTCACCTGTCAGATGAGGAACACAAAAAACACACAAGCCAGTGTTACTGATGATATGGAGAAACAGGCAATCTCATGCACTGTTAGTATAAGTGAACATTCTTAAGGGTAGTTTGGCTTCATGAATCAACATTCTAACTGTGCATATATCCTTTATCTCAGCCATTCCGTTTCTTGAAACTTATCCTAAGGAGATACATAGACAAGTGTATAAAGATTATTTACCAAGGTATTTACTACAGAATATACATAATAACAAATATGTTACAAATAAAAATCCCAACAGGCACACCAAAAATCCAACAAATTCATTCATTCAACAAATATTTATTGAGCACCACCTAGGTACCAGGAACTGGTACTAAGCTCTAGTTACAGAGAAGCAGAGTAAAAAAAAAAAAAAAAAAAAAATCCCTATTTTCATGGAGCCTACATTCTAATGAAGCGTGTTAGGCAATAAACAAATAAGAAAAATATGTAGTATGGCATGTGGGGCTAAATGCTATAAAGAAAAGTAAAGGAGAGAAGGAAGATAGGAAAGGAAGGTTGTCACAACTTTAAGTAAGAGGGTCGGGGAAGGCATCATTGATTAGAGATGAGATAAACAGATTATACACTAAGAGAATAAAATGCATTATGGTATATCCACACATGGAAGTATAATTCAGCCATTAATTCTGTATTTACTGAAAAGATGTCTATAACACATAATCCAATGAAAAAGGATTCTCACTACACACAAAAAATAGGTAACTATGTGAGGTAATGGATGTGTTAACCACATTGTGGTAATCAGTTAACAATACATATATGTATCAAATCATCACACTGTACACCTTAAACTTACACAATGTTCACATCAATTATATCTCAATGAAGCTGGGAAAAAAGGTGAAAAAAGATTACAAAACAGTATTAAAGAAAAAAACCAGGGCTTCCCTGGTGGCGCAGCAGTTAAGAATCTGCCTGCCAATGCAGGGGACACAGGTTCGAGCCTTGGTCCAGGAAGATCCCACATGCTGCGGAGCAACTAAGCCCCTGCACCACAACTACTGAGCCTGTACACCATAACTACTGAAGCCTGCACTCCTAGAGCCCGTGCTCTGCAACAAGAGGAGCCACCGCAATGAGAAGCCCACGCACCACAACAAACAGCAGCCCCTGCTCGCCGCAACTAGAGAAAGCCTGCACACAGCAACAAAGACCCAACGCAGCCAAAAATAAATAAAAATAAAATAAATAAATTTATTTTTAAAAAAACAGTATTAAGTTATGGGTCCATTGATTTGAAATCACATGTGTATACATGCTTATGCTTTACATGGGAAAGAGAAACAACACAGAAAGAGACTGATAATACCAAGCAAGGGTCCAGGCTGAGTGCCAGGTAAGTGGTACAGGCAGCATGTGTTTGTTCTCCTACCTGCTCACTCATCCCCCTCTCCACATCTACACTTTGTTCCAGAAAGGATTTAACGACAGCAAATCTACATACACCGCAAGTTCTTTAACTCTTCCCATCCTCCCTCACCCTTTTCCCTGCTCTTCCCAGAAGGCAGGACAGTGACAGGATGAAAGGGATAAAAGCTTAAGATCGTGATAAGCTGAGTGGACATAAGACGGATGGAGGGACACCCCCACAGATCTGGATGGGATTCCTCTTATTGCAGCACATGGGAAACATCCTGGGAGGCATACTTCCTCCATGCAGATCTGTAAGATTTGAAGCAAGGCTATCTGATTTAGATTCCCTATTATATCTCCTACTAAACCCCAAATGCCTTACGGGGCAGCCAGGAGCAAGACTGACTCATTCACAGGGAGGTGACAAGCTACAGCAGGCCAGAACACTACCCCTGGTACATGAGTGCCTACATCTTCCTTTGAGCAGAAAATGACACAGAGATGCGCCCTTTTTGCCCCTTACCTTATCCCTTCCTCCATGCCTGCACCCAACAAGCTGCCCTTGGCTATACCATGACTACCCTAGAGATTCAGATTTCCCCACTAAGATTCTCAGGCTAGGTCCCTGCCAAGAAAGTTGCCCAAAGTGACCAGCCATGCTAGTGTACACTGAAACATTTTCAGCTGCGACGCAGTTTCAAGTAGATCCCTAGATCCAGATATATTTGCTCTCAAATATGTGGGAGCAGAACACACTTCTTGCTTGAGCATAAAGCCACACACAAGAAATTGGCAACTTCATAAAGGTAGAATCCATGTTGCTATTCCCTATTTCTTTAGCCTGAGGGAGCAGTGGAGGCACACAAATAGAGGTAGGGGACCTAGGGAAAGATTTGACTATGTCAAAATATTTCTCAAACACTCTCTGTCACCTCTTGGATACCTACTATATGCCAGGCCTCGTGTTAAGTGCTTTCATATACTTACACCAAAATAGACAAATTACTTTTATCAAACATTCCTATTATGTGCTACTGAATTTAAGACACCTAAGGCACGTACAGGTCCAGCTGCCCTGCTGACAGCTGAATACCCAAGCTTGAAATTAGGTAGAGGGTAGAAATCTAAGACTTCCCTTGAGGCTACGACACAGAAGTCTCACTGCATACTATCAGGCCACAGCCTCAAGGCCCCATTCCAGCTTCTGCTTTCTCTCCTGGGCTTTCAGCAGGGAACATCACACACAAACACACACAAACAGACACACACACACACACACACACACACACACACACACAAATCCTCCAATGCCCTTAGTCTGCAAGTGGAAGAAATTCTTCAGTAGGGAAGAGTACAAGGTGAATCAGAGAAAAACCAAAGCAATCATCTCTTCGGCAGAGAAGTCTCTTTCTCTCTTTATCCATTTCTCTCTTGTCTTTCTTGAATATGTAGTTATTGAGCAACTTCTATTATGCTTATCACTATAGGATATAATCATAAGACATGCCTCCTGCCCTCAAGAATTTACTCTGTTTAGGAAGACAAAATCAACGCACAGGAAACATGTTATTGAAAAGGGGGACTCCAATGTATATGTAAAACTGAAACAGACTCACAGATACAGAAGACAAACTAGTGATTACCAAAGAGGAGAGGGACAAATTAGGGATTACAGATACAAACTACCATGTATAAAATAGATAAGCAACAAAGATATATTGCATAGCACAGGGAATTATAGCCATTATCTTACAATGGCTATCTTACAACGGAGTATAATCTGCAAAAATCACTGAATCACTTTGCTATACACTGAAACTAATATAATATTGTAAATCAACTATACTTCAATAAAGGTGGAGGGGCTCTAAGATTTCTAGTGCAAGAGTGGTGCTAGTAACACAAATGGAGGGATAAATGATGTTAGACACACGGTACACATAGGTATCTTCAATTTCAACACAATCTCCTCTTTTTTTGTTCTATTCTTAGTAGAAATATGTTTCACTTCAAGAAAAATCTCAAATGCAAAAATTCAATACATAAAGTTGGCAATCATTCACTAGAAAAAACCGATCTCTTTGCTGTCAAGTTTAGGGAGATACCATTTAACCTGCCCCCAACCCATGTTCCTGTTGCCCCATATACACACAACGTTTACATTCAACTTTTCAGGTTCACAGGGTAAAGCAAAGTACTTTTTAAAATAGATTATAAAAGGCAATATATTGACAGATGAACAGATATAAACAAAATGTGGTACAAACAAAAAATGAAATATTATTTAGCCTAAAAGAGGAGGAAGTCCTATCACATGGTACAACATACAAGAACCTCAAGGACTTTCTGCTAAGTGAAATAAGCTAGACACAAGAAGACAAATAGTATATGATTCTACTTATATGAGGTATCTAAAACAGTCAAATTCCTAGAAACAGAAAGTAGAAGAGTGGTTCAGGGGCAAAGGGGAAGGAAAAATGAGGAATTGCTGTTTAATGAGTATAAGAGTTTCAGCTGTCCAAGATGAAAAAGTTCTGGTGATCTGTTGGACAACAATATGAATATACTTAACACTACTGGACTGTGAACTTAAAAATGGTTAAGACAGTAAATTTTATGTGTTTTTTAATCACAATTTTTTAAAAAGGCAATGCACACATGGGTTAAAAAAAATTTCAGCAACACAAAAAGATATCAAAAAAAAAAAAAAAAAAACCTCCAGGGGTAGTCTGGGTATAACAAGTTTATAGAGTCCTCCCCTTTTTTCAATCAAATACTAATACTAGCATGCCACAAACTCTATTTTGCTTGCTTTAGTTTTCTCTTAACAATAGATCTTAGAGATTGTTCCATATCACTGTGTGAGTGTGTGTGTGTGAGGGTGGGTGTACCTGTCTCATTCTTTTTAACTGCTGAATTAATACGGTGCTATCCACCATAATTTACTCAACTAGTCCCTTATCAATATAGTAAGATGTATTTTTAAGCAAAATGTGTTAAAGGCTTTGCACACTGATTTTGCACATTTTTCCCCCTCAACAAAAATGTTTAGATTTCACTCTTCATAATACCTCCAAGCAACTATAAATGATGACTGACATTTGCTTTAGTTTGAATTTAATAGTGTTTCGCCTTGGCTCATTTCTACTAGGTTGTATGTTGATTTGTCATTGTCACAAGGAGTCACCAACAGTATGATCAAGGGAGCACATGAAATACACACCATCCTCTGAATATTATGGTCACCCTTTACTCCATCATCCTTATAAATGGTTTGTCAATAGTACAGCCGTCCTCCTTTATCCACGTGGGATACGTTCCAAATCCTGGAACCATGGATAGTACTGAAACCTATATATATTGTTTTTTCCTATAGCATACACAGCATGGGTATGCTGAACAAAGGATGATTCACGTCCTGGATGGGAAGGAGCAGGATGGCACAAGATTTCATCACACTGCTCAGAACAGTGTGCAATTTAAAACTTATGAATTGTTTATTCCTGGAATTTTCCATTTAATATTTTCAGACCTCAAGTATTGAAACTGTGGAAAGCAAAACCTCAGATAAGGAAGAACTACTGTCTACCCTTTACTGTGTTTAACTCTGAGAAAATTAAAAATATATACACACACACACATACTTTCATTATTTAAGAAATTTTTTTAAAAAAACACCTCTTTCGGGCTTCCCTGGTGGTGCAGTGGTTGAGAGCCCGCCTGCCGATGCAGGGGACACGGGTTCGTGCCCCGGTCCGGGAAGACCGCGGAGCGGCTGGGCCCGTGAGCCATGGCCGCTGAGCCTGCGCGTCCGGAGCCTGTGCTCCGCAACGGGAGAGGCCACAGCAGTGAGAGGCCCACGTACCGCAAAAAAATAATAATAAAAAAATAAAAAACACCTCTTTCACCCAATGTGTCTGGGTCTGCTATTTGGTTTCTTTTAGAGAAAGCACAGTGAAATAGAATGAGTGAGGGCTGTACAGACCACCTGAATCAGGGTTTGAATCCCGTTTCTGCCATTTCCAAGTTAGTCCATCTCCCAGAGCCTGTGTCTTGTCATCTGTAAACCAAGGGCAATACCATCTATCTCTTGCATAGGGAAGATCGCCACACAGGGTGAAAAGTCCATTCAAGAGGACCAAAGTGCTATCTCTATTGAACTAGCACTGCCTGGGGAAGTCAAAGAACTGCTTAGAGAAGTGGTAAAGGACAAGAAGGAATCGGACCAGTCAATGAGAGAAAGGGTGCTCTGGCAGAGGTAACACATGCACAGAGGGTGAGAGTTCTGCAGAGCCACAAAGCACCAACACACTTACTGACAAGAAGGTGAAAGGCAATTTAGTCAACAAATCCTTATCGAGTACCTCTATGTACTCACTAGGCACTGAAGACAAAACTATGAGCAAGAAGGTCCTTGCCCTCATGGAGCTTATAATCCAGTAAGAGGGAAAGATAAACCAGTAAAAAGCATTAAGTGGTCTAACGGAAACAAACAGATGGTAAGATAATAACATGGTGTTGCTTTGTATGGAGAGGCCAGAAAATACCTCCAAAACAAGATAATGCTCAACTGAAACTTAAAGGCAAGTGATAATTAATGAAGTGAAGAGCAGGGTAGAGAGTATTCTAGGCCAAGTCCATGAAGCCAGAGAACTGAAAGAACTGCAAGCAGGTGAGGGTGCATGCAGGAGATAAGGAGGAAAGGGGCTTGAAATGAGACTTAAAATACAGGCAGGGGCCAAATCTTGCTAGGCCTTGTAGGCCACAATTTGGGTCAAATTGTGCAAGACTGTTTATTCCAACCTGAGACATTTGGACTTGATTGTACAGGTAACAGGAATACAAGAGAGGATGTGAAAAGGAGAGAGACAAGGCTGGGTTGTCTTATAGAAGGATAGTGGAAGTTGTTTAGAGGACAGCTGCAATAGGGAGTGACGACAGCTTGGAGACCAAAAAACAGCCTACTTTAGGGCAGGGTCACTGTGTACAGAAAAAGAGGCATCCCAGAGGCAAATCTGAAGTGCAATTGGCAGCCTTCAAAGACTGTGTTCTAGCCTGCTTTCTGAGTCCAAAATCAAAGTCCGCAGTATACTCCAGAAGTACTGACCTGCCAGGGGGAATCATTAAGGCCCTCTACCTCATCTGGGATCTTTGCCTTCTATGGCAATGAGAAGATGAGGTGTCAGTACATAGGGACAGTTATCCACTGTCCTCAATGGAAGACAGGTGACAGATTAAGGTTCCTGCGACCTTAGGATCCAAGTAAAGGGTTCAAAACCCTTTCCTTGGGGCTTCCCTGGTGGTGCAGTGGTTAAGAATCTGCCTCCTGGGCTTCCCTGGTGGCGCAGTGGTTGAGAGTCCACCTGCCGATGCAGGGGACATGGGTTCGTGCCCCGGTCCGGGAAGATCCTACATGCCACGGAGCGGCTGGGCCCATGAGCCATAGCCGCTGAGCCTGCGCGTCCAGAGCCTGTGCTCTGCAACGGGAGAGGCCACAACAGTGACAGGCCCGTGTACCACAAAAAAAAAAAAAAAAAAAAAAATGAATCTACCTGCCAATGCAGGAGACACGGGTTCGAGCCCTGGTCCAGGAAGATCCCACATGCCGCGGAGCAACTAAGCCCCTGTGCCACGACCACTGAGCCCGCGTGCCACAACTACTGAAGCCCGTGAGCCTAGAGCCCGTGCTCCGCAACAAGAGAAGCCACCACAATAAGCATGCACGCTGCAATGAAGAGTAGCCCCCACTCACCACAACTAGAGAAAGGCCGTGCACATCAACAAAGACCCAACGCAGCCAAAAATAAATAAATAATTTTTTTTAAAAAAAACCCTTTCCTTCCCTCTAGGGGAGCAGGGGGTCAACACAGTCCTCTAAGTCAGAGTTTCTTCAAATATGGTCTGCAGATGATGACTGGTGTGAGAGTCACCTGGAGGCCAATCAAAATGCAGATTCCTGGTTACCACCCATACCTACTCAGTCAGGAGAGCAGGAGTAAAGACCAGGAATCTGAATTTTAAATAAGTAGCGAGCCCCTCAATACTTGCCCCCATGGGTAATTCTGATGTATTAAAGCTTCAAAACCATAGCTCCAGGAATAGGGCTAATAGAGGAAGGCCCTCACTTAAGGGTGAATGGCAACGTCGAAATTAGGGGACTACATAGAACCAAGAGTCAAGCTGGGCATGAAATAAACTAGAAAAAGGAGTCCGAAGGGATTATGAAATTTGAAGGCCTCCAAAGCAGAAAATAGAAGGCAGGACATCAGAGCATGGGGATTAGAGAGCAGAGGAATCAAAGACAGGGAGCACTCCTGGGGAAATCACTAACAATGGCCATGATCTCCCGCTGCCTTAGGTTGGTTTCCCCAGTGGAGCACTAGGAAGGGAGTGCAGATGCTTCACCTCACACAGGCCAGGTTACCGGGCCTTTGACTGCCCAGTATGTGCACACAATCACTCCATCCAACCATCAAAAAGAGAATGACACTCCTCCTCAGTGAGTACTGTTTCTATCCCAATGATTCCCCTTCAGCATCCACCATGATGCCAGCTACTGGTCAGTCTGTAGAAGAGCGCCAGGCTAAGTAGAAAAACATACAGAACACCTCTAAGGGGTAATGACCGGCCCTACTCACCAAGATTCTCTGCTTGGCACATCAGAGACCCCTAATGCTGCCATAAACTCTAGGACAACTCCAGGTCAGAAACTTCAGATCCTACCATCATGCATACCCAGCCAGTCTTCTACTACTCCTTACTATGCCTCACCAAGAGAGTCCCGACCTATATTCTACACTCCCATGTCCCTCCCCAAAATTCAGAGAGAAATTCCACAAGTTCAGGTTAGGCAGGGAGTCCTGGACTTCTGAGGCTAGCTCCCATGCCTAGTTTGGTGGGAGGAGGTAACCTGAAGCAGTGCCTACCCTACCTGAAGGGAATATCCTCCGCCTACCTGAAGGGAGCACCAAGACTGCTACAGGCCTCTGTACGGGAGACTTTTTAAAAATATGAGCAAGTTGAACGCAGTATATTTAAAAGGAGGGAAGGGAGGCTCTTCAGAGCAGAAATTAAATTGGGTTATTGGGGGAGGTAAGGTAGGATTTCTGGGGATTTGACTTTAAATAGCACATAAAATACAAAGCAATACAAAATTTAGCTCAAACCCTTACATGTCAACTACCTGATTGTTCCTATAATCCAAAAGCTGGTTCCACACTAAAGAAATAAGACTGCTGGCAGATGATTTTAGTAATCCCAAAGATTATTTATGGCCTTAAAATCCTGAACTGCTTGTCTGTCCCTTCTTATACTCCACCCACTATCCTGGTTCTCTAGGTTTTTGACCTAATGATTTAGCTTCCTGTTTCATCTTTCCCTCACCTTATCCCTAAGGTCTTTTGCTTCCTTCCTTGCTTAGGACTGCACTCCACTCAGTTATTCTGCCATCAGCCACTCGGAACAAATAATCTGCCTATCCAGATCCTCAACCTTGATCCTAGGCACTCATGCCCCCTTCATAGCCAAGTCCCCTGCCAGGCTTACCCTTACTTTATGAAGATGTCCCAGAGAGAGACAAGCCATGTTAGATGGTTCATCCCAAGTATGTTAGTTGGTTCATCCAGGCAAACACTGGAATCACCAAAGGTGGAATAAGGAGAATGACAATGAGCCAGGTCAAATGTCTAGACCTCCCCCTGACATTCTAAGGCACACCTTCTTAGCCCTCAGGTGATATCCCTAGTATTCCATCCCTCCTGCCCACCACCTCCACCTCAAGGGATCCTTCTATCCCACAGCAGCTAGGACTAAGAATACACGGTGAGCAACACATAGGCCTTTGTCTGATAGAACTTACAGTTTAATGAAGGAGAAAGACAATTAAATAATCCCAACATGTATGATAGTTAAAGGCAATGCATGCGGAGCTGTAAGATTAAGAAGGCCAGTCAGGCGAAGTTACACCTAAGATGAAACTTGAACGATCAACAGGAGATACCCAAGCAGTGGCAGAGCATTTAAGGAAGCATGTTCTAGGCAGAAGAAACAGCGTATGTAAAGGCCCTGCAGCAAGAAAGCATATCTGAAGAGATGAGATGAGCTGGAGAGGTCAAGGTAGAGAGAATACCAGCACAGATGATGCTGGAGAGACCAAGAAGGGTCTCATAAGATATGAAGCTGTTTTATCATTCACTTAACAAGTATTCACTGAGTGCTTACAATATGCCAGGCATTGTCCTATGTTTTTATAACAGTAAATGAAATAGACAATATCCCTGTTCTCAGAGAATTCCCGTTCTAATTGGAGGAGACTATAAACAAGTATGTGACTAAACTAGAAAAATATCACTTATTGATAAGTGCTATGCAAAGAACTAAAATAGGTGATATGCTAGAAAATATGTATATGGGTGGTTACTTTATAATCATTAGGTGGTCAGGGGAAAGCCTCTCTGAGGAGATGACATTTAAAAGTAGGTATCTAAATAAAAAGGAACCAGCCATTCAAAGACCAAGGGAAAAAGCATTCTAAGCAGGGTTAACAATACACACATACAAAAGCCCAATGGTAAGATCACTGAAGCTTTTTTAAGCAGAGGAGTTAGATCATGATCGTTCTTGCATTTTATAAAGATCACTCTGGCTACAATGTAGAGAACAGAATGGAGGTAGGGGAGAATAAGATTAAGACTGGAGACAGAGATGAGAGTGGATTATGTAGACTAACGTGAAGAAGAGGAAGAAGGGGACAGTAACAAGGATGATGATAATAGATAATACTCACATAGCACATACTAGCTGCCGAGCCATTGTTCTAAGCATTTTTTATATATTAATTCATTTAAACCTCACAAATACTGTATCTTATAAATTAGGAAACTAAGGTAGAGGATAGTGGCAATGAAGAAGAAAGCAACTGGGGACTTCCCTGGTGGCACGGAATCCACCTGCCAATGCAGGGGACATGGTTCGAGCCCTAGTCCGGGAAGATCCCACATGCTGCGGGGCAACTAAGCCCATGCACCACAACTACTGAGCCTGTGCTCTAGAACCCGAGAGCCATAACTACTGAGCCCACGTGCCACAACTACTGAAGCCTGCGCTCCGCAACAAGAGAAGCCCGCACACTGCAAGAAAGAGTAGCCCCCAGTTGCCACAACTAGAGGAAGACCCAACACAGCCAAAAATAAATTAATAAATTAATAAAAAGAAGAAGAAGAAGAAAAAAGCAACTGGATCCAAGAAATATTGGGGAGGACAAATCCTATGATACGCTGGTTGTTGGCTGTGGGAAGGGAAGGGGTAGGACTTAGAATGACTACTAGGCCTTGGGCCCAGCAACTGCATGGGTGGTGGTGCTATTTACCACGTGACAGGACACTGGAGGAAGAGCAAGAGGGGAAGAGCAGAAGGCTGCATTTTGCTGAGTCTTCAAAACATCCCAGTGGAGCTGTCCATGTGAACAGTTGGATATTCTGGTCTGGAGAGAGATTTGGTCATCATCCACGTATAGATGGTAACTGAAGCTGTCACAGAAGTTGAGATCACCTACGGGGAGCAGGAAGAAAAGAAAGAAAAAAAAGCCTAGGAACAGACTGCTGATATTTAAAACACAAGAAGTTGAATAAACAAATAAATTTTTTAAATACATAAGGAAAATTTAAAAAAATTTTTTAACACAAAAAGAATCATTAACAACAACAAAAAACTGGAAATACCTTAATGTCCCTCAATAGGAAAACAGATAAATAAAATACAGTATATCTAGTCTATGAAATATTATACAGTAGCCAAAAAGAATGAGAAGTATCTTTATGTACCAACATGGAATACTGTCAAGGCACATTACTGAATCAAAGAAAGAAATATAAAAATGATACATAAAATGTGACCCCATTTGTGTAAATAAATAAAACACGGCAATAGCATTTTAAATATTTTCTGGGACTTCCCTGGTGGTCCAGTGGTAAGACTCCACGCTTTCACTGCAGGGGACACAGGTTCAACCCCTGGTCGGGGAAGTTCCACATGCCGTATGGTGTGGCCAAAATAAAAAAAAAAAAAATTTCTGGGTTCATACGTATGTATGCAAACACACACAGAGTGTGGGAGGTACACTCTAAACCACTAACAGGTTGCCTCTGGAAATACAGAAATAATTGAAACAGGGGAGCGGGGAGCAGGAGTATTCAAAGTATCTACAATGTTCTGAAATTAACAGTTGTCAGTATGTTCGTATTTTAATTCACAACAGAAAAATGTGTTCCAAAACTGAAAATTCATAATACTTGTGTAAACCGTGGAAGATTAAATGTGATGTTATTTTGACAATGTTTTCAATTTTAGAGTCACATTTTATTCTGATCTGAATTTTTATCAAGATGCTAAAACTGGTTTGTTTGAAACTAGTTTGTCATACATACTGTGCATAATCATAGTATTTATTTTCTGGGACTATTGTGAATGTGTAGACTTATGTTTATTGCTATGGGAACAATTATTTATAAAATAATATTAAATCCAGTATTAGCTGCCTATTTCAGACACTTAATACTTGCAGAGACCCATGTTACACTTACTACACTGAAGTTTTTGGTTGTTTGCTTTTTTTTTAAATTTATTTGGCTGTGTTGGGTCTTGGTTGCTGCGCACGGGCTTTCTCTAGTTGTGGCAAGTGGGGGCTACTCTTCGTTGTGGTGCGTGGGCTTCTCATTGCGGTGGCTTCTCTTGCTGCGGAGCACGGGCTCTAGGTGCACAGGCTTCAGTAGTTGTGGCACACGGGCTCAGTAGTTGTGACTCGCGGGCTCTAGAGCAAAAGTTCCGTAGCTGTGGCACACGGGCTTAGTTACTCCACGGCGTGTGGGATCTTCCCGGACCAGGGATCAAACCTGTGTCCCCTGTATTGGCAGGTGGATTCTTAACCACTGTACCACCAGGGAAGTCCCAAGGGTGAGTCTTTTAAAAAAAAAAAAACTTCAGGACTTCCCTGGTGGCGCAGTGGTTAAGACTCCACCTGCTGGGCTTCCCTGGTGGCGCAGTGGTTGAGAGTCTGCCTGCAGATGCAGGGGAAATGGGTTCGTGCCCCGGTCCGGGAAGATTCCACATGCCGCAGAGCGGCTGGGCCCGTGAGCCATGGCCGCTGAGCCTGCGCATCCAGAGCCTGTGCTCCGCAACGGGAGAGGCCACAACAGTGAGAGGCCCGCGTACTGCAAAAAAAAAAAAAAAAAAAAGGCTCCACCTGCCAATGCAGGGGACACGGGTCGAGCCCTGGTCCGGGAAGATCCCACATGCCGTGGAGCAACTAAGCCCGTGAGCCACAGCTACTGACTCTAGAGCCTATGAGCCACAACTACTGAGCCCCTGCGCCACAATTACTGAAGCCCGCGTGCCTAGAGCCTGTGCTGCACAACAAAAGAAGCCATCGCAATGGGAAGCCCGCACCCGCAACGAAGAGTAACCCCCGCTTGCCACAACTAGAGAAAGCCCGCACGCAGCAACGAAGATCCAATGCAGCCAAAAATAAATAAATAAATAAGTTTATTTAAAAAAAAAGAATCACCCTCACTGATGAAAGTAAATGGACTCTTAGGGTGCAGATATTAGTGTTCCAAAAAACATGTGATTATATTAAGGTAGTGGTAGCAGGAAGATAATCTTGATTCCGTTGGGAATCTTAGGTTTTCTCATACATTGGGAAAATAGTTTTTCCTGTACTGTTGAAGTTTCTTTTTGGTAAACAGTACTTTCTAAAAGAGAAGCATGAAGGAGAAACTGAGGTGTGTACATTTCCTCAAATGGCCAGCATTGTAAAAGATACTGTGTATCTTGCAACGAACAGTGTGGAAGCTGTTCATTTTTCAATCTGAAGTAAAATACATTCAAGAACTTTAAAAAAAAAACTACAGTGTTTTGATTTTTTTAGATTACTATATTCTCTGTAAAATTAAAGATGAATTTTTCAAAAAATAATGGGAATTTCTGTACCTTCTACTCAGTTTTGCTGTGAACCTAAAACTGTTCTAAAAAATAACTCAATTTTGAAAAGTGGGAAAAGAGGGAGGCTACAAAGGACATCCTTTACTTCAGATAGTAAATTTTCTCTGTTCCTTCCATCCCCGACTGGCTTGATGTTTAGATCTTCTGGCTTGCCATCTGCCCATGTCTGAGAAGTTAACACCAAGCCCCCTAATTCCAAGCTCCATCCTGAATCCTTGGCCCCAGGCCAAGTTTGGCCACAGATCCCCTAGACTGGGCCAGAACCCCAGGAAGGGGGGTCAAATACCAAAGTCCTAAACAAATATGGGAGAATAAGTACAGATGCCAGCTTCAAGGACAGGGATCAGGTGGCCTTACAGGCCAGCAGCAGTCTCAAAGGGGAAAAAGTATTTAAAGATCTGGAAGCAGCTCTGCAGTGCTGGAGGATAAGGCTGGGGGGCAGTCAGGCAAAACTGGGCGAAGTGGTACGGGCAAGTTGAAGAAACAGCCAGTTCCACTTATAAAGATTCCAAGTGAAGTGCCATAATATGGTGGAAACCACATTTACAACAAAAGGAAGAGGGGAAGCTGCATTCTGTGAAGGGGTTGGGGGCATGGTGGGGGGTTGTCTAGGGATTATCTAGAGGAATCACTCCACATCAAAGCAGCAATTCCAGGAGGCACAGTATAAAAGTTTAGAAACTGGCTTCTTCCTGAAAAGAAGGTTCTATAAAAGAGGAGAAAAGACACTGAAATAAAGCCTTTCCTTCTTCAGTAAACCAAAGGCAGAGAGATCATGGTAGATCTCTGGTGACCGTGCTCTTAACTTTCAACTTTCTGAGCCTGAAAGACAACATATTTGGTCTACATGTTTTCCTGGTTACCCAAAGAGATGACACTGCCTAGCTGAGGTCTTACCCAACAGCTGACTCACCATCAGTCTGTATCACAGCCTGCTGCGCCTCATGCCTCACACAGTCACATACTGGGCGGCTCTGGAAAGAAAACAATCTGGTGTGAGCTGTCAAAGTCCTCTCGGTACCTGACCTCACCCTCTGGGGTAGGTTTCATTTCAAAACTGAAAGGGACTGAAGGGCTAGGGAAATCCAAAGATCAACAGAGCCAGGAACAGGTGGTTCCCAGCAGAAAAGGGTCCCAAGCTGGAACTCAGAACAGAAACCAGACCACTGATAAGACAGTTTATGGTATCTGTCTCCAAGCCTTCAGATGCCATTCACATATTTTCCAATATTTACAACAGGGCATGACCACACTTATCCAACTTCTGACAACTAAATACCTAATTCTCCAAATGTTCAATCAACTTCCTGGCTTTATTAAGTTTTAGAGCTTTGGGGTATCTCCAATAACTGGGATACTGGGGGTGGGGGTGAACTTCTGAATTTTGCAGTCCTTCATATGGGCCATATTTTAATCCTAACGAATTCTATCATCTCCTCTTCCTTCTTCATTTCTTCATGACCCCTTGGAAAAATTCCTGTCTCACTAAAAAATTTCTAATTAGTTCATAACGGCTCTCTCACTAGAGCAATATTCAATACAATGAAAGTGTACCTCATTAAAGTAGTCAGGTTATTTGCTTGAGGTTCATTTTAACTACCTGAGTGACCCTTAGGTAAGTCACTTAATCTTTCTGGGCTCAGTTTCCTCATCTATAAAGTAAGGAGGTTGGAAACAGAAGGAAAGCAATAAAACTTCCCTGAACTGAGAAAAGACTTAAGTTTTTAAGTCTAAAAGGTTTATCAAGTGACAAGCAGAGTTTTGTTTTTTTTTTAAATCAAACCTAAGCCTACCATGATGAAACACTAAGCATGAAGAAAAAATTTACAAACTTTCAAAGAGAAATGGTTATTACTTACAGAGGAAAGAGAAACCTATTGGCAGTGGATTTTTCATCTGTATTACTAGAAACTGGACAGTACAAGGCTGCATACTTTGTAGAGACTAGGACTACTATTCAAGAATCCTTGGGAATTCCCTGGCGGTGCAGTGGTTAGGACTCTGTGCTTTCACTGCCGAGGGCCCAGCTTCCAGCCCTGGTTGGGGAACTAAGATCCCACAAGCCGTGTGGCACAGCCAAAAAGGAAAAAAAAGAAAAAATCCTAAACCCAGCCAAGATATCATTCATACATGAAGATATACACACACACACACACACACAAATAAATAAGTAAATAAATAAATGGACCATCCATGTCCCTTTGTCTAAGAAAATCACTCAAAGTATCCTAGTCAAATTAATATTTAAAACTGGAACAAAGCTGAGAAAGACAAAGTATACGCAAGACATGTTTCCCCTCCCCCTAAGAAAACCTTTTCGTGAAATTGTACCAAGTGACTTCTGATGGCATTTCCACGTACAAACAGAAACTGTCCTATACACAACCGTCCCTGGCAGTCTGGGTTTGCGAGTTGTACATCACCTAGTGGCCTGATGAAGTAAATGCAGTTTCATCAAGTGCCCGGATAAACTTCCAGCCATTTTGTGATCTCTGACAGTGTGTACGGGGCAGCAGCCTGATGTCTTAGAGATTCTGAGTAGGGAACTGCAAACCCACCAGGCTCATATAGAACTGTATAGATTCAGCTCACTAACCATCCATTCTCCAAGGATGTGGGAAGGGTCCACACTTTGTGCTAACTAATCACAAGAAGTGAAGCATAATTTGTTGCAAGGCTGCACTTACAAATAGTGAGAGACAGAGAATGCTTTTGTGCAGACCAATCTGAACTGAAAGCCAAGTTTAGATGCTATGAGAAAACTGCAAATACTCCTTATAAACAGGAAGAACATCTCCAAACATTCACAAGATTGGATGTGGAAGATGGATTACATTTACCCTGTATGGTTCCAGGAGACAGGCCTATAACTGATGAGAAGATACCTCAATTAGATTTCAATTCAAAACAAGAAATAATTTTCTATTAGTGAGAGCTACTCAACAGTATAATGGGAGAAACCATAAACAAAATGAAAAGACAATCTACAGAATGGGAGAAAATATTTGCAAACAATACAATCAACAAGGGCTTAATTGCCAAAATACACAAACAGCTCATACAATTCGATAACAGAAAAACAAACAACCCAATCAAAAAATGGGCAGAAGACCTAAACATACATTTCTCCAAAGATGACATACAGATGGCCAACAGGCACATGAAAAGATGCTCAACGTCGCTAATTATTTAGAGAAACGCAAATCAAAGCTGCGATGAAGTATCACCTCACACCAGCCAGAATGGCCATCACTAATAAGGTCTACAAATAACAAATGCTGGAGAGGGTATGAAGAAATGGGAACCCTCCTACATTGTTGGTGGGAATGTAAATTGGTGCAGCCACTATGGAAGTCAGTATGGAGGTTCCTTAAAAAACTAAAAATAGAGTTGCCATATGATTCAGCAATCTCACTCCTGGGTATATATCCGGAGAAAACTCTAATTTGAAAAGATACAGGCAGCTAAGCTCCAGCTGAAGGAGAAGTGGGGTAAGTAAGGAGGTCTGTACAAAGCGGGCTGCCTACAAATCGACCCGTGGTAAAGCACCAAGGAAGAAAGAAACTGGCTACAAAAGCCGCTTGCAAGAGTGTGCCCTCTACTGGAAGGCTGAAGAAACCTCAGCGTTACAGGCCTGGTACCGTGGCACTCAGCGAAATCAGACGTTGTCAGAAGTCTACTGAACTTCTGATTCACAAACTTCCCTTCCAGCATCTGGCACGGAAAATTGCTCAAGACTTCAAAACAGATCTGCGCTTCCAGAGTGCAGCTACTGGTGCTTTGCAGGAGGAAAGTGAGATCTATCTGGCTGGGCTTTTTGAAGACACCAACCTGTGTGCTATCCATGCCAAACGTGTAACAATTATGCCAAGCGACATCCAGCTAGCACGCCGCATACGTGGAAAACACCCTTAAGAATTCACTCTGATGGGAAATACTTCTTTCTTTAAAAAAAGAATTTCTCTTCTTCCTGTTATTGGTAGTTCTGAACATTAGATTTTTTTTCCCCATGGGGTCAAAAGGTACCTAAGTATATGATTGCAAGTGGAAAAATAGGGGGCAGAAATCAGGTATTGGCAATTTTTCCATTTTCATTTGTGTGTGAATTTTTAATATAAATGCGGGGACATAAAGCATTAATGCAAGTCAAACTGTTTCAGTAAACAAGTTTCAGCAGTTCAATTTTATAACAATTATATATAAACCTGTTAAATTTTTCTGGACAATGAAAAAAAAATACAGGCACCCCAAAGTTCATAGCAGCATTATTTACAGTAGCGAAGACATGGGAGCAACCTAAATGTCCATCCACAGATGAATAGATAAAGAAGATGTGGTCCATATACACACAATGGAATATTACTCAGCTGTAAAAAAAAAGAAAAGAAATAATGCCATTTTTGGCAACATGGATGGACCTAGAGATTATCATACTAAGTGAAGTCAAAAAGAGAAAGACAAATACCACATGATATCACTTACACATGGAATCTAAAATATGATACCAATGAACTTATTTACAAAACAGAAAAAGACTCACAGATATAGAAAACAAATTCATGGTTACCAAAAGGGAAAGGTGGTGGAGGGGGATAAATAAGGAGTTTGGGATTAGCAGATACAAACTACTATATATAAAACAGATACACAGGGTACTTCCCTGGTGGTCCAGTGGTTGAGAATCTACCTTCCAACGCAGGGGACACGGGTTCGATCCCTGGTTGGGGAACTAATAATATCCCAGAGGCCGCGGGTTAAACTACTGTGCCGTGTGGTGCAACTACTGAGCCCGCGCACTCTGGAGCCCACGCGCCACAACTAGAGAGAAGCTCGCATGCCACAATGAAAAGCCCACTCACCGCAACGAAAGCTCCTGCGTGCCACAACTTAAACCTGACGCAGCCAAATTTAAAAACAAACAAACAGGGCTTCCCTGGTGGCGCAGTGGTTGAGAGTCCGCCTGCCGATGCAGGGGACACGAGTTCGTGCCCCGGTCCGGGAAGATCCCACATGCCACGGAATGGCTGGGCCCATGAGTCATGGCCACTGAGCCTGCGCGTCCGGAGCCTGTGCTCCGCAACGGGAGAGGCCACAACAGTGAGAGGCCCACGTACTGCAAAAAACAAAACAAAACAAAACAAAAAAACAAACAGATAAACAACACGGTCCTACTGTATAGCACACGGAACTATACTCAGTATCCTGTAATAAACCATATGGAAAAGAAAAAGAAAAACAACTATAATGGGATTCCTCAAGAAATGATGAGCTTCCCAGCAATGGAAGTATTCAAAAATAACTTAAATCAGCTGTCCCCAACCTTTTTGGCACCAGGGACCAGTTTCATGGAAGACAATTTTTCCACGAAAGGAAGGTGGCAGAGGGATAGTTCAGGCAGTAATGCAAGCGATGGTGAGCAGCAGATGAAGGTTCGCTCGCTTGCTTGCCCGCTGCTCACCTCCTGCTGTGCAGCCCGGTTCCTAACAGGTCGAGGACTGGTACCAGTCCGCAGCCTGGGGGTTGGGGACCCCTGATTTAAATGATCATCTGTCAGGGGACTATATAAAGCAATTCTGTAACTGAACGGAAGTCTGGAGACAAGGAGATTGATTGTATTACCTCAAAGGCCCTTTCCAATTCCAAGTGTCTGTCATTCTATTAAATAAAATGCAAACAAATAAACAAAACAAAAACCACTAATAAATAACTAAAGAGTTTTCCCTCTGCATTTTTTTTCAAGCTCCGACCAAGAAGCTAGTACAACTTAGTGGGTTTGATACCACTTTCCACTTAAGTAAATGTGGACAAATTAGTTAACTCTATTTGCCTCACTCTTATTGTCTGTAAATTTAGAACAATAATAGTACCCATCTCATAAGATTACTATGAAGATTAAATAATATGATACTTTATAAAGTACTTAAAACAGTGCCTAACAAAGAAAGTGTACACAACTAGCAGGTAGCTGTGGTGAGTGGGAGTGGGGGTGGAAAGTGAAACCTAAATGTGCTGCTTGTTTTAGTTATCTGTTCCCAACCCTCAACCAAAGCATTCCTGGCTGCTGCTGGCCAGAGGCTAGGTTCCCTTGGCAACCAGCCTCAAAAAAAAGCCCAGTTCTACCTTCTTCAGGAAGGCAGCTCATTCTCTGCCCTGAAATCTATCATCTTCCTTTGCACAAAGCAGGCTCCCTAAAACCTCACAAATACCAATGCTCCAGATCAAGGAGCTGAGCAGGTATTATCCTCGTCACTTCATATGATCAATTACAGAATATCAGGGTCAGAAGGACCATCTCAGAGACCATGTAGAGCAACCCCTTTGTTTAATAAATGAGGACAACAGGCTGAGAAAAGTGAAGTCCTAGATGTGGCAAGTTGGTGGCAGGGTCAAGACAAGATCGCAGGCCTCCTCATTCCTAGCCCAGTAAAGTTTTCCAATTTTTCAGTAGGACTGGCCCTCCTAAGTCCCATGCTACTGACCCACACTACGTACTTTACACAGGTGAAAGAGAAATAGAAGCAGTAGAGTGCAGAGGTTAAGAGCATGGACTCTGGAGCCAGACTGCTTATTCAAATCCCAGCTCTACCACTTACCGTGACTTTAAGCAAGTTTCCTAACCTCTCTGTTTCTATAAAATAGGGATAAGAGTTACTACTTTATAGTTATTTTAAGGATATGATGAGATAATCCATGTAAAATGCATGGCACACAGAAAGTGCTCGATGTGTATACTGCTTCCTCTGTTTCTCATCATTACCAGTTGCATTAAGAAGAAACAATCATAATAACAAATGAGACCAGACAAGCCCCTACTTCTGGTCCAAAGAGCGCTGGGAAGAACAAGCGTATTTGTTTAGCTCCATTTCCTTGTCCTGGCCAGGAACACCCAATCCCTAGCAGGGGAAGACTACAACTAACCCATCACTCACTCATTTCTTTGGATCTAGGAAAGAGTCAACTCAGAGAATAACCAAGTACATGCTATAGTGATAAGATATTTAAGATCACAAATAAAGGCTAGGGAGGTCCAAACCCAAAATGCAATTCTTGTGGGTCCAGTCTCCTCCTCTTAACCCATGACGGGTGGTATAGTGTAAAGGTTAAGAACAAGAGCTCTGGAGTTTGAAGGCCTGAAATGCAAATTCCTGTTCCATCATTTATTTGCTGTATCACTTAAGCAAATTACCTTACCTCTCTCTAAGCCTTTATTTCTCCATCTGTTAAACGAGAATAACAGGTATTTTGATTATGATAACAGCTGACATCTGGTGAGCACTTTCTATGTGCCAAGCGCAACATTAAGCACTTTACATGGCTTACGTTACTTAATCATCACAAACACCTTATGAGGCTGGTACCTTAGTACCCCCATTTTACAGATGAGGAAAATGAGGCACAGTCTTCTTATTCAAGGCCACATGGCTAGTTACTGGCAAAGCTGAGATGTCAATACAGGAGGTCTGACCTCAGAGTCTATGCTCCCTCCTCCCACGCTGCTCTACTTCTCCATAGTACCAGCTTCACATGGTTACGTTGTTAAAAATAAGTCAATCCATATACGGTGCTTAGCGCAGGGCCTTGTTCATCAAGGTTCCCCATTACCATTATTACTGTTGTTGTCATTATCATCATCATCAATCCCTTTGAGACTCTCAAATACTACTACCTCCTGAGTTCTAATTTCACCTAAAGGGAAATGGTTGCTTTCCTACCTAGATACCAACCAGCTCACTGGGCAGCCTGCAGTGAGGTTCTAGTATTTCATTTCCCTCATGTAATACAGCAGTAAGTATCTGGGTGGAGAGGCAAGGAAATATTTTCTATAAACCTACTACTCTATAAAAAAATATATATTAAAGTCTGTTTTTAAAAAATAGAATCTTCACTACTCTCATTAGAAAAGAAACACACGCTTATTGTATTTTTCAAAATAAAGCACAGATCGGACTTCCCTGGTGGTCCTGCCTTCCAAAAAAAAAAAAAAAAAAGAATCCGCCTTCCAATGCAGGAGACACAGGTTAGATCCCTGGTTGGGGAACTAAGATCCCACATGGCGCAGGGCAACTAAGCCCACGCGCCACAACTAGAGAGCCCACGTGCCCCAACTACAGAGCCCACATGCTCTGGAACCCACATGCCATAACTACAGAGCCCACACACCACAGCTAAAGAGCTCACACGCTGCAACAAAGATCCCCCATGCTGCAACTAAGACCTGACGTAGCCAAAAAGAAAAATAAATATTTTTAAAAATAAATAAAGCACAGATATATACTATTTTTAAAAAATTGTTCTCTACCTCCTTCCCCTTTCCACTCTGCTGTTCTCAAAACCAGTAGATTATTTAGTCACTTAATCCTCACAAGAAGTAAGATTGGTATCATTCATCATTATCTCCATTTGACAAGCACAGAAACTGAGGTTCAGAGAGGTTCACGACCGTACAGCTGGTAAGTGGATGTCCAGGGTCTCTGGAAAAGAACTTTCAGATATGGAGGAAGGTAAAGATAGTAAACTCCTTCTCTAAGCCTGAGAGGAAGTGGTTATGACAGATGGTTCCTTGAAGGTTAAAAAGAACCAAGACTGATAATGGGATTTTTAAGAAACTCTTGCTCTAACAAGGTAAGAAGAGATGTTGTAACCCAAAAAGCCAGTAATGCAGTGAGCTATCATCAATCCTGCCCTCCCAGAAACAGTGCAAATTATTGATAAGCCTAACAAAGCAGGACTTCATCTCTGAAGATATCCATACCATACCCCTGCACACCAGTTCTTACCTCCCCAATTCCAAAATGATGTATCACTTTATCCTGCTAGAAAGCACAGTTCAAAGTAAGTGTTTTTTAGAGTGAGCAACTTGAGGGCAGGAACAATGTCTTGTTCATACAGATCTTTCCCTCATTAACTGGTACACAACCTTCTATTTATTCAATACATTTTTGTTTAAAAATGAATAAATTTGGGACTTCCCTGGTGGTCCACTGGTTAAGAATCCGCCTTCCAATGCAGGGGACGTGGGTTCAATCTCTGGTAGGGGAACTAAGATCCCACATGCCACAGGGCAACTAAGCCCGCATGCTGCAACTACTGAGCCCACGCGCTCTGGAGCCCATGTGCCACAACTAGGGAAAAGCCTGTGCGCCACAATGAAGAGTCCACTCGCCACAAAGAAGATCCCACATGCTGCCACTAAGACCCAACACAGCCAAAAAATAAATAAATTAAAAAAAAAGAATAAATTTATTCATTCAACTCCTATGTGCTAGGTATTGTTCTAGGAGGTGGGGATATAGCAATGAGCAAAACAAAGTGGATGAAATTTACATTCTAGTCATGGGTGACAAATAATAAACTATAGTAGAGAGTTCCTAGAACAGTGCCTGGCACACAGTAGGCAGCACTCAAAATATCTAAATAATGAATGAATGAATGAATGAATGAATGAATAGTATGTCAAATAGTAATAAGTTCTGTGGAGAAAAATAAAGCAGGGAAGGGAAACAAGGAAGGCAGAGAGCAGGAGATGGCTTTTACTTTAAATAGTATGGCTAAGGAATGCTTAGATTAGGTGACAGTTGGGCAGAAACCTGAAGGAGGTAACAGAGGAGGCCACATTGACATCTGGAATAAGTGTTCCAGAAAAAACAACTACAAAGGTCCCAAGGCTTGGCATGTTGGAGCAATTGCAAGGAGACCAGTGTGGCCAGAGCACAAAGGGAAAGTGATAGATGATGAGGTCAGAGCAGCTGGGAGAGGGTGATGTTGAAGATCCCATGCAGCCTTGTAGATCACTTGAAGGACTTTAGTTTTTAATCTGGTTGGGACCCTGTGGATAGTTTTCAGCAGAGTGGTATGATGTGATATACACGTAACAAGATTATACTGGTCACTGTTAAGATTAGACTGGGGGCCCTAAGAAAACCATAATTCAAAAAGAGTCATGTACCACAATGTTCACTGCAGCTCTATTTACAATAGCCAGGACATGGAAGCAACTTAAGTGTCCAACAACAGATGAATGGATAAAGACGATGTGGCACATATATACAATGGAATATTACTCACCCATAAAAAGAAACGAAACTAAGTTATTTGTAGTGAGGTGCATGGACCTAAAGACTGTCATACAGAGTGAAGTAAGTCAGAAAGAGAAAAACAAATACCGTATGCTAACACATATATATGGAATCTAAAAAAAAAAAAAAAAAAAGGTCATGAAGAACCTAGAGGCAGGATGGGAATAAAGACACAGACCTACTAGAGAAGGGACTTGAGGACACGGGGAGGGGGAAGGGTAAGCTGGGACAAAGTGAGAGAGAGTGACATGGACATATATACACTACCAAATGTAATACCAATAGCTAGTGGGAAGAAGCCGCATAGCACAGGGAGATCAGCTCGGTGCTTTGTGACCACCTAGAGTTGGTGGGATAGGGAGGGTGGGAGGGAGACGCAAGAGGGAGGAGATATGGGGATATATGTATATGTATAGCTGATACACTTTGTTATAAAGCAGAAATTAACACACCATTGTAAAGCAATTATAGTCCAATAAAGATGTTAAAAAAAAAAAAGATTAGACTGGGGGAGACCAAGAGCAAAAGGAGGAAGAACATTTAGAAGGCTATTCCAATAGTAGCAGGGAAGGGGGTAAGAAGTGTTCAAACCCTGGGTGCATTTTAAGGTAGAGCTCACAGGACTGGCTGGTGGATTGGATGATGAGAGAAAGAGAAAAAACAGAGTCAAGGGAGAGTCCTCAATATAACTGAAACTGAGACGGGGAGAAACTGCCAGAGGTACAGGTTTGAGAGGAGAAGTTCCAGGATTAATGTTTTGAATATTTTAAGTTCAAGAAGCTATTACAGGACTTCCCTGATGGCGCAGTGGTTAAGAATCCGCCTGCCAATGCAGGGGACACGAGTTTGAGCCCTGGTCCAGGAAGATCCCCCAGGCCGCAGAGCAACTAAGCCCTTGTGCCACAACTACCAAGCCTGCGCTCTAGAGCTCGCGAGCCACAACTACTGAAGCCCGTGTGCCTAGAGCCCATGCTCTTCAACAAGAGAAGCCACCGCAATGAGAAGCCCGTGCACTGCAACGAAGAGGAGCCCCTGTTCACCACAACTAGAGAAAGCCCGCATGTAGCAACGAAGACCCAACACAGCCAAAAATAAATTAATTAATTAAAAAAAAGAAGCTATTACAGACACAAGTGGAGATATCCCGTAGGCAGCTGAATAGAAGAGTCCTGAGTTCACAGGAAGACATTCAAGCTGGTAATATATACTTGAGAATTCTCAGGATATAAATGATATTTAAATTCTTAAAAGAGAGCACTTAGTAAATGAGTGTAGACAGAGAAGTGATCCAAGGACTGATTTGAGTACTCCATCATTGGAGGCTGAGGAGATAAGAAAACAGCCAACAGGGCGGGGCGGTACGTGGGAGTCTGAGAAGAAGGGGCTCCTGAGGTAGAAGGAGAACCAAGGGAGTGGCATCCCGGAAGCCAAGTGAAACTAGTGTGTGAGGAGGAAGTGTCAAATACTACTGAGAGATCAAGAAGATGACTAAGAAATGACCACTGAATCTATGTACTATTTTCTAAGCATTCCTCCCTAATCCACACATAACACTTTTTCTTTTAATCTAGGTAAAATCCCAGTATTGTCCAACGAATACACATAAGGTTTCTGTTTAATGCAGCTATATCTGCATCTCAAAAAACAAAATCAATGCTCTTAATATGGACACAGCAGACTTTACACAGTGAATAATGTTGAGTAAATGCTTTATCTGGTTGAAGTAACTGTCTCTCTGAAACAATGTCCCCGACCAAGTCTTACTTGTGTTCAGTAGGTGGGATCAGAGAAATGAGCTATTTAAATGTATTTCTTTTGTTCTGCCATAAAGTAGCAATTATTCTTCAACTCATTTTCCTCCTTCCTAACTCAAACATCCTAAGCAGCTAAACAAAGACCCTAAATTTCCACACACACCCCCTTATAAACAAAGCAGAACACAATAAAATCCAAAAGTTGGATGAGAAAGGGATATGCTGCCTATCGTAGCTGCTTTTACCGTACAAAGGGTTAGTAATTATTTGCTAATTCATAGGCTGTACTTTGTTTACATTTTGTCCTTAAAATCTCTAGATAGGAAGTGCGATTTCTAGTGTCTTCACCTTAAAAGAGAATTATTGCTACAAAATAAGTACTTTAACCTTCCGTGCTCTAGCGCAGGGGTCCCCAACCCCCGGGCCACAGACCAGTACTGGTTAGGAACCAGGCAGCACAGCGGGAGGTGAGTGGCGGGCAAGAGAGCGAAGCTTCACATGTATCCACAGCTGTTCCCCATCGCTCGCATTACCGCCTGAGCTCTGCCTCCTGCCAGCATTATTGTGAGTTGTATAATTATTTCATTACATATTTCAATATAATAATAATAGAGATAAAGTGCATGATAAATGTAATGCTTTTGAATCATCCCGAAACCATTCCCCCCCACCCCATCCGTAGAAAAACTGTCTTCCACGAGACCAGTCCCTGGTGCCAAAAAGGTTGGGGACCAGTGCTCTAGCGAACAGAGTCATGTCTCAATAATCTACACTTCTGAAGCAGAACAATAATCACCAAAAACTGGATCATGCAAACATCCTTCATGTCTTCATGAAATGGCTACAACTTCTGAAAGGTCTGAGCTCTCTGCCTTTGGGAGGAATACCCTTCCCTGCCCTCCACCGTGCAATTTGCCAACTTGGGACTCAGCCTGAATGACAACTTCTCTAGGCGGCCTTCCCAGATCCCTTCCAAGGCTGAATCAAGGGCCCTCCTCTGAACCCGTAACACCACAGGTTGGTAAGCACCACAGCTTACTCATATCCCAATACTTTAACACATTATACTGTGAATCTGTTTACTTCTCTGTCTACCTCTCCAGACCATAGACATCTTGAGGGCAAGGACAATATCTCATTAATTTTTATAGCCTCAGTGTCTGAAACATATCAAACAATCAAGTGTCTGCTGAATGAAAGAATAACATGAAACTTGACCCAGAATACCTTACGTGATTTTTGTAACATATTTTCCTTGATAAATCAGGTGAACTGAAGCTAATATTAAAATTACTGGCGTCTATATGATCCAGCAATCACACTCCTGAGCATATATCCACACACAAAACTGTAATTCGAAACGATACATGCACCCCTATGTTCACAACAGCACTACTCACAATAGCCAAGACGTGGAAACAACGTCACTATCCATCGACAGTTGAATGGATAAAGAAGACATGGTACATATACACAATGGAATACTACACAGCAATAAAAAAGAATGAAATAATGCCATTTGCAGCAACATGGATGGACTCAGAGATTATCATACTAAGTGAAGTAAGCCAGAAAGAGGAAGAAAAATACCATATGATATCACTTATATGTGGAATCTAAAATATGACACAAATGAACCTATCTACAAAACAGGAACAGACTCACAGACACAGAAAACAGGCTTGTGGTTGCCAAGGGGGGGTGGGGGTGGGGGAGGGATGGATTGGGAGTTTGGGGTTAGCAGATGCCAACTATTACATATAGAATGGGTAAACTACAAGGTCCTACTGTATAGCACAGGGAACTATATTCAATAACCTGTGATAAACCATAACGAAAAAGAATATAAAAAAGAATGTATACATATTTATACCAGTTTCTTACTAACACAACATTGTAAATCAACTATACGTCAATAAAAATAAAACAGGGAGTGCCCTGGCGGCCTAGGGGTTAGGATTCAGTGCTTTCACTGCAGAGGCCTGGGTTTGATCCCTGGCCAGGGAACCATCCCGCAATGCCATTCAGCATGGCCAAAATACAAAAAAAAAAAAAAAAAAAAGAAAGAAAATAAAATAAAATTACTGGCATCTCTTCACATCCCCAATTGATAGCAGAAACAGAAATTTCCCCTACCTGACACTGGAAATAGAGGATAAGAAAAGATATGTGCTGGTCAAAATCAGATCAGGAGGAGTTATCACACTAGCTGCTCTTCCTTGATTTGTCCCACACCATACGAGAAGCTAATGGACCTCTGGATTGCTCTCTTCACCTCCCTTCCACTGATTCTGTATTCTCATCTTTGCCCTATTCTTCTTTTGTTTGTTTTGTTTTAATATCTATTTATTTACTTTTGGCTGCTTCGGGTCTTAGTTGTGGCACATGGGATACTTCGTTGTGGCCCACAGGCTTCTAATTGTGGCACGCAGGTTCCAGAACGTGTGGGCTCTGTAGTTGCAGCACACAGGCTCTCCAGTTATGGTACATGGGCTTAGTTGGCCTGCGGTATATAGGCTCTTAGTTCCCTGACCAGGGATCGAGCTCTGGTCCCCTGCATTGGAAGATGGATTCTTAACCACTGGACCACCAGGGAAGTCCCCTCTGCCCTATCCTTTTCTCTCTTTGCTTTACTTACCTTTTCCCACTTCTTCTCATTTTATACTTTGCATTTGCATTCTGTTCTCATTTTCCTTTTAACTTTTCTTTGCACTCTGTTCTCCAGGCCTTATTTTAGTTAAAATGACCCTGAGGAATACATGAGCAATGCTTTGCCCAACTGGGAGAACTTAGGCCAAGGATGTTGCTGTACATCCGGGTCACTTCTGTAAAGCACACCAACATGTTTCTGCTGTTTCTGAGGAAACCAAGTAGCGACCCCCTAACAGCAGCACAGGGTTATCAGCATATGAGGTCAAATTGTTACTATCCACAGTGGGTAAGACATGTTTCTAAACTTCACTCTCTAGTATCCTGGAAATAGGGTAAAGGTCCTCTTAATTTACAATAATTTTAAATAAAAGAGAAATGGGAAGCTAAATATGAAGGGCAAAGAGGAAAAGAAACCATGTTTGGGGGAAAAATGCTGCATGCTGATGGGACAAATTTCAAAAGCTACAGGATAATTGCTGGGCCAGGTAGGGTTGAGGGGGGGGGGAAAAGGTGGTTCCTGCCCCCAGGGAACCTAGTCTCATTCCTACCACTTCCCAAACCCATAAATGTAAACATTAAAGAACCAGAGAGAGGAGAGTCTCTTGAACCAAAAGAGTCAGTAACCTAACATAAGTGAATTGGATGTTCAGGGACAGAAAAATAAATACTGGATAGAAAGCTCTTTGAATTTAAGATAAAGTTATTCCATGTGTTAAAGTCAGTGCCACAAACATCAGAAGCCAAGGAAAGGAACAATCCACAACTAAGAGTCAAGAGGCCTAGCTCAGGTCCTAACAAGCTGTGTAACCTTGGGCAAGTCATTCTACTACTCTGATCCAAAGACGGTTCTTTCATAAAATGGGCATAATAATATCTCCCTGGCAAAGTTGACTGTGATGATTAAATAACACTTTGAAAAGTTTTATATAACATGCCAATGTGGTAAGAGGAAGCAAAAATACTGTGGTTCAACTTCTAAAGTGTAAGCCTGACTCACCTTCCCAACCTTGTTAAACCCTTTAACCAACCTGGGAGAAGTGTCATGTGAGGATCCAGGAGTGGGGTGGTGACTATTTAGTCAGTTGCTCTGTATCTCAGTGGCTTCATCTGTAAAATGGGTGGTGTGGACTTCACTCACATATCTGCAAGATAAGGCAGGTCTGAGGAAGGGAGTGGAGAATTTACCATAAGTGAGCAAAACATTTACCCAACCCTCCCTACCAGGGATAAATAACCAAGATCATCAAATATCATCACTCCCTGGACAGAATTAGAAACGGCCTTAGAGAGCATTTAATCTTGTTTTACAGATGGGAAAACTGAGGCCCAGATAAATGAACTGAATTGTAGAACTCTCAAAGCTAGTTAGTGGCAGAGCTGGAGCTAGGGGCCAGAGCCACCAATTCTCAAGTCCAGTACCCTCTTTGCCAGATCTCAGGGTCACCCAAAGCACCTGAGGCCCTTACAACACATTATCAACACCAAGACACATTACAATTTCATCAACAGCCTAAATGTGGGCTACCCAAGGGAGGGGCTGTAAGACTGATGCAGGCGGTGCTGAGAGCTGGGAAAGAGAAGACTTCATTGGGAAAGTGAGCAGAGTCCTGGAGATACTCAGACACAGAGAGATTAAAGAAATATGTCCGCTGAAGAATTACAAAGGATCATGAGAGATTGCTACAAGCAACTATATGCCAATAAAATGGACAACCTGGAAGAAATGGACAAATTCTTAGAAAAGCACAACCTTCCGAGACTGAACCAGGAAGAAATAGAAAATATAAACAGACCAATCACAAGCACTGAAATTGAAACTGTGACTAAAAATCTTCCAACAAACAAAAGCCAAGGACCAGATGGCTTCACAGGCGAATTCTATCAAACATTTAGAGAAGAGCTAACGCCTATCCTTCTCAAACTCTTCCAAAATATAGCAGAGGGAGGAACACTCCCAAACTCATTCTACAAGGCCACCATCACCCTGACACCAAAACCAGATAAAGATGCCACAAAGAAAGAAAACTAGAGGCCAATATCACTGATGAACATAAATGCAAAAATCATCAACAAAATACTAGCAAACAGAATCCAACAGCACATTAAACGGATCATACCATGATCAAGGGGGGTTTCCCAGGGAATCAAGGATTCTTCAATATACACAAATCAATCAATGTGATACACCATATTAACAGACTGAAGGAGAAAAACCATATGATCATCTCAATAGATGCAGAGAAAGCTTTCAACAAAATTCAACACCCATTTCTGATAAAAACTCTCCAGAAAGTGGGCATAGAGGGAACCTACCTCAACATAATAAAGGCCATATATGACAAACCCACAGCAAACATCATTCTCAATGGTGAAAAACTGAAACCATTTCCACCAAGATCAGGAACAAGAAAAGGTTGTCCACTCTCATCACTATTATTCACCATAGTTTTGGAAGTTTTAGCCACAGCAATCAGAGACAAAAAAGAAATAAAAGGAATACAAGTTGGAAAAGAAGAGGTAAAACTGTCACTGTTTGCAGATGACATGATACTATACATAGAGAATCCTAAAGATGCTACCAGAAAACTACTAGAGCTAATCAATGAATGCGGTAAAGTAGCAGGATACAAAAGTAATGCACAGGAATCTCTTGCCTTCCTATACACTAATGATGAAAAATATGAAATAGAAATTAAGGAAAAACTCCCATTTACCATTGCAACAAAAAGAATAAAATACCTAGGAATAAACCTACCTAAGGAGACAAAAGACCTGTATGCAGAAAACTATAAGGCACTGATGAAAGAAATTATAAAGATGATACAAACAGACAGAGAGATACACCATGTTCTTGGATTGGAAGAATCAAGATTGTGAAAATGACTATACTACCCAAAGCAATCTACAGATTCAATGCAATCCCGATCAAACTACCACTGGCATTTTTCACAGAACTAGAACAAAAAAATTTCACAATTTGTATGTAAACACAAAACGACCCCAAATAACCAAAGCAATCTTGAGAAAGAAAAACGGAGCTGGAGGAATCAGGCTCCCGGACTTCAGACTATACTACAAAGGTACAGTAATGAAGACAGAATGGTATTGGCAAAAAAATATAAATATAGATCAATGGAACAGGATAGAAAGCCCAGAGATAAACCCACGCACATATGGTCACCTCATCTTTGATAAAGGAGGCAAGAATGTACAATGGAGAAAAGACAGCCTCTTCAATAAGTGGTGCTGGGAAAACTGAACAGCTCCACGTAAAAGAATGAAATTAGAACACTCCCTAACACCATACAAAAATAAACTCAAAAATAAACTCAAAATTGATTAAAGACCTAAATGTAAGGCCAGACACTATAAAACTCTTAGAGGAAAACATAGGCAGAACACTCTGTGACATAAATCACAGCAAGATCCTTTTTGACCCACCTCCTAGAGAAATGGAAATAAAAACAAAAATAAACAAATGGGACCTAATGAAACTTCAAAGCTTTTGCACAGCAAAGGAAACCATAAACAACACGAAAAGACAATCCTCCGAATGGGAGAAAATATTTGCAAACGAAGCAACTGACAAAGGATTAATCTCCAAAATATACAAGCAGCTCATGCAGCTCAATATTAAAGAAGCAAGCAACCCAATCCAAAAATGGGCAGAAGACCTAAAAAGACATTTCTCCAAAGAAGATACGCAGATTGCCAACAAACACATGAAAGGATGCTCAACATCACTAATCATTAGAGAAATGCAAATCAAAACTACAGTGAGGTACCACCTCACACCAGTCAGAATGGCCATCATCAAAAAAATCTAGAGACTTCCCTGGTGGCGCAGTGGTTAAGAATCCATCTGCCAATGCAGGGGACACAGGTTTGGGCCTTGGTCCAGGAAGATCCCACATGCCGCGGAGCAATTATGCCCGTGTGCCACAACTACTGGGCCTGCGCTCTAGAGCCTGTGATCCACAACTACTGATCCCGTGTGCCTCAACTACTGAAGCCCATAAGCCTAGAGCCCGTGCTCCGCAACAAGAGAAGCCACCGCAATGAGAAGCCCGTGCATCGCAACCAAGAGTAGCCCTCACTCGCTGCAACTAGAGAAGGCCAGCGCACAGCAACGAAGACCCAACACAGCCAAAAATAAAATAAATAAATAAATAAAAATTAAAAAACAATCTACAAACAATAAATGCTGGAGAGGGTGTGGAGAAAAGGGAACCCTCTTGCACTGTTGGTGGGAATGCAAATTGATACAGCCACTATGGAGAACAGTATGGAGGTTCCTCAAAGAACTAAAAATAGAACTACCATATTACCCAGCAATCCCACTACTGGGCATATACCCTGAGAAAACCATAATTCAAAAACAGTCATGTACCACAATGTTCACTGCAGCTCTATTTACAACAGCCAGGACATGGAAGCAACCTATGTGTCCATCAACAGATGAATGGATAAAGACGATGTGGCACATATATACAATGGAATATTACTCACCCATAAAAAACGAAACTAAGTTATTTGTAGTGAGGTGCATGGACCTAAAGACTGTCATACAGAGTGAAGTAAGTCAGAAAGAGAAAAACAAATACCGTATGCTAACACATATATATGGAATCTAAAAAAAAAAAAAAAAAAAGGTCATGAAGAACCTAGAGGCAGGATGGGAATAAAGACACAGACCTACTAGAGAAGGGACTTGAGGACACGGGGAGGGGGAAGGGTAAGCTGGGACAAAGTGAGAGAGAGTGACATGGACATATATACACTACCAAATGTAATACCAATAGCTAGTGGGAAGAAGCCGCATAGCACAGGGAGATCAGCTCGGTGCTTTGTGACCACCTAGAGTTGGTGGGATAGGGAGGGTGGGAGGGAGACGCAAGAGGGAGGAGATATGGGGATATATGTATGGCTGATACGCTTTGTTATAAAGCAGAAACTAACACACCATTGCAAAGCAATTATACTCCAATAAAGATGTTAAAAAAAAAAAATATGCCTGCCAAAAAAGGCTTAAAATTGCAGTCTTGGGAAGACAGACCCAGTGGGTAAAATTTTCTTTAGGGAAAAGAAACAGGTGACAGATTTAGAGGACCAGAATGCTTTGAATCAGGATAATTCTTGATTATATGCAATTTAGTCCTTTTGTTGTCTCCTAAGTTTTTAACATTTACAAGATCAACTGTCTCTCTACAAGATAAGGCCCTCTCAAGAGACCACAGACGGTCTACCTTAGTGGTTAAGTATATAGGCTCTGGGCTCAAATTGCCTCGATCCAAATCTTCGTTTTACCACTTAACAGCTGTGTGACCTTAGATAAATCCTTCTCTTTGTACCTCTGTTTAAATGGAAATAACATCACCCCCAACTCAGGAGGATTTGTGAGGTTTAAATGTGTAGATTAATCATACTGGTCACAACCTAATAATGGGTTTTTCATCCTTTAGTGTGATGTGTGCCTCTTTTTTTTTTAATGTAAAGAAGACAACAGAATTTACCAGAGTACATTGCATGTAGTATGAATAAGTACTGTTTTGCAAAAATTTTGTTTCCTTTATCTATATGTGTGCATATATGTTTCAATTACATAAAATATACTTCTCATGGTGGTTTGCTTTTAAAAATGTGAAAACCACTGAATTAACACACAAAATAAAGGTTCAAACAGTGCCTGGCTCACAGTAAGCACTTAGTGCTATGACTGTCGTTGTTGCTGTTATGTACCTACCTGTTAAAGTTGTTTGTAGGATTACCTAAGGTAATATGAAAGCACTTTGGAAAGTCTAATATACAATATTAGTGTAAGTTAAAGGAAGCAAAAAGCCCTTCTCTCCACCTCTTAATACCCATACAAGCATAGCCCTGTTTCGGCACATATTTGTTGCTTGGTCCACAAGTTATTTGTTACATTGAACTGAAAAGTCCACAGACCATGACTTATCTACCACTCTGTCATGCTCTGTCAATATCTGCAGAGAAATAGAGGCATGGTGCCAGAGTAAATTTATTTATTTTTACCTGGGTGGAGGTTGGGATGGGGAAGGCAAAAGTCATGCCCATGGGTAGCTGAAGGACGCAAGTGAGTCAGAGAAATTGCCTACTCCCACAGAGCCAGGTAGACTCAAATGCGCCACAGACCAGGCTGGACTGACAGATACCTGTGCCTTTATGCAGGGCTGAATCACTTCTCTCTATCCTCACCCAGGCAACTCATAAAAAAAAAAAAAATAGCCTCTGAGCTCCTCACAGGCATAGCTCACACCAGGAAAAACTGGGAATCCCCAAAAAGATACAAACAGGGGGTGACTATGCAACAAAAAGTTACCTGAGGGATTCCTTGAAATAACAAGCCCACCTAAACGTCCAAATAGCATTTAAATTCAAAACCCTGACTTAGAGAAAAATTCGGAAATGTGCTCACCAATAACTGTATCAGGTCTGGATTCCATCCTCAACACTGTGTGACCTTGAATTAGTCACTGCATCTCTCTGGCCTAAGTGATTTCATCTGCTAAAAAAAAAAAGAGATAAGACGTACCTCACAGGGTCATTGTAAAAATTAAAGACATTATGCAGTAAAATGGCTAACACAGGATCTGGCACTGGTAAATGCACAGTAAATGTCTGTCCCTTCTAGCCTCCAAGTCAACAACTACGGCAAACTGAGGTTCACTGGCCAGCTCATAGGCATCCCAGTCGCTTCATGGAAATTGCCTTCTTTTAAAAGAAGCTTTATAATACCATTTCTTTACCTCTTTAGCACAATAGCCTATTCTAGAAGTCTAGGAAAGAAATAATTTCCCATCTCATTCTTTACAAGTAGTGATTCCTAAATGTTTTGGTACTGACTGCCCAAATTATGCATTGGTACTGCCCCCCTCCATCCATTATTAAACGAAATGAGCGAGAGACTCGGTATGATGACTACATTTTACAGTTATTTGCGTTCCCGTTTCAAATTAACGAGAGAAATGTATTAAAATTCCCCCGCTGAGGCTGCGACCAGCCTGCGGGGTTTCATCCCAATCTGGTCAGCGCACTCGCTGCGCGGGGAAGGTCCCGGCTCACGGACGGGAGGGGGGAATGGGGGGGCGGCCGCGTTCTAGAGCTTTCGGCCCGACTCGTTGGCGACGAATATAGGCCACGTGTCGCCATTTTGTGTTCAGGAAACATGGCGGCCACCCCCACGGGGAAGAAAGGGGGGGGAGGGAAGGATCGCCACGTTAGCCGCTTTCCCTGAAGGATCCTAAAGCACCCCGTGCACTCGGTCTTTTCTGTCTGGCTCAGCCGAAGAAAAGGAGAAGGGGCAGAAATCACAACTGGCGCCCCAAGAGCCCCAGAGACCTTTCTTTACCGGGAGGAACGCGCGGCTCCACACACGGCAAGAAAGGCCCTCCAAGATGGCGGGCCCTGTTGGGGGCCGCCCCCGGAGAGCGTGGGCGCCGTGGCTGCACCGAGCGGGGAAAGGGCCGAAAAGCAGCAGCGGGAGAGTAACTCGCGCAGGGAAAACCGCAGGAGCTCCCCAGAGCAGGGGTAAATGCGGTCCCCCAAAATGCACGCCATTGTGTTAGATGTCTGACGAGGCGGCAGCGACTAAAACGACACCGCGCAGGAGGTGGGGGTTCTGCAGGTTTAACTAAAGAGTTGCAAAATGCAGACAAAGCATTATGTAAATGGACGCCATTCTCTTTATAGCCATGTTTCTAGCACTTCCCAGAAACCATGAGCAGAGCCGTGACTTTGACAGCGGCGCGTGGTGGGTTTTGGTCTTTCTCCCAACCGACCACCGCCACGGGGCCGAGGCGGGGGTGGGGGCTGGCGTGGGGCGCCCCGACGCCGAACATGAAGGGGCCCCACGTGCCCGCCCGGGCAGGCGCCCGCCCCGCAAGCCTCGCCTCGCCGCCCCTCCCCCCCGGAAGACCGCGGCAGCCCCTCCCGTCCTCCCCACACCCTCACGCACGCGCTCTGGCCGCCTCGAGCGCATGTTTTAAATCCGCGGCGTCCTAGCATCCGCCTGCAGTTATCGCCGGGGCTGCCTGTGTCGCTCCGCGCTTAAACCGCTTTTGTAGGGCGGGAAAATAATGTGTCGCCTCCGCGCAGAACACTACCGTTTCCAAACATCTGCCGGCGCCTCTGGGGTTAATAAAATACATGTTCGTTTTAAAACTTTGCCGGACTCACAGCTTCTGCCTACCGGGGCTTTCTTTTCAATGCTAGGCTGTTAAAAGTGTATTTTAAAAACTACTCTATGGGGGTTGGCGCAATCTTGTGACCTAAAAAGGATGGGTCCTCATTTTTTTTCAAGGGGTCCTGCGCAGCAAGCACTTCCGGGGTCAGAGGGTACGCGGGGTTGAAAGCGGGCTTCCCGCCCCGCCCAGACCGCCGAGGCTGCCGCCGGAGTCGCCACCGCCGCGCCCTCGCCCACCCGCCCGCCCGCCGCTCCCGGCCCCGCTCGCCCCCTCCGCCGCCGCCGCCCGCCCCTGCGACGACGCCGCGGCCTCCCGCCCTCGCCCGCTCGCTCCCGCGGCCCTCGCTCGCCTCGCGCCGGCAGTTTTGGGCCTACACCTCCCCTCCCCCAGCCAGCCACCAAAGACTTGACCACGTAACGAGCCCAACTCCCCCGAACGCCGCCCGCCGCTCGCCATGGATGCCGGTGTGACTGAAAGTGGACTAAATGTGACTCTCACCATTCGGCTGCTTATGCACGGAAAGGAAGTAGGAAGCATCATTGGGAAGAAAGGGGAGTCGGTTAAGAGGATCCGCGAGGAGAGTGGCGCGCGGATCAACATCTCGGAGGGGAATTGCCCGGAGAGAATCATCACTCTGACCGGCCCCACCAATGCCATCTTTAAGGCCTTCGCTATGATTATCGACAAGCTGGAAGAAGATATCAACAGCTCCATGACCAACAGCACGGCGGCCAGCAGGCCCCCGGTCACCCTGAGGCTGGTGGTGCCGGCCACCCAGTGCGGCTCCCTGATTGGGAAAGGCGGGTGTAAGATCAAAGAGATCCGCGAGAGTACCGGGGCCCAGGTCCAGGTGGCGGGGGATATGCTGCCCAACTCCACCGAGCGGGCCATCACCATTGCTGGCGTGCCGCAGTCTGTCACCGAGTGTGTCAAGCAGATCTGCCTGGTCATGCTGGAGACGCTCTCCCAGTCTCCGCAAGGGAGAGTCATGACCATTCCGTACCAGCCCATGCCGGCCAGCTCTCCAGTGATCTGCGCGGGCGGTCAAGATCGGTGCAGCGACGCTGCTGGCTACCCTCACGCCACCCATGACCTGGAGGGACCACCTCTAGATGCCTACTCGATTCAAGGACAACACACCATTTCTCCGCTCGATCTGGCCAAGCTGAACCAGGTGGCAAGACAACAGTCTCACTTTGCCATGATGCACGGCGGGACCGGATTCGCCGGAATTGACTCCAGCTCTCCAGAGGTGAAAGGCTATTGGGCAAGTTTGGATGCATCTACTCAAACTACCCATGAACTCACCATTCCAAATAACTTAATTGGCTGCATAATCGGGCGCCAAGGCGCCAACATTAATGAGATCCGCCAGATGTCCGGGGCCCAGATCAAAATTGCTAACCCAGTGGAAGGCTCTTCTGGTAGGCAGGTTACTATCACTGGTTCTGCTGCCAGTATTAGTCTGGCCCAATATCTAATCAATGCCAGGCTTTCCTCTGAGAAGGGCATGGGGTGCAGCTAGAACAGTGTAGGTTCCCTCATAACCCCTTTCTGCTGTTTTCCCATGATCCAACTGTGTAATTTCTGGTCAGTGATTCCAGGTTTTAAATAATTTGTAAGTGTTCGGTTTCTACACAACTTTATCATCCGCTAAGAATTTAAAAATCACATTCTCTGTTCAGCTGTTAATGCTGGGATCCATATTTAGTTTTATAAGCTTTTCCCTGTTTTTAGTTTTGGGTTTTTGGGTCATGAATTTTATTTCTGTTTGTCGATAAGAAATGTAAGAGTGGAATGTTAATAAATTTCAGTTTAGTTCTGTAATGTCAAGAATTTAAAAATTAAAAAGTGGATTGGTTAAAAAATGCTTCATATTTGAAAAAGCTGGGAACTACTATCTTAAACTCTTTGTTGGTGCATTTCTTTTCTTCCCTTCTAGTGTTAGGCTTTTGTAGGGAGAAGGGTGGGCCCGTCCCTGGTATTTTCTCCAGCCCTTTTCACCTTACTGGTAAGATTCCATTCCCTTTCCATCCCAACAAAGGAACACGGCAGGCTGGGCCTGCTTTGGGACGTTTGCAGAGACAGTGGGGGTCTCTTGGAGAGTGACATCCCTCCAGCCAGGTTCCAGAGAGAGGCCTCTGCCCATTTCTCTGGTAGAAAACATAAGGGGTTTCTCAGATGGGAAAAGTATGCCCACTCGGTAGGACCTCTGATGAATGGCAGTGTGTCCTCTAGTCCCACCCGCCCCGCCCTCAATCTCACGTGCAAAACTCTTAGCCAGGAACAAAAAACGTTCTGAGGTGGGAGGAGCCTGGGGGACCCAGAGAAGAGGTGGGGGAGGGAAGGGCTGGGCTGGGGGGAAGGGAGGGGCTGAGGTGGGGGAAGGGGAAGGGAAAGGGGCTGGGTGGGTCTAAGGGCTTGGGAGAGGGTAGCTGCTACAGGGTGGTGGTAGGGATAGGGGGCTTGGTTGGGCAGCAAGACTGAATGGGGGATGGTAGCAGCGGGGCGCATGTGTCGCGCATGCACCTGTGGCAAGCGGCCTGTCAAGAGGATGTTATTACACCTGCCAAGTGGCTACCCAGAAACAAAGGAGGCCAGCTTCTAATTCTCCTGCTGTGTGCAATGTTTAGAGAAATCATTGTGCCAGGAAATAATTCTGCCTAAACGGGGCAGTCCACACAGGCAGGAATGTAGGCTGATCATTGACAACCGCCTAAGAATGACCTCAGTGTTAAAAAATGCAGATTCCTGGGTCTCACCCCAAATCTAATCAGAAGACTGCATTTTCAGCAAAACTCCAAAAGGTCCTTAGATGTGAGTGCCACTGATTCTCTTCACCAGTGGAGTAGGAAGATCTTGCTGTAAAGGCCTAGCAGCCTCATGTCAGCCAGTGGGTCTAGGCTGAAACTGATGAGAGAAGAAAATTTTTCCACCATTAGGCAAAAACACTAGAAACAGCAGATTAGGACAATAGACGATTAGGTGCCAGAGTGTGTTGTTCAAACCAGGCACTGTGGGAGATCACCAACAGCAGAAATTCCTGTGGGAGGGGAGTATTAGCCACCATAAATATTTGTTGAGGTTTCTTCTCCACAGGGCATCTGCTCTTTTTTTGGAGGTACAGACCTAGTTCCGAGGGTCCCTGGAGGTAAGATTGGTGCTTACCATGTGCTTTATACCCACTGCAGAGTCAGGCAGTTAGTCCCTGAAGGGAGCCCAAGTCCTGAAGTTAAACCTGAATTTAAATTTGAATCCTGCCACTTGGCCTTGGGCAAATTAAGTTCTGTATAAAATGGAGGTGTTGAAGTAGGCATCTGGGCTTGTGAAAGAAAAAAAAAAGCATGTGTAAAACAGAACAGTGCTTATAACACAGTAAACTTCAATATACTTTAGATTGCAAAAAGCCAAAGGCCCATTTCTGCCCCCAATGTCTTCGGGCAGAGAAATATTGAAAGAAAGCAATGTGTACTAAATGATAAGCTGAGAGAAGACAGTTGTCTTGAGGAGCCAGGATAGGTAAGGGAGACACTAGTGAAGACCCAGCAATGGGTTTGATGTCTTCTGGAAATAATGAGCACAAATAAGTTTGTGTAGAGTAGAGCAGAAGGGGATAATTAGGTTGGACCCTCAAACACCACGTTGAATGGTTTGTGAGATATCCTTGAAACTTGCTGGGGGAAGTGGTTCCAATACCCTATAAAAAGTAGGCCTCAGGGCTTCCCTGGTGGAGCAGTGGTTGAGAGTCTGCCTGCCGATGCAGGGGACACGGGTTCGTGCCCTGGTCTGGGAAGATCCCACATGCCGCGGAGCGGCTGGGCCTGCGCGTCCGGATCCTGTGCTCTGCAACAGGAGAGGCCACAACAGTGAGAGGCCTGCGTACCGCAAAAAAAAAAGTAGGCCTCAAATTTTCCTCAAACCCCATCCCCACCCCTTAAAAGGCAAAGCCGGCAATAGTATGTAAAATAATGATTTAGGCAGCAAGGATGGATAGGATAGGATGGGAAGAATGGCAACTTGGAGAGAATAAAGGCAGGAACAGCAGTTAGAAAACTACCTCAGGTAAGTAGGTTCTAATATTGGTTGGGAAGCGGTATCAATAGAAATGCATATAGAAAGGGACCAATGCAAGAGAGATTGAAACTGCATGAGGAGGCCAGAGAAAGAGCTGTAAGGAAGGGGAGCAGTGAATTCAGACATGGTGACTGGAGTATTTGCAGGCAGAAATATTCAACAAGTAGCTTGAAATAGGAGACAAACTCTGAAGAGAAATCAGAGCTACAGGGAGACAGGTAACAAGAGGAGAGGGCTAGAGATTGAGCTTTGGGGTATAAGCTGGGGGTAAAGGGACCTAGTCAAATTGTTCACTGTATCTGTAGTGCCTGTCACCATACCTGGCATACAGCAGGGGCTCAATAAGTATTTGTGGAATAAATATAGAGGAAGCAGCCAATGAAGAAGGAATAGTCAAAGCAGCAGAAGAAAAACCAGGATAGCACCCTTGAGAGTAGTCAAGGAGGAAAGTTTCAAGGCCAGTGGAATGACAATAATGCAGCAATTGTGAGATTTAACAGGTTTGATTGAACATCTATGTGCAAACATAGATTTGAACTAAAACTTGAAGTTTTGGTACAGTTGGGAGATGTGTAATAGTCCATTGTAGTTAGAGCATGTTACTTGGTAAAGGGAGGGAAGGGGAGGGGGAGGAAGCCGCAGAATCATTTGAGGCTAAATTATAAACAGCTTTGAATGCCAAAATAAGGGTTTAAGCTTTATCTTGAAAACCAGTCATCTCCAAACATTTTCTTAAAGTGTACCCCTTCTGTAAAAAGTCTTTAGCATATACCCTTATTACATGCTCATTTATTTATAAATTACGCATATGTCTATAGTCATGCTTTTTATAAACTATATACATAATATAAAGCATAATTCTAAATATTATGTATATTAGAAAACATAAAAAACTTAAATGTTAACAGTTAAGTTAAAAACAAACTGAAATCTAATTTCTAATAGTTTTTTTTTTACTCCCTTTCCCCCCATTCATTTTAGAGATTAAAGGGGATACCGGAGAAGACAATTTCAACGTCCTGAGTATCCTTAGGGAGCAGAATTTCAGAAATATGGGGAGAAGCCGGACTGCAGCAGGAGGGGAGGGCCTGGGGGCTGAGGAATGGAGACAGGAGTATAGATGGCTCAAATACGTGGTACAAAGGAGAGAAAGACAGGACAGTGACTTGGGGGAGAACTGGGGGAAAGGTTTTTTGTTGTTTTGTTGTTTTTGAAAGGAATCTCACTAAAGGCAGAGTAATAAGGAAGCAATAGAAAGCTAAAAATAAAAGCTACAGGTTTAAGAAGACTGTAAATAGAAGAGGGCATTGGAGCAGTGACTATCAGTTGCCAGGCCAGTTTGACTACTAGAGTTAAATTCACTTTGTCCCCTCTCTTATGGGGACTTGCACTTCAAGACTCCTCCCCTTTCTCTTGGCTACCCCAAGTAGTGAACCACATACGGTCCAGCATCGCTGGGCCTGTCATCTGCGAAAAGGCAGCACCCAGCCAAACATATACATAGGTAGTCACCACCGGAGAAGCTGTCCACTGCCGAGTCCTCTGGCCACCTTGCTTGGCCTGGCCACCTGAGGATTCCAATCTGACCACGTCACTCCCCTGCGTAAAGGCCATCAAGTCTCACCTCTACCCGTGGTCTACAAAAGAAAATCCAAACTTCTCAGCAGAGTTTCCAGACCCTTCAGGATCTGTTCCCACCAGCCTCACCAGTGCAAAGACTGCTAGTCTCTTGCAGTTCCCCAAAGTCATTCTGTTTGGGCATCCTTGCATTTGGGAAATCATTGTTTCTTCGTAATTCTGACCCTGGCTGTCCTCTTCTTCATTACCTGCCTGGGGTTCTGGGGTTCCTCCTCTTGAGCATCAAAATTCTGCAAGGAAAATTATACTCTGCTGGGTTCTTTGTTCAGAGACCTGAGTTCTAGTCCTGGCTCTAAGTGACCGGGGACAAATTGCTCCCCCTTCCCGGGTCACAGTCCTCCCTCGGAGCTAACTGGGTAAGATAATATCCATGGCTGCTTGGGAAATACTGCCTTCGTGGGCACCCAACCCTGCTTCTGCCTTCTGCGACAGGGCTGACTTTTGACACACAGGCCCTCTGTAAACACTCTAAGAGAGAAAAACGGAAGTTAACAAAAAACTGGCGCAGCAAGCCCCACTTGGCATTTTGGGTAACTATTCAACCAGGGCTTGATTGAGGAGGAAGCAGAAAGGAACTACCAGAGAGATTTGCTATGAATATCCCTGAAGGCGCTGTCCGCTTTAGACTTTCTGGGGAAGAGGAGAGGGCAGTAGAGGAAAAGGTGAAGGGGGCATGCCAGAGAAGGTTACATGCGGGCAGGCGGAGCTAGGCCTCCAAGCAGACCCAGGCCCCGTCCCCCTCCTTCCCCTGCTCTTAGGCCCTAACAGTGAGGGCTCTGTGAGATGGCTCTGGCTCCCCTGAGTGCCCCCTGGACCCATGTCCACTAAAGTAGGGAGAGGGTAACTATAGCTGCCCCCTTCTCCTCCCAGCAGCCAATTAAGACTCCAGACATCTGCCATGACGCTGAGTCCACCCTGGTGGGGAGCTGAGGCAACTAACTCTGCTTCAGTGACAGCAAACACATTCCCCAATTAGTCACTCAGGTGGTGGAAGACCCCAAATTGCTTACTCCCTGAGCCATTCGACCATAGCAAGGAGACAGATGAACTTTCTTAAACCTGCCTCCATGTAAATGAAAACCCGTGCCTTCATTTGTTAGTTTACCTCTATTTCAGAAAACATTTTCAGGGCTTGCTCAGTGAGCCCTTAAGAGAACCTTCTCCCACTGGCTCCTGACAGGACGTCAGTGAGGTCAGATGTGGTCATTCCACAGCCTGCAACCTGAGCCACTCGAGCAACATCTCCAGGACTGGCTAACATTTATCAAGAGCTTGCTATGTGCAAAGCACTGTTCTAAGCACTTTAAATGAATTAACTCCTTGAATCCACAGGGCCCTATGAGGTACGGTTATTCTGATGCCACTTTACAGGTGAGAAAACTGAGGCACACTGCAGTGAGGTGACTTGTCTGAGCTTACAGAGCCAGTGGGAGGCAGAGACAGTATTTGAGCATGAGTAATGTAGCTCCCAAGCTGCTTTCTAACCACCATTCTGGACTGTCCCACGAGGCCAGAAAAACTGCCCTGGGAGAACCTAATTGTTTCATTTTGTCTTTAATAACTTTTATTGCCCAATCTTTCAGTTAACACAGCAATACATATTTTTGTAGAACATACATAAATAGATACTACATATGAAAATCCATATTGTTACATATTGCTAACTAGAAGTTAACATCCTCTAGTCTTTTGTTTTACATACTACTCTTTTAAAGTAGCAAATATAGGGTTTCCCTGGTGGCTCAGTGGTTAAGAATCCGCCTGCCAATGCAGGGGACACGGGTTCAAGCCCCAGTCCAGGAAGATCCCACATGCCGTAGAGCAACTAAGCCCGTGCGCCACAACTACTGAGCCTGTGCTCTAGAGCCTGTGAACCACAGCTACTGAAGCCCGTGCGCCTAGAGCCCGTGCTCCGCAACAAGAGAAGCCACCGCAATAAGCCCGCGCACCGCAATCAGAGAAAGCCCGTGCACAGCAGTGACGACCCAACGCAGCCAAAAAATAAATAAAATAAATTTATTTAAAAAATAAAAAAAATAAAGTAGCATATATATACTACCCTTTTAAAAATGGATATACTCTACACACTAACTTGTATGCTATTTTCCTTTTTATTAAATTGAGATATCATTCGTATACCATAAAATTCACCATTTTAAAGTGTACGGTTTCGTGGGTTTTAGTATGTTCACAAGGCTGTGCATTCATCACCACTATCTCATGCCAGACGTCTCACCACCTCAAAAAGAAACCCATACCTGTTACCAGACACTCCTCATTCCTCACACACCCCATCTACCCCATTCCCTGGCAACCAGTAATCTACTTTCTGACTCTATGGATTTGCTTATTCTGGACATTTCATATAGATAGAATTATATAATATGTGACCTTTTGTGTCTAGCTTCTTTCACTTAGCATGATGATTTCAAGCTTCGTCCATGTTGTCACACATATCAATACTTTGTTCCTGGGCTTCCCTGGTGGCGCAGTGGTGGAGAGTCCGCCTGCCTATGCAGAGGACACGTGTTCGTGCCCCGGTTCCGGGAGGATCCCATGTGCTGCGGAGCGGCTGGGCCCATGAGCCGTGGCCGCTGAGCCTGCGCGTCCGGAGCCTGTGCTCCGCAGCAGGAGAGGCCACAGCAGTGAGAGGCCCGCGTACCGGAAAAAAAAAAACAAAAAACTTCGTTCCTTTTTATGACTGAATATATTCCACTGTATGGCTATAGCACAAGTTGTTTATCCATTCATCAGTTGATAGGCATTTGAGTTGTTTCCACTTTTTGGCTATTATTAATAATGCTGTCATGAACATTCCTGTATAAGTTTTTGTGTGGACATAGGTTTTCATTCCTCTTGAGTATATACCTAGGAGTAGAACTGGTGGGTTATGTGGTAAATCTGTTTAACTTTTTGAGGCACTGCCAAATAGTTTTCCATGGGGGCTGCACCATTTTACGTTCCTGCCAGCAGTGTATGAGGGTTCCAGTTTTTCTACCTTCTTGCTAATGCTTGTTTGTTGCTTTTTTTTTTTTTTTTTTTGAGTCATCCTAGTGGACATGAAGTGATACCTCATTGTGATTTTGGTTTGTATTTCCTTAATGATTTGCATTTCCTTCACTGAGAATTTTTTCTTGTGCTTATCAGTCATTTGAATATCTTCTTTGGAGAAATGTTTATTCAAATACTTTGTGCATTTAAAAAGTTAGGTTATCTTCTTGTTGAGTTGTAAGATTTCTTTTTTTTTTTGGCTGTGTTGGGTCTTTGTTGCTGTGTGCGGGCTTTTTCGCTAGTTGCGGTGAGCGGGGGCTACTCTTCATTGTGGTGCACGGGCTTCTCACTACGGTGGCTTCTCTTGTTGCTGAGCACGGGCTCTAGGCGTGCAGGCTTCAGTAGTTGTGGCACACGGGCTTCCGTAGTTGTGGCTCGCGGGCTCTAAAGCACAGGCTCAGTAGTTGCAGTGTTCGGGCTTAGTTGCTCCACAGCATGTGGGATCTTCCCGGACCGGGGCACAAACCCGTGCCCCCTGCATTGGCAGGCAGATTCTTAACCACTGCACCACCAGGGAAGTCCGGTAAGAGTTCTTTATATATTTTATATACTAGGTTCTTATCTCATAGATGACCACAAATATTTTCTCCCATTCTGTGGGTTGTCTCTTAACTTTCTTGATAGTGTCCTTTGAAGCATAAAAGTTTTTAATTTTGTTTAATTTTTTTTTTTAGGCCGCACCTCACATGGCTTGTGGGATCTTAGTTCCAGGGCTCGAACCCAGGCCCTGGCAGTGAAAGCTCTGAGTCCTAACCACTGGACCTCCAGGGAATTCCCAAAATGTTTTTAATTTTGATGAAGTCCAGTTTATTTTTTTCTTTGTTGTGCTTTTGGGTGTCATATCTAAGAAACCATTGCTTAATCTAAGGTCATAAAGAATTACACTAATGTTTTCTTCTAAGAGTTTTATAGTTCTACGTCTTACACTATAAAACTCTTAAAACATAAGTATAAATCTTCATGACCTTAGATTTAAGCCTTTGATCCATTTTGAACTAATTCTTATTTATGGTCTGAGTAGGGATCCAAATTCATTCTTTTGTGTGTGGATATCCAGTTGTCCCAGCACCACTGGCTGAAAAACTTTCTCATTATATCCTATTTTTTAACTTAATAAACTGTGAATATTTTCCACTGTGATAAATCAATAAATACTATTTTGTAGTAGCATTTTTTATTAGCCATATGTGCTCCATTACACTCATGTAATTTATTTAACTAATCTCCTATTTACAGACATTTAAATTGTTTTTACATTTTACTGTCTTAAATAAAGTGGTGAATATACTTAGAAAAGTATCTTGAGATACATCTCTGATTATTTTCTTAGGATAAATTATTCAAAAGAGGAAAGGATTAAAGGGCAGCTTTATTTTCAAGGCTTTAGATGCATACCATCACCTTACTTTAGAGCAGCAGTTCTCAAACTTTTTGGTCTGGGGATCCCTTTACACTCAAAAATTATTGCATTTCCCAACAGGCTTTTGTTTGTGTGGGTTATTCTATTCATATTAACTGTCTTAGAAATTAAAACATTAAACAGATTTAAACATTTATATATTCATTGCAAAATAACTATCATGAACCCATTAAGTGCTAACATACATGATACTTTTTTTATTAAAAATAGCATTTTCCACAACAAAAAACATTTAGTGACAAAAGCGGCTCTTTGACATTTGTGCAGACACTTTTAGTATCTGTTTTAATAGAATATGCTGGAGTCTCATTATCTGTTTCTATATCAGGCTGGCTGAGATATCACACATCATCTAGCCTCTGGAAAACTGCACTCCACACTAATGAGAGAATGATAATGAAAAGGGCAAATAATATCTCAGTAATATCATAAAAATAGTTTTGACCTCTTAGATCCCTAAAGAGTCTCAAGGAGTGCTAGGTGTCCCTGACCACTCTTTGAGAAATGCTGCTCTGTGGAAAGATTTTACCAAGTATATTCTTATGACTGTACCTTTTTCCCTGCACCTCCACCAACAGTGGGCATCATCACTTTTTTTCAAAATTTTTATTTATTTTTTTTAAATTTTTATTTTTTGTGTTAGTTTCAGGTGTACAGCAGAGTGATGCAGTTATGCACACACATGTATCTATTCTTTTTCAAATCCTTTTCCCATTTAGGGTATTACAGAATATTGAGTAGAGTTCCTTGTGCTATACAGTAGGTCCTTGTTAGTTATCTATTTTACATCATTTTTTTAAATATCTTTATTGGAGTATAATTGTTTTACACATTTTTTTTAACATTTGCTAATTTGTTAAGCAAAAAGCAGGCTGTCTTTATGATTTGCATTTGCACTCTGTAATTTCTCATAATGTTGAAACTCTTTTCATGATTTTTATAATTTATATTTTTCTTTTATAGATTGCCTTTTCATATCCTTTGCACGTTTTCTTCCTGAGATGAACATCTTCTGTCTTAATGATTATAAGAGCATTCTCTATATTTAGGATATTAGCCCCTTGTCATGAAAGTTGGAAGTGTTTTTGATGTGCCTGAGTTTTGTTTTGTTTTGTTTTATATAGGCAAACTTACCAGTATTTTTCATGGTTTTGTCCTCTCCTTTTGCCCTACCTAAAGTCAAATAAATTATCCTCTAATTTAATTTCCCACCAGCAGTGTGAATGTGCCTGTTTGGCCTAGGAAGGCATCAGGAAGTACCAGATTAGCACTTTTATAGTATTAATAGCATCTTCTTATTTTTATTCTATTGATTATGTGGGTATTACACAATGAACGTGAAATCACATTTGAGCCAGAACGAAGATGACCTTTGATGTCATCATGCCAGGACATCTCCCAACAAAGTGTCCTTGGGGAGAAAATTCCTGCTCACCCAGAACAAGGTGACAGAAATAAGTTTTATTGCTTGCGTGTCTGATAAGGTGGGTCTCACCTGCTCAGAAGTCTGGAGACTTGTGAGTCTCCTGTTCCTCCCAGGGGAGGAGGTGGCCCATCCGGGTGGGCTCCTGGCCTCATGCCAACGCTGTGGTGCCCAGCAGGGGGCTGTCTCAACGTACCCGAGATGGGGTCAATTTATACCCAAAAATTTAGCAAGGGATTCGGGTCTCCAGAAGTTAAAGCTTTATTAGGGGACAATAGCCAAAGGACTCATGACCCATTTCTTAGGAAGAGCCATTTGAAAATAAGAAAAGGAAACTAGAACTTAACAGTCTGACAGGATATTCTAGCTAACCACAAATTTACAGAATTATAGCTTAGCTACAGAGATCTCCTTTCGCAACTTTTTGCAAATCTCTCCAGTAAATGCTACCTTCTAGAGCTTGACTGCTCTCTGAAAAAAGTAATCAGAAACCATTACAAAGTGGATTTTTGCATCCAAGATGACTAAGCCCAGTGAGCAGGGATTTTCCCAGGATTGTTTCCCATGTTCTTAAGCACACTAGAGATTTTTCTTTGCCAATCTGGCAGGTGAAAACAAATGTCATGCCATTGTGTTAATTTTCATTCCTTAGATTACTGGTGAGTAAAAAAAAAAAAAAAAATTATACATTTCTCAGCTGTTTGCATTTCTCCTTTGGTGAATTACCTATTAAACACATTTTTCACCTTTTTCTGTTGGGGTGTTTGTATTTTTCTTATTGACTGAGGAGCTCATTATATGGTAAAATATTAACACTTCATCATATATACTGCATTTTCCCCCTCAGTTTGTCAGTTTCCTTTCAGCTTCTGCTCTGCAGAAGTTTCTAATGACTAAGAAGCTAAATCTATCAATCTTTAACTTTATGGTTTCTGTCTTTAGTGTCACGCTTCAGAAGTCCTTTCCGCACCACAATTATAAAAAAAAAAAGTCCTCTTTTTTCTTCTAGTATTTTATGTTTTCATTTTTGACATTTAAATCTAATCCATCTGAAATTTATTTTGGTATATATGGTAGGAAAAGCTAATGATTTTTTTCCCCAAAATTGCTGGCTAGTTGTCCCAATGATATTTCTTGAATAATCCAGGAATGACAAATATGTGGCCTGAGTGTAGTCTTCTGTTCCTGGGCCCCTGGAAGACATTTCTAATCAAACGCAGAACTCCTGGCTAAGCCTAGACTAGGCCTCACAGCCCTCCTAGAACTTCAGGCAGCCACCTCCTACTCCTACCTGTGACATTTGGTATCAAGATGAAACTCTATCATTCTCTAGACTAATCCTTCCTCTTCCCCATTGACGTGAGAGGCCTTTATTAGAAAATACATTCTTTTTTATTCTAGACTTTCCTTTCTGCCTTATCTATATGCCTGTCTTTTCCTGTGCCTTCTCCACCCTCTTTGCTTATTACTTCTATGCACTAAACGGTAATAACTGGTAGCACAAGGCTTACACCCTTTGCAACACATTCTTGAATATTTTCTCTCTTTTAAACTTGTAAGTTTATTGAATCAAAGTACCTCCAAAATAAATTAATTAAAACTTAAAATTCATGTTAGATTTTCCAATCTAGATACATAGTATTTCTTTCCATTTTTAAAGACTCCCTTTATGTTTCTGAATAGTTTTATTCTAAGTCCTACACATTACTGATTAAGTTTATTCCTAGATATTTTATATTTGTGGTGAGACCTTTTTTCTAATACAATATCTAACTTCTCATTACCTGAATGAAAACTTCATGGGAGCAGAGACTACATATCTTTCATTCATAACTGTAGCGCTACAGCGTAAGAAACAGTGGCTCCACATTGTAGGCTCTGTACGTTTCTAAGTAAGTGAACATAAAGCAATGCTATTGTCTTAGTGTGTCATTAATTTGTAACAGGAACTTTGCTGAATTATTGATTAGCTTTGTTTTCCAAGTGATTCTCTGGAATTTTCCACATTTGCAAATATTGATAATTGTTTTCTTTCCAACCTGTATTGTTCTTATTGACTTTTCTTCTAAGACTTATTGAACTGAACAGATCTTTCTATTCAGGTTTCTATTGTTCTTTCAGAACAATCCTAAATAATAGTGATGGCGGTGGGCACCTTTTTCGTGTTCCTAACTTTTATGGTAATACTTCTAGTATTTCACTGTTAAGTATGACTACTAGAGTAAAAGCAAATTTGATGGAAAGAATATAATGAGTCCCATTCTGGACGTGTTCAGAGGTGTATTAATGTGGAGATGCCCAGTAGACAGCTGGACATATAAGAAATCTGGGGGCTTCCCTGGTGGCACAGTGGTTGAGAGTCCTCCTGCCAATGCAGGGGATGCAGGTTCGTGCCCCGGTCCGGGAAGATCCCACATGCCGTGGAGCTGCTGGGCCCGTGAGCCACGGCTGCTGAGCCTGCGCATCCGGAGCCTGTGCTCCGCAACGGGAGAGGCCACAACAGTGAGAGGCCCGTGCACCGCAAAAGAAAAAAAAAAAAAAAGAAAGAAAAGAAATCTGGGCTAGGGACTTCCCTAGTGGTGCAGTGGTTAAGAATCTGTCTGCCAATGCAGGGGACACAGGTTCGGTCCCTGATCTGGGAATATCCCACATGCTGCCGAGCAGCTAAACCCGTGTGCCACAACTACTGAAGCCCACATGCCTTACAGCCCGCGCACCACAACTACTGAGCCCACGTGCCACAACTATGGAAGTCCGCACGTTCTAGGGCCCATGCTCTGCAACGAGAGAAGCCACCGCAATGAGAAGCCCATGTACCACAACGAAGAGTAGCCCCAGCTCACCGCAACTAGAGAAAGCCCGCATGCAGCAACAAAGATCCAACGCAGCCAAAAAAATTTAAAAAAAAAAAAAGAAAGAAATCTGGGTTAGAGGGACTTCCCTGGCTATCCAGTGGTTAAGACTCTGCCCTTCCAATGCAGGGGGCACGGGTTCGATCCCTGGTCAGGGAACTAAGATCCCACATGCTGTGCGGCACGGCCAAAAAATAAATAAAGAGGTTTTTGTTTTTTAGAAAAAGAAAGAAATCTGGGCTAGAGACAAAGATTTGGGAGTTAACATCATATAGGTAGGAGCTGAAGCCTTGGGATAGATAAAGTCACATAGAGAGAAGGTCAAGGATAGAACTGGGGAACACCAATCTCAAGGCTGGGTAGAGGAACAGGAAACCATCAAAGAGATGAGAGGAAATCAGTAAAGCAGTCACAGGAGACCAAAGATGAATTTCAAGGGAGAGGAGGTGATCAACACAGCCAAAGAGTGAGAAGGGGAAGATGGAAAATAGGCCAAGGATTTAGTGTCTAGGAGGTCACCTGTGACCTTAGCGAGTGTCAGCATTGTGATGGAGCTGAGCTCACCTGTGGGGGGTTGGGGAGAAGTGAGAAAGTGCAGACCACCATGAGGAAGAGGACTCCTTCAAGAAGCTTAGCGAGGAAGAGGAACAAAGAGATAGAGTACTAAATTGAAAGAGAGACAGAATTGAGGAAGGGATTCCAATTTTTCAGGTGGTAGTGACACGAGGATGTTTATAAGCTGAAAATGAAAAGACAGTGAAGCAGACTAAAAGTCTGAGAAAGAGACAGAGGAAAAATAAAGGTGAGCAAAACACAGAGGGTGTGGAAGGGATGGACTCCCGTGGTGGGGACCCTGTTAGCCCCGGTCTCTGCTTTCTCTGAAGTGGGAAGTACATAAGATGGGTGAGGATTGGTGCCTCCCGAGAAAGTAACTTCCCACCTCTGTCCTTTCCCACTTAGACTGGCAGAGGAAGGAGAATGGGAGTCCAGAGGGCAGTGGAGGTGTGGAATCATAGCCTGGGCCTGCTGACTAGGGAGGCCTGAGGGGCTGCTGGGCAGAACTTAGGGTTCCAGCTCAAACTGGAAATCATAAACCCACCTGGTCACAGAGTAAAAGCTTCAAGAAATTCCAGTTTAATTGGTCTGGTTTGGGGCCTGGGCATCGGAATTTTAAAAGCTGCCCCGGTTAAACAACAAGGTCCTACTGTACAGCACAGGGAGCTATATTCAATATCCTGAGATAAACCATAATGGAAAACAATATAAAAAAGAAAGTATAGAGACTTCCCTGGTGGCGCAGTGGTTAAGAATCTGCCTGCCAATTCAGGGGACATGGGTTCGATCCCTGGCCCAGAAAGATCCCACATGCCACGGGACAACTAAGCCCGTGCACCACAGCTACTAAGCCTGTGCTCTAGAGCCCGCGAGCCATAACTACTGAGCCCGAGCACCACAACTACTGAAGCCTGCGTGCCTAGAGCCTGTGCTCTGCAACAAGAGAAGCCACCGCAATGAGAAGCCTGCACACCACAGCAAAGAGTAGTCCCTGCTTGCTGCAACTAGAGAAAGCCCGTGCGCAGCAACGAAGACCCAATGCAGCCAAAAATAAATTAAAAAAAAAATTTAAATTATATATATATATATAATTGAGTCACTTTGCCGAACAGCAGAAATTAGCACATTGTAAATCAACTATACTTCAATAGAATAAAAATTAAAAATTTATAAATAAAAGAAAAATAATAACTTAAAAATGAAAAGCTGCTCCAGTGATTTTAACATGCAACCATGGTTGAGAAATGCTGGGGTCAAAAAGTCCATTTGTGGGAATTCCCTGTCAGTCCAGTGGTTAGGAGTCTGCACTTCCATTGCAGGGGGCAAGGGTTCAATGCCTAGTCTGGGAACTAAGATCCTGCAAGCCACGCAGCATGGCAAAAAAACCCAAAAATGTACCTTTGTGCATATAGAGACTCCAAACCTAGCGGGGAGGACAAGGAGAGGCTCAGCTACCCTGGCTGAAGCCTCAATGTCCTGTGGGGCTGCGGGCATCCCCCCAGTCACAAGAGGACAGATTCCTGACTTGTTCTGCCCTTTGGTCAGGATCTGAATTCCTCTCCAACCTCTTGCCTGAAGTTAAACCACAGAAAGTTTCCCTGACAGAGAGACCCAGGGAGCCCTGGAATGGCAGTGGAGGGCCAGGTTGAGGAATATGACGGTAATTATGGCGAACAATACGCTTTCCCACTTAAGAACCAAGCCCTCGGCCAGGCTCACTGCTAGTGTGTGTGCCTGTATGTGTGTGTGTGTTTCAGGCGTCCTATTCAACTGAAATACAAAAGCGGCTCTGAGACTGGAGGGGAGGTTGAACAAGTGACCAGGATGAGTCATGCTGCTTGGCTGCAAAGACCAGGAGGCTGCCACTCCCAGTGGGGTGGGGCCTGGGTGGGAAGAGCAGCAGGTACAGCAGTTCCTGTGAACTTTCCACCCTGCCCCTGGGCAGGCTGCCTTTTGGGTCAAGCAAATATTTTTGTAAAAACTAAGACAGAAAATGTAACTTTCTGCTTATGGCCACAAATTTCTGGTGCAAGCAGACAAGCTGAAGCAAGGATGAGGCCAGTGATCTTGCAAAGCCCTGGGATGTTCGCACAAGGGTCGGGTTTACAATATTAGGCCGAAAACTGTGACCTTTTCAAAACAGGCTCAGGTTGGAACAAGAGAAGGGCTGCAGGGCATGGATGCCCCTGTGAGGAGGGGTCAGGAGGTAGAACTGGCCCAGAGGAGTCCTTTTTTAAAAAAAAATTACTTTGTTTATTTATTTATTTTTGGCTGCGTTGGGTCTTCATTGCTGTGCGCGGGCTTCTCATTGCAGTGGCTTCTCTTGTTGCGGAGCACAGGCTCGAGGTGCGCAGGCTTCAGTAGTTGTGGCACGTGGGCTCCGTAGCTATGGCTCATGGGCTCTAGAGCTCAGGCTCAGTAGTTGTGGCACACGGGCTTAGTTGCTCCGCGGCATGTGGGATCTTCCCAGTCCATGGATCAAACCCGTGTCCCCTGCATTGACAGGCGGATTCTTAACCACTGCGCCACCAGGGAAGTCCCTAGAGGAGCACATTTAATGGACATTTTCAATGTGCACGTTTTGGGACATGAAGGAAACTGCTCAACACAGAGCCCCTTGCCACGTGTGGCTGTTGAGCACGTGAAATGTGACTGGTCTGAATTAGATGTACAAAGCACAACAGATTTCAAAGATATAATACAGGGGGAGAAAAAAGTGTAAAATAGCTCATTAATAACTTATTGATACTTTTTTTTATACTGACTACACATTGAAATTATAATACTTGAACGTATGAAATAACCTCTTTTATTAAAATTAATTTCATCTGTTTCATTTTACTTTTTAAATTGTTGCTATTGGAAAAGTTGAAATCACATCTGTGGCTTCCATGATGTTTCTGTTGGACAGTGTTGCCATATGCCCTTCACCCAGTGAACTTTTATTGGACACCCACTTTGCCCAAGGAAGCCATATAATATTAATAATGGCTCCAGCTTTTATCAGGCTGACTACTTGCCAGGCACTTTGCACTGATTTAGTAACTTGCCCTAGTTAAGAAAGTACACTGGCTTCCCAAATCCCCATTATTAACCAATTGGCCAAACTGCCTTCCTGGTGGCAAAGACCTTGGGGTATAGTTGGGGTGCATCACAGATGCCTGCCCCAACATAATAGAAGGGCTGTGTGAAGCCGAGAACACCCAAGTTAAAAACCAACCCTCAGGAACACATACGCTTTAAATGTTTTTTTAACATGATTGAAACACACAGCCATCTATCTGCATTCTCTTTCCCAATTTTTTTTACAAAGATTGCCAAACTTTTTTGACATGCTGGTCAGTTTCTCTGAGGTTCAGGATGTGACCTGGGGAGAGAACAGTGGTTCTCCACCTCGGCTACCCAGTGTAATCAGCTGGGGAGCTTGGGGAAATGCTGATGTCTGGGCCCCATCCTTAGAGATTCTGATGTAATTAGTCTGGTTTGGGGCCTGGGTTTGGGGATTTTTAAACCAGGGAGGGGGTGGTTCTAATGTGCAGTCATGGATGAGAATCATTGGAGTAAAACGTTAACTGGTCCATATGGAGATTGGATCCCCCAACCCCAGACTCCCTCATTTGCTCTCTTCTGATTCATTCTGCCCACCTGACCAGCTGAAGGTGTGCTCATGTCCCGAACTCATTACGAGGGGCTGCTGGGGTGAACAGAGCTCAGTACAAGGAAGGGGGCAAGATCATAGAGCTTCTTAAAGGCTGAGCATATTTTATTTTGTTTTTTATTATTATTATTATTATTATTTTCTGGTAGGCCTCTCACTGTTGTGGCCTCTCCCGTTGCGGAGCACAGGCTCCGGATGTGCAGGCTCAGCGGCCATGGCTCACGGGCCCAGCTGCTCCGTGGCATGTGGGATCTTCCCGGACCGGGGCACGAACCCGCGTCCCCTGCGTCGGCAGGCGGACTCTCAACCACTGCGCCACCAGGGAAGCCCCGAGATTTCACTTTTGAAAAAGAAATTTTCTTCTGCATCCTATCTTGCTTATCCCCACCCTCCCCACTCCCACCCTCCTCATGTAAATCAGCCTGGGGAATCAGATCTTGGAGAAACTTTGATCTCTTTATCTGAAGGCACAAAGATAGCATTGCAAAGCCTGATGCTAGTGTGGAGGTGGCATGGTTCGGAATGCTTCACATTCTTCTAGCAAGTTTCACTGCTACTGTATTCTCAGAGAAGGGACCTTCCTGCTTGAGCAAGGCCCTGGGGAAACTGGTGATGGAATGTACGGAAGAACAAGGACAGGGTAGGAGGGAGTCTTCTTTGAAAGGAAACATCAGTGAGTTCTGATATGCAAAGATTTGAAAAATCCTTTACATCAGTCACTCAGAAAGAACCTGGGACTGGGCTATGGACTTGGCTCTCTCACTGTATCATTAAAAAAAGACATTTCAAGTTTCCAAGCTACTAACTGCAACAGGCCTCTCACTGAGCCCCTGAGTCCCTCCAGCCCACCATCTGTCTGCACGGCTGCCAGTGCTTGCTCTGAAATGCACATCTGACCATGTTCCTCCCTAGTTTAGGATCAGTCTCCAGCTCGACTCCTACCCTGCGGCCTCCATGACCAGCAGGAAAAAAAAATCTAAACTCTTCTCTATGTCCTTTGAAGCCCTTCAAAATCTGGTCCCAGGATGCATTTTTTATCTCATCTGCAGATCTGCGCCCTTTCTCCTGCTCTCCAGACCACTGAACCTGTTGCCCTACCATCCTGTGTGTCATATCCGCCTCTGTACAGCCATGAGCTCCACCAGGAAGGGCAGTGGCTGGGCCCCTCTGGCCATGTCCATCCTCCAGCACCCATCCCAGTTCCTGGGACACGGGCTCAGTTAAGGTTTGATGCCTGAATGACCAACTAAATGAGCAACCATGTAAATGAAGGCCCTTGTACTGGACAATTCCTAAATTCTCTTCTGGCACTAGCTTCTGAGAACTGTTCCTCAGGGCCGAGCTCAATAAAGGTCACTGCAGTTTCCAATCCAGAAAAATAGAGACAAGTGGTCTGACAAAGGGTTTAAAAGTTTTTGTTTATTTTTAGTAAATCATAAAAATTTTTAGTAAGTCCTATGGTTGCCTAACAACGTGAAAGTACTTAATGCCACTGAACTGTACACTTAAAAATGGTTAAGACAGTAAACTTTATGTTATGTGTTTTTCACCACCACTTTGAAAAAGGACCTCTCTGAATGTTCAGTTTCTACCACAATGCCCCTAGCCCTTCTGTCTAGTGAGATTTCAAGGTGATCAAACAAAAACCCCTTTGAGTAGGAAAGGTATTAAAACCTTTATTCTTAAAGAAAATGGAGAAAGAGAGGATTCCTGGTTTAATAAAATGTTCAAATACAGTGATACTCAAAGTACCCTAATATCACACATTTCCAGAAGCTTCAACTATCTATCACGGAGGCCAGGACTAAGAAATAAGCAAAAATAGCCTCTGAGTGGCCACAGTAAACGTCACTAGACTAATTAAAGAACCGATTTTATGAGGTAGGTGATCATCTCCACTCCATGATCAAGGAAATTGGGGCTTAGAAAGGATAACTTGCCTACATTTATACAGCTGGCCAGTTAAAGAACCATGATTCAAGACTACTCTGGATGCGGAAAGATTTTAAAAAGAAAAAAACCCCAAGTTCATGCTCTTTCTACTTCACCATGCCTCTACTTCTTGGATGCTATAATATTTATAATGTCTTTCTTGTTTCGCTTGGTTTGGTTTTTGTTTTGTTTTGTGTCGTTTTTATTGAGATATAGTTGATTTACAATATTATATTAGTTTCACGTGTACAACATAGTGATTCAAAATGTTTACAGATTACATTCCATTTAAACTTATCATAAGGACTTCCCTGGTGGCGCAGTGGTTAAGAATCCACTTGCCAATTCATGGGACATGGGTTCGATCCCTGGTCCGGGAAGAAGAGAAGCCACGGAAATGAGAAGGCCGCGCACCGCAACAAAGAGTAGCCCCCGTTCGCGGTAACTAGAGAAAGCCCGCGTGCAGCAACGAAGACCCAACGCAGCCAAAAATAAAATAAATAAATAAAGTTATTATAAAATATTGGCTACATTCCCTGTACAATATATCCTTGTAGCTTATTTATTTTATACATAGGAGTTTGTGTGGTTTTTATTTTTGTTTTTGTTTTGAGTCCTCCCAAAATAACTTTGACTACCCGCTCCAAATGGGACTTTATTGGAAGGAGACTGTGGGCTCAGAGAACTGAAGGAACAGTTAGCAAACGGGGCCAGACTGGCAGGAACCGGGCAGCTGGGGGACCTTCTCTCTAGAATGTGGCAGTTCATGTGACACACACCTGAGCTTGCCGGGCTCAGAGACTCTCTGTTCAGGTTTCAAATTCCCAGGAGGGAGAATCGGTTTCCCTGCCTGGGTTAGGTGTCTACAGCCCTATTAATCAGCTCTGCCCAGGGAAGTGGAGGACTGGACACCAGTCTTGGCCACTGGGGCTCATCCTGGGTGTTGGCTCTTCTCAGAGAACGGGGGGAGTCCCTGTGGGCCAGGCAGACCCCGAGGTGTGTCTTCAGAAGGAAATTTCCTGGGGGAGGTAAGAAGGCAACAGGAGTACCCTGGCACCCCGAGAGGCCCCTGTGGAAATGCTCTGAGCTATAAATTTAGCCTAAGCTTTGCATATCATTCCATTCACAGTTTCATCATTATCCGGAGTTACAGACTTTGGCAGCATATCTGCAATTTTGACCTCAGCGGATTTAAAGTGTTAACATTCATCTTACCTGTGCCAAGGTGGCTGTTCTGCAGCTTGCCTTCCAAAGTAACCGTAGGGGGTTTAGTGGGTCAGAGAGCTGTTCACGGCAGGAAGAAATGAAGGCCTACAATCCAGAAAGCTCAGAGCTGCCTGGGTGGCAGGCTGTGCTCACTCTCCAGGACCCCCTGAGGGCTCTCTAAAAAAGACAATTAATATGTATGTCATGCTTTTGACTCCATTTAACTGTGTGTTTGGGCTCATTGTATAGAAACCTGCCCCACACAGTCTCATCAAGCAATAACCAAGCCTGGCCTAAATTCTAAAACTCATTTAAGGCTATTAAAACCATTAGCTCTAACTCAAGTTCAGCTTATAGGCACAAACCAGCAACCACATTAACTGGCCAGTAGTTCAGCCAGCCTCTCAAAGTCAGGAAGGCCTGTATGTGAATACACAGCAGCAGCAACTACCATTGCACAGCACCTTACTGCTAGTTCAATTTCACGCCTCTGCGGTCCTGAGAAAGCTATTATTACAACCATTTATGGATGAGAAAAATGAGGAGGCACAGAGGAGTTTTGACTTGGCCCTAGAACAGCATATTGGGGAACCCCAGATAGACTGAGGACTTGAATTCAGGTCTTCTAACACCAGAGTATGTTACCTAATGATACCTCACCTTTACACAGAGGGACTGGCTTCTCCATGCCAGGGTACCTTTAAAGAATGCATTGGATTAGCTTCTCTGCCCAAGAAAATAGCGTCACCCTTTTCTTGGGCTCTAATTGCAAGAACAGCTGAGCTGGAGCAGATCCTGTTGACCATTTGTTGCCAAATCCCGGATTACACTGCAGACAAGAGGAGTTTTCTAGGACTAAAGTGAGTATAGTTAGGGTGAGGATTTCAGGACCATGGAACTAGAAAGAACTTTATTCTAAACCTCAGGATTGAAATCCAAAACCAGTTTTTGCTTTTGCCTGTTAGATGTCAATCAAAGCTTAGTTCAGCTTCAGTGCTTAAACACAAGGTCTTCAGTGTTCTCTATGGATTGATGATTGTCTGGCCTCTCCATCACCCCTGGGTGTGGGAGATGAGTGAAAGTGGCATGGAAGTCGGTAAGATTTGGGGAGAGTGAAAATCAGCCTCTTCATGGTTCTGATCTGTGTTTTGCAAACTCTAGGTCAGGCTCCACTGATGGGTTAAGTCAATTTACTGAGTCAAGACTGACACCTTTTTTAAATGAAATAGAATAGAATTAGTCAAACAGGAAATAGACTATATCACATGTAGTCAGGGTAAGTAATGTTTCATGAAACACTTTAAAATATATATTTTTTTTAAAATCCAATTTTTTTTTTAATTAATTAAATTTTTTTTTTTTTGGCTGTGGCTTGCGGCTTGTGGGATCTTAGTTCCCCGACCAGGGATCCAACCTGGGCCCCAGCAATGAAAGCACTAAGTCCTAACCACTGGACTGTCAGGGAATTCACTAAAATAATTTTTTAAAATAAACATTTTTGTGGGTAGTGGCTTGCAATGTAGAATTTATTTTTTACGAGTCACGGTTAAAAAAAAAAGTTTGAAAGCCACTGGCTAGGCGGACTGAGCTGGAATGCCTAGGTTTATAATCCTCTCCACTTAATACTAGGTCTCAGCTGTCAGGGAACATCATGGGGGCTATTTCAAATCTGCCACCTAGAAGCATGAAACCAAAACCAAAAGCTGCAAAGAAAAGATTTAGAAACTTGGTTTTGAAAATATTTCTAAATTTTCTACGTTAAAAGGTGTAAAACAGAATTGAAAGGTAAAAAACAAACTGAAAAAAAAATACTTGCACACAAATTTCAGAGTAAACGTTCTTAATATAAAAATGACTATACTAACAACATTGCAAATCAACTATACTTCAATAAAATAAATGTTTAAAAATGATTATAAATGAAAAAAAAGTCTAAATACCCAATAGAAGGAAAAAGGGCAGAGGCAAACCATTTAAAAAAGGGAAATAAATGAAAATATGTACAACTTCACCAATAATGTTAATTAAAACAAAATATCATTTTTTCACCTCCCAGTGTTTTTTAAATAGCCAGTTTTGTCAAAGATGTAAGAATATAAAAGGCATCACATACAGCTGGTGGGACTATAATTAGATAAACTGGAGGAAAAATTGGCAATCCACACCAGAAGTCTTCAAAATCGTGTACCCTTTGACTCAATAATTCCTCTTCAAATAATTTATCTCAAGGAAACAATCATGGGTGTGTTCAAGGTTACCGACAATAGTAAAAACTGGGAAAACACCCTAACTATCCAATAATAGGAATGTTATGATCTCCCTTGTGTAAAACTTGAATAGATAAATAAATAAATACACACATAGCAGAGACTCCTAGCTAAGCCCAGCCTGGGCTTAGAGTTTGGGCCATTTGTGGGGCTGGAAGGCTGGTAACTCCTCTGGGAGTTCATTTTCCTGAGCTGACAGGTGAAGGCAGGAGGAAGGAGGAGTTTGGGGAACACAGGATTGGGGGCCAGGAAAGGCAGACAATGGGACTGTTGAATATCAATGGAAAGAGAGATTTGAGACAGAAGCAGAAAAGCTGTTTTCATGAGGGACTTTGTGAGACTTTAAACTGTTGCCTGGGATGAACGAAAAAGATATCATAGGTGTGGTGGTGAAAACTCTTCTGGAAAAAAGTAAAGCAGATAAGAGAGTATAGGGAGTATGGGCGATGCGGGACTTTGCAGGTTTATTTAGGGTGGTCAGGGAAGACCCCTCTAATGGATTGACATTTGTCAGAGACCTGAAGGAAAGGTGAGAACTACCAAAGGAGTCTAGGCAGAGGGAACAGCAAGTGCAAAGTCCCTGAGGCAGCAACACACTTGCTGTATTTGAGGACCAGCAAAGAGGCAGTATGGCTGGAGTGCAGTAAGCCAAGGGGAGAGTGAGAGAGTAGGACATTGTAGCTATTCTAAGGATTTGCCTTTTACTCTGAGTGAGTTGGGGAGCTACGGTGGGATTTTGGGTAGAGAAGGGTCATGACCTGACTTACGCTTTTAAAGGATCGCTCTAGAGAATGCAATGTAGATAATAGACTTAGGGGTCAGGTGTGAGGGCTAAAGATAGAAGCTGAAAACTAGTTAGGAGGCTACAGCAATAACCCAGGCAGAAGGCAGTGGCTTGGACCAGGGTGACGGCAGAGGAGGTGGTAAGAAGTATTCATATCCTAGATATATTTTGAAGGTAGACTGGCAGGATTTGCTAATGGATGAGGTGAGACATGTGGGCTTATGTGTGTCTGTGTGTGCGTGTGTGTGTCTACATTGGGACCGCCCCTCATCTCAAGTGAATCAGATCGTCTGCATGCAGATAGTTCATGATATTTCCTGAAAGTTCCCCAGGAGATTCTAATCAGGGTTGAAAACCACTGCTCTAAGTTGGTATAGGTAATAGGAGACTTTTGTTCTTTTTTAATCTTTATTTTCTACAATAAAAGTTGTAATAAGGGGGTAAGAGATTTTAAACAAAACATCTCTCTTCCCCCACTCTGGGATATAAAATGTGGGTAAAATAACAACCATAGGGCTTTATTTTAATGATATCTCCATTTGCCAAATTGCTACCACCCTTCCACGACCAACATAAATGCTACCTTCTCTCTGGAGTCCCTTGAGCTTCCCCAATCCCCTGTGACGGCTAATTTTGCCCATTCCTGTGGCCCGTGGCCCTTCCTCTTGGAGCTTAGTTCACTAGTGTTTGTGCGCGGGAGTCTGCGTTTTGGCTAGAGGGAGTGGTCTTGTAAACCCAGTCTGGAAGCTGTGAAAGCAGGCCCTGAGGGGTTCTATTTGTCTGAAGGCCACCATCCAACTGGAAGAAGTGGTGGAGAGATGACCTGGAATATCAGCAGGGGGACACAGGCAGGCTGAAGGCCGGCCCTGGATCTGGGACAGGCTGTGGCCTCCCCTGAGGCACTTGGCTCCAGGTTCATCTGTCCTGAATCCCTAACTCTGGGGAGGCAGGGAGTGAGCTATTTGTGTAAGACTCTGGCCCTGGAATGTATCCCAAGTTCTCCGGCACCAGGCGCCCAATTTGGAGGCCTAGAAAAGAGGTAGGGAAAGCCTCTTACCCTCTTACACCTCTTCTCCACATGCACTATTTAGTATCCTGCTTTTTAAACTTTCATGTCAAATTATGACTAGTTTCCCATGTCATTAAACATTCTTCAGAAATATAATTTTGATGACTACATATTATTCCCACTACCTAACCATCCTTTAGTCATTCCCCCATTGTTTAAAATTTAGATTATTCTGGGAGGGGGGGAAATAAAAAAGAAATGAAAAAGAAATAAATAAAAAGAAATAAAATTTAGATTATTTCTAGCTTTTACTACAATATTTAATACCATATATTTGATCTAAAAGGAAGAATTAGAATGCCGTCCCCAAATTTTGAGACTGCAACCAAGAGCAGACTGCAACGAAGCTCTTTCATTTTCCAAAGATTTCCCCACTTTTTTTTTTCTGCTTTAGAAAGGCAATCACTCTTGCCAGCATCCGAGTAATATCATCTTTACTATTATTATTTAGATCTGTATATAGCTTTACGGTTCACAAAGCACTTTTTCACACGTCATCTAATTGACGCACCAACACTATGAAACAGGTTGTTATTCCCACTTTACATTTGGAGAAACTGACGCTCGGAAACGCTATGTGACCTGTTGAAGATAACAATTATTGAGTGTCAGAGCTGAGACTTGGGTCCAGGTCTTGGGACTCCTAAAACCATAGCCTCTACGATATACAAAGTATTATGCTGGGGGTCGTGGGGGAGAGGTAGACAGCAGTAGAAGAAGGACAGGTATGGCACAACTGTACAAAGCAGAGTGGTCAGAGCCATTGATGAGATACAGATAAAGTGCTACCAACTGCGGCCTTGCAAAGACAAAGCCGTTCCTCTCACTGGGGGACATTATAGAGGCTTTTAGAGAAAAACGACTAAAAGTCAGGTCTTCAAGGATGATTAGGATCTGGATATTTAGAATAAGAAGGGGGCTTTCTAGGGGCACAGTGAGAGGGAAAGGAAAGTGTGGCTGATTGCGGAAAGGACCAGCACAGGGAGTGGAAGATGGGGTGGGGATGGAGGAATGGAATGGTAATTGTAGCCTCACAGAGGCTAGAGCCAGAAAGGCCTTGGAGCTCATCTGGTGAGCAAATCAGAGATGGGGAGGAATTTGCTGAAGGCAGTAACAGGCAAGGAAAGGGCAGGGTCTCGCTTCTACCCTGGTCTCTGGTCACCCAGGCCAGTGCTCCTTCCATGCAAGAGACGTTTATCAATCTCCAGAAACTAAGGGGTCGTTTCCATGGCATAGGCTTTACAATGGATCAACGGCCCGCAGCAGGATGAGGGAACACAGAACCAGAGCTCGGGAGGAGACGGCCAGGAGGCTACTGCAGTGGCCTGGCAGGGTGACAGATGAGGCCTGAAGAAGGAGGAGTTAGAGGAACAAAGAGGAGGGATCAGAGAAATAAATATTGCAAAGGTCACGCTGCCAGGACCCAGCACCTAATCTGATAAGGGAGGCAATCCAGAGCAAGGGACTAGACCTGAGTTTCCAGCCCCTCAGAGAAGGAAGCTTCGGTGGTGTGAGGAGACCAGAAGCGGAGAGGGGGTGAGAAGTCAGGTGAGAAGCCAGAGAGAAGAGGTAGACTGCCAAGAAATCCTGCAGCATTGTCGAGCAGTCTGTGCCTCTGGCTACTGTTTGTGAAAGATAGATATGTTGCTATAATTCTTCTGGAAAAATACGCAAGGAAGTGGGATCACTCGGGGCCTTGGGAGAAAAATGGGTGGTTAACAGACAGGGGTCTGTAGTCTGTCCCTTTTAGATTATACCGTTGGACAATGAGCCATGGGCATGTAATATCTAACAGCAAAATAAATTAGAAAAAGGTTTTCAAGTTGTGTAGAAAATGGAAGGAAAGAAGTAGGACGATAACACAAAGGAGTAACAGCTTCTTTTTTCCGAAGGAAAGGGAGACTCGAGCACCTTTGGAAGATGAAATTGAAAATGGGAGGGGGAGGGGGAGGTGAACAAGGGCCCGGGAGTGGAGTGGGGGGAGAGAGCTCCGAGGCCCAGGAGGAAGTCAGTCTTGCCAGGGAGGAGAAAAGACCTTCAGGAGGAGCAGGGTGGAAGGGAGGGAAATGGAAGGAACGTTGCCGGCGGATTCCATCTCAGAAAGCAGGCGTGATGAGGTGACACTGACACCCGGCGGGCCGGCAAAACGTTCATGGGCCTGGGGAGAACGACCTCTCAGACCTCACTGGTGAAAACGGGAATTGCTCCGGCTCTGGGGGCTGGATATTCAAGACAGCACCGTTTACGGTGGTAAAACACAGGAAACAAAGGGAAGAGCATAAACAACAGAATTATTAAGCAAACCGAGGTGCTTTCATACCGTGGATTAATATTCAGCCATTATTAGAGTGAATCCCAACTGGGATTTGGGGTTTCCATGAGGTACTAGAAAAGCAAGACGCAGAGTAGTGTAGATTATATGAAGCCATTTTGGAAAACAAAAGGAAGTAGAGTGTGTGTGTGTGTGTGTGAGTGTGTGTGCGCGCGCGCGTGCGTGTGTCTGATTTTACGTGGTCATGGGGAAAAATCACGTAAGTATATAGGTTAAAATTGGGATAGTGGAAGATGAGGAAGGGAGAGGGGGGAAAATCCTTCCAACTTACACAGTAAAAGAAGCAAGTGCAAAACAAAAGCAGAAACTACCGAGGACCCGAGATCGGCGATAAAGACCCTGAGGCCAAGGATCGGGGCGCAGTCAGAGGAGCACCAGAGCAGTGGAAGCGCCCGGCAGCGTCGTTTCCAATTCGTGGGCGGCTGTGCCGGCTTCCTCCCTGCTCTTTGTTAAGGAGGACGTGAAGAGGGGAGGGCGTGCCGCGCCGCCTGCGCCCGGGGAAGGGCAGGGGAGGGTGCGCGGGCGGAGTCCGGGACCCTGCCGGGCCTCGCCCCGCTGTCCGTCGGCCGGGCCCTGTGCCCGGTTTAGCGTTTCCCCGCGGGCGGCGCTCCCCTGCCTGGGCCGCCCCGCGCCCCGCCGCCGCCGGGCAGCTGCCGCCTCCTGCTCAGACAAAGATGCCTGCGCCGGGCGCGGAGCCCCGGGGCCCCGCATGCACCCCCGCCGGCCCTCTGTCCCCCTCTTCCTGCCGCCGCCCGCCGCCCGCCGCCCCGCTTCCCTCCGACCGGCCCTTTGCTCCGCACCCCCTTTTTTAAAATCTCTCCCCCCCCTTTTTTTAATCTCTCCCTTCCGCCCCTCAGCTCCCGGTAACTTCTTATCTACTCTCTCCATCTCTACAAATTTGCCCGTTCTAGGTATCTCCTGTAAGGAATCGCACAATATTTCGCCTTTTGCGTCAGATTTATTTTGCTTAGCATAATGTTTTCAAGATTCACTCATATTGTAACGTATATGAGGATTTCATTCCTTTTATTTTTTATTTTTATTTTTTAAAATTTATTTATTTAATTTATTTATTTTTGGCTGTGTTGGGTCTTCGTTGCTGTGCCAGGGCTTTCTCTAGTTGCAGCGAGCAGGGACTACTCTTCCATATGGTGCGCGGGTTTTTCATTGCGGTGGCTTCTCTCGTGGAGCACGCACTCTAGGCGCACAGTCTTAAATAGTTGCGGCGTGCAGGCTCAGTAGTTGTGGCACGCGGGCTTAGTTGCTCCGTGGCATGTGGGATCTTCCCAGACCAGGGCTCGAACCCGTATCCCCTACATTGGCAGGCGGTCTTAACCACTGCGCCACCAGGGAAGCCCCTCATTCCTTTTATTTTTTATTTTATTTTATTTTTTGCAGTAGAATGTACAGGACCTGAAATTTACCATTTTAACCAAATTTAAGTGTACGGTTCAGTGACACTAAGTACATTCACATGGATGCGCAACCGTCGCCACTGTCCATCTCCAGTACTCTTCCATCATCCCAAACTGAAACTATGTACCCATTAAACAGTAAGTCCTCCAACCCCTGGCAACCACCATTCTAATTAGTCTCTGTGAATTTAGGGCATCCATCACCTTTGTGGGGTATCTGCAATTGCCCGTGTTCCCTCTTTGGGGGTTTGAGGGGGACAAAGCCATACACTGGAGAATATCCAGATGTGGATAACGAGGATGAAAAACCTGGTCATAGGAGAAAGCATATATAAGAAAGAGTAGAGAAAACTAAGAATATTCAAGAAAGTGAGGTCCTAGGATGATTTTAATTCATGTTTTAAAAATAAATAAATAAAAGGACGGCAGACATTTAAAAAAACCCTCAAAACCCTGGAGGTTTTACGTTAACAACAAATTTTTTAAAAGCCAACAACAGGCTCCCTTTCCTTCACCTGAGGACATAGCAAGAAGATGGTTCGCCATCTGCAAGCCAGGAAGAGGGTTGTCACTAGACAGTAAATCTGCTAGCACCTTGATCTTGGATTTCTCAGTCTCCAAAACTGAGAAATAAAAGTTTGTTGTTTACATCATCAAAAAAAAAAAAAAAAAAAAGCCAACAATGTGATGTGACTGGAAAAGACTCAAGGGACCACAAAGACTCTTCACCCAAGTGAAGGATGGCAGTGGAGGAAAATGGTTAGAACTGTCCTGTCAATAAAAATATAAAGTGATTCATATTTAAAATTTTCTAAAAATAAAAGAGGAAAACAATAAAATAAAATAGGGAATTCCCTGGAAGTCCAGTGGTTAGGACTCTGTGCTATCGCTGCCGAGGGCACGGGTTCGATCCCTGGTCAGGGAACTAAGATCCTGCAAGCCATGTGGCGTGGCCAAAAAAATATATATATAAAATAAAATAAAATTTTCTAGTAGCCACATCAAAAAATTTTTTTAAGCAGTAAAACATTTTACTTAGCCCAATGTATTAAAAATTATTATTTCAGCATATAATCGATTTAAAAATTAATCATGAGATCTCTCCCATTCTTTCATACTTGAGCTTCAAAATTAGGCTGGCCACATTTCAAGTGTTCAGTAGCCACATATGGCTACTGTACTGGACAGGGCACAGCTGGAACCTGGGATGGGTGTCAGACAGATATCAAGACCCATATTCCACCCCTTACTAAGGTTGTGTAATCACAAATTATTTGTTTTCTCTTAGCTGTTTCTTCATCTATAAAATGGAACTAACAACAGTACCCACCCTACAGGGTAATTATGAGGATTAATGGCACATGAAGCACTTAGTATGTGCTCAGTAAATGTTGATTATTATTAGTGGGAAATTAGGTGATTATTAATTTGAATTAATGAGATTTTGGTATTACTGTTAGTGTGACCTCATTCATTCCCATCAGATGCTGTGCTTTGGAGACAGTCCAGAGGGACAAAGTTAAAAGAAATGGACAAACTGGGAAAACTTATTTGCAACATATATGATAAGCAATATGTTATTTTCGATATGTAGGAAGTGCTTGCAAATAAAATGAGGAATATGACCGGGGAATTCAAAAAAAGGACACAGGGCTTCCCTGGTGGTGCAGTGGTTGAGAGTCCGTCTGCCGATGCAGGGGACACGGGTTCGTGTCCCGGTCCGGGAAGATCCCAAATGCTGCAGAGCGGCTTGGGCCCGTGAGCCATGGCCGCTGAGCTTACGAGTCCGGAGCCTGTGCTCCGCAGCGGGAGAGGCCCCAACAGTCAGAGGCCCGTGTACCGCAAACAAAACAAAACACACACACACAAAAAAACAAAAAAGGACACAAACATCTGAAGTTTTTTTGTTTTTGTTTTTTAAAGGAAGACACATTTGAAGTTAAGTTCAACTATCCTAGGGACTGGATGAAAATAAACACATAATACCACTGTTCAGTAACAAATGGCAACAACCAGAATCTGGTGGCACCTAACATTGAAGACGGTGTGAGGAGATCAACTCTCTATTCAAATCAAGATTTTCTGAAGTTTCCATCCTCAGATCTGATCCTAGATTGCCAGGGTAAACAAGCTGAGTTCTGGCTTCAAGGGGGCGCTAGCCAGACACCCTTTTCTACCCACATTTTCCCTCTTCCAGGTGAAACGGAACAGCCGCAAACACAAGCAAGCTTGATTTATGTTTCTTTATCACGTGCACACGTCATATTTGCTTCGCTAATAGTCCTTTCCCACTGCTGTTGACATTTCACGTGGCTTGAAATAGCCCCAACATTATTCCACATTTGGGCAGGGCTAACTGACATTCCTACTTAAGCCACAAAACCCCCAGAATATTCTTAGGCTTCGGCTAACTCCTTCAGGAATGCTCTATCTGCCAGCAGGTTCAGCTACATATTTGCGGGGCCCCGTGTGAAATGAAAACGTGGGACCCCTTCTTCATAAAAGAAGGAAAAAATGCTTTTCCCTTTCTTCTGCAGTCTCTCTCTCAACCTGTCATAACAGGTTTTTATTTTGCTATTTTTTGCTATTTATTTTGCTATTTTGTGTTTTTTATTTGCTCTTTTTTTGTGGCACTCTCAGGCATGGGAATACTCAGGGGGCAAATGCAGACCCTCACAGGTGCCTGGGGCCCTGCATTCTCAGTCTGGGAAAACTTGATCTTCTGGTAGGGGAAGAAACGAACTCAGACTGATCTAAGTCGGTCTTCTGCTCTCTGCATTCTGCTCTACAGCCGTACATTGAGGTGAAAGGTGCCTCATGGTGCAGTCATCTCAAAGGGAGGGAGGGTTACAGGGTAACAGGAAACAGAGAAAAAAACATGTCGGTTAGGAGGTCAAAATATTATCCCTGCGTATCCATCAGTGTCTGAGAGTTGGGTTAATGAGTCAGCCCCCGGAGAGCTGATCTACTCTTCGCGTGTTAATAAATCAGGTCTTGAGCCAGGCAAGGCTGAGGGCCAGTCAGACTAAGCTCTGAGGTGAGTTGACACCATGGGGAATCTCTGTGGATGGCCGGCCAGTCTTTACAGTGGTGACCCCATTCTGCCTCCCTTCACACACTTCTAGGAAGTTCCTAGACTGTTCAGGGGCTCAAATAGGAGAGAGGACGGTTAGCTAAAATCCTGTTTTATTGCATCACAAGAGGCCTCTCTTCAGGCACTTCCAGGCCCCTACTTTGGAGGGAAAAGCCTTCTGTACATTCAGTAAAAGATAGTTATGTAGGAAGCCAGGGCGGAGGATGCCTTCAGTTACAGTTCAGTGGGACACGTTGCTCCCACTTCCTGTAAAGCCAGTTTCTACACATGTGTGTTCCCTGCCTCCCCCACTCCCTGGAAGTCCAGCATTAAAAGAAACCAATGCAGGTCTCTCACGTTAGTCAGCCAAAGGATAAGAAATGATTCTTTCCTGACTCAGAGGGATGGGCCTAACACCCCAACACTGGCAACTACATGAACCAAAGAGGAAGCCGGCGGGGGGCGGGGGCGGGAAAGCACGAAGCTGACCTCATTTGGTGTCCTTTCTGACAACTCCCCCGACCCCTGCAGTGTCCTTAGGGTTCAACTCTTCCCTGGAAGAGCTCCCTCCTGTCTGGTCGTTATGGTGACCCTCTGCCTCACCTGGACCATGTTCCTGTGACCACTTGAGCTTTGAGAAAAACAGTGAGAAAGTTGAGGGCTGCTTATTAGTCAACATCACTCTTTTCCTGTTGGCAGCATTTATATTATTAACCATCTTCTGAAAAGCCTTTTTCCTCTTTTTCAGGGGGTGAGGATATATTATCTGTATTCTGGTTCATTCATTTGTTTATTCACTCAATCGTGCCTGTTGTATGCCAGGCATAGTAATGGATATGGGGACAAAAGGTAAGACTCCTGGTGTCTGTCTTCAGGTTCATCACTCACAAAGGATCTCCCCTTTCCCTGGCTACTTTTCCACCTCCCCACTTCCTCCTCTTCCTCCTCTCAGTGCTTAAAGATGACATCTCCTGAGGCTTTTTCCTTTGGTCCTCTTCTTTTCTCCTGCGTGCCTTCCTTCACTCCCATAAGTCCAATGCCACCACAGTGCAAAAGTCTCTGAAATCCTACCCCCAGTTTAAAACTCTCTCCTGGCTTACATAATTGATTTTCCAACAACTGACCAGTTATCCTGGATGTCCTACAGTAACTCAATTAATATGGTCCAAGAAAACAATTCTCTAACTTTCCATCACTCCCACCCCATCCTGCCTCATGCCTCCTGACCACCTTATCCTCCTGACTTGAATGCTTATGTGAGCATAAACACTCTTTCCCAGGATAAAAAGTATGGTTTGTTTGACTCATTACCCATGGCCCTGCCTTTCCATAGCCAATCAGTGGTCAGTTTCTATAGATTCTACAGCCAGGCTGTGTCCCACAGATGTCTCTTTATTTTCATTCCCACCTCCACCCTGGCTGAGTCTCTCCTGGACTGCTAAAAGGCCTTCTATCTGGTTTCCATGCTTCTGGCGTTTCCTCTTTTTAATGCAGAGCTCCCAGCATGCCTTTTTCTTATCTGCAAAGTCTTCAGGGGTTCACCACTATCACCAGAATAAAATGCAGAATCCCAAACCTGACATCCAAGGCCTCATCAAAACAGCCCTGTCCTTTCCCACATATCCTACTTTTCCTCAACACAGGCCCTGAGCTTCAGCCAAAATGAACCACTATTTTCTCTTTTTTGGCTCATACTGTTTGTTCCACTTAACATGCTTTCCTAACTCCTATTTCTCCCAGTCTAAATCAAAGCCCAACTCAGATCCTTCCTATTCCATGAAGACTTTCTTTTCTCCCAAATAGTTGAATTGTTTTTTCTTCTCTAAAGAATCACAGCCCTCAATGTGTACCTGAGCCACTCATCTTGTTTTGTCTTACCTCTCCTAATGAAGCAGAATCTTGAGGCAAGAAGAGTTGATTTCCCATGGCTGCATCTTCCAGGGCCTAGCACAGAGCCTTATATAGAGTAGCAAAAAAAATGAAGTAGAAAGAGCAGGAGCTTAGAATGAGAAGGCCTGGTTACTAACCGTTAAACTTAGGTCACGTCACCTAATCTTTCTCAGCCTGTTTCCTTATCTGCTATTTCCTACCTCATGGGGTTTACTGTACATCAAGTAGATATATATGTGAAAGGCTTTCTAGATAGCAAAAATAACCTACATGAATTTATTTAGTCAATAATATCAATATTTATTTCATTGAAAGGGAAAAGGTTAAGGGAACATGGGAAGATAATTCAGGAATAAGAAAGCACAGTGGTAAGCATTATCATAGAGGGCTTCTACTAAGTTGCCTAAAGATTCTCCCCTCCGATTGCACCTGGTCACACGGTGGAGACAAAGTCATCAGGCCCACTCCTAGCATGTGTGGGGCTTGGGACAAGCATGTAAATGGAGGCCCATATAGCATATGCCACATACCTTCATGACAACAAAGTTGCAAAATATGAGTGAAACTATGGTTTTATACAATTGAAAGTCTCACCAAAGTCGACTGAATTTAATTACTTTTACATATATTGGAGTATACTTTGATAGACTGGTAATATAAAGTAATAAACAGAAACTTAATTCTTAAATTATCATACGTTCCATAAAATTATTTTTCTTGTACTCATTTTGGCAAAACCTCTAAAGATGTGTTATAAGTGTAAAATATACACATGGATTTTGAAGACTCATTTACAAAAAAAAAAGCAAAATATCGCATTGATAATTTTTGTATTGTTTACATATTGAAATGATAATATTTTGGATACACTGGGTTAAATAAAATATATTATTAAAATTAATTTCACCTATATCTTTTACTTTTTAAGATGTGCTACAGAAAATTTAAAGTTATGTTTTTAGCTTGTGTTATATTTCTGTTGCATAGTGCTGACCTAAGGATTAGAAATTAAAATGTATTTGAAGTGTATAAAATTTGAATAATTCATAAAATTTTAAACTAATGTAAAATATTAAAAATTATTTTTCATGTTTTTACAAATATTTCTTCTAAGATATTGAAAAATATTAAAATTAAAAGGAAAAATATAAATTATAATTAATGAATATCAAACACTGAAGTCAAAATTATTTAAATGAATTCAAAATTTTATTTAATTTTTTAAAAGTTTAAACATAATGACATATTTCTATAAAACCAGAACTATTTATAATTCTAGGAATATATATATATTGACTTACAAAGAATTATGCATGTTACAAATACATTTATGTAAATTTAAGAGTAATATGAGTCTTTTAATATTGCAAAAGTTCATTTCCTAAGGTGTCATATGCAATGCTGTGAATATTTGGTAAGTCATGACTATGTCTGTAACCATGAACTAGAACACAAAGAAAGAAAATTGATAATCTGCACTACTGGGAAACCGTACTTTATTTTGCAAGAATCTGTTGTATCTCTGCTATGGTATGTTGATGGTAGAGAAGGCCTTATCCTAATCCCCAGAATTTGTGAATATGTTGTCTTTTATGGCAAGAGAAACTTTACAAGTGTGGCTAAGGTAAGGATCCTGAGTGGGGGGATCATCTTTGTGGGCCCAATGTAATCACAAGGGTCCTTATGAGGAGAAGGCAGGAAGGTCAGAGAGAGAAAGATAGATTGGAAGATTATACATCACTGGCTTTGAATATGGAGGATGGGGCCATAAGCCAAGAAATACAAGTGGCCTTTAGAAGCTAGAAAAGGCAAGGAAACAGATTCTCCTCTAGAGCTTCCAGAAGGAACCGAGACCAGCTGACACCTCAGTTTTAGGACTTCTGATCTCCAGAACTGTAGGATAATAAACTTGTGTTGTTTTAAGCCATTAAATTTGCGGTAATTTGTTACAGCCGCAATAGGAAACTAATACTCCTGCTAGCTGAGAAGGATCCAACAATTAATTTGTTTTTTCTCATAATAAAGTGGTCTGTTCCTCATATCTTCCCTGAACCCCAAAGCAATCTTCCAACACAGAGGCACACAACCCACAACCTTCAGAGCATCTGGATGCAATCCCCTTTTGTGTTGAGGACACAGGTTAACAGGTGGAGAAGAGTGTTTCCAAAGGCCTGAATACAGTTAGTCATAAGAGTAGGTGTTTAGGGTTATGAGAGGGACTGGACTGGAACTGAATACAGGATCCTGAGTGACAGAGATTCCTGTGAGTTCTTTAAATAATTTATTATTTTATGTGTTTGTGATACATGGGGTCCTCTAAAGTATAGGTTACAGAGTAGGCACTTCTTGCTTTAGTCTAAGCTCTAAAAGTAACAATTTGTTACAATTCAGTAACAAAGCAGGAAAGAGTGAATTAGTTGGGTTTTGTTTGTTTAGCACTGGTCTAATTAATTTCAAATCTAGAAGCAAAGGTATTGACAGAAGACCTCTTTTTTTATGCCTGAAAGATCATAGAATTGTCTTGTAAAAGTTTGCAAACCAATAGTTTGATGATACTCAATGGAGTAATTCTAGAGTTATTCCTTTAAAGGCGAGAACAAGGAAAGAATGCTCACTATTTTAAAACACTGTTCTAGAAATTCTAGCCACTGCAGTAAGAAAAAGAAATAAGATATTTGAAAGAAGACAGAAGTGTCAATATTTTCAGATGATATGCTACTTTACCTGAAAATATTAGAAAAATTTCTGAAAAACCACTAGCATTAATAGGCAAATTCTTGATTATGTATATCCCAATTACAAAATATCTACAAAATAAACATACACAAGTGATAGATTTTCTATATGCCAATAATATAGTTAGAAAATATAATGGTAAAAAAAACCCCAAAACCCTCAGAAACATGCAGAGCCTATGTGAAGAAAACTATCAAACATTACCTAAAGACTTAAAAGAATAACTAGAGAAACATTCTGATTTGCATGGAAAGACTAAATATTATTCCAATGTGTGTGTTTCCAATACCACCAAATACTTCTCTAATTCTTAGTGGACACTAACTACAATTTAACTCAATTCTGACACTATCTTCCTGGAGGTGGTATCAGATCCCTCAGGTTAAGGGCTCAGTCCCACAAGACTGCTCCCACTTCAGACACCAATTGCAAGTCCAGGTTGCTACCTGTGCTTCTGAGTGACCAGCTATAAATTGGGAGGCTCTCATGACCCCCTCCTTGGGTTCAATTAGTTTGCTACAGTGGGTCACAGAATGCAGGAAAACAATTCACTTACTAGATTACTAGTTTATTACAAAGGATATTAAAGGATAGGAATGAACAGTCAGATGAAGAGATGCATGGGGCAAGGTTTGGAAGGGTCCAGAACACAGAAACTTCTGTGCCCGTGGAGTTTGGCATATGCCACCCTCCTGGCAAATAGATACATTCTGATTAAGCAAATTGGAAGCTCTCTAAATCTCATCCTTTTGGACTTTTTATGGAGGTTTCATTACATAGGTATGACTGATTAAATCACTGGCCATTGGTGATTGACTTAACCTCCAGCCCCTCTCCCCTTCCTGGTGGGTGGGACTGAAAGTTCCAACCTTCTAATAACTTGGTTGGTTCCCCTGGCAACCAGCCCTCATCCTTAGATGCTTTCCAAAAGTCACCTCATTAACATAAACTCCAGGGGACTTCCCTAGTAGTCCAGTGGTTAAGACTTCTCCTTCCAATGCAGGGGGTGTGGGTTCGATCCCCTGTCGGGGAGCTAAGATCCCGCATGCCTCACAGCCAAAAAAAACAAACAAACCAACCGAAACATAAAACAGAAGCAATATTGTAACAAACTCAATAAAGACTTTAAAAATGGTCTACATCAAAAAAATCTTAAAAAAAAAAAAACAAATACACATAAACTCCAGTGTGGTTCAAAGGGGATTGTTATGAATAACAAGACACTTTTTTGCTCTTATCATTTAGAAAAAAATTCCAAGCATTTTAGAAATGGGATGAAGACAAATATATTTTTTTATTATAAATCACAATAACCCAATTACAAAGATGTCAATTTTTCTCTGTGGTAAACTGAGAAATGGTGCCCTCAAAGGATATACACGTCCTAATCTCTGGAACTTGTAAATGTTACCTTATTTGGAAAAACAGTCCTTGCAGATGTGATTAAATTAAGGATTTTGAGATGAGGGGACTGTCCTGGATTATCCAAGTGAGCCCCAAATGCCATCGCAGGTGCCCTTATGACATAGAGGCAGAGGGAGATTTGACACACACTGAGGAGGGGATGATGTGACCACGGAGATCAGGGTGATGCAGAATTTTATGTTATATGTACATCTGGTTAGAGAAATAACTTGAAAGACAGATCAAAAGTTAGCAGTAATTTTTTGCAGTGGGACGAGTATGGGCTATCTATATTTTCTTCTTTTTACTTACCTGGATTTTTTTAAAAAACAATAAACATGCATTGGTTCTAAAAAAAAGTATTTAAATTTATGTGATTATTCTATTTAATTAGGAGCAATCAAAGTATCTTCAAAGTCAAGGAAGGCCAGTAGCCACCAGAAACAAGAGGCAATGAATGGACTGATTCTCCTCTACAGCCTCCAGATGGAGTGTGGTATTGTTGACACCTTCAGTTCTACCCAGTGACACTGATTTCAGACTTCTGGCCTCCAGAACGATGAGAATTAATTTCTCATCGTTGTTGTTAAGCCATAAAGTCTGTGGTAATTTGTTATAGCAGCCATAGGAAACAAATACATCCTCAAATGGATGTATAAATTAAATATAATTCAATTTTTCATCCAATTCCATTTTTCTGGAATCTGGAAAAATTATTCTAACATTCTGAGAGAATAAGAAAATCAAAATGGCCAATGCATTCTTGAAAAAAGAACTGTAATGAAGAAGGACTTATACCAGTAGATATTTAAGCGTACGTTAATGAAATTGTGATTACTACATGAGAATAGAGAAGCCAATCTGCAGAACAGAATAAAGTCTAAAGTCAAATCCATCTATACATATATAAGGATTCAGAATATGATTAAGACAGCATTTCAAACTGGTGGGGTAAGTGTGGCTTGTTCAGTAAAGGATGTGATGCTGGGCAATTTGCTAACTACCCATTTGTAAAAAAAAAAATAATAATTTAGATTACTTACCTCATACCATGTATCACCATTAATTCCAGAAAGACTAAATATTTATGTGCAAAAATATTTACCCAGAGAGAATTTTTAATAAATTATTGTAAATCCAAAGGAAGACATACTAGGCAGTCATTTAAAACAATGAGAAAAATATTTTATGACACGGAGAGATGATTGCAACAAAAAAGCATGTACGGTACCATTCCATTCAGAATTGTATATTATATGCACATTTGGTTAGAGAAATAACTTGAAAGACAGATCAAAAGTTAGCAGTAATTTTTTTCAGTGGTACAATTATAGGCTATCTATATTTTCTTCTTTTTACTCATCTGGATTTTTTTTAAACAATAAACGTGCATTGGTTCTGAAAAACAGTATTTAAATTTATGTGATTATTTAATTAGGAACAATCAAAGTATCTTCTTTTTCAAGATTAAATTCTAATATGCCCAGTTGTAAGGTATATTTTTTCACTGAGCACCTACTATCTCTCAAGTTCTTTGTATATTATTTAATCTTTCACAATAATGTTATGGGACAGGTAATAAAAATATAAAATAATCCCCATTTTATGGATGAGGCATTGAAGGCCTAAAATCAAGCATCAGACTAGGATTTGAAGGCACATCTGGTTTTTTTGCTTTTAAAAAATTAATTAATTAATTTTTGCCTGCGTTGGGTCTTCGTTGCTGCTCACGGGCTTTCTCTAGTTGCGAAGAGCAGGGGCTACTCTTCGTTGCGGTGCGCAGCTTCTTATTGTGGTGGCTTCTCTTGTAGCGGAGCACAGGCTCTAGGTGTGCAGGCTTCAGTAGTTGTGGCACGCGAGCTCAGTAGTTGTGTCTCGTGGGCTCTAGAGCGCAGGCTCAGTAGTTGTGGCGCACGGGCTTAGTTGCTCCGCAGCATGTGGGATCTTCCTGGACTAGGGCTCAAACCCGTTTCCCCTGAATTGGCAGGCTGATTCTTAACCACTGTGCCACCAGGGAAGCCCGGTACGTCTGTTTTTAAGGTCCACGCCGTCATTTGTAATACCAAAAGACTGGAAATAACCTAACTGTCCATCAGGTGAACCAGTTAAATTACAGTACATTCATACAATGTAAAACTCTGCAGCCATAAAAATAAAAATGCGAATGCTCTCTATACACTTATAAGGAAATGTTTCCAAGACATAAGTGTTAAGTCAGGGGAAAACCCAGCAAGGTGCAGGAGGTGTGCACAGCATGGCACCATTTATGTTAGAATGGAGTAAAGAAGAGTATATGCCTGTTTTAGATTGTATATGCATAAAAACATCATTAGAGGGATCAACAAAAACCTAGTAACAGAGTTATCTATTTGGGATGGGGGAAATGGACAGATGGGGCACAGGAACAGGAGAGAGACTTTTCACTATTTACCTTTTTATACTATTTTAGTTTTGAGCCATGTATATGAATTACCAATCCAAAAAAGTAAATACATATAAACATTTTAAAAGCAGAATAAAATTTAAAAAAACTCCTGTCCTTTCTGCTCTTCCACATGCCTTAGACATCTTTGGAAGGCAGTCTGCATCTGCTTTTCAATGAGACACGCAGGGCAGCAGGCCTCTGCACTCCTCCGGTGGCTAGAACAACAGCGTCAGCACACAGACCAGGAAGACCGCCTGGCCAGCAAACTGCGCCAAGCCAAGCACAACCTCTTTCCTTATCCCTGACTTAGAAAAACAAAACCAATACACAAATCCTCTCATCAGCATTTCTGTAGCCAGCTGTTAACCAATCCTCTTCCTGCCCTTTACTCTTTCTTTTCTTCCTTTTTCCAGAAAAACCTGGAAAGCTCTGCAAAACTTTGTAAAAGGACTTACTAGCTCTGGCTGCCTTGTTGTTTTCCTTCTCTCCTTTGGCCTGTGTCATCCTCTCAGGCAAGGGCTGCAGTCTGACTTCCTGCCAGTTCGCCTGCTGGGTTCATTTCAGTGTCTTAAAAAAAAAAACAAAACCAAAAAAAAAACCCAACTATATTTTCCTGAACCTACAAACCTCAAGTTAGAGGTCATTATGTTCAACTTCATCCAAAGTAGAACATCCCAGTTGTAAAATTTAGCAGAGTAAATGTATTTGGTTTTAAAAACACAATCCCTTGGTTCCACTTTGTCTATCCAATCAACTCGGAGCGACAGCTCTCATAAAATATCTGCTCTTGCTAAGAATCCCACGGGGCAGGTCTATTTGTGTGTGGAGTTTAGCAGAGCAGAGGGCCCCAGTAAATTTCCATTTAGTAATTCAGTGACTGTCAATCGACACCTAATATGTATCCATGGCTGTCCGAGGCCCTGGGCTGGGGACAAAAACAAACATGACACTCAGCTCCAGCCCTCAATCTCTAATAACCCTGTTTGGGCACCTTCAGTTCATTAATGTGTCTGGACTCATTCGTTTTGTTCTTTAAATCCATTTGCAAGGTAACGAGTATACCACTAAGTTGTGGACATTTTCATGGTTAGCTGTGTGTCAGAAATATGATGTACAAGAATGGCTTTCTCCAGCCTCTCCCTTTTTTAAGATTTTGGGGAAATAGCTTTTACATTACAAAGATCAGAGTCAGAGTTCAAACTCTAGGTAATGTACTCCACACAAGATTCTCTAACCTTTTAGGGTGTTAATTAGTTGTAACAGTGTCAGAGCGTTCAGCTTTCATTAGCTATAATTCCTTGGCTCATATGCAGGAAATTTGAGACATATGTCAGGTGCATTCAATGAAAGGTTCTGCTCAAATCAAATGTGAGTCTAAAAGCAAGTCATTCTCAGTGACACTGAGCTTGGCAGGGAGTCAGGTGTCTAGAACCATACCATATACCTCCCCTGGGGGTGCTGGGCCAGAACGCTGCCATCGAGCGAGTGATGCTAAATTTGCTGGGAACACGGGGCAGAAGGCCCTACGGAGACTGCAGGACCACTCCCTATTACACGGTGTACAGCATCACCACGAATGCTACCATGAGATTCATTCTGTGCTAGCTTATTCTCAGAGGAAAACCCCAACCAGATTGAGAATAAGGAACGCCACAGACTGAAAGCAGCAGCCAGAAGCTACTGCACCACTGTGGCTTCCACAGATACATACAAAACACACTGGCAGGAAGGAGTGTTGTGTTTCTCAGGTTTCCTGTCAGGACATCCTGGCTTGAAACACAGTTTGTCACTGAAAAATATAAGCTAATCGACAGATGGGAAACTGCCAGATTGTGTCCTTGAGAATCTCAGAAATCTGTCAGCTTGCAAAAGACAGCTCAAAAGCACGTATGAAAATCACCCATTTCCATTAATAACAGGTAGATTTTCTTCCAGGTAAAGAAGAACATGGGAACATGGGGGGTATGAATTGATTCAAGGAATATGGCTTGGGGAAGGTTCCATGTATGGATCCTGAGCAGCAGGGCCCTGTCGGTTTTTTTTTTTTTTGGCTGTGCCTCAAGGCTTCTGGGATCTTAGTTCCCCGACCAGGGATCGAACCTGCGCCCCCTGCAGTGGAAGCACAGAGTCCCAACTACTGAACCACCAGGGAATTCCCAGGGCCCTGACTTAAACAGCCTTGGACCAAATTTACAATAATATTTGACAAACTCAGGGACTTCCCTGGTGGTCCAGTGGTAAAGAATCTGCCTTCCAATGCAGGGGACGTGGGTTTGATCCTTGGTTGGGGAACTAAGATCCCACATGCTGCGGGGAAACCAAGCCCAAGCGCCACAACTACTGAGCCCACACGTCCTGAAGCCCACATGCCACAACTAGAGAGAAGCCTATGTACCACAACAAAAGATCCCACACGCCTCAACAAAGATCCTGTGTGCTGCAACTAAGACCGGACGCAGTCAAAAAGGTAAAAAGAAAAAAAGAAAAGAAATTGTTAAAAAATAAAAAAGATTTGACAAACTCAGGGTACAAGCATTACAGCACAAGGTGGTAGGCCCCATTTTGCTTGTGATTCTGAAGATCACCTGTGAATTCCCCATTGCCCCATGGACTTTGCTACCCGCATTGAACAGTTCAGTTCAGCATAACAGTATAAGGCTATATATTGAACACTATAAGCCATCTCCCTGGGAGAACTGCAAGATAAAAAAGGATCCATTAAAAGGAGAGCGTAGGCCAGGGCCCTGTACTCCAGGTTTGTCAAGCTCCGGATTACACAGGGCACTCATACATTAATTAATTTATTCAGTTACTCATTCAACAAACATTTATAGAACTCCTCTGAGGTTGCAAGCACTATGCTAGGTACTGGGAATGCAAAGGTGCATAAGACCCAGATCCCTGTCTTTGAGAAGTTTACGGTTAAATGGTGGAGAGCCAAGAACACCAACACTTAACAGTAAGGCAGTATGTGGATGTTTGCACAGAGTGTGCCTGCCCTGTTCCAAACGTGGTGGCACAAAGAGAGTTAGGAAAGAGTGATCAGAGACTGCGATGCTTGAGCTGAAAACCTGAAGAGTAAATACGAGCCAGCCGTGGGAAGCAAGGGAAGGAAAGAATGTTCAGGCAGTGAGACCAACATGTGCAAAGGTAGAAGAGAGAGAGTAGGCATGGCTGTGTGCAAGGAGAAGAGAGGGTGGGGTGGAAGAGACGAGGGTGGATGAGGAAATTAGAACCAGGTGACCAAGGCTCTTGCTGTCATGCTTAGGCAGAGGCTGGGTCTCACGTTTGTTTTGTCCCCCATGGGGCTCAGAGACACTGGTAGATACATATTAGTTGCCAATAAATATCTGAAGACAATGAGGGGCCGCTGATGGGTTTTAAGCAGGGGAGTAACATGACCAGGTCTGCATAGGAGACAGGCATCTCCGGGGAAGACCTGAAGAGGCTTAGAGTGGAGGCAGGAAGACCATGGACGCACCTGCAGTGACTGAGGTAAGAGACGAAAATGGGCTGAACTAAGGTAATACCAGTGGGAGTGGAAAGAAATGGGTGGACACAGGATCGGTACATCATACAGGAGAGAGGGGGCTGCCGGTTTTAGATCAAAGAGTATGGATATATTTATCATGTCTCATGGGCACTGCCAGACCACATGCAGAAATCATTGGTCAACCTGAAGATTCTTCAAAACCAGAGACTGAGACTATAAAGCTGGTGGTGTCCACTGCCCATTACTGTGTCTGGGTGAGATGCCACCTCTCAGGTCCCCACAGAACTTCTCTTGTGCTTATACCCACTGCCTCTTCTGTGCAGAGGAAGCAAAAAGGGAAAACACTGTTCAGAAAAGAAGGACACCTAATTATCTTTAAGTGACCAACCTCTGTCCACATGAAGAGGTTGGGTTATAAATGAAGAGGCCTCCATCTCTTTACAGAATGTCTAAGGGAACAACAGGGATCAATTCAAGTCCTTCTCGCACAGAAGAGGAAGCCAGAACTCCAAGAGGGAGAGAGACTTGCCCAAGGCCAGAGCTAGAGAGGAACAGAGATAGCCAAGAACACAAGTGTCATCCCCATTCCCCCCCCCCAACAGAGGAAGTCCTTTAACTTTCCCCCAACCTTATCATTAACAGAGGGGGGAAGAGGAGGGGAGAGGTGAAGCCAGGAACGTAAGCTGAGCCAAGTTCAGTTACGGGCCACACCCACCTCCCCAGCTTCAAAGAGAACAGAGATGACTACGGACTTTGACACTTGCAGGTCGGTGCAGACTTTTGAGGCCCTGTTGTGCATCCCTCAGCCTTGTTCCAGTGGGTACTGTCTGTTAACACTTGTAGTCACACTATCCACCTTTGAGCTCTCCCTCCTCAACCACAAGCTTCTACTTCCTTGACTATTCTGTCTTATCATGCTCATCAAAACATTCTCAGAATGCCAATATTTTCGTCCCAATTTCACATGTGGCACCGAGAAGGAGTATGATAAACTTTATAGCTCTGAAAGCCTCGGTCAGAAAACAGTGCTGTGACACACAAGGTGGGCAGGCTGAGATCCCTCCTCGACTTCGTATCTCCAGCCTCACAGCCCCATCTGTGAACAAGGAACCTCCTGAGGAAACACATGTGGTCTCTGCAGATTCCACAGCCACCCTGTCTCAAGACCTGACTTCCCCCCCTCCCTTCCCCCAACCCCCGAGCAGGAAAAGGAGCAGAGAAGGTGCTTCTTTAGCTCTTTCCTCTTCCCCGCTTAGCTCTATCACATCTCACGAGGTCAACACCTATGTTCTTAGAACCATATTTAGGGGTTTAGGGTACAATTCTGTTTTCCTCTATCATTGCACCTGGTTTTTCTGGCTTTCAGAAGAAGTGTCCCATTCACAGATCATGGCTTATTTTTCCGCAGGCGGTGGGTCATATTCACAGACAAATTTTATCTCCTCGGTCACAACTTGGTCAGCTCCCCCAACTCACAGAAAATGATCAAAGACTATGTGTACTTTTACTTTTATATTAGCTTGCACATAATTCATTAAAAATTTAGAAGAAAAACACCTCAGCACATCCTCCAACCTCCCCACCCCTTGCTTTAATTTTCTCCACAGCACATCTGACATACTGTATAGCCCTTCATCTAACCCTCCTTCTTTCCCTCCCTCCTTCCTTCTCTTCTTTCCTTCCTTCCTTTCATAGTCTTTCTTTCTCCTCACTAGAATGTAAACTTTTTGAAGGTAGGGCTTTTGTCTGTTTTGTTCATTTCTATATCCCTAGGACACAGCTCAGCGCCTGGCACATAGTAGAAACTCGATGAATGTTGAACGAACAAACTGTTGAATGAACAGTTGATTTTCCTTCCTTTTCTCTGGAGCCTACCACTCCCTCTTCTGCCACAACAGTGTTTTTTATCTAACAGCTAAGAGATCAGATGACCATGTATTTTATATCAGCTCTAGAGGGGAACTTCACTGAAACGGCAGTGGGTATTTCTTCTCCACCTCCAACATCTCCACCTATTGAAATCGTACCCATTTGTCAAGTCCTACCGAACTCTTCTGTAGCACCATCCTTTAACCTCCTACAGTAATCTCCCCTACCTCTGAAACCACAGCACTCAATGCCTGCATCACTCATCTAGAATTTAGCACCTTCTGCCTTATGCTGATAATATAATTTTCCTGAATGTGACTGCAACAGGAAGGTCAACAATAAGACAAGGGTAGTATTTCCTTGGCAAAGCTGGCTTCCTGCCCCTGCTCCCCTTCCTTCTACCCTCTTTCCCACAGATCCCCACTTAGCAGTGCTTATCTTGCTGAATTGAACAAGGACCCAGATCTGGGCCTTACACTTTCAGGCTGGCCCATGTGAAGGGACCCACCTCTCAAACACCTATTAACCAAGTTCACACAGAGGTCGCAGGGCATATAAACCAAATGCCAGTGTACTGATGCATACCAAGGAACAGTGGACATTCTATGGACTAGAATGCTTGAATTAGCCTGACTAGCTGATCTTTTCCTCATGGGCTAAAGAATGCTTGGTTAACAGGGACTCAGAACAAAAGTAACCGACCTAAAGTCACCTCTCTCCTTTACGGCAGGGCCCCCCTTCCCTGCTACAGGAGCAGTCTGACCAAGGCAATCACAGCGCTCAAGTCCCCTTAGTCAAGACCTGCCCTTCCTCAGGCAGTACCAGGTCCACTTCTTTACTTCAGAGGATGGCCAAGTCCCTTTTGCTCAGTTCTCCAAACTGCTTCATAACTTAACCTAAATTACAACCACTTTCCAGCCCTTCTTTCCTGAGATTGCTCCCAGACACCTGATTAGTGTTCAGAGTGTCCTCCAACATTTGGGCAACAAATTTAGACACGTTCTAGGTTTACTTTCATGGAGAGCTAATCATCCATTACATGTGGGTTTTACTGGTCTGAAAGCAAACTTATTTCCTTTCACTTAGGTATACAAGCTACATTGACAAAATAGAAGACATTTCTCCAAATAAGCACCTGAGGGCCCATGCCTTGTAGATTTCAGTAAGTTCCTGTGACAGTATAGAAAGGACTGCTTTGGCAGCAAAAAGGAAGAAAAAAAACACCCTCCATTTAAAGTGGCCCAGGGTGAACTAACAAGGCGCATCTGCTTTTTTTTTTTTAAATTAATTAATTAATTAATTTATTTATGGCTATGTTGGGTCTTCGTTTCTGTACAAGGGCTTTCTCTAGTTGTGGCAAGCGGGGACCACCCTTCATCACTGTGCACGGGCCTCTCACTATTGCGGCCTCTCTTGTTGCGGAGCACAGGCTCCAGCCGCGCAGGCTCAGTCATTGTGGCTCATGGGTCCAGTTGCTCCGCAGCATGTGGGATCTTCCCAGACCAGGGCTCGAACCCATGTCCACTGCATTGGCAGGCAGATTCTCAGCCACTGCGCCACCAGGGAAGCCCCCATCTGCTCTCTTGATCTAAAACACAAAAGCTATCTGCCTTGCTCAAAACCAAAGAGTATTTACCTACAAAGCGCTGGGTTTTGAGGAATGACTCCAAAATACCTGGGCCCTTATTAGTTTACCTTATCTTGGGAATTTCTCTATCTTTTGCTCTAGCCAAGTTCAAGAATTTACAAAAAGAAAGAAAAGAAAAGAAAATGGAAAGGGGACTTCCGTGTTTGTTGTCTTTCTTTTGTCTCTTGCAGTTCCACATACAACTTAGCAGTGAGTATGGGCTGCCATTCTCAGGACATAACACAGAGAACACAGACCCCCCTGGAGGTAACAGTGAATCTAACTTACACAGGCACCACATTTCTGCCTTTCGCACCATTGACTGGCAAATGAGCAATGGTTTGTAGATAGAGCAGGTGCAGGAGAGGTGGCTCCTGCCAGATGGTGCTAAAAAAAGGCCCAAGTCTGATACACAAGAGTCCTTCCATTAACCCATCCATGACCAAGGCAAAGTGTGTGGGTGGGGTTGGTCTTTCTCTGACTTTTGGGGCTTCTAGAGTCTCAAAGGGTACCTTAAGTGTTCCATCGCTTAACCTGGTTTTGCCTTGATACAAATGGCAGGGGTGGCCAAGAGACAGGGGATATAGAGGGGAAGCCTTTAGTGTAATAGCCTTCACTCATACCTTCTAGATGGTCCTGAGCTTCTCATACCCCAGAAAAGGGCTGACTAGGTACTGCCGCTTTCCTGCCGGAGTCCTGCAGTGGAACTTTAGTATGGCCTCTGAGAGCACTTTGTCTACCATATTCTTGCTGTAAGATGTGATGCATTCTTGCTCTAAGATGTGATGCCATTTACCCTGCTGAACCTCCTCTATATAAAGGGATAATTCCACCTAGCTCACACGACCAGCTGTGGGAATCTAATGAGATAACTTGTGTGAAAAGGCAAATACAGTCTCCGATACATGCTAAATAAGCACTCCAGGATACATTAGTTTTCTTCTTTCCAGGAGATAGTCTTGCATTCTGTTTACTCAGACCAACTTCCTATAAACTACTGGAGGCTAGCTTGTCCCCAGGGCTCGGGCCATTCCAGGAAAGATGTCTTGACCATAGCAGTGTAACACGAGATGAAAAATTCCAGGAAGGGGCAGCTAGAGGAGAAAGACAACTGAAGGGTGCCACAAGGCAGAGTGTGCCCTAGACAGGGCTCCCAGCAGGAAATCCTGCGGCTTCTCACTTCAGCAGTATCACAGATGCTTGGGCCCAGAGAAAATCCCTCCAACCACCCTTCCCTAAATTCTGACCAGACCCCAGGTTCAACTCATCAGATCATGGATGAACCCTCTGCCTTTTCCTCCAAACGCACTGGGCAGGCTGTGGAGCTCATGCTAGGAAAAGGGAAGCTTCTGTCCATTAAAAATCAGTACCGGGAACCACACAAAGCCTTTTGTTTTAAGGACGACCCTGGGATTAATGCCCCTGAAAAGTGGCTCTAAGGATCCGGTGAGAAAAAGTGGAAAAGCAATTTTTATATTTTGACTGACCGACTACCACGTGCTAGACCAGACTAGTGAGTCTGTGGAGTGGATATTTTGCAAAGGAGAAAACCGACAGAGATATGAACGACTCGCTCAGGGCAAACAGGCTGGCTAGGGCCCACGCTCCCTCTCGTTCCCCACCTGGCAAGACAGCCAGGGTGAGGCTCGGCCAATACCGGGAAAACGGGAGGGGCCCGGGTCCCCGGGCGCAGCTGCTCGTTCCCCGCAGAGCCGCGCGGTCTGCAGCTCAGGGTGCGGCCCGGCCCCACGTGCCCCGCCGCCCCGGCGGACCCGTGGGCAGGAGTCCAGGATCGGCCCCGCCCGCGCGAGGGTGCCAGGAAGTCGGTGCCCGACCTCAGAGCTGATCTGAAGGCACCTGGGGCACGCCTGGGGGCCCGGCCGCCTAACGACCTCGGGAAGGCCTCGCGCCGGACCGCCGGCACCCCTCCCCTCCCAGCTCGCCTCGTCAGCACCTTTCCCGCAGCCCGGCCCACCCCAGCCCCACAGTGGGTCACGAGGCAGCGCCTGAGCTTCGTCGCCGGGTGCGGCCCGGTCAGTCCCGGCCGGGCCAGCGCTCGGCGCCAACCCCCGCCCCCGCCGCCGCCCGGCGCGCGCCACGTCCCCGGCCCCGCCCCCGCGAGCCACGCGGGGAACCCCGGTGACGTCACCGTCCTCCAGCTCTCGCCTTCCCGCGCTCTCCAGAAAAGACGCGAAGGTGGTGACGTGTCCTGGGGTTTAATGCGGCTGCGCAAGAGACGTCCGCAACAGAACGTCCTGCGGCGCCGCCTGGTGGAAGAAAAGCACCAAACCCGCCGGAAAAGGCGGAGCGGGCGAGAGGAGAACGTGACTGACATCAGCTCGCGGAGCCGAGGGGGCGGCTGCCGCGTGACCAGCCCCCGCCCTCGGCGCCGGGAGCCTTTCTCTTCCTCTTTTTTTTTAGTACAGTGTGGAAGCTTGATTATTATGTCCCTTCTTTTAAGGTTAAAACCTCGCCTTTTCTCAAACTTATCAACATAAGTTATATTGCTATAGAAAATTTGTGGGGGAAAAATAAAGGAAAAGATATGAAGATAAGGAATAGCAGTACCCCTTTTCATATTTACTCCCAGACTTTCTTTTACTTTAATCTTGCTGTATGTCAGTGTAAGTACAAAAGCTCTTAAGGAGGGACAAAAAGCAGCAAAGCCAAGTTAGAAAAACACGGTAGAGACTTCTCTGGTGGGGGCAGTGGTTAAGAATCCACCTGCCAACGCAGGGGACACGGGTTCGAGCCCTGATCCGGGAAGATCCCACATGCTGCGGAGCAACTAAGCCTGTGCGCCACGACTAAGCCTGCCAGCCACAACTACTGAGCCTGCCTTACCTACAGTCTGTGCTCCGCAACAAGAGAAGCTACTGCAGTGAGAAGCCCGCGCATGGCTACAGAGTAGCGCCCGCTCACCACAACTGGAAAAAACCTGCGCACAGCAATGGAGACCCAACGCAGCCAAAAGTAAATAAATAAGAAAACACGGTAGAAGAGAGAAGTGCAGAATAGGCGAGACGAAAGGGTAATAGTATTCAATAAGCGTTTAACAGACTATCTTATTTACTCTGCACATCATCCAGACGAGGAAACTGGGGCTCAGAGAGTTAAATAATTTGCCCAAGGTTGCACTGTTAATAAGCGGGTAGCAGAGTGGGAGTTTGAACCCAGGGGTTAAAATCTGAACCTTAAGATGGTGGTCTAGGGAGAAGGGCGAAAAACGGCAGGGAACATATATGGTAGCAGACTGGCTTTGTACTTCTGTAACTGTCGATGGGAACTAGTTCCTAGGAACATGGCTACTGCCTCCATCAGTTGGATCAGGTTTGCAGGAGCGTGCCATAAAGCAGCCCAGACTAATATGCTGCCTTGAAACACCTGGCTATATGCAAGGGCCACTAGTTGCAGAGTGTCACCGACCTCCAGCACTGCCAATGAAAGGTGGGGGTCAGCACCTGCTCAGGTATTAGGTCCTGCAACTCAAAGTGAGGCTTGCAGTCCAGCAGTGTTTCTTCAGTCCATCAACTTTCTTTATTCAGCTTGATGTTACAAATGCGGAGTCTTGGACCCTACCCTGGAACTTCTGAATGAGAATATGCTTTCTAACTAGATCCCTGGGTGATTCCTATGCACACTAAAGAACTGTTGTTATCATGTCACCCTGCTCCCTTGGTGATACAGGTGGGATGGTAGAAAGATGTGAAGGGAGCTTGTGGCGCTGGATGGTGGGAGGGCTGGGATAGGGAGGAGGTTTTGGTTTTCTGTTTTGGCTGTGCCACGTGCCCTGTGGGATCTCAGTTCCCCGACCAGGGATTGAACCCAAGGCACGGCAGTGAAAACCTGGAATCCTAACCACTAGGCCACCAGGGAACTCCCTGTAAGGAGGTCTAAAAAGAGGATCAAATACGGAGTATCAGCAAATCTCACAAGATGTGAAGGAAGAAAACTAGGAAATCAGAATCTGGGAGATTAAAAAACAAAAAAGAGTATGTTGAGGGGGGAAGCAGGTCCATCTTGGGAAAATGCACCAAAAAAATAGACACAAGGGCTGTTCTCTGTGACTGACTTTTCTATGTTGTCTGTGACTTTTGCCTGAGAGGGTCCATTCACTCGAAGGGCTGGAGGAGGGCAGTCCCTGCCCATTCCCTCACCTTCAGCACATAGAGTGGGATTTCTCTGAATTCTAGTGGAGGGCAAATTTTGGCCTGTTTCTGACATGGGACACCAGGCAGTGACAGCAGAGTGCTTCTTGGATGACATATACAGGTTGTACTCTGTAAGCGGCCAGGCCTGGGGGCTGGTGTGGGTGCATGTGTATGCACATGGGGGCTGGAGGGAAGGGAAGTGATTGGCAGATCAGACATGACAAGAATCAGTGAAAGATGGGGTGGACATATGCGACTGGAAATTGCTAGGCCCAGAGAGTCACAGAGCTGATGACATCTGGTACCTTGAGAGAGCCAGGTGGCAGGCCTACAGAACTCCACTTGGGTGCTTCTTGGAGTCAGATTTTCTGGAGGCCTCTGAGTGGCCTATCGCTCCTCTAAATAGTAAGTAGCAAGCTGTTGAGATGATAGCAGTTCTGGTAGAGGCAGGTGTGAACCAAAGTGTTCTGGGTGTAGGAATAGCAAGCTGTTCTCATGATGCCCATCATGTTAGGGCCCCCCGCCATATTGCCTGGAGGGGGAGTTAAGATGCCATCCATCTCAGACCCATCAATACACTCAGTCTGAGGACGGTCTGTCTGTCTGTGCAGTAGACAGGAGGCTGTGTGGACCTGGAGGGTCTTGCGCTGCTCACTCCAGAACACAAATAGTGGCTGCAGCGTGGGAAAGCAGCAGGTGGGCAGCCCTCAGAGCTGGGAGATTCCAACGCCTAATGGAGGTGTGCAGTGGATGGTACAGATGGGAGCATGTATGGGTGGGTGCAGGGTTTGAAGAACACTGGACTGTTGGGAGTAGCTAGGACCACTCTACTCTTCTGGCATGGGGCAAGTCTGAAATGAGGTCAATACTGATGGTGTCCCAAAGGTGTCTGGATGCTGGGAGTGGGTGTAGCGACCCTACTGGTACTCCTAGGACCATGCTTGACCTGGTAGAGAGGGTATCAATGTAGAAAAGGTCAATGTAACTCTGAACCCCATTTCAGATTTTGATGAACTGTGTTGGTGGGCTGGGGTGGTCCTGGGTGGAAGATCTTGGCGCTTGAGCGGGGGCCTCTTTTGGTGAATTATTTGCCCCAGGCATGTGTCTTATGGCTCCTGTGGTTCTTCTGGCCCCTGTGGTTGGAGTCAAGTACTGCTAGACCCAGCCAGGATTTGCCTGTCACTCACAGGTTTGGCTTGATCAAGTGACTGATGTCCTCAAAGTACTGAGGTTGAAAGACTTCTCAGAATAGGCCAACCACTGTGTTTCCTCGGGTGTTTTGCTTTTAAAGCAAACACTCTGCCGCACCTAGTTTTAATTTCTCCTCTTCTCTATACCTATCCAAGCCCTTCCTCTCCTTTATTTTATTTTATTTTGTCCGTGTGGCACGGTTTGTGGGATCTTAGTTCCCTGACCAGGGATCAAACCCATGCCCCCTGCAATGGAAGCGTGGAGTCCTAACCACTGGACTGCCAGGGAATCCCCACCTTCCTCTCCTTTAAAGCCCAGCACAGGTCTAATTCTCCATGGACCTCCGGACTCTCCTCAAGGATTTTCCCCATTGTCAGAAGCACTTGGGAGCTCTCCACACAAGCTAGCTCTTCAATCGTAGATAGACAACCCTTAATTTGCCTACCCATCCCCCTCTTGTAGGGGCACAGCTCCCCCTTTCACCAAAAATGATCACAGACTCCCCCACCCCCACCCCAGTTAGGCCCAGCAGAGCCTTTCTTTTGGGGATTTTGGACGTTGGATCAGGGAGAGTAGAGCAGTCAGTCCTGCTCTATAGTGTGGAAGTGAAAGCCATACTTTCAGGTGCATTAGGAGCCAGAATTCCTACCAGAAGGAGATGCTCTGTGCTGAGAGTGAAGCCTCAGGAGAGGTGGAGATGGGTCAGATAGACCCTGGCTGCAGGGGTTCTGAGGCCTAGCCACACCCCAGCTCCACCCCAGGATGGTTGTCCAGCCCTATTTTAATGTCCATGAACCAGTCATTCGTTCGCATTTTGCCTGAGCTGGTTAGAGTTGGGTTTTTGTTATGTGCAAACAAAAAGCCTACCTAAGGACTTTTCTTGTCTTCCCAAGGACAGTGAATTATAAGGAATTTATATTATAAGGCAACATGACACAGTGGAAAGAACATGCACTTTGGAATAAAATGAAACATTTTTAATGCTGTTTCCAGCAAGATACTTAATCTCAAAGAGACTGTTTAAATTCATAAAAGAAGGGATGATGGCTAAACTCAAAGAATGATGAGGACTAAATGAGAAAAATGATCAAATGAGAATCTAAATGAAAATGCCTGGGATGTAGTAGGCAAACAGGAAATGTTCATTCCCTTCTTTTCTCCTTAAAGGCAGGCTTTCATTCTGTGTCTTTCAGTGTATCTCCATTCTGTGATCAATGAATTAAAAAAATAGGAATTGAATTTTACCACCTGTTAAACTTTTTGGAGAGTAAAGAAGGAAAGAAATATCAAGAAAGCAAGCAATTACAAGCATTAGTTTGAAATGTCAAATACTGCCTTGACACCTGGATCTCTTTTTCCTGTTTTACTATCACCTGAATCTCCCAAAAGGTTTATAATTTTATAATTAGGCCAACATGAGATATAATTTGGAAAAACTAGTGACACTGTGCTTTGAGAAGAGAATAAAAGGGCATGACTGGAATTCTGCCAGGATGATCATCAACATTCTGCCCTAACCAGGGTACTATTAACTTTCCAACACTGTTGGTGTTAAGGCAAGTGCTGCTAACTTCTTAGAGAATTAGGAAAAGGTTGAAACAAACTCTAAAGGTGAGTCCTTCGAGAAGGTCTGTGGGCTGGTTTTCTTTTTGTTCCTTCAAAAACTAGCCAGGAATACCACCCAATTTATAATGAAGACTATACACAGCAGCACCAAAAGGGCTATATGTACAAGAAGAGTTTTTCTTCAACAGAATCCACTTGAATGTGTTGAGAAACCGTATCTTAGCTAAGAGTAGTTCACTAAGGAACAGAGCCATCTAAGTGCCTAACTAGTATTTAAAGTTGTCAAAGGGTGGGGATGTGCAAATTTAGCAGCGAAAGACTCTTTTGTTTTGCCTCAAGGGAAAGTGATGGTGGTCAGAGGGGCCAGTTCCAAGGGCTGGTCCAGGGGGGGCCGCTGTTCTTGGTACTCCGCCACATGCCCATTGCGGTGGTGACCATACTCAAACTTGATCCGCAGCTCGCCAATCTTGGATTGGGGAAGAATATCTGGAATCCACTCAATGATGAAAGGTGTTGGCTCCTTTTGATCTGGGGAAGTGTTGCCTGAAGAAAAAAAAAAAAAGAAAAGAAAAAAGACTGATTAGTACAATTCCAAAATAAATTTGAGTCTGGACAGGACTTCCCTGGTGGCACAATGGTTAAGAATCTGCCTGCCAATGCAGGGGACATGGGTTCGAGCCCTGGTCCGGGAAGGTCCCACATGCCGTGGAGCAACTAAGCCCGTGTGCCACAACTACTTAAGCCCTCGTGCCACAAATACTGAAGCCCGTGTGCCTAGAGCCCGTGTTCCGCCACAAGAGAAGCTACCACAACGAGAAGCCCGCGCACTGCAATGAAGAGTAGCCCCCGCTCGCCACAACTACAGAAAGCCCGCGCGTAGCAACAAAGACCCAATGCAGCCAAAAATAAATAAATAAAATTTTTAAAAAATTGAGTCTGGACAGATCTTACCCTGTTCACAAATTTTAAAAGGAAATGAAAAAGAAGTTAAAAAAAAAAACTATATGAGGAAAAAAAAGGCGCGGGGGGCCAACAAGAAGAATCAAGGGAAGGGAAAAGTGACCACTGCTGTACCTATCCAAAACAAAGTTTCAGGGAACTGTCTGGCATCCTCAAATAAAGTAAGACCCAGCTTTTATGAAAATAGGGCCAAAAGAATCACAAGGAGAGCCCAGCCAGACTAAGAGGAAAAGACAGCTGGATGAGGTTAAAAAGGGAGACTATCAAGAAAAGGTCAAGGTTTCAAGGAAACTAGAAAGAAACAGACTTAAAATCTACATGGTTCTAAAACATATTACAAATCCATAGTAACAAAAGAGTGTGGGGCTTCCCTGGTGGCGCAGTGGTTGAGAGTCCGCCTGCCGATGCAGGGGATGCGGGTTCGTGCCCCGATCCGGGAAGATCCCACATGCTGCGGAGCGGCTAGGCCCGTGAGCCATGGCCGCTGAGTCTGCGCGTCCGGAGCCTGTGCTCCGCAGCGGGAGAGGCCACAACAGTGAGAGGCCCGCGTACCGCTAAAAAAAAAAAAAAAAAAAAAAGTATGGTACTGGCATATGTCTACACAGATTAACAGAACAAAACAGAAAGATCCAAAATGGATACAAAAAGAATAGGAATTTAAAATAAGGTAAAAATGGCATTTTCAATTAGTACAAGAAATACAAGTGTTTTTGTTTGTTTGTTTTGCGGTACGCGGGACTCTCACTGCCGTGGCCTCTCTCGCCGCGGAGCACAGGCTCCGGACCCGCAAGCTCAGCAGCCATGGCTCAACGGGCCCAGCCGCTCCGCGGCATGTGGGATCCTCCCGGACCGGGGCATGAACCTGCGTCCCCTGCATCGGCAGGCGGACCCTCAACCACTGCGCCACCAGGGAAACCCACGAGTGTTTCTTATAACAAATGGTGTGCATCAACTACATAATTATCTGGAAGAAAATAAAAGGCAGAATCTTACCTCATAACTTACATCAAGATAAAGTCCAGAAGATCAAAGATTTAAACGTGAAAAACTCAGGTTAAAGAATGCTTTTGAAAAAATGTAAAATACTAGCAGAATTAAAAATAAGCATATGGTATCACCTTCAAAACTATGGAGACAATTAAGCATAGAAAACATAGTCCATTTAGCAAAAAACAGAAGAGCAAAACAAGGAGACAGAAGACCAACTCTATCAATTATAATAAAGGGGAAAAACTATTGAAATTGGAGAAAAATCAAAACCAACAATATAATATTGATAAGAGATTCAATAAGAACAAAGTGTCACAAAAAAGTTAAAAGGATGGCAAACATCAGAAAAATGTAAAACAAAAGAAAGCTGGTGTCACTGTTGTAATATTGAACAAAGATGAATTTAGGGCAAATGTTATTTTTACATTGATAAAGTATTGCTATATACTGAATCTACATTCTCCCAAAATTTCTCCCAAATTTTGTATCCTCCCAAGATTCATAAATTGAAAACCTAATCCCTGATGTGATAGTACTTGGAGGTGGGGGCTTTGAGAGGTGATTAGGTCATGAGGGCAGATGAATGAGATGAGTGCCCTTATTTTAGACCCCAGAGACATCCTTGCCCTTTCTGTAATGTGAGGACACAAAGTGAAGACTGCTGATGGCCGCCTTTGAGCCGGGAAGCAGGCCCTCACCAGACATCGAATCTGTTGGTGCCTTTATCTTGGATTTCCCACCCCGCAGAACTGTGAGAAATAAATTTCTGTTGTTTGTAAGCCACCCAGTTTATGGTATTCTGTTATAGCAGCCCAAATGGACTAGACAATATATTTACATTGACATCTGTCAATAACTCTGATGTACCAAAAACACTGCATTACAATACTCAAAGTCTTTTTGCAATATCAGAAGACATTTAGAGAAACATAACTGTAGTAGGAAACTGTCTCACAACTCTGCTAAGTTGTATAAGTCTTAAAGCTATATAAGACTTTACATTGGATAAATAATAACATCTTTGCTAGCACAAATTAATATCATACATTAGGTTAGTGAGAAAATATTTTTAAATCCCTAAAATAAATAGAAATTGAAAGGCACATCTTCTCAAAATAATAAAAGTAGAAATTTATAGCTAAGAATATAAAAATCAAACCAATTCAACCAACTGGAAATTTTAAATACAAAGTGTTGGGGACACAGAGAAACTAAACTACGATTAGAGACTATTTAGATATTAATAATAAGAAGAACCTTAAATGTTCTTATTATCAAATATGAATTTTAAAAATTAACTGATAATTTCAAAAGGTATAAAAATTTAAAAATTCCAAAAAAGTGTTAGAAAAAAATTTTAAAGAGTTGGGAGAAATTTTTACAGACAAAAGCATAAAATAGTTCAAAACAGACATTCAGATAAATACAAGAGCCAGTTCCTTGAAAAAGACAAAAAATTCTTGGAGTATATAACTATAGACCTAGGTTTTAAAAGTTATGTGATTATCCTCTATACCAAAAATTATAAAAATGTACACAATTTAAATTTTGGATGAAAACAGGAGAATTTTTTGGGAAAAAAACAATTAAAATTGACTAAAGAAGAGGTAGAGACTGTGAGTACAAATATAAATCAGAAGAAATTAAACAAGTTTTTAGAGAACTGCCTGCAAGTAAAGTTTAGGTCCAAGAGAATAAATTCTTTCAAACATTCAAGGAACAGATATTTCCTAAGCTATTTTTTTAAATTAATTTTTATTGGAGTATAGTTGATTTACAATGTTGTGTTAGTTTCTGCTGTACAGCAAAGTGAATCAGTTATACATATACACATATCCACTCTTTTTTAGGTTCTTTTCCCATATAGGTCATTACAGAGAATTGAGTAGAGTTCCCTGTGCTATACAGTAGGTTCTTATTCGTTATCTATTTTATATATAGTAGTGTGTATATGTCAATCCCCAAATCCCAATTTACCCTTCCCCCCAAGATATTTAATTTGGTCCAAAGCTTTCTAAAATCATTTTCTATATAACTATTACAAAACCCCAAAAAAGATAGCCTCCAAAAAAGAAACTGTAGGCAGTTAATACTTATGAATCAATAATAAAAAATCCTAAATAAAGTATTAGCAAATAGACTCTACATAATACATATCAAAATAAAAAAGACCACACAGGATTTATTCCAGAAAGGCAAGATTACTTCAATATTAGACATTTATTCATAAAACTCACATTGTAAATCAATTATACTTAAATAAAATAAATAAATTTCATTGCACTTGGGTCAAAACAGTTCATCTTTTGAGGTTTCTCAAAAGATGGTAAAAAGGTATTTCAAGGGACTTCCCCAGTGGTCCAGTGGTTAAGACTCCCCCTTCCAATGCAGGGATACAGGTTTGATCCCTGGTCGGGGAACTAAGTTCCCACGTGCTGCGGGGTGTGGCCAAAAATTTAAAAAAAAAAAGGTATTTCAAAAAATTAAATTCTAGGGAGTTCCCTGGTGGTCTAGTGGTTAGGATTCGGTGCTTTCACTGCTGTGGCCCAGGTCTGATCTCTGGTTGGGGAACTCCCGTAAGCCATGTGGTGAGGCCAAAAAATAATACATAAATAAATAAAAATAATTTAAAAAACAACTACATTAAAAAAAATCAATTCTATTTCCTAATAAAAATACTTAATAAACCAAGAATATGATATGCTGTTACAATAAAAAATTTTATCTGAAATCAATAACCAATAGTTCATTATTTAATAGTGAAACACAGAGCAGCTTTTCCCAGAAAAATTCTATGAAATGCTAATGGTATTCCCCTGAAAAGTGTTGACCGGTCAAATAAACCGGGGAAAACTTAAGTTAAATGAAGTTCAACGGTATTTTAATTTCAGGATCTTTTTAATAAGCAAATTTATAGGATGAGTTACTAAGAGGGATACATTATATTCTAAGACACTTCTCCCTACTGCCTCCCTACTCCAGTTGTAACATTATCTGCAATCTGAGTATATCATACAACCAGGGAAGTTCTCATGTGGCAAAGTTTCTTTTCCCAGCAAAAAAGTTATTACAAAATTGACTGAACAAGGTTCAGGGAGTCTTAGAATCAAGGGTCTTAGAATCAAAGAAATACAGTATGTAGCATTTCTCAAACTTATCAGATCATGGAACACTTTTTTCACAGCATACTTATCACTATCTCTTCTTCAAGACAGAGTTGGAAAATGCTATGCTGGAGGAGTTTTTACTATAGTAAAAATGATAGTTTTACTATAGTAAAATGAAAATCTCAGCTGCTAGCTTTACTATTATTCATTGTTGCTCTTGAAGTTGTAGCTAATTTAACAAGAAAAAAACAATGAGATATAAACATTTGATAGGAAACAAAATTATCATTATTTTTCAAGTGATATAATTGATTTCCCAGAAACAACAGGTAAACAACTATCATCGCTACTAGGAACTCATTAAGGAGGGCAATTTGATAGTAATTATATCAAAATCAAGAGCTTTCCATACACTGGCAGTAACAAGTTAAACACATGATAAATACCTTATTCCCAAGAGCAGCCAAAAATATATTTCACAAGAATTTGACAAAATAATTATAAATTCTAAATTTCTTGGTGACACAGTTCACTGCCCTGACAGTGCTTATAGCCTAGTCAGTGGAAAGACAGGTGAATGTTGGATGGCTAGGAGTGAAGGCTCTGGAGTCCAAAACTGCCTGGAATTGAGGACCAGCTCCACCACTTTACTAGCTGTGTAACTCTGGACAGGTTACTGCACCTATCTTCACCTCAGTTTATTCATCTGTAAATGGGGATCACAGAATCTACCTCTGAGTGGGCTGATGAGCATTAAATGGATTAATCTAGGTAAAGAACTTAAAATAACAGCTGGCACAGAGTAGGTGCTCATTAAGTGCTACTTGTTATAGTTGTCATTATTATTATTAAATTATTATACCCAAGTTAAAAACAGACAAAGAAAAAGCAATTCATCAAATACAAATGACTAATATGAAAATTTACTCTCATTAACATTTGAGGGTAATGCAAATTAAAAGAATGATAGAACATTTTTTAGCTATCAAGTCAATAAAGATTAAAAAAAGAAACTCTTGGGGATTTCCCTGGTGATGCAGTGGTTAAGAATCCGCCTGCCAATGCAAGGGACATGGGTTCGATCCCTGGTCCGGGAAGATCCCACATGCCACGGAGCAACTAAGCCCGTGCACCACAACTACTGAGCCCACATGCCACAACTACTGAAGCCCGCGCACCTAGAGCCCATGCTCCACAACAAGAGAAGTCACCGCAATGATAAGCCCATGCACCGCAATGAAGGGTAGCCCCCTGCAATGAAGAATAGCCCCCTGCATGCCACAACTAGAGAAAGCACATGGGCAGCAATGAAGACCCAACACAGACAAAAGTAAAAAATAAAAAAGAGAAACTCTTTCATGCATGGCTAGCAGGAGTAAACTGCAGAAATATTACAATCTTTCTGGAGGGCAGTGTGACAAAAACAATCAAAAGTCCTAAAAATGTACATAATCTTTGACCCTCCAGTTTAACTTTTAAGAATTTACCCGAAAGAATATCCTAAATAAATTAGGAAATAATTAAGCCTATAAAAGGTTTGTCTAAAAGGAAGTTAATTATAAAAGGAAGCATTGTTCATAATAGCAAAAAGTTTGAAACAACTTAAATTCAGGATTGACTAGAGTGAGATAACTTAATGAATGAATTTTATGAAGCTGTTTAAAAATGTTGTATTCACAATAGCCAAAAGGTTGAAGCAATCCAAGTACCCAAACAGATGAATGGATACACAAAATGTAGTAGATACATATAATGAAATATTGTTCAGCCTTAGAAAGGAAAGAAAATTTGTCACATGCTACAACGTGGATGAACCTTGAAGAGATTATGCTAAGTGAAATAAGCCAGTCACAAAAGGACAAAGATTGTATGATTCTAATTTGAGTCGTCAAATTCATACAGACAGAAAGTAGAATGGCACCAAGGTCTGGGGGGAGGCAGGAATGCAGAGCTAGTATTTGATGGGTAGTTTCAGTTGAGAAAGATGAAAACGTTCTGGAGATGGATGGTGGTGATGGTTGCACAACAATGCAAAAGTACTTAATGCCAGAAAACCTTATGCTTAAAAATGGTTAAAATGTTAAGTTTTATACTACATGTTTTATAATAATAAAAAAAGTTTAAAAAATAATGTTGAAGACAGACATGGAAAGCTGTTCATGATATATTTTTAAGTGAAAAAAGCTGCTAAGATATGATCCCATGTTTTAGAAACTCTTTTTCTTTTCTTTTCTTTTTTAAATTTATTTATTTGTTTGTTTTCAGTTTTGGCTGTGTTGGGTCTTTGTTGCTGTGCATAGGCTTTCTCTAGTTGCGGTGAGTGGGGGCTACTCTTCGCTGCGGTGCGCAGGCTTCTCATTGCAGTAGCTTCTCTTGTTGCAGAGCACGGGCTCTAGGCACGCAGGCTTCAGCAGTTGTGGCACGTGGGCTCAGCAGTTGTGGCTTGCGGGCTCTAGAGTGCAGGCTCAGTAGTTGTGGTGCACGGGCTCAGTTGCTCTGCGGCATGTGGGATCTTCCCGGGCCAGGGCTCAATCCCGTGTCCCTTGCATTGGCAGGCAGATTCTTAACCACTGCGCCACCAGCAAAGCCCCTAGAAACCCTTTTCATGCACAGAAAAAAAAGTCTGAAAGGGTATACACCAAAATCTTAATGATGATGTCATCTATAGTGGGTGGGATTACAGGTGGTTTTTATTTTTCTCCTCCTTTATGCTCTATAATGAAATCTATGATTTCTGTATAATGAACAGGTATTACTTCTCTAATTTTATTTTTTTAAAAATAAATTTATTTATTTTTGGCTGTGTTGGGTCTTCGTTACTGTGCACGGGCTTCCTCTAGTTGTGGCGAGTGGGGGCTACTCTTCATTGCTGCGCGTGGGCTTCCTCTAGTTGCGGCGAGCTGGGGCTACTCTTCGTTGCGGTGCATGGGCTTCTCATAGCGGTGGCTTCTCTTGTTGCGGAGCACGGGCTCTAGGTGTGCAGGCTTCAGTAGTTGTGGCACATGGCCTCAATAGTTGTGGTTTGCGGGTTCTAGAGCTCAGGCTCAGTAGTTGTGGCGCATGGGCTTAGCTGCTCTGTGGCATGTGGCATCTTCCAGGCCAGGGCTTGAACCCATGTCCCCTGCATTGGCAGGCAGATTCTTAACCACTGTGCCACCAGGGAAGCCCTCTAATTTTATTTTTAAAGTACTGGCTCAGATGAAACAAAACAACTTATCCCATGACTGCCTTTACAAAATGTGTGAATGTGTCTTCTTTGTTCAAGGTCAAGCCCCAAAGTTGAGGCCAGCGTAATACACACAGGTGACCCTCAAAGGAAGGTGTGCTGTTGAAACCACCAATTTACTTACCAACTTTGAGAAAAGTTTTTAGTTCCAAGGGTCGCAGCACTGGCTGCTTTTCTATACGGCCATAGGTTTCTGCTATGCTCTCTACTTCTACTTTAGGGCATTTAAACAGCTCATAAGTCCCATCCCGGTTCTGGATAAAACTCCGGGTGATTTCCAAAGGCATCTGCATGTGGAGACAATACCAAGAAAGGTGAGAAAGGAAAAACTTTCAAAGTAGACGAACATTGGATGACAACAGATTTTATTCATTCTTTTCTAAGTACACTCAAATTAACTAAAATTTCCCCTTGTATTTTCAAGTAAATTTTTTCAACAGTTCTGCCTTTCCTTTTCTCTCTGTAACTTTCATTTGAACCCTTACCAAACCATACTGAACTGAATGCCTAATACCTTCATGGCTACCTGACTGCTACTGGCACAGACCTGCTCTAAAATCAGTTTTATTCCCTCCCCTACTGCTCTGCTAGCAGCAATCTTCTCCTAAAAACCCTACCAACAGCACCTATAGCTGACCTCACATCCTGTGTGCTTCCACCATCCTTGAGACTAAGCCAGAGCTTGAACTGAATTTTGCCTTTGCCACTAAACAGCAGGCTGAGCTTCTCATAGCCTGTTTCTCGTCTGCAAAATACTGTTAATACCAGTGCATGGTTGTGAGATTGAATGGGGTGATACAGGTAAGTAACGTGCAACACAGAAGCTCCACGACTTGACTTTGCTCTGGGGCTGCTGCAGTGCCTCCCTGAACCCCGCCCTTTTCAGGCTAGAAGCTGTTTCTGCGACATCCTCCATTTAAAGAAGTTCCTCAGGTGTCTTTAGTGCGAACATAGGCCTTTCCTAAAGTTCCCATGTAAGTTCTATAGTTACCAAACAATTTATTTTTCTGAACATAACAGTGCCTTGCAATTCAGCTAATCTTAATGTATTAAATCACATGATGCTGAGTTTTCCACACTATTCCATTATCATAGGAAGGGAAAATCCTCACATTTTTAGGATCTGCTTGAAAAAAATGTCTAATATTGCCCCTGTGAGAAAGGACACAAACTACTTAAGAATCATTTCTCTAGTGAGAGCTAAATTGCAGTTTGGAGAGGAACACTGAATTGTGCTGGACCCACGGACTTCACAAACAGTATATCATCTCAAATTATATATATACTTTCTAGCTGCTTGCCAGTTAACCTAGGGCTCACCATGGCTAGTAGGGCATCATTATTTAATTTACAAGAAAGAGCATCCCTGTTTTCTGATCCCAAAGGCAAAGAAAAAAGGATACTCCAATTTAAGATACATCCTCAAGCTACAGGGAATACCTATTAAAATCAGAGTTGGAACAATAAAGCCATGAATATTTCTGAATAATCTCTTAGTATGAAAAAAAGGAATTCTCTTTGGTGTCCATGACTCAAGGAGCTGGTGCAAACATACTTCCTGCACTTGCTTCCCTCTCTTCCCCTCTCTGCCCTCCCACTACTGTAGAAATAAACTCTTACCTCTGGGGTATCTAAGATTTGTTTAACTTGCAGGATATTCGTGATATGCCAGGTATACTTGGAAAAGGTTCCCAGTGGCAAAGCATCTTTGCGAACAAAAGCTTCAAGGTAAAAAGGGGGTAAAATTAGACTATCGAAAAATAACATGCTCTTTCACTGAATTTGTTATCCAGTTTCTGGAGAGTTCAGTGAAGTGATATTCCTGCCTTATAGAATCTCAGTCCTCTAAAAAAGGTATTTTATACACACACACACACACACACACACACACAGGTTTTGGGTTGGCCAAAAGGTTTGTTCGTTTTTTTCCATAAGATGGCTCTAGTATTGCTTAGTGGTCTTTTTTTTGCGGTACACGGGCCTCTCACTGCTGCAGCCTCTCCCTTTGCGGAGCACAGGCTCCGGACGCGCAGGCTCAGCAGCCCTGGCCCACGGGCCCAGCCGCTTTGCGGCACGTGGGATCCTCCCGGACTGGGGCATGAACCCGCGTCCCCTGCATTAGCAGGCGGACTCTCAACCACTGCGCCACCAGGGAAGCCCTGCTTAGTGGTCTTTAACTTCATTTGAAACAATCTTGTTAGATTGTATTGTGACAACTGTCCTATCAGTTGCATTTAAAAAAAACTTATCAAAATTGGTGAATTTCTGTGTATCCATTTTAATATTGAAGATGGAAGAAAAAAAGCAACATTTTCCTTATATTATGCTTTATTATTTCAAGAAAGGTAAACATGCAACTGAAACACAAAAAAAGATTTGTGCAGTGTATGGAGAAGGTGCTGTGACTGATTGAATGTGTCAGGAGTGATTTGTGGAGTTCTGTGCTGGAGATCTCTTGCTGGACGATGCTCCACAGTTGGGTAGACCAGTTGAAGTTGATAGCGATCAAATCGAGACATTAATTGAGAACAATCAACATTATACCACGCGGGAGATAGTCGACATACTCAAAATATCTAAATGAAGCGTTGAAAATCATTTGCAGCAGCTTGGTTATGTTAATTGCTTTGATGTTTGGGTTCCACATAAGTTAAGTGAAAACAACCTTCTTGACTGTGTTTCCTCATGCAATTCTCTACTGAAACGTAATGAAAATGTTCTGTTTTTAAAACAAATTGTGATGGGTGATGAGAAGTGGGTAGTGTACAATAATGTGGAATGGAAGAGATCATGGGGCAAGTGAAATGAACCACTACCAACGATACCAAAGGCCGGTCTTCATCCAAAGAAGGTGACGTTGTGTATGTGATGGAATTGGAAGGGAGTCCTCTATTATGAACTCCTTCTGGAAAACCAGACAATTAATTCCAACAAGTACTGCTCCCAATTAGACCAACTGAAAGCAGCACTCAGTGAAAAGTGTCTGGAATTAGTCAACAGAAAACGCTTCATCTTCCATCAGGATAACACAGGACCGCATGTTTCTTTGATGACCAGGCAAAAACTGTTAGAGCTTGGCTGGGAAGTTCTGACTCATCTGCTGTATTCACCAGACATTGCACCTTCGGATTTCCATTTATTTCGGTCTTTACAGAATTCTCTTAATGGAAAAAATTTCAATTCCCTGGAAGACTGTAAAAGACACCTAGAACAGTTCTTTGCTCAAAAAGATAAAAAGTTTTGGGAAGATGTGGGATTATGAAGTTGCCTGAAAAATGGCAGAAGGTAGTGGAACAAAAGGGTGAATATGTTGTTCAATAAAGTTCTTGGTGAAAATGAAAAATGTGTCTTTTATTTTTATTTTAAAAACGAAGGAACTTTTTGGCCAACCCAATATATATATTTTTTGGCTGTGCCGCGCAGCCTGAGGGATCTTAGTTACCCCACCAGGGATCGAACCTAGCCCCGGCAGTGAAAGTGCTGAGTCCTAACCAATGGACCGCCAGGGAATTCCCTAAAAAAGGAATTCTAAAAGCAAATCTATGATAGAGTTTTGGCAGAAATGTGATGAATCAAATGATAAGGATTTCTGCTATAAAAAGTCTCTGATGCTTCTTTTGAGATACTACTGATTTTTGACATCTTGGCAACTTGTTTGTTTGGTAAGTCTACACACAGAGGACTCTATTATAAAACAGCCTCTTCCAACTTTAGATAAGTCAGAGGTCAAATCATAGTCCTTAAAATAACTACATAGAGTTTAAGCCTGCTCACGTGGTTGCCAATCTATTGCCCTGCCTCCCAGATTATAAAGGGGTTCCACTGAAGGACCCAAAAAGATCTAAGCAATGGGTTAAAATTAATGTATTAGGCCTAAAATGGTTTGTTTTTGTTTTTGTTTTGGCTGCACTACTCAGCATGCAGGATCTTAGTTCCCCGACCAGGGATCGAACCCATGCCCCTTCAGTGGAAGTGTGGAGTCCTAACCACTGGACTGCTAGGAAATTCCAGGCCTAAAGTTTAACCTGGAAGCATCAACACTGTCTCAAGGGACTTCCTTGGTGGCACAGTGGTTAAGAATCCACCTGCCAACGCAGGGGATACGGGTTCGAACCCTAGTCCGGGAAGATCTCACATGCTGCGGAGCAACCAAGCCCGTGCACCACAACTACTGAACCTGTGCTCTAGACCCTGTGAGCCACAACTATTGAGCCCACGTGTCACAACTAATGAAGCCCACGCGCCTAGGGCCCATGCTCGGCAACAAGAGAAGCCACCAGGCCCTGCTCGCCACAACTAGAGAAAGCCCGTGTGCAGCAACGAAGACCCAACATAGTCCAAAAAATAAATAAATAAATAAATAAATTTATTTAAAAAAAAATTCTGTCTCAAAAGTCAGATAGATAAGATAAGGTGTAAAGACAGAGATTTTTATGGCCCTAAACAGAGAGAGTCACAGCTTATATTATTAAAAGACACAATTAAACATCAGTCCTGGGAATTCCCTGGAGGTTCCGTGGTTAGGTCTCTGAGCTTCCACTGCAGGGGCACAGCTTCGATCCCTGGTCAAACACTAAGATCCCGCATGCTGAATGGCTCAGCCAAAAAACAAACAAACAGAAACACTTCAGTCCCTATTACATCATCAAATAACAATTTACTGAAGAAATAGCTCTGATTTCTAGCTGTAGTTACTCTTGGGCTATTTGTCCCTGAGCAATCTTTTCCTTCTCCTTTTCTCTCCCTTATTTCTTTATACTACCAAATAAGTATCTTGAGATCTCTAGTAGAAAGATATTATATAAAACCAAGAAATAAGTATCAGAATACTGTAATTATAAAATGTTCCAAGCCTGAGAATCACTCTAAAAATAAAATCTCCCTTCATCATAAATGGGGAATCATGAAAAACAAGTTTTAGTTTTTGACACATACTGTAATATGCTTCCAAGAAGCCAGCCCAAACAACAACTGGAGACTGCAATGCTTTTGTTGAAATTGGTTCATATCTAGAAAATATCCAACTTCTTGGTGGGCACCTTCATTGTGCTTCATCAGTGATTCTTTTACCAACATTGTGCTTTCGGAATCTTTCCATCAACTCTTACTCGCATAAGCATGGGGCCTTTGAAGAGTGTGATCATTATTCTAAGAGCTGATGGGCTAAGGCTTCATGCTCTGAGCCTGTAACTAGAAGTCCTAATCATGAAAATTCCACACAATTTTTCCAAACATTATTCTCTAAGGTCAAGACATCTGTTGCTATTCTGGAGGAAAAATCCCATACCTGTGGTAGAGTTGGGAAGCCGTTTTTTTGCACTTCCTATGGATATTCTCTGTTGCAGGGCATCAAAAAAGGACTGAGGAATGTGGAACACCAGTGGCTCTGGTTTGCCTATAGGAAATAAGAAGAAGCTCATTTAAAGAAACTCAGTGGGCTTTCTGGTGTGTAGGGGAAGGTGGAAGAAATGGAATTGATGGGTAGTAATAACTAAAGATACCACTGAGATTTCTTTTTTTTTTTTTTTTTTTGCGGTACGCGGGCCTCTCACTGTTGTGGCCTCTCCCGTTGCGCAGCACAGGCTCCAGACGCACAGGCTCAGCGGCCATGGCTCACGGGCCCAGCCGCTCTGCGGCATGTGGGATCCTCCCGGACCAGGGCACGAACCCGCGTCCCCTGCATCGGCAGGCGGACTCTCAACCACTGCGCCACCAGGGAAGCCCTGAGATTTTTTTATACAGAGGCAAAAAGAAGGTTTTGATTGACCTTTATGAGTCAAGCACTGTCGCCTGCCCTACTCTTGATCCCTTGTAATTATAACAAATACAGCACACTCTTGTCATCTACCAAAGATAACTTTTCAAATCCCTAATTTTGTAAACACTGCCACAGCACAGACTTCTCCCTTTAAAGAGGACATGAAATGAGATGAGAACATTGAGGCTGAGATGAGAAGGTAAACTTGATTCACTGCTGCTCACTATCCCAGGCACCTGCTGTTTGCATTCATTTTCTCAGATGGTCAGGACTGCCAATGCCAGAGACTGCAAAGTTAGGACACTTTATCCAATAAGCATCAGTCTCCTCTCTGATGTGAAGACAGGCAAACTGTTTGAAAATACGTAACAAATCTCTTTTAAAAAGTTGCAAGACACTAGGTCAACAGAAAGAGTGTTCAGGGGAGAGGGTGAAAGAGTTCAGTTTTCCTTAAAAACTCTGCCCAAGAAGCAAGCTCCAACAGAGGGAAAACATCCAGAACCACATGGCTTAACATGTAACTTCCACCTGCGTGTAGAAGGTGTAGTTCTTAAAGACAGTTCACCTGCCTTTCTGAAATAAAGATCAAGCCAAGAAAAATGAAAATGAAAGGCTTTCTAGAATTCCATATTAAGGTTTTACATTCTATCAATTGATTTTACCTACTTAATTGAATGCAGAATGCCAATGACAAAACTGTCACTGCTTTTGAGCCACTAAATTTTTTTTTTTTAATTTTTATTTATTTAATTTTGACTGCATCGGGTCTTAGTTGCGGTGCGCGGGCTCTTCATTGTGGTGTGCAGGCTTCTCTCTAGTGGTGACGTGTGGGTTTTCTCTCTCTAGTTGTGGCTCATGGGTTCCAGAGAGCGTGGGATCTGTAGTTGTGGCGCCTGGGATCCAGAGCGTGTGGGCTCTCTAGTTGAGGGGCTCGGGCCTTAGTTGCCTCACGGCATGTGGGTTCTTAGTTCCCCGACCAGGGATCGAACCAGCATCCCCTGCATTGGAAGGCAGATTCTTTACCACTGGACTACCAGGGAAGTCCCAAGCCACTAAAATATTAATATCGGGGCAGTTTAGAGAAGTCACTACAGAAAGGTTTTTAAAATCTTTCATCTTGAAATTATATTATGGGCTATCTGCAGAGATCATTACAACTCTAAAACTGCTAACTTACCACAACTCAGCTGATGGGATGCTAGGGTTTAGGTAAATTAATCTTGAAAAGCCCTTGTAAAAGACACAGGATCACAGTCCAGGAGAGAGCTGATGGTGACTTTGACAAAGGTGGTGGTAATGGAGATGGTGAGAGGGGGTGTTACAAGGAATGGGATGAAAAAGGACGATAGCTTACATTATTGTCAATGTTCTATTTTAAGTTCTGGGAAGTGGGTTAGTAGGTATTTATTATTTTATTTAAAACAATATATAAATAAATTTTGAAAAGAAAAGAAAAACATAGACTTTCTCTTTAACCTTCCCTAGCTTATTTTGTTTTTCTAAAAAGTAACTTCTGAAGTTTTATTTATTCTGAATTAATATAAATAAAACTAAGCATGTATTTCAACACCTCCATGCTTGTCCCTTTCTTCACCATGAAGCCACAACTGATCTAATCCTTCAAAACTCACGTCCTCCTCCTGAGTGTCTGCTGTTGGGCTGCTACTCAGTTTGGGGTGCTTTATTTTTAAAATGACATTCATAAACTTCAACATGTTCAGCAAAGAACATCAAAATGATGTGAGGTTTGTAAATACGCCACGAGGAGTGTTTGAAGACCTGAGATGTATCACTTGGAAAACAGAAGGCCTGTCAGGCAGAGCAAAGGGTGTGTGCAGGGGCAGGGACTGTTATTTGAAAACAGGAACAGACTTATTCCGTGTGACTGGAGCACAGAACTAGAACCAACAGGAAGTATTATCAGCAAACATTTCCACTTAGTATGAGGAAGAACTTCCTCACAGTTCTCACTGTCTAACAATGTCATGAGCTGCCTCCAAAAGCAGTGAGCTGCTCATCACTGCACAAAGCCTGGAAAACCACCCATCAGGGATGCTTTTAAGGCAATGGGCAAGGCTTGGGTGGATGGTCCACCTCTGAAACTGCTGAGGTTCTATGAGGCTATCACGATCAACCCAAATCCAGCTTGTGTTCTCCAATCTTCCGTAGCATGTCTGTGTAATTTTATATGACTGTCTTAGTCTCACAGGCTTAGATTTTTTCTAAACTATTTCCTCCCTTGCTTTAAGTTTGAGGATTAGAATGATCTTCTAAGGCTTTGGTATCTCCCTTACCAAATACACACCCATGCATACCCCAAGACCAAGGCTCTCTACCTTTACTTATTATTTGCTGTGGCTTTTCTCTTCCACCTCTAAATTCATTTTGCTGTTCCTGCATTTTGATTATGTGATTATTCCTTTATTTCATTTCGATTTCTACTCTCTTGCGGCCCAGTGCACTCTAGACTAAAGCCCAATTACTTTTTCTATCAAAACAGAGTAGAACTATAACGCAATTACTTTAATTTCTCCGACTTTCAGCAATAGCCCAGTTGGATGACCAATACTTACCATCAAACTGATAGTGCATGGTTTGATGGATGCGTTCTGTGACACTGGCCAGCCAGTCTTGGAAGGATAAGGTCACTTGTGCCTCATCTAACAGCTGACTACAGCCTAGGGAAAAACAAAACAAAACTCTTCATTAACGTTTTTCTTACAGAACTTAACAGTTAATTGAAGTTTGAAAAAGCTAAGGAGTTTATACATAAAAGAGGAACAAGCTGAAATTCAAAGAAAGTAGATACAATAAGTGAAATGGAATATCGCAGGATTCTTTTAAAGAATCCAACTAGAAAAAAAAAGGAATAGAAAGCTCTGAGAGACTAATGGGTTTAAGATTATTAACCACAAAAAATTTGCAGCCTTTCACATCAATCTGCAAATTGAAGAATGGCCTTGTATAATGGCTGTTTTAGAGCCATTAATTGGCCCTATTCCTGATGAATATGTCTATATACCCAATGACCTACCATTCTATTCTATTTCTTCTCCTGAAATGTTTTCATATGACTGAAGTATATATCCGCTTTTATTATTATTTTTTTAAAAATAAATTTATTTATTTTATTTTTGGCTGCGTTGGGTCTTTGTTGTGGTGCGTGGGCTTCTCATTGCGGGGGCCTCTCTTGTTGCGGAGCACAGGCGCTAGGCGCACAGGCTTTAGTAGTTATGGCTCGCAGGCTCTAGAGCGCAGCCTCAATAGTTGTGGCATATAAGCTTAGTTGCTCCGCGGCATGTGGGATCTTCCCAGACCAGGGCTCAAACCCGTGTCCCCTGCATTGGCAGGTGGATTCTTATCTACTGTGCCACCAGGGAAGCCCTATCCCTTTTTACGAAGAGCTAATGATGCCAAAACTACTATTCATTTAAGTTACAATTCTAACTGTCTGTAAATAAATGCATATAGTGCTAATTTGGATTAAAAGCTATTTTCTTTTTTCTTTGCACCAAAGTGATAAAAATTTGTTTAAAATCTTCTACCAGATACTTTTTTTTTTTTTTGCGGTATGCGGGCCTCTCACTGTTGTGGCCTCTCCCGCTGAGGAGCACAGGCTCCGGACGCACGGGCTCAGCGGCCATGGCTCACGGGCCCAGCTGCTCTGCGGCATGTGGGACCCTCCTGAACCGGGGCACGAATCCGCGTCCTCTGCATCGGCAGGCAGACTCTCAACCACTGCGCCACCACGGAAGCCCTACCAGATACTTTTGATTTGTTTACTTCCTGACCTTCCAAAAACATTTATTCTTGAACTGTGTAAGTTCTTAATTAATTAATTAAGATTTGGTCTTGTATTGTTTGCTATTTATGTATCGGTCTTGTCTTCAAAACCAGAGTATGAGGGCAGGGATAATGTCTAATTTTTAATCACCCAGCCATATTATATGAAAGTTAAGAAAATGTCGACCCCCAAACATACAAGCTTAACTATTCTGAGTAGAAAATTGACATATATAAATTTATAAGTTATATTCAAATTAAGTCATTCTGTCTCTTAAATGTTACTGCTTTTAGGTGTTTTCAAAGTTCACTAACTTTGGAGAACAGACTATATTTGTCTTTCTCAACAAATATTTATCAGTATAATCGTAAGATATGTTTCTTCTTCAATTTGGAACCCCTATACCAAATTGCATATGCGTAATCAGCAACAAAAGGAAAATATTTTACAAAATACGTGCTGCCAAAATATGTCAGTAATTTTTGTTGCATTTGTTATTTAAAGACAATTTGGGGCGGGGGGGGGCTTCCCTTGTGGCGCAGTGGTTAAGAATCCGCCTGCCAATGCAGGAGACACAGGTTCCAGCCCGGGTCCGGGAAGAGCCCACATGCCGCGGAGCAGCTAAGCCCGTGCACCACAACTCCTGAAGCCCGTGCGCCTAGAGCCTGTGCTCTGCAACAAGAGAAGCCACCGCAATGAGAAGCTCGCGCACCAAAATGAAGAGTAGCCCCGCTCGCCGCAACTAGGGAAAGCCTGTGTGCAGCAACGAAGACCTAATACAGCCAAAAAAATTTTTTTAAAAAATTAAAAAATTGGGGGACTTCCCTGGTGGTCCAGTGGTAAAGAAATCACCTTACAATGGAGCAGACGCAGGTTTGGTCCCTGGTTGGGGAACTAAGATACCCCATGCCACGGGGCAACTAAGACCAGGTGCCACAACTACTGACTTCGCGAGCGTCAACTAGGGAGCCCGTGCGCCGCAAACTACAGAGCCCATGCATTCTAGAACCTACATGCCACAACTACAGAGCCCACGCGCCCTGGAGCCTGTGCGCCACAGATAGAGAGAAGCCTGCACACCACAACGAAGAGCCCGCGCGCTGCCACGAAAGATCCACACACCTCAACGAAGATCCCAGGTGCCGCAACTAAGGCCCGATGCAGCCAAAAATAAATAAAATAAGTAAATCTTTAAAAAAAAAAGACAATTTGGTTTTGAGACTGATTTGAGACCAGTGGGACTGACAGCACAGATCTTGGCCTCAGTGCCTGCTAGTATTTATCTAGGGGGACAATATGCAGCATTTCTTTTGATTATATTGCTTTGGGCATCATTTTTTTTTTTTTTTTTTGCCACTCTGCTCAGCCTGTGGGATCTGACCAGGGATCCAACCCATGTCCCTTGCATTGGTAGCGCAGAGTCTTAACCACTGGACCACCAGGGAAGTCCCCTCTTTGGGCTTCTTCAGGATGATTTTCCAACTCTTTAGCCTATCCTGGGGAAGAGAAACTTACCCTGCCTTTTTAATGAAGAAGCAACCACAGGCTTTTTCAGGCCACTTTTCCTTAGATTACTGCTCACTGCATCTTGAGGCAGCAGTGAACTGTTCGTCTGTGCACCTAAACCACAAATCATTATAGTGTTTAATAAAATGTCTGCAGAATATAAATCGATTCAATATTAATTTCTGAAGTCTAAAACATATAAAAAGTCTTTGCTAATTTCTAAGTTAGCTTCAGATTCTAGAAAGAATTAGCATTAGCCTTTATACATAACATTTTAAATGTCTCACACTCTTTACAGGAAGTTGGTGGGGGGACTAGAAGTGAAAGGAAGAAAAAACTTCACCCTTTGTTCCCACCTTTCAGACAATCACTATTAATTTTCTGGTGAACTACTGTCCATTTTCTTGTTTGTAAATAGTTTATTTTGCTGGTTTTGTGCTTTAAGTAGCTCTAAATATACTGGGATTGTCAGATTTAGCAAAAAAAAATTTTTTTGAACTTGAAACAAACAAATAATTTTTTAGTATAAATATGTTGCAAAGATTGCATGGGAAGTACTGATACCAAAAAATTATTCACTGTTTATCTGAAATTCAAATTGAACTGGGCATTATGTACTCTATCTGGCTACCCGAGTGAGCTAACATTTCTCCAAACTCTTCAGAGTCCTTTTTCATGGCTGCCTGGTATTCTATCAAGTGGTTTATCACGGGTCATTTAACTATCCCCAGTGGCTGGCCCTTAGTTGTTTCTAATTTTTCAATATTATAAATAACTACACAATAGGCATCTCTGGACAAAATGCTTTTCCTGTACAAAGGATTATTTCCTTAAAAAAAGATTATTTAGAAGTGGGATTACTGAGTTAGAGGGTAAAAAAAATTTTTTTTTAATTTCAAATTTTCCTGGGAAAGACCCATAATCAAACATTTAACCATGATCTCTGCTCTTTATTGCTGCCAGAATTACCCCTCAAAAACACAGAAATAACCACGTCGCTTCGTTTCTCCATCTTTCTCCAGCTTCCCAGCACCTGAACGCCTGTGCCTGACCATCTGACCCACCTGCAGCAATACTCCCTCTATGGGTAGGAACATTTTGTAAGGTTCTTAACAGATACTACAAATGATTAAAGCAACTTACACTACACTAGCCATGCTGAAGAACACCGATTTTACCTTTGCCTGTGGTCTCATCGCTTAAATATCTTTGCTGATTTGGTATCCCAAAGTATCTTGTTTTAACTCTGCATTTATAAAATGCTTGCATTTCTCTCTTCACTAGTATATTTGGAGTTTGGTCCTCAGGTGCGGACTGGTAATGTTTTCCTTTTGTTTACAGCCTAGGTCGTTTTTAAAAATTATTTTTTAAAAGATTTATTTATTTGGTTGCGCTGGGTCTTAGTTGTGGCATGTGGGATCTTCGTCGCCACGTGTGGGATCTTTAGCTGTGGCATGCTAATTCTTAGTTGAGGCATGTGGGATCTAGTTCCCTGACCAGGGATCGAACTCAGGGCCCCTGCATTGAGAGCGTGGAGGCTTAGCCACTGGACCACCAGAGAAGTCCCTAGAGCCTAGGTCTTTTAACACTTACCGACTAGGACACGTCAGCATTTTCATACTGATTTATATGAGTCTTTAACTGACACTGATATATTTGAATTTAAAAAGAAAAAAGATACATATATGGAGCGACCTGCTGAAGATGCAGATAACAAACTATATTGCTAAACTATCGTGGAAAATATAATTAACCATTGTCACAAATTTAAAAAAATATATCTATTGATGAAAATTTCATAACACTGTCCTAAGGCAGAGTAAGGTGTAAGACTAGTCTGATTGATTAAGGGATGAGCAAACTAAAAGTGGAGTTTGGTCAGATCTTATACTTGGCCAGTAGAACCGACTCTTAGCTTCACTTGAGAAAGAATCATCAAGGGAGAGTAAAACTTTTTTCAGGAAACAACAACATTATTTCTTATACTTGCTGAGATTCAGTGAAACACATAAAACGCAGCAAAACCACCTCTAAAGGTAACACCACCAAACAAACAAACCAAACAGCTTCTCACCAGATACTTCCTCCTTCTTCCTCTTCTTTGGCTTAGAGGCAGAAGACTCACAAGCTGATACTGTTGGTTCTGAGTGGCAACCTAGCTGGGGCACAATAACCTCCTTTAGACCTAAAATATAAGAAAATATCTGAATTATTAATACTACCCAAGAGTAAGTATGGGTCCCTATCTAGAGAAAATTAATTTCTAAAAATCCAAATCCCCAAAACAAATTATAGAGTGACTGTCTGCTTTAAAATCAGTTCCTTTAAAGAACTCTCCCAAACATATGTTTTTGTTCATAGACCATTAATACGATAAAAGGCTCTACAGAGAAATGTAAAACTAAAAAGTTGGGAGCTGCTGCCAACTAAAGATCGTTCAGAAATGAAAACGAAAAGCATCTACAAGATAAAAATGTTAAAAACATAAGATGATGTAGAAACATTTAAAGATCTTTTGAGCAAGGTACTAGTTTTCCCCATCTTCAAAGATAAGAAACAAGCAAGCAAGACAAAATAAAAGGGATTTTGTTTGTTTTTTCTTTGTTTTTACTAACATGGGGCATCTGTGGAGTAAAAAAATCAAAGCAAAGCTAACTTTGCTAGATTCATTGTTTCAATGAAAATGCACAAGTAGTCTCTTGATCATTAATTTCAACTAACCAACCAACCAAACTTTATGCAAGTATGCTCACTGGGATTAAAAGAAGGAATGCTTTTCATTTGATTTATCTAGCAACTGCTTCTGAAGGTTGCTAGGACAATCTCCAAATGCCACCAGTGGGACACTTTCATTGCCATTTTAGAAAAACAGAGTAACTGTGTCAACGACACCACCTACCGCTGGAATCAAAATTTAGGAAGTCTGAGAATTCCTGAGCCAATGTCTCGTCACTGGCAAAGGCACAGATGCAAGCAAAGAAATGAATGCATCTCTGGACCGCCTCATCCTTGGAGGCATTCGACTTCTGTGATTTCAGAGTCTGGCAGGAGCAGAAGAAACGGCGCTCGGGCAAGCTTTTGGCACTGATTTTCTGCACAAACGATGTATGCAAATACCCCAAACTATGCTTCTGGCTTGCCTTGCATTTCACCACCAAAATGTTTTTAGTAATCCTCTGTACAAGGGGACCTGTGGGTTCCGTGGCCAACTGCCAGATGGTTTGCTTGGTTTCTGGGGAGGCCTGCACTGCATTCAGGACCGAGCTCTTTAGCGTCAGAGGGGTGGCCTCTGCCTGGCAGTTCACAGCCAGCTTGATGTGCTGGCACTGGTTTTCCACAACACCCTGGGTGGCAGCTTTCAAGCATGCGGGGACGTAACACCGTCCAGAGCTCAGCTGAGTGATCAGCGTCCCATCCACTGTCTGGATGGTCGTCTCTGAAACACCTAGCTCCACAAAGCATCGGTAATCAGGGCCCCGGTCTCTTTGCCGCACCGAGTAGACTTGCAGATCAGAGCCTGTTATGATTTTGACAGCTTCAACACTAGGCTGCTTCCGTGCGCCATACCGGAATATGGTTCCACATGTCTTGTTCTTACAGCTCAGTCCCCGGGTTCCATTGTATGTGCCACAGCGGGGACACTTCCTGATTCCCCTCAATGTGGCCTTCCCCAAGTCAGATAAGAAAGCTGGGACCTTTGTCCTTAGAGAGTTTGGTTCCATTTTTCACAGGTCCTAGAAAAGGCAATAAGCCCATCAGCATGAGTATACATGCACACACACACATGAAGTTAAAATCACTTATGATATTTAGTATACAAAGTAAAATGTAAGAAGCTATCCACTATTCTCAAATTGTACCCTCAAAGAGAACATCCACTTAAACCCTCAAGCAAAATAAAAATGGGAGGAGATACGGGGATATATGTATATGTATAGCTGATACACTCTGTTATAAAAGCAGAAACTAACACACCATTGTAAAGCAATTATACTCCAATAAAGTTGTTTAAAAAAAAAAAAGTGGAGGAAACTTTGCCTTTCACATTTCACATCGCTCTCTCTCTCTCTCTACATATATATATATATATATATATATATATATATATATATATATATATAATTTTTTGGGGGGAGGCCACATCTCATGGCATGTGGAACTTTCCTGACCAGGGATCGAACTTGCGCTGCCCCTGCAGTGGAAGCACGGAGTCTTAACCACTGGACCACCAGGGAAGCCCTCTCTCTCTATTTTTTAAGTCCTAATGTAATAACTGAAGCATTTTTCTAGATTCAGTCCTGTTCTATACAACAACCTAGATTAGTTAACCTACATCTTTTTTTTTTTTTTTTGGCCACGCCACGTGTCTTGCGGGGATCCTCAGCGGTGAAAGCGCAGAGTCCTAACCACTGGACCACCAGGGAATTCCCTAGTTAACCTAATCTTTACATGCACAGATGTTTGACTTGAGCAAAGACTGGAGAATGGGAAAGATGAGTTCTTTCCCTTCCACCATTCCCCACAAAACCCGGCCCAATCCTACCTCTATCAGTTGCCCGAGCATCCAGAAAAAGTGTGAGCTGAATTCATAAGACCTAAAAGGTGTTTCATTAGTTTGTGATGATCATATAGGACAGACGAAGACATAATCATGTGCATGGTAAATGACACTGCTTAACTCAGTCTTCTGAAGTTTGAGCTCTGTGTTGTAACAGTGCAGACATTCTGCCTTCTCCTTCTCAACCAGCCAATGGCAAAGCTCATGTCCAATGTTCCACAGTCAAAGATTCTCACTGCCCTAAGTGGAGACCTTGGCAGTCTATAAGTAAAACAGGAAAAAAATATTAAAGTTATACAAAGACAGGATGATTCTTTCCTCCCAGAAAAGGAATCTAAGTCTTTCAAGAATACTTGAGAAATATTTGATAGAAATTGTTATAGTTGCTTTATACTTTGAATCGCAAGAAGGTAAAACAGTGTTAATGTCATTACACAGGGAGTTGTCAAGAACACCTAGAGCCATGGTATATAATTGGTTGAACACTCATCCTTCCTAATAGTAATGCACTGCATTTTTAGAGTACTTTATGCTTTTCAAAGTGATTTCACATTCATTATTTCATTTGAATCTCGCCATATTAGTATCTTATTTGAGCCAAACAATTGCTCTTCAGATGAAAATCAAAAAGTTAAGTAACTTGCCTGAGGCCACCCAGCAAAATCAGCAATGTGGTTCCTACTAACCCAGTGTCTGCTAAAAAGAGTGCGAATCTGTTTTTGATTTCCCCCAATATTACGAAAATTTTCAAACATATAAAAAAATTGAATTATACAACCTTCATATACCCACCCACTAGATTCTACAATTAACATTTTACTATATTTGCTTTATTACATACCTATCCAACCCTTTCTCCATCTATCAATCCCTTTCATATTTTAATGCCTTTCAAAGTAAGTTACAGGTATCAGAACGACATGCATATTATTAACTAAAGTTTAATAGTTTTAATGCTTTTTAGAAAGGTAAATCTGCTTGTGATTTTGAAGTAGGGAAAAGCTTTGCTTTTCCTCCCTGACCCCAAAGAATGGTCTTTTTTTTTTTTTTTTCCGCTGCGTTGGGTCTTCGTTGCTGCACGCGAGCTTTCTCTAGTTGCGGAGAGTGGGGGCTACTCATCGTTGTGATGCGCGGGCTTCGCATGGCGGTGGCTTCTCTCGTTGCGGAGCATGGGCTCTAGGCGTGTGGGCTTCAGTAGTTGCAGCACGCGGGCTCAGCAGCGGTGGTGCACGGGCTTAGTTGCTCCGCGGCATGTGGGATCTTCCCGGACCCGGGCTCGAACTTGCATTGGCAGGCGGATTCCATTCATTCATTCATTCATTCATTTATTCATTTACCTATGGCTGCGTTGGGTCTTCGTTGCTGCGCACGGGCTTTCTCTGGTTGCGGTGAGCGGGCGCTACTCTCCGTTGCGGCGTGTAGGTTTCTCATTGTGGTGGCTTCTCTTGCTGGGGACATGGGTTCGTGCCCCGGTCCGTGAGGATCCCACGTGCCGCGGAGCGGCTGGGCCCGTGAGCCATGGCCGCTGAGCCTGCGCGTCCGGAGCCTGTGCTCCGCAACGGGAGAGGCCAAAACACTGAGGCCGCGTACCGCAAAAAAACCCACAACAAAACCCTTGTCCCCTGCATTGGCAGGCAGATTCTTAACCACTGCGCCACCAGGGAAGTCCCAAGAATGGTCTTGATAAAAGACTCTCCCTTCACGTCTTCTATAGTCCACTGATTAACTAACTGGAAAGTACAAATAAAAAAAGCCTAAGAAGGCCCACCTTCTCATTGGCTATGAACTAATCCCCCAACTGTAATATCTGCTGAGTGAATAAAGCTTTGTGAAATACGATTTACAGCAGGGTTCTGCACCGTGGCACTACAGACATGTAGGGCTGGGTAACTCTTTGTTGCAGGGGGCTATCCTATGCATCACAGGATGTTTAGTAGCATCCCGGGTCTCCACCACCAGATGCCAGTAGCAGTCAACACACTTTCCCCAAGTTGTAAAAAAACAAAAATGTCTCCAAATATTGCTAAATGTCCTCCTGGGGGCAAAATCACCTGTTAAAAACCACTGACCTAGAGACATTAGCCTGTTTACACAGCATTTCCTTCTTAGGTCAATAAACTTCTTTGATAGGTACTGTCACTCAGCCAAACATGAGTTCTTAGAAGAAAATGCTGTTCCAAAGTCAATTATCTCTGTGACCAAGTCTTTTAACTTCTGAGCTTCAGATTGTTTTATATATAAATCAATTTTTTAAAACCCTTTTTATTTTTAATATTTATTTTATTTTGGCCGAGTCGGGTCTTTGTCGTGGCACATGGGATCTTCGTTGTGGCATGTGGGATCTTTCGTTGCGGCACACGGGCTTCTCTCTCGTTACGGCGTTTTCTCTTTTCAAGTTGTGGCGCGGGCTCCAGAGTGCACGGGCTCTGTAGTTTGCGGCACAGCAGGCTCTCTAGTTGAGGCACACGAGTGCAGTAGTTGTGGCGCGTGGGCTTAGTTGCCCTGTGGCATGTGGGATCTTAGTTCACCGACCAGGGATTGAAGCCACGTCCCCTGCATTGTAAGGCAGATTCTTTACCACTGGACTACGAGGGAAGTCCATATAATTCAATTTTAAAATTACACTGATGATGATGATGTCATATTATCATTAAAGTGTAAAAACAGAACAACTTTGCTCATTAAGGGAGGAATTATTTGCCAGTTATAGTTTATTTTGTAAATAAATCATGTAGAGCCGCTGTGTTGTGCTGTGGGGAAGGGAGACGGATTTGTAGACCCCAGAGCGAGGTTCTGCCTACCCGAGGCCGCTGCTGTGCGGAGACCCCAGGGGAAACCACAGTCACCATGTCTAACCAGGAGGCAAAACCTTCAACTGAGGACTTGGGGGATAAGAAGGAAGGAGAATATATTAAACTCAAAGTCATCAGACAGGATAGCTGTGAGATTCACTTCAAAGTGAAAATGACAACACATCTCAAGAAACTCAAAGAATCATACTGTCAAAGACAGGGAGTTCCCATGAATTCACTCAGGTTTCTCTTTGAATTGCTGATAATAACACTCCAAAAGAACTGGGAATGGAGGAAGAAGATGTGCTTGAAGTTTATCAGGAACAAGCAGGGGGTCGTTCAACGATTTAGATATTTTTATTTTTTTCTTTTCCCTTAATCCTTTTTATTTTTAACAATAGTTCGTTTGTAATGTGGTGTTCAAAACAGAATTGAAAACTGGCACCCCATCTCTTTAGAACATCTGGTAATTTGAATTCTAGTGCCCATTATTCGTTATTGTTTGTTTTCATTGTGCTGATTTTTGGTGATCAAACCTCAGCCCAGTTCATATCGCCCTCTCCTTTTTAAAAATTACATGTGTGCACAGAGAGCCCGCCTTTTCCAGGACTGTGCATTTACAGGCTTGTGATAAATAAGATTGACTAATGCGAGTGCTCATAATGACTTTCCAATTGGCCCTGAAGTTCTAGCATGTGATCGCTTCACTCCTGGACTGTGACTTTCCGTGGGAGATGGAAGTTTTTCAGAGAACTGAACTGTGGAAAAATGACCTTTCCTTAACTTGAAGCTACTTTTAGAATCTGAGGGTCTGGACCAAAAGAAGAGGAATAGCAGGTTGGAGTCAAGGTGGTGAAAATAATGACTAACTCCAAAGATGGCTTCACTGAAGAGAAAGCATTTTAAGATGAAAGAAAAATCTTGTCAGAAGATCCCAGAAAAGTTCTAATTTTCATTAGGAGTTAAAGTTATTCATGCAGAAGTGTATACAGCAGAGTGCTGCTCTTTTTGACTTTATTTATACTTTTTGGCCTGGGATATGGGTTTTAAATGGACATTGTACCAGCTTCATTAAAATAAATAAAGTATTTGTAAAAAAAACAACAAAAAAAATCATGTAAATCTATGATCTTTTCAAAAATGCAAATTGAAAAAAATGTTAAAAGACAAGTCATCTTACAAAATAACGGTGCAAAAGCAAACTAAAAAGCTAAAGACCCTTTTATGCCCCACTATTATCACTACCACTATCCCTACATGCCCCCCAAAATCCTCACTTTTCAAGAGTAAATACAGTTATTTGGCAGTAATACAGGCTGCCATATATCCATCAGATTATTTTCTTTATAAATAAATAAATACATATATGTATGGATGTGGGTTTTTGTTTTTATAAAAATTGAATTATATTATACTCATTGTTCTGAAGTTTGCCTTCTTAACATTTTTCCATAGATTTCTTCCCATGTCAGCACAAATGGCTTTAACACCATCTTTAGCTGCTGAACAGTAATCTGTAGTGTGAATAGACCATAGTTGAACCAGCTCTACCAGTGGGTTTTTAGTTCTAGACAATGCTGCAATGAACATCCTAAACATTGACCTCAGTACATAGATGCAAATATTTCAGTAGAAAAGATTCTGAACATTGTTTTTAGTTTTCTTAATTTATTGGGTACAGAATAAGATTTTATTGGGAGAAAAAAGTTCTACTTCTAAAAATAGTATCATCATTAAATATATCTTCTTCATCCTATCTCACTTTCTATACTCAAATACATTCCAGGCAGATAAAACATTCAACTACAAAAGATGGAACTGCTAAAGCAGTAGAACAAAAAAAAGGAGAGAATTTTTTTCTTAAAATATTTTTTAAGGATATCAGATTGAGGATGGCCTAAATGACACAAAACCCAGAATCCAGAAAATATTAAATCCAGAAATGATTAATTTTTTCCTATTTATTTCAGTGGTTTTATTTTAAACTTCTTTTTTGAGGTATATTTTACATACAATAAAATTCACCCATTTTAAGTGTATAATTCAATAATATTTATAAAATTTATAGAGTTAGGTATCCATCCCCACAATTAAGTTTTAGAACACTTCCATCACCCCAGAAAGATCCCTCTTGCCTTCTGGAGTCAATCACCATGCCCACCCTTAGGCAATCACTAATCTACTTTCTGTTGCTATAGATTTACCTTTTCTGGACACTTCATATAGATGGAATCATACGATATGTGGCCTTTTATGTCTGCCTTCTTTCATTCAACATGATGTTTTCAAGGTGCGACCACATTGTAGCATATATCAGTACTGCATTCCTTTATATTGCTGAACAGTATTCCACTGTATGGTTATATCATTTTGTTTATCCATTTACCACCTTATAGATACTTGGATTGTTTCCACTTCAGGGCTATCACGAACACTGTTGAGAACATTAACATGCAAGTCTTTGTGTAGACAAATGTCTTCATTTCTCTTGGGTAGATACCTAGAATTAGAATTACTGGGTGGTAGGGTAAGTTTACGTACAAGATTTTAAGAAACCGCCAAACTGTTTTCCAAAGTGATTGTGCCATTATACATTTACACCAGCAACACATGAGGGTTCCTTTCTCCATTTCCTGGCCAACACGTGTTACTGTCTCCTTGGTTATAGCCATTTGCCTATAGTGGGTGTGAAGTGGTATCTCACTTGGTTTTTATTGCATTTCCCTAATGAATAATGATGTTGGCAAAATTTCACGTGCTTACTTAGCCATATGTCTATCTCTTTGGGGAAATAACTATTCAAATATTTGGCCCATTTAAAAATTATGACTCATTATATTTGATTACATAAAAATGAAATTTTTCTGCATGGAAAAAGGTACCTTAAACTAAGTCCGAAGATGAAAAGAAACTAAGCAACAAAAGCAGTGCAACACTTGTATGATGAAAACTACAAACCATAATTGAAAGAAATTAAAGACCTAAAAAATGGAAAAACATCTTTTCATGTTCATGAACCAGAAGACTTGATATTGTTAAGAGGCACTATTCCTCAAATTGATCTACAGATACAATGTAATGTATCCCTATCAAAAGCCCAGATACCTTTTTTTGCAGAAATTGACAAGATGATTCTAAAATTCATAGGGAAATGCAAGGGACCTGGAAGAGCCAGAACAATCTTGAGAAAGAACAAAGTAGAAGGAGTTACACTTCCTGATTTCAAAATTTACTACAGAGCAAATTAAGACAATGTGGACAGAGAAGGACAAATACTGTATTACATCACTTATATGTAGGACCTAAAAAAGCCAAACTCATAGAAGCAGAATAGAATGGTAGTTGCCAGGGGACTAGGGGATTGGAGAAATGGGGAGATGTTAGTGAAAGGGTACAAACTCTTCTAGTTATAAGATGAATAAGTTCTGGGGATCTAATATACAGCATAGTTATTATAGTTAGCAATACTGCATTTATACTTGAAAGTTGCTAAGAGTAGATCTTACATGTTCTTACCACAAACAAGAAATGGTAATTATGTGATGTGATGGAAGCGTTAGTTAATGCTATGGTGGTAATCATTTTGCAATATAAGCATATCACACTTTAAACTTTACACAATGTTATATGTCAATTACATCTCAAAAAAGCTGGAGGAAAAAAAGACAATGTGACTTAGACATACAGATATACAAATCAGTGAAAGAGAACTGAGAGTTCAAAAGTGAACCCTCACATTTATGGTCAATTGATGTTCAACAAGGACACCAAGATCATTTAATGGGAAAATAACAGTCCTGTCAACAAATGGTGCTGGAACAACTGAATAGCCACCTGCAAAAAAATGAAGTTGGACCCCTGCCTCACACTGTATATAAAAATTAACAAAGTGGATCATAGACATCAATGTAAGAGCTAAAACTCTTAGGGAGAAACACAGGCATAAATCTTCGTGACTGGGACTTCCTTGGTAATCCAGTGGGGAGGACTCCACGCTCCCCATGTGGGGGGCCCGAGTTCAATCCCTGGTTGGGGAACTAGATCCTGCACGCATGCCACAACTGGGAGTTCACATGCCACAACTAAAAACAGTGCCGCAACTAAAGGATCCCGCATGCCGCACCTGACACCCAGCGCAGCCAAAATGTATAAACAAATTAAAAAAAATTTTTTTTAAATAAATAAATAAACAAATAAACCTCGAGACCTTGGATTAGGCAATGGTTTCTTAGATATAACACCAAAAGCATAAGTCGCAAAAGAAAAAAATAGAAAAATTGGTCTTCGTCAAAATTAAAAACATTTGTGTTTCAAAGTACACATCAAGAAAGTGAAAAGATAGGGACCTCCCTGGTGGCACCGTGGTTAAGAATCTGCCTGCCAATGCAGGGGACATGGGTTTGATCCCTGGTCTGGGAAGATCCCACATGCCGTGGAGCAACTAATCCCGTAAGCCGCAACTACTGAGCACAAGCACCACAACTATTGAAGCCCGCACACTCTAGGGCCCACATGCCACAACTACTGAGCCCGCGTGCTGCAACTACTGGAGCCTGCGTGCCTAGAGCCTATGCTCCGAAACAAGAGAAGCCTCCGCAATGAGAATCCTGTGCATTGCAACAAAGAGTAGCCCCCGCTCGCCACAACTAGAGAAAGCCCGCACACAGTAATGAAGACCTAATGCAACCAAAAAATAAATAAAATTAAAAAAAAAGAAAAGAAACTGAAAAGATAACCTACAGAATGGGAGAAAATATTTGCAAGTCATATATATGATAAGGGACTTATAAGTTAACAATAAAAAGACAAACAACCCAATTTAAAAATGGGCCAATGAGACTCCCCCTCACGAGAGCACCAGATTCACAACTAACTGCTGAACAATCATCGAAAGGAAGACGCTGGAACTCACCATAAAAGATACCCCACATCCAAAGACAAAGGAGAAGCCACAGTGAGACGGTAGGAGGGGTGCAATCACAATAAAATCAAATCCTGTAACTGCTGGGGGGATGACTTACAAACTAGAGAACACTTATACCACAGAAGTCCACCAACTGGAGTGAAGGTTCTCAGCCCCACGTCAGGGGTCCCAACCAGGGGGTCTGGCAATGGGAGGAAGAATTCCTAGAGGATCAGACTTTGAAGGCTAATGGGATTCAATTGCAGGACTTTGACAGGACTGCAGGAAACAGAAACTCCACTCTTGGAGGGCACACACAAAGTAGTGTGAGCTTCAGGACCCAGGGGAAGGAACAGTGACCCCATAAGAGACTGAACCAGACCTACCTGCTAGTGTTGGAGGGTCTCCTGCTGAGGCAGGAGGTGGCTGTGGCTCACCGTGAGGACAAGGACACTGGCAGCAGAAGTTCTGGGAAGTACTCCTTGGCATGAGCCCTCCCAGAGTCCGCCATTAGCCCCACCAAAGAGCCCGGGTAGGCTCCAGTGTTGGGTCACCTCAGGCCAAACCAACCAACTGGGAGGGAACCCAGACCCACCTATTAGCAGACAAGCAGATTAAAGTTTTACTGAGCTCTGTCCACCAGAGCAACACCCAGATCTACCACCACCAGTCCCTCCCATCAGGAAACTTGCACAAGCCTCTTAGCTCCATCCAACATAGGGCGACAGTAGAAGCAAGAAGAGCTACAATCCTGCCGCCTGTGGAACAAAACCCACATTCACAGAAAGATAGACAAGATGAAAAGGCAGAGGGCTATGTACCAGATAAAGGAACAAGATAAAACCCCAGAAAAACAACTAATTGAAGTGGAGATAGGCAACCTTCCAGAAAAAGAATTCAGAATGATAGTGAAGATGATCCAGGACCTCGGAAAAAGAATGGACGCAAAGATCGAGAAGATGCAAGAAATGTTTAACAAAGACCTAGAAGAATTAAAGAACAGATACCAGAAGAATTAAAGAACAGAGATGAAAAATACAATAACTGAAATGAAAAATACACTAGAAGGAATCAATAGCAGAATAACTGAGGCAGAAGAACAGATAAGTGACCTGGAAGACAGAATGGTGGAATTCACTGCCATGGAACAGAATAAAGAAAAAAGAACGAGAAGAAATGAAGACAGCCTAAGAGATCTCTGGGACAACATTAAACACAACAACATTCGCATTATAGGGGTCCCAGAAGGAGAAGAGAGAGAGAAAGGACCCGAGAAAATATTTGAAGAGATTATAGTCGAAAACTTCCCTAACATGGGAAAGGAAATAGCCACCCAAGTCCAGGAAGTGCAGAGAGTACCAGGCAGGATAAATCCAAGGAGAAACACACCGAGACACAGAGTAATCAAATTGACAAAAATTAAAGACAAAGAAAAATGATTGAAAGCAACAAGGGAAAAACAACAAATAACATACAAGGGAACTCCCATATGTTAACAGCTTATCTCTCAGCAGAAACTCTACAAGCCAGAAGGGAGTGGCATGATACATTTAAAGTGATGAAAGGGAAGAACCTACAACCAAGATTACTCTACCTGGCAAAGATCTCATTCAGATTTGACGGAAAAGCTAAGAGAATTCAGCACCACCAAACTAGCTCTACAACAAATGCTAAAGGAACTTCTCTAAGTGGGAAACACAAGAGAAGAAAAGGACCTACAAAAACAAACTCATAACAATTAAGAAAATGGTAATAGGAACATACATATCGATAATTACCTTAAATGTGAATGGATTAAATGCTCCAACCAAAAGACACAGGCTCGCTGAATGGATACAAAATCAAGACCCATATATATGCTGTCTACAAGAGACCCACCTCAGACCTAGGGACACATATAGACTGAAAGTGAGGAGATGGAAAAAGATATTCCATGCAAATGGAAATCAAAAAAAAGCTGGAGTAGCAATACTCATATCAGATAAAATAGACTTTAAAATAAAGAATGTTACAAGATGGGCTTCCCTGGTGGCACAGTGGTTGAGAGTCTGCCTGCTAATGCAGGGGACATGGGTTCGAGCCCTGGTCTGGGAGGATCCCACATGCCGTGGAGCAACTAGGCCCGTGAGCCACAACTACTCAGCCTGTGCATCTGGAGCCTGTGCTCCGCAACAAGAGAGGCCGCAATAGTGAGAGGCCTGTGCACCACGATGAAGAGTGACCCCCGCTTGCCACAACTAGAGAAAGCCCTCGCACAGAAACGAAGACCCCACAGCAAAAATTAATTAATTAATTAATAAACTCCTACCCCCAACATCTTCTTTAAAAAACAAAAAAGAATGTTACAAAAGACAAGGAAGGACACTACATAATGAATGATCAAGGGATAAATCCAAGAAGAAGATATAACAATTATAAATATATATGCACCCAACATAGGAGCACCTCAATACATAAGGCAACAGCTAACAGCTATAAAAGAGGAAATCGACAGTAACATAATAATAGTGGGTAACTTTAACAGCTCACTTACACAAATGGACAGATCATCCAAACAGAAAATTAATAAGGAAACACAATCTTTAAATGACACAATAGACCAGATAGATTTATTTGATATCTATAGGACATTCCATCCAAAAACAGCAGATTACAATTTCTTCTCAAGCGTGCACGGAACATTCTCCAGGATAGATCACATCTTGGGCCACAAATCAAGCCTCAGTAAATTTAAGAAAATTGAAATCATATCAAGCATCTTTTCTCACCATAACGCTATGAGATTAGAAATCAATTACAGGGAGAAAAACATAAAAAACATAAATACATGTAGTCTAAACAGTACATTCTAAATAACCAAGAGATCACTGAAGAAAACAAAGAGGAAATAAAAAAATACCTAGAGACAAATTACAACGAAAACACAAAGATCCAAAACCTATGGGATGCAGCAAAAGCAGTTCTAAGAGTGAAGTTTATAGCAATACAAGCCTACCTCAAGAAACAAGAAAAATCTCAAATAAACAATCTAACCTTACAGCTAAAGGAACTAGAGAAAGAAGAACAAACAAAACCCAAAGTTAGTGGAAGGAAAGAAATCATAATGATCAGAGCAGAAATAAATGAAACAGAAACAAAGAAAACAATAGCAAGGATCAATAAAACTAAAAGTTGGTTTTTTGAGAAGATAAACAAAATTAATAAACCATTAACCAGACTCATCAAGAAAAAGAGGGAGAGGGCTCAAATCAATAAAATTAGAAATGAAAAAAAGAAAAGTTACAACAGACACTGCAGAAATACAAAGCATCCTAAGAGACTACTACAAGCAACTCTATGCCAATAAAATGGACAACCTGGAAGAAATGGACAAATTCTTAGAAAGGCAAAATCTTCCAAGACTGAACCAGGAAGAAATAGAAAATATGAACAGACCAATCACAAGTAATGAAATTAAAACTGTGATTAAAAATATTCCAACAAACAAAAGTCCAGGACAAGATGCCTTCGCAGGTGAATTTTAACAAACATTTAGAGAAGAGCTAACACCCATCCTTCTCAAACTCTTCCAAAAAACTGCAGAGGAAGGCACACTCCCAGACTCATTCTATGAGGCCACCATCACCCTGATACCAAAACCAGACAAAGATACTACAAAAAAAGAAAATTACAGACCAATATCACTGATGAACACAGATGTAAAATTCCTCAACAAAATACTAGCAAAGAGAATCCAACAGCACATTAAAAAGATCATACACCATGATCAAGTGGGATTTACCCCAGGGATTCAAGGATTCTTCAATATACACAAATCAATCAATGTGATACACCATATTAACAAATTGAAGAATAAAAACCATATGATGATCTCAATAGACGCAGAAAAAGCTTTTGACAAAATTCAACACCCATTTATGATAAAATCTCTCCAGAAAGTGGGCATAGAGGGAACCTACCTCAACATTATAAAGGCCAGATATGACAAACCACAGAAAACATCATTCTCAATGGTGAAAAACTGAAACCATTTCCTCTAAGATGAGGAAAAAGACAAGGATGTCCACTCTTACCACTGTTATTCAACACAGTTTTGGAAGTCCTAGCCACAGCAATCAGAGAAGAAAAAGAAATAAAAGGAATAGAAATTGGAAAAGAAGAAGTAAAACTGTCACTGTTTGCAGATGACATGATACTATACATAGAGAATCCTAAAGATGCCACCAGAAAACTACTAGAGCTAATCAATGAATTTGGTGAAGTTGCAGGATACAAAATTAATGCACAGAAATCTCTTGCATTCCTATACACTAATGATGAAAAATCTGAAAGAGAAATTAAGGAAACACTCCCATTTACCACTGCAACAAAAAGAATAAAATACCTAGGAATAAACCTACCTAGGGAGACAAAAGACCTGTATGCAGAAAAGTATAAGACACTGATGAAAGAAATTAAAGATGATACAAACAGGTGGAGAGATATACCATGTTCTTGGATTGGAAGAATCAATATTGTGAAAATGACTATACTACCCAAATCAATCAACAGATTCAATGCAATCCCTATCAAATTACCAATGGTGTTTTATTTACAGAACTAGAACAAAATATCTTTTTTTTAAACATCTTTATTGGAGTATAATTGCTTTACAGTGGTGTGTTAGTTTCTGCTTTATAACAAAGTGAATCAGCTATACATATATATATGTCCTCATATCTCTTCCATCTTGCGTCTCCCTCCCTCCCACCCTCCCTATCCCACCCCTCTAGGTCATCACAAAGCACTGAGCTGATCTGCCTGTGCTATGCGGTTGCTTCCCACTAGCTATTTATTTTAGGTTTGGTAATATATATATGTCCATGCTATTCTCTCACTTTGTCCCAGCTTACCGTTCCTCCCCCCATATCCTCAAGTCCATTCTCTAGTAGGTCTGTGTCTTAAAAAAATCTTAAAATTTATATGGAGACACAAAAGACCCCGAATAGTCAAAGCAGTCTTGAGGGAAAAAAATGGAGCTGGAGGAATCAGACTTCCTGACTTTAGACTATACTACAAAGCTACACTAATCAAGACAATATGGACTTCCCTGGTGGCACAGTGGTTAAGAATCCCCCTGCCAATGCAGGGGACACGGGTTTGAGCCCTGGTCCGGGAAGATCCCAGATGCCTCGGAGCAACTAAGCCCGTGAGCCACAACTACTGAGCCTGTGCTCTAGAGCCCGTGCTCCACAACGAGAAGCCACCGCAATGAGAAAGAGTAGCCCCCGCTCGCCACTACTAGAGAAAGCTGGTGCGCAGCAATGAAGATCCAACACAGTCAAAAATAAATAAACAAATGAATAAATTTTTTAAAACAAGACAACATGGTACTGGCACAAAAAAAAGAAATATCGATCAATGGAACAGGATAAAAAGCCCAGAGATAAAACCACGCACCTACGGTCAACTAATCTATAACAAAAGAGGCAAGGATATACAATGGAGAAAAGACAGCCTCTTCAATAAGTGGTGCTGGGAAAACTGGAGAGCTACATGTTAAAGAATGAAATTAGAACACTCCCTAACACCATACACAAAAGTAAACTCAAAATAGATTAGAGACCTAAATGTAAAACTGGACACTATAAAAAAAAAAAAGAGGAAAACATAGGAAGAACACTCTTTGACATAAATCACAGCAAGATCTTTTTTCATCCACCTCCTAGAGTAATGGAAATAAAAACAAAAATAAACAAATGAGGCCTAATGAAAATTAAAAGCTTTTGCAAAGCAAAGGAGACTACAAACAAGATGAAAAGACAACCCTCAGAATGGGAGAAAATATTTGCAAGTGAATCAACAAAGGATTAATCTCCAAAATATATAAACAGCTCATGCAGCTCAATATTAAAAAAACAAACAACCCAATCAAAAAATGGGCAGAAGACCTAAATAGACATTTCTCCAAAGAAGACATACAGATGGCCAAGAAGCACATGAAAAGCTGCTCAACATCACTAATTATTAGAGAAATGTAAATCAAAACTGCAATGAGGTATCACCTCACACCAGTTAGAATGGCCATCATCAGAAAATCTACAAACAACAAATGTTGGAGAGGGTGTGGAGAAAAGGGAACCCTCTTGCACTGTTGGTGGGAATGTAAATTGATACAGCCACTATGGAGAACAGTATGGAGGTTCCTTAAAAAACTAAAAATAGAATTACCATATGACCCAGCAGTCTCACTACTGGGCATATACCCAGAGAAAACCATAATTCAAAAAGACACATGCACTCCAGTGTTCATTGCAGCACTATTTACGATAGCCAGGTCATGGAAGCAACCTAAATGCCCAACGACAGATGAATGGATAAAGAAGATGTGGTACATATATACAATGGAATATTACTCACCCATAGAAAGGAATGAAATTGGGTCATTTGTAGAGACGCGGATGGATCTAGAGACTGTCATACAGAGTGAAGTAAGTCAGAAAGAGAAAAGCAAATATCGTATATTAACGCATATATGTGGAACCTACAAAAATGGTACAGATGAACCGGTTTGCAGGACAGAAATAGAGACACAGATGCAGAGAACAAACGTATGGACACCAAGGGGGGAAAGTGGCGGGGGTGGTGGTGGTGGTGTGATGAATTGGGCGACTGGGATTTACATGTATACAGTAATATGTATAAAATGGATAACTAACAAGAACCTGCTGTATAAAAAAATAAAATAAAATTCAAAAAAATAAAAATGGGCCAATGATCTGAATGGATACGTCTCCAAAGAAGATATACAGATAGCCAATAAACACACGAAAAGATATTCAATATCACGTCACTAAGGAAATGCAAATCAAAATGTCAGTGAGATGCCACTTCACAGCCACTAAGATGACTAAGAAAAGATAGACAATAACAAGGGTATAGAAAAACTGGAACCTTCATACATTGTTGATGGTATTACAAAATGGTGCAGCCACTTTGGAAAACTGATCGTTCTTCAAAATGTCAGAGTTACCATATGACTCCCAAGAGAATCTTTATCTATATCTATCTATATCTATATTTATATCTATATATGCCCAATGGAATTGAAAACATACAAAAATTTGTACTGGTGTTCACTGTAGTAGTATTCATAAAAGTCAGAAAGTAGAATCAATCCAAATGTCCAACAACTGATGAATGGGTAAACAAAATATGATATATCCATACAATGAAATATTATTTGGCCGTAAAAGGGAATGAAGTTCTGACACATGCTACAGCATGGATGAATGAGCCTTGATATATTAGGCTAAGTGAAAGAAGCCAGACATAAAAAGCCTTACCTTCCATTTAAATGAAACATCTAGGATAAGCAAATGCACAGAGACAGAAAGAGGAGTGGTTGCTAGGGTTGAAAGGCGGGACTGGGAGTGACTGCCATTGAGTGTGATGTTTCTTTCTGGGGTAATGAAAGGTTGCACTACTCTGTGAATATACTAAAAATCGCTGAATTGTAACATTTTAAAAGGGTGAATTTTATGTTATGTGATTTATGTTTCAATAAATCTGTCATTAAAAATAAAGGGAAAATATTTGGAACACAAATAACAAAGGGTTAATTTCCTAAAATAAGAATTTTTACAATAAGAAAAAAGCAAACCCACTAGAAAAAATGAGCAAAGTGCATAAAAAGACAGCTTATGAAAAAGAAAAAAAATGATTTTTTTGGCGATGTGGCTTGTGAGATATTTCCCCAACCAGGGATCAAACCCAGGCCCCCAGCAATGGAAGAACGGAGTCCTAACCACTGGACTCCCAGGGAATTCCCAAAAAATGATTTTAAACGTCCCAAATTCAACCTTACAATAAGCAAGAGGCAAATGAAAACAAGACTTCAGCAAAGTGACACAAAAGATAAATGTTATCACATGAGGATGTGGAGAAATAGGCACTGTACACTATTGTGGGCGTGTAAACTGCAATATCGTCTTTAAAAGGATGTAAATAAACTTAAAACACACTTTGACTTAGCAATTCCACTTTTAAGATTTCAAGTTCTAGTCTCACATGAACACAAAATATGTACAGGGGTACTCCATGCAAGGCTGTCCATAACTGCACAAGAACAGAAGCAGCCTAAGAGCTAACTAAATAAATCATGGTGTAACCATACAATATGCTACTATAGAGCCCCTAAAACGAATCAGATTTATATGTATTGATAAGGAACAAATATCAAGATATACTGTGGAGTAAAAAAAGGTATAATACTTCGTGTACAATGTGATACTCTTCGTTTAAAAAAGAAAAAAGACAGGGGAGATACACACATACAGAATATGTTGCCTCAGAAGAAGGGACTGGGGACTTGAGAAACAGAAAGTGGGAAGGAGATATACATTTCACTGTTCCATACGATTTGAATTTTAAACTTGTACTAGTATCACTTATTACAGATTCTATATTGAAAGCATACATAAACAAGTAACACAATTTGTAAATGACAGGGATAGAGTAGGATTAGTTAGTTTAGAAATCCCACTAGGGGATTAAAGAGAGAAAGGGAATTTTAAGGGAGTTTGGGAGACTGATGTAAGCTAATGACCACTCAAGAAAAGAATCCAGTAACCTAGCAACAGTCCACACTATCTTGAAGGAAGACCAGGTGCATCCAAACACCAGACACACTCAAGCCACAAATCCTGGTAGTTACAACACAAGACAATAGATATGGGGTCTGAATCTTGTTACATGAAGTCAGGGAGTTAATGATCCTTGAAGAGTAGCATTTCTGCATGTAGCCAAGACAGGAATATAGATGAAAGGGGAAAGAAACTAGGTGAGAGGGGACATTATACAAAAACTTGAGATGGATTACCATATCTTAGTATAATTTACCACCCTTTTGCTAATATACATATGATTTAAATAGCGCCAAGGCAGTCCGGGTTCGACCAGATAGGGTCAAAGGAGGAACCGATGATGTAAGCCTTGACGTCTGCCCAAGACTGAGGAAGAAGGTGGTGTTCTCCTCTCCCCACTTTTTCTTTGATTATAAAAATATAGCCCTCTTTGTTCTCAGGGCTGTGCTCCCCTGCTGTCCAGCTCGTATCTCTCACAAGCCTCCTATGCTAATAAACTCACTCTTCACCTGCCACTTTGCCTCACGCTGAATTCTCTGAGCTTCAGTAAGTCCTGACACCAGGTGAGCAGTTTCAACTAAAAGACAGTGGGTTCGAGTCCCCTCCTAAGTCAGGGATTGTGGGTTCAATTCCCAATGTGAGGTGCAGGGGGGTTGGAGTCCTGGTCTGAGTTTTGGTTGGGTCCCACCCAAGGAGTGCAGTTTCATAAAGAACCTGTATTTTTGAATCCTGCCTAGGAAAGCGTCTCCTCTCCCTGGCAAGTTTACTCAACAGCCTCCTCAGATGGTGTAAACGGACTGGTGCTGGAAGAGCTACCCCACGAACACTCCCTGTAGTGCTGGGTTTTCAGCCCCGTACTATTCGGCTGTAGAGCTATATACAGTTTGGTGAATGCTGTTTAAGGCTTGTGAAGCACAGTAAGTGAAGAGAACGATCACCATAAATAAAACATAAACTTGCTAACGTTTACTGAGTACAAGTAAGCTTTTCCCATGCATTTACTCATGTATGCTCACCACGATCCTGTGAAGTAGGTATTATTTTATCTTAGAGATGAAGAAACTGGCTCAGAGAAAGTAGTGATTTGATTAATGTCCCTCAGCCGGCCTCTAGATAATCTAACGTGAGTTTGGAATCTGCTGGATTCCGTCAAACCACAAGTGAGAGGAAGGGGCAGGACTAGAAGCCAGGACTCTCAACTCCAGGTCCAGGGTGCTTCCATTGCCCCGCACTGCCTCGGAAGAGTGGAGAAAGGCCTCCGGGGCCACGCAGACAAGACCCCTGTCATCCGGCCTGCGGGACCCGCACCTCCCATCTGGCTTCCGGGATGCGGCCAGCCCCCGGACGCACCCACCCGGGGACCTGCTTCCCGGCATCCTCCCCGCGCGACCGCTCACTTCCGGTCCTAAGTAGGCCCAAGCAGAAGCATCACCTGCCTGGCACCCTGCTCTTGGGAAACGCTATCCGCCGGGATTCCCAGCTCTACGCCCTTGTCCCATTGCCGCCCCCGCCTTCTGTCAACACAGCCCCCTTACCTGCCCTGCGCCCCCCACCCCGCCGTCCCAGGCCCCCAGCTGATGACCGCCCTCACCTCCTCTCTCTTCGCCTGCCACGGCCTTTTACAAACGCGGCCAAACTGTTCGCTGTAACGACAGTCGTTATTGGTCAGAGCCGCCCACGCGCGGCGAGAGCCCGCCCACCTCAGCTAGCGTTGTCTGACGGGAGTTGTAGTTTCCTTCTCCTGGAGGCGGCTGACAATTGGGGAATCCCGTGGTGGAATCTGCGCCTACCTGGCGGTAGTACTACTTAGGTTCTTTGCTGTGGAAAGAGTGCTTCTGGCCAACCCTGCTGGTACTGGAAGGCACAGACAACTCTAGGGCTGGTCATGACTGTTTCAGGCCTGAGTGAGTCCTATTTCTGAGTAGAATTCCATTGGTCATTGATGCAAAAATCAACTTAGATTTTCTACATTATTAGCAGATGCCGGCTGCGATTTAGTGTTTTGTCAAGGGGATCTTGTCCACCAAAGTATTTGCTGCTTCTATCACTTGTGTGTTTGCATCAAGTTATCTTTTTCTCCCTTAATTATACTCTGACATATTACTTGAACGTTTTCCCGTATTAGGCGTTGGAATTGGGTTCTGGTATGACCTAGTTTTGGTCCTTGGAATCGCACAGAATAAGTCTAATAAATAAGTCTAATCAAATAAATAAATTCGTGCTCCTGAGTACAAATATGTTAAGGGTGAGGCCTGTGTGTGTGTGTTGGAAAACTCTGGAATGAGATTTCCTGCACCTTTAGCTTTCATCCTGATACTTATTAGTGGTGGCACTGTGGGCTGGTTGCCTGAGAACTGTCAACGGAAATAATAAAAATATTTAAAATAAAAAAAAATGTGAGAGCTGTGAGTTTCAGTTTTATTCAGGGACTTACTTAGGACTATAGTCAGGGAGACAACCTCTCAGATAGCTTTGAAGAAGTGATCTGAAGAGGTATGGGGAGAGGTTAGTACATCCGTGATTTTGGAGAAGGGGTATGTGTAATCAAGCACACAGCTTGGTAGAAGATTGCTGCTGGTCACAAGGCACAGATAATGATTTCAGTGTTTTTCTAAGTATGGGAAGATGCAAGAAACTGGGTTCATAAAATCCCCCGAAAATATCTATATGAAGTCCTATTCTGCCAGTTTTCCCAGAGCATGGAGTGCCCCATTTCTGATCTCCACCCTGAACTCCTTTCAGGGTGTGTTGAAGGTCAGTGACTGCAGTGGCTAATGACTTAATCCTTGTTGAGCCAGAAGGTGAGTGACATTCTTTAGCTGGTAGAACCGTAGTCTTCTCAACTGTTAATAAGAGAAGTGGTCCCTTTCATGATTAAGGTTTGCTATGTTGTTTCTTAAACTGGACGTAGGGGGAGACGGGCACATTTTTTTCCAGAAAATTTTTCCAATTTTGTCTTTCCATTTCAATTATAAGGTTTTAAATGATCATCAGTATATCCTGTATCATCTAGATGATCACCTAGTAATACTGTGGGGTTTCAATGCCTGGTTGTGTTTATGATTGTATAAGTACCAAGTGATTATCTAAAGCAGTTGTTCTCAACTGGTAGCACTGCTACACATCTGGTAGATGCCATGGAAGATCCTGCAATGCACAGGACAGCCCTTACAACAAAGAATTATCTGGACCAAAATGTCAGTAGTGCCACAATTGAGAGACCCTGTTGTAAAGAGTGTTTAAATTTTTTTCAGTGGAATTGCCCAAATGTGTCCTAAGAGATCTGTGGGTTTTCTGCTGAGACACATTATCTGTTCCAGCCAGAAAGGAAGCTATCAAGCAACCCCATTCTAAAAGAGGTTTCTTTCTTCCAAGCCAGACACTCAGGGTTCTTCCATTCCTCCTTCAAAGAAGGGTCTTTGAAGAAACATTGCCATCATCGAAGTCCTTTCTGAGCCCTCTTCTCATAAATAGGATTCTCAGAATTGCACAGTATTCTCAAGTTATGGTTCATTATGGTATGTTAATTTTCAGTATGTTAATATTTTTTACCCAGTCACTTTACTTAATTCTCTCATTGTTTTTTTTGTTTTTAATATATATAGACTATTTTTTTAAAGTTTACTTTTGTCCGCGTCGGGTCTCAGTTGCAGCACGCAGGCTTTCTAGTGGCACACAGGCTCCAGAGTGTGCAGGCTCTGTAGTTTGTGGTGCGTGGGCTCAGTTGCCCCGTGGCATGTGGGATCTTAGTTCCCCAACCAGGGATCAAACCCACATCCCCTGCATTGGAAGGCGGATTCTTAACCACTGGACCACCAGGGAAGTCCCTGCCCATTAATTTCTAACCTTTCTTTTCTAATATAAGCATTTAAGGGTATACATTACTTTCAAAGGGCCATTTTATTTGCATTCCACAAATTTTGATAGACAATATTTTTATTTTCTTTAAATTTTAAATAATTTAAAATTTTCACTATGGAGTCTTCTTTGACTCACAAGTTATTTATACATGCGTTTTCGTAACTGATTTCTAACCTAACTTCTTTATGGTCAGAAAACATGATAGGCTACTTTTTTTGATCTCATAGAAACTCTGCTTTATTTATTTATTTGTTAATAGATGAATAATAGCTTCTGATATTTAAAGGCATTTCCAATAAAAAGAATTTGTGTGGTATTGGCACATTAGAACAATTATTCACAGTTCTTTGATTTTTGCCAATTGGCAATAATTATTCTTCAACTTCCCTTACCCTTCTAACTCCTGTGACCTTTAAAAACCAATATTTTCTTAAGTATTCCATGTGTGCTTGAGAACAGATGTGTATATATTTTCTTTGCTATTAATTTGGCTACATCAGCTTCATTTAGGGTTTCCTGGTATATATCTTTCTGCATACTTTTGTTTTAGATGTTGCTTCTAAGCAGTGCATCTAGATTTTAAAAATCCAATTAGACAATCTCTTTTATTAGCTTCGTACATGTATTATGCTTGTTAATCCATTTGGAATTATTTCTACCATCTAAGATTGGTTTGTCTGGCTTTCTCTGTTTCTTTTCTTCTTCTGCCTTCTTTTGGATTTTTTTGTTACCTCCTCTTTTGGGAAGTTATATGCTCTATTTTTATTATTTTAGTGACGATCCTTTACATTTTAACTCAAGGCCAAAGCTAATACATTTTTCTGCTATTCTCCTGAAAAAAAATACAGTGATCTTAGAACACTTTAACCACCTCCTGTCATATAGATTATTATTATCCAGTATTTTATTTTAGTTCTCCCTTAGAAGAAGGCACTATTATTGTTGCTTTAGATTAAACTACATATGTATAAATTTCTTTGCTTACCATTTCTTTTTGCAGCTCAGACGTTTGTTTGGGGATTTTTTTCTCCCTGAAATATACGCTTTAGAAGTTCATTTAGTATTGGATTTATTGTTGGCAAATTCTCTTGGCTTTTCTTTTTCTATTTCATCCTCATTCTTGTATGATTGCTTTAAGTTGGTTGTTTCTTTCAGCACATTGAAGATACCCCTCTGAATTCTGGCCCATCGTCTTGCTGTTGAAACGTTTCATGTCAATCTAATTGTCATATCATTGTAGTAGTCTTTTTTCTCCCCCTCTCTGCTGCTTTGAAAATCTGTCTTTGATAATCTGCAATTTGACTATATATGTAAGCATGGACTTCATTTTATTTATCTTCCTTGGGATTCATTGTGGATCTTGTCTGAGAATTCCTACCCTTCAATAATTCGGGAAAATTCTCAGCCCTATCTCTTCGAATACTTCCCATCCCAAATTGTTTTCTCTCTTTATGGAACTCCAGTTTAAATATATTTTAGATTTCCCATTCTATTCTCCATGCTCTCTTCATATGTTCTACCTCTTTGTCTCTGCACTGTTGTACTGTTCCAATTCACAGATGTCTTCAGCTGTATCTAATTTGGTTTTGCCAGTCCATTGAATTTTTAATTTTAGCTTTTGTGTTTTTAATTTCTACAGGATCTATTAGTTTCTTTAAAAATTCTGCCTAATCATTCAATAGTTACTTCTTGCTCATATTTTTACTGCATCTTTTACTTCTAAAGACATATGATATATAGTTATCACATATTCAACATGTGATTATTATAATGTCTTAAAGTCCTTGGAGGTCAAATGGACAAAGGATACAGACAGGTCACAGAAAAGAAACACAAACAGCCAACTATCATGGGAACAAATCACTAACTTTACTTACAATTAGGGAAATAAAAGAGATCATTTTACATGCATCAGATTGGCAAAAATAAAGGCTTAATAACAACCAGCACTGGTAAAAGTAGGGGGGCAAACGAGTGCTTTCGGACATTATTGGTTGGAGTGTAAAATGGTACAGCTTTTAAGAGCTGTACCATTATAACTGTACCATTATAAAGAGCTGAACGTTATAAAGTACCAATATAATTTGACAATATATATCATACAGTTTTTGCAATTTACATTCTTTAATCCATCATTCAATTGAGTATCCTAGAAAAACAGTACACACATGCACACAAACGCATTCTTTAACTGTTGTTCCGATTTTCTATGTAAAACGGAGGTGAATGTTTTTTGTTGTGTATTTCCGAATGAAGAGTGGGGTTGTTTTTTTGGTGGTCATTTACTTATCTTTGTGATTTATTCATAGTTTATTGTATTGAGATTTTAAAAAATTATTGCTTTTTAAAACCCATCTCCTCTTTCCTCTCTCCTTCCGTCTATAGCCCACTTAATCGGGAAGGCAGAGGCTGCACTAGTTAACTATCCCCACCTCCCACTCCTTTACAGTCCACATTTTGCTCCTACTTCTTCACTGAAAATGATTTTTTTTTTTTTTTTTGCGGTACGCAGGCGTCTCACTGTTGTGGCCTCTCCCGCTGCGGAGCACAGGCTCCGGACGCGCAGGCTCAGCGGCCATGGCTCACGGGCCCAGCCGCTCCGCGGCATGTGGGATCTTCCCAAACCGGGACACGAACCCGTGTCTGCTGCATTGGCAGGCGGACTCTCAACCACTGCGCCACCAGGGAAGCCCAAAATGCTCATTTTTAAAGTCACCAATTACTTCCTCATTGCTAAATCTAGTGGACTTTTTTTCACAACTTGTATTTTTCCCCTCTGCCAAATTTGACTCTTCACTACTTGAATGTTTTCCTCCTTGATTTCTGCAACATCATGGACCCGCAGTATTTCTCCCACCTGTCTGGCAGCTCTTCATCATTCTCCTCTGCAAGCTTCTCTGTCTCTGTCCCCTTCAATACTGATAGACCTAAGAGTTCTGTCCTCAGTCCTCTTCTCACTCTAGTGTCTCTCTGGGTGATTGCCACTCCATGGGTTGAACTACCACCTAAATGCTGATGACTCCCATCTCTATTTCAGCCTGGACCTCCCTTCCAAATTCCATATCATTACCTACTGGCTATTTCTACCTGAATGTCACACATGTCCAAGCACCACATTTTGAAAGGCAGACCTCATTAGCTTTCATCTTCTGCCCTGTAACTAGCATCTATCCTTACTCACCCCCGCAAACTGCGCTTCTTCCTTTTCCTACCCCAGTAACTAGTCCCAACCATCCATCTAGTTGCTCATGCCAGGAACCTGGAAGACATCTTGACTAAAAACAAATTAGATCAATGGCTCCCTAGGACCTTTAAGTTAAAAAAAAGTTCAAATTACTTGGCATGGCATAAAGAATTGGCCCTGGTTTGGTCCTTTAGTTTTAGCTCTCATCACCTCATACCCAGTACTCTAGCTGGTAGTACTATCAGCACATGGTAGAAATCCATTTGGTTAAAACAAGATTGAGATAAATTGATTGATTTACTACCTACTGGGTATATACAGCACTGAAGAAAAGTCACCAGCTTTTAGTGGGCAACACAGGTTTTAATGATATAATCGCACAAATACATAATTTAAAATGATGACAAATGCTATAAAGGAAAAGTAAACATAAGATGGCTTGAGAGCTACTGATTTAGATTGTGGGTAAAGAAAGGAAGGCATTTTAGAGGAAGGGACATTTAAGTGGAGAGTTGAAGACAAAGAGCAGACAAAAGGCATTCACATGGCAGGGCTCTGCAATGGGAGTCTCGGTCCCCAGTCCACTCTTCTTGGCCTTGCTTTGTGAAACATTTCTTCTTTGCCAGTTGGCTCAATGTTAGGCTTTGTCAATAGAGGGCACTGGGGGAACATGGCAAGGTGATGGTGACAGGAAGGCACATTCCTTATGGGTTCTGGTTCTCTTTCTTTTCAGCGTGCAAGCCAATGGATCAGTGTACAGAAGACCCAGTGGCGCTCGCATCAGTGGTTCTCTGGACCTGCCCCGGCTGCACCCTCAGGCCACACTTTACTTACCTGCAGCTGCTTCCATGGCAGCTTTGGCTGCACCACTCTCGAGGACTGACAGATAAAATACAGGACACCCAGTTAAACAACAAATGACTTTTAGTATGTTTCTTGCAATATTTGCGATTGTGCTTTCACTTGCTAATTCTGGCAACCCTATAGCTCCCCCACATGGTGGACCATTTCTAAAGATTATCTCCAGCCCACCCACCTCTGGCCAATGGCAGGCAGCTTCTAAGGACCAGCTCTGGCCCACGCCCTCTGGCATGTTTGTTCAGCAGGTGGCACGTTCCTATGATAATCAAGCCCACTTTGAAGAGGTGAGAAACTCAGTGCTCTCCTAAACCCTTAGTTTCTGCATTGTCCCCTCTGTCCATAAATAGTAGCTGCTTTTTTTTGCGCCTGCAATTTCTGGATCCCTTTTAGTAGTTAACCACTTTTTATTATTTAACAACTATTCACATTAAAATTTCCCTTTTCAAAATTTAGTGTTGGCTTCTGTCTCCTTGACTGGACCTTAACTGATACAAAGTGTTTACTTATTCAGGAAACTGAAAGATGAGTGTGGAGTGGAAGGGCTTATGGGAGACTGGAGAATGGCTTGCTGTGAAGTTGGGTAAGCACAGATTGCATTTGTAGAAGGCTCTGCGGGCCACCTTAAAGATGTTAGATTACTGCTAAATACAATTTGAAACAAAGACTTTCAAGCAGGGGAGTGTCATGATCAGATTTACATCTGTTAAAAGATTCCTTTGGTCTTCTGATTCTGGTAGAAATGTTAGCAGCCTGGTTCTGGATCTTTCCACTTCTGGAAACCACAGGGAGCGACAAGGAAAACATGACCAACTGACTCCCACAAACAGTTATCTTAAGTGAAACTAGGGATGCAAAGAAAACTTATACATTCCACATTGAGTGGAAGTGTGGTACTGGATGGGAGGCCAACTGAGTGCCATGGGGGAAGGACAGGGAGTGAGGAGGGGGCTGGTAGTGGCAGACCTCAGAAATCACTCGCAAATATTCACTCTGAGAAGAGAGCCAAACCCTGAGTGGAGCCTGCTGTGGGGAGGACTGAACAAGCATATGAGTGTAGGAGAGGCAGGGAGGGAAGGTGTGTGAAGTGCCTAAGGGCTCCAGAGGTGATGTCTTTCAGAAAGCAAGTTAGGGGATCTCATTGAAGACATGAGTTAGGTCCCTTAATGTAGCAGATGAAGGAACCAAGGGAGCTCAGAGCTGGCAGAGAACTTCTGAACAAGATCACATCCCAGAGAAGACCCATGGCTACACTTTTAAGGAGACAATTCATTGTAGCCACAGAGGGAGGTGAGAAACCTCGACAAGGTCTTTCCCCTTCATCCTCCTGCTGGTACTTGGTCTAGGAAAAACCAACTGTTTCAAATATGAACAAATAGGAATAAGCACAGCATTTGTATCAAGATACTGTAATTAAAAATAAGACGGCAAAACTTACCTAGAGTTTCCCTGGAGAAGACTCACAGGAAAAATGTTCCCACAAAGCAGTTGAAAATAATATAGACATTCCAATATGAATTTTAAAAATCTAATGAAGTGAATGCAGCTAAGAAAAACAAGAATTCAGGGAAGAGACATCCCTGAAGTCAAACAAAAATTGGTGGAATTTAGAAAACAGAAAAAAAAATTTTTTTCAGAAATGAAGATTACATTAAAAGGAACACAAGTGAGTCTGGATACCACAGGAAGCATATTAAGGAACGGAGATTAGAAGTGAAAAACGCCAACAAAAAGGTAAAAATAATTAAGAACAAATGATAGAAATCATGTCAGGCAGAGGAAATCCAACACACAATTGGAATTGCCAAAGAAAACCAAAGCAGTGGAATAGTATTGATACAAATATTTGTGAATATAATTCAGGAAAACATGAAATATTATCTTGATGCATGTACTTGGCTCAGGGAATGTTTCCTTTCTTATAGAATGCTTTCCCTGACAACTGTCTCTTTCCATTTGCTTTTCTTCCAGTATTTAGTCTTTTCACATGCTCCATAGTTCCATAAAACATCTCACAATACACAGGCTGGCATCTCAGATAACCTTAAGTCTAGCCCTCTGACCATCAGTCTGGATTGGCTGCCAGGTCGCTTCACAGCTGCAATCCTGGGACTTCCCGTTATCTCACTCGTGTTTGATCCTGTTTCTAGACGCTACATCATATTTTTTCTTTGATTTACTCTTATTTTGATGGAGTTTATCCAGTAACTGAGAATCAGTGAACAGGAAGAAAATCTTTTGAGAACTTGCATGTCTAAAAATGTCTTTATTCTATTGTCACCCAAGACATAATTCATTCAAACTTTTGAAGACAGCACCCCATTGATCACTAGGTTCCAATGTTGCCGTTGAGTATTTTCCTTGATCCTTTTTTTACCTGGTAAATTTCTGAATATTCTCTTTATAGGTCTGGCATCCTAAAATTTCATAGTGGTATGGCTTCATATGGGTCTTTTATATTTATTGTGCAAATTCAACATTAGCTTTTTTTTAATCTTGAAACTCAAAATTTCATCAGGGAAATTTTCCTTTATTTAATAAATTCTACTCAATCCTCTATTTTCTTCCTGGAACTCCTATTGATTTAATATTAAACCTCCTGAATTGATCCATATTTATTTTTTTCCCTACACTTTTGATTTGTTATAGAACATCTCTTTTAATATTCTCACTGAATTTATTCATATTCTAATTTCTTGTTGTGACATTTTATTAGTATCCTGTTCTAATTTCTTGAGTACAGTATCTTATTTGAGGATATGATAGTTGTTGAAGTTTTCTGATTCTTGAGAGTTGCTTTTATTTAGCTCTACCTTTTACAATCAAGGTTTTTCTCAATTTCTGGTGATCTTTGGCTGTCTTTATTTAGAAGTGAAGCACTAAAAACCTATTTGGAAGGTTTGTGTACGTGGGCAGGGCTTACTGATTGGTACGCTCCACTGTAAGGGGACTCTTGGCCAGTTGCTTTTTGGCGGGGACCCTCAAATGTCAGCATCTGTCTTTTCACTCAAGAGTTGCTTATTTTTCCACAGTAGGAGCCACCAAATCTTGCCTGGTGTGTTCAAGTGTGGCTGTTGGTTTTCTAGAGCTGAACACAAATAAGGAGCTAGGGATCTCATTTATCTAGTATATAAAACTGCTTAATAACTATTTTCTGCACAGCGTCTCACCCGAGCTTATTAACCCTGAGTAAGAAATCTACTTTTCCCTTTTTTAGGTGAATTACTATCAGAATAACTTAGCCTTCAACTTCAGAGACCACAGTGTAAAGTCCTATTCAACTCAGAAACATTCAAATACATTTTATCAAGGCTCTTAAATTAAAATTTGTTGTTTTGGAGGTATGCCCTTCAAGTTCTAAATAGTCAAATGCAGTGACTGGAAAAAACGTAACAACCCCCTACAAAAAGATTTTGTTTTTAGAAATCATCACTCTTTCATTGAAAGGGTTTGTTCTTTATTTCCTACAAACACATTTTATTTTTCCAATTCAACTGTAACCTCAAGAGCACCCTGTAGCTCTTGGTAAACTTAACTCTCTTTGTGTATGCAAACTAGTCCTTATCAACTGCCTTCTCAAAAGTAATAGAACTCTAACACATACAAAAGGAAGCTGAGTAAGCACAGGAACAAAACAGGAGAAGAATAAAACTAGAATGTGAATCTCATTTTCAACAGGGAGAGAATATTAACAAGGAAAATGAGATCCTGATTTCATAGTGAGTTAAATCTACAGCAATTCTTTGTGGTATCAAACTAACCCGATGCAAACCATGGTTTCTGAAATAAGATTAAAAAGAAATCTAACAAATACCAGAGTGAATATAACAATATGACTAGACCAAAAAGAAAAAAAAGTCTCTCACACACAATAATCACTGCAAGAGGATCCCAAAGGTTATAGAAAACATAAAGGAACTTTAATATCCAAACAGTCAGGGCAAAGAATACTGGATTAATGACCCATTAAGTGTGAACCACTTTAGGTTCTTTACAGTACCAGATGTATTTTAAAGTAAAATCTGAATGCATATTGCAGAGAATGAATCCATTTAAAAAACTTTAATTTCCTTACCTGATACTAATACCAGTATGATTTTTAGACTGTAAATTTTTAAAATGATTTAACACTGAGAGTAAGATTTAAAGCAAAGTTAGCAATGTTCCTGAATTGCAAATTTGTTCAGTAGTAATAAGCCTTTGAGTAATGCTACTTTCTTCTCAAAAAGTAGTCAATGTACATTTTAGAATTGTGCAATAAGAAAATATTGGCTAATAAAAAGTGTTATTTCTTGAGATAGTCAAGATGAAAGAAGAACTATACTTTTGCTTGGATTATTTATGCCCAAATAATTTACCCTGCAATCCACAGATGTATAGGACATAAAATACTTTTGAATAAGAGAAAAGTGAGGGTCCTAAAATAGGAACACAAACCAGAAGAATCTAAAAACAGCATCCTGTTACTTTTTTTTGAGTATTTAAGCTGCTTTTGGTTGCATGCCCTGATCTGTAGAAGGTTAATTAACTAGGAAATAAAATTTCCAAGTGTTTAAAAAATTTACTCATCTTCCATAAAGCAACTTTTAATGTATCAACACTTAGAAAATACACAGTGACTTGATGAAACATCAGTACAACTGCATAGAATTGAGCTCCAGAGAATTATACATTTATGAGCTGTCTTTCCTGGGCTCTGGTTTACAGGAGTATTGGCTTAGAGACCAGCTTAGAGTCATCTGCTCCTACCTGGAGGATACAGGCCAGGAAACTCTTAGGATTCCATGGGCCTTTTCTGTTCCTAAATAAAACACCAGGAGCTCTCTGGTCTTAAAAACAACCAAGCATCCAAATATGTATACTGGGGACCCTTCCCCTTTGTGAGTCAAAGAAGAGGAGAGTTTGTGACTTTCGCTGAAAACAAAACAAAACAAAATCTCCCACAATTCTTCTAAGAGACTGAAATATACTAGAAATTTCAAAACTAGAACAATGCCATCAAAGATTAAACCTCTTAATGCTCGGAGCCACCCCAAAATAATAAAATTGGGAACTCCAGGAAAACAGGTACCAAAAGAATCAAAGTAATGATTGCACTGAGGATTCTCCTCTTTGAAGGCTGGTTAAGGAGGTAGGATTTCACGGTTTGTTTGTTTGTTTATCTTTTGGCCTCTGAACATTTAAAAAATGCTTTGCCCGGCTGGTCATTCAGGCTAATTTTGGAGTTCACAAGAAACCCCAAGCCTGACATAAGGATATTCTACAGTTTCACAGCTATCATTTGTACATATTAAAATCAAGTTGATTTACTCTTTTTGAGTAAATATAACTAGGATATGGCAAATTAATATATTTCTTTACATACAACTTTGTGTCTCAAAGTTCTTGAAAAACAAGAGCAGATGACTTTGTATTCAAAGACTACCAAAGTGTGTATTTGATATTCACATGCAAACAAAACCTTATAAATCTCCTGTCAACTCTGCATGATGCCTTTAAGGAGGAAATGACATACAAAGTTTGCTAACTGTGCAAAATATTAAATTGCTAAAACATTTTACATAATGAAATGATACATGTAAATGTAGAAGTTGACACATGAAATTAACATGGGTCCATAAGAACTTATCACATTTCAGAGATTTTCTTTAGTAACAAGTTTTTGTTTTTATATTTCCTGGTACACAGCAAAGTTTATCACAGAAGATAAAAACCCTTTTAAACAAATTCAACAGGGAATTCTTGAGGCACCTTCTCATATAAAACACAAGATGAATGCAATTATCAATCCATCTGAGAAAAGTTTTCAATCTAAAGATCATTTTTTTCCATTTAAGTATATTTCATAGAACTTTAATAAGGCAAGACAAATTTGTGAAAAAAATGTAGATACAAAAATGATGTAAACTAATAACTTATATTAAAAAACCCCAAAGGGAAAACAGTGGAGATGGGACAGCTCAAACAATGCCTATTTCAAAAAAACCTAAAATAGAATTGTGCATAAGCTGAAGATTACAAAGAACTTCTAGACTCTGCACAGTTTTGGTTTTCCTTTTTTCTTTTTTTTTACATCTTTATATTACATGTTTTAAATCATATCAGGAATGCAAACTAGAACTGCACACTACTTCAGTGGAAAAAAGTTCAACATTGTGCAATTTTCTGCCTCAATTTTAAAAAAGTGGCAGCAATCCCTGCATTTGTATTTGAAACAAGGATTTGAGAAACTTTATCAAAAAAGGTAATGAAGGCAAAAATTGGCAGACATCCAGCATATTGTTTCTTTTTAAAACAATGCGGATGGTAAGTAATTTCATGATTAAAAAATGAATCTTTTAAATAAATACATTGTATCTGACATTTGCACTGACTGATTTGATAAATCTTTAAGTAAACAACGGCTTTACTACACTCCCTGTAGCCTTAAGCCACTGGCTTTAGATTCTGGAGTCCTTTTTCACTGGGTTTCATACCCTGCGACTCGATACCCTGCAGGCTGATTAGGCATCATGCTGCCATTCTGTCCTGGAGGCGGCTGCACTCCATAATTTGGTCCCATCCACGGTGCAGAAGACTGTGTCTGACTGGTGCAGAACGTGAAAGAAGCAGAGGGGAGGGGAAATCCACTGGTTAAAATAAAATGTAATGCCAAGAATAAATAATGCCAAGAATAAATAACACATACGTGGGAAATATCCTTTTTCTTAAGCCCAAATATAAGAATAACTGTTATGCCAGAGAAAGCAAAGGCAAAAGCTTTTTTCTTTTAAAAACAAGCATCCTTGTAGCTTTAATTTGTACAGTTTAATTCTGTTAGTTTAATTATAGCTAAGAAAATATCCTTTATCTATAAACATTTATTCCCTTGAACTCAGAAAAACTCATCTCTAATCTCAGAAAACTGTCCATCTGGAGTTTGACATATGTTGAACAAGCCACTACCTGAAGGAAACGTGATCATTTGGCATGATACGGACTTGTATTTATATTACTCAAAGAAGAAATTAAGGTATTTTCTCAACATTACAAGATTCTTTTTAATAAAAATGGCAAAGCGTTTTAATTTCCAGTTTGTTTTTCAGAAATTTAAGTAAAATTGTAATTCAGGATGTATAAAGAAGCTTTCATATAACAATGTATGAATAAACCCTCTTGCACAAAAAAAAAGCATAATGAATAAAGCAATTAGGATCAAAATAACTGTATCCAATAAGCCTAGCAACTATTAAGTTATTTCCTTACTTAAATATTTGTTGATTCATTGCCAAGCATTACCAAAATTCTCATAACGCTGGTTATAAATCAAGACAACACATTTCTAGGCAAAATTTTAGATATTCACTTAAAACTATAAAGTAAAAACCTCTCTAAGTCTTTCAAAGGCGATGCTTTAGAAAGAAGGCACATTATCTACTAATTACTTAAAATCTCTTCCCAAGTTCTTGACATTTTCAAAGGCTAATAATAAAGGAAAAGAACAAGTATGCTTACTTAAATCCCTGCTGGTTCCATGGCTGGCCATACATTCCATATGCAGGTACCTGCCAACCATTAGGCATATATTGGCCAATTTGTTGTGCATTCCCATACCACTGGCCCCACTGGCCATAAGCTTGTGGATATCCAATTTGATTCTGCTATTAAGTAAAATTGTAACAGATAATTTAATATTATTTAAAGTTATAGGGGCATATACAGTCCTAATACACCACAAATACATAGCCATAACACATAGGGCCATAATTACAATTAAAACTAAAGGACAGGGCTTCCCTGGTGGCGCAGTGGTTGAGAATCCGCCTGCCAATGCAGGGGACACAGGCTCGATCCCTGGTCTGGGAAGATCCCACATGATGCAGAGCAACTAAGCCCCGGGCGCTACAACTACTGAGCCTGTGCTCTAGAGCCTGTGAGCCACAACTACTGAGCCCGTGTGCTGCAACTACTGAAGCCTGCGTGCCTAGAGCCCGTGCTCTGCAACAAGAGAAGCCACCGCAATGAGAAGCCCGCGCACCTCAACAGAGTAGCCCCCACTTGTGGCAACTAGAGAAACCCCGTGCACAGCAACAAAGACCCAACACAACCAAAAATAAATAAATAAAATAAATAAATTTATATATATATTAAAAAGAAAACACTAAAGGACAAAGAAAAGTTTATAAAGTCACGGCTAATAAAAAAAAGTGAGGTTATACTGCTTTAACTCTACAATGATGCTCTAAATGGCATACTCTTTGTAAGGCTGCAGGTTAGGGTTAGGGTTATTAAACTCAGGATAATGTTTGGGTGTTTTGTAAATTATACATATGACCGTTTCCTTTAGCTAGGGAAGATAGGGAAGATAAGGACTATTTATTCCTATATTCAGTTTACTTAAGAAAGTTATATAGTTTAGGATTTTCTTACTCCTATCTTGATGCTCCATTTCCTCATAGAAATGTTTGTGGGATCAAGTTTGAACCACTAGAACTGCCTGGAAAAACAAAGGCAGCAAAATCTGGAAGAAAATGCCAAGGTCCTAAATATATTCATAGCTTTTGTTTCAACTGAATCAAACATGCTCGTGAGGACTTCCCTGGTTGCGCAGTGGTTAAGAATCTGCCTGCCAATGCCGGGGACACGGGTTCAAGCTCTGGTCCGGGAAGATCCCACATGCCGCGGATCAACTAAGCCCATGTGCCACAACTACTGAAGCCCCCGCGCCTAGAGCCCATGCTCTGCAACAAGAGAAGCCACTGCAGTGAGAAGCCCGTGCATGCAACGAAGAGTAGCCCCCGCTCGCCGCAACTAGAGAAAGCCCACGCGCAGCAACAAGGACCCAATGCAAACAAAAATGGATGGATGGATGGATGGATGGATAGATAGATAAATAAATAAATAAATAATAATTTTAAAAAAACATGCTTGTGAGTCCTCCAAATAGTATGTGAATAAATCTACTAAGTATTAGAAAAAATTTAATACCCTGTTAAGTTTGTTGCAGCATTTTAAAATCCACTGTGTGAGCATGAGTCAATCGAGGTGGTCACATTCATCATGTCACCCCTGCATCCATGAACCACTACTCTGGAACTATAATACATGAAGAGCCCTTATATGCTATCATTTTAGCTAGAAGCATTAATGACGATTATCAACAATTTCATTTAAAAATACCTATTAGCCCAGCAATTACTCTGCAAAGTCAAGAACCTTCTCACCTGTTGCACGGGATTTATCATATCAAGAGTTTCTTTGCCCCAGTAGCATTTCACAACATGGCCTTCAATGGTAGTTCCATTAACAGAAACAATTGCATGTGCTGCACTTTCATGGGAATTGAACCTATTGAAAATAATATTAAGAATTACCAATATAAATTGTTTAGTATACATATAGCTGATTCACTTTGTTATACAGCAGAAACTAACACAACATTGTAAAGCAATTATACTCCAATAAAGATGTTAAAAATAAATAGTTTAAAGTGCTTATGAATAAAACCTATTTTTAAAAATCAAACTAAGCCTGAAATATAACAGGAAGTTAATATAAAAGAATCAATAAAATGGCATATTTTCATTTTTTTTTCCCCCTCAAAGATCTTATAGTTCTGGGGAAATTTCTTTTAACAGAATGTTTTATTTGCCTTGTGTTGGAAGGAGGGAGCTATTAAAAAAGTGGCAAATATGATAAACACTAGAGAAATTTTTATTTCTTTATAACCAAAGTAAATTTTAAAGAAAACCACTAAGTTAAATGTTCAAAAATGATCTGGGGGGAAACATTTTTTTAAAAGCCACCCCTACCGAACAAAAGAATATCCTTTATCTGGAAAGACTCGAATTTCCATTATTTGTCCAAATGGCGAAAAAGTCTGACGCATTAGTTGTTCTGTTAGACAAAAAAAAAAAAAAAAAAAAAACCCGCATTAAAATCCTACAAATACCAAGCCTTTTAGTTTAAAAATTAATCTCAAGATGCCACATAGGTAAAGCCCCCATACCTGTTAGCCCAGAAGTGACACCTCCACAATACACAGTACAGTTGCTTGGACTAGACTGATTTACGACCTCATCATATGATAGCTGTTTGGTGTTTGCTGGAGAGGAAAAATTTAATATTTTTAATTCATTAAATAAAATGTTCAGAAAGAGTAAAGCAACATTAACTACACTACTGTAATGGTAATATTTACCTTGATCAAAATGCTTATTTAATACATATTACATTTGACTGAGGATTAAACCTCCCCCAAGAATGTCTAAAAATTACTCAATATTCTCTATTTAACAGGAGACTTGACATTAGAGATATAATTTATTATTTATAATTACAAAAATGAAAACTAAGTACATTTTTGAACAGTAGTCTTGATTTGCTTCTCATCTATTTCTGCAATAAGTCTCCGGGAACAGCTCTAACATTTAAAATCTAGTGTATTTTCCTCCAAAATTCCACATTTCCTTTTCTTCTCCAATTCACCTACACTCATATGTACTCTTTGGAGCTGGAGGCTTTCGGGTTGCCCAGTTAGTTCTGATTTGTCTTCCACCAAGCCACTGGCCACCCATCTGTTGAATGGCGTTTTCAGCATCCTGTTCCACACAACATTAGAAATGACAAAGAAGCCACTATTAGTTGACGTTAAACAATTGTTAGCAATAGAGAAAACTCATGGTTGCTTTTCACAAATGTTTTTTGAATGAAATGCTTTGTGAAATACACAATATATGACAGCTTTCCTAAAACACAATGGTGCTTTTAAACTATCTTTCTTTTACTTGGGTATCAGACTTTGGGAATGTTAATCACCTGAAAGACTCGAGCCCAAAAGCCCTTATTGAGGTAGCCATTGTAAAGTGCATGGAACAACCCATACTATTATGGATGAAAATTGCACTTTATACAATCCAACATGCTTTTAATGACAGTGTTTGGTTTCTCATTCATCTTACAAGTAAATACTGAACAGCTGTCATGTCCTAGACAGCAGGTTAAGTGCTAGGGAAACGTTGGTCAATGAGGTAGACATGGTCTCTGCTGCCACAGAACTTACATTCTTTTGCGGGGGACAAATAAAGTAATTACAGATTGTGGTAAATGCCATGACAGAAACAAAAGGTTGAGAGAGAGAATATCCCATGCTGAGATACAGGCATGGGAATCTACTTTAGAGCAGCATGATTAGGGAAGGTCTCTGAAATGACATTTAAGCTGAAATAGAGAGGAAGAGGAGCTAGAAAAGTCCAAACACCAGGGTGTTCCTGATAGAGGGAAAAGCACTGCAAGGTGTGTTAAGGCAGGAAAGTGTTTGGTACGCATCTTAAAGAAGCATGTGAAAGATGACTAGTTTTAATGGAATCTAGTGTGCAAAAAAGGAAAAGTGCCAGAGGAAAAAACTGATTATTTTAAGAAAGATTATCATGATCGATTTATGTTTTAAGAAGGCCATTCTTATGTTTTAAGAAGGAGAACAGTTTGGGGAGATAGTAAAAGGAAAAAGACTCTTTATGAGACTAATGCAATATCCAAATTAAAAAAACAGTCGGTAACCAGGACTAATGCAGTGGCAGTGGATGTAATCTAAAGGAAGAGTCAAGAGAATTGGTGGGGAGGGATGTGCACAGTAAGCCAAAGGGCAGGAATCAAAGATAATTCCTAGGTTTTGCCTGGGCAGTAGGGAGGATAGTGCTAGCATTAATGGAAATGAGAAGACTGGGAGGGAGGAGGGCAACAAGTTTGAGGAAGAAACAAAGATGATTTAAGACACATTAAGTTTGAGATATCTGTAAGACATCTAAATGAAGACCATTTGTTAGTAAGTGTGAAGTAAACGGAGCTGGAGATATAAGATTCAGAGTCATGAAGAAAGACTAGAGAGAAGAACGCATCCTGGGATAGAGTCCTGAAAAACAGCAAAATCTGAAATCTGGGTAAAGGAGAGATCAATAGCTAAGGTGACTAAGAAGGAATAGCCAGTGATGAAGGAAGAAACCCTCAAAAATCTACTGTCAGGGGCTTCCCTGGTGGCACAGTGGTTGAGAGTCCGCCTGCCGATGCAGGGGACACGGGTTCGTGCCCCGGTCCGGGAAGATCCCACATGCCATGGAGCGGCTGGGCCTGTGAGCCATGGCCGCTGAGCCTGCGCGTCCGGAGCCTGTGCTCCGCAACGGGAGAGGCCACAACAGTGAGAGGCCCGCGTACCACACAAAAAAAACAAAAAAACAAAAAAACAAACTACTGTCAGGGTCAAGCAAGCAGAAGTCAAGAGGTGAACTTGAAAAGGGTAGTGCTGGTATAGAGTAAGAACAAAAGCCAGCTTAAGAGCAGACTGAAAGGGACTCCCCTGGCAGCGCAGTGGTTAAGAATCTGCCTGCCAATGCAGGGGACATGGGTTCGAGCCCTGGTCCGGGAAGATCCCACATGCCACGGAGCAACTAAGCCTGTATGCCACAACTACTGAGGCTGCGCTCTAGAGCCTGCACACCTAGAGCCTGCAAGCCACAACTACTGAGCCCGCGCACCTCCAGCCCATGCTCTGCAACAAGAGAAGCCACCGCAATGAAAAGCCCGTGCACCGCAACGAAGACCCAACGCAGCCAAAAATAAATAAATATACAAAAAAATAAACTTACTAAAAAAAAAGAGTACAGTGAAAAGTAGATGGGGTTCAGCTTTGGTTTGCATATGTCAAATGTCAGCTTAAACTAGCACAAAAGAACAGGCAAACTAAAAGCTGTTGAGACACATAAAAAGGAAATGCATATTCTTAAAAAAAAACAAATACTGCTTACCACACTAACAAGTCTGAGCTCCATACGATGTTTAATTACTGTTGTGGGTTGAACTGTGTCTCTTAAATTTATATGAAGTCCTATCTACCCTGCCCATAACTGTGAATGTGACCTTATTTGGAAATAGGGTCTTTGCAGATGTATTAGTTAAGATGAGGTCAATACAAATTAGGGTGGGCCCTTTAAGAAGGGCCGTTGTAAGAAGAGGAGAAGCTAATGTGGACACACACAGAGGGAAGAAGGCCATGTGGAGACCAAGGCAGAGACTGGAGTGATGCAGCTATAAGCCAAGGATACCAAGACTGCCAGTCACCACCAGAAACTAAGATGAGGGAAAGAAGGATTCTTCCACAGTCTTCTGATGGAACATGGCCATGATGACAACTTGATTTTGGACTTCTATCCTTCAGAACTTTGAAAGAATAAATTTTTGTTGTTTTAAGTCATTCAGCTACTTTGATACAGCAGCCCTAGAAAACAAATACAATTACTTGCTCACAGAAGAGGGAAAATTTTTTCTGTGGGGGGTATGCGTATTGTGAGTGGGAGACAAAGAAGTGGAAGAATGTGCAAACAACTCTTTTGAGAAGTTGGAGTCTGAATTATTAAGAGAAATAGGGATACAGATAAGGAAGGGATATGGGGTTAAGTTTATTAAGAGACATCAGAACATGTTTTTTTGGTTGATGGGAATGATTCAGTGAAGAGGGAAAGACTGATGACATAGGACAAAAGAACAAGCAGAGCACATATTATACAATTCCATTTATAAAAAATGTTTGGATCAGGGAAATCTATATAGACAGAAGGTAGATTTAATAGTTGCTCAAGGCTGAGGGGAGAGGGTGTAGAAGAAAAAAGCTAGTGACTGCTAATGAGTATGTAGTTTCTTTTCAGGGTCATGAAAGTATTCTAAAATTGTGGTGATAGCTGCATAACTGTGAATATTCTAAAAACCAATGAGGTATATACCTTAAATGAGTGGATTTTATGGTATGTGAATTGTATCTCAATAAACCTTTAGTCGAGAAAAAAACCCAGAATAACCACGTGATCAAAGTCCTTAAAAAGGACGGAGTGGTGGGACCCCAATCATAAGTGATTTGGTCTTTTACAGGACCTTTCCTCCACTGTAATAGGAGGAAGAGGGAGAAGGTGAGTGCATTTAATGTAGGTTTGGTGGTTGAAAGCTCAGGGAATTCCTGTATGATAGCTTCTATTTTCTCAGCTGAAGCTCAGGGTGGTGATGGAGAAAAGTGAGGAATATCCGAGGAGAAATGAGGGGGCATGAAGTAGTTATCAAAGAACAGGAAATCATATTTACTAGAGAAACACAGGTTTGCAAAGACAGTAACATGTACTCATCTATCTAATGTGTGACCATTAAATTAGAAGCAAAACCATTGACTCAGTTTTTCTCTATCAATACTCAATTACTTCAGAGTAAGCAGAGAGGTTATGTTCAACCAGTACTGGAGTTTGCCTAGCACACACAACACAGGAAGAGGCAAGGAAGCCAGGGGTAATGTCAGTCGGTGCTGTGGCACTGAGAATGCCTGCCAATCACATATCCCAAATGTACAGAGAGTGAAATATAAATTTGGGAAGATCACATTAAATCACTTACTCTAAGTTACACCTATCATATGATGATTGTCAGGATTACAATCCATCTCTGGCTGACTCCAGAGGCCACACACAGACATCGTTTGCTATCCGACTTTCATACTAAATATGCATTAAATAGTGACTTTCATATAGCAGGGGTATATATTCCATAATCTCAAACGGAAAAAATGAGCTCTTAGTCAACCCAAAGCCCTCAACCTATTTCCCCAAGTAGCACAAGACACTAATATCCTATTTATCAATCCTTTAAGGAACTCATACTAATTGTGGCTATCAATCCATTGTATGAGGTATTTTTCTACCTTTCCTAAATATTATGCTGTGATTAACAGTAAAGCTTTGAGAACCAGCTACATTCTCATAGTTTTTATTTCCTTATCTCATCTTATACTTGGTAGATGGGACACATACATGACGGAGCTCTTACCCCTTCACCTCTCAATATGCTTTACCATGTGCAACTTTTCTTCTAATATACGGATTTTTCCTAACCTCTTAGGCTAACCTACTCCTTAGAAGACATTTTCACTTCATGAGAGGAAGATGATAGCTATACATTTAAACAATGTGATTGCAAGATATGATGTTACTGTGCAAACAGCGGACATACCATTACAGTGCATTCTACCCTCTTTTGCCTTAACTTATAAGCCATGTAAACATTTTTAGGGCAGACTTTTTTATTTGAAAAGTAGATTTGGGGCAAAATGGTTGCAAGCTGGCTGCTATAGCAAGCATCTGGATAGTAAGAGTTCATAGGGAGGAATAACCAAACAGTTTCAATGTAAGCAGACAGGAACTAGAAAAAAACAAGACAATTTGACACTATTTGGCATAACTGCGAACGGGTGTATTTTTTTTTTTATGGGTGTATTTTTAAAAGACTCAGAATGATGCTCATAAATTTGACCTGAAGTCATCAAGAAATGATATCTATTTCAAATACTCTATTTACTAAAGTAAGAAAATCCTTTCTAAAATAATTTTATGTTATCAAAAATTTTAATGGCTCATTCTAAGGCACTCTTACACAGAAAGTACAATATTTTTGTAGTAATCGTTGGCAAACAACAGTCGTAACATAGAGGCAATACAATAAAATCTAAGGTTAATGAAACCTTAGTGTATACTCCAGGATTAGTGCATTAAATTCTCCTACCATCCATCCCTATATTTTTAGAAATGTGATTATCTCTGCATTTAATTGTTTGGAACCTTGAGTTATCACACTAGCTATGTTTGAATTACCATGGGAATATGAAACAGGGACATAATGAATTAAATATATAAATGAGATAGTCAATATCTAACTTTGGCTGATGATTTAAACAACTCTACTTTCTATATTCTGAAAACATTTTATCAGTAGTTTGCATGCATCAGGCGCTAAATAAATGCTGACTAAATGACCAAACAGGAGAAAAAAGATATCCTCTAGTAAGGGTATTAATTATCAGTGAAATGAACAAATGGCAGATGAGGAAAATGATTAACAATCGAAACAAATGAATATTTTTATCCTTTACTCTTAAAGCACCACACATGCACTTTTTATTTATTTAGCTCACCCATTTGTTGAAAAAGGAGACAAAGCCATATCCCTTAGACTTTCCTGTTGCCATGTCTTTTACCACTCGGGCATCTCTGAAATCAGAAACAATCGGAAGTTTAGGTTTGCAAACTCTCCTCTGGATATCAAGTGAGAATTTCATACACAACTCATTTTCATGTTTCATCTTCATTAAAATGAACCTTTAATGCAAATTCACCTTTTATTCTATAAAATTTATCATGTATTAGCAAATGAAGCTTAATTTTATAAACATGCAAATCAATAACTCCTTAAATATATATGTATACATTGTACAGAAACTGCCTCCCACTTTAAAAAGTTTTTAGATTTTTAAATATTAAGCATGGTAAAAGCAGCTATTCACATGAATTTTACTTAACTTATAGGGTTCACAGGTACACTAAATGAATGGCTTTCTTTAACCATGCAATTTATAATTTGCTATTTGACACTATATACTTACTACCTAATCATTAAAAAATTAAAATAGAAAACTGGAAACTAAAAGAATGGAAAAGTTGTATATTCCCTAAATTAATTAAATTTTTTCATTTTCTCAGATCAGTTCATACCCCCCTTCCGGACTATGGGTAAATTTTGAGAACTTGACTTTTCAGAAATGTTAAATCATTGAAGAAAAATACTAGACACACACTTTAGTTTTATACTAAACTATATTTAGTTTTATATAAGAAAAGATTTTACACTAAATTCTAAAATAGCAATCATATAAGATTGATTGGAAACTATAAGATATAAAAGCAAAATTTTAAAAAGTCAGAAAGTAAAAAAGCACGCCAACATTTATCCACTGTGAACCGTAGCTTGTAGTTAGCCAGGGCAATTCTGTCCATTCTTCAGAGATACTCTGCAAAATAACCAGAGCCCTATTATTTGAGATTGAGTAAAAAACCCAGCCATGATAGCTAAAACTCCATACCTCAAAAAATTGGACTCAAATTGTGCTTCACAGGCAATCTGCTTTTAAGTTAGCCAGGTATGTCACAATGCTTGTTCTCTCAGGACACATGAACAAAACAGGCACTTTTACAACAAAAACCCAAGTCAGAAAGCCATGCAATATAATTTTATATTAAAGTATACATAAGCATATTTTGATCAATTTAGGAGTGATTTATTAAGTGTTTAGGGTCAAAATGACAAAGAGGTGATGGTGAAAGGGGAAAACTAATGCAAGCCACTTCTCAATATGTAAAAATACTTATTAAAATTATCTGTATGGTACACATGCATTTAATTTGTAGCTGATTCATTTCTATAGCAAAATTTGTTAGACTACCCTAAATTCAAGGAACAGGAAAAGTTTAAGCTATGTAAATTAGGGAAAGAAAGTACTATATTTTATATACTAAATATTTTAATAGGCCAACATTTACTACACACCTTTTATAAATCAAGCACTGTTGTAGGATCTCTACGGGGAATACTTGACTATCATGAGAACCTTTCAATATATATATTTATCAACGTATCTCCTTTAATTGAAAAAAATCAGGAAATGATGCTACCAACTGAAAATGGTTCCTTCAAATTTAGAAACACTAACTCTCTGGGTAGCCTAAAGCTTAGACATTATCTCGACTGAAAATTATAAAACTTAAAGGCCTTACCAAGGAAAAATGATATATACATCAGTAATCATAGTTAACTCTAAGAAAATCTAGACTATAATTATGATACCAACATATTTAACAAAAAGAAATTATTGATCCTTGATTAAAAAGTAATGAAATTACTAAAATTTGAATGTCATTTAACTTAAACTCACCAATTGTTAAACAATCTTTATCTAATGCCAAACTAAAATTCCCATGCTTTCAGAAAAGCTACTGCAATCAAAATCGAAACATTTAATAAAATAGCATTTAATCTGTTAAAATGTTAGAAAAGCCTTTTCTTTTTAAAGGTAAGTTTCAGGAAATGTTAGCCTTGAAATATATTTAATGCTTACTTATATCTGAAAGGATTCTCTAAGGAAGAAGCAGCAAAGATCTATATCAGAGTTCTTTAATCTTTTATGGCCCTGTGACTAATCTGAAAATAGGATAAAACTTACAAAGATACTCCACACCAAAATGAAAGCAAGCATAAAATTTTGCATACAGAGATTTACAGAAACTTTGAGAGGCCAAAGGTTAAGACCTTTCCAATCTAGATATTTGAAAGCCAGCTAGAAAGCCAGATAACCATAATCAAAGCCCTAAAACAGATTAAAAGGAACAGTCACAAAATTAGAACTTTATTTTCCTAAAGTCAGTTCTAAGAGACAAAGAAAAATGTCACCTAACAGAAGAGTCTACTTGTAAACCCTAATCGTGTGACTGCCTTTAAAGTTGGCCCCTTACTTATGGTCATTCCTTGGTCACTATGCATTTTCATCCTCCTACCAATGAACTAAAACTCTTCAAACGAAAACTTCCAAAATTCAACACCAATACCACCAGCTTTTACTGTCCAGTCTCCTTCTCATCTCTGCTGTTGGTCTGTTCATCAAACCAAACAAAAGCTAACATTTCCTTTTTCCTACTCTTCTAGCTGGAATAACAATAATAAAGCAACGAGAAACTCTAAAAATTTAGTTTTCTAAATTCAACGATTACTTCTAAGAAAGTGCAATCATCAACTTATTATTCTTACTCTATTACAGGCATGCTTTTCAAAATATAAAGTTCTTTTATGATGAATACTCCTTGAGTGACCTTTTTATAAAAGGCCTAAACTATACAATTAATAACAAATGCAAGCAAGACAGTGCTTCACAAAACACTAAAAGGCATTATTATTATTGTTAATAGCAACAACAAAAGGATAGATACCTGGGAATTAACATTTAATAACTGCGTTTTGGGTTGAATTGTTAAGGTTTCTTTTTGTTAAAATATATTAACAGAAAATGCATGGTATCATAGAAGTGCCAAAGGGTCTAAATTCCTTAGTCATAGCACAAGTTCACTAAAGATTATGACCAAGCTAGCAAGACACTCATATAAGAAACAATATGCACAACAGCACATTTGTCTCTTAAAAGCTAACGCTAATTGAAAAAGAGTTCTAAGATAATTGAAGACCAAAGATTTATTTATCAATGGGAAAATAATCTTTGGCTGTTAACTGCTTGAATAGTCTCTAAACAATACACTTATTCAAGTGAATATTAATACATCACATTCAAGTGTTAAAATTAATGTCCAAAATTCACAATAGATTTTCAAATTACTTCTATGTAAGATTGTTTCTAATATAAAGCATTTTAAATTTATCTTCTGTTACTTACGATATTCTTCCAAATGGTGCAAAAGCAGCTTTTATATCTTCAGTTGTAATTTCTGGACTGAGATCACCAACAAAGACATGGAAATGATCTTATAAGGGGAAGGAAGGGGAAGTGAAAAGAAAAATATAATTTTAGAATTTAAAAAAATGCTAAAATCTATTCAGTAAAGTATTCTTAAAATAATTTATGGATTATAGTAAAGTATAACACTATCCTATACCTAGACAAATCCTATCAGTTTTAAACATAATGAATCAAGGTGACAATACAGGAAAGATTCTCCTAGGGACTATGATATATCTAATGGGAAACTGACAGTTATATTTCTACTTATAGCCAATTATTATACTGGTCTAAGAAAATAAACTAATAATAATAAGTTTTGCAAAAAATATATATATATATATTTATGACTTCATTACCATTCTAATAGTACTTATTTACATTTATTCAGTTTACCTATGTGATATACTTGGTTTAACCATATTTTGTGAAGAACAATCAAAGAAATACCTTGCATTGCAACAGTTTGATGTTAAAGTATTTGACAGTTTTCTCAAAAGCCAACAGTTTTGGTTGCCCAGACATTACACCATTCAGTTTATGTGAATCCATGTGCAAGTGAACTAAGACTGAAGGCAATAGAATGAAAACAGTAATCCCTTCACTTTATATCAGAGCCATTAAAAAAGCACTGGAGAGAAAAAACGTTCCCATATGTGAAGTTTTCTTAAAAAGACAATGCTCAAAAAAAAAGAAACACTTTAAAAATACAAAATAGTTGGATCAACACTTTAAATGGACATATATATCAATTCTGACAAAGTATATTTGGAAAGAAAAGTTACCCCTATTTGGCAGGCCTTAAGCAACATATTGGGTTGCCATTTGGGAAACACAGTTTCAGGAGCAACTCAAGCAATCAGAAGATCTGGTATGAAGCACAGATCATGACCTCAAGGAAAAAGGGTATCTTGCCCTTCAGTGGTGAAAGTATTTCTAAGGCATCAGCTGCTATCAATGGGGATCAGAGAACTTAAAATACCACCAAAGTAGTGGACAAACCACAATTGGTCAACAGTGGGAAAAAGGGGGAAAAATATTGCCAGAGAGACAAATAGAAATACGACCCCTCCCTCCCCGCTCCCCCCAATATCAAACAAAAAAACTTCAGGTGGTTAGTGAATACCCTTTCAAGAGATTTCATTTTATGTTTAAGAAGATACAATTACCTTGTGAACGCTGTGTGCTGACAACGGTACTACCTGATGACAAAGATTAGATTTGTTCTTAAATTTATTAACACAAACACATTCAATCATATCTTAGGATAACGATCAAAACATTACTGCAAATGTATGATGTTTATATGCTTTACAATAAAACTACTATGTACAATAAACACAAAAGTTCAAAGAGTATAAAATATACTTACTGCTTGTATCTTTCTTTTGACTGCTGGGGGTTGTTGCCCAATTCACTTTGACTTCCTAAAAAAATTTTTCTACATTTATACTCCATAAAAATAAAGGTAATAATCAGATATTACAAGATTTGCATCTATGAACACATACGTATATGTTTGAGATGAAGCATTCAAACTTTCTGGTCAAAATTTCAATACTCTTTTTTTTTTCAGTACGCGGGCTTCTCACTGTTGTGGCCTTTCCCATTGCGGAGCACAGGCTCTGGACGCGCAGGCTCAGCAGCCATGGCTCACGGGCCCAGCCGCTCCGCAGCATGTGGGATCTTCCCGGACTGGGGCACGAACCCGTGTCCCCTGCATCGGCAGGCGGACTCTCTACCACTGTGCCACCAGGGAAGCCCTCAATACTTATTTTTTAACGTACACTTACGCAAATAATGTTAACAAATCCTAACCATACATGCTTCTTTGTTAACATTCAACTAACCTTTCTAAAGTACCAATAAATTTTTTTTCTTTTATTCTTCCCCATTAGTATCCAATGTTCCTAGATCTTTCATCAAAGCTTGAATAATTCAACAAATATCTTAGTATTTACCATGTGCAAGGCACCACGAAGAACACTAACATAAACATACCCTCTAATTTGCTTTATCCCAGCTTCTTAATATTAAATGTGATCATTTTCTGTAAAGCGAATATAATGCTTCTAAAAAGGAAACAAAACCGTATACAACTTAGAATTCTCCAGTGCAAGTCACCTTCTTTAATTATGACAGCTTACCTTACCCATTATCTTCCGCCCATTCATAGCAGCTAGTGCTGCAGCTGCATGACGATGCTCATAAAACTCCACAAAACAATATGGATCATTTCCAGCTGTCTGTTGAAGAAGAAACACAAAAGCCAATTTTAAGTTTTATACATCTCAGTATCAGGCCATGGAGAACGAAGGGTCTTTTCTGCAAGTAAATGTTTCGATAAGGCAGTAAACACTAAAAAATGAACTATTTTTATAGAAAGCTATCTTCTTCAACAGCTTATACTATACTACTATATATAATTTAATCTTTTATTAATGACTAAGTGTTCTAATTAACTTTCTTAAACCTGTTACTAAAATGTAAGTAAACAGGCTCTGAAAACTGAAGAGGTTCTCTGGTAAGCAAAGTTTTAGAATATGTGTTAGAATGTGGACTTTCTGACATCAAAATTTTTGCCTGCTTAGAAATCTTTTAAAAATAAAAATTCTTGGGAATTCCCTGGCAGTCCAATGGTTAGGACTCCACGCTTCCACTGCAGGGGACACAGGTTCAATCCCTGGTCAGGGAACTAAGATCCCACAAGCCGTGATGCGGCCAAAAAAGAAAAAAAAAACCTCTCTCCTCTTTTCTACTGGTGTTCCAAGTAGTTGAGGTCTGATGACAGGTGAAGCCTGGATGTTTTCTTTTAAATTAAAGAAGCAGAAAAAACACCCAATATTTTACACCTATCAGTACAAAATACCAAATGACTTTTTAATTCTTTCCATAATCTCCTAAGCAGAACTATTAAAATAAGAAACTAATTCAAAAGACTAGAATGATAACAGAAGAAATAAATATGCCATTTTGTTTCAAGCACAATTAACAGTTAAAAAAAGTCACTGGCAATGATTTTAAAGAATTTTAGAGCAAGGAGGCAACCACAAAATTGATGACATTGAAACTATCCATTATTTTACTTTAAAAACATTAGAGAATATAAAAATGTTTTTAAAAATGTATAATCAAACTAATGTTATATTTAATGGGAATTCTATTACCAAGATCAATGTTGACAGGCATCAGAATGTGGTTAGAAAAGTGGCTTACACCTAAGAGTAAGACAATCAAATAAATAAGAATGTTCATTTTACTTAATTTGTACCCAGAAAAAAAACAACAACTACTTTTTAGATTAAAAAAAAATTCTAAGCATATACATTATCAGCCTTTATACTCTAGGGAGTATAAAATTCCTAAATATGAACATCAGTGCATCCGTGTGAAAAGACTAGGATTTAGACTTTAATAATAATAAAATAATGATAAGGAGGAGGAGAAGGAATAGTTAATCTAAGCCTTTGAGTGACGAAAATCCAAAATTTATACAAAGTGGCAGAGGTAACCTAGCTAGCCTTTTCTGTAGGTCCAGCAGTCATTAACATTTTGCCTAGTGATCTTTAACAGGCAAATATCTAGAAAGACCCAGACACAGAGAGAATAGCAGCCTACAGACCTATGGAGAGAACAGATCAATCTGGGTTTACATCCTTGCTTTGCCCCATTTCTGTGTATATTAAATAGGAAGGGCTCCTCTGGTGGCAGAGTGGTTAAGAATCTGCCTGCCAATGCAGGGGACACGGGTTCAAGCCCTGGTCCGGGAAGATCCCACATGCCACGGAGTAACTAAGTCCCTGCGCCACAACTACTGAGCCTGCGCTCTAGAGCCCGTGAGCCACAACTACTGAAGCCCGTGTGCCTAGAGCCCATGCTCCGCAAGAAGAGAAGCCACCGCAATGAGAAGCCCGCGCACTGCAACGAAGAGTAGCCCCCACTTGCCTTGACTAGAGAAAGCCACGCACAGCAACAAAGAACCAAAGCAGCCAAAAGTAAATAAATAAAATAATAAAAAAAAGGAATAACAGCTGCTTTGTAATGTTTCTATTGAGCATGTGATAAGGCATCAGCATTAAAATAACAGGCAGTAGGCATTCCATAAATACTATCACTAAGATAAGGAAGGAGCCCCAGATGAAAGATTGGTTTTAAATTCTCCATCATAGTCCCCTATCTCTCCCTCTTATCTTTCTCTAAGGGTACAGATATCTTTTCTTCTTTATCCAAAGGCATACAGATATTAAATGTGATAAGAAAACACTTTAGGGGCTTCCCCGGTGGCGCAGTGGTTGAGGGTCCGCCTGCCGATGCAGGGGACACGGGTTCGTGCCCCGGTCCGGGAGGATCCCACGTGCCGTGGAGCGGCTGGGCCCGTGAGCCATGGCCGCTGAGCCTGCGCGTCCGGAGCCTGTGCTCCGCAACGCGAGGGGCTACAACAGTGAGAGGCCCGCGTACCGCCAAAAAAACCCCCCAAAACAAAAAAAACAACACTTTAGAAGAGTGTAAAGGACAAAAAACATCTGTTGAATCCATCTATATTATATGTAGGTGACCCTACCACATTAGGAGAAAGTTTTTTTTTTTAGTTTTTGGCTGCACCCCGCGCCAGATGAGATCTTAATTCCCTGACCAGGGATCGAACCGGCATTGGAAGGCAGAGTCTTAACCACTGGACCACTGGGGAAATCCCAGGAGAAAGGTTTGACATTTTAAAATATGAGACAGCAAACCAAAGCCAACTGGCTAAATAATTATTTTTAAAAATACCAAGTAAAAACAAGTTAAATTGAAATACAATAGAAGAGAAAGTAGTAGATACAGACACATACATGATTTTCTTTCCTGGAAAAAAGAAAACCAAAAGTTTAAAGGTAGGTGAGACCAGGGATAAAAGGATTTCTCTTTAGCACTGTTTTTCTCATCAAAAGAATTTTAAGGTGCCTTTTAACACACATTATGACTCAGGATTAATACCAATTAGATGAGTGAATTCTATGTTTTTTCTATACATTAAGGTCTGATGGATGGGCACGGCCACAATACAAGAAAAACTTGAATCATGACCTTTAAAATTAAGTTAAAAACACTTTCACAGTATCAAAGTCTATTATTTTTTTTACCCAATTTCCCATTTTAATTGTAATAACTGAATTTCTAGTTTAGCCAATCAACTGATACCACATATAAAACAAACAATTCTGATGCCTCAATACACTTTAAAACAAGAGCCCACATATAGTTGTCACCTGCTTTAGGCATGATTAGTACCATTCTCTTCTTTCTTTACTTACTAAAACAAACTTCATGGCCAAAACGGGTTCATTACAAATTTACTAAAACCCCTATGAATTTAGACTGTATAAAGCAATTTAAGAGTTCCTGGAAGTAATGGATTTAAATAATGTATCATGGACAACCTCAGAGAAAAGAAAAAAAAGAAAGTTAACTAAGTAAAATACCCTTACATCCATAATCATTTTGCAGTTTTTACAAGGTCCAATCTGGCTAAAGAGCTGGAGAATTAAAGCTTCTGTCACATCTCGGGAAAGGTTACCGACATATCTGAAACACAAAGAAAAACAATTCATCATTTTAAATTTGCTTCTTTTGCATCAGTTCCTAAAGTTGATTACTGGAGAGTGAATATGGGGAATAGGTAGATCTTTGGGATCTACTATTTGGGAACTTTTTAAAAGTTTGTGAAAACTTCAAAATCTCTTTCAAAACATATGGAAGATACGTTACTTGCAAATATATTAATGACACACTGTTAGTAGAGGGGAAGCTAGTGTGTGTGTGTTTTTATTCAAGGTTGTACAAATAAAACCTGTTGCTTGTTTCTAAGTTTCTAGGCTTACCTTAGGAAGATATGCTTAAAATCACTCAAATGAATCATTAAATATGTAGAACATTTTATACAATCAATCCTGGAAAGCTTTGCAATTATTTCTACTTCTACAGTATTACTGAGAACATTAATTTTCTTCAATTTTTAATTCACAGGATTTCCCTAAAACTGTCCAATTTAGGTATACTTTGGCTTACACGGTAAACATATTTTTGAAAAATCATGGATAAATCACTTATCAGGTGTTGTACATGCTCACAAAAGAATCGGAAACCTTTCAATGGGAAACCTTCCACTGATCAGTGATAGTAGAAAGGGAGTAGAAAGAGTCTAGGAGAGACTTTTAACAGATAATATGAAGTGGTGGCTAACAAACTTAATTAGTGTAAATAATGTATTATAAGACCACATGACTGGGATGATCCTTACTTTTTCTGGGGGAAGGGGGATGATCCTTATTTAAAGGGTTTATAAATTAATTTTCAAAAGGGGATTTTAAAATGAGATTACCTCCAGACATGTTAGAGTTAGAGGTTTATTACTTCTGAAATCAGAGAATGTTGTCTCCCAACAACTGTAGTTTCTCATTCTTCTGCTAAGAATCCTTCAGGGAATGTGATGAAAGGTATGGACTCTCTCCCCCCAAAGATAAACATCTATACATGCCAGAAAGTGTGGATTCAATTCCTTCCTTCCATTTACCCATTCAACAGAATATTGAATGCTGACTGTGAAGGCACAGGTATAGGTTAAAATGGCAAAGGGAGAAGTGCTGAGTCTTAAGGAACAATGAACAGTTCCTTTATAGAAAAATGCTAGTCAGTAAATGTAGACAGAGAGCATTAAATTAGCAATGTGTAAGCCTGACTGAAAAACTGACTCAGGCATGAACCATTAATGGATATAAAACTATTAGGTGAAAGGTTGGTAAGAAAATGGATATTTGCAGGGTGCCTAAATTATCACATAGATCACTTAACAACTGCAAAGGGAAAACCCACCTTAAAAGTGAGAGCTTTTGGCCACTTTGACCCAGTGTTCAAACTTTAAATCATTTTATGGATAAACAATGAGACATTGTATGTACTATATGAATTATATAATATCAATCTATGAAGTATTCAAATCAGAAAGATCTAATTGAATCTAGCTAAGCTTAAATTTAGATCTAAGTTTACAGGATATTGGGCATATAAAACAATTACACAAATTACACACATATATATATGTGTATTATGGCGACTTATTTGATTATTATATGGCGACTTATTTGATTATCTTCAAAAGATTATTGTCCTAAAAAAGACTGTGTTTGATTAAGAGGGACTTAAAAGACTGACAACCTAATACAATGAATAATCCTTGACTGAATTCTAGATTAAGGTGTGGGGGGGGCAAGAGCTTTTTCTTACAGAATTCTAATTAATAAATGTAGAAGAAATGAGAGAAATCACCATTAAAACACCTTAGTAATAATCGCTACTGACAAGAATTCTTTGATACACCTCCCTCTCTGAAGTGAAGCTTAATTTCCCTCTACTTGAGGGTCGGCTACCTTAGTGACTCAATTCTAACTGACAGAGTATGTCGAGAAAAACAGTAGTCATTGTACAGTGGAGAAACAGTACCCTTCAAAAGTGCCACAGTAATGAAAGATATCTCCTTACATATTACAGGATAGAGACATGACAACTGAACACAATGTGGTATCTTGGATTAGATCCTGGAATAGAAAAAGGACATTAGTGGCATGGGGAAATGGTAATAAAATTTGTAGTTAACAGTACTGTACCAATGTTAATTTCTTAGTTGTGATAATTACATCATGGTTATATAAGTAAGATGTTAACATTAAGAGAAGCTGGGTGAAAGTCAAACGAGAACTCTGTACTATCTCTGCAACTCTTCTGTATCTATTCTTACCCGACTCTTGTGCCTATAAGAAATCCTAAGGGTTGCATATGTCTAAATGAAAAAAATGGCTCTTCTGAAAATTTAATTCTAACATCTGCTTTGCTAAAGGTAGATAATCCAGTGACAAGCTGAACAGTATTTAGGGAACCCGGAGTCTATCATTTACTCTTTGCAAAACTTTAAGATTTTCTCAGAAATATTTTCTAAGTGATTTACGTAGTTTGAAGATAGCTAATAATAATAATAAAACATACTTTAAAAAGCACTAAGGTCTGTATTGCCTTTATATTTGTTTATTTAATGTGGCCTGCTGTATACTATATGTTCCAGGAGGCTTTATCAATTAACTCTACACACAGCTGTTCGAGAAAGTCTCTTCAGAGGAAGTTACACAACAACTTGCTCTCAACCTTCGACACCAATACAATAAACTACAAGTAACATATATACTTGTAGTTCATTCCCATTTTTATATAAAAATGTTTCTTAATTGTCCCATACTTTGTCACACACTATTCTGTTTCTGAAGTGAAAGGATTTCCTCTTAACAGCATGGATTTAAGTTACCTGTGTAACAGATTTTTTTTTTAGGCTGCCAAATATCTTCCTGTTTTTAGAGAAATCCTCACTCTGTGGCAAAGCCTGACTCCTCTTCAGAAGATGAAAAGGCTAAATATGGTTATATAGTCTCCCTTGCATGTGATCTGGGCTAGCGCAATTACAGATACCAGTCCTGAACACAGAAGACAAAGATAGGGGTGAAAGAAGCAGAGACTGAAGAGAATCCACTTTGGTGGCAAACAGCCGCAGAGTCCCATGCCCAGTGAAAGTGGAAGCTGTAGTATCAGGTCCTCAGTAGGTGTGGCAGTAGTATCCTTTCTGGGATGATCTGTGGCTTGATTAGGACTGTAGGCCTGACAGTTAGTTGTCTCTTTCCTGAACATTTTCTAAGCCAGGTTCCATAACCTTCCTGCAAATTCTGGGAGTGTCCAATATCTTTTTAAACAAATTCCTTGTATGCCTGAATTTTTTTGCAGCTTGCGTTTAAGAAAATACTGAGTGATACAAAAATTGATACTGGAGCAGTTGTAAGCCAAATTCCCTGTCACAATGTCAACTGGACTACTAAACAAAAATGTAAATTTCTTACATTTATGTAGTTTTAATTTTTCAAGATGCTTTTTATTCAAGAACGTTAAATATCCCTTTCTATGTGTTCCATGAACTTTTTGTTAACAGCATAGACTGAAGTATCCCATGTTGATATTTATTATATCACCTCTGAGAACATGTACCAATCTTGTGCAGAACTGGAAAGTAAACATCCTCCTTGGGCAACTGGATAAAATATGAGCATAAACTGTGTATTAGTTAACAATGCTGACTCAGTGTAGCCTCCTTAATATGAAAACTATATTGCCGTTACATAAGAGAATGCCCCTATTCTTAGACGTATTTAGCCCCTAAGTGTCATGATGTCTTCTCAAATGGTTCAGCAAATTTGGCTAACTATTAGCAATTGGTAAAGCCACATGAAAGTTATCAAAGTCTACAACGTACTATTTTTGCTACTTTTCCATAGGTTTTAAATTTTTCAAAATAAAAAGCTTCCTGAGGGACTTCCTTGGTGGTCCAGTGGGTAAGACTCCATGCTCCCAGTGCAGGCACCCCAGGTTCAATCCCTGGTCCAGGAACTAGATCCCACGTGCATCCGCAACTAAGAAATCTACATGCTACAACAAAGATCCTGTGTACAGTAAAAATAAATAAATCTAAAAAAAAAAAAGCCTCCTGAGAAAATTCAATGGAAAAAGTCATCAATGCTAGTGAAAACTTGACAGTTCTGGGATAGGATTTCATGTCAATTTAATATATACTTTTAAAGCTGATATTAAGTTCAAACAGTTATAACATTGGAATCCAAAACATTTTAAATATTCATTTTGATTAGTACAGGTCTAGAAAATTTAAGCTACAAAGAAAAATTTACAAGGCAGAATGCTGTATTGGGTTTGTTATGAGCCACAATCGTATAAAAATGCAGACTTTGATATGAGGCCTCTGAAAATCTGAGTGAAAAACATGAATACGTTTTAATCTAATGATAAATTTCATAAGAACAGAGATTTTTTTTCATTCATACTATATATCTACTATCTAGAGCCCTGCCTGGAATATTTAAGTGCTCTATAAATATTTGTCAAAGAGATAACTGTACTCTCTCAGAATTACTTTTGAACATTTGCAATTTGCTAGGGAATTAACCCATTCTGCCTGAGTCCCTCTAGTTCAGGGGGGAAAGGTGTATGTCTCCTACTAATTACGAAATTATGACAAGAGTATATTATACGTTACAGGGAATACTGTCAATAATTTATAAAATAACTATAAATGGAGTATAACCTTTAAGAATTGTGAATCACTATACTGTACACCTGTAACTTATAAAATATTGTACATCAACTATATTCAATTTAAAAAAAGAAATTATGTATGACAGTAAATGCTCGTTGTACATAATACAAATACTATATACCAGCATCATAACCTTACTATTATTTAACAACTGTCTACTCTTCACAAAGGACACTCTGTTGCGTGATAGCTGAAACCCTCTTATTTTATCAGCTAGCACCTCCTTCACTTGGAGAACAGACCATATGCAGCCAGCCATCTCTTGGTACTCCCAGGGGATTGTTTCCTGGACCTGCCCCCTCCCATGGTTACCAAAACCCATGGATGCTCAGGTTTCTTACAACTGGCCCACCATATCTGAGGGTTCCACTTCAGTGGATACAGAGGGCCAACTGTACATAAACCAGTCTGAACAAAAGTATCTAACACTATGCCCAGAAGACTTATTAATAAGATATCCATGCTCTCAGGACAGTTCTCGTTTTAAATTATATTTTACAACAAACTAACATTCTAGATGGCTGATAATTACGCGTTTGCAAATTAAAGTTATTGCTGACTTCACTCTCACATTCAACATCCAAACCACTGGCAATTCCCACAGCTCTGTTTTCAAAACATTTCCAGAATCAAACCACTTCTCACAATACGGTTGACCCTTGAACAACATGTGTTTGAACTGTGTGGATCCACTTATACACATGGAATTTTTTCACTAAATATGTACTACATGATCCACAGTTGGTTGAATCCACAGAAGCTGAGGTCTGACTGTAAAAGTTATACATGGATTTTGGACTGCTTGAGGGCTGGAGCTCCTAACCCTTGCATTGCCCAAGGGTCAACTGTACATTTCCAGAGTAGTGCTGACAAGAAATTGAACAGTCTCTAACAAGGCACTGCTGAACACTCGTTTGTGGCAAAGGAAGGCACTTCCTCTGAGCCATTCAGGTACACAGGCAATACGGAAATTCAGACTGTATCTTACCCTCAAGAATGACTAAAATCTTGATTCACTGCTTGAAACTGTACCAGTTTTTAAAACAAATTTAATGATCACTTACCATGGACCAGACATTGCTAAGAACATATTAAAAGCCTCTGACTCCCAAGGTTATTCAAACAAACATTTTATATTAAAAATAAAAAACACTGCTGGGAAAAATCAGGGATGAGCACCTACTCATATTTAATCAAGATTGGTCTGACTGGAAGAATGGGAGTTTTGGTTGAGAAAGGCAGAAGCGAGGGAGGGGATAATAGGAAATGTTAAAGCATGGACTACTTTGGGGAAAAGATTCTTGGATGGGGTGTTCTAGTAAAGCATACAAGGCAAAATTAGTCATAAATGTAAGTGTCAAGAGTTGAGGACAGTAGAGTTGCAGGATGATGAACAAAAGGGTATATGACTTGGGATGAGTTACTTTAATTCTAAGCTTAGCTTTTCCTCAGCTGTAAAATGGACCCATTTACTGCAGAATTCTGATGAGGATTACACAAGCTCATAAAGCACTTAACAGAGAACACATGGCAAACGATAAATATTCAATAAATAAATAATAAATTAAATAATAAATAAAACTTCATTAATTCTCCTGCAATGGTTGGTCCCCTGTCCCCAAGCTAGTACTGCTTGCTTTTGTAGACTGGCCTAGGAAAGCTTAAATTGTCTTCATTATTTGATATTCCCAAATCAACGTACTAAATAGGTTAAATTCTCAGATTATTTTTGGCAGTTTCTGAAATTAAAAACTTCAAAATAAGATTCTTAAAGACATTATAAAAGATGAATCGTTCTTAATCCAATATGCTGCTGGCTATCATACTTCCAGCGAAGAGGCAAGAGGGAAAAAAGGTTTCCATAAACTCTATGGGGCTAATGATGTTTTAGGGAGTATTCATTTACAGATATAATCTTTCAAAAGACAAAAGTCATGGGCTAATTGCTGCATCCTATTAAAAAGACACATAACGTAACTAACAGATTATGAGACAAACTATCAAAAAAGTTTACCTATTCATTAAGAAAACAAGTGTAACTATATTTCTCATATAGATTACAAAACGTAAACTATTTTGTTGGCGAAAAAAATAATTGATTACGTTGTACTTCATAACAACTGTGATATCCAGAGAGCTGCAAAAAGAAACCTGAGCGTATTTTTATTGCCTTGAGTTCTCAAACTGCCAGTATTCTAAGAATAAAAACAAAAAAGCTACGTCAAAAACTCATCGGGCTTTTTCTTCTTTTCGAGAAAAGCAACAAAGGCAGGATCACCTCAGCGGATAATATTTCGAAAAAAAACAAAGGAGAGGGGGCGGGGAGAGCAACACGACAAAGAAAAGATCCCAAACTAAGATCACTTAACACTAAGTCTAAAAATTCTCAGAGGTGACTAAATATGTTAAGGTACTTATCAATTGTTGCTTCATTAAAAACTCCCCGCTGCTTCAACGACATGTCAATCAGAAAAGTAGCAAGCGACGATAAAAATGCATTATATTCACTTCCCCTCAGTTAATATATACCTCCGGGGGAGAGTTCCATTTTTAAAAAGCAGTTTCAAGATCCTTAAGGGGTCCGATTTGGGGCTTTTTGATCAGGGGAGGGGGTGCCACGGAAGGAAAGCCACAGAGAAGTTCAAGAAAAAACATTTGGCGTTTTTCCAGTTGGCAACTGCGAGAATAAAGTTTAAGTCCCTGAAAATCAGTATAAGCATTTTCAAGACAAAAATTCTTATCAACGAAAGACACTGAAAGGAAGAGTTTCTAGAGAAAATCAAAGTAAAATGAAAAGGAGACGGCTGTAAAAATCAAAAGAGGTTAATCGAGACGCGGGGGAGGGGGATGGGAGGAGAGAAGGAAAGCGTAGAACAAAAAGGCTAGCCGAGTTCTAAAAACAGGTTTGAATGAAAATCTTTTCTCCACGCCTAAGACCACAGAGCGCCCGGGACGAAGCCAAACGCGACGCTGTGGGGTAGTTACGCGGCAGGGACTAATTTAGAGGGCTGAGCCCCGTCTCCGTCCATCTCGTCCCCTCACAGCCCGGGTCTCGGTCCCTAGGCATCCCGGTGAGCGCTAGGGAGAGGAACCATGATATCGCGGCGTCCGCGGGGAACAATAGGCTGGGGAGCGGCGCAGAGCCGAAGCTTCGCTCCGGGACCAACACCATCCCGCCCCCCTCATCGCTGCCCCAGACTCACAGAGTCTTAGGCATTTCGTCCTCCATGGCTGCTGCTGTCGCGGCGGCGCCTCCGGGTCCAGCTCTCTACCCTTTACTACCTCACAAATCTTTTGAGCTGCTATGTCTGTGAAATAGCTGGGTTTCTCGGCCGACCGGAGGTTACTCCGCCCCCTCCTTCGGCGGCAATTACACTAAACCACCCGGCCCAGCGCGAACAATGAAGCCCCAACACAAGATGGCGGCGAGCCGGGAGCCCTGAAGCGGCCAGCGAAGTGACCCGGGCCGCGCAGGCGCAGAAGAATCTTGCACTTTCAACCTCCTGGCCGCCAGGCTGCACCTCAGTCCTTATATTCACTCGTTGCGCAGCCGCTCTTCCAGCGACGCTCGGGGATGTCTCAGACTGCGCAGGCGTAAAGGTTAACTAGTTCATGACTTGAGGAAACTCTTTTGAATTCCACTCCAGATTCGAATGTGTCAACAGTAATTTATAGTGAAATATAAATCTTCATGGAAATGAAAAATTGTGTTTCCAGAAGAAGAAAGATTATAAAAATTATTTAAGGCAAGGACAAAAGTTAGATGCGCCGCCCGGGAATCGAACCCGGGTCGCAAGAATGGGAATCTTGCATGATACCACTACACCAGCGGCGCTCACGATATTTGGTCTCGCTGAAATGCTTTAGGTTGACGTACAAGCAAACGTGTATTCCCGGAAGATTTGTTTATTTATTCAAAAATAAAAGTTTATTGAGAGTCCATATAATCTGTTACTTTTCATATAAGAAATGATTTCTTTTCTCTCATTCCGATACAGTTGAATAGATGTTCCTGCTTTTTCTGTACGGAAAAAATCTCATTTAAAAAATTTTTATTTTTAGCTTAAAAGAGTTTCAAGGGACTTCCCTGGAGGTGCAGTGGCGGGACTCGGCGCTTCCACTGCAGGGGGCTTGGGTTTCATCCCTGATCAGGGAAATAAAACCCACAAGCCACACAGCGCGGCCAAAAAACAAAAAGTTTCATTAAGAATTTGTCTTCTTCATATATACACTACCAAATGTAAAACCGATAGCTAGTGGGAAGCAGCCGAATAGCACAGGGAGATCAGCTCGGTGCTTTTTTGTGACCACCTAGAGGGGTGGGATAGGGAGGGCGGGAGGGAGGGAGAAGCAAGAGGGAAGAGATATGGAGATATATGTATATGTATAGCTGATTCACTTTATTATAAAGCAGAAAGTACACACCATTGTAAAGCAATTATACTCCAATAAAGATGTTAAAAAAAAAAAGAATGTCTTCTTGGTATTAACCAAATTTTTGAGAGACTGGAATGTATTTCTAGATCTTAGCGGAATTTTTCTTTATATTTGAATTTCCTTGGTATATTCAATGTATACTGAAAAATATTTAAGAAATAGTTCTTTAATGCAAATAGGTCCCAAGAATTCTAAAACCAACTGACTCAGAATATATACAAATTTCAGCCCTCTTCCAGGGAAGCAGAAAAATTAGGGCTCTGAAATGTACTTCAGTATACTCATTATGTGTTTTGTATTGCATTTCATAAGTTATGTAAAAGTTTTTAAACATTGGGAAATGTACATGCCCCAAAATGTGGTGTTTTCTTTGGACTAGTTCCTTTAGACTTCGATACTTTTGGATAACCATTTTTAGAATTGTCTTTAGAATCTGGTGCACATTCTTGGGATTTTATTCAAAGATATCAAATATTAGTCTTTTGGGGATGAATAAGACAAATGTTAATAGTGGATAGTATTTTTAAACAACGTTTTGAGATGTAATTCACATAACATACATTTCTTCCATTTAAAATGTACAGTTTGGGAGTTCCCTGGTTGCCTAATGGTTAGGATTCCGGGCTTTCATTACCACAGCCTGGGGTTAACCCCTGGTCGCGGAATTGAAATACCCCAGGCTGGCAGCCAAAAAAAAAAAGGAAAAAAATGTATAAAGATAGAATGCACAGTTCAGTGTTTTTGTTTTGTTTTTTCAGTACACGGGGCTCTCACTGTTGTGGTCTCTCCCGTTGCGGAGCACAGGCTCCGGACGCGCAGGCTCAGCGGCCATGGCTCACGGGCCCAGCCGCTGCGCGGCATGTGGGATCTTCCCGAACCGGGGCACGAACCCGTGTCCCCTACATCGGGAGGCGGACTCTCTACCACTGCGCTACCAGGGAAGCCCCAGTGTTTTTTTTTTAGTGTAATCACAGAGATGTGCAACCATCTCTATAATCAATGGTAGAACGTTCACCGCCGAAAAAATGAAACCCTTACCAATTAGAAGTCATTTCCTATTCCCCATTCCACCCCCCGCCACAACCCACTAATCTTCTGTCTCTATAGATTTGTCTATTCTGGACATTATATTGTCCACGAAAAATTTGATTAATAGTCAATCTAAGAAAGCAATAGAGAATTTTATTTGAGCCAACCTGAGGATTATAGCCCGGGAGACAATCTTTCAGAAAGCTCTGAGGACTTTTCTGCCCATTAGAAGTTAATGCACAGGGCCTCCCGAGGCTGCTGCCAGTCAGGTGAGCTCCGGTCTGTCTGCGCTGTGGCAGGGAGGCTGCCGGATCAGCGAACCAAACCAATGCTGGGCGTGGAGGTGGTGCCTCAGTGTTCTCTGGGAAACAAGCAATGGGAAGGTGCACTGGTCTCCTCTAAGCCATCACCTCATCTTTAACCTGGCTCAGGATGGGATGAAACTATCAGAGACTTAAGGTGATCGAAATATATGACTTGACTAAAGTAAAGTTAAAATATTGTGGTGTGCATTTCAATTCTCAAGCCATAGCTCCCACCATTGAGCAGATTGACCGGTCTTTCGATGCAACCCATCCTGGAGTGTACAACTCCACTGAGCAGCTCTTCCACCTCAACTTCAGAGGACTGTCTTTTTCTCTTTTCAGCTAGATTCATGGACCGAGGCTCCCAAGTGCGAACCCAGTTTTGCCCATGGTCTGGCTTCTCTCCAGACAACACACGAAGCAATCGTGAAACGAATGCACATCTACAGTGGAAACAGCCTACAGGATACCAAGGTTCCCATGATGCCCCGAGCTGTTTCCTGGGCAATGTGTGTGCTGAGAGTATAGATGTTCTTTGAGATGGAACTGGACCCTCAGGTTTATGACTTCGCCTACTTGCCGCAGGTTGCGGACCCAGCCTATTAACAGATGCCAAGATGTGGGTATTTGAATTCTTAGTGTATTTTGGCAGTTCCTGCCAAGATGTTCTTAGCATGCTTACCTCTCCACACAAGGTCTTCTACAAGTCAGAAGACAAAATGAAGATTTATTCTCCTTCTCCTGATAAGCAAGTTCCATCCAAGTGCGATGACTACTTTTTTAACTACTTCACTCTTGGAGTGGACATCCTCTTTGACGCGAATACACTCAAAGTGAAGAACTTTGTCCTATACACCAATTACCCTGGACATTATAATTTTAACATTTATCACCACTGTGAGTTCAAGAATCCACTAACTGTAAAGAGAGAAAACACAGATGGTCAGACAGAAACGTGCATGACCTACAGCAAGGGGGACAACATCCAAGAGCTTCTGGGCCATCCTGTGGAGAGGCCTGTTGCTCTGCACAGGTCCTGCTCCCCAGACAACACCAACCCATTTGGCTCCACATTCTGCTTTGGTCTTCAGCGGATGATCTTTGAGGTCATGCAGAACAACCACATTGCCTCGGTGATCATTTATGGCCCTCCCAGGCCTGATGCAGACCTGAGGGCCACAGAGCTCCACTAGGATCATCACCACCCATGCCCCTCTGCCCCATGGAACTGTGCATCGCATCCTATTCGGCAGGCCACCCTGTGGGTTTTCTTGGACACCTTGTCAGTGTGGAAGGGCTGTTGTGATATTTTGAGCTCAGGCTGGGTGCTCTGCCATGGGGTGAGAGGCCCAGATATTCCTCTGTCCATTCTTAGCCTGCTGGTGCCAACAGGGGGCACAGACTACAAAGAGAAGCACAAACTCTGAGCCTTGATACCTGGACCCAGGAGCTCTCGGCTAACGTGTAAGGGGAGAGTGTTCTGTCTCCCCTGACCCACACAAGTTGGGAAAACTTGAGGCTCTTTCTGTGGCTGAGGACCCAGGCACCCAGGACAAGGACAGGGTCCTGCCTTTGGCCCAACATTGCCACATGACCCTTAAGGCAAGCAGGTAGCATGTCCATAGTACTTGGCTGCAACTTTTGTACTACATCCACTTTAGTTACTGGATGAGCTGGCTGTGGCCAAGGTGGCCCACCTGCCCTTCCCTGTTTCTTTCATGCATGCGCTCCCTGCCAGGCCCGGTAGGCACACCCAACTGGTTGAAACACAACTTTCTCCCATCAGGGTATGTGCCCAGGCCTGCTTCCCACCTTTCTTGGAGCCAGGCTTCAAGGCCGCCTGTTCCTCTACTCTGCCCCAACCTGGCTGACAGGGCTGCATGTTTCCATCCTGTTTGCCTCTTTTATTTAATGCCAGAGTTGTAGCCAGAGACAACTTCCTCCTTTTTTGTGTTTCAGCATTCTGCTCTGTACTGTGGGCTTGACTCCCCTTCCCTGACTCTGGGCCGTGTCCCCTGGCCAGGCCCATTCATAGCTCAAGTCCTCTGGGGCTCAAGGAGGGCTGGGCTGCTCAGTCTCTTTGTGGAATTTGCTAAGGAAAGTAGTATATGTGCTTTAAAAATATTAATCCTTTTGAAAAGAATTGAGAAAAGAAATGTATAATTTTATTCCATTTTAAGTTATTTTCATTTAGCAACTTGTGATACATAGATGACAATTTTGTGAGTTTTTCAAATGTGTGTACAGATTTTTGTAAGTATAGCTCTTTTGTAATTAACTCATGTACAGCCTCATCCTGTATAGTTTAACATCCTGTATAGTTTAGCCCAGGGGACCTGCCTTGGGCTCCCGTGTAGTGCCTGGGCCCACAGCCAGGCTTGTGTGGCATTCCCATGACTTTGGGACTGATTGGTGTCTTCCCATGTGGACTGTGGCCTGGCCAGAGACCCCCCCCCCACCACACAACCCACTGTGGGGCAGCCAGGACTGTTCCCATCCTCTTAGAATGGGGGAACCTTCCTCATGCCCTGCCTGTACCCCTCCTCCAATAAAGACCTATGCCCTTAGCAACAGCTCACCATGTGCTGTTGCTGGGATGTTTGTACTTAAAAAATAAATAAATAAAAGAGAATACACAGTTATATACATTTTGAAGACAAAGAGTTATATATCAAATGATGTATTGACAGTTTACATAGTCCAGATCTGCATGTACAAGGCAAGTAGCGAGTCATCTTGATTAAGGATTAAGAAAGGAATATGGGGATTCCCTGGCGGTCCAGTGGTTAGGACTCGGCACTTTCACTGCCCAGGCTGTGTTCAATCCCTGGTCGGGGAACTAAGATCCTGCAAGCTGTGTGCTGCAGCCAAAAAATAATAGCAATAAATAAAATAAAATAAAATACACTTGAGCTGGAAATGAAAACCCTCTTTAGTTGAGAAGGAAAAGAAATAAAACAGCCCCATGTTCAATGCTGCCTCATCCCTCATGTTATGTCTCATCCCTCATGTTATAGCCTAAGGAATTACCTTTCTGGTGCCAGGAAGAATTGCTCTTTACCATCAAGCAGGCATTCCTGTGTCTTTTAAGGAGATCTGGTTTATGTATAATTGTAGAAGCACAGTGCACACTAAAAAGGAGGATTGGCCCAAATGGGCAGAGAGAAAGTTTTATGTTTAAATGTTTTTGTCCTCCCTTAAAAATAGTTTTATTTCATCAGTTCCCTCTTTTGATCATTAATGTTTTGATAGAAAGCATTAAGTGATCAAATATTTGGTCCCTTGATGTCACCTGTGGTTGCTTACCTACCCTGGGTCTGTCATGTCCCTCCATTGCCAGTTCTAAAAGCCTGGTTCTTTCTTTCCTTTTAGGGGGCCTGTAGTGGTATAATGTCTGTCAAGCACTGACAGTGAATTCCAAGTTGCCCAGTAGGACTTATGTCAATTTTACATTGCATGTGCATTGTGCATGTTCATTATTTTATAGAGAACTATAGATGTAATCAATAGTTTCAATCAGTTTAGATATTATTATTTTAGTAGAAGTTGGTGACACATAGCACGAAATGCAAGAAACCATCACTTTATAAGTTATACAAACTGTCATCAAAATTACCAACAGGAGTAAGAATGCCATTAGTAAAGATTTAAAGCAGGACCCCCCCCCCCCACCCCGAACCAAACCTTTTTCCTAGTGTTTCTCCTAAACTGGGAAGAAGATCATTTACAGTGGAAATTTGCGTTTTCATATGTGTCACAATATGGGTTATATTAGAAGACTCTTGGGAAGCAGTTAAAATATCTAGGGCCATGTGATTTTTTATTTTTTATTTTATTTATTTTTTGGCGGCACGCGGGCTCCTCACTGTTGTGGCCTCTCCCGCCACAGAGCACAGGCTCCGGATGCACAGGCCCAGCAGCCATGGCCCACGGGCCCAGCCACTCCGCGGCATGTGGGATCTTCCCGGACCAGGGGCACGAACCCGTGTCCCCTGCATCGGCAGGCAGACTCCCAACCACTGCACCACCAGGGAGGCCCAGGCCATGTGATTTTATAGGACCTCTTTTCTCATCATGGAAACTTCTGAATTGAGCAAGCTAATGGCTTGGTTACTATCATTTAAGGCTTGCTGGGTGAATTTTGTTAAAGTCTCTGTGAATAATGACAACTTCTATTCCAAGTGAAGGAATAAATATTGTGACCAAACGATCATACCAATGCAAGACTGATTGATCCCAGTGTGTTCACATTAAAGGCAGATTGGCAGGGACAGTTTCAAAGGCTACCTGTAGGTGACCTTGCGCATGAGTAAAACCAATTGTGCATCTTCCTAACCAACCTGGGGAGAGGCAAGGCCATAAAATTGTTCAATAAATCCATTGGATCCTGGTAGGAGCTAAGTAATATATATATATATATATTTATATCCATTATCTCTTTTTTAAATTAATTATTTTTATTATATTTTTGGCTGCATTGGGTCTTCGTTGCTGCGCACGGGCTTTCTCTAGTTGCGGCGAGCGGGGGCTACTCTTCTTTGCGGTATGCGGGCTTCTCATTGTGGTGGCCTCTCCTGCTGCAGAGCATAGGCTCCAGGCGCCCAGGCCTCAGTAGTTGTGGCACGCGGGCTCAGTAGTTGTGGTGCACGGGCTTAGCTGCTCCGCGGCACGTGGGATCTTCCCGCACCAGGGCTCGACCTCGTGTCCTCTGCATTGGCAGGCGGACCCCCAGCCACTGTGTCATCAGGGAAACCCTAAGTAATATATTTAATATCTAGTGAAAAGGAGTATTTATAGTCAGGTTCTGAACAAATGTCATTCATTGGCTGAATAAGAGGGTCCCACTTAGTGATATCAGTGGTAGCTGGCACAGTCCTAGTGTATCTTTCTTCTAAAATAAAATTTCTAAGGGCCATCCAGTTAGAGCCTTGGAGAGAAGAAATCCACCAAGGTACACCCGGAAGAATCTGTCATAGATTACTCACTGTAAAGCCAACAATTGAATTAATTTTAAACCCTACTTAGGTTTTGTGCCCATGATAGAAAAAATTGATATATGCAAAAGTCCACGAAATCAATAAAACACTATAAATAATCATGTAAGTCAGGTCCAGCATCTCAAGATAGCTTTCTACTTCTGATGTCATTGTCTTCTTGTCCTAGTGTGGGTGTAGTTTCTCTTCTATTTGAGCACTGTTTTAAAGTGAGTTGAGGTCAGCAGTCTTCTCTATAGACCAGCCCAGTGCAGGACCCTTCTAAAGTGGGACATAAGGATCCAAAAGTCAATTTCCTTTAGTTTTACTGTGTATGAGCTAGTCAAGTGTACCTGGTAAGGGTCTTTCTATCTAGGTTGGAGATGGACCTTTAAATAATGTCTTTCCCAGTATGCATAATCTGCCTGGTTGCAGGTCACGGGACAACTGATCTTTGCCCAAAGACAGACTACTGGGATAAGCTTCAGAAAGAAACTTAGAATGTCCTTTAAAAAGTTAATTAAACTTTACAATAATATAACATAGTAATGAGGAGCCCTTCAGGAAGTGAGTCCTAGGTAGTATATATAAAACTCCAAAGACACGAACAACGCTAGAATTGAATATCCACAAGTAATTTTTCTCTCTAAAATTATCCTCATTGCCACCAAATATAGCCAAATTAAGACTAATTTGTTTGTAAAATAAGCCTGGCTTCAATAAACTTATCTTAATTATTTACATAAGTGTAATTGATTATATAGGCTCTTTAAATTGGCTTTGCTGGAAGTTTTCGTAAGGAATCTCAGGTTAAACTTTTAAAAGGCCTGTCAAGGGTGGGCAAGCCACATCAAGGGCTTGCTATCAGATTCTGCCTGTGGTATCGATAGATTTGGGTGAATTCCTCTCTTCTCAAGGTCCCCAAAATATCACCAGCCAGCAGGTGGACTTCTTTATTTACCTGGCAAGGCTGCTGAGAACACTGAAAGCAGGGTACCAGGTTGTTTTCCAAGGGGCTTTATAGCTCCATAAAGTTCACCTTAGTTCTTTAAAGTTATTTGGTCATATCTGATTCTATCATATTCTGTAATACAACATTCCAGTCAAAGCCATGTTAATATAACCAATGTTTCCAATTATGTCCTGTTATAAGGAGAACAGATTCTTATTGAACTTATACAAATAACTATATTGCCTAAAAATAAGAATATTCACTAAGAGTTTCCAAATTCTGAAGTAATTAAGTTGAGAGAAAGGATAAATATTTCAATTCTGCTTAAAAACGTACAATTTACCAAGTTGCTATAAGTCATTCTTAGCTTAAGAGGAAACATTTCCTTAAAACTGGAAAACAAAGGTTAAAAGCCAAAAATATTTCAGACAAAAAGCCATAAAAATTATAACCATATTCATCAGTTCACTCAGTCCTATGTAGCTAATCCTTGTTGATCTTGATCATCTGTTAACAGTTTATGAAGCCATTTTGTTTTCCATTAGAACTCTTTAACTTCTTACCCAGATTTGTGGTATGATTTGAACGATATCAGAAACCTGTACTTGTCAAAAGTTTCTTTCTATGAATATTCTTGAAGATGAAGCATTTTTTTTCAAAAACATCAGAGTACAACAATAGCTGTCCATAAATGGTAAAACGACTTTAGGGCTTCCCTGGTGGCGCAGTGATTGAGAGTCCGCCTACCGATGCAGGGAACATGGGTTCGTGCCCCGGTCCGGGATGATCCCACATGCCGCGGAGCGGCTGGGCCCGTGGGCCATGGCTGCTGGGGCTGCGCGTCCGGAGCCTGTGCTCCGCAACGGGAGAGGCCACAACAGTGAGAGGCCCGCGTACCGCAAAAAAAACAAAAACAAAAGACTTTAAAAGGTATGGTTAAAGATCTAATTACAATGCAATTGACAAAGAAACTTGGTCTCATCAAATCACGTTCTTTTTCTTGCTGACAAATTTTTTAACAGAGATTGTAAGATCTTATTTGACTTCTAGCAAACCTAGTACTTAATGTTGATGGTTCCACAGACACATCTGTATCAGTTAAACCAAAAAATTTAAACTAATTTTGATACCAAATATTAATTTAACATTGAATACTTTCCAGTGAACCTGAAATTCATTTGGGTTAGTTTCTTTTATATTTCTGAGTATTTACATAAGAGCTTAGTTTTATTTAAGCCAATTAAATAGAGCTAATTTACATTAATTGGCATTTAATTTTGGTAAAGCCATCCGAACGTAAAGATATATCATATCTATAACGTACACATGTATAGACAGACACAACCAAAGATCTCATAGCTTCATTTTCAAGTCTAGTCATGAATCAGGTATTACAATATAAACTCACTAGTTTGTAAATAACAATTGGAGTAAGTTAGGTTTATCTGCATGAGTTTAAAAAAGCCTCTTTTCCACCTTTTTTTCCTCTCAGTCTCAGGAATTGGAGATGGTTTAGGTAAGAGTAAGGTAAGAGTTCCTGAGAGTCCTGGTAGAACACTTACATCTCAAGGCATAGGGAGAGAAAAGCAAGTCCCTCCTAGAAGATCTTGTTCCCTTAGGGTCTGAATTCTGAAAAGATGTTTATCAAGCTGGCATTATATAACTGCATATGCAAAGCCAGTTTGGGAATGTCAGAAAGAGCCCCATCTTGGTCATTTTCAGGGCGTGACTTTCCACAGTTCCCAACTAAGTAAGCTCTTGCAGGTATCAGTTCCATAAATGTAATACGTAAGCCCAGCTGGGGTTCCCATAGGTGCCTGTCTGTCAGGGAGCTGTTTGGCCTTTGAGGAACAATTTCCCATTATTAATTTGGTAGCCTAATTCAACAACTTTCTGAGAACAGTGTGGTGTATCGAATGTGTGCTGCTTCTGAGTCTAGCTCCTCAGAGAGTTAACCTTGGATTGGTTTGACTCTTTTACATGTCTCTGTTCTTCCCTCTGATAGTCTAAAACTGCTTTGGGTGCTCAGAGCACTAGATGATCAGTCTTTACATCATGTGTCTCAGGAAGAGCAGAAATGACTTAATAGTACTGGGATTTCCTGTGAGACTGCTCCATGTCACAAGGATTAATCCTCAGACATTTCCACTAAGTTCTCAGTTGCCTGAGGACACCTTGTGGCCAGAAGGAGCAAATGTCCCTTTTCTTCGGAGTGGAATAATTCAGCCTCTCATTTCACTAGCCGTTTGTTCAGACCATATATCTACTTGTTTTTCAATTAAGCCAAATTTAACAAAAACCTGACCACCTATCTGGGTTTCCCTGAGCCTCCCACCCAGATCCCCCTAAGTCCCTAAGAAATGTACCAGTGCTCTTTAAGACTCCAAGTCTTAAGTAAAATCAGCTTGAATAAAATTTGTAGGACCATCACCTAAAACAATAAGATCTGGATATCAGGAGAACTTACAGGAACACCTGAAAAGTACTGAGAAGCCAGTGGAACTCAAAGGACCTGAGCTGGTACTGAACAACAACCAGTTCAGGTAGTCTCCAGGTGTCCTCTGATGGGTATCTCTGATATCCTGCTGGCTATGCTATGCAAATGTCTATGAAAAGTTATTAGTAGTCAATCTAAGAAGGAAATAATTTTATTTGAGCCAATAGAAGACAGTCTTTCAGAAAGCCCTGAGGACTGTTTTGCCCATTAGAAGTTAAAGCACAGTTATATACATTTTGGAGACAAAAGGTTATATATCAAATGATGTATTGACAGTCTACGTAGTTCAGACCTCCTTGTATAAGGCAAGAAGTGGGTAATTGGTGACCCCTTACAAGATTAAAAAGTAAATGTTATATCCTAAGAAGCTACCTTGCTGGCACCAGGAAAAAATTGTTTTTATGGTTGAGCAGGCATTCCTACATCTGCTAAAGAGATCTGGTTAATATATCATACAGATGTACAGTGCAACAAGGGTAGTAGCCCAAACAGGCAGAGAGAGAATTTTATGTTTAAAATTTTTCTTGTCCTGCCTTAAAAATAATATTATTTCATCAGTATAAACAGAAACATAAAATATGCAGTCCTTTGTGACAGGCTTATTTCACTTAGCATTATGCTTTTATGGTTCGTCTATGTTATAGCATGTATCAATACTTCATTCCTCGGGTTCCCTGGTGGCGCAGTGGTTAAGAATCCGCCTGCCAATGCAGGGGACACGGATTCGAGCCCTGGTCCAGGAAGATCCCACATACCGTGGAGCAACTAAGCCCGTGTGCCACAACTACTGAGCCCATGCGCCACAACTTCTGAGCCTGTGCTCTAGAGCCCGCGAGCCACAACTACTGAAGCCCGCACGCCTAGAGCCCGTGCTCTGGAACAAGGGAAGCCACTGCAATGAGAAGCCTGCTCACCCAACAAAGAGTAGGCCTCGCTCGATGCAACTAAAAAAGCCCGCGTGCAACAACGAAGACCCAACGCAACAAAAATTAAAAGAAAATACTTCATTCCTTTATCTTGTTCCAAATAAAATTCCTTCCAATGGATACAGCAGAAGTATTTTTTTAAGCTTTGAAAAGTTTGTTAAAACTTTATTATTTTATTATATATTATATATATTTTTAAAGCTTTATTAAAAACTTTAATGAAGTATTAAAGTTACAACTATGTTGTCCTAAATTAGAAATAACATCCAGAAAAGAATCAGGGTTATCTTGAAGCAAAAAGACAGCTTTACTGTTCACAAGGTTTGCAAACTGGGGATACACAGCCCTCAGCTGAAACTGAAATTGTGTTCTCAGTGGGGGAAAGGGGTGAGGGATTTTTAAAAGTGAAACCCTCAGAAGCCATAGCTGGGAGACTTGTAAGGGGATTGGATGGCCCTTGCAGACTGACTACAAGTCCTCCCATCATGATCAATGATTGGCTGTCATTGGAGCTTCTTGATTGGGGCTTTTCTACGTAGGACCCTTAGCAGAATAAAAGTCTTTAAAGTTTTTGTTCGTGGTTTTTCTACGAACACAGAGTATGTGACTGAACCCCAGGTCTGTCATGACTGCCTGCCCCATTTTATTTTTGGCCCCCGTTAGCCACACTGGTCCATTTTCTATGTTCTTCCTTGGGAGATTTCTCTTATTTTTTTACTTTTTCTTAAAGGACCTTATTTTATTTTCAGAAAAGTAGTACATGCTCACTGTCACAAGTGAAACAATGTAGATAAACAAGGAAATGATTAATAATCACCTTATCCTCCCCCCATGAGTTTGTAAGCTTCCACATCTTACTTTGCTTGCATACAGATGCACATGTCTGTAAGTACTTTGGGGTTTTGTTATTTTTAAAAATGTGGTTACACCATGGATATTACTTGCAGCTTTCTTTTCTCGCTTAAACTTGCATCATAGATATTCTCCAGTTCAACTAATATGGATCTAATTAATTGTTATTTTAAAAGCAGCAAAGAGTCCACAGAATATGCCACAATTTTTTCAGTGGCAAATTGAATAAGTGATAAATGGCATTCATTGACATACATTCAGGTTTCACCTATTTTTTATTTGTTTGTTTTTGTAACTTTTAATCTCCCTCACCTATTTCACTCCTTCCCATGACCTTCTCTCCTCTGACAATTACCTGTTCATTCTCTGTAACTATGATTCTGTTTTGTTATGTGTGTTCATTTGTTTTGTTTTTTAGTTTCCACATATATGTGAAATCGCACAGTGTTTATCTTTCACTGTCTGATTTATTTCAGTTAGCATAATACCCTCTGGGTCCATCCATGATGTCACAAATGTCATGATTACATTCTTTTTTCTGGCTCAGTAATATTCCTTTTTATATATTATGTATAATATATTCCTTGCTACGTAATATATAGGAAGGAATATCTAATATATAATTTTATATATATCTAATATATTTCTTTCTATATATTTTTTCTCTATATATTTATTTTATATATTCATTATATATAGTAAATATATATATCTATATGTATGTATATTTATTTACTTCTCTATCCATTCATCTATTGATGGGCACTTAAAATGCTTCCAAGCTAAACATCCATCAACAGAGGAATGAATGAAGAAGATATGGTACATATATACAATGGAATATTACTCAGCCATTAAAAAGAATGGAATAATGCCATTTGCAGCAACATGGATGGACCTAGAGATCGTCATACTGAGTGAAGTAAGTCAGAGAAAGACAAATATCATATGATATCACTTATATGTGGAATCTAAGAAAAGGGTACAAATGAACTTATCTACGAAACAGAAATAGAGTCACAGATGCAGAAAACAAACTTACAGTTACCAGGGGGTAATGTGGCTTACCCTCTGACAATGGCTTTTGCTGGGTCCCATATCTTTTGGGTCATTGCATTTTTGTTTTCTCATTTGTCTTCAGGTATTTCTTGATTTCCTCTTTGATTTCTTCAGTGACCCATTGGTTGTTCAGTAGCATATTGTTTAGCCTCCACATGTTTGTACTGTGTTTTTTGCACTTTTTTGTTTCTTGTAGTTGATTTCTAGTCTCATAGTGTTGTGGTTGGAAAAGATGTTTGACATGATTTCAATCTTTTAAACTTTACTGAGATTTATTTTGTGGACTATCATGTGACCTATCCTGGAGAATGTTCCTGGTGTACTTGAAAAGAATGTGTATTCTGCTGTTTTGAATGCAATTTTGTTTATATATCTATTAAGTCAAACCGGTTTACTGTGTTGTTTAAGAACAGTGTTTCTATATTGATTTTCTGTCTGGAGATCTGTCCATTGATGTGATATTGGTGTTTAATTCCCCAATATTTTTGTGTTCCAGTGAATGTCTCCCTTATGTCTTCTAGTATTTTACACCTGTTCCCCCCCCACCACTACAAACAATGTTGCAGTAAGCATCCTGGTACATATACCTTTATGACTAATTATTTTATCTCTGTAGATTTCCAAACATGGGATTTATAAATTAAATATTGGGCTGGCCAAAAAGTTCATTCAGTTTTTTTCCATACCATCTTATGGAAAAACCCAAATGAACTTTTTGGCCAACCCAATATTATCTTTTTATGTATCTTAATAAATAATTGTTTTTAAAAGGTTTTAGTCATTCACACCCCCACCAACAAAGTCAGTACCTGAGATCTATGTCTACGCCACCTTTTTTTCTGCATTAAGATGTTATTATTCTTATTAGTTTCCCCCAGTATGATTGATGAAAACTGGTATCTCCTTGTTTGCAGTTACATTCATTTAAACTACTACTGGAGTTGAGAATTTCTTCATCTTGTCTTTTTGACCAACGGCACTTGCTTTCTCTTTTGTGATTTACCTAATTATGTACTTTGTCTGTATTTATATTGAGTTGTTTACCTCTTCTTATCCATTTGTAGAGTTCTTTGTATGTTTGTGATATAAACCACCATCTTGTCTGTCATTTTAGTGGCAAATATTCATTGTTTTTTTAACCTTTTAAAATTTTATCTCTGGTCATCTGAAAATGTTTATGTTTTATGTAATCAAATATGTTTATCTTTTCTCATATTACCTCTAAATTTCCTATCTTGCCTAGGACAGAATAAATATCATTTACACTATTTAGAATAAGAAAGAAATGAGATGTTTGGAAGTAACAGCATATGCAAATGAATTTCTTAAGGTAGTTCCAATGAAGAAAAAAAACCTGGAGACATAGCAGAATTATTGATTTCAGCATTGTCATAGACAAAAAAAGCCATACACTTGTTAAGTTTTAACTTTTATCAGTAATTTAGTATTTCACTGGGGAAAAGTCCAGTGTGAATACAAAGCTGGACACCTGTCAACATTTAAGTTTTAATCAATGATATACTGTTGCAATAGGGAAATGTTCAAATCAACTTCGATTTGTACTTAGGTGATCTCATGTTTTAAAAGGAGAATGAGAGAATGGGGGTGGGGGCATGAGTAGGGGACCAGTAAAGTTAGGGAAATGAAAGATTACAAAAATTGAGAAGCAGCTGTTAGGCAAGTGAAATCCCTCTGCTTTCGTTAACTGCTGCTTATCAAATTTAGTCTCCAGTCCTTCCACAAAGACTAGAAGATAGGGACTCTATCTTCATTTGTTAGCTGGAACTAACACTACATTTTTTTGGCAGCCTTGAGTTTTTTCAGATAGGCACTTTAAGGGAAGTTGGGCTCATTCCAAGGATGCGGCTTTGAGCTGTTGTAAACTATGTTAGTATCTATATGCTAAAGCTGAGGCCCTGTTGAGAAGAGGTCTCAGAAGAACCTGGCTAGAGTTTGGTCAAGGAGAGGATCTTAGTGTCTAGGTTCTTAAGGAGACTGCTTTCTTGAACACTTCTTTGAATAAATATTTCTTATATTACTTTATTATTACACTTCATATACATGGTAACATTTTCCACCAACGACTTAAAAAAAATCTTTTTGAGTTTTAGTGACAGTATTCTTTTGAAAAGTTAAGAGTGCAGAATGAGAAAGCCTTCAATCCACCTCCACTTTGCAAGTCTTTTTTACTGTCTCTTCATCAAGGGTCCTTTCAGCAGAATCTTTCCTAATGTTTCAGAAGCAGAAATGAAAGTTTCCACTTAGGACAGGTGTGTGAAGTTCACTGACATGGTAAATTCTAATCAACCAACATATACTTATTGAAGGGCTTTTAGGCTTAATGTACTTAGGTGTTGTGGGCATAATGTAGTTTGGAAAAAGAAAAGTAAAAAACACATAATTTAGTTCTTTCTTTGTAACTTGTAGAAAAAGGAGACTTAATCTTCATATTTTTATGTTCTTTCTGTTTTTTTTTAAAAGACTTTATTTCTTTTTTTTCATTGCAGTGCGTGGGCTTCTCATTGCGGTGGCTTCTCTTGTTGTGGAGCTTGGGCTCTAGGTACGTGGGCTTCAGTAGTCGTGGCACACAGGCTCAGTAGTTGTGGCTCACGGGCTTAGCTGCTCTGTGGCATGTGGGATCTTCCTGGACCAGGGCTTGAATCTGTGTTCCCTGCATTGGCAGGCGGATTCTTAACTGCTGCACCACCAGCAAAGTCCCTATTTTTATGTTCTTACATGGAAGTGTTTATTTCTTGTGTGACTTGCATCTTGTTCCATTAACACCTCCATTTCCCCCTTTCTTACTGTGCTCTACTGGCTGTTCCACAAACATGCCAGGCATTTTCCTTGCCTAGAAAGCTCTTTCCCTAGATATTCACCTGGCCCACTCTCTCACTTACTGCAAACTTTTGCTCAAATGCCATCCTGCTCAATGAGGCTTGATCTGACCATCCTATTTAAAATTGCAAGCCATTCCCCTTTCCTCTTTCCCCACCCTACATCATTTACTTGTTTACTCTAATTGTCATCTGTCTCCCTCCACTAGAATGTCTGTGTCATTAGAATCAATATTTTAAAAAAATCAATATTTTCTACTGATTTTTCTCAAGTTCCTGGAACACTGCATGCCACTTGGAAGGAACTCAATAAATATTTGTCCAATAAATGAGTCCTTTTTTGTAGTGGATCTTCTGCTTCCTTTCTCCAAGCTTATCCTTTTTTTAAACCATAATTTTATTTATTTATTTATTTGGTTGCTCCGGGTCTTAGTTGTGGCATGCATGTGGGATCTAGTTCCCTGACCAGGGATCGAACCCAGGACCCCTGCATTGGGAGCTCGGAGTCTTATCCACAGGGGATAAGACTCTCTTATCCACAGAGACCTTTCTTTTTATCCAACTTGTTTTCCTTCCATCCATACTGTTCTTCATGTTCATGTACTAGTTTTTTCTTTTCCTTTTTTTTTGACTGGGTGGGGGCGGGTATTTTAATTACAGAAATGAGATCATATAATACCTATCACTCAGTCAGCAGATTTTCTCACCTAACAATACTAGGACAATAGACACTGATGTTACAAATCTTTTTAATGCTTGCATAATGTTCCAGCATATGAGGTGAGTACACTACTTTCATTCATGTTTGTCACTATTTTTCCACTCCCTTCACTTTGGACCATCCCATCCCTGATCTCCCCCATTTTTCCTTCTACCTAGTACCGTTTACCCATTCATCCTGTACGCAACAGTCCCGAACATAGTGATCACTCAGTAAAGTGTTTGTTGCACCCCTGGTCTGTTTCTGGCAGCGATTAGCTGTGTGCATTGTTTGAGCGAGAGCGACTGAAGGGACAGAAGAAGGCACGACTGAAGAAATTAAAAGCTGGGGTGAGCCTCCTCTGGAGCCTTTGGTCTCTCCCTGAAGCAGCGTGGGCTTCGGAGGGTCAGGGCGGGCTTAGGGGACCGAGAGAACCGGATTGGCAGCTCTTGGAGGGAAGGGTGGCCCTGGGGTGTCAAGGGCGGCCGTGGGGTGTCAAGGGCCTGTGCAGCAGAGCGGGATAGGTTGGGGGTGGACCTGGGCGGGGCTTGGAGGGGCGAGGCCAGCCAGGGGGCGGGGCGGGCAGAGAGCGCAGACTCAAATGCGGGCGGACAGCTGGGCTTTCCAGTCCGACAACAACGCTTCGAGAGCCATGGAGGGTACCGGTGGGCGGCTCGCTTGCTCGACCGTGGGGCCGTGGCTGGGGTTGTTGCTGCTGTGCAGCTGGGGGTTCCCTGGGAGCGCCGAGCCACGGGCCCCGCCGGAGAATATCGGTAGGCGAGAAGGAGGCGGCGCGCGGCGGGGGCGGTGGGAGCGCGCCCCACGCCGGGCGGCCGCTGCCTGATGCTCCAGGCCGGGCACCCGCGACTCCCGCCGGGCCGCGCAGAACGAGCTGCTTGCGCAAGTGGAGCTCTCCCCGGTTCGCACCTTGGGACTGCTTTACGTGCCCCAGGGACCGCTCTTTCCCGGGCGTGGAGACTTGCCCACTTGAGCAATGGGCCGTGGAGGGGGGCGACCCGGGCTGGCGGGCGGGCGCCAGGCCTCCCTGCAGCCCCTGAGTCGGAGGCCTTGGGCTCCGGGGAGGCTGAGGCCCCTCCCGCGGCCTTCCCTTGCTGCACTTGTTGGGAAATCGGTCTTCTGGCTGGTCCGGGAGCGACGGGCCAATTCCGCTCTGCAGATGAGAGGCGCATGCGGGCACAGCACACCAAGCAGCGCAGATAAGCTGACCGCGCTGGCCGCGTCTGCTTCCAGTGATGGGCTGGGGCGCCCTTCCCCCGTCCGCTTTGCTGAAGTCGGCCGGCTGGCACAGTACCCTGGCTTGCACAAGTTCTCTGTCTAGGACGACTACACAGCCGAAACAGTCACTCTTTTAGTTTGAGTCGTTTTGGTTGTTTCCCCCTGTTTATTATGTTTTGTTTTGTTTTTTTTTATTCTCCTTTAAGCCGTGTCCTTTGGAATCATTAACCTGTTTACATTAACGAGACGGAACAAATCAAGGCAAAAATGGCGGCCACTTTATTTGAAATGCGTCCTGGAAAGGCCCCGCCTCCTCTGTTCCTTTGCATTGGGCACAAAGAAGGGTGTGCGGCGGTCCACTTGGTTCTTCCGCAACGAACTGTGAGAATCTTGGGCCATCTGGCAAAAAAAAAAAGAAAAGTGTAACTACCACTTTTGTCTGGGGGCAGTGTCTGGCCAGATTCATAATTCTATCTTCACTGCAGCTGTCACTTGCCTCCCCCTCCCCAGGCTTCCCTAAATTGTTGATCACAGGCTTAAGCAACGTCTGTTGTTGATTTACGGCCTTTCAAAAACAAAGCAAACCTACAAAGCTGGTAAGAGGGAAAAAAACTTGTTCCTTCTTTTTCCCCCATAGCGATTATTGGAGCTGGCATTGGTGGCACTTCAGCAGCCTATTATCTGCGGCAGAAATTTGGGAACGATGTGAAGATTGACGTGTTTGAAAAAGGAGAGGTGGGGGGCCGTCTGGCCACCGTGACCATGCAAGGGCAAGAATATGAGTCAGGAGGTTCCGTCATCCATCCTTTAAATCTGCACATGAAGCGTTTTGTCAAGGACCTGGGTATGTAATTTGGTCAGACAAGCAGACTTCAATATGCATGGATATTGTTGTCAGATAGGGAACTGAAACTTTCCTGCCTTGTTAATCATCTTTTACAGTGAAGCTGGTAAAACTGCTTTCCTCACTTTCCTGCTAGCAGTTGGTGCTGCCTTAGGAGCTGCTCTGCTGTAATGGGACACTAGTTATCTGTATCTTCAGTTATCTGGAATTACAGCCATGGGGCACAGGGTGGGGATGGTTGCTGCCGTGGCTTCTCAAACCTCTGGGTTCGTGTTAAAGAATCAAAGAATGGTTGGAGTTAGCAGAAACCCTAGCGTGCTCATTTTACAGCTGGGGAAATGAGGCCCAGAGACTTGAGGTGTCTGGCTTAAGGTCACTCACACAGCTGTAGGTGCAAACATGTGCCTAGAACTTGGGACATCGGACTGCTTGCCTACCAGCAGAGGCACTGGACAGGTATGGGGGAAGCGTGGCCAGCCTCTGCAGGCTATTTCCTCAGGGAATATTGTGTAATTTTGGCCTTCTTCCAGTTATCAGAACTATCCAGTTATGCAAAATAGGATTTGCACAGGAATGGGGCTGACTTCTTTTCCTTAGCTGCTTGCCACATCTCCGGTGGATGCCTCCTGGGCCTCTTTCCTCCGTGAGGGCGAGTGTATGCCAGGAGCCATTTATGCTGCCAAGAGTCATGTCTGACATTTCTGTTTTTAAGTTGAATTCAGCTCATCCTTTGGTTTTTTTCTTTTGACTTTTTAGTCTTTTTAGACTAACTATAGCCAGTCTCATTTTGATGTATCTGCATGATCATCCAACCCATCTTTCAGGGAATCCGCTTTTGGAAAATGTGGTGTCTAGTGTATCACCCACTGTTCTAAAGATAGAGCTCCTTTAACATGTCTCCTGAGAACTGGGGGAAGCCCGGATTCACTCACTTCAGAACGTCCCCGGTAGCTTCAGATTATCTTCTCTCATTTGAGCAGTACAGAAACCACTGACTTAGCTACCTTTTTTTGTTTTTACAGGTCTCTCTGCTGTTCAGAGCCCTAGTGGCCTAGTGGGGGTGTATAACGGAGAGACTCTGGTATATGAGGAGAGCAGCTGGTTTATAATAAACATGATTAAACTAATTTGGCACTATGGATTTCAGTCCCTCCGAATGCACATGTGGGTAGAGGATATATTAGACAAGTTTATGAGGTAATTTCTTCTCTTCCATTTAACCTAAGACTTATTAGATGATCTGTAGGAATTATAGTTTCTTGGAACAGTTCTCTACCTAACTGCAGCCTGTTTTTAAGATCGTTAGGCAAAATGTTTTGTATACAATACGCAGACCATTTATCCACTTCGAAGCTGAAAGGGTAGTTTATTTTTGCTTCTGAAAACATATTTTGCAAATGCTTATTTAATGTTACCAGACACTTTAAAATGCTCTACAAATATTAACTCCTTGAAGTCTCGTGACAGCTCTGTGAGGTAAGTACTGTTATTAGCTTCTTTTCACAGGTGTGAAAGGTGGAAGCTTAGAGAGGTTTCAAGTGTGCAAGTCCACCCGCCTAGTAACTGGTGGAGCTGGAGTTCTTACCCAGGCAGTCAGGCTCCAGAGTCCTCTCTCTTAGTCTCGGAACTGTTTTAGTGTTGTGTATAGATGAATGAGCTGATGTGTACAAGAGCTTGTAGAAAGGATCAGAAAACGTAAATGAGCTTTATTTAACTGTGACGTGATGTTTCAGTGAGCCAGCAGCCTGAAATATCAGTTCTGAGACCCAGGAATTTAAATTAGGATATTAAATTCCCACACTGTCTTGTGTAGTGAGAATACAGGTGCCTCTTTTCCTTCTCTATGTTTTTCTGTCTTTTCAAAAATTTCTTTGTGTATGAATATGCATTGCTTTGGGAAGTAGGAAAAATAACATAAGGTAACCAGTCTACCTTTGAAAGATACAACCTATTTTTTTTTTTTAAGGTCATTGGCATGTGCTAATTTTTATGCCGGTTTACAGTTTTAGGTCCTGGAGAAACTCAGCTTGTAAATGCTAATAATGTTTCATTACTGTGCCTGTGCCAACGGAATAAAATAATTGTTAAAAAGGTAAAATTAGGGACTTCCCCTGGTGGTGCAGTGGATGAGAATCCTCCTGCCAATGCAGGGGACCCAGGATCGATCCCTGGTCGGGGAAGATCCCACATGCTGCGGAGCAACTAAGCCTGTGTGCCACAACTGCTGAGCCTGTGCTCTAGAGCCTGTGAGCCAGTACTACTGAGCCCATGTGCCCTAGAGCCTGTGCACTGCAACTACCAAAACCCACGTTCTCTAGGGCCTGCGTGCCACAACTACTGAGCCTGTGTGCTGCAACTGCTGAAGCCCATGTGCCTAGAGCCCACGCCCCGCAACAAGAGAAGCCATTGCAAGGAGAAGCCTCCGCACTGCAATAAAGAGTAGCCCCCACTCGCCACAACTAGAGAGAGCCTGCATGCAGCAACGAAGACGCAATGCAGCCAAAAAAAAAAAAAATTAAATTAAATCTGTCAAAAAAAAAAAAGGTAAAATTACATGTCATATGACCAGGTATTGCCCAGCACAGATGTAAGAGGTGAATAGGATAAATGTACTCTAGTTTCTGTAACTTTTAGTAGTTAGGGATTTCTTTCTTTCTAAACATCATTCTGAGGTCAATTTCTTGAACTCCTTTCCAGCGGGTACGTTAAGTTCAGCTATAGTGCAGGTTGTTTTAAAGTAGTCATTCATTCCTTTGTTCATTCACCAAATATTGAGTACTTATTATGTGCCAGGCAGTATTCTAGGTCCTAAAGATGTAGAACCCAGAACATGTCCCTGCCCTCAAAGAATACATATTCTAGTAGAGAGACAAGCGGTTTACTAGGAAAATATATAGAACTTGTATAGAGACAGCCAGTCACTTTTTTTAAAAAATTTTTTATTTTTTGGCTGTGTTGGGTCTTCGTTGCTGCGTGTGGGCTTTCTCTAGTTGCGGTGAGCGGGGGCTACTCTTCCTTGCAGTGCGTGGTTTTCTCATTGTGGTGGCTTCTCTTGTTGCAGAGCACAGGTTCTAGGCGCACGGGCTTCAGTAGTTGCAGCATGCAGGTTCAGTAGTTGCGGCCTGCGGGCCGTAGAGCGCAGGCTCAGTAGTTGTGGTGCATGGGTTTAGTTGTTCCGCAGCATGTGGGATCTTCCCGGACCAGGGATTGAACCCTTGTCCCCTGCATTACAGCCAGTCACTTTTTTTTTTTTTTTTGTGGTACGCGGGCCTCTCACTGTTGTGGCCTCTCCTGTTGTGGAGCACAGGCTCCGGACGCGCAGGCTCAGCGGCCATGGCTCACGGGCCCAGCCGCTCCGCGGCATGTGGGATCTTCCTGGACCGGGGCACGAACCCATGTCCCCTGCATCGGCAGGCGGACTCTCAACCACTGCACCACCAGGGAAGCCCTACAGCCAGTCACTTTTTAAAGAAAGGGGGCATGTTGCTGCATCCTCAGCAGGAAAATCAAGTTCATATGGCATCAGATACAGCCTTGCCTGTGTGTATCAGTTTTCTTGACATGTAGAGAATTGCCCTTTGAGAAATTAAGAAATCACTTTTCAAGTGAATTAAGGATATTACAGAACTGTGAAAAAGACCCAGTGAGGGGATACATAAGTTATACTATTTTTAAAAAGTTTATTTTATTGAAGTATAGTTGATTTACAATGTGTTAATTTCTGCTGTACAGTGAAGTGATTCAGTTATACATATATATACATTCTTTTTCATATTCTTTTCCGTTATGGTTTATCACAGGATATTGAATATAGTTCCCTGTAGATTATACTATTTTTGATTTTAGAAAACAATTCCCAAACTTCATGGAATTACTGCCCCCCTCCAGTGTATCTTTGATACTTGATTATAGAGCACTGACCTTTGTGTTGTTTAAAGGGCCATCCATCATACATTACTGTTTATTTCAATAAACCAAGAACATGCAGATCTTATTTTGATAATTTTGTCATACCCTATGAGACAGTTGGAGAAAGGGCAGGTATTGAGCCAGCATGTGCCAGTTGCTAAAGTAGTGAAATACTGCTGGACTTGTGAAATAGCTACTAGCTGCATGTTTTCTCTTCCCTGGGAGTCTCCTCCACTGCTCCAGCAGGGAGTCTTGACTCAGTTCCAGTGCTGTAGTCAGTCTACTTTCTGTTTAATGTTGTACCAGTTATTAAATATTTGTAATATCACTCATGTTACAAAAACCAGGATTGGGAGCCACAGAGGTTGCCAAAGAGGACTCTGGAACAGTGAAATCCCCAACATTTCAGTAAAGTAGTAGTTATTAATCCTGGCTGTACATTATATTCACATGGGGATCTTTTTTTTCTTTGGCCATGCTGCGTAGCTTGCAGGATCTTAATTCCCAACTAGGGATGCAACCTGGCCCCCGTCAGTGGAAGTGCGGAGTCCTAACCACTGGACCACCAGGGAATTCCCAACATGGAGATGTTTTAAAAATAAGAATGATGTGGGACTTCCCTAGTGGCACAGTTTTAAAAATAAGAATGATGTGGGACTTCCCTGGTGGCAGAGTGGTTAAGAATCTGCCAATGCAGGGGACACAGGTTCAGTCCCTGGTCCGGGAAGATCCCACATGCTGCGGAGCAACTAAGCCCGTGCGCCACAACCACTGAGCCTGCGCTCTAGAGCCCGCGGGCCACAACTACTGAGCCCGTGCACCGCAAATGCTGAAGCCCGCACGCTCTAGGGCCTGTGTGCCGCAACTGCTGAGCCCGTGTGCTGCAACTACTGAAGCCTGCGCGCCTAGAGCCTGTGCTCCACAACAAGAGAAGCCACCACAATGAGAAGCCCGTGCGCTGCCATAAAGAGTAGCACCCGCTCGCCACAACTAGAGAAAGCCCTCGCATAGCAATGAAGACTGAACACAGCAAAAAATAAATTAAAAAAAAAAAGAATGCTGTGCTCTACTCCTAGACAATTTTTATTTCATTGGTTTGTAGTAGGCATCTGGGCATTGGTGTGTTCACCTCAAGTGAATCTTGCCTATAATCAGGGTTGAGAACCACTAGATTAAAATGCGTAATTGGAGAATATTCTTGAGTTTTTTCTTTCTTTGAATGGTGTAAGAAACCTAAAGTCCTTGCTCAACACATTTTCTCCCTTTTTTGGATATATATGACAGATCCGGTTGGCTCCTTTTTAAAGTGGCTTGTGTGATCATCTGTAGAAATTTTTGGGAGATTTGTTGACCAGCTTTGGGGAGGTACATTGTCATTTTTGTGCTTCTATTTCAGAGTGTGCACAGTGTGAGCAAAAGCCCATGTAACAGTAGTAAACCATGATACTTGAAAGAGGGTTCAAGCTTGTGGTAGGCAAGGCCCCACACCCCTGGGAGTATGCATTTTTCTTTGCTGTTGAAGGTATTTGGGTGGAGATCCTGCTGCCCTTGATATCCACACTTGCCAAGTCAATTTCCAGTTCTGAGCATTTATTTATGCAGTTTTTCTGGTTGGATGCCATTCTTTATTCCAGAATTCATGTCTTATCTCACCCCTTTCCTAATACTTTAGTCACCATTCATGTCTCTTTTCGAACATCTCTTAAGTGTTATATGGTGCACACCACACACACACTTGTGTTGTTCTGTAGTATGCATAGTAGCCAGAATGTCATAGATGTTCAGTCACATATTTGTTGAATTGAATCCTGTGGTCCACAAAATGGCTTCCCGTTGAGATAGCTTGGCTTATAGGCTGGGTTCAAGCTCATTCTTGTCTCTAGCACTTAGTGCATTTCTGGGGATATGTTAGATCCTTAACACTTCTTGATCTGAGACTGATAGGACTCATAGTGAAAGGCTTTATAAACACCCTTTTTATTCCTCAAAGGAAAAAAGTTACACCTAACAAGTCATTTTTTATTCTTTTCGTTTTCTCATTTCCCAAATCCAGTCTATCTTGAATCCTATCAGTCTTTAAAATATATTCAGAATTTCACCACTTCTCACCACCATCACTGCTACCGCTTTGATCCAAACCACCATTATCTCTTGTCTGGCGGCATGTGGGATCTTAGTTCCCCAACCAGGGATCAAACCTGCATCCCCAGCATTGTAAGCACAGAGTGATAACCGCTGGACCACCAGGGAAGTCCTGTCTGGATTGTTGGAATAGCCTCATGTGGTGGGCTAAATAATGCCTGCCTCCCTCTGCAAGATGTCTACGTTCTAATCCCTGGAACCTGTGAATGTGTTACCTTACGTGGTAAAAGGGACTTTGTAGATAAGATTAAGGATCTTGAAAAGGGGAGATAATTCTTAATTATTTAGGTGGGCCCAATGTAATCACAAGAGTTTTTATAAGAGGGAGGCAGGAGAATCAGAATGAGTATTAGATGGGATGATGGAAGAAAGAAGTTGGAGTGATGCTTGGAGGGGCCATGAGCCAAGGTGGCTTATGGAAACTGAAAAAGGCAAGAAAATGGTTTCTTCCCTCAGAGGTTCTAGAAGGAACCAGCCTTGCTGACACCTTGACTTTAGCCCAGTGAGATTGACTTTGGATTTCTAACATGCAGAACCATAAGATAATAAGTTTGTATTGTTTTAAGCCACTGAGTTTGTGATAATTTGTTACTGCAGAAATAGGAAACTAATTCACCTCCTAACTCATCTCCCAGCTTTTGCCCTTGTGCCATCACAATCCGTTTTCAGCATAGCAGCCAAAGTAGTTTTCTAAAAATCTAAGAGTCATCACATTACTCCTCTGCTGAGAAACTTTCAGTGGCTATTTCATGCAGAGTTACAGCCAAAATCTGTGCCATGGCTTGGAAGACCTGATAGGATGTAGATAATCCCATTCATCATTTTTAAATTTCCTGTTTGTTATGGGCAGAGTTGTGTGTCCTCCCCACCCCCAAACTTATATGGTAAAGTCGTAACCTCCTGTACTTCAGAATGTGGCTGTATTTGCAGATAGGGTTGTAATGAAGTAATTAAGTTAAAATGAAACCGTTAGGCTGGGCCCTATCCAATTTGACTGTTGTCCTTATAAGAAGAGTAGATTAGAACACACAGAAGAGGCACCAGGGATGTGCACAGACAGAGGAAAGACCATGTGAGGACACAGCAAGAAGGTGGCCATCTGCAAGCCAAGGAGACAGGCCTCAGAAGAAACCAAACCTGCCAACACCGTGATCTTGGACTTGGAGCCTCCAAACCTGTTGGAAATAAATTTCTGTTGTTTAAGCCAGCCAGCCTGTGATACTTTGTAATGGCAGCCATAGTGAACTAGTATACAGTTGGTATTCTGCGCACTCGTTCACCCATTGTTGAAAGTGGGATATTGGAGTATCCGGCTGTTATTGTTGAACTGTCTGTCTCTCCCTTCAGCTCTGTCAGTGTTGCTTCATGTGTTTTGGAGCTCTGTTGTTAAGTGCATATATGTCTGTAATTGTTATGTCTTCCTGATGGAGTAACCCTTTTATCATTATAAAATGTCCTCCTTTGTGTCTAGTAACAAATTTTGTCTTAAGTCTATTTTCTCCGATATTAGTGTAGCCACTCCTGCTCTCTTTTCATTACTGTTTGCATGGTATATCTTTTCCCATCTTTTTACTTACAACCTATTTGTGTCTTTGAATCTAAAGTGTACTTCTTGTAGACAAGATAAGTTGGATTATTATTATTATTTTTTAAATCCAGTCTGCCAATCTCTGTGTTGTGATTGGAGAGTATAGTCCATTTATGTTTAATTACTGTTGATATTTGCTTTTTATATGTCTTTTTTCTTTTTGGCTGCACCACATGGCATGTGGGATCTTAGTTCCCCACCAGGGATTGAACCTGTGCCCCCTGCATTGGAAGGCGGAGTCTTAACCACTGGACTGCTGGGGGAGTCCCTCTATTTGTCTTATATCATTTTTGTTCCTCTGTTTCTCCATTACTCCTGTCTTTTTTTTTTAACCCATTTATCTTTTGATGGCTATTTGGGTTGCTTCCACCCCTTGGCTATTGTGAATAATGCTGCAGTAAACGTGGGTGTTCAATTATCTCTTTGATCCTGCTTTCAGTTTTTTTGGATATATACCTAGAAGTGAGATTGCTGTATCTTTTGGTAATTCTACTTTTAATTTTTTGAGGAAACACCATACTGTTTTCCATAGCAGCTGCACCATTTCACGTTCCCTTCAACAATGCACAAGGGTTCTAATTTCTCTACACCCTTGCCAGCACGTGTTATTTTCTGTTTTTTAGATAGTGGCCATCCTAATGGGTGTGAGATGATAATCTCTTTGTGGTTTTGATTTGCATTTCTCTAATGATTAGTGATGTTGAGCATCTTTTTTTTTTTTTTTTGTAAATTTATTTATTTATTTTTGGCTGTGTTGGGTCTTCATTGCTGCATGCGGGCTTTTCTGTAGTTGCGGCGAGCGGGGGCTACTCTTTGTTGCGGTGTGCGGGCTTCTCATTGCAGTTGCGGAGCATGGGCTCTAGGCACGTGGGCTTCAGTAGTTGTGGCAGGCGGGCTCAGTAGTTGTGGCTTGTGGGCTCTAGAGCGCAGGCTCAGTAGTTGTGGTGTATGGGCGCAGTTCCTCCGCGGCATGTGGAATCCTCCCGGACCAGGGCTCAAACCCGTGTCCTCTGCATTGGCAGGCGGATTCCTAACCACTCTGCCACCAGGGAAGTCCCTCTTGAGCATCTTTTCCTATGCTTGTTGGCCATTTGTATGTCTTCTTTGGAGAAATATCTATTTAAATTGTTTGCCCATTTTTTAATTGGATTTTTGTTGTTGCTGAGTTGTAAGAGTTCTTTATATATTCTAGATGTTAAACCCTTATCAGATACATGGTTTGCAAATATTTTCTCCCATTTTGTAGGTTGCCTGTTCACTCTGTTGATTGTTTCTTTCACTGCACAGATGTTTTTAAGTTTGATGTAGTCCCATTTATCTTTTTGCTTTCGTTGCCTGTGCTTTTGTTGCCATATCCAGGTAGTCATCGCCAAATCCGATGTCATGAAGCTTTCTCCCTATGTTTTCTTCCAGGAGTTCTACAGTTTCAGGTCTTATGTTTTTGTCTTTAATCCATTTGGAATTAATTTTTGTATATCATCTAAGGTAAGGGTCCAGTTTCATTTTTTTGCACGTGGATATCCAGTTTCCCAGCCCCATTTGTTGGAGATACTATTCTTTACCCCATTGTGTAGCCTGGGCACCTTTGATGAACATTTGATGATATACATGAGGATTTATTTCTGGATTCTCTGTTTTGTTCCACTGATCTGTATGTCTGTTTTTATGCTGGCACTAAACTGTTTTGATTACAGTAGCTTTGTATTATGCTTTGAAATTAGGAAGTGTGAGACCTCCAGCTTTGTTTTTCTTTCTTCATATTGTTTTGGCTATTTGGGATCTTTTGAAATTCCATGTGAATTTTAGGAATTTTTTCCAGTTCTGCAAAAAAAAAAAAATGTCACTGGGATTTTGATGGGGATTGCACTGAATGTGTAGATCACTTTAGGTAATATGGACATTTTAACAATTTCAAGTCTTCCAATCCATGAACACAGGATGTCTTTAATGTCTTTCAGCAGTGTTTTGTAGTTTTCAGTGTACAAGTCTTTTTGTCTCCTTGGTTAAGCTTACTCCTAAATATTTTATTCTTTTTGATGCTATTGTAATGGATTGTTTTCTTCATTTCCTTTTCGTATTGTTCATTGTTAACATAGTGCCTTTAAAAAATATTGAGATATAATTGACATATGACATTGTGTAAGTTTAGGTGTACAACATGTTGATTTGATACATTTATAATATGTATTACATTATGATTACCACCATAGCTAAACACCTCTGTCATATCACATAATTATTATTTCTTTTATGCAGCAAGAACATTTAAGACCTAGTCTCTTAGAAACTTGGAAGTATATAAAATAGTATTGTTGGCTGTCATCATTATGCTGTGCATTAGATCTCTAGAATTTATTCATCCTCTAGGTGGTGCCTTCTTTTGTTTTAGAGAGTGTACCATTTTAATTCTCTTGCTGTTTCTTTCAGAATACATATTTTTGTTATTGTGTTAGTAGTTTCCCTGGGGATTACAGTTACTATCTTAACTTAAAATAATGTTAATTGCTTAAAACAATGTTAATTGAATTAATACCAACTTAATTTCAATAGTACACAAAAGCTTTACTCCAATATAGCTTTGTTACCTCACCATACTTTGTGCTATTGTCATACAAATTATGTCTTTATGTTCTATAAGCTTATTAGTTTTATAATTATTGCTTTATGCAGTTTTTAAAAAGTCAGATAAGGGGAAAGAATTTCAAGCATATACAGTGGTCCCTTGGTATGCATGGGGGATTGGGTGCAGGACCACCCCACAGATACCAAAACCTGCAGATGCTCAGATCTCTTACAGTTGGCCCTCTGTATCTGTGAGTTCTGCATTTGTGGAAATGGAATGCCAGCTGTATATTTTTTAGAAAAAATTTGTGTATAAGTGGACCCATACAGTTCAAATCTGTGTTGTTTAAGGGTAAACTGTATATCTTTATACTGTCTTTTTTTTTTTTTTGCGGTACGCTGGCCTCCCACTGTTGTGGCCTCTCCCGCTGTGGAGCACAGGCTCCGGACGTGCAGGCTCAGCGGCCATGGCTCACGGGCCCAGCCACTCCGCAGTATGTGAGATCTTCCCGGACCGGGGCACGAACCCGTGTCCCCTGCATCGGCAGGCGGACTCTCAACCACTGTGCCACCAGGGAAGCCCCTATACTGTCTTTTATATTTACCTATTTAATTACCTTTACCCATTCTTCATGTGGATTTGAGTTTCTGTCTGGTGCTATCTCAGCCGGAAGGGCAACTTTTAGTATTTCTTGTAGGGAAGGTTTGCTAGTGTTAAATTATCTGTTTTTGTTTACCTGGGATTATATTAATTTCTCTTTATTTTTGAAGGATAGATTTGCTGGATATAGAACTCTTGGTTGATAGTCTTTTTTTCCCCCGGCATTTTCAATATGTCATCCCATTATCTTCTGGACATCATGGCTTCTGAAGAGAAGTCAGCTCCTAATCTTACCGAGGATCATTTTTGCTGGATGAGTTGCTTTTCTCTTGCTGCTTTCAAGATTTTCTCTTTATTTATCCACAGTTTAACCATTATGTGTTTAGGTGTAGATTTTTTTGAGTTTATCCTTTTTGGATTTGTTGAGCTTCCTGGATGTATAGATTATTGTCCTCCATCAAATTTGGGAAATTTTTGACCATTATTTCTTCATAAATTTTTTGTTGGTTTCTTTTTTCTCCTCTCCTTCTAGGATTCCATTATGTGTATCTTGGTATGCTTTTTGTTGTCTCACAGGCTCCGAGGCTCTGATCATCATTTTCTTAACTCTTGATTCTTTCTGTCCCTGATTGTATAATCTCAACTGACCTTATCTTTAAATTCACTGATTCTTCTGCTGTTTCAAATCTGCTGTTGAGCCCCTCTAGGGAATTCTTTTTTTTTTTTTTTTTTTGCGGTACACGGGCCTCTCACCGCTGCGGCCCCTCCCGCTGCGGAGCACAGGCTCCAGCTCCGGACGCGCAGGCCCAGTGGCCATGGCCCACGGGCCTAGCCGCTCCGCGGCACGTGGGATTCTCCTGGACCGGGGCACGAACCCGCATCCCCCGCATCGGCAGGCGGACTCCCAACCACTACGCCACCAGGGAAGCCCTCCTCTAGGGAATTTTAATTTCAGACTATACTTTCCAACTCCAGAATTTTAAATTTTTTTCTATAATTGCTTTATTAACAGTCTATTTGTTCTAATCATTGTTTTCATACTTGCTCTAGTTCTTTAGATATGGATTCCTTTAGTTCTTTGAACATATTTATAATATCTGATTTAAAGTCTTTGTCTATGGGACTTTCCTGGTGGTCCAGTGGTTAAGACTCTGTGCTTCCAATGCAGGGGGCGTGGGTTCGATCCCTGGTTGGTGAACTAAGATCCCATGTGCCGTGTAGCGAGGCCTACTAGTCTTTGTCTGGTAGGTCCAATGTCTGAGTTTTCTCTGGGAAAGTTTCTGTTGACTCCTTCCTCCCCCCCCCCACCCCATGTATGGGCCATACTTTCATGTTTCTCTGAGTATCTCGTGATTTTTGTTGAAAACTGGACATTTAAAATAATATTAAATGGCAGCTCTGGAAATCAGAACTTCCCTCACCCCAGGTTTGTTGTTGTTTGTTTGTTTAGTGACTTTCTGGGACTGATTCTGTGAAGTCTGTGTTCTTTGCCATGTATGGCTACTCGAGTGTGTGTGTTGGGATGTGTTTGCAATGCTCTGGAGGGTGGTTTACAACTCTACTTTAGCCTTTACTTCTGGCTTGCTCAAAGCCTCAAGGTCAGCCAGAGGTGACAAGATTAGGGCCTTCTCAGGTCTTTCCTGGACACGTGACAGCCTTGTACATGGACATGAGCTTCTAGGTCCCCAGGAATGAATTGGGGTTTTTCATTCCCCAATATCAAAAAAAAAAAAATCTTTTGTTAAGCCTCTTATCAGCCCCAATTGGTATCACAGCCTCAGGCAGCTGATGTTAAATTGCCACTGATGTTTTTGACAGATGCACTCAGGATGGGCTGTTTGTACAGAGCGAGCTCTGAATCAGGTCAAAAAAGACAAGCCCTAATCTAAAAAATACAACAAACTAGTGAAAATAACAAAAAGAAACAGACTCACAGATATAGAGAACAAACTAATGGTTACCAGTGGTGGGGGGAATACAGGGGTGGGGGCTGGGAGGTACAAACTATTGGGTGTAAGATAGGCTACAGGATGTATTGTGCAACTTGGGAAATATAGCCAATATTGTGTAATAACTGTAAAGGGAGTATATCCTTTAAAAATTGTATTTAAAAAAACAAAAGGACAGTCCCTGAGGAAGGAGCTTTTGAGTGAGTTGCCAGATAGGGCAAAAGTGGCACTTCTCTGGGAATGGGAATTTTGGGATGCTCTCTGGGAATGGGAATTTTGGGATGCTCTCTGGGAATGGGAATTTTGGGATGCTCCAAGCCTGTTTTATCCCCTGCTGTGGCTGCCAGCTTGCTGGTTTCACAGGGATTGTAGTTGCAAGGCTGCTGATTTTGAAGGCTACCTTGTTGCTAGCAAGAGGGGAATGGGAATAGGGGAAGTTAAAATACCACAAGGCTCACTTGTTCTTACAGACATTCAGCCATTTTTCTTGAATAAATTCTCCTGGGATTTTGTTTATTTCCAGAGTTTTGAAAAAGTTGATGTTGACAATATTTGTCAGTGTTCTCATTGCTTTTATTTAGGGGCAGGTTTTTTAAGGTCCTTACTCAATTATTGTAGAAGTGCTTCATCCCATCTTCCCTACTTTTTTCTGTCTGTGCCTCTACCTGTTCTCCTGGATCTCTCTGCTTCAGCTGCAGTACCAGGCATGCTGCTGTCATAACGCCTTTGCACTGCTCATACCTCTGTCTGAAATATTTCCCCCCACTCCCGTCCCTGCAAGGATTGTATCCTCACCTCCTTCGGGTGTTTGCTGACGGATCACCTTCTCAGTGAGGCCTTTCCTTGACTACTTATTTTTTTGTATCATCTTATTTAGAGTTGCAAGCCTGTCAGCTCCAAACATTTCCAATCTATTTTTTTTTTTAGTTTTAATTTTATTTATTTATTTTTGGCTGCATTGGGTGTTCGTTTCTGCACGCGGGCTGTCTCTAGTTGAGGTGAGTGGGGGTGGCTACTCTTCGTTGTGGTGCGTGGGCTTCTCATCGTGGTGGCGTCTCTTGTTGAGGCGCACGGGCTCTAGGCACGTGGGCTTCAGTAATTGTGGCGCATGGGCTTAGTCGCTCCGTGGCATGTGGGATCTTCCCAGACCAGGGCTCGAACCTGTGTCCCATGCATTGGCAGGTGGATTCTTAACCACTGTGCCACCAGGGAAGCCCTCCAATCTTATTTTTGATTTACTTTTCTCCTTGATAATTATCATCCTCTAAACTGTCATATAATTTGCTTGCATTTCTTTATTTATTTTATTGCCTGTTTCCCCATCTAGAACAAAAGCTCCATTAGAGCAGGGACTTTTTTCTGTGTTGTACTGACTTCTGCATCCTTAGCACCTAGAACAGTGTCTGACTCAAAGTTGATGCTCCATAAATATTTGTTGAATGATTAAATGAATGAATGAGTGAATAAATGGGTAGGGGGTATACAAATGTAGTTTAAAAAGAAAAGAAGTTTGTGTAAGCAATCTGATTAGCAGAAACTACTTGTTACGTCTCACTTTATAGTAAATAGGCATTCTTTTTTTCTTAAATTTATTTATTTCATTTATTATTTATTTTTGGCCGTGTTGGGTCTTCGTTGTTGTGTGCGGGCTTTTCTCTAGTTGCGGCGAGTGGGGGCTACTCTTCGTTGCGGTGCGCAGGCTTCTCATTGCGGTGGCTTCTCTTGTTGCGGAGCACAGGCTCTAGGTGCGCAGGCTTCAGTAGTTGTGGCTCGCGGGCTCTAGAGCGTAGGCTCAGTAGTTGTGGCGCAGGGACTTAGTTGCTCCGCGGCATGTGGGATCTTCCCGGACCAGGGCTGGAACCCTTGTCGCCTGCATTGGCAGGCGGATTCTCAACCACTGCACCACCAGGGAAGCCCCTAAATAGGCATTCTAATGCAGGGGTCTCTAACCCCTGGGCCTTGGACCTGTTAGGAACCGGGCCAAACAGCAGGAGGTGAGCAGGGACGGGGTTGGGGGGGTGGGGGTGGGCTGGGCAAGCGAGCGAAGCTTCATCCGCCGCTCCCCATCGCTCGCATTACCGCCTGAACCATCACCCCCGCCCCGTCCGTGGAAAAATTGTCTTCCATGGCACTGGTCCCTGCTGCCGAAAAAGTTGGGGACGGCTGTAATGCAGCTAGTATTGTAAAGCAGTTACGGTGCTCAGTGTTTATACGGTATATATTGTCTCATGTCACCCTCTATGAGGCCTTTACTTAGGAGGCTTGTTTGAGTGGGGTTGGGGCTCTGGTGGGAGGAGGCAGGGAATCATTTTTTTATAACATCATACTTAAGTTATTTAATTGGCTACTATTTTGTCATGCTGACCATTACAAAAGATTGCTCTTCATTTTATGAGGTATTCAGTGTATTATTTTTCTGAAGAACTCAGTGTTCTCATCTTTTTCCAACTTCCTAGGGACTACAAGCCAAACAGTATGGGCCGGAAGGAATTATTTTAATTTCTCAGTTTTGGCACAGAGAATTTTTCCACAAAAATATATTCAACATTTTGTATACTACACCGTTAGACAGTAGGTAATGTTGAAATGGATATGACATTATCTCTGCTCTTTAAAAAAATTACAGATTATTTTGAGAGAAGAAATTTGATGTAAAAACTCTTCTATGATCACTGGTAGAGATCTTTCCTTGGCACTTATTTCTTCCTTTGCTTCATACACTTATCTGTGCATATTCCTGAGTACCTGTTCCTAACTGTAAGTTCCTTGAGAGAAAGAAACCATGTCTTCCTCATTTTTGTATCACTTGCACCCTGAAAAAATATGTATTGAATTATTGCATGAACTAATTTATGTGAACATTTTTTCAAGTCTCTAAAGTGCAGAGAATGTCAGGTGATAGTTCCTAAAAATTAAATAATTCGAAGTAGTATCTAAGTGCTGAGCATGAGTGCTAAGTTTTATGGGACTTTTGGAGGTGATGACATCACTGTGGACTGGGAAGTTGGGTAAGACTTTGCAGAGGGTTTGGGATTCAGGCTCTGAAGGAAAGTGTAGCTAGTTGTTGTATGATTAGGGATGGGAAGTGTATTCCAGATGGAGGGAAGAGGCAGTGCAGTGTTTGGGAGCAATACCCAGAGCATATTTGAGAGCAGTGAATGAATGGGGCAGCTGTATTCAAGTGGAAGATTGTGTGTGTGTGTGTGTGTGTGTGTGTGGTTGAAGGCAGAGGGGGATAGTGGTTCTTGAGCCTTCTACTTGCCATGTGACTTTTAGACAAGTTCTTTAACTTCTACTTTGCTTCTTTATCTGCAATTGAGCAAAGGAGTTAGTTAGACTTGATGAGTTTGGCTCTAAAAATCCATGATTTTTTTTTTTTAATGTCAGAACTTTAGTAAGTAACAGTAATACGCAAGATGTTTTTTGAGTAAGTGGATGGATGACAAAATAAGGGTATTTTAGGACATCTGGGAGATTCATAAATGTTTTAAAGAAGAGAAACTAGAGGCAGGTAGATCAGTTATTCATTTTAGTAGTTTGAATATAAATCCTCACTTAAGATCAGGGAGATGAGAATGAAGTAACAGAAGAGATGTTAGAAAGATTGATAAGGTTTCCTTCTTAGGTGGGAGAAGCAGAGAGGAGAAGTGAAATGTTTAAATTTGAAACTAAATGAACCGAGAATGACATGTAGGATGTTGGGAGTAACTTGTTATTTTTGGTTGTGGGAGGAGAGAGGATCAAGTCTAGTGGAAAGGTAAAGTTTAACTTCAGACATGTCTAAGTGTGCTCAAGATAAGATGAATAAGACATACGTACTTCTTGAAGGGTGCTCCCAGTGACCATATTAATGCAGAAGAGTGTATATAAAGGACAGTGGACTTCCCCCAGAGGAGGCGGAGGGAGAGGGAGGCCAAGAACCTCTGGGATACCTGGGGCAGATGGTGACTGAGGTGCATCTCACAGGATAGGTAGGGACTCATCAGAAGGACACATGAAAGTCACTTTGAGTCTTAGAATGCTATTTTCCTTTTTTATGTGTACCCTTCCCCCTGTCTTGTTTGGTGTTTAATGGCCATTTCTTTTCTGTTCAAAAGGATCTACCGCTACCAATCTCATGACTATGCCTTCAGTAGCGTAGAAAAGTTACTACATTCCCTAGGAGGGGACGACTACCTTGGATTATTTAACCGATCACTTCTTGAAACCTTGCAGAAAGCAGGCTTTTCTGAGAAGTTCCTCGATGAAATTATTACTCCTGTCATGAGGGTCAATTATGGTCAAACCATGAACATCAATGGCTTTGTAGGTAAGTCAGGGCTTGGAATAGTTATGGACATTAGTTTACAGAGTGGTTTACCTGATGCTATGGTGGCTCCTTACTTTAGGCCATGTTTTGGAGAAGACTGCCTTTCCTTGTGAAACCTCAGACACAATAAAAATGTTGGCAAAATTGTGTATATGTAAATGTGCATTTCTATGGGAACAGAGTCTTTAGCTTTTATTAGTTGAATGCTTCTCATCTGGGGGAGATTTTGCTCCCAGAGCCACTTGGCAATGTCTAAAGACATTTGGAGCAGGGCTTAGCTAATTGGGAAGGGAGAGTGGGTAGAGGGCCTCTTACAGAGTCAGAATTAAAACACATTTTCTTCCTACCGCTGACAGGGGCAGTGTCAATGTCCTGTACTGATCCTGGCCTTTGGGCAGTAAAAGGTGGCAATAAACTTGTTTGCTCACGGCTCCTTCAGGCTTCCAAAAGCAATCTTATATCTGGCTCAGTAATGTCCATAGAGGAGAAAACAAGGACCAAGCAGACAGGTAAACTTGAACTTCTATTTTACTGTTCCTAATTTTCCCTGCAGAAAATAACTGCTTGGGGAGAAAAACCTCTTTCTCCATCTCTCACTCACTTCCAAATGATGGAACGGAATTTTAGTTTCCCGACCAGGGATCGAACCTGCACCCCCTGCACTGGACGGCCAGGGAAGTCCCAAATGATGGAATTTTAAATTGGAGGTGTTGTATGTCATGTAGAAATACTCACAAATGTGCTCAAGCACAGCAGCATGACTCTTTGGATTTAAAAAATAATTTCATCCTCAAAAGTAAAACTTTCATATTTTGTACTTATTGACAAGATTTTATTTCCATTCCAAGTAGAAAATTGGCCTCATTGTAATACAAATCCAAGGGATAATTATCTTAAGGGATAAAACTTGTTTAATGCCTTAGAATTATAGAGAAACTATTAAGAAGGTATAGAATTATTTTTAGAAGGTATAAAATACAGTATGTTAGAAACATTAAAAAAATGTATGCTTCCCTATTTCCTCTAGGAAATCCCACAAAGGTGTATGAAGCGGTCTACCAAACCGGATCTGAGACCCATTCAGCCTTCTATGACATCGTCCTGGTGGCCACTCCATTGAATCGAAAAATGTCCAATATAACTTTTCTCAACTTTGATCCTCCAATTGAGGAATTCCATCAATACTACGAACCTTTAGTGACAACTTTAATTAAGGGGCAGTTGAATTCAACTGTCTTTACCTCTAGAGCTTTAGATGAGTTTGATCTCGGTACAGTCTTAACCACTGATAATCCAGATTTGTTCATTAACAGCATTGGGTTTGTGTCTTCTGTAGAAGAAAGTAATAATCCTCAACCAAAAGCGGACAGGTCACACGTTTGGAAGATCTTTTCAGCAGGACCTCTTACTAAAGAACAAATTTTAAAGCTCTTTGTGTCCTATGATTATGCTGTGAAGCGGTCATGGCTTGCATACCCTCATTATACGCCTCCAGAGAAATGCCCTTCCATCATACTCCACGATCGACTTTATTACCTCAACGGCATGGAGGTTGCAGCAAGTGCCATGGAAGTGAGTGCTGTTGCAGGCTACAATGCTGCTCTCCTCGCCTATCACCGCTGGAACGGGCACACACACATGATTGACCAAGAGGACTTATATGAGAAACTTAAAACTGAACTATGAAATACCACTATTTCTTTTTTTTCCGTCCTGGTTCCAAATGGAATTATCACTGCAAAAAAGAACACAGTCTGAGCAGAGACGATTTTGAAACAGATATTTTGCAGTTATCATTGTTTAACAAAAGTAATCCCAGTGAATCATGAGATATACAAGGTTCTAATTAAGCATGAAGGCATAACTATTGCATTTCCAAAATTTATTCTTTATATCCATCAGCAGTGTTTCCCAAACTTCTCTGATCATAAGAATCATGTGGAGTTTGTTAAACGTACGGATTCTCTAGCTCCTCTGGAGATTCTCATTTAAGAGGTCTGGGGTGGGGCCCTGGATTTTGAACCAAACCTTAAAGCATTTTAAGCGGAGCACTTGAGGAAGACTTATCTTTTAGTTCGGGACTAGTTCATTTGTGCTTCGCAGCTGGATGTGACCTTCAGTCAGATACAACTACTATGGGAGCTGGTATCTTATGCCTGGCTTTAGTAATTTATATTTTTCAAAGTACATATGCCCATGCTTGAAGCCTTGACTTTCAGAATGTTCTTTTCATTGCTTCTGTCTCTATTTCATTAGGGGTGAAAATCAGAAGTCTTAGTTTAGTATAAATTTAAGATGTCATACAAAAATCTTAAGTAAAATGAAAAGTGCAGGCTACTGATTTAAGAAATTGGCCTTCTATTATCAAACCCTCACCTGAGGAGCTTTTAAAAATAGTGATGGAGCTCCACAACAGAGATTCTGATTTAGTTGATCGAGGACAGGACCTCAGCTTTTTGTAGCTTTTGAAAGTTCTTAACGTGCATCCTGGGTTGAGATTCACTAATGGTGGTGGTTTATGATGTTTCCCAAGGGTTTTTAGTGCCTTACGAGTCCCAAGAAACCCAGTCCGTTATCAAAGCGGGTCCATGTTGCAAAGAATGATTTCTCTCATTGAGAACTCTAGTAATCTTGATAGTAAGATGCAGTGACAGTCTCACAGCAGAGGCAACTTAGATTACTCCAGAGCAGTTGGCACTAGAGGAGGATATTCAGCAAGACACCTTGCTTGATCAGATCCCGTGTATGTTCAAACTGTTAAATGCTTCTAAAGGTACTGTAGCATTTTGGTTGAGAAATTGGTTGCTGAAATCTTTTGAGGCCCTGGTTCTGAGCCTCAGCTGTACATTGGAATCACCTGTAGGAGTGCTTCCTGAATGATTCTAATATGTAGCCAAACTTGAGAACCAGTTCTCCATCTGTACAAAGATCATGAGGGACTGTCCTTATAGTCACTGGGAGGACAGGACAAGTAAAAGCTTGTTAATTCTAAAAGTAACTGCAACCAAGTTAACATGTTTTTTTTTTTTTTTAAAAAAAAGCCCTCCAGATTATAGCAAAAAAGAGAACACTGATTCTTAAAACAATTTCTTCTCTATTACAATTGTGAATAATATGCTGATAAAACTGCCAAGATATATTTGATGTAGAGGCAGGAATTAAATTTATAGTTTGTCAAAGGGTCAGCTTTTTACTATTTTTATTCTTAATAAGTATGTTGAGACATTCAGTTTTTCCTTTTGTGGTTTTAATGAAGAGAGTATGTAGAGAGTGTAATACTATTATGTATATGCTAAAAGTGGGTGAATACTAGTGAGGTAATTTAATTTCTATCACTTATAGACTTGTTTTGCGATAGGACATATTTGTACTTAGAACACCAATTTAAAAGGTTGCTGTTATATCAAACCCAACTCTGTTTTCCAACAAGGCATCCGAAGTTGTTTCCTCAAAGAGCAAAACAGGTTATCCGTATGTCAAGCATATTAGTATTAATGCAATTACAGCATTAAAAAAACTTTTTTTTTAAACTGGAAGAAAAACCTATCAGGGCCTATTATTCCAGGAGGCCGCTCAAATCATCTTTTTACAGAAGAGACTGGTAAAAATTATGCAGGGGCTGAATGAAGGCCAAGTTCTGCTCCAGTGGTTCTCCAACTTGAGTGTGCATCGGAATCACCTGGAAGCCTTGTTAAAACATTGCTGGGCCTCACCCCAGAATTTGTTTCAGTAGGTGTGGAGTGGTATACAAAAGACTGCATTTCTGTTATGTTCCTAGGTGATGCTACTGGTCTAGGAACCACTCAGAAAACCAGTTCAACAATTCAGCTCTACGTGGCTGCAAAAAAACACAAGCTTGTTGACATTAGTGAAGAATTAAAAAGAGAATGGAAAAATAGAAATGTATTGGCCTTCGTTAGTTTGATCCCTCTCGCTATTCTTTTGCTGTAAACATTTCCTATAAATAGGAAATACCACTTTACATACACATAAGCCACCCGTTTTATTATACTTTACAAGTACCTCACGTACTCAGTGTACACCCCACTCTCCAGTTTTAAAGCAATTCATGATTCGTAGGCTTTTTACCAGATCACAAAAATAAGCATTTGCTTGATAGGTTTCTTAAAGTTAGGTTTATGATACAACCATCTGTAAAATATCTCTCATTTGAGTTTGTGAACCATAAAATTTATGAACTAGGTGAATATATCATGGGCAGTGTTATCACTATCTTCTCCACAAAGAACCACAGTGCACTGGAATGTTTTTCTCTGGAATTGTATTTCTACTCTTGTATTCAAAAAAAATTTCCCACGTTATGTTCAAAATAAAACCATGATATCATGACTTCCTGTGTTTTACTTCTGTTGTACTATATGGTTGACCCTTCAACAATGTGGGGGGTAGGGACGCCGACCCCCAAGCAGCCAAAAATCTGCGTGTAACTTAGTCAGCCCTCTGCACATGTGGTTCCTCCATCCAGTTCAGAATCCGTGGATTCAAACCACCATGGATGGTGTAGCACTGTAGTATTAGCAAATTATTTACTAATAATCCAAAATTATTTTGGAAAAAATCTGTATAGAAGTGGGCCTGCACAATTCAAACCTGTGTTGTTTGAGCAAAACCGTACTTGGTATGTAAACGTATGTGAAAAAGTCAGAGTCTGTCAAAGTTATGGCAAGAACTTTGAAAATTCCAGTTAATGTTTCAGAAGAAACCTACTCAGGCTTGCAGCTTCTTTATCTCTGTTCAGTGGTAAAAGATACAGAAAATGGGCATCCTTGCCAATGTTTCATATTTAATAAGATTCTTGTATTTTAATGCATTAAAAACCTCAGGGACTTCTAGTGGGTGAGCATCCGCCTGCTAATGCAGGGGACAGGGGTTTGATCCCTGGTCCAGGAAGATCGCACATACTGTAGAGCTAAGCCCGTGCGCCACAACTGCTGAAGCCCGAGCGTCTAGAGCCTGTGCTCTGCAACGAGAGAAGCCACCATAAGCCCGTGCACCGCAACAAAGAATAGCCCCCGCTCACTGCAACTAGAGAAAGCCTGCACGCAACTACGAAGACCCAGCATGGCCAAAAACCAGAAAAAACAAAAAACAACACCCGTGAACAAATCAGTCACAACCAGGAACAGGTCATGATAGAAAAAAATCAGAATAAGAGCAAATCTTCTATGTTCAGAACAGCTGAGAAAGCATTTTTGACTATTACAGAAGTTTATTTAACAAAAAAGTTCAGTAAGAGAATGTACATGACCCAATTTTCATCGTAGTAAAATGTGGAGAGAGGACACGTGGAAGCAGTTGATTTCTCTGGTGAAGACAGCCATTGTTCATACTCGTTCCAAAGCTTCTAACATGATGATACTATTTCCTCGTATTACCTAAGAAAGAGAAAATGAATTTGAAAAGAACACAATTCATTTAACAGACATATCAATGATGATTAAAATGATTTGATTTCATCAAATCATTAATGGTTTTTCGGTTATTAAATGTCAGTTTGTGAGGCTTTTTTCCTGGTCACAGGAACACAAAATAATTCCAGTCTTTTAATAATGACATGAAGCCACTAAGCCCTTCATAATGAGATGCACATCTAGATCGAAGGCTAACAAGTACCTTTTTGAGACCAGTCTCCAATGACCCATTTCACTTAAACTGCAGGACTCAAATGAACATGCCCATCCCTGCCCCTAAGGGATCCATAAGTTAGTGGGAAAAATAGGTACAGTAGAATACATCAATCAGTTTAGGGGTATAAGATCATTGAGGGAACAAACCAGGATGAAAGTTGGAAAAAGTAGGATTTCTGAAGATGACATTTTAGCTGGGTCTTGAAAATTGGGTACAATTTTGACAGGAAGATAGGAAATTCTAGACAGAACTGAGATGAAAAAGTGTAAGGGGATAAGGAAAAATCTAATCTGAATAAAGTAAACGGTTATGGAAGGAAGTGGTAAACAAAGACAGTTCGCACCTAATCTTAAAAGGCCTCAAACACCAATCTTAAAAGTGTTTGGAAAGCATCATGAAACCAACAATGAACCAGTGACAGTTTCAGAGCTGGGGGAATGTTTTGCCAAAAGCGTATATAAGAGAATGGGGGTGGGGGAGACTTAGAGGCAGGAAGAAAAGTTATAAAGAAAAGGCCCCAGGGGCACAGTGCCTGATATAGTAGCCATTCTATAAAAGATAAGCCAGGATACTCATGACAGCATAGGTGAAATGGCTGGCAATGGCTGGTAAAGAGGGATAGAAAAATAAGTCAAACTGGAAGGGGACTATGAAAACAAGGAGAATAATGAGAATTATTATGAAAATAAGGAGCGCCTGGTGGACTGTAGGCAATGCAATCACAGATCAGTTCAAGTAGAGCTGGATAGGTGAAAAGGACAGGAGTGGGATGAGGGATGTGGAACGATTTATTAGAAATGGAGGCATTCTGAGTAAGATCAAAGTGGAGCTATGCTTGTAGGCAGGTGGTGTAAAAATAGCTGTAACTGGTTCTTCTCTCCTCTCATTCTACTCGCTTTATTCACTACATACACTATTATTCACTATCTTCCTCACTCCAGTGTCATTTCTATGACAGGGTGCAGGGACTTTGCTTGGTGCACCATCCCCAGTGCCTAAGCTGTGGCAGACACACAAAAGGTTCAGCAACTACTGTTAAGTAAACAAATGAACCTCCACGTGATTACCGCAGCTGACAGACTGGAAAGGAACGTGACAGGTGGGCAAGTGTCTTGGAGCCCGGCAGAGACAAACAGCAATGAGTATGGTGAGAAGGTGGCAAAGAATTAAAGAGCTGCATTAAAGAGAACAAGGCCCTGAAAATGACAATGGGGATTGAAGGAAACTACAGACTCTTACTTACTCTTCTTACAAGTTAGGAAAAGAAGAAAGCTAAACAACATGATTACCTAGTTCTCAAGAGTTTTAAACTGCTGGCTTATGTGCAACAGATGATGAACATCACATCTCATTGACAAAAGCATGAAAAACAAGTAGGCTTCTTTCCTAGCTCCCTCCTAAATTTGTCCCTTTCTGACACCTTCCCTAGACGTGGAGGATGGTGGAGAGATGTTATTTCAGGTAACTATGATTTTCAGATCTGTGGGCTTTTCCTTTTTGCCATCATTAAAAAACAAAACCACTACTTTCATCAACATTTTCTAAAATGGTATCACACACTTCTTTGCCTTCTCACATAATACACAGTTAAGGTTTGTCGTGAACACCTCTGTTGTGCAGTGCTCTACCTCTTTCCCCACTGTGCTCGAGGCCCCATTCTCCAAATCAAACTGGAACCCGAATTCCGTATTGCTCCTTTGTTGGGCTTCAATACTAAGTTTTGGCAAAGTGTTGCTCAGGCTTTTAAAGTCTCCTGCGAGGGCACAACTGCCTAATAAAGAATACAAACATAATATGGAGCTACAGAAGCACAAAGCCTGATCACCTGAAATATGTAGCATCAAAAAAAGACACAATTGTTACTACATTCTTAGGGGAACCTTGGAGTGGATTAGAATCTTTAGGAAATAAGACAGAGTTGATGCTACTGACTACTCTGGGGATGTCTCAAAAGATAAGAGGCTAGTCGAGACATTGTTATGTAATTATCCACCTGACAGATCCCCCAAACAAATTACCCCACCCCCTTCAGAATACACACATTCTTAATACTATTCTTAATTTAATACTATTAAGTAATTTCAATGGCCTCAATGGGTCACTGATTGGACAAGGGAATAATGACGCCAACGTAACTGTCTCCTTAGCCAAACAACTTGTGAAAAAACAAAACTGTAACTGGTTTCCCCTCTTTTCCTTAGAAAAGCCATCCTTCCATTTTCTTTAGAGTGTTTTTTAAAGACAATTGATATATTATCATTATTTCATTTTCAAAGTGAACTCAGCCACAAGAATTAGCACCTACTAACACAAGACTTTAATTTTTAGTCACACAACCGCCATCATAGGTGGAGGAGCAGACTGCCTAACACGGTAAGTAGGTGCTCATTATTTGAATGACTTGGGAGGACACTGCTTTTAACCAATTTCTGTGTAAAGAAAATTAAGCCCATCAAAATTTAGGGAGAAAATTACGAGAAAGATCCATGATCTAGGCTCAATTCCTTCTCTGATAAAAATTTCGAGAAGTGCCACACATTCTCTAAAAAGTTATCTTCCCAAGTTAAGAACTTTAGATGTCAATTCCTTCTTGAATCCTTTTTTAGCAAATTTGTTCAGATATGAACCAAAATCCTAATCTACCCTCTATTAGAATGAGGATTTCCTAATCTGTAAAAGGAATGGCTAGGGGGAAATCTTGGGGTATTTTAAAACTGTTTTATAAGAAACTGCTGCTAATGATTTGCCCATACTTTTATTCATTTTTAACAGAAGCTCAAGGAGACTGTACCTGGAAAGAAGGCAGATTTACATGAAACGTGTGGGGGTGGGCGGGGAGTCTCATAGCTAGAGATTCCAAGTTGTTTCTCTAACCCTGACTACTGATTTGCTTTTCAAAATGCAGTAATGGAAATACACTTGAAATAAGCAATAACACAAGCCTTGGAAAGGGTGATTAAAAAATTATACCCTTTTACTGCTCAAACTTTAAAAAGTGAGGCAAAATCATGGCTAATGATTAGGAACTCTTACCACCTCTTCGAGGTCTACATGCTCAATGATTTGCTAAAGCTAAGTTGTCTGTTTTGATTCACCTTGCCAAGGTAACTCAGACTTAACACTTACTGGGTATACTGTCCTCTGTTGGGCAGAGTGGAATTCAAAGTCTGGGTTTTGTTGACAAACATCAACAACTCTTCTTCAGTAGTCATACCACTATGGCCTATTGAATGCAGAAACGTTTGCTCCTATGATTAAGAAGTCAGCATCTGTTTTCCTCCTGTTTTCTTCCATGTGAATGGCTGTCATTGTATCCCTTGCAACTTTTACCTTGACTACTTTTTGAGTGTGATAAACCAGAAAATCTAGGTTAATTATATACACAATTAAATCCCAAAAGTGTGATCTGTGACCTGGCAGATCTGCATCAAATGGGCACTTGTTAGAAATGCAAAATCTCAGGTTCCATCCCATACCTATTGAATTAGGATCTGCATTTTAACAAGATTTTCTGGGAATTCATGGCATGTTCAAGTTTGATAAGCAGTAATCCTCACTACACGTTAAAATTACACAGTATCTTTTAACAAAAAAAGAGAGCAGCACCCTTAGAGATACAGTTTCAATTGCTCTGAGGTGGACTCTAGGCATAATTTTTGTTTGCTTGCTTTTAAAAAAACTCCTCAGTGACTGATTGTAATTGCTCTCAATCACTGGTTAATCTTTGCCTTACATTAGAATCACCTGGGGAACTTAAAAAAATTTTTTTTATTGGAGTATAGTTGGTTTACAATGTTGTGTTAGTTTCTGCTGTAGAGCAAAGTGAATCTGTTATACATATACATGTATCCACTCTTTTTAGATTCTTTTCCCATAGAGGCCATTACAGAGTATTGAGTTCCCTGTGCTATACAGTAGGTTCTCATTAGTTATCTATTTTACACACAGTGCTTTTTTTATGTCAATCCCAATCTCCCAAATCACCCCTGCCTGCCGGCCCCCGTAATCATAAATTTGTTCTCTACATCTTTGTCTCTATTTCTGCTTTGCAAATAAGTTCATCTGTACCATTTCATCTGGGGAACTTTAAAAAACTCTAGGCTGCATCCCAGACTAATTTGATTCTAAAATACAACTAAGATTGAGAACTACTGCTCTAATGAAGGAACAAGTATGTGTCTCTATTATAGAATAAAGCTCAAAAATGATTTCTAACACCCATTTCAAGTCTAAGGACCTCAGTGGGTTCGTGTAAGATTCGGATCTAACCTACAGGTAACTGGGATATTATCACAATTGAATAACTGTCATTAAATTAAACTAAAAGGGAGACGGAATGTCTAATCTTGCCTGAAATTTGCCTAACTTCAGTCTAACCCAAGAGTTTGATAGAAGGGACGTTAATGCTTATTCCAAAAGAAAAATGAAATCTCTTAAGAGAAATCTTGTGTCTTTACTTACCACCATTCCAATATTGTTCTGTTGCCCACTAGTTGCCATCTCCACACATTCATCTATCACAAGATTCATAAAGGGATCAAATCCCCTCAATATTCCTTGGACATGTCTGCCACCATTTAATTTCACTGTGTAAAGGGAAAAAGACATTTTAATAAAACTGACCATTAATCATCAACTAAACTATTCATTAAAAATTAGGTGAGATCGGGATTTCCCTGGTGGCACAGTGGTTAAGACTTTGCACTCCCAATGTAGGGGGCTCAGGTTTGATCCCTGGTCAGGAAACCAGATCCCACGTGCATGCCACAACTAAGAGTTCGCCTGCTGCAACTAAGGAGCCCATCCACCACAACTAAAGACCCAGAGCAACCAAATAAATTAAAAAAACTAGGTGAGATAAAACCCAGGTATTTGAGATGTATAATCTACTATCTTTACTATATGCCAAGCACTGGGCTAAACATTTTACATTTACTTCCACATTTAAACTTATAAGAATCCTATGAAGTAGAATTATCCTGACTTTTTATGAAGGAACTGAAGTATAGCATTTTTAAATAACTGGTTCAAGATTATACAGTTACTGTGGGGTACAGGTGGAGTTCAAACTGAAGGCTGCTCGCTCCTAAAGCCATGGTCTTAACCCCTATATACTTCGAGTACTGTACAGGTTATATTTTAGTCCTTGTCTGTCCTTTGTTTAAAGGAAAAAAGTTAAGTTTTCAAATAGAAAATACTGTTAATTTTATCAAAGTGAGAGAGGGCTTATATGAAATAATGAAGAGTCTAAAGTACTGTGAAACTTCCTAAGTATCAGAAATTAAGTAAATAAAACTGTCTAGTTAGAATTTTGATAAACCTGCTTAATTAATGGATATGAATTAGAGGTTCTGTGTGCTTTGAATTTTTATAATGTTGCTCCTTCAAACATTATATACCGCCAAGGCACATGTAAAAAGGAATTTAGCATTAAAAAAAAAAGGCCCGAAAATAAAAAACCAAAAAGACTTACATGATAACTTCTTGTCCATAAATCTGAAAAAGCAAAAGGGGTAAAGATTATATAACTAATTAAAAAAATTTAAGCACAAGTAAGCACTAAAGTAGGTATAGTCAGGATAATCTGTTAAAATATACACAATAGGAATAATGAAATTTAAAAGAGTAAAAACTGTACTGTGGTAAAGGATGAGAGAGTGATGGGCTACCACAGTTAGTACTTATACTAACTGAGCAATGTGATTTGGGAAGGGAAGATAAACAAAAATGGAATGGATTTACAATATATTAATGTACATTAAATTGCATCTTTATACTGATGTGAATTACAAACCATTCTTGTTGTTCAATACTGACCTAACTTTCAATGACAGGATTTTACAACCATAACAGAAAAACAAAGATTTGGTTATATTTTTAGTTATTTCCAAAACCAAACAAAGTTGTGAAGAAACCAGAAGGTAATCAAACTATACCCAATCCAATAGGTATTTTATTTTATTTTATATTTGAGACAATACGTAGTGTTGTTTTATTTAATATTAAACATCAATCTTAAGTGTTCAGGATAGTCTTCAACACATAATTACGCTTTAGCAAAATAAATGCGTATTTTGAAGTTTTAAATAATCTGAATTAAACAAGAAAATTCCATCTCAGCAGGGTAGTATGAGAATATGAAGACATGTAGTCAAACCAGTTTTTACCTCTTCCAGTTATAGGCTAAAAAACATGAAATTTCATTCAATTTTAATATAAATCATGGGAGAATTCAAAGATAAATAAGAGAAAGGGGCTGACGGAAGGTGTAAGAAGATAGGTTTTTACAAATAAAAAGATATAGTATGATATATAAAATAATCTATTTTAATAGGATATGTTATATAAAACAAATATAACACACATGAGCTTATTTAATCCTATGATGGCTTTTATAAATTACATACATACAAATTAATAATACTTATTTATTAATAATTAATCAGCATTTAATAGATGGGGAACTGAGGCTCAGAAAGGTTAAGTAAAATTTCCAAAGTCACAGCAGTGAAAAAGTTTGAGCAAAATCAAATGGTTCAGTTTGGCTGGAGAACACAGCACTCAAATGTTAGTGTGTGTAATATTTGGTGCCTGGATTTCTGATGGAGGAGCTTGAATGTTGGGTCAAGAAATCTGGACTTTGTTATGTATACAGCAATAAGTTATTGCAGCAGAACCAGCCAATGGCAAGACTACTGTGGCACGTGTAAGCCAGATCATTATGCTATACACCTTAAACTTACACAGTGCTGTATGTCAATTATATCTCAAAAAAACTGGAAGAAAAAAAAAAAGACTACTCTGGCATTGACTTTATTTTTTTAATTAATTAATTAATTAATTTATTATTTATTTTTGGCTGTATTGGGTCTTTGTTGCTGTGAGCGGGCTCTCTCTAGTTGGGGTGAGTGGGGCCTACTCTTCGTTGCGGTGCAGGGGCTTCTCATTGCAGTGGCTTCTCTTGTTGTGGAGCACAGGCTCTAGGCACGTGGGCTTCAGCAGTTGTGGCACGTAGGCTCAGTAGTTGTGGCACATGGGCTTAGTTGTCCCGGGCATGTGGGATCTTCCCGGGCGAGGGCTCGAACCTGTGTCCTCTGCATTGGCAGGCGGATTCTCAACCACTGCGCCACCAGGGAAGTCCCTGGCATTGACTTTTAAGAGCAGGACTAAGAATTTGGTTAGGCCAGGGTATCTCAACCTCAGCATACTGAAATCTAGGGCCCGATAATTCTGTTGTTGCATGATATCCAGTGCATTGTAGAAAGTTTTAGCAGCAACCCTGGCCTCTTCCTACTAGATGCTGATAGAACCAGACTCCCATCCCCTCAGTTAAGAACCACTGAGTTATGCTAAACCAGGAGGATGGTATAAACATGTAAAAGATGGTTATTTGTGAGAAATTAAAGGAAAAAAAAAATTAAGTCATTTTGGAGGCAGACCTGCCAGGATTTCACAATTCATGAAATCTAGAGATAAGAAGAGAAAGGTATTAAAACTAGTTTCATCCTCTGAAATTCTCAAATAATGTCTTAAGAATCAAAAAGGAAACCTTACAAATAGAGAATGGTCCTTCTGTTAAAAAATAATTACCATTTCACCAGTTCCTGATGAAGCCAGAGGACATGTAAGATTTTACCAGTTCACCAATAAAAGGATAACTTGGATAAGCATCTTCACAGCAATAATTTTTTTCTTAATGTTAGGCTTATTTAGTAATTGTCTTAAATTTATAACAGATCCAACTAAAATACACACGAGTTTTTGCACAAAAGATGGCTTCAATACAAATGTGCATTTAAGTGTAAAATCATTAAATATGAACTTTTCCTTAAGCCTGACTTCTTTATGGGGCTGATAATAAATGAACTGTACACATGGCAGACCAGATGGCTGGCTGCCTCACAAACTGATCCTTGGACCAATTTTCCATCCTTTGTGCTATCCAACTGAACAAGACAGAGAAGTTACTTAGGAAACATGGCCCATGCTAAGTTCAACCAAGAGTGTTTGAGGACGCTAAAACTTTAAAATGGGCCTTATCTAAAGTAGGAATATGCTACTTTGAGTTGACTTTACTGGGTTCAAACCCCACCCCCGCCCCCCAAACAACCTAGCCTTCTCTAATTAGAAAAAATGAATATTCTCACACAGCAAGGTATCACACGACACTCAAGTTTAACCTAAGAACAAGAAAACAAGAAAAAGGAATGTGATTTCTAAGTTAAAGCTCAAAGAAACAGCTACAAACACACTCTAAGATTAAGGCGTCTTTTGATTCCTCAGATACTATCAAACACTTCCATTCCACCCATCTCCTTAGTTCCTTACAGAATTACTCTCCAGCCACCTTATCTAGAACATGATGCTACTCAAGATGTTCAACAAAGGGTAACATTCGAAATGTTCAAGTAACGAGCGAGAGCGTGCGGGAGACGGGGCCTGGAGCTCGGGCCTGGGATGCAACTCGGCGGACGGAGGCGCCTTGCTGCCTCTGGTAACCTTGCCCACCGGGCCGAAATGCTACGTCTGAGCGGGTCTTAGGCCCCGAAGCGCGGGACACCGGCCCGCATCTCGTCGGCCACAGACCAGAAGACGCACGCCAGGCGCGCTCTCGGGAATGGCGGAGGACCTAAGGAACCCGAGGCACACAAATAAGCTGCCATTTGGGCACGGCCCTCACACATACTTACTTCTTCAACTCGGGAGGGTGAGCTTTGCTCATGATGTCTACTCGAGGAGCTCAAAGACGCCTCCAAACAGAACTCGAATCGTCGCTCTCGCTCCAGCAGTAGGCCCGGCGCTTTGCGTCTGACGTCACTCATCCCGTTAGCCAATTGATTGTCGGCCGCTTTCCCGTTTCACCTCGCGATACTTAGGGAAGGCCTGAGAGTGTCGATCAGTCCCAAGCTTCCGTTTGCGCCGCCAGCGATTGGCCAGGACGGAGGGATGGGACCTTCGGGAGCCCCGTTCTTTCCCGTCTGTAAAATCGGGGTGCGCCTCTAGCTTCGGAAGGAACCTGGTTAATGCCGTGTGTTTGTGGGTTGCAACATGTATCTTATTCATATGTACCAAATGAAAATAAGCTCTAGAGGAGTGGGCCCCTAATATTTCTTTGCATGTGTGGGGATATGTCCATGTATTGCGCTGCCCTTTGTTGTGCTTTGCAGATACAGCATTTTTGTTTCTGTTTTAAACAGAAAGAAGGTTTGTGGCAACCCTGAGTCTAACAAATCTCTTGGTGCCATTTTTTCTTTTTCCAACAGCATTTGTTCACTTGGTGTATCTGTGTCATTCTGGTAATTCTTACAGTATTTAAAACTTTTTCATCGCATTTGTTATGGTGATCTGTGATCATACCAAATAATTCATGTGTGACTTGCTTTATCGAGACATTTGCTTCACTGTGGTGGTCTCCAACAGAACCTGCAGTATCTCGGAGGTTTGCCTATACTCCCACAGGAGAATGTCATGCTAAGTCTAGGGTTCTGGTAACAGCTCAGTTAGCGAGTGACCTCTGCCCCATAAGAGAGGGTGATTGGGCCTCAATTTCCAAGACTTTGAATCTAGAGCCCAGAAGTGTATTCCCCATGGTCGGTCCTGCAATGCTTGTTAACAATACCTCCAAACCCCCACTTAACATACATTGTCTGTATAAAACGTGAAGTGCAGCACACAAATGATCTCTAATATGAGGTATTGATTTTCAAGTCAAGAGTGCAGGTGTAAACAGTGGTCTCTGACTTGTTCCTAGTTAAGTTATCCAAAATAAGTGCATCTACATTTACGAATCAGATACAATTGGGATTATAGAAGACTTAGGCCAAAATAGAAAAGCATTAGTGATTTTAAGTAAGGGATGGTTCTACAAGATTCAGTTCATTCCTCATGTTCAGGCATGACTCTATTTAAATACCAGTGACAGTGAAGTCTTAAACTCATCATCTATTTTGTACTCTCTTGGTACTCAAAATCCCAGGCATTGCATTTTCTTTAGAGGGGTCATAACTGCCTGTCTTTTCCAGTTTTTGTTGTGTTTAGTTGAAGCTAGAGACCTGATGTGGATATTGAATTTCTTTTTCAGCCTTATAGTTTCTGTCTTTTTACATGAACAGACTTCAATTTGTAGTGCCCTAGCATGCCCTCAAAGTTCTTCCCATTTACAAGCATCCGAACCATAACATATAGCTAATTTTCACTCCCCTGGACCTCTTAAATTTATTTCACACATTACAAAGAGAAGCATCCTGACAAAGTTATATATTCACTGGCCAGATATAAGGAAAGAAACACAATAGTGGAAGAAAAATTAAGTCTTATGTATTTTTAAAACCAAACCACTAGGAAAATATATCACAGTCTTGAAACAGCAAACAGACAGGCTATATTATCATTTCAAGTAATAAGTTGGTAAAAACACAAGGTCCTTAATAAAACGATAAGGTGCCAGAACTGGGGCAAGAACAACGCATGTCGCAAAAGTAGTATTTGGTAACGGAGGGCTGTCCCTTTTTTTGCTCTAAAGGAGTCACAGCTTGCCCGAGTTGCTTACTTTTTCTCCTTTGACCTTCGTGTTGCCAAGGGACTGTTTCAACAGAGCTCTGTTATCACAGGGGGCAAAGTAAGCAATACTGGGTGTAGGCTTTCATTCTATTTTGTTTTATGAAAACCAAATTTTTCCAAAGCCAGTACTTCATAACTCTCTTAATTAAGCAGCTAACAATTCCTCTTTCACTGTTCATTCTTGAATACTAGCATATAGCACAATCAAAAGCCCCTTTCCCTTCAAGGGTGAGTGTCACTGCAAGATTGTCTTGTCACTCGGCTGACTCTGCTGCTGACAGCCTCAGGGCTCATCATGGCTGCCAGTCAGAGGGAAGGTTTGCTTCCCCTGCCATTGTGATAGCGCTTCTTATATTTTTGCAGGGTCTCCAGGCTGAAAGATGTCATGTGTGAGAATTTTAAGAAATGCGCATCCACGTCCTGACGGCCAGAAATGAATATCCGCAAGGACCCTTTCAGAGTTTTTATCCAAACTACCTCTCCCAACTCTACATCTTAAAGTAGCTTCATGCGCTTGTATATAAAACAAAACCACGCGAAACAAATCCCCAGAAGCCCCCTTTCCCCTTCTAAATTAGTGACCTCATGGATTTTGTTTTATTTCCAGTTTGTGGGAAACGTTGTAGTGATCCTTCTGGTAAACAGGAGGTTGGCAACAAACAGAAACACCTCTCCTCACACTCCACCAGCTCATAAGCAGGTCAGATGAACCTGCCAGCCTGTTGGTATCTGTGTACTAAGAGAATCTGGTACCTTGGAGGGCTCTGGTTTGGTACAAGGGAGGCTCCCTGTTGCCAGGAAAAGCACTTGCCACGTGAAATTCAGGATCACAAAAACTCTCCTGTGCTATCTCTGACCCCAATTTTAGCACCAGGTTTTTTCACTTTCTAGGTTTCAAACACAAAGGAACCAGTGTCCAGAGGCAAGTGATATAGGCCTTAAACTTGCTGCCATCCTTAATTTCCTCATTCATAAACTTTCCTTAGAAAACCCAAATCCCCATTTCTCTTCTTAAATAGACTCCTGCCTTCAGCCCCGATGGCCAATAGCAGACATCTACTTCCCAATGGATGAGAGAGACTCCTTCATCTTCTTGGTCATGGTTGGGATGAGGTTCATGTGGTCATCCACACACGTGGTCACGCAACTCTCCAGCTGCCGCTTCACCTGAAGCTCTTTACTCCCTGCATCAATTGAATCTTTGGCTTTGTCGTTGCAATGCATAGTGCACCGGGCCAGGCGGTCCTGCGGCAAGAGGGAAAAGGGTAGAGGAACTGAAAGGCTGGCCTTTATTTACCAAATGCCTGTCACGTGCCAGGCTCTGTGCTACGTATTTTTCTACGTATTACGTGGGTTATCTTGATCAATTAAGTGACACTATCGTGCAATTAACCAGGATTGTCCTGATTGAAACAGAGGGTGGCACCACGAGGGCCCAGGGAAAGCGTCACTAGAAAGCAGGTGAATAATAGAATAAATTGTACAGAAGCCCCTTCCAGGAGGTGAGAAGGAACTAGAGGCTAATGTTACTCAACTATAGACTTTCAAACACCTTGATTTTATAAGGTCTGTACTTGCTACAGAAAAATACTCAATTCCACGAATATTTATTGAGCATCTACTATGTGCTAGGGACTCTTCTAATGTTGGGGAATACAGCAATGAGTAAAACAGATAAAGTTCTTGCCTTCATTGAACTGATATTCCAGTGAGGGGAGAGAGACAAACAAAACAAATAAGTGGAGATGTTGGGGGAAACAGTTGGATACATGAATCTGGAGATCAGGAGTAAAGCTGGTCTAAAGATATGAATGTAGGTGTTGTCAGCATATAGATGATACTTGCTATGAGACTAGAGAACTAGATTGAAAAGAAAAAAGATCCAAGGACAGCCCTGGGCACTCCAGTGCTCTTCAGAGGTTGGAGAGGGAAAAAAACAGTAAATGAGAACAAGAAAGGAGAGAGGGAGAGAGGTGGAAAACCAGGAGAGTGAGCCATCCTATCCTGGTGGCCAACTGAGTACAGATTTTTAAGGAGGGGGAGAGTAATCCACTGTGTCAATGATGCAGGTAGGTTGAGTAAGATGAAGAATGAGAAATGACCACTCCCATGGAAGGGAGTGGCAAGAGTGGTTCTGGCACAGTGGAAAAGTAAGTCTGATTGGAGCAGTGAAAAGTGAATGGAAGGGGTCCCAGCAGCTCGGGTGGCGGGAGCGGCAGCGGCCAGGCAACCCAGCTTCGCGAAGGCTCTCGGCGCGCGCCCGCCCCGCCGCGACGATGCCTAAGAGGAAGGTCAGCTCCGCCAAGGGAGCGGCGAAGGAGGAGCCCAAGAGGAGATCGGCGAGGTTGTCAGCTAAACCGGCTCCTGCAAAAGTGGAAACGAAGCCAAAAAAGGCGGCAGGAAGGGATAAATCTTCCGACAAAAAAGTGCAAACAAAAGGGAAAAGGGGAGCAAAGGGAAAACAGGCTGAAGTGGCTCACCAAGAGGCTAAAGAAGACTTAACTGCAGAAAATGGAGAAACTAAAAATGAGGAGAGCCCAGCTTCTGATGAAGCAGGAGAGAAAGAAGCCAAGTCTGATTAATATCACACACCTGGTCCTATCAGGGGTCCCTGTTTCCCTTCTTGTACAATCCAAAGGAATATTTTTATCAACTATTTTGTAAATGCAAGTTTTTTAGTAGCTCTAGAAACATTTTTAAAAAGGAAGGAATCCCACCTCATCCCATTTTTTAAGTGTAAATGCTTTTTTTTCAGAGGTGAAATCATTTGCTAGTTGTTTATTTTTTGGTACAACCAGAAAATAGTGGGATATTGAATATGGGAGGCTTTGATTGCCTTGGGTGTCAGCTTAACATTCCACAGATGGAGGGTAGCTTTTATATCCTATAATACAAAGCATACTAAACGGCAGTTTGGAGTCACTTGTGCATTTAATGTCTTAAACACTTTAAATTACTTCTCTTCCCACGTTGTTTTTGGTAGAATTGTTTCCTAAAGCAAACCACTCACCCCTTGATCTTGGCTCTCCTGGGCAGAATACTGTGCACTCTGTAACATCTTTGGTCATGGTAGTCCAGTTCTTCTAGTAACTGTTAATGTGCTGTGAACGACTGACAATTTGCGTATGTAGTGTATGTGATATTAAATTGTGAATTAGTGGGACTTACGATGTAACAGCATATCAATATTTGAAGATATTGGTACTTGATATCCTGTGAAGGAAAATTTGCCCCCAAATTTTAAGCTGGAAAGTCACTGGAATAACTGTTCGGAAAAGAATCACCAACTACATGATTTTTTAGGTTTTTGGTACGTATGTTGAGAATTGTGTACAAATTGCAATGTCTGTGTACTGATCCTCAAAACAACCAATAAAATCTCAATTATGAAAGAAAAAAAAGTGAATGGAAGAAGAAAGTTGTACAGTAATTCAAGAATCAAATTTTGAAAGACCCTATCTGTAAAATAAGGTGTCAAACACAAAGAAACCCCCTGAAGTTCCATGATCTTGGAGAAGTTATTCTTTTATAGTGTCAGTAATTTTGAAGAATTTTATACAGAATGTAAAAATGTACCACATTAGATATAATTTTTCCATTTGAACAGAATCCCAGGCTATGAAAACTGGTTCAGAGGTGGGCCCTGCTTCCCCAAGTTCCAGGAAAGTATATCCAGAGGAAGGGAGTAAAAGGAAGTTGTGGATACCTCCAGAGAGGGATACTGTTCGGGGGCTCTTAGTGACCTCATAGAGGCTTGTGAGTCAGGCATCGGTGAGTCAACAAGAATAATTCTTCATATAAATGGCCGCTCTTTAGTGACACAGGAGCTGCCCCCTGGGTGTAGCAAGTAGGAGCATCCTGGGTGGGTATATCCACAAAATGACGGCAGGATCTTGTTCTAATCTGTATGCTTTAAAGACTGGCCCATTCCACTTTCCTGGGGATTCTGCTGTTGTAAGAATGAATTAATATGTTTTAGAAAGCTTTATACTGTACAGTATACATATGTATTTGATATTTACGGGGAAAAAAACATAAGGCTCTTGGTCATGAACTCCCTTGGTTAACTCCCTTTTACATTGTTTCTATGGGAAGTTTTTACAGCACTCAATCTCCTGGACTTTTTCCAAAATTTGAAACTGTGTAAAGAGTAGTTGGCCATAGGACTGTCACAAATGTTAACACAGAACCAAGACACTAAAGCTAAGAGTTTTGAACAAATGCTTCTCATCTGCAAAAGAGCAACATCAAGGGCTAGAGTCATCTGTTTGGAATTCCTCACCTGGAACTTCTCCAACTCGTTGGTCACCAGGGCCTGGGCTTGAGCCAGAGGTGCATGGCAGCGCTCAATGCACTGGTGCACTTGCTGCATGGACGCCTGGCTGTCCTCACAACAGCCGGCGCTGCACCGGAACATGAGGCCCTGTGGGGGGAGGGCAGAGGAAGGTTAGGTAGTAAAGCCTCCGGGACAGAGATGACCACGGAGTGCAACAGAGGCTAGGAGAAGCATCATACCCGCACCTCTCCTTAGAATAGACATCAGGACCTTAAAACCACGAACAGGAACATTATCCTCGGTGCCTAGCGCAGTGTTTCACAGCCTCCTTGCCGCTAGCTCATTGGCACTTGTTGAATCGAAGGCTGGGTGGACAGGGAAGGCGGTGGAGGGTCAGATGAAGCCAAGCTCTGAAAACCTGGTGCCTAAACCACAGGGTTCAGAGGTCAGCAATCTAGTAACCTACATTCCACCAGGGAGCAACTGGTCCACTGACTCCAGGGGCACCTTTACAAGGGAAACCCACAATCCGGTTAGGGAAGCTGGACCAGCAGCCACAAAACATTTAGGAGATGAAAGCGGAACAGCACATAAGCCAGCGCTGTGTGGTGCCAGGTTCGGTGCAACAGAACCGGGCATGACCTGGCCATTGAGGAGGCCGAGCGCAGTCCCCTTTCCGGTCTTTCACCCTGGCTGTGCTCTTTCCAGGCCTCTGGCTGCTCACCTGCAGAAGGGGCCGCGCAAGTGGGGAAGGTCGGGGAGGCTGACCATCTTACACCAGGGGCTTCTTAACCCTGCCCCGGGGACACCCTCTCCCCCGGCCTGGCCTTGGGGGCAGACGGCATTGCGCATGGCGAGGGAGCACAGATTTCATCCGCTCAGCCGAAGCTCCAGAAGTTCTGTCTGAGGGTGAGCCGAGTTTCCGAGCACGCCGCGACGACCCCAGGGACACCCCGACCCGGGTCTGCGGGGAGGGAGGCAGTGGCGCTGGGGATCGTGCGACGGCTGCGGGAAGGGGCCAGGAATCCCGGACCGCCTTGGCTCCCCCCGGGTGGGCCCCGACCCGCTACCTGCATCTTCCGGATGTTCTCTCTCTCCAGACACTTCACCATAGAGTCCACCGCCTCCTGCACCCGGAGCTGCTGCAGCTCCGCCATGGCGACACGGCGCTGCTCCGTGCCGCGCCGGCGCCCACATGGACTCCCGGGCACGAGCCCGCCCCCTCGCCGCCTCTTCCCGGGTCACCGCGGCGAGCCCTTTCCGGGCCCACGCCGGCTCCTAGCGTCCTAGAGGAGCAACTGCATGTCCGGCGGCTACCTTCTGCCCGCGCTCTCCGGCCCCCACCCGTAGTCCCCGCCCACCTCTCGGCCTTCTTCACCTGGTCCGCCCACCGCCGCCGGCAGTGCAAGCGCCGAGACTGCATTTTTCCCACTACCTCCCTCCGTCCCTCTTATGTATTTATTTTTTAAAATTGAAGTATTTACAATGTTGTGCCAGTCTCTGCTGAAAAAAGGGAAAAAATATTTAATATAATTAACATAACAGATAAGTGCGCAGATCTTAGATGTAAATACCTTGGTGTGTTTTAACAAACCTTGCCCTTTCCCAGTCAATCCCCGCCCATTCCCTACCTATCTCCCCACTCCAGACCCCAGGCAACCACTGATCCGCTTTCTATCACGACAGATTACACTTTCTCTTTCTAGAATTTATAAATCATTCCTATGTACTTTTTTGGGGGGGTTGGCTTCTTCACCTAACATAACGCTTTTGAGATTGAGCCTTATCTTCAGTTCCTTTTTGCTGCTGAATAGTATTCCATTGAATGGACATACAGAAATTTGTTTTTCCATTCCTCTGTTGATGGACATTTGGGTCTTTCCCAGTTATTAGCTATTCTGAATAAAGTGGTGACTATGAACATCCTTGAGCAAGTCTTTTGTAGACGTAGATGTCCATTTCTCTTGGGTAAATATCTAGAAGTGGAACTGTTGGATTGTTGGTAGATGTATGTTTATGCATTTATTTCTAATGAGAAATTATTAACCTCAAAGGAGCAATGCAGGGGCTACAGATATTCAATCGACAATGAAGCATTTATACGCCAGTAACAGTGGGCTGTTTCTGAGCTCCTGGCAGTTCTATCAGGAATGCCCAACTCCACCTCCAACTTTACTGTCCTATGTATTAATTGATTAAACACATGCTGTCGTCCCTCGGTATCCCTGGGTTCCGCATCCGCAGATATGGAGGGCCGACTATGATACTTGAGTGTCGGTGTCAGGACTTTTAGTGGGTCCTGTAACCAACCCCCCGCGGATACCAAGGGACAACTGTAGCTGGTGCGTGCTAGGCACATGGCACGGTGGTAGGGGCGAGGGTCCACAGGGGAGCCTTGGTGAGGGTGAAGGGGGCAGACAGGTAGTGTTGGAAGAGATGTGCTAATACGGGGTGACGGCGGCTGGCAAGAAGGAAGTGAGCAGTCCAAGTGTCTCAGGAAAGCTTCCTTAGAGGATATGACGAGTGGGTGTTTTTGCCTGGCACACGAGACGGTGAAGAGAATGCCATACCAGGCACGGGAAGCTGCCTGAACAAAACAGAGTGTGAAACAGCGTGAAGCTTTGGGGAAGCCAAGTGGTTTTGCTGACTTGGAACCTGGAGTAGAGAGTGAGGGACACAAGGAAAGGGACCTTGACTTTGGAATTTAGGCATTTGCTGCCACCGGACACTAGATGGCAGCAGAACTCTGGTTTGAGGGCAGTGGGCCGCTTGACTCAGCCCAAAGACTTCAAGCATCAGGCCCTTCTCTAGCCCAGGGGCTGGTAACTTCCTGGAAACCACTGTTCAGCATCTGAAACATCCTTTACACTTCAAGCCAGTCTAGAGGCGGCTACCAGCAGCCTCTGGAATTAGAATGACCCCAGCTATTACTGAATGTGCCAGCCTTTGTTTTAAGTTCTTTATATGGGTTATCTCATTTAATACCCACAACAATCCTATGAGGTGAGAACTTTATTATCCACTTTTCTCCTGCTTAGGGCAGAAAACTGAGGTCTAGGGAGGTGAAGCCATTTGCCAAAGGTTGCATATTTAGAAGCTAGAATCGGTGGAGCTAGACTTCCAACCTGCATAAGCTAACTTTCCTACTGTGAAGTAGGAAATCTCTGTTATGACTGACAATGTTTATACTTATGTTTCCATATTCCACGGAGAGTTCTTACTTTCTTTGTTATAGAGCAATCTGAAATATCTCACCTTTCCCCCTTATTTCTAAAATGTCCGATTGAATCTCTCCAACAAGTCCTACTTCTAGGAGCCCAGTTAATCACACTAAACTGAATTGAAAAGTCCTTGAGTAATGCAGCCTTACTAGTTTGTGTATATGAAATGAATGGTTCTTTAGTATGTTTATGAAAAATGATTCCTGACTTCATTTGGCTTTGGAAACCTACATGGTGGAAGCAGTTTAATCTCATTTTAGGAAGCTCAGATACCTTCTTTGTGTTATTTTCCTGGTGCTTTGGGAGTAGGAAACGAGGTTTCAGGATTCGAGATCTTGTGTGGCCCAGTCTTGGCTGACTCACTGGAAACAAGTCTGAGCCCTTTCAGGGTCCTGGATGGTCAGTTGTATAATCTTGATTCCCTTTCTACCTCCCCTGCATGTGACGCTCTGCTCTCAGACCCTGGTTGTGGCCCAACAGCGTCCGAAATACTCTCAGCCACTCTGCCAGGAAAAACAATGGCAATAGATAGACCAAGACTCTTTCTTACATTCAGATATGGGTGGGATAAAGGGGGCCCTGGGACCTTGGGATTATAGGAGGAAATGAAATTTGCTCATTGCTGTCACCTTGACTGAACTTCACGTTAGCAATGGGTGACAGCCAGAAACCCCTTTGGCCAACCTAGGTTAAAGAGCTCCGGAGGCTTCCCTGGTGGCGCAGTGGTTGAGAGTCCGCCTGCCGATGCAGAGGACACGGGTTCGTGCCCCGGTCCGGAAAGATCCCACATGCCGCGGAGTGGCTGGTCCCGTGAGCCATGGCCGCCGAGCCTGCGTGTCCGGAGCCTGTGCTCCGCAACAGGAGAGGCCACAACAGTGAGAGGCCCACATACCGCAAAAAAAAAAAAAAAAAAAAAAAAAAAAAAAAATCTCTGGATGAACCTCTATGCATCAAACTGATAATTCAAAAAACAATTCTTATGTTATCACTTTCTAGTCATGATATTCTATTCCTTGGTAGGTTAACAAGTCTGCTGAGGAAAAGAAAACTCTCACACAAAGAATACTACCTTCTGTAGAATGAGGAATTTAACTTTTGGGAAGTCACAGAAATTTTTTTTTTTTTTTTTGTGGTATGCGGGCCTCTCACTGCCGTGGCCTCTCCCGTTGCGGAGCACAGGCTCCGGACGAGCAGGCTCAGCAGCCATGACTCACGGGACCAGCCGCTCCGCGGCATGTGGGATCCTCCCGGACCGGGGCACGAACCTGTGTCCCCTGCGTCGGCAGGCGGACTCTCAACCACTGTGCCACCAGGGAAGCCCCACAGAAATTTTTATTAAAATACATTTGAAGCTTTGATTGAACAGTTATATATATATAAAAATAAAATTAAACATAAAATAAAGCAAATGTTTTATGATTATAAATATTCTACCATGTAAATATCTCTTGAATCTATTCACATCTCTCTAGCCTACTGTTACCACCCTAGATAAAGCCACCATCATTATTAATATTATTATTATTTGCCTGGGCTACTACAATTGACCCTGTTTAAATCTTTTGCACATCTTCCGATTGAGTGGCCTTTTACTTCTTGGTTTGTACAATATATTTATATATTTTTGTAATGGGCTTTTTGTCAGTTATAGGTGTTATAAATATTTTCTCCTATTTGGTGACTTGCCTTTTCACTTTAAAATTGGAAGAAGTCCTAAACTTGAATTTAGTCTTATTTATAATTTTCCCCTTTATAGTTAATTTCTTTTGTGTCACCTTTAAAATTTTTTTCTCAACTCCAAGATCATGAAGGTATCCTTTTTTTTTTAAAAAAAAAACTTCCCTCTTTTTTTTTTTTTTGGTGTGTTAGTTTCTGCTTTATAACAAAGTGAATCAGTTACACATATACATATGTTCCCATATCTCTTCCCTCTTGTGTCTCCCTCCCTCCCACCTTCCCTATCCCACCCCTCCAGGAGGTCACAAAGCACTGAGCTGATCTCCCTGTGCTATGCGGCTGCTTCCCACTAGCTATCTACCTTACGTTTAGTAGTGTATATATGTCCATGCCTCTCTCTCGCTTTGTCACAGCTTACCCTTCCCCCTCCCCATATCCTCAAGTCCATTCTCTAGTAGGTCTGTGTTTTTATTCCTGTCTTCAGGAATACTCTCCTTTGTGGTGCGCAGGCTTTTTATTGCGGTGGCTTCTCTTGTTGAGGAGCACGGACTCTAGGCGCACAGGCTTCAGTAGTTGTGGCACGTGGGCTCAGCTGTGGCTCGCGGGCTCTAGAGCGCAGGCTCAGTAGTTGTGGCGCACGGGCTTAGTTGCTCTGCAGCATGTGGGATCTTCCAGGACCAGGGATCGAACCCATGTCCCCTGCATTAGTAGGTGGATTCTTAACCACTGTGCCACCAGGGAAGTCCCTCAAAGATTTGTTTATTGTAAATAGGCTATCTAGATAACCACTGGCCACGTGTGGTTATTTGAATTTAAATTAAAATAAATTTTTAAAATTCAGCTTCTTGGTCACATTAGCCACAGTTCAAGTGTTCACTAGGCAAATGTGACTAGAGTATATAGGCATAGAGTGTTTCTATCATCGCAGAAAGTTCTATTGGACAGCACAGCTTTAGAACAATGAGGTTGTTTTGCTCAAGGTTATGAATGATATTTCATCCTTATAGCAGTCTCAGTATCCAGTGTGAATTTTGGTTTTGCTTTACTTGTACAGAATCAAGGCAAATTTGATTTTACTAGATGAGTAGTTACACATGGCGGTCCTTTCCAACAGCTCTTTTTTCAAACTCAGGATGGTCTTCCATTAAGGGGAGGTGTCAGGAAAAGCTTTAACTTGAGCCCGGACTAAAGCTAGTTAACCTGGTAGCACAAGATAATGCCCTTGTGATGTCTTGTGGGCTAAAATAGGACATAGAATATACTTGAGCAGGTGTTTTTTTGAAGAATAGCTGAGAAAGTATTTAAACACATTTTAAAAATTAGAATTCTCACACAACATGTGTGAGAAAAACTCCTCTCTGTGGAGCCCTAGGGTGCTGTGGGGTACAGCTTGAAAACTCTTGATCCAAACCAAAGCTCTTATGAAACTGGGTCCTCAAAAGACAAAGGGATTTCACATGGTCACACAGTAGGTGACTGTCAGAAAAGAGTAGAAATAGATTTTTCTGACTCAGTCCAGTGTTTTCCATACACTTTTGAAATGACAGAGTCCAAACATGGCTTCCCCTCATTGTCTGGGCCATGCTCTCCTGAGCCTTAGTGGTGGGAAGGATGGGCCCTGGAGCTGGACCCAAGCTGGGAGCTGAGTGGGGCCTCATCTTTCTCATTTGGGATGTTATCTTCAGTAATAATAATAGCATCTTCCATTTATTGAGCACGTACTGTGCGCCAGACATACTGTTATCCTCATTCAACAAAGGAGTGTCAAGTAAAAAACAAATCCAGACTTAGTAAGGAGAAAACTTAGTTCAAAATGATTATTGTAATGGGGGAGGGGGACTACTTTAAAGATGTGCAAATCTCTCCAGAGTTAGGTAAAAAGAGTTTTCCTTCTACAGAGCAGGAAACAAAGCTAGAGAGAACCAGGTGTGAGAAAGTGGGATGAAGGGATGGTGAGATTAGATAGTAGATCAGAGATTGTTTTATCCTGAGGCTAGCTTAATTTCTGGGAGGGATCCTTTAAGGTGGCTGTATGCTGGTTCAGGCTGAGGGTGGTTGAAAGTTCAGGGAGCTGGAGACGTCAGAAAAGCTTAACAAAAAGATTGGTTAACAAGCGTCTTATTCTGACTGATCGGTAGGGACAAACAGTTCAGCTAACGGTTTATAAAGCAAAGAATGGGAATTTGGAGGCTGTGTGTGTCCTGTCATAAGTAAACAAGGAAGACATCTGCAACTCTTATAAAAGTCTCATAGGGAAGGGTGGTTCCTTGCAGTGTGCTGTTTTGGAACACAAAGGGTGTGAGGATATCTTTTTTTTTTTTTTTTTTTGCTGTACGCAGGCCTCTCACTATTGTGGCTTCTCCCGTTGTGGAGCACAGGCTCCGGACGCGCAGGCTCAGCAGCCACGGCTCACGGGCCCAGCCGCTCCGCGGCATGTGGGATCTTCCCGGACCGGGGCACGAACCCGTGTCCCCTGCAACGGCAGGCAGACTCCCAACCACTGCGCCACCAGGGAAGCCCCTGAGGATATCTTAATCTTCACTGTTTTCTGGGATCACTGGGCTCAGGTTAAAATCCACATTGTCCAGGAAGCAGGTTTAAAAGTCAAGTAAATTGTCTAAGATCACACAGCTAAAATAGTGGAAAGGAGACTCTAATAAGATCTGATGGACTCCGAAACCTACACATTTTATTCTACTCCTATTGGCCTCTCTAGTCTAAAATTTAAAAGTGGGCTTATTAGTTGTCCCATCTGCCAGGGGTGGTGGGAGAGTGGCGTGACAGCTGCGGTAAGTGTGGACCCACTGCTATTACATCTTTTACAAAACGTGGGGGCTTCCCTGGCGGCGCAGGGGTTAAGAATCCGCCTGCCAGTGCAGGGGACACGGGTTTGAGCCCTGGTCCGGGAAGATTCCACATGCCGTGGAGCAGCTAAGCCCATGGGCCGCAACAACTGAGCCCACGGGTCTAGAGCCTGTGCTCTGCAACAAGAGAAGCCACTGCAATGAGAAGCCCACACACCACAACGAAGAGTAGCCCCTGCTTGCCGCAACTAGAGAAAGCCCGTGCACAGCAACAAAGACCCAATGCAGCCAAAAATAAATAAATTTATTAAAAAAAACTGTGTACTCAGAAAACTGTAAGACACTAATGAAAGAAATTGAAGACCGCACAAACAGATGGAAAGATATACGGTTTTCTTGGGTTGGAAGAATCAATGTTGTTAAAATGACCATAGTACCCAAGGCAATCTCCAGATTCGATGCAATTCCTATCAAATTACCAATGGCATTTTTCATAGAACTGGAACAAAAATTTAAAATTTGTATGGAAACACAAAAGACCTGGAGTAGCAAAAACAATCTTGAGAAAGAAGAATGAAGCTGGAGGAATCACGCTCCCTGACTTCAGACTACACAGTAAGTCCCCTACATACGAAACTTCCAGCTGCGAACTTTCAAAGATGGGAACATGCATCTGGTCCAGCAAGGAACCAGAACCTGTGCCATCAACGTCAGGCATGAGTGAAATTGCACCTTGCCCTCCATCTCCTCTTGCTGACGATCCCTCAGCTCTACCATCTCCCATCCCGTCTCCCTCCGCCAGTCAGTAACTCTTCTTCCCTGTTCTCTCGATGCCAGCCCCTCTATGCCAGCTGTTGTACTGTACTACTGTATTTTTCAAGATGCTGTACTGTGAGATTAAAAGTGTTTTCTTGGGGCTTCCCTGGTGGCACAGTGGTTGAGAGTCCGCCTGCCGATGCAGGGGACACGGGTTCGTGCCCCGGTCCAGGAGGATCCCACATGCCGCGGAGCGGCTGGGCCCGTGAGCCATGGCCGCTGAGCCTGCGCATCCGGAGCTTGTGCTCCGCAACGGGAGAGGCCACAACAGTGAGAGGCCCGCGTACTGAAAAAAAAAAAAAGATTTCTTTATTTTTGTGTTTGTTTTTTATATATTATTTGTGTGAAAAGTATTATAAACCTATCATAGATAGTACAGTATTAAATAGACAATTGTGTTAGTTGGGTACCTAGGCTAACTTTGTTGGACTTACGAACAAATTGGAACAGAACTTGTTCATATGTAGGGGACACTGTATTACAAAGCCACAGTAATGAAAACAGTATGATACTGGCACAAAAACAGAAATATAGATCAATAGAACTGGATAGAAAGCCCAGAGACAAACCCACACACTTATGGTCAATTAATCTATGACAAAGGAAGCAAGAATATACAATGGAGAAAAGAGAGTCTCTTTAACAAGTGGCACCGGGAAAACTGGACGTAGGCAGAACACTCTGTGACATAAATTGCAGCAATATTTTTTTGGATCCATCTCCTAGAGTAATGGAAACAAAAGCAAAAATAAATAAAAGGGACCTAATTAAACTTAAAAGCTTTTGCACAGTAAAGGAAACCATAAACGAAACAAAAAGACAACCTACAGAATGGGAGAAAATATTTGCAAATGATGTGACTGACAAGGGCTTAATTTCCAAAATATATAAACAGTTTATACAGCTCAATATCAAAAAAAAAACAACCCAATCAAAAAATGGGCAGAAGATCTAAATAAACTTTTCTCCAAAAAAGACATACAGATGGCCAACAGGCACAGGGAAAGATGCTCAACATCACTAATTATTAGAGAAATGCAAATCAAAGCTACAATGAGGTACCACCACACACTGGTCTGAATGGCCATCATCCAAAAGTCTCTAAATAATAAATTCTGGAGAGGGTGTGGAGAAAAGAGAACCCTCCTACCCTGTTAGGAATGTAAATTGGTGCAGCCACTATGGAGAACAGTATGAAGGGTCCTTAAAAAACTAAAAATAGTGTTACCATATGATCCAGCAATCCCACTCCTGTGCATATACCCAGAAAAGACGAAAACTCTAATTCAAAAAGATACATGCACCCCAATGTTCATTGCAGCACTGTTTACAATAGCCAAGACATGGAAGCAACCTAAATGTCCATTGACAGATGAATGGATAAAGATGTGGTACATATATGCAATGGAATATTACTCAGCCATAAAAAAGAATGAAATAATGCTTTTTGCAGCAACATGGATGGACCTAGAGATTATCATACTAAGTGAAGTAAGTCAGACAAAGATCATATGATATCACTTACATGTGGAATCTAAAGAAATGATACAAATGAACTTATTTAGAAAACATTTCTAAATGTTTTCACAGACATAGAAAAGCAAACTTATGGTTATCAAAAGGGAAATGGGGAGGGATAAATTGGGAATATGGGATTAACATATACACACTACTATATGTAAAATAGATAAACAACAAGGACCTACTGTATAGCACAGGGAACTAAATTCAATACCTTATAATAACTTATAATGGAAAAGAATCTGAAAAAGAATATACATATGTATACATATATATGTGTGTGTATATATATATATACATATACATATGTACATATATAAAACTGAAGCATTTTGCTGTACACCTGAAACTTTGTAAACCGACTATACCTCAATTAAAAAAAATATAATCACAAAAAAGGTTTATGAAACACCATTTTAATATTCATTGCAACGTTAGAATTTAAATTCTTTTATTAAAGTCTTTATTTCTTTCCCTTGCCCTCTAAAATTTTATTTCCAAAACATTTTTTTTTTTTTGCAGTACGCGGGCCTCTCACTGTTGTGGCCTCTCCCGTTGCGGAGCACAGGCTCTGGATGCGCAGGCCAAGCGGCCATGGCTCACGGGCCCAGCCGCCCCGCGGCGTGTGGGATCCTCCTGGACCGGGGCACGAACCCGTGTCCCCTGCATCGGCAGGCAGACTCTCAACCACTGCGCCACCAGGGAAGCCCTTCCAAAACATTTTTAAACAGAATCCAGAGCATCTACAGTACAGCATCTATACTATTCCATCATAATCCACGGTATTCAAGAATTACCAGACATGCAAAAAAAAACAAAAACAAAACAAAACCCACCCCAGAAAAATATGGTCCATATACTAAAAAATGTTAGATTTAGCAAAGACTGTAAAGTAGTTATTATAAATATATTCAAAGGTCAAAGCAAAAACTTTAAAACTTACAGGTAAAGTTGAAAGAATAGTTTGATGAGCACCTACCTATATATCCTTCTCCTAGATTCACTAATTGTTAATATTCCTTTACAATTGCTTTCTCTTTCTCTACACATATTCTGTCTTTCGAAGCATTTGAAGTACATTTCAGAGGATACAATTCTTTCCCCCTTAAATCCTTCAGGATGTACCTCCAAGAACAAGGGCCTTGTCTTACATAACACGATGCCATTATCACACCCAAGACACTTAACGTGACCCAATGGTATCATCTAACATGAGATCACATTCAAATTTCCCTCATTGCCCTCATATTGTACTTTGTGGCTGGGTTGTTGTTTTCCCTTTCTCCAGCCAGAATCCAATTAAGGATCACATATTGCGTGTGTCATGTCTCTTTGGTATCCTGTGATGTAAAACAGTCTCTTACATTTTCTTGCTTTTTATGACAATGAGATTTTTGAAGACTTCCAGGTTTGTTGTCTTGTAGAATGTGCAGGATTTGTCTGATTGTGCCTGCATGATTAGATCAAGGTTAAACATTTTGGGCAAAAATTCTATATAGGTGATGCTGTGTACTTCTGCTATTATACCTTAATCTTACAAACGTGACTCTATACTCATTTTCTTCTATTTTTATCCTTAACTGCTTTTCTTTCTTCTTTCTTGGAGAAGAGGTTCATCCAGCCCTTCTCCTTTAGGACCGCTCTTTCATCTTCCCTCTGAAGATATATTTTTCAACATGTGGGTCATAACTCACCAGTGTGTAGTGAAATACTTAGGGGGTTGTAACTAGCACTTTAAAGAACAAAACAGAATAGACTTAGAATGAAAGAGAAAATATCCAAATGCATGGCACGTGGTAAGGGTTAACAGGACTGTTTTATTTAGTTATTTAATTTATTTTATGATTTTTTTAACACCTTTATTGGAGTATAATTGCTTTACAATGGTATGTTAGTTTCTGCTTTATAACAAAGTGAATCAGCTATACATATACATATATCCCCATATTTCCTCCCTCTTGTGTCTCCCTCCCACCCTCCCTATCCCACCCCTCTAGGTGGTCACAAACCACCGAGCTGATCTCCCTGTGCTATGCGGCTGCTTCCCACTAGCTATCCATCTTACGTTTGGTAGTGTATGTATGTCCATGCCACTCTCTCACTTCGTCCCAGCTTACCCTTCTCCCTCCCCGTGAACAGGACTCTTTATGAACGCTTTTATTTCTGTTGTGTACATATATGCATGGGTGTAAAGATAAAAATCATATTATTTACCAGGGTCATGGTCAAAAGAGCTTGGAAACTGCTGCGTTGAGGTGTTGTGTAGGGCACAGATCTAGGTTCTGTTGAAAACACAGGTCTACAGATCCAGTCTTGGGCCAAGCATCAATGTCTTCTGTATTCTCCACTTATCTCTGAGAATCTATCTTTTGATGAATCCACTGACAGAGCACTCCCCTCTTCTCTTCCTTCCTTCTCCTTTCTAAAAGTTGTGGACAGTACTGCTACCTCTCAGGGGTAGCAGGCCATGGTTTAGTGTCTTTGAGGTATGAGGTAAATAATTATTACTGTTGCTGGGCATCTTGTATTTCCCTCTCTCCCACTCATTACTGCAGTTGTCATAGCAAAAACAACAATAATGATAATTTGTGGAGCCTGCTGTGGGCCAGGCTTTGGGGGCAGAAGTGCTAGGAGCCCCCCTAAGAAGACCTGTTGTGGGGCAGTGTTCGGCATAGCCTGAAGGAGGAGACCTGAGGCCGGTCACACATGTCCTTAACCCAACGAGCTCTGGTTCTCATGACAATGAAGGGAACTTTGGTTGAAAACTTTGGGTCTGTGCCGGTCCTACGCCTTCCGTTCTCTAGGACTCAGTTGCTTGATCTATAAAATGATCAGGATTGGATTAGACCATCTCTATGGTTCTCATCAACTTTACCCCCTGTGATACCCTTTACCAAGCGGCAAAGAGTCTCTTGCTAATTGGGAAACATACCTGGCAGCCAAATTTTGAAGAGTAAGAGTGGAGGAGAGATCCGTTCCGAGGCCTTGTCCGTACTGGGCGGAGACAGGCGGTGCCAACAGTGGGCAGTTAGAGGGCAGAATGATGGCACTAAGCTCCCAAGAAGACCAGGGATAGAAGTTGTGAGAGAGAATTCAGGGAGTTACCAAAGACTGACTTCATCTACTCTAAACACTGGATGCTTTAGCTACTGTCAACACCATGCAGTGCAAATATTAAAAATATACCTGAGTTCAACAAGAAGAGTGATGCAGGTAGGCTAGATACAGTTTCTCTTGGGGATATTAGAATGTCAGTGAACCTCACAAAAAAGTCTAGGCATCTCAGGTCGGAGGGCAGGGCAAGTACAAGAAGCTCATTCTTCATCTGACCCCGGACCACCGTGAGTCACTGAATCCTGGAGAAATGGAAAGGTTGTGTGGACATATATCCACTACCAAATGTAAAATAGATAGCTAGTGGGAAGCAGCCGCAGAGCACAGGGAGATCAGCTCGGTGCTTTGTGTCCACCTAGAGGGGTGGGATAGGGAGGGTGGGAGGGAGATGCAAGAGGGAGGAGATATGGGGATATATGTGTATGTATAGCTGATTCACTTTGTTATAAAGCAGAAACTAACACACCATTGTAAAGCAATTATACTCCAATAAAGATGTTAAAAAAAAAAAAAGAAAGGTTGCCTTCAGCTTTTAAAAACAAGATCCGCATGCTTACTTGTGTAAGCATAACTCAGGGGGTGCAGGAGAGTGACGGGCTGGGAAGGGGGGTTGCCATTCAGGAGGTCAGTGCTGAGGGGGGTGAGAGAGGCTGACGGAAGGAAGGGAGGAGCTGTCATCCTACCAGCAGCTCCACTGGGCTTTGGGGCTTCCAGCTGCAGCCTGTGGCTTCTGGCCAGGGACCCAAGGCTGGCAGACAGTACCCTCGGATTCCAGCTAAACTCTTAGCAGACTTGCCCCATCTGAATACCAGAGAGATGGGATACGTTTATTCTCCCAACATGAAGTGATGTTGGTAATAATGAGAAAGATAATCAGCGGGACTTTCTCTCCTCCCTGTTAGAAGCATAGAGAATTGCTTAGCAAGGGGTCAGATGAGCACATTCTTAACTGGAAGGGCAAGAGTTGGGAAGAATGCCCTTGGCTCACCTGTGCTAGCCTGAGAGGACCTCAAGCTACCCAGAGCCGAACTGTGCACCCCTCTCTGGAATGAGGCATGGGGCATGATCAAGACTCTACACAGGAATAAAAAAGCTAAAATGTGTTTGACAGGCAGACTTGAAGGAGATAAGATATTACACCTGGACGACCACACAAGGGTGGGCTGTGTATGTGGGGTGTGCAGTGGGAAAGGGAAAAAGAAGGAACTGGCCAGTAGGTATTCAAAGAGTAACCTGGAATACAGGCAGGTTGTCTGTATACGTGCTTTGAGTGTATTTTAGCAACAGATTTCTCATACCTTTTCGTCTCGCATCACTACTCTACTGGAGTAGCCATATCCTGATGGCATCTTGGGTCCCCTGTAACCTGGGGTTGTGGACATCAAGTGGAGTGGTCATCTCTTCTGTGGAAATAAATGAATAACAACTGAATGAGAAAAGCAAAGGCTTAGAAATTGATCAAGTCCTGCTCATTTCGGGCTGATTGGGAGAGAAGTTATTGCTTAGCTTCCACGATTGTCACTAGAGATAGCAATACGGTTTTCGACAAGTCTGACTTCTAGCAGGTTGGCTTCCGGGGTTGTTTATTGGTGATAAGGGGGCTGGTTTCCTGGACAGGTTGCTGCAGGTTGTGGGTCAGAGTCCTATTCTTAGGTCTGACAATTGTCCGTTCATTTTCGATTCTAAATTTTACTTGATTAAAATCTTGGCAATAGTCCATGGATAGGTTCAGTCTCTCAGAACTATTCTGACAGGGCAGAGAAGGAGCTGCAGGGTAGGCCTCTTTCCCCAAGTCAGTTTTTCCCTCTGGAGAAGAGAGTGGTTGAGTTTTCTGGGCCCGTGGCAGCATTCTCTGCTCAGCTTGTGTGCTGTGAAGAAGGAGGCTGGGAAGACTGCCTGGAAGAAAGGAGCATAGCAAAATAAAGCCTAATTGGCTTTGTTCAAGCTTTTTAAAGGAGATGGTGCTTTATCCATGCGTTGATGTTCAACAGTGGTAGTAACTTCCTTGTTTTGCTAAACATTAGGTGAAATCAAATGAGAATCCTGAACTTTTGCTTCTGGAAGTGGGGCTCTCGGGCTAATGAAGGGACTATGCCCAGGAGACAGTGGCACAAGTCAACACGGAGCATCTTTCCTCCTATTCAATCCCACCTGTCCTCCAAAGCCCAGACTAAGTCCCACCTCTCCAGAGAGAGGCCTTCCTCGAATACTCCCACTCACAACAAACTTTCCCACTTCTCTGAATTTCTGTAGCCCTTGTCGGAATGATTTCTTCCGGCTCTTCATCCGGAACTCAGCTTTACATGGTTACCTGACTGTGAACCTGGGGGGCAGAAATCGCATCTTATTTTCAATCTAGATTGGAACCTAGGAAAACCCTGCACATAGTGGGCTTGCTCACTGCGTGGGGGAGTGGTAGTCTTGTGGTAAGAAAATGATGGCTCGGTGACGGCTGGGTGACAGTATGAAGACTTCAGGGCATCATAAATGCACTGCAAACAGAAGTTGCCAGTCTCTGTCGCCTGAACTGAGATGGTCAAATTCACTAGGCAGAGATTTAGGAGGAAACACTAAGGTTTCTTGCATTTTCTGAAGAAAGACTCTGCATTGGAGGCTGATGCTGTGGTTTCTTACCACTTCGGCAAAGACACATAAACGTGTGCAATGTCACTGATGGCCATTGAACGTCTGCAAAGTCCTCCTCCCTGCCGGGATCACCTGTCCTTTAGGATTTAAAGAAAATTGTCTTGACCCCTCATCCACATCTGTTGGGAAACTTAAAATCCTTTCCCCAATTTCTCGGAGGATTGTAAGGGGCTTACATTTCTTCCACTTAATCCTAGTTGGATTTCCCTGCTCGGGTGGCATTTTCTCCCCCACGACATCTCAACTCTCACGTGTGCTACCCTTTTCCGAGCCCAGTCGCGCTACACTAGAATCCTCCCTAAATTCCTACACTCCTTCTCAGTAATATGGACACAGTGGAATGTGTGTGGATGGTAGTTTTTGACCAAAAATTTGAGGCCACACCTCCTACACACATCCCATACTTGTGTGGTCATCCAGGTGCAATATCTTATCTCCATATGAAAGACACTGTAAAACAGAGTAAGTGGAGGGAAAATACCTTTGCAAAAGATTTAAGGCAGGAAACAAGAGAAGATTATCATCTACACTTTTCTTTAGGGGAATGTCAAAAAAATGTGTTTTCCAGGAAATGGAAAAAAACAATGAGATAAGGGGATAGTAGACAAATGAAAATGAAGCTGCCTCATGAGTACATAAATAAAAGGAAAGCGAAGAAATGAGGAAAAAAAGTGCTTTGAAACAAAATGAGGGGGATTGTAGACGTTAAAAGTATTTTAGAAGTAGGGACACTGGAGGAAAATCTAGGTTTCAGTTAAGGCAAGAAGATGAAAGAAACATCAGTAGAGAGGTTGACAGTATGGGGGAATTTACTTTACACAAAACGAGTTCTGGTGGGCACAGTGGAAAATTTGGGAAAGAGGAATTGAAAGAAACAGAGTCAGGGTGTGGAAACCCTCAGTGATGTGGTGATGAAAATAGATGGCTAGAGAGCTTGTATATTCTACAGTTGTGTGGGTGAGGCAGAGTGAGTTTAGCTGGGCACTGAGGGCAGGACACAAGTCAACCAAGGTCCTGGGATCCACATCCACCTTTCACCGGGAGCACTTCCTGGTGTGAGGCCCTTCCGGTGGTGGGCATGCAGCAAAGAGCAGCCGTGGTCAAGAGATGCCCCGAAAACAAAGCAACTCAGAAAGGCTACAAATAGAAAGGCCTCCTGGTGAAGGCAAACAAAAACAAATTCAGGGATTGCAATATTAATACCAGTGAAACTGGATCCAAGATAAAAACATACTAAAGTTCTTTTAGACCTTTGAGGAAATGTTTAATCCCGTGTTTAATAAGCCCAACTCAGCTGAAGTTAACAAAGGAATTTCTCAGTTTATGTCATCAAATCAAAGAAAGAACAGAGACACAGCTGGCTTCACCTGAATCTAAGGACTCCCGAGAAGTCCAAGCGCATTCTGTTTCTTGCTTCTGCGTCTCTCTGTATGTTGGCTCTATTTTATTTGCCGCATGGAGGAGAACGTGGGAGGGTTATATCCTTCCAGATGTGACCAGAAAAGAAAGGGAGGCAGACCTGCTAGCTCTTATAAGAAAAATCCTGGGAAGGAACTCTGATGGGCTTGGTTTGGGTACCGAGTAAACCCTGGTCCAGTTGCCATCATGAGGTGACTGAGGCCCTAGGATAGGCTTAGCTTCACACATGTGTCCCTGGTGGTCAAGGCTGCAGGGTCTCTCACCAGAAAAGGGGTGGGGGAGGGGTTGCTGGATAGAGTTTTAAAAAATAACCACTAACATAAATAGACATACAAATTCAACACACTGTTATTAAAAACAAAGCAATAATATACACACCACAGCTAGTCCAATAAAGATAACTAAAATAAGTAATCAAAAAAGGGACCTAACTATAGATATTGTGGAGAACAAGAATTATTAGAATATTATGCATAGTGCTGTGCTAATGTATTTTAAAACCTTGATGAAATTCCTTTTTAGGCTAATATAAATTATCAATATATGTTCAAGAAGCTTCATGCATAGGTGAGTTCTTTCAAATCTTTGAAGAAAAGAATTCCCATCATATATACACTGTTGGATAGCAGAAAATTTTATTTTATTTTACAAAACTAGCATAATCCTGAGACAAAAATAGAACAAAAGATCCCCCAAACAGGCCAATGAACAAACAAAAAAAACCCCTATAGAATAATGAGTGAACATGAATGCAAAAATATTAACTTCATAGTTCAAATATAATCAAGTTATGCTCATGTTTGAAACACAGCCATAGCTTCCTAACACGTTTAGTGTGAAGACAGAAACTCCTCAGTACACAAGGTCCTCTCCTCTCTCTGCAGGCTCATCCCGCCCCCACCCCGCCTCTCCCTGGAGTGCTGTGTTCCAGCCCTGCTGGCCTGTTTCATTCTTCATATGCACCACACGTCTATCACATCACATTTGCACATGCTGTTCCCTCCACTCACATCATTCTTCCCTCTCTTTTAGACTTATTTAATGCCTCTCAGATCTAAGTTAACTCATTGCTTCCTCAAGAAATCTTTCTTACCTCTCTAATCAGTCAAATCCCCCTTACTCCTGTGCTTTTCAAACTGTAGGGTTTGAGATTCTGTTAAAATACAGATTCTGACTGGGGAGGCGTGGAAGGACTGGAGATTCTGTGTTTCTAACAAGCTCCTAGGTAAAGCCCTTGCTGCTGGTCCATGGATCACACATTGAGTATTGTAAGCCTTTTCTTCCTCGCACCTGCTGTGGTTGTACTTTTACATTCATTATGTGATTATCTGATTAATATCTGTGTTCTCTACTAGACTCTAAGTAAGCTTCATGGGGGCAGGGACCATGTGTGTTTTGCTTACCATGTATCCAGCACACAGCACAGTCCTGTCACATAGCAGGTGTCCAAAAGGTATTTGCTGAATAATGAACCAATGAGAAAAATGATATCATTATCTAGGGATATATTTATTACAAAGGCATTTGATAAAAATATTTTTTAATAAGATTGCCTAATAAATTAAGGATAGAAAGTTCTCTTTGAGTATGATGAGAATATTTACCTCAAATATTAAATGTATTACAAAGTTATAATAACTTTATACAAAGTTATAGTGCAGTTATTTAAAACTATAAAGTTATAACTTAAGTAATAATAACTTAATAAATATATTATTAAAGACAGACAGAAAAATTTAACAAAATAAAGAGTTCAGGAATAGATCCAAGTATATATATAAAATTTTAATAAAAGATAAGATGGCTTCAAATCACTGGGGAAAAAGAAGAGTCATTCAATAAACATATTGGAACAATTGACTAGCCATGTGGGAAAAAAATGACCTAGATCACAAAATAAACTCCAGATTTCAGGGCTTCCCTGGTGGTGCAGTGGATAAGAATCTGCCTGCCAATGTAGGGGACACAGGTTCGATCCCTGGTCCGGGAAGATCTCACATGCCGCAGAGCAACTAAGCCCGTGCGCCACCACTACTGAGCCTGGGAGCCACAACTACTGAGGCTGCGCGCATAGAGCCTGTTCTCTGCAACAAGAGAAGCCACCGCAATGAGAACTGCGCACCACAACGAAGAGTAGCCCCCACTCGCCGCAAGTAGAGAAAGCCCGCGTGCAGCAACGAAGACCCAAAGCAGCCAAAACAAAACAAAAAAAACCCCCAGATTTAAATTTTAAAAATAAAACAAAAAGTACTAGAAGAAACACAGGCAAATTATTTTTATAACCTTGAGGTAGAATGCTTCCTCATATGGATATAAAAACAAGAAATAGAAAAAGATGAATACATAAAAAAAGTTTAAACTCTTGTTTCCTATAACCTAGGAAAATATTAGGAACCTATGTGATAGATCAGTGGTCCCCAACCTTTTTGGCACAGGGACAAGTTTCGTGGAAGACAATTTTTCCACGGACGGGGGTGGTTGTAGGGGTAGGGGTGGGGAAGGTTCAGGCAGTAATGCGAGCGATGGGGAGCGTCAGATGAAGCTTCCCTTTCTCACCCACCGCTCACCACCTGCTGTGGGGCTGGGTTCCTAACAGGCCGCGGACGGGGGGTTGGGGACCCCTGTGATAGATAATATAAAGTGCTCCTACCAATCAAAGAAAAAGACAAACCACTTAATAGAAAAGTGAACAATTCATCACAAGAAAAAGAAATATGCATGGCTAGTACACATGTTGTTATGATTTGAATTTTGTCTCCCCAAAAAGATATGTTGAAGTCCCAACCCCTAGCACCTTGGAATTCGACGTTATCTGGAAATAGGATCTTTACAGAAGTAATCAAGCTAACACAGGTCATTAGGGTGGGTCCTAATTCAATATGACTGGTATCCTTATAAAAAGGAGAAATTTGGACACAGAGACAGACATGCACGGAGGGAAGGTCATGTGAAGAGACACAGGGAGAAGGCACAGAAGGGAGAAGGCCTGGAACAGATCCACCCCTAGAACCTTCAGAGGGGGCAGCCCCATGGCTACCAACACCTTGACTTTGGGCTTCCAGTCTCCAGAACTGTGAGAGTACATTTCTGTGGTTTTAATCCACCCAGTTTGTCATACTTTGTGACAGTAGCCCTAGGAAATTAATGTACATGTGAAATAATATTAAGCTTCACTAGAAATTTAAGAAATCAAAAAGAAAACAAATCACTATTCTTTATACCACTGTTCATCTTGTGAGGTAGCAGAATAAAACCAGTTGCAGGTGAAGATGAGAGGAACATTTATACAATGGTGGTGGTTGTAAATGGTACAACTTATCTGTAAGACAAGGAAGGCCATTTGGCAATATATATTAAAAAAATCATAAATACATGAAAATTTCTTGACCCAACAATTCGCCTAAAAGGAAGAACATAGGGAAATAATCAGACATGTTTGGAAGGATATGTGAATAAGGATGTTTAGTACAGCATTTATAATATTCCATATTTGGAAGCAACTAAATGTGTAACCATAGAAAATTGATTAAATAACTAATGAATGTGCTATATTATGGAGTACCCTGAAGACATAAAGAATGATGCTGTGAGAGTGGTTTTTATTGATGCGGAAAGATGTGTATTTGATTGATTGAGTTACTTGAGAGTCAAGTAACAAAAGATTCTGTGCAAAAGATTTTATATTTATAAGAAACATGTATATATGCATAGAGGAAAGTTTGGGGAGTTACATGATAAAATGTTAAGGTTTGTTATGTGTGGGTGATGAGATTACAAATGATTATAATTTTCTTCTGAATGGTTACATGGAATTTCTATGTTTTCTCCAATAAATATATCTCCCTTGGTTATATAAAAATTTTTTCAAGTTGGAACATTCCGTCATAATTAATGAGCGAGGGAGTGAGGATTGATCAGCTCATGTCATACTGCAGCTCACTCAACAGCAACACTTTTAAATTATTATTATTTTTTACTATCACATGCTTTCCCCACAAAGTCTTAAGGCCACGTCACTGCCCAGATATACTAGGTGGACAAAAAGGCAGCCTGGGAAAGCTCTAGCTGGTGCTGTGGACTGGGTTTCCATCTTCATTTCATCTGTAATTACAGCTCTGCCCAGATTGCCTTAATGACAGCCTCTCCTCACCTGGCTTCCTGAGCGATGCATTCCTTCCCACCTGGTTCACAGAATGTTATTCTGATTCTCGAGGACGTGGCCCATCCTCGCTCAGTGCCTCCTTGCCAAAGATGCCCTAAGTCACTCTATCTTTGGTACCAAAAATCTGATTACTGTAATGAGATTTTGTTTCTTCTCACCTCCTTCAATTAGAAGACAACACTCTCCTACTCATGTCTCCTGCTGTCCTGCCTGTGTAAATCACTCTAAAGGTTAACAGAATTATCTTTCCTCTACCTGTAGCTTTGGGAATGCAGGTGAGCTGATGTGTGCAGGTGAATGGAGAACAGAAGACAGATGGCGCCTACTGGAGCTTTGACTTCTGTTCTGATGGGACTGGCAGAGTATGCAAACTACTTCCGTTAGAAAGGCATCCTGGAAACTTGTTTACAGTAGTTAATCATGGAGCTCTGTTGTTAACCTCTCCATATATATGTGTGTGTGTGTGTGTGTGTGTGTATGTATACATGTTCCCCCCACCGCCGCCACACGCAAACATGTTAAGATCTACAAAGTGTCGTACAATTGTTATTTTATTATCAGGGATGCTTTTGGCTGAGTTTTTGCTTCTATTCTTCTGAGCACATCAATGAAGTGGAACAGAAAATATTAAGGACAGATATTGGAGTAGCTTCTCCTCTTAAGGAGAGATTTGTGACCAGAGCTTAATGGGACCTGTCAATGGGACAGGTCCTGCCTTGTATTTTTTGTTGCTTAGAGACCACTCACATACTGGGGAGAGAAGTGACGCCTGGTATATGCCAGGAACCCTAATAACAACTTTGGTTCCTAAGTGCAATAGTGCCTGCCCTCACTGTGACTTTTAGGACCACAAAACATATTTGATGGAATAACTATGATAATAAAGAAAATTTCCCCAAACTTACAAGTTTTATAACAATTTGAGATATACTAACACATTTGCAGAGTTGTTTTGAAGGTAGAAATAGGTGAAATTGTGTTTTTCTTTCTACATTTCAGTATTTTGCCAAATTTTCTTTAAGAACCATGTACAACTCTTATAAATGGGAACATCATGAGAAAGAAGAGAGCCCTGAACCCAAAACCTCCCTGGGCTGACAGTTGAGGTCCTCAGGTCTTAGCTTCTGCCCCATGTGGAGACCTTTACCAAGAGCAGGTTGCCCAGCCCTGGGCCAGGTCACAGCCTAAGAGGTGGCAGGTCACTGACCTCCTCCCTGCTCCCACAGTCCTCCTGAGTTCAGATCTCTGTTTTAAATACTTCACATGTTGAAAATTCCAGCAATAGCTCCAGGTCTTCTGACTCTCCCATGACTCCCAGCAGCCTGCCAGTCCTCGTGGGCCCCAGAATCTCCTCAATATTAGAGACCAGGAGGTACTTAGCATGCCTGTGAATCGTCTCCAAATCTTATTTCCTCCTGAGATTCTGAAACAAAACCCCTAGCATCTTGGTCAGGTCATTTCCTCTTCTTGGACTCAGTTTACCAGATTGAAAATGAGGTTAGATCAATGTTTCTAAATTTCTCTTCTGTGAGGTGATTCTAGAAATCCTAAAACCAACCAAACTCTCAAAATAATGCAGACTGTATTTTTTCTTAAATATATTTAAAAACATGTAGTAAAATAGAAACACATATATTGTAATTATTATTGTGTCATAAACTATCTTTAAGAGGTGGTGAGCCAGGCCTAGGCACACGAGGTAGAGGGCGTGCTGCATGGATGGGCAGTGATTACCGATGATGATGGTGGGGTCCAGACCCACCATCTACTCGGTGATCACTGGTCCATGCTAGGCCTCTTGTCTTGTAATTATGGTACAATTTTGTCATAGTTTGTGCTTTATGTTCTTCCTGCAATAAAAATGATTTAATTTTTCAAAATATTTTCACTCCAACATATGAATATACTTGGGATCATTTTGTGTAGCATTTAACTCCCCTAGGAGACCGTTTTGACTGCTTAGTTGAATGCAAGTGGCCCAACTCACATTCTATCAATGGAAGATGATAAAAAAAAAGTTATTGTCAAATTTCTTAAGAAAGCACTAGATTGTAGGCTCTTTAGATTTCCTTTTACATCAGGGAATCTACACTCATGTGGATATAATTCAGGGAATGAAAGAAGAAAAAACGTTTGGAGGCCCCATCCAGTAGGAACTTAGGGCTCTACCAATCAAAGCAAAGTGTGTGTATGTGTGTGTACACCTGGGAGCACAGTGTGTGTGAGGGCAAAACACTCAGGTACAAGGAGGCTTGAAGCAAGGAGGCTGAAGGGATAGGGATTGCTCCCAGAGCTTATCAAGAAACACCTTATCTAAGGACTCCTTCCAAGGCCACCCGGACACACGCAGACAGGTAGACAGACAGACAGGCTCACACACACACACAGAAACACACACATACTCAGACACAGAGAGGCGCAGACACACACACACAAACACTGTTTTGTATTCTTTTACAAGAAGGTTAGTCAGGTGCAGCCACAAGAGGAGACAGAGGAGGGGCTCAGGAAAACAAAGTTTGTTGCACTCATGGGTCCTAGAGACAGGAGGCAAAGCACGTCACACAGGACTACGGGGAGAGACACCCTGGTGGCCAGGAAGCAGGAGTGAGGGGAGCCCTCAGTCCATGGAGTTTCTTGGGGCTTCTGTGGAAACAACAAGGCAAGACAGGGTGAGCAGTTTAGGACTGGCCAGTTTGAATAGTTTCACTGGGCTTTAGGGGTGAATCCTAGTCGCTGGAGCAGGCTGTCACACTCACAGGTCCCAGTTGTCCAGAGGTGAGCGCCAGGGAGCCCTTTGTTGTTTATCAATCTAAATCTGCTCTTACTCAGGGTTGGGGGGGACAATTTTTGGGATACCTGACCCTGGGATGATTAAGGCATAGGAATATTGCTTCCAGGTCAGGTCAAGTAGATGTGACCTGGCTCTGGATTGCTTAGTTTGTGTCCTGGCTAGATCCTTTGCTATCTCTAAGAAATGGGAGATAGCAGTCTCTGCTCAGCAGGAAAGGTTTTTTAAGATGCAAAAACATAATAATATACCGAAAATTAGGTAATATAATTTATATATACATATAAAACAGACACACGGGCTTCCCTGGTGGTGCAGTGGTTGAGAGTCCGCCTGCCGATGCAGGGGACGCGGGTTCATGCCTCGGTCTGGGAAGATCCCACATGCCGCGGAGCGGCTGGGCCCGTGAGCCATGGCCGCTGAGCCTGCGCGTCCGGAGCCTGTGCTCCGCAACGGGAGAGGCCACAACAGTGAGAGGCCCACGTACTGAAAAAAAAAAAAAATCTTGGCTAAGACTAAGCAAGTGTATAGGCAGGGAAAGGAGACAGAGGAAGAGAAACCAGGCTAAAGAGGAGTAATTGGTATATCCTGGCCCAGAGAGGAGTGGGGTCCGAGGTCCAGATGGAGGGCTTAGCCTTGGAAGGTGACCATTCCTTCTGAGAGAGAGTGCAACTGATGAAACAGGGAAGAGGTCGAGGTTCAGGGAGAAGGGGTGGTCGGCTGAGCTAGTTCAAGTTGCTTCTGTTTCCAGAGTGAGCAGTGAGCAAGGGTAAGTGGCTTGAGAAGAACTCACCAGCCCGCTAGAGAGGAATGAAAAGACTTTAGTTTTAACTCACACATATTTAGGATCTACTCTGTATCAAGTATTTTCATTGAAATTACTTTATTCTTCTAACAATATGTGAAATAGAAAGTATCTCCGTTTGCAGGTTCTAACGTTTTCTTGCTTCATCTAAGCACGAAAAGAGCATGGCTGTGAGGAAAAGAGGGACGTGCTTGTTCCAAGTCTGTCCTGGATCTCAGAGACCGGACCCTAGTCTTAAGCCTTTTGTAGTCTCCTCTTTCCTTGATTTTCCTCCTTTTTTTTTTTTTCTCCTCACTCCTCACTCTGCAGGTTGCTTTCAGGAACTTCAAAGTCTTCTCTCAGTAGTCTGAAGACCAATTTACTTACCGAGAGCATCCTTGATAATAAAATAACTAACGACTGTAGAATATTTTATAGCTATTACTATATATGTACATGTGGGGTGTGTGTGTGTGTGTGTGTGTGTGTGTGTGTGTGTGTGTGGTGGGGGGAGATTTTGGTGGCCTCTCTTATCTGATCTAGGAACACCAAGCTCAGACGCAGCTCAGCTCTTCCTTGCCTTACTCAGGGCAAACAGCTGAAATAGGTTTGTGGGCCAATGAATATAAGCCTGTAGATTTCCCTGTGTGTAAGAAGGACCCAGCCAACCCTAGGGCCAAGGGATAGGGACATGAAATAGAGGACCACTTAGTGATTTCTGCTTTGCTTACCCCAATCAATGGGCCTCTGCTTTAAGAAGCAGGGCGCTAAATGCTCAGTGGGACTGCCTGGGCCATAGGGTGGCAGTGGCTGCCTCTCTCTACTGAAGGCCATGCTCTGTTGAATAGTTCTCTTTCATAGCTGTGGGTCTCTCTGGGTTACAGTGACCTTTCCCAGCTTGTCCCCTCCAGGTCTAGAGATAGTAACAGCTCCCCAGATTGCTCGCCTGTGGTACAGTGCAGGATTGTTGCTTTGCCTTAATCCTGTCCTCATTCACTGTAATTGATCTCTTTATCTCACTCTCCTCAATTAGCTGACTGCTGGGCGCACCCTCTCTTTTCAACTCACACTTCCTTTGAGTCCTTTGTGCCCTGGTCCTAGTTTTATAAAAGTCTTGCCCAGCTTGAGGAGTCCCACTGGACCTTTCAGGGGTTGCTTCCCTGAGGCCCTTCCTGGCCCTGGGGTTGTGAGGGTAGAATAAGGTTTTATAAGCAATCATGCAGCCCCTTCATTCCCCCCAGAGGCCCTAAAATGCTCTGGAATGAGAAGGTGATAAATAGGTTTTGTAGACTGTTTGGAGGGCCCAGGTGCTTTTAGAACAAGAATCAGAATAGGACAATGCCTGGGACCTGTTATTTTGTTACCAAGGCTGTTGCCCTAGAGTCATACCCCAGCCCCTCTCTCGAAAAAAAAAACCCAGTTACTCTTGGGGACTTCCCTGGTGGTCCGGTGGGTAAGACTCCCCGCTCCCAATGCAGGGGGCCTGGCTTCGATCCCTGATCGGGGAACTAGATCCCACATGCATGCCACAACTAAGAGTTCATATGCCGCAACTAAGGAGTCCACATGCCACAACTAAGAAGCCTGCATACTGCCACTGAGAAGCCCACATGCTGCAACGAAGACCTAGCACAGCCAAAAAAAAAAAAAAAAAAAGAAACCAATTACTCTTATCTAAGTTTCAGGAGGGAGCTGCAAAGAGCAAAACAAAACCAAGAACTGGTTAGAACAAATTAGACCCAAGGTGGCAGAAGATTTGACTTCAGCTGGACCTTGAGCCTCATTATACGCTCATTGTAATACATTAGCATGCTAAATGACACACCCACCGGTGCGATGACAGTTGACGATTGCCATGACAACAATTGGAAAAGCTCATACAAGGACTGAAAAGGAGAGCTGCATTAGTTCCAGGACCAAACCACACCCCTGTTCTCGGATAACCCATGAATATTCATTCCTCTCAGTCTTTCCAAATCTCTCCCTTTTACCTTGACCCCTCTATATATTTGGTGTCTCCACCCAAATTGGGTTGAGAAGTTGATTTGTGAACTAGGTTCCCAATTCTCCATTCTTTGGCCATTGAATAAAGCTTGTGCTATTCCAGTCATTGGTTTCGTTATTGGCTGCGAATCCGACTGGAAAAAGAACTTCCCTGACTGAGACAAGGGGTCTCAGCCCAGGCTCGGAACCCTGGTTAACCAATTCGGTGACACTTTTACCCACTGCTCACAGCCCCCCTGCTCTCTCCTCCAGAATTCTTATACCACAGGGTATAGGGGCAGTGATCTGGTTGGAAGAGTGTTGAGAAGACTTAGGAAACTTGTCTTGAAACTGCAATTGCAGGGTTTTGCTGGAGATTCAGTGTTTTATGAGGAGGCTTGTGGGGTGTGGTAGTGAGGAGAGGGTGTTGATGAAGGTCTGAGCCTTGCCCACTCACTCCTTAGCATGGCCACTGGCTCCCCCTTTTGTTAGAAACTGGCCATGCCAGTTCCCAAATAAAAAAATTATAAACGAATGTAATTCAAGTTGTAGGGGAGCCACACTTGCTACCCCAAAATGTCTCTTTGGCATGCAGACTATTTCGAACTGGAAAACATCAAGGCCCAAAAGATCAGGAAAAAGCTTTGACCTTCCTCCTAACTGCCTAAAAGAATGTAGATAGAGGATGTGTTCCAGGAAAGACGTTAGCACCGTAGATAACTATAGAGTGAGTTAGGTGTGTAGACAGGGAGGAGCCTAGCAAAGTCTCTTTGTTAAAATTCCACTCTGTAACCCTCCTTTTCTTGGCGGGGATTAGGCGTGCGGTCTCGGTCCGAGTAATGTACGGAGGTAGAGGGAAAGGGTTTCGGCCCCCTCCGCGTCATGTCTTCGGTACCGGCGGCTTCCATTCCGCGGGTTCTATCCTCAAGCGCTGGGACACAGGGGAAAAAAAAAAAATTCCACTCTGTGTCCCATTGTCTCTGCATGGCCCAGCAATACTTATTTACCAAACATGTGCTTCTCCATCTCCATGTCAACCGCCTTCCTCCCCTTTGAAGTCCCAAACCACTACCTTCAATATTCTCTTTTGTCTTTAACTGAAGATGGCATTTAAAGTGAGAGTTTCAGCCATTTGGGCTTGTTATTCAGTTTTGCTGGTTTTCTTCCATGTATACATGTTATTAAACTCTTACGTGATTTTCTTCTGTTAATCTGTCTCATGTCAATTTAATTCTTAGACCAGCCAGAATAACCTAGAAAGGTAAAGTGTTTTCCTTCCTGACAAAGTCAAACTTTGAGAAGGATTTTCATGGAATTTGACAAAACTCATGTTAAAGGGTAAAGGATAAAAGAAAATAAAGTGTAAAGGATCAAGAATTGCTAAGACAATTTTGAAGAAGGATGTGGTGAAGATATTCTTCTTTAAGTTATTAAGACATCGTAGGGAATTCCCTGGGAGTCCGGTGTTAAGATTCAGTGCTTTCACTGCCGAGGGGCTGGGCTTGATCCCTGGTTGGAGAGCTGAGATCCCACAAGCGGCGTGGCATGGCCAAAAGAAAAAAAGACATCATAAAATGTAGAACTTAAAACTGACTTTTAAGGGATGAATTTCTGAGCTATCCAATATATATGGGAGCTTGAATTTAATGGCAGAGGAACTTGAATTTAATGGCAGAAGTGCTACGGAGTATAGGGAATAATGAACTATTCAATAAATGTTCTGGAACCTGTGGCTCTCTATGGAGAATATAAAAATAAATCCCTACCTCACATCACACACAAAATAAATATCACACGGATTAAAGCCCAAATGTGGAAGAAAAGCATAAAACTTTAAAAGGAAGAGTATTTTTGGGGGGTAGAGATAGATTTCTCAAATAAAACAAAAAATTCCCATGAACTATAAAGGAACATTTGACAACATTAAAATTAAAACACTGCAAATACTAAAACACATCATAACCAAAGGCACAACCTTTGAAAGAATGACATAGCCTGAGGACATGACATAAACTGATTAGAACCAAATGGGTCCAAGATGGCAGACAAGTCAACTTCCACTAGACCTTGAGCCTCAGTATACACTCACATCAGCAAGCTAAATGACACACTCACAGGCGCCATGACAGTTCCAAGACCAACCATAGGCATCAAAAAGTGGGCGGTGGCCCAGTTCCTGGAAATCCCTGCCCCTTACTAAAATAGCTGGAATACTTCTCCCACTCATTAGCCTAGGAAATTACCCACTCCTATAAAAACTGACAACCCCATACCCTGGTGCTCTTCTCACCTTCTGAGATGGCCCACACTCTGCCTGTGGAGTGTGTTTCTCCCAAGGCCACTCTCGCCTTCTGAGGTGGCCCACACTCTGTGGAGTGTGTTTCTCTCTAAATAAATCCACTTCTTACCTATCACTTTGTCTCTCACTGAATTCTTTCTGTGATGAGACATCAAGAACCTGAGCTTCATTAAGTCCTGAAACCAGGTGTGTGATCTCAGTTGGCAGACTGCTGGTTTTGTCTGGGTTTGAGTCCCAGCTGCATGGGTTTATGTTGGGTTTGAGTCCCGGCACATGGGTTCAAGTCCAATCTGAGGTGCACAGTTTCAAAAAGACAAGCTGTAGACTGAGCAAAGATATCTGCCATATATATAACTGACAAATAATTAGTACCCAGAATACACATCAAGAAATAAAAGACAAATAACCCAGTAAAAATTGTTGTTTGGATAGGAATGGGTGGTTAGTAGAGAAAGAACCTGAATATTCATAAACGAACGGACAGATGCTCAACTTCACTGGTAGTCAGAGAAATGCCCACTAAAACAGCATTTTATAATAATCATGCTGAAAAAAAATCAAGTCTAGTATGTCAAGGGTTGGTGAGGAGCTGGTAAATGGAATGCTGGTAGGAAGTATATTATTTCAACTGTTTTGAAGAATAATTTGTCAATGTCTAGGGGAGTTGAATATATACCTTATGACCCAAGAATTCCACTCTAGCCTCTCCCCTAGAGAAACTCTCACACTAGAGCACAATTCAATGTGAGTAAGAATGGCCACTGTGGTTCCTTTGCTGAGGTGAAAAGTGGAAACAACCTAAATGTCCTTCAGTAGGTCCATGCTATGGTTTTTGTTTTGTTTTTAATCTCTCTCTCTCTGCCTGGAATTGGTGGGGCGAGTGTGGTAGGGGCCCCAGGACTGGGATCAATGTGAGCAAGAAGCACAAGTAGGGCAAATGCCTCTATGAGGAACGTGTACAGAAGCCTCTGAAGCTGGTGCTAAAAGGGGAAGGAAACAAGGCCACTGGCAGGTCAGGACACAATTTTTTTTAAACATCTTTATTGGAGTATAATTGCTTTACAATTGTCTATTAGTTTCTGTTTTATAACAAAGTGAATCAGCTATACATATACATATATCCCCATATCTCCTCCCTCTTGCATCTCCCTCCCACCCTCCCTATCCCACCCCTCTAGGTGGACACAAAGCACCGAGCTGATCTCCCTGTGCTATGCGGCTGCTTCCCACTAGCTATCTATTTTACGTTTGGTAGTGTATATATGTCCATGCCTCTCTCTCGCTTTGTCACAGCTTACCCTTCCCCCTCCCCATGTCCTCAAGTCCATTCTCTATAGGACACAATTTAAAAAAAATAACAGCTTTCGAGTTCCCTGGTGGTCCAGTGGTTAAGACTCTGTGCTTCCAATGCAGGGGGCATGGGTTCAATCCCTGGTTGGGGAAGTTCTGCATGCTGTGTGGTGAGGACAAAACAACAAAACAAACAAACAAAAACCCCAGCTTTATTGAGATATAATTCACATGCCAAACAATTCACCCAATCTGAAGTATACAATGTGATATTTTTTAGTATGTTTGAATAATTGTACAACCATCACCATCATCAATCACTGTTGACTCTATTTTATTTTTTGGCTTAACACAAAGAAATTAATTCTCTTATGGAGAGGCTAGAAGTCAAAAAACATCATGACAGGGTTGGTTCCCTCTGGAACCCCTGAGGAAGAATCTGTTCCATGCCTCTCTCCTAGCTTCTGCTAGCTGCTGGCAATCCTTAGCATTCCTTGGCTTACGGCTGCAACATGCCAACCCTTGCCTCCATCTTCACATGGTCTCCTTCTCTGTATGTCTTTGTGTGTCTTCTCTTCTTATAAGGACACTAGTCATTGGATTTAGGGTCCTCTCTAATTGAGTATGCAGGTCAGGGCACAATTTAAAATTCTTTGAGGATGGAAATGATCATTGCAAACAAGAACAGAAAAAGAAAAAAGAGAAAGAAAGTAGAAAAGCAGGTTCTGGGTGAGGAAAGAGAGGTGGGGAGTGGGGAAATGAAAAGACTAAAGGAGGATAAAAAGAAGCAAGATGAAGACCCATGAAGAATGAAACAAAACACCTCTGGAGTCCGGCTCCCAGAAGTTTGGAATTTCTACCTGTGAGCAGCCTCCTGAAAGAAAGTTCTATAGCTAAGCAAGAAGGATAATAGGGTTTGTCCCTTCTAGGTTTTTTTTTTCTTTTTTAAGACTATTTTTTAAGAGTATTTTTAGGTTTACAATAACATTGAGAGGAAGGGAGCCTTCTGAGGAGATTGGTTCAAGATGGTGGAGTAGAAGGACGTGCACTCACTCCCTCTTGTGAGAGCACTGGAATCATAACTAACTGCTGAACAATCATGGACAGGAAGACACTGGAATTCACCAAAAAAGATACCCCACATCCAAAGACAAAGGAGAAGCCTTAGTGAGACAGTAGGAGGGGTGCAATCACTATAAAATCAAATCCCATAACTGCTGGGTGGGTGACTCACAAACTGGAGAACAATTATACCACAGAAGGCCACCCACTAGAGTGAAGGTTCTGAGCCCCATGTCAGGCTTCCCAACCTGGGGGTCTGGCAACAGGAGGAGGAATTCCCAGAGAATCAGACTTTGAAGGCTAGCGTGATTTGACTGCAGGACTTTGACAGGACTGGGGGAAACAGAGACTCCACTCTTGGAGGGCACACACAAAGTAGTGTGTGCATCGGGACCCAGGGGGAAGGAGCAGTGACCCTATAGGAGACTGAACCAGACCTACCTGCTAGTGTTGGAGGGTCCCCTGCAGAGGCGGGGGGTGGCTGTGGCTCATCGTGAGGACAAGGACACAAGGACACTGGCAGCAGAAGTTCTGGGAAGAACTCCTTGGTGTGAGCCTTCCCGGAGTTGTCATTGGCGCCACCAAAGGGCCTGTAGCCTCCAGTGCTGGGTCACCTCAGGCCAAACAACCAACAGAGGGGAACTCAGCCCCACCCATCAGCAGACAAGCAGATTAAAGTTTTACTGAGCTCTGCCCACCAGAGCAACACCTAGCTCTACCCACCACTAGTCCTTCTCATCAGGAAGCTTGCACAAGCCTCTGAGATTGCCTCATCCACCAGAGGGCAGACAGCAGAAGCAAGAAGAACTACAATCCTGCAGCCTGTGGAACAAAAACCACATTCACAGAAAGATAGACAAAATGAAAACGCAGAGAACTATGTACCAGATGAAGGAACAAGATAAACCCCCAGAAAAACAACTAAATGAAGTGGAGATAGGCAACCTTCCAGAAAAAGAATTCAGAATAATGATAGTGAAGATGATCCAGGACCTTGGAAAAAGAATGGAGGCAAAGATCGAGAAGATGCAAGAAATGTTTAACAAAGACCTAGAAGAATTAAAGAACAAACAAACAGAGATGAACAATACAATAACTGAAATGAAAAGTATACTAGAAGGAATCAATAGCAGAATAACTGAGGCAGAAGAACGGATAAGTGACCTGGAAGACAGAATGGTGGAATTCACTGCCGTGGAACAGAATAAAGAAAAAAGAATGACATATATACACTGATATGTATAAAATGAATAACGAATAAGAACCTGCTGTATAAAAAAATAAATAAAATAAAATGCAAAAAAAAAAAAAAAGAAAAAAGAATGAAAAGAAATGAAGACAGCTTAAGAGACCTCTGGGGCAATATTAAATGCACAAACATTCATATTATAGGGGTCCCAGAAGGAGAAGAGAGAGAGAAAGGACCCAAGAAAATATTTGAAGAGATTATAGTCGAAAACTTCCCTAACATGAGAAAGGAAATGGCCACCCAAGTCCAGGAAGTGCAGAGAGTCCCAGGCAGGATAAACCCAAGGAAAAACATGAGGAGACACATAGTAATCAAATTGACAAAAATTAAAGATGAAGAAAAATTGTTAAAAGGAACAAGGCGGGCTTCCCTGGTGGCACAGTGGTTGAGAGTCTGCCTGCCGATGCAGGGGACGCGGGTTCGTGCCCCAGTCTGGGAGGATCCCACATGCCGTGGAGCAGCTGGGCCCGTGAGCCATGGCCGCTGAGCCTGCGCGTCCGGAGCCTGTGCTCCGCGGAGGCGGGGGGGCACAGCGGTGAGAGGCCCGCATACCATACACACACACACAAAAAAGCAACAAGGCAAAAATGACAAATAACATACAAGGGAACCCCCATTAAGTTAACAGCTGATTTCTCAGCAGAAACTCTACAAGCCAGAAGGGAGGGGCACGATATATTTAAAGTGATGAAAGGGAAGAACCTACAACCAAGACTGCTCTACCCGGCAAGGAACTCATTCAGATTCGACGGAGAAATCAAAAGCTTTACAGACAAGCAAAAGCTAAGAGAATTCAGCACCACCAGACCAACTCTACAACAAATGCTAAAGGAACTTATCTAAGTGGGAAACACAAGAGTAGAACAGGACCTACAAATAAAACTGAGAGGAAGGTAGAGATTTTGCATACACCCCCTATCCTCACTCATGCATAGCCTCCCTCATTATCCTTATCACTCACCAGGGAATTTCCTGACTGTTCAGTGGTTAGGACTGCCTGCTCTCACTGCTGAGGGCCTGGGTTCAGTCCCTGGTTGGGAAACTAAGATCCCACAAGCTACATGGTGTGGCAAAAAAAAAAAAAAGAAAAAAGAAAAAATCACTCACCAAAATGGTACATTTTTTACTAAGGATGAGCCTACTTTGACATATCATAATCATTCAAAGTCCATAGTTTAGGGTTTACTATTGATGTTGTACATTCTATGGGTTCGGACAAATGTATAATGACATATACCCATCATCATAATATCATACGTGGTATTTTCACTGCCCTAAAAATCCTCTGTGCTCTGCGCATTCCTCTCTCCCCCTTCCTCTGCTCTAGCAACCATGGATCTTTTTATTGTTTCCACAATTTTGCCTTTCCTTCCAGAAGTTTTGAATCAATGATGAGGCAATCACGGAGAAAGGACCCCAAAGCTTACTTTTCATTTCCTGTGACTCCTGATTACTCTAAAATTATTCAACATTAGTGATTTTAGTTCCACAAAAGAGGAGATCTAGAATAATGACCACCAGCCCATAAAAGCACGACAGGATAGTTTAGAACTAATGTGTATCAATGCCATGCTTTACAATAACAGAGACCATTTGTCGCAAAGCTGCAAAGAGGTTGTTGTACTCAGGTGTGCAAACTCTAAGCCTGGACCGAACTCAGATTCTGAATCCGTGTATAATCTTCACAGCAGACTCATGAAAGACCAGAGAGTAAAAAGTGCATCAGATATCTTGCAGAGAGGGGAGGACCATGGCTGCTGGCCAAGGGAGAAAGAAGATCTTGTAGACACTGATGCAGAAGTCTTCAAAATTCCCACTGAGGAAAGTGAAAAGAAAGAGATATGCTTAAAGGTAAATGTAAAGCAGTAGTTCAGAAGGAGAACAAGGGTGGACTGGCCCCATAGTTAAGAGATGTGGAGGAAAGCTGACTGGCAAGTCAACTGAGACTGAAAGACCAGATGGCTAACTACACAGAGACCTCTATTCTGCGGAGCCTGTGGTAGGAGAACCAGGCCATTATCTTGTAAGGCTGAGGTTGACAAGTCAATGGCTTTGGTCTGGAGTGAATATGGATGAGGGGGAAAATCGAATTCCACGGCATCACTGTTTTGAGACGGTGACTATTGCCCTAGGATCACAATGCAAAAAGATAGGAATTAGTGTTTCCAGTTTGCAGACTGAGAAACTGAAACTAAGGTTAAGGGACTTGCTCCTGGTAAAACTGTCCCAAGTGTTGAAGTTGGGAGGGGCTCCCAGACATGTGTGACTTCAGCCACAGGAGGCCTGAAAAAACAGTCGTGACCTTGGAAGGTATATAGAAATCAGAGGAATCGGGTGGCTGGTGTGAAGGGTTTGTTTCACTAAAAAACGTCTGTCTTCGTTGAATTAGTTAACTCATTCTAGGGAGGAGGCCTCAGTCTAACCCTCTTCTTTATAGAAAGGTCAGCTGGGTGGGTCAGGCAGCTGGGGAATGTGTGCTTTTTCATGAGTTCAGGCTTCCTGATTCATGGGGTGAAATTTAGCTTTCTTATTGCCTCTCTGAGAAGGATGAGCTCATTGGTGGTGACAAGAGCAGCCCTCTGTCCTTCCTTCTTTCCCAAATGCTGGAAGAAGTGGGATGTGAGCTCTCAAATGTCACAGAAGCCTACAAACTGCTGACTCCCAGATGCCAGGCATAGCTGGGGTTGGCTCAAAACGTGGAGACAGGGCAATACCATCATCTGCTAAGAATTCATTGTTCTGCAGCTCGCCTGGGACACAATGGCAAGACTGAAACAGGAGGCATAGATATGGGGCGGGGGGAGGGCGGGGGGAGTGTAGGCAACCTGGGTGTGTCTTTGCAAATACAGCCTTCGTGGGGGTGGGGAGAGGAGCAGTGCAGGATTAGTCCACAGGCAGACTGCATGTGGGTTTAGGGCACCAAGAAGCAGGGACGCAAAAACCCCTGATGGAACAAAGCAAAACAAAACATATACCCAAACAAAGAAAGGGAGGGGGGAAAATTTGTTTGAAAAGATTTTGATATTCACTGCTTAAAAAAGGCATTGAAGTAGTAATGGGAAAATTTAGAACTTTGTTTAGTGTTATGTATTTTGAATCACAAATGGTGTGTGCGCACTATGACGTTTGCAGAGTCTAGGGTACTGTTTAGATTAGGAGGTCTCCTGGGTTGAATGGTGCCAGACTCCCTTGTAGGCAGAAGGGCAGCTGATAGCCTGATGGACACGCTTTGAGCCCCTGAGTAGACCCCTGACTCTTTCTCAAAGGGCTCTAGAGGGTTAGCTGTTGAGGTGGGATTAGAGATTATTTTAATGTTCTTTGTGTATTCTCCAAATTTTCTTTTGTGTATATGTATATGCGTATATATATATATAATGTATTTTAAACAATTTTATTAAAATAAAATCACACAATATGTTATTGAGTTCTTCCTGAGCAAAATCATGATTTATGATAAGAGTAAACTAAGTCCTTTTTGGTCATCACTGCTTTTTGGGTTTTTTTTCTCTGCATTCACACACATATATAGAAACACACAGATGATAATCAGATTATTTTGTGTGGTTTTTAAAAAACTTAAATGACATTGGACTGCACATTTCTTTCTTCAACTTGCATTTTTCACTCAACAACACACGTCGATCTTTTTCACTCTTCTAACCATAGCATGAAAGTCCAAATTTAGTTCAAGGTGTACCTTTCTACCAGTTCTCAAGAGAGATGGCTTAACCAACTAAGAGCTGATATCCAGCAGCCACTATGAGAAAGAGATATCCTTGTTGCTAGAGCTCGTTGCTAGGAATGAAGGCGCAGGTGCTGTCAGGCAAGGTGAAATCCTGCCCGGGCACGGCGGGGTATTCACCACTGCCACTGCCCAGCAGAGTCACCTTGCCCAGGCAGGAGCTAGTGCCCGGAGGTCTTCGGAGAGCTATTTACATCAACAAGGAGTCACTTTGTCCAGACTGTACGTTCTGGGATAGTCTTCACAAACTCTGGGTGTTTATAGTCTAAATGTCCCCTGGCCATAGATGCTTCTTCATTATGTTCTTACTGATAAGCCCCCAGCAGCGCCGCTCGGCATCTGAGCTACTGAGTGCCTAGGGCAACCACACATGTGGATGATGACCTCCTGACAGAATTTCATTTTCATATCAAAACAATTTTACTTATAAACAACTTTATTTTTGTCAAAAACAAGTGGATTTGAAATCATATCAAACCACCAAACAACAGCTGGTGTAGGAACTGGAATGCCGGCAGGAACAAAGGCCACTCTCTTCCTTTCTGCTTTCTAGGCACACCTCCCCCTTTTCTCCCTTTTCATCCTGACCAGGTGCTTCTGCTACATATCTTGTGTGTAGCCTAGGCTGTCCATCTCAACTTATTTAATGTCTTTTCTCCCTAAGTGCCCACCATCTATTTCCTATGATCTCTGGGTTTCTTAGTTTAATTCTTTTTTTTTTTTTTGGCCACGCTGCAAGGCTTGAAAGATCTTAGCTCCTTGGAACAGGGATGGAAACCCACCCTGGCAGTGAAAGCACAGGAGTCCTAACTACTGGACCTCCAGAGAATTCCCCTAGTTCAATTTCTAAGAAGATAAAAATATGATTGGTTTCTAGCCAACCAATTGACTGGCGATTTGGGGTCATGTGTTCAGACCTGATCCAACGAACTTGTCTGCCTGAGGTGGAGGCTGGCCTGCCCCTCCCAAGGGTCTGTGGGTGTGGCAGTTCCTCCAGGAACTCCAGGGGCAAGTCAGGCAGCGGCATGTGCCTCCTACACAGGTGTGGTCTTCCAAAATTTGGGGAATTTTGCTTTGTTCTAGAGTATGTCAGCATGAGTAAGAATAACATGTTTCCTTTCCCTTCCTCCTACTCCGAGCCCAAAACCTAAGTTCTGGAAATCTAAACTAAGTTATTTTTTGCATAAAAATATTTTATAAGTCCTATATATATATAATAGTGATAACATGAAATGGACAAAATGCCTTGTACTCAAAGGATGGCTAAATAAAATATGTCCATTCTATGACATATTGTCTGTCATTAAAGTGATGTTCATTAAAATTTAAAAAAAACAAGGGAAATGCATATTATAAAATATAATAATAGTAAGTGAAAAAATAGACTATTGGTTTGGCCAAAAAGTTCCTTTGGTTTATTTATTTATTTTCTGGGCTGCATTGGGTCTTTGGTTCATGCTCATGGGCTTTCTCTAGTTGCGGCGAGCAGGGGCTACTCTTCGGTGCGGTGCGCGGCTTCTCATTGCCGTGGCTTCTCTTGTTTCGGAGCACAGGCTCTAGGCGCGCAGGCTTCAGTAGTCGTGCCTCGCAGGCTCTAGGGCGCAGGCTCAGTAGTTGTGGTGCATGGGCTTAGTTGCTCCGTGGCATGTGGGATCTTCCCAGACCAGGGCTCGAACCAATGTCCCCTGCATTGGCAGGCGGATTCTTAACCACTGCGCCACTAGGGAAGTCCTCCTTTGGTTTTTAAGTAAAAGTAAAAGACACATTTTTCATTTTCACCAAGAACTTTATTGAACAACGTTTTCACCCTTTTGTTCCACTACCTTCTACCATTTTTCAGGCAACTTCCTGATTCCATCTTCCTAAAACTTTTTATCTTTTTGAGCAGAGAACTGTTCTAGGTGCCTTTTACAGTGTTCCAGGGAATTGAAATTTTTTTCCATTAAGAGAATTTTGTAAAGACCGAAATAAATGGAAATCCAAAGGTGCAATGACTGGTGAATACGGCAGATGCATCAGAATCTCCCAGCCAAGCTGTAACAGTTTTTGCCTGGTCATCAAAGAAACATGCAGTCTTGGGTTATTCTGATGGAAGGTTAAACTTTTTCTGTTGACTAATTCCGGACACTTTTCATTGAGTGCTGCTTTCTGTTGGTCTAATTGGAAGCAGTACTTGTTGGAAATAATTGTTTTGTTTTCCAGAAGGAACTTATAATAGAGGACGCCCTTCCAATCCCACCATATACACATCACCTTCTTTGGATGAAGACCAGACTTTGGTGTGGTTGTTGGTGGTTCATTTTGCTTGCCGCACGATCTCTTCCGTTCCACATTATTATACAGCATCCACTTTTTTTTGTTGTTGTTGTTGTACGCGGGCCTCTCACTGTTGTGTCCTCTCCCGTTGCGGAGCACAGGCTCCGGATGCGCAGGCTCAGCGGCCATGGCTCACGGGCTCAGCTGCTCCGCGGCATCTTCCCGGACCGGGGCACGAACCCATGTCCCCTGCATCGGCAGGCAGACCCTCAACCACTGCGCCACCAGGGAAGCCCAGCATCCACTTTTCATTGCCGGTCACAATTTGTTTTAAAAACGGAACGTTTTCATTACGTTTCAGTAGAGAATCACCTGCGGAAATATGGTCAAGAAGGTTTTTTTCGCTTATGTGGAACCCAAACATCAAAGAGATAGACATAACTAAGCTGGAGCAAATGATTTTCAGTGCTTGATTTGGATATTTTGAGTATGTCGGCTATCTCCCATGTGGTATAACGTCGATCGTTCTTAATTACTGTTTCGATTTGATTGCTATCAACTGGTCTACCCGACCATGGAGCATCGTTCAGTGAGAAATCTCTAGCACGAAACTTCGCAAACCACTTTTGACACGTTTGATCAGTCACAGCACTTTCTCCATACACTGCACAAGTCCTTTTTTGTGTTTCAGTTGCATTTTTACCTTTCTTGAAATAATAAAGCATAATATGCCAAAAATGTTGCTTTTTCCCTTCCATCTTCAATATTAAAATGGCTACATAAAAATTCACCAATTTTGATAAGTTTTAAACAAATGCACCCTGATATGACAGCTGTCACAATATAATCTAACAAAATTGTTTCGAATGAAGTAACGCTACTAGAGCCATCTTACAGAAAAAACTGAATGAACTTTTTGGCCAACCCAAATATATTTGTGCATATAGTATGATTCCAGGTATATAAATAAAAACAAACGAAAATGTCATATATATAGATAGATAGATAGATAGATAGATAGATAGATAGATAGATGTGGCAGTCTGCTTGTCATTTGACAATGGGTAGTTTTCTCTCTCCTCTATTTTTTCTGTATTTTGAAATGAAATAAACACACATTGCTTTTATACAGGGAAAAACCTAACAAACTTTATTTGAAAGAAGACAGCTTAGGCCTCTTGAGCCGTGGGCCATGTGATTGATGGCTTTTCTCAGTAATGTCTAAAGACTGTTGCTACTAGACTCTAAGTTCTGGGATGACAGGGAATATTCTTTATTCGCCCCTGTGTCACCAGAGTTTAGCACAGTGCTTGAGTGCATAGTAGACACTGAGTGAGTGACTGAATCATGAGTGAATTTTTAAGCTGGGGATGATTGGCAGTGAGGAGGCAAGTTTAGTGGCCACTGTGCTGTGGGATTCCAGTCTCTTGCCTAGAAGTTTGAGTGGAATGAACTGAGCAGTGGACATAGTTTTGGGAAGCCCTGCTTGAAATGGCAGACAGTGCATCCAATTCCTCAGCTTTTCCAAACTAATAATCCTCATCTGAGAAGAGAAGTTCATTTAGAGCCCCATTCTCACTTTCTCAGGGCCACCACTGATACCCTCCTTTAAGCAGAGACTTGGGAGACCCCCCCTTTTTTTAAACATCTTTATTGGAGTATAATTGCTTTACAATGGTGTGTTAGTTTCTGCTGTGTAACAAAGTGAATCAGCTATACGTATACATATATCCCCATAACTGCTCCCTCTTGCGACTCCCTCCCACCCTCCCTATCCCACCCCTCTAGGTGGTCACAAAGCACCGAGCTGGGGGAGACCCCTTTTGAAACGGAGCAGGATCCTATGGTCCTTCCCCTCCCATGTTCTCTGCCTGCCTTATGATTGTGGAAAAACTTTAGCCAAAGAATAAATTTAATCAGAGAAATGAGAAAATACAGAAACAAAGGAAAACAGTCCAACAAGACTAAATAATAATAGTTTAGTCATTAAGCATAGTCAAGGACATTTAGTCCTGCTTCATGGGCTATAGATAATATTCTGAGCCCTATCCTGTGAGCTGTCTTATAGATACTGAAACCCTCACCAGGCAGAAGAAGTTAACTACATGATGACCAGACTGTAGCCATGGCATAAGCTGCCACAATTCTGAGAATTGGCCTCAAGGAAATGGAAACAAAGCGAGCCTGGAACTGAAGACTAAATGTACTCAAAACAATCAAGATGATGCTGGTCAGACCACCACGTGACCAATTTCAAGATGGCTGCCAGAGCTGACTGTGCTGTTTCTGCAGGTAAGCCCTCTCTCTCCGTCTATAAAAGCTCTTGTCCACTGACTGTCAGGAGGTGGGGGAGTCAGCCTTTGGACAGGAATCCGCCCCCCACCCCCAGGTGCTGGCCTCTGAAATAAAGCAAACTTTCCTTTCTGCCAACCTTGCCTCTTTATTGGCTTTTGAGCAGCGAGCAGCTGGACCCCACTTTTGGTTACACTTTGGCTCGCTCCCTGCACCCGTCACTTTGCCAACATCCAAGGAGCTGGGGGACTCCTGGCTGAGAGCTCCGCCCTCCATCCGTACTGAGAGCAGCAGCGTGCCCCGTTCCAGTTCTTCACTATAGAGAAACGTCTTCCCTGTCTCAGGGCGGTGTGTTTCTGCAGTTGGACTGAGGTTTTGCTAAAGTCAGAACTTTTTCTTCTGAGAGAGATGAGGACCCTGGACTCAGTGTGGGAGGATGTGTGTGTGTGTGTGTGTGTGTGTGTGTGTGTGAGAGAGAGAGAGAGAGAGAAGGAGGGAGAGAGAGAGAGAGAGAGAGAGAGAAGGAGGGAGAGAGAGAGAGAGAATAAAATTCTGAGATTAATACATCTACCGAGAAGGGGAGTCCAACATGCTTAACATCTCCTGGTACCTCTCTGTGTTGCAACCTCTTCTGATCATTGAACACCCCTGAACCTTCACCATCTAGATGTCATCTCTTTTCTCCTTTACCCAGTTCTATCCTGCCCTCATCTAAATGGTACATTATATCCCTTATGGCGCGTGCATTTCTCAGGCTCTGGCACCAACCTGTTTATCACTGAGATCTTCAATCTGCAGGGGCTGCCAAGTAGCTTCTCACATTCCCAGAACACCTCTACACAGCAAGTAAGCTTTCCCCCGGTTACCTCTTCACCTCCTTCTTCAGTGCCGTAGATGTCCACATAGCGGGCAGTACTTGGGAGAGCTCTGGGCCGCCCAGAAGTCACTTCAAGATTTAACAAATATTGGGAATTCCCTGGTGGTCCAGTGTTTGGGACTCCGCACTTCCATTGCAAGGGGCACGGGTTTGATCCCTGGTCGGGGAACTAAGATCCGGCAAGCCATGTGGCATGGCAAAAAAATAAAAAATAAATTAAAAATTAACAAATATTTACTAACGATCTACTATGTGTCAGGCATGTTTCTCAGTGCTGGGGCACAATAATAGACAAGGCAGAACTGATTCCTGCCTTTTTTTGTTTGTTTGTTTTTGGTTGCATTAGGTCTTCGTTGCTGCGGGCTGGCTTTCTCTAGTTGCGGCTAGCGGGGGCTACTGTTCGTTGTGGTGCGCGGGCTTCTCATTTTGGTGGCTTCTCTTGTGGCGAAGCACGGGCTCTAGGCATGCGGGCTTCAGTAGTTGCAGTGCGTAGGCTCAGTAGTTGTGGTGCTCAGGCTCTAGAGCGCAGGCTCAGTAGTTGTGGCACATGGGCTTAGTTGATCTGTGGCATGTGCGTACTTCCTGGACCAGGCATTGAGCCCATGTCCTCTGCATTGGCAGGTGGATTCTTAACCACTGTGCCACCAGGGAAGTCCTCCTGCCTTTTTTTAAAAAAAATTATTTTATATTGGACTGTAGTTGGTTTACAATGTTGTGTTAGTTTCAGGTGTACAGCAAAGTGATTCAGTTATACATATACACATATCTATTCTTTTTCAAATTCTTTTCCTATTTAGGTTATTACAGAGTATTGAGCAGAGTTCCCTGTGCTATACAGTAGGTCCTTGTTGGTTATCTATTTTGTGATTCCTGCCTTAATGGAACTCATCTTTTACCAGGGGACTCAGACATCAGCAGATTCAATACATAATGATTGAAGCTCAGTGGTGATAAAAGCCAGGAGGAAGTATGGGGTGCCATGAAAACACTCTGGGACTTGATGAGTCAGGGTGGGTCTGTTAAGGAAGGCTTCAGTGAGAAGGTAAGAGTGATGAGTATGAGTTGGGTAGCTGACATGAGGTGGGTGCAGCGGTCAGGGCTCTGGGCCAGCACTTTAATGTGTGTTCTAATCTCTTGGACATCGTGCTTTGGAGTGGGGTCCAAGATTTCGCATTTCTAACAAGCTTCCACATGATACCAGAGTTGCTGGTCTCAGAACCTCATTTTGGGTAGCAAGGTTCTAAGCCAGTGGTTCTCAACCTTGGCTGCATATTGAAATCATCTGGGAGGTTTGAAAAATACTGATGCCTGGTGCCAGCTCCAGAGATTCAGATTAGCTTGGTCTTGGTTGTGGCCTGGGCATTGAGATTAAACAAAATAAAACAAAACAAAGAAACAACTCCCTTGGGGGAGTCTGATGTGCAGCCAGGGTTGAAAACCCTTGATCTAGGCAGGCTAATAGCATGAGTATTGCTATTACCACCCAGGAATGGCTCACACTGACTTATAACAGCCTGTTCCTAAATTTTCAGGAATTTTGTGAACTGGTTGTTAAACATAGCCATTATTAAAAATGAATTTATATAAATTTACAATTAAATAAATTCTATTTTATAAGGATAATAAGTACAAAAATATTACTTCTTAATTATTTTCCTACATTTTTACAACTATCTATGTTTTTACTTTTGCTCTCTGTATGGTGGAAATACTACATAAAGGTATACTATTGAAAACCTATCCAACTCGACTTTATGTTGGTAACTTGAAAACTGGCCATGGTGTTAGTATTTATATCACAGAAATTAGCAAGGTCTACAGATCAGGGATGGCTTTATTTTTTGTTGACTATCTAGACCAAAGTGATGGAGAAAATATTAATAATGAAGATAAAACTTACGTGTGTTTCATATCTATGGCTGTTACATTGTGAATAGCACAAAAATAAGGAAATATTCTTCTAGTAGTACAATCAGCAAGTCAACTGTAAATGAAATATCAACCAACACTCACGTCAGAACTATACTCATTTGGCAATTACAACCTTAGGTTGGCTCTCCGTGCAAGAGGTTGCCAAAAATCAGTGACAGCCTTCTTTGACTTACTGATTAATTGGCTCTATGGAATTTACAATAAAGAGTATTGTATATTTTACTACTCTTTGTAATCGTAAATTGTATTTGTAAATTGTGTACTGCACATCCTTTATATCAGTAAAATTGATATGCAGACAGGCCACCTCATTCAAGCTGGTTGTTAAACGTTTACCAGCACAACATTGAGTTGGTGAAAGATGGGGAAGAGAGCCGGGTCTTGGTGGTACCTTTATGGGTTCCTGGCCGCAGGTAACATGAGGCCTCCAGCACCCAATGAAACAAAGCTGCAGCCTTGCTTTTGGATTCTTGAATTTCCTTAATATCCTCCCACTTCCCATTTAGAACCTTTGAGTTCATCTGGTTCCCGTGGTATCTACCTAGCTGTCTCAAACTCAGTCTCCCCTCTCTGCCCCGTGTCTCTGCGCTGCCGAATCTCTGTGAGAGGCTGATTCCTCGGGGGACCCAAAGCTGCACATTTGTTCAGTACCCCCAGCCCCCAGCTTGTCTGGGTGAAAGGATTAAGCATCTGATTTTCCTCAGGAGAGTTTAACTTCCTTGTATGTAATAAACTGTGATTAGTAGTAGCTAATATTTATTATGTTTTTATTATTAATGGTAGCCGATGTTTTTGAGCAGTTACTCTGGTGCTCTGCTAGGAGCTTTACATGTGTGACCTCTGATGCTTACCACCACCTGTGAAGTCATTTGACAGATGAGGAAGTTCATGGAAATTACGTAGCTTAGGGTCCTAAGACTAGTTAAGGTAGAGCCTGGATTTGAACCCAAGGTCTGTGTGACTTCAAAGACAGTTACGTAAAACTACTATTCTATACTGTGCATGGACTCTAGTCTTGTCTATAATGTAAAATAAAAATTACAGTTAACATTGTTTAAAAATTGTATTTATTTATTTTTAGCTGCCTTGGGTCTTCGTTGTTGTGCTCAGGCTTTCTCTAGTTGCGGCGAGTGGGGGCTACTCTTCGTTGCGGTGCATGGGCTTCTCATTGCAGTGGCTTCTCTTGTTGCAGAGCACGGGCTCTAGGCACGCAGGCTTCAGTAGTTGTAGCATGAGGGCTCAGTAGTCGTGGCTCCCGGGCTCTAGAGTGCAGGCTCAGTAGCTGTGGTGCACGGGTTTAGTTGCTCCGCGGCATGTGGTATCTTCCCGGACCAGGGCTTGAACCTGTGTCCCCTGTGTTGGCAGGCGGATTCTTAACCACGGCGCCACCAGGGAAACCCAAATTAGCTAACTTTTTTATAGAGCATTACAATCTGACAAATCTTCCCCAAGACAGAAGGCAAATCAGGCTGCTAGAACAGGTCTTAGAAGGTTCACTGAAAATGTAATTAGACTATTTTCTGCGAAATAGTCTCTTTTGACTGAACAGCTTGTTTGATGAAACAGCCAACTTCACTGATCTTTTCCTGTCAGCCTGAGTCGCAGGTGCAAACTAACTGTGGTGAGGGCTGTCAGCTTCCTGAGGTCTCCCTCTGAATCTCCCGCTCTCAGTTCTGCTCCACCCCCCACCTCACCTTGTCTTATTTCCAAATATTCTGTACTTTAGCCAAGTTACTTTGCACCCAACTTTGCAGGTATGTCCCAGGGCATTGTGAAACCAGAATGCCTAAACTCTTAATCTATTTTAATATAAAAGTTTTTGGGGAGGTGGATGGGGATGAGGATAATGGAAGGTCATTGCCCTACTGTACCCTCCCTTCCTTCCTCCCTTCCTTCCTTCCTCCCTCCCTCCCTTCTTCTCTCCTTTCCTTTCATCCATCCATCCATCTTGCCTTCCTGCTTTCATACCTTCCTTCTCCCATACACAAGGAGGTCTTGGAGATTCAAAGATGAATAAGGCCTGGTCCCTGCTCTTGAAAAACTCACAGCTTGGGAGAGAGACAATCTATAATTACATTATAAGTATTTTATCTTCAGGCTCCAGACCAAACCCATCTAGACAGGAAGGAATGACACTGAAAGAAGTTGGGGCTGTGGCCTGACAAAGGCCTGCTTGGATGGGGCAGGCACTGGAGGCCTATCCGCAAGGCTGATGTGTAAATATAGACATGAGGTAAGGTTCCTTGACTGGAGGGGGTGGTGGGCTCCAAGCTGGTTCAGGCAGAAGTTAGCCACTCACAGCAGGGAATCTGGGATGGGTGATCTTGCCACTCCTGGTGATTAATGAAGGACAGTGGGCGTGTCAAGGGATAGTTTAGTGAGTCTGGTTTCAGGGCCCAAGGAAGGGTCCATGAGACCAAGGCAGGGTCAGTGGAATGGGAATAGCAGGCCAGGCTTGGGGAGTGGGGCTCACTGGGGCAACAAGAAGACTAGGGACGGGCAATTGGGCCTAGCATCTTGGCTCCAGGTGACAGACAGCAAAGGCTTGGGGTGATAAACCACCCCAATACTGAGTATCTTAAGATAACAGTTTATTATTTCTGATGATTTTGTTGCCAGGCAGTTCTGTTGTGATTTGCCTGGGCTTGCTAATGCTATGAACAGTGACAGGGCAGCTAGAACAGCAGCTAGAAGGGCCAAGCCGGTCTCATTCACACATCTGACAGTGGGTGCTGGCTGTTGGCTGGGGTGCCTCGGTTCTCCATGGAGCCTCTCGTGCAGGAGTAAACTCCACTGACTGGAGGGCACCATTTCATGAGAGCAAAGGTGGAAGCTGCAAGGTCGCTTAAGGCCTAGGCTCTAGAACTTACGTAGCATCATGTCCTCCACATTCTGTTGACCAAAGCTTGTCACAAGGACTGCCCAGGTTCAAGGGGATGGAGACATAGACTCTACCTCTTAATGGGAGGAGAGGTAACATCGCATTGCAGAGAAGGCTTGGGCCTTTAGTGAAAAGGTTGAACACAGAGATCAAAGCAGGTAATGTGGGAGCCCTGTGGTCAGAAAACGGAATCTCTGGGCTGATGACCTCATCTGTTTAATCCCTATAGACTTGAACCTGACAGTGGTTTCAGATTGCCTGCTTGAAATCCAAATTCCCTGCTTCCAGCTTTGTGCCTGGTGAGAAGGTGAGACAGAGTAGACCAGATAAAAGGACTGATTTTTCCCCAAGATGGTGGTGTTTCCTGCCTGCCTGTCCCGACGGTGGCAGGCTTAAGCTCACTGCACTCCAGCCTCGAGGCCCTTCCTACACAGAGCTGCTCTCTGGCCAAGAACACAGAAACAGTGCAAACTTCACAGATGAGACGTGTCCCTTTAGCAGTAGGCAGCTGTTGTCCTGGTGGGACTGGAAGGAAAGAGGGGAGGCCCTCCTGTGCCCCAGTGCCCACTGGAAAGCCTACCATTTTTAGGGGCTGTCTGAGCTTTCCATCCTTCAGCGGGAATTCAGGTCTGCTGGAGTTAGAGGAAGGGAGAGTAGGATTGGGGACGTGATGGCCACAGACCAGCCTGGAATTTCACAAGTGACCTTGGCCTGCCCTCACACCACATGGTGGGGAAACTGGGCAGAGCTTTCTCCAATCAGGACTGTACTTTTGGCAACTGAGCAGTGACTGGGATGAGGGAAGAGTCTCTACCAGCTGCTGCTGATATAGGTCTGTAAACTCCCACTGTCACCAAGGCAAAGAGAGATGGACCCCTCCGCCCCTCCCCGCTCAGAGCTTACTTCTCCCAGGCCAACAGCACTGGCAATGAGCCCATGGCCACTTTTTCAGTTTGTTTTGCAGAGGACATTAAATCTATTTTAAACTAGAGATGATAGAGACCAGGACCTGGTCTTTCCCCAGAAAACATGACCCAGTTCTCTCAGTTCTAGCTGCAGAGAAGCTTTAAGTAAACATTACTCCCCTGGCCCAACCCCCTGCTTCCTCGGGGGAATGCCAGATCCCACCCTACAGCCCCTTCAGCCCAAAGAGGGGACAGAGGGAGGCACCAGGGCCAATCCCGGGTGGCTCTCCTCCGGGGACTAGAAGGGCTACTCCTTTGAGCCTGGGCCAAATGGCACTCCCTGTTTCAAAGAAGAGAGGCTTATTGTGGAGAGGTCTACAGCAGCTTGGCACCAGCCGGTGGAGGAGGTAAATATAAAGTAAGTCACGGAATGCAACTTAACTTTCTCTTGAAACGCAAACTAGGTTTAAGAATCCTAGGGGTGTGTTTCTGGGCACAGCTAGTTTCTTGAGACGGGCTGAACCAGAAGATGCTGGGTGGCTGAGAAGGGCGTGGGTTTGGTGCGGATGGGCCTGCGCATGTGCAGGGGCACAGGGACGCAGGGAGAACGGATACGTAAGAAGCAAAAAGGTTTTCTAAATCTTTGACGGCCACCCACTGCTCTTTCTTCTGTTCCTGTACTTTTCATCTTCCAAACCTGCCAGTGGAGGCTTACAGGGCTGCCCTGACCTTTTAGGAGCAGAATGATTAGGAATTGAATTCCAAACTTTTCTAAATCAACGTATGGTTTGGTAAAATCTTGCTCCCCAGGCTTTGACTGGGCCAACCTAAGATTCAAGTGTTAGCCCCTGCTTGAGAAGACTGGTCCTTCTGGCCCTAGTTCAAGGCTCGTCTTGGTTCCTTCTAGAGTATCTGCTCATGTGATCTCCTGCTTTCAACAACACTCATTTAAATCTGTCCCTTCAAGCAGGGGCAGCTGCAGTGCCCATAGCCTGGATTTCCCTTTGCTGTGGGATGAAGGATGACTGGGTGAAAGAGAGAGGCTGACAATGCCAGTGAGGACTTGGAATTGAGATCAAGGTCTGCTCAGGGTCAGAATGACTTGGCCTCTAGAAGGGGCCTTGAGGGAGAAGGGTGGGAAAGGTAGTAGGAGATGGAGAAAAGCAGTCAAAGGAGCACAGGGCTGTCAGCCTCAAATCTCTCTGATGTGAGAATGAGGATATCCACGGGAGAGGAAGGCAGTGTGAGGCCGGGCTGGGGGGAAGTGGAGATGATTGAGGAAAATCTTCACTGAGATGCAAGATGGTGTCAAGCCCACAGCTGGGATGGAGCCCCTGAATCTTTTTTGGCAGCAGTCCCAGTGATTATGTGATTCTCCCCAACAGTGCTTGGGATCCCAGGTCAGGGGTACCACCTCCCAGAGCAGAAGAGTAGGGCAGCTGACTGGACACTGTTTCTGAGAGGTTGCTGACCCTGTGAGAACCTCAGTCCAGAGTTTGCAGGGTCTAAAAAATTTTTTTGGCGTAAACAGACCAACTTGTAATACTACCTGGATGTAGCAGTCAGGCTTCTCCAGAGAAACAGAACCAGTACACACACACACGTGCACACACACACACACACGCACACAGATTAATTTTGAGCAATTGGCTCACTCGATTATGAGACTGAGAAGTCCCACGATCTGCCATCTGCAAGTGGGAGACCCAGGGAAGCTGATGGTGTGAAGCCCAGTCCGAGGGCCACAGAAGATGAGATGAGGTACTTAAGCAAGAGGCAGGAAAAAGGGTAAATTCTTCTTTCCTCTGCGTTTTGTTCTTTTGGGTTCTCAATGGATTGGATGGTGCACACCCACTTTCGGGAGTGCGATCTCCTTCACTGAGTTCACCAGTTAATTGCTAATCACATCGAGAAACAATGTTTAATCTGGGTACCCCATGGCCAATTTGACGCATAAAATTAACCATCACACTGGAAATGCTGGTAACTTATACAGGTTTATACATTAACAAATCAAAATGACACTTGCCAGATGGTTCAACAGTGCCCTCCCGTGACTCTTCTTGACAAGGTACTGCAGTTGGCAGTGTGATACAGGGCACTGGCGGGCCTGCTGTGCTCTCCCTCCTAGACTTCACCCTGGCCGTGACCTGGTGATCTGGCTCCTGCCTTTCTTTCCAGCCACACTTCTGGTTATGTGGTCATTCACCTCTTACACTTCAGCCATCTAGAGCTGCCGGGTCCACAACGTTGGTCTTTTTCTCCCATGCAAGTGCTCAAGCTATATCCTTGTCCTGGAAAGTTCTTTTCCTTTTCTCTGAGTGGAAGAACTTTTCGTCTTGATTCAATTTAATTGTCTGCAATTCCAGAAAGGCTTTTGCCAGTTAAAGTCAGGAGTTTCTTCCTCTGCACGCCCCAGCCCCTCCAATACCTCTTAGTCAAGTCATGCCATTCATCATTTTGTTGTGTAATTCTGTGCCTGTGCAAATTTCTCTCTAGACTATAAGCTCCCTGAGTCAGATGAATTCATTTGATTACCCTGTTTGAGCATTAAACTTCATCTTTATGGGGCATGTCTTTTTGGGTCAGTGACTGACATCTGTTAAGCCCAAGGTTTTGGAATGCTGTTCTGGTTCGTGTCATTCTGGAAAGTTCCGGAATGTGGTTCTGGCAGGTTTCTCAGTTAAAAAAGGGCCCTGGTACTATCTCTGACAGGGACAGGTCATAAGCATTCACTAAACTACCTAATAAGCATCTTGGTGGAGATTAAGGGCTGGGTAGGTGTTTTTCTAGGCTATACATATAATTTAATTTCAAATCTTTATTTATTTTACACCGATTTGTCTAGAAGTTATTTTCTTAGGAGCAAACACTGAGCCATGCATATTTCCATTGTAAAAAGGAAAAATAAAATACCCAAGAAATGCAAGAGGCCCTTCAGCTTCCTGGCAAGCTGCCAGTCCCGTGTACCCTGGGGGGGCCTTTGGTCACTTATTGTCTTGCAGGTGCTGTTTGTTTCCAAATCCCTGCTCTACCTGTTTCTCCATGTCTTAGGTCTTGTTTTAAGGATAGAACATATTTTATTCTTTCCTCCTCAAAGATTTTTTTTTGGACTATAAAAGCAATTCATGTTCACTGTAAAAACGTGCCAAGTGCAGAATGATATAAAGAAGCAGGAACCGAAAAACCCTGCTCATACTCAGCACCTATCGGCAGTCACTATTTTGTCTTATTTCTTTCCATTTGATTTTCTTCATATTTTTGACATAGTTGACTGACACTGCACTTTTCAATACTGTATCTTTTCTTCACCTGACACTGTTTCTCAAGAAGTTTTATTGTCATTTAAGCAAAAAACTCTGTAAACATAATTCTTTTTCTTTTTCTTTCTTTTTTCTTTCTTTTGTTGAGGTATAGTTGATGGATAATATTATATAAATTACAGGTGTACAACATAATGATTTACAATTTTTAAAGGTTATATTCCATTTATAGTTATTATAAAATATTGGCTATATTTCCTTGTAGTTTGTTAATTTTATACATAATAGTTTGTACCTCTTACTCCTCTACCCCATCTTGCCCCTCTCCTCTTCCCTCTCTCCACTGGTAACTACCAGTTTGTTCTCCGTATCTGTAAGTCTGCTTCTTTTTTGTTATATTCACTAGTTTGTTTTATTTTTTAGATTCCACATATAAGTGATATCATACAGTATTTTCTTTCTCTGTCTGACTTATTTCACTTAGAAAAATACCCTGAGAGTCCATCTATGTTGTTGCAAATGGCAAAATTTTATTCTTCTTTATGGCTGAGTAATATTCCATTGCGTGTGTGTATATCACATCTTCTTTATCCATTCATCTGTTGATGGACACTTAGGTTGCTTCTATATCTTGGCAATTGTAAATAATGCTGTTATAAATATTGGAGGGTGTGTATCTTTTCAAATTAGTGTTTTTGCTTTTCTTGAATATATACTCAGGAGTGGAATTGCTGGGCCATATAGTAGTTCTATTTTTAGATCTTTGAGAATAAACCTGATTTTTAATGACTGACATTCTATTTTGCAGATAGTTAATGGATAATTTTTCAAAGGTAAACTTAGGACTTTACTACAAATATAAAGTTAATATATGTAAAAGATTTTGTTTAAATCACTAATGCGGGCTTCCCTGGTGGCGCAGTGGTTGAGAGTTCGCCTGCCAATGCAGGGGACACGGGTTCGTGCCCCGGTCCGGGAAGATCCCACATGCCGTGGAGCGGCTGGGCCCGTGAGCCATGGCCGCTGAGCCTGCGCGTCCGGAGCCTGTGCTCCGCAACGGGAGAGGCCGCAACAGTGAGAGGCCCGCATACTGCAAAAAACAAAACAAAACAACAACAACAACAAAAATCACTAGTGAATGAGGGAACCAGTAAGTAGCTGCATTTGGTTCAAAGGGGAATTTGAAGAACTATATATATATATAGATAATAGCGAATGCTGAAATAAATTTACAAATAGATGTAAAACTGGACTATCTAGAGGGCAATAATCAGTTGCATTCCACTGGATTCAATTTGTTTGCATTTCTGTGGATACAAGGAGTTTGCATTATTATCAGTTTCTACAATTTACATAGTTGTAGAATAGCTTAAAGATAATGAAAGGCTATTATAATCGAGTAGTCCTTTCTGGCCATTTGAAAGTCTTTTACGATTTCCCCTGGCAAGGTGTGATATGATTTTACTTAGCTGTTAGGATTGTGTGTGTAGTGCACCTGCATGAACACGTGTGCCACAGGACTCCTGGATTTCTATTCAGTTGAGAGAGATGCAGCAAATCACTGAACATCTGGGGCCCACAGGTCCTCATCTGTAGGGCAAGGATAGCTTAGATGGTTTCTTAAAACCTTTCCTGAAGCTCTGATGTCCACAACTCCTCTAATTACCTAAAGGGAAAGGTCCACACAGGACACATAGCTATTTCTTTGTCTGTCTCTACTCATCATTCCTTTTAGCAAGATCATATACACAACATTGTAAATCAATTATACTCCAATAAAGATGTTAAAAAAAAGATCATATAGGCAAATATTTGATTCTAAGCTCTCATAGGTTTAAGATCACATTTCATTGATTCTAAGATTTAAAAAAATATTTTATCAACTCTGAAATTGGTGGGCAGAAAAGCACTGTCATAGTTGAATTGCTATTGTTTTTGTTTACTTAGTGGTACATAAAATAATAGTGCATTGACGGTGTTTTCAAATTGATGAAATGTAGTATTAGCTTTACAGAAAGGAAAAAGAAGCACCCCTATAAAAGTAAACAGATCACAAGATGAATTCACGTTTCAGAAACATTAAAATAAAAATCTAAACCAAGACAACAAACAAAACCCAGGGGCCTTAGAATTGAGAAAATAGGACATTTGCCTTTGGTCAGTGGGTGAAGAAAGAACTAGAACATGAACTCCCATCTGCCTTCTGGGTACCCCAAATAAAACAAAACAGGGGGCTTCCCTGGTGGCGCAGTGGTTGAGAGTCCGCCTGCCGATGCAGGGGACACGGGTTCGTGCCCAGGTCCAGGAGGATCCCACAGGCCGCGGAGCAGCTGGGCCCGTGAGCCATGGCCGCTGAGCCTGCGCTTCCGGAGCCTGTGCTCCGGAACGGGAGAGGCCACAACAGTGAGAGGCCCGCGTACCGCAGGAAAAAAAAAAAGAAACAAAACAAAACAAACAACAATCCAAAACTTTATTTTTTTCCTGATTGCAAAAGTAATACTCATTGGAAACAACCTAAAATGTCCATCAACTGATGAATGGATAAGCAAAATAGGGTACATTCATAAAATGAAATATTATTCAGCTGTAAAAAAGGATCAAATATTGATATATGCTACAACGTGGATGAACCTAGAAAACATGCCAAGTGAAAGAAGCCAGACAGAAAAGGTTGCGTATTGTATGATTCCGTTTATATATAATTTAAATCCAGAATAGGCAAAATCACAGAGACAGAAAACAGATGAGTGATTGCCAAGGGCTGGGAACAATGGTGCATGAGAAGTGCCCGCTTAACAAACATGAGGTTTCCTTTAGGGATAATCAAAATGTTTTGGAACTAGATAGTGGTGATGCCCAACACTGTGAATATATTAAATGCCACTAAGTTGTATGATGTGAAATGGTTAAAATCGTAAATTTTATGCTATGTGTATTTTACCACAATAAAAATTAAAAAATCACCACCTTCAAAGTAATACTTGTTGAAAAATTTAAAAAAATCTGAATTGTAAAAAAGAGAAAATGGAAATAATATTAGTAAATTTTTTTTTTGAGTATTGAGTTCCTTAATGATTGGAGCCTGCCACTAACTGTCTACAAATTGGGAACCAATTATCCTGACACTTTACATTGATCATTCTTTTCCATTTCCATTGATTTGGGTTTCAGTTTTGTTTAGTTTTTAGCTTGACAGATGCTCTTCCTTTACCTTAAAAATCTTATGTTTCTTTTATATAAAATTTTTCTAGGCTATTTTACCTGGCCCATACCTTGAAGAAGCAGATAAATTCTCCCTCTACAGAAAAGGAAAGAAAAGAAAACAAATTTAATCTCTGGCAGGGCACCACTCTGCTAGGGCACTCCATCCACACGATACAATATCATTAGTAACTTGCCTTTGTGTGTTCCAGAGAAGCAAGTATCTGGATGGACTGGGTTTTGGTAGTCACATCATGGAAGAAGGGTGTTTGAGTGGTAGTAGGGTTTGGCTTGGAAAAGCAAGTAGTGGGAGTCTAGGAGGAACATTCAAAAAATGTGGGACAGGGACTTCCCTGGTGGTCCAGTAGTAAAGAATCTGCCTTCCAATGCAGGGGATTAGGGTTCAATCCCTGGTCGGGGAACTAAGATCCCACATGCCGTGGGACAACTAAGTCCACGCACCACAACTATTGAGCTTGCGTGCCTCAACGGGAGAGCCGCGTGCTGCAAACTCCAGAGACCTTGTGCCCTAGAGCCCACGCACCACAACGAGAGAGAGAAAACCACACACCACAAGTAGAGAGAAGCCCACACACAACAACTAGAGAGAAGCCGGCGCACTGTAACAAAAGATCCCGCATGCCTCACTGAAGATCCTGTGTGCCACAACTAAGACCCAGTGCAGCCAAAGAATAAGGAAAATAAATAAATAAATATTAAAAAATACTTTATTAAAAAAAAAAGTAGGACATAGATTTGATGGTGAAAGGAGTAGCCTAAGAACTTGTTTGGGGATCAAGAAAGTTATCAGGTTACTTGCTGCCTTTATTTCTGGATCTGTGAAATGGGTTTTACTTCTCCAACTCCCTCCTGGTGGCATGTGAGAGATTGAGAGAGCATTTGCAATGTGTTCGGAATTCTTTAAAGAGGAGCCAAAAGGACTACAAGGCAGTTATTCATTAAATACAAAAGCTTTTCATGTCTCACTCTACCCCCAACCTGGAGACCTTGGTGATAAAGAAATAATGTAATAACTGTGTTGCAACATGTTTTTCCTCTGGTCTGTTTCTCATTCCTCTGGAGTAAGAGGCTTGGACATTTAGAACTCAACTGAAGGCATTGACTGGGAGGGTTTCTCCCAGAGTTGGCCCACTTGGAAACCAGGTAATCTGAGCTGGAGGAAAAAGGCAAACCCCCCCAGCTTGTTAGCAGGCACAACACAAAACTTTTAACTCGGATCAGAGAGTTTGGCTGTTGGCCCTTATGTGTGAGCCGAGAGGCTGGAGGCAGTTGAATTCAGTTGGGAAGGGGATGGCGGGAACGTGCTCACTTTTCCTAGAGTGAAGAGTTTGTTGGGGGTGGGGTGGGGGGAGGGAAGGAAATTGTCGAAAATAGGAAAGGAGGAGCCAGGGAAGGGTGGAGTGAGCTTAGAATGTGCTTGAAAGTTATCAGAAGCTGAGGCCTCTTTCATGGAAACCTGGCTGTTGGGTTGGTTGATGTGTTTTTTCCAAACTCTAAGCTCCCATGATTCAGGACTGTGGCTTTAGTAATTATCCAAGTACTACTTTGCCCTTGTGAGTAAATGGCCAGTTACCTCAAACTGTCAAAAGGGCCCAAAGAAAGATCAGTTCACCAAAGTCAGGGAACGAGCTGACCCAATGTTTAAAAGTTCCAGGCATAGAGCTGGAGAAAGCATGGCTTTGTGTGGGTATGTGAAGCGTGTGGGGAGGAATGGAGTCTTTTCTTTTATTAAAAGCAGCTATATTGAGATATAATTCACACACCATATAATTTACCTATTTACCGGTGTACCTTCACTGGTCTTTATATGCACAGAGCTGTACAACCATCAACACAGTGAATTTTAGAAGATTTTATCACCTCAAAAAGAAACCCGTATCCTTTAGCAACCATGTCTTCTCCCCACCCCACCCCAGCCCTAAACACCACTAACGTACTTTCTGACTCTATAGATCTCCCTATTCTGGACTTTCATATGAATGGAATCTTGTAATACATGGTCTTCATGATGGGCTTCTTTACTGAGCTTACCGTTCATCGGTGTTGTAGCATGTATCAATATTTAATTTTTTTTATGGTTGAATAATATTCTATTGTATGTATATGCTACTTTTTGTTTATCCATTTATCAGTTTATGGACATTTGGGTTGTTTCTACCTTTTGACTGTTATGAATAATGCTGTCATAAATATCTGTGTATAAGTTTCTATCTGGACATACATTTTTAATTGTCTTGAGTATATATCCAGGAGTGGAATTGATAAGTCATATGGTAATTCTACATTCATCTTTTTGAGGAGCTACCAAATTGTTTTCCACATAGACTGCATCATTTTGTATTCCCATGAGCAATGCACAAGAATTCCAATTTCTCTACGTCCCCACCAACACTTGTTATTTTCCATTTTTTTGGATTATAGTCGTCCTGGGTGTATTAAGTGGTATCTCATCGTGATTTTGATTTGCATTTCCTTAATGACAAATTGAGTTAATTTTCTCAGATGGTGTGGGGTAAGAGTCCCTCTTCATTCTTTTGCATGTGGCTATCCAGCATCATTTGTTGAAAAGATTGTTCTTTCCCCATTGAATGGTCTTGGTACCTTTGTTGAAAATCAATTGATCATAAATGACCATATATGTATGAGTTCTTTTCTGAACGCTTAATTTTTATTCCATCAATCTGTATGTCTGTCTTTGTGCCAGTATCACATTGTCTTGGTTACGCTGTTTCATAGTAAATTTTGAAATTGGGAAGTGTGAATCCTTCTTTGTTCTTTTTCAGGATTGTTTTGGCTATTCTTGTCTTTTAAAAATCCATAGCAATTTTACAATTATCTGGTCAATTTCTTTATAGAAGCCAGTTGGGATTCTGATAGGTTTTTTGTTGAATCTGTAGATCAGTTTGGGGAGTTTTGCCATCTTACCAAAGTTAAGTCTTCCGATCCATAAACATGGGATTTTTTCCCCCATTTATTTAGATTTTCTTTAATTTATTCCAACACCAAAATTTTGTAGTTTTCAGAGTAGAGTATAAGTTTTGCAGTTCTTTTGTTAAATTTATTCTTAAGTTTTATTCTTTACATGCTTTTGTGAATGGAATTGTTTCCTTTAATTTTCAGAGTATTTATTGCAAGTGTGTAGAAATACAATTGACTTTTGTACATTTTGTATCTTGCAACCTTGCTGAACTTGTTATTAGTTCTAACAGTTTTTAGTGAATTTCTTAGGAATTTCTATACAAGAGATCATGTCATCTGGGAATAGAGATAGTTTACTTCTTCCTGTCTAATCTGGATGCCTTTTATTTCTTTTTCTTACCCAATTGTCATGAGGAATGATGCCTTAAAAGTCTAGAAAGATCAAAATGTACTGGAGCAACTCCTGGAAAAAAGCTCAAAAGTGAACCCACTGTGTGCTCAGATTCATACTGGGTGATCATGCGTGCATCCATTTATCTAAAAGAAATATAATAGTGAAGAAAGAAAGGAAAAAGTATGTAGAGAGAGCATTCACTGTGTCCAAAGTCTAATGAAAACGCCCTTCTCCTTCTCTTGAACATTTCTTTTTCAATGGACACGTATTGAGGGCTTCTTTTTGACATGTTCTTTTCTAGGTGCCAAAGACATGGTGCTGAACAGGAGTGGTCAGTACTGAACTCAAGGTTTGTGGGGAGATAGACAAGCCAAATCGATAACTATATGCTCATGAAAACAACATGGTCTATGGAAGCGATGTACAGAGAGATATGGGAGCATAGGGGAGGGGAAACTGGGGGAGGAAAAAGGGGAACAAATTCCGTTCCAGGAAGCAGACTGGACTGGGATGTCTTGAAAAGCAGACAGGGAGCCCAAATGTGTTTCAGGCACATGTCAAAGCCCCAACGGGTCCTCTACCACAGACCAATTCCCTAGTGGTTTCTCCTTCCCTATTTGGCTAGTGAGCAAATTAGAGTGTGTAGACCCCTCAGCAGGAGTCCTCAGAGGACCCTGGATAACTGATTCAAAGTCTGGAAACTGAAGCTGGCAGAGCTAAAAGTCTGTCTTAGGTGTTAAAACTTCACTCCAATGTCTTATCTAGTCAACTGTAGACCACAGTATCTCCCATAGGTATTAAAACCTCTGGTTTTAGATGTTTAATGAGACCCCTCTGAAGAGGGCTCCTGTTTAGGGTGTACTGAGCAGGTGATAAACCATTCCAGTTTGCTTGGGACTGAGGGTTTTTCCAGGAGGCAGAAATTTCCATGCTAAAATTGGGATAGTCTCAGACAAACCGGGATGGTTGGTCACCCAACAATCTGACATTTTGATGGTATATTTGGGGCCCATTCAACTGAACGAAGTAAAGTAGACACCTAGGGCTTCCTAAGGCAGCATTTGAACTGAGGTCCCTTGTCCTGAGTTGGGCAGAGCTCCAGAGACCAAAGTCAACATGACAGATAGCCCCAGGGAAGAAGGCTGCTGGGAAGAGAAGGATGACAAAGATGAGTAATTTCTCTCACGAGGCCAAGAGGAAGTCATATTTCTGCTTTCTGGTTGGCCCCAGCTATTCTTTCTCTGTTTCTCCTCTCTTCAGTCTGATAGGCATTAGCTCTGTGACCTTGGGCAGATCACTCAGCTCCTCAGGATTTATCCTCAGGTGTGGCCACCCTTCTGGGACCTACATTTTGAAGCTATGAGACACTTAGGGAAAGAAGTTCTGTGGAAGGTGGGTGAAGGGTGCAGTGGATTCTGGCTTTGATGCCTCATTCTCAAATTCCCAGAGATGATGAGGCACTCTGTTCCTGAGCTGCGCCCTTTACAGTAAGTCCCAGCAGTCTTTAGGAGAGGGCGGGCTGGGACCCACCAGAAAGTCTTGGTCAATGGCTCTGGAGAAGTCAGGGACTGTGTCCTACCTGGCTAGGGAGCCTGGTTTCTGGTGTGAGGAAGAATGAATCATGATCCCCTCCTACCTGATCTACCTGCCTTTGAAGAGTTGTGGAGAGTCACCCTTATTGACTAATGATAATTTTTTTTTTTTTTGCGGTACGCAGCCCTCTCACTGTTGTGGCCTCTCCCGTTGCGGAGCACAGGCTCCGGACGCACAGGCTCAGCGACCATGGCTCACAGGCCCAGCCGCTCCGCAGCATGTGGGATCTTCCCGGACCGGGGCATGAACCCGTGTCCCCTGCATCGGCAGGCGGACTCTCAACCACTGCGCCACCAGGGAAGCCCTAATGATCATTTTTAAATGACTCTGAGCCCCCTCAAAGGTCTGTCTCTATGCTCCTGAAAGTGCTGATTACAGAATGATGCCTTCTGGTTTCATAACTGGATAAAATCCATGTCAACACGAGAGAGAGAGAGAGAGAGAGAGAGAGAGAGGGACAGAGAGTGTCAGGCCTGCATGAAATTTCTATAGTTAATAACCCATGGCATAGAAAACTCCCACCAACTCTTTAGAAGTGACTCCATTTTCCAAAAAAAATCTTTTTCTCCCCAATTTTTCCCCTTCCCCCATTCCAGATGCTCTTACTTGCTGCAGGAAATCCTTATTTGATCCCTTAAGCATCAAGCTTAAGTCTCCCCCTCCTCTGGCTCCCTTGGGCCACCCCATTCCTCCCTTTTCTGCATTTCCGGCCTGGGATACATGGGCCTCTACTCAGTACTTCCTTTCGCACAATCTGAATTGTTTTCTGATAGTTCCACGGATATTAGTCTCCTCTTCCCAGAAGGACTGTCATTTCCGCAAGGGCAGGGCTGGGGCTGTGCTGTCTACCTCATCTGTATATCCTGGGAACCTGAGCTGGGTGCAGCAGGAAGTGCAGCCCTGGTAGAATGTTCTCCTCACCTGTCTCTGGTCAGTTCCTGTACAGGGCTGGGACTTCCCATCCTCATCTAGGTTGTGGAGGCTACATTTAAACCTCTCCCACATCCTGATCTCTCCTTTGGTTTGTCATCCTGGCAGGTTGGATTGATTCATCCTGCCCTGTTCATTCCTTAAGGCTACAGAGTGTCAAGGGTTGGACCTTTTCCCTAATTAGGATAATAAATCAGAGTTTGGCCAGTGAGTGGCCTTTCCTTAATGAATTAAAAAGGAGCCGTAAGGTCACACCAAAGATGTTTATCTGCCTTGTTCTCTTTCTGCAGAACAATTAGCATTCTGTTGCTAGGAAAGCTGCCAGTGTCATGGGGATGTCTAATTGCATTTATATATTAGAGTTCCTTTGATTCTCTATTCTGGCGCCAAATTTCATTTTTTTTTTTACATCTTTATTGGAGTATAATTGCTTTACAATGGTGTGTTAGTTTCTGCTGTATAACAAAGTGAATCAGCTATACGTATACATATATCCCCATATCTCCTCCCTCTTGCGTCTCCCTCCCACCCTCCCTATCCCACCCCTCTAGGTGGTCACAAAGCACCGAGCTGATCTCCCTGTGCTATGCGGCTGCTTCCCACCAGCTATCCATTTTACGTTTGGTAGTGTCATTTTGATTATGTGTTTGTGGGGGAACTAACCTTTTTTATTAAACCAATGTGTATATTAATTATTATCATTGACATTCCAGCAGAAAAAAACCTCACAGAAAAAAGCCCCATGGGCATCCCTCCTTCCCATGGAGGATGGGGACCAGTGTGGGACTAACTAGTCAGGATTATTCATTCACTCACTTTTTACTGTGCATCTGCTGAGTCCTTACAAATAAAAGCACAACATTTTTTATTTCTGTATTCCGTTTATGGTTTGTTTTCCGCATACGAACTTTGGCTTTTCTAATTTATAAATTCCTATATACTGTGCACCTGGTAAATCAGTCCTCTTTGGGGTTTATGTGTAGGTGGACATTGAGAGGAAAGTTTCACCTTCTACAAAGCAAAACACACCTGAAGTTCCAGGCATGAGGAGCCATTTGCTATTCCCTGAACATGTCATGATTTCCATGAAGGCAGTGCTTGGTTCCAGGCCTATAAAAAATCCCAGAGAGAACTTCCCTGCTGGCGCAGTGGTTAAGAATCTGCCTGCCAATGCAGGGGACACAGCTCCAAGCCCTGGTCTGGGAAGATCCCGCGTGCTGTGGAGCAACTAAGCCTGTGCCCCACAAATTCTGAGCTCTAGGGCCCACGTGCCGCAACTACTGAAGCCCGCTCGCCTAGAGCCCATGCTCCACAACAAGAGAAGCCACCGCAATGAGAAGCCCGCACACTGCAGCGAAGAGTAGACCCCGCTCACTGCAACTAAAGAAAGCCCGTGCGCAGCAACGAAGACCAAATGAAGCCCCCCCACCAAAAAAAAAAAAAAAAAAGTCCCGGGGACTGGCTACTGCTGACTCATCAATGGGAAGCAGGGAGGCATCAGGCTCTGAAGAGACACCTTAACTAATGTGAGGGCATCTCGTGTGATCGGCCTGCCCTACCAACTTTGTTAAGGAAAGCCCTTTAATGGAAAGGCGGTGTGAATATGAAAGGTGTGGGTGGGTTTTGGCATTTTGCTTTGTGTCCAATATTATCTAGTCCCTCTGACAAATGTGGGCCAAGGTACAACAAGTAACCAAAGTTCCATCTTAGTCATAGAGACTTGCACATTTATAGGTAGACAAGGCTCCTTTGCAAACGGTCAGGTGTATCCAGGCAAGGTTAGAGGAGTGTTTTTGATCTTACTTTGAACTTTGTAGTCCCTGTGCCCCACATATGGGGCAAGATTCATAGCATAGCCCCCGCGACCTGCATTAAAAATAAATCACTACACACTTCTCCCTGAGCGATACAGTTTCTGTGCTGTCTTTATGGCCAGTTTCTTATAGAATCCGAAGACGAGCTATTTTCAAGACTTCAAACGGCATTCCCTACCAATCTGGATGCTGTTTTGATCTTTGCTTTAGTGACTTTCCAACCATAGGCAACAGATTTGCCTGCAGGAAACGGCTGCAGATGTGGGGAGAATGTGAAGAAAGTGTGAAGCCAGAGGAGGGAGATGTGGCCCCACCCCTGGCATGCCCGCTCCTTGTAGGCTGGCTGGGTTGGCAGCAGCCTGACGAACCGCAGGGCACTGTTCGTTTGGGCCCAGGCCAGGGCCACAGCAGAACATTCACCTCATTTGTATTTGCCTCTCACTCTTTAACCCCAAAGTTCTGTTCCACGTGAATGGACTAGAGGCAGGACCCCATTGTTTTTAGAGTCTTCCGTTTATTCTGTATTTGCGTGTGGATATCTGTGGAGATGGGTGAGGAGAATCCGACAAGAGTGTATGGAATGATTCAGAGGAGTAGCTCCTGAAGGGTTGGCGTGTGACTCTTCAGGGAGTCCCTCCGTCCTCCTCTGGTGGCTGGACTGAGGGGCCCCAGCCTCAGTGTAGCTTCTAGGTCAAGGTCCTACCACACTAGTTCAGATCTAGTCTGCAGGAGGAGGAGAATTTGGACAACTGTCCATGAGTATCTTCAGAATAAAATGATAGTGGGCGTTATGGATTTGTGTCCACATTATGGAGTTGTGTCCCCCTCAAATTCACATGTTGAAGTCCTAATCCCCAGTATCTCAGAATGTGACTCTATTTGGAGACAGGACCTTTAAAGAGGAGATTAAATTTAGATAAGATCATATGGGTGGGTTCTAATCCAATATGACTGGTGTCCTTATAAGAAGAGATTAGGACAGATGCGCAGAGGAAATACCACGTGAAGACATAGACGGAAGGCGGCTATCCACAAGCCAAGGAGAGAGGCCTCAGAAGAAACCAACCCTGCTGACACCTCGATATCAGACTTCTAGCCTCCAGAACTGGGAGGAAATACATTTTTATTGTTTAAGCCACCCAGTCGGGGGTATTTGTTATGCGCCCTGGCAAATGAATACACTGGGTCTGGTGCTCCTTATTCTTCTGGCAACTATGAACTGCTCAACCAACTCTAGGTGTTCTGTGGACATTTTTTTCTTTTTTTTTGTTTTGCAGTTCTTAATGAGCACTGAAAGGACATTGTCCCTCTCCCCCATCAAGTTTTACCACAAACTTTGTACCTCACTTTTTTATTCCTTGCAATCTTTTCTTCTTGGTATACTGAGGAAACCTGGACTGGGAGTTAAGAGACTGAAGCACCAGCTCCAGGAACACGGTGATCAAGTGATGTGACCTTGGGATGGTCATGCCATCTCCTGGGGCCTTGGACTCCTGGCCCATGAAACTGAAGCTGCTCCCAGCTCTGACAGACACTACAGAGAGTCCACCGTTGACCTCATGCTGGCCACCCTGGTGAGTTCTACCTTTTCTCAGGTTGCTTATTTCTCCCATTTGTAAAGTGGCTAGAAAATTAATTCTTGCTAATATCTGCTGGGGAAGCCATCGGAAAAAAATGTCCTCATAGAGTTCACATGTGGTAGTGAGTGAACATGGAAGCATAGTTCCAGTTCTAGGGATCAGACCTGAAATTCGAGAGCTGTAAGTTCAATTCCCAGGGCTACCTCTGACTTACTTTGTTCGATGAGGCAAGTTGATGAATTACCTTTTGTTTCAACATAGGCAGTGGTTGAGGTAAAAGCAGATGTTCCTTGAAAATGCGGTGACCACGGAGATGTACAATAGTACAAAATTGGACTAATGGGCTACAAGTCCCGTGAACCTGGCCCCTATTCTAGGGACACTTTTACCGTTTTGGTAGCCTGGCTTGGCTTATGGTTTGGTGTTGAGTCCTGGTGCAAATGAAGTATGGATCTTCCTCCTTTTTCCCCCTCCACGTGCAGGAGCTCAATCCAACCTTGGAACGCTTTGTCAACTTACCTGTTTTTACAGGTACTGGACCCTGTGTGTGTCATTCTGGCACACACCTTGGGCCCATCCTAGGCATTACTCACCTGAAACTGGAGGCCACTAGCCATTTTCCTCATGAGTGCCCAGTGGCTTCATGTTTTCCTGTGTGCCTTCCTTTAATTCTCTTTAGCTCAGACAGCTTCATAAATTAAATACTCCTATGTATTCAGAGCCATGAGGGTACACAGTGGCACATACAAAAGGATTACACGACGCAGTCTGAGACTCCAAGGTGCTTGCAGTTTTCCTGGGAAGATAAGATACTTACATGAAATAATCTGAGAATAGTTAAGATGTAAGAGCTATAGTCTTTCTTGGGCTAAATAGAGGCTCAAATGCTCAAATGGATGATCCAGTCAGTAAGTTCAAAGACTGGTGAGGATGGAGGGAAACTAGAGGTGGCTGCAATGTTCAGGAAAGACTTCAAAGAGATGTGGGACTTGATCTGTTCTTGACACTTTTAAATGGGACAGGTGATACTAGGTTTACATGGGCCTTTCAAGCCCTGGAAGATCAGGAAGAATTCCCTAGACCCTGATAGAAGTGAGACATTGGGTTGAGGGAGACAGCTCTTAGAAGAGGTAAGAATTAGTAGAGAGATGGGGCAGAGATGGAAAGTGGACTTGAAAGAACAGCTTATTTAATTTGGACCTTGCGAGATGGTTTCCAAACAAACGTCCCTCCCCTTTCTCCGTCTCATGCCTTTTTCCATTTCCAGACCCTGATGTCATGCTTCAGTGCAACCGCAGTTATGTATCTTTTCCTTTCCGCTTGACCTCCCTCAGCTAAAGTACCACTTTCTTGGCACCCAAAATGGAGTGCTCTGCCAGTGGAGCAGATGAGAGATCAATTTTGGACTGTCAGCCCTGATGGAAAGCTTGAGGACTACTGCATGCCTCAGGGAACTGAGGCAGCCACTAGAAAATGGCGTGGGGAGGCTCTTCTGAGGGGGTGGAATTTGGGATGCGTATAAAGCCCTTCTCTAGAAAATGGACCCTGGAAGACCTTGTTCCTTCCTGAATCAGTCGGGACCATGGGACCTCCTAATCTGGAGTCCCAGGCTCATTCCCCTTCAGTGGGAAGAGGATGGGGTGGTCTTGGGAGTTTGTGTGACGGGTGACCTGGTGAGGTCTGAGGATCCAATGCCAGGAGCCACAGTACAGTTGTAACTTAAAATATCATCAGGAAGAAATCTGGGTGGGCCTTGGTCCTTCCTGGGTAGAGTAATGGACACATGACCTAATAAGAGTTTCATTAAGATGATTATCTCAGGGGACTTAGAAAAGGCACCTTCCCAGAGCCCTGGAACACTCTTGTAAATTATTTCACCTATGCTCATGTCTTCCCAAGACAGGTGAGAGAAGGGAGGGCAGGCCCATAGAGGGAAGAGCACAAGTTGATGAAAAACACAGTTTCCTTTCGTTGTGCTGCTTCCACCTGTATTATTCTCGGGTGGTTAAGGGTTGCCGTGGCTGGTCACCACTTTAGTTGTTCTGATCTGATTCTGATAGTACACCAGGAAGAAATGACCTCAGCGACCCCATCAACTCAGAAAGTCAATTTTGCTGTTTACTAACAAATCACTGAATAATTCAGGTCTGACAGGAGAATTTGGGTTGGATGTCTTTCCTGGCAGAGTTTTGACATAGAGAAAAAAAACAGTTCACTTATTTTGTGGCCTTGTGGAGGCAGGATGGCATGGAGGTCAAGAACAGGGGCTTTTGATTCACTTGATTCACGTCTGCGTCCTTTGCTTAACATCTGAATGCCCTAGGCCATACAGCTTCTTCAAGCCGAAGTTTCTTCATCAAGAAAATAAGGATAACGATACAAATCTAATACTTGCTTTAAAAACTTGATGAGGCGATAAATGCATGGCATACGCATGGTGGTCAATCAATAAATGATATGGCCAATAGTAACAGTTATTACTTATAGCTAAGATTTGGATAAAAAATATATTTGGTAGAGTTAATGAGATGGGCCATTTGGCAAAGAAATTCTTTATAATACTTGTTATTAAAAGCAAACAACTAAATATCAAAAACACTGGGTAGAGATATGAGTAGGGTAGATGCCCTTGACCACCCCCTCCCCACGCTGGCCACAACTGGCAATAACCTCTGACCACTGGGCAGCTGACTGAGGCTGGCCACCTGGCTTTCCCCACCCCATGAACAGTAAGAGCACGGTGCCCCTTGTCTTGCTGGTAGCTAATACAGACGGTCCGAACTAAAGACTATAATATAGGCACTCAAAGAATATTTACTGATTACCTGCCATATGCCAGACACTACTGTAGGAGCTGGGGATCCAGCAGTGAACAATCAATGTCTTTGACCCCATGGAACATACCTGGAAGTACCTACATGCAAACAACTAAATTAACAAGGTCATTTCTAGTGGTGATGAGGGCTAAGGGGACATCTCTTCCTCCAGACTCATGTGTTGGAGACTTTGTCATAGCAAAGACTCCTGACAATGTTGAAAGTGGCTTTTAAGGCCACTGGGGCTAATTCCATTGTGCCTACCTATGCACATATGGGACTCCAGGGCAAAACTTCCGACTTCTGAGACACAAAGTCCCCCAGGTCCTCTAAAATACAGAGCACCACTGAGCTGGGAGCGCCTTGGTAAATCCCTTTCCCCTCCTCTGGGGATCATGTTAACAGCACTTATATCCTAAAGGGCCCCTTTGCAATAAAATGTATATGTTTCCACCAAACTCAGTATTTTCCTGTCTCTCCCAGTTGCTCAGGTCTCTGTGCTATTTGGAGTCTTAAAAGTGTGTGGAGTCCTTGGGATTACATGTTTCTTAGTCAAATAGAAACATGTTCCCTCTTTTTTTCCTCCAGGCAGAAAAATATATCTGGAAACATACACCAACCAATGCCAAATGCCTGGGAGTCAGGAAGAGTGATGCCTGCCAAGATTTTAAAGTTGGGTTTTCATCCAAAGTGAAAATTAGGGAGCTGGCTCTCCTGAGATTTGGAGCTGTGACACAGGAAGCTGAGCGGGCCCTGAACTAGATAGAGGTCAGGGGAGCTCAAGTTCTTTGGAAGTTATTAGTCACATGACACTGGGCAAATTTCTGAATATCTCTGGGGCTCCTTATGTGTGAAATAAGACAATTCAAGAGTTGCTATGGGGGTAAGATGAGGTAATGGCTAGCCTCCAGTGCCTCAGCTGTGAATCAAGCAGCCTAGGAGCAGAGAAGGGGTCAGCTAGAGGGGTGGACAGGTGGGTGCTATTTGGGATGTCAGAATCCTAGAGGCACCTTAGAGTGACCTTCAGAGTGAGCCAGTCTGTGCCAGTATCCATGGGGGGTGACGGAGGTGAGGGCACTGGGGGGTTCTGAGCAGGGCTCTAGCTCTAGGGCCTAGTTCTAATGTGGGAGGCAAAGCAGGGCATTAGCCAGCGGGTGAGGGTAAAGGTAGAATGTGCCAGGCTCCCGTGCCAGGGGGCGTGGTTAGTGCATGATAGGCAATGAGTCAGGGCCCAAGCGATATGCGCTGGGGGTTCATTTTAGCCTCCCCAAGGGTATACTCAGAAACCCAAGGCAGAAGGTGGGTTGTTGGCCTGAGGCCTCCTGTTTGGACCTACAGGGGAGTTTGCAGATTGCAGCTTGTGGCTATGATATTTAAGGCAGTGAGAACAATTTGTCAGCCCACCCTCCTACCTCCTTCACCCACTGCACAGGTGGGCTCCCAAATTGTTCTCACTGCCTTAAATTATTGGGCCACTAATATACTGCCAGGTCCGGTTAAATCAGCTCAGGACCTGGGGCTGTGCTTGCAGGCCCTTAGGAACTGTGGCCAAAGTGGGAACCATGCATATTGATAGGTATGATGTAGAGTACATGACACTAATATGATAATAATAGTTCACATTATTGAGCTCACTCAACGTGCTGAGCACCGTGTTCAGTGCCTTACATGCATCTTCTAATTTAATTGTATTTAATTTTAATCTTCCTAATAATCCTATGGGATATTCCCCATTTTACAGATGGAGAAATTGAGGCAGAACAAAGTTAAATAACTTGCCCCAGGGTTATGGTGGTGGAGCTGGGATTTGAAACCAACTTTCTCTGACTCCAGAGCCTGTGCTATTCTTATGATTTTACTAAATAATAATAAGAAATAATAACAAAATCACCACAATAATAATAGCAGTGGTGGTTGTAGGGCTCTGCCATGTTCTGTGTAATCCCATCTGGTCCTCACATGACCTGTGACATCGATGTGGTCTCTACTTTACATATGAGAAAAATGGGATCCAAGGAGTTAACTTGCCAAAGGTCACACGGCGGTAAGAGGTACAGCCCAAACTAAAACCCAGGGCAGTCTTACACCGCAGGCCGTCTCCTTAACCCCTGGAGACTGGGCCATGATCTCCTCCTTCCTTGAGAAGCGTGTTCTTGACTTGACAAGCTTGTTTCCAGCAAACTAAGAGCACTGGAAGGAAACTGAAGACCTGTGTGTCTAGTCCTGAGACAAGGGTCTTTTTCCTCCCCCTTCTCTCAAGGACCACTGCCTTTGCAACCCTCCTTGCCCCCAACCCAATTAGGGCATTGAAAACCTTTTTGAAAACACACCTGCTCGCTCTCTCTCTCTCTCTCTCAGGCTGAAAGTTGGAATTAAAGCAGAAGAGACTTCTGCTGAGAACAAGGAAACCCTTGTCTGTAAGGAGCATAAAATTCTCTGAGTGAGAACTAAGTAAGGGTGTGGAGTGGCTTCCTTGAGGTGTTTGTGAAGAAAGCAGCTGAGGCCAGGGTGACGACAGACCATCAGTGACTTCAGCCAAGACCTGAGTTCATTTTTCTTCTTAAATATCAAGTTCCTTAATATATTATTGAAAAGGATTGACACATATCTGACAGGTGTCACCTATCCATTTATTCATTTCTGTGCAAAATCTAGTTTGTGTGTGCATGAGTCAATTTGTTTATTACTCTGTATCTGTTTCAAAGTTTGCCCGCCCAGCCCTCAGGCCACAGTCACAAGACTGGACACACTCACCTTCCAAATCCCCATCTAGTCACTAGTACCTTCTCATGTGGCACCTGTAGATGGGCTGGGTTACACAGAGAAGGACATTCTGTCTTTTTAAAAAAATAATTAATTAATTAAATTTTGGCCGCGTTGGGTCTTCGTGGCTGTGCGCGGGCTTTTTCTAGTCGCGGCGAGCGGGGGCTACTCTTCATTGTGACTCACGGGCTCTAGGCGCACGGGCTTCAGTAGTTGTGGCGCACGGGCTTCAGTAGTTGTGGTGCACGGGCTTAGATGCTCCGTGGCATATGGGATCTTCCCGGACCAGGGCTCAAGCTGCTGCCTCCTGCATTGGCAGGTGGATTCTTAACCACTGCGCTACCAGGGAAGTCCCCATTCTGTCTTTAAAAAGAATGTGGAACAACTTTAGATTGTAACCCAAAGTATAAAATAAATATCTATGAGGCCATCATAACATAAATAATCGATTAAATAAATAAATGGGAGTAAAGAGATAAAAGTCCTGTGCAGAATTCCAAGTAATTTATGTAGATACTCCGCCCTCAGGGACGTAGCTAACAAACATAACGCCTCGTATTAGTTTCCTGTGTCTGTGGTAAAAAAATTACCATAAACTTGGTAACTTAAAACAACAGAAATCTCTTCTCTTCCAGTTGTGGAGGCCAGAAGTCCAAAATCGGGTCACTGGACCAAAATCAAAGTGTCTGTAGTCTGTGCTTCTTCTGGAGGCTCTAGCGGATAATCCATTCTTTGCATCTTGCAGCTGCTGGTAAACTGCTGGTCGAGTTACTCCAGGCTCTGCTTCTATGGTCACATTGCTTTCTCCACTTCTGTGTCAATCCCCCTCTGCCCCCCTCTTATAAGGACACTTATGATTACAATTAGGATCTATTCAGATAATCCAAGATCATTTCCCCCTGTCAATATCTTTAATCACAATTGCAAAGTCACTTTTGCAATATAAGGTAATAGTCACAAGTTCCGGGGATTAGGATGTGAATATATTGGGTTGGCCAAAAGTTCATTCGGGTTTTTGTATTATCGTATGGAAAAACCCGAACGAACTTTTTGGCCACCCAAATATTTGAGGCCATTATTCAGTCTACTACACTCCCTACTCCTTAAGTGTGAGCCATATATAGGGACTTTCATCCAAAGAGTACAGGATGAAAAGAGGGGAAAAGTATAACTTTACATTGGAGAAAACTGACAAACACTACCTCGGCCAGGTGATCCAGTTCAATATCAACAGTGATAGCTATGTTGATAGTTTGTACCCTTGATAAGATGTGATGAGAATGGCCCTTTATCTCTGTGATCTTCCTTCCCAAATTACGTAACCCCAGTCTAATCAAGAGAAAAACATCAGACAAATTCTAATTGAGGCATATTCTATGAAATACCTGGCCTGTATTCTTCAAAACTGTCTAGATCTCCCAAAACCGGGAGAATCTGAGAAACTGTCACAGCTCGGAGCAGCCTAAGGAGACATGACTTAGAAATGTAATGTGGTATCCTGGAGGGGGTCCTGGAGCAGAAAAATGACATTCAGTAAAAGCTAAGGACATTTAAAGAAAATATGGACTTTAGTTAGTAGTAAAATATCAATATTGGTTCTTTAATTGTAACAAATGAACCTTACTAATGTAAGATGTTAATTACAGGGAAAACTGGGCCGGAGGTGTAGGGGAGCTCTGAACTAGCATTGCAATTTTTCTGTAAGCCACAACTATTCTAAGAAATAAGATTTGTCTAGGAAAAAAAAGAATGTGAAGCACAGTAACTGAAAACATGCACAGCCGCTGCACAAAAGAGGAAATACACGTATAAGTAATAAGTACGTGAACGGAAGCTCAGTATCACCAGCACTGGGGGAAATGCAAAGCCACTCCACCGTGGATTTGCACATCCACTGGATGGGCAAAAATTAGGAAATCTGACAATACCCAGTACTGGAAGACAATTATTTGTCATTCTCTTGTAAAGCTGAATATTTGTGTGTCACACCACAAATTCTGCTCCCAGACATACATCTGAGAGAAACTCTCGTACATGGTCACCGGGAGGTATAAGGCTGTTCACAGCAGCACTAGGTGTAACAGCAAAAAACTGGAAACAACCTGGGCAAACAACCTGAGAAAACGGACAGATAAACTGTGCTGTGTTCACGCAATGGGCTGTCACACAGCAGTGAAAACAGATGGACCTGCATCTATCCCCATGGATACTTACTAGTAAAATACGTCAGGTTAAAAAGCAAGTCCTGGAAGACTTTATATACAATATGATATCTTTTTCTAGAGGTGAAGAGTAAGCAAACTTAGACAATATATTGTTTTGGCCTAAATAGCTATATGATAAAGTATATATATGTAAATAAAGGGATGATAAAACCAATTGAGGCTAGTGCTCACTCCTGGGAGCGGGATAGGGGAGGAAGGGCATTGGGATGAGAAAGAGCATGTAGGTATATGCAAGTTATTGGTAATGCTTCAGATCTTGGGGTTGGATGGTGTACTCTGGGTGTTCATTGTATAATGTAGTAAATAAAAGAGGGGCATCCATGAACCAATGATAAAGTTATAAATCAATGCTGGACACCACAGATAAACCCCCTCCAAAAAAAAATAGAAGATAAATTCTTAAATTTTTTTAATATAATAAAACATAATAAAAGGGGTAAATACAAATTAAATTTTACAAAGTGATAAAAATGAAGCAGGGCGTTACTACTGGTGGAAACACCAGTAAATCAGTAAATGGAGTAGAAAGCCCCTAAACCTACAAATGTATAATATATTCACTTTTCATTGACGACAGACATGGGAAATCAAATCAGTGGGGATCAGTTGCACTGACGTTGCTAGTGTGGCTATGGTTCCCTGCGCTGTGAGAGGGCAAGGTGCCCGTCCCGCCGGATTAGTGTCAACCGTGAGGGCGGGCTCTGCACGCCAGGGCTGCCACTGTTCCTGCTCTTCAGTGGCACAGATGCCCAGACCATAAACACTCACCCATACACAGAGCTGTCTTCCCAGCGCAAGCTGTCAGTACCAGGCTTGCTGCGGAAGGATGCTAATATCAGCCCGTGTTATTCTCAGCACTTGCCCTCTTCTCGGACGACTAGGCTCTCGTCTTGAGCCCAGGTAATCACTGCACACACCTCTCTCCCTTATGGGGTAGGTGACCATGTTGGTCCTTCTTAGCAGTTGGGAGCCTCCAATCAATTAAACTGTTGTAACAGCTTTGAATGTTAAAGGAAAATGGTCAAGGTATTGATACCCCTCTTTCCAGAAAGCTCCTTGAACTTTTGTCAAATTAGCCCCCTTAATCTCTCATAACTTTTAAGTTCCTTTTATTAATGAATGTAGGGGATGGTCAGCCTAATTCTAACTGCTTATAAAACTGAGCCCAGGACTTTGCCAAGCAAAAAATAAAAGTAATCAGATGTACAAATAGATTAAAATCTTCGTCCTTTGTCTCTCCAGAACCACGTGTACCTTCTTGCTTTACAGCTACATAATGGAAAGGGGTCATTCAAGTGATTCTTTCCCAAATGAAAGTCTGCTTACAGATTTCTTGTTTTTTCCATTGCTATAAACAGGGAAGATTTTAATAACTTTTAAGTGATCAAACTTCTGGTTAAAAGCAGATACATTAAAGTTTGAAATCACTGGGCACCATCCTACTACAAGGTGAAAGAAGAAAAAAAAAGTCACTATGATAGACTGTATTTTCCAAAGACAGCACCACTTTTTTCCACCTTGTAAGTTCCTATTATCACGTGAACTTGAGGGACTTCCCTTGGTGGCGCAGTGGTTAAGAATCCGCCTGCCACTGCAGGGATTGAACACGGGTTCGATCTCTGGTCCGGGAAGATCCCACAAGCCACGGAGCAACTAAGCCCGTGTGCCACAACTACTAAAGCCCACGTGCCTAGAGTCCGAGCTCCACAACAAGAGAAGCCCCCGCTTGCAGCAACTAGAGAAAGCCCACGCGCAGCAACGAAGACCCATCACAGCCAAAAATAAATAAATCAATTTACTAATTAAAAAAAAATGTGAACTTGACACTTCTCCATTGAAAAGTGAGGTCTCTGCTCCATCCCCTTGAGCCTTGGTTGGCCTGTGACTAGGGTGAAAGTGAGGCGATGCGATGAGCAAAACTCAGTCACAAAAGCAGACATAGCTTTGGTTGGCTTTCTTCGGGACGCTTACCCTGGGGAGCCAGTCACCATGTTGTAAGGAAACTAAGCTGCCGCAAGAAGAGGCCATGGTCGTAAGGTGTTCTGGTCACAGTCCCAGCTAAAGATCCAGCTGGCAACATCAGCCCGACATGTGCGTGAACAAGCCTTCAGGTTATGCCAGCCTCCAGCCTTTGAACCATCCCAGCTGACACCGAGTGGAGCAGAGAATTGTCTCTGCTGAACTCTGCCCAAATTGCAGACTTGTGAGCAAAATAAAAGTTTTCAAAAAAATTTTTTTTAATTGAAGTGTAGTTGATTTACAGTGTTGTGTTATTTTCTGGTGTACAGCAAAGTGATTCAGATATATGTGTATATATATTTTATATTCTTTTCCATTATGGTTTATTACAGCATACTGAATATAGCTCCCTGTGTTATAGAGTAGGACCTTGGTGTTTATCTATTTTAAAATAAATATTGTTTTAAGCCACTGAGTTTTAGGGTGGTTAGTTACGCATCAACAGATCATCAGAACGTGTATCCTTACACAACCACGCTAACATTTTGGACCATTTCCTAGCAGTTTTCCAGGAAAACTTTTCAAGAGGGTGGCTCAGATTTTGATAAGCAAGGAGCTAGAGCAGGTGTCCTCCTTACACCAAGTCACTTCTCGCTCCTCCCTAAAATAAACAAAAGTCAATCAGCCAACTAATGAACGACCGAAACGAATCACCTGCTTGACAGTTGGTGCCATCTTGCCGCCCCACCTGTTGTCCCTCCTCATAGCTGAGATTCCCTTCCTTTACTGACGACTTCAGCAGCATTTTCCTCTCCATCTCTACCTTTGTCATCATTGGTGACTTTAACACCTACTTGCGTGATCCAACCAACACCTTCCTGCAACGCATCTCAGCCTAGATCACACTGTTTACACCCTAGATCACACTGTCGCCGGTAACTTCTGGCGTCTCTAAATTTTGGTTTCGAGGATTCCCTCCTCTGAGAATGCTCTACTCTTCTTCTGGCTCCCTGACTTTGGTACCCACACTGCAGAATTCCCTGATCTCTTTGGGACTGCACATCCATTGACCCTATGCCTCTGTCATTATTCCTATCTCTCCCTTTGGCCGCACTTACTTTCTTGTCTAGTCCAGAATCCATAGTTTATCATAATCACTCCCTCTTTCCCCTGTTACATTTTCTTGGAACAATAACAGCTATAGTTGAACCCAGTTATTCACGTTGTTGCAGCTGAATGTAGCTGGGAAAAATCACACAACAGGGCTATTTTCTCCCATTTAAATGTCATGATCCGTTATCTTAAATGGGCATTCACCACAGCCTAGATGTTTCCCTAGTAAGTTTGCTTTTCAACTCACCAAAGCTGTTATTTCAGACTATCTTTTCTTAAAGCTACTATATGTCTTCCTCTGCCCCCCTCAGTGATAAACCTTACCTCATAATTCAAAGAGAATTGAAGGATTTGGGCAGACATAGCTACATATTCCCACCACCCGGTCTACAAGCCTCTCCACACCTGTACCCACATTTTCCATCTTCCCTCTTAACAGAGAGAGAAATCTGTCCACTTTTGCCCAGATCCCTCCCCTTCTCAACAACTTCATTCCTGTGGTTAACCCATCTTCCTTCAGGCATCCATCTTCTCTCTCCTGGATCCATTTCCTTACATACGAACATGCTGTAATAGCTCCGATCTTAAAACAAAACAGAATAAATTCATTTTTGACCCTTCCTCCTCCTGCCATCCTGATTCTTTGCTCCCTCTCACTGAAAACCTTCTGGAGAGCTGTCTTCGCCCTGTGCTGTCACTTGGTCACCTTGCATTTGTTCCTCAGCCTGCTCCTCTGTGGATTCTGCCTCTACTGCTCCACTGACGTAGCTCTGCCCAGGTCACTGGTGACTTCCATGCTGCCAATGCAATGGCCACTTCCCTGTCCTTCTCTAACTGGACTGCTTAGCGGCATTCAACAGGTTTATTCTCCCTACTCCTGCTACAAACAGTCGCCCCTTTTACATGGGATTCTTTTTTTTTTTTTTTTTTTTTTGCGGTACGCGGGCCTCTCACTGTTGCGGCCTCTCCCCTTGCGGAGCACAGGCTCCGGAAGTGCAGGCTCAGCGGCCATGGCTCACGGCCCCAGCCGCTCCGCCGCATGTGGGATCTTCCCGGACTGGGGCACGAACCCGTGTCTCATGCATCGGCAGGCGGACTCTCAACCACTGCGCCACCAGGGAAGCCCCAGTCGCCCCTTTTAGCTTCCTCAGATCTGCCCTCTTCTGGTTTGCTTTCAGCCTTCCTGGCAACCCCTTCCCAGACCCCTCGGTCTCATCCGCATATTTACCCAGTGTCACCAATAGGCTGATGACTCCCTAATTTATATCTTCAGCTTTGACCTCATCACTGAACTCTGGATTCAAATATACAAACACATACAAGATGTCTTCACCAAGATACCTATAAGCCATTGCAAACATTAACTTTCCCAAACAGAACTAAGGACTTCTCCCCAGACTGATTCTTCTGCAGTGTTTCCTACTTTGGTAAATAGTATTACCATCCCATGGAGTTGCTCAGATCGAAAATCTAGGCGTCATTCTGGATTCATCCCTTTCCCCTCATCCCTCTATCTCTAAACAACCAGGAAACCCTGTCAGCGTTAACTTCACGGCATATTTCAGATATGGCGCCGAGCTCTACCTCTACCGTATCATCCTTGTCTAGCCATCATCTCTTATCTGGACATCTGCTATGGATTTCTAGCAGGATTTTCCAATTTCACTCTTACTTTCCTTCAATCTTTTTTACAGTCGTCAGAGTGTTTTATAAAAAAGGTAAATCATCACATCATTCCACTGCCTGAAATCCTTTAATGCTTTCCCATTGACTTAGAAAAAAGATACAAAGTCCAGTAGGGGCTGTAAGGCCTGATACCAACGGGTCCCTGCCTATGAAGCCACTCCCATCCTGTACTAGCGCCCCTACCCGTGCTGCTGCTACTTCCATCTTTTCTTCTCTCAGTTTCTTGAATATTTCATTCCATTGTCATCGTGTCAGGGTCTCATCACATTGCTGTCTTCCTGTTTACTTATTTTCACCTTTCTCAAACTGTAATTATCGCATTTATTGCTTTATTTACTTGTTTTTGGTTTATTTCTCTCTGAATATACATGCTCCAAGTGGGTAGGGATCTTTAAGTTTTGCTCACTTCTGTATTCCCAATGTCCAGGACTATGACCGGAACGTGGAGGGCTCTCAACAAATATTCGTTAAGATTCATTTGAATGAGTGAATAAACGAATGTGCACTGGGGTCTCAAATATAGCTAATAATAACATCAACTCAAATCTATCAATCCCTTTTGTATGCCAGGCTCTGTGCATTCTATCTTGCTGTCACATTTAATCCTCACTACAACTCTATGAGGTGGGAACTGCTATCATATGCATTTGACAGGTGAGGCGATTGACTTAGAGAAGTTACGCGATGTGACCAATCTTTGTAGCTGTTAAGTGGTAGGTCCTGGGTCCAAACTCAGACCCTTCTGGCTCCAGAGCTCAAAGGTACTGCCTCTCAGCAGCAACCCTGAGGTTCACACTCTAATCATGGCTGGTAGGGGAAGCACATGGAGCCATTTTCAGAAAATCCACTTCAAAGAGTAGCCAGGGGAACTTCTGGGGGAGCTTAACAACAATAACGGGTATGAAAAAGAACACAAATAAACAAAAACAGACCCTCCTCCCCAACAGCAATTTTTATTTCCCTTTCTGGTGTTCTCTGCTGCTGGTCTGGCTGGGAATGGGAGCAGAGCCGCAGAGAAGGGCAGGAGAGATGGAAGCCTTGGGGAGTTGGTGAGGGCTGTGGGTGGGTGTGGCAGGGACTCTCTGGCCCCATCCATTACATTGATCTCTAAGTTCTAGAGCCTGCACTTCTGAAGCTTTTGTAGGATTTGGCTTCTCTCTGTACTCCATCTACAGCAGTAGTTCAGAAGCTTATCACATCTCATTCTGAACAACTGGCATGCTCCTTGTTCCTGCTGCCTTCCAGAATTCAGCATCACACCCAGCCAGGGCTTTCTTCTGAAGCTCTCCTGAAAAGCTCTGCTGGTTTCCTCTGGTCCTGGTGACCCACCATCCCCAAGCAGCCCCAGCTCCCTTCTCAAGCCTCCACTCCCGCCCCACCCCCCTCTTGACAGCCCTCTCCCCTGCTACGTCACACCCATCTTATTCTCTTTGCAGCCACCATATCTTTATTCATGCTCTAGCCTCCTCACAAAATGCCTTCTTTCAACTGAGAAGGAATTCTCCAAGACCAGCCCAAGCATATCTTCCCCTTTGAGAGACGGTCATTTCCCCGCTCAGAGTCCTGGAGGCCTCCTACAGAGCAGCCCGTCAGCATTGTAGGGCACTGGCTTAATTTGGTTGAATCTTCCCTAGTCTCTGGGCTCCCTTGGGATGCTGACTCATCATCGTATTCTTTCTTTTTAAATTTAATTTTTATTTTATATTGGAGTAGAGTTGATTTACAATGTTGTGTTAGTTTCAAGTGTACAGCTAAATGATTCAGTTATACATGTACATATATCCATTCCTTTTCGAATTCTTTTCCCATACAGGTTATTATAGAATACTGAGTAGAGTTCCCTGTCCTATACAGTAGGCCCTTGTTGAGTATCTGTTTTATATATAGTAGTGTGTTTATGTTAATCCCAATCTCCTAATTTATCCTCCCTCATCATGTATTCTTAAAGTCTATAGTTTCTGGTAGTGTTGGTGCTTAGTAAGTATATGTTGAGTGAGTGATTGAAGGAAAGAAAGCATGTGGTTTGTTTTCTTCAACTGCATGCCAAGGAGAAGGGACATCTCTGGTGCCGGGGAGGAAAATGCACATCTACACCGTCCCTGAGTGAGGCAGACATCAGGCTCCTATTTGCAAACTCTCAGGTAAAGGAAAGCAAGCCAGTGTGTGGCAGTCAGGGTGAGACACTGTTTTCTCTGTCAACAGTTGGCATGAGATACAGGAGAGCTCTGGTGATGAGGGTTCCTCCGCCTGGGAAACCTCAGGAACTCACCTGTACACAGGTGAGGTCATTTGACTGTACACCTGTGAAAATGAACGGTAGGGGTTAACCACAGTTGGCTTTTCCACCTCTTCTTGCCCTGCTCCACCCCAGCATGGTGCTTGTGTCCTGTTCCCAAAACACCTGCCTGAGGGTGGGTAATGGTGTTTGCTTAGAGAAAGCTCCAGAAACTACGCCTGACTTTGGCAAAGAAGCCTCCAGCAGGGGTTCTCAAACTTGACTGCACTGGGCAATCACCTGGGAGCTTTTGAAGGACACAAATGCCTGGGTCCATCCCCAGAGGTTTTCGTTTAATTGGTCTGGGTGTGGCCCAAGACTGGTATTTTTAAAAAGCTCCTCAGGTGATTCTAATGTGCAACCTGTCTGAGAAACCTGTTCTAAATGGATTAGACAGAATATTCCTTTCTTGCTCAGATGGGAGGAAGGCCTTTTCTGGAAGTGGACTGAGGTCTGGCTGCTCAGAGGCTCCGGTTTGACCGCCCGATGCCTGGAGGCCCCAGTAGGACTTTTACTGCAAGACAGGGGTCGGCACACTTTAACTGCAAAGGGTCAGATAGTAACTATGTTAGGTTTCACGGGCCATGTGGTCTGTATCGTAGCTACTTTAACTCTGCTGCTGTAGTGTGAAAGCAGCCACAGACAATATGTAAATGAACGAGCACAGCTGTGTTCCAAAAAACTTCATTTATGGACACCGAAATGTGAATTTCATACCTTTTTCTCGTTTAAAATTTTTTCAGCCATTTAAAAATGTAAAAAACATTCTTAACTTGTGTACCAGATACAAAAAGGTGGTCTGTTTCCAAGAGATGAGTGGCAGCCACCCTTCACAGCTTGATAAATGACAAAGGCCTCCCCACCCCTCCCCCTCCCTGGGCCTTCCTATCTTTCCACTGACAATGGTTGGCAACCAGCTCTCCCCACGAGGAGTGTCAGTTAAGATGGGAATGCTACTTTAGTTACTGCCGCACTTAATCTAGAACAAAAGATAAAGTAAGCCTTAGGTTTTTAGCTCTTTGAGTCATGAATTTTCTCCAAGGAGCTGAGTGCTCTGTAGCAAGAACTGTGAACAAACACCATGGCTTATGGCATCCTCGGAATGAGGAAGGAGGAAGCAGCAAGAGAGAAACTTTAAATACTCTATGAGAGAGTAACTAGGGTTTCGTTGTCTCATTTAGTTAGTCCTACTTCCCTAACCGGATGTAGCGTTTGGAGCAGACGCTGTTGGATGCTGCCCATGTCCTACTTTCTGCTGTTCACCTTCCATGTCCTCAGAGGGGCCCCGTGTCCAGCTCCATAGAGTAAACCATGAATGGTCTAAGTCAAGAAATAGATGCAGAAAAAATAGTTCCTCTTCTCCTTCCGGTCATTATCCCGTGTGCCTGTTGATGCCTGGAACTGTGGGACCGTGAGGAGAGTTAGTCTGGCCAGGACACACTGAGGATGGTAGAGCAGAATGGGGGCAGTGACTTGGATCCTTGATGACATTGTTGAGCCATTGGATGAACCAACTCTGGAGCTGCCCTCCTCTGGATCCTTTGCTATGTGCACTAAATTTCCCTATTGTTTAAAGTCATTTTAAATTGGGGTTTCTGTTTCTTACAGCTAAAAACATTAAAACTCATAGAGAGGTCGGGAAAGAAACATCCTTCACAGCATCCAATACTGGGCACGTAATAGGTTCCTAGATGATTGACTAAGGGAACAATTTAAAATACGTGCATCCAATTATTATCTAGCAAAGAGGATTTTATAAAGAAGCCCCTTTGTAAAAGGGTTGCCTCTTCCAGTGTCTCGGGCAGGGTAGACTTCTCTAGTTTACTTGAAGTCTCATTGACCTGTAACAATAACCAGGAGGCTAAAGGCCCCTTTCAGCTGAAGAACATACAGCCCAGGAACTGACTTTTCCCACCCAGGCTGGTAACCAAGGCTTTGATGATGAACCCAGCATCTTCTGCGAATCCCATAACGCTGAGAGAAGGACTAATAAAGTCAAAAGGGAATGAGTCAATCAGATATTTGCAAAGCCACCTTTGTAACATTGGGCTCTATTTCATAGTTTGAGATGCAAATAATATCCTCCTTTCCTGTTCCAATTACTTTGGCTGCTCAACAAATTACTTCAAAACCTAGTGATGTAAGACAATCATTTATTATGCTCCCACATGCTGTGAGTCAGGGATTCAGACAGCACAGCGGGAAAGCCTCACCTCACTGGGGCAGCTTGAAGCCTGGGGCTAGAATTATTTGAAACATCAGTCACTCACAGGTCAGGTGGTTGATGCTGGGTAGATTGAAAGATCTGAGGGTTCAATAACCTCTGTATATCTCTATATGGTCTCTCTATCTGGTCTTTTCAGTAGGGCAGCTTCAGGGTAGCTGGACTAATTACATGTCGGCTTAGGGTTCCCCAGGTGCAGGGGGAGAGAGAGCTAGATGGAAATCACATTGACTTTTATGAACCAGCCTCAAAAGTTATGCAGCATCACATCCACCCCCCCGCTCTCCATTCTGTCGCTTAAGGAGCACAAAGGTCTGCTCAAGTCCAAGGGGGAGGGAATATACTATATAGGGACTTTACTATTGTTGAAGGAGTGGCAACATTACATTACATTACATTGTAAGAAGAAGACGTGGGGTGGGGTATAACGGGTTCATGCTCCAGCCTAAATGTTTACCACCTCTCGAGGGCCTATAGGGATTCCAGGATGTGAAGGCAAACGGATTTGAAGTGCCCTGTAGCTGAAACCCCTGCCAGTTGGGGCCTAGGGTGTGTAGAATAGTTATAGTGCCTGCCCTTAGGTTGGTTTCTTCCCAAAGGAGCTTGGACGGGTCCTTGATAATTTACTGAGAAAGTTCCTTAGGGTTCCTGCCTCAGAGAAAGAGATGCAGATCTGTGTGGCTCAAGGGAGCTCAGCCTGGAATCAGATCCGGAGGAAGCCTTGATGCTTGGTAACTGGAATCTCCTACCTTTGAGTTGTTGCCACAGATTTGAGTGGTTGTTAAGAGACCAAAAAAAATGAATCAACAGGCTGATGCTGTCTGGGCATGGATTTTTACAGTGTATGAAGCACTTCAAGCTACATGTTTTATTGACATAATTTAAAAAAGAATTTGAAGTTCATTTCAGCTCAGTAAGCAAACAAGCAGTTACTAGAAGTATACAGAGATGAGAGGAAGAGACAACTGACAAGTGGAGGATGCTGAGTGCTGGTGGGGATGCTGGGGTGAGGGTGCGGCTGGAACAAGGATGGTAAGGCTGGTGGAGAAGGCGGGGAGCTGTCCCAGCATGCTCTTAGGAGGTGGGTGTGGAAACTGACCCTGCTTCCCCCAGGGAGCGGAGAGCAGAAATGCAAACAGATTACGCCCAAGTCAAGACTACATGCTGGAGCGAAACAACTGCGTGTCTTTCGAGGAGGGATGTTCTTTCATCAGCATCCCTTAGTTGCAATGAACCCAAACCCTTTTCCTACAACTTAAGCATTGCTGCATGAAACCAGCATTACCAAAAATCAGGGACTGGTAACAAGCAAGTTTTCCATGTTGCTGGGAATTATAATACTGGAAAAAAGAAGCTAGCAGTGTAAATGGAGAGTGAATTCCCAAAGGTAAAAAAGGTAAATAAATTAACTGGATGTGGAAGACCTAATTCGTCTCAAGAGGGAGTGGTGCTCGGGCTCAGTTAAACGGGAGAGTAAGCCATGGCTGGACGTTCTGGAAACCAGGCCCAAAGGCACTGTTTACAATGTGTTAAATAGGAAGGTCCCTAAATGAGGACCTGAACTGAATACGCTCAGAGAATTTGAAGGAAGGTATCATTTCAAGACTGGCAGAGCTAGTCTGTAAGAGTCAAGGACTAGGCCCCTGGGAATAAAGCCCTGAAACAGGAAGAGCCAGTGAGCCTAAGAGGGTTCCAGCCAGAGCAGCCATAGTCTGGGGTCCAAGGTCACCCAGAGACTCTGACCCAGAGGACAGGAGGGTATTTCTCTGGATTTTGGTACCTCAGGTTGGGGTGCAGTCCCTCGCGCACTTGAGTATCATCAAAATCCTCTTCAGTCAGGATGGCTGACCCCAAGGGACTCAAAAGAACAGGACTGACGCCCCCTCATGACAGCGAGGGTCCCTGGGAGGTAAGTGATCACTGAGAGCTCTGTAGGAGGAAAAAAGGTTGCCTGGAACCAGAAAGGCAGCTGAGGAGGGTTAAGTGATTGTCTAGTTAGGGAGAGTTCATCTCCATTATTGTGATCTCAAGCTGGGATGGCTTGAAAAACATGGACCAAGTTATACATACATACTATTCACTGATTTGTGTAAATGCACATATAGCTACTGATATGTGTAACTCTAGGTAATTTCTTTCTGAATTCAGAGAAAAGTCCTGCGTGACAGTGTGCTAACTACACCCTGTGCTTTAGCGGCAGGAGTCCAGAAGGGAGTGAGATGTCTTGTGTGTGCCCTGCCTTTCGTCCTGAACATCCTATTAGAAAGTTTCAGGTTTTTAATCTTTAAGGTCTTGCCTGATGAAACTCAGGGTCAGTGTGAGAAATCCAAAGTTTCCAAGTGTATCCGTGCCATCTTCAACTTTGAAGACCTCCACTATAAAAATCATAAAAATCTTCTCTCTTAAATATTCTAATTTGGTTTATTTCATTTGAGTGTTTGTAATTGCCTTTCTATTTAAATGATCCATATTTGCTTTTTAAATGTGAAAGAGACTTTTGATACCTGAGAAAACTTCTAAGACCCTATTCCCATAGAATACTCCGGAGAAGGCATCAGCAAGGGTAAAGAACCGCCGGTGTGTGGGTTTTCATTTAGCTTGGATCCAGTGGGAAATGCCAACTGTCCCTAGAAAGCAGCCCTGGGCTCTGGGCCAGACTCCAGGTACAGGAGGAGAAGATGCTCTGTCCATTGGAGTTGGCCAGTGCCTGGTTCTGGGCCCTTAAAGATGATTCTATGAGGTTCTGTCTTGAAGGCTGTGAAAAATAAAGGTCATCTTGACACTGGGGGGAGCTTAGAGAGAGGACACAGGGCTGAGGAATAAGCAAAGGAGGTATCAGTAGGTTTCTCAGTGGTCAAGTGTAGGGAAGCTCTTTTTTTTTTTTTTTTTTTTTTGCGGTATGCGGGCCTCTCACTGTTGTGGCCTCTCCCGTTGCGGAGCACAGGCTCCGGACGCGCAGGCTCAGCGGCCATGGCTCACGGGCCCAGCCGCTCCGCGGCATGTGGGATCTTCCCGGACCGGGGCACGAACCCGTGTCCCCTGCATCGGCAGGCGGACTCCCAACCACTGCGCCACCAGGGAAGCCCGGAAGCTCTTTTTTTAAAAAAAGATTTTTTATAAATTCCCATGAAAAGGTAATACCCAGTTACATCTGTGTATGTATATAAATATTTTACAGAATTGCAACAATATAAAAGAATGGAGTGCTTCATATGTCCCAGCTGTTTTTCTCGGTGCATCACATGTTAACTCTCCACCACGTAAAAGCTGTGTGACCTTGAGCAAGTTACTTCATCTCCTGGTGCCTGTTTCCATACCTGTAAAATGGGAGTAGTGATAGTAGGTCCCTTATAGGGTGGATGCGAGGATTAAAAAGTAATGGCCACCATTTATTGACTTTATTGACTTCTTACCACATGGCAGTTATGATTCTAAGTGCTCCATATGGATAAGCTCGTTTAAAAATTTTGTGTGTAAATAAATATTTATTTTATGAACGTAGAATTGTACAGTATGTACTATTTTGTAATCTGCTTGAATTACACTGAATAAAACAACTGCATTCAATAAAACAGTCGAGATATTTTGGCTGTGTCCTTAAATATTCTTATCGCTTATCATTTTAATGACTTCACAGAATACCATAATATTGATATTATAATTTACTCAACCAGTTCTCTTTTGATGGACATATATGTAGTTTCCAGCTTCCATCTATTAAAAACATTTTGATGAACAGCACTATAGTTAAAATTTCTCCCATATTCATGATGATTTCTTCAGAATAACTTTCTAGAAGTGGAATAGCTGAATATGCATTTAAACAACGTCTATGCCTTTCAGGCAAGCTGTGTCCGTTTGCGTTTCTACCAGCAGTTCGGGGGAGAACCTGGTGCTCCCCACTCTCCTCTCTCACACCATGGGTGGCCTTCTGCCTAAAATCCTCAATCTGATGGTGGAACATGAGTGTCTCCCTGTCATATCGATACACACTTCTTCAGTTTTTGGAGACGTTGCTCTTCACTTGAGTTGATCTTCACTCTGTAGTTATATTTTCATGTGCCTCCTATACCATTTTCTCAGGATAAATTCCTAGAAGTGAAATTGCCGAGTCAAAGGAAATAGCTATTTTTTATGGCTTTTATTATGGTGCCAAATTGCTCACCAACAAGATTGTGCCAAATTACTTTGTCCTGTAGAGTAGGGGGCTACTAATTTCCCCACAGCCTATTTCCTTGAGATGATTTACTCTCACATCTAATTTTTGTATGTACCTGGGTTTGTTTCTGGACGTTTCTACCCTGTTTTGCTGATTTGTTTCTCTACCATCCACGTTGTTTTCAATCTTTTAGTTTTGTAGCCTATTTTAATACCTGATAGGGCCAGGACTAAATGAATCTCATTTTCAAATATTTCATTGTTATTTATCTCTGTTATTTTCCAGCTGAACTTCCAAATCATGACGTCAAGTTTCAAGAACTGGTATCAAAACAAACTTACAAATTATTTTGAAGGAATTGACATCCTTCCAAAAATGCATCTTCTCGTCCTGAGCAGCACTTCCAGTATGCTGTATTTTCTTGCTTATAAGACACCACCAAGTAGGAGCCGCATCATTAATTTGATAACAGATTTTTGAAAACCAAAACATTATGTTCCATTCAGAATTTAATGATTCTTCTAAATCGCTCTTATCCAGGGACAGTAGTCACAGTGACGGGCTCCCTCCCTCTCCCCACTCCCCAGCTTAAGCAATCAGGAAATTTATTATCTTACATATTTGGAAGTTCTGAGGTCAAACAAGCTTCAGGGCTGGTTGATTCAGCCAGTCAACAACATCATCAAGGTCGCAGCTTGTGTCATTTTCTGCTCTGCCTTTCTGACTGGACTGGCGCCCCCTTCGGGCTGCTGGATGGAGCAGTTCCGGCATTGCATCCAGAAATAGCAATGTCCAGAAAGGGGCTGTCTCAGTCTTTTTCTTAGGAAGGAGGAATCTTCCTAGAAGCCCCACAGCTTTTTTCCTTTCTCATTGCAAGAACAGGGTCACCAGCCCATTCTGAAACCAATCTCTGTCTAGGGATGGGGCACCATAATTGTTTAAGGCCAAACAGAATGTACCCTCGAGGTGCTGGTGGTGGTTGTTCTTCATGATTGGAGATCTTGGACCTTGAGGACTAAGAAAATAAATGGGAAGGGCAACAAAGAATACCTGCCTGTGAGTTAACTTGCGTAATCGAGTTAAACTCTGTTTTGTTGAGTTAATATTATTGGAAATTAAAAATGTCTTTTGAAAATCAGCTGGGAGCGTTTGACAGATACATGTTCAGCACAGATAATTCTCCACAACAGGCATGACTTGACCCCTCCAATCTCTCCTAGCTTTGAAAATTCTAGAATCGATTCTGAGGGACTCTTTAACTGAGCTGCTCTGTATGTGACAGGAAAAGTTCTGTGTAACACAGCTTTCTGCTTCGGAGCTTCATCATAATGTGATCTTCTTTTCAAAGGGATTTAAATTGGTAATTAGGGATAGCAATTTAAGTTAAAAGAGTGAATGGCACTAAAAATGTAAATATTCAACTGACACAAGAATCAGATGAACAAATACTTCTATGCGTGGATTATTTCCCACGTGGAAGGCTAAGCATTTTAATTTATTTCTGTGCCTGGTGGCTGGTTAAGTTTCTTTTGACATTGATTTTAAGATATATCTTGATTTCCATAGTATTAAAATGTGAAAAATTCTGCTTCTTAGAAAAGAGGCAGTAGAAGAGAATGGTGGTTTATAGACCATAATATGTTGGGTCACAGAACTAAGCTTAAAGTCTGTCTTAATAGTAATTGACTGAAAGTAATAGGATGCAATTTACTAGGGTAAAATGTTAAGCTATTCACTTCATTAAAAAAAATCAGAATGATGTAGGGGATAACTCTTAGCAACAGTGCAGTGGGAAAAGATCTGAGCGATTTTGATAACATCAGGTTCAATATAAGCTATCTAATGTAGTGGATAGTAGTAGGACAATATTTTCAGATATTGATATATTTTTTTCACCTTGCGCATTCCCCTTTCCCTTATCTACATTTAGGCAAGCAATTTTCCAGAGAACCTAATCCTTTAGGAGAACTCAGTCTAAGGAATTCAAAGGAAGAAGGAGGATTCAGGGCAGAGTCATGGGAAATTGCTCTCCTCTCCCAAGCTGGAGATTCTTCCGAACTGACGGGGGGCAGAAGACGGAGAGAGAAGTTGGAGCTGGGTCTCTCTCTTCACCCCAGTCAACCAGGAAATGTCCAGATCCTAGAGAATGACTGTGTGGGGACTCCAGGCACACGGGCCTTTAGGTAGCCTCAAAAGAAGGATCTCTTGTCTTGTGTGTGGCATGGTCCCAGCAGGCAGTCCCTGGATCCAAAGGACCCTGGGAACAGGGGACAGTGATCCTTTCAGGGGAAACCTGTGGGGACAGATGGCTGATGACCAATGGGACCCTCCACTCCTACCTCAGAGATACCATGGCACTGACTGCATAAAATCCTGAAACTCTGACATAATCCTGGGGAAGAATGCACCAGGGATAACCAAGCTAAATTTTCTGCCATCCTGTTGGGAAGGAGGCAAGGAATCAGTTACAAAGTTATAGTATATGTATAACTGGATCTCTTACCGAATGCCTGAAACTAACACAACATTGTAAATCAACTCTTCTCCAATAAAACTAAAATGTAAATAAATAAATAAAATAAAGAAAGGGATATTTCTTGCACATTCGAGTTTGGCAACTGAGATACCTACAGTTCCTAATCTTGGGCTGAACTGACAGCAGCAGCTATGATGTAACCCATTGTTCTCTGCTCCCGGACACTGTATTTTGTTCCAGGGGCCTGGGTTTTAAGTAAGTGAGACAAGGGAATGCCTTCGTCCTCTAGGGCGTGCTCAAGTTTCCCTCTCCCACCGCAGGCGTTCCCCCTGGGATGTGGATCAAGGGCAAGGAACTTACAGGGCCTTCCTGCTAGGAACTTGGCCTCTCTTTAGATGAAGCTTGTTCTTCTCTTGTGGGGTCTGCGTGCAAAGATGCTCCAGCAGCTGCTGCCAGCGTGGGAAGCTGGGAAGCCTGAGGTGGATCAGTTCTGCTTTGACCTTAAGAGAGAGCCCTCTGTTTTCCTCTCTTTCTCTCTGGAAGGGACTGAGTTTAAGAGGCAGGTCTTGGGAGTCACCTCCATTTTGTTTTAAAACTGGGCCTTAGGCTCATAGCTGGAGCCTCACAGCTGTACACAGTCCTGTCCAGCTCACAAGGAGACCAGCTGGAGCTTGGGGAAAAGTCTTATTAAATAAGGTGATTTGAGGAAGGCTGATAGAATGGTGCATTCCTGGTAAGTGGGAAGACCACCATTCCCCACCGCCTAACAAGCCCGCTTGGCTACTGCAAAGTCTGTGGGAAACCAGTCCCAGGACGGAGGCTCACCTTCCGTCAGAGCTATCAGGTTCAGTCCCATCAACCTGCCTTCCTATGTATGGCAGTCCTCACAGAAGTCCAAGACTCGCAGGGTATCCCCACCCAGAAACCCTGCTTCCACAAGGCGGCTCTGTATGCTCCCAATCTGATCCACCTCCCACCCGTCTCTGCCCCCAGTCCTCCCTTCTGGAACTCAGTCCGTCACCAGAAAAATTGCCTGGGTTTTCAAACTCTGCTTTGACTGATCTTGCTTAATGGAAACCTGGCTGTGCTTTCACAGTGTTCTTTTTGTGTCTTTCTCAAGGTACAAAAGGCCGGGTAGTATGGTCTTTGCTCCTCGTGGCACTCCAGGCAGTTTCTCCCTCTTCCTTCCTCAAAACCCCCAGTTTCTGCGAAGCACGTGCCATCAGACTCTACCACAGGCTATCTCTCCTTCTTAAAGTCACCTTCACATCTTCTTCACTAGGATTTTAGCAGCTTGTTCACTGTCTTCCTCTCCAGCACTGCTCCCATCAGCATTCTGGGTGACTTCAACGTCTACATAGATGATTCCTCTCACCCCTGGCCTCTCAATTTCTTTCCATGGCCCTACCTGAAACCTCATCACCAGTAACTGGACCAGCTCCTAAAATCTAGACTTCAGCATCCTACTCTCTGGTTTCCATGGCCACCTATCTTTCCAGATCTTTCACCTGATGACCCCAGTGTCAGTGATTCTTCAATTCCATAGAAACCTCCAATCTGTTGACTTTTGTGCTATCAATCTTCCTCTTCATAGTCTCATTTACTTCCTTATCCAAGATAACATTCCAATGTCCATACCCTTGCAAACACAATTTCTTGGTTTTCACTCGCTCCCTAGTACTTTCCAGGCAAAACACAGCCCTGGATAAACTCATCTCTCTGCCTACTCTACTTCCGGGCAGCAGATATGGCTGAAGAAAAGTCCCACTGCCGTACTGAATGTTCTTGCTTTACACGACCAGAAATCTCAAGAGGTCTCTTAGTGCTCACTACCCAGACGTCCTACCACAGTTTTCTTTTCAATTCATTCGTTTGATCTCCAAGAGGACTTTTGCACACCTCACTGTCTCCATAAAGTACGACATCCCTCCCTCCCCCTTTCTTATCCTCAGCTGGCAACCTCATCTCTATTTCTGTGATGAAAAAGAGCAGTAGTTCATCTTCCCATCGTCAAATCAACCAGTCTACCTTCATCTGACCCCATATACTCTGCTTTGCTTCTGGTGCAATAGAGGAATTATCTCCTATCTAAGGCCAGCTTCACTCATGTTCTGGAGCCCATCCCCTCTGGCCTACTGTGATCATCCCTTCTCTCTCCGCTGTCATTAAAATGTTACCCTCTCTGCTGGATTATTCTTATCAGAAAATAAACATACCAGAGTATCTCCCAAATGAAACAAAACCTTCCATAGTCTTTAAATCCCCTCTTGCTGTTACCCCCTCTCCACCCTTTTTTTTTGTTTAATTTTTTAAAATTTATTTATTTATTTATTTTATTTTTGGCTGCATTTGGTGTTCATTGCTGCGCGTGGACTTTCCCTAGTTGCGGTGCGTGGGCTTCTCATTGCTGTGGCTTCTCTTGCTGTGGATCATGGGCTCTAGGTATGTGGGCTTCAGTAGTTGTGGCACACGGGCTTAGTTGCTCTGCGGCATGTGGGATCTTCCCGGACCAGGGCTTGAACCCGTGTCTCCTGCATTAGCAGGCGGATTCTTAACCACTGCACCACCAGGGAAGCCCTCATCCTCCTTTTTTTTTTTTTTTTTTTTTGCGGTACGCGGGCTGTGAGAGGTCACTGTTGTGGCCTCTCCCGCTGCAGAGCACAGGCTCCGGATGCACAGGCTCAGCGGCCATGGCTAAGGGCCCAGCCGCTCTGCGGCATGTGGGAATCTTCCCGGACCGGGGCACGAACCCGCATCCCCTGCATCGGCAGGCGGACTCTCAACCACTGCGCCACCACGGAAGCCCCGCCCCATCCTCCTTTTTGACAATGTCTCAAAGCTGTTTATACTGTCTACTTTCTCACCCCAGTCCACTTTAATCCAACTTTTACCCTCATAACTCGACTGAAAAGACTCTTTTCAACATCACTTCCATTCTGCCAAAACCTAATTAATTTTTTAGTCCACCTTTGACTAGCTCCTTGGCATCTTTGGACATAGTTAATCACTCTTTCCTTCTTGAAGCAGTTTTGTACTACCTTCTCCTGGCTCTCCTCCTTCCTTGCTGGAAGCTTCTTTTCAGCCTCCTTTGCTGGTTCACCATCTTTCAGACCTCTGGATGTTGGAGATCTTGGGATTCAGTTCTTGGCCTATTTATTTACTTCCGGGGTGATTTTACTAGTCTCATGGTGTTAAATACCATCTTTGTGTTGATGACTTACAAATTTATATTTCCAGTCTGACCTTGCTCCTGAACAACAGACTCATATATACAATTATCTACTCAACAGCTAAGGACGTCCCAAGCTTAACAAGTCTAAAACTGTTCCCCCAGCCCATTCCTTCCCTAGTCATCTCCATCTCAGGAAACGACTGTGCTAGTCATTATTCACTATTCTACTATTCACTGGCTCAGGCAAGTTAACCATCCCACATTCCTCTCTTTCCCTCATACCACACAATCCAAACTATTGGCAAATTCTGCTGACCCTAAAATATTCATCCCCAATCTGACCACTTCCCACCGCTTCCACCAATCCCATCTTGGTCCAAGGCAACACGATTCTTGCTTAGACAATTGCAATAGCCTCTCTACATGTCTCTCTTCTTGCATTCTTGCTCCTCTGTGGTCCATGTATTAACTAAGAATTATCTTTTAAAATGTAACTTCTACTTTAAAATATACCACATTCCTGTGCTCAAAATTCTCCAGTGCCTTCCCATCACACTTGAAGTAAAATCCAAACTCCTTGCCTCATTTCACCGACCTTACCTAATCCGACCCCCAAGTCTCTCTGATCTTTTCTAATTAATTAATTTTGGGACTGCTTCAGGTCTTAGTTGCAGCACGAGGGATCTTTCGTTGCAGTGCGCAGGCTCTCTAGTTGTGGCTTGTGGGCTCCAGAGTGCGTGGGCTCTGTAGTTGCGGCACACGGGCTCTCACGTTGTGGCACGTGGGCTTAGTTGCCCTGCGGCATGTGGGATCTTAGTTCCCCAAGCAGGGATCGAACTGGCGTCCCCTGCATTGCAAAACAGATTCTTAACCACTGGACCACCAGGAAAGTCCCAAGTCTCTCTGATCTTATCTCCTTCCCCTCTCCGCCCTCTGACCCACTGGCCTCATTGTTCTCTTCACACCCAGGCCTTCCTTCTGTGGGGTCTTTGCATGGGCTGTGTTTTCTACCTGGAATACACTTGCCCCATATTGTCTCACGTCTGTTGCCCTCACTTCATTCATGTCTTAAGAATTAACTTATCCGTGGAACCTTCCCTGACCTTCCTATCTAAGATAGTCACCCATCTCCATGGCTCGCCGTCCCCTGATCCTGCATTATTTTTTCTCATAGCACTTACACTGTATAAACATTATCTTGTATGTTTATGGCTTATTGCCTGTTTCCTCTACTAGAATGTAAGCTCATGAGAGCAAAGACTTTTTCTGTCTTCTCTTAATCATTGTACTTCCAGTGCTAAAAGAGTGACTGTATATGGTAGGTACTCAGTAAACATGTTTGAATGAATTCTTGAAGAGCATGATTGTTCCTGGCATGCTGCTCTGCAGAGTTTCTTTAAGAGCTTGTGATGGAGGTGAGTTGCCGTGGATTTTAGCCATACACTATCTAAGAAACACAGCCAGGGCTAGTGAAGGGTCTTGCAGCTGGCCTGACTGAAATATGTGAGGGTGCTTCTCCTGAAGAAAAGATGACTTAGGAAGACCAGACTAGCTGTCTTGAAATGTTAAGAAGTACCACGTGAAAGAGGGATTAGTTTCATTTATTATTGCTCTAAAGCTCTACTCTCCAAATTTTTTTTTTTTTTTTGGTGGTACACGGGCCTCTCACTGTTGTGGCCTCTCCCATTGCGGAGCACAGGCTCCGGACACACAGGCTCAGCGGCCATGGCTCACGGGCCCAGCCACTCCGCGGCATGTGGGATCTTCCCAGACGGGGACACGAACCCGCGTCCCCTGCATCGGCAGGCAGACTCTCAACCACTGCGCCACCAGGGAAGCCCTACTCTCCAAATTTTAAAAGTTGTTCATGTGTATCAGTAAACTATTTCCAGCATCCTTCCAAAAAATGCACACTTATTTTTGAAGTATACGCATATTAGTAATGGATGATGATAAATTAACCCGTTTTCTCTTTTGGGAAGAACCAATGTCCGCTTTTGCGGGTAGACAACCCATTGGATCTCTGGGAGTGCTTATTGGACCTGAAAGACAATTGGCCCTTATTTCAGTTCCCCATGATGGACCCCTGCAATCTGGGCCCCAAGTCCTGTCTTGGAAGCCCTGCCTCGTCTCTTCTGCATGTGGCCTTACACTACACCTTCATCACCTAGGCTCACCTGAGCACATGTCTTCTCAGGACCTGAAAGCACTTCCCTGAAGCACTGTTACATTAAGGAAGAACTTTCTAATGCTAAGAGCCATCCAGCAGTGAAATTTGCTGCCCTCTCAGGAAGTGTGTATTGTCTTATCACTGGGCTTGCTTCAACTCAGGTGGCATGGCTCCCTGGAAATTTGACATTTACTGGACATTTGGACTTGACCAATGACCAATGTCATTTGCATCAGAATCGGCTGTGTGTGTGTGAGGCGGTGGGTATGGTTGAGGAAGGCTGTTTAAAATGAAGGTCCCTGGGCCTTCTCTAGACCCCCTGCAGCAGCATATCTTGGGGAAGGAGCCAGGATTCAGCAAACTTAAGTTGCGGTCCAGCTGGATGAAACATACTAAGAGGCCCCTCCTCACTCTGAGAGATTGGGTTCCAATTTCTAATGCTATTTATTAACTGGGACTTGCTGGAGGTCCCTGGGCATATTAGTAAACCTTTTGGTTTTACAAAAGAAAACCTATTTTGTCATCTTTAGAACAGAAGTTAAGCTACAGTCTCTTCTGGCTCTGGAGTCCCAGGTTGTTCTTTTCTTAATTTTAAAAATTTTATTAAAATTTTACAATCGAAAACATTGAGATGTAATTGACATATAACATCGTATTAGTATACAACATAATGATTTGTTATATGTGTCTACTGTGCGATGATCCTTACCTGCAGTTTTGCTTTCCACAGAAAGATACCTGGTCTCAGTTACCCTTTGTCAACCATGGTCCAAAAGTATTAAATAGAAAATTCCAGAAATAAACAGTTCATACCTTTTAAATTGTGCACTGTTCTGAGTAGTGTGATGAAATCTTGTGCCACCCTGGGACGTGGGTTCCCTTTGGCCAGCATATCCTGCCTGTTAGTCACTTAGTAGCCGTCTCAGTCACCAGATCAGATTGGCTGTCACAGTATTTCAATGCTTGTGTTAAAGTAACCCTTATTTTATTTAATAATGGCCCCAAAGGGCAAGAGTAGTGATGCTGGAAATCTGGAAATGCCAAAGAGAAGGCGTAAAGTGCTTCGTTTAAGTGAAAAGGTGAAAGTTCTCAACTTAATCAGGAAAGAAAAAAAAATCGTCCACTGAGGTTGCTAAGATTTATGGTAAGAATGGATCTTCTATCTGTGAAATTGTCAAGAAGGAAAAAGAAATTCATGCTGGTTTTTTTGTTGCACCTCAAACTGCAAACGTTACAGCCATAGTGGGCAAGTGCTTAGTTAAGATGGATAAGGCATTACATTTGTACAAGATATTTTAAGAGAGAGAGAGGGACCACATTCACATAATTTTTATTACAGTATATTGTTATAATTGTTCTATTTTGTTATTAGTTATTATTGTTAATCTCTTACTGTACCTAATTTGCAAAGTAATCTTTATCACAGGTATGTATGTACAGTAAAAAAACATAAGTACATATTGGGTTCGATACTATCCGTGGTTTCAGGCATCCACTGGGGTCTTGGAGTGTGTCTTCCATGGATAAAAGGGGCCTGTGTAAGTTTAGTTAACATCCAACACCACACATAGTTACAGTTTTTTTTCTGTTGTGATGAGAACTTTCAAGATCTAGCTCTTAGCAACTTTCAACTATCCAGTACTGTTAGCCATATTCACCACACTGTACATTACATCCCCAGGACCAGGCCTCTATTTTCTACCTTGTCTCTCTTTATTTGAAGCTTTTCTTGTAGCTGGGTACAAGTGAGCATGTTAAAAAAAATGTTCATTGCAGTGAAATGAAAAGTAGCAAGTGCTCAATGATTTTTTGTTGATTGATAGCTTGGTTTAGGGTTAGTCAAAGGAGCCCATTCAAAACAGGAGGAAAGCCACATCATAAAAGCCAGGAGCTTCCCAACCTTGGCTCGCTTCAGACCTTAACATGAAAGCCGTTATTTAAGTTGTGCTTCTGAAGTGGGTTGGCGGGAGGGGCAGTGACTTACCATCACAGGACTGCTACAGGCCAGTAAATGCTCTGCCAGCCATGCTTGCTGTGCAAGAGGCTTTCCCTGTGTGGCTTTATCAAAGGCCATGGGCTGGCAGCTGGACACACAGAGCTGCTCCTGTGTGGGCACAGAGACTCCTTGTCACGCTGCCCATCGGAGGAGCCACAGGGCTGGTTTCCAGCTCCTCTGTAGGGAGGAGGATGCAGTTTGAGAAGGAGGCCTGTGGGGTTTGTCCAGATCCCAGAAGCAGCAGGCAAGACGAGCAGTATTCATGGTCACATCTAGGGATGCAGAAGCCTCAGGCTGGTGACTGTGGCCGCAGTCTCCATCTACATTGTTTCTAAGAGAACACTTAGAAAAGAGAAGAGCTGCATTTTAAAGTCAGGGACATTGTCTGCTGCTGGGAATCTTAATAGAGGCGCCTGTCTGCAGGGACCTATGTGGCTCCTGTCAGCTGAAAGCAGCTGTTCAGCGGGCCAGGCGGCCTGGGCGAGACCTGGGCTCTCTCATCAGCGTCTTCCCTCCGTTTCTGGAGAGCCTGCCTTCAAGACATCTGGGTGAGCTCTTTCTGCTGAGGGCCATCCCCACGATCATGGCCTTGGTGAGGACCCCAACGTGGTGACTCAGTGACTCTCATCCCTTAACCTCAGGCTCTGGTCTCATGCAAGCCGTGCCTGGGCTCAGGAGTGAGTCTTCAGGAGACCCCTTCACTTGATCCCCTGCCTTGTTTTTCCCTGAGTCCTGCCTGTAGAGATAAACCTCCAAAATTCACCAGAGAGCTGAGGATGGGAAGACATCCCAAGTGTCTTTTTCCAAGCATGTTCCCCCAGGGAAGAGAATTTGCATCAACTAGGAACCCACTGTGTGCGAGGCACCCATTACGTGTTTTACCCTAATGTTTTCCAAGGTAGGGTGTGAGATCCTCAAGGATGACCCACTGGGGAGCAGGAAGAACATACTAAGACATCTGTTTATATTTATTTTCTAATCCAAGGAATAAGAAAGAAATTAAGTATACTTGTATTTAATGGAAACTAGCACCTGCATGTCTGGCACGGGAGGTATCTTAAGGGTGGAATGGGGGTTACAGTCACACAGAGGCTGATGTGACATCCCCAGGCTTTCATTTGCTCATTTTTAGCATATTGAAACAAACTGCAATGAACATGAATGGATTTATGGATTTTAAAATGATCCTAACAAAGTGGACAAATGGCTTAAAAATGAGGCCACAGGTTGAAAATAATACTAAAATTTAAACATAAGCAAAGAACCAAAAAATAGTAGGGAAACACTTCTACTTCCAGAATGAACTATATCATGTTACAAAACAAAAACAACGGTAATCCAACAAGATCCGATAAGAAGTCGGTAACAAAGGAAAAAATTGGTAAAGAAGACTATTTGAACTACGAATTTACATCCACAATCTTTAAGGGGACCTTCCCTCTAAGTTTACGGCATGTTTTTCAGGGCCTCTCACTGTTGTGGCCTCTCCCGTTGCGGAGCACAGGCTCCGGATGCGCAGGCTCAGCGGCCATGGCTCACGGGCCCAGCCACTCCGCGGCATGTGGGATCTTCCCTGACCGGGGGACGAACCCGTGTCCCCTACATCGGCAGACGGACTCTCAACCACTGTGCCACCAGGCAAGCCCTTATGGCATGTTTTGAGGTAATAGCTAAGGGTGATATAAAGCCATCACATTTAGCAATGTATTTAAAACTAAGCACAGAAAACATGAAGGCAGGTATCTACAGTTTTTCAGAAATGTTTAAAGTCAAGAAAAATCAGTCCTATTTGTAAGGAAATTTTATTAAATGTAATAATACAGTTTAAAGTCTCTTGAGGTTTCTTATGCAATAGCAAAAGACAAAAAGCCATACACTATTGGAGAAACACATCCTGACTTCCTGGCTGAAACACACAGAAAGCAATACGGCAAAAAACTAAGATGCATTCATCTTTCACAAAAAGAATATTGAAAATTGTTGAATGATGTTTAGAAAACACTGCTTAAGGTTTGAAGCAAGAAGTATTAGAACAAAGTACTAGATTTCTCAGCAAGAGATAGAAGTGGAACATTTGGATGGAAGCAGTGCTGTGTCTAACGTGTTTCACCTTATGGTAATACCTAAATTCTATTTCAATGAAGACATTACATACAAATTTCGCTTCGTTTTAGAACATAAAAAGCCACAAGAGCTTGTTGTGCACACACTAGTAATGAGAAAAAGCTGGATAAAGATTTTAGAAAGTCATTAATTGTTTTTGCATCCATGAAAGAACTGAGGTCTTAAGTAAACCAAGTTAACTAAATTCTAAGGTGGTGAGAAGCTATTCTGAGGAGAGACAAGACAGATGAACTATTTCACCTTTGCCAGAGTATGGAGGAAAGAAGTCGCCACAAGAGCCGACAGGTAAGAAGAAAACAGCTGAAATTTTAATGAATTCTTAAGAGCCAGCTCTGGCTCTAGTATGACAATTTAGAATCCCTGGAAAGCCCCAGACCCAAGGGGAGCCCACACTTCCTTGCCAACTGTTTTGCCCTAGCTTCTACCAAGTTCTCATGGAGAAGACTGGGGGTGGGGCAGGAGACCTGAAAGAGCCCTCCTCTCTGCGTTGCAGAGGCATAGGACCCCACTTGTTCCCCAGATTCTTCTTTCATATGATGCAAAAGCCACACGCTTCTGGAGTGAGGAGAGGAAGGAAACTCTGCAGTGCCCCAGTTGTAGGCAAAATCTGCTAGTGCTGGACTAGAGGTAGAAGTCAAAGCCATCTGTTGCCAGGCGAGGGAAAGGAAATCTGCTTGGGGGGTTAGAACATATGTAGAAGCAAAGTATTAGTCAAAAATAGCATGAAGGATGAGCAGTAGAAATGACAGTATACTGTTGCAACGTTCTACTACTATACTTGAAGTGGTATAATAATATTTGATGGTAAACTGTATATTGTAAACCGTAGTACAATCACTAAAAAGCAAAATAAAGAGGTATAATTATTAAGCCAGTAGTAGAGCTAAAATAGAATTATATTAAAGGTTCTCATTAATACAGAAGAAGGCAGGAAAAGAGGAAAATAAACGAAGATGGGACAAATGATCAAATGGCAGATTAAAATCCAATCATATTTATAGTTATATGTCTAAATACTCCAAATAAAAGGCAGAGATAGTCAGATTGGGGAAAAAAAAGCAGGCCTGATTATATTTTCCATAAAAAACCTATTTTGGATACAAAGACATAGATAGGTTAAAAGTAAAAAGATGGAAAGAGATATCTCATGTAAGCAGTGATTTTTAAAAAGGTAGAATGGCTATGTGAATATTAGACAAAGTAGACTTCAGAACAAAGATTATTACCAGTTAAAAAGAGGGATAAAAGAAATTAAAATAAATAAAATAAAAAGAGATAATACATAGCGATAAAGGGGTCAATTCATTAAGAAAACATAACAACCCTAAACATATATGCACCTAATAAAAGAACTTCAAAATACATAAAGCATATGACGATGGAATGGAAAGAAGGAAGAGACAAACCCACAATTATAGTTGGAAACATCAAAAAACTTCACCCCCAGCTCACCCAACATTGTGGGTTCAGATCCTGAAACTCCTTCAAGCTATTTCCTCTCTTTCTAAAAATCACTTACAGGGAAGATGCAGATACCTTGGCCTGGTTTCCTCATTTCTGTCCTGAGTCGGTAGGCATGGTCAAGTCTTACTTAGACTTTAAGGCCAAAGGCTGTTATGGATGTCCATAATGGAGAAGAGACAGATCAGAGGTTAGAGGAAATACAGACCAATGTCTATTCGGACCTCTTCATTTTACTGATGGGGACAGTGAGGCCAGAATCCTGAAATAACTGACCTGAGATCACACCACTGGATGGCTGTAGAGCCAGGACTAGAACGAGGATACCCGCCCTCAGTTCAGTGCTGTTTCTGGCAGAGGGGGGATCAGAGTGGAGGGAAGAAGAATGAAACAGAGAGGAGGGGAGGAGAGAAGAGCAAGTTTGTAGGGACTTAGTGGTTTGCAGACTTGAATTACACTCTTTGTTATGTTTCCAAACTTCAGGCCCTACAGTGCTGTTGGGGGAAGGAAGTTGGGAACGGTATACACATTGGAAACAGGGACACATTTTAAGACTTTTGAAGGGGCATTTAGAGCCACTTTGAGGAGTGTCAGCGTTCCGGGGAACATTGCATGGGAAAAGTCAGTGATGGCTCAAGAAGTAGCAAGCCAAGGGAAAAAGTTTCCTTTTGGAAATCGAGTGAAGAAGTCTTGTCTTTATAATTTTCCTTATGTCCCCAGTATCAAATAGAGTTTCTGGAACACAGGGGATCAATCCTTCCACAGCCAGCACCCTGACACCCATCTCTACCTGGTTTATTTCAGCATAGGAACGTTGTCTCTGAAGGAACTCTTGTTGGGGCGGAGACACTGCTCAGAGCAGAGTTCCTCTAGTCCAAGTGGGGCACAGCTACACCCAAGGTCCTGCCGGCTGGGTCTCGATGTTCCTCTCCCCTACACATACACAGGAAAATGGTTAGATATGTACTAAAGATGCTGCTCATTGTGGAGTATCTAAAATGTCAGGAGCTAGCGTGAGGACCACCAGCTGGGAAGAGAGCTCTGAACCAAGGCCTATGAATAACAATGTTAGCTTTAGCTGATTCTTTACGGAAGTGCCCATCGCTTTCCCGTACCTGGTCCCTTTCAACCCAGTTACTCTTTGCCGTAATTATGCTTTTCATTTTACAGCTGAGGAAACAGTTTCAAATGCTTAAGTCAGTTTCCCAGGGACATGGGCTGGTAAGTGGCAAAGCTTGGAGTGGGACCCAGTTGACCAGATCCCTACTCACCTTTGGAGGGTGAGAGAGACGTGTCAAGGGAATATTCGGTCTCACGTTGGCCTGGGCTCCCTTAGGGTGCCTGTGTGAAGAATGGGGAGAAGGCCAGGGTGGGTGGTGAGACCAGTTCTGCCTGGAGAGTCAGGGTTTCACAGACGGGGAAAACATTTTAGATGGCACTAAAACAGCTTCCTAAATTTGGCTGTCCATCAGAAACAACCAGAGAAGTTAAAAAGAAAGGCTGATCCTGGACTCCTCCCCAGACCTATCAATTTGGTATCTCAGTGGGGAAAACTGAGAATATACCTGTATTTGTCCGAACAGCTTCCTTGTGGCCAGATGGAGACCCTTGGAGGGCTGGGAGTTGGGGCCAGTCTCAGGGACCTCCCATCTCATGCAGCTGTGGGCAGCCCCCTGCACCCCTCCTCCCTGGGGAGCGGGGAGGGACTTCTGAATGGAAGACCAGGGTCCTGCCTACTCTGGTACCTACCTGGGTCCAGAGACCAGGGTCTCATGGACAGGGCAGGAGCCTCCCAGTTACATGATCTGTGCCGCACAGACTAGTTTACCACCACTTACTGCGGACTGTGCTTACGGAAATGATTTCCTTGTCAAAACACACGACAGTGAACCTATTTTGGCCCCAGGCTTCTGTTTCATAACTCCTTCTATTGGAGCAGAAAGAAGCAGCACATTATTTTTTTTCTGCTCCCTGCTTTCTCATGGCTCAAGACAGCAACAAGCACTTTGTGCAAACAGAAAAGCCGGCTTTGTTGTCTGAGGACAGGGAAGTGAGAGAGACAAGAAGAAGGCCTTTCATGGACCATAAAAGAGACACACAACACAAAGCAGGCTTGGGGTGGGTGGGCGGGAGAGAATGGCAGAAAGAAAGCATTTGCACGCATTCACTGGCTCATGCAAGTTTCACAGGTTTCAGTAGTGAAAGTGATCTGGGCAGGTATGTGTCAAGGCTGTCTGGCAGAACGCTTTCTACTAGGAGGACTATTCTGGGATGATTTTATGCAACGTTGATGTTTCTGTAAAACCAAGTGAGTCGATCAAGTCGTTGAGGGCATTTTGACGTTTAAGAAACCTTGGTACTAATATATGACAATAAGCAGCGGGCTTTCCATGTGTCACCTGCTCCTCCCTGTGACCTGTGAGGAGACAAGGTGGCCATTGTCATCCTTAGTCACAGAGGAGAAACCAAGGCTCAGAGACTGAGTTCCCTTTCCTCAGCTCACACAGCAGAGCCAAGTTCAGTTCCTGATGTGTGTGTTCATTTTGCTTTACTCTGGTGATGTCGGAAACCATTCAGTAATATAAGTATTTCCCTATGTTATTGGCGTCATGAATCTGAATTTAATAAAAAATTTTATTGAAGTATAGTTGATTCACAATGTTGTGTTTATTTCTGCTGTACAGATGAATCTGAATTTTTACGCGTTTTATTTTCTTCGAGTAGAGCACAGAAGTCGATTCAACTGATAAGTTAGCACAGCCTAGTAAGATGTGTACGTGACTTTGAGAAGCGTTCCTCACTAACAAAATTAAATTTTCTCAACAGTCCAGAAATGAATAAGCAAGCAGAAATTTCCCCCTAAGCTAGGTCTTTTCTCTTTCCACCTCCAGATAAATGCTCTTTCTAGAACAGTGATTCTCAAATTGTAGTGAGCAACAGAATGACCTAGAGGGCTTATAAGCCAGATTGAGGGCCTCAGCCCTAGACAGTCTGATTCAGCTGGTTTGGGGTTGGACCTGAGAATTTGCATTTCTTGTAAATTCCCTAGTGATGCTTAGGCTGCGGTTGTGTGGAACCCATTTTAAAAACCACTGTTTTATAGTGTTCTTTTCTATGTGTACACAAGTGTATATCTCTATAGCTGTGCATATATACACACACAGATTATTAAAATTGGACCCCTGCTTTACTTATAATTTAAAATTTTGTTTGTTTTCATTTAACAAAATAAGATATCATTCCAACTCTGTAGATTAGAATCTGCATCATTCCTTCTTTAAAAAAATTATCTTATTGAAGTTGACTTACAGTGTTGTGCTAATTTCTGCTGTACAGCAAAGTGATTCAGTTATACATATATATGCACTCTTTTTCATATTCTTTTCCTTTATGGTTTATCACAGGATACTGAAAATAGTTTCCTGTGCTACACAGTAGGACCTATTGTTCATGCATTCTATATATAATAGTTTGCATGTGCTAATCTCAAACTCCCAATCCAACCCAGCATCATTCTTTTTAATGGCTACATAGGAATCCATTGTATGTCTGTACCGTTATTTATTTAACCAGTCTCTATTACTGGATGTTTAGATTGTTTCTATTTTGTTCCTACTATGAACAATACTACTGCTCTTTTCATATATCTTTATACATTAGTGCTAACATTTCTGAAGGATAAATTTACAGAAGTAGAATTCAGATGGGGGACAGTGATTATGTCTTAAATTACATACTGCCAAGTTATGCCCTACCCTCATAAAGTTTATTCCAAATTATATTCCTAACAGTAGAATTTGAAAAATCCCTCAACACTGAAGGTTAAGAATCATTTTTATCTTTGCTTATCAGATGGGTGAAAAATGCTCTATTGTTATTTTGATTTGCATGTCTTTTATTAGTGAAGTTGGGCATATGTTATTGACCACTTATATTTCCTCTCTTGTGGTGTGCGTGCTTATATCCTTTACCTGTTTTCAGGGGAAAGAAATTCAGAATGGCAGAAAAATGCATGGCAGTTTCCTCCCTGTATTGGGCGTGGCTTGGGCTCCTGATACCCTGTTGAAGCAATTTGGAGGTGCCACAGAAGAGGAACAGGAAACAAGCCACAGAAATGAGCAAAAATTATTAAAGGAATGAGTTTAGAAAAGCAAAATGAATAAAGATTGTTTAGGCCAGAGAATAGAAAAGGGAAGGGGCAATAGGAAGGACTCACCACTTCTGAATGGTAGGCGTTTTAAGAAGGGTGACTGATATGTACTCCTTCTACCAGGAACCAACTTCGGTTCCCATAGAGGGCTTTATTCAGTGTGAGGAAGGCCTTTCTGATTATACGTGCTGGTTCTAGTCTATGTTTCTACTCTTAGAGACATTTCAACTCAGCTGGAGATACACTTCAAATCATGGCACATAATCTTCCAAATAGCTCTGTGTTCCTTTCTTTTTTAACTTAGAGAAATTTAAGATACAGTGGTCAGGTCAATCTGACTTCATTTAATTAAAAATATGGGGCTCTTTCCTACCCACCTTCTGCCGCAGCGTTTGGAACTGTCCCTTCCTACTTCCCAGCAGCATGTGCCTTTAGCACTTATGGCAGCTCATTTACAAGTTATGTCCTCTGCCTGGATGCTGACTGGGGTGCCAGGGTTAATATGGCAACAACCTAGCTCAGCAGCTGAGAAGTCCCCTCTTTCCACAGGACCTGAGCAAGTGTTTTGCGTTCAGGGAGTTTTCAGTGATCGATACAATTCAGGTGGCAGCCCTCACCTGTGCTCTCTCTCTGCCTCTGCCCCTCTGCGATGATCTTGACTCCAATCTCATTACTGGGCTCTTTTCCCTGTTCTCCAGAAGGTACCCTCTTGAACCAAAAGCATTAGTGAGCACTGCAGTAAGAGGAAGGTACAGTCAAGGACCCGGGACCCCCTGACTTCCCTCTTCTATGAATAGAATTAGACAGTCCAAACTAGAAAACTGAGGCATCACCAACTCCTCCCAAACCCTCCACTCCCCCAGTCCACTAGTGACTGGATCTTATCAAATTTCTCTAAAATGTGATCTATTTTTGCATCCTTATTATCCCTGGTTTAGTCTAAATCCTTTCTCCCTTTCCTGAATGAATGCTTTGGCCTGCTGGCTTCCTCTAGTCACATCACCCTCCAGACCACTTAATCATATAACTATTCATTCATTCATTCACTCGTCTGCCATTCTGTGAGAATTGGCTCGTCTTTGTGCCAAACACATCCAATAAATGCTGTAAGACTGAGTTATCAGTTACAAAGAAGACATCCAGGCAATCAGCCCTCTTGGTTCAAAGGAGCTGGGGGGCTTTCTTGGGTGGGGTTCCAGAGGCAGATGAACTTGAGGTGAGCCTTGAAGTGTGCATAGGTAGAAAATACCATGAGTTGTCCATCCAGCAGTCATTCCCCATTCTTTCTTGCTGCAGTGGTCCACATTCTCATATGCTCAGGGAAGCTGTTTTTGACTCCAGCCATAGATGGGGGATCTTGATTGGTTCAAACAAATCATGGTGGTTGCCCTTTCAGTGATTAGCTTAGGCCAATAGGACCTTAGGGGAAGGCTTCTGGGAGGCTGAGGGGAATGCTTCTGGTAAAGGTTTTCTTCCCTCATGAAAACAAATGTATGGGAAGAAAAGCTCCTCTTCTTCACAGATGTTACCATATACGCATGTGATTCCTGAAATCACAGCCACCTACTTGCAACTGTGAGGAGAGATATTGCCAACATGTTGAGGCTGGCAGAAAGGTGGAAAGCATTTGGGTTCTTTAAGGTCACAAGCCTGTGAATTAAGCAACTCTGGAACTACCCACCCGCAAGCTCCCATAACAAACTTATTATTTAAGTCTCTTTTAGTTGGGTCTTCAGTTGCTTGCAGCCCAAAGTACTGTGCAGGTGAGATGCAGCCCAATGGGATGACTATTTCCTGGCTTGCTGTCCTGGGGTCACAGTGGCACTGTTCATTTTTCTGACTTTCCCAAGGTCAGGTTTGCATGCTACAGGGTGTATTATTGAATACCAACTCTGCAGCCTGGCCTGATGGAGAAGCGGAGGATCAGGGGCTAGAACATGGGTCAGAGAGCCTGTCTTTTTTTTTTTTTTTTTGTACTCAAGCATTGTTATTTATTCAGCAAATATTCTTAAGCACTTACTACGTGTCTGGCACTATTCTAGGTGCTGTAGTGACCAAAGAAAAAGGCACAATTTCTGGGTTCAAGGAGGTGCATCCACTACAGAGGTGACCATGTAGGCTGATGTAATACAGGAACATTGTGATATGCTTTCCAAAAGCATAAAGAAATGGCCAGTGAGTGAACTGTGTACAAATTAGAAATTATAAGGCTTTAGTTTCTTTCCTTTTTTGTGTGTGTTTCTCTGTTCTTTTTTTAAATTGAAGTATAGGTGATTTACAATGTTGTGTTAATTTCTGCTGTACAGCAAACTGATTCAGTTATATATATGTATATATATGTATATATATATATACATATATATGCATTCTTTTTTTTTAAAAAAGTGTTTATTTATTTATTTATTTGGCTGCGCCGGGTCTTAGTTGCGGCACGTGGGATCTTTTATTTGTGGCCTGTGGGATCTAGTTCCCTGACCGTGGATTGAACCCAGGCCCCCTGCATTGGGAGCGTGGGCAGAGTCTTAACCCCTGGACCACAGGGAAGTCCCTATACATTCTTTTTTTAAAAATATTCTTTTCCGTTATGGTTTATCATAGGATATTGAACATAGTTCCCTGTGCTATACAGTAGGACCTTGTTGTCTATCCATCCTATATATAAAAGCTTACATCTTCTAACCCCAGCCTCCCACTCCGTCCCTTCCCCAACCCCCTCCCCCTTGGCAACCACCAGTCTGTTAGAGAGCCTCTCTTACCATCTCATCTTATGCCAGAGAGTGCCCAGCACACTCAGAAACCATGAGCTTCCCAGGCCGGAAAGGCATCTTGGCTACCATCTGGGTCAGAGGGCAAGCAAGTGATTTAAATGAATGAACAGGCCTGTGTTAGCTTAGTAAACATGTAGGAATATCCTTTATTTCATGAAGAAAGATGCTGTCTTTAATTTTTTCTTGATGCAGATGGACCTCTTGGTTTACCTTTCATTGTTCTTATGGGAATGGAAAAAGAAGAACTGTTCTATTGAAAAATAAACTCAGCCTCCAGGTTGGGGAGACATAGGCTATATTGGGAGATGTGGTAGACTGCAAAGAGCGCCCATGTAAAGGGGACGGCTGTGGATGGTACCAAGTGATTGCTGCCATATGGAAGTCCCAGAGCAGTATGTTAAGTCTTCTGATTTCTCAAGAGAAGCCAGAAATCTGATTTAAAAATTTTTGGAAGGCGGATATATCCCTTTGTGTGGTGAACATGTGCCTTCTAGGCACAAACATCTGGAAGCAGAACCTAGGGACAGAGGCATTTGGGGTTAGGAGTGCAGAGTGTGTGGGTGAAGATTCAGAGAGAGGGAGACAGGAGCTTGGGCTTTTGAGGGACAGATGTTGAATTCTTGTCTAGGTGACAAACATGAAAATGAGGTTAAAAAGCACATTATAGAAAATATAGAAATGACTAAAGAAAATGAAAACCACTCACAAGCCTGCTATGTAAAGAAACACTAATTTTTAATCTTGTCCCTTATAGTCTTTTTTTTTTCTCTTATAGTCTTCTTTCCTGACTTTGTTTTTTTTTTATTTTTTAATTTTTGCCTGCGATGGGTCTTCGTTGCTGCGTGCGGGCTTTTCTCTAGTTGCAGGGAGGGGGGCTACTCTTTGCTGTGGTGTGCAGGCTTCTCCTTGCGGTGGCTTCTCCTGTTGCGGAGCACAGGCTCTAGGCACGCGGACTTCAGTAGTTGCAGCATGCGGGCTCAGTAGTTGTGGAGCACAGGCTTAGTTGCTCTGCAACGTGTGGGATCTTCCTGGACCAGGGATCGAACCTGTGTCCCCTGCGTTGGCTGACGGATTCTTAACACTGCGCCACCAGGGAAGTCCCCTTTCCTGACTTTAGATTGTGAGCATTTCCCCCTCATCATTAAAAGCTCTCTACAGACTTACTTTGGAATGGCAATAATGTAAGTCTAATACCAAGGCCATGTCTCGTGTAACCCCAAATATTTTTATTCTGTCAGAATAAAACGCCTTCCTGAACCTTGGGTGGTTGCTGTGTTCGCTACATGTGACACTTGTCATGATACTGCAGTAGGTTGTCTGCATCCCATGCTTGGGGGCAAGATGGGGGGTAATAGGAAGGGATAAAATCTGGCAGACAGAGAAATCTAGGGAGAGGACCAAGGCTAACCAGTCACTGGAGATCTTTAAGTGAAACTTAAATGCCCAAGTGGGATTCCTTTTATGAAACTTTAATTAAATAAACTTCCTGGGTGTAAGCCACATCTGCTCCTGGGTTCTTTAGGGGCCTGGGAGTGGGTAGGAAGTGTTTACATTCACCTCCTACTAATGTTACTCTCAGATCGCCAGGCTAGGAGCGAAAGAAAGGGTACCAGCAAATCCATGCCTGGTCAATTCAAAGTGTTTGCTGACAGATGGCAAACAGGCAAATGAAAAGATGCTCAATATTGCTAATTATGACAGAAATGCAAATCGAAACTACAATGAGATATCACCTCACACCAGTCAGAATGGCCATCATTAAAAAGTCTACAAATAATAAATGCTGGAGAGGGTGTGGAAAAAAAGGAACCCTCCTACACTGTTGGTGGGAATGTAAATTGATACAGCCACTATGGAGGTTCCTTAAAAAACTAAAAATAGAGCTACCATATGACCCAGCAATCCCACTCCTGGGCATACATCTAATTTTAAGATACATGCACCCCATTGTCCATAGCAGCACTATTTACAATAGCCAAGATATGGAAGCAACCTAAATGTCCATCCACAGGTGAATGGATAAAGATGTGACATATATACATATATATACACACACTATATATATATATTTATGTGTACATATATACACACACATTGTACATATAATGGAATATTACTCAGCCATAAAAAAGAATGAAATAATGCCATTTGTAGCAACATGGATGGATTTAGAGATTATCATATTAAATGAAGTAAGTCAAAGAGAGAAAGACAAACGATATCACTTATATGTGGAATATAAAAAATGATACAAATGAACTTATTTATAAGACAGAAATAGACACACAGACATAGAGGACAAATTTGTGGTTACCAAAGGGGATGGGGGTGCAGAGAGAGAGATAAATTAGGACTTTGGGATTAACAGATACACACTACTATATATAAAACAGATGAACAAGGACCTACTGTAGAGCACAGAGAACTATATTCAATATCTTGTATAACTGATTCACTTTGCTGTACACCTGAAACTAACACAACATTGTAAATCAACTAAGCTTCAATTTTTAAAAATTGTTAAAAGAAATACTTGCTGAGCAGCAATTTCCAACAGTTAAGTCCGTCAGCGAGCGAGGCCCTCTAGCTCTCCCCTCTGGAGTAGGTGGCCCTGGGGCCGGCTGGAAGGAGTGTGAGCGATGACGGCCTGCAGGAGTCCCTGGGGAATGAGGTTGTCACATGGCCTCTGAGTCTCATCTTTGTGTCTGTCACCTCTCACTGCCCTCTGGTTTAGGGGAGGGGGGCCCTGGCAGACACACTATACCTACTTTGTGACTGCGTGCATCTCCCTGAGGGTGTGTTCCTGTGCCTTGTGCAATGACGGCTGAGTCGCCGGTCTGAATGCATTTCTCAGGCAGATGGCATGATGAAAACTGTCTGGCCCAGCTCCCCAGCAAACACTTGGCTCCCCTTCTGTCTACTGTGTTCCCTTAACAGACACTTGACATGGTAGTGGGAACCGGCTTCAAAGATCATTCACAACACACCTGCGCGAGTGAGATCTTGCTTTGTGTGTATGTAACACCATTCCCAGGGATCAATGAGGGTGAAACCAACAAAACAAACTGATGTGCAATGCAGATTGTTTGTAGTGCTAATAATAATTAATACAATAACTATTTATTGAGCATTTGCTATGTGCCATTCTTTGGGTGAAGGGCTTTTATGCATGAACACATTTAAGCTTCATGAAACTCCCTGAGTTGGATATCATTAATATCTTAATTGTAATGATGAGGAAACTGAGGCCCATGAGAGCATATTACAAACAAACAAAACAAAACACCTCCAGGTTGCCCAGGAAGGGTGAAGGAGAGCTTCCCAAGAAAATGACACACGCTCAGAGCTGGAGTGTTACCAATTTTTTTAAAGGTTATATTTCATTTGGTCAACGAACTGAACTCTTCAAATTAATTGCAGTAGATTTTTCAGTTGCTTTGCTAGGGTTCTTTAAGTGTACAATGAAATCAGTGTAATATTTCCTCTTTTTAAAAATTTATATTTCTAATTTCTGTTTCATGTCTATTGTACTGGCCAGATCTTTCCAAATAATGCTAAGTAACCATGACAATGGTGAGAAGTTCATGATTTTAAAATGAATAATTTAGTGTTTTACAATTAAGAATGATGGTAGTTCTTGGTTTGAAAGAGATAATCATGTTAAGAAAGTGGTCTCTGTTCCTACTGATTTTATGTTTTGTGTTGAAAATGGAGATTGTATTTTATCAAATGTTTTTAGGAAAATATTGACCCAAATGTAAGGTTTTTCTCATTTGACTTACTACAGTGTGTTTTCTTAGCTGCCGCTTATATCCCTGTAGTCCTGGATATGCCGCGTCGGGGAGGAAGAAATTTTCTTCTACTCTTCTAGGTTCTTCTGGCTGGTCTAAGAATTACATTGACATGAGACAGACGAACAAGAGAAAGTCACACAAAGTTTGATAACATGTATACATGGGAGAGACCAGGAAAACTGAATAACTCTCCACAATGGCTGAAGCCCTCACCATACATGCTATTCAGCTAAAGAGGAAAGAGGATGTTGGGATAGTGGTTTAGGGCTTCAAAAGGGAAGAAGGCCAGTGCACATGGAGATGTAAAAGTAAATGTTTGGTAAAGAAATGATTGATGGGTCACGCAGATAAATTGGGACACAGAATTTTAACAAATAGACTTTGCTAGATTCCTCCCTGTCTACACACCTAGCTCAAACTATAGTTACTATGGTGATGGCTCCCATCCTGGAACAGGTCCTCTATCTACATTTTTTAGGCAGTTAGTGGGAAGGTCAAAGTTTCTTCCTGAGTTTTTTGGGCCTTAAGTGTCTTCAGCTTGAAATAATCTGCATGCCAAAGAGACATTTTGGGGTGGCAAATTTTGTTCCCCACAGATCTATTGGTTGTGATACTTTCACTGTTTTGGCCTCTCCCGTTGCGGAGCACAGGCTCCGGACGCGCAGGCTCAGCGGCCATGGCTCACGGGCCCAGCCACTCCGCGGCATGTGGGATCTTCCCAGACCAGGGCACGAACCCGTGTTCCCTGCATCGGCAGGCGGACTCTCAACCACTGCGCCACCAGGGAAGGCCCCTAATCATTTTTGCTTTGAATCTGAAATGAATGCTTCCTAAGCTCCAGAATGATTCTAATTCATTGAAGGAGAAAGGGAAGATTTTCCTAAGCAATACAGGAAACCCAGAATCAATTAAGAAACAGATAGACAAAACTGACTGCGTACATAACAGTTTTTAACACGGCAAAATACACCATAAATAAAGTCAAAGATAAACACTTTGGGAATGCATTTGTGATACAAATGACAGAAAAATCGTTACTATCACACAAAAAGATTCTACAGACTTCCCTGGTGGTCCAGTGGTTAAGACGCTGCCCTTCCACCCAGGGGTCGTGGGTTCGATCCTTGGTCAGGGAAGTTCCACGTGCAGTGTGTTGAGGCCAAAAAAAACGCACATGAAAAAGATTCTACAAGTTATGTGTCAACTACAAATTGGCACTTGCCATTGGCACTTGCCGTCTACTTCTACAAGGATTAAATCATGTGCTGCTACAGCTGCTGACTTTCCCTGAAAGGAGTTCATGGTGGAGAGCAGAAATGCAGCACTCTGTGCTCTGGGAAAAACTGGAAGAACAGGTCTTCAGATAGATATTTTCAGGAGCCAATTTTATGAGCCCAATTCTTGTATCTCCTCATATCTAGAAAAGCACTAAAATCCTTCCTGGTGATGACTGCTCCTTGTGACTAGCAGAAACCTCTGCAAAAAAAATCTGTGCTTGATTGCATGTACTCCCCCTTCACCAAAATCACATATGTACTGACCTTCCCCCCTGCCTCTTTGGAGCAGTATCTCAGAGCTATCTAGAATGCTGTCTCCCGGGCTATAGTCCTCATTTTTCCCCAAATAAAACTTAACTCACAGCTCACATTGTGCATTTTTTTAAGTCGACATAAGGAAAAGAAAAACAAGCCGATTAAAAATGAATAAAGAATTTGAATAGTAATTCAGAGAAGAGGAAATCTCAATGGCCAATTATCATATAACAAGATGTTTAATCTCATTAATTGTTATTAAAACATCACTGATATACTTTTTCACATATTAGACCAGTAAAAATGAATAAGGCTTCTTTCTGTATATAGAGGTGTTAAGAATGCAAAAAATAGACACTGTCCCTATGATAGGTATGTGAATTATTACAGTTTATTAGGAACCTGTCCTAGCAATAACTATTAAAGTAAAAAACGGTAGACACCGTTTTTTGCCTATCCAATATCCACAACTTTTTTCTTCCTGGCAATAGAATCCTAATTTTGTTTATGGAAGCAAGGCAATAAATTGTAATTGATTTAAACCATCATGAAAATCCTATTCTTTTCTAGCTATTCAATTTCTTAGTTTCCCTTCCACCTGGCAGTGGTCATATAACCCAGTTTTTGTCAACAGAATGTAAGAGAAAGACTGAAAAGTCATTTTGCCTATTTATTTATTATTTATTTTTGGCTGCATTGATGTCTTCGTTGCTGCGCACGTGCTTTCTCTAGTTGTGGCGAGCGGGGGCTACTATTCGTTACAGTGCACTGGCTTCTCATTGCAGTGGCTTCCCTTGTTGCGGAGCACGGGCTCTAGGCGCACGGGCTTCAGTAGTTGTGGCTCGTGGGCTCTAGAGCGCAGACTCAGTAGTTGTGGCGCAGGGGCTTAGTTACTCCACAGCATGTGGGATCTTCCCCAACCAGGGATCGAACCCATATCCCCTGCATTGGCAGGAGGATTCTTCACCACTGCACCACAAGGGAAGCCCAGGCCATCCACCTTGAAACAACAAACTTTAAGGTTGACCAGAAAGTGTACAATTCACACCCTCTAAAGACAATATACTAAAGGAACATTTTTCACATATTATGCTTTATTATTTCAAGAAAGGTAAAAATGCAACTGAAATGCACAAAAAGTTTTGTGCAGTATATGGAGAAGGAGTTGTGATGGATCGAACATGTCAAAAGTGGTTTGCGAAATTTCATGCTGGAGACTTCTCTCTGGATGATGCTCCACGGTCAGGTAGACCAGCTGAAGTTGATAGTGATCAAAGCGAAACAATAATTGAGAACAAATCAACGTTCTACCATGTGGGAGATAGCCGACATACTCAAAATATCCAAATCAAGCGTTGAAAATCATTTGCAGCAGCTTGGTTATGTCCATCGCTTTGATGTTTGGGTCCCACATAAGTTAAGTGAAAGAAACCTTCTTGACCGTATTTCCACATGCAATTCTCTGCTGAAACATAATGAAAATGTTCTGTTTTTAAAACAAATTATGATGGGCGATGAAAAGTGGATACTGTACCACAATGTGGAACAGAAGAGATCGTGGGGCAAGTGAAATGAACCACCACCAACCACACCAAAGGCCGGTCTTCATCCAAAGGTGGCATTGGAAAGGAGTCCTCTATTATGAGCTCCTTCCAGAAAACCAAATGATTAATTCCAACAAGTACTGCTCCCAATTAGACCAACTGAAAGCAGCGTTCGACGAAAAGTGTCCGGAATTAGTCAATAGAAAACGCATAGGATTCCATCAGGATAACGCAAGACCATGTGTTTGTTTGATGACCAGGCAAAAACTGTTACAGCTTGGCTGGGAAGTTCTGATTCATCTGCTGTATTCACCAGACATTGCACCTTCCGATTTCCATTTATTTCAGTCTTTACAAAATTCTCTTAATGGAAGACTGTAAAAGGCACCTGGAACAGTTCTTTGCTCAAAAAGATAAAAAGTTTTGGGAAGATGGAATTAGGAAGTTGCCTGAAAAATGGTAGAAGGTAGTGGAACAAGAGAGTGAAAACGTTGTTGAATAAAGTTCTTGGTAAAAATGAAAAATCTGTCTTTTATTTTTACTTAGAAAACCGAAGGCACTTTTTGGCCCACCCAGTATATTTAGGTGCTCTTGTATTGGGTGCTGAAAAGAAAAGACCAGCAACCTAGACACTGATATTGATATTTGATAAAATTATGGCTGAAAACTTTCCAAACCTGAAGAAGGAAACAGATATCCAGGTACAGGAGGCACAAAAGGTCCCAAACGAAATGAACCCAAACAGGCCCACACGAAAACATGACATAATTAAAATGATACAAGTTAAAGAGAGAATTCTTAGGGCACGCCACTTCCTTTTGCAGAAAAGGAAAAAGTTTCTGCAGAAAAATCAGCCTTTTGGGGTTCCCTTGTATATAGCTTTTTGTTTTTCTCTTGCTGTCTTAAGAATTCTGTTTCATTAGTTGTTTTTTTCAGGGTTTTTCTCTTGTCCTTTCAACTGAAACAAATTCCTCTGTCTTCTCATTTTGCTTAACTTTCTCTATCCCTATGAAATTAGGTGAAATGGTTACCTATTGTGGTCTTAAAGGGGTGTCCTTGTGTGGGAGCATCCTTATACAGTCTGCGTGTGCTTTGGTGGGAGAGCTGGATCTGACATGAACACCAGTCATCTTTCCTCAGAGTGTGCTGGGAGCTATTACCTTGGTAGGAGGTGGGGCTGGACATGGAAGGGCTAGAGCCAAAACCAGGTGCTGGCGAGGACGTGAAGTAAAGGGAACTCCTGTGCACTGCTGCAGTGAATGTAAATTGGTGCAGCCATTATGGAAAACAGTATGGAGGTTTCTAAAAAAAATTAAAAACAGAACACGATCCCACTTCTTGGTATGTAACCAAAGAAAATGGAATCTGGTTCTCAAAGAGATATCCGCACCTCCTTGTGCATTGCAGCATTAGTCACAATAGTTGAGATACGGAGACAAACTAAGTGTCCACCAGTGAATGAATGGATAAAGGCGTGCCATATATACACAATGCAATGTTGCCCAGCCACGAGAAAGAAAAATATGTATTATATGTTATAAATATGTATTATGTTAAATATATGTTAAAATATGTTATAAATATGTATTATATGTTAAAAATATGTATTATACACTTGAAAGTTGCTAAGAGATTAGATATTGAGTGTCCTCACTACACACACAAAAATGGTAACTATGTGAGGGAGTGGAAGCGTTAATTTCCCTACTGTGGTAGTTATTTTGCAATAGATACATGCATCAATTCATTGCACTGTACACCTTAAACTTACACAATGTTATATGTCATTTCTTTCTCAATAAATCTGGGGGGAAAAATATTCCTGTTAAATTCACCTAGGCTGTGACGAAGTTCTTGGTAAGATACTGGTCAGAACATGTAATGTGTTTTTGCCTAGAAGCAAAGCTCTCATGATAGGTCTTTGGGACTCTCCCTGGTTTCCTATTTGACCTGTGAGGTGTCCAACCGTAGCATCCAACACCAAGTCCAGATAACGCAGCTCCACAGGACCCAGTGATCCCACATGACGTTGCTCTCCTGCCTCCAGAGACAGACATTGGTCCAACCAAAGCCCCGTATATCTGAGGATTTTGTTCAACAAAGAGTTATTGTATCACCTTGCATCCTTCAGCCATCAGGCTAAATGCTGGGGCTACAAAGATGCATAGGACAGAGGTTTTTGACCTTGAGAAGCTCATGACCTGGGGCACAAGATGATCCTGGGCACAGGGCAACTTGTGGAGGAGCTTGTCAACAGTGTCAGCCAGTGAGATGAGTGTCTTAACATAAGGATGTACAAAGTGCTCTGGGTGCGTTGGGAAGGCTCTGCATGGGGGCTCCAAGAAGGCTCCAGAGAGAAAGTGAGGTGTGAGTCCCTTCTTGAAGGACCAGAAGTTTGCTCAGGCCAAGAAGCAGCAAAAGCCATTCTTAGTAAAGAGAACTGTGAAGGCAGAGAGGCGTGAAAGGGCCTGGCAGAGGTGGAGACAAGTGAACAGCTTGAGAGTGAAGGCTGCCAACGGATGGTGACCTGCAGACAGATTTCGGTGTGGCCACAGAGCGGTTTATGAATTTTAGTCACATTTAGAAACAGAGATATTTCATGAAAAAGTCCAGATTTTCTGCTTCTCTTGGAAAAATGGAAAATTGGGCCACCTTGCTGGATATCAATTATGGGCTGGAACTGAGACATGATCGCCCCCTTCAGCAGAGGTCTGTGCACCGCAGTTTATCCCAATGTCCACCTCCCATGCCAGATGCAATCTACTCGTGGGCATGTACGCTCCCATCCAGCAGTTGCACTCATTCCCATTAACAGCTTCACTCCTGATAGCATTTGAATTTTTAGCCTCCGGTTAAGTATCCCTGGAAATTAAAGGGCAAGGTGGAGGTTCGGGAGGGGCAAGATTGGCAGACTTAAAACTGGCAACTGTGGGGAGCCATTACCACCCCAGAGCAGAAGGGACAAGGGGAGGGAGTGGCGTAAATGAAGTGTGGTGAGAGCTGGAAGGAGGAGGGGCCCTGAGAGCCTAGTGCTGGGGTGTAATTATTGGAGACACAGCACTGGAGCAGGAAGGGAGGGGGGTTAAAATACCTCCGTCTCAGAGAAGTAACAAGACTTTATTGTACAGCACAGGGAAATATAGCCATTATCTTGTAGTCATTTTAAACGGAGTATAATGACTTTATAAAATTTCATATAATCTATGAAAATATTGAGTCACTATGCTGTACACCTGTCACTAATATAACATTGTAAATCAAATATAGGTAAATTTAAAAAACAGAAAAGAGGGCTTCCCTGGTGGTGCAGTGGTTGAGAGTCTGCCTGCCGATGCAGGGGACACGGGTTCATGCCCTGGTCCAGGAGGATCCCACGTGCCACGGAGCGGCTGGGCCCGTGAGCCATGGCTGCTGAGCCTGCGCGTCCGGAGCCTGTGCTCCGCAACGGGAGAGGCCACAATAGTGAGAGGTCCACACACCGAAAAAAAAAAAAAAACCAGAAAAGAATTGCACCATAAAAACAAACAAACGACCCCGCTCTCCTCCAGGGCCTCCCACTAGCTGAACCAGAAGCCATTGGGCAAGAGAGCCCTACAGAAGCTGTCCATAGTGGGGCACTGGGCAGAGGACGGTGGAGAGTGGATCTGGGAGGGCACTAGTACATCTCGGCACGTGGGGATGGAGGGAGCCAGAGAAGGCCCTCTCGTGAGAGTTACTGGACCTGTGGCCCCTGTATAGGGACCCTCCTGAGTATGGTTAAGCCACAGGGGCTCTAAAGACAGCAGGTGGGAGGGAAGGGGGCTGGGCAGGGCCTGGGATGCCCCTCCATCACCGAGAAGCTCTGGGAGACCACAAGACCCACAGCAGGACAAGGGGAGGACAGAGGCTGAAGTCTGGGCTCAGAAAGACTATTGCGGAAGGGTGCTGTGGTAGGTGGAGGTTTGGAGGGCTGGGGTAGCCCGTGGACTCATGGGCAGGAGACGGTGGTCAGGATACTTAGAGGAAGACTGGCCCCAAGGTCTTCCGGCTCCTGTTCTAGTTCACCAGGCACCCACTGTGTCCCTGGTGGCCACCCAGTCTCTGCTTGATCACTTTGGTGTTAGGGAGAACAGTAGGTGGCTCTGGAACAGGAGGTGGCTCTAATGATGAGAAAGACCCTCTGATGAGCTGAGGTCAACCTCTTTGTCTCTGGCCCTGCAACTTGAGGCCACAGTGAACACCTTCCTACGTCTAAGGAGAGTTTTCCTCACCCTTCTAGGTCCTTAAGCACTTGTAAAGGTGGTGTCCTGGGACCATGACCCTCTGGATGTGGCCCGTTTTGCCTCTGGCTCTCTGGAAATAGTTCTCTTACAATCTCCCCTCCTCATGCCTTTTTTCACCTTGGATTGAATGTCACTGGAGGATGGAGGAGTGAGGCCTCCCTTGAGGTGGGCAACGTGTCAACGGCATTTAGGACAGCACTAGATTTTTTTTTTTTTTTTTTTTTGTGGTACGCGGGCCTCTCACTCTTGTGGCCTCTCCCGTTGCGGAGCACAGGCTCCGGACGCGCAGGCTCAGCGGCCATGGCTCATGGGCCCAGCCGCTCCGCGGCACGTGGGATCCTCCTGGACCAGGGCACGAACCCGTGTCCCCTGCATCGGCAGGCGGACTCTCAACCACTGTGCCACCAGGGAAGCCCCCAGCACTAGATTTTTTTATTGCAAGAATCAGGCTGAGCAAGTGGGAGTTCATATGTTTTAACTTAACAGCTCCGTGAGCTAAACGGGCAGGAGCTAAATAGGCAGGGGCTGGAGGTTCAGAAAGAATTAGTACCACCCTAGGGTGACACAGCCAAAAGCAGGGCTGCAGCCAGCCCAGGTCTTCACCTCCAGGCTTCCTTCCACCACGGGGACCCGGAGCCCCTGTGCTCTGTTTTGGGGGCTTCTTTTACAAAGGCAGGTGGGAGCGCCATGCTGCAGGGGAGGGTGCCGCTGCGTGCTCTGCCCTGGTGGGACAAGGTTTAAATGATGCCAGCTCTTTACAGCACAGTCCTTCTGGGATGTCACATTTCTAGACCCGAGGAATCCTTCCCTGGAACAGGCAGGGCAGACCAGCCCAGGGAGTGGAGCTGTTCCCTTGCCCAGTTCTCAACTCCACTCCCCTGACCCCCCTGAGAGGGGCTCCCCTGCCAGACTTGGACTTGCCCTGGAGGACTTCATGGCAGCAGGGGCTCCTCCCGTCCTAGGGCACCTGTTCAGCTGCACATCAGGGCCTGAAGCTTCCATTGAGGTAAATGCCCCTGGAGAGAGGATTTTTTTCCTCTCCTGTTTACTTTTCACTATCAATATCACATTTTCATTCCCAATTGCAAAATTTGGCTCCTGAAAAGCCATTGCCCAGTTGTGCATACCCTCAAGCATCACGGTACTCCTCGGGGGGCCCTGTTCCCACAGGTGTTATCTCACTTCTTTGCTTTAGATGATCCCACTTGAAAGGAGGTCCAAGCCTCCCTGTTTCCCCAGGGCTAACATCTGCTGGATATTAAGGGATACTTAAGCATGGACTAGGGTGGGACGCCTTGGATGGGTATCTCAGCTCCAGGCATGAAATCTCTCCTGTGCCACGTGCTCCCTGGGGCTTGGCATATTCCAGAGGGCAGTAGGGATTGGATTAGAATCACGGGGAGAGATTTTTAAAAGATGTTCAAGCTCCACCCCTACAGATTCTAGAATTCAATTGATCTGGGGTGAGAGACACTAGCTTAGTGGAAAAGGCATGGCTCGACCCAGGGGTGTGTGACCACGGGCACTTCCTGTTTCTGGAGGTGAAAGGCAGAGGCAGAAAGCTCAGGGCCTGCAGAGCAAGTCCTGTGGATGGCCAGTGTGGAAGAGGGAGTTTCAGGAGACGGGGAAAGAGCGCTGGGGCTACAATTCCAGGCTGCTGCTGGGCAAGGAGCTCCGAGCTAGAGGGGAGGCAAGGCTAGGTCACACCCCAAGGCCGGGCCAGGCAGGAGTCAGGGCATACAGCAGCCAGGCAAAACAGGGGTCTGAAGTGTGGGCCGACAGCATCCCCAAAGGCTGGGCGCAAACGATCCAGACCATGGATTCAAGCTGGCAGCTGCAAGTCACCTGGATAAATGAGGGAAGGTCTGGCTGATTCCAAGTTCACGGGGGCTTTTTCCTGGATGGGTCCTCTGAGTCCTATAGCACAGTGGTTCTCGAACTTGAGCATGTATCAGAATCATCTGGAAGGTGGAGGGGGCACGGGGCATCTCGAGAGTTTAACAGGTTCGGGGTGGGGCCTGAAAATTTGCGTTCCTAAGAAGTTCCCAGGTGATGTTGATACTGCTGGTCTGGGGACCACACTTGGAGAATCAAAGCTGTTAACACATCCTCTCTACCTTAGAATTTCGGGCGTTATTTGTATTTTGGCTGGAATTAGTCTGGAATTATTTTCTGCATGTCAGTCAGTCTCAGCCAGATTTTGATTCCTTTGGGGCAGGGACTGTATGTTTCATCTTTTCTTTCACACTAGTTAGTGTATTGTTGGACACATAGTAAATGAAATACTCATATATTGAGAAGAACTTCAGGGAATTTGGTTTTTCCAAGCAGACAGGGATCAACTAAAGTTAATTTTAGGATTCCCACATTTGCAAAAGAGCATCTAGTTTTTTCTCATCATTCACATTCGCAGAGAAAAATCTTAAATGTGCTTCGGCCATCTCCAAATCTCATGAAAGAAAAGCTCTAGTCTTGATTTAGGAAAAAAAAGAGTTCATTCCTTCATCCTTCCAAACAAGGTACAGTACAACTGAACAACAATACACATTACTGAAAAACACAACTGCATTTTACATTGCTCACTACTCTTTAAATAAGTACAATTCAGACATTAAGGAAAAGAACTGCTAATCTCATTAACGCATTACAGAAATCAAAATTAACTTACCACACAAAATAAATTAAAACATTAAATATTAACCTTTTCAGTGCAACATATACAGAAGTCAGAGTAACAAGTTCTAAAAAAAAAAGCATCAGGTTTGTTATAATAAGATAATGAGAAGTTGAACACTTCAGTAAATTATTACACTAGGAAGAGGGGTTGTGTTCAGTACTATGTGTGTGTTTGCCGTGAGATCTTTTAGAAAGCCTGGTAAGATCAGTAGCTCCAGAGAACAGGTCTTATGTTAGAACATTAAGAACAAACATATGTGTTCATCTTGTTTCTGTGATGTCCCCCTTGGTCCTGGGCTTTTGAATCATCCCCTGCCCCTTCCTCAGCTGAGCAGGTTGGCAGGAATCAAAGCCCAGATCCTACTAAGGGGCTGGGGTCTCCTGAGCACTGTTCCTGCCAAACCTGCCTGGAAGAGTAGCCATAGCCAGCGGTTCTTGTGCCCCGAGGCAGCCCAGACCCAGGAAACCTGAAGATGCCAGACACTTTCTCCACCTGCACAGACCAGGCTCCCAAGAAGCTCTGGAAGCACACCTCCTCCCTCGTCAATATGGATGGGGGAACGTCAATCCCGCCGGCTCCTTTCATGGCAGATAGACTCTGGGGACATTCTGCCCCCCTTCTCTGCTGGCACACAATAGCAAACTCATATCTTGCTTGGTTACATGTGTATCCAGATGTGTCTTCCAGATCAGGATTGGCCGCTGTCTCTCCTTTCATTAGCAGACGTTTCCCGCCAGTATGCTTAAAGAAGTCACAGCCTGTAGAGTAGTGGGAAAATCCAGGCCCCACAAAAGATTTGGAAGCACCCCCTCCCTTTTTTTTTAAATGGGGGCTTTACATTTCTCCTGAGCCAGACATTGGAAACGGCTGTGTTCCCCGCCCCCAGGTGTGTGTGGCCGCTTACCATGTCAGATCTTGGGAATGATTCCCTGATCGTAATGAACTTGGCTTTCTAAAAAGCAAGGAAACATGGGGAACCTATGGAGATGGATTAGGAGATGATTTTTAACCTGAAAAGGGGGCGTTTTTACAGCTAACCAATGCCAAAGAAGTACCAATGCCATTAATGGCATAGGAATCCAATGCTTGCTGGCCATCTGATTTCTAAGAGAGAAAACACTAAAGAAGCAAGGTTCTCCTAGCCTGGAGCATGGACAGAGGTCCAACCAGGCCTGCCTTGACCCCACCTCTGCTTCCAACTCCCTTCAGACCTGCTGGTTTACAGAGGACTGTTTTGAGAGGCACTTCTAGGATGGCACTTCTAGCCCATTCTCTGCATGGTTGTACAGGCACAAGGAATGGGGCACCGGCAGCTGTGACTTGCTGGACTGGAGCATTCACAGACCCTAAATATGAGGTCCCCACAGGGAACAAAGAAGGTTCCCTCCGCTTCCATCCTTATATTCTCACCTCTGCAAAGGCTCTTGGACACCTGAAGACTGGACACTGATCCTTCCACTCAGTAGGTGAACATAGCCCCACGAGACATTCTCAACATCAGTTCATACACTTTAAAGGCAACCAGACCTCAAATAGCCTCTAAAAGACTGAGTCAAGATTGTCCTAAAGTAAAAATGTGATCTCAAGTTAAACACAAGTGATGCTACTCCACTTTCATTAGTCTCTCCGAACCGGGATCAGACTTTCAGTAGAGCCTGATGAGAAAAGTGAGTGCACACTGGGGTCCACAAACTAGTGTCAACTGCATTGGTCTCCTATGGTCAAGCCTCAGCCCACAGATCTGCTGCTGTAGGACCAGCCTAAGGAATGCGAACTTAGGTGTATTTTCTTTTATGACTAAAACCCGGGAGCTGTGGTCAGTTACACTGCTGGCGAACGGACGCCATTTCTGCTACGGGCGCTTTGGGTGCTGCATCATTCAATAAAAGTACCAGAGTTAAGACACGTGTCATATAATTGTCTCAACTGTAAGAAATACAGAGAAAATTCACTGAAGTAGACATACTGGGGTAGAAGAATTCGAGGAGGACAAAATGACCTGGTAGGAATTTCAAGCCAACTTGACATATTTTAAAGGTCCCTTTCACGATGTGAGGCGCTACAGGCACTGAAGGGTTAATAGGTAGAAATCTTCCATTTTTCAAATATTAGGGAATAAGAGTTCCCTCACATATGGAGTCTACATATTATTTCATTGTTTCCCGTTTCCAAATTTTAATGACAATTCCTAGGGATGAGCTCCCACTGTGCAGTTGGAGGGAACTGGAATTTCCCACAGGCAGACCCACTGGGTTGGAAAGCACCCAGGAGAACAATTTCTCCTTCCCTGAGGGAAAAGTGAGACCCACACGGTGGAGATGGCTTGTTAGAGTTTTTGTTAAAAAAAAAAAAAAAAAGGCATCCTGGATGGAAAAGAAAAAAAACGTCACTGGAATATTTCTCCTAATGCTTAAAAATAAATAGGAAAGTTCAATTTCTCCCTTTCAAAATAGAACATCAACTGAGTAGCAACATGGAAAATAAGTGACAGGTCCCCCTTCACGGATGCAGCCCCAAATGCCTGCGGCCCTCTGTTAATGCTCTATTTCTAAACAGATTCTCAGAGGGCCCACTAGACGGTTAGCATGTTTAATAACAGAGCGGGGTAGTCTGTGTTTCCCCCATGTGGAGGCACACACAGGCATTCTTCCTCTTCCTTGACAAGATGCCAGATCTCCACTGCTAGATTTGCTAACTTTTCAACAGGACTGTATCCTGGGGCATTTACTAGTTTTGTGTATTAAATGGCATGACCTCTGAACCCCAATCTTTGCTCCCATCAGCAACTCATCCTCTGCTTCCATCTCCATCTATCCTGGTGGTTATTCCCAAGCTTTAGCTGTTCCAAAGAGACCGGACATTTCTAATCAGTCTAACTTTCTGGCCAGCAACACATACATCATTAATGCAGACGTCTGAAAGGGTTTTGTGCTTTTTACACTGACTTAAGAGATTAAAAATAACACCATCATCCATCTAATAAATAAGAAGTTATCTCTGAGGGTGGCAACAGCTCGGGAAGGTCTTCAACATCATGTGTCTGTGGAAGATATCGGGCTGGTTGCGGGTTTTGTGGACAGAGGACAGACATGGCTCCTCTTACACTGGTGTCTTCACGTAGCAAAAAGCAGTTATGCCTTCTTCCACCTTCTTCCCCCATAAGCGGTAAGAAAAAAACTGTAACAACTAAAGGAATCTCCAGTGTCAGGCAGGATGGAGACTGTTGTGGGGAGATGGGCCCATTAAAAAAAGCACAGCCTGGCATCCGCGACTGGCAGAACACACCTACACACACCTGGACACAGATGCCAACGCGCACAGCTCATTAGGTAAACAGGAGGTCCACCCCGTGCCGTTCATTTCTGACCAGTCTTTAGACTGTGGTCCACTTATTTCTTCTCCAGGTCACACTGGATAACCCCAAGCAGACAGAGTTGTGGACAGAGTTTTGAATGAAGGCCCACAAAAGACAAAAAGCCCACACAGGCGAGGGCAGGCAGAGTAGGAAAGGTCTGCTGGCCCATCCCAGGCAGCCCTCACCGTGCGGTCCTCAAGAAGTCCTTTCTTTCTCAGGCTGCCGCAGGCCATTTGGAAGAACTCCTCCTCTGGGCTCTTCAGACCACTGGAAGGAAGGAAAAACAGGTTAAGCTCTGCGGGCCAGACCCCAGCCAGGCTGGGAAAACTGGCTTGGGACAGAAACTTGGGGATGCACCAGCCAAAGTCACCAGGCTCTTTTGGGCGGACAAGTCCACCTTCTGCTGGTTAAACCGCAGGGGCAAAAGCTCCTGAAACTGTGCTTTCAGCGCCAAAGGAAACAAGAGAATGGGGATGCGCGCTGTCATGAGGGCCTTCATTCAACTGGAGGTGGTTCAACCCCGTCTGCGGCCAGTTCCCTCACCAGGGCTGGCTTAGTGGGCAGCTCATGAGCTGGTCAGGGCTCTGGCAGCAGAATGGCTTCCCCCGAGGCTATTTAAGAATGGAACCCCTGGGCTTCCCTGGTGGCGCAGTGGTTGAGAGTCCGCCTGTCGATGCAGGGGACACGGGTTCATGCCCCAGTCTGGGAAGATCCCACGTGCCGTGGAGCGGCCGGGCCCGTGAGCCATGGCCGCTGAGCCTGCGCGTCCGGAGCCTGTGCTCCGCAGCGGGAGAGGCCACGACAGTGAGAGGCCCGCGTACCGCAAAAAAAAAAGAATGGACCCCCTTGTTGCTCAGTGGGTGGGCCCTGACGGTATCCTCTGTGCCTGTTACGGGGAGGCAGCGTGTACCCATTCCCCAGCAGCTCCTGAGTCCAGCCCAGCCTGGACATCTTCCTGCTCTGGTCCCTCCCATGGTTCCTCTGGAGGTGGGAGGGTACCTGTCAACTCAAGGAGAGGGGCGTCAGCCTTGGTGGCCATCTCTGGAAGGTCAGATCCATCCCCAGGTTCAAAGCTAACATTCGCTCAAATGTGGGTAGGGAAGAAGTGACTTAACAAGAAATTTACTCTATCCTAAATGACTCTGCCAAGGTGCAGACCGATGGCACAAAATCTAGTATAAATTTTCTTAAAAAGGCATATGCAGTTTTCCTATTGGTGCTAAAAGACAAAACAAAAATATTTATCTTCATTAGCTCAATGGATGGTCCCCTGAGGTAGTGGAGGAGATGTGAGTGGGGCCTTCAGAGGACGTGGGTCTCATCCTAGCTCCCCTAGGGACTCAGGGAGGCACCCACGCAGGCCTTTAGCAGACTCAGTTTACCCACACCCTCCTCCTTAAGGCTATCGTGAGGATTCATGAATCAGCACCTTCCTAAATCAGAAGGGCTGCCCATGCACAATCACTATGGCTCTTGAAATGAAGACCAAGTGAACCGCGCTCCAGGGCCTTCAGTTCCCTCCAGGTCAGATCACCAGGAGGCCTCATGAACACCGCAGCATTCCAGCTTCCCAGGCGCTTTTCTTCCTGTCTTCTCCAGGCAACCGTGAGCTTCTGGAATGCTGACTGTGCTATGGCCATACCACTCTGAACGCGCCCGATCTCATCTGGAATGCTGACTGTTTACTAGAGAAGGACACCCCCAGGTGGACGAGTATGGGGTGATTGTCTCCTGATCCACTACTTCCTAAAAAGGAACTCTAAGTTTCTGACAGGCTTTGCGGGTCAACCCAGTGTTCCAGAAACTTGTTCATGTGAGACTTTTGAGAGCCTGTCTGGATATATTTGCTATTTGACTCAAGGAGCCCTGAGCAAGGGATGCTCGGATGAGGGTTCCTGAGATGTGAGTTTGGCCTCATATCCAGATGTCCAATCTTTTTCGTGGATGTTGGAGAAAATATTCAAGCAACAATGGTAAACTGAAGGAAGATCACAGGATTCTAAGAGTTTAGAGTCCTTCAAGACCTTCTATAGGCCAAATCTCTCATTTCACAGATGGGAAAGGGGAGATGATTTCTCAAGGGAAAGAGAATGAACATCTGCTGAATGTCTACAGTCTGTGACACACCAGGTACTTTATACCGGTACTTATTCAATTTGCACAACATCTTTTTAACAAGAAAACTAAGGCTCAGAGAGGTTAAGTTACTTGTTAAAGGTCACACAGTCACCGGTAAGGATAAAAGAGCTCCCTTCTGAGTAAAACACACATTAGAATAAACTAAACCTGACTCGGTAGGATGAATATCCTCTTCTTTTTCTCCCTTCTTTCTGCTTCATCCTCCAAGAACTTCTGCCCTGACCTGGAGAAGGTGGTCCTTTTCTCTACCCAATAGTGTCTCCCGAGGGAAAAAGGCCTTTCCTTGAGGCAGCCCTCTTACCTGTTTCTGAGTGGCAGCAAGCAGTCCTTCCCTTCAGGAGGGCACTGGGCTTCTCGTGCCGGCAGATGAGGGCCCGGCACCATTCACAGTGTTTTCGGACCTGGCAGCAGCTGCAAAGGGGCAGAGAACACGGTCTTGGCAGGAGCCTGGCAGGGGTGCCCAGCTGGTGCAGCATCTGCCCGAGGGGCCTGCTGGGCAGCTCTGGGCTCTAACCCATCCTTCCCATGGGGCCTCCGGAGGGAGAGACACAGCAGGGGGCTGAGGGCTTTGCAGGGTGGTGGCCTTTGGGGCAGGAGCTGGCCACCTGTGAGAGGGCCTGCTGGCCACCCCAGAGGACCAGCTCCATTCGGCTGCTCTGCTCTGGGTTGGCAGGGTAACCTGGCAGGCAGGTACCTGGCTCCAGCTGATAGAGGGGACCGGTCCCCCACCGGCTGCTTGCTCCATAAAGCAGCAGTTGGGTAACTCCAGAAATGCGGGAGCAGCCTCAGAACCGCTGTCAGGACTGGGCCAAAGCCACCACTTCAGGCTAGCCAGGGCTGGGAGGGCTAGGGACGGGGCCATCCATCAGGAATTGCCAGCCGAAAAGCTGGGACTGTGCGTGGGCTGCAATGGACCCACGGAAGGAATGGAAGAATAAATCATGCACCTCCGTGGCTTCGAATCTTTTTCTGAGGACTAACATTCTCTAGTCGTGGCAAACTCATCCTCTCAGTGAACCCAAAACCCGGAGTCCTAAAGCATCAGGACCATGAATGCTCCGGCCACCCTCTGTGGGCAGGAATGAACGGTCTGCAGAGTTAGCACAAAAAAGGAACCAGAGAACCCAAGAGAAGGGCAGAAAAGGAAGCACTAAGACATTAAGTACCTACAGACACTGATGGTTGTTTCCCTTGGGATAGCAGGGAGGACTGTTTCCACTCATTCTAACCCTAAGGTATGTGTAACCTATACACCCAGTGTCTGGGGCTGGGAGGGGTCTCGTGGCTGACATGAGCCTGGAAACAGATGAGGAAACAAGCCTGTTGCTGTGCTTCCCTGTTGGAGCCTGGTGACATTTCACGATCCCCACCCCAGCCCCTCTCTCTCGGCATTGCCCCAGGAAGGTTACTAGAGCCCCTGAATCTCTGGGCAGCAGAGCTGAGAAGGGACCCTGGGACATTTCTGCCCAAGCTGCTTCTGCCAGGGGTGGCCAGAGCAGTCTCCCGGGCCCGGGTCCTTCCTGAGCCACAGAGTCCGGGGTGGGACCAGCTCGCCCCATGCGGGAGGGACCTAGGCCTTGACTCCAGATCTATCAGTGACTGCTGTCTTGCTGTCACCTAGCCAGGAGGGCTTGCCCCGTCACTACCCAGACAGGAATGGCCCAGGAAGTGAGATCAAGGCCTCTAGGTCCCTCTGGCATGGGATGAGCTGGTCCCAACCAACTCTGCCACTCAGGAGGGACCCCGTGCCCTGGCAACCAGCAGTCTGGCGGGGGCTTGGTCTCTCAGGGATTCTGAACTTGATCTCTGGCAAGGATGGACTTGGAAAGGACAGAGGAGAGATGGAATGGCTGCCTCCCTGGGAACTCCTCCCTGGGAATCAGAGAGGCCGCCCAGGTACCCTGGGTTGTTTCTGTCTTTAGAGAACATGGCAAAATGAGCTTTTCACTCCTCCTGGGGGCACGCACGTGGGCACCAAGTCTTGTTCCTACGGCTCTGGGACCCTCCTGGCCACAGAAACAGGACTGTGGGAGTGACGGGCGCCCCCACATAGCCAGCCGGCCATGAGAATCGAGGCTAGTGGTCAATAGGTTGCTCCTGCTTCCCCAGGCGGTCTTCACGAGTAGCAGAACCTGAGCTATGCCCCAGCCTGCAAACATGTTTTCCCAAGACACATGGGAGTAGAACAGCCCAGCTGAGACCTCATCCCTCGCCCGTAACACTGGCTGGATCCAGGAGGAGGATGTGAGTGCGCTGCGGACACTGTCAACAAGCTGGGGCTCTAGGGGCACCCCGTTCATTCCCAGAACCAGGAGCGTGTGCTTTAGACGCTCCAACAGCAACAGTCAATAAACAAACGGGACAGAGACTCTTATTTATCTGTCCCAAACCCAGGCAACGCCAGAGGGCTCAAGTCTGGCTTCCTGCGGGAACACGCGCTGCCTCCTCCAGGCCTGGCTAGAGGTACCTGTCTACTTACTGTTTCCACCACGAGCTACTCTACACTGAGCTAACCGCAGCCTTTGGCCGGTATGTCCATTTCTTGTGCGTGTCCAATTAGGTAGCATACTCTGAGGGCTTGCTCTGTGACTTAGAGGTCTCCAGATACTTCCAGGGAATAAATCTGGCCAGATGCTGGAAATACAGCCCTAGGGCCTCTCCCTTTGCAGAGCAGTCCAATCGGGAGATATGGGCAAGCGAAGGAGGCTAAGAAACACCGGGAAAAGGGCTCAGTTGGTCTAGGGCTCAGGAAGGTTTCCTGGAAGATGTCAGGCAGAGGCTGGGTTCTGGAAGAGGAGGAATAGGGCAGAGAAGTAGAGAAACGGGGAGGCCTGTCATAACAGCAACAGTGGCTTTAGGATTCGCCAAGTGCCTTCTGTGGAGAGGAAGCGAGGCCGCTACTGCCCACGGGAGGCTGGGAGCCGTGTCTAGTTCCCTCTGGAACCCTTGCACATCCCCATGACAATGGTGAGGGCTCCAAGCCCACGGCAGAGAGAGAGCACCTTTGGCTCTGCTTCCAATGGGGCACCTCCCAGGATGTGTGCTGCAGACCTGCCAGGATGTGTGCCTTTCACACAACGTGGCTGTCACTGAAGTTCCTCTTTGCTTTGCTAACACTCATCAGACATCACAGCAGTAAGCTGTCGTGGTGGCCCTGTTATGGCCCCGGGAGGGCCTGCAGGTGGGGGTCCCAGCCTCAGGGGTAGCAAAGACTCACTGTATCAGCACACATGTGATGATGAGGACGGTCAGGGCCACGATGGAGACCACCACCAAGGCAGTAATGGCCTGCTTCTTCTGGCTGGCGGCCACCACGGCCAGGAGGTCCGCGTGTTCACAGCGTGCACCGACGTACCCAGAGTGGCAGCTGAGGAAGACAGGAACATCAGTGTGCTCTCCAGGCAGAAGTCTCATTCTCCCCACTCCCCAGGAAGGCTGGGCCGGAGGGGAAAAGCCCAAAGGGGCCCCTCCAGCCTTTGCTATTGGAGGCAAAGGCATCAGCAAAATTTCTCCTACTCCCCTGCACAGGCTCCTCTTGTCTGGAGAACAAGGGATAACTCACCAGCTTATCATCTGAGGGGAAGGTGCTGCTGAGGCACTTCGTTATTACGGTAACCGTGCCAGGTCCCGGGGGAGTGAGGAGGGCGGCAAGTGTGTCCAAGACACGGAGCTCATTTTGGCAGATCATAAAAATCCAGGTTATTTTTAAACTAAATGTGTGTATTCAGAATTCCTAGTGATGAGAGAAAGACAACATGCTAAACCAGCAGAAGACAAAGACTGTGGTTTGCTTTTTTATCTTCTTCATCAAGTTTAATTAGTTCTGCAGACGTTTACCAGGTGGGGCGTGTACTGGACTAGAGGCCAGCACCACTATCTGGTAATAACAGCTGGCCTCTCTCCGCTAGAGGATTAGTAACAGCACAAAACGCTGCATGTTTATGACCATGCATGTAGCCTGTAAAGGGCAATACCAACACAAGGTGATAGTATTGCTTGTATTGCTACTATTCAGAGACTCTTTGGCATCAATCTTTTCAGTAGCAGCCTCCTCCTAAGAGCTGAAGCTGCTTCTTCCACGTAGCCCTCACCTATGCTAAACTCCCCCCACCCAGATTCTGGCCGGGGCCACAAGGGGTTCGTGTATGGTGATTCCTCAGGACATGTTCTAGGCATAAGGAAGCGATGGTCATTTTCTGATGCAAGCCCTTTTTTTTTTCTACCAAGCATATGATTCTTCTCAGTAGAAGATACTTAGCTTACACACAGGTCCCTTTGTCTGGGGTGACTTTTTTATTGTAATGAAAATGTTTGATCACCACTGCCTTCTCAGGTGGGATAGCTTCCTTCCCACAGGGGACTTCCTTGAGGGGCAGTCTTGCACCAAACATCACACTGGATTTAAAGGTTTTTGTCCCTCCCCACCGCCCTTCGGACATGACAATGATAGTTAAACTTTTTTTTTTTTCTTTTTAAGAGTCTACCTTTTGATGAAATAGCCAGACTGTCACCTTCACTTTTAGATTAAAAGGCTTTGGAAGGGCAAGGAAAATGAAGGGGGATTAAGGGTCCTGGTACGCCTGCTCTTGTGCAGGGCCAGCCCCAGGGGCGTTGCATTTGTGATTCCCTTAAACCTGGGCTCCCGGGCTGCCAGACCCCACATGCCAGAAGGAGTCACAGGACAAATATAGTGCATTTTCCTGGAGTACAGGTTTTGCTCAATGCTAGCACAAATTGAATCATTTTCAGGTACTGTGTGGGTTTAAGGTTATGGCAAACAGGAGATACTGCAAAAATGGCTGCTTAAGGCTACAACCTGGGATACCAGAACATATAGCTTCTGTCTTTAACGCTGCTTAATGGAAAAGTCTCTCACTGGTGCTCTTTATCCCAAAGCCCAACTGTTATGTACCTCCTTTAAAGGTATTCTTTAGTTTGAATTCTTTTGTCTGAACTTGCTTTTCTGTTAGAGGTTAGTTTACATTTGACACATGTTTTCTCACTTAGTCTTTGCACAGCAAAGTCAAGTCACTTGCCTGTGCCCACCCTGCCAGGGAAGAGACAGAAATCCATTCCCAGGTCTGCTGACCACAGGGTCTGGGTTCTCGCTCACTCAGCAGGGCTGTTGCCCCTGCACACTATCTGGGGATTGTGATGAGAATGCCGCAGATTCAGCTCTTGATTAAACCTGGCTTTTGGTTTAGCCTCCAATCTTGAAAGTGTAAAGGAGATTTGAGCTTTTAGGTTCAACAAGGGTGCAAAGGGTTTGCAGTCTTCAGTTAGTAAGGAAGCTGGGGAGGGCCAACCGGGATGGAAAATGCCATGTAGAGTTCTCTCCAGACCCGAGGAGGAGAGAGAGGCTCCAGAGAGGAAGAAGATGCAAGAGCTCTGGCAAGAAGACCTTGTCTGAAAAAGGATCTGGACCACAGAAGTGTGAATAAGAACACAGACTCTCACAGACTTTGGCTAGGATGGCGATGACTAGGGGCTAGGAAACAGGGGCAAGTTTGCTTTTGTTTGGTCTTAATAACAAAATCATTTGGAGGGCAAATTCAGAAACAGCTCACCCTGTAGGCTGGGGAGAAAACAAGGCGCTGGCCCCTTCCCAGTAGGGGAAAGCTGACGGTGGACTGAACTTGAGACTGAGAGGCGATATGCAACAGGCACAGGTGATGCACAAATTGAAGCTGTGGGTGTCTATAGCGAATCCTGCAAAGGGTCCCTCCTCCAACCCATCCTGAATATTCACCCTGCACCCAGATGGCTCCCAGCTGGGTTGTGGGCTTCCTCCATTTGGTATCCAACACCCCTTATCTGCAGGACCCTAACCCACCCCCTCTACTTTATCTCCAGTCACCTAGGTTTCAGCCAACCCAAGAAGTCCCCCCACCCCTAATGTCAACTAAACTAGCGCCCAGCACATAGGCACTCAGGACACGTCGGCCTGTGAATGAATGAATGAATGAATGACTACCTTCCCCTTGCCCATCTCAGCTCCTGCCACCTTCTCTGCCTGGAATATTATTCCTCACTTTCTTCCTCAAACTCCATCTCAAAGACCACATTCGCCAAGGAGATATAATTTAAAGACTCACTCATTCATTCGCCCAGTCATCCATCCATCCATTTTCCATAGCTCTTTCTATGGATCTCCCTATAGCCTCTCCTTCTCTGAAGGCCCTTAGGACTATGCCCACCTCTCTGGCTGCCTCTCCCACCAGCCTCACTTTAGGCCAGCCTCCAGGCTCCCGCAGGCAAGACCTAGCTCTACAAAAACTCTGGTGAACCACAGAGCAGAAGAGGGTTGGGGAGCCTGGGCTTTGGGATGGATTGTTAGATGTCTAACCAGGAGTTGCAGTCAAGCCAGTGAGACTTCTCTGTAGCTGGGTGTCAGTCTGCTTCCTCCTAGGGAAGGGTAGTGTGATGAGGGTTTGCACAGCTATTCGTGAAAGGTCCAGGCTATAGGAAGAGCACCTCAGGAGGCAATTTCACCCAGCTAGAGACGTTCCTACTCTAACCTGCAGGCCCTGGGAGAGGAGGATTCTAACACCTCCTCAACTGCTTGGTTCTGGAAACCCTATGAATTAACAAATCAATGCTGGGGACTCTAAGAAATCCCATTTAAATAAAATAGTGGGAGCTTAGTGCTAATTACATTATCAACGAAGGCTATGCTAAACTCCTACAGGAACTATCTCTGTTAATCCCAACAATGACTACTGCATGGGAGGTCTGGGCTGCTGTTTACCTTGTTTTACAGATGGGACGGGCAGATTCAGGAGTTAAAAACCTAAGGATCTCAACTGTGAAGGAGACCTTTCTGGGGTAATGGAAATTAAGCCAGAAGATACTACTCTGGGATAGTGATCCAATGGCAAACTCACAAACTGCACAGCAAAAAGGAAGAGGGGTGGCTGATTGCCCCATAAAGAGGTCTTCCTGCTGTGGGTGTAGCAAGTTGCAAAGATGCCCCCAAACAGTGCCGTCTTAACCCACTAGGGAAGATAACCCTCTAGGCTGGGTCACATTTTGCTGACTTTCCATCCTCTTCCTGCCATGTGTGTGCTGGGCCCTTTCCAACCAGCCTGGCCTCAGTACTGCCCCAGGCAGAGGTCTTTCCCATTAGGAAAGTCTTCATGCCAAAAAGAATGCCTCTGTCCACTTAGTGTCACAGCAGTAAACATTCAAACCCCAGTCTCATTGAGTTAGGGAGCTGTACAGTGGGCCCTCTCATTCAGGTGCAGGAGAAATGGGAGATGCGGCACCTCTGTTTAAGAAAGGAATCTGAGGGCTTCCCTGGTGGCGCAGTGGTTGAGAGTCCGCCTGCCGATGCAGGGGACGCGGGCTCGTGCCTCGGTCCGGGAAGATCCCACATGCCGCGGAGCGGCTGGGCCCGTGAGCCATGGCCGCTGAGCCTGCGCGTCCGGAGCCTGTGCTCCGCAACGGGAGAGGCCACAACAGTGAGAGGCCCGCGTACCGCAAAAAAAAACAAGAGAAAGGAATCTGAGCAAAATAGGAATTTTTCTGTCACGAAGGGGAATGGCCCATGTGTAAGGCTGAACATTTTCTTATAACATTTGACCATTCAATTTTATCTGTCGAGAGTGGATATCGTCAAACACAAGACTCTGGAATGCTGATTCTGTCTTCATAATTCTGAAAATGAGGCTCTGGAATCACATGTAGGCTGTTTCCCCCAGACAAGAATAAAAAAGAAGTACATAAGAAAGAAAGGGAAGAGTGTAACACGGGAGGGGCAAGGAGCTTGTCTGAGCTGCAGGGGCCACCGGGGCTGAAGACGAAAGGCAACGGGCTCCAGCCAGGCGAGTCCCTGAGACCTTCTCATTTTTGTTACTGATTCAGTTTGGAGGTTGCTTTGGTGCTTTTCTTAGGAGCAAACTTTGTGGCTTAGGCCTCTTCATTTTAACAAGAATTAAATGATCAATGATATGCCTTTCTTTCTCCTCTGCTGAGGGTTTTCAGACCTTCTAGTCCTGTCCAGTTGCTCAGTGTTTCCCCTAAGTCCCTTTTGTACCTGGTTCACAGTGCCTTTTACAATTTTAAAGAAATAGGATAATGCAAGTAGAGCTGTGCTCTTATAAGTGTGTTTGTTTGTTTTTTTTCCTTAAGGAAAATGTTCTCCAACTAGAGAAAGAATGTTTCTAAGCAAATTGGAAAGAACATACATCACAATATAATAGAACAGAAAGACAAGAAAAATCCACATTGTTGTACACCCTACCACCTTAAATGGCAGTCTGATTGACAAGGAGTTCTTCTGGACTACTTCTATGTAGTTTTTAACATAGTTAAGATTTTTAAAAAATAAGATTTTGCATCAATTTCTCAGTTAACATCTCTTCACCATTTTAGTATGTCATTAGGAAACTGCAGAAGTTGTTTAAAATGGTTGTAAAGTAAATTATACACGATTTGCTTCACTGAACCCTTACCGTTTAGGCTGTATCCAATTTTGATATCATAAACAATGCCAGGGGATTATCTCTGTGTACACATTTTGTTTGCATTTGAGATTACTTCCTCGGGACAGGATACCGCAAGTGGGCACAACATGGTACAGACTTTGGAGCCAAAGCGTCATTCGTTTGAATCCCATTCCCCGCGTAATGCCTGTGTGATCTTGAGCCAGTTACTCCACCTCTCTGTGGCACTCATTCTGCGTCCTTAAAACATGATAGTAATAAAACTTACCTCATAGAGTTATGAGCATTAAATGAGTTAACATCTTGTGAAGTGCCTGACACAAAGGAAGGGCTGTACGAGTGCCAAAAATGTAAATAAAAGAATGGGAGCATTTTCCAGGCTCTTGAGCGACACTGTCTTCATAAACAATGGTGTACCCTCTGGCAGGAGGCGAGTGCTCTGATTTGTAGCCACGCCTTTTGGCACAGGCTCCGAGATAAAGTTTTTAACATGGGGGCCAAGAACCAAGGTGACCAAGGGCCAGGGACCATGGTTTTAGAAAAACGTTTATACCAACTTGCCTTTAACATGGAGAAAATCCATAGGGCCGTGGTGGGAGTGGGGACAAGAGTCGCAGGACACCTGTACTGGGTTTACCCATTTTTGGCTTCAAGAACTGGATTTACCACGTCCTAGAACCTCTCTGCTTGGGGCGCTCGGGAGGAGTGGGCTGGAGGGAGTAGGGGCTTCCTCATTGTACAGCCCTGGGTTCCATGGTCTACCCAACTTTCACTGCTTCTTCAGCAGGACTTGGATCCTTCAGCTGTGGTGATGGTAACAATGTGCTGTTCACAATGGTGATCGTGCTGATGACGGCTGTTCTTATGCTCTGCTAGGAACTGGGCTTCAATATTCTCCAATGTGCTAATAGAACTTTCCGTGATGATTCGACAGATGAATGGACAAAGATGTGGTACATATATACAATGGGATACTACTCAGCCATAAAAAAGAACAAAAGAAGCCATTTGCAGCAACGTGGATGCAACTAGAGATTATCACACCAAGTGAAGTAAGTTAGAAAGAGAAGGCAATATCATATGATATCACTTATATGTGGAATCTAAAATACGGCACGAATGAACCTATCTATGAAACAGAAACAGACTCACAGACATAGAGAACAGATTTGTCTATTGCCAAGGGGGAGGGGGAGTGGGGGACAGATGGATTGGGAGTTTGGGGTTAGTAGATGCAAACTATCACACAGAGAATAAACAACAAAGTCCTACTGTATAGCACAGGGAACTATAGTCAGTATCTGGGGATAAACCATAATGGGAAAGAATATAAAAAAGAATGTATATATATGTAGAACTGAGTCACCTTGCTGTACAGCAGAAATGAACACAACACTGTAAACCAACTATACTTCAATAAAAAAATACATTTAAGAAGAACTTTCTGTGATGATGGAAAGAGCGTCTGTATGTGTGCTGTCTAATACAGTAGCCGCTAGCTGCCTAGAGGTACTGAGTACTTGAAATGTGGCTGGTGAGACTGAAAAACAAATTTTATTGGAGTGTAGTTGATTTACAATGATGTGTTCGTTTCAGGTGTACAGCAAAGTGAATCAGTTACACATATACATATATCCACTCTTTTTTTAGGTTCTTTTCCCATAGAGGCCATTACAGACTATTGAGCAGAGTTCCCTGTGCTATACAGCAGGTTCTTATTAGTTATCTATTTTATATATCGAGTAGTGCGTATATGTCAATCCCAAGCTACCAATTTATCCCTCTCCCCCGTATCCCCTGGTAACCATAAGTGTGTTTCCTACATCCGTGGCTCTATTTCTGTGAAAAACTAAATTTTAATTAATTAAATAAATTAAATAGCCACACATGGCTAGTGGCTCCTGTCTTGGACAGCAAAGGCTCTGCATGCATTATGGTCCCTGGGTCCTCATTACAATCCTGAGAAGTACTAATCTCTCCATTTTATACACAAAGAAACTGAGGCTTAACGGGGCTAAGTCACTCAGATCTGTCTGATGTCCAAATCCACGCCTTTAACTGCTGCGTTATCCTGCCTGGTGTGTGACCCTCAGAACCTGCTTCCGCTGGGGGTAGAGAGAGGGCGTGCACTTTCTCCAGACCTGTGGGTGGGTGATGTCTTAACGTCTTAGCCCTACACCCCACCACCTGCTGGTTATTGAGATGACAGTAGATCTACATAAAGTGGCTCACGCACCAACAAGAAAACCACTCCCAATCCTGATGTCTCGGGAGGCGTGATCTTGGTCACACAGGCAGTCTGCTTGCGCACTGAAGGTGGTCACCCCGCTCTGGGTGTTTGACTCTGTTCAGATCCCACTGGAATGTGCTGTGGCCAGAGCCAGGTGGAATGTTTTCCTTGGCTGACAGCAATGTGCTTTCACACTTTGCTGTGGGAAAGTCAGGGAGTTTAGTCACCGAGGGGCGTTTTTTGGATAGGTGAGACACTTCGATGAGTTGTCACTGGCTGCCAACACTGGAACCCTGAAAACCTGTCACCCGGGTGGCTTCCTTCAACTGTTTTCCTTTGTTTGAAGGTTTCTGCAGGCAGCAGACCAACGGTTTGCAGAATCTGCCTCAGGGAAAGAAACCGTGTTTGAGTCCTACCCTTGCATTTCTATGGTTTTACTTACTACCTTTGGAAATTCTTTCCCTATTTGTTTTCTGAAGTGGTTGGCTCCTAGCAGAGATTTATTAAAGGGAGACCAAAGATACAATCTAGGGTTCATCCGAAGCATAAATGTTTCAGGATAATGTTCACTACCTTTGGTGATTTCTGACTAGTTATTTGTTGTAACTTTTTTCCCTTATCTCATATTTTAGTGTGAGATGTCATTTTAGTTCTCTGGAAACCTAAGGACTATTGTTCTTATGGAAAACAAAGCTTAAGAATGACAGTATTTTAGAAAGAGCTCCCTCTTTTCGGACTATAATCTTGGGCCCCTGTGGGTTTTCCTGTAAGGCCGTGACTGACACGGCCTTAACTTCAAGGTAGGTCAGTTTTATTGACAAGGACGAGTGTGTCAGCTCCCTAAAGCTGGGGTAGTTCTAAGAGCGGGGACAGCAGGTTTTGCTTTCTCTGCGTGGACTCACAGTTTTTGGTCTGGTGGGAATTAATGAATACAAATACAAAAAGGTAAATACAAAAAGGTATAAGGCGTGGTCCTGCCCTCACTGAGCTTACAAGCTCATGTGGCGGCAGAAGTGAGCAAAGCAGGCTGGCGTGAGCGGAACAGAGCGGGCAACAGGAATGACTGGGGACCAACTTTGGCTTCAGTGTTGGGGACCAGCAGGAAGAGGTGGAAACTGGGGAACTTGGGGCGGGGGGAGGCAGGCTGTGTTCCAGAGAAGCTGGCGTCTGCCTGGAGATGTAAAGCCTGACTTCCAAAATGTGGACAGCTAATTACAACCACCAAAGCACGAGGCAGACTCATCTACCGCGGTATGAAACACGTCTGTGGGCTGAATACCACCCCTGGGCCGCCAAGATCCAGCGGGGAAACTGAGGTAAAGAGGCGGTAAAGGTTCACGTGGCCACGCCTCCCCACAGACGGTCAGCTTTCCCACACTGCAGCAGGGTCTCCGCTGATTCTGTAGACCCTGCCCTCGGCCCACAGGCAGGATTCATTGAGAGTCTGTGCTGAGGGTAACGAGTGTAGGAATGACCCTGACCTTCCTCTGGAGGAAGGTTTACCTGCAGGGGGAAGGTGCCAACACCTTTCCTGGAAATAAGAGCTATTTGAGGGGAACTCTGTGAGGCTGAGACAGAGTGCCCTCAGGGGCAACAGCTGAGAACATGGGTTTCAGGGTTGGAATTGATGGGACTGAACCCCAGCTCCACCATTTATGGGCTCTGGGGCTCCGGGCAAGTCGCCTAACTTCTCTGAGCCTCCGTTTTCTCATTCATACAATAAGGGCAAGAATCTCTACTTGAGAGGGAAGCTGGGAGAACGGGAGGACTCCATGAGTCACTGTATGTGGAGTGCTGGGAGCCGGCCCGGCACACAGTTACAGCTTTTACAGAGAGCTTACTACTATTATTAACAGTAAGTGAGTGGGGAGAGAGACAGCCGGTCTTCCTGACCACCAGCACGTAATGGTGTGTAAACGTGATGGACAGTGATCTCCCTGAGCCACGAGCGGGGCTTGGGATCTGGACCGAACAGAACAAGGGAGCCACCACCCCCTGCTCTCAGAAGGCGTCCGCCAGCCGAAGGGGGCTCGGCCACAGGCAAGGTTACCTGCTGACCCAGGCTCAAGGCTGCCAGCTCTCAGAGTTTACAACAGTCCCTGATCTGGTGGAAAAACTGAACTTCTGACACACTTTTGATCAGAACTCCCCTCTCTCCCATCACACAGCCCGGGGCAGCCTGAGGTCCCGGCACTGGGCACCACTGGAGGGGAGAGGGCCTTCCGCCTGCTGCACTGGTAGGCTTCCTGAGATCTAGGCCAAGAAGCCACCCTTCCTTCAGGGCCAGTGTTTTTCCATAATGACCAGCCTACGATCAAAAGTAATCCCATCAGCTCCCAGAGGCTCCTATGTGTATTTTAATAAGAATGATCACCATGAATGACGAAGACTATTGTCATCATCGTGCTTTGTATTTAGGGGTGGGGAGGGCTCTTGGCTCTGCAGACGTGGCCTGGGGGCCTCACCCAGGCCTCCCAGGAGGAAGGTGGCCAGCGTGCCTCTCCAGGCTTCAGAGGCACCCCGAGGGGCCCGCCCAGGCTCACACAGCTGCACCTCAGGAAGAGGAAAGCCCTACCCACCACCACTTACTGTGGCAGGCTTTCCCGGTCCCCAGTCTCTCCTGGGCTACTCATCCGATACCCTTAAGCATCATGGTTAAGAATGCAGTTTTAGGAGCCAGACCGGCTGGGTCTGGATGTGAGCTCTGCTATGTGATCTGGGCACAGCTTCTCTGGGCCCACCTCGCGGGATCATTCTGAGGGTTACACGAATTAACACATGGACCATGCTTAGAACGTTGCCTGGCATGAAGCAAAGCCCAATAGATGCTGGCTTTTATTAACATTTAGTATTATTAGTTTGGATCATACGAAATTGCTGACTTTTAACCGTTTTTGACCTATAAAAATGGCAACTTCATAGACATGGGTGGTTCTTAATGGGGGTAGAGGGCAATTCTTCCTCTGCCCCCAACCCCCCCACCCCCATCCTGGGGGACATCTGGCAATGTCTGGAGACATTTTTGATTGTCACGACTGTTGGGGGGAGGTGGTGCTACTGGCACGTAGTGGGTAGAGGCCAGGGTTGCTAACACCCTTCAGTGCACAGGCGAGCTCTCACAGCAAGGGGTTACCCAGCCCCAAAAGTCAACAGTGCCAAGGCTGACTATAGGGCCACCTAACAGTACTCCACCACGCACAGATTTACTTCCCTAAAACACCCCTTGCCACGAGTGGCACGGCTCCCACTGCCTAGAGAATAAAGGCTCACTTCCAACAGGCTCTGGCTTCCAATTCATCTCCAATCTTGTCTCCTCCCGACTGTGGCCTCGCTGACTGTAACGGCAGGTCGCCCAACACTCCAGGCCTGGAGCAACCTCTCTGCTTTCCACACCAGCCAATCCCCGACACCTGCTCCGGGAAGCTTTCCTTATGGGCCTTTCTTGCCCAGTCGGGCTGACCGTGGCAATCACTGGTGGCTCCTAACTAACGTGACTCCTGGGTCCCATTCCTGGAGATTCTGATTCAGGGCACTGGGGTGGGGCTCAGCTATGTTTTCAGAAGCAGCCCCCGGGGGCCCATGCTCAGCCTGCAGTGGCAAATGCCACGCCCTGGCCTGCATCTTTATTTCCAAATTGCTTTGCTCTGTTACCACTCATGCACACCAACCCTCTGTGTGCACTTCTGGCTTATTTTATTAGCTGGATGAGGGCAGAGACCTCATCTTAAGAGACTCCAGCTGTTCAAAGGGATCCAAACAAGTGCCTTGCCCTCCAGAAATTCTAAGTAGTGAATTAAACTTGAACCAAAATTAGGAGTTTGGGATTAACAGATATGCACTACTATATAAAAAATAAACAACAAGGTCCTACTGTAGAGCACAGGGAACTATATTCACTCTCTGGTAATAACCTATAATGTAAAAGAATCTGAAAAAGAATATATTCTTTATATAAAAAAATATATAGGAATAACTGAATCGCTTTGCTGTACACCTGAAACTAGCACAACATTGTAAATCAGCTACATTTCAATTAAAAAAAAAAAGAAAAAAAAGTGAATCCAGGAATTTTCAGACTTTGTTGAACCCAGGAGTCACCTGAGGTGCTTGTTAAAAATGCAGATCCCCAGGCTCTAAACTCTAGGAGTTCTGCCTCAGTGGCTCTGGGCCAGGGCTCTGGAACCTGTATTTTTCACCAACTGGGTTTGAAGCAGGTGTCCCTCAGCCCGCTGTTCTGAGTCTCTAACACGTCGGCTGCAAGGCTCTCAGGGGCCTCTGGCACGGCTTCTGGAGGGAAGTGCTCTTTTAGTGGGTTGCTGGCGCGTGGGCAGCCCCAGCACCCCAGAACCCCAGGGGACACTTACACACATGCTGGCTTGTCCTCCTGCACCAAAAACCTGCAGGTTCCATGGAAGCAGAACTGACTGTGGGAAGCAGGGCAGTCATTAAAATGGGACACCACAGCTGCGGCCACGGGTGGGTCTGCTGGGGAGAGAAAAGACATTCGGCTCAGATCCAAGGCATAGCAAGACATCCCACGGGTCCACCCCACCGGAGAGGGAGCCTGGATGGCTGGGTTTTCTGGTCTCTACCAGTACCTCCTCTTCAGCTCTAACTTTCTAACAGCCAGTACAGGACCAGAGATGCCTGCAGTGTGAGCCTTCCAGTGGGGCTTTACTTATTTACTTAACTTTGCAGAAAACAAAACAATCTTTCCAAAAGACTCAGTGTAATTCAGAGACACCAGAGCAATTTTACTTTTAAAGCCCGTTCCCCAAGAATGACCTAATTTTACTTTTGCAAGGTGACAGTGATGACTTTTTAGAAGAGAGCCTTCATAAAAATCTGTTTTAAAGGTAGGAAACCGAAGAAAGGCACAAAAGAGTACTCTAAAGCCATTAAATTGATGCTGAGGAAGAATAATGATGCAAAAAGATGTTCATGACATATGACTGTAAGTGAACTAGTGCATTTCCAATGTGGTCTGTATAGTATGATTCTATTTAAACAAACAAACAAACAGAAATTTAGATGTGAGGAAGTCTGGGAAGGATTTACATGAACATGGTGGTAGGGCCTTTCTGGGGTGGTAGGATTAGGCGTGATCGTGCCATGAAGATGACTTAATGCATAGAAGTCCACCCAGGAGCGGCACAGGCAGTACTGGGAAAGGCTTGATGCGGAGGGAGAGGCAGCAGAGTTGGGTCCACTCGGAGCCCTGGCACCTGTAACTCTCAAGGGTTTGGGGCATTACCAAACCTCTCAGGCCAGCTGGAAGCACGGTAAGGAACCACACATGACCTAATGGCCAGCCCAAAGGGTATCACTTTGGATTTATTTTATTAGACTCCAATAGCCTTGTTTTGTCCAAATAACCCTTGAGACATAGTAGATAGCAATTTCAAGATGGCATGATACATGTTTCTGTTGCGTCTTTCAGGGGGCCCTCTTATATTTTGTGTTTCAGGCATTCGGGGAGTGGGTCTTTCTCAAGTATTTTTTGGGGAAAAAAATATGTGCTTGGAGTTCTTGCTCTTTGAGTGAATTAAGCCCCAATTTCATACTGTGGGATTTTTGACCACCACGAAATAGTAAACTCATGTTGCTGTCTATTACTTCCAGAAGAATCATAATTTTGGAAACCTCATAATTCCAGTGGAAAAAGCAGAGGCTAAAAATATAGCAGAGTCCGTGATGCAGAAGGCGAGAGGGCACTCAGAGGTTATTATGAGTGTGGGCTTAGGAGGCAGAGAGACACGGGTCTGGGTCCTGCCTCTGCCGCCTGGATGCGGTGCTGAGCTTCCGCCCCTGTGAGATGGGGAGTCCACTGCCTCAACGTGGCTCTGAGGCTGAGCGAGGCCAAGCGGGTTAAATACTGTGCTCAGCAAATTGTCTGGTACGTATCGCTCAGCCGTTAGCTCTTCTGTTATCATAGCTGACAATCCCACTATGCTAATGAGTCCCCACACGTGACAAGACCACTCTAGTATATAATCTCCCCCTCCCTCCATAAGTTCAGTGCAGCATAACTAAAAGTCAAGGTGGGCCCTTCAGCTACTAAGATAGTGACTTTCACATGTGAGGACAAGATGGGAAGCCCAGAGCCAGGTGCAGATGGCGACGCAGGGCTGTTGGACGGCCCTGCTCTTGACGGCAGCACATCCCTGTCCAGCAGGGGCCTCTAGGACATGGGTTCCGACTGCCTTGGCTGGTAACAGCCACCTGTGAGTCCCAGGCCCAGGTGGTCGATGAGCGACTTGGCCACTTGCTGACAGCGGACACTGGGATGGTAAGCTGAAGCTGGAAGGGTTTGCGCTAGCTCACATAACTGGTGTCTCTGTGCTGACTAAGCTCATCAAGGGGCGAATATGGAGAGATGAAGTGGCTGGAGATTAGTGGATCTAATTTGATTCAGACATTAAAAAAGGCTTTTGCCAAGCTCTACAAAAGGCCATTTAGACAACCATCTCCAAGGGGCTAGTGGGAGTCCCTTGTTAGGGCTTAGAGCCGGGCTTCTTAACATGTGGTCCAGGAACCAGCAGCTTCACACCCCCGAGAACCTGTCAGAAGGCCAAGTTCATGGACCCCACCTCACACTATGGAATTAGGGTCCGTGGGGTGGGGCCCAGTAATCCGTGTGACAAACTCTCCAGGTGGTTTTTTTAGAAGTTGGGTTTACTGAGGTAGAATTGATATACAGTACCATTTGCCCTACAGGTGATTCTGACGTGCACGAATGTTTGAGAGACAGGCTTGTATCAGAGGAAACAAAGGATAGAGACAAAAGGCCTCTCAGAGAAGTAAAATGACAGGGATCCTGAAAGGGATCCTTGTTGGAACTGATCATCTTCCAGCTCTTCAAACTCCTGTGTGATACTAAAGCCTGGAATCTGCTGAGGTTCTCTGTGGTCAAGTGTCAGGTCAACAGAAATACATTAAAAGGAAAACTCAGGATCTGTCTTTGGGAGCTGACAGGGGAGGGGCAGACTCAATGCCGCGATCTCGTTTAACCTGTATTTACGGCTATTTGGCCTCATCTCATAAACGACTTGAGGAGACCTTATAAAAATAGGTACCATAAAAAGGAGACACAAATGGGAAAGACATGTGTGTGTGTGTGTGTGTGTGTGTGTGTGTGTGTGTGAGAGAGAGAGAGAGAGAGAGAAACACAGAGAGGGAGGGACGGAGGGAGAATTAGGTGGGGGGAGGAGGCAGAGGAGACACACAGACAGGAAGGGAAAGAGGGAAGGAGGGAGAGACAGAGATGGAGAGAAAGGGCCAGAGAAGGGGAGCGGGGCAGAGAGGAAGAAACAGAGAGGCAGTGAGAAAGGGAAGGACAGAGCAGAGCAAAGGAATATAAGGGCAGGGGTTGAAAAGAGCGAAGAGCTCAGGTATCAGGTTACATATGAAGACACGCGTCAGACAGTCACGCACATGTGCTGAAGCGCCATGTCTCTTAGCCACCTCAGCAAGGGTGTTCACAGTCCATTAAGTAGAAATGCACCTATTTTGCATTTGCAGGACAGACTCGGCTTTGCCCAAGTCTAAGGTCAGAGAGCAACTTCTCTTCTGCAGCTGCTTTTGAAAGGGACTTCACGTGTTATGGTGGACGACATCCTCCACGAAGACAACAGAGAGGCATCTGCCAACGTAAACCGTCTGTCGTTCAACAGCTCACTAAGAGCCGAAGAGCCCAGGCAGTGAGGAAACTCCCTGCCCTGGTCACAGTGGTGGCAGCAAATGCCTGCTGGATTTGCTCCCTGCAGTCAGAGACCAGGGTAAGGAGGGGAGTCTGATGCTTAGAGCTTGGGGTCCCACTCCTCCACAATCCCACCTTTCCCACTCAAGCCCAGGTGCTGAGGGGACCAAGGGAGCTTGATGCTAGTCAATGATCATGATTACTAAAAGGCTATTTATTTTAAACACCTTTTTCCTGATTACAAAAGTGATACATCACCGTGGAAACCTTTTGTAAATGCCAACGTAGAATTAAAAAAAATCTTAGGGAATAAAATCCATCTTCAATCCACCATTTAGGGAGAACCATGTAACTACACGCTGCCTGTGTCCCTGCACGCACGCACGCACGCACATACGCACTCATGTAAACTTCCTGTTTCTATTCCGTTACACAAGCTTGTCCTCCTAATATAATCCCAAACATCTTAAAAGTGAGCATTTAGTTCAAGACTGCATTGGGAGCCATCGTGATCCGTAACCCCGAGCGGTCCATCGTGCATAGTGAGGGGGGGTCCTGTTTCCAACAGCACATTCAGCGGCTTTGGGGGGATGTGGTTTGCACTGGGGAAGTGGACGGGGAGGAGGGAACCAAATACAGTCCGCAGGTGGGCCACATCCTGGCCCTCTGCGCTTGCGGCAACCTCAGTGGGAGGTGTAGGCTCCTGTGCCTGGAGGTGCTGGGCAAGCCTCATGGGCTGAGTGTGACAGGTCAAGGGGAGGCACTGCTCTTGTTTTAGGGCTGTTTTTTTTTTTTTTTTTTGGTACGCCGTCCTCTCACTGTTGTGGCCTCTCCCGTTGCGGAGCAACAGGCTCCGGATGCGCAGGATCGGCGGCCATGGCTCACGGGCCCAGCCGCTCCGCGGCATGTGGGATCTTCCCGGACCAGGGCACGAACCTGCATCGGCAGGCGGACTCTCAACCACTGCGCCACCAGGGAAGCCCTGTTTTAGGGCTTTTAAAGGTGTTTGCCTCAGACACCACTAGAATCAGCAATGAAAACCCCAACACTGCAGCACACTGAGCTCACACAGACAAGACCGGTCCTACTGATGTTCCCAGAAGCTTCAGGGGTGCTCTGGAGGAGAGGGACTCTGGGGGAGGCTGGGAGGGGAGAAGACAGTCACCACTTTCTGAGTGTGGGTTACGTGCCAGGTGCTGGCCTTACGTCCAGGCAGGGCAGACGGTCATAACAAGTGGAGGATTTGCTAGTAACTTAAATAACAATGAGCTTTATAAGGAAACGCCCCAACTTCCAGCATCTTCCCAGAGAATGAGTCTCGAAGCCTCTCTCTGTCTCTCTCCTTTCCTCCTCCTCTCCCTCTCCCTATTCTTCCTTTACCCTCCTCTACTTTCTTCCCCTTCTAATTTTTCTTTCTCTCCTTTCTGAAAACTCAAGGAAATATCAACGTGAAGGAAGGAGAGGCCTAGACACTAAAATGGAAAAAACCCACCTCATTTAGAAAAGGAAGGCAGTAAAGGCCAACAGGGAAACTCCAAGGGGGGGCGGGGCGGAAGTCCAGGCAAGGGAGGATAGGGCTGCCCCTGCCCCCTGGCCCAGGACCCTGCCCTCCTCTCCTCCAGGCACCAGGTCTGATTAGCACGCAGGCTGACAGGAAAATCAAATGCTCTGGTTTGAGGAACAGACATACCAAGCCCATCTGCCGCGGGAGTTTCAAAGCCGCTCAGTTCCTGTTGCTCTGAAATTTACGAGAGGCCTCTCGGGCTTGTTAACTAAACGCATGTCTCGCAGACACCCCTGTTCTCCCGAGAAGCTGTGAAAGCTTTGCCCAGAGACCACAGACCCACTCATAGGGCCTGGAGCCCCCGCCCCACTCACAGGAAGAGGGTCTGGAATAGCAATCGAGGGGCACGGAAGCCACAGATTCGATTCACAGCAGGGGTCTCTCCAGTTCAGAAGGGCTGGGAGGCAGCCATCTGGACAGCGCCTTCTGACAGCCCTGCTCCCCTGGGAGCGGCGCCCACACCGCTGAGGTGATCACCCCCTTTAAAAGCTGCCCTAATCGGACTTTCTGCTGGGCTGCTCGCTGGGAGCGGATACCTCACTCTCTTCTCCAGGTGTTAGAAGTTGCAAACACGTTTGCCTGTTGCAAAGCTTACATCATTTATAGCCGTTTCATTACTTCCTCAAATATCATCGCTAACTTTCTGACAATTTAAGAGTGACACCTGGCTTTTTAGCAGGAACTTTCAGCCACGTTTTTGACCTGGGATGAAGTATTTTCTCTTCAGATGCTCTAGTGGGAAAGCCAACTAATGCTTCTGGAATGTCTAAGAGAAAAGGCAGTAGATGAATTTAACGAAGATGGGAACTGGTCAGCAGCCGCGGTGAAGCTAGGGGAGCACATGGACCTGAGTGCATCTGAGACCCACACGCTGATGCCCCCAGGGCCAGGCTAGAGTCACAAAGTCATCTAGGCTCAGTTCTGGGATGGAGAAGGCTCGCTTTAGGCTGTCAGTGGGCCCAGTTTACAGGGATGGAATTCTAGGCTTACATGAGGCAATGCATGAACCTGCAAACTTTAGCCAGCGTGTGAAGGAAAGGCTAGTACAGAGGCTTCACACCTGGGTGGCGGAAGCGCTAAGCCAGGGCTTAGAGAAATACATGGTACAGAGCACAGGCACCTCTCCAGAGGCAGGGGCCCTGGCCTCCCTGGGCATTTGGGGAGTGAGAAAAAGAACGACTAGAAGTTTTATAAATGATCCCAAGGAGGAAGAGCATTGTCAGGATCAAGCATGGCAACACTGCTGACCTTTACCACAGAGAGGAACATCCCACAAAGGAAGACAATTCCTAAGGGCATTTCCTGAGGCTGTGTGAGGGGGCAGATGAACAAGGGGGCAATTTCAAGCGAGCAGTGGAAGTCAGCAGAGTACGGAAGAGTAAGCCCAGCTACATTCACAGAAGTAGGAAAACACATGTTATTCTTAAGGCCTACTGGCCAATCAAGGGGAATTCGATTTTGCTGTATTTGGGATGTGTGTGGCGGTGGTATGACATAAATACAATCACTCAACTCATTCACTATTAAAACTAAGGACAGTGGATACTTTAAAAATAATAGATATAAAGCAATTTGAAAGCAGTTTGGCTTCACAGTACCATCATTTTTTTTTTTTTCTTGCAGTACACGGGCCTCTCACTCTTGTGGCCTCTCCCATTGCGGAGCACAGGCTCCGGACGCGCAGGCTCAGCGGCCATGGCTCACGGGCCCAGCCGCTCCGCGGCATGTGGGATCTTCCTGGATCAGGGCTGAACCTGTGTCCCCTGCATTGACAGGCGGACTCCCAACCACTGCGCCACCAGGGAAGCCCCACAGTACCATCATTTAAGAGGGAGCGGTCATTTGTTTCAGTTAAGTGATGAGAGAAAAATAAGTAGCCCTGCAATTCCTCTTGCCATTCCATGGATGGGGGGAGGGTAGCACTATTGTTTTTACTACCATCCCCCACCGCAAGATGCTCAATTTCCTGAGAGTAAATCTTATACTTAAAAGATATATATTTTTCCTATTACATGATCTCTGACTACAGATTTACTACTTTTTAAGCAATCTTTTCCAACACCGGCTACTTTTGACCCTATTTGATCTTCACATTTTCCCTGGTCTTAAACTGACTTTAGACCCTACCCATACCTTCATCCCCACTTAAGAACACGGATACCATTTTATCTCCTAAAACCTCAAACCACCCTCTGGGGTAAGCATTACTATTCTCTGTTTTTCAGATGAGAACAGGAAACTAAAGATTAGATAAACTTGCCAGTGGACACGTAGCTAGAAAGTACTAGAGTTGGGATTTTATCTCAGGTCTCTCTGATTCTAAGAGAGTAAAGAGCTGTAGAAAATTAGGACACTATTCAAGTCCAAGAAGACAAATGCTGGGAAGGCACATAATCAAAATCTACAAATCACGTGGCAATGAGGAAGGGGAATTCTCAGCTTGTTAGGTAGTTAGGAAACTAGATTACTTTCTAGTAATCAGAAAGGCACACTTTTAGGAGAAGCAACGGGAAGTATTACTTTATCTGGGGGAGGAGTGGGGAACTATACATATGGGACTTATTATTCCCACAAGGGAGTAGTAGCTGAAAACAAAGATGCAAAAGAGATTTCTATCTGTCCACAGATGATGCTTAACTGAGGAGTAGCTGGAAGTAGGGTGGGGGGCTGGTCCATAGGATGGTACTAAGTGGTCTCACAAAGCATGCTCTCCCCAGAGCCCCAATCTCTGGGCTAATGGTGCTCATGCCCTAGAAATCGGGAGCTTCTGGCTTAGGGCACAGCTAAAATGGACTCTGAATTGCTTTTACAGCTTTAAACAAGATGCTGGGGGAACCTAAGGGAGCATCTGAGCTAATTTAATTCCCTCTGAGCATTTCTCTCTTTGGGTAAAACCCAAGGGGAATCAGACGTGATGGAACCAAATTCAAAGAAAGGTATCGGTGAAGAAGCAGACAACATAGACAACATATTTCCTATTTTCCTACAAAGATACTGTTTTTAATAACACAACACCTGTGTGTGTGTGTGCGCGCGCATGTGTGTGTGTGTATGTGTGTGTGTGTGGTGGGGTGGGGTGGGCGGAGAGAGAGAGAGAGAGGAAAACAGACACACATTCAGAGAGAAAGTCACCAGTGGTATTTGACCCCAATGGGGTTCATCCTGCTTGTGCCTATTTCTAAGGCAAAGGCAGAATTTGCATCACTTCTGGTGTCCTTTTCTAATCCAAGAGAAGAAGAGAATCACATAGCATGAACATAAAAACAATTTGCTAGGTTCATATCCCACCTAAAGTGGGCTTAGAGATTTTAACTGGGCTTAGAGTTTTTAACCCAGTGTGGATTTTCTGCAGTTGGACTACGATGATGCGAACGATGATGATGACGACCATTATTATGAATAGTAGCTCCCATTAATACATTGTCTACTAAATACAAACACTATGCCCAGCATTTTATACAGAGAATTCTGTTTAATTCTCACCAAAGTCCTGAGAGGTACTCATTACTACCCCAGACTATAGATGAGGAAAGTAAAGCCGGGGGAGGTTGAGGATGTTCAATGTTGCTAAGTTTGCAAATGGCAGAGCTGAAACCAGAACTCATGGCTGGCAGTCTCTAAAGTTCCTGCTCTTCCTAATATGCCCCATTGTCGCTTCAGGGTGTGTGTGGGGGGGGGGGGGGCGTGGAGAGAAAGAGAGTAGAAAGAGGGCGAAAGAGAGAAAGAATGAGTTGAGGGTTAAATCCTTATGGGCACCTTCCGGCAGTTAAGACAACTCTTTCATTTGAAGAGTAAACAAATCAGGAATTACCATAAAATTCTCAGGGCTGTTTTTAGAATTAAACGAGCTAAAAGTCCCAAGGCAAAATGGTTTTAATTAGCAAAGTGGGTTTAGGAATCGAAAATAAAATCTCAGTGACATCATGTGAAGTATGGGCTAAAACCAGACTCTGGGCGTACTCATCTAAAGATGCTCAGAATACAGATTTCAACTTGGCCTCTTACCTGCGTCCAGCTCTCACCAGTAACACCACCTCCTCCCCCAAAGCGCATGAGGAAGGGAGAGGCATGCCTGAGATGCCCCGAGTAGTCCCCAAACTGCATTTTAAGTCCGTGAAGGATTAAAATGAGATGGAAATAGAAGGGAAATGCACCACACATGGAAGATTACCGACCCCTGCAACCCAGCTCTTCCTTCTTCTCCTCACGACCCTGCTCTCCAGCCCCCTGGCTGCCCCTTCTCTCTCTACCTTGGCCTTAGTGATTTAAAGCAAAAAACCAATTAAGAAAATTGCCAGTCGTGATTTTGCTTTGAAGACTGAAAGTCAAACCTCCCCTCTCTCTTACAATTTAATAATTTGATTTCAAAGCGACAGATCATCTCTTTCTTTCACATCATCAAACCAGAAAGCCCCTTATTCTAATTACATCCTCTTGGGTGTCAACCAGCATTTTGAAAATACTTCATTTCAAATTTCCACTTACAAAGTAAACAAGGATATCTTCGTTTGGCTCTCATCAGCCAGCTTTGAATCAAAATGTGAACGGCTCTGGGAACTAGAGCCGAGTCCTGCTGGATGGGGAATTCTCTTCTGGCTTTGTTGGAAGAACAGCCCCGCTGGAGCCTGGGGCCACCTAGGTTTGCAGTCTCTGTGTGTCTCTGTTCTCCTCTTTATTAATATCAAAATTGTTAGGTAAAGTGGTTGGCAGGAAACCCTCAATCCACCCTTAGGAAAAATTGCTTCCTCCTGTTGAGTCTTTGAACCATAATCCCTTCAAACCCTTCACACTGAGTACATGTAAATACTACTAGGACAACGGTTTCTCTAGAACACTCTATGCCCTCAGAACTTTTTGACAGATGCCTTGTTCATTTACAGTCTGCAGATGCGGTCTGGGTAGATGATGGACACTCCTCATTTTAAAGTGAGGAAATGGAGGCATCCGGAGGTAAATTTTAGGCAAAGCTCAACAGCCTTAAAATCATAGATGTGATTTTTGCGGCTGGGACTTTGTCCCCTGACAAATACATGGCTCTTCCTTCTCAACCTGGCAGTTATACTGATGATTTTTGGTTGACCTTAGATAAAAGCCCTTTAATTAAGATTATATTCCAAAAGGAAAACACCGAGACGTTGAGAGGGTGGTGGGATTATGGGCAATCATTTTCTCTTTCATAATTTTCCCAATTTTATAAAATGAACATTTAGAGTTTGAAAATAAACATTATTTAAAATTAAAACTGTACAACGTTAAAAAGATAAAGTTTAAACCATTTTTATTTTTCATTGTTTTACTCACAGATAAAACTGTAGTTTTATAGAAACTGGCCTTTATGAATCTAGATTTGAATCTGCATAACATAAATCATGTTACTGCCTTGTGTTTTATCATTAAAGGGGCCATGAGGAGGAGGGATACGCAAAATAAATGTTTAGAGAAGATAGAGGATGCTAAGATGAAAGATGTTTAGTAAAAGCTGCCCTCAGGCTTGGCCTCTAGGTGCAGAAACCTCACATGCTCCCACTATAAACAACGAACCCCAGAAAGAACATGGCCTGTGTGATCCACTCCACTTCCAACTCCTATACTCATGTCTTTGTTTGTTTGTTTTGTTTTGTTTTTTAATTGAAAGAGGACATTTGGGAAACCATTCTATGAAGGAGGCAGGGAATGAGAAGAAGTAAAAAATCTGGGGCAGAAACTCCCATGAGTTCCTCTAAACCTCTCTTACTTTCCCTCCTGGACACACAGACTACATTTCCCAGACTCCCTTGCAGGTAAGTGTGACCATGTTACCAGGTTATGGCCAATGGATGTGAGCATAAGTTATATGAACCACTTTGGTCCATATAAACCTCTCCAGTGAGATCTCCCTTTTTCTTTCCCTAGCTGCTGGCTAAATGGAGAGAACTCCTCCAAAGGCATGGAGGAGGGAGGAGACACAAGATGGAAGGAGCCTGGGTCCTTGGATAACTGGAAGGAAAGAAGTCTGTAAGGCCAGGAACACCTGCACAGGCTTTGAAATATGCAGGAAATAAACAGCATTCAGGGCTTGTCTGTTACAGCAGGGAGTGTTACTCAAGTGCTAAGTCTGAACAGTGTTTGGGGGTTAGTGAATTTCTGATGAGGGAGAAATCCTCTTAATAAATCATTTCCTTTTCTCCTCTTCTCCCATAGTCCCTTCTGGGAAACTCACCCAAAATACCAACATGTCTTACACTTAGTATCTCAAGTCCATTTGACCCTTACTGGAAGCCATCAGTTTGAAACCCTTGCTCCTCAGCTTATGGTGTGTCCTGTCCACTCTCTGGTCAGGTCAACCCTCACCTACCTCTACAGGGTTGGTAATAATCTTTTGCGGGCCAGGAGTGACTTGTCCTTGCTCAATGTTTATGCGACCAGCATTTGTAACTGAGCAAAGGCTACCTCTTCAAGTGTAAGTCTGAGAACACAACAAAATATAAAGCACTGTGGCCACAACTGAGAGCAGGCAGGGTCCAGCTGTCTTGTTTGAAATGACACAGCTGATGTGAGTTTACTAGATTATCAAAACTCTCTAGACAAAAAATTCACCAAGGCAGGATAGCAACGTGTCTACCACATCTTCAGTCTTCCTGATACAGAAGGTGGTGCCCTATAATTTCTCCAAATTGCCACATCTTGTATCTCACCAGTTACAAAATCTTCAATCATCTGCCTCAGAGTATCTTGATAATATCTCATCAATATCACTGGGGGCTTTCCATCCAGGCTTTAGTTTTACCGGTGGTGTGTTACATATAAAACAACTTTTTATAACAGCCCCAGAAAGAGTTTTATAATTTGTTATTTAAAACGTAATACATTTTCATTGTAGAAATTTTAGAAAATAGAAAAATCCTAAGAAAATTACTTGCCATTGCTGAGAAATAACCACTGCTTTCACAGAACATTTTATAAATGCTTATGATTTCTAGTTGTTTTCCCTTTTTTGTTGTTGTCCTTTGCATAAGGGACTATGTTTCTTTGACTTCTTTTCCCTTGTAATGATTTAGATATATCTATTTATGGTTATCTTTAAATTAAAAATATTTAACTTATTTTCTCTAATTATCAATATTAAGAATGAAAGGGCTTCCCTGGTGGCGCAGTGGTTGAGAGCCCGCCTCCTGATGCAGGGGACACGGGTTCGTGCCCCAGTCCGGGAAGATCCCACATGCCGCGGAGCAGCTGGGCCCGTGAGCCATGGCCGCTGAGCCTGCGCATCCGGAACCTGTGCTCCGCAATGGGAGAGGCCACAACAGTGAGAGGCCCGTGTACCAAACACACACCAAAAAAAAAAAAAAAAAAAAAGAATGAAATTGGATGTTCCATTCGATATGGAATTCAGTGTACTTTTACTTCCTCCTTCCTCTTGTCCCCAGTTACCAGTTACTACAGCCTGATTTCATATCCCTTTTGCATTATTTCTATATGTAACTTTTATTTTACTAATTAATTTTGACACTTGTACTAAATATAACTAAATCAACAACAGTTACTTGGACACACATCATCACTTTTTTCTACACCATATCTTTCCCATTTTTGGGGCTTTTGACCTTGATACAGCTGCTATCTAGCTGTGTAGGATCTTTGGACATTTTTCCAGGAAGGGCATGCGAGGGGTATGTCTACATCATGAACTATTACGTGTCTGAGAATATCTTTCTATGTTCTCGTCCACATTCATGGCTTTGCATGTGAATGACAACTTGGGTCACAATCTGTAGACCCCGTAAGGCCTCCTACCACTGACTTGTGGCTTGTAGTTGATGAGAAGCCCAAGGTTAGCTTTACTGTATTCTTTTGTAAGAAACCTGTTTTTTGTTTTCACCTGGATGCTTATGAGGTTTTTTTCTTTGCAATGAAAACTTGTCAAGTCACGTTGGAAGTTAATGCTTTCGATCTTAAGGACACATCTTTTTTCAGCTTCAGAAAGTTCTCTTGAATTACTTCATCGATGACTGCGTCAACCTTAGTCTGCTTTCTTCTTTTGCAATTATTATTATCTGTGTATTGGACCACTTAATTCTGTTTTTCAGATTTTTCTCCTCTGTATTTTTATCTTTGCGTCCTTTTGAGCTCTACAAGATATTTCCCAGGTCATTAAAAAAAAAAAATCACTGATTTGACTTACTGTTACATCTAATCTGTTACTCATTGGTCCATTACGAATTCAAAATTAGGCGCCATATTTTTCATGTCCTTGCAGTTGTTTCTTTACTAATAGCTCCCTGATGTGGTTTCACAGATGCAATGTCAGCTTCAGTCTCAAGGACACGAATTAGAGATAATTCTACATCTTCTCCCATTTCGTAGAAGTAGAGACAGTCATTGAAATTCCTCACAAATATTCTCATATAATATTGGGTTGGCCAAAAAGTTCATTCCGGTTTTTCTGTAACATCTTACAGAAAACCCCGAACTAACTTTTTGGCCAATCCAATAGATCTTTCATGTGGCCAGTAATTTCTTGCATCATCATCTTTACAGACGAAGATCTACTTTGTAGGGTATGATGGAGAGTTAAGATAGGCTCCGTCAGAGACCGTGTGGCCCTGTTCAATATTTTTGGCCCAGATAAAGATAGAAAGGGAAAAGTTTAAATATTGGCTTTAAATATCTGAGGAATCTGTTCGGTAGAAGCAGGAGACAGAGCAAGTACAGCAAAGGGTTTTATCTCTGGGACAGAAGCTTTTTCTTTTCTTCCCTTGTTTGCGAGGCACCCATGCCATGCCAGGAGTAAGAGCTGACGGAGTTCATCATTCAGTGTGGCCCTGACTGGTGTCCTTTCTTGAGGTGTAGACAGGATCCAGATGGACCTTCCCTAACCCTACTGCCACATGGCCAGCTCTCACCTACATACCCTGGCCTTCCAAGGTGTGATTCTGCTTCTGACAATCCCCTCGCCTCCTGGAGGGGTGGATGCTGTTCTGGGGGGGATGCGTCCCATCTGAACATTCACTGGCAGAAATTCTTCAGAGCCTCTAGTACTGATACAAGTTTAGAAATAGTTTCATGTTCCACTGATCACTCATCTCAATGAGCATCCACGGGCAGATGGGAGAAAGGAGGAGTGAAAGTGGTATGCTCATGTCTCCCTGCATTTTCCTATTGACATTTTCTACATTACGGGTGACCCGTGTAACACTCCCTCACCACCCCCCACCAACGCCCTTAAGTTTCTCCAGGAACTGCATTCTCAGTTCTCCCTATGGAATCCCCAGTGAAGTGTCAGCAAGTACCTTTGCATGCTCAGAGTGGACTGGTTTCCCCCGGTAGATGTCTGAACCTTACCTGGCCAGTATGCCCCAGAACTGCATACTCAACCCTCTCTCCAAGGTCTGCTGGGATTCCCAAAGAGAAAACTCAGTGCCAGTGTTCCTGTCCCTTCCATGATCTAAAGGCTTTGTCTCATAAAAAGTTGGAAATTCCTGGTTTTAACTCCTAGATGTAAACCAATCACATCAGAACTCTGTTCTTAAAAGGAGAAATGTAAGGGGATTCCAGAAACACCAAGGTCATTTTACCTCTTAATAGCTTCTCCAAGCCACACTGGTTCAGAAACAAAGATCTTATATTTTGATGAAACATTTCTTTTCTATCGAAAGTAAAATAAAAAAGAGAAAAAAGCCCTATAGGGTCCCATCTCCCCAGATTCCTCCCTAACCAAGGAATGAAATATTACAGAGATGGAGGTGCTCAAATCTAACTTTCTAGCTAGCCCAGAGACCATCCTTCCATATGGTGTCCCTGAGGGGGGCACCCCACCTGTGCTTGACTTTTCTTTTTTTTTGTTTGTTTTTTTGTTTTTGCGGTACGCGGGCCTCTCACTGTTGTGGCCTTTCCCGTTGCGGAGCACAGGCTCCGGACGCGCAGGCTCAGCGGCCATGGCTCATGGGCCCAGCCGCTCCGCGGCATGTGGGATCTTCCCGGACCGGGGCACGAACCCGTGTCCCCTGCATCGGCAGGCAGACTCTCAACCACTGCGCCACCAGGGAAGCCCTTGACTTTTCTTATACACAGGGCTCACTACTCCCTAAGGCAACTCCACACGGCCAGCTTTCTTTGGAGCAGTTTATTGCAAGGAGGTCCCTCCTTAAACCAAGTTGACATATGCCTGCCTGAAACCTCTCTGTTTATTGATTTGACTGTTGGAAGCCACACAGAATAAGTCTCCCTCTTCTAGACAACAGTCCTTTCACGTATCTGCAGTCGGTTTCCAAATCTCCGAGACTTTGTGGTGATAAACCCAAAGATGGCTCCTCCAAGATGGCTCGTAACGATCCCCAGCTCCTGGTACCCATGGCCTCGTGAATTCGCCTCTCACACTGTCTCAGGACTGGCCTGTGTGACTGACAGAATGTAGGTGGTATGAGACTTCAGAGGCTAGGTCACAAAAGGCACTGTAACTTCTGCTTTCTTCTACTCTCATCATTTACCCTGGGGGGGAAGCTAGTTGCCAGGTCATCAGGAGAGGTCCATGTGGCAAGAAACTTGAGGTCTCCAGACAAGAATTATGTGAGTGAGCCCTTATCCAGCCCCCAGTCAAGCCTTCAGATGACAGTGCAGCCTTAGTTGATATCCTGACAGCAACCTCTATAAGAGACCCTGAACCAAAACCTCCCAGCTAAGCTGCTTTGGAATTCCTGACTCTCAGAACCTGTGTGAGACAAATGTTTACTGCTTTAAGCTGCTAAATTTTGGGGTAAGTTGTTACACAGCAAGCGATAACTAATATACACTCCAATTCCTATAAATGTTCTTTAAGTGAGAAAGTCTGTTGACTTTTTGTCTGACATTTTTTTTAGTGCCATTCTTATAATTGTCCACTACAGGGTAACACTGACAACAACAACTATTACAAAGACATTTACCAAATGCTTTAGGTTTACATGCAGCAACTAAGTTAATTCTTATAAAAGCCCTGTGACATAGCTCTGTGACTCTAACCATTTTACAGATGAGGAATACAGGTTTAGAAAGGTTTAGGGCCTTGCCCAAAGGCACAGAACTAGGAATGGGCAGAGGGGAAATCCAAAAACAGGTGGTGTGACCCCAGAGCCCACACCCTAAAGCTCTGGGCTATGGGGACAGAGGACAGCAGGAATCAATCTCCTATGATCTGATTTCTACAATAATATAACTCAATTCTCCATCAATTTGCTAGCAGTTCTAGAGCTTATATAAGCTTGTGGTCAACTAAGGCCTCTAGCTTTTCTCCACGTATATGATTGTCAGAATTGGCCTCATATCCTTCCTAATTAAATAGTTATTCTTAACCTAGATACTGTTAAATGTGTCACTGTTCAATTTAACCTGGTTGGTTGGCTTTGATCCATTGTTCTAGCTCAATACTTTTTTTTCCCCCCTTTTGAGTCTTTATTCTATCATCCAACGCTTCAGCTATCATTCTGGGCTTCTGTCACCTCTAAAGTTGATAAATTTGGCTTATATGTCTTTTTTCAAGTTGCTCATAAAAATCTCAACAGAAAAGGTGGACAAATCTTGCTGGCAAACCCTTGAGGCCCCCTCCCAGGTCATATGAATACATCAGTGAACACTTTTGGGGGATGTTCTGATTACAAACTTCCTGTCCTTCCCAAAAGTTCACTGGTGAATCTGTGTAGGGTATGCCTGGGGATTCACTCATTTAAGGGGGTCTCTACCATTGTTCCATCTTATTGATCAGCCACCTTTTTTTTTTTTTTTTTTTGCGGTACGCGGGCCTCTCACTGCTGTGGGCTCCCCCGTTGTGGAGCACAGGCTCCGGACGCGCAGGCCCAGTGGCCATGGCTCACGGGCCCAGCCGCTCCGTGGCATGTGGGATCCTCCTGGACCGGGGCATGAACCCATGTACCCTGCATCGGCAGGCGGACTCTCAACCACTGCGCCACCAGGGAAGCCCGATCAGCCACCTTTTTAACTCCCGTTTCTCCATTTTGTACTACTGAATACTTTGATCTGGTCCTGTGCCTTGCTGAAATCAAACTGCGTTACCTTGATAACATTGTCCTAGCTGCATTTTCCTCATCAATCTATAACACTAAAAAGGAAATAAAGTTAGTCTGCTATAACTCATTTTTGATGGATTCATTGAGAGGCCCAAGAATTCATTCTCTATCCCCTGTAATAGTTAGATCTGGAGTTTTTCTGAGAGTATCATCAAGTTTTCCCATCTATAGTCTAAAGAATCTTGAGGTGTTTACTTATTTAAAGTCAGAAACATCTTTGTCTTTTTTCTTTCACTGAGCAATTTTTACATTTCCTACTACTTCTTAAAAATTCCCAACAGGGATGGAAAGATTTTTGCTACAAGAGTCCTCAGTATACAGAAGTGTAATTCATCTGTACCCCTGAAAATAAATTCATTTATGGCCTTAGGTGGTCTTACTAGGATCCTCATTTGCCTTTCTATTTCTTATTTGCTATGTTTTATCTTCTATAGTTAAAATTTTAGCCAGCAGTAGTCTTTTCTTGGTTCTGCACTAACCTCATTCCAGCTGCCCCAAGGAACGGACATATTTCTTCCTTCTTTACCTGTCTGTTCCCAAGTATAGGGTTAAAAAGTCATTTTCTTGTGTGGCCAATAGCCATGTGGGCAAGCCTCTGTTTCTCATGTCCTTCAGTTTTCCTGACATTCTCGTGAACACCTGCCAGTGCCCAGAGTAACACCTGGCACCCAGAAGGCACCAACGTGCTTGTTCACTTAACAAAGTGTCATTCACTACTGTTCTTTGCATCTCTTGGGGCATGTCTCTCTTTTGATCTTCTCTGCACCACTTATTAAATGGTACCGCAGAGACCTCCCTCTGCAGATGCACTCGGGTCTTCTTCAAATGTTTACTCTTCGTCTTTATCATGCACCCTCTGACTATAAACTCGGAACCATTATGAGCCTTCCAACCTCCCCAGGCCATATTCCCTTTTAGAATCCTACTCATGGAGTCACATTTGGTTTTCCTCTGAATTTTTGGAGACTCTGCTTTTCTGAAGTTGAACTATGCCTAGTGTTTCCTTCTTTCATGTTAGAAACTTTAAAATGACACAGAGACACACCAGCCTGTTATCCTTTCTGGTCAAGGCTGCATTCAAAGAAGCAGGTGTCCCTGTCTTCTCTACTTTCTGAGTGATATGACAGCCAACAGGTGTGTAAAGAAATTTTCAGCTGTCCAATCTGTGGCACATTGAGACTTCCAGAAAATGTACCAATCTGACATTTGCTGTTAAACCACATTCTATCCTTATGACTACTTTGGAATCAGGATCCATGCAGTGTTAATTACTTGGATAAACCATCTACCCATAGAATTGACCCATGATGATATTACTTTTGGTATTCCCTTTTTTTTTTTTGCGGTACACGGGCCTCTCACTGTTTTGGCCTCTCCCGTTGCGGAGCACAGGCTCGGGACGCGCAGGCTCAGCGGCCATGGCTCACGGGCCCAGCCGCTCCGCGGCATGTGGGATCTTCCCGGACCGGGGCACGAACCCATGTCCCCTGCATCGGCAGGCGGACTCTCAATCACTGTACCACCAGGGAAGCCTGGTATTCCCTTTTTTTTTAACCTTGAATTAAACATCCATGTCTCTGTTGAGCTCATGCTCAACAATTTAGGGCTGCGTGGCAAATATTTCTCCACTTCCAAACAGCACCCAGATTTTATTTTGGGGAATTACTTTTTCCACCATGGGTTTGTACTGGTTTATGGCCACAGTCAGACACCTACCGTCCCTCACAGAATTTGAACCTTGAGAAGACACAGAGATAATGAGGGTGGAGTTCATGCATTACAATGGCAGTGTGTTGAACACAGTTCTGTCCTGAGATGCCTGGCTCCCTGAAGGCACCTTTCCAAGCATGATTCTCTAGCTTTCTTGTAGATTTTGTGGGCTGTCAACGGCCTTCCAACAAGGCTGCTTTTGTTTAAGGTAGCCAGAATTGATTGCTGCAACCAAAAAAAGCCTAGCTGATATACTCCAGGACAAGGCATATTCTCCAATCACTTATTCCAATGACGTTCTTCCCACCAAGTCTCCAATGCCCACAGCATCATGGAATCACCCATTCAATTCACTAGACTCATCCATTTATTTGTTTTTCAGAAACAGTTCCCTAACAAGCCCACATGGCATAAACCAGATTAAAATTTCAAGTTGAATTTATTCGTTGCCCCCAAAGAGAGCTCTGAGACTACAGTTACCAGAAGTTTTAAGTATTGTGGATAGTAATGCTGTATTCTGCATTATTCTTGTTCTTTGCTAAGCTCTCCCTTCCTAAATTGTTATAACTTCATGGTCTCCTTTAAGGTTTTGAGAAATCTAAAAATAAATTCAATATTGTAACTGAGAATTAAGAATCAGCTCAAAGGGGCTTAGTGCTGCTTAATTTTCAAACTACACTTGCCACCCTCTCCGCAGCATCTGGCTTTATATTTTTACTGGAATCTTTATCTTTCTCACCCCCAAATTTCTGTTTAAGGACATAGTGATTAGCTGGGGGGCTCTTTTGCCAAACACGTGCTTACTTCCCTGTTTACACGTGCTATAGTCCATCTCTTGATGAAATCTTTATAGGCGATGGTCATATATATATATATACACATACACACACACACACACACACACACACACACACAAGTATATATGAGGAAGACCAGACACCTACTAATTAGCTACACCAGGATCAACACTGTACCCTTCAACAGGATGTAACAGTTCACAACTGTGTTGCTTCCTCCTGGAATTGAGGACTCTTAGGGTCTTCTACTCTTCAGGTGGTATCACGGTGATGCTATTTGAAAGGCAAAAGCTGACATAACTAGTTTCTTAATTAACCTGTCCTGAATATATTTTTCCTAGCCTTCCAAGTCAGAAGTCATTGCTTTCTACTACCCACTGGAGTGTAGCTGTCCTGCATGTACCCACTTGTGAGATGCTTTTTGTGAATGGGGAAGGTCTATATTTGCCTCTGGGCAACGCAGCAGAAATGTCCTCTGTAGACCTAGACAGTGAAACCACGAACACTCTGATCTATTGCTCCTTATGGGAAGGAGGGCCTGGGGAACAGGGCAGGGTGTTTTACCTCCTTTGATCCTGGTTTGGGCACCTCTAGGGTGCACTCCTCCTAGTGGTACCAGGCCCCGACCACAAGCCACTTATATAGTCTCTCAAAGACAGCTGAGCAAATCCCACCCAGATTCTTACAACTACACCTCCTGCCTTTCTTTCGTCTTCCTTGTTTTAATAACTTTTGAAATTTCCAAAAGCAACATATGTTCAAGGCAGAAAACTTGAGAGAATAGAAAAGCACAAAGAAAGAAAAAAAAAAACTAAGTCACTTGCAAGCCCACCACTTATAGATAACCACTGCTGGCCCATCACTCAGGGATCACCAGTATAAGCACTTTGGAGTATAACCTTTGTCTTTATTCTGTCCCCAACAGGAATAAAATGATGCTATCATGAACATTTCCCCAACTCAGTAACATTATAGTACACGGTAATCTTCAATAGCTGAAGTTTTCCACTGATACACATTTTCTTTAACCAATCTCCTCTTGTTGGACACTGATAGCTTCCCAGTAACTCACTACTGTAAATAATACAGAACTGAATACTCTTCTATACAGACCTTTGTTCAAGCACATTTATGATTATTTTCCTGGGAGCAGAATTGGTGTGACCAAGGAATGCTCATTTCTAAGACTTCTGAGGCATATCGTCAACCTGCATTCCAGGACATTTGTAACAATTTATGCCCCAGTGAGGAGATGAACGCTCCTAACCTTCCCAACACTGGCTATTACCTTCCCTTTCCCTCCTTCCAGTTTCATGGAGGCTTACGGAAGCCTCTCATATAAATTTCCATTTCCTTGATTACATATGATGTTGCATGTTTTTTTCATATTATTATTAGCATTTGTGTTTCAGCTTTGGTGAATTAGCTGCTTATATCTTTTGTCCATTTTTGTACTGATATGTTCTTTCCTGTTTGTTTGTAAGAGCTCCTTAAAATGATAGGAATGATAACTTGGTATCCTGTTATATACATATATATACATATGTATAGACAATAATCTGTGGTTTGCGTCTTCATTTTGCTTGTGCAGAAATCACCTCAGTGTTATGATTAGAGGCCTTCCCTTCCTTAAGATTATGCAAATATTTACCTATATTTCCTTCTACTATTTCATCATCTACATTTAACCCCAAACAATCTATCATTTTACATTTATTTATAGTGTGTACTTTATTGTTTTCTAAACAGCCAACCAATTTTCCCAACACCATTTATTGAATAGCTCATCATTTCCCTATTGATTTGAAATGTTATCTCTATCATAACTATACTTATTTTTTGGTCTTTCTGTTTAGTTCTACTGAGATTCTATTTCTCTATCAGTACCAAACCACTTTATTTACTGTAACCCCGTAACATGGTTTCATACCTGGCAGTACAAATTTGTCGTTCTCCTTGCCCCCATGACACATTATTAAAAAAGAAAACTGTTAGATATTCTCATCTGTTTATTTTTTCCAGTTGAACTTTAGAATCATTGTCAAGTTCCCTCCCTGATACCCAAATATTTCGGAGACTGACATTAGAAATTAACTTAGAGATAACTGGATAATATGACGTTTTCCTAGTCACAAACATGCTATGCTTTTCCATTTATTCAAATCTCCTTTGTGTGTCTTGCAGTCTAGTTCTATGGAACTCTGCACACAACGACCATCGCTGCTGTGTAATGCCCTTGGCTTGGTGTGAACCGTCCCTGATAGGATCTGCAAAGGCCTCCAGCCTCGCTGGCCTGCTGTAGCCCTGTGCACAGGAAGATGCAAGGGTGTGCCAAGGCTGGAAGGATGGCATCATGAAACACTGAGGTGGCAGCCTGGGTCCTAGTGGTGGCTTGGACACCCACTCTTCATGACTTTGGCCAAGTCACTTCCTTCCCTGGGTCTCAGTTTATTCCTCTGTAAAATCGGTTCCCAAGGTTCCCTTCATGTTAAAATTCTGATTCTATCAAAAGTGAGATGGTGGATGAGAGAGCCCTTTGAGGAGGATGGAGTCTCACAGAAATGAAAAGGTAATGTCTGTTAATAATGGTATGCTTAGATGCTGAAGGAGTAAGGAAGACAAGGTGATTATTTAAATGCAGCTAGTTTGGTCTGAGGAAGCTTGCTGGAGAAAGTGAGCTTGAACGTGGGATCTTCAGAAGGGCAGAGCAAATATGTGCAATCAGTTCCCTGATGCAGAACACATGTGCAGAGGCGCAGAGGCAAGAGGCAGGTGAGCGGGTGGGGGAGGCACATTCGATCTGCTCGGGTGGGTCTGGGGAGCGAAACCACAGTGGCCAGAATTTGAGCAAGTTTTCATACGTCTGTTTCTTTTAGCTCAGTCTTGGGTGGCCGTTCTACAGAATTCACCCACTCTCTACATAGAGGGGCCTAGTCCAGAAAGTCCAGCCCGGTCCTAAGACTTCCTTGGTCCAAAGATGGTCAAAGAATCCAGGTAAATTAAGTTAGGGGTCTTGGCCTTGAATCAGACCTTTCCAGGCATTGAGAGGGCGTGGGGAACACAGAGTGAGATGATCTTTCCCAGCTTGGGGGACAGGACGGGGCCTGGAGATCGTTTGTGGGGTCCCCAGACGGGGAGAAGTGGGCAGGAGCTGCCCCTCCAGTCCACACCCAGGCCCCAGAGCGAGGCTCAGACAGGCAGTGCCCCCAGAGCTCTGCCAGGGCACCCGCGTCCTGGTGCTCGGCACCTCTCCGGGCAGGTGAGCTGCTGGAGAGGCGGGCGTTGGAATGCTGCTTCCAGGCACCCTGGCATCGCTCAACCTGGTGTTTCACACACCCATTCCTTAACCTCATTCTCAGCCCATTTCATTCCTTTTCCCACGCAGTGTTTACCGAGGTCTCTCATCCCCACCAGACGAAGCACGAGACCAGCGTTCCCGGGGCACGTTCCCTCAACCAGGCGAGCCGCCAGAGCACAGAGCACAGGTTGCCACCCTATCGACTGCAATACCCAGCCACCCACTCAGGGGTGACAGACCCCAATCTCCACCTCGGGGGTGACTCATGTTCTCAAGGACACACTGTCAAGTGAGGTCTGAGAAGGAGGGGTTCTTCCTTTGGGGTTTGCAAATAATAATTTTAAAAACCTCATAGGAAAAGGAAGATGAACTCTGGTGGCTTTGCTGTCTGTTTACACAGCAGGGGACAGCAGTCAGGGGACACGCGGGAACCTGAGCAGCATATTATCATCACTGTGTCTGCCATGTGGCATCTAGCTGTAAGTTCTCTTCTGTAGTCTAGGACCTCACTGCTCAGTGTGGTCGGTCCGCAGACCAGCAGCACTGACACCACCCAGGGGCTTGTCAGAATGCAGAGTGTCAGGCCCCACCCCGGAGCCGCCGAATCAGAATCTGCATTTTAACCCGACCTCCCCGTCCCCCACAGAGGGTTGTGTACACACTGCAGTTTGCTAAGTGCTGCTTTGGTCCAGCACTTCTCAATCTTGGCCACACATTGGAACCACCTTGCAAAAGTACCTAAGCCTGGGTCCAGCCCCAGAGATGACAACTTAATTGTTCTAGGGTGCAGCTGGGACAATGGGATTTTTTTTTAAGATTCCCCAAGTGATTCTAATCTGCAGTAAAGTTTGGGAACCACTGGTCTAGTATACATAAATATATTAAAAGAAAAAAATTAAGAAATTCCTTCTGGAATATCTGGACTATAAACAGAACCACAGAAAACTCTGCAAACAACTAAGCAAAATTCACTGAGAAGAAACTGGACATATAACCACTGATGTGATGGGCCTTTGCTATATGGTGTCAATAAATGATGTCCTTAAGGAAGAGAAAAATAAAAACAAGGTTGAATCATATTCTTTGGTGAGGTTAAAAGGTAACACTTCCTCTCTCCCATCTTCTGACTAATAAAAGAAAACCCTCCTCATACAACAATTTCCAAACCACGGCAAGTGGGAATATTTTTATGCTCCTGTCTTATTAGAACATTTTTACTTCTGCATTGCAAATTTCGGGTCTGATAACGCATTCTGCACTACGGTCCCATAAGCACAGTGGAAGTTCTTGTGTTCACTGGCAGAATACAGAGTATCCTTTTACTCACATACTCCTTTAATGTAGTTGGACATCAATCTTTCTAGCCTAGAAAGGAGGTTTTATTTCATTGCCAGGGAACAGAACTTCCAAAAAACACAAATGTCTTTCAGCATCATGTTGGGTAAATAATCAAGGGGGTATGAATTGGTCTCTCTCTGACTTCCTGCCTTATTTTGCTTTAAACTCATAGGTGAGCTATGAAAAGACATCTGCCCTCGTGTTCCAGCCACCTAGGCAGGAAGGACATCAGCCCCAAAGCCAAGTCTCAGCTTACAGGGCTTCCTGCACTTTGCACATTTATCTGGCCCTGGAGCCAGCACAACAAGGTGTAGACATATCTGTGGACCACTCAGCGTCTTTCCTTTCAATTCAAGCCATTCATAAAAGTGACTCAGGAAAATATAAAGTGACTCCTGGCTTGGGTTTCCCAAATCACATCAGGTTTGACATACAACATGACCATATTCAGTGGGAACTGACAGTGGAAAAAACGGTCAGTATTCAGTATTTCAAGCCCAGGGGCAGCACAGAGTTCACCCACCTACCCACCCACTTTTTAAAATTTTTTTTTGAGGTACGCGGGCCTCTCACTGTTGTGGCCTCTCCCGTTGCGGAGCACAGGCTCCGGACGCGCAGGCTCAGCGGCCATGGCTCATGGGCCCAGCCGCTCCACGGCATGTGGGATCCTCCTGGACCGGGGCACGAACCCGCGTCCCCTGCATCAACAGGCGGACTTCCAACCACTGCGCCACCAGGGAAGCCCCACCCACCCACTTTTAACTCCTAAAGAAGGCACTGTTAGCTCCCATGCCCCACCAGAAACCCAGCACGTTCTCTGAGAGCCGGGCTGAGGACCAGGACCTGAGCTGCTGGCTGGTGCTTCCCTCAGGCTATTCAGCCCCAGGTGTGCAGTGTCAGCAACGGTGCTGGAATGGGGTCCCCCAGGGCAAACCCACGTTGAGGAAGGCAACAATTAGGTGTCAGGAGGTTGGCCAGGACCAGCAGCTTACAGTGTTCAGGGGACCCACAACCTTCCAGACCAGACCAAACTTTCCAGTGTGGCACGGTCTAGAAGTCACTCCACCACGCATGTGCAGAGGAGAACTGCTCCAGTCTAGAGGGCCCCGCCAAAGCCCGCCTGTGCTTCTGGGAGTTTCCTCGGCCTGCGAAATGGCCTTTATGAAAGCTGGTTTTTAAAGACATTCATTCCCTTCATCTTCTTGAGAATTCACAAGGAACACAAGTGTATACTGTGAGAGGTCTCCCTCTCACCCTGCCCCAAGCCAGCCAGGCCCCCTTCCTGAAGACTGGCCTAACAAGGTCTTATGCCCATTACTGTTGGTACCACTTTCCTTCTCAGAAGCGCTCCGCTCTGATGAGTGAAAGGGTTTCTTTGCTCTCCTCTGACCCCCTAAGAAAAGGCTCGTATACATCTTCTGCGCCATGTGGAAGAGACCACGACTCTGTCAGTTTCCTACCCTCATCCCTTGGGAACTCCCAGGGCGCCAGTCCGCACAGCACGGACTACGAGCTCACACAGCCCAGGAAATGAGTTGCACAAGGTACATCTCCAGTGTCTTGGAGGTGAGATCTTCGATTCTACAATTTTTTAAAAGCAAATATTAACTGAGCTCTTTACCTGTACAGGAAAACTTAGTACGGAAGAGAAAAACCACAAGCAAGTCACGCCCTACCTTCAAGGATCTTATATTCGGGTGAGGTTACTACTCACACTCCAGTTTGTGCTGATACAAAGGAGAGAAAAACAAAGGTATCAAGAGGGATGAGAGGAAAGGAGGCAAGACTACAGACAAAACCTGGGTCTCAACACAATAAGGGATAGAGAAGGGGAAGAAGGGCAACAGAGCTTGTCTCCTACTGATGGGAGCCTTCCACAGCCACCATGGGCCATGACAGGTACTGGAATGTGGCACTTCCTTCTCCACACCCGGCCAAGGTGGGGAGAGGGGAGAGGGTTCTAGAGCAGTAATGAATGAGCTCCATCTTGGATCATGGTCAGTTGAGCTGGGCTGTGCATCTGTTGAGGTCAGTCATCATGGACAAGATGAGTGGCTGCATGTGTCAGCCATGGTATTTCTCACCACCACCAGACAAGAAGGTATTTTTTTCCCATTTAGTAGACAACGAAACAGACTCAAGAGGTTAAGTGATTTGCCCAAGGTCGCTCTGCTGGTTGGCAGCACAGCCATGACTGGTTAATCAAGCCTGGGATTTTTTTTTCCCCTTTTTTTTTAACTGTGCTAGCCTGTTTTGGTCACCTTGATGTTCCTTGATATCCCTTTTGATGACTGAAATGATATCCCGTGTTTAACTTCAAAACCCCAGTTCCATTTCACAACGTTTCCACGTGTTGGGATAACAAGTTAGAACGGCACCCCCCCCCCCCCGGCATGGTTCTCAATCACCAACTGTGCTTCCAATTGCTCTGAAAAACAAAGATGTCTATCAAGTTATTCCCTGATAAACACAGCTTTACTTTTGGTGTGCATGCAAAATTCTACAGTAGTTCATTCCCAATGGTGATAAGACGAATTCATTCTCATTTTAAAATGTAGCTTGGATCCCTCATAGGAACAAACTTCAGTTTGAAAACTATGTGTATGTATTTATCTTTAATATAGTCAAACTCAAACAGTAATGGATACGGATTGTGGTTCTTGTGCTTATATGCAGAGGAAAGAATGTACGTGATAAAACCACGAAATGCCCGTGTACCAATTAAACATGCATACACTCTAGTATCAAGTGACAACTCTCACTGCTAATGTTTTGAACAGTTTTCTTCAAAACTGTGCTCCTTCTGTGCTCCTTCTGTGAGCCAGAGAGCAGACCACATGTGAGGAGAGAAGATGAATAAGGCCCACTCTCTCTCCTGGGCAGGTCCTGTGGGTCTGCTGGGCAAGTGACTATGGACACCTGAGCTGCTCCACGGCAGGGCCGTGGTGTGACATTATAGTCTCAAACTTCTCATTCTGCATCTGCAAAACTCTGCAGTGATTTGGAGTAGGGGTCTGAGTAGGCGAGATCTAGAAAATCCTCCTAGAAAGATCTCGGATCACCATGGGAGAGTCTGTCAGGCTTGCATGCCCAATCTCAGGTCACTTTGTAATCCATTTGTTGTAGTTCTAATGGCTTCTGACCTCTGTGTGTGTCTTCACTTGACTCCACAGCACTCACTGTGATATTCCAAGATCCTCCGTATAAGGACACACCACACACCCCAAAAAGGATAATGCTAACAATACTGTAGTCAACTTCCAAAACAAATCAACTAAAATTCATTCACCAGCCTCACACACTCATCAGTGTCATCATAATGATGTATTTAACGATGGTAAACAAATGCTGAGGAAGACCAGAACTTTATAGCAAGAAGTGAACCTTAAGGATGAAGACAATGAGATCTAGAGAGGTGACTTCCCAAAGTCATGACCAGAATCTAGGTCTCTGAACTTCTCATCCGGGACCAACTAATGTATAACTACGGCTCAAGTATAAGTTTGATTTTTCCTCCGTTTCCAAATGTATTTGTTTTCTATTGCGCTATGCCAAATTACCACAAACCTAGTGGCTTTTAAAACAACACAAATTTATCATTTTATTGTTCTGGAGGTCCGAAGTCTGAAATGAGTCTTATAGGGCTAAAATCAAGGTGTCATCAGGGCTGGTTCCTTCTGAAGACTCTAGGGGGGAATCGTTTCCTTGCCTTTCCCAGCCTCTAGAATCAGCCAGAACTAGTCTTTGACTAGACGCAGCATCACTTCAATCTCTGCTTCCCGCATCTCCTCTCCTGTTCTGACTTTGGGCCTCATGCCTTCCTCTTATAAGGGCCCTTTTGATTACATTGGGTCTGCCCAGATAATCCAAGACAAGCTCCCCATTTCAAGGCCCTTAATTTAATCAACCTGCAAAGTTCCTTTTTCCATGCAAGGTCACATATGCACAAGTTCTGGGGCTCAGGATGTGGACATCCTTGGGGGACCATTATTTAGCTACCATACCTAACAAAAATAATTCTATTTGTCCAGTAATCTGTTGTCTGCAGAAAAATATTTGCAAGTTTGATGGCCCTTCTAAAATGCAAAAATTGGTAGAGCGGGAGGAAAAGGAAACCTATACATATATATTTTTTTTCTTAATAAATTTTTTAAAATTTATTTATGGCTGCATTGGGTCTTCGTTGCTGCATGCGGGCTTTCTCTAGTTGCAGAGAGCAGGGGCTACTCTTCATTGCCGTGTGCAGGCTTCTCATCGAGGTGGCTTCTCTTGTTGCAGAGCATGGGTTCTAGGCGCATGGGCTTCAGTAGTTGTGGCACACGGGCTCAGTAGTTGAGGCTCATGGGCTCCAGAGGGCAGGCTCAGTAGTTGTGGTGCACACGCTTAGTTGCTCCGCAGCATGTGGGGTCTTCTCAGACAAGGGCTCAAACCCGTGTCCCCTGCATTGGCAGGCAGATTCTTAACCACTGCGCCACCAGGGAAGTCCAAACCTACATTTTTGCTTGTACAATTATAATCCGAGGGCCAACACAGTTATAAGTTCAATCAAATGACTATGTCCACAGGTACTATACAAACCTAAGCAAGTGTTCAATAGTTCAAAACTATAAATGAGAAATGTGGACCCCAATTCATAGTAACCTGAAAGACACAAACCTGAAAAACTTCCATCAAAATGAAAAAACAAAGCCCTAAAAACAGGCCATCAAATGCATCACTGCCATTTACTTGTACACTTCTTTGGCCCCTCAGATGGTGACCTGAGCGCTAAAGGTTCTGTGTGGTCCAGTAATATGGACACAGGCTCTGCCCACCAGAGCAATCCTAAACCTTCCCCAGCACCTCTTACCATCTCAATACTTGGAGCTTTCCTGAAAAATATCTTGCTGCCATGAACATCATCGTAGCTAAGTCATACAAATCTACCCATGCTTATTTCCTTAGGATAAATTCTTAGAAGTATTATTTCTGGGTCATTGGGTAAGCAGGGCATTTTAAAGACTTATGATGAGCATTATGAAATTGCTCTCATACACGTGAGACTTACAACTTACACACTCAACGGTATGAGTCTCCAACCTTACTTATTTTGTACACCAATTTTTACCTTAGCTAATTTGATCAATGAAAATGATATCTTGAGTTAATCTGCATTTCTTTGATGACTAGCAAGGCTGGGTATCTTTTCTATGTTTATTGCCCACAGGTACTTATTATCTTGTGACTTATCCAAATAATTTGCTTGTTCTCTTATTGGTATATTAAAATTTTTGTTATTGGTTTGTAAGAGTACTTTATGTTTTAACGATTGGCAAATATTATCTATGACTTTTCTTTATAGTGTTCTTTCTGTGATATTCAGAAAATTACGATTTCTATATATCTATTTTCCTTTATGGTTTCTGTCTTCAGTGTTCTGATTAGTTCTCCTTTTGTGTAAGTCATAAATATTCACCTATATTTTCTTAGATAAACTTTTTGCTTCCATTTAAACAATTACTCTAGTCAGCTAGAACTTATTTTAGAATGTCATTAGGTTTTCCTATCTTTGTCTCTTTTTCAATGTTTAGCCTGTGACCCCAGAATCATTTATGACGTCATCCCCTCTTTCCCTAGGGATGTGAAATGCCACTTTGTATTATGTCAACCTGTTACATGTAGTTGGCTCTCTTCTGGAACCTTCCACACTGGCTCATGAATATATCTATTCTTTTTTTTTAAAAAAAACATCTAATGCCTTTAAAAAAATTATTTGTTTATTTTATTTTTATTTTTGGCTGCGTCGGGTCTTATTGTGGTCCATGGGATCTTCGTTGAGGCATGTAGGATCTTTTGTGGGGGTGCATGAGCTTCTCTCTAGTTGTGGCATGCGGGGTTTCTCTTCTCTAGCTGTGGTGCGCAGGCTCCAGGGCACGTGGGCTCTGTAGTTGTGGCATGCGGGTTCCAGAGCACGTGGGCTCTGTAGTTTGAGGCACGCAGGCTCTCTAGTTGAGGCACGGGAGCTCAGCAGTCGTGGCGCACGGGCTTAGTTGCCCCACGGCATGTGGGATCTTAGTTCCCTGACAAGGGATTGAACCTGCATCCTCTGCATTGGAAGGTGGATTCTTTACCACTGGACCACCAGGGAAGTCCCGAATGTATCTATTCTTGTGTCAGTGTCATAATGTTTTAATTAGTGCAGCTTTATGTTAATTGTTAATACTTGATGGCACAAATCCCTCCACCTTTTAAATCAACATTTTCTTGTGCCTTATTCTTAAAGGTAAACTTTAGAATCATTTAGTCAAGTTGCCCCTTCCCCATTCTGATCCTGTGTAAAGACTATCTAGGACTGCCTTGGGTTTATAGAGTAATAATAGGCAGGACTAACAGTTCATATCATCGTGCTTTGCTCTGGAGGCATGGCTCTCTTTATTTAGTCAAATAGTTACCTCAAAAGGAAAACTTTACGGTATCCTTCAAACAGATGCTGAGCACATCTTTTAAAGTTTATCCCTACAGAGTCTATAGTCTATGTTTCATAACTATTTTGAAGGTGACCTTCCCCAGCACACTTTTAATTGATTTTTAGGAAACGACTGATTATTTTCTTACTTGCACCCTACTAGATACTCTTAATACTTCTAACAGGCATTCTGGTGATTTGTGTGTTTTCCAGGTATATAACAATATAGTTTTTAAAGACAGCAATTTATCTCCTTTCCAACCAGTTTACTGGGCCCCCTCTGTCAGTCTTCTAGTCTAAGAGGCCTGGCTCTGACAGATCTCAGTGCTGCTGCTACAGCACACAGGAACCTCAGAAGCTCCCGCTGCTGGGGAAGTGTTGTTACCAAGCATCATCAGTGTTGCCTAGAGCTTAGCCCTGCTTTCCATTTGCTGCCATTATTTCTATTTTCCAAAACCTAGACTTTAAGACATACATTACTTCTCGAATCATCCATAACCCTCAGGCTCAAGCAAACGTCTATAGCTCCCTCCAAAATATGCTTCTGCTGGAACATTTCCTTGTTTCCACAGGTTCTTTTGCACAAAACTGTGGGAAATGACCTGTTTCAAGGGCCATGGACAAGAATTTTTGAGTCACAGGAATAAACCAAATACTTGCTATTAACAAATCCATGAAGGTACAGAATAAGGCAAAAATCTGAACCCTAACCTCAGACCTGACTCTGGTACAAATTTTTGCAGACGGGCAGACTGAGATCAAATCTCAGCCCTTTGTTACTAATTCTGACCTTGGGCGAGTCCCTGAAACCCTCTGGGCCTCAGTTTCCCCATGTGTCCATAGTGAGTGTTGTAAAGATGCAGGGGTAATGTAAAGCACAAATTCATTCATTTCTCCATTCGCTCACACAAATATCAAGTGCCTTCTACGCGACCAGCATTGCGCTGGGCACAGGGAGCCGTTAATGAACTAGCCAGACAAGATCCCTGCACTCAAGGAACTGAGGGCGACTGGGGAAGGCAGGCAGATGATAAGTCAATAAACACATGATATCATTACAGACAGCAGAGAGTGCTACGAAGGAAAGGAAGAGAGGTGTGATGGAGAGCTGCCGTCGGAGGTCACCATCCAGGGAAGAGCGCTCTGAGAAGGGGAAGCAGGTCTGAGACCCTCAGGACACAGACAAGCCAGTTATGGAAAAACTGCTGAGAGAGCATCCCAGGCAGAAGGGAGAGCAAGTGCAAAAGCCCCGAGATGGAGAAGGGTCTGACACCTCTGAGGAAAACAAAGGAGGCCAGAGACTTGGAGCACGGAGAGGAAAGAGGAAAGAGGCGTTTGCTGAAGAGGGAGGTTGGAGCTGCACGCGGCGGGGCCTCGTGGGGCAGGAGCGCCTTGGGTCTCTGGCTGCTGCTACTGCGGCGGCCAGTTCTTATAGCCGATGGTGACGTGGGAGATGCTGCATTGGGCTGAGGTTCAAACCAGAGCTCAAATACGTATTCAACTATCTTCATTTGCAAGAAAGCATACCAAGGAGATCTGGCCTAAGCAGGCTCATTTTCAGATTGCTAAGCATTTCTGTTTAATTCAACGAATCTCTGACGTCTGTACGAGACCGGACACCATGCACAAATCAAAGAAAAACATCAATTGCACCTACCATGTGGGAGGCACTGGAAATAAGGAGAAGCTGCACCTGCCGTCCCTGCAGACAAGGAGCTGAGCCCTGGAGCTCTTTCCCTTTGGGCACATGGCACTTCAGCCCTGCTGACTTCTGAGAAAGAGCTCAGGTGGAGAGGACGCTCTGGCTGATGGGCAGGAAGGAAGTGGGCTCCAGCTTTGGAAAGGTCAGTGTGGCCTGTAATCTGATGCTTGACATACAACCTCCACTGACAAGCTCCTCAGCCGTATTAGCTGGACCGGTAAGAATCATTTCAGAGGATCTGTATCACAGCTGTCCAGGCTGCTGGATGCTTTTGATCCTTCTATAAAGTCAACAATTCGCATCAAATGCACAAAATGGGTTATTTTCATAAGTGGTACTGCATTTATTTCCTGAGAGGTACCCTTGCATTGTTCTGCCTTGGAAATTGTTAGACATGAGAGGAAAAATAATTAAAAACAGCTTATTCCAGCATAAACTCTCAGCTCTGTCAATGGAAGAAAGCCAATGTGGTATCGTTAAAACTAAAGACAACTGACTTCGGAGGCCATTCCCAGGTTGTAGAACGGCAGCATTTCAAGAAGTTGTTGCAAATCAGTTGGTTAGATCTCAGGATCTAACCTGAAAAAAAATATTAAACCACAGGAAACAAGATATTATAAAGAGTGGGTAAGAGTGCTAAACCAGCTGGCCTTACCTATTGCACAACTCATCTCTCCAGTTCTGCTGAGTCTGCCAGTCCTAATGATACTGCTATGGGACAACGCCTTGGATTCCAATTTTCTGAGAATATGGATTTCCTATGCTGCTCAAACCCATCAGAAAGCAGGAAGGGGCCTCCTCCAGGGCCAGGGTGCTTGCTGTCTGCCCTGGCATGGGACTGGGGTGTCAGTGGGAAATGAGCTTTAGGGAGAGGTTGGCAACATGGTTGTAGGGGCTTAGAGCTATAAGGCACAGGTCTCAGAGTGAAGGGACAGTGAAGGGAGGGGCCTGGGAAAGGAGATGGCACAATAAGAGCCCTAGGCTAAGGGTTCTGGAACAGATGAGGGAGAGGAAAATAGAAGTGGGGAAGGGTTTTTTTCCCCCTCTTTCGCTTCCTTTTATCATGAAGATAAGCAGAGGGGAGGGAGGAGGGACCCCACCACCCCCAATTAACTGACTGTAAAAAGGAGGCAGATGCAAAGGTGGGGAGGATGCCTTGCTTCCCCTCCTGGCTTTGGGTGGGGGAGGGGGAGGACTGGCATGTGTGCATATAAGAATGTACATGAATCCAGTTTATAAAAAGTCCACACCTGCCAGTGTATAATTATAGCCAATATTTGTTCAATATTGTAGCTGACAAATACTTTCACATTTGTTTGATCTTCACTGCTACCGACAGGTATGCAAACCAAGGTTTAGTCTGTATTGGAGTCAGGATTCAAAGGCCCTCGCTCTTTTTCCGGCACCTGTGGTTTTCTACTCTGGCCTTATACTAGAATCTCCTGGGAAGACTGAACAAATACTAATGCTTGGACGTCACCCTCAGCCTCTGTGAATTAGGGTCTGTGGGGGATAGGGCCAGGACATCAGTGTCATTAAAACTCCCCAGGTAATTCTAATGTGCAGCCAATGGGCCCCAAATGTTAGTGTGAATATGGACCAGCAAGGAGTTAAAAATGTGGATTCCCCAGCTCCACCTCAAAGATTCGCGTTTGGCTTGTGTATCAATAGATGCATCCCTCGACTTCCAGGCACACAGGCTTGGTCTCCTCAGGCCACTGTATAGGTACGGCCATAGGCGTTACTTCAGGCAATGAAATGTGAGCACTGAAAAGTGACCCATAACTTGGTGAGAACATTCAGCTGTGGACACTTGACCTTACATCCCACAGGAGGTTTAACCTGAATCATCGGTTTCCCTGCAGAGTCACCCAGGGCCCACGGTGAACTTTTTATTTATTTGGCTGTGTCAGGTCTTAGTTGCAGTGCGCGGGCTCTTTGTTTCGGTGCACAGGCTTCTCTCTAGTTGTGGCGTGCAGGCTCCATAGCACGTGGGCTCTGTAGTTGTGGCACGTGCGCTCTCTAGTTGTGGTGCACGGGATTAGTTGCCCTGTGGCACGTGGGATCTTAGTTCCCCAACCAGGGATCGAACCGGTGTCCCCTGCACTGCAACCACTGGACCACCAGGGAAGTCTCCCACAAGACTTTAAATGGGTGAGAAAATTCTGCTGTTAAGGCAATGAAATTTTGTTACTACAGCATGACTTAACTTCTCCTGACTGAACCTGTTAGTCTAGAGTGAAGCCTGGGAATATTAATTTTTATAAGTCTCCCGCTGATTGTTATGCTAGCAGCCTGTGGCCTCCACTTTTAGAAGTAAACCCGATGCTATGTTAACTTGCTGTATTTCATGTCTTTATACAGAACTTGGTGTTACAGAGAGCTAGTGTTCATTTACTCATTCAACTTTTACTGTGCGCCCGCTGCGTCAGGCGTGGAGTTAAGCATTCACCTTATATAGAGAAGAACAAGACACTCCCTTGTCCTCAAGCATTACCACAGGAGAGAAGGCAGCAGGGGGGAAAAACCAAATATTTCCAATATTTCAAAACAAGAGGATGCGACAGAGGAGGGACGAATTAATCTTGCCCAAAGATGGTCAGAGAAGCTTTCTAAAGGAATAGATGTATGACTTAGATCTTAAAGGCCAAGTCCACATTCCCTTAGCAGAACATTGTTACAGGTACAGGTACACGAGAAAGCACTAGACACATGCGTTGGAGCAAGATACTGGGATAAGGCTGATGAGAGAGGAACCAAGGGGCTGGCTTTTAGGGGAAGACCCAGGATGGAGGGAAGTGATGTGAATGGGAACAAACGTGCTGCAAGGCCCTGGGGCTGTGTTGTCTAGTAGCAATTAACCTCAGCCGCTTGGGTGACTTGGCATTTTCTGAAGGTCACCTTTCGGGAAAAAAAGTGAAATGGATTTGAATATTTTATTTAACCCAATATGGTCAATATAGTGTCATTTCAACAGATGACAAGTATTAACAGATATTAATAAGATAGTACATAAAAAGAATAAGAAGTCTTCAAAACCTGGTGTTTATTGTATATTTTAACGTATGTCAACTTGGCTCCGTAGCCACTGGCAGCGGCTGTATCGGACAGCACAGTTCTAGACAGCTGCCAGAGGTTTCTAAAGACATCCTCTCTTCAAGGAGGATACACTGAGCATTGAGCGCTCATCCTCTTAAAGGCAAACCATGAACTGAGCATGTTCCATGTGCCAGATTTTTAATTATATAAGCCTTTGGAGACCAATACAAATATACTGATATTTAAAAATATTGACATTGTCAAAGCCTCTCCCCAGACAACATCCTGGTTCAGGGGATTCTATTTACTCATAAAGCTATACTATTTAAGCCAAGTTAAAAAAAAAAAAAGTCAGCCTGCAGCATTAATGGGCAAAAACATACCTCTGAAGAATTACTTTGACTTAATTAGCCAACACGAGTTTTTACAAGAATGACTATTTGCATAGCTCTGTAATACCAACACTCTTTACCAAGGTTGATCATTTTCACTTGAAATGTGACCAGTAGGAAGCAAGGCCCGCTCAGTGGACCTCCTTCCCTCAAGCACAGTGAACACGGGCTGTCTGTGCCTTCCCCGCTGTGCCCTAACCACAGGTGCCCCTTGTCCTTCTAGAGGAGCCAACTGAGGGCATGAGTGGCACAAGGCACACCAAGGTGTACACGGGGAACGGGGGGCCTAGACTTCCCCTTGTTTCAGAATCCTCAACAAATATTACATTTCATTTGCTGAAAATGCTCTGGAGGCTGTATCCTTTTCCGTGGTTCACAGATGAGAGATCCTGGACCCTGAACCACTCAGGATCCTCCAAACACACATTTTCAAGCCTTCTATTGTTGCTGAAGCTGATTTCAAGCTGAGAAGACTGTCCCTGGAGCAGAACACAGATTATTCACAGAATTCACTTCTCTAAGGAGCCTTCTTCAGGCCCTCAGGCCCTGCACCTGGCCCCTCCTGACAAGGATTTATTTATAATTCTGGTGGGCAGTCATTTACAAATTTTTTAAAAATTTTATATTGGAGTAGAGTTGATTAACAGTGTTGTGTTAGTTTCAGTGTACAGCAAAGTGATTTAGCTATACATATACATGTATCTATTCTTTTTCAAATTCTTTTCCCATTTAGGTTATTACAGAGTTTGGTGGGCATTTAACTCAAGTAAGGTTCGAAGTTTTACTCCTCACTTTTCCCAGTTAAAGGGCCCTGAGCTTGGGGACTGTCCCTTGCCCATCTCTGATGCCCAGCACAGCTGTCTGTAGTAAGCCCTCACAGGCATATGAATATTTATTTTAAATGTTTAAAAAAGAAAGTCAAGTCAAATTCGGCCAAAGATCCCTTCAGTATAATATCCTCTTTCTCAAGCTAAAAGCCATTTAATCCCAATAGCTCACAATCCTCAATTAGGTATGTTCTCAGTTTCACTAGCTAATTATTTCTCCATCTTTATACATTTCTAACCTGTGCTTCCACTTAGATTCTGAAATCATTAGAATCAAAAGGGGAATTAGGACTGAACTCTTCTCTTCTAATAGCTATAAATAGTCCTCACACAGGATCACCAGCCTCTCCCTGAAGCCTTCACAGGAGGGAGAGCAACCCATTTGCACTTTATTTTAAACAACGGTGTCAAAGGCCTTCCATGTAGCGGGAATGTGAATCCCTCAAGCATGTGACTGTGCCGTGTCCACCTCCGTGCCTCTGCGGCCTGTGCCAGGTACCCCGTACAGGGAGCTGAGACCTTCGCCTTGCTCGTCTGCCCTCCGGTGCTTTGGCTTCTCATGGTGGTTCAGTTTCTCCAGCTTCTCTATGTCCCTCCTAAATCTCACTACTCAGAATAGAGCACAACATCCCACGTCTCCCATCACTGTCACCGAAGGGCCAGGCTGTGTTTCCTCTACGTTGGGTACCACAGTTCTAAAAGGAGAGCTTAATTTTGGGATCTTCTAAGTGGCAGGTTCTATAACACCACTTCCCAACAGGCTGAGTGGGGCTTCCTCTGACCTTTCCTTTAAGTTTCAAGGGCAAGCCCCTGAGCGTGGAGTTATATGGCTTACCCCGGCTCAGTCCTTTACAACTTTAAACTCAACTCGTGTCCTGGCTACCAACTGCTTCAGGCCATCTCCGCATTTCGAATACCATTTCTCACATGTATATCCCTGCTTTCACTATCTTTGAAAAGATTTATGTGACCAATACACAGACCTTACTCTGCACCTTGCCCTGTTTGAGCACTTTACAAGGTCATCTCTTTAAACCTCACAATGACCCTATGAAGGACGCTCTGTTGTTACCTCTACTTTACAGATGGGGAAACTGAGGCACAGAAAAGTTAACTTGCCCGGGATCACAGTCCCCAAAGGGCACAGTTAAGACCTGAATCCAGGCTGACTCTAGATTCTACTGTAACTACTGTGCTATCAGCCTTATGATTTTTATTTTTAGGCACCTTTTCATCAAGCCACACTTAAGTAGGTGAAAAGGCATAATTCCCTCACCTGCTAATGAGAAGCTGAAATCAAGTGAAACTGAAGCTCTAAGAATAACTGAGAATTTCTAACTACTTCCACTGGATATACACCCAAGGCAGCTAGCAAATGGGGCCATCACACACGACAAAGCTAAAGAGTGGGAGGGCTGTGTTATCACCCACATGGACTTTGTGACCTTGGAGTTCTCTAGATTTAACCCCTTGTGTTTCAAAAGCCGAGTTACAACCACCTTAGGTAAATCTAGGAAAAGGTTCCCTCAGGAAGCACCTTTCTGTGACTAGATCTATGCAAACATTTACAATGATAATAATCTATACACCTCAGAACAAAGTCCACGCACGGTCTTCCTCAGCTGGCTACCGCTTTCTTCCAGCCTCACCTCCACACACCTGCAAGCACGTCCTCTCCCCAAAAGTCTGTCTGCCTAACTCCATCTCAGCCTCCAAAACTCAGTTCAAAAGTCACTTTCTGTGAGACGCCTTCCCTGATGCCTCCCAAAGAACAACTTTAGGTTCCCTCTCTCCCTCGGCACCTTGTGCAGCCACCCAACAGCACGTGTGCCACCCGCGGGTGTGTTAGCCAGACAGTTCTGCCCTGAGATGCTGAGATTCTCAAGGGCAGGAACGATGTCTTAGTTGTTCCCCTGGGACTCAGCATATCCTAGGATTGAGTCAGTCTTCGCTGAATGGAAGAATAAGTGTATAAAGGAAGATTCCACAGTTTTGTGTTAAGAAGAATATAAAATTAAAAGAAGCTTATATATGTATACATATATGCTCACACATGAGCACTCACATGTGCACATGCATATATATACATATACATGCCCATGCTTTGCTTTAAGATGTAGGTCTAATTTTTAGTGGAAAAGAGGATTAAAAACCCAAGAAAGTTGGTCCTAGTTTGTCTTGTGGAAGGTAGAAAAAAAGAGAACTAGAGAGTTATTTAATGCTAGGTGTTGGTAAATGTTCCCTCAAGTAATATCTGTGGTTTGAATGAGATACACGTGTATCTCTGTGTGTGTATTTCTCAAGTCTAGTGATGAAGTGCTTACAACAATGCTGTTACCTGGGTTCAAAGCCCAGTTCTGTCGCTTTCTATGTGATCTTGGGCAAGTTACTTAACTTCTCTGTGCCTCCGTTTTGCCAACTGTAAAATGGGGCTAATAATAGTACCTTCTTCCTAGAGTTCTAGGAATTAAATGCGGATATATAGAAAAGTATCCAGCATACAGTGAGAGTTCTATAAGTGTTAGGTCACATTACTACGTGAACTCTGTTGTGACCGATAAAATACAAATTTACTTCGAAGTGTTCCTGAGTTCTCACTGCAACTTTCATATATTAATTAATTTAGTATTAAAGGCACAACTGGGCTTCCCTGGTGGCGCAGCGGTTGAGAGTCCGCCTGCCGATGCAGGGGACATGGGTTTGTGCCCCGGTCCGGGAAGATCCCACATGCCGCGGAGTGGCTGGGGCCGTGAGCCATGGCTGCTGAGCCTGCGCGTCTGGAGCCTGTGCTCCACAACGGGAGAGGCCACAACAGTGAGAGGCCCGCGTACCGCAAAAAAAAAAAAAAAAAAAAGGGCACAACTACTATCTATGAAGTGTCACATACTTTTGACGTTCAAATTAGGTTTTTATTCTGAAAAAGGTTGGGAAGCACCCACCTAGGGTTAAATCCTTAGGAAATTGCCTACAACAACTATGATGTGGTTATCATCTGCTTAGATGTGCATCTAGGTTTCTAGAACCTTTCGCTGTGCTGGGCTGTGGTTATTTAACAGGATATCAGGTGGAAAGCCTGCTAGACCCAGACTTTTTTTTTTTTTTTAACATCTTTATTGGGGTATAATTGCTTTACAATGGTGTGTTAGTTTCTGCTTTATAACAAAGTGAATCAGTCATACATAAACACATGTTCCCATATGTCTTCCCTCTTGCGTCTCCCTCCCTCCCACCCTCCCTATAGACCCAGACTTTTATAGAGGCTCCTGTGGGTGGTTACATGATTCATGATTGTATTTCCATTTGTCACGCCCCAGAGCACCAGGAAGATTCATTAGTGCCAGATTTCCTAGTAAGAGCTAACATTTTTCACTTTCAAGATTCAAAAAATGCCTTCCTAGACCTACTGTGTAAGGCAGGGAGAGATGTTTATTATATCCCAAGCCCCCAATAGTCAGGACAAAAAGGGCCAGAAAGAGAGCTTCCTAGGCGGGCTGCTAAACGACAACTGAGAAGAAAAGCAGCCTTCTTCTGAACCTAGCTCCATGGCACGAGTCAAACTGAGCCCTCCCTTCTATTTCATCTTACCCATTTTCCCCCTTGTTTAGTGCTAGCATGTTTTGGTATTTCAGAAACATTTTAGCCAGTGCAGCCTAGTGATTAAATGGTCAAACATATGAAATCACCTTCTGTTACACATTCTGATAAGAAAGTTGCACAATAACTTTCTAGACAGGAAACGAAGAAGAGAGATTCAGAATGAAACTGTAAGTCAAAGTTACTGAGGCTGCTAGGAGGACATCTGAACCCGGCTCCGTCAAAACAGCTAAAGGTCCCTTCATTAGTAAATAACCAGACACCCAGGCTGTTCCCCAAACTCAGAGGCAGGAGGTTTGGGTCAGGCTCTCAGAAAACAAAGCTGATGCCTTACCCAAAAGCTTCCGTGTTCATCATTTCGTCATAGCAAGGCTAACAAGAAAGAGGAGGTTTTGAGGTGATGGCCCAAGTTCTGAGGTTTTGGGTTGTCTTTACCAAGCTTCCAGGTGAATGCTAGAAAGTCAGTCCTGGAACACAAACAATTTCACAGACTCCCAGAAACCGGCTCTGTCCAGCGAAGAAGCAAGAACTCCAGGGACGGGGAGGGGCTGTTGTCTTACGGAGAAAACCCCTCAGCCTACAAGGGTGTGTACCATTCAACTTCTTCCCATCGGGCCTTAGCAAAATGTGATTGAGGACCAGAAGTGCTGATCTGGGCCACATGATGACGGGGGCCCAGAAATCTGCATTTTAACACAGTCAGCGGGATGACTATTCTGCACATTGAAACACGAGAACCACTGCCTTAGAACTGAACTGCAGGGGATAAAAGCACCCATAAAGATACAGGTCTGGCATCATGACATGTGCATCACCAATAATACAGTAAGAGGCGTAGCAGCAGAGTACCTACGTGTGTGTGCACACAGCTCCAAGTGTTTCACGTGTAATCTTTGAACCCTCACAACAACCCGAAGAGCAGGTCCTATTACTCCTATTTCGTAGATAAGGAAGCTGAGGTCCAGAGAGGTTAGGTGATTTGCTTAAGGTCCCACAGCTAGTAAGTGGCAGAGGGAGAATCTGAACTCTGTCCAGTTCCAGAGTTTTCACATTCTAGAGACTGACTCTAGGGCTGGGGGCCTGGAAAAGCCCAGCCTCTCTGTTGAAAACCAGAGATAAAACTGGATCAGGGGCTTCCCTGGTGGCGCAGTGCTTAAGAATCTGCCTGCCAATGCAGGAGATCGGCAGTCCTGGTCCGGGAAGAACCCACATGCCACAGAGCAGCTAAGCCCATGTGCCACAGCTACTGAGCCTGCGCTCTAGAGCCCGTGAGCCACAACTACTGAGCCTGCGTGCTCTAGGGCTCGTGCGCCTAGAGCCCATGCTCCGCAACAAGAGAAGCCACTGCGATGAGAAGCCCGTGCGCAGCTGCAAAGACCCAATGAAGCCAAAAATTAAAATAAATAAATAAATAAATAAATAAATAAAAGTGGATCAGGATTTAGGAGCCAAAGGGTCACCCAAGAAGAGTTTGGATGAGCATCCCCAGAACTTGGAGGTGAACTGGCAATTACCCTGTTGGGGTCAACATCTCCAGACGGCGAGGTCCCTGGGGGTGGGTGCCAAGCTGCAGGGACTGGGGCAGCCCTCATGCAGGCCAGTATGGCAGGTCCCTGTGCTCCAGAAACAGCGGCACTGCCCGAGCCTCAGTGACAGCTGCAGCCCTGGCAGCAAGACCGAGGCAGCCTGCATTCAACCTGTGCTGGCCAACAGACCTGCAGGGCAGGATGTCAGCCACAGCCTTTTCTTTCTTTTTAAAAATGTAGCTCCTTTCGGGACTTCCCTGGTGGCGCAATGGTTAAGAATCCGCCTGCCAATACAGGGGACACAGGTTCGATCCCTGGTCCAGGAAGATCCCACATGCCGTGGGGCAACTAAGCCAGTGAGCCACAACTACTGAGCCTGCACTCTAGAGGCCACGAGCCACAACTACTGAAGCCCGCACACCTAGAGCCCTCGCTCCGCAACAAGAGAAGCCACCGCAATGAGAAGCCCGCGCACCACAACGAAGAGTAGCCCCCGCTGCCACAACTAGAGAAAGCCCGCGTGCAGCAACGAAGACCCAACGCAGCCAAATAAATAAGTAAATTTATTTTAAACAGTGTAGCTCCTTTTATTTCTGACTATAGTATTAAAACACGCTTGCTGTAGACAGGGTGGAAAAACAGGAAAGTACAAAGGAAATTAAAATCACCTACATTCCCATTAGCCAGAGATAATTAATGTTAATACCATATGATGTTTGCCCTTTATTTTTGCATCTCTCTGTACAATTTTGATATATTCAATTTTATATACTACTTTTTCTGTTTATTTACACGTGCATTCTCCCATATTGTTAAATATTCTTCAGCATGATTTTAAAGGGCTTTCATTTAAAATCTATCCACCTGTCCCATCACTATTTCCCTCTTGCTGACATTTAACTTGGCTATATTTTACTATAATGGAGAATAACCTAACATCGCTGGTTATTTTTGTAACATAGATGGCTAAAAGTGTAACAGTTGAGTCACAGGCCATGGACCATTTTAAGGTTCTTACTAATACTAAGGAAGCAAGTTCCCCATTAATACTAAGCTCTTTCCTAGAAAGTCAATATGCACATCCATAAGCAATATATGTAGCTGTCTCACCTCACACACACCAGCACTCAGTGTTGCCATTCTCAAAAATGCGCCGATTTGATAGATAAAAATTTAATAGTATGTCTATCTTTCCCAACAGAGTACAAGGTTCTTAAAAACACAGACTTTATTTTGATCAGGGCCTGGCACATAATAAGTGCTCAATAAATCTTTGTTGATCTTTGGCACCTTGTTACCTGCAGCTTCCCCTTGCCAGTCCTGCCACAGCTGTTGGGTTACCACTTGACCAAAGGGGGCAAACCGATCCAATTCTCTCTCTTGAGACTCTGAGCTAAGTGGCGCGGAGATGGAATGAACTGGTAGTAGAATGATCTTCACGGTAGGTACAGAGTAAATGGCCACAGTCTGTGGGGCCTCACTGCTCAGCAATTCTGGGATTTTGCCGGCTCCACAGATGCCAACCACAGCCCAGACGGGTGATCAGTCAGATGGAAAACCAGCTCGGCACCACGGGCCAAACTGAGCACGAAGCAATTTATCAAAGAAAATAAAAAGTATACAGTTTGGCACTTGGATTAAAAATGGGGGGCTTCCCTGGTGGCGCAGTGGTTGAGAGTCCGCCTGCCGATGCAGAGGGCACGGGTTTGTGCCCCGGTCCGGGAGGATCCCACGTGCCGCGGAGCGGCTGGGCCCGTGAGCCATGGCCGCTGGGCCTGCGCGTCCGGAGGCTGTGCTCCGCAACGGGAGAGGCCACAGCAGTGAGAGGCCTGCGTACTGCATTAAAAAAAAAAAAAAAAAAAAAAGGGAAGTCTGCATATAGTGGAAGCAGGTGTTTTCTTCAAAGAAATCCATATGGTAGATCACATGGTCTATGTTTATGATTTACTTTGAGATGTAAAAATCATCATCATCATCTGCCTGACCCTATGCTCTCCGATGCCAGGGCTCATAGTGACTTCTCATGTGTATCTCCAGGGCCTAGCACAACGCCTGGCATAAGGTAGTACCTAATAAGTGTGTGCTAAATAAAAGTTGAAAACTAAAAAGTGGGAGAACAGTAGGCTTCTATAGGCCTTGATTTTTAGAAATCCAGGAGTTGTGTCACTTGCTTTGCTTTTTTCAAAGCTGGTAGATGCTCTCTTATCTGAGCTCAACTTAAACCAGGGCCTTGATTTCCCAATCCATCCTCTCCACTCCTTTGTTAAAACAACTAGACCAATGTCCTCAGAGTGCAAAAGCTCAATTAGTTGGCGTCTAAGTTCTTACGCTGAAGAAATCAAATATGGAAATTACAGAGGATGCAGTAAGGGTGCAGCTTACACAAGTAAACGAATGCAGAATGCCAATATATAAATCCATGGATAACCCCAACAACAGTATCATGAAACATTACCTGACTTTCCTTCATGTAATGCCCTCTGAAATTCTCTAGTCTAAACTATTCGATCTCCTTTTAGAAAAGGTTGGTTGTGACCCACTAAAGTGATTTTGTGACTCACAGTTTGAAAAGACTGCCTTAATCCAACTCCTTAATTTTATGAGGGGCAGCTGGGGTTCAAGGAGATTTAAGAGCACTACAGATGTCACACAGCTAGTGAGTCAGAATTACAATCCTGGATTCCACATCCTGTGGCCTGTCTACTACCCCAAGCAAACATCCCTCTGATCCAGCACAGTTTCCTCTGCAGAAAGTCAAAGGTAAAATGAGGAAAGGAGAAAGAGTCCCTCTCTCTCTCCTGAGGCTCCACGGTCCACTAAGTGTCCTCTGAAGTGAGCTAGTCCCAGCACCTATGGTTGTCTGTGCCTTTAGCCCCTAACAAAGTCATACCAAGTCTCTTGTGCTCCAGACACATATTTGGAACAGTGAACCACGTACCTGGGTAGAACACGTGAGCTTTCTAATTTTAGAATGACTTCAGCTCCACGTGGGAAAACTCCAGACAATGGAACGGGGAAGTGGTTTGCAGTTCTGAAAAGCTTTTGTTAGGTGAGATGAGCAATAAACAGATCCCTTGCTTGCTGGCTGACCCATGTTCTACCTGTTTTCCAAACAAGTAACGCCTTCAAAGACTGCTCCCTATAATCAGATTTGCCCTCCCTCTGCACTCCCAGCCCAAACTTGCCCTTCTCAACAGAGTTAAGCCCAAAGTCCCCACCAAAATCTGACCACCATCTCCCCAAGCTAGTCGATAAGAGTGACCTTCCCCATGAATAACAGCACTGTGGATTTTCCATGGTCTTTTATCATCGCCCCTGAAGTCTCCCAGATGCTGAATTAGGTAAGGCTTCCAACACTGCCCAGTTCCCGGTGGGGGTCACTAGACACAGGCTAGAGGAAGGAGCCGAATTCAGAGGTTTAAAGAGCCACCCGAGGACCCAGATCGTGCAAGGAAGACAGCCAGGTGCCCGAGCAAGGCCCTCACCACACCCCTCGGTCACTACAGCAAGTCTCACGAAAACACGAGAACCTCACGGGCAGCCTGGGAACTACGCAACATTTCCGAGGGTTAAGCAAGCAGCCACCCAGCAACTTACCCAGGATGCATTCTGTCCCGTGTCAGGGGCCGTTGAAGATAGGCTGTAACTCTTTGTGGAGGACGCGAAGCTCTAAGCTGCAGGTGCTGCCTGCCACCCTCACCTTGCCTCCAGCTAATGTTTCTCTGCACGCTTTACACATTGACAACCAACCGGAGACAGATTTTCTGTCCTGACTCCCAGACGACTGACTTCACTTTTGTAGCAATTATTTTCTAAATCATACACTAAGCAGTCAGCTGTGGTTGCCTTCTGTCACTATGAGGCTCTCATTACGGGTTCACCTGTGTAGTGCGGACGAGGACACAGAAGTTGTCCAGTAACTATAATGTTAGAACCTGAATGTACAATAGCACCTAGCTCCAAGAGAATGAGATACGTGGCGGTCACACTACCACCAGCCTATCTGAGGCCTGTGGCAGGCACCGCCAGTTGACCACTGCCATATTTCCCGACAGTCTGAAGGCAGCCATATAATCCTCAGCAAAGCTTTCCAGGTAGTCTCTATCTATCCATCAGAGTGATCGCGTGAAAAACGTCACAGGTGATTTCTGATTCAAGGCCAACAGAGGAGGAAACTACGATCCAAACAGGAACCAGATGCATAACTTGCCCAGGAACTCGGCAAAACTCAGACCAGATGGGCCCAATGCCCAGGATGCCTAAACTTCAGCCTAAGGCATGTATCCCTCCAATGGCCCACCCAAAGCAGATGTCTGAGAAGCATCTACTGATGACAATAATGCCAGTTTCCCATGCCTCTGGCATCATCTACCCTCCACATATGGGGCTTTATAAAAAGGAAGATCGGAAGAAACCAATGAAACCTCAACAAGAAAGTCAGGAGCAACCATGAAGTCATGAGAACATGGAACTTTTCTGGGGGAAAAGCACAAGAAAGCCACGTGGGATCAGCCCCTGTTCCTTCAAGCTCATATTCTACTCCTGATTGGCACATGGGGTTTGCAATTTTCTCTCTGTGCTTCTCCATCAAAACGTTAGAGCTGAATTCTGAGTGTGCCTGCACTCCTTTGCTCCAGCGCCATCAATCAGGGATGTACCAAAACCTTCTTATGTCCATTACTGCTTCTCATTCCAATCAACTCTGAGAGTGGAGAGACCTGCATATTTATGCCATGGGTGAAGCTCTCATAGCTTCTGTCCTAAAACAACCCACCTTCACACCTAAATGGACAGTTTGACGATTTAGTAAATGAGCCCACCAACAACCAGAGCATGAGGGTTGTAGGAGGGACTCAGATGTGGAAGTCAGTCACCCAGTATATACATGAGCACATTTTCCAAAAGCACTGTTGACCTGAAAGGAAATATAAGTAGAAAGAAAACTATGAAAACATCAAAGGGAATGAAAATTGGGGACCTCCCTGGCGTTCCAGTGGTTAAGATTCCTCGGTTCCACTGCGGGGGGGCACGGGTTCGATCCCTGATTGCGGAACTAAGATCCTGCATAACACGTGAGGAAAAAAAAAAAATCTAGAACGACAACAACAACAAATCTAAAACGTCTCATCGTGTGACAAAGGGAATGCAAATTAAAGGAAGCCCACGGATTTGAAGTCGGCATCATCCACCCTCCATATTTAAGGATCTAACAAAAAAGGAATTCTCGTTGCTTTTGTGGGTGTAACTGAACTAGGGTTTTGTTTTTAAAGTTCCTACCTGTTAGATATAAGCAGTGTTCACAAGTGAAATGGACTTTGTTTTAAACTATCCCAACAAAGATAAAACTCAAAAAGGTGAGAGAACATATGAAAGAAAAAATTGCAGAGTGTCCTAATTGCTGAAGCTGGGTATATGGGGATTGATTTCACTATTATTTCTTCTTTTCTATGTATGAAGATTTCTATTATAAACAGTAACAAATAGTTTTACTTCCTGAATTAGTCAAGAATTAAATACACACATACCCCAGTGCTGGGGTAGTGAGTATGGCTGGCAGGGGTTGTCCCCAGTTTGAGCTGCACCCACAGCAGGATTTTAGCCATGTCTGGAGAGGACAGCGTCGGGGTGGCATGGGATGGTCAAGGCCTACCAGGGCCTGGGGAGTCTTCTAGGAGATAGGAATGTCACCCTAAAGGAAGAGGAAGTTGAGCAGACAAGGCTGATTTAGTCACAAAGTCCTAGCCCTTGGAGGGGTGGCTATGACACGGCCATCACCATTTGGACTTGTCTACTAACTAGCCCAGCCCTCTCTGGACTCATGGCTCGGTCCAATGGAGTAGGGTAGAGAGTAAGCAAACATGGAAAGAACTAGTCCATTAACCTCTCCGGGGCACAAGTCCCATAGCTAAGTAACCCATCAAACAGAGAGCAATGCAGAGGCCAGATGGGCAGCCCACCTCCCTTCTCCACATATCGCCAACCAACTCCAAGATCTCAAGGCCCCCTGGACACTAGAAGGCGTGGCACCGCCTCTGCTCTCACCCACCACACTGGGCTACAGAGGGGCACTCAGCCAGTTACAGGGTCATGTGCAAAAGGGCAGGACACAACTACTGTTTTCTGAACATACATCATCATGAGGGAGAGTATGTCTCTGATATCAACAAGGACCTGAGACTATCTCACAGAAGCAAGTCCAGAAAGGAAAGATGGAAGAGAGGTTGGTCACTACTGCAGCAAGGACAGTCATTCTCTGGATAAATGTCCCAGGTTTTCCCATTTCTACCCGGAAGAGCCTGTGAAACCACAAAGGGCCTCAGCAGGAGCCACGCCAGGCCCCTGAGGGGATTGGCTGAGGTACGACATCCCCTAGGCCTCTCTTGTACAAATGGATGCAATGGGAGGAGGGGATAAAATAACCAGGAGTACCCGTCCCCATGGAGGTAGCATCAACATTTGCCATCACCACAAACTGTCACCTGCAAGTGACTTAGAGGAGACCCCGGCTCTTGGCCCGCCAGGTCCTACAGTGAGCACCAGGAGAGGCTGGAGATGCACCTGGGGGGTACATGCATCCCAGAAGGGGGGGTGGGGCAGTTCTGAAAACAGCATGGGGGAGTCACAAAGCTATCTCCCCCTCCCTATATACCATATCTGAGCCCTTTGTGACGGGGGAAGTAATTAAAAAGTGAAAGAACTACTTCATGGAAACTCTGGCAGACCCTGGACTCTAAAAGCACCGCTTTGGGAGGGACAGATCCTTCTACCCCGAGTCCCAGAAAAGAATACCACAGAGGAAGAAAGGCATCTGTGGCAACATGGGCCACCAAGTGGCTTGGACACCTTAATGGTTCAAGTGCATCAAGAATAACAGCTCCAAGAGGAGACTGGTACTCAGTGGGAGTGGCAGCATCACCTCCACTGTGTTTGGATGGAAAGATCTGGAAGAAGAGAACAGCCAAGTACCAGGGACACTGTGTGGTTGGTTAGAGAATTTATGAATGCATAGGACCACCTCCTGCCCAGGCACCTCCCTGAGATAACTAGGGAAACACAGCAGGGGCCACTGCAACAACAGATGGGAGCATACTCCATGTCAACGAGGGAACAGTGAAACTGGCAGAATCATGCATTGCTGGCATAGAGATCAGCTCAATTCACTTGGAAAGCTATCTGGCAATTTGTTAAAAGGTTCATAAATATATTTATCCTTGCTCCTGGAGATACGTCCTCAGGAAAGAATCCAAAAGAAGGAAACACCTTCTAGGCATCAAGATGTAGCATTATAATTTAAACTGGAGGCAACAAAAATATCCCATGGGACATGCCTAATTAAACCACATAGGTCCGTTTTCATGGAACATCATGACATTTTAAAAGGATAAATTTCAAGACTTTCTAGCAACATGGAAAAACGCACAACGCCAAACCTTGAATTTAAAAAGCAGGAATCCAAATAGTTTCCTCATCATGACTAACTGTATAAAAATATTAGCGCACATGGACAAATGCTAAAGGCCGATGCTTTCTGTGATCCTCTGCCCGTGGAGGGTTTGCCTCCCACGTTTCCCAACTAACTGGATAAAAATATTAGCGCACATGGAGAAATGCTAGAAGCCGATGCTTTCTGTGATCCTCTGCCCGTGAATGGTTTTCCTCCCACGTTTCCCAACTTTCCAATCTGTTGATCGAGGATCTTGCAAACAAAACCAGGGAAATATGACTACAAATGTCAAAAGATAAACTGGAAAAAAAACTGAACAAAATCACCAGGCAGAAGGAGACAAAAGGGTTTAGGAATCTGGGTTCTTCTTTAGATGGTTTATAATGTGACGGTTCCCAGCTTATGGGTCGAGCGGGCTCTGCTTTCCGGCACCCCTGCCCACAGTGATTGTCTGATCAGAGAAGGGAGAGGGCAAGCCCTGAGGCCAGCAGTTAAGACCTCCCAGGGGCACTCCCTGGGCCCCTGGCACAGAGGACAGAGAGGGTGCAAGGGACAGCTGTGCAGGAGCTCAGCGGCCAGGAGCCCCGGGAGGAAGCTTAGAGCTCAGGCTCCACAAGGCAGCCAGGGTCTGCCGCCATGCAATGCTCTGCACACCACCCCACACCAAGGGGATGGGACTCACCACTCAGAGCGGACGTACTGTTCGCCAGGGCCTGGCACACAGCCAACAGAAGACCTGTGAGGGGAAGAAGAGAGGACAGGTGAGAGTCTGGCCAGCAGCCCATGAACTCAGGCTTCGAGAGTGGGCCCTCACAAGGGAGAGTTGGTAGTTTCACAAGGTGGCCAACGGCAGGCTTGGTGACATACTTCGGGGAGCTCAGTGCAAAGTGAAGACGTGGGACCCTCTGTCCAAAATGCAGGGAAAAAAGTGCCTATCTAATGGGCACTCTAAGTTAATATCAAGCTTTTCCCTTCCTTTCCTGGTCTCTCTGTCAACACTTGTCATGATGTTTCTTGTTTCTGTCTTTTTAAAAACACCTTATAAATATTTTTCTTGTGGTCAAACATACACAGAAGTTACTATCTTAACCGTCTTTAAGTGTACAGTTCGGTGGCTTTAAGTACTGACACACTGTTGAGCATGTCGTGATGTTTTTTATTTGCTCTTTCTGGTCTTGGAGACTTGCAGGGTGAGCACAGCTCCTCAGAGGCACCCTGGGCCCCTGCGACAGTGCACAGGTGCGCACGTGACCCCGGTCTGCCGCGTTTCCCCTCCCCCAGCGGCGGGATGGATGTGTGCAATCCAGCTGGGGGCAGGGGAGCCTAGTCAGGGGTTTCTTCTTCCCAGAAACCAGTCGCCCCAACCCAAGGTGGGCAGGTGACCCGTAAAGGTGTTGCAATATCCACCCTGGCAACCTGGATGGGGGGAGGGGAGTCAGTCATCCACAGAAACGCAGTGGGGCTGCCAGCCCAGGATGGGGCAGCTACCAGCATGCCCTGCTCAGGATGCCGTGGGGTGTGCACACCTCACCCCAGCCTTTCTTGTGTCCAGGCCCCAGGTGGCAGGGGTGAGAACCCACCCAGGGGAGGCAGGGAGGTGACGGTAGGTGGGACCACAGGAGGCAAAAGGCCCAAGTCCTCCCCGGTGCACACCCCAAGGCCCCATTGAACTTCATTTACAAGATACAAATGCAAAGAGAAAACTGTTAAGAATTTCAAGACTGCAGCTGCACAGAGGCAGCGGCGTTAGCCCCCCAAGCCCAGGGCCCACCTGAGCAGGAGATCCTGTGACCACCTGTGAAACTGCCCCTGCCAGCAGATGACCTTATATGCCAGCATGTTACAGTACCAGAGGTTTCAGGAAACAGAGCAGCAAAATTCTGATGAAAAAGGAACCTCTCTGAGTTGTGCAATCAGCATGAATTAAGTTAGAATGACTTCCTAAAACCAAACTGCAAAAAGACGCCGTGGTGGCCATGCTAACAGGCTGGGCCGCCTGCAGGTTAGCCCAGAGGCGGCAGAGAAAACAGGCAAACACTTCTGCGCTGTGACCCCTACCCCAATGCTCAGGACCAGCTCGCCCCCCGCCGTGCAGGCTGTGAGGGCTCCTTTCTCCTATCCCTCAGAGTGTCGACACACCAGCCCTTGACTCTCAAGGGAGAAACACGCTTGGAACAGATATGGCAATCTGCTCACGACTTTCCTTGAGGCCTTTGACATGAGAAACATCTCAAAAACTTCAGACCGCTTTTACTGCAGGCTTGGCATGGATTTCCCAAATACTCCTACAGAGTGTTGAACCAGACGTTTGTGCTGGAGTTGGGTTGGGGGAGACCAGTTGACAGTGGGCGACAAGGAGAGAAAGTTAGTAAAATCACACATCTGCCCCGTGCAATTCTTTCTTGCTGCTCAACAGACACTAACTTTGGAAGCATGGTCTTAGGGTTCCCCTGGACACATCTAAAAAGCCCAGTTTGTAATCCGCACACCAAGCGTCAAAACGAGGCTTTCCTACCAAAGCCAGAAAAAGTCTTAGAGGTTTCTCACTGTCAGCTGCGGACCTGTCACAATCTGATTTTGCTGACCACCGCAAACCACTCTGGGCCAAAGGTGGCCCGTGACCTGTGGTACCAAAAGGAACGACTCGGGGATGCTTTGCACACCTCTCGACAGAAAGTGCCCATGGCCTGTCACAAACGGTCCCTGAACGAGTGAATGACCTTCCCATCTCCCTCCCCGGCCCTATATCCTGTCAGTCAGTATAGTTCCTGGGCTCCACGGTGACCTCTGCTTCAGCAAAACCAGAACAAGAAAGCGAATACTGTCCAACTCCAGCCGGGACAGAGATGCTTACCAGTCGGCAGGGTGTGTGGAGGGGGGCTCCCGCAGACTCGGGGTGAGTCCCCTTGCCCCCTCTGCTCCTCACTGGGAGTCCGCAGCTGCCAACTTGCAAAGATGTCTTGGGAACTAATTAGAGTTTACAAAACCACCATGTCCCACAGATGAAAGACACTGGGTTTTTATTCATAATTTGAGCAATAGGAGAAGAATCGTTCCTTTCTATACCCTCACGTTCCCATGGAAAAACGTTTTAGCGCCCTGGGCTCTCTCTGCAGTCTCCATTCGGGCACAACTGCAGTTGAGGCCCTGGGATGGGAGGCGAGGCCTTTGCTTTCCCTTCACTAGAGGGTCCCAGACCAAAACGACAGGGTCAGGCCTCTTTCAGTTCTCACGTGGGCGGATACCCCTTATTGGACAGGTGCCACTCTCAGGCCCACCACTCGGCTTTTACATGCATTATCTTACTTAGTCCTCACGATAACCCATGATACAGGGCACCTCCTGGCCTCCCTGCCGTCTGGTCCAGCCCATGGAAACATCCGGTTTTACAGATGAGGAAACTGAAGCTTGGAGAGGTCGAGAAGTTTGCCCAAGCTCCTGCAGCCAAATTCAAATTCAAGTCTGTTCAACTCCTGTGCCCAAGACAGTGTTTAATTACCACCCCAAACACCAGTCCTTCTGACCACAGCCTGTCATGACACACTGGAAGGTGTGTGTTTACCAGTGACAACCCCCAAATGAGTCCAGACAACAGATTCAGCAGGCTTAGCCTCCAGGTTGATCCGTCTTTTCCAGAAGCTACATCAGTTACCTCTTGGGATACTCCCACTGCCTCCAATTCCCCCACTACGAGTGAGGTCTGCCGAGAAGGGTCAAGGGTGTGACTGTCCAGACTCCCTGTAGCCTAGTATTCGTAAGCCCAGCTGCCCAGACTGCCAGCCCCCACCCCCGGGCTGTGCACAGGCCTTCCAGAAACATGTGGACTTGGCAGGCTCCGAGGCTCATCAGAAGGACAGGAAGGAAATCCTTCCCTGGAGCACCTGGATGGGGACAGTACAGGCCCGGGGACAGCGCCACAGTCAGCAGCTCCGGGGAGACGACACACACTCCAGACGGAGGCTTGGCAGCCACAGGTGTCTCTTGCCTGAGGTTCAAAGCCGGACCTCGCCTGCCGCAGGGCCACCCAGCCAGCCTCCCTCTGGGCCAGGAATCCCTTCTGGGCTGCTCCTGCCAGCACCCTGTTTCTGTTTAAATAGCTCCAAAGAGGGGAATCCCTGCATCGTGAACTTTAAAAAGGAAAGGGGGTGGTGGTGAGGGGAAAACCACATACAACGGAATAAAGACCTTATGAAAGGCGGACCCCGCTCCTTGAGGTAGAGTGGGAACCCAGGCTGCCCTCCAGGAAGGACAAGGGCTGCAGTGCTTATAATTCAGCTGTTTGGAATGCAGACAGACGTTTCCAACAGGAAGAATGTCAAGAGAAAGGCTAGCCTACTTATCTGGTAAGCTCACAGGACCGGGCCATTGTGAAGCCCACCCACCTCTGGGCCAATGGGAACAGCTGCTGATGGACGCTGGGCACTCCTCACCCCCAGGCCACAGAGCAGGGTGCCCCCTCCATGCACGCCTTCACTCAGGCACGGGACTGGGACCCGGCTGCACCTTCAGCACGGGACACCCTCCACCCATCACCTGTTGGCCTACTGACTGCCTCGCCTCCTCTGTGGACATTCAGCTCTAGGGCCCCAGCCTGGAAGAAGCATTCTCAGGGCCCCAGTCACCCCAGCAGAGCTGACCATGCCCTCCCTGCTCTGGCCTCTGCTACAGCCAGCATTTGCTCCTACCTACTCCACTGTATAAATCAGCTGTTCTGGTGATAGCCATTCTGACTGGTGTGAGGTGATACCTCATTGTAGTTTTGATTTGCATTTCTCTAATGATTAATGATGCTGAGCATTCTTTCATGTGTTTGTTGGCAATCTGTATGTCTTCTTTGGAGAAATGTCTATTTAGGTCTTCTGCTCATTTTTGGATTGGGTTGTTTGTTTTTTTGATATTGAGCTGCATGAGCTGCTTGTAAATTTTGGAGATTAATCCTTTGTCAGTTGCTTCATTTGCAAATATTTCCTCCCATTCTGAGGGTTGTCTTTTCATCTTGTTTATGGTTTCCTTTGCTGTGCAAAAGCTTTTAAGTTTCATTAGGTCCCATTTGTTTATTTTTGTTTTTATTTTCATTTCTCTAGGAGGTGGGTCAAAAAGGATCTTGCTGTGATTTATGTCATAAAGTATTCTGCCTATGTTTTCCTCTAAGAGTTTTATAGTGTCTGGCCTTACATTTACGTCTTTAATCCTAATCATTAGAGAAATGCAAATCAAAATCACAATGAGGTATCACCTCATACCAGTCAGAATGGCCATCATGAAAATGTCTACAAACAATAAATGCTGGAGAGGGTGTGGAGAAGAGGGAACGCTCTTGCACTGTTGGTGGGAATGTAAACTGATACAGCCACTATGGAGAACAGTATGGAAGTTCCTTAAAAAACTAAAAATAGAACTACCATACGACCCAGTGCCCTGGGCTCTCTCTGCAATCTCCATTCGGGCACACCCTGAGAAAACCATAATTCAAAAATTCATAATTCAAAACCATAATTCAAAAATTCATAATTCAAAAAGAGACATGTACACCAATGTTCATTGCAGCTCTATTTACAATAGCCAAGACATGGAAGCAACTTAAGTGTCCATCGACAGATGAATGGATAAAGAAGATGTGGCACATATATACAATGGAATATTACTCAGCCATAAAAGAAACGAAATTGAGTTATTTGTAGTGAGGTGGATGGACCTAGAGTCTGTCTTACGGAGTGAAGTAAGTCAGAAAGTGAAAAACAAATACTGTATGCTAACACATATATATGGAATCTAAAAAAAAAATGGTCATGAAGAACCTAGGGGCAGAATGGGAATAAAGACGCAGACCTACTAGAGAATGGACTTGAGGACACGGGGAGGGGGGAGGGTAAGCTGGGATGAAGTGAGAGAGTGGCATGGACATATATACACTACCCAATGTAAAACAGATAGCTAGGGAAGCAGCCGCAGAGCACAGGGAGATCAGCTCAGTGCTTTGTGACCACCTAGAGGGGTGGGATAGGGAGAGTGGGAGGGAGGGAGACGCAAGAGGGAAGAGATATGAGGATATATGTGTATGCATACCTGATTCACTTTGTTATAAAGCAGAAACTAACACACCTTTGTAAAGCAATTATACTCCAATAAAGATGTTAAAAAAAAAAAAAGGATGCCTTGGATTTAGAGATGGTGAGCAAAGGCCTATGGAGAAAGCGCTAATGCAGACGAGAGGGGCAGGAATCAGGTGAGAGAGGCAGAAGGGAGTGTGGGTGTTTGGAGGGTAGCCAGGATCCCCCCTTCCTCTCCTGCCATGCTTGGGGCCGCAGGGTCATAAGGGACAGAACAGGAGCTCAGGAAGTGAGGGTGGTGCCTAGAAGGTGAGAATCCTGCATCTCAGCATGAGGTCTTCAGGTGACACTCATGGACAGCCATATAGGGCACAAAAGTATATGGAAATGGGTCACGGGGAACCCAGGGCCTGCTGGTATCTTCTGGTACCAGGTTCTAAGGTATCTTTTCTTATGAATTATACTCCAACATCTGAATTTCATCTGCAAACATGGCAGGATTTTTAACTGCATAGCAAAAACTGCAATATTTGTGACTTTATCAGTATTTTTAAATGCAAGAGGTTTAGGGCTTCCCTGGTGGCGCAGTGGTTGAGAGTCCGCCTGCCGATGCAGGGGACACGGGTTCGTGCCCCGGTCCGGGAAGATCCCACATGCGGCGGAGCGGCTGGGCCCGTGAGCCATGGCCGCTGAGCCTGCGCCTCTGGAGCCTGTGCTCCGCAACGGGAGAGGCCACAACAGTGAAAGGCCCACATACTGCAAAAAAATAAATAAATAAATAAAAGTAAATGCAAGAGGTTTGATAGCCAAGTGAAGATGCAGATGCTGGCTTCAGGGTCAGAACTGATTTGGAAGAAAGAAAAAGGGAACACACTGCAGGCAGGGACAAGGAGGGAAGCTGGTAGAACCAGGACACCCGGGCCTGCCCTGCCTTCGAGAATATCCATAAATGCCATGGTCGAAAGCAGCCACGAGGCATCCCCATCGCCCCAGTGCAGCATTTCTCTCCAAGGAAGAGCTGGCAGTTCACAAGTGCTCCTACTTACAGAGACACCAGTTACACTGGCTTCAGAGGATGGCAGGCAAAGCAGCAGAGGAATTTGTGGAGGAACTGGCCAGACGGGATTAGGACAGCTCAGGGGAAGGCAAGGAGGGTTTAGAAATATGTGACACGGGAATGAATCACCTTAGGCCAATGGGCTCATGGGACAGAGGGCTCTTTCTTTCACCATCCCAGCATCTGGAACTCTGCTTTCAAAACACAGATTGGATTCTGCTACCCAAGGAGAATCTTATCGAGAAATTATTTGAAATGGTTAGTGCTGTGTTTCAGGTGGCGAGTCCAGACACACAGAGCAAAGAAACCAACTCTGCAGGGAGAGGGCAGCTCTCAGTTACAAACCCACCCAAGTGAGGTTCTGACCCTGTGCCCAAACAGCCCCACATTGGATACATGAACTGAGAAGACACTTGTATGTCAGTGGCGGGTGGTAGAGGGAAGACCACCAGCGCCTGATTGGTCTTCTGAGCTCCCTCCTCACACCGTCCAGCCATAATTATTGTTGTGGCTGACGGCGTTATTAACAATAATAGCAGCAACATTTGAGCACTTATGACATGCCCTGCATCATCTCATTCAATACTCAAAGCCAGTCCTAGGAAGTAGGTACTATTTGTGCTCCCATTTCAGAGGTGAGAAAGTGGAGGTACACGAGATGAAGTCACCTGCCCAAGGTCATCCAGCTTGTGAGTGACAGACACTGCAGGCTCATGTTACAGGGCCCAGCTGGCCCCCCTTTGCTTCCCCTTACCCTATGAAGTGCAGCCAAAGAACACAGACATGCTAGAAAAGTCCACCTCCTCCTCTTCTGGATCTAAGCCAGATGTACTGGGATATGCAGGCTACCAAGGGGTCCAGGGACTAGGGTCATTCGTGAATGGTGTCACCTTTAGCAAGTCCCTTCACCTCTCAATCTTGGGCTCCTTACGTTTAAATGACAGAGCTGGGCCAGAAGATCAGCCCAGTCCTTAACTTCTGGGACAATATGGGGCTGTGCATCTTCTTCAACCAGCTATCTGGGGAAGGGGGGTGGGGACATACTTGGCCTCATTCCAATGCTTTGTAGGTGGATCCCTCGCCTTGAAGAAGGATCAGGCAAGATGCAGGCTGCGTGTGCTTATCTCAGTGATGTGCTCGGTTTACAGTAATTTTGTCTTTCCATTTAGCTTGGCACTTCCATCAAATATCAGAAGATGGGAGAGATCCGAAAACCGCAACCTAAAAGGGCACTTTTCATTTCTACATTTTCAATGCAGTCTTTTCTCTTTTTTTTTTTTTTAATTTATTTTTGGCTGCGTTGGGTCTTTGTTGTTGTGCACGGGCTTTCTCTAGTTGCAGAGAGCGGGGGCTACTCCTCGATGCGGTGTGCAGGCTTCTCATTGTGGTGGCTTCTCTTGTTGCGGAACACGGGCTCCAGGTATGCGGGCTTCAGTAGTTGTGGCTCGCGGGCTCTAGAGCGCAGGCTCAGTAGTTGTGGTGCATGGGCTTAGTTGCTCCGTGGCACGTGGGATCCTCCCGGACCAGGGCTCGAACCCGTGTCTCCAGCATTCAGGTGGATTCTTAACCACTGCGCCACCAGGGAAGCCCTTCAGTGCAGTCTTGACACTGGCTTGATAATATATTCCGAGTTTATCGTCCATGAGGAATGTTCTTGGGTCAGTGAGCTTGGGACCCTTCCTAATGACCCCTGGGTGGCCACAAGCAGCAAAGCCCAACTTGATGCGTCTAAGGCAATACCTCATAACTATGACATTGTGGAAAATAAGCCAGTGTTACCTGAATGCTCATGGGTATTGTGGATGGGAAAACCTCAAGTATTCAGAATGAACCTGCAGGATGGGGAGGTGAAAGAGTCAGGCGGATGGGTGCCTGCATTGCAAGCCTGTACCACTTTCTATTCCTGACTCAGGGTCTATTATGGCAGAGCAGAAAGGAGCCTTGCCGTCAGGCCTTCGTTCAAATCCCGGCTCTGCCACTCAGCTGTGGGACCTTGGCTAAGTTATCTAACCTCGCTGAGCCTCTGTGTCCTCATCCATAAATAAGGATAACACTTCCTCACGTGACTACTGCAAGGACTAAATAAAATAAAATGGTGTACGCAGAGTCGGAGGAAAATGGACTCTTCCATACTACATCGAAGGCAGATGAGTATGGGCTGCGGAAGCCAACACAGAAACCCCATGTTCCCATAGACACCCGCCCACTTCCTGGTCCCACGCACCACCTCCGATCCGGACCCCTCTCCAGAGGCGTGCTCCTCAAATGTCGTGTTCCAAAGTAAGCTCACCTGTCTCCTGACCGTTCCACTCCTCCTCCTTCGTTCTAGGTGGGGCTGAAGACCCGACAGCTGTCATCGAGCCCTGCCTCTCCTTTACCCGGTATCCAAGCCAAGGTCTCCTACACGTCCTGCCTCCACCTCATCCATCCCCCTGCATCCCCACTGCCCCAGTTCAGCCTCGTCATCTCTCCTGGGCTATCACAAGAGTCGCCTGACTGGTTTTCCTGACAACAGCTTTTTCACCTTTGCTCCTGCTGCCAGAAGTGAGCTTCCAGAGCACTTCTGGGCCATCAGACTCCTTCCCTCTAAACCCCGCTCACAGAGCCCCCTCCCCCAGTCACGAAGTCCCAAGCAGAGATTTCAGGGGCATAACCCGGTCCCCAACCCCATTTCCATCTGGCTCCTCCCACCCGCTCCTGTTAGGCACCAGCCTCCTGGCACTGTCCCCCTTCCCTGCACACGACCTGTCTTCACGCAGCTTGGTGCCTTGGGGCTCACGCCACTAGGGTTCTGACTCGAGTCCTTGCAGCTGTGTGACCTTTGCTTAGTTGCCTGAGTCTCGGATTCCTCCGCTATGAAAAAGAGATAACGATAGTGGTCTCCCACTTTACAGGGTTACCGTAAAGACTGAGTGAGGGGACTCCGGAGAAACGTGTAATACATGGAGTGGCCCGTCACAACCATGCAACATGTGGTCGCTGCTATGACTGAGAGTGTCCATTTCGATGCTGCTCTCTGAGTCAGCCAGCCCCTTCCTCTACCTGTAAACAAATTTGCCTCTGAAAGCCTCGCTCCAGTGTCAGAACCAATCACTTCTTCCTCAGTGCCGTCCTTATGACATCCCACCTTGTAGTTAAGAAGTTCTCACGTCTCACCCCTCCCCGCCAGCGAGGTCGGCAGCCGTGTCCTGCTCATCTCTACCCTCACACCTGGTGCAATGCCAGGCACCTACTTAGGGTTTAGATACGTGTATGTTGAACTGGATTTCTCTAAGAGGTCACCAGCTTGAAAACAGAGTTGGAGGGGGGTGAGTACTGACAGTGTACAGGTGGGGAGTGGGAAAACCCACCGACCCCCTGGAATTCCCCCCTCACTTCTCCCCCAGCTACACCTCTCTCAGTGTCGGTTCTTTTTCTGATTTCAGTGGAGTTGGAGAACACGGAAACCTGGCATTCACTCATTCAACAGTGTTTACTGAGCACCCACTACGTGGCAGAGACTGCTCTAGAGGTTGCAGAGATAGGGGAGGGACTCAAAGGCCCCTCTCTCACAACCTCTGCAATGTACTCGTCTTGGGAGGAATAATTCTTCCAACCCTTAGAAACCATCACACCGAACTCCATTATAGAAGTCAGGCTGCACCATCATTCAGTCGGGTGCTGAGTTAAGGTGCCTCTTCTCTTTCAATCCTAGTTAACGAGTCTCACTAGAATATAGAGAAGACCACGCAGGATGGGGAAGCATCGCCCTTCTCCTGAGCCTGGAGTAAGTCTGCTGAACCAAGATCATGCCAAGATGATCCTGAGTCGTTTGGTCACCTGATGAGATGACCCCCGAAATGTTTTACACCCTTAACTTATTTTGTCAGTTTTTCCTGAAATCTTTATGAGAAAGCAAGAAGATACGGTTGAAGCAAACACACTCACCTGTGTCCTGGGAGCCTCTCCCACGCTCGCTATTCAAGTCCTTTGCTCCACCCAAATGTGTCCACCTGGCCCAGGCCTCTTAAATATTCTCACTCGCTCTCTCCTGCCTGGAAAACCCTCAGGCTGCCCTGACCTCACTTCTTTGCAGCCCCCAGGCCCAGACCTCTTTTCCCACCATCTCTGACTTAGGAGAACAGATGACTATCTTGCTTTCCACACTTCAAAGGCCAAATGAGAAGATTTGCAAACTGCTTTGGGCTCTTGAGAGTCCAGGTCCTAATAAATGCCCAAGACTTAAACCACATGCACAGGCATCAGAGAAGCAATGCAGCTATAAAAGGAGGTGGCACGCTCATCCTGACTTCTGGAAAACACGCAAAAAAGAAATGACTAAATAAAAAATCCACAGAGACCCTTGCAGGAGGGGGTGGGTGCTGCCCTGTTGAGAAACCTTTGTTTCTGAGGCCTGGCAGGTGTGATGCAACCCCTCACACTGCTACGTACATATCTTCCTCTCTGCTCTCCCCAGCACCCACCCACGTCCAAGCCTTACAGAACAGTGCTGCCTACTGATCCGGTGGTCTGAGCGGACCCCCTCCTACAAAGCAAACAGCACACAGGAGCAAAATATCTTTGCCAAACAGTAAGTTAACCAGGATGCACAAAGCATCTCCTCTGGGCGAGGCGGGCCCTGTGCTCGCTCCCATCTGTGCCCCGCCCTTTCTCGTTAGGAGGACGCAGAGCTGAGGGTTTATCAGAGATCTGGACCAGGGCTGGCGACTGAGTCAAACTTCCTCTTCTACAGGCCCCGCTCCCATGCTGGCTGGCCGAGGGCCCCCGCCAGGCACTGCAGGGCAGCAGGGCGAGTATCGCCGAGCCCTCCTGGAGTTTCCCGGCTGCTGAATCACCAACAGGCTCTACCAGGGCTGAGCTCCGAGGCCACAGGAAGCTGTGCGGAGGTGCTCGCGACCCCGTTGCAGCCGACTGACACTGACTTGAGGAGTAAAGGTGTCAGCGCCGAGGGCCACGCTCGACTTTCCCAGAGTCCCAGAGGAAAGGAGGGGCGGGAGAGTGGACCTGAGACGGGCCGGGATCAAGTGGTAGATGCAAGGACACCACCTGCAGGGCCCGGGCTCCTCGGCTGCCGGGAATTGCAGAAATCAAACACCAAGCCCCCTCCCGCTTCGTGGAGGCCCACTGGCCCCATGCCAGCTCCCCCTGGCCTTGTGGTGTCCCCATAATTACCACCCTCCGGGCCCAGGGTCAGCAGTGGCTCTGCCTGTGTGGACCTCAGCCCAGCAGAGTTAGCCTCTTGGCAGCCCCAACAAAGCCAGGCCCATCCCTCAGCTCTGTCAAGGCCCTATGTACACATCACTCACCGCTAGTGGCTTGGAAGTAGGCTACGAGCGGGGAGGTAAAAAAAAATAAGCAATCCTTGAACTCTGCCCCATTTCCTCCATGTGAATAGCTGGGTGATGACAAACTCATCCCTTCCCTGGGACCCCTCTGTAGAAGGCATGACGAGGCGTGGGGTTTGAGCCAAGATAAATACCAGTATGACTTGGCCGAATTTCAGATCAATGCAGCGTCAGCCTTGGGGGCTGGGGGAGGGTTGGACGGAGGGGACAGTGCCGCGCCAATGCTAATCGCCACCGTCAGGCTTCCATCATGTTCTGTGTTCTCGGGGCTGACCACAGAACACCCCTTAGGAGAACTCACTTGACTGCGTGAGGACCACTGAGTGAGAAGCAGGGTTCAAATGGAGAAAACAAATCCTCAGAAGCCCAGATTTTCAAGAGTTAAGGGAAAACACCCTGAAGTTCTTGAAACCCCACATCACACTGCAGGCTGGAAAAATGTCTACGTTCTTCTCCTTGGGCCCTGGAAGTGAGGGCAGGAGGAGGAAGAGGGGAGAGTAGATGAAAAAGGGTGTGGGTAAAAACAGCAGGTACCAGCTGCTGAGAAGGGCCCGGATGAGGAGTGGGCAAGAGGCACTGAGAGTGACCCCTTTTAACTAGGAGACCCTGACCAAACCACCCCTAGCCCAGGGGTTCTCATTGCTGGCAGGGCCTCCTGGGGGCATATGGTAACAGGTGGGGTAGCTTTGATTGTCACAATGACGTGAGGGGCTCTCTTGGTATTTAATGGGTGAGAGCAGGGAGGCTAAACTGCTGCGATGCACAGGGCTTTGTCCTGCCTAAGACGCTAACAGTGCACCTTGTTGAGAAATTCCAGACCCCAGCAGGGAAAGTCCCTTCAGCCACAGGTCATTCAGCCTCCAAAGGCACGCGGGCAGAAGCACCCTAAACTCAGGGGAGATGGAACAAGCCGGCAGTCACAGGAATGGACAGGGTGGCTCAGGAGAGCAGGACTGTGGGGTCAGCCTGCCCTCAGGAAACTGGGAAGCTCCCTTCCCCATTCAGCGATTCCCTCCATTCTCTGTTCATCTGTCCGCCTCTCTATAATAACCTGAAGCATCTGGGTTGCACAATAGGAAGCCTACCTATAAAGTAACAAGATCGACAAGTCATCAGCAAACCTGCTCCCGGGGATTTGTAGTCATGGGGCTCCAAGCAGACCCCTGGGAGCCTGGAGTGGGAGGGAACTGCAGGAGGGGTGAGGCAGGCAACTGTCTCTTGGTGCACTGATTTTAGGGCCCCTGACGTATTTCCCTTTGGCCAGTGTATGTTCTTCTGGCCACATATGGCAAAGCTGTTCAGCGAATGCCCCCAAAGCACTTAGTCGTATGGGAAGAGTCTCATGTACTGACTGGAGACAAACCAGTGAGGAATAAGGTACACCTGACCCCACAGTTTTGAGTGAAGAGCAACACGTACCTTTTAGTAGTATCAACTTAAATCATTTTAAAGGAAGACACAAAAACCCTGGGGAAGCACGGTAATTCTCCCCTACCAACCCTGCTTCTGCCCTTCCCCTACTCCCCTCATTGACTTTTGGCAGGGAGGGTAGAGGTGCGAAGCAAAAGAAAAGAGGGAGGGAAGAGGACGTTTTCTGCTAGGATGGTTTAGCTCGCGCAAGAGGAAGATGACGGAAAGAAGAATGTGTGCGGCATCCCTGGAACATTCGGCGTATTTCTGAAGCACTGCCCAGGAAAATCAGCCTCCTCTAAAAGAAAGTGGTGCAGGAACCAGAACAAGCCGATGAAATGGTACAGCCACTCTGGAGGACAGTTTGGCGGTTTCTTACAAAACCAGACATAGTCTTACCATAGGGTCCAGCAATCGAGCATCTTGGTATTTACCCGAATGATTGAAAACGTATGTCCACACACACGCACAGAAAGCTGCATACAAATGCTTAGAGCAGCTTTATTCACAATTACCCAAACTCGGAAGTAACCAAGACATCCTTCAGCAGGTGAACGGATAAGCTGTGGGACGTTCAGACAATGGACTATTATGCAGCAATAAAAAACGAGCTCTCAAGCCACAAAAAGACACGAAGGAAACTTAAATGCATGTTCCTAAGTGAAAGAAGCCAATTGGAAAAGGCTATGTACTGTGACTGTGTGATTCCGACTATATGACATTCTGGAAAAGGCTAAACTATGGAGACAGTGAAAAGATCACTGGTTGCCAGGGGGTTGGGACCATGGAGAGAGGGATGAACAGGGGAAGCAAAGAGCATTTTTAGGGCAGTGAAACTATTCTGTGTGATACTACAATGGTGGACACATGTCATCACACGTTTGTCAAAATTCATGGAATGCACAAAGAATAAGCCCTAATGTAAACTAGGGACTTTTGTTTACATTTAACCTTAGTTAAAAATCATTAACTTTCATTAATAATAATGTACCAATATTGGCTCATCAATTATAGTGAATGTACCACACTAAAGCAAGATGTTAATAACAGGGGAAGCATATGGGAACTCTCTGTACTTTCTGCTCAATTTTTCTATAAGCCTGAAACTGCTCTAAAAAAACTACAGTCTAGGGCTTCCCTGGTGGCGCAGTGGTTGAGAGTCCACCTGCCGATGCAGGGGACACGGGTTCATGACCCGGTCCGGGAAGATCCCACATGCCACGGAGCAGCCGGGCCCGTGAGCCATGGCCACTGAGCCTGCGCGTCCAGAGCCTGTGCTCTGCAACGGGATAGGTCACAACAGTGAGAGGCCCGTGTACCACAAAAAAAGAAAACAAAAAAACCCTACAGTCTAGAGGGGGGCAGTGCTCAGCCCACCTGGACCCTCGTGGCCAGAGGAGGCACTGTTATGGAAGCAACCTAAATGTCCATTGACAGACAAATGGATAAAGAAGATGTGGTACCTATATACAATGGAATATTACTCAGCCATAAAAAAGGAACGAAATTGGGTCATTTGTAGAGACGTGGATGGACCCAGAGTCTGTCATACAGAGTGAAGTAAATCAGAATGAGAAAAACAAATACCGTATATTAACGCATATATGTGGAATCTAGAAAAATGGTACAGATGAACCTATGTGCAGGGCAGGAATAAAGACGCAGACGTAGAGAACGGACGTGTGGACGCGGGGGTGGGGGGATGAACTGGGAGATTGAGATTGACGTATGTGCACTGCCATGTGTAGCTGGTGGGAGCTTGCTGTATAGCGCGGGGAGCTCAGCTCGGTGTTCTGTGGTGATCTAGATGGGTGGGATGGGAGTAAGGGGTGCCAGGGAGGTCCAAGAGGGGGGAGATATATGTATACGTATAGCTGATTCACTCTTTTGTACAGCAGAAACTAACACAACATTGTAAAGCAATTATAGCCCAATAAAAACAAACAAAAAACTACAGTCTAGTACAGACAACTGTATACTGATGGTGGCTGCCAGGGAGAAGTTTGATCAGTGGCTGATCTGACTGGACTGAGCCACCATGGACCCTGAGCCTCACTCTCAAACTGGGAGTGTGTCAGAATGCGAGGAAGCTGAGGAGAACCCTCTGGACATGGGCCCCGATAAGGCAGGCGGGAGCCTGGAGGGGAGGAAAGGGAGGAACAATGGGTGAGGGGTCTCCCAGAGAAGTCTTCCTGTAGAGAGGCTGACAGGCACCACCGGGAATCTGAGCAGCTTTTGCAACAGCCAAGGAAATCCAGTGCCCTGGTTTCAGGCAACTGGCCTTGCTTCTGTGGTTTCTGACGTAAAACAGATGATGTATCCTAGATGTTCCCTCAGCTGAGGACAAGTGATCAATACAATTTTCAATCTGTAGCCAGCCAGCTGTCACCTCTGAGACCGAGGGAGCAGAATTCAAGAGTTGCTAGAAGGATGGTTTCATCCTGCTTCTGGACCCTCCTGCTATATCTAAGAGGGGGGCTCCTATGCGGGTAACAAGCACAGCCTTTGGCATAACAAAATGCAGCTACCGTTACAGAGAACTCTTCCACCCTCCTCTTCCTGTCCTTTCTTACACTTCAGGTAGGAAAGGAACAGAAATTGGTGTCAAAATCACGAGATTCTGCAATTTGTTTAGCATCAGTGACAGATGTTTGATAAACGTAATCGCTGGTTTTCCTCAAACATTTAATGCCTTTGATGCTGTCAAGAGCATTACGCACATTGAACGTGATGCAGGCATCATTTGGCTTGTATCATTAATTTTACTTAATCTATCACCTAAAATTAATACTGAGTAAATCAGATTTAAAGTTGATATTTTCAGATGTGTACCTTTGACTTGCATTCTTTATCAATTACCTTTATCAATAAAATCAACAGTTTTTTAAAAAAAGAATATTAAAAAAAAGAAGAGAGAGAACTAGATGGCTTTCAACTGCCCGAAAGTATCCTTCTGTGAAGACCGATTTGCAAGGTAATGAAGCTAGTGGCTCATCCCCATCCCCAGCACTGTCAAAACCTGACATTTTATTGTAGGTTTATTTGTTTATTTTCTGTCTCCTTGGCACCAAGTGGGGGACACCCTCTAGGGAACAGCGCCTGACGCATCGACAGCTCTGAACAAATACCTCCTGAATGAATTCAGTTCCTTTTAAAGCCAAACCTGGGAGACAGTTCCACAGAGATGTCTAGGAAGTGTGAACTAAAGAAGGTGACACTTAAACTCCTATTTGAGCAGGAGCCTTTTATACAGACTTTGTGGAATATAGGTTCTTTCCTTCTGGAATAAGAAGACACCATTAAAACTTTTCTGTGATGACAGTTCTCCAAGAAATAATGCAGACACTGGAGCATTTTCTTCATCATGGGTGTGTGCATAGATAGATAAAGTCATCACAGATGTCCTTTCTGAACAGGTGACATTTAACAAAGACCTGAATAAAATGAGGGAAGCAGTCCTGCAAAAATGTGGAAGAAGAGCAGTCAAAACTGAAGGAACAGCAGGTGCAAAGGTCCTGAGGTGGGAATGAACTTAGCATGTTCAAGAAAGAGCAGGAAGGCTGGTGCAGCTGGAGGACAGTGGTGGGAAATGAGGGTGGAAGGATGCCAGGCAGGTGTCTGTCACAGGGAGCAGTAGGACTCCGAACTTTTCCAAGCTGGGCAGCCACTGGAAGGTTTTGAGAAGACAAGCCACAGCATCCGATTAGATGGATGAGAACAGAAGAGGGCCTTATAGAGGCAAGACTGGAAACCAGAGGAACGGATGAGGCTACGGCAGTCCAGGCGGAAGATGAGAGGGGCATCTGGGAGGACATGAGGAGTGGTCGGGTATAGAACAGAATCAGAGCCAGCAGGACGCGGGAACTCGGGAGGGCTGAGCGTGGGACCTCCTCTCCTCACCCCATCTCTACCTCTACTATTTCCTTGCCTTCAAGACCAGCTCAAACATCAATGTCTTCAGAAACCTTTCCTGACCACCTCAGATGGAGGACCCCCTCTCCCTCAAAAAATTAAAATAGCAAGCAAATGAGTCAACAGGGACACAGGTCTGAAGAAACCCATTCGCAAGTGCCAACAAGCACCAAAGCCACAGAAGTCAATCTCTTCTTGGTCCTGATGTTCTCACAGTTCTCTAAAGAGTGTTCATTAACAGGGCCCAGCCAGGGTCTGTCCACTACCCCCAAGATCCTCCAGGATGCTACAAGTTGGAATGAAGGCTCTGGCCCTGCTCATCCCCAGACAGGTGCTAGGAATCTCAGTCCAAGGGCAGCCCAGGCTTACCTGTGAGACTCACATTCAACATCCAGGATACGTTAGGGTCCAGACAACAATGGCTGTGCCCAAGGCTTTCTGGAGGCTCACACAGTATCTAACCCTGCTCACCATACACCCCTCTGCTACCACCCCTGGGGTGCTGAAGCAACCCAGACTCAGAAGTGAAGGGCCCACGAGGAGCAAAGCGCACAGGCTCCGAGCCAACCTGTGACCAGAGCACAAGCAGCTGCAAACGTACAGACCCAGACACCATTCTCTGCTCCGGGTTTCTCTGCCCTACAAGTCCTGCCTCTGCCGCAACCTCTATGCCCCATGTGGACACAGCCCTTCTCTCTACTTTCTTTCTTATCCCCTCACAGTGCCTGTGCGGGACGATTAAACAGGGATGGTCACCCCCACTGATGCGGGTGTAAGGATGTTGATGACTGCTGGGGCGGGAGTGCCACGACACGCTACATATCCTCTAGGGAAAGGAGTCCCTCCCTGTAAGAAAGTGAGATATCAGTGTTCCCTTCTGACTAGCAGGCAAGTCAGAACACTCCTGCTAATAACCCAATGAGGGCCCAAGATCGGCAGACATGAACATCAACACAGAGCTTTGTCATCCAGCGTTACCTGTGGTTTTCTGCTTCTTACTTTGAAGGTAGGCAAACACCCCCGTGTCCTGAACGGCGACAGGATGTACCAGTCCATACCCTCACAGGCTCTCTGCCTTGCTGGATGCTAACCCTGCCTAGCAGAACTCAGTGGCACTTATACATGGTTACGGTATTAGGTTTATGGAACACATTTTAAAATTTAGAGTACTGTATTTTTTAAAAGGCAGGAAATGTAAGCAACACCAGTGGGAACAACTTCAAATAATTCCTTGGAGAAACATATGACTTTTTCTCATTCTTAAGAAAAATGGCCCACCATCTCAAGCAGGAATGCAAGTATATGTGACACCACCTCCACACTGGGTCCACAACAGACATTACTAATTGATCACAGCATTATCTCCCACTGAACTCAGATGCAGCCTCCAAATCCTTAGAAACAGCCATTTCCAAGGGATCAAAGTTGGCCTAGAAAATGGAACTATTTCCCACTTCTGCTCAAAAAATACCTGCTGCTATGTTAGTGATGTTTTGAAAGTTAGAGGTGGGGAGAGGAAGGAAAGAAAAGAGAAGTGAAGAGAGACTCTGTGGGTAAATTATTTGTCATCAATAAAAACATAAGGATCAATCATTAAATGTTAGGTATTGTGTGAAGCACTGCAGAAGCTGAGGATGGGGGCAAGAGGAAATCTGAAACAAAAAGCCCATGAAGTAGGAAACGAAACCTCTAGATGAAACACGTGCACACATTCCCACACCCTTGCACACAATTATTGTCAATGGAGCAAGATGCCATCTGTTGGTACGGCTACAAATGAAAGTGGATTCTTCTTTTCTCCGCCAGGATAAGGGAGGCAGTACCAGAGAATACCAATAACTCTTCACACCAATTTGTCCACCTCCTCAAAGCAAAAGGTTTTTATATACATCAAGGCCCTAGATTTTCAGAAAAGTTCTGCCTGTGTAGCCTCTGAAAATATCTCAGGTGATAAACAGCCCAGGTGAAAACAATGACTGAACCGATGATAAAAGAGGCTAAAGTGGAAACGACCCAGAGCAGCACAGAGATAGGTAGTTAGAAGGATGCAGATTTCTTTAATGCTTTCTAATTAACTTACTGGGAACCTAAACATGCTCATTCACAAAAGGTGATGACTTTATCTTCAAGGCCAAACAGTGAGGCCACGTGCCCACTTTGGCTCTGCTTACAGTAGAATCAGACGACATCACAGTCCCCAGAGAACATTCTTGGCTGGGCCAGGACCGGCTTCTGGGGTCACAGCACGCTCAGGGATGAAGACCACACACCTAGAAGGGGGTCTCACCTTGCAGGCTGGTACCTGCCTTGTTTAAGGAAGTATTTTTAAGGGAAGGTGCATATCATATCCTATTTCTTTAGGATAAAAAACATACCCCCCCCCATAGCCCTGTGGTTCACTTTGCAAGGCTGAGAGCTCAGATAAGCTCTCCATCCGCAGGGCGGGCTTGTGAGGCTCTCAGCAGTGGGGGCTGCCTCTCCATCCCTGGCCCGTGAACAGTCACCCACTGGAGCAGAACCCTCTCCCTGCTTCACATGGTTCTTCCCACAGGAGCACAGAAAATGGCCGGAAGGCATTGTTCCCTGATTAGTAGGTAAAACACATGAGTGAATGCTGAAGCACGTTTATTTTCTTCCTGCTGGAAAACAGCTAGGCTTATTTCCCTAGTCTTTTCCTCATTATCACACACCAGCCCTGTGCAATTTGGGTTCCTTGGGTTCTGAGGCACAAGCTGAAAAGACGAAGACATTGTGTCCCCAGAGGATTACTCTGTTCCAAAATGTTAAACCTTTCTTTTTTTCTCTCCTGTTGAGTGTCACAACTAAAGAGCATCAATCAGAGGAAGAAACGTTAGAGAGCGGGTCACTAAGACATTAGAAGATGCAAACAAAGATCAAGGAAGCCTGCAGCCCAGTGTGGAGAAGACCGCGGAAAATGCAAGCAGGCCCTCTGCTCTGAGAATATCAGGAGTTTCATAAGCAGCTACTATCTGTGTGGGTAACTCTCGGGGGAGAGTTTAGGTTCTTGGCTCCCTTAAAACATCAACTTCCTCTCCCCCATGGCCAACTGGATGGGCTTTACCACAATTCCCAACTAGTTAACCTTTTCTCGAGGGGAGTCGCCACAGTAGAGGCAACCTACTTCAGGCAAACCAGAGGTGTGAATGCTTTAGATTTACAAGCCAATTAAGGAGAGATTGTTCTAGAAAAGGATGATCAAATAAGGTCCTTTAAACAAGATACAGATTTTTTTAAATCCCACATTTTTTTTCAGAAGCTCACTCACACTGCAAGAGAGGTCTGTCCCACTGGCTGCTTTGTGTGTGAGTAACACACTGATTGCCAGTGCATCTGACCCCATTACCTTTACCTACAGGGGAAAAAAATCACCTTGAATCAACCTTTGTCGACTGTCCACGCTGCGGCACTGTCCTGACACCTGGGCATCCGATACTCAACTGTCTATTCAGAGGTACAAAGGCCATCAAAAATGCTGCCTCTTGAATGAATGAAGTTCCTACACACAAGTGAAACAGTAAATGCTCTTTCTGTTCTGACCCGAGATTCTATCAAGTCTCAAATTTATTATTAGAGGCTCCCTGGTCACAACAAAATATATTTTAAGTCACACACACCTCATGTGATTATCTGTCTTCTGAACATCTGAACTTTTGATTGAAGAAGGGGGGATAAAACCTCTACCACTCTTGTTTCTTTACATTTCATGGCATTGTGAAGTAGTAATATTTCTTTTTAGCCAGCATGACAATTACCTTCATGGCAATTACTCTCAATATGGTAAATATTATTTAGGGGAGCAGCAGTCTGAAAGCCTGATTACACTTAATGTCTACTCCAAAACGGCACTCTCACACATGACTGATGCCAGGAACTTCAGTATCCACAGCCTTCCATGGATGACCTGGAGAAGCAGAACAGTGGCAAGGCTAGGACAGCAGGAAAGGGTCCTGGGTTCAAATCCTTGTTCTGCCACTTGCTGGCTGTAGGAACTTCGGCAAGCTACTTGACATTTTTGTGCGTCAGTTTCCTCACCTATAAAATGCGGCTCATCACCGTATGTCACAGGATTGCTAGATGGGTTAAAGGAATGTGTGCGATATGTAAGGCACTTAAAGAAATTACCATGTGCCAGGCACTGTTCTAAGTACTGGCCATTACCTCCTCAAAGAGTGCCTTGCCCCGTCATACCAAGAACGCTCATCTTTTCTTTTTTCATTTTGGCCGCGCCACAAAGCTTGTGGGATTTTAGTTCCCCAGCCAGGGATTGAGCCCGGGTCCTCAGCAGTGAGAGTGCAGAGTCCCAAACACTGGACCACCAGGGAATTCCCTCAAGGACCCTCCTCTTGAGCCCAAGGTATTCAATGTGTACCTCATGTCATACTGCGAAAAACTGTGTGTTTTCTTCTGCTACAATCTACAAAGAGTTCAGGGGCTGGGGGCAAGGGCTAGGTCATGGCCCTCTTTGCTTTAATATCATCAAACCCAGCAGACGGTCTGATACACAGTTAAGTGTTTGCTGAAGTGAACAATCCATGTATAAAATAACCTAAACAAACAAACAAACAGCATCCCTCGCTTTGAGCTGACAGATTTTAGTTTTGTTATTCATCCCTTGGGCTCTAGAAGTGAATAAAGTAGCTAGCTTGGGTGAATTAAGAATAAAGGGTTAGGCCCAGTTCACAAAAATCACAACCACTGTTTCATCACTTGGATCTGTTCTACATGGGATGACAGCTGAGATACTCCAAATGCTTCTGTTATTACTGTTAAGAGAAAAATGTCCTGCCTTTTATCTGAAATCCAAAAAAATCCAATTTAGTTGAAAGGACTTTTTATTTTTCCCTCTGTTCCACAGCAGGGGAAAAGGGCACTTCACAAGAAAGTAAATCAATATTACATAGTGAGTGGATGTTTTTCTAAGTGTAAATCTCTAACTCTCAAGCGATTCACTGGGGCGTAATCCATTCACCAAAACCTTCTACAACCTACAGAGGGTTCAAAATAAGAACTGATTTGAAAGGATGGCTTCAGTCAGTGAAGGTCCCACCACCTTGATCCTAACAGAGCACTAGTCCAGGACCCTGGAGTAATGCCTTTTATATATTTTTCTCTCTCCACAAGGAAAGTTAAAATAGAGTTCTGCTTAACTAAGGAAGAAAGCTCTCCTCGTTCGCAGGTAGTAACGGAAGTTTTGCATTAACTACAGGTACCACATGTGGATGAAGGATTTACGAGTGATGATCTTCAGGCACTGGGAGACCCTGAATCATTAAAGAATCATTAAAGAATGATGAAATTACATAACAATTTTTAACCTGTATGCACCTAACAATAAAACATCACAATACATGAGGCAAAAATGAATAGAACTACAAGGAGAGACAGATGAAACCCCAATTACAGCTGAAGATTTCAACACCCCTCTTTCAGAAATGGACAAATCCAGCAGGCAGAAAACAAGAACACAGTTGAACTCAACAACACCATCAACCAACTGGATATAATGGATATCTATAGACCCCTTCACCCAACGACAGCAGAATATGCATTCTTCTCAAGTTCACATGAACATCCACTGAGACAGACCACATTCTGGGCTATAAAACACATCTTGACACATTTAAAAGAAGAGAAATCATACAATGTCTGCTCTCAGACAATAAAGGAGTTAAACTAGAAATTGATAACAGAAATATAGCCAGAAAATCCCCACATACTGAAGATTAATCTAAATAACACATGGGTCAAAGAAGAAATCTCAAGAGAAGTCAAAAAGTATTTTGAAGTAAATAAAAATGGAAACACAACTCATCAGAATTTGTGGAATGAAGTGAAAGCAGTGTCTAGAGGGAAATTTATAGCACTGAATGAATAGATTGGAAAAGAAGAAAAATCTAAAATCAATAATTAAGTTTTTGCCTTAGGAAAACTTAGAAAAAGGCAAATTATATCCAAAGGAAGCAGAAGAATGATGAAGATATTCATTTTAGTTACTATTCTGCTCTAAGTATCTGAAAATTAGTCATCCACGTGGGACAGTACTTCTCAAACTTTTCCATTAAAACCCCCAAAATGGCAAAGAGAAGGAACTCATACCCGCTCCTCTAGAGTCTGGGGGCACAGCCTGAAACAATCGAAGTGAAAAAAAAAATCATAATTTATTTGAGTCTTGTATCCGAAAAATTAATTATGACATTTCAATCTTGCATTCTATTTGCTAATATATCTGAGTTTGTTTTAGTATATAAAACAATGTTATGACTTTCCAGTGAAGTTCCTTTCTGATTAATTATTTCCTTTACTATATCCTGGGACATGTGCCAGGTTTGGTCTATGGCTCCAGGTATGCCATGGCAGGCTCCACCGTCCTCCCATTTGAGAAGGCGACATGAAAATATACAGTGTCAGTTAACCAGAATGTCACATGGAGTGAGGACTGCAGGCCTGCCTCATGTCCCCCAACTCCTGCAAAGCACAAAGTTCCAGAAAAGATAGGAGGGCAGAGGCAGGTTCACCATGCCTTTCAGGACAGTGAGACTCAACGCCCCCCCAATGCCTGCCTACTTCTCAAGATTTTTCTGCCCCAGCTTCCTGGGGCAATAACACATTACCAGCCCCAAAGAATGGTTCATTAAAGGGTGAGCCTCAGATTAATGGAACAGAACAGAAACTCCAAAAAGACTCGAGTACGTCTAAGAAAGTCTCAAGTGACAAAAGTGGGATTTGAAATCAGTAAGTAGAGAATAAATCCAACAAATGGTGTTTGAGGAACCGGATCATTTCGACAAAAAGTCAAGTTAGAGTTTTGTCTCACATCTTACACCAAAAAGTGAAATTTAAGTCCAAAAAAGTAACAACATAAAAATACAAGGGGAAATGAGAGATCAGAGAGTCATAGCAAATCCCTTCCTACCACAAAACAAAAGTAGAAAGCACAAAGAAATAATGAACAGATTTTAAGTCCTTAAAAGTTAAAAACAAAACCATACTTCTGTAAACCCAAACATACACATACACGTAAAATTAAATGACAAAATAAAGAAAATATTTAATATATCTTTTATAAAACTGTTTACAAATCAATGAGAAGATAATTCACCCACCCAAAACGTGACCTGAGGACAGAAATGGGTAAGTCCCAAGAAAAGAAATTCAAATACACAAACATGAAAAAGCATTCAATTGTAGCAAACTTTGGTGTTAGCCAAAGAAACACAAATTAAAACAAGGAGATACAATTTGGCCAACGTCATCAGCAAAGTCTAGAAAATGATAATATTCATCCTAGGTAAGTTTGCTGCTGATAAACAGGCAGTCACACATAGGACAGAAGTATAAATTTGTCTACCTTTTCTGGAAGGCAGATAGTCAAAACACACTGAGGGGTGAAAGAGTGTGTACCTTTTGACCTAGTAATCCATTTCTGGGGATTTGACCATAGAAGATAATTCAAAGATGCTGGTAACGTTTAGCTGTAAACATTTTCATTTCAGGTTTGAATATTTAAAAGTTTGAAACAACCTACATCTCTATCAATAAGGGGTGGATAAATGAATAATGACAGAGCTGTGTAACGGAATGCGTTAGTCATTAAGAATAGATTGATAGATACATTTGTATCTTTGCCACAGAAATATTTTCTCCATACACTGTAAGTGAAAAGCAGATTTTAAAATACCAAATGCCATTTCTGAAGGAAGAAGAGTGAATATACAAATATATCTGTAACCACACACAGAAACGGATCTGGTGAGATCCCTGACAGTTCAACCTCATTAAGCAGATGTCTCTGATGAGCTGAATGTGCGGGTGTTTTCTAGATACTTTTGTTTGTAGATTCTGATTTCTATTTCGCTGTGGAAAAACAATGATTAGGATTTAGCGAGGCTGGCAGAAAAGGAGGGTACCGAGTGGCCCACATGGGAGGTGGCGACCACAGGGTGTGTGTTCTGGTAACACTAAGTGGCCCGCACTGGGGCCAGTACAAAAGATGTGTTTGTTTGGTTTTTTTGTGTGTGGGGGGGGGTCGGGGGGGCCTTGGGAGTCTTTGATGAGGTTTAGGGAGAGTCCAGATCCAGAAGGATTCCCCATCAATGTGATCTATGAGTTTACCTCACCTCCCTAAAAAAATGCTCAGGCCCCGGGCTTGCTTTCATTCTAGCTCAGGGACCTATGATTCATCCCCTGAAACTCTAATTATAACACCCAAGGTCTGCTATGTGCAAAAACATCTGTCATTGTTCAAATGTGCTAGCAGAGAGTGTGTACGGCATGCAAACCCGCCTGTTGATGTGCTCCTTCAATGCCAAAGTGGTAACCCAGAAACGAGTCCAAGGTGAGAAGTGCCCAAGCCCAGAGTTTCCAGCTGAGCTCAGTGACAAATAAAGTGACCAGGTTATGTCCCTCGGCAGCTCACATGCCAATTCCTCAAAGCCACCGCCACGGTGAAAGTTACAAGTCTTACGTGCTTTCTTTCAACCAAGAAAAGTCTCCTAAGTTTGTGTTTTCCCTGCTGCCAAGGCCTGGCAGAGGGAGGGGAGCAGAGTGTGTAATTGCAAACCGCTCGTTTATCAGCTTTGGCTGCTTTTCTGTCACCACTTTACGTGTACCACTTAGCCAGTTAATCTCCCGTACCTCTTGGAAGTATAGTAGTTACCCAGAGAGTGCCTCAGCCCTGGAAAGAGAGGACGGAAGAGCCATCAAGGTATATCTATTCTCTAAGCACCCAGGAGAATTGTTTACTAACCTCATTCAAACTCAGATTAGAGGCCTAAAATCCAAGAGGAAGACATGGTCTCTTTGTCAGAACCCAACATTTTTTTACCTAGAAGTACTGATCTTAAAAACAAGTGAAAAAAATAAACAAAAAGCAAAGGAACAAACAACAGAAATGTCCCATTTGCTCCAAACACTACAGTAACATCTAATGGACACGATAGTGTATCTGGAGGTTTTTAAACTTTTGAAAGCTTAAGAAACCATCAGGAAGCTACTTAGCAGCCTCTGCTAGAAATCACAGTGCCATGCGTCATCCAAATCAGAAATGGCATTATTACAACAACTCTGGCACATGCATTTATGCAAACAGACCATCAAATATAAAGCTTTGACTTGAATTTGGTTGATGATTAAAAAGAGGTTTTTCTTCAAAATATCATTATCAAGAAAAACAAATTAAAAATATATTTTATTTGGGGGGGGGCTAAGTGTTTGCTTTGTTTCTTATTTGGTAAAGTCATATTAACTGAGGTTGCAGGTACAAAAGAAAAATTTTTAATTAAAAGGAGATCATTTATAAATCTGTGCTAAAGCTTTAGAAATCTGAATTGAATAGACTGTGAGGAAAATAAATAATTACCAAAAACACCTCAAGAAGTAGAAAACTTGAACTGATCACTAAAAAGGGACCAAGCTCAGAAGTTTCATAAGCAATTTCTTTCAAGCTTACACAGAACCATTTGATTTCCATGGTATTTCAGCTACTCCAGAGGGTAAACCAGATGGAACATTTTAATATTTATTTTAGAAAGCTGACAGAACACTGATATCAAAACCAGAAAAAGAAAAAAAGGCCCCAAATACTTCAGAACAGATCAAATCTAGCAGTAGATACAGAGGATAATACCACACAACCAAGAAGGTTCAGTCCAGGAATTTAAGAATGGCTTTAATTTTTTTTTTTTTGTGGTACGTGGGCCTCTCACTGCTGTGGTCTCTCCCATTGGGGAGCAACAGACTCCGGACACACAGGCTCAGCGGCCATGGCTCACGGGCCCAGCCACCCCACGGCATGCGGGATCTTCCCGGACTGGGGCACGCACCCGTGTCCCCTGCATCGGCAGGCGGACTCTCAACCACTGCGCCACCAGGGAAGCCCCAAGAATGGCTTTAATTTAACTGAGTCAATAAATATCCTCAAAACATTTGGAAAAACAACAACACATTATCTCCCCTGCTTCAAAAAACAAAGCAAAATACCAAATCTTTTAGTAAGTTATGAAGAGAAATATATTTTACTAACATGATAAAGTTTATATGCATATATATAAATATACAAATATACAGTCACATATATATGTATATTATATATAAATAACTGAAAAGTCAGCCTCTTGTGTGACTTAGTTAAATGTTACAAACATTAGCAGTACATCAAGAAAAATACAAGGATATCTACTGCCTTTAAAAAAATGTTGTCCTTAAAGTTCTAGTCAGCATGATAAGAAAAAGTAATGAGATGAAAATATAAAAGGAAAGAGGCAAACTTATCACTATTCAAAATTACATGATCATCTACATAAGAAACCTGAATCCACTGAAAGACTATTAAAATTAACAAAACCCATCACAAAATACAGTTGATCCTTGAACAACAGAGGTTTGAACTGTGTGGGTCCATTTATATGTGAGGTTTTGTTTTGATAGTAAATACTACACTACTACACGATCCAGGTAATTGAGTCTGCCCATGGGGAACCTTGGAAATGGAGAAACCGGTGATGTGAGGGCCGACCATAAATTAAAGGTGTATTTTTGGAGGGTTGGCCCCCTAATCCTTGTGTTGTTCAGGGGTCAACTGTAAATATTCTTAAAAAGCTTTTAGATAGAGAAATGCAAATCAAAACTACAATGAGGTATCACCTCACACGAGTTAGAATGGCCATCATCAAAAAATCTACAAACAGGGGCTTCCCTCGTGGCGCAGTGGTTGAGAGTCCCCCTGCCGATGCAGGGGACGCGGGTTCGTGCCCCGGTCCGGGAGGATCCCGCATGCCGCGGAGCGGCTGGGCCCGTGAGCCATGGCCGCTGAGCCTGCACGTCCGGAGCCTGTGCTCCGCAGCGCGAGAGGCCACAATGGTGAGAGGCCCGCGTACCAAAAAAAAAAAAAAAAAAAATCTACAAACAATAAATGCTGGAGAGGGTGTGGAGAAAAGGGAACCCTCCTGCACTGTTGGTGGGAATGTAAACTGACACCACTATGGAGAACAGTATGGAGGTTCCTTAAAAAACTAAAAATAGAACTACCATACGACCCAGCAATCCCACTGCTGGGCATATACCCTGAGAAAACCATAATTCAAAAAGAGTCATGTATCACAACGTTCACTGCAGCTCTATTTACAATAGCGAGGACATGGAAGCAACCTAAGTGTCCATTGACAGATGAATGGATGAAGAAGATGTGGCACATATATACAATGGAATATTACTCAGCCATAAAAAGAAACGAAATTGAGTTATTTGTAGTGAGGTAGATGGACCTAGAGTCTGTCATACAGAGTGAAGTAAGTCAGAAAGAGAAAAATAGTGTATGCTAACACATATATACGGAATCTAAAAAAAAAAAAAAAGGTTATGAAGAACCTAGGGGCAGAATGGGAATAAAGACGCAGACCTACTAGAGAATGGACTTGAGGACATGGGGAGGGGGGAGGGTAAGCTGGGACAAAGTGAGAGAGTGGCATGGACATATATACACTACTAAATGTAAAATCGATAGCTAGTGGGAAGCAGCTGCATAGCACAGGAAGATCCGCTTGGTGCTTTGCGACCACCTAGAGGGGTGGGATAGGGAGGGTGGGAGACGCAAGAGGGAAGAGATATGGGGATATACGTATATGTATAGCTGATTCACTTTGTTATAAAGCAGAAACTAACACACCGTTGTAAAGCAATTATACTCCAATAAAGATGTTAAAAACAAATAAATAAATAATTTTTAAAAAAAGCTTTTAGATATCAATAACCAATTAGAATACAAAGCAGCGGAAAAGGTCTCACCCACTAGAATACAAGATCCATGAGAACAGGGATCAGTCTTGGCTGATTCCCTAGCACCTAGAAGCAGTTGCAGCACGGAATAGGTGCTCAATAAATATTTGTAGACTACCTGAATGAACAAGTTCACAACAAGGGCAAAAATACAAAATAAAAGAACCAAACTGAAATCCCACAAACAGATTCAAGTTTAGAAGAATTTAGCATACGATAAAAAAATGGAATTTCAAACCACAGTAGGAAGGATAGATTATTCCACAAATGACAATTGACAATATTAACTGGTGGGCTGTTTTAAAAAAAAATGAAACATGAGTTGTATTGATACCTCACACCATACATTAGAATAAATTACAGGTAGATTCGTTCAATATAATGAGACCACTAAAGAATTAGAAGAAAAAAATAAGTAAATGTTTGCCTCAACTTAGGACAGGGAAGGTTTTCCTAATTATACAAGCAAAGGTAGAAAGCTTAAGGGGAAAGATTTACAGTTTCTCTTACATAAAAACAAAAACCTTAGGCATGTCAAAAATATCATAAAAAAAACAGTAAAAGACAAACAATAAATGAACACTTGCCAAGTATTTAACAACCTTTTTACATAAAGTGTGTTATAAAGTTCTAAGAAAAGGATGATCCATCAGTAAGAAGAAATTTTGAAAGGTTAAGATGCAAATAACAAGATGATAAATGACGCACAAACTTACCCTAACAAATATTAAATATGAAATTGGGCTAAGATTTTTTTTCTCCAATCAACTTGGTAAATGTTAAAACTAACTTTTGGTTATAGAAGAATCTAGAAAGTAAGCATTCATATACTGCTGGTGGGAGAAAAAGCCAATTTCTAGAAACTTATCCTAAATAATCAAAGATGAGCCAAACATTTATATACAAGAATGTCTGTTGTGTCATTTATGCATTATAAATTTAATATATGCTTACTATAAAAGACTAATCAGGGCTTCTCTGGTGGCGCAGTGGTTGAGAGTCCGCCTGCCGATGCAGGGGACACGGGTTCGTGCCCCGGTCCGGGAAGATCCCACGTGCCGTGGAGCGGCTGGGCCCGTGAGCCATGGCCGCTGAGCCTGCGCGTCCGGAGCCTGTGCTCCGCAAAGGGAGAGGCCACAACAGTGAGAGGCCCGCATACCGCAAAAAAAAATAAATAAATAAAAAATAAACTATAACAGTGTGGTACTGGCAACTTTTTTACTGGCAACGTGTTTACTATTATAAACAAGTCAACAATCATCACCCTTTTCATTTTTCTTCACACTTTTAGACAAGTATTTTTGTAGCATATATATCAGAAAGTGAAACTGATGACCCAAATTATACCCACGTAAAATTGATAGCTATTGTCACGTTGACTTCCAAGAGAAGCTGTATCCATTTATATTCCCAACAACACTGTGTGGATTATTCATAACAGTGAGAAATAAGAAAAATCTGTATGTCCAAAGGGCTTCAAAATTATAGTAAACATAATCAAGGGATTATTTCCCAGCCACTAAGAATGATGTTATGGATGAATGTTAAATGATATAAAAATGTTTATCATGAAAGATGGTTAAGTTACAAAAATAAGTTAAACAGTGTGAGCCTCTTGGAATTCATACAAGTTTTTAAAGAATATCTATTGACCTATACATTAATCCATCAGGCTGTGCAATGGAATGTTAATCATAGTTATCTTTGGATGGTGGAATTACAGGCCACTAAAATAACTTTTCTCTTATGCTTTCCTGAATTTTCTATGTTCTAGAGAAAAAAATATGTTTTTGCAATCAAAACAAATCATAATCTATTTTAAAAAAACAATAAAACACTCTCTGAAAACTAGTTGTATAGAAGAATTTATATGCAACCACTCTTGATTATCATAATGAAGAGTTTTTCAGGATAAATGTTACCTACCCAGCCAAGTGTTTGCCAACTGAGTCCACACTTGGAGTATTCAGTATGGGGCACCCCAAGGAGTCATCAAGTGCTCACTGGTCTCCCCTGAAGGTCGGCCTGTGCTCAGGGTGCCAAAGGCAAAGATGAAGACCAAGGGGCTCTGCCCTCAAGAAGCCCTCAAACTAGAAGGGAAGAGGGGGCAAGTACCAGCCAATGTTAGCTGAAGGCAGGACTTGGAGGGGTCAGGACACGCTGTTGAGGTTCCCAGCCAGAAAAGTTAACACATTCAAAAATTAAAACCAAAAGAGGAAAGGCAACAGCAGGCTGGAGTTATACAAAGTTATACAAGCTTGTTATAGAAGGGAGTTATTCGTCAAATCTCTCCTAGAGGAACCCCTAACCATCTGCAAGTACTAGAGAAGTATAAACTCTAAGGTGGGGAAAACTAAAAGCTTTTCAAGGTAAGAGGACAGCAGAATATTAAGGACAAAACTACTGGGCATATAATACACTAGACTAGGGAAGTGAAAGAAAATTTTGTTTCCTCTGACTTAAAAGAGAAAGAAAAATACTAGAAAATACATAAAACTCCATTTCAATAAACTTCCTACTTTTTCTAAGCCCAAGTAACAACTATTCAAGTCATATTTAATACAACTAATTCCTATGCCTCAAAAGAATTTACCCAAATTTTTAGAGAGGGTCTAAAGGGAATGTGCCTTGGGCTTAAAATGAAGAGCTCCTAAGAGATGGTTCTGGTAGCCTAGATTTCTGGCTTTCCTGATTCTACAAAAGATTTTTATACTTGACATTTCACAGGAAAAAAAAAAAAACCAAAACAAAAGTCACCATAAAAGTGCCCCAATCCTCTATCTAGATGCCATCTAACACATACTAGCTTGAGCATTGAATTAAGTTCATACTTTAAAATGAGGGGATGAAAAATATTTGAAATGACAGCAACACAACAGTCAATTTTTGGTGATCCACACAAAAGAAAGCGTGACATGATTAGCTTTGGTCAGCTGGAGTTTAATAACATGGGATTATTACATTTTCCATAGGTAGAGTACAAGAACATTTAGAACAGGTAAGAGTTCTCAGCACGACTTCTAACTCTGCTCTGGTAAACAAGACAGGCCGTAGAAGTGCCTTTAATAATGCTCAGAAACCCACGGCAGCATTTAAAACATCAAACGCCAAATGCAACTCGTTAGACAAAATGCAACTCATTAAGCTGGAAGCTTCCCTAACAGCACCAACTGTAGAGCGATGGGTCTCAGAGTGTCCCTTTACTCTCCTCCCCACCAGCAGCACAAGCCACACTGGGGAACTCTTTACACAGGCAAACGCTCCCACCTCCTGCCCAGCCATCTGGTTTACCAAGCTCTCCAAGTGGTTGTAATTTGAGGATACTGCTGTGGAACACACTACAGAGGTTGTGAGTGTGAAACCAGGCACAAGATGCCCAATTCAGTGTGCCAGGCCAGTTCCATTTTGTTTGACCCAACCTCCACTTCCCATCCCCTGTCCCTTTTAGTGGGCAGCCCAAAGAGCAGGGCCTTGTTCAAAACATACTTTCAAAAGGCCTTTAGAGATAGGTCTAATGGAAAAACCATCTATTTTTCGTATGTTACCACAGGAACATGAAGCATCATTTACTCCTATAAGAAAGGTCTCCTTTGCAGGGGACACTGAGTATTTACAGAAAGATCACTTTATCCTAGGAAATCAGATTTTGGAAAAGTAAATACAGGAAACTCAGGCTCTAAGCCTTCCATATACACCTTTACAGCCCTTGTTCAAAGTGAACTTTCCCTAATTTCAGCTGCCCAATAATGAAAACATGTGTCCTGGGCAAACCTCCACTGTTCACTCTGAAAGACAACATTACCAAGTAATGGAGAAGAGAGCCGTCTTACTTCATGCCCCCTGCTGGTCCCTCAGCCCCGAATCCACAGGGAAGCTGACCTGTTTCCTCTCTACCCATCCTTCATGGCATTTCATGTCCTAGGACATCCTTCTTTAGCCTACATTTAGTCCTACTTCTGGGAGCTGCCATAAAAATAATAATGCTTTTTTTCTGGATGATAAGACCCATTATAAAATCAATGTCATTTTGTGTGTAGTGTTACGATTTATTTTTATTTATTTTTAAAGTTTATAAATAGCTTCCACATTTACCATCTCATTTTATTCTCATAACAACCTGTGAAGTGGGTAGTTTTATTATTCTCACTTTATAGATAAGAAAACTGGAACTTAGTGCTGACTTCAATAAACAACTGACCACTGAACAGTAAGAAGGAAATACAAATGTTCTGCATCAAAAATTAAAGAATTCACAAGGTCCAAAAGAACTCCCAAACTTTCTTGAAGTTGTCATCTGCCAAACGATATTCGCTAAAATCTCTGAGTAGGTTTTTAGTTTAGGTGGTATTTTCTGTCTTAGGAAGGGTGGGGAGATGGAAAATGAGATAAGTAAGACAAACTCTCAGTTACAGAATGGACATAACCTGCAATGATACCTGGAATTCTATGAGGTTCAAAGTGACAATGACGATGATTGATTAAACTCTTACTACGTGCTAGGCACCATTCTAGGTTCATTAACTATATTCAGTGATCCTATTAATATCACCATTTTACAGATGAGGAAAACAAGGCACAAGGAAGCTAAGTAACTTGCCCAAGATTACACATCTTGCTCCCTTGACACAGGGAGGACCTGGGACTGGAGAAGCCAAGCCCCTGTGAGGTTTGCTCCGCCAAGGACGGAAACCTGACATGGGAGCTCAGCCACCACAGGAACCTAGATTATGTTCCCAATGTTGCCACTTAAGCAACAGTCTCCACATTCTCTTGGCCAAAACATCAATCAAGTAATCAGAAGAATCAGCTGAGACTCCTAACAGTTCCTTCTCAGACTGTTCCCATGGAGGTGGGGAAGGAGGGGAAAGATCCCGGTTTTCTAGATCTTGATTACTGATGGAACACTGGCTGATTTGCCTGGAACTGCCTTTAACTAATCTAAGAAAAATTAGCGAGGAAAGCAGCTCTGGAGAAAATGTGCAGAATAAAGATGCACATGGCACTGACAGGTATTTAGTAATCTAGCAGAAAGGGAGGTGGGAGGCAGAAGCGGTCGTCAATGTACAGAACGACATTGGCTACTTTTGGCCAAGTTCAATGGCTTTTTTTTTTTTAAAGCAATATAAATAAAAAGGAATCCTCACTGGTGTAAGTTCCTCCTGCCTTCTTTTCCTCTACTTTTTTCAACTGCTCATAGTTTGGACCTGTATGAGCCAGCTTTCACATATTGATCAACCTCTGCAAATTTATACATCTTTTTCTTAAGGGAGGAAACAAAGATCAAGTTGAACTCAGGCAAAAGAGAAAAATTCCACGATGAATGAATGCAGTCTTCATGGGCAAGTATAGTATGATGGCGGGGGGGTGGGGTGGGGGGGCGGCAGGGGCAACTTTACAAAGCTTCCTCAAATTTGCTTACCTTCATTGTTTCTTGCCTCTGATTTTCACTGAATAACCTAAGACCGCCTTGAGATCCTGAGAGTCCAAAAGAAAACCCAATTAAAACAATCTCCAGGGTATTCCACCCATCTCGACTCGAGGAAAAGTCCCAAACCTAGGAGATGGAACTACAGTGACCACAGTTCGGTGACTTTTAATATCCACATTCCTTCCACACTCTCGTAATTCTGGCCCAACTACCTACTAACTGTGGGACCATGTGCTTCACTTTCCTCCTCCATAAAATGGGGACGATAATACTTTCTTCATCAGGTTGGTGTGAAAATTAAATGAGTTAATACATGCACAGCACTTAGAACAGTATCTGGTACAGAGTAAGTGCTCAAAGAGTGTTAGCTATTAATATTATTACTATTAGCATTTGCAAAAAACATTACATAGGGACCCAAATACAGGAGGCTTCTACTGTACTGGTAATGTTTTACTGCTTTAACAAAAAATCTAAAATTAGAACCATTAATACAAAAATATAAAATGGTCTTGGGAAAAGAAAAAAAAAGCCACTCAGAGTCATGCCACCTGTTGGGGAGTTTCAGGTGAGGGTACACCTCGGAGCAGCTGTGGAATCCCGTTCCACGGCTGCTCTGTATTTCCCTTATATGATGCCTCCAGTTCTGCTGCGGTTCTTAATCAGCGTTTCATGGGCAGGATTACGGGCGGGTCCGTGAACCCCCTGAAACTGTACACGGAACTGGGTGGGGCTGCGGCTCTGGGCATTTTGCAGGCAGGGGTTCTATAGCTTTTCTCACGCTCTAATAAATGATCTTGTAGGGAGCAACTCTCTTTACAGGGTTAAACGCAGGAGATAGGGACTGAACAATTCATTTCACGGAAGCTACGGCAGTAACCAGGACACCTGGGCTGTCAATCTGCTCTCTCAACACGAGACCCGGCGCCGCGAGGGGCAAGAGCCGGCCGGGCAGTGACCTTCACCGTCGAAAATCTCACCGGCTCCCCAGACCCGACTCGGGTTTGCCGGGTTTAACTTCCCCTCCCTTCCCCCATCCCTCGTTCTCTTCCAAGAATAAACTCAAAGGAAATCAGCAGCGCTTCGTCTAGGGTTTCACTCCTGCCCTCGGCTGACACGTAAACCACTTCTCCAAGGGAAGTTAATTAAAACAACAATTAATCCGCACAAAAATCCACCCCCAAAGCTCGAGAACTCTCAAAGTTAGAAGACTGAGGCGCCGCTGCTGATGGTGAACATCTGCCGGTCGCTGGGGCTCACGGGTAGGCGGCGGGTACGAAAGGGAAGCAGCCAAGGTCCGGCCGGAGGGTCGGACGCTGGCCACCCTCCGCGAGTCTACGCGCTACCGACGCCGGTGAAGACTGGCTTGGAGGCAGCCAGGTAAGCAGGTAGGTGTGGGCAAGTGTACGAGCACACAGAGAAGGCGGATTAAAGCTCAAGCCCGTTCACCCACCGCTCCTCCTTCCCCGGCGGGTGTTCTCACGCACCGCCCGGCGGCCACTTACCGGGGAAAGCCTGAGCGCTCGACGGTCCCCCTCTTTGGAATAGGCTCCGCCAATTCCTAGTAAGCCCGAGTAGCTCCCCTTGCCTCCCAGCCTTCAAGCCTCGAAAAGAATTCGCCGCCCTCTCCTCTTAGGCGGGCGCAGAACACCCCCGGGAGAGAGAAGTGGAGGGGACAGGGGAAAGCGAGGTGTCGCGGAGGGCAGGTGCCACCGGGCGCGCAGTAGGCAGCGTACGTACCCAGCACGAAGAGGGCGAGCTGTCCAGCCGAGGTAACCATTTTACGGGCGGCGGGCGGCAGGCACTCCAGCCTCCTGCCCTACCTGAGGTGCCCAAGTGGCGAAGCGGCGCCGCGGTGCGGGGGAAAAAGGCGCCGGCTAGGCAGGGCCAGCCCCCGGCGCGGGCGGGCGGAGGGAGGACCGCGCGCCTCTGCTGGCACTCGCCCCGCCGCGCCGGCGGCCGGGCGGAAACGGGAAGATGGTTACCGTCACCTCCGCCACTCGGCTACTGGGCCTGGCGGACCACCTTCGCGCCCCGGTTGGGGGGCCCCTCTAGGGGCAGGGGGGTGGGGGTGGAGCGGGGGTGGGGTTGGAGCAGGGGCGGGGAGACTGCGCGCACCGTGCCGGGCCGGGCGGGGCGGGGCGGCGCGGCGCGACCCGGGAATCTCCGAGTCCGCGGCGCGGGCCGGGCACCCAGGCCGAGGGAAAGGCAGGAAGCGCCTGATTTCAGACACCACCCTCAGACTAGCAGCTCAGTGCGGAGCCCGAGCGGCCGGGCGCAGTGGCCGCTTCTAGCCAGGCAGGGGAGCGGAGCGGCCCTGGCGTCTGTCACTTGCGCCAACGGCAGCTGCCGGGGGCTCTCCCGGGCAAGGCGCTGAGACTCGACCCGGAACGGGACCTGCGAGCTTCACCTGCCCCTGTCAAGACTTGGCCCAAGGAAAATGCTCCCCAGAATCGAGCGAAGAATTTGTTCAACCAGATTTCCCACCTGCGCCCCCATCCGAGAGAACGCTGGATTTTCGGGACGCCTGCCGCGGGAGCACAGCCACCCCACGTTCTCAGGCGGCACGTTGTTAAGATCAGCGGGCTTTCGTGCATCTGGCCTGATGCTGACAATGAAGATGGGTCTTTGCTGTGGGGCACCTGGTTATCTATCACCACCAGTACCCCCCAGACCACTCCACCCCATCCCGCCACAGGCCGTTGAGGCCGAGAACAAGGTAGCATGCAGCCATATGTCCCTGAGAGAGGATGTGTATGGGCAGGAGCTACCTGAGTGGTTCTTTCAAGGATTTGTAGCCTTGAGCTGGCCCCTGGTGCTGGAATTTGGGGAAGTAGAGGGGACAGAGGGAAGACATTCTGGGCAGAGAATGGAAGAATTATAGGTTCCCTAGGGACCATCCATAGGGGACAGTGTGCCCTTGAGAGGCTGTGACTGGTGTATTCTCCAGATGCCCCGAGCTCAAGGATTAAGTCTTCTCCTGGTCCCTCTAGCCTACCTGCTCAGGGTAGACCTACTCTCCTTGAAGGGGCAGGGAGCAAAATCTCTTTCTGTTTCCTTGGCGCAATGCTCAGACTCTCAGAGTTGATGTTTGTTAAGTTTATTTCATAGGAGCTGAGTTTCAAAAAGGAAGCACCAGGCCATTGGCCTCAACATTTGAGCAGGAAACACTGTGTAGAAAGGGATTTTGAAAACAGTGTAAATTTACTCTGAGAAACCATTCTTTGCAATACATTTGTCAGAGGATATTTTGCTGCTCTTTCAACCGTTAATGATTGGTGGTGAGGGTTTCATGATAAGTCCTTGGGTACATCTTTTCCTAAGTCCACACGTATGCATGTACAGAGCACACACACACTCTCTTTAGTGAGTGGTCCCTGACTCCCTTCAGCATCTGTGTCTTCATCCTTCAGACTGGTCTTGACCTGTTCCAGTGGCTCTTCTGTCTCCTTCCTAGACTAGCCTGCCTTGTCTATAGGAGGAAAGAAATCAGGAGTTCTCCACACCCTTCTCCTATTCTTCAGGACCCCCAGCTAGGAGTGGAGAATTGACCTGTCAGCTTGTTTCCTGCTGGGACACACACATCAAGTTCACTGTGGCTGAGGGCTGACTGTCCAAACTGGCAAGAGTCAGGTTCAGCAGTTTCCCCTCCTCTGCCCCCTGCCTGCACACAAAGTCTTGGGTGGAGGGAAGTAGCAGCAGAATCAAGACAACGAGCTTGTCCCCTTCAGCGTTGTAAAATCTTTGTAATCAGAATATAATTTGATATCTTGCAGGCTAAAGAGTACTCACATCAAAGGGCATTCTGATGCTTGGAAATCATTAATTCTTCCCTCAAATTGTCAATAGCCAGTCCACATCTGTAGTTTTATCAACCTTCCAAATCATTCAAGTCAAAGAGACGATCAGGCGTTGAAGTTTTTTTCTAAACATCTACATTTTTTTGTAAACTGAAAAATAATTTTTGGACATTTATAGAACTAGGAGGAAACCCAATATCCTAAAATGTTAACACTCTGACTCTGGCATCTTGTATATCTGATTGAATCCTCACAACAACCCTATGAGGTAGACTCCATCCTCCTTTTATATGAAAACAATCGAGACCTAGAGAATTTAGTAACTTACCAGAGAAACAAAGCCTGCAATTGGCAGAGCCCGATTTTGAAAGCAAAATGAGCCGGTTCGAAAGCCTCTGTATTGGCTTCTATACCATGCTGCCTCAGTTCCCATGGTTTTCATAAGGATAATACTGAACTCACTGGGTTGACGTGAGGACTAAATGGAAGAATTTATTTGTATGCTTAGCACATTATTTAATATCAACAAATATAACTATTGCTTAAAGAAAAACTCTCTCAGTGGACATAAATTTCCCACTCTCAATTTCCTACCAGTGTCTTTTTTATTATTATTATTATCATTTCCATATCAGTTCTTTGCTTGTGCATGTGTACACCTTCCTACGGGGGATAGTTTCACAGGTAAGTCAGGAGCTATGAACTTGTTTCTCAGCCTGTGGTATAAGAAGAATGAGGAAAAAAATGACAGAATGCGATTTAGAGGGAAGAAATCATTTTTCCTAGAGGAAGCTGTGATGTTTTTGTATTTTAGCAGTATGGAATAATGGCACCCCAAGCTGAGTGAAATTCCAGCTGTAGCCCCCGGACGCTGCATAGAGAACGCCGCTGCGTTCCTTTACCTACAGGCACAGTAGCTGTCTCGCGTGGCCACTGAAAGTCCTGTTTCTGTGTGCGTGGAGACTGACCAGCGTGTGGCCTTCCTCCTAAGAATATGCCTGGGCTACTGCTGCACATGCTTGATTCAGCTGGCCTTGAGCTCAAGGATAATACCTTCTGTAAAGCCAAGCATAGCCTTTTCTCCCCGTGCAAACAGGAGAACTACTCTATCTTCTGCTCAGAGGCCAGCAAAGTCCCACTGTCAGTTTTCCCTTTCCTTTCTTCCACATACTTATTACAGAGTGTATGTTTAAAGAGTCTCCTTCTTCACTGTCATCAGCCGCCCCCTCCTTCCTGATTCATTTGTGGAAGTGATTGTGGGACCACTAGCATCAGAGTCTTCCCTGAATGATTCAGGCCAGCAGAATTCGCTGTTTAGATCGGCAATTAACCCAGATATTAGTGAGTAAACAGCCCAGACATTCTTAGGGAGGAAGGACTGCCATGGGCCACTGCATTGAAGGAATTACAATTCCTGCAGACAAGCCTTGGAGGGCAGTGAGCAGAGAAGTCTTCTGGTGGCTGCAGGACCTTCCTCGGTGGCAGCAGTAGACAGGGGGACTCAGAGGAAAAACAGGAAAGGGTGCCTGACTCAGTAGGATGTCAAAGGTCAGATGTCATCTGTGTATGAGAGAGAGAGAGAGAGAGAGAGTTTTTTTTTGTTGTTGTTTGTTTGTTTGTTTTTTGAGGTACGCGGGCCTCTCACTATTGTGGCCTCTCCTGTTGCAGAGCACAGGCTCCGGACGCCCAGGCTCAGCGGCCATGGCTCACGGGCCCAGCCGCTCCGTGGCATGTGGGATCTTCCCGGACCGGGGCACGAACCCGTGTCCCCTGCATCGGCAGGCAGACTCTCAACCACTGCGCCACCAGGGAAGCCCGAGAGAGAGGTTTTATAAAGGACTCTGGAGAACTGTGTTCAGGCAGAGTGAGGTTTTAATGTGTTAAGGGATTTAGGAAAAGAAATCTAATCCAAAGTAAGGTATTGTTCGAGTATCAGCCCCCTGCAAAGCCTCAGCTATTAGTGTATTCCTTATCTCTAGCCAAAAGAAAGAGTAGGAAACCTTATGCGGAGTCCACTTTTACAGTTTTCATCACCAGCATAATGGGTGAGGTAAGAAGCCATCAGAGGCGTTTGCTTTGTCCTCAGCTACCTAGGTGGTTTTCATGCCAGTATTGTCGGAAGACTGGTCTGACCTTCTGCTAACATCTTCCATCTATCTCCCAGCTCTCAGGTCTACCTTGGGAATGCACATTCAAGTTGTGTATTCAGCTTGAATCCTTCCTTCGCAAGGGATATTGCAGGATGGCTCTAAAGCCCAGTATTGAAGTCTGGAGGCTGATGGTTCCACAGGTGGTCCAAGCGGCTCCAAGATGTCAAGGTATTAGTCAGAGTCTCTAAGACTCAGAGTTACCAGGCGGCTGCTACAACTAAAATCCTTATCTTCTCATATAGCTCGTGAACTGCCTAGTTGACCAGCATGCAGGAGAGGTACCCAGAGGATTCAGCACAGCTGATGCCAAACCATTCCATTAAGCACACTTGGAGACAGAAGAGCTATGCATTCAATTCTGTCCTTGCTGCTGTCCCCCGACCTCCTGCAGCCTCAGCCGTACAGCCAGAGCTTTCTGAAGACTGGGAAGATTGCCCTCCAAATTCTCAGGAGTGCCGGGGGAAAGTCCTAAATCAAATGCCTAGCTATCCTTATGCAGGTGAAACTAATGGTATTGATGGGAAAGAGTAGTGATGATCAAGAGAAGCAAAGAGAGACAGGAAAAAATATATAAAGAATTGAGGAAGGAAAAATCAAAGAAAGATAGAGAGCTGCAAAATAGACTTAAATATTTTTTAGTGATGGGTCAATCTGCCTGATAAGCTCAAAAAATTCTTCCCAAACTCAGAGGAAAAGGAAAAAAATTATGAGAGATAAGATATGAGACAGAGGGACTTCCCTGGTGGACCACTGGTTAAGAAGCCACCTTCCAATGCAGGGGACATGGGTTCTATCCCTGGTCGGGCAACCAAGATCCCACATACCACGGGGCAACTAAGGCTGCACACCACAACTACTGAGCTGGTGCGCCCTAGAGCCATGCGCCACAACTAGAGAGAAACCCACATGCTGCAACTAGAGAAGACCACGTGCCGCAGCTAAGACTGGACGCAGCCAAATAAATAAATAAATAATTTTTAAAATATATGAGACAGAGAAGGACAAAGCCAGGATATCCAAAATATTTTTAACAGAGAGCCAAAAAGGGAGCATATTGCTGATAGAGGAGAAACTGTTCTTGTGTCCCAAGACAGGAGGGGTCCTCAATAAGGGGAGGGGGATATACATCCCACAGATCTATAAGGGGGAGGGGATTTTGAGATAATAAAAAGTGCAAGGACAGACTTCTATTCTGTGACATACATTTAAACCATCACATTGAACTTCTCCTCCTGCCTCTCTTTCAAACTCCCATTGCAACAGGCAAAGGAAAATAATGACGGGGGGAAATCTGCCATTGTTCAAAACTGAAAAACGATTCCACCCACATAACAGACATTTTAAGGAATTTCTCTAAGACAACGCAGATGAGACCAGTTTGAGAGAAGGCTTTGACAACCTTCAATTTACCTCACAGAAAAGAAAGGTATCTCTAGGGAGCCACCCCCATCAGAACCCAGCAATGCTCCTGAGGTTGGTTGTAACAAAGGCTGTAGGCAGAAATGAACCACAGAAAAGGCAGGAGGGGCAAATCTCCATCCTCTTGAAGAATCCAGGGAGTGTCCAGGTACCGGGGTGCACACAGGGCAGGGATCCCTTGGAGGGGGCTCTCACGTTTGATGCCTGGCACAGAGAGCACATTGCCGAGGGGGCCGTGGTGAGGGCAGCCGCACTGGCTCCCAGCTAGCGTTATGTGGTTACACGTGCAGGGGAAAGAAGCTCTTCAACGTGCAGGTGAAATGCAGGGGCTCTTTCGGGAGTCTCCCACAGACACCTGGCTCTTTTTTCTTTCATCCGTTCATTCCACACATGTCCATGACAAGCCTGTTATGTTCCAGGCACTAGGGATTCAACAATGGACAAGTAAAGTGCTCTCTTCTTTGTGAAGCCACACAGGCAGAAGAATCAGGTAACCTCTGAAGGAAACACATCATCTTCATGTTTGCTGCATAAATGCCCAAACCAACAAAGCAATATGTATGGAAAATGCATTTTTTGGGGAAATGATTGTAACACAAAATTCTGTTTCTTACCAAGCTATTTCAGACAAGCAGCTATAAAAAATGTAAATCACTCATGTACCACCCCAATGGAAAAATAAATAAATAAAAAGACTCAACCGAAAATATTCCAGCCAAGCAAATAAACTCAGTAATGTAAAAGAAATAGTGTAACGGAAATGGCAGTGAATGATAAAGCAGTAACACTGTTGAGCCTTACTCCCGATTTTTAATATATTGTGGCACTCACTGTTGGATGCCCGTAGAATGGACATTTTCCTTTTCTTCCTGCTAACAGAATCCCAGTTTTGTGTGATTGACAGCATGCGCTGACCCAGGGGATGAAGCAAGAGGATTCCTTGCCCATTGTTGATGATTGGCTTAGGGCTGGACATGTGACTAAGTTCTGGCCAATAAAATGTCAGGGAAGTCTCCTGTTAGGCTTCTTGGGTAGAAATTTGCTGCTTCTTCTTCTTTTTCCTTTTAATTGAAGTATAGTTGATTTATAATATTATATTAGTTTCAGGTGTACAGCATCGTGATTCAGTATTTTTGCAGATTATACTCCATTATAGGTTATTACAAGATAAAGGCTATAATTCCCTGTGCTATACAGTGTATCCTTGTTGCTTATCTATTTTATACATAGTAGTTTGTATTTGTTAATCTCATACCCCTAATTTGTCCCTCCCCCTTCCCTCTCCCCTTTGGTAACCACGTTTGTTTCTGTATCCGTGTATCTATTTCTGTTTTGCGTATACATTCATTTGTATTTTTTCAAGATTCCACATATAAGTGATATCACACAGTATTTGTCTTTCTCTGTCTGACTTTTTTCACTAAGTATAATATTCTCTAGGTCCATCCATGTTGCTGCAAACAGAATGTTGTTCTTTTTATAGATGAATAATATTACATATTTTGTGTGTGTGTGTGTGTGTGTGTATACCACATCTTGTATACACACACACACCCCACATCTTCTTAACCCAATTTGAACATTGGGGTGCAGATTATCTTTTCAAATTAGTGTTTTAGTTTTTTTGCAGATATATACCCAGGAGTGAAATTGCTGGATCATTTTAGTTTTCTGAGAACCTCCATACTGTTTTTCATAATGGCTGCACAAATTTACATTTCAACCAACAGAGTACAAGGATAGCCTTATGAGAGTTCCCTTGTATGTCATTTGTTGTAGCTTTCAGACTTAGTAGCGTCTGAAGTCTGGGAGGTATAACCTCCAGACTTTGCTCTTTTTGTCAAGATTTCTTGGGCAATTTGGGGCCTTTTGTGGTTCCATATGAGTTTTAAGATTATTTGTTCTAGTTCTGTGAAAAATGTCATGGATGTTTTGATAGAGATTGCATTAAATCTGTGGATAGCTTTGGGTAGTGTGGCCATTTTAACAGTATTAATTCTTCTAATCCGAGAACATGGATATCTTTCCATTTCTTTGTATCAGCTTCAATTTCCTTCATCAGTGTTGTATAGTTTTCAGAGTATAGGTCTTTCACCTCCTTGGTTAAGTTTATTAGGAATTTTCTTTTTGAAGCCAGGCAATGAGGTAGCCTGATCTTTCTTCCTGTCTTGAAGATGGTTGTCTAAGGATGAAGTATCTGGAGTGTGACATCCATCCTGTGACCATGAGGAAAAGGCCAAGAGAATCTGAGAGCACCTTGGCATTTTAGAGCTGCTGAACGAAACATAGACCTGCTGAACCAACCATAGACCTGCTTCCATTCACTCTCCTTTCTATGTGGTGTAAGTAAATGTCCTTAATGTCTGAGCCACTGTTAGGTGAAGCTGAAGTTATGGTTGGAAATTTAATAAAACTATTGAAGATAATTCTTGAAAGAAAACATATATACATGGATTAGTAGTCAGGATTAAATCATAGTAATAATCTAAATCTAAAGGCCCAGATTATTGTTATAGAAACTGGAGGGACAGGGTGGCATAGAAGGGAAAATAAAAATGTGCTTATTTTGTTATCACTCACTGAAGAGAATTAATAACTACTATAAAATTATTTTCTTTGATAGATATATAAATTCATTCAAAGATTTAAAGGTCACTAGTAATAGAATAATACAACATTTAACATAATACAACATTTAACATCCAAATTTCTAGAGGAAAAAAGGGAGCAGAGAGAGATATATTGAGTTAGCGGGAAAAGGTAATGAGGAAAAAGTCCAAGAAATGTAAAAAATTATACATATGATCAGATGGTAGAAGTAAGCACAAATGTATCTGTATTCCAATTAAACATGAATCGTTTTAATTCCCCTTTTAAAATACAAAATCCAACTAGAGGCTTTTAAAAAAACTCACCTCTTGGTGATATAAAATCAAAAACTGTAAATACAAACAAAAAGGAATGTGGTAGGGTAACATAATTATGAGAAAACTAAAATTTGTAGCACAAAAATGAATTCATATATAAACAAGATTATTTTGGTCAAAACTATTAGAAATGCAAGGAGAACCACAGGAACAAATTTTCATCCTTTTGTGTGCTAGACTCTCACGTCGATGGTCCCCAATGACGCATACTTCCCCGATACCCATGCTCTTGGATTGCCCCCTCCCACACTGAGTCTGGGTTTGACCATGTGTCTTTCTTAGTTCAATGGGACTTCAGTTAATGGGAGGATACAAGCAGAGACTTGAAAAACTCCTGTGCATTAGAGCTTGCTGTCTTAGAATGGTTCCACCACCACGTGCAGAAGCTCAGTCTGGTCTACTGGAGGATGACAGGCCATGTGGAGCAGAGACAAGCCACCAGTCCTGAACACAGCCCCTGTCTGATCCACCAGTTGAATTCAGCTGTAAGAGTGAACTCAGCCCACTCAGAATCCTGAGAAATAATAAAATGTCGCTGTTTTAAACCACTAAATTTTGGGGTGGTTTGTTATGCAACAATAGATAAGGGATACCCTTTTTGAAACTGGAGCATCTCTGTGGCACCTCAAAAGGAAAAAGAAACTTAGTAAATTTACAATGAATTTGGATAATTTATCTAATGTAATTAATTTAATATGTACAAATTAAGATTTTGTATTCTACAAATATACATACATTCCTTTCAAAAATCCTTAAAGATTTTTAAGAAATGAACATATGCTGACCTTCAAATGAAACCTTAAATTTCAGGAAGAAAAAACTTCTTTCTTAGGCTACAGTCATTAACTATATAATTCAATTAGATTAGAATTTAATAACAAAGGACAACTTAAACATACAATAAAAACATTTTTTCCTAAATTACTATTGGATCTAAGAGAAAATTAAAATTATACTTCAAAATAGTGATGAGAACAAAGTCAAAATATTTGGGATTCGGCTAAAGCTGAAATTTGTAGCCACAGATTTTCTTTTATTATAAAAAAATAATTAAACTAAATGAAGTAACAACTTTACTGAAATAGAAAATAAAATAAATCTAAGGAAAACCGAAATGTGGGGTCACAATTAAAGCAAAAATTAGTGAATTAGAAAAGGCAAAAATCAAGGAGTTCCTTGGCGGTCCAGTGGTTAGGACTTGATGCTTTCACTGCTGTTGCCTGGGTTCAATCTCTGGTCGGGGAACTATGATCCACCTGGCACAGCCAAAAAAAAAAAAAAAAAAGGCAAAATAATAAAAGCATGGCAAGATTAATCATGAGTGAAGAGAAAATACAAAATTATAGTGTTGGGAATGAGATGTGAAATAGAACATATGTAGAAAAGATTTTTTAATTATAAGAAAATAGTAATGTATAACTCAATGTTAATGAATTTGAATAATTTCATTAAAATAAATAAATTTTTTAGGAAAAATATAATTGCCATATCAACTCAAGAAGAAGTAGAAACTAGAAACAACTAATAATCAGAAAAGAAATGGAAAAGTTGTTAAAAAAATTACTCCATAAAAGATGCTGTTTCCACAGAGTTATAAAGTATATTTCTTTTAGCCTTCAAGGAATTTAATGTCTTTGCTGTTTAAGTAAGTGTTCCAGAACATAAAAGAGGCTGGAAAGTGTCACAGTTCAGTTTTTCAAACTAAAGCAACCCTGATATACCAAACTAACAGAAGTAGCAAAAACAAACAAAAAAGAAAAAAAAAGCTGTAACGACCAATCTGACTTAAGAGGAAAGATGAAAAAAAGTAAATAAAATGCTAGCAAATCAAATCCAAAATGTCACTAAAAGCAATATACTAGGACCAAGTAGAGTTTGTTCTGGTAATTCAGGTAATATTTTACTAATAAATAATTACATTTAACAATTGACATATAATTGACATTATATTAGTTGCTGGTGTACAACATAATGATCAGATATTTGCATATATTTTGAATTATCACCTCAATAAATCTAGTTAACATCCATTCTACACATAGTTACAAATTCTTTTTTTTTACATTTTAGCATCAAAGATAAAATGTAATTATCCCTATAGTTACAGGAAAAATATCTTAGCTATAGACTACCTCATTAACATTAGAAATACCTACATCAAATCAGCATGTGTAAAATTCTTCATGTGCAAACATTAGAGGCAGGAACCAAACAAGGATGCTAATCTAACCACTATTCTATAACATTCTCCATACAATTTGATTTGGTGAAGAATCTTAAGGTTTTTGATACCCATTAACTTTATCCATTCTTTCCCTACTGATCTGAAATAATACCTTTATCATACCACAGATCTGTTATATTCTTGATCCTGCCCATCCCCCAAGCTTTGTATTCTGTATTAATAATTTGTCTATCTCTGCTCTCCAATTTACACTACTTTGCACTATTTTAACTTCATAATATGTTCTTATGGATATTTTAAATCATACACACACACACACACACACACACAGAGGATTACCCAAATTGCCCTACAGAAATGTTTTAACCAATTCACGTTCCTACCAGCTGTGTGGTAGGTGGTCTCCTACATTGGGAATTTTCCCCCAAGCCAAGTTAATATAAGTCATTGGTTTTTGGAGTCACATATATCTTGGAGAATCTGGTGAAAACTATGAACTATCTTCCCTGCTGCCCCCGTTATCTATGTCCTTATCTTTATCTATATTTGTGTACCAACTTGTGCATATGATTACATGCATTTATAGACTCTCTGAAGCTTATGCATGGGCCCCAGGTTAACAACTGAAATAAATATTCATCTGTATTTATTCCACCACCTTTTACAATTAATTCTTTATTCTAATTGACATTTTTTTGGGTGATGATTTACAATACATCCCTAAGCAACGTACAGTATGATCCAAATGTTGCTCCTCCCCCCATAAATATGTTACTATACATGCATCAGGAAACAGATAAAGGCTATAGATACACCAAAATGGTTAGCACTTATGTCTGGGCATTTAAGTTGAGTGATTCTTTGTCTATTCTTCTCTCTTCGTCTTCTGATTTAAATATTCCACAATGAATTTGTTTCACTTTTGCAATAAGAAACAAACTGCTTTCTCTCAGCAAGAAAAGCAGTGAGCACAGTTGCATGGGTTTCAGTGTCCCCGAGAGTGAGCGATGAGAGGGTTTCTCTTTTTTCATTGAGGTAGAGATGATCACGGGGGTCGGGGAGAGATGAAGCTTGAACACCAACTGTGTGCACTGCTGCACAGCATGGGGGAATCAGGGCCCGTACCACTGGCCCAGACACAGGGCCTCAGTGTGCACTGGGGCCTGTGATGGGCAGACACTGTGCTCCTGGAACAAGGGCCCTGTGTCTACCACCATCCAACACAAAGGACAGAGGTCCCCTGTTTACTTTGGATTCGAAACGTTCAAATGAGGGAGAGCAGAAACATTTGAGTTTTCCCTCTTTTCAGTTTCTTACAAAAAAACAAATTGTAGTGAGTCGGGGATTTTTTGGCATCTTCCCTGAATAAAAATCAAGCAGACTAGATTGCTGAGGGAGTCTTAAAGAGCTTCCCTTGTTTATTATTTGTTTTAGATTTATGGCTTAAAGGCTGAGAAGTAGCAGTGACTGACTAGGCCCCGAATTGTCCATTCATTTCCCAGGAAATGGGGCATACTCAGTGCCTCGGTCAGCTGGAAAAAATGACCTCTGACCTTTGGCAATAAACTCATTCTAGGCTGGAAGCACCCATGTCTTCATGGCTGTGCCTCGTCCTCCCTCCCTTCCACCCAACCTCTCACACACTGGAACACTCTTTTCCTTTCAGGTACTCATTCAAACCCCCACCTGTTAGAAAATCAGACCTATAAAAGGATAGAAGTTTTATCATACAAAGGAGTCTTTATTTTATTTTTTTTGCCGTTCTCCGGACGTGCAGGCTCAGCGGCCATGGCTCACGGGCCCAGCCGCTCCGCGGCATGTGGGATCTTCCCGGACCGGGGCACGAACTCTTGTCCCCTGCATCGGCAGGCGGACTCTCAACCACTGTGCCACCAGGGAAGCCCCATACAAAGGAGTCTTTAAATCATAAAAGTCAAGGTGGTTCTACAGGGAAAGACCGTGCCTGGGACTATGTGGAACGGGCTCTCAAGTTTCTGAGTTCAAATCCTAGCTCTGGCACTAATGACCCAAGGACAACTTTCTGAACCTTTCCAGTTGGCAATTTTCTTACCTATAAAGTGGGGCTAGTCATAACACTCAGCACACAGCGTCAATAAGGAAGACTAAATTAGATGACGCGTGTTAAGGGTGTAATCAGAGCCGGATGCATGGAAGCCATTCAGTGCACGGTGGATGTCACTGCTGTGACTCGCAACTGTTGTCACCTCATGGGGATAGGCAGGTGCAGTGTCTGCCCCATTTGGGAAGATGAGGCTAAAATGGTACAACCGCAGGACTGACAAAGCACAGTTTGTGGCGACAGTGACTTTCTGTCTGATGCTGGCTTGTTCTCGAGCATAATATCGGTACTAGTGAAGGGGGTGGACACAGAAACCTTGGGGAGGGGCTTTTATATTTCATGTCTGACCTGCCCTCAGAGTTTGATGTGCTCTTCTAGCAGTGAGAGATTGAGAACGGCCACCTGTGATGAGAGATGTCCCCAGCAGGGGTGTGGTGTGCAGATGAATGGTATGGAAAGGAGAAAGGTGAGACCACTAATTTATAGCCATGTTATCATCCTCCGGCCTGTTAAATCCAACCTGTTACTAGCATCATCGGGGGCAGATATCTGAACTGACATGTACTTGGCACATTTCAGATCCTAAGGATTCTTCAGTCAGATCTTCTAGGGATGCTATTCCAAGTCGAATCTCTGGGGATCTGACACAAAGCAGTGGAATAGCTGTCCAGTAAGGCAGGGCACGCCCACTTCTTTCTCTCTGCTCACTTTTATTGACCACCAGCAGGAACATAGGAAAAAAAAGTAAACCAACAGATTTGAAGCTACAACTAAGATCACACAAAGAAAATTCCTAAAACTTAAGCCATTCCTTCACAACAAGCATTTCTTCCTAAAACAGGTAGATGAGCCATTTCTAGGCTCTGAGAAATAATCAGAAAACCAGTCAGTAATAACTTACTTTGGGGTCCGTGCTTCAAGTGACAAGAGCAGTTTCTTTGGCTCTATTTCAGCTTGCCCTCCTTGCTGCCTCCCGGGACCACTTACCCTGCCTTGCTCTCCGGTCAGCTTTTCCTGTTCTTTTCCTTACTCTGCCCATCTCTCATTTTTTCCTTCTCTTTACCAGCAGTATAAGATACTGAACATTCAAATGACTTTTTAAAATTATTTTATGGAAGTATAGTTGATGTACAATGTTGTGTTCGTTTCTGCTGTACACAAAGTGATTCAGTTACACACACACACACACACACACACACACACACACACATATATATACAGTCTTTTTCATATTCTTTTCCATTATGGTTTATCACAGGATATAGAATATAGTTCCCTGTGCTATACAGTAGGACCTTGTTGTTTATCCATCCTGTATATAATAGTTGGCATCTGCTAATCCCAAACTCCCAATCCATCCCTCCCCCACCTCCCCTCCCCCTTGGCAACCAGTCTGTTCTCTATGTCTGTGAGTCTGTTTCTGTTTCATTAAGTTCATTTGTGTCGTATTTTAGAAAAATATGTAAGTGATATCATATGGTATCAAATGATTTTTTATTTAATTTTAATGAGTGAGAATTTATATTTTACCCTTAGTTTTAAGAGAGTGTGTTGACCTTTTATCTTTTTTTAATTAAAAAACCCTGAGTTTAGTGGCCTTTATTCAGTGAATCACGATTCACTTAATTTTTTGCCCTTTTAGTATGTATATAATTCTAAATTAACAACAGCAACAAAAAAACTTTGACTTCTCTCCTGGTCTGAAAGATACTTGATGTTGTCATTTTATTTCTTACTCTTGGATGACTGGACCTCTGGTATTTTTTAATTTATTTTTCCCTGTGAGCAATCGTATAAACCTTCAGGTGCACGTTTGCAAATACAGCAATAAACAGTTCAGCATAATCTGGTTGCTGCCCACAACCCAGCCTTTGCCTATGCCTGAAGTGGCACCCCAGATCTAAGAGCAGATGTGCCTGCCCACAGTATCTCTCGCCTGGTCCTTTTCTTACATATCACTAGAGATCTGGCCTGCCAGTTCTCATGGGTCTCCGGATGCCAGACAGGGATATGCCAGCTGACCTGCTTCTCCAGTTGGGCAAGACCTTGGAATTCCCCCAGACTGGACCTCCAGGTGAGGCAGGTTCTATGATATTGTGGTTGGATCACACTGAGTAAGGTAACCAGCAATTCCTTCTCATGGCTCCAACTTACAAACAGCTACGGATTAATTATCTCATGTGATCCTTATATCAACCGTGTGCGATGAAGCTACCAATGTATCCCCATTTTACAGATGTGTAAGCTGAGGCTCAGAGAAATTAAATGATTCTTCTGGGGTCACACAGGCAGGAAACGTCAGAGCAGGAATCTGAACTCTGGCCTGCGAACTCCAAATCCAGGGCCTGGCACAGAGTGGGCTCAGTAAACACTCATCCCCCTCATTATACCTGCCACAAGCTAAACAAAGGTCATTGCTTCTCTCTTGCAGGGTCATCTCTCCGAGAAAGGACATTATCACCACCAGGACCCTTGGCAAAGAGGCACTGAAGACACAGTCCTGCTGTGATGGTAACTATTCAGATCTCAGAGCTCTCTTGGACTCTTTGGATTCTCCCTGACAGCTCAGCTGATGAGATCGCTGTTTTATGTACTAGCTGCCTCAAAAGAAAGGAATTCCGCCTACTATTTCTCTCAGAAAATAACAGTCAGTAGTCATTGTTACAATATAATAGAAATGTTAACAACAAGATTCACGGAAGAACTAAGTGACCCTGGTGAATCGCCTCTGACTCTGTCCTGCCCACCTTCCACTCCATCCTGTCTGTAGTTTCCTGGGTGCTGGTGGGGGTAAGCTATACAGCAGTTTCTGACAATAACCAAGAAGGCTTTTTCCTTTTAAATAACAATAGAATTGGCATAATTGAAAGTGAGGATAGAACTTGGAGCCAAGTCAGAGAAGACAGATTGTATGTAGAAGGGCTGTTGAAAATATAAAAGTTGGCTGCATTATTCCTGGGGTCTCAAACTTGGGAAGGTTAAATACCATCATTTTCTCATTTGTTCTGCATTTTGATTCTGAAAAGAGAGCTTGCTTCGCCCCTTTCTTTTTAAAACTTGTGAAAAAAAAAAAAAGAGAGAGAGAATGATTGAAAACATTACAGCCGAAAGAAGCTACAAAGGCTCTAGATAGTAAACCCAGTGACTAAGAGAATGAGGAATGATGAGTATGCCTCCCTTTGGGAGGGGTTCTCCCTGTGCAGATCTTCACATACAGGAATCTTAACACTAAACGTGTTCTTACATGTGTGGTGGTGGTGAACAATTTGAAAGAAATCAAAATCAGAACAAAGGAGAGTCTGGTACATGTTTAATGATTTACCTCTATAGATCATTCTACACAACCTAAAATTTGGGAGACATATCCAAATTCCCTGGCTCTTACAGAATTCAGCTGGGAAGTAAGAACCAATACCTGTTCCTCTGGGAATGTCTCCAAAAGTCCCAAGAAGGTAAGAAATACCTAAATGTGAGATTTAGTTGAAGTAGCCCTACTCACCAAGCTATACTCACAATCAAAATGTCATCCTTCTAATTCTAGTAATAAACTTCTCTCCCTTACTAACATTCTCAGGAAACACACACACACACACGCACACACACAAAACCTTCCACACCACCAAGACTAAAACTTTCCTAGTTCACTCCTACTCTCCTTCACGGCTCAGCTTAAATATCACTTCTTCCAGGCAGCCTCCTCTGATTCCTCAGATGTGGTCAGGGCCACCCATGAAGTCTGATAGTATCCTGCAGGCTTCTCAAGGGCACTCAGAAGGATGTAAAGACCGTGGGCCTCCTGGGTGGGAGTGGGTGACAGGGTGAGCGTTGGAACCATGAGGGATCGGGGCTGGAGGAGAAGGTTGCTGATTCTGTGAGCCTGACCACACAGCACTATCTCCTCTGGAGTGGCAAGGCTTCTAGTAGATCACTGCTAAGGTGCCTATGGAATCCAGGCACTAAGTCTGTACACTTGAACCCTTGGTGGCGGCTCTCATTGGTCAAGCTTGGATAGAGAGAATGGAGCCTCCAGAAGAATGGGCTACCACTGCAGGGCAACATGGGCCAGGATAAGAGTCAGCCAAAGTGGGAGCCACTGAGCTTGAGGAGTGGTCCCTATGCTATTTTCCTGCATGACATCAGCCCAAGGGTAACAGGGGTCACCAGGGTGAACTTCATCAACCTGGGCAATCTCTCCAGAGAGATTTAATTTGACTTAGGAGAAGTAAAAGATCTCTTCCTTCATCTAAATTCATAACTATTATACCCATACCACAATTATACTACATGAGGACTTCCGAAATTGTTGGTTTTTGTCTATCTTTCCCCATTAGAAGTTTATGTACCTAGTGCAGTCTAGAACATAGTCGATTCTCAATAAATATTTATTCAATGAATGTGTGAATTAATCTTTGAAAATTCTTTAAATCTTGCAATAAGCCCCAACCCCTCTTTCGGAAACGTTTACCAAAATGAAATTGTAAAATTATCACCATCCAATATGTTTTTGAGAAATCTATGTTAACGCTGCAAGTTTGAAATCACAATTTTTGAAAAACAAGTTGTTTTTTTTTAAAGTAAGAATGAAGTTAAGAATAACTTTCACCAGGAGTGGGCCTCAAGCCTCTGTGGATGACATACCTTAATTACGTGCTCACCCTCTACCTCTGGTGGATCCTACTGGACCACCCTGTTCTCTCGCATTTCTCCAGCCTTAACTGCCTGATCAAACGTTTTGAAAGAATAAACCCAGGAAGGAGACTTGAGAAATAAGCAGCTGAGACTGGAGTTTTCACTTTGCAGAGAACACATTGAGTGGAGGTTTCAACTGATGGGAAAGACAGTGGCCCAGTGGTTAGAAAATGTGACTTGTCGAGAGGGGTTCAGGGGAGGAGAGACAGGAAAGAGGGTCTCTTTGTGCTGAAGTCAGTACAGTAACATCTGATGTTTATACAGAAGAACAGGTCCTGTGTAAATAGCTCACTACAAGTGACAAAATAATAGCATTCTCTGAGGTCTGGCCCCTGCAGTGTATTACTTTACACCATTCATGCACAACCCAAACCAGGCAGTCCTATTTCACAGATTGCTGACACTTCGCCTCTCTCCCTAGTGACAGATCTAAACACATATATAAAAAAATGGTAGCCACAAGGAAATGACTTCTGGCTTTAACATCATTTGACTAGAAGTGTATGAGGCAGCCTCTCCCAACTTGCCTTATGTTATTCATGAAAACAAAGAAAACAACAAGAACTCAGAAGAACACTGGAAATGTCAACCCAATCAATGGCTTGACCAGATCCTGGTAGGCATTTTCATTAATCATAAAATGGGACACAGTGGACTGGTACAAACTTATCCAGGTTATGGCTCATGTAATTGAGCTCAGTGGGAAACCAGCTGCCCCTACTTTTTGTTACAGACCCAGAGACCCAAGGTCTGTACCTTTCTGCATTTCTGACCCACAGGAACCAAGGGAGATAATGAAATGATTGTTGTTCTTCTAAGTCACTACATTGTTTTAAAATTTTTTACTGAGGTCTGATTGACTTGTAAAAAGCTATACATATTTAATGTACACAATTCGAGTTTGAGGATTAGTATACACCTATGAAACCATCCCAACATCAAGGCCATAAACATATTCACCACCTCCCAAAGTTTCCTCCCACACCCTTTATTATTATCTTGTGTGTGTGTGTGTGTGTGTGTGTGTGTGGTAAGAACACTTAACATAGATCTACTCTTTTAGCAAATTTTAAGTATACAAAACTTAGCTATAGGCACAATGCTGTGCAGTAAATCTCCAGAACTTATTTATCTTGTGTTGACTGAAAAAATGCACAATCTAAAAGTTGAGAATTATTTTTGTTTGGGGCATTACTGAGGACTTAAGTCCAGGATACAGCCTCTCATATAGCTCTGAGGGACTGTTCTGAAGAGGTAAGGAAGGAGACAGGATATATTGGAGTTTTTGCAAAAAAATGTACCAGGTAGTCGGACAGCAAAATATTACTGCCGGGCTTCCCTGGTGGCGCAGTGGTTGAGAGTCCGTCTGCCGATGCAGGGGACACAGGTTCGTGCCCCAGTCCGGGAGGATCTCACATGCCGCGGAGTGGCTGGGCCCGTGAGCCATGGCCGCTGAGCCTGCACGTCCGGAACCTGTGCTCCGCAACGGAGAGGCCACAACAGTGAGAGGTCCGCGTACCGCAAAAAAAAAAAAAAAAAAAAAAAAAAAAAAAAAAAAATTACTGCTAATTAAGGAAAACCCAGACATCTCAGGTTAATGAATTTAGTGCTTTTCTATGCATGGTATGATGCAAGAGTCTGGGCTCATTAAAATTATTCCTTTGATATGCACCTTAACTATCTAGGGCCAGTATCCTGTTTATTTTCATCCTGAGTTCCCCTTAGAGTATACCATTGGGGGTGGCTGCAGTAGCTGAAGGTTTGATGGCCACAACATCCTTTATTTACTGAAATAGCAGGTGACATTCTTTGACCACACTTGCACAACTGAAGCTTCGTACCCTTTGACCCTCAACTCCCCATTCCTCTACCCCACGTCCCTGGAAACCACCATTCTATTTTCTGCTTTTATGAGGTTGATTATTCCACATATAAGTGAGATTTTTCCACATATAAGTGAGATTTTGTCTTTCTGTGTCTGGCTTATTTCACTTAGCATAATGTCCTCCAGGTCCATGCATGTTGTCACAAATGGCAAGATTTCCTTTTTTTTTTTTTTGAAGACTGAATAATACTCCATTGTATGTATCTTAGTCTGTTTAGGCTGCTATAACAAAATACCAGAGACTGGTAGCTTATAAACAACAGAAATTTATTTCTCACACTGTGGAGCCTGGAAAGTCCACAATCAAGATGCTGACAGATCCAGTGTCTTGTTAGGATCCACTTCTTGTCATAGATGGCATATTTTTACTGTGTCCTCATGTGGTGGAGGGGGAAAGGGAGCTTTCTTGGGTCTCTTTCATAAGAACACTAATCCCACCTATGAGGGCTCTGCTCTCATAACCTAATCACCTCCCAAAGTCTGTTTCCTAATACCATCACCTTGGGTGTTAGAATTTCATTAGATGGGTGGGCGGTGGGTGGGAGGAGCACAAACATTCAATCTGTAGCAGTATGTATATACCACATTTTCTTTACTATTCATCTGTCAATGGACATTTAGGTAGTTTCCATATCTTGGCTATTGTAAATTGTGCTGTAATGAACATGGGAGTGCAGGTATCTCTGCAAGATCTTGATTTCAATTCCTTCAGATAAATACCCAGAACTGAGATTGTTGGATCATCTGATAGTTCTACTTTTAATTTTTTCAGGGACCTCCAAATGTTTTCCATAATGGCTCTACCAATTTTCAGTCCCACCCTCAGTGTATAAGCGTTCCCTTTCTCCATATCCTTGACAACACTTACCTTTAAAAAAAAATAAAGACATCATAGCAGAGTGAAGTGATATCTCATTATGGTCTTGATTTGCATTTCTCTGATGATTAGTGATGTTGAGCACCTTTTTATATACTCGTTGACCATTTGTATGTCTTCTTTGGAAATGTCTATTCAGGTCCTTTGCCCGTTTTAAAATCTGGGGGTTTTGTTGTTGTTGTTAAGGAGCTAAAGGAGTCCGTTATACATTTTGAATATCAGATATATGGTATGCAAATATTTTGTTCCACTGTGTTGCCTTTTCATTTTGTTGATGGCTTCCTTTGCTCTGCAGAAGCATTTTAGTTTCATGTATCCCACATGTTTATTTTTGCTTTTGTTTCCTGTGCTTCTGGTGTCATATCCAAAAAAATCATTGTAAATTGTCAAATGAAAAAAAAATCACAACCTAAAAGTTGAGAATTATGTTTTATTTGGGGCATTACTGAGGATTAAAGTCTGGGATACCACCTCTCAGATAGCTCTGAGGAACTGTTCCAAAGAGGTAAGGGAGGAGCCAGGACATATAGGAGTTTTTGTAAAAAACAAATCAAAACAAAACAGGTAGTTGAACATCAGAAGATTACTGCTAATTAAAGAAAAAACAGACATCTCAAGTTAATGAATTTAGTGCGGGAAGATGGGAATGAGTCTAGGCTCATTGAAATCATTCCTTTGATATGTACCTTAACTATCTGGGGCCAGTATTCTGTTTTTCTCCATCCTGAATCCCCCTGGTGTGCACCATTGGGGGTGGCTGCAGTGGCTGATGGCTTGATGGCCACAACATCCTTTGTTTATGGATATGGCAGGCAACACTTTTGTCCACACAAGAAATATGTCAAGGAGCTTCCTCCTGAAGGTTCCAGTCCAAGATGGTGACATAGAGGGCTCCTGAATTCACTTCCTCCCATGGACACACCAAATCTATATGTACACGTGGATCAATTCCCTCTGAAAGAAATCTAAAAACTACCTGAGTGACTTCTACACATTTGGCAAATGAAAAAATGCTCACATCAAAACAGGTAGAAAAGGCTGAGATATACTCTTGCCATAAACCTTATATCCAGCTACAGCAACATACAGTTGAGAGGGAAACCCTGAGGAGCAAAAGGTTTTGACTCAGAATCTAGCACCACAACTTTTAAGATTTCCACCTGAGGAATGGGCTGCCAAAACAACTATTTCTAAAGGCCCCTGGGGCTTGTGTCTACAAAATCCACTAGACGATAGCAAACAAGAAACAGTTCTTAATGGGCTCATGAGGACTCACTGTGGCTCTCCCCTCCAGGGATCAGCACAGAGGGAGCAAACAGAAATGCCCATCTCCCAGTCTTTCTCAAAAGAGGTCTATTTGCAAAAGTTGCTGTCTGGGGGCCAGGATTCTAATTTAGCATACATTTGTGATTCTACCCAGAGACAGAGAGGCTGGCAGGTGTTGTCTCCACATACGCCCGCTGGCCTGCTCTGGGTCATTGGTGTCTCCCTGGAAGGAGCTTGTGCATATATCTGATGCATTGGCTTTTGTATCTGATGCATTGGATTTTGTTGGCTTTTGTTGCTGCTGCTGCATTGGCTTTTGTTGTGCATATATCTGATGCATTGGCTTTTGTTGCTGCTGTTGTTTTGACACCCCTCTTGACCACTTGGCTCTGGTGTCCAATTTAGCTTGCATTTCTGGTTCCTACAGGACTGTAACAAACAAAACAAACAGTTTTTAATCATATAGCACCCCAAGGTTCAGCACAGGAAGACCAGATAGAAAAGCCCATCTCCCAGCCTTTCCCTGAAAAAGACCTATTTGCATACTTTAGAGGCTGCTCCCTGAGAGTCAGGCTTCTAGTTTAGCACACATCTAGAGGCTGACCGCAAACCTCTCCCAAGACCAGAGAAGCCAGCAGACATCATATCTGCATTCTCCCTGAAGCCCATTCCAAATCACTAGTATCTCCCTGGAAGGAGTTTGTACACACAACTGATGTCCCTGTTTTGTGGCTGCTGCCTAGGGAAAGCAACTCTTGATTGCCTGGCTCTGGTGCCACGTTACACTGTGTTAGACCACATGAACTTAACAGATAGTTACAGAACATTCCATCCCAAAGCAGCTGAACACACATTCTTCTCAAGTGCACATGCAACATTCTCCAGGATAGATCATAAGTTAGGCCACAAAAGAAGTCTTACTAAATTTAAGAAGATTGGATTCAGATCAAGCAGGTTTTCCAACCACAATGGTATGAAATCAGAAATCAATTACAAGAAGGAACTGGAAAATTCACAAATGTGAGTAGATTAAACAATATGGTACTGAAAAACCAATGGGTCAAAGAAGAAATCACAAATAAAATAAAAAAAATCTTGAGACAAATGAAAATGGAAATGCAACATACCAAAACTTATGGGATGCAGCAAAAGCAGTTCTAAGAGGAAAGTTCATTGCAATAAATGCCTACATTAAGAAAAAAGAAAGATCTCCAATAAACAACCTAACTTTATAGCAACTAAAAACAGAATAAATAAATCCCAACATTAATAAAAGGAAGGTGATAACAGAGATCGGAGTAAAAATTAATGGAATAGAGACTAGAAAGACCATAGAAAAGAACAATGAAACTAAGAGCAAGTTTTTAAAAAAGAAACAAAATACATGAAACTTTAGGTAGACTTAGAGAGAGAGAGAGAGGAAAGGAAGGGGAGAGAGAGAGAGAGAGGTATCTCAAATAAATAAAATTAGATACTAAAGAGAAGACATTATAGTTGATACCACAGAAATGCAAAGGATAAAAAGAGACTACTATGAACAATTATATGCCAACAAATTGGACAACCTAGAAGAAATGGGTAAATTCCTAGAAACATACAACCTACCAAGACTGAATCATGAATCAATAGAAAATCTGAACAGACCAATTACCAGTAAGTGAAACTGAGTTCCCTTAATATTGTTCCTCTGCAGACTTTATGATTAACCTCTCTATCCAAAACATTATTCCCTTTCTTATCTCAAACCTCTTTCTCTGAATATTGAGGAGTGTCAAAAAAAAGGAAGGATTGAAACTGAGCAGGACCCTGCAGGGCCCCTCCGTGTCCCCTGTTTCTTGCTTGTAGGAAAAAAAAACAGGTTTTAGTCTCCTAGGCCTTGCCCTAATTCCAAAGAGTAGGCTCAAGCAGTTAAGAGGACAATAGAGTTTCAGGATTCCTAGTTCCTCCTGAAGGAATATAAATAACAATCTGATGCATATCTTTGAGTTGTTCTACAGAAACTAAGGCCCTCACCCAGTTGGAGGATGGTGACTATGTGCTGACCACAAACCCATAGACCCCAGATTGGTTGGAATCAGAAGGTTGAGATTCCAGAAACATCACCCTGTTACCACCAACCAATCAGAAGAAAGTCACACACTCTGTAGCCCTCACCCCAAGTTTTGTCTTTAAAAACTCTTCCTTGAAAACCGTAGGGGAGTTCAGACCTTTTGAGCACAGATGCCTGTTCTCCTTTCTTGACCCTTGCAATAGGCTCTTCTCTACTCCAGACTGATGTTTCAGTTTGTTTGGCCTCACTGTACATCAGGCACATGAAGTTGGGTTTGACAACATAAGGAAATTAATCAGTAATTAAAAACCTCCCAACAAAGTCCAGGACCAGATGGCCTCACAGGTGAATTCTACCTAACATAGAAAGAAGAATTAATACCAATCCTTCTCAAACTCTTTCTTAAAGAAATCAGAGGAGGGAGCACTTCCCAACTCATATTATGAGGCCAGCATTACCCCGATATGAAAGCCAAACAAAGACACTACAAAAAAAGAAATTACAGGCCAATATCCCAAGTGAACATAGATGTAAAAATCTCCACAAGCTATTAGCAAACTGACTCAACAATACATTAAAAGAATTGTACATCAAGATCAAGCACAACTTATTCCAGGATGGTTCAACATTTGTAAATCAAACAATGTGATATAACATGTTAACAAAATGAAAGATAAAAATCACATGATTATCTCAATAGGTACGGAAAAAGCATATGACAAAATTCAATATCCATTCATGATTAAAAACTCTCAATGAACTGGTTATAGAGGGAACATACCTCAACATAATAAAAGCCATGTATTACACACCTACAGCAAACATCATACTCAATGATGAAAAGATGAAAGCATTTCCTCTAAGATGAGGAGCAAAATAAGGATGCTTACTCTCACTATTCAACACAGTATTGAAAGTCCTAGCCATAGTAATCAGACAAGAAAAAGAAATAAAAAGAATTCAAATTGGAAAGGAAGAAGTAAAACTGTCATTATCAACACAGATGACATGATACTATATATAGAAAATTCTAAAGACACTACCAAAAAGCTATTAGAACTCATCAATGAATTCAGTAAAGTTGCAAGATACAAAGTTAATATACAGAAATCTCTTGTGTTTCTATATACCATAACAACAAACTATCAGATACAGAAATTAAGAAAACAATTTCATTTACAATAGCATAAAATGAATAAAATACTTAGGAATAAATTTAACCAAGGAGATGAAGTATGTATACACTGAAAACTATTAGACATTGATGAAAGAAATTGAAAAAGACACAAATAAATGGAAAGATATTCTGTGTTCATGGACTGGAAGAATTAATATTGTTAAAATGTCCATATGACCCAAAGTGATCTACAGTCAATGCAACCCCTATCAAAATTCCAATGGCAGTTTTGACAGAAATAGAAAAAACAATCTTAAAACTTGTATGAAACCACAAAAGGCCCTGAATAGCCAAAGCAATCTTGAGAAAGAACAAACTGGAGGCATCAAACATCCTGATTTCAAACTATACTACAAAGTTATAGTAAGTAGGGTATTAGAATAAAAACAGACACATGGAACAGAATAGAGCCCATAAGTAAATCTATGCGTATATGGTCAACTGGTTTTCAACAAAGGAGACAAGATTATACACGGAGGAAAAGACAGCCTCTTCAATACATGGTGCAGGGAAAACTAGACAGCCACACGAAGAATGAAACTGGACCCGTATCTTACACCGTATACAAAAATCACCTCAAAATTGATTAAAGACGTGAATGTAAGACCTGAAACCATAAAACTCCTAGAAGAAAACATAGCAGGTGAGCTCTTCAACGTTGATTTTGGCAATGATTTTTTGGATTTGACATCAAAAGCAAAAATAAACAAGTGGGACATCAAACTCAAAAGCTTCTGCTCAGCAAAGGAAACCATCAACAAAATGAAAAAGCAACCTATGGAATGGCAGAAAATAAAAGTAATAACAATATGTTAATATTCAAAATATGTGAGGACCTTGTACAACCCAATAGCAAAAATCAAATAACCCAATTAAAAATGGGCACAGTATCTGAATAGACATTTTTCCAAAGAAGACATACAAATGGTCAACAGGTACACAAAAGAGGTGCTCAACGTCACTAATCATTAGGGAAATGATAAATTATAATGAGATATCACTTCATACCTGTTAGGATGGCTATTATCAAAAAGACAAGAAGTAACAAATGGTGATGTTGAGAAAAGAAAACCCTGTACCCTGTTGTGGGAATGTAAACTGGGAAAACAGTATGGAGGTTCCTCACAAAAAATGAAAATGTAACTACCATATGATCCAACAATCCCACTTCTGGGTATATATCTAAAGGAAATGAAACCATTATCTTGAAGAAATAACTGTACTCCCATGTTCATTCACTATAGTCAGGATATGGAAACAACCTAAGTATCCATCAACAAACGAATGAATGGATCAAGAAAATATAAAACACACACACACACAAACACAGAGAGAGAGAGAAGGAAAAGTTTATTGAGCATTAAGAAAGAAAGAAATCCTGTCAGTTGCAACAACATAAATGACCCTGGAGGTCATTATGCTAAGTGAAACAAGTCAAACAGAGAAAGAAAAATACTGCATGGTATCACTTAAATATGGAATAAAAAATAATGTTGACCTCATAGAAATAGAGAGTAGAAAAGTGGTTGCCAGGGGCTGGGTGGTGGGGGGAGTATGGTAAGAGAAATAAGAAGAGGTTGTTACAAAGGTAAACTTTCAGTTATAAGATAAGGTCTGAGGATCTGATGAAAACATGGTGACTATAGTTGATAACACTGAATTGTATAGTATTGAAATTTGCTAAGCCAGTAGAACTTAAATGTTTTCACCAAAAACAAACAAACAAACAAAGATGAAGAAGATAAATATGCGAGGTGATGGGTATGTTAATTAACTCGAGAGGGAATCATTTTACATACACACACACACACACACACACACACACACACACACACACACACACACGGAACAAGAAAAGACAAAATGTTTCCCAATGCATTTCTCAAAGCTGGCATAAGCCTTTTACCAAACCTGACAAAGACTGCACAATACTAAATAAACAAAAAAAGTGCCTCAAGTTTGTCCCATCTCTGAATATAGATTTTTAAAAAAATGATAAATAAAATACTAGCAAATTGAAATCTGCTGTAAACTGACCAAGTAGACCTTGTTGAAGTAATATAAGAATGATATAATTATGAAGGATAAAAGCTTAATTTATCATGTTCTTAGGTCAGAGAGAAAAAAAGAACAATGATATTAATAGAGGTCAAAAGTAATTTGATGAGGGCTTCCCTGGTGGCGCAGTGGTTGAGAGTCTGCCTGCCGATACAGGGGACACGGGTTCGTGCCCCGGTCCGGGAAGATCCCACATGCCGTGGAGCGGCTGGGCCCTTGAGTCGTGGACGCTGAGCCTGTGCGTCCGGAGCCTGTGCTCCGCAGTGGGAGAGGCCGCAACTGTGAGAGGCCTGCGTACCGAAAAAAAAAAAAATAATAATAATAATAATTTGATGGGATTTCCCTGGCGGTCCAGTGGTTAAGACTCTGCACTCCCAATGCAGAGGGCAAGGGTTCGATCCCTGGTCAGGAACTAAGATCCCACATACTGCACAGCGCAGGAAAAAGAAATTTCGATAAAAGTCAATATCTATTTTTGATTAATCCTCTAGTTAATTCGGAATAAGAGATTCTTTTATAATATGATGGAATATGTTTAAATAAAACCAACTGCCAATGTTACTTTTAATGATGAACACTAGAGCCATTCCATTAAAAGCAGGAAAAAGACAATGCCCACTCTATCACCCACTTTTACCATTTTTCTGGAAGTTCTAATGAATGAATTAGATTTTTCATAAAATAAGAAGCGTGAATTGGAAAGGAAGAGGGGAAATGATCATTTTTAATATAAGAGCAAGTTTTCTAACTGGAAAAGTATTAGACTGATGGGGTGAGAATTCCTCCCTGTGTGTAGGCAATAAGAGGGTATATTGCTTATTTATAATTTAAAAATGATAATAAATTGACTAAAAGACTATATCCTTTTTATTACCACTTTACACTAGAAACTCTAAACAATGTCAGTGATAAAATATTCTTCTGTACAATGAAGTGAATCAGCTATATGTACACATATGTCTCCTCCCCCTTGGACATTTCTCCCCCCGGATCCCACCCATCTAGGTCATCACAGAGCACCGAGCTGAGCTTCCTGTGCTTTATAGCATGTTCCCACTAACTATCTACTTTATGCATGGTAGTGTATATATGTCATTCCTAATCTCCCAATTCGTCCCACCCTCTCCTTCCCACTGTGTCCTGCCCTGCAAATAGGTTCATCTGTATCTAGATTCCACATAAATGTGCATCGTATAACAAATATACGATATTTGTTTTTCTCTTTCTGGCTTACTTCAATCTGTGTGAGTCTCTAGGTCCATCCACATCTCAACAAATGACCCAATTTTGCTCTTTTTATGGCTGAGTAATATTCCATTGTATATATGTGCCACATTTTCTTTATCCATTCACCTGTCACTGGAAATTTAGGTTGTTTCCATGTTCTGGTTATTGTAAATAGTGCTGCAATGAACACTGGGGTACATGTGTCCTTTTGAATTATGGTTTTCTCAGGGTATATGCCCAGTAGTGGGATTGCTGGGTTGTATGGTAGTTCTATTTTTAGTTTTTTAAGGAAACTCCATACTGTTCTCCATCGTGGCTGTATCAATTTACATTCCCACCAACAGTACAAGAGGGTTCCCTTTTCTCCACACCCTCTCCAGCATTTATTGTTTGTAGATTTTTTGATGATGGCCATTCTGACCACTGTGAAGTGATACCTCACTGTAGTTTTGATTTGCATTTCTCTAATAATTAGTGATGTTGAGCATCCTTTCATGTGTCCCTTGGCCATCTGTATGTCCTCCTTGGGGAGATGTATATTTAGGTCTTCTGCCCATTTTTGGATTGGGTTGTTTGTTTTTTTGATATTGAGCTCCATGAACTATTTGTATATTTTGGAGATTGATCCTTTGTCTGTTGCTTCGTTTGCAAATATTTTCTCCCATTCTGAGGGTTGTCTTTTCGTGTTGTTTATGGTTTCCTTTGCTGTGCAAAAGCTTTGAAGTTTCATTAGGTCCCATTTGTTTATTTTTGTTTTTATTTCCATTTCTCTAGGAGGTGGGTCAAAAAAGATCTTGCTGTGGTTTATGTCAAAGAGTGTTTTTCCTATGTTTTCCTCCAAGAGTTTTATAGTGTCTGGTCTTACATTTAGGTCTTTAATCCATTTTGAGTTTATTTTTGTGTATGGTGTTAGGCAGTGTTCTAATTTCATTCTTTTAGATGTAGCTGTCCAGTTTTCCCAGCACTACTTATTGAAGAGGCTCTCTTTTCTCCATTGTATGTTCTTGCCTTCTTTATCATAAATTAGGTGACCATATGTGCATGGGTTTATCTCTGGGCTTTGTATCCTCTATCATTTATCTATATTTCTGTTTTTGTGTCAGTACCATACTACCTTGATTACTGTAGATTTGTAGAATAGTTTGAAGTCTGGTCCTAGCTCAGCTCAGTGCTCTGTGATCACCTAGATGGTTGGGATGGGGGTGGGGTGGGAGGGAAGTCCAAGAGGTAGGGGATATAGGTATACATATAGCTGATTCACTTCATTGTACAGCAGAAACTAACACAACATTGTAAAGCAATTTATCTCCTTTTTATTACCACTTTACACTGGAAACTCTAAACAATGTCAGTGATAAAATATTCTTCTCTGAAGAAAATACTCTGTTAAGTTCTAAACAATTGTTGCAGTTATTGTTGAGTGTATATATATATATATATATATATATATATATATATAAAATTATGCATATGCATTATATGTCATATATAGTAAGTATACATAGATACAAATATGCTTCAGACTAGCTGAAAATGAGCAGGAAAAGACAAATTATCACCTCTGTAATTAAAGCTTTTAGGATTAGTTTGATTTCAACCACACAGCTGTAAATAACAGATTGCATCCATCTGGGGCTCCACCCATGCTTCCGACCACAATTGTGTTAACCTCAGCAACCATAAGAATTGTTTTATTGCTCTGTAGTATATTGAAATGTGATCTAGAGACACATCAGTTTTTAACTAATGTGATATCAGTGAGTTAAGTCAAAGTGATGCAGCTGAAGCTAAAAAATATCCCAAGACCAATGTATTCCTAAAAGTCACCTGTAGATGCTAGAGGCCTTTGTTATAGGACCTGGGCTCGACAAATAAACAAACTGAAAAAAATTTAATATTATTCATCCATTCTAAAATTATTTCTGTGCCTTTCTCAGACTTTTTCCTTTTTAAGAAAAAAAGGTGAAGATCAAGGTCAAGGTCAGAAGCTTTCCAGCAGTCTGCAGTGGTTATGATGCATAGGCATGTGGGTGTCTCCAATCTCAGCCTGGCTGTCTCTGGCTTCTAAAGCCTGGTTTGGATACCAAGGGCAATACTGGGGTTTCCTAAACACGATTGTAGCTTATAATTAAGGCAATGACAATTTTGACAGCCATGGAGGCTGTGCTGCCACCAGAAACATATGAATAATCATTTTTCACATTCTTAGCAGCACTCTGCAGACAACTTTTTCACTATCTTTTTTCACCTTTGCTGACTTTTAATTTGCATTTCTTTGTATACTGGTGTAGTTGATCATTTTTTCAATATATTCATTGTCTCTTCTTATTACCTCTTTATATCCTGTCACTTTCAACCAAGGCACCCTGAAGCCATAATTTAGGTAGTGCCATAAATGAATTAATGGATACATGTAGCTTTCTTTATAAGCTCTCTGGGATGTTGTTGATAGCTTGCTGATGGCATGCAAGGGGGCAACAGAACAATAAAGAAATCCAGCTTTGGTTACCACAGTGGAATGGATGGAGTATTAGAATCTCTAACTGAGAATAGTTCTGCATTAAACTGTCAGTCTGACTACCTGGTGCTAAGAGAGAAAAAAAAAGTGGTTGACAATTTAAATTTATGAAACCAGTTTTCAGTTTGAGAGCTGATGCTTAGAGATGCCCTGATAGGACATCAAGGCATCCAGGGAAGCTCTCCAGGCCAGTGAGTCCTATGATGAAGTCTCTCCCAATATCCCCTCATTCTGTTGCTTAAAGCTACTTAATTCAACTGCGTAAAGTTGATCTTTATCCTAATGTGCATACTGAAAACAAGTCTCCTGCTACTTGTTTCTGCATTCCTGCCAACAAAAGTAAATATATATATATATACACATATATATTTGTAAATATATGTATATGCTTGTAATAATATATAGATATATATAAATTATATATAAATACATAATATATAAAACATAATATGCATAAATATATAATTATAAATATATAATATGTTATATATATTTATATATAAACATAAATTCCCCCTTAACCAGCTTATAGAGTAATAAAAATATGTTTCCTGCTAAACTTTAAGCCAGTGTTTAAAATCTCAGGATAGTTTTATCTCCAAACATCACCCAAGCATTGCAGTCCAATGGGAAGCATAAAACTCATAATTTCCCCTTCCTGTGATCAAACCTGACCTAACAATGCTGGATGTAGAGCTCTCGCTGAAGAGAGGAGAATATGAAAACTTCAAGTCAGAAGACAGAGCTAGAGCTTCTTAAAAGCTCCCTGGGTTTGTGTGCATCTCTAGGTATCTTTGGCCACAAACCTAACATTTTAAACCCTCGGATGTCATAAGTGGTTTGATTTTTTTTGAGTGGGCTGTGGTGTCACGGAGACTTGTCATATGGCAAGTCTATGAATTATATTTTCTGTCAACAGTTTAGATGTTCCATTCCACTCGTTTCTTGCTTGCTTGGTTTCTGAAGAGAAGTTTTTCTATAGCCACGTTTTTTTTTTCCCCCTCTGGCTTCTTTCAGGACGTTTTCTTCATCTTTGATTTTCTGTAGTTTGCAAATGATATGCCTAGGTGTAGGGTTTTGTTGTTGTTGTTATTTGTCTTTTTTTGCATTTATTCTGCTTGGTGTTCTCTGAGCTGTCTGGATCTGTGGATTAATCTGACATTAATTTGGGGAAATTCTCAGTCATTATTATTTTAAATGTTTCCTCTGTTCTTTCTCTCTCTCTTTTCCTTCTAGTACTCCCATTATGTGTATGTTATACTTTCTGTAATTGTCCCACAGTCCTTGGATATTCTGTTTTGTTTCTTTTCAGCCTTTATTCTCTTTGCTTTTCAGTTTTGGAGGTTTCTATTGAGATATCCTCAAGTTCAGTGATTCTTTCCTCTACTGTGTCCAGTCTGCTAATAAGCCTGTCAAAGGCATTCTTCGTTTCTGTTACAGTGGTTTTGATATCTAGCATTTCTTTTTGGTTCTTTTGTAGGATTTCCATTTCTCTTCTTACATTGCCCTTCTGTTCTTGCATGCTGTCTACTTTATCCATTAGAGTCCTTAGCATATTAAACATAGTTTTTTTAAATTCCTGCTCGAATAACAACATCCTTGCCATGTCTGATTCTGATGCTTGCTCTGTCTCTTCCAATTGTGTTTTTTGCCTTTTGGTATGCCTTATTGCACACCAGTTTTTCCAGATAGCTGGACATAAGGTATCAGGTAAATGAAACAGCTATAAATAATCTTTTAATGATGTGGTAATGAGATGTGGGGAAAGGAGAAGCGTTCTGTGCTAGGATTAGTTCTTGGTCTTTTAGTGAGCCTGTGCCTCTTTACTGTGTTTTTAAAAGCTAGTGTTTTAAAAATTTTTACTCCTCCCTTAGATGGGAAAGGATGGCTAGAGTGTGCTGGAGTTGGATAATTCCGTTCCTCCAGGTTAATTTTGCTCTAATGATACCCTGGGCTCTGATAAACTAGTTTCCCCTGAGGGCAGGCCTTGTTAGGAAAAACAGAGGGCTCTGGCCATTTCAGAATAAGTCCTGTTGTCCTAAACGCCCACCCCCACCTCCCACCAGAAACACAAGAGGATTTTTCTCCAATATTCACTCCAGGAGCCTGGATGAGCTCTTGGAGGTAAATCTCCAAAACTGTGGGGCCCCCCCTATGACTGGATGCTCCTGGAGTTTTTAAATCTCAGAGTTGTCTGCACTGAGCCTCCAGAAATTCACCAACTATAGTTCAGATTTCCCTACTGGGCACTGGTTCCCGTGGTGGTTCCCACTTGTGGGTCTCTGCTCCGGGCAGCTGAGACTCCCTGTATGGCTGGTCTGTCTCTCCAATCTGGGGGCAGCAATTTGCCTTGTGTCCTCCCCTTTCTTACAGATCCAAGAAGAGCTGTTTATTTTTTCATTCTGTTCAGCTTTTTAAAATTTATTTATTTTTGGCTGTGTTGGGTCTTCGTTTCTGTGCGAGGGCTTTCTCTAGTTGCAGCAAGTGGGGGCTACTCTTCATCGCGGTGCGCGGGACGCTCACTATCGCAGCCTCTCTTGTTGCGGAGCATAGGCTCCAGACGCGCAGGCTCGGTAGTTGTGGCTACGGGCCTAGTTGCTCCGTGGCATGTGGGATCTTCCCAGACCAGGGCTCGAACCCGTGTGCCCTGCATTGGCAGGCAGATTCTCAACAACTGCGCCACCAGGGAAGCCCTCTGTTCAACTTTTTACTTGTTTGGGGGGAGTGGCTATTTCTCAGCTTCCTACATGTGCAACTGAAAACTGCAAGTCCCCCTGCTTCATTCTTATAAACCTGTACAATGAAGAAGCTACGGCAGGAGATACATATGGACACGTGGGGAGTGTGGGGTAGGTGCTGTTGCATGTACACCTCTGTGTGGGTGTGTGTGTGCACATGCACGTGTGTGCTGGGGCACCTACCAGGGATGGCCCAACTGGGTAAGACCTTGCAGTAGGATTCTAATGGTTTAAAAATCCTTGAGGGGGACTAGTAAAATGGCCCTTATTTCTAATTTTCTGAGCAATTAAAAAAAAATCGGAATCCGTGGTTTCACATTAGGAGTGTGAAATGGTTTTCTCATCTCTTTGGGAAAAAGTGATGGCCCTGAGGGGCGTACATGGGAGGGGCTGGTGCAGAAAGGGAAGGGGTGCTGAGTCTGAGCGTTTACACTTCGTTTGGAAATCGGTTTCCCGTTTGGTGTCCCACGTTTTCTGAGAGTTGTGATCCACCATTTCCTATTTTTCAAGTCGATTAGAAGTTGCTTTATTTTATTTTTGTAAAAAAAAAAAGAAAAGTCAGCTGAGAGAGAGACAGGAAGGGAAGGTGGTTTGAGGCTGGTGGAACTTTAGATTCAGATGTAAACCCTGGAGGAATTTCAAACCTTTTCCTGAGCTTTATTTTCACTTTCCCGAGGGTTTCCTCAACACTCACCTCCACTATACCCCCAGAAATAGTCATTTTAGGCTGGGGGAGGGGTTGAAGCATTTTCTCAGAAATAGATTGGGTAATGGCAGTTTTTCGTAAAATCTTTCAATATGTGAGGAAGGTAAGATACCTTAGACATCTTGGTTTAATTTAAACGTTATGGCTGCAGGCTTATTTGTGGAAAGAGGATTAAGAAACATAACCAAGGGCTTCCCTGGTGGCGCAGTGGTTGAGAGTCCGCCTGCTGATGATGCAGGGCATACGGGTTCGTGCCCCGGTCAGGGAAGATCCCACATGCCGCGGAGCGGCTGGGCCCGTGAGCCATGGCCGCCGAGCCTGCGCGTCCAAAGCCTGTGCTCCGCAACGGGAGAGGCCACAACAGTGAGAGGCCCGCGTACCGCAAAAAAAAAAAAAAAAAAAAAAAAAAAAAGAATCATAACCAAAAGACATGTGTGGAGGTGGGGTGAAGTAGGTGGCTGATTACAGGATTAGTTTGATGGCATTAACATGGAAGTTGGTGGGAGGGACGACAAAATTAATTTACAACATATAGCCGGTGTAGTATTTTCAGTTTAAGACTTCTGGTCCTGGTTAAAGACTCAGCGTGAAAATAACTTCTCAGGATGTAGTCATTCCTTCTGAGGCTCCATGTTTGTTGTGCAAACAGAATGAAAGCCTCATTCCCTGAAAGGCTGTGAGGGAAAGTGAGCATTGGCCATGCTACGCACCTCCATTTCAGGACCCACCCGAACAGCTGCATCTTTACAAAATTCTCCTGCTTCCACCACTTCCCCAGGTGCCCTGGAAATGGATTTGGGAACGCTTTCGCTGGCCTCCAATCGCTGCACGAAGGGCTTCTGCCTAAGACACCCAGCATCCCTTACAATTCAGTGTGATCTGGGGCTGACATTATTCTTGAGTCATCCTCGCTTACCACAGTGAGGTGAGCAAGAGGGAGGGGCTTCTTTTTAAAAGACAAAATCTATCTGTAGTGTTCGCAGGTGGATCATAGATTCCACCCTCTCCTATGCATTGATGATGCCCGGTAAACTGAACTATATAAAGCACATCAAATGCTCATTCAGGAGCACATTGGATAGCTTATTCAAAAGATGCTTGCAAAGTGTGTGGTTGGAGATGGGCCTAGCACAGAAACATCCAGTGTAATGAGGGCATGTTCATCTCTTTGACCTTCAGCCCTCTGCAGTCTCTAAACCTAGGTTAGCCTGGATTCTTCAGAATTGGGCCCAAAGGAACAGGGAACGCTATTTTAAACAGTTAAGAAAAAAAGGTATGGAGGCAATGTTAGTCTCAAAAATGGTCAAGAGACTCACCTTAGCTGTAGGCCCCTGTATAAAACAGAAATTTAGGGAGTGGGTAGGAAGGGGAGAGAGGGGGTGAGTCACTGCAAAAGGATGCAGGATTTCTTTTTGCAGGTGATGGGAATGCTCTAAAATTAGATTGTGGTAATGGTTGCACAACTTTTTGCACTTACTAAAAATCATTGAGTTGTACCCTTACAGAATGTAAATTTTACCCCAGTAAAGCTTTTAAATAAAAAAAAGAAAGAAAAAAAGCAGATTATGGAGAGCTATTATAGATGCAAAGAGTGATCACTCTCATTTCTCCTGCAGGATGAACAACTGCTGATAACCCAGCAGAACCCAGAGCCCATCAGAACATCTCAAGAAATTCCACTTTCTCTAAACAAGACCAGTGAGTGGAAATTCCAAAGATGCAGATTCTGTCTTGATATCAGGAAAGGACTTTTGACTGTTACAAAGGCCCCTAAAAGCAAAAAGGATGCTGTATATGAGGGCACTCCCTGGCCCTGTGTTCAAGCACAGGGCTCTACCAGGGACTCTCTATTTCCAGCTCAGAGGTGCAGGGATTCCACTATTGGGATGGGGAGAACACCTTTACCTTCTGAGGCTGTCTTTGTCCATCCAGAAGCCGGATGGTCTTTGCCACATTTCAGATTCACCTGGAATGGGATGTTTGTGTGCTGCTCTGAGATTTGCTCATGAAAGACGCCAGAGAGGCACAAAGACTCCCTGAAGACTTAGACTCAGGTAATAACAGGAACTCGGCAGCCCACAGACTGCAATTGTGCCTCCATAATAATAGTAATTAATGCAAGAATAATAATTTCATTTTCAATTTCCTATTGCCACTTCTGTCCTGGGGGGCAGCTCAGAAGCCCAACAGAAAGAACTTTAGCCACTTCTGGGGTGTGGCCTCACAGCAGAATTTTTATGTTTGTTTGTTTTAGCATTTATTGATTTTCCTAAATTACAAAAGTACTATGTTGCCTGTAAGAAATTGAGAAAAGGCAGAAAGCAATGAAAGATAATACAAATTAAATGGGAATCCCACAAGCTAGTGCTAACCACTATTGACATATGTCTTTTTATATATTGTTTTGCAAAAATAAAAATGTGGTGTGTGTTTAGTAAACTGATTTCTAATTTAACAATGCATTTCAGTCTTTCCAAGCCACTAAATAAAATAAATATAATAAATAAATAAAATAAAACATTATTTTTAATGATTGCATAGGATTGTATTATACAAAATATATGTACATATTAATATACTTAATCCATTCTCTATTTTTGTAGATTTAGATTGCTTCTAATTATTTTTGCTATTGGCAAGGAATTTTTTTAGGTCAAAGCCTTTTTCTGAGGCCAAAGTGCTTATTGGTAACAGATGCTCTGGACATGGACCCTATGTGTAGAATTTCTGGTTCAAAAATACATAATTCAGGCTTTTTATATTTGTTTCCAAATTATCCTTCAAAGAATTTCTGTCTGGTTATGCTCAAACCAGCAGGGTATGAGTGAACTTATTTCCACATGTCTTCTTTAATTCTAGGTATTATTGTCATTAGTAAATATTTGTCAAATGGGTAGGTTTACAGTGGTATCTCATTCTTTAAAATTTGCATTTTCCTAGTCATTGTTGACCTTGAGCACCCTTTTGTTTGTATTTCTTCTTTTACGGGTTGCCTGCTCATTACTTTTGTTCATTTTTCTGTCGGACTATTCATCTATTTTATAAATATCAAGCCTTTGTTTTCCTTACAACCTGCAAAAATTCCCCCCAATTTGTTGTTTGCCTGTTAATCTTATTAAAGATTTGTTTTGATATACAGATTTTTAAAATATTGTCAAAATTTAATAATGTAGTTCCAATATGATTTGTGTCTTTGGTATTATTCTTAGAAAGTACTTCCTCCATCCAAAATATATATATGTGTGATATATATATATAATAGTTTTATACATATATATATATGTAACTATTTCTTTATTTTCCTTGAGGGTTTTTATAATTTCTCTTTTTACATTCGCATCTTTAATCTGTCTGGTGGTGACGTTAATTTATTGTGTGAAGTAGGAACTTCTTTTTTTTCCAAATTGTTAGTCATTTGGCCAATTATTGAAAATTTTATCTTTTATTTAACTGCTCTGAAGAGTCAACTGTATCATGTATTAAAATTTTATGTATATTTTTTTCTGCTCCTGGACTTTGTAATTTTTTTCATCAATCTGTCAGTCTTAGCTTTTGTTGCTCCCAGACTATCTCAACTAATATTTTTATTGTAATATATATTGTTTTGTTGTATATTGTATTATGTAGCTGGGAAAATTGTTGCATATTTCATATGAAGTTTATGCTTGGATATTTTACAATTTCTGTAACTATGGTCATTGGGAACTTTTTCCATGAGATATTTTGAAGTAGATATTGCTGATATATGGTAAAACCCTTGACTTTTTAATATATGTTTTAGAACATCACGCTAACTACTCTCTTATTAGTTCAAGTGTTCTTTCACAGAAAGCAGAAAAATAATTTATTCCAAAAGATGAAAGGGACTTCCCTGGTGGCGCAGTGGTTAAGAATCTGCCTGCCAATGCAGGGGACACAGGTTCGAGCCCTGGTCTGGGAAGATCCCACATGCTGCGGAGCAACTAAGCCCGTGTGCCACAACTGCTGAGCCTGTGCTCTAGAACCCGTAAGCCACAACTTCTGAGCCTGCATGCCACATCTATTGAAGTCCGTGTGCCTAGAGCCCGTGCTCTGAAACAGGAGAAGCCACCACAATGAGAAGCCCGCACACCACAACGAAGAGTAGCCCCTGCTCGCCGCAACTAGAGAAAGCCCACGTGCAACAACGAAGACGCAATGCAGCCAAAACAAAAAGAACAAAAGATGACAGATCAATCCTGAAGACGGAGTTTAGTATGATTCCATCACATTGGGATGGATTTTCCCTCTGAACGTATTCTCTTTCTGATTGTCCCACTGGAGTCTGGAACAAAACCTTATCTGAACACTGTGTGGTATATTTAAATATATATACTGTTCAAAAAGTTTACTACTATTTTATTTAGAAAACTTCCCCTTGTGTTGATAAAAGAAGTCTGTAATTTTTTTTGTCATTTTTGCCTACAGGGCTATTTTAGCGTTATTTTATAAATTGAGCTTTATTTTATAAGTCAGAAAGACTTACTGTTTTGTATTCTCTGGAGCAATTTTTTTAAACTTCAAAAAAATTTTTTTTTCTTAAAGGCTTGTAATAACTCTCCAGTAAGTTGTTTGAATCTGCCCTTTCAGAATGTTACATCCAAGTCACTGTGAATGTCCCTCACCAATGTATTCTCTCTCCCATCCTTATAATTTTCATCCCCAGTTCTAGTATCTTCTAATATATTTTGCATCCCCAGTTCTAATATCTGAGACAGTGATGAGGGTTGATACTACAAGGTACCCGCCTCAGGTGAAGTCCTTGCAGGGTCTTCAGGCAAGAGGAGACTGCTCTCTCTGCTAAGGGGGAGGTAACCCTTCTCCTGGTGCAGACAATTCAGTGGAAACTAGGGGTTCAAGATTATTAGAGTCATACATACAAATGTCCTCATCCTGTGTCTCACAGATTCACTCTTTTTGTACAAGGGCCCTGACTCTGACACATGACACCTACTGTGGGTACAAGTTGTCTCTTTCTCTATTTTGCTACCTTTACAATTAGATCCTGGGCCTGATTTTTGACATGGTCTGCCCTGTAGCTCCTGGAAATGAGGAATCTCACTAACTGCTACTATAGAAGCGATCTACCTTACACAGCATGCTTTATGTGTTGAGAATTGTCTCTGCTGATTCCATCATTTTCTTTTTTAAGACTTTTAATGTAGTTAACAAAAGCTAGACAAAGAATTGACAAACAAACAAACAAACAAACGCACACAAACAACAACAAAAAACCCCACCCCTCCTGGAAATAATAAGTGATTATAGCAAGGTTGGAGGATACAAAGTTAATATACAAAAGTCAAGCACTTTCCTATATACCAGCAATAAATATGTGGAATTTGAAACAAAGAGCACAATACCATTTACATTAGGACCTCCCAAAATGAAATACTTAGATATAAATCTAAGAAAATATGTACATGGTCTGTATGAGGAAAACGATAAGACTCTAATGAATAAAATCAAAGAATTAAATAAATGGAGAGATATTCCATATTCATGGATAGGAAGACTCAATATTGTCAAGATGTCAGTTCTTCCCAACTTTGTCTATACATTCAATGCAATCCCAATCAAAATCCCAGCAAGTTATTTTGCACAAACTGATTCTAAACTGATTTTAAAGTTTAGAATATATGGAAAGGCAAAATACCCAGAATAGCCAGCACAATATTGAAGGAGAAGAACAAAGTTGGAGGACTAATACCATCTGACATTAAGAATTACTATAAAGCTACAGTAATTAAGACAAGGTATTGGCAAAAGAATAGGCAAATAGATCAATAAAACAGAATGAGAGTGCAAAAATAGGTCCACAAAAATATAGTCAACTGATCTTCCACAAAGGAACAAAGGCAATACAAAGATAATCTTTCAGCAAATTGTGCTGGAACAACTGGACAGCCATATAAGAAAAAATAAATTTGGATACAGAAGTTACACCTTTCACAAATATTAACTCAAAATGGATCACAGACCTAAATGTAAAATGCAAAGCTATGAAACACCTAGAAAATAACATAGGAGAAAACCCGGGTGACCTTGGGTATGGTGATGACTTTTTGTATACAACACCAAAGGCATGATTCATGAAATAAATTCTTGATAAACTGGATTTCCTTAAAATTAAAAGCTTCTCCAAACAACAATGTCAAGAGACTGAGAAGACAGCCACAGACTGAGAGAAAACATTTGCAAAGACACATCTGATTAGGGACTCTGCTATCCAAAATATGCAAAGAACTCTTAACACTCAACAATGAGAAAACAAACAACCCAATTAAAAAATGAGCCAAAGATCTTAACAGACACCTCACCAAAGAAGATATACAGATGGCAAATAAGCATATGAAAAGATGCTCCACATCATACGACATCAGGGAAATGCAAATTAAAACAACAGTGAGATACAAGTACACACCTTTAGAATGGCTACAGTATGGAACACTGACACCACCAAATGCTGACAAGGATGTGGAAGCAATAGGAACTCTCATTCATTGTTGGTAGGAATGCAAAAATGTACAGCCACTTTGGAAGATGGTTTGGCAGTTTCTTACAAAATATACATGTTCTTACCATATGATTCAGCAATTGCACTCCTTGGTATTTACCCAAAGGAGTTGAAAACTTATGTCCACACAAAAACCTGCACACAGATATGTATGTCAGCTACATTCATAATTGCCAAAATTGGAAGCAACCAAGATGACTTTCAGTAGGTGAATGGATAAACTATGGTACATCTAGGCAATGGAATATTATTCAGCTCTAAAAATAAATACAATATCAAGCCATAAAAAGACATGGAGGAAACTTAAATGCATATTACTAAGTGGAAGAAGCCAATTGGTAACGGCTACACACTCTATGATTCCAACTATATGACATTCTGGAAAAGGCAAAATTATGGATACAGTAAAAAGATCAGTGGTTGGCGGGGGTGGGAGTTAGGGGAAGGAAGAATAGGCAGAGCACAGAAAATTTTCAGAGTACTGAAATATCATACTCTGTAGAATATTGTTATGATGAATCCATGTCATTATACATTTGTTCAGACCCATAAAATGTACAATACCAAGAGTGAACCTTAAGATAAACCATGGGCTTTGAGTGATTATGATGTGTCAATATAGGTTAATCATTTGTAAAAACTGTACTGCGCTGGTGATTGATGTTGATAATAGGGGAGGCTATGCATGTGTTGGGGCAGAGACTATATGGGAAATACCTATACCTTCCTCTTGATTTTGCTGTGAACTTAAAACTACTGTATAAAAAATAAAATCAAATCTTTAAATAAACCCCCACCAAAACAGGTGGGACAAATATTAAGTTGATATAAACCCAAATATATTAGTAATTTCATTAAACATAAATGAATTAAATACTCCAATGTAAAAACTGAGATTTTCAGAGTGAAAGTAAAATCCAAAGCCAACTGGGGGAAAAAAAGCAGAGCCTGAGACTAAGGCTTAGATATGATTGTTAAGGAATGTAGCTCTAGGGGTTGGGATAGGAATGAGGGAAGGATAGGGAAAAGAAACAGGGAAAGAGGAAGAGTCAAAACAAGGATGTGTAACAAGTTGACTAACTGCTACAGAGTTCTCCATCCCAATGGATGATCTAAAGAAGCTTTGCAACATGCAGCTCAGGTCCTTGCTCCTGGGGAGAGAAACAGGGAAGCATTTATCCACTGGGTGCCCCCACACTTTGTTGAGGTTGCTCCAAATGACATTAACTACTTCTTACCCAGATTGAGCAAGCAGGGTCCCACTGGCATCCTACACTGAGGGAAGAGCTAAGGCCCAGAAGATTCCAAGTAATGTCCAATAGACCATCCAAACACCATGACTGGAAGTTTTCTTCCAAAACTTTAAAATTTTCTTTAAGGATTAGTAATCAGATTTCTACCCTTCATTTCATTCATTTTGGTAATTTACATGTTTGAGAATCATCCCATTTCATCGAGATCCTCAAATAGGCTAGCATAGATTTTTTTCCCTCTTTTTTTTACTATACTTTTAGGAGGGTGTCTAATTTGTTATTTTTGTTTTTATTTTACAGAAAGGAGCTTGGATTGAATTATTAATGCTACTTTTCTGCTTTTCAAATAATTAATTTCTGCTTTCATTATGTTAATACCATTTAACAGCTTTACTTTATATTTATTTTACATTAAAAAACTTTCCTTCTTAGTCTAAAATAGTCACCATAGAAACAAAGAATAGAATGGGGGTTGGGTGGGGGGAGAGGGAAATTGGGAGATGTTGGTCAAAGGGTACAAAGTTTTAGTTACGCAAGACGAATAAGTTCTGGAGATCTAATGTACGGCATTAGGTAATAATACCACATTGTATACTTGAAATTTGCTAAGAGCGTAGCTCTTGTGTCCTCACCCTCCCCCCCACACACACACAAAAGAAAAAGAAAATGGGAACTATGTGAAGCGATGGATGTGTTAACTAGCTTGATTGTACTGACCATTTCACAACGTATACATATATCAAAATATCAAGTTGTACACCTTAAATGTGTGCAATTATTATTTGTTAATTATACTTCAGTAAAGCTGGGAAAAAAAGAATATACAGACACTGAAGGCTGTTGGATAGAGGCAGGTGAATAAAAGAGATGAAATCACCCTAATACACAGTAAACAAACCAAAACTTTCCTCCTTGAAATAAATGCTTAATTCATGTATTTTCAATATTCCTTTAAAAAATAATAATACAGTAATAGCATTTTAGAATATGATTTCTTTTCTGAGTACAGCTTTTTCACATGCCAGAAGTTTTGAAACCTGGTATTATTATTACTGTTATTTTCAAAACAGTATTTAATTACATGTTTTATTTCCTTTGTTACCCAAGAGTTATTCACAAGAATATTGCTTAATTTCCTGGCATTTAATATTTTTCTTACTAATTCGTTGTTTTACTGGATTATGGTCAAAGAGAGTTTAAATCTAAGAATTTATTGAAATTTCTTTTATGACCTATATATGACCTTATAACCCATGGCTATTCTAAAGGAATATGAACTAGGTATTTGTGGACTATAAATTTTGAAAAGCTCATTGATTATATTATTTAATTCCTTTGTTTGTGTGTCCACCTGATTCATCAAAGGGCATAAAGAAATGGTAAAGTTTACCATTACAATTATAGCCCTAATAGTTTCTTCTTGATTTCTCAGTTTTCATTTTTAATATTAGACACTATTTTATGCAGAACATAAACATTCATGAGTCATATCTTTGTGATTTACATCACATATTGGTAGAATATTCTACATAATGTTTTTCTTGAATTCTTCTTTGTTTGATATTAATATTACCATCTGTATTTTAGTTTTGGCTTTGTTTTCATTAATGCACTATGTCTTTGTCATCTTTTTAAAAAAGAGCTTAATGGGTCACTTTATTTTAGGCTTGCCCTTTCGCAACCACATATATTACTCAGATTTCTGTGGAGAAAATAGAAACCACCTTATGTGTTTCAAGTGGGAAAGGACTTAATACAAGGAATTTTGTGCTTATGGAGGCCTTCGGGGCATCTGGAGGAGTGGAGGCTGGCGGCATCCACTGGCTTATTGATTCCAAGTTACTTCATGGGGATCAGGAAGCTATTGCTGCTGCTGTCAGCACAGCTGTCTCTCATCCCTCCAAGTTAGTGACCAGCTGCTGGAACATGGTCCAATCCGGCTGCTTAAATATGTTTCTTGTTACCCAGCAGCAGGAAAATGGCCTCCACCTCACCTCCACCTATCACAGCAGCACGTCTTTGTCGAGGGCATCTTATTGGCCCAACCGACTTAGACCCAGTACCCTCATTCTGAAGGCCTTCAAAAAAGGTAATTTTTAGTTTTACAACCTCTCCAAATGGAAAGAGGCTGGAAGGGAAGTTAGGAGAGCCAATCCAAGAATCTGCCACTCAATAACAGAGTGTTGGATTTATCTTTTGGAATTATGAGAGCCCTTTTGTCTCAAATGGGGAGGAGGGTAGCCCAGTCACATTTATTATAATTGATAATATCGCTCTAATCTCCTTATTCTTATGCTAACTTGCATTTCTGCTCTTCTTCTTTGCCTACCTTTTGTTTGTTTTTCTTACTTAACAGTAATTTTAAAGTTTTATATTCTACTTCATTCTACTACTGATTATCTTCAGATTAAATATACATGAAGGAATATATATTTAGATTATATATATATTTAGGTTAAATATATATCTATATACCCACACACATATATGTGTATAGTTATCTTTTTTCAAGATCAAGCATAAATTAGCATCTATTGACAAGTGTACTAGTCAGGACCCTTACCGGCAAATAAGAGAAGCCTTCTGCTAAGTTTTAGGATTTTAGTGGAAGGCTCTTTGGTAGATTACAGAATTGGTGGGAGGCCTGGAGAGTGAGGCTGGGCAAGTAGGCAGGAGGCCAGGGACCTAGAACCGGGTCATACCCAGGACCAGCCTGTTTAGTGTGCTGCCTCTGCCACCACAGCCCCAGGGCACAAGCCTCCTGACTCCTCCTCTAGGTTAAATCCTGGGGGGACTTCCTGTCTGCTGAATTTAGGCCGCCCACCTGGGCTCTAATCACCTGGGGTCTGGAAGAACTGTATTTGGCTTTTTTAACGCCAGTGGAGAAAGGCTGGTCTTTGGACCTAGGAAGGTGTGAGACACTGGCATTCCCCCAGAATGACTGCACACACCCTCATTGTGAAAGATGAGAGATGTAGTCTGTTTCCCTTCTTCTCTTCCATCTCATCAATAAGCACTTATTGACTGTCTTCTATGAATCAGAAGCTGTTGTAGGCACAACATATAGAATCAAGAAACCAATTTCTGGGAATTTGCTGGCGGTCCAGTGGTTAGAACTCCGCACTTCCACTACAGGGGGCCCGGGTTCTATCCCTGATCAGGGAAGTAAGATCCCACAAACCTCGTGGTGCGGCAAAACAAAAACACAAACAAAACCTCCCCCCGCCCATTTCTGTCTTCAAGGAATGTATAGTGCAGCATGGGAGAGTTAGATACTTAAAGGCATGTTTTAATATCATGAGATACAAGCTAGAAACATATATTTTCAAAGAGTGGGAGTGGAGCAGGGGAAAGGGATGCTTAGTCCAGTCTGAGTGAGAGAAGATTAACTGATTTCTAAAGAGGAGCATTTGCAGGTGTCCAGGGAGCAGAAAGACACGGGACCCAGAAACATGGGACCCCACGGTGCACAGAAAATAGGCATGCTTTTCTGTGACCGGGATTGAAATGCAAGGGCAGCTGAGGCAGGGGAGGTAGACGGAGCACCTCACGCCAGAGGAAGGAGACCCAAGGGAACATGGATCGTCCCCACCTCCACCAAGTTGGGGCCTGGTGACTCTCTGTCTCTGAGATTTGCTGAGTCTTTGGACCCACAGAGGTTCTAACCCTGCTGGAGCCTGGAGAAAAATGTGCCTGAGAGATGGCAGAGCTGCTAGAAGGGTACCCGCAGGACACCGCACCTCTGCCGTTTGCCTCAGCAAAAATGTGAGGGTTCCCCACAGCTCAGCAGACCCCAGAGAGGGTGGCTGGGGTTGAGCATCTTTCAGGTGAGGGGACCCCAGTGGCATTTTCTCAGGGGGGGACCACCTGAGTCAGGGAACTTGCCTCGGGGGACGACTTGCCCAAGAGAGGACAGCATTTGGGTGTCTGACCCTCAGAAGCCACCAGGGGCCCATCGGTTGCTACTTTTCTAGTAGCAACATCCACAGAGGGACCACAGGAGGGACTCTCCCCTGCGTCTCCTCAGAGCTTGGGCTCAGAATAGGAGGGGTTGGGAGGTACTTGAGAGGTGACCCCCACTGGATGGTCAGGCCACTCAAGATGGCTGTTCTCTTGCTCTCTGTACATCCCCAGTTAGACCAGTGCCTATTTCACCTACACCCTACTTACATGACTGACCTTCCTACTTAGCTGTCCTGGTCCCAGCTAGTGATGTGATTGTTCTTTTTTTTTTTTTTTTTTTTTTTTTGCGGTACGCGGGCCTCTCACTGCTGTGGCCTCTCCCGTTGTGGAACACAGGCTCCGGACGCGCAGGCTCAGCGGCCATGGCTCACGGGCCCAGCCACTCCGCGGCATGTGGGATCTTCCCGGACTGGGGCACGAACCCGCGTCCCCTGCATCGGCAGGCGGACTCTCAACCACTGCGCCACCAGGGAAGCCCTAGTGATTGTTCTTATCAAAGGAGTGGTGAGGGTGCACCCCTCTGTTAGCTTCCCTGGTAATCCATGAGCCAACCTGACGTCTACTCCCCCTATAACTGGCAATCTCCCCCCTCCCCTGGGAATGAAGACTGCCGCCATGTCCTGACTGCTGCACACGATGGGGTGTCACTCCAGGACCTTGCTTCAAACATGTAAGCTCCCCCGTCCCTTAAACCACTGATGTCTCTGTTGCTGACTCCAGGGCTCTTTCTTCTGTCTTGAAGCTGGGTGAGCACAGGGCTTGCAGGTGTGTGGGGTGCAGCCCAACACCCAGCCCCACCTCAGCCCACCCTCATCTCCAAGCTGCTGCGGCCACAACTTTAGTTTGCCCTGGAGTTTTCAGTACTGGAGTGAGACTGTTTCAGTCATGAAAAGTGGTGGATAAAAAAGGGTCTGGAGTCTTGACAAGCTGTTGATAGGAGAGTTGGCTTCCCTTCCCCAGTGGGGAAGGGAAGTGTGACAGTACACGTTTAGAGAGCAGTTACTGAGAAAAATAAAAACACTTCATGTCTGTACCCTGGTGAGCTGAGCTTTCTAAATAAATGAGCTTGGTGGGCGTTTGCTGGTGGCTAATTGAGGATGATGATGAAAGAGCTGGTTACACTGCATGGACCCTGCAGTGCTTCCTAAAAGTCCTCCCAAGAACCTCTTCTCTCAGGAGCCTCTCAAACACCCCATCCTCTTCCACCACTCCCTAAATCTTTTTCCTCCCTGTGTTTTCTCATGTAAAGCAATCTACCTCGGCCATCGGCTCATCCCCACCCACCAAACCTGTCTTGTGGGGACCTGACCTCAGCAGGCTGAGTCACACCTGCATCATTGCTGGCGCCCAGGTCTGCATCCCACTTCCGGCCGCAACCCCACGGTGAGCTCCATCAGATTCCCGGAGTGGAAGCTGCTTTCTCTTCCGCCTTCTGAATTAGTTTCCCCAACAGCAAGAAATCAGGCTTCCTGGGGAAACTGAAGTTTGCTCATGAACTTGACCATTAATTGTTGCTCGGTTATTTGGGCCAGCTGCCTTTGCAAACAGCAATTAGCTGTGCCCTGGAATGAACTGCTGCAGAAGCCCTGAGGTCCTGACCACGGACACTGTTCCCGTTCCCCTTCCCTTTGACACACAGCGGTGAACTCTGAATTCCAGCATGTCTTCGCTCTGCTGTAGAGCCTTTCTAGGGCTGGCAGGCATTCGGCCAGAACTGGTCTCTGTGGCTTTGTGCCCACAGGTAATTATTAGGGCCAGGCTCCAATCACCCTCTTAACCTCCTTGACTTTCGGCCTCTGGGGTCCGCTACCCCTGCAGCGTTTGGAGGCATGTCTAACCACAGAATGGACGTGTGTGGTACAGCAGGGGGTCTGATGGATGGAGGGTCCCTCCATGACCTTCTGCTCTCCAGCAGCCGGACCGGGGTTCTGAACATGTCCGGTCATGTCTGCCACTGACCTCTTTACTCATGAAAGAGTCTAATATCTGTAGAAATTGTGCATTTATATATACAATACTGAGCAAATACTAATTCTCAGCCTGTACTTTCTGAAGACTTAGACTCTCAGCCTTGCCTACATAAAGCCACAGATATGCGGTTCTCCATTTCATAGACCTGCGTCCTTAAAGTTCATGCCTCCACAGTCCTATTTCTGATTGTAGAAGAGCCCCCATTTCCTTCTTTTGAAGGAGACTTTCCAAGGATGGCACAACTCCTATTGGGCCAACCTCTGCTCACTGGTACCATGAGCATAACAACTGGATGGTCATCGTGAAAGCTCATTCTTGTCACAGTTCTAGGGACGTAATTTACCTAAAGGTCCAAAACCCAGACAAACCATCACATACGACGTGAAAGTTCCAGGCTTCCTTGCAAACCATTGCCATGGTGTCACATCCAAATAAACACAGATCCCACCTTTAAAAAAACTGAGAAGTAATGCAGATCTTTAATGAAGTATTCTTCTAGACTCAGAAGAGAGGGTTACAAAGGACAAAAATATCTCGTAAAATCCCTAAACAATTCTTCTTATGCCCAAACTGATTTCTCATTGTTTCCTATGGCAAGTGCTCTAAATCTAAATGTCTCCAGTTTTTCCTCCTTTCTCTGCCTCTCCATCCCTTTCTTTCTCTCTGTTTTTCTCTTTCTCTCTCTCCTTCTGTTCTGCATGATTACATCTCCTTAGCATTTCATCACAACAGGTTGTCTGGTCAACAAAACCGAACCGTCTACCCTGAGGCTCCTTACAAAAAGCACCAGGGACAATTTTTCTTTTCTGCAGTTATTTTTCAATTAAACTTTTTATTTTGAGATAAATGTAGATTCACATGCAGTTGTAAGAAATAACACAGACAGAGCCCCTGTACCTTTACCCAGTTTCTTCAATGTTAACTTCTTGCCAAACTACATAGCGTAATTTCACAACCGTGATATTGTCATCGATATAGTCAAGATACAGAACATTTCCATCACCGCAAGGAGGCGTCATGTTCCCCTTTTGTAACCACACCTATTTCCTCCCCATCCTCTCCTTAGCTCCCGGCAACCACTAATCTCTTCTCCATTTCTGTAGTTGTGTCATGTCAGGGCTCTTGTATAAATGGAATCATACAGTATGTAACTTCAGGGGATTGGTTTTTTTCACTTAGCAAAATTCCCTGGAGATTCAGCCACGTTGGTGCATGTGTCTGTATGAATAATTCCTTTTCATTGTTGAGTACTTATCTTTGTTCATTTGGGCTGCAGTGACAAAGTACCACAGACTGTGTAGCTTATAAACAACAGAAATTTACTTCTCACAGCTCTGGAAGTCCAAGGTCAAGACAGCAGCATGGTCATGCTCTTGTGAGAGCCCACTTCCTGGTTCATAGCCAGTGCCGCCGTCTGTGTCCTCACATGACGGGAGGGGTTAGGGGTCCCTCTGGAGCCTCTTTTATAAGGCATTAATCTCATTCGTAAGGGTTCTACCCTCATGACTTATGCATCTCCCAAAAGTCCCACCTACTAATACCATCATATTTGGGCGTTAAGATTTCAACATATGAAATGTGGGCAGGGGCACAAACATTTAGACCATAGCACTAGTGTTCCATGGAAAAGATGTACCACAGTTTGTTTAACCATTCACCCCTTAAAAGACATCTGGGTTATTTCCAGTTTTTGCCTATTAAAATAAAACCACTATAGATATTTAGGTACAAGATTTTGTGTGAACTTAAGTCATCACTTCTCTGGGGTAAAAACCCAAGAGTGCCATTCCTGGAGCATATGGTATTTGCAGGCTTAATTTTTAAAGAAATGCCAAATATTTTTCCAGATTTTTACCATTTTCCATTCCTATCAGCAATGTATCCAGTTTCTCTGCATCCTCACCGAATTTTATAGTGACATTATTTTTTGTTTCAGCCGTTCTGATAGGTGTATAGTGATATCTCCTTGTGGTTTTAATTTGCATTTCTCTGATGGCTAATGATGTTGAACAACTCTTCATGTGCTTATTTACCATGTGTACATCCCTTTGAATGAAATGTTTCTCTGTGTCTTTTGTTCTTTTTAAGATTTTTTTGATGTGGACCATTTTTAAAGTCTTTATTGAATTTGTTACAATATTGTTTCTGTTTTTCTTTTTTTCTTTTGGCCCTGAGCCATGGGGGGTCTTCACTCCCTGACCAGGGATCGAACCCACACTCCCTGCTTCAGAAGGCACAGTCTTAACCACTGGGCCACCAGGGAAGTCCCTCTTTTGTTCATTTCTAATTGGATTGTTTGCTTTTTTCTTTTGAGTTTTGAGAGTTCTTTATCTATTCTAGATACCTGTCCTTTTTCATATATGTGGTTTGAAAATATTTCCTCTGTCCTATAGCTTATCTTTTCATCTACTTAACTTTGCTCTATGAAAATAAATTTGATATCAAACTTATCAATTTTTCCTTTAATGGATTGTGCTTTTGGGGTAAAGTCTAATAACTCTTTGCCTAGGTCTAGATCGCAAAGATTTTCTCCTGTGTTTTTCTTTCCTAAAAGTTTTATAGTTTTGTATTTTATGTGTAAGTCCATAATCCAGTTTTGAGTTAATTTTTGTATAACATGTGAGACTTAGGTACAGGATCTTTTTTTTTCTTTGATTTTTATGTCTAATTGTTCCAACATTTGTTTAAAAAGCTATCTTTCCTCTATTAAATTGCTTTTGCATCTTTGTCAAAAATGAGCTGGGCAAGGGGACTTCCCTGATGACGCAGTAGTTAAGACTCCGTGCTCCCAAAGCAGAGAGCTCGGGTTTGATCCCTAGTCAGGGAACTAGATCCCACATGCATGCTGCAGCTAAGAGTTCACATGACACAACTAAGGAGCCTGCCTGCTGCAACTAAGACCCGGCACAACCAAATAAATAAATAATAAATATTTTTTAAAAATAAGCTGGGCAAATTTGTAAGGTTCTATTTCTGTATTCTCTGTTCCATTGATCTATGTGTCTATCCCTTCATCAATTCCGATGCAGTCTTTTTTTTTTCTTACATGTATAGGTATTTTTCAATGTGGTTACTTTTTTAATTTTAATATTTATTTTATATTGGAGTACAGTTGATTTACAATGTTGTGTTAGTTTCAGGTATATGGCAAAGAGATTCAAGTATACATATACATATATCCATTCTTTTTCAGATCCAATCCTGTCTTGATTCCTGTAGCTGTGTAAGTCTTGAAATTGGGGAGACACTCCTCCTACTTTGTTCTTCTTTTTTCTTTTCTTTTTTTTTTTTTTTTTGCGGTACATGGGCCTCTCACTGTTGTGGCCTCTCCCGTTGCAGAGCACAGGCTCCGGACGCGCAGGCTCAGCGGCCATGGCTCACGGGCCCAGCCGCTCCATGGCATGTGGGATCTTCCCAGACCGGGGCACGAACCCATGTCCCCTGCATCGGCAGGCGGACTCTCAACCACTGCGCCACCAGGGAAGCCCTGTTCGTCTTTTTTCAAAATTGTTTGAGCTTTTTAAAGTTCCTTTGCCTGTTGATATAAATTTTAGAATAATCTATATCTTTAAAATTCCTGCTGATATTTTAATAGAAATCATGTTAAACTTACATATCAATTTGGGGAGAATTGACATCTTTATTGTGTTGAGTCTTCCAATCTGTAAACGTATTATATCTTTCCTATTGCTTAGGTTTTCCTTGATTTCTTTCATTAGTGTTATGTAGTATTCAGCATAGAAGTTCTGTACATGTTTTGTTCAATTTATATCTAAGTATTCTTTTCTTTTTAGTTTGTAAATGGTATTGTATTTATAATTTCAATGTCCATGTGTTCATTGCTAGTATATAGAAATAATTTTTATATGTTTATAAAGAAACCTTGCTGAATTCACTTATTAGTTCTAGGAGGGTTTTAAAAATATATATATCCCTCGGGATTTTCTATGTAGACAATCATGTTATCTGCAAACAGAGACAGTTTTATTTTTTCCTTCCCAATCTGTATGATTATATTATTTTATGTTATGTTATATTATTTTTAAAATTTTGTTTTGCCCTATTCTACCTGCTAGAACTTCAAGAAGTTTTAAAACAAGAGTGGAGAAGACATTCTTGCCCTGTTCCTAATCTAAGGGAGGAAGCGTTTGGTCTTTCCCCATGAAGAATAATGTTAGCTGTAGGCTTTTGTAGATGCTCTTTGTCAAGGTGAGGGTGTTCTCCTCTATTCTTATTTTTTTCTGGGAATTTTTATCAAGAATGGGTATTGAATTTTGTCAAAAATATTTCCTGCACCATTTGATATGATCATATGATTTTTTTCTTCTTTAGCCTATTAATTTGATGGATTATATTGATTGATCTCAAATATTGAACCAGTCTTGCTTGCATTGCATCTATAGTCATGAGGGATATCAGCCTGTATTTTTCTTTTTTTATACTGTCTTTGGTTTTGGTATCAGAGTAATATTAGCTTCATAAGAGGAATTGGGAAATGTTCCTTCTCTTTTGTTTTCTGGAAGACATTGTGTAGAATGGTGTTAAATCTTCTTAAACGTTTGGTAGAATTCTCTAGTGAAATCATCTTGTCTTGGAGATCCTTTTGGGGAGTTTAAAAATTATAGATCCGATTTTCTTAATAGTTACAGGACTATTCAAATCTATCTTTTATTTGTAAGTTGGTAGTTTGTGTTTTTTGAGGAATGGTCTGTTTTATCTAACTAACAGATTTGTGTGTGTAGAGTTATTTGTAGTATTCCCTTATTTTTTTATGTCTGCAGGGTCTGTAGTGATATGTTTCACTCCTGATATTGGTAATTTGTGTCTTCTCTCTTTTTTTTTATTTGCCAATCTTGCTAGAAATTTGTCAATATTATTGATCTTTTCAAAGAACCAGCTCTTTGTTTCATTAATTTTATTTATTGTTTTCCAGTTTTCAAGTTTATTTCTTTCTTTCCCCTTGCTTGCTGCGAGGGAAGGGTTGTCTCTGAAACCAAGTACAGAACCTGGTCCTCTGAGTCTGGAGAGATGGAGGTAAAGATGGGGGTGGGGGAGTGAATGCAGATGAGGAACAGGAAAGGAAGTATATAGTTTACAGGTGCCACCTTGATAATCTTGACAGAGTGGGTAGTAGGTCCTCTGCTGGTGTAATGGCTAAAGGGTTGATTGAATAGGGAGATTGGAGACAGTGCTGAGAACTTGGAAAGGGAGAAGGTGCTTGACCATGATGAGGTAAAGGGTCATCACTTGAGTGTGAGGACTCAAATCAGGTTGGATACATGGCAGCCCCACTGTTACGAATTAAGGTGGCTTTCCAGCTGAACTAACAGGTCAGTCTCAGCCATATTGTAATTTGTGACATGTGGGCCAAGGCAGATATAAGCTCTTGGTGAAAGAAAGAAAGAAAGAAGAAGAAAGGAAGGAAGGAAAAAAGAAAGAAAGAAAGACATTTTAGTGATGATCTTTCAACACAGAGAAAAAACATCAATGTGGAGTTTGGTCTGTAAGACACTGATGTGCAAATACCACTGGCAGCAGGCTTGTACAGCTTGTGTTGTGTAATTATTGTGAAAGAACGGAAAGAATTCCATGAATTGCCCATATTTCACTGTTTGGGCACAGAATCAGCTGAGGTCAGGTAATAATAAGCAGTCCTGCTCCCAGCCTTATTCATTTAATCATCTCTAATGCTGCCGAGACAATGCTCCTCTTTATGCCACGTGGAGGCCCGGATGCTGTGATTGTAGGAACTCCCGCCAACTCAGCGCTTGGCTTGGTGAACCGAGGGTTCTCAGGTCACATCATCAGAGACGGCTAGCGCCAGAGACACATCCACTGTCTTGCTCCCCCACGTGATGGCCATTGAAAACCCCAGGGTGGAGACTCGCTGCAGAAACCCTGTTCAGTTCATGCATAGCTCCAAGGAGGGCAGGACTGACGTCAGCCTGGGAGGTGAAAGGCCCAGACCCAGAGAAGGCAGGCTGTGTTCCAGGACGTGACAGTTTCTGTGGAGACAAGATGTATGGCCTCCCTCAGTTGTAGCGTGGCTGAACTGGAGGATCAGTGAAGATAAGCCTTCTGAGGGGTTCATGCATTATGCAGGAGGGTTGCCGTCCCTTTGTGACGGCAGAGGGAGAGGGAAACAAATCACATATTTTCAAGCCGAAGGCTCCATTCTATTTAGATGGAACCTGAGCCTGGGCACCCAAATGAATCCGAGAGCTAGGGAAGTTGGAGTGATCCGTCTGTCCCCAGGCAGTGCAGAGTTCTCTATTGGTCCCAAATTAGTTTGGATCATCTCTTCCTTCCACTGTAGGAAGGAACAAGAACAGGCATTTATTTAACACCTGCCGTGGACACACTCTTGAATAGACCTTCCCTAATCTTCCCAACAACATGTGAAGCAGCTCTGAGCAACCCCTTTCACAGAAAGGAAAGTAGGGAGTCAAGTGGATTAAGGAGCTTCCCTATGGCCGCACCAGTCTCAGTGGCGGGGCTGGGATTAGAACCTAGGCTATGTGACACAGAAACCTATTCATACTCTTCCCATTATATCCAAAGAAATCCATAAGTGACGTGCTTTGTGTTTCTTTCCGCTCAGAGTGCCTATTTAGACATCATAAAAATTTGCAGCTCAAGACCGAATGACCTCAGAGGGCAAGTGGGTATTTATTTGCCCAGTGGCCTAGAGAGTGGGAGGAACATTTTTCACCTTTATAAGTTTTGGACCAGGTGCAGCTGGTTGTCTTTGAACTTACAGTGCTCGCTCCCTGTAGCACCCATTTTTACACTTGTTCCTGCCCTGACTCCAGTGAGACCTGGGAGACTGAGCCTTGGTCACTACATTATTCATATAGCAAGGAGTTGAAGTATTGGTCTTTTCTGAGTCAAAAATCAGGACACATGATCTGACCAAGACCTTTTTCTGATTTGTAAATACTTATGAACAAAAGCAATAACAAGTAAACCCACTTATTTGCACATTTAATCAATGATTTTTATGGAAGGGTTCACAATTATGAAACAGTGATAGCATCATGCTGAGAATAAGGGGGAAGTCGAGGCATCTGTGCTGAGGAAAACTGATTTGAATTGAGCTGCACAACTGCCTGGCCCATGGGAATGCCCTTGCCAGCTTTTCCAGTGGATTCCTTGCTCCTGCTGCAGGCGAAAGATGGAGGTCTGAAACCAGTTTCTATGAAGAACCATGAGTAAGTGACATATTTGGAAGCTGTTCATCAGAAATGTTGCCTTTTCTCTCACAAAGTGAACCTCTTTGGAGCTACTGAACCTCTTTCCCCAAACCCCAGGGCCTGGCGCTGGTCCCATTGGCACCCGGTCTCCAGGTATAGCTCTTTGGGCACTAATCTGTCTATAACCCTGAGCAAAGACTTCAGGCTGCTGACCAGGTCCACAGCCTGTGTGCCTCATCAGGTCTCTACTACCTGGGCTCATCACAGCTGGGGTGCTCCTGCACCATCCTCCTCCCTGCCATGGCCCATCCAGTCCTCTCTGCCAATGAAACCTTTCATATCCGCCCCTCCCACACCATGCTGTGATTTCTTCTGATTCTTTCCTCCACAGATGCTGTTCTTCCCAGACTTTTCCAATAATGGGAATTATCCCTTAGAATATTGATGCATTAGAAATCAGTGCTCCGTATCACCGTGTCTTCAGGCTCCTCACAGAAATGTCTTTCCACATCCCAACTCAAAAAGCTCACTCTCTCTGGGAAAGATGGGGCCTCGAACCCCCAGGGGTAGACGGGGAGGTTAAAAGATCTACCTCCGACATGGCACCTGGGAAGGGCTGTATCCATGGCTGAGTGAGGCATCTTGGTGGATGGACCTGAGGACAGTTTCACAGAGGCATGTGCCCCCAGTGTGTTGCAGGGGGCTGGGCAAGAGGGTCAGCAGACCCAAAGAGGCCCTGTCCTTGGGACAAGGAGGAGAAAGATAGTGTGAACCTGACAACTGGCAGCCTCACCTCAGTAGCAGGTGCTGCCAGGGAGCAAGAGGATGCCAAGGCCTCATGGAGGGACTTCCCTGGTGGTCCATTGGTTAAGACTTCGCCTCCCAGTGCAGGGAGTGCAGGTTCAATCTCTGGTCAGGGAGCTAAGATCCCATATGCCTCAAGGCCAAAAAAACCAAAACATAAAAAAAAAGAAGCAATATTGTAACAAATTCAATGAAGACTTTAGAAATGGTTCACATCAAAAAAAAAAAAAAAGACCCAGTGAGGCTAGAAGATGGCCAGGGACCATTCCAGCACCTGCCTTTCAAGGTCACAATCATGTCACCTGCAAATAGAGATAGTTTTGGTTCCTCCTTGCCATTCTGAATGCCTTTTATTTCTTTGTCTCATCTAACTGCCCTTTCTAGAGCTTCCGGTGCAATGTTAAATAGAAATGGTGAGAGCGGACATCCTTGTCTTATTCCCAATCTTAGTAGGAAAGCTTTCAGTCTTTCCCCATTGAAGTATTGGGTTGGCCAAAAAGTTTGTTTGGGTTTTTCCATAAGATGTTACGGAAAAACCGGAACGAACTTTTGGGTCAACCCAATATGTTGTAAGCTGTGGAATTTTCATAGATGCCCTTTATCAGGTTGAAGAAGTTCCTTTCTATTTCTAGTTTATTGAATGTTGTCATGAAGGGTATTAGGTTTTGTCAAATGCTTTGTCTGTATCTATTGAGATGACCATATGGATTTTTCCTCCTTTACTCTATTAATCTGGTGTATTACATTGACTCATTTCTCTATATTGAATCAAATTTTAATTCCTGGAATAAATCCTTTTTATTTGCTGCTGGATTTGGTTTGCTAGTATTCGGTTGAAGATTTTTGCTTCTATATTCCTAAGAGATATTGGTCTGTAGTTTTGTTTTCTTGGGATGTCTTTGTCTGATTTTGGTATCAGGGTAATACTGACCTCATAGAATGAGTTAGGAGGTATTCTCTCCTCTTCTATTTTTTTAGAAGAGATTGTGATGAATTGGTGTTAATTCGTCTTTAAAAATTTGGTAGAATTCACTGGTGAAGCCATCTGGTCCTGGGATTTCCTTTGTAGGAATTTTTTGGTTGCTGGTTCAATCTTTTTCTTCTTATAGGCCTATGCAGATTTTCTACTTATTTTTGAATAATATTTGGTAGTTTGTATCTTTGTAGGAATTTGTCCAATTCATCTAGGTTTTCTAGTTTGTTGGCATACAATTGTTTATAATATTCTATAATCCTTTTTTATTTCTGTAAGGTTAGTAATAACATCCCCTCTTTCTTTCCTGATTTTAGTAATTTGAATCATCTCTCTTTGAATTTGGTTAGTCTAGCTAAAGGTTTGTCAATTTTGTTGATCTTTTCAAAGAACCAACTTTGGATTTCATTTATTTTCTGTATTGTTTTTCTATTCTCTACTTATTTCCATTCTACTTTTTATTATTTCCTTCCCTTTTCTTGCTCTGGGTTTGGTTTGGTCTTTTTTCTGGTTTCTTAAGGTGCAGGGTTAGGTTTTGTATTTGAGATCCTTCTGTTTTAGTGTAGGTATTTGCAACTATAAATAGCTTTCTGAGCACAGCTTTCACAACTTCTCATAATGTACACTGTATTTTCATTTTCATTCATCTCAAGGTGTTTTCTAATTCCTCTTGTGATTTCTTCTTTGACCCACTGGTTAGTACTTAATCTCCACACATTGTGCATTTCCCAAGTTTCCTTCTGTTATTAATTTCTAATTTAGTTCCACTGTAGACAGAGAACATACCTTGTTTGATTCGAATCCTTTTAAATTTACTAAGCCTTGTTTTATGGCCTGACATAGGGGCCACCCTAGAGAGTGTTCCATGTTCACTGAGAAGAATGTGTATTCTGCTGTTGTTGGGTGGTGTGCTCTACAGATGCCTGTTAGGTCTATTTGGTTCGTAGTATTATTCAAGTCTTCTTTTTCCTTGATCTCTTGTCTAGTTGTTCTATCCATTTCTTGAATGCTTTCCAACACCACCAAGCAATTCTCCAATTCTCAGTGGACATTGACTGAGTATCCCACAAATTTAACTCAGTTCTGGCACTATTAACCTGGAGATAGTGTCTGGTTCCACAAGTTAAGGGCCAGGTTGTTACCTGTGCCAGAACTGACACAGTTCAAAGCCAGGTTGTTACCTGTGCCTCTGATTGACCAGCTATGAATCAGAGGTTCCCACAGACACCTCCTTGAGTTCAATTAATTTGCTAGACTGGCTCACAGAATTCAGAAAACATTTACTGACACTGACCAGTTTATTATAAAGGATATTGAGGAACAGCCAGATGAAGAAGTACATAGGGCAAGGTCTGGAACTGTCCCAAGTGCAGGAGTTTCACTCTCCATGGAACTGAGATGTGCTGCTCTCCCACTCATCAGATCTTGTCGGTCAAGAGGTTTTATAGAACTTTAATCTCCAGCACCCACCCCCTTCCCTGGAGTCAGTGAGTGGGGCTGAAAGTTCCAACCCTATGATTACTTGGTCTTTCTGGCAACCAGCCCCAACCTGAGGCTGTGTGGGAACCGCACCCTAAGTTACCTCATTAGCATAAACTCAGGTGTTCTCAAATGAAGCTCCTTATGAGTAACAAAAGACACTCCTTTCAGGAAATTCCAAGGGTTTTTCTAGCTTTGTGCCAAGACTGGGGAAAAAGATCAAATCTATTTCTTATTGTACCACACCATAATTGAAAATGGTGTATTGAAGTCTCCAGGTTCTTGAGAATTGTCTATTTCTCCCTTCCATTCTGTCAATTTTTACTTCATGTGTTTTGGGGTTCTGTTATTAGGATCATATATAAGTGTTATTTCTTCTTGACAGATGGTCCCTTTTATCACTGTAAAATGTCCTTCTTTGTCTTTAATAACAATTTTTGTCTTAAAGTCTATTTTGTCTGATATTAGTATAGCCACTCTGGCTCTATTTTTGTTGCTATTTGCATGATATACCTTTTCCCATCCTTGTACTTTCACACTATATGTCTCTTTAAATCTAGCCAGTATCTAGTTACATCCCCATCTTTTATTTTTAATAAATTTATTTATTTATTTTTTGGCTGCATTGGGTCTTCACTGATGTGCGTGGGCTTTTCTCTAGTTGCGGTGAGTGGGGGCTACTCTTCGTTGTGGTGCGCAGGCTCTTACTATGGTGGCTTCTCTTTGTTGCAGAGCATGGGCTCTAGGCATGCGAGCTTCAGTAGTTGTGGCACGCAGGCTCAGTAGTTGTGGCTCATAGGCTTAGTTGCTCCAAAGCATGTGGGATCTTCCTGGAGCAGGGCTCAAACTAGTGTCCCCTGCATTGGCAGGCGGATTCTTAACCACTGCGCCACCAGGAAGTCCACATCCCCATCTTTCAACTGAAGAGTTTAATCCATCGACACTTAATGTAATACTGATAAGGTACGATTTATGTCTGTCATTTTACTATTTCTTTTTTACATATCTTATGTCATTTTTGTCCTTTTATTCCTCTATTACTGCCTCCTTTTGTGTTAGATACTTTCTAGTGTATGATTTTAATTCCTTTGTCATTTCTTTTACTATATATTTTTGCATTATTTTCTTAGTGGTTGCCTTGGGAATTACAATTAACATCTTAATATATAACAATCTAGTTCAGATCAACACCAATTTAATTTCAACAGCATCTAAAATATTTGGTCTTATATAGCTCCAATCCTACATTTCCTTTGTACTGTTATTGTCACAAGTTACATCTTTATACATATTGTGTCTATCAATATAGACTTATAAGTATTGCTTTATGCAGTTGTCTTTTAAATAAGATAAGGAAAAAAGAGTTACAAACTAAAAATACATTTTTACTGTCTGTTATACTTAGATAGTTATGTTACCGAGTCCAAGCTCACTCTGCTTGCCGCAGAAAAGGCCAATAGATCAGAGACGAGGTGTTGAGGCAGGGAATACGACTTTATTCAGAAGGCCAACAGACCGAGAAGATGACAGACTAAAGTCTCAAAATAACCATCTTATCTGGGTTTGGATGCCAGTTTCTTTTATAGCACAGAGAGGGGGAGGAGATGAGGAAATAAAGTAAAAAGGCCATAAGTTTTGCAAATATCACCTGGAATGGCCAGTCTGGGGGAGGGGATGTGTTAATTTCTTCTTTCTTGTAGCCATCCACAGGTGGAACAGGGTCCTGATTTTCCCTGAACAAAGGCACTTTGGTTTAACATTCAGGCAGAGGGGCAGGGTTCCCCGAGGCAGGCCTTTATGTATAGGCAGTATCCTTTCAGTGAACAAAAGCAGTGGAAAGCAAAGGTTAAAGGAGCAGATCCAACATGTAGTCCAATTTGGCTCTTCCTTGTTACAGTTACTTTTACTTGTGATCTTTATTTCTTCTTGTTGATTTGAATTACTACCTAGTGTCCTTTATTGGCTGAAGAACTTCCTTTAGTATTTCCTCTAGGGCAGGTATGTTAGTGACAAACTCATAGTTCTTGTTTATCTTGGAATGTCTTGATTTCTCCTTCTGTAAAACTGTTTTTAAAAATTCTAACTTAAATTTTAAATATTAATTTTTTTTAATATTACAAATTTTTATTGTAGTAAGAACACAACGTGAAATCTAATCTCAACAATTTTTTTTTTTTTTGGTCTTTGGCTTTGACAGTTCAATTTTATGCTTAGATGTGGATCTCTTTGAATTTCCTCTACTTTGAGGTCATTGAGCTTCTCAGATGTGTAATCAATGTTTTTCATTAAATTTGGGAAGCTTTCACCCATTATCTGTTCAAATAGTCTGTCATAGTCAGTCGGTCAGCCCATCTGTCTATTTGCAGAAGAACACTGTTGACAGGGACCCCACTAATATATTCATTGCAATTATCTTCAGCCTGAAGAGATACAAGCACTTTTCCTTTATTCTTTTTATTTGAAACTGTGTCTTAATCTTTATTTCTTTTCAGATACTACATCAGAGTCAGACAATACATTAATATCAAGTTGCAATCATTGTTTCATAGTAAATGTTTATAAAAAGTGTTTGACATAGTTTCATAATTGAGATTGAGCACCTTTTCATATATTTGAGAGTACTTTGTGTTTCCTTTACTGTGAAATGTCTGGACAAACATATTTTAAAAATAAACAAATCTGAGTGCCATTATTGAAAGTGGAGTAAGGACCTTGGAAAATTCACCCCTTCATAAAAGCAACAATGAAAAGGGCAAAAAGTATTAGAATAAACATTTTTAGAACTCTGGAAATTAACTAAGGGCTTTTGGGAACTTTGGATGCATTTATGCAAGAAAAACTGGCTGAATCTCAGTAAGAACAGTAAGCTTTGTGGCATTTAAACTTACCCTGATCGTCTTTGTTTTTGAGATGTTAGCAGTCATTCATAATTAATACCCAGATCCATTAATTCTCTGGGGACTATGAAATGATGATATTCTAATTCCATCATGCCTTCTTCATTTATTCACCAGACTATTAAGAATACTGTAAAGAGAAACTTCTCTTTATCAACTGTTTGGTTACTTGTACAGGGAAGGAAAGACAAATGCTTGAATTTTTTCTTTTCATTTACTAGATTTTAGAGTAATGAGTTGATTCCCTCCAAAAATGAATAATGAAGTTTTGTTTTGTTTAAGTATCATCAAATGAATTCATGGATTTACAGCTTTACTCAGCTTTTCTCATTGTCCTCAGTGGGAGGTTTGGTCTGAATTACACCAATTTGCTCTTACCCAAATTGGAAGTCCTGTTTGTTTTTTTAACTGAGAACACACCTGGGTTTGATAACTCTTGTTTGCCAGAAACTCTCACCCTTTGACATGAAAGTAAGTGATGTGGGATTGGAAGAAAGACCTAGAGTGGTGAAACAATGGAGAGCTCCTATGATTTGAGTAGTACTTTAAATTCCAGCCCTGACAATTTTACTCCCCCATGTAATCCCACCTGAGAATCAGCAGAGCTGCAGACATGGCTGGTCCCACACGGTGTTCCCAGGCAGTGCCTCAATACACCACATACCAGTGGGCAGAGTGGTGGGGAATGCCAGACTCTGCAGGTGGGAAGACAGACCCAGATTAGAGACCCTGAGTGAGGCACCTAACCTCAGCAGCCCTCGGTGACATCTGTAAAAACAATGGCACCTGACTTGTGGTAGTGAGACTATAATTCCAGTGCCTGTCACATAATAACTTTTACATTATTTTCTGCAATTATTGTTATTACTTGTTACTCACATTGTTATAACTCTCCATGGTTCTTTAGGTTTTACTTCAAGGCGGTCTGCTTGAGCCTATGATATTTTAGCCACTTTTGCCTTGTTTCCACATGCCTAACCTTTTCCAGCTTGGTGAGAGAAAGGCCATGGGCTTTGGAGCCCAAATCCTTGTTCCTGATTATCCAAGTGATCTTGGGCAGGTTTAGTACCTTATTTTACACTTATGTAAAAATCAAACACCTTGTACATTTGTTTTTCAGGTTAAATTAAATGAGGTAAGTTGGTCAAAGGTTTTATAATTTGTGATATGAGATATATTAGGTACTCTCTACATGCTAGTTTATTTTCTTGAACCAGAGCCTTTGGTTTCAACTCCAAAATCACACATTCTTTTCAAACCAGCAAGACTAATTGCAATGATGAATTCTATTGGCAAGTGTAAATAAAACTGTGCACGCAGAAAGGGAAGAGTCTGCTGGTGAGAAGTGGCTGCTCAAGGTAAGGGTACTGTGGCTCGGAGGACTAGAAGATGCACTGACAGCTTAACTTTCGGGCAAGATCGACGGGAACCTGATCAAAGTCTTGAGAGGACTGAGATTCCTGGAATCCTAGCAAACCTTAGACAATAGAACACAGAGGAAATAGATTATACCAGTTATACCAGGTTGGACTTTGGAAGTTACATTAAGCCTCAAAGCATCATATGTGGTACACAGAACCCTATGCATGTTAAAAAGAAGACCAGTAGAAGAGAACAAAACTTATCCCAAAGAAATAAAACAGAATGGCGGATTATCAGGTCCCATGGCTCCATGGTAAGTGCCCACTTATTTTGCTCACACATAATGCTACTCTATAATATCTAATCCTGGCTTGAAGACTCCAGCATTCCCAGGGGTTTCTGTTGGGCTATCACGGGAGGAGGGAAGGTCCCCCTGGCAGTGGGCATTGTGTGATGCGTAGGAATGGAAGACAGGAACGAGCAGACGGTGCAGTCATCATCATTTTCAAGAACACAACACAGGATAATGGCACACAAATGCATGCTGGGGAAAGAGGATCTAATCTATCATAGAGAACAAAGGAATTACAAAGTATTTTCTAGTTAGGGAAGATTAGAAGGAAAAGGGAGAAGGGAACCTACAAATATTGAAAACTTCTTCCTTCTAGTCCTTCTGGGCAATTTGGGTTTGCTTTTTGCTCTGAGCAGTTAAAATGGATCTGTGAACTCTATGTCATAATCTGCTGAAAGGAACAATTGCCATTAATTTTAATTTCCCTTCATGGTGAATTTCAATTAGTTACTTGTCTGAGCGATGATCTACTAACTAGACAGCTTCCAGATATGAACAGCATTATCTGATTTTCCTAGGTAACAGAAATTAATAGGTTTAAAATGTGCCTTTGTAAAACCAAGGTGAATTAAGATCTAAATCTAAGCCCACCCCCGAAAAAATCGTTGTTTTCTTTATTAGGATTTCCTGTCTCTGACAAATATACCAAAGACAATAGAAATATAACTATTTTCTCTTGGATCCTGTCATTTACATAGCAAGCAAGTGGTCTGTGAATTACAAAATGCCTACTCTTCTCCCACAAGACCCACTTGCAAAGCTCTGAGAGTAGGGGGAAAAAACCCTAAGGTTATGCTAGAGTAATTTCCTTTAATAGATTTGGAGAAAGAAAACTTTAACTAGAAATACTGTTAAAAAAATCAAAATACTGATAAAAATGCTTTAAAATGTAGATATAGAAGAATACTTGCTTCATATGGTAAAGATAATAGCAATATAAAACCAACAGCTACTGTTAATAATCAACAGAAAAACTTATGAGACATCCCTGCTAAGATCGGAACAAAACAAGGTGTTTCTCTGTTAAGATTCTTAGAGGCCTTAGCTGCTTTCCAAAGCAGATCAAATTCACCAAAAATTAATTTGCATGGTGATCAATTACCTAATTTTTGGAAGTTTTAAGTGTTGCCTTGGCTTCTTCCAAGCTGTTTGCTGTTGGGTGGGCAGGGGGTGGGCAGGCCATGATACTGGGTCGCTATGATTCCCCAACACCTTTTTTCTATCAAAAACAAGTTTATAATGATTCATGCTGCGTGAAACTGTCTAAATTGCTTGTGAGGATTTCCCTGTGAGTTTTCGTTTTTCCTCTAGCTTTGGCACCCCGCCTCCTTTGAGGTCTGGTGGGGTGAGGGAGATACTCAGAATGGACATCCTTAACCACCTCTAAAGGCTGGAAGATGCTCCCGGATCACTGTCCAGGGCCCCCTGTGGCCACACCCCTAGGGACAGCCCAGGGAATCCAACAGGCAGGAATCCCGCCCAAGCTCCTCTCCCCAGCATGTGAGCAGAGGGGCATCACCTTCCTCAGCTGCTGCAAACCATCGAATAGTTGGAGGGACTGGTTTGTTGATTCTTTGTGACTTTATCTGGGGCTGCCTCTTTCTCCCTCATGAAACTGGCCCATTCCTGCCAGAACAGGATAAAATGGAGGAGGTGGGGTGAGATGGGAGTGCAGAGATCTGCCTTGCCTCCAGTGTCAGGTGCCACCCGAAGCTGTGAAGCCCACACCTTGGCAACAGCTCATGACTGACTGTGAGAGAAGCACGGAGACGATGTGGAGAGAAGGAGGGGCTCCAGAAGTTCTGACCCCTTGCCACGTGTGCCCGCGGAAGATGAGAGCTGAGGAGGGACCACTGCGCCCAGATGAAGTTGCTGACTCTGCTCTGAACCCGCCGAGTGGGAGGAAAGTGAAACCCTGCAGGCCGAGCCTAAGTGAGCAGAATAAGGGTGCCGTTCTGGTGGAAACTGATAGTATTTGGCCAGAAGATCCAAGGGAAGCCTGAATCCCATCTCACCAATCCCTCTCCTGCTGTGAGGCTCCTGAGAGAGCTCATCCAAACACGGAGAAGAGCAAAAGGGCACTCAAGTGCCGTGTGATAGCTGGACCAGAGCCTAATGACCTGTGTAGACCTTTCTAATCAAAGCCCAGTTGGAGCAGGCAGCTTAGATGCTCCCTCAGCCTGAGTCTCAGTCTTGGGGTCTTGTCCCCTTCTGGTGAGTTCCATGGCATAGGAAGCAATGAACAGCTTGCTCAGGCCAGTCCTCAGTGCGGGGCAGGGCAGAGTGCAGCCTAAGATTCTGGTGCATCAAGTGAAAGAGACAGAGAGCATGGCTGCCTGTACCTTTAATAGACAGTGACCCCGCCCACTACCAGTTTCCTGGGGTTTGGCCAATCAAATTAGCACCTTCTCCTTTCTGGAGGAATTAGGAAGGGAGTGGGCAGACAGGTGGTTGGAGAAGTAGGCTAGATTGCAGATAACAATTATAATCGTTTAACCTGGAGCTGGACGTTCAAAAACAATGCCATAAACATGAACTAGACGTGAGGCATGGATATTTGAATGGTGGAGAGAAAACCATTATTCCTATTTGTGGCTAGAATATCCACGAGAATGGACTAAAAAGCTATGTCCACATTTCAGTTATTTTCTTAAGGTAAATTTCAGAGACTTGGAGTGTGTTAATCACAGAAACAGAATTGCTGACTCAAGGTGTGGGTACGAGGTTTTCCAGAGGGCTTGGGCTCATGATTACCTGTGGCTGCCCCTTTCACAGGCACTTTTTTTTTTTAATTTACTAAATATGTAGCTAAAAACAAAACAACAAGCACCTCCCCCCCCCGCAAAAAAAACCCCTGCATTTTGTTGTTTTTGCTTTTTTTTTTTTTTTGTCTGAACAAGTGAAGTGAACAGGACAGGGATTAAGAGCAAGGGATACTCAGATGAATGGATAAAGAAGATGTGGTTATATATACAATGGACTATTACTCAGCCATAAAGAGGAATGAAATAATGCCATTTGCAGCAATATGGATGGACCTAAAGATTATCATACTAAGTGAAGTAAATCAGACAGAGAAAGATAAATATCATATGATATCACTTATATGTGGAATCTTAAAAATGATACAAAAGAACTTATTTACAAACCAGAAATAGACTCACGGACATAGGAAACAAATGTATGTTTACCAAAGGGGAAAGTGGGGAGGGAAAGGGATAAATTAGGAGTTTGGGATTAGCAGATACAAACTACTATATGTAAAATAAATAAACAACAAGGACCTACTGTATAGCACAGGGAACTATATGCAATATCTTGTAATAACCTATAATGGAAAAGACTGAAAAAGAACATATAGATTCTTTTCACATATATGTAAAACTGAATCACTTTGCTGTACACCTGAAACATTGTAAATCAACTATACTTCAATAAAAAATTTAAAAAACCCAACAACTATAAGGATAAATAAGGAACACATCTTAAAAAAAAAAAAAAAAAGCAAGGGCTTCTGAGCTATAGCTGACACAAGGCCTGGTTGCCAACCTTCTGCCCTTACTCACCTTTTCCCCAGGAGTAACCCAGTGCCATCCTTACAGGACTGTGTACAATAAAGGGGGTGACACCTGAAAAGCACCGAGCAGGGCTCTGGAGCCATCAGCCACTGCTGGGCACAGGGATGGTTGTGCTGAACACTCCCTTCCCAGCCTCTGGAAAATGCAGCATCTCCTGGGCCGTCCCAGGATTTCAGCTTTGACATCACCTCTGAAAGCTGCTGTTAGGTGTCTTGTCCCCATACTCCTGCCCCGCTTGTGTATGCACCCTGACCATGGGAAGTCGCACCCTGACCAGAGGGAGTTGGCTGCTCTCTCTGAGGACTGGTTCTGTGGCCCTTCACTCTGGCCATGGCTGAGCAGTAGCCCTGTGCACTCTGGCCACCAGTGAGGCAGTGGACACTACTTATACCTGGTGAGATTAGTCCATCGGTGTTAACACGCAGTGTCCTCCCCTTTCAGATGATCCAAGCACAGATGACATCGCTACAATCCATCCTCCTGGACTCCCTCCACCGGAACAAGCTTCTCCCTGGGATCTTATCCTCTTTCCTTTAGATGTACTGGTGCCCAGAGCCATTCCTCCTGAGGGCAAGGCAAATGAGGTTGCACAGACTGCCCAGGAATGGATTTGGAATTGAGTCAGCCTTCAGTATCTCCGACAATAACCATCCTACCCATGCAGGATTATTTAAGACAGCGTAACCCAGCATACACTCACATTGGACCATTACGTTCTGACATGACTGTCTGGTTAGGGCCCACTGCACAAGGCCACACCCCTTTGGCTATCAGATAAGGTTTCCCCCTAAAGGAGGCAGTATTTCCCACGGTCAACCATTTTGAGAAAACTTTTACCTTCGGATGGGAAATGAGGAATAGGGAGGCAGAAGATTCAAGACCCCGTTCCTCTCTCTGGGTCTTGTGAGAGCTGGTTTGGAGTTGAAGGCTTAAGAGGAGGACTATGGGGCTTCCCTGGTGGCGCAGTGGTTGAGAGTCCGCCTGCTGATGCAGGGGACACGGGTTCGTGCCCCGGTCCGGGAGGATCCCACATGCCGCGGAGTGGCTGGGCCCGTGGGCCATGGCCGCTGAGCCTGCGCGTCCCGAGCCTGTGCTCCGCAACGGGAGAGGCCACAACAGTGAGAGGCCCGCGTACCGCAAAAAGAAAAAAAAGAGGACTATGGTGGGGAGAAGTTGGCTCCTGCCTCCCAGAGTCACAATTCTGGGCCTGGGTCATACTGGGGACAGTTGTCCATTACTCACTATGTTGTCCCCCTATGTGCCACCTCTGTAACCTTGAACCTTTAGTTCCTGGCTTAGCCACTACTCAAGGAATTCAAGGATGGCTATACTTTCACACTTGGGAAGAGGTAAATTACCAGCCAGGGAGCAGCATCCTCTTGAAGACTTGCTGTGAGTCAGCCGACTGCGGTGAGACCCAGGCTTGCAGCAAGTAGCACCCAGGAGAGATCTGTGGAGCCTATAATCATCTCTGCTTGAGGCTCAGGAGCCCTTGGTGGGAGGGAGACAACCAGATAAACCCTGGATTCCTGCAGTAAAGCATCATGGGGCTGGAGGGCCATTTTAATGTTGAGCAGCAATAGAAATATAATCTCCCAGGCTGAGAAGGTCTGGGACACACGAGTTACAATTATAAAAGGGATAATAAGTTAGAAAATGGATTTTTTAAAGTGGCATATTCAAACATAGATAAAACATGTTTCTAGCCAACTCTTTGAAACAAAGTGCAAAACCTCAAAAATTAATTTCTGGTCATGTAAAACTAGATATCTTAAAAAATCCTCATGGTCCATTCACATTTAATAATATTAAGTCCCTAGGAATAAATCCAACAAAAGATAAGTAAGATATCTATGGAGTTTTTTATTACATTTTTCCCTTTTAAAAAAAATTTATTGAAGTATAGTTGAGTTACAATGTTGTGTTAATTTCTGCTGTACAGCAAAGCAATTCAGTTATACATATATATATATTCTTTTTCATATTCTTTTCCATTATGGTTTATCACGGGATAGTGAATATAGTTCCCTGTGCTATACAGTAGGGCTTTGTTATTTATCCATTCTATATATAATAGTTTGCATCTGTTAATCTCAAACTCCCAACATTCCCTGCCCACCCTCCTCCCCCTTGGCAACCACAAGTCTGTTCTCTGTCTGAGTCTGTTTCTGTTTCATAGATATGTTCATTTGTGTCGTATTTTAGATTCCACATATAAGTGATATCATATGGTATTTGTCTTTCTCTTTCTGACTTACTTCGCTTAATATGATAATCTCCAGGTCCATTCATGTTGCTGCAAATGGCATTATTTTGTTCTTTTTATGGCCAATATTCCATTATATATATATATACCACATCTTTATTCATTCGGCTGTTGACAGACTTCTAGGTTGTTTCCGTTGACGGACTTCTAGGTTGTTTCCGTATCTTGGCTATTGTAAATAGAGTTGCTATGAACATAAAGGTGCATGTATATTTTTGAATTATAGTTTTGTCTGGGTATATGCCCAGGAGTGGGATTTCTGGATCATATGGTAACTCTATTTTTAGTTTTTTAAGGAACCTCCATACTGTTTTCCATAGTGGCTACACCAATTTACATTCCCAACAACTGTGTAAGAGGGTTCCCTTTTGTGGAGAAGATTATTAAACTTTATAGAAAGACGTGAAGAAAGACCTAAAGAAATGGGGACTTCAGGCATATTTGTGAATGAGAAAACTCAAAATCGTGGAGATGTCACACATCCACCACCTAGATTCTCCTCCTGACATTTTGTTATATCTGCTTTGTCACCTGTCTAGCCATCTATATGTCTCAGTATCTATCCATCAGCCCATCTTACTTTTTGGATGCACTGCAAAGTTGCAGGCATCAGTATACTTCCCTCTAAATATTTCTGCATATCATTAATTAGGGAGGCTTGAGAATCTTTGAACAACCTGGATAGTATGATTTCAGGCCCCAAACTGTATACAAGCTGGCTTTTATTTATAAATTCTTAAGGGAGAGAGGCTTTTTTCTTTTTTTTTCCTTTCCTTCTACCTGGAGCCACAGCTGATAGACATGCTGTCTTCTTCTAGCTGTCTTCTTTGTTGTGAGATCAAAATTTTCTCTGGTTCCTCCTGTAACTGATGGTGTGGCCCTTGGGAGCTTTATTTGGGTCTCTAACATGACGTTCCAGCCTGGGGACACCTCTTCCTTCGCCAGCAGCTACAGCATCAGAATGTTCCAGGATGGCGCTGCTGCGTCCTGCCTGCTGGTCCCCATTGATACCTTCTAACCTGTCAGCTCTCCATCTCCTAATATCTGTTTCATCAACTTCTGTGATCACATGAAGTTCCAGGTCCTGGGGGGTTGTCATAAGCCTCTAGGGCCACCACTGACTATTTCTCGCCTCTCAGGAGTCCTGCTCCTGTTTGCATGGGGCCTTCAGAGACTTTCCTGACTCTCTTGACAGCACGTATTTGAAAATATTTTTTAATCCACCATTTAGCGGTGATTTGTATTGTGCACTGTGTTGCACAGTAGGTTTGACTATAAATCAATACACGCTATCCATACAGCTGGGTGTATCCTAGGGATTCCTCTAAATCTGTCCTTATCTCTGTTGCCTGCGTGAGACTGGCAACCTCGGGACCTCAACTTGCGGATTTAACCATATTCTAGGAGTCTCTCTTCTCTTTCTCTTCCCTCCCTCCTCCTTTTGGAGCAACACACATTAGCGGAATGAATGGGACACATTCCAACCCTCTGTATAACACTCAGAGAACCCTTGGCTCCAGAAGTAATTATGGGGCCCAATTAAGTGGAACAATGTCACCAAAACTCGCTCCTAGTTTGTGCAGAAGGAAGGTGTCTGGCCATTGAACTGGGGTCCCATGACCTTCATGAATGGGTCCCCCTCAGTCATTCACACTGTCAACTGCAGTCCTGTCCGTAGAGACGTTCACAGCGTGTGCCAACTACCTCAGGACTTTGGCAAGGCTCGGGGCTCCAGAGGCTGGAGAGACCCCAAGAATCTTTAACCTACCGCCATGTCCTGCTGCTGATTCAGGAAATTCATAGTGGGTATTGCCGAAGCCTCCAGAAACCCATAAAATACTTACAGACATGAGCTTTTTCAGCTAAATGCTCTAATCCTGTATTAGGTAAAGTCTGGTGACTCAGCTTGTGAAGGGTCAATTACTATGGGGTTCATCTCTGCCTTAGGAAAGTAAGGAAAGCAATGAAACGTGAAAGGAAGCTAACAGCAAACACAGGTGATATCTCTTATCCCAGTTAGGCAGCCCTTGCTGAGTATCCAGCCGGTGGGGGGCGAGGGGCGGCTGGAGGGGGGTCAGGATTCCCCTGAGACTCCTACTTACTTAGTTAACTAAAGGTGGAGGGATCCTCGTGAGGCACTTTCCGGGGGGAGGAGCCAGGTGTGAGCTATACGTGGCTAGCCATGTCCTGAGTTCATGCTACTCATCTGGTATGAAGCCACTTTGAAAATATTCTAATAACTCAGCCGAACAGAGTCATTAACCTGCTCTCAGATGCCAGACCCAGCTGGACAGGTCAGCCTGACATCACACCCGGAAGCAGGCAGTAAAACCCAGGGTGTGTTACAGCCTCCGGGTTTGCAACTACAGCACGTGTCTAGGAGTCGACAGACCGGAAGTGCTGAGCCCGAGCCTCTGCAGGGCTCACTCCCAACAGTCAGGCTGGCATCCGGGCCTGGGAAGTAGTTCACCCCCTCGTCTATGAAACTGGCCCCGCCTGCCTGTGAGCCACAGACTCCCACGCGGGGCAGAGCATAAACAGTTTGCCTTGGGCCCAGGGTCATGGAATGCATTGGGGGGGAAGGCCTATTTTTTTGAAAATAGAAGACTCAGGGAAGGAGCCCTTTACTGCTCACAGAACCTGAGCATTTCCCATGCTCGAGCCCACTAAGCCCCATGGGCCAGAACCTGGGTCCCACCATTATAGAAAGACAAAGCCTCCCTTTTCAGAGAGGACATTAAGTGACGGTGGGGACTGTGCTTACAGCATCATAGTTACTTGGAAATGTCCAGGCTAAGTCTGTGCATCAATGAAGATCTTGAAGATCACATTTTCTGAAACAGATATTAGGAGATGGGGAGCTGACAGGTTAAAAGGTATCAATGGGGACCAGCAGGCAGGACGCAGCAGCGCCATCCTGGAACATTCTGATGCTGTAGCTGCTGGCGAAGGAAGAGGTGTCCGTGTCTGCTGAAAGGTGATGTCTTTCTGGAGAGGTCTGAGGCTATGGGTACAGAGTCTTGGACGTGTTTGCAGAATTCTAAATCCAGCCCCAGCTTGATGCTAACCTTAGATAAGTCAGAGACTGGCTTAGAGCATCTGTTTTCCACATCTTGGAGAAGGGCTTGATGATACCTACTACTTGGATGTGCATTGAAGTATTTAATTAATGTTTGCAAATCACCTTCAGATACAGTTGTAGGGCCCACAGCCAAAATCAAAGCCAGCTTGTTCAGGTTGGCATTAAAAAAGTTAAGCGCTCTTTACTAATTAACACCCTATTAGTATAACAGCAAAGTCCATGTAGAGCTACTCAAGATCATGTTTATTTTCATCTCTCTGCTTACGTTGGTTTCCAAGCTAAGGAAATCAGAACTTACCTGATGGTGCGAAGCAATGATTTACTGAAACCTCCCCTTCAAGCCAAACTCAACCGAGAAAGGAATATGCTAAGATGTGTGCATGTCAGGAAATGCCAGTCAAACAGGTGTCTGTTGGGGAAATATGATAACCAGAAACACCAGGCAAATGTTTCCCGCACCAAAGCTCCCCTGGACTCCAGAAAGCACTTCCTGGGAGAGTGTGGGCTCAATGAGGGCGCCCTCTGCTGGCAGTATAAAGAGTATTTTCAGTGATTTGTATGCCGACATTCCTATAGGAGGAGTCTGTAGGAATAGAATTTGAATTAGAAAAGTTTAAAGGAACTTTATTAGGCCTGCCTTCATTTTTATAAATGGCAATAAAGTCCAACATAACCATTATGAGAAAGTAAAATACACAAATATAGGCCTCTGTTATATAGCATACCTGGAAAAGTATAGAAGGGAGCAGAGGTTGCTGTTTGAGGCAGAGAGGGAAGGTTGATGATAAAAGAGGGAGGGGGAAAGGCTGGAGTGATACCCTAGAGTAGATGAGAGAGGGTGGGATCTGATGGACAAAGAAGGGTATGGGTCTCTGCTAGGGTCATGGGCTTTCATCCTGTAACTGGAGGGAGGGCAGAATACAGACGGGTGTGTGGGTATCCTAGTGGGAGTTGGTAGAAGAGTTCTTTTGATTTTATCAGTGAAATGGGAAGCAAATTCATCAGTGGGGAGTGACCTGCAGGAGGAGAGAGGGAAAAGGTTGAAACAGTCATCCAGGAGAATGAGAGAATGAATCCTCCAGGGAGACGCAGAAGGATTGCCCACCAGCGGTAGAGTGTGCTGTTATGAGTTTAAACGACAGTCAGTGGAGAGGCCATTTCTGCTTATGATGTAGAAAGCTACAAATGTCACCCACCCTAACCTGCTACACAATCACAATTTTTCTTGAAACCTTCAGAAATCTGAGGTCACAAGGCAGCAAACTACAGGAATTCCAAGGGGCGATATAAGGCCATTTGAGGAGAGATGGCACTCACTAACTGTGTCACCCGAGGTAGGGCATGGGAGCAGAGGCCCAGCAGGTACCGGTGGGGAAGAAGAAGTGAGCTTAAGTTTTCACTAGCGGCTGAGTGTGGGTTAGAGTGTCAGTCCAAAGTGAGTGTCTGCCTGTGCTGCAGACACAGGGGGAGTCTGCACTCACTCACAAGCTTTCCCCACAGGCCTCCACTGGGTGCTACTGAGAGAGATGGAAGGCAGGCGGGAGATTGGACAGAGCCTCTCCCCGTGGTGCAGGCATGCAGAGGATCACCGGTGGCTGTGTGGGGACAGGTATCCACACTCCTCTTTTGGACAAGAGAATGAGTCAGAGAACAGAGCAGAAGAAAAATTTTAAGAGATAGTAAAGAATTGCGTAAAAATGAAATACATCAAACCATAGGTCTAAAAACTCAGAGAACCGAGAAGGATAAACAACAAACAAACAAAAAAACCAGTATCATCAGGCCACCACATAGTTTAATTGCTGAAAACCAGTGTTAAAGAGAGAAGCTTGAAGGCAGTCAGTGGGGTGGGGGAGGGGGTAGAAAGGCACATTATATTCAAAGAACAAAGGGAAGAATTATAATAGAATCTCACTGGAAACTATGAAAGCAGAAAACAGTGGAGTGGCATCTTTAAAATACTGAAAGAAAGAGCCGTTGATCTAGAACTCTACACCTAGTGAAAATGTCTTTCAAAGGTGAAGGCAAAATAAACACTCCCCCAGAAAAACAACAGCTGAGAGAAATCAATGCCAACAGACCTGAAGAAATGTTAAGAGGAATTTCTTCAGGCAGAAGGAAGATGGTATCACACAGAAACTTGGATCCACAAAAAGAAATAAAGAAGCTCCAGAGATGTTCCAAAGGAAGTTAATACTTCTTAATTGATCTAAAAATAACTTCCTAAAACAAGGGCCAGCCAACATTTAATTAAAGGGCTGGAGAGTAAATATTTTAGTGTCACAGGCCATGTGGTCCCTGTTGCAACTACTCAACTCTGCAGCTGTAGCATGAAAGTAGCTGTAGACAATATGTAAACAATGGGCATGGCTGTGTTCCAATAAAACTTTATTTGTAAAAATGTGTGACTAATGTGAGAGTCATAGTTTGTTAACCTCTGGTCTAAAGTACATATGATAAAAAAAATGTATTATGGGGTTTACAAAATATGTAAGAGTAAAATGTAAGACAAAAATAACACGAAGGATCAGAGGAAGAAATTGGAAGTATACTGTTGTAAGGGGTTGACTGTAATAAATTACAGATATACATTGTAAACTCTAGGGCAACCATTAAATATTTTTAAAAGGGGCATAGCTGATAATCCAATAGTGGAGGTTAAATTAAATCATTAAAAAGTAATCCCAAAGCAGACAGAAGAAGAGTGAAAAAAAGAACAGCTGGAACAAAAAACAACTGGCAAGATGGTAGAGTTAAACCCAATCATACCAATTATTAGATTAGATGTAAATAGTCTAAGCTCCCCTATTAAAAGGCAGACATTGTCAGATTGTATAAGAAAAGACTCAACCATATGCTGTCTACAAGAAACCTACTTTTAATATTAACATATAGATGAGATAAAAGTAAAAGGATGAAAAAAGATATACTATGCAAATACTAATCAAAGGAAGCTGAAGTGGCTATGTTAATATAAAAGACTAGAGCAAAGGCTATAGTAGGGATAATTGCATAATGATAAAGGGTCAATAAAGGGTCAATTCACCACGAAGACATAACCATCCTCAATATGTATGCACCTAACAACAGAATTTCAAACTAAGTGACAAGAAAACTGATAGAACTGGAAGGAGAAATGGACAAATCCATGATTATAGTTGGTTACTTCAAAACTATGCTCTCCGTAATCAATAGAAAAAGGAAGCAGAAAATCAGGACCGGTCTAGAAACCCGACCAACACAACCAACTTGACCTACTTGACACTGCCAGGACACTCCACCCACAACAGCAGAATACACATTCTTTTTGAGTGACAGGGATCATCTATCAAGATACATCATATTCTGGGCTACAGAACAAACTCCAACAAAAATAAAAGATTCAAAACTGTAAAGTGAAACCTATCAGCATGGTTTTACGTTCATAACCAGTCTAAATCGTTTGTGTGGGTTTAGGTAAAGTAGGCAGAGAATTGGATTTAACTAGGTTTGGGATTTTCCCAGGTGAGTAGAGTAGTCCCCCTTATCCACGGGAAATATGTTTCAAGACCCCCAGTGGATGCCTGAAACCGTGAATAGTACCAAACTCTACATATGACTATGTTTTTTCCTATACATAAATACCTCTGGTAGTTTAATTTATAAGGCATGGTAAGAGATTAACAACAATAACTAATAATAAAATAGAACAATTATAACAATATACGGTAATAAAAGTTATGTGCATGTGGTCTCTCTCTCTGAAAATACCTCATTGTACTGTATTTACCTTTCTTCTTGTGATGATATCGGATGATAAAATGCCTATTTGATGAGATGAAGTGAGGTGAATGACATAGGCATTGTGATGGATAATATATAGAAGAAAGTGGGAAAGGGACCATTGGTAGGTGAGAGGTTTCACAAATTGCTTGTAGATGGAAGGAGACTGTCAGATACTTGATGGATCAACAGGGTGAAACAAAGTATCCCAGAATATTCAGGAGGAAACAGCAGCAAAGGACAAAGCCAATGGCCCCAAGAAACCCCAAAGGGTTAGGAATAGGATACAGCTGGCATGATGGAGGTCAGGGGTGAGAAGGAGGGTCCCAAAATGAAAGGGTTAATTCAAAGTGGGCCCCTCTCACTTCCCCTTTTCAGCTTGATTGCTAAGATAGATTGTAGGAAGCCCTGCATTTTCCTTCAGGTCCCAAACTACAGGCTCTTCTCTAAAGATATTGAACTTACTTCCCAGGGCCAAAGAGGACTCCCAGGGTGGGTCCCAGCAGCAGCTAGTCCAGCCCTCCACTGAAACATTTGGGGGACCCCAGCTTAGTTCTAGCCATCTCCATGCTAATCCAAAAGAACAGCATGCCTGCAGCTGAGCCCTGTCAACACTATGGAGCTGCCAGTCAGCATACCCATGCCTGGGAGAGACCTAGGGAGAAAAACAGCCACACGCCTACATCAGCAAGGAAACCCATAGCAGCTCTGGAGAAAAATCAACACCATTCCCCATTATTAAGTAGGAATTGACAATCATCAGATAGAAGACAAACACCTGAGCATGAAATGACAAAGATATACAAACAGAACAAATCACTCCAAAAGCAACAGGAAATTCAGTGAACAGAAGAAAATGTAAAAAGCAAATAACCCTCTAATTAAAATCCCCAGAGATTTTGAGATGTTGTATGGCTGTGGATATAAGAGCAGGGGGACTTCCCTGGTGGTCCAGTGGCAAAGAATCCACACTCCCAATGCAGGGGGCCCAGGTTCGATCCCTGGTCAGGGAACTAGATCCCACATGCCACAACTGAAGATTCCACATGCCACAATAAAGATCTCACATGCAGCAATGAAGATCCAGCCTGTGGCAACTAAGACCCGGCACAGACAAATAAATACATAAATAAATATTTTTTTTAAAAAAAGGAGTTGGATGCTATTACAAAAGAACAATCAGAAAATTAATTTGAAAAAATTAATAGAATAATTGGAAGATAAAATCAAAGAAATTTCCCAGAGCATAAGGCAAAGAGAGAAAAAAGAATTTAAAGTATCAATCCAGAAAATCAATTACCTGACTAACAGAAGTTCCATAGATAAAACAGAGACAGTGGATCAAACAAATAATTTAAAAACACTTGCCCAGGGCTCCAAAGAAACACAGATTTTAAAAATTCATGTAGTATTGACAGCCACACATCTTTAATAACACATTTCTACATACTGAGGATAGGGTATATCTTAAAACAGAGAGAGGGAGAGGGGAAGGGAAGTTAGGGTGGAGGGGAGAGAGAGCATGTGAGATGGAAACAAAGAGACGTTCTTTAAAAATCAGTAGTCAGGAGGGCAGAGTCAAGATGGCAGTGTGAGAAGACATCAAGTTAGCATCTCCCCACAACTAGGGAGGCTGCCGGCTGCTGGTGGGGGACCCTGATGCCCAAGGAGATGGGAGGAACCACCAAGTGAATGGGTAGGATGTGGGGGGACAGAGGGGAGAGGAGAAGTGGAGGCCAGACAGGATTAGCACCCCTGAGGCCGGGGATATCAGGAGAGTTAGGTGGGAGGGGCCCTCCAGGAGGAGCGGGAGAGGAGGGGAGGGCGATTGCTCCACCCACTCGGGCCTTGGGAGCCTGCTGAACTCCCAGGCCAGTCCCCTGTCACTGTTTGCAGATGACATGATACTAAACATAGAAAATCCTAAATATGCCACCAGAAAACTACTAGAACTAATCAAGGAATTTGGAAAGGTTGAAGGATACAAAATTAATGCCCAGAAATCTCTGGCATTCCTGTACACCAACAATGAAAAATCAGAAAGAGAAATCAAAGAAACAGTCCCGTTTACTGTTGCAACAAAAAGAATAAAATACCTAGGAATAAACCTGCCTAAGGAGGTGAAAGACTTGTACTCAGAAAACTATAAAACACTGATGAAAGAAATCAAATATGACATAAACAGATGGAGAAATATACCATGTTCTTGGATTGGAAGAATCAATATTGTGAAAATGACTATACTACCCAAAGTAATCTACAGATTCAATGCAATCCCTATCAAACTACCAATGGCATTCTTCACATAATTAGAACAAAAATTTTACAATTTGTATGGAAACATAAAAGACCCCAAATAGCCAAAGCAATCTTGAGAAAGAAAAACAGAGTTGTAAGAATCAGGCTCTCTGACTTCAAACTATACCACAAAGCTACAGTAATCAAGACAGTATGGTACTGGCACAAAAACAGAAATATAGATCAATGGTACAGGATAGAAAGCCCAGAGATAAACCCACATACATATGGTCACCTAATTTATGACAAGGGAGGCAAGAACATACAATGGAGAAAGAACAGCCTCTTCAATAAGTGGTGCTGGGAAAACTGTACAGCTACATGTAAAAGAATGAAATTAGAACACCACCTAACATCATACACAAAAATAAACTCCAAATGGATCAAAGATCTAAATGTAAAACCAGACACTATAAAACTCTTAGAGGAAAACCTAGGAAAAACACTCTTTGACATAAACCACAGGAAGATCTTTTTTGACCCACCTCCTAGAGTAAAGGAAATAAAATCAAAAATAAACAAATGGGACTTAATTAAACTTAAAAGCTTTTGCACAGCAAAAGAAACCATAAACAAGACAAAAAGACAACCCTCAGAATGGGAGAAAATATTTGCAAATGAAACAACAGACAAAGGATTAATCTCCAAAATATACAAATAGTTCATGGAGCTCAATATCAAAAAACAAACAATCCAATTAAAATATGCGTGGAAAACCTAAATAGACATTTCACCAACGAAGACATGCAGATGGCCAAGAGGCCCATGAAATGATGCTCAACATCACTAATTATTAGAGAAATGCAAATCAAAACTACAATGAAGTAACACCTCACGCTGGTCAGAATGGTTATTATCAAAAATCTAGAAGCAATAAATGCTGGAAAGGGTATGGTGAAGAGGGAACCCTCCTGCACTGTTGGCGGGAATGTAAATTGATACAACCACTATGGAAAGCAGTATGGAGGTTCCTGAAAAAGCTAAAAATAGAACTACCATTTGACTCAGCAATCCCACTACTGGGCATATACCCTGAGAAAACCATAATTCAAAAATAGACATGTATCACAATGTTCATTGCAGCACTATTTACAATAGCCAGGACATGGAAGCAACCTAAATGTCTATCGACAGATGAATGGATAAAGAAGATGTGGCAGATATATACAATGGAATATTACTCAGCCATAAAAGACACAAAATTGAGTTATTTGTAGTGAGGTGGATGGACCTAGAGTCTGTCATACAGAGTGAAGTAAGTCAGAGAGAGAAAAACAAATACCATATGCTAACACATGTATATGGAATCTGAAAAAGAAAATGGTACTGATGAACCTAGTTGCAGGGCAGGAATAAAGATGTAGTCATAGAGAATGGACTTGAGGACATGGGGTGAGAGGGACAAGCTGGGGCGAAGTGAGGGTAGCATCAACATATATACACTACCAAATGTAAAATAGTTAGCTAGTGGGAAGACACAGCATAGCACAGGGAGATCATCTTGGTGCTTTGTGATGACCTAGAGGGATAGGATAGGCAGGATGGGAGGGAGGCTCAAGAGGGAGGGGATATGAGGACATATATATGCATATGGCGGATTTACTTTGGTGTACAACAGAAACTAACACAGTATTGTGTAGCAATTATACTCCAAAAAAGATCTATTAAAAAAATCAGTAGTCAGATTGACATCAGACTTCTCATCAACACTGGATTCTAGAAGACAATGGATCTATTTCCTTCAAAGTTCTAAGGGAAAATCATTTGAATGTAAAATTCTATATACTGCTAGAATGTCCATCAAATGTCAGGCTGACATAAAATGTGGCAGCACATGAAGTGTGGCTGCCATGAGAATACACCTTGTAGATCTCTGATTATGGGGAGTACAGTTGATGTGGTCTCCACTTTTGTGCCTCAAATCCATTGACACATTTGTCAGTCAATTACTGAATGTAGCAGAGATACTGAGGCTGTTTCTGGGAGACAGGTCCAACATCCCTCAGGTCCAACCTGCATCATGGTCTCCAGAACTTACCCAACTGTTTCTCTAATTTTCTTCATGCAGGTACATTTAATCCCATCCCGGATTTCTCAATGTACCCAGAAAGTTTACCTCCTACACATACTTCTTGAGGAAAAGCCAGAAACAACAAGGGTAAAAAGGAAAATAGAAAAAATCAGAATGAGCAGGACATGAGATATAAATGGCAGACCTAACCACAGCTCAGTCAATATGAAGTTGTGCAACATGCCTGAGAAAACAATTAGAGAGGAAGTCTGGTTTGAAGATGGTTGTTCAAAGTCACTTTTCCCCCCTCCCTGGAATGTATCAGAAAGCAATAGGAGAATGAGAAACAAAAATGCAAATGCCATTTTAAGAGAAACTTAGAGGCAGCTAAAACCCTGGTCCATACAATAGGTGAAAGGACTGGCATAAACAGAGTTTGGTGGTGGGGAGGTTGTACAGAGAAAGGATGCTTCATGGAGAAGGCACCATGCCCACAGCTCTCAGGAAAGCAGCAAAAGCACTCTTCTTAAAGATGAGAGGCACCCTTGACAGGCAAAACCAAAATCTCCTTTTTCTAAACGTGTTTAAGAAGTACTGTAGCTTCAGGAGTAGCTTCATTGAATCTAGTTTCATTCCAAAATGCAAAGAAGATGGAATAAGAAATCACATTGGTAAACCATAATTACAGAAAGTGGTCTATCTCTTTGGCAGTAAGGGGGGAAAAAAAGAACCTTTACATTAAAACAAACAAAAAATATATAGGTCAGTCACCCTTCTTAATTAGCTGGGAAGAATAAAAGCTAAACAAGTATACACACACAAATTCCAGTTAGTCTGGGACATGACCTTGGCCCCACTAACACATGAATCTCATTCAGTAGCTAGTCCAGGGACTTCCCTGGTGGTGCAGTGGTTGAGGGTCCGCCTGCTGATGCAAGGGACGCAGGTTCATGCCCAGGTCCGGGAGGATCCCGCATGCCATGGAGCGGCTGGGCCCGTGAGCCATGGCCACTGGGCCTGCACGTCCAGAGCCTGTGCTCCACAATGGGAGAGGCCACAACAGTGAGAGGCCCACACACCACAAAAAAAAAAAAAAAAAAGCTAGTCCAGGAAAAACTCACCTCCTTCAATGATGAGTAATTTAAAACTAAGCGCATAGACTCTCTACAAAAATGCTAGAAGAAAAGAGGAAGAAGGAAACAGGAAAAACAAATGACAGATGAAGAGCCTGTAAATGTCATCATAGAGCAGATGAAAATTTTGACACAAATATTTCACCATGAATTTCAAAAATATGCAATAAGACAATAATCTCCAGAAAGTAAGAGGACAAAGAAGAGATGCAAGAGCTTGGGGAAAAGATGATGAAACAATAGAAGGAGATGAAAAGTGAACTGACAGAACTCAAGAAAGAATTGAAAGAAATAGATGAAACCATGATTTAAATGAAAGAAAATAAGCACCGTGGAAAACAAATGAGAGACAAAAAAGATTGAAATGAGAAAATCAAGCAACATTAAATAAAATATTAAAAAGTTAAAAAGGATTAGAGAGAAAATTGGAGATATGAGATGCAGACAAAAGAGATCCAACATGCATATAATTGGAGTCCCTGAAGAAGAAAACCAAAATAATGAATCATAAATATTTATTTTTTAACTATTTGTACATGTGGGAAGGGAGTTACGGCATATGCTCTAGTTTCTCATTTTTGAGAGACACCTTCCAAAATTCTGAGCACACCCCAGAGCCCTCCTTAGCTTTGAAGCCATATGGACTTGAATTTGAATCTTGGCTTTTCCAGTTACTACAAGAGACTTCAGCAAGTTACTTAGTATCTCTGTGCCCCAATGTTCTCATCTGTATAATGTGCCCATTAATACCTACCACATAAGAATGCTGTGAGGATTAAATGAGAATTATGCACAGTGCCTGAGACATAGACAGAGTGAACCAAGATGTCATTTAACCAGAAAAGAGCTATTGAAGGGAATCCCAACCAGATCCCTCTTTGTCTTCTGGTAACCAGGGCTTAGAGTAAGAGAGAAAAATAGTAACATTCCTTAGGCAAGACAATGTTCAGATGTGGAGCCAAATTTCTGGACTTGAATCCCAGCTCTACCACTTACTGATTGGGAGGGTTTTTTTGTTTTTTTCTGTTTTGTTTTGTTTTGTTTTGTTTGTGGTATGTGGGCCTCTCACTGTTGTGGCCTCTCCTGTTGCGGAGCACAGGCTCCAGGCGTGCAGGCTCAGCGGCCATGGCTCACGGGCCCAGCCGCTCCACAGCATGTGGGATCTTCGTGGACCGGGGCACGAACTCGTGTCCCCTGCATCAGCAGGCGGACTCTCAACCACTGCGCCACCAGGGAAGCCCGGGAGGTTTTACATAACTTCTCTTTGCCTAAATTTCCCCATTTGATAATGATAGTACTTATCTCTTAGGGTTTGTTCAAGGATTAAATGAGTTAGTATATGTAAAGTAATTAGATGACTGCTGGGATAACAATAAATAATTAATAAATGTTGCTATCATTGGGTTTGGAAAATTAGCTTTTAGAGCTTCTGGGTTAAGATGCCTGATGGAATGTCTAAGTTTTCTCCCCAGTGAGGAAATTTGAAAACAAAACAAAAACATAAAATTACAATGACAGGGAAAACAAGGAGAAAACAGCTACAAAATTTTTGAAGGTGGAAATCAGAAGGGTGAGTGGTAACAGAAGTAGCAGAGTTGATAAAGCTGAATCTTAAGTAATCTGTACAGAAAGTGAAAAACCAACTTGATCTATTCTACAGAATCCTCAAAGGTCTCAGAAATGGACAGCATTGGGCACTTCCAGAACAGCGGGTAGAGAGGAGGCCCCCATAAGAAACAAGAGGTGAAAGCCGTTGACAAGTGATTAGATTCCCTCTTTACTCCACACTGCCCTTTTCCCATCCCGGTACAAGATGAGAGGTTTTTCTATAAAGAGGGAAAACACAGGCTTGAGTACCGCACAGAAAACAGGGATATGAAGCGGGCACATACAACTGAATGCTGAGAGCACCCACCAGCCCATTCCCTCCACTCATCTCCCGAAACGTCAGCATCCAGTACCCTCCACTTCAGTTGGGAGAGAAGACTCTTCTTGGGAAATCTGACCAGCCTAAGAGAAAAGGGCCTGAGTTGGAGGTTCCCAATACACAACCTTTCAGATTACTCTGAGGGGGAAGCTCTAATTTATCAAGGCCTTCACACACTCAGAACTTTGAGGCAGCTTTTTGGACCCAAATATTAGTCAAGAGCAGATAGCCAATGCTTGTCAGACACTGAGAAAGTTCTCTAAAGGGGCCCAAATAAATAGTGGAAAGTAATCTAAAGGAAACAGAGTAAGTGTAAGATAGAAGAAAACTACTTTTATAAAGCTATCAGTAATACTCCTAGAGAATAGAAGAGACTGCATCAATGAAACAAGAACAATGTGTCATTTTTAAAATTCAAAAAATAAAAAACTCTTGAAAATTAAAATATAATGGCAGAAACTAGGAACTCAGTAGAAGAACTGAAGCTAAATGGGAACAAATCTCCTGGAAAATGGAACAAAAAGACAAAGAAATGGAAATTAGGAGAGACAACATAAGAACATTAGAGGGTAAGTACAGGAGACCCAAAATCTGACCAAATGGAATTTCAAAAGCAGACAGAGAAGGCTGAGAGGAATAGATCATCAACAACAGTTTAAGAAAATTTCTTAGAACTGAAGAACATAACTTTCCAGATTCAAAGTGCCCAGTGAGAGCCCTGTGAACCCATGAAAAAAACCACATCATCGTGTGATTTCAGAACCCTGAGGACAAACAGAAGATCCTATAAGCTTCCAGAGAGAAAAACTATATCACATTAAAATGATGAAGAATCTGAATGGCTTTGGATTTCTCAACTGCAATGCTGGAAAGAAGAAGGCAGTGGAGCGATGCCCCCCAAATTATGAAAAATAATTTAAAATTTTTTCCAACCTAGAAAAATTAATTATTTCTAACCTAGAATTCTATAGTCAGCTAACAATCAATGAAGTAGGAGGACAGACATAATAAAGACATTTTTAGACATGGAATGTCTCAAAAACTCTACTTACCATGTACCCTTTCTTAGGAAGCCATTGGAAGCTACTGGGAATAAAGCAAGAAAGAGGCCATGGGATTGAAAAAATGAATTTCAACCCAGAAAAGAAATGAAAGGAATCACCAGGAATATGATGAAGGGAGATCCCAGAGTGATGTCTGTGGAATAGGTGTATATGGCAATTGTCCAGATTGGAGAAGTGTTACTCAAAGGACAGTCATGATGAAAATGGCCGTCACTGTACCCTCCACTGCTGGACCACATATTTAACATTATGAGACTACTGGAGCATTTATTCCATTCAAACAAGGTATTAAACTAAAAAGAGGAAAACATGAAAGAAATAAAGGATCCAATTCAAAAAGAGAGGCAAAATAATTCCAAGGATAACAGCAAAGAGAATTCAGGCCCAGGAAGACAGCTATCCAGCCAGCCTAGACAGCAAACAGCCCAGACAGGTGAAAGCAGGTTTTCATGAGGGATGGCTTCAACAGAAAGAAAGAAAGAAAGAAAGAAAGAAAGGAACAATTAGATTGCCTGACTTTGTTACTTGTTGGTCTTGTAGAAAAATGTTCTGAGAGACTTTTGGAAGTTATGGGGTGAGTTAGCAATTAAGTAAAAAAAAAAAAAAAAAACCTAAGTAAATAAAAAACTAAGGCAATTATTAACTGCAGATAAAACAAAAACTAAGAAAGGAAACATAATCATAGTGCATTACAGTGCTCAGCTGTGAATAATATTTGTCTAAGCATATTATGTAAATAGTGAATATTGATCTAAGAGCTGTAATCTAACTTCATGGGGAGGAGGGGGAACAGGAAACAGAGGGATGGGGATGGTGGTGTAAGAGAGCTTGAATCTCATCCAGCATAATAGGAAGTCAGTAGACAGTATCTAAAATTGATAAAGATAATAGCATATACTTGTTCTTTAGAAACATGGAGATGAGGTAAACCCAGGAAAAGAGCAGTTGACAGTGGTGGCCTCTGGGGAGGGGAACATGGGCAAAAGATAGAACAGGGAATCATATTTTCTTATAAATAGTTTAGTTCAAGTTGATGTCTGAAACTATGTGCACTGTTATAACAAAAATTAATCTAAAAGGCATTCATTTCTCCTAGCACTTTTGCTTGCAAGTCTTGTGGCTGCCTCTGTACGTTGTGGATCTTTCTCTGGCTTTCCTGGCCCAATGGTAAGGCTTAGAAAAGAACAATGATCCCCCGTCCCCTGCCCCAGAGACCACTTCTTGTTTTTCTATCGTTATATGTTTCTTAAAGTGAGTTGTTATTGGGTTGGCCAACACGTTCATTCGGGGTTTTCCATAAGATGGTACGGAAAAACCCAAATGAACTTTTTGGCCGACCCGATATTTCAAAGAACAAAATGTCTAGGAGAATAAAAAAAGTGATCACAAGCAAGAAGTGTATAACTATAATTTTAGGTATTTGCAGATAACACTGAAATGCAAGTTAACACCTTCCTAAACATCAACCATGTTAATTTACCATGTAGCTAATTTCCTTTCTGACCTCTTGGGAAATCTTTAATTTCCATCTCCCCTTGTGTTGCTGGTTCAGAAGTCCACCTGTGGCCTTCCAGCTCCTTGGGACCTGCTCTGGGGACTTTGAGGGGCCCAGCCTCCTCCTGGAGTTAGCCCATGTCCAGTCCTTTCTAATAGTCTCATCCTCCCTTTGAGAGACAAGAACATACCTCCCTGAGAGCAGTGTCCTGCTCACCACCCCAAGCTTGGCACAGAACATACTCAAAGATAATTAGCTGCATGAATGAACTGCCTTCCTAACCTTAGAATAACCCTTAAATGTTGTTGAGCTTGAAGGATCCTACCATCTCATTTTTCAGAATCTCTGATAGGAGCCAACATTTGTTCAGGTCACAACAAATTGGTGAGTCAGATACTGGAGTAGGTGTGTGTGTTAGTTTCCTAGGGCTGCTATAACACAGTTCCATGAACCAGGTGGCGTTAAACAACAGACATTTATTCTCTCATAGTTCTGGAGGCTAGAAGTACAAAAATCAAGCAGTGAGCATGGCCACACTCCCTCCAAAGGCTCTAGGGGGTATCCTTCCTTACCTCTTCCAGCTTCTGGTAGCCCCAGGAGTACCTTGGCCTGTGACGACAGCCTGACTCCAATTTCTGCCTCTGCCTTCACATGGCTGTCTTCTCTTGGTGTCTGGGTGTCTTCATGTCCTCACATGGCATTCTCCCCTCCTATCTTCACGTCTTCTTTTTTAAAAGGACACCGATCATATTGGAGTAAAGGCCCACCCCACTCCAATATGGAGTATAGCTTTATCTGCAATGAACCTATTTCCAAATATTCTGAGGTAGCCAGGGTTAAGATTTGAACATATATTTTCAGGGTATGTTCAATGCATAACAGCATGGAAGACAGATCTTCTATCCCTGGCCTAGCAGGTTTACCACGAGGTTGTATGGTTGCCCCTCTGTCAGGGCTGGACAGCTTGACTCTACCCAGCGGCCACCCCATAAAATCAGCTCATTCAGCTTGTTGATAGGAATACTTTAATATCACCACTTAAATGAGGGATGGCTTCAACAGAAAAAAAGAAAGGTAAGTTTGCATTTTAAAAGAGGCTCTTAAAAATCAGATTCCTGGGCTTCCCTGGTGGCGCAGTGGTTGAGAGTCTGCCTGCCGATGCAGGGGACACGGGTTTGTGCCCCGGTCCAGGAAGATCCCACATGCCGCGGAGCAGCTAGGCCCGTGAGCCATGGTCACTGAGCCTGCGCGTCTGGAGCCTGTGCTCCGCAACGGGAGAGGCCACAACAGTGAGAGGCACGCGTACCGCAAAAAAAAAAAGAAAAAAAAAAAAAAAAAATCAGATTCCTTTGACAGCTAAGTAAATGGAATCAGTGAAAATTGAGAGACAGAACTTCAAATTCGGTGAAAGGCAGTGCAGGAGATATGTCCTTCCTGGAATCTCCCATCATACTTCCTGAGTTTCCACCCTCTACTCAGAGCTCAGACGTGAAGGTGGGCCTTGGGGGATAGAAACACTCATCCACAACCAAGAGGATGGACCTTCCCTTCTGCTTCCCACACCTCAACATCCCCCATATCCGCTGCTTGAGCAACGGCTGGGTGGCTAGAGAAAGCAGGTGGCAGCGAACGCTCCCAGCACGCTCGCCTTCATCCTGGGCTGTGAGGCTTGCCTGTTCCCCTCCAGTTGCCACAATGACCCAACCAGGCCCATGATGACACAGAAATAGGAGTGCAGGGTCACAGGTTTCTTTCTCGCCATGGAAGAGCAAGAACGATGGTCTCACCAGTTCAGGATGACACAATCTTTGGGGCTGGGACGTGCTGTCTTTTCTTTTTTTTAATTGAGACCACAGGCCTCTGAGGACAAGAACAGGCTGTCAGGTCATGCTGGCCCTGTGGTGTTTATTTTGAAAGCAACGAGAATAAATCTGATTCACGTCTTTCATGATTCAGCCTTCCCTGTAATTGTGAGGGAGGAGGTTCGTCTTGAGGCCTCCACTTCCTCCTCCTCCCTCCCCCTCTCCTCTTAGTTGTTAGGAGTTGCACCGCCCATCTAAAAGCAGTAGCTCATGCCTCTGTGTTGAGTGACGTCACCCCCCCCCCCCCCCCCGGGAGGCTTCGCACTGTTAGAGAGCAAAGCAGCGAGAGGGACACAGGAGGACAAAGCCTTTCATATGAAGACAGCGAATTGCGGGGTGGGAGGGCTTCCAGTCAGCCCACCACTAACTCTGCTCAGAGCTGATGTGGACAGTGGGCTTTCGTGTCAGGAGCTGCAACTGCCAGCTGCAGGAGATCTGGAGGGGGAGGCCCAGGGGCTGGCAGCGTGATGGTGAGCCCAGGGCCCAGGGGACTAACGCATAAGGACCAGACCCAGGGAAAACATCAAGTTCTTCCTCCAAAACAAACTTCAAAGACAGCAAGTGATAAGACAAAAACGCTGGGTAATGACCTGCCTGTGCTTCCTTTCATCTGGGCATCTGGAATCTCTTGAAAACATTAATTCCGCTTTCCTCCCTTTGGATGGAGGAGAAACCATGTGGTTGTCACCGTGGCAAGACATAGCTCAGAGCACTGGACCGGAGCCAGGAGATGGGGTTCCAACTTCAGCTCTGTCAATGTAGTGGTTCTTAGGCAAGTGCCTTAACTAGAGTCTTGGCTTCATTATGTTAAAAATGGGAGAATAATGATAATAAAAATAGTAATAATAATAATGAAACTGTAGACTTTGTGAAGCACTTGCTGGTGTCAGATGTTGTGGGAGAGCTGCCCTTGCCTTATCTCAGGAAGCCCGCATGGTACCTCAGGGGGCAGGCACTACCATGGAACCCATTTTGCAGATGAGAAAACTAAGGGCTGGAGAGAATTATTGACTGCTGGTAAGTAGAGATGCTGGTATGTGAATGCAAGTCTTCCAGCTGCAAAGCCAAGGCTGATAGGTTGATAAGAAAATCTAGTGAGACACAGTATGTAGGGTGCTTGGGGAAGTTCCACATTACATAGAAGTAAGAGAGAGTTTCAGGACAAGGGTTCCAGCCAAGCCACTGTCCTCCTTCCACCTCAAGCTGCAAGCTGTTGTCTCTATGGTCCAACTTCCCTGCTGCCGGTGCTTGTGCAAGATTTAGTCGGGTTTCCAGTGGCTTGATTATGTGGGAGGAACAGCATAGAACGTCCTAGATTAAAATGTTATTTTGTTCCTTTCAAAACGTCCACAAGCTTCTGAATCCTTCAGTCTAGGAAAGCCAAACCATTCTACCCTTAATCAGTTCTGGGAAAGCGATCGTCAAAGATAATGGAAAAATAATATTCTCTGTGTTGCTTTCTACCGTTGCCCAGGGCGTGAGAAACATCTGAAGGTGGGAAAAAAAAATGAGGGTGGGCTGAGCCATGTCTTTTCTCCGTTTGCTACTGAAAAGATGATTGATTTTGTAATTAATGATGGCACACTTTAAATGAGTGACATCAGGATTCCACAGCTTCAGTGCCTGTGAATAACCAGCCAGGAGAAAACTCTCCAGGGCTGTCACATCTCCTGCTGTGCGAAAGGGAGCCCCTCCAAGTGCCCGTTGTTTTCGATTCTTTCCCGCCTCCCACGGGTTCACTGGACACCATCCTGGACCCTGCAGTTATCAGAGGTGGAGGAGGGGGAGACCCCTGCTGCATGGCGAGCCATTGGGGCCCACACTGGAAGGACAAGGTGAAGGGTGGGACGCAGACATAGAAACACAGGATGGTTGGGACCCAGGATGGTACCCTGGAGTCCAGCAGGTGGGGCTGGCGGCACACTTGGGGCCATGGGGCCTGGGCAGCCCTTGACGGATCTGAAGCAAGGATGTGAACCGAGGGACTGGCTTCGTGTGGGAGAGGGTGCCCCCTGGAGGCCGCGGGGCGGTGCAGCGAGGCCGGGAGAGCCGGCGCTTCCCCAAACCTGGGCGACAGGTCGCAACTAACACAGTGGGGCTGAGAGGCACGTGTTCTTTTTAACCTTTTGTCCATTTTCCTGCGAAAGAAACTTCTGCCTATTGAACAGTCTATGTAATTAGTGAGAATTTAAGATATGAAGCAAGGTTTCCTCAAAAATAATTCTCTGCATGATAGTTATAAGGGTCAGATGCAAATTTGAATAGATGAAATCAAACATTGTTATCATGAGATTTTAAAATCTTTTCCTTAAAAAAATTTTTGCTGCCTTTGTTCTTCATTTAGGAGTTCACTTGGTGATAATAATAATAACAGCTGCAACAGCAAACACTTCTAGTGCACTATGACATGTCCAGCTGTGTTCTAGAAGCTTTCAACAGATCGACTTGTTCAGTGTTCACAGCAGCCCAATGAGGTGGCACCATTATGATCCCGTTTACAGGTGAGGACATTAAGTCATCACACAGCTGGTAAGTGGCAGAGCTGGGACTTGAATCCAAGCACTCTGGCCCCAGAGCCCCTTCTCAGCCCCTTACCTGCATCTCATCACTTGAAACGCCCAACACAGGTCAGCATTTAGTAGCAACGTGACCTTGGGCAAGCTGCTTCACCTCTGTGCCTCTGTTTCCTCATCTGTAGAATGAGGGAGGGGCAGTAAATTATGTGATCTCAGTGATCAAGTCCTCCAGATCTGATATTCTACTGCTCTTCTACCGTTAGTTTAATAAATATCTGAGTCCCTGCACGGTTCACACATGGGCCAGGTGCTTTGCTAGGCCCTGATCTACAGGGAAAATCTGACCAGCCTATTCCTCCAAGAAGCTTGCTTTCCTCCACGGGGAAACAGCTACAAGGTCCAGTCTCCCTTGCTGACAGCTGGGGGCTGGGAGAGGAAAGTCTGATGGGAGATGGTAGAGGCACAGCCGCTCTTGAACAGCAGGTGGCCACAGAGCCCTCAAGAGCTAGAGACCTCTGCCCAGGCTGCTGAGAGTGGAGACCTTTTCATGAGGCCAGCAGCCCCCCTACTTAAGCCCTCAGGACACAATGCAGCCATCCCTGCAGGTATCACCATCGAGCCAATCCAGCCTCATAACTGCACTGCGCCTCTGTGCTCCTTCGCCCTGGGCCTCTCTTCCCTTCTACACCCAGAAAGCTCCTCCTGGCCCCTCTCTTCTTTGAGTGTTCCGTCACCTCCCCCAAGGTCCCTGCTTCCTGGGCAGCCTTCTCTGGAGTTAGTGCTTTGCTCCTTCCCGCCCCATGTTCGTCACAACCGGGAGCCTGGGTTGACCTCCTTGGGCCCACTTTCCATCTTCAGACCATTGCCCTTCCTCCCTTGTGAATGCCTGGAAAACCCAAGTCCTCTCCTAGTGGTTCCTGCCATCCTTCCTCCACCCCCTGCTGGTGTGAACGCTGGGCCTCTGTGTCCCCCTCAATCAGAGCACCTGGACCACTGGCTCTGCACAGCCTCACCTCCTACTGTCAGGATGTCACTGTTAGTTCTTGCTCCAAATCCCAGTGCTGTCATTTTAGGGTCTCCACATCCATCAGCATGAGCCAGCCACCCCCCGGGCTCATACCAGGCTTATCACCACCCCAAGTCCAGCCTCTGTCCTTCACGTGCCCGCCACTAGGCATGCAGTTGCTTGTCCACCAGCCTCCGCCTGGCCCTCCTTCACCCTCACCGGGGCCATCAGTTGCTGACCCATCTGCTTTCCTCCCTGTCCACATTCCTCTTACCTTCACTTCCCTGTGTTCCAGTTCTGTATCCACAGTCCCTAATGTCAGCATTGTTGTCACAACAAACCAAACTCCCTCGACCGTCCATCTTTTCAGTGCCCCACCAGGCCAACTTCCAGTGCGGTTCCCCCAGCTCTGTTTGTTCTGGGCCTGCAGGCAGCAGCTGAGAGCTGGCAGCAACAGCACTCGCAGCACAGATTTCAAAGACTACAAATCGATGCCCATCACGCTGCCACTGCCAGGCAGTCCTCTGGGGTTTCTCTAGTGAGCATGTTTTCCCACTTATCACTTGGTGTCAGCATTCTCAGCTCTCTGCACACCTCTAACCTTCCCTCTGTCTCTTCCCTGACTCCCAGCAGATGGCTTTGCCTCCTGCTTCAGAGGGAACAACAAGTTACCAGACAGGAACTTGCTCACCTTCTGCAGAAACACTGCCCCCTCCACCTCACCTTTCTTTTATCCCTGCCCGACTAGCTGTAGTTGTTCTTAACTTGATGAATTAATTTTACATATATATATATATATATATATATATATATATATATAAATTAAAAGGGTAGCATACTATAGGCTACTTTCTGGGGCTTACTTTTTAAATTTAATATGCAGTGTATGATTCATCTATATTGTTGCATGTATCTGCATTTCATTTGTTTTAAATGCCCTTAAATGTTCCCTGTGTGAAAATACCACAAGAGAATGATAAACTGAGATTCAGAATGCTGGTACCTCCAATGGGGGGAGGCCAATGGCAGAATAGGGAAGAAGTATTGATACATAGTATGTTATTGTCGGTAGTCCTGTTCTTACGTTGGGTGTTTCTTATAATATACATTTTAATAAATAAATAATAAATCAATATCCCTGACATGCATCTAAGATGAGAATGTGTCATAAACTAAGACATAATGATTAATAATATTGCATCAGAGGGAGACCTTCAAGATGGCGGAGGAGTAAGATGTGGAGACCACCTTCTTCCACACAAATACATCAGAAATACATCTACATGTGGAACAACTCCTACAGAACACCTACTGAATGCTGGCAGAAGACCTCAGACTTCCCAAAAGGCAAGAAACTCCCCTCATACCTGGGTAGGGCAAAAGAAAAAAGAAAAAACAGAGACAAAAGTATAGGGACAGGACCTGCACCTCTGGGAGGGAGCTGTGAAGGAGGAAAAATTTCCACACACTAGGAAACCCCTTCACAGGTGGAGACTTGGGTGGCGGGGTGGAAAGCTTTGGAGCCACGGAGGAGAGCACAGCAACAGGGGTGCAGATGGCAAAGCCGAGAGATTCCCCACAGAGGACCAGTGCCGACCCGCACTCACCAGGCCGAGAGGCTTGTCTGCTCACCCGCTGGGGCAGGTGGGGGCTGGGAGCTGAGGCTCGGGCTTCAGAGGTCAGATCCCAGGGAGAGGATTGAGGTTGGCTGCGTGAACACAGCCTGAAGGGGGCTAGTGCACCACAGCTAGCCGGGAGGGAGTCCGGGAAAAAGTCTGGAACTGCCTAAGAGGCAAGAGACAATTGTTTCGGGGTGCACGAGGAGAGAGGATTCAGAGCACCGCCTAAACGAGCTCTAGAGATGGGCACAAGCCACAGCTATCAGTGCGGACACCAGAGATGGGCATGAAATGTTAAGGCTGCTGCTGCAGCCACCAAGAAGCCTGTGTGCAAGCACAGGTCACTATCCACACCTCCCCTCCCGGGAGCCCGTGCATTCTGCCACTGCCAGGGTCCCGTGATCCAGGGACAATTTCCTGGGGAGAACTCATGGCGCACCTCAGGCTGTTGCAATGTCATACCAGCCTCTGCCACCACAGGCTCGCCCTGCATTCCGTACCCATCCCTTCCCCCAGACTGAGAGAGCCAGAGCCCCCGAATCAGCTATTACTTTAACCCCGTCTTGTCTGAGCGAAGAACAGACACCTTCAGGCGCCCTACACACAGAGGCGGGGCCAAATCCAAAGCTGAACCCTGGGAGCTGTGCGAACAAAGAAGAGAAAGGGAAATCTCTCCCAGCAGCCTCAGGAGCAGCAGACTAAATCTCCACAATCAACTTGATGTAAACCTGCATCTGTGGAATACTTGAATAGACGATGAATCATCCCAAAACTGAGGCGGTGGACTTTGGGAGCAATTGTAGACTTGGGGTTTGCCTTCTGCATCTAATTTGTTTCTGGTTTTATGTTTACCTTAGTTTAGTATTTAGAGTTTATTATCATTGGTAAATTTGTTTATTGATTTGGTTGCTCTCTTCCTTTTTTTATATATATATTTTTTTCCGTTTTTCTCTTTTTGTGAGTGTGTATGTGTATGCTTCTTTGTATGATTTTGTCTGTATAACTTGCTTTTACCACTTGTCCTAGGGTTCTGTCTGTCCTTTTTTTTTTAGTATAGATTTTAGTGCTTGTTATCATTGGTGGATTTGTTTTTTGGTTTGGTTGCTCTCTTCTTTCTTTCTTCTTTTATTACTTTTTAATTTTTTTATTTTTAATAATTTTTTATTTTAATAACTTTTATTTTATTATTTATTTCTCCCTTTTATTCTGAGCTGTGTGGATGACAGGGTCTTGGTGCTCCGGCCAGGTGTCAGGCCTGTGCCTCTGAGGTGGGAGAGCCGAGTTCAGGACGTTGGTCCACCAGAGACTTCCCAGCTCCATGTAATATCAAACTGCAAAGGCTCTCCCAGAGATCTCCATCTCAGCGCTAAGAGCCAGCTCCACTCAACGACCAGCAAGCTACAGTGCTGGACACCCTATGCCAAACAACAAGCAAGACAGGAACACAACCCCACCCATTAGCAGAGAGGCTGCCTAAAATCATAATAATTTCACAGACACCCCAAAACACACCAGTGAATATGGTCGTGTCCACCAGAAAGGCAAGATCCAGCCTCATCCACCAGAACACAGACACCAGTCCCCTCTACCAGCAAGCCTACACAACCCACTGAACCAACTTTAGCCACTGGGGACAGACACCAAAAACAATGGGAACTACGAACCTGCAGCCTGCAAAAAGGAGACCCCAAACACAGTAAGTCAAGCAAAATGAGAAGACAGAGAAACACACAGCAGGTGAAGGAGTAAGGCAAAAACCCATCAGACCAAACAAATGAAAAGGAAATAGGCAGTCTACCTGAAAAAGAATTCAGAGTAATGATAGTAAAGACGATCCAAAATCTTGGAAATAGAATGGAGAAAATATGAGAATCTTTGACAAGGACCTAGAAGAACTAAAGAGCAAACAAAAATTGATGAACAACAAAATAAATGAAATTAAAAATTCTCTAGAAGGAATCAATAGCAGAATAACTGATGCAGAAGAATGGATAAGTGACCTGGAAGATAAAATAGTGGAAATAACTACTGCAGAGCAGAATAAAGAAAAAAGAATGAAAAGAATTGAGGACAGTCTCAGAGACCTCTGGGACACATTAAACACACCAACATTCGAATTATAGGGGTCCCAGAAGAAAAGAGAAAAAGAAAGGCACTGAGAAAATATTTGAAGAGATTATAGTTGAAAACTTCCCTAATAAGGGAAAGGAAGTAGTCAATCAAGTCCAGGAAGCACAGAGAGTCCCATACAGGATAAACCCAAGGAGAAACATGCCAAGACACATAATAATCCAACTATCCAAAATTAAATACAAAGAAAAAATATGAAAGCAGCAAGGGAAAAACAACAAATAACATACAAGGAAATCCCCATAAGGTTAACAGCACATCTTTCAGCAGAAACTCTGCAAGCCAGAAGGGAGTGGCAGGACATATTTAAAGTGATGAAAGGGAAAAACCTACAACCAAGATGACTCTACCCAGCAAGGATCTCATTCAGATTTGACAGATAAATTAAAACCTTTACAGACAAGCAAAAGCTAAGAGAATTCAGCACCACCAAACCAGCTTTACAGCAAATGTTAAAGGAACTTCTCTAGGCAAGAAACACAAGAGAAGGAAAAGATCTACAATAAGAAACCCAAAACAATTAAGAAAATGGTAATAGGAATATACGTATCAATAACTAACTTAAATGTAAATGGATTAAATGCTCCAACCAAAAGACATAGACTGGCTGAATGGATACAAAAACAAGACTCATACATATGCTGCCTACAAGAGACCCACTTCAGACCTAGGGACACATGCAGACTGAAAGTGAAGGGATGGAAAAAGATATTCCATGCAAATGGAAATCAAAAGAAAGCTGGAGTAGCAATTCTCATATCAGACAAAATAGACTTTAAAATAAAGACTATTATAAGAAACAAAGAAGGACACTACATAATGATCAAGGAATCAATCCAAGAGAAGCTATAACAATTGTAAATATTTATGCACCCAACATAGGAGCACCTCAATACATAAGACAAATGCTAACAGCCATAAAAGGGGAAATTGACAGTAACACAATCATAGTAGGGGACTTTAACACCCCACTTTCACCAATGGACAGATCATCTAAAATGAAAATAAATAAGGAAACACAAGCTTTAAATCATACATTAACATAATGGACTTAATTGATATTTATAGGACATTCCATCCAAAAACAACAGAATAAACTTTCTTCTCAAGTGCTCATGGAACATTCTCCAGGATAGATCATATCTTGGGTCACAAATCAAGCCTTGGTAAATTTAAGAAAATTGAAATCGTATCAAGTATCTTTTCCGACCACAACACTATGAGACTAGATATCAATTACAGGAAAAAGACTGTAAAAAATACAAACACGTGGAAGCTAAACAATACACTACTAAATAACCAAGAGATCACTGAAGAAATCAAAGAGGAAATCAAAAAATACGTAGAAACAAATGACAATGAAAACACAATAACCCAAAACCTATGGGATGCAACAAAAGCAGTTCTAAGAGGGAAGTTTCTAGCAATACAATTCTACCTCAAGAAACAAGAAACATCTCAAATAAACAATCTAAACTTACACCTAGAGCAATTAGAGAAAGAAGAACAAAAAAACAAAAGGAAAGAAATCATAAAGATCAGATCAGAAATAAATGAAAAAGAAATGAAGGAAACAATAGCAAAGATCGATAAAACTAAAAGTTCTTTACTTTTTGGTTCTCTGAGAAGATTAAAAAAAATTGATAAACCATTAGCCAGACACATCAAGAAAAAAAGGGAGAAGACTCAAATCAACAGAATTAGAAATGACAAATGAGAAGTAACAACGGACACTGCAGAAATACAAAGGATCATGAGAGATTACTACAAGCAACTATATGCCAATAAACTGGACAACCTGGAAAAAATGGACAAATTCTTAGAAAAGCACAACCTTCTGAGACTGAACCAGAAAGAAATATAAAATATAAACAGACCAATCACAAGCACTGAAATTGAGACTGTGATTAAAAATCTTCCAACAAACAAAAGCCCAGGACCAGATGGCTTCACAGGAGAATTCTATCAAACACTTAGAGAAGAGCTAACACCTATCCTTCTCAAACTCTTCCCAAATATAGCAGAGGGAGGAACACTCCCAAACTCATTCTACGAGGCCACCATCACCCTGATACCAACACCAGATAAGGATGTCACAAAGAAAGAAAACTACAGACCAATATCACTGATGAATATAGATGCAAAAATCCTCAACAAACTACTAGCAAACAGAATCCAACAGCACATTAAAAAGATCATACACCATGGTCCAGTGGGGTTTATCCCAGGAATGCAAGGATTCTTCAATATATGCAAATCAATCAATGTGATACACCATATTAACAAATTGAAGGAGAAAAGCCATATGATCATCACAATAGATGCAGAAAAATCTTTTGACAAAATTCAACACCCACTTATGATAAAAACCCTCCACAAAGTAGGCATAGAGGGAACTTACCTGAACATAATAAAGGACATATATAACAAACCCACAGCCAACATCAGTCCCAATAGTGAAACACTGAAACCGTTTCCTCTAAGATCAGGAACAAGACAAGGTTGTCCACTCTCACCATTATTATTCAACATAATTTTGGAAGTTTTAACCACAGGAATCAGAGAAGAAAAAGAAATAAAAGGAATCCAAATCAGAAAAGAAGTAAAGCTGTCACTGTCTGCAGATGACATGATACTGTACATAGAGAATCCTAAAGATGTTACCAGAAAACTACTAGAGCTAATCAATGAATTTGGTAAAGTAGCAGGATACAAAATTAATGCACAGAAATTTGCCTTCCTATACAATAATGATGAAAATTCTAAAAGAGAAATTAAGGAAACACTCCCATTTACCATTGCAACAAAAAGAATAAAATACCTAGGAATAAACCTACCTAAGGGGACAAAAGACCAGCAAAAAACTATAAGACACTGATGAAAGAAATTAAAGATGATACCAACAGATGGACAGATATACCATGTTCTTGGATTAGAAGAATCAACATTGTGAAAATGATTATATTACCCAAAGCAATCTACAGATTCAATGCAATCCCTATCAAACTGCCAATGGCATTTTTCACAGAACTAGAACAAAAAATTTCACAATTTGTATGGAAACACAAAAGACCCCGAATAGCCAAAGCAATCTTGAGAAAGAAAAATGGAGCTGGAGTAATCAGGCTCCCAGACTTCAGACTATACTACAAAGCTACAGTAATCAAGACAGTATGGTACTGGCACAAAAACAGAAGTATAGATCAATGGAACAGGATAGAAAGCCCAGAGATAAACCCACACACATATGGTCACCTTATTTTTGATAAAGGTGATAAGAATATATAATGGAGAAAAGACAGTCTCTTCAATAAGTGGTGCTGGGAAAACTGGACAGCTACATGTAAAAGAATGAAATTAGAACACTCCCTAACACCATACACAAAAATAAACTCAAAATGGATTAGAGACCTAAATGTAAGACTGGACACTATAAAACTCTTAGAAGAAAACATAGGAAGAACACCCTTTGACATAAATCACAGCACGATCTTTTTTGATCCACCTCCTAGAGTAATGGAAATAAAACCAAAAATAAACAAATGGGACCTAATGAAACTTCAAAGCTTTTGCACAGCAAAGGAAACCATAAACAAGACGAAAAGACAACTCTCAGAATGGGAGAAAATATTTGCAAATGAAGCAACTGTTAAAGGACTAATCTCCAAAATTTACAAGCAGCTCATGCAGCTCAATATCAAAAAGACAAACAACCCAATCCAAAAATGGGCAGAAGATCTAAATAGACATTCCTCCGAAGAAGATATACAGATTGCCAACAAACACATGAAAGAATGCTCAACATCATTAATCATTAGAGAAATGCAAATCAAAACTACAATGACTGGTAAACTACCGCATACCAGTCAGAATGGCCACCATGAAAAGATCTACAAAAAATAAATGCTGGAGAGGGTGTGGAGAAAAGGGAACCCTCTTGCACTGTTGGTGGGAATGTAAACTGATACAGCCACTATGGAGAACAGTATGGAGGTTCCTTAAAAAACTAAAAATAGAACTACCATACGACCCAGCAATCCCACTACTGGGCATATACCCTGAGATAAACATAATTCAAAAAGAGTCATGTACCACAATGTTCATTGCAGCTCTATTTACAATAGCCAGGACATGGAAGCAACCTAAGTGTCCATCGACAGATGAATGGATAAAGAAGATGTGACACATATATAAAACGGAATATTATTCCGCCATAAAAAGAAACGAAATTCTTTGTAGTGAGGTGGATGGACCTAGAGTCTGTCTTACAGAGTGAAGTAAGTCAGAAAGAGAAAAACAAATACCGTATGCTAACACATATGTATGGAATCTAAAAACAAGGCTCTCAAGAACCTAGGCACAGGATAGGAGTAAAGATGCAGGCATAGAGAATGGACTTGAGGACACAGGGAAGGGGAATGTTAAGCTGGGATGAAGTGAGAGAGTGGCATAGACACATATACACTACCAAATGTAAAATAGATAGCTAGTGGGAAGCAGCCACAAAGCACAGGGAGATCAGCTCGGTGGTTTGTGTCCACCTAGAGGAGTGGGGTAAGGAGAGTGGGCGGGATACGCAAGAGGGAGGCGATATGGGGATATACATATATGTATAGCTGATTCACTTTGTTACAAAGCAGAAACTAACACCCTACTGTAAAGCAATTATACTCCAATAAAGATATTTTTAAAAATAAATAAATAAAATTATTCATCAGGATAAAAAAATAATATTGTACCATTATTGTTACATAATCTTGTAAAATATATTAATCATAATCCTTATATATGTTATGTGTTACATATTATATATTATGTAGACGTGTATTATATTTTATGTATATAAACACATACATATGTATTATATACTATCTACTAATAAATAAAATAGGACATGTTAGTATATATACTATTATTATGTATTATTTAATAAATAATAACATACTATGTTATTTTATATGATATATTTAACCTTTAATATAAAATATATTATTATATATGATGACAATTAATAAAATTAAGTAGAAACGCCGACACCCCTTAGCCCTCACACCACTCCAGCTGTCACTGTTCTTTCTTCTTCCCTTTCTCTTGAAGTTCTTCCCAGTGTTGTCCATCCTCCCATCTTCATTTCCTTATCTTGAACCTTCCTCCTCCTCCCATCCCATCCTGACCTCTGCCCCATCGTCCCTCCAGAGGTCACCAACAGCCTCTGGGTCACTGAGTTTAGTGGGCGGTCTCGGTCTTCAGCTCATCTGCCTGTCCGCGGCCTCTGCTGCTGCTGAGATGCCCTCTTTCTTGGCCCCCTCCTCGCCTGGTCTCCATGGGCCACACTCTTTCTTTCCCCCTACTTCTCTGGCTGCTCCTTCTCAGCCTCCTTTAGCAGGCTATCTCCTCTGCTGTGGCTTGGAGGTTCCTCAAAATCCCATCCAAGGCTCTTTTCTTGTTCTCTTCCTTCATCCATTTCCTTGGCCTCATCTGTACCCTAAGCTGGGTCATTGGTTATTGGTGGCCTCTCCAGCCAGACATCTCCCTGGAGCTCTAGATTCATCCCTCTGATGGCTCTGCTGGGATGTCAGCACCTCCAAACTAAACTCCTGACCTTCTCTAGGCCAACCCTTCTCCAGGGCTCCCTGTCTCAGGATGGGCTAAAGACCCTACTGGGTTTGTCCCGGCTGCCCCCGAGCTCTGGTAAGTGGCCCCGGAATGAGCATGGGCCTCAGCCAGGACAACTGGAGGCTTCCCCTGGGATTTTTCTAAGTGGATCTAATGGAGAAAACTCCCTGGCCTCTTGCATGTGAAAGCCGCAGGCGTGTGAGCTGGGGGTCCTAGAGAAAACCTGTCTGCCACCAAGAAAATGGCGAGTCCAGGCAAAATCGAGGGTCCTGGGGCTGCAAGCTCGTTCCAGTCCCCCAGGCCCCTGCCTGCCTTCCTGCATTGCTGCCCTTGGTTTGTTGAGCACTTATATATCCACCTAGTAACCCCTCTTTTTTGCTTAAGCTAGTTTCAGTTAGGTTCTGGTCGCTGGCCGCTAGAGGGTACTGACCACCACGGCCCCTCCCCCAAACTATCACAGCCACTGCCCATCAGGCTCCTGCCCAGCTCTCGATCCACCCACTCCTCTCCACCCCGGTGCGCTGTCACCTCTCACCAAGACCCCTGCACCAGTCGCCTTTCTGTCATCCCAGTCGCTCTCTCCCATTCCAATCTGGCCACCGCACAGCAGCCCAGCCCAGATAAAGAGAAGCACGGCACCTTCTTCTATGCCTAGAAGTGCAGAAGGCAAGTCACAGCAAGACCGATTTTTTGTTATTTGGAGGAAACTCACATTCCAGTGGTCCCTCCAGCCATATACATGGGGGGCAGCGTGCACCTCTTGCCCTGGGAAGAGAATACAACACAGACCCAGGGACTAGCAGTGCGGCCCATGATATGCAGAACATGTCGGGGGTGCAGAGAGCCAGGGGCTGTTGGCATCAAGGCCCAGGGCACCTAGAGAGTAAAGAAGCCAAGACACACTAGTTCTCCCGGCCTCTTGAAGTGAGGAAAGCACCCGTAGGGGGATTAAAGTGTGACCTAGGTCTGTTGGCTGGAAAGGACAAGCAGACCCCTAATGAGAGTGTGGCTGGTGTTCCAGGCCCCATGAGAGCCCAATGGGCTGGTGGGGGCCGAGGCTGGATGCTCCATGGGTCCAGCTCCCCAGTCTGGGGTAGAGCCTTTAGGAACAAGCAGAAAGCCCTTGATCTCTGTGGGGACTGGAACAGTGTGGGAGCATCACTGCAGCTGTAGTAAAGTGACATCAGAGCCAAGTCGAGCCTCTGCGAAAGTCACAATGGCAGAAGTAGATTCATGACTCTCCAGTTGTCTTCCTCGTGTTTGAGTGCCAGGCTTCAAACCCAGTCTGCCCTGGGCGCTAGGACAATTCTAGATAGAGGCGGCTGGTGGGGGGGGGGGGGTCCTGAAGAGGGCAATGCTGGCCTTTCTGCCAACACGATTATGTGTGGACTAAATAATCAATGGAAAGAAAATAAGAGACATGGTCACATCTGTACCCCAAGCTTAGTTATGGCTCACGGGTGACATAGGCAATCCAGTGAGGTTTTAGGCCCAGAGCTAGAGGCCAGGGCAGCAAATGCCGCTGCCAGGAGTGGAACCAACGAGCCTCATCATACGGAAGCCGGGATTAGAGGCCTCCAGTCTCCTCTCAGAAGGAGCCTGGGTGTTAGGAGATGGCTAAAAGATAAGATGAAGGTGCCTCCCTACGCGTCACCAAGGAAGTAGCCACCCAAAAATGCCACCTGTGGAAAACAGGCTGTAATCCTGGGCCGGATCGCCCCTGGCTGATCTGACAAAAGCAGTGTTCTGGCCCTACAAGGGGGAGCACCAGATGGGCAGTGAACCAACCAGCAGGCCAGCGCAGTTTCCTGCCTGTATTTATCATGCTTCAGGAACCAAGAACGCGAGGGAGAGAATTGAAATGCTCACCATTAAGATTTTAACACCATGAGAGGCTTCCAAGTCTCACTGCATTTCAGTATCACCGAAAGAAACTCAGGTAGTATTTAGACCCCAGGGAAAGCAAAGGTCCCCTGGTTCCTCAACAACTCGGTAAATCCACCAGTCCTCTTAGACCAGACCTTGACAAGTGTCTGTCTTCTCTGTTACAACAAAACACTTCCCACCAAGGCCATTGTGAGCTTTTGTTTTGTTGATTAATGGAACTGAGGACACTTTACAGCCTTCTCAGGAACTTTGCAGAGGGCAGTGCTACTTCCCAGCCCCTCCTTAGGGCTTCTGCCCTCAGACCCCAACAAGGGGTCCACTGCCCTGGGTCCCCCCACTACGGAGGGTCCTGCACTGACACTTTCTCTGGCCACGCCCTCCATGGGGGTGGAGTCAGCAGGGCCAAAGGAACATGCCTTTGGTGTTACCCCATGCTCTGGAAATCCAGGACCCCAGAATTCCATGCCCCAGCAGCCCCTGACCCACTTCTGGTGTCTGCACAGTTTCTTCCCAGAGCATATGCTCATATTCCCAAGGACTTACAGCGTGGCCAAAGGGCAGCTGTTTGTACGGAGGGTATGGACAGAGCCTGGACGTGAGGTCTAGGTGTCCACACGTATGCACACAAGGCCACCTGTGGCATGGGATGGACCCCACATTGGGAAGAAAAGGCTCAGGCTAGTAGTTAGGGACTGGGGATCAGCTCTCCCCACACTGTCATTTTTTGTGTGTGGGACTCCAGTGAGTCTGAGAAGTCTAAATTTGACCCTGGCCTTCCACCCTATTATGAACATATATTTACAAAGGCAGGAATTTAGAACCTATTTAACTTAAAATGTTTAGCTATATAGGATGTGAGCTTCTGAAGTATTCTAGCCCTGCACGCCCAAAGGTCCAGAGCAGTTATGTTGGTCAGGTGCGCCCCTTGTTGGCCCTGCTGAGATTGTTGGAGGCAAAGACCACCTCTAGAGAGGAGGGGCTCCTGTTGCACGCTCTGCAGTCAGGATCTTCTGAATGGATAAAACGATGGAAACAGAGCATCAAGCTTACATTTATTTATACACTACCAAATGTAAAATAGATAGCTAGTGGGAAGCAGCCGCATAGCACAGGGAGATCAGCTCAGTGCTTTGTCCAACTAGAGGGGTGGGATAGGGAGGGTGGGAGGGAGACGCAAGAGGGAGGGGATATGGGGATATATGTACAAATATAGCTGATTCACTTTGTTATACAGCAGAAATTAACACACCATTGTAAAGCAATTATACTCCAATAAAGATGTTAAAAAAAAGTTTAAATTTATTTAAAATGATGTTAACGATGCGTGTGTGTGTGTGTCTGTGGATGTGTGTGGTTGGGCTCATGTTTATGTGTGGGGTGTGCATGGGGGGGGTGTCTGCATGTGTGTTTGTATGTCCATGCATTAGTTTTAAGAATAGTAGAAGCTGTCCTTTAGAAGTCTGAAGTAGTGAAAGTTTTATGTTGTCCCTCACTGTATAATTCAAAATTAATCTTCAATTACCAAAAATTAGTCCCCCCCAATTCTGTTCCACCCCCCGATATTGATTAGTTCTTCATTTTACAGATGAGGAAACTGTAGCTTAGGGATGTTGAGTGACTTGCCCAAGGGCAGAGAGCTCTTGAGCACAGGACCAGGATTCAGTCCAAGCAGGGTGGCTCCAGAGCTCTGGAACACTGCTAACTATTGTGCGTGGCCTCTTGGCTGGGAGAACAGATTCTAATGAGCTGGGCCATCGTGCAGGCTGCTCAAAAGGTGGGGACTCTGGAAGCCAGGCAGTGAATACTGGATATTAGATAAGTGTTGAGGGCTACTCAGAAATCAGATAGGTTCTTAGGTCTTGGATGAGTAATAAGGCTCTCTGATCATCCTTGATCCCTTTGCTGGTGACTAAAAGGGACTAAGGGCCATGATAGCACTGCTGGGGGTTGCCTGCCAAAACATGGAACAGTACTGTCCTGCTTAGGGCTGTTTCTGCATTGGAAGTGGAGAAAGGAAATGTTGCCACCTGGTGGACATCTTTGGTAGTGTCAGTAGGAGGCCCACCAGCCTTAGCAGGTATGGGGCAAGGAAACTTTCTTGTGTCCTAGTGGATGATCATTTTCAAGTGTCTTAAAAACCATTGTTTCATATATTTTATCCATTTCTTTTTGTTTTTTTAGGCAGGATAAATGTCTCTGGTACTCCATCTTAGCTGAATTCCTAATGACTCACTTTCTATTGTTGTTTTTCTCTTCAATGATTTGGAAGCTATATTGCCTTTAATGAAGATTTTCTCTAAATTTTTATAAATCATCTCTAAGTTCATAACTTTATATGTAATTGAACCAGTATTCTCTTAACGGTCTTAAAAATGAAAAATCTGGGGAGGAACCAAGATGGCGGAGTAGAAGGACGTGCTCTCACTCCCTCTTGTGAGAACACCAGAATCACAACTAGCTGCTGGACAATCATCGACACGAAGACACTGGAACTCACCAAAAAAGATACCCCACATCCAAAGACAAAGGAGAAGCCACAACGAGACAGTAGGAGGGGTGCAATCACAGTAAAATCAAATCCCATAACTGGTGGGTGGGTGACTCACAGACTGAAGAACACTTATACCACAGAAGTCCACCCACTGGAGTGAAAGTTGTGAGCCCCACGTCGGGCTTCCCAACCTGGGGGTCTGGCAACGGGAGGAGGAATTCCTAGAGAATCAGACTTTGAAGGCTAGCGCGATTTGATTGCAGGACTTCGACAGGACTGGGGGAAACACAGACTCCACTCTTGGAGGGCACACACAGAGTAGTGTGTGCATCGGGACCCAGGGGAAGGAGCAGTGACCCCAGGGAAGACTGAACCAGACCTACCTGCTAGTGTTGGAGGGTCTCCTGCAGAGGCAGAGGGTGGCTGTGTGTCACTGTGGGGACAAGGACACTGACAGCAGAAGTTCTGGGAAGTACTCCTTGGCATGAGCCCTCCCAGAGTCTGCCATTAGCCCCACCAAAGAGCCCAGGTAGGCTCCAGTTTGGGTTGCCTCAGGCCAAACAACCAACAGGGAGGGAACTGAGCCCTACCCATCAGCAGTCAAGTGGATTAAAGTTTTACTGAGCTCTGCCCACCAGAGCAACAGCCAGCTCTACCCACCACCAGTCCCTCCCATCAAGCCTCTTAGATAGCCTCATCCACCAGAGGGCAGACAGCAGAAGCAAGAAGAACTACAGTCCTGCAGCCTGTGGAACCAAAACCACATTCACAGAAAGATAGACAAGATGAAAAGGCAGAGGGCTATGTACCAGATGAAGGAACAAGATAAAACCCCAGAAAAACAACCAAATGAAGTGGAGATAAGCAATCTTCCAGAAAAAGAATTCAGAATAATGATAGTGAAGATCATCCAGGACCTCAGAAAAAGAATGGAGGCAAAGATCAAAAAGATGCAAGAAATGTTTAACAAAGACCTAGAAGAATTAAAGAACAAACAAGCAGAGAGCTCATGAGCACAATACAATACAATATTGAACAATACAATAACTGAAATGAAAACTACACTAGAAGGAATCAATAGCAGAATAACTGAGGCAGAAGAACGGATAAGTGACCTGGAAGACAGAATGGTGGAATTCACTGCTGTGGAACAGACTAAAGAAAAAAGAATGAAAAGAAATGAAGACAGCCTAAGAGCCCTCTGGGACAACATTAAATGCAACAACATTCGCATTATAGGGGTCCCAGAAGGAGAAGAGAGAGAGAAAGGACCAGAGAAAATATTCGAAGAGATTATAGTTGAAAACTTCCCTAACATGGGAAAGGAAATAGCCACCCAAGTCCAGGAAGCGCAGAGTCCCATACAGGATAAACCCAAGGAGAAACATGCCAAGACACATAGTAATCAAACCGGCAAAAATTAAAGACAAAGAAAAATTATTGAAAGCAGCAAGGGAAAAACGACAAATAACATACAAGGGAACTTCCATAAGGTTAACAGCTGATCTCTCAGCAGAAACTCTACAAGCCAGAAGGGAGTGGCATGATATACTAAAAGTGATGAACGGGAAGAACCTACAACCAAGATTACTCTACCTGACAAGGATCTCATTCAGATTCGATGGAGAAATCAAAAGCTTTACAGACAAGCAAAAGCTAAGAGAATTCAGCACCACCAAACCACCTCTACAAAAAATGCTAAAGGAACTTCTCTAAGTGGGAAACAAAAAAGAAGAAAAGGACCTACAAAAACAAACCCAAAACAATTAAGAAAATGGTCATAGGAACATACATATCGATAATTACCTTAAACGTGAATGGATTCAATGCTCCAACCAAAAGACACAGGCTTGCTGAATGGATACAAAAACAAGACCCATATATATGCTGTCTACAAGAGACCCACTTCAGACATAGGGACACATACAGATTGAAAGTGAGGGGATGGAAAAAGATATTCCATGCAAATGGAAATCAAAAGAAAGCTGGAGTAGCTATACTTATATCAGATAAAATAGACTTTAAAATAAAGAATGTTACAAGAGACAAGGAAGGACACTACATAATGATCAAGGGATCAATCCAAGAAGAAGATATAACAATTATAAATATATATGCACCCAACATAGGAGCACCTCAATACATAAGGCAACAGCTAACAGCTATAAAAGAGGAAATCCATAGAAACACAATAATAGTGGGGGACTTTAACACCTCACTTACACCAATGGACAGATCATCCAAAGTGAAAATAAATAAGGAAACAGAAGCTTTAAATGACACAATAGACCAGATAGATTTAATTGATATTTATAGGACATTCCATCCAAAAACAGCAGATTACACTTTCTTCGCGAGTGCGCATGGAATGTTCTCCAGGATAGGTCACATCTTGGGTCACAAATCAAGCCTCAGTAAATTTAAGAAAATTGAAATCATATCAAACATCTTTTCTAACCACAACGCTATGAGATTAGAAATGAATTACAGGGAAAAAAACGTAAAAAACACAAACATGGGCTTCCCTGGTGGCGCAGTGGTTGAGAGTCCGCCTGCCGATGCAGGGGACACGGGTTCGTGCCCTGGTCCGGGAAGATCCCACATGCCGCAGAGCGGCTAGGCCCATGAGCCATGTTCTTGGATTGGAAGAATCAATATTGTGAAAATAACTATACTACCCAAAGCAATCTACAGATTCAATGCAATCCCTATTAAATTACCAATGGCATTTTTTACGGAACTAGAACAAATCATCTTAAAATTTGTATGGAGACACAAAAGACCCCAAATAGCCAAAGCAGTCTTGAGGGGAAAAAATGGAGCTGGAGGAATCAGACTCCCTGACTTCAGACTATACTACAGAGCTATAGTAATCAAGACAATATGATACTGGCACAAAAACAGAAACATAGATCAATGGAACAAGATAGAAAGCCCAGAGATAAACCCACGCACCTATGGTCAACTAATCTATGACAAAGGAGGCAAAGATATACAATGGAGAAAAGAAGTCTCTTCAATAAGTGGTGCTGGGAAAACTGGACAGCTACATGTAAAAGAATGAAATTAGAACACTCCCTAACACCATACACAAAAATAAACTCAAAATGGATTAGAGACCTAAATGTAAGTCTGGACACTATAAAACTCTTAGAGGAAAACATAGGAAGAACACTCTTTGACATAAATCACAGCAAGATCTTTTTTGATCCACCTCCTAGAGTAATGGAAATAAACCAAAAATACACAAATGGGACCTAATGAAACTTCAAAGCTTTTGCACAGCAAAGGAAACCATAAACAAGACGAAAAGACAACCCTCAGAATGGGAGAAAATATTTGCAAATGAAGCAGCTGACAAAGGATTAATCTCCAAAGTATATAAACAGCTCAATATTAAAGAAACAAACAACCCAATCCAGAAACGGGCAGAAGACCTAAATAGACATTTTTCCAAAGAAGACATACAGATGGCCAAGAAGCACATGAAAAGCTGCTCAACATCACTAATGATTAGAGAAATGCAAATCAAAACTACAATGAGGTATCACCTCACACCAGTTAGAATGGGCATCATCAGAAAATCTACAAACAACAAATGCTGGAGAGGGTGTGGAGAAAAGGGAACCCTCTTGCACTGTTGGTGGGAATGTAAACTGATATAGCCACTATGGAGAACAGTATGGAGGTTCCTTAAAAAACTAAAAATAGAATTACCATATGATCCAGCAATCCCGCTATTGGGCATATATCCAGAGAAAACCATAATTCAAAAAGACACACGCACCCCAATGTTCATTGCAGCACTATTTACAATAGCCAGATCATGGAAGCAACCTAAATGCCCATTGACAGATGAATGGATAATGAAGATGTGGTACATATATACAATGGAATATTACTCGGCCATAAAAAGAAACAAAATTGAGTCATTTGTTGAGATGTGGATGGATCTAGAGACTGTCATATAGAGTGAAGTAAGTCAGAAAGAGAAAAACATATATCGTATATTAACGCATGTATGTGGAACCTAGAAAAATGGCACAGATGAACCCATTTGCAGGGCAGAAGTTGAGACACAGATGTAGAGAACAAACGTATGGACACCAAGGGGGGAAAACCGCGGTGGGATGGGGATGATGGTGTGCTGAATTGGGCGATTGGGAATGACATGTATACACTGATGTGTATAAAATTGATGACTAATAAGAACCTGCAGTATAAAACAAACAAAACAACTAATATTAAACTTTCTTTGGGTCATTTGTATGGAAATATGTTAATATAAATGTTTCAGACATGACATGAAATTTCTAAAAATCTTATATGTTCTGGTATAATGTTATAAGTCACAATTCTAGTTATTACTTTAAAATGTGTGTCTCAGAAATAACTAAATTTCCTTGTCAATTGCATTATTATGAACTTTCATCAAATCTTTAACCGTGGTCATTTTTAAGTCTTTTGTCATTTACAGACAGTCGGGGTGTACTCTGATGCTTTTGCAAAAATGTTCCTATAAAAGGGTTTCGTCTTCAAGGAATTCATGGAAAAGACTCTGACACGCACAGGTTTCTGGTAACTGACTATACTGCTGAACTGAATGAATAAAGCATTTTCAGAACTCTAATGGAAAACTGATGAATTCATAAAAGTGCTAACAAAAGATCAAGATAAAAAAATTAATTACATGGGACTGAGTGAACTGATGAGGATGATTACAATTTTTGTGACTTTGTTTGAATAAAAAAAAAAAATCCCACAAGGACTCAGAGGCAAAAAATATACAAATCAATTTTCACTGCAAAGTAAAGGAGCTGTTACAGTGGAGGATTCCTGGACTGAATGTCAATATTATGACATAGTATGAGTGTGTTTCGTGTTTGGTAATTGCAATCATTGTTGCTTTTGTTGTGGTCATCCATTTACAATGCTTGGTGTCAGTTTATTTATCCCTTGTAAAAATAAAATACAGTGTGTGTGTGTGAAAAAAAATGAAAAATCTATTAGATCCCTCTCATCAATAATGATAAATTCAGCATATTTTGCTTCTCTGCTGTTCCAAGTGTGTGTGTGTGTGTGTGTATTCCAATAACTACTTTTTAAACAATTGCTTTAAGTTTGTTAAATTAACAATGAAAAATAGACTTAGGTATAAACTTGTTTGATTTAATTGCTCACGACCATTTTTTAATCCCATGTCCCTCCCATTCTCATTTACTTAGATTGATTTCCCAATCAACTGGACACATGATTGGCTAATTTTTTCCGTGCTGGGTTTGAGATCCTTACCTGTCTAAACATATCTTTATGCTCTCCTCATTCATCAACAATCTTCGACTTGCTGTTGATTGCTCATACCTCGTTTTAAAAAACAGCACTGTGGGCTTCCCTGGTGGCGCAGTGGTTGAGAGTCCTCCTGCCGAGGCAGGGCACATGGGTTCGTGCCCCGGTCCGGGAAGATCCCACATGCCGCAAAGCGGCTGGGCCCGTGAGCCATGGCCGCTGAGCCTGCGCGTCCGGAGCCTGTGCTCCACAACGGGAGAGGCCACAACAGTGAGAGGCCCGCACCGCAAAAAAAAAAATAAAATAAAATACGGCATTGTTTCTCATCATCAAAAAAAAAAATTTTTTTATCTTAGTTTAAAGTGCTCCCTTTTCATGACTGGCTGGTCTTTTCTGATAAGTGGCTATTAATAAAGATTTTCTTAACCTTCTTCTTGTTTTTTGCAGTAACTCAGCTACACTGAGGAGCATGTCTCAGACTGGCTCCTGCTTTTGAACTATTAAATCATTACCGCGCTATTTTTCTCCATGCTTATTCCTGAAAGAGTTCGATCTCTATCAGATTAAAGATGGTTCCCGTCCAAAGGTCCAAAGGAAGAAAGAAGGAAAGATTTCCGTTTCTAATGGTTACCTTTTGTCAGATTAGAGGTTATCTGTGTGGCAGCAGTGGAATCTGCAAAACTTGGCTGAAAATTTCCTTTTTCATATTTATGAGAGTAGCCGGCATTCGTGGGGGGTCCTGGCACTCTGACCCTTGTCAGGATCCTGGTGCTGAGGCACCCCCTCTCTCCCCTTGTTACCTAGACCTTGCAGACAGGGTTCCAGCTGTGTGAATCCTGCCCCTGGCTCTCTGCCTTGAGGCCAGGCTTGCCCTCCCCCAGCATTTCCCCAGTGTCCCAGGTGTCCCTCCCTGCTATCAGCTAGCTGGCTTCCGCTGCGGGTCCTTTCACCCTCCTCTCCAGGCAACCTCCCCTTTCTCACGCGATTGGTTGACCCTAAATCTTCCCTCCAGCACTATACACTGTGAAGAAATTCCTCAGCTTTTCTGGCCGGTAGAGGGCACTCTGCTCCCATGTTTGGATCCCTTTCGTCCTTGCAGTAGAAATTTAGGAGGAGGAGGAGGTGGCGGATGCGGGGGTGGGGAGTTGTTCAACCTGTGCGTTTGCATCAGCACCTTCAGCTGCAGCCAGCCTTACAAAGCGATGTCAGCACACTGACTATGGTCCCTGGCCTGATCAGTGCACACAGCTGTGCGAAGACAGAGCTGAGACGTTGTGCTGCTTACAGGCAGTTTCCTTGGTGACTTCAGGAGAGGAGAAACTGATGGCTTTGGGGCAGGGGAGAACCTCGGCTCCTGTGGGGGAGCCTGTGGGGGCTTTGGGGCACTAGGATGCAGCAGGAGACTGCAATTTTTGGAACAGGTGGGCCTGGGAGTGATGATCAGATCTGCTTCTGTAGAGGTCTCTTTGCTCAAGACACTGGGCAATGGGCAGTAGTGGGAAGAACTTGGTTACCTAGAAGACCTCGGTTTGAATTTGGTCTTCACCACATGTTAACCTGTGGTTCATGACAGGTTTTTTTTGTTTTTTTTGTTTTTTTTTTTTTTTGCGGTACGCGGGCCTCTCACTGTTGTGGCCTCTCCCGTTGCGGAGCACAGGCTCCGGACGCGCAGGCTCAGCAGCCATGGCTCACGGGCCTAGCCGCTCCGCGGCATGTGGGATCTTCCTGGACCGGGGCACGAACCTGTGTCCCCTGCATCGGCAGGAGGACTCTCAACCACTGCGCCACCAGGGAAGCCCCAGTTTTCTTATTTCTGAGCCTGTTTCCTCATCTGTAAACTGGGTAATGATAATAGGATCGCCCTTCTGGTTTTATGGGGATTAAATGAGGTGCTACGTATAAGACACTTAAGCAGCACCTGACTGATGTGTGTGGACCCTCCACAAACACTGAGCTCCTTATTTGAGTAAAGAAGAGTTGGAAGGGGGCAAAATGGCTCTTTCCTCCTCTTCTTCCTCTCCTCTAGTGTCTCTGTTCCCCTTTTGCCCTTTGGGATGACGTCTTAGCTCTCCCCAGCCCTCTGATCCTGGCCTGACACCTCTTTCCATTCCAGCCTGTGAACCTCTCCTGTTTGTTTCTGCAAGCCCTCCCCATCCCAACCCATCAAAATTGACCTTCCTCCACAGAGCTGTTTGCAAATCCACCTGGCCTTTCCCTTCTCAGAGGACCGTAGCATTTTATTACCTCCCTCCCCAGTCCGAACTCAATGATTCATATGTCCAGGTTTCCATGCGTGAGGTTTCCAGGATAAAAGTTTCCATACATGGAGCCCCTCTCTGGCTTCTGCTCCCCAGGGAGCTGGAAGAACTGGGTGGCTGAGAGAGATGGGTCACACACCGGGAAGCCAAGCACAGTAGATTTACTAGGGTAATATCTGCGGGTGAGAAGACAGCACGTACATACAGAAATCCATGGCCAGAGATACCGCCCAGCACCACAAACACCAAAGCAGAGGGGGGCTCAGGAAGTGGCTCTGGAAAGTTCTCTTGACAATCCGAGGGCAGCTTTGGTGCTCAGAGATTCAAACAGAAAACCGTACAAAACCAACCCATAAATATATATATATTATGTATATAATGTGTGTATATATATATATAAAATTGCAAAATAAAAGCCCAAGAAACGAACCAATCTGCACATCAGCGGCTCAAAAAGTGTTAGCGTAAAGGCAAAACCACTTGTGGGAAAGATGCACAATCCGGGGGGCTGGCATTTCAGCGGCAGAAAGAGTATTTGCATGGAACCCCTATTTGAAACTTCACGATACTAGGAAAAGCTAAACACAGACCATGTATGTACAAGGGAAGACGATTGTCAGACACAGACGTTTCACCGAAACCGTCCACAGCTCTAGAGAACACAGCACTCTACCTAGACCCCCGTGTGCTCCACCACCAGGTGAGCCAGGCTCACGACCGTTTCTGCTCCCCCCCCACCCCCGCCTCTTCCTGAGAAAGGGCGTGGGACTCAGCAGGGTAGCGTAAATTACAGGAATTTAAAGGTGGAGCAGCCGGTGGAGATCAAACAATCACCCACAAAGCAGGACCGATAGGCATGGGGTGCAGTTGAAAGGTGGGGGTGAGGTCCCCAAAATATATTCCCATGTTAGGAAGCCTTTGATGTATTTAAATGTAGCCCCTCTGTCCTTGGTCCAACTGTCTTCCTCCTTCTGGTTCACTTTAACAGAGAAGATCTGGCCTTTGCACTTCTCAAAATTACGCAAGATAATTTGTTGGAGGGGTGAAGAGTTTAGGGTTTTTCTTGCTAGTCTCCTCCCACCCCCTAAGCCCTCAGAACATTTTCTTCACACGAAAGATAGGGGATTTGCCACGTCACAGCGGGCCTCACCCTGCTGCTTGGAAACAGTGGGTGAGAAGAATCAAGGGCCGACTACACAGGGAAAGCTACTGGCTGGTACCTCCCCACAGCGAGACTCTGCTTCCAGGTCCACCTGAGTCCCTCCCTTTGCCCGTAACGGTGGCCACTTCTCCTCCATCTTCAGGCCCCAATGTCTCATAGTGACAGCCCAACTTTGGGGGCAAGCTTGAAGGCAAAGGGCACCAAACATCAATTTGGCAAACCTTCATACCCCGTAAGTACAAACCAACGCACACCATAGCTTCTGTATTTTTAAGAAAACCCCCAACCAGAGGTTCTTCCTAATCTTTCCTAAAAAGAGAAGCCTCTCTACCTAAAAATGACGAAAGGTGCTTTCTCCTCTCAAGAGAGACACCCCGCCTGAAACCCCACACTGAGGCCTGGGTGAGAGGTGGCTTCTCACCGTGGGAGGCTGACAGGGTTGGGTGTGCGTTGGCGACAGAGCTCTACGTGGGCACTCTTAGTTCCGGCAAAAAGGCCCACGTCCAAGTGGACAGGTTGCTGAGATGGGGCGTCTGGAACTCAACACTCTACTGCGTACTGTGCCTGCTCTTTCGTATTGTGGCACCAGTGGAACTGCCCACAGAGAAACATCTGATGAGCATATTTCATTAGTCATTTCAGGTCTCTGACTTTTTAAAGTATCCCTCTCAGAATAGATGTGGAAAAGTGAGGATATAACGGCCCATCACGTCTTGAATTGTGGGGAGCCCTGTCCTTTCTGCGGGGGTGGAGAGCATAGATTTGCATAGATTGGGCCCCTCCTTCATTTCTTCTCAGACTCTTTGAATGTTATTGTCTTAGAGAGTTCGCTTGGGCTCATATGGTAGAGAAGATTTTAACAGACCCGCTTCCTCTGTGCTCGGAGAGGCAAACGCAATGTGGCAGCTATCTCGAGTACCGCTGCCGACCTGCACCAGGACCCAGGGGAAGGGCTATAGTTTTTCTCATTTGTTCAACAGTCAGACACTGTGTGTTCCTGCCTGGAGCTAGAGCATAAAATTCACACCGGTACAAAAGACGGCACAGAGGCCGAGGGTAGGCTGTGTGTCTATCTGCCCCTCTGACTACCTCCATGGAGAAATCCACACTTCCTTTTCCTTTTTTAGGCTTTCAGAAGTGAATCGTGAGGTTGGGTGAATGGTTCTTTCAAATCCACGGCAACCAGAGAAGTGACCACATAGCTCTTCTTCACGTGTTGACAAAGGTAGTAGCCCTCTGTGATGTCAGTGCCAAATGACATCTGCATGACTGTCTTGCCACATTCAGGAATGTGTGACACTACTGGATGGGGAGCAGAATGCAAGGCTCAGAGTACACAATCAGTGGTATAAGGGTGATGCTTTCCAGTGGAGTTCTTACTGGACCAGACTTCTCATCCAAATCCACTCAAGTTCTTTCAAAAGAATGTATCTGTCTGCAGAGGAAGAGCCCCATTTTCCTTACAGGAGGTTCTTTTTGTCTGTATAACCTGGCTGAAGTCGGACAGTGACTTGGGTCACCTGCAGGCCAGGAGGCTCTTGTGGAGCCCAGATCTGGGCTGGTCTCTTGGCAGTGCTTTTGGCAAAGTTTGAGGAAAGGTCACGTGGTATAGATGGTCCTCACACATGACTGCTGGGCACCGGCCACCAGTGCAGGGGGAGTGACTGGCGCCAAGCTTGCATCTCTGTAACACCTCTGCCTCCTTACTCCCACCCCTGCCCATCTTCCCAAGGAGACAGGCTCAGAAACCTCTCCACTCCCCAGCTCAGCATCTATAACGTAGCATCTCAGTCCACGCCTTCTCATCCTTTTCCACAGCATATCCAAGCTTTACTAGAAACCATCCTATCACCTAACACTGCTGAGCTCCTCACATGCTGAGTATTTTTCTCCAGACAGATACTGGCCAAAGTATTCAGCCGACTTTTATTCAGAGCCAAAGAATGAGTCCCTTCCTCTCACCCTGCGAGCCTGGGGTCTTGTTTGAATGGCACATCTGCTTGAGCAGCACTCAGCACCTGGCCTCGAGCCTGGAGCCATGCCAGCTGCATCCTACACGCTCAAGAGGAGGAGAAATGGGCAGGGTGACTCGACAGCTCTCCCAGCAACTCTCCACCAAGACAAAACAGAACTGGAAGCTGCGCTGAGCATTAGGTCTCTGAATAGTTCCCTCTCCTTGTTGAAAAGCTCTTTTAAGATGCCTCATCCAAAGAATGTCATGGGAATGAATTCTGTGCTCCCAGCTCACTATTTGCTGTAAGGGAAAAGGCAGTGTAAGGCAGGCCACCACATCCGTTCCAGTTTGCGAAAGGCCTCCTTGTGGAGACCTCCCATGCTTCCAGCGCTGCCCGCTCCAGTCAGTTCTCCGCTCAGTCACCAAAGGAATTTTTCTAAGATGCAACCTGCTCACGATCTACCCTGACCACAAGCCCTCAGCAGCTCCAAACCCCGTTCATGATAAAGTCCCACTCCCTCACACCTTCTACGAGTTTCTTTATGACCCACCCCTGCCCACCTGTGAAGTGAACCCCATCACCTGACTCACACTTTCTGTCCCAGCCGCACTGAATTACTCCACGGACGCGTCATGGCGTTTCATGCTTCCGTGCCTTTGCACGGGCTCTTCCCTCATCACCAATGTCCTACTAATCCTCTTGTCCTCCTGGAAAATTCCTCTTTGTTTTGAAAACCTAACTCAACCGTCACTCCTTTCAGGAAGGTTTCTCTGGCCTGGAAGACAGCCAATCAACGCTTCCTTACACCTCCTCTGCACCCTTGCCCGTTCTGTAACTTGTTTATATGCCTACTAGACTTAGGAACCTCCTTCAGGCGGGGACCATGTCCTGCCCTCAAGCTTGGTCCATGACCTAAGCTCATGCGTGGTTTTTGAATGCATAGGGAAAGAACAGATGGTTGGATATGAGGCGGCCCCATGGCATAAACTCCTGCAAGGCCCTGGCATGTTCACCTAAATGAGGCCTCCCTGTTTTCACGGGAATAAAGAGAATGTGATGAAAGCAAAGAGTCTGTTGACATCATCTCTGAGCGACAACCACTCAAACATAAAAAGCTGCATCAGTGGTTGGGTCCCCTCTACCTTTCTCTTAACACTGCCTGCCGCTGACTGTTCCAGTCACAGCGATTGTTTTCTTTTAATGTCAGCATAATGCCTGCTGCTTAACAAATATTGGGATGAATGAATGAATGTGAAATCTTCTTTTTTTTGAAAGAAGGCATCAAAGGAGTGGCTTTGAAAGGCATTTGGCATATCACAGGCTTTTCTGCTTTGGGTTGTCCATCACAAGACTTGACTCAGTCAGAAGCGGAACAGAGAGATGAGTCTGGGTAGCAGTTAGGAATCTTCTGCTCTAGGGACACACAGTATTTGTGTTTTCCTCAGTCCTGTGTCAGTTTCCTTCCTTCTCAAGAAAGAGCCCAGCGATGATGGTGTTTCCTGCCCCAACCAGAAGGCTCTGGCCTCTCCTTTGTCAGAGGTCCACACTGGCCCTGTCACAGCCCACATTCACCAGGAACTTACTGTGCACTGATCGGGGGGAACACAGGTGGTTTCCTACCTTCACTTCAAGTGCTAACATTATGCAGTGGAGACCAGTCACAGGAACGAAACGGTCCAGGACTAAAACCACCACCCTCGGAGACTAAAGTTTTCTGATCATCATAGCTGTTAAGCGCAAAGGCTCTGGACTCAGACGGACCTGGGTTCAAATCCAGCCTCTGAATCTTTCTAGCCAGGTCACTGGAACAAGTCAATTATCCTTTGGGATTGGAATTGGAATAATCTGACCCACATCACAGGATTATCATGAGGGTTAAAGGATATAGTGTACGTGAAGCCTGCACAGTGTGTGTGTGTGTATGTGTGTCTGGGTGTGTGTGTGTGTGTGTAGTAAGTGCTCAAAAATGGAAAACTATGATTAAGAACTTTCAAAAATACTTTGACAATATTCAGGACAGAAAGGGAAAATATTCTTTGAAGACACTGTGCTTTAAAGAGAATGGATTGTCTGTTTTTTAGGAGTCAATGTTGCTTATAAATCAAAGCCCCAGGGAAGAGTATGAAAAGATAGTGACGGCATCTAAAAAAATAGCTGTGGCTCTTACAGGCCCCAGGATTGATGGGCAGACAGTGACGGGGCCAGGGACACGCAAGCCTTTCTCTGAGTGCTGGTCCGAGAGGATTAATCCTGAAGGGCTCACCTCATTCTCCTCTGCTGGACCTAGAGCGACTGAGTCAGAACCCAGAGGAGCCACGGTCAAGGGGCCAAGGTCAAGGAGCCAAGGATGCCAGTTCCAAGCTGTGAGCCAGGGCTTCTAGGTTTAAGGGAAGGTCAGGGGATCCCAGATGCCGGACCGGAGGGGGACAGGGTGAGCCGCGCTGCCCTGAGAGTCAGGCAAATGCTCAAAAGGCATCACATATCCGCGCTGTCCTGACCCTCCTCGTACAACCCAAAGCCAACAGAGGATCAAAATGTCCCGAAATTTCGGCCCTGCTTATGACAGAAGTGTTTCCTAAGCTAAATTTGGTTTTAGTTTTGAAGTGCCTGAGATGCACTGTTCAAATGGGTCAAGTTCCTGGCTTCTTATATGGATTGAACCATCCTCCACGCTGTGGCTGAGCTGGCTGCCCTCACGTCTGCCCACTCTTACAACAATTCCGGCCGTCATTCCAGAGGTTCCATGAAGAAAGCTCGGGGTTAGTGGTTGGGGGAGCACAGCTAAGCCATCAGCCCTTGGGAACAAGGATTAACTTCTGGTGGAGGGGGCGGGTCCACTTGTGTGGTTCCCGTGAGCAGCAGGGCAGTTACCCTACGGGAAAGAGAAGAGAGATTTCTAAACATAGTGACAGCTCCGTCAGCAGGAGGTTGGGTTCACGCGAGGACAAGGACCCTGCTCAGGGGAGCCTCGACCTGTCTGATTTGGGTCTGATTTGTGAGAGCTTGCGGCTGACTTTGGCCCCTTGCCCTGGGCTCAGATCAGGGGCAGCGTCCTCACAAGGGCAGCCCACAGCTAGGCAGTGTCGTGTAGTGGAAAGAGCATTGGACTGGGAGCCAGAAGACCTGACTTCCAGTGCAGGCTCCGCCACGAACCAGCTGTATGACCTTGGGAAAGTCACCTGATTTCTGTGGGGCAACTGTAAAATGAGGGGTTGGTGGGGTAATCTCTAAGTTTCCCATCAGAGTGTGATCCAGGGCCTATTCGACCCCTCCTTGGCCCCGTGTTTCCAGGGACAGAGATGGGAGACGGCGAGGGAGGGGAGGGAGGACGCAGATGGGAGCCCCAGGGGGCTGCGAATCAGGACTCCACTTTCTCCTTCTTTTTGCTTTTCTTCAGGAAGGACGGGGTGCGGAATTTCTTCTTCTTCTTTGAGGGAGACTTGGAAGGCGAGCCCTCTGGGGACATGGGACCGCTGGTGACTGACTCTGTTTTGTCTTTCGAGGTATCGACATCCGTGTCGGCGCTGGTGGTCATCTGGCTGAGGCCTTTGCTGAGGATGTCCTCTGCCGTCTGCTCATCCTCCCTGCCGTTGACCACCACTCCTTCTGGCTGCGTCTTTTCCGGCTCTGTGGTGGCTTTGCTTGTTTCCGTCTTCTGAGCATCTTCTAGAAAAAGATCCAAAGACGTGACCCATAAGATTTCATTCAGGCGAGAGCTTCAACCTGGGGCTAACAGAACCATTTCTAGGCAATTATATAAAGGAAGTCTAGAGCAAAGAGAGGGGCGGGCTGACACGGTAAGGGGAAAGGGGTAGGCAGGGTTCTCTCCCAAACAGGAGAGAACAGGCCCTTGGCAGGCCAGGGACTATGGGCTCTTGCCTACAAATGTAAACAGGTAACGATCTCCAGAAACGGCAGCAGCCCAGCAGGGGCCCGGTTGGGAGCTTTCCTAGGAACAGACAGAACAAGGGAACAGACGCAGACTACAGAGAGGCTGTAGGAAGGGGAGGGCACTGCCATGGACAGCTCAGGGGATGCATCTAAGAATTGTTGTGACTGGTTCAGTTTCACTAGTAAAAATATGGAAATGACATGTTTTCATACCCATTTCATTTCCTACACCTCTGAGGAACTTTTCAAGATGGAGAGTATCTTCCCAGTAGGCAGAGAGGGGCAGGCAGAGGGATGGTGGGATTCCCTGAGTGGCATGGACCCTACAGACTGCCACCCTATTCAAGGCCAGGAGTGAAAGCCTCCTGCTGCCCTTTCTCCTCCTTCCCACTCTCTTCCCACCCTGCTTCCACTCAAGCTTTGAAATGCCTGTATGGGGAAGGAGGAGGGAAAATTCTAAAACCGTAGACTTTGAAAAGTAGAAAGGAAGGTAAAGTTAATCTAACTCCTCCCCATTTTACAGATGGGAAAACTGAGTAAAGCAGTAAAAGCGGGCAGACCTCAGTTTCTTGCCATCCCAACTTAGTGTTCTTTTCACTACGTGAAACTGAGAGGGGTGTGTGTGATTGTGCATGTGTGTGAGTGTGCATGTGTGTGAGTGTGAGGGATATCACACCACAAGAAAGTGGGAGTGTGGGAGCTGGGGAAGGTGGGAGACTGGTGTCCCTTACAGACAGAGTGGGGCAAGACAGATGTCTTGGGAAATGGCTAGGGTTCTTGACGGGGTAAAGACTGGAGAAATGTTTGGTTACATGGAAGATGGGGCAGAGGGGGGTAAATTTGGGGACAGTTAACATGGGCTAGTTTAACTATCTGGGTAAGCAAACGTCTTCTCCAATAACTCCTGAGGACTGTCCCCTCTTAGTACTGAAGACCTTGGCCCTGGCTCCCATTCTTTCTACTGTCTGGCCCGCATCCTGCCATCATCCAGCTACCAAGTCCTCTAATGCGCTTGACTCCTATGGCCCTTACTGCCCTCCCGCCCACCATGCGTTCCCATGGTCATCACTGGCCATTCTCTTGAACGCAGAAAAGCAATCCAGACACAGCCTTCCCCCTGACCGCTCCCCTCTCCTCTCTTCACCTGCTTTTGGCCTCGTCAACCCTCTGATCCCTGGACCCCTCCCTGCCATTGCAGTCTGTTTCCCTCTGTCTGGACCACCCTTCTCTCTCTTCTCTGTGTCCCCAACCTTCACCCACACAATCAATCAGCTTGAGTGTTACCCTCCCCTTAAAGTCTTTCCTGGTCCCATCCCTGCTTCCAGGTAGAATTTGTCACTCCTTCCTTTCGGCCCCTACTAGATAAATTTCCATTACAGTGACTGTGAAACAATCACTTCTTTTTTATGCCTATCTCTCCCCTCAAAACTGAAATAAATCAGACAAGACTGTGTTTAATTATCTACGTGACTAGCTTATAGGAGGTACTCAGAAAATGGTTGTGGAATCCATGAATGGTTGAATGCATAAGCAAACAAATGAACGTGTGAATGGTTTTATTCTAACCAAACCCACACCATACCTCATCTTTCTTGTCTGTCCCAGCCTGAGCCTTCTACGCTGAACTGGACCCAACCTTGTAAACAAACAGCTGCCCTGCATGCTGGCCTTTGTCTCCTGTACCTATTCCCCTGTTCCCACTCTTGGCCTCCTGGGCTCTTATACCTCTGATGACCCCTCACTTGGATGACCCGTGAGGATGTGTTTCTCAAGTTACACCCTCTCAGATGATTTTGTTACCTGCCTTCTAGCTCCATGAACCCAACTATGGATCAGAGGACCCCACCTTCTGTCCAGGTGCCATTTTCTGCCCTGTGGTTATAGGCATCCTCGTCCCAGCAGTGGCCTTCACCCACGCCTGCCCCTTCAGCTGCATCTGCAACCGCAGCCCCTGCTGGCTTGCTCTAGGAGAGCACAGCAGGATTCTTCTCCCCAGCCAGAAAACAAGTCCACACCGGGCATGTCACCAGCATCTCACAGAGCTCCAGCACCATGAATCGTCTGGGGAGCACCAGCAAACAGAACGTGGGGCTGGGAGGCGCCATGGGCCTTGGAGGAGTCGGGTTCAAGATCGAGGTCACCACTCCCTCAGCTGGGGGGGACAGAGACCCCTGGAGGGTGCAGTTGGCCAAGAGAAGGGGCAGCAGTCAAGGCTCTAGAAATAAATACTTATTGGGCCCCAGTAAGGAAAGTATCAAGGACCAGCTCTGAGAGTCCAGATCCCTCCTTCGTTAACAGCCCACGACAGTTAAGGTCAGAACTACCTGGGTCTTCAGCTATTTGAAGGGCTCCAGGAGCTGTGGCAGAAGCGAACTCACCTTCTAGCATCTCCTAAGATGAACCACTGGCTTTCTCTCCTAGATGGGGCACTTCGAGCTCTGGGAGTAGGAGACAGGTGTAGGGTGGATGGAATGGGGTAGAGGCTGGGAAATCGGGGGATCTATCCAAGGATGGTGGCCAGGAAGCAGAGGGGAATAGGGAGAGTGGATTTGGAACAAGACTGGACTTGGCAGCCTAGGTCCATAGCCACACCCTTGTGGCTTGGGAAGAGCTGAAAGGCTTGAAGAGGCTGGAGGAGGAAGGGAGGTGCTTTGGTAGGGAGATGCCGAGCTCGTTTGGGTACCTACCTCTCAGACTGGATTTCTCACTATCCCTCAGCATCCAAATACTTGTCTCTCAGTCCCCTGATGTCCCTTTCCAGAAATGCTCACTCCCTGGACAGCCCACTCTACTCCTATCTGCCAGTCCAAGCATATATCTCCCCAAGGTCTGGTTCCAGCCTCCCTTGACATTTGACAACGATTTTGCCCTTCTCTAAACCTACCACCAATATATGAATTTTACACTTGAGTGTGGTCCCCTCCCACACTGAATCTGGGCTGGCCGTGTGGCTTGGAGAAACCAACAGAATGCAGAGGAAGTGCCACTGAGCCAGCCTCAGGCTGAAGAATTAAGAAGGCCCAGCAGCTTCTGCTTCTATAGTTTTTGGGGAGCCTTGAGGCACCATGTGTAAAGTCCAACTACCTTGATGGAAACACAGATGGAGAGGCCACATGGAGAGGACCTACCGTTATATGGAGAGACAGACAGACAGACAGAGAGACAGAGAAAGAGGCCCAGCCATTCCACTGTCCCAGCTGAGCCCAGCCTTCCAGCTGCCCCTGACAAGGCACCTGACATGTGAGTGCACCATGTTGGAAGTTCTAGCTTAGTCAGGCAACCAGATGACTGCAGCCCCAGCTGACGTCAGTGGAGCAGAAGAACCACCCGCTGAGCCTTGTCCACCCACAGAAGAACTAATTTCCATAAACCAGTTCTCATTAGGCACTATGATTTAATAGTTATCTACTGCTGCGTAACAAACCACACCAGAACTTAGTGGCTTAGAACAGCAAGCAGCGTAGTATCTCTCACAATCCTGAGAACACAGTACATAAGGAGAACTCATTTATGAAAGCACATTACAAGGGCCTTTTATATTTATGAGCTCATTTTATCCTGATAACAATGTTGTAAGTTAGGAAAGGCAAGGATTCATGTTAGTCCCCCATCCTGCAGTGTTTTCATGCAACTTATTTGAGATGGCTAAATTAGTAAGTGACACAGCTGGCCTTCTGATGTTGAATGCAGGGCTATTTCTTTGCAGGCATAGCCAATGCTCCTGAGGGGCCCATGGGGGGATTGACTCAGCAGGGGCAGGGACAGTCAGGAGCCAGTCAACAGAGAAGGTGATGACAGAGATGGCCAGATGTGAAGGAACAGGACTGGAAGGACTCCTTCAGAGAGGCTGAGGGGTAGGAGTCAGGGAGGCAGATGAGGAGTGACACTGAGGTGAATTAGCACAAGAGGATTTGAGAGCATGGGGACCAGTGGAGAGATCTCACAAGTCCAGGCTGCACTCCCCCATGCCCACTCCTAGACCACTGAACTCAGAAACCGCTGGGGTGGGACCCCAGCAGGCGTCAGGGATTGTAAAGCTCCCCAGGTGATCCCGACGTGCAGCCAACGTTGAGAATGACACCATCAGCCTCACCTGGGGGCTTGCCAGAAATGCAGGGTCTCAGGTCCCACCCCAGACCTACTGTGTCTTCATCTTAACATTTTAATCTTCATTTTAACCGGATCCCTAGGTGATCCCTGTGCACATTGAAGTCTGAGCACTGGGCTGGTGAGTCTAGAAAGGCCCATCAGCCAACCTGGCCTGAGTAAGAGATGAGAAGGCCGTGGGTCAATCATTAACGTACTCAGCATTGCTTAGACTCGGCTTCACCTGTAAGGCGTATCAACACAGCTTGTGAACGGAACAAGCTTAAAGTTGGTAACCCCTGTCTCAGGTTCCCTAGAAACAGCAGAGGGGAGAGTCTCCCGTAGGAGGGCAGCACCTGTTGAAAGGCAGGTGCCCTGCAGTGAAGACCTGCCCACCCTCTATGCAGACCCCCTTCTCGGCCTGCGGAGGCGCCTCCTCCCTCCCAGATGCTCAGCTCCACTCACCGTCCACAGACTTGGAGGGAGAGCCCACGGGGCTCTTCGTCTCTGACTTGGCTGGGCTCTGAGCTGGAGAAGCAGGTGCAGACTTTACAGGTGAGCCAGGCTCCTCAGGGGCAGGTTCTTTCTCTCCTGAAAATACAGAAAGCCAGCTCAGGATAGAGGTCAAGGAGAGGAGAGGTGGGCAGACCGAGAGTGCTTTAAAACAACTGCTTTCTTCGGCTTGGTCCTCATTTCTCCTGGCTGGAGTTAGCTGCTTCCTCTAACTTTAAAAAAAAATTTCTGCTCCATCCTAGGGGAGGTAAGTGGGAGGAGTCGGGAGGAGTCGGAGTCCGTTTCCTCCATCACAGGACATCTCTGGATGGACTTTGTTACCCCTGATGTGGACGGCAAGACTGCAGGGGAACTCCCACCCACGATCTGTTTGCATGTAACTTATTGATTATTTGTCTAATTTACATGTCCGGTCCAAACAATCTCTAGAGACAAAGAGCACCATATTTTTCTATCTACTTTTTCGATTGGCACCGAGAACTCCAAGCAAGCTAACTCCAAGAAAGCCAGCGAGGATTCTTCTAGTGCCTTTGTTCCTAGGAAGATGGCTGAGTCTGGGTGGGGACGGAGGCTGTGGAAGAGGGCCCTGCCCTGAGGGAATGAAAGCCTTGCCTGGTGGACAAAACCAAGAGCTGAATTCTGTGTCTCAGACCCCAAGTGCACTTGAAGCAAAGAGAAGGGACGGCTCCATGTGGGGCACAGAGAGGGCTTCCTGGCTGGAGGGGGTTTGCCACAGAGGCCGAAGTGTAGATAATACTGGATCAGGCTAGCCGAGAAGAGAAACTCTGTCAGGAGGGGACAAAGGCATGAATAAGCTCTCAAGAGTATGACTACCTAGGAGTCAGCATGGAGAGATGGGCTCGACTGAGATTCTGACATAAAGGACTCAGCTGCTGGATTCTGACATAAAGGACTCAGTTCTGATTGCCCGGCTAAGCGGTTTATACCACATCTGCTAGATCATCAGTAATTATGATCACTATTATAATGAACATATTATTACAGCTAACGTTTGTCTGGTGTCTACTGACCTAGGCCATATTTGTAGGCAGTATCCTAAGCACTCCTCACGGATTAACTCCTTATTCCCAGGTGAGAGGGTCAGTGGGGTCATGGCGGCAGCACCGCGTAACTGTCAGGCACGAGCCATGAGGGGCATTGGTGTGATTAACAAAATCGTGCTGATAAGAATATTATTTGCTGGGCTTCCCTGGTGGCGCAGTGGTTGAGAGTCCGCCTGCCGATGCAGGGGACGCGGGTTCGTGCCCCGGTCCGGGAAGATCCCACGTGCCGCAGAGCGGCTGGGCCCGTGAGCCGTGGCCGCTGAGCCTGTGCGTCCGGAGCCTGTGCTCCGCAACGGGAGAGGCCACAACAGTGAGAGGCCCGCGTACCACAAAAAAAAAAAAAAAAAAAAAAAAATTTGCTGATGGAGCAGGAAGGTCAAAGTGAGGACATGACAGAGAAGAGACAGAGAGAAGCAAATGAAGATTGAAAAGGAAAGCGAGACAAGGCTGGATTGAGCCCTGGGGGCCCTGGCAGGCAGCAAGGAAGGGGGTCCAGGGCTGCTGGCGGGGAGTGAGGGCCATGGTTTGCTCTGCTGCCTCTCTGGGTGCCCCGAGCTCTCCCCTCCGCCTGGGAGGTCCTGAAGCACCAGCTTCCGGGGGTTATTTACCATCGAGTTCTAGCTTCTTCCTCTCCACCTCTTTCTTGTACTCTTCCAGCTCCTGATCCGTGAGTTGGCTAAAGGGGTTGGGCGCTATCTCCTCGGCCTCGTCTTTGGTATCCGCCTGGCCCCGGGACATCAGCTGGCTCTCTGTGGACTGAAAGTTAACCACAGAGTGTGTCGCTCTCTGAACGCCGCAGTCGGGGCCCAGGCCCGAGCTTCCTTTCAGACTCACGGGGCTGCCAGTGGTCTTGCTAGCGACAGCGTGGCATGCAGCTCCATGGCAACAGCTCGGGGCCTCGGGGTAGGGGTTTTTCACTCCGTCCCACGGCTACACCTCACCCCCCCAGACCGGGCTTCTTTGTAACTGCCTGGAAGAACGCAGGGGGTCCTCCCTCTGCCCCAGAAATAAAATCAAAGAATGCTCCCAAGCAGAAGGAAGACACATCTTTATTGCGATCTCTACTGTGGACGCTTGCAAGCCGTCACTGTGCAAATACAGCCGGCGGCCCACAGTCAGTCAGCCAGACCCCAGCATGCAAAGCGTTGGCTCAACCAGTGTCACGCCAGCCGCTCCCCGCCATGCACCCCACCATCCCGCATCAGCAGCGCAAGCCACAGCACCCAGCGGTAAGTCATACGCAAAACACACAGTGGCTTTGGCGTTCTCAGTCCAAACTGTTAGTCCTGTTTTGCACACGGTCATAAAGAACAAGGGGGCCAAGGTCCTGAACCTTGGATTTTCAACCCGCCTGTACTGCAGGTCCCTGAAGGGACATTGGCAAAATCACTGTGTTTCACCCCCTCTGGGGAGCCCCTGGCTCTGGGGAGCTCACCAGCTGGGCCTTGTGTAAGCTTTGGGAATCCTTTGATCCCTCGAGCTCGGGACAGCTCAGACTCCATAGCCCTTTATCCTAACTCAGCAACCTCATCTCGGCCTTTGGGAATTCAGTGGTCCGGAGCCAAGGAGTCAAAGAAAGTGGGGGTGGGGGGATGTGAGCCTGGGCAGCTGGCCCACACCACACACTCCCGGCCATCTGGCTCTGGCTCATCAAGTCTTCTGATGATGGGCCCATGGGCTCCTTCCAAAAGAAGGCAGCACTGGGCCTATCTTAAGGAATCATGGGGTTCAAAAAAGTCCAAGACCGGGATCCCAAGAAGAGGGACTCCAAGGAGAGCACTCGGTATAAATGGCAGAGTTTTTAACAATGTTGATCACAGTATTGAACTCCCACCTCCCCCCATTATCATGGGGTATTTCTATCCTTGACCCTGTAGCACATTTGCTGTTCCTCCTCTTGGCTCAGCTGAGGTGGGGTGGAGGTGATGACATAACCTTCACACTTCCCCTGCCAAAGGGCACCCACCTGGTGGGTTGCAGCCTGATCTGCAATCATGACATCACCTCAGTTTGCTCTGCAGAGAGGAATGGTCCCTGTATCCCCTGCCCCTGCCCTTACTGCTAAGGAAGATGCCACTGCTACTTTGCAATGAGCAGCAATGATTTCCAACACAAGCCAGAAGTCTGACGTTCACCCCTTTTGCTAAGCACTAAACAAAAACTGTTCTATCTCAAGCAGGGGAACAACTTTATATTTTCTAACTCTACGTGTGTTTGTGTGGGCAACTCACTGCCCCTTCCCATCCTGTAGGAGTACCGGTCCTTATATACATGTCTGCCCTCTGAGAGCCTGTGAGCATCTTCCCAGAGCTACGGCCTGATGGTGCTGTTTCCACGCACAGAGGCCAGAGCCGCTCAGGGCAGCCAGGCCTAGAGCCGCTGGGAGAGGCCAGCCGCGCTCCTGAGAGGTCACTCTGCGGGACACTGACAGAGGGCAGAGGGGAGTTCCAGGGGGAGGCATAGAAGCCACATCACTCCCGTGGGCAGGCTGGGCTACTCCTCCCCTGCCTGGCGCCCACGGGAGGCGATGAGATACTGTCCCCAGTCCTCACAGCATCCATTTTGCAGCAAGAGCACCAGTGCCCAAGATCACAGGGGAAGGTGGGCATATAAGGACTCAGGGGTCCTGCTGCCCGGCCCCAGGCACTGCAGACCCAGAAGGCTAACACGTTTCCCCTCCAGACAAGGGCAGCGTCTGCTGTACCGGGCTTCGGCTCTTCTCAGCGATGACACTCGCCAGCAGCTGGGACTGAGGCCCCGCCGACTTCACATCCTGTCGGTTTTGTTCTCGAATCTGTGTAGAAAGGGATGGGGAGGGTGAGGTAGCTGTCCAGCATCAGGGTGTGGAGTTGGCAGGGAGCATCCCCAGGGCACACTAGAAAGGCCGCCCAGGGGTGCAGATGTAACGCATCACATCCACTCTGAGACAGTCTGTCTCCACGTCTGCTCCAGAATGAATGAGAAGTTTATGTAGAACACCAGATTCTCATTAACCATGAGCAGGTCATTGAGATGAAGAGGGAAATGAGGCATAGGAGATCCTTGAGGGAGATTCTCAATTTTTAATAGTCCTATGAAGTCCCTGAGGAATTGGTTTAAACTACAGATTCCTGGGGGGCCACCCCGTACATATTGAATCTCAGTCCCATGGGAGGAGGGGTGGGAGTGACCCAGGAATCTGCCCTTCAGAGGACCACACACTGAAACACTGTTCTGGGAACATACCCGACCTATTGAAGGTGGTCTGTTACAAGTTAAGTTTTTAAAGTAACATTAGAAATATAAGTGAGTGAACTGTAAAGCAAAGGTAGAGAAATAAACACAAAGGATTTTGCGATCTTGAAAATGAGCCAAAGGGAAATAGCATAAAATTTGTAAAAATTCGATTTGCGGGTTGGTCTCTTAGACACATCTAATGTCTAAAGCTAGCACCTCTCTATTTGAGGGTTACACAGGACAACAAAAGCACAGCGCTTAGCACTGTGCCTGGAATATGGCCAATAAATGGTAGTTTCTTTTCCATAAGAGGCATCTGGGATGTCGGTAAGTCAGGCGCATCCTGGGGACCCCCCCACGCCCTTGAGGGAGAAAAGATGGGAGGTAATTAGCTATCCCCTTACCTTGTTGCGCATGTCCAGCACTTCTTGGGGGTCAGTATACAGAGGCACAAATTGGTTTGGGTTTTCGATCCGTATGGGCATGCCACTGCTGGATTTCTCCACCTCGTCAGCCTTCATCCACTGAACACACACAAGGCCCGGTGGGTAAGGTAAAGGCATATGGCTCACCGTCCACCCTAGTGGTCCACCCCATGAGATCTGGGCCGACCAGCCTACGTGCAAGTCAGCAAACCTAGACAAACACTTTCCCTCGTCTTGGGCCTCTTTGATGTCTGTCTCCCAGAGCAGAGATGGGCAGCAAATGACCCAGCAACCAAAGAAAGGCCCCAGATCAATGGTCATAAAGAACACTTAAGACGAGGGACAGAGCCATGGTACCAGCTTTGACAGACAGGCAGCCACTGGTGTTGTAGTATTAGATGACTCATGGATGTTAATTTACAGGGCTTTGTTTTTTTTTTTTTAACGAAGAGCTATTCTATTTGGCTGCCAGCTACTTTGTTAGTGAAAATCAAATTAAGAGCCAGGGTGTGTGATGAGGGAGAGAGAGGAAAAGAGCATACAATTTGTAAAAACTCAATCTGTGGGCAGGTCTCACACATCTAATGTCTAAAGCAAGCACCTCTCTACAGAAGAGGGTTATAAAGGGAGTGGACAACGTAATAGAAACAAGTACCCCATGCACCTTCTGGTTTTGCATCAGATGGTCAGTTCAAATGTTGGGTACCCCTCTCTTGAATTTCCCAGAAGCCCCTTCCAGATATGGGAGCAAAAAGCTTTCATGCTGCTGGGAGTGACCTGGTCCAGCCACCCTCTGGACCAAAAACTCAGCATAGGGGTGCAAGAAACAGGTGATCTGCTCCGTAGGCATGAAAAGCTGCTCCCAGATGCCCAATAGGAAGCCTTAGGGGGAGACAGGACTAGTGCAGGCCCAGGGGAGGTTTGCTGTTTCCCTTTTAAAGCTGCTTAGCCCACACAGGTAGCTGGGCACTCTCCTTCCACCCCAATCTCCCCAGCGGAGCCCCCTCTGCCCTCCTTACCGTGGTCTTTGGCCGGGGGCTACCCATGCTCCTCTGGACCTCGTCGGCCACGTTGACCCGCAGGTAGGTGTTGGGCGTGTTGAGCCAGCGGGTCTTCTCCTTCTGCTGCTTCTGGGCGTGTTGCCTCAGGGCGGGCACTGGGGTGCCGTCCTCCTCAAACACGAAGGCTGTGACCGTGGCTGGAATCTCCACCTCACTTTTGTGTTTGGTTTTCTCTTGAACAAAGGGGTAGCGGTAGGTGTAGCCTGTTCTGTAACCCTAAAAAGGACAAAAATAGAACCACATGTGGTGGGGAAAAATGGTCAGGTACATGCCTGCTCGCCCGCTCACACGCTTTACCCCCTTCCATCTAAAGGACTCAGTTTAACCCAAAGTCTCTGTAACACAACCCAGGCCTTGCCGCACCTCTGGTGTATTTCAGAATTGTTCCCTGTCTTGGTCCCCCAACCCCTCCCCTCCTCCACCCCAACAAGCCCTCTGATCAGGGATGAGAAAGTTCCCAGAATCTTGTGGACCAGACAGAGCTCCAGCTTTTGGTCTGGTCCAGTAGTTCTCAACACAACAGAATCATGCGGGAGCTTTAAAAATGTATATGCCTGGGCTCCACTCAGAGTTCCCCATTTCATTGGACAGTGGTGCAATCTGGGCTACAGGATTTTAAAAAGTTTCCCAGCTGATTCTAACAGTAGCCCTCCCTTCCTCGACTCTGAGGCTTCTTAACTATTTTTCTCTTGGGAGCCCTAACTCTGACTCAAGAACATCCCTGTCTCCTAAGCAAGACCATGTCCCCCAAAGGTGGACTGTTACTCAGAATGAACACTCGGGAATCTTAACAGCTGCTGGAGCAATTCTCGGCTCTGCCTGTCATCTTTTTAAAAATTCAAGTGGTATTAAAAAGGAAGTGGATTGGGGCTTCCCTGGTGACGCAGTGGTTGAGAGTCCGCCTGCCGATGCAGGGGACACGGGTTTGTGCCCTGGTCCGGGAAGATCCCACATGCCGCGGAGCGGCTGGGCCCGTGAGCCGTGACCACTGAGTCTGCGCGTCTGGAGCCTGTGCTCCGCAACGGGAGAGGCCACAACAGTGGGAGGCCCGCGGATTACAAAAAAAGTACAGTGGATTACAAAAAAAGTACAGAGCCATGTAGAAAAATTAAGCAATATAAAAAACATAAGGAAAAAGTGGGTTTTATGCAAAATCTCATCCCCAGAGACAACCACTAAAAATCCTTTCAGTCATCTCTCTAAGCACACATATACAAATGCATGTATGTAAACATACAGACTATATAATTAATGCATCATATAATATATATAAAACAGTATATTAATGGACTGTACCACATACGCAGCTTTTAAAAAAAATTGAGATATAATTGACATGTAACTTTACATTAGTTTCAGGTGTGCAACATAGTGATTCAATATCTGTATGTATTATATGTGTAACTGAATCACTTTGCTGTACACCTGAAATTAACACATTGTAAATCAACTATACCTCAATTAAAAAAAATTGTATGTATTGTGAAATGATTACCACGAGTCTTATTAACATCCAGCACCTCTCATAGTTACCATTCTTTTTCTTGTGATGAGAACTTTTAAGATCTACTCTTTTAGCAACTTTCAAATATATAATACAGTATTAATAACTATTGTCACCATGCTGTACATTCCATCCCCAGGATTACTTATTTTATATACGGAAGTTTGCACCTTTTGATCCCTGTACCCATTTCTCTCTGCCTCCCACCTGGCAGCTACCAATCTGTTCTCTGTATCTATGAGTATGAATTTTTTGATTTTTGGTTTTTGAGGGTTTTTTTTCAATTCCACATATAAATGAGTTCATACGGTATTTGTCTTTCTCTGTCTGACTTATTTCACTTAGCATAATCCCCTCAAGGTCCATCCATATTGTTGCAAATGGTAAGACTTTCAGCTTTTTTATGGCTGAATATCCTATCATATATAAGTACCACATTTTCTTTATCCATTCTTCCATCAGTGGACACTTAGGTTGCTTCCATACCTTGGCTATTGTAAATAATAATGCTACATAATCAGCTTTATAAGCTGCTTTTAGCTCATCAATGTGTCTTGGAGTTTTTTTCATGTTATTGAACCTATAAATACACAGCAACCTTTAAACAACTACATAATATGCCAGTGAATGGACATATCATAATTTATCTAACCAATACCAGTGGACACTGTTATTTTCAAAATATTATAAACAACCCTGAAATGAGTATCTTTACACATTTTTCTTTAGGCAATTAACATAAGTGCCTAGTAATGAAAATGACTGAGTCAAAGGGAGCACAGTATAAGTTTTTATATATTTATCATGTCCGTCTTCCCAAAACACTGAGCCAATTTACACTTCTGCCAATTGTGCTGGAGTTCCCAGTTCTCGTCTCCTTTCCCCCGCACTGAATATTGCCCCACTCTTCTTTTTATAGGATTTTCTGAGCCATTCTGAATTTCACCTGAAATTTAAAGGATTTTTTAAAAATTTAAAAAAAATCCTTGGCAATCAGATGGGTTAAAAGTAATATCCTCTACTTTTGTTTTGTTCTTTTTTGGATTACTAGTAAGACTGGATATTTTTAATTACACTTAATGGCTTCTTGAATATCTTCCTTTGGAAACTGGGTTCTCAGTTCATTTTTCTATTGTGATGGTCATCTTTTTCATATTGATTTGTAATACCTCCTTTTACAGTAAAGATATGAATCTGTTTTTGTTTTTTTGCGGTACGCGGGCCTCTCACTGTTGTGGCCTCTCCCGTTGCGGAGCACAGGCTCCGGACGCGCAGGCTCAGCGGCCATGGCTCACGGGCCCAGCCCTCCGCGGCATGTGGGATCTTCCCAGACCGGGACACGAACCTGTGTCCCCTGCACTGGCAGGCGGACTCTCAACCACTGAGCCACCAGGGAAGCCCGATATGAATCTTTTGACTGTCACAGATGTTGCAAATATTTTCCCCATACTTTGTCTTTTAGCTTTGTTTATATGGTGGGTGGGGTGGTTTATAAAAATACAAATTTTGAATTTTAATGTAATCATATCTGTTAATATGTGGCATCATGATTTCAGACTTTCCTGCCATGCTTGACAAGGTCTTTCCCAACACAAGAGCATTAAAACTATTAATCTATGTTTTTAAATACCTATATCAATTTCCTTTCCATGTTTAAATTTTTGACAAATCAGGGATTTATCTTGTTGAAAGGACAAGGTAGTAATCCACCTTAGTTTTATTTCCCAGATGGCTAACAGTCTATTTTTTCCCCCAGATTTATAAGATGGCTGTTTATCCTGTGTTAAATTTTCATGCCTTTGGGATCTATTTCTGGATCCTCTAAGCTGTAGCATTGATTGGCCTGTGCATTCTGGACTAGTGCTCCACCCTTTAGTGACTCAAGCCTTATCACACTTTACCATTTGGTGGTAATCACTCTTTTTTTTTTTTTTTTTGTGGTACGCGGGCCTCTCACTGTTGTGGCCTCTCCCGTCGCGGAGCACAGGCTCCGGACGCGCAGGCTCAGCGGCCATGGCTCACGGGCCCAGCCGCTCCGCAGCATGTGGGATCTTCCCAGGCCGGGGCACGAACCCATGTGCCCTGCATCGGCAGGAGGACTCTCAACCACTGCGCCACCAGGGAAGCCCCACTCTTCTTTTTATAGGATTTTCCGAGCCATTCTGAATTTCACCTGAAAGAACATTTTGCTCAGTCCTTATACCTTCCCCTGCTTTTGAGGAAATTACATTGAGTTTATCGATTAATTTGGAAAAGTTACCCTACTGAAGCTTTTAACCAAGAATAAATTATAGGTCTTCACTGATTTCAGGTTTTCTCTGATGTCTATTGGTAAAATTTTACAGTTGTCTTTAAAGGGGTTCTGCTTAAAGTTTGATTTTGCTGCATTTGCAAATAGGATTATTTTCTCATTATATTTTCATTGTTTTGTTTCAAAATTTAATGGAAATTCTTCTAGTGTTTCACCATGATACTGGTGCGTGTTTTGAGAAAAAAATCATTTTAATCATGTTAAATAAATGGCTTCCTATCCTACTTAACAGCTATTATTTTTATAAATCAATATTAAATTTTTATCAAATAACTTTTGATCTCAAAGTAATCAGAAGGTTTATATTTTTGACTCATTGATATCATGAAATATATTTAAAAGATTTATAATTATTAAACCATCGTTCAATACTAGGAATGAGCCCTCACTTGGTTATTGTGTATTATTATTCTAATGTTATGCTGGATACTATCTGCTAGTTTTCATGCAGCCTTTTTCATCAACTCAAAGTGAGATTGGTCTGAATGTGTTATAATTGTTATGGTTTGGTTTCCTTCTTTCACTCTTATCTGCAACCGTTTAGATAGCATAAGAATAGCCTGTCTCTTAAAGGTCTGAAAGAATTTCTGCATGAAACCACTTGGTCCTGATGCTTTATTTAGGCATAGTTACACAGATGTTAACAGGAGTTGTATTTTCACTGTGGAGTGTACCTTTCACCATTATAAAGTGACTCTCATGCTCGGCCTGGTAATAAAGTGGAAGTGATTTGGAGGAACTGGGGGCAGAAGGAAAGGACTGATTATTGCAATGACCCAGACACAACAAAGAGAGGGTCCAAAGTAGTCGCAGTGAGGCGGAGGGGAGGTAAATGATACAGAAATGTCACAGAGGTAGGTTTCGTCTTCGCTTTTTCGAGCAATCTAAGAAGTCAGAGCCTCGTCCTGCAAGAGGTATGTGTTTTCTTCTTATTCTTGAATTGTCTCATACTTACGTCATATATCATCAATTAAATTGTTAGCTCCAGAAGGAAGGATGTCTTATAATTCTTTGGATCCTTTAAAGCCCACTCCTGGACATATACCAGTTAACGCCCTACCTGATTGATTGATTCATTCGTTACAATAGGATATTGTTATAATGCTGCTCACCAGGAACAGGGAAATTAATGGCATTATGTGTTTTCCGCGTTAAAGTCACGAGATTAGAAAGAAAGGCAGAACTAACTGCAAAAGAGGAGTGAACAAAGCTGCAATATGAGAGAGGCTCTGTGGTGCTGATTATTGCTGGATGACCACCTCTCGTACCAACCAAGGGCTTCCTACCCCTTCTGTAAAGAGCACCGTGCAGGTATGATAACAACCACAGCCCTTGGAAAAGGGGTGGCAAAGGCCACCGCTTGAGAAAACTCAACTACTATTAGAATGACCACAAACTCTAAGTCAAGTGGCCGATCAGGGGGCTTTAACAAATTAACTGTGATGCTGGCAGTTCTCACGCCCACCGAATGCTTCATACGGACTGGTTTGGGGGGAGCTAAGCCACAAAGGACTGGCCTGGAAGGACAACGGCAGGAGACTCACCAGATTGTCCAGCATCCTCATGAGGGCCTCGAACTCGTGCTCCCCCAGCCGGCTCTTCTGCATGGGCCCGAAGGTGCTCCCCGCCCACTGCACGGAGCCCACCTCGTGAGGCCGGTGCTTCTCCTGCTCCAGGAGGATGAGGTTCTCCACGCCCCCCGCACTGGACAGAGCGGACACCTGTGCAAAGGGCAGAGAACGCTCAGCTCACACACACGGGTGTGCGCGTGTACACGCACATCCCTGCGCGTGTACCTGTGCTCCTCTGTGTAACAGAGAATGGAGATCGGGGAAGATTAGAAACAGAAGTGTCTGGAAAACTGAGCTGTAGTTGGTTATTTCCTCCCAGAGGAGAGCCCCTCCAAACTTGTAGGGCATGTGCCCATTTCCAGGGAAAGAGGTATTAGTATTTCTTTCCTAATGTCAGTTCTTAGGGGGACATAGCAAGTGTTAAACCTCAAGAATAAAGCAATGCAGAGTCCTGAAAAATTACCTGGGACACAGACCAACCTCAAATTGTGATTATTTCTGGGGAAGGAAGGAAGATGAGAAAAGGGGACTTCAATTCTTGTCTGTCACATTTTACTTCTTCCAGAGGAAAATGCCATTGATATTTGTTAAATCTGGTTGGTAGCAGGTGTCGATTATATGACTCTCTGCACTTTTCTGTATGTCTGAAATATTTCTCCTTAAAAAAAAAAAAAAGGTCACTTGAAAGAAATAAGCTGCCTTCTAGGCCAGTGAAATATGAGTGTAGCTGCATGTTGGGCTGAATTAACAGGTCTGAAGGCAGAAGACCCCCCATGATGGCGTTATCCAGTCAAGGAAGCCCAGAGAGAGGAGACACATGAAATGCTGACAGTCACAGCCGGGCACTGTGTAGGCCTTAGGAAGCTTTTACCAGAAGACTTAGAGCGTTTGTCCCACTGTCAAGGCTCCATGGGGAGGGGACGATCCAGGTGGCTACAGGCAACGGACTCTGACTTTTAGGGCAAGTGGTGTGTGTATAAAGCAGGCAATTTTAGAACGATCCTAAAAACATTCATGAATCCAACTAATCTTATTTTCTAATTCCATGCTCATCTAAAAGCACATTCTATTTACTCCCTGTATCTGCCACTCAGATATAATTGGTCATGGTTTGGCTTCCTGGTAAGTCCAGAGAGAGATGGTGCTTTCCGAGTATTGTAGGTAGCGAAGCTGGAGGTTTACACTGCACATCAAGACCCCAGCATTCTGATTAATATTTGATATCCCATGTAAACCTGCTTGTTATGGGGGAACGGCTCTGACTATATAAACTTTCAGTGTTCCAGTTTTTGTGCCAGTTATTGTTTCACTGAAAATGAAAAGAATGCAGTGTAGCTTGCTGACAAACGCAGGTCTATGAACACATGAGGATCCTGGACACACTCCAGAGTGTGTTAAATTCACCAGTGTAACACGTGGCCCCTGTGGGACTTCCTAGAGGTCAGCCAGGCAGCGTTTCCAAGGTGACCCCCATCACTCTGTGAAGAGGAAGAAGCAACAACAAGCATTTCCATGCTCTCTTCATCCAAGGCATGTGTCCTATGGAAGCCTCCATTTTTATCTTAAAAAGATGACTCCACACCCTACAAATATAGAGACTTCGAGGTCTTTTATTCCGTTCTCTCACCAAAAATGAGTCCTTGTCTAGTATCCCTAGAAGTGGTCAGCTCCGTGCCTGTTGTCCAAATGTTAGAAGGGTTACAGTGAGTTGATATAGATTACCCTGAGTTGAAATCTACCTTTTTATTATGTTCATTCACTGGTCCCAGTTCTGCCCTCTGCTGACCGTGTTTTCTAATTCTGACGTCCCTCACACCTGGCACCGCGGCTGAGCACCTGGAAACGCACTCTCAAAGCTAGTGAATCCCAGCTGGTTGATCAATTACCAAGTTCGTCCTGGACCCCTACCTGGCCAAGGCAGGGCTCCAGCTCTGGGACCCTGAAAGCCTGACTTGCAGTGCCAGCTCCCTGAAGAGAGGTCCCAACCTGACAGCTGACCTTTCCCACCGACGCTTGCCTGCCTGAGAGGCAGTGCAATGTGGTGTTTAGGACATAGGACCTGGGTACCAGGCTGTCTGGGTTTCGATCCTGGCTCTGCCACCTACTTGCTGTATGACTTTCAGCAGCTATTTACCCTCCCTGTGCCTCAGCTTTCTCATCTGTAAAATGAAAATAGTATCTACCTCGTGAGGATTATTTAAGGTAATATTCGTAAAGCACTTAGAATAGCACCTGGTGCATACGGGGTGCCGTAGAAATATTTATGATAAATAAATTCTGAGGTTTTACCATGAAAGGCTGAGAAGCAATACCCCCTGGAGACTGGTCATTCATAGAGGAGGAGAAAACTGCCCACACCCTTGCAAGAGCTGCCTCCTCTCACCTCCCCCTTCCCCCCTCCGTTTCCATGGCGATGGGTAGCAGATGGAGAATCGCCTGAGCTTCTTCTCATCTGCCTGTGAACAGAGCAGGGAGCTGCCTCTCTCAGCAGAGGATGACCCAGTTTCCTGGAACCCCAAACTGATGGGGAGCAAAGAGAACGCTGTCCCCAGGAGAATGGAATAGGCTCTTAGCCTCAAACCGCTGAAATGACCATGGACGCATTTGCTTGTTTGCCAAGGCCACTGAGGGAGAACACTAGTCATGATGGAAACAGAATTTCGGTGCTGGTCATTTGACCAGAAATGACCCTTCCAGGGACTGCAGTCCCAACAGCATCTGCAGGCTGCCGTACCTGGGCTCTTCCGAGCCTTAATGCACCCACACTCTTCGTCCAATCTCTCCCGTTTTTTTCCCACAACTTCCAGCTTCATTTCACCCTCTAGAAGCCTTCCTGCTCCACCTGCTGAAAAAAATCCACTGGCGCTTTCCTCGGGTTATCTGTCCCCATCGCCTGATGCGCTTTTAAAAGGTTACATCAAACCAGTCCTGACTGAAAAGGAAGTGACAGCAGACAGGGCCAAGAGAAGCAGCTGGGGCTGTCCAGGAAAGTGGCTGGCAGCTCTGCCCTTCATCTCCCCAGCTGCTAGATGGCCCTCTTCCCTTTGCTTAAATTGCACAGTGGCCATTTCTGGGGATCTGGAGCCTGGGGAAGGCATCCTTCACCGTGTGGTGGGGGGGGACACCCGGGAACCTCTCTCCATTCATTCTTTTTCATGAGATATTTTCTCATGGAAGCCTCTTCTTCAGAAGAAAGATGGGCAACTCTTCAGATGTGGAGAAGGGAAAGTAGGCATATCAGAGGCTCTGCCAGGTTCTAACAACACTCAGGGGTCAGAGTTCAGGGCCAGCATTATTGGATGGGGGATGGGGAGTCAGGAGGGTCTCACACCACCTCCTCTAACATTTCTTCATCACTGTCCTCTCAACATATCCTTCAAAAACCACTGAGAAAGGTCCCACTTGTAGAGCCTCCACTAGTGATGCTTCTGGGATTATCCCATTCTTCCCCCATAACACCCAAGAGAGGGGCAGGCCGTCTTCCGCGGGGTACTGCTCTGCCCAGACCAGCCAGGAGAGGGCAGATGGGACACCAGAAGGTCCCTGAAAAGAGCCGACTCACCCTGGAGCAGCTAGCCTCTCCCTCTGTCAACCAAGTCCTAAAAATACCATCGGCAACACCTCTCCTTGTCTGAAAGGCCATCCTCACAAGGTCTCTCTAGACCCAGGTCTGAGGTTGAGGAAATGGAGGCTTGCAGAGGGCAAGTCCCTGACCCCAGAGCACAGAGCACAGGCTGGGAAGGATGGAGCCCAGTCAGTCGTGCAAGACCCCCCTACTCACCTGACGGCTTGCCACACTGGAAGGAGCATACGCTTGGCTTATCCAACACTACCTGGTAATTTGATGAAACTACAGGATGTGTGTTTTCCTATTCCTTCTCCATCAGGTCTTCTAGGGGTCCCACGACTACTGACACTCCCCACCCACCCTCTATCTCATCCTTTACCAGTTAGGAGAACTTCACCATGGGCTCCCTGGACATCACCCTGGGGCTGCCCTGGGGTCAGGCCTGCCATGTCAACACTCTACTTTGGCCTTTCCACTTCTCCTTCTGGACTTGACCACATTCATGGTCTTTACAAACTACCCTTCTCCAAACAAAGAAAGGAAAGAAGACTTACCTGTGTGGTGTCTGTGGGGCACAGCTAGAGGTAACAGGTACACCCCAGGTTATACAGGAGCATGGGAAGTACAGTTCCTCCCACTGTCTTACTGATGAGCCCAGGCAGCTCCCCCTCCTGAGCACTGATCCCCAAGAGTTGGGTGCGGGTTGTTAGACAATGGAGGTAGAAAATTTTAAAGGTACAAAACTGATTCCAAATGTGAAACTTTAGAAGAATCAGGTGGTGCCAAGGCAGAGAAACAGGGTGAGGCTTTCAGAGGGCCCCACTCAAAGGTCTCCCTAAATCACGGCCCACGGGGCTGCCACCCTTGTCCCCAGGCCCCTGTCAGGGTCCCTCCTGGGCCCACACCCCAGAGGAACTTGCTCACCTGTATCTCACACGCAGCCTGCAGGTGGAAGATCTTATAAAACGCCTCCTCTACGGTGTCCCCCAGAGCAACCACTCCATGGTTTCTTAGCACCAGGATCTGCACAGGAGCAGACAGCCAATGAAAACTTTAAGCCTTCCAAACTTGAGTTAAGAGGGAGAGAGTTTTCATTTTATTCAGATCAATTTCATAGCCAATCCTGGAGCACACGCCCCCACCCCCAATTCCTTACTCATTCTCCCTGTACAAACACCGAATGCTACCCACCCACCCCATGAGTTTTAATATCCACCCAAACGAACGTTTAAAGCATCCACCCTAAAAAATTGAAGATGCTTTTGAAAACTGAGACTGAATAGCTTGGTGGATTTCTTTGGGCAAGGCCTGGGTTTTTAGGCCCTGAAGAGCTTAAAGTCTGAAAAACGAATGTTTGTGTTAAAGTGAATGAAATTACTTGCTGTTGAATACAAGGGTCCTACCTCAAAAGCACTTGCCCCCCTGTAACTCAGTGGGCTTGTGAGTCAAACCCAAGGGGGTGGCCCTCTGAGAGGTGTCTCTGCAGACACAGGTGAGTTGGGTCCCCTGTTTTCTGGCCCTCAGGCTTCCTCTCCACGAATTCCGTGAGGCCCTGGCAGCTCTAAGATCCTACAGTTCCATGAAAGAGGCCACAGTGACCTTCTAATCTAACTTACTAGTTTTACTAATGAGGAAAGAGAAGCCTAAAGACACTGAAAGTCTCCCAGCTAATTAGGGGCAGAGTTGGAACCAGAACCCAGGCTCCCCCTGATGGAGCGATGTTTGTAGCTCAGCCAGGGGCAGGCAGATCTAAAAGGGGGAAAAAATCAGAAATGAATTTATATCAAGGTCCAGGTGCACCCTCCCTGTTGGAAACTCTTCTTGGTTGGTTTTATCCTTGAGAACTCTCTGAAAGATACCTAGGTGACACCCACCTGGGAGTTGGGCCACAGACCCACGTATCAGATCTGTCCTTGCAGCACCTGGGCTGGGGCCCAGTGGCCTAATCTTCACATCCACTCTCGCTGAAAACAGCGGGAGTTTTTTCGTCTCAAGAGCCAGAGAGATGGAAAGAGACCGTGACTTTTGCTCACAAGATTTTGCAGATCTTTTGTGAATGCCCCATCTCTTAAATTTTTGTACCATTTCACAACTGTGAACATCACCCCTCTCCTGGCACTGCTAATGAGGCTTCAGAGAATGGCAGGGATTTCTGCTCTATGTGAGAGATGGGAAGACAGGGACTCTCAGATGGAAAATGACTCTGGGAGTGAGTGCCTTTCAAGGAAGCGGGCAAGCGCCCACCCACCCAGGCTTGGCTATGAAACTTCCCATCCTAAGCTCAACAGCCCTAATTACATGCTGTTATAAAAGAGGCCTTCAGACTTAAATCAAGCAATAATAATGAGATTCTGTTTATCTCTATCAAGTTAGCAAAAACAAAAAAAGTGATAACAGTCAAGTTTGGGGAGACTGTAGGGAAATGGCATTCTCAAGGACTAGTCATGGCCAGAGGAGAGGACAATTTGGTACTATGAAGTAAGAGTTTATCTTAATGAAGTAAGGAGTTTATCCTAAGGAAATCATCCCAAGCAAATACAAAGATGTAGCTGAAAGAATTTTCATCACAGAGTTGTTTATATTCAGAGAATATTTGGGGCAAAACTTTTCAATGTCCAACCATAGAGAACTGTGTAGGTCAATAGTGGCGCAGCCATTCATACAATGAAGAATAATTTAAACTAGTGATTAGAAAGTATTTAGTAACATACAAGGGTGTTTACTGTATATCGCTAAGGGGAAAGGGAGAATATATTTTATAATCCTAGTTTTGTAAATCTATATGAATAGTTATGGGGGTGTGCACCCAAATCGCAGGGTAGGGTGAAAGAGTTTTATGTCATTTGTTGTTATTGCTGTTTATCTGCAACTTATAAACATTTTCCAATGAACATTTGTCGCTCTTGTGATGTCGGTTTTTGACAATCCCACCCAGAGCATCTTCCCAGAACAGCTGAGCCGAACCTTGCAGGTGGGTCCAAGGCACTTCTGCAGGTTGATCCGATCGGCTTCCTGCTCCATCTCGCCGTTGAAGTCATAATAGGCCATGTCCCCCACCAGCAGGGCGTTGTGGGACACCGGCAGGAGGCCCCACTTCATGGCTGACACCTGTAGTGAGACGACGGAATGAATGTTTAGCGCAGTAGCTCCACCCCCCTCCTCGCCCCTCTGTCACAGTCGCCCTGGCCTCAGAGCAGCACAGTCAAGTTCTGTCTGGGGACGTGGCAGGGGAGGGAGCGAGCGCACGAGAAAAGGCACCCCCTCCCCTTGGCGAGGCTCTTGTTTTCTCACTACTTCCTCTAAAGCCTTTTCATCACACTTTTCCCAGCTGCCATGTCAAGACATCACCTTCTAAAACTGCTGCAAAGCATACGCTCGAGGGATGGCGTGCTGCTGCCCACCCCTGCTTGGCTCTTGTCCTAGGACGCGGGAAGAGGCAAGGTTGGTGGAGTTGGCACCAGGCAGGGCTGAAGCAGGGTCCAGGGTCCCTGGGGTGGGTTGAGCGAGACCCTCAGCCTTGGGTCAGTGCATCAACAGCCACGACTCTTCAGTAACAGGGAGGCCCATTGAGAAGCCCCCATTTTACCGGCAACGGAGCAATGCAAGTGCCAGAGAACAGGGTTAAAACACAGGCTGAAACAGCCATGCCCCAAACCCCGCCTTTTATTAAAAGCAAGGAGCGTGGAGAGGTTAGGAGAGCCGCTCGCCCCCCTTCACTCATCTTGCCCCTCGTGTAAGCCCCGGCTCTTCAGAAATGGATACTTGGCACGAATACAACATGCAGTCTTAGTCCGAATTCTGGAAGGTCTGAGTGCTTGTAAGTGGAGTGATTTGCGGAAAAAACCACAGGCCAGTGACAGGTCTTTTTTGCCCCTGTAGGCATGTGGCCTGAGGGTGAGGGTTGAGGGAACACCGAGACTGGTTGTCTGCTGTCTTTCCAGGTGCACCGCAGCGTCTCAGGTAGACATGGAGAAATGCCCAGAGACCCTTGGGGGACAGCTTGCTCCTTGAGGGTCTTCCCTCTGCTCTCTCCCAGTTCCCAGACACTCGGAAGGTGCCGTCACCCAAGCCTGTGGCACTGGTTTGCGTATGTAGCAGGTGCGGGGTGCAGCAGGGAAGACTTTACACATCTTCACCTTGTCTCCCCTCACCTAGACTTCCATAGTTAGAAAATGCAGAGGAGGAGGTTCCCATGTTGGGTGTCCCCTCCTCACCTTGCTCTGAGTTCCAGGGAATCTTTCCAGAACTGTTTTATATGGCGAACTTGCTCCTAGCTTGGGGGCTTATGTCTTTCTTCAGGGAGACCCTCAGAGGGACAGGTGCCATGGGTCTGCCGCCAGCCTGGGGGACTGAAATGCTGGCTGAAGAGCTGACACTCACCGCCGCCGTGGCCGGAGTATGCAGGTGGATGACACAGCGCACGTCGGGTCTGGCGGCGTAGATGGCCGAGTGCAGGCAGAAGCCCGTGGTGTCCACTGGGAAGCAGCTGCTGCCCTTCTCCACCACCTCTCCCAGGATGTTCACCTTGATCTGGGCCGGGGCGAAGAGAAACTTCCGGCCACCAGCAGGCAGAGGCCCCTCATTCCCCTCCCCGCAGGTGGGCCAGGCACACGCCCACCCACCTGTGTCCACTCTCCACCATACCACAGGCAATGGACGTGCTTTATGTGGGGGGCAAGAGACCCATTCCTGCCTGCAGGGTGAGCACACAGGCTACTGGGAAACAAAGGCGATTATAATGCAGCATTGAAAAATGCTAGAGCAGAGTTTCTCAAACTTCAATCACCTGGATGCAACTAGAGATTATCATACTAAGTGAAGTCAGTCAGAAAGAGAAAGACAAATACCATATGATATCACTTATCTGTGGAATCTAAAATATGACCCAAATGAACCTATCTATGAAACAGAATCAGGGACATAGAGAAGAGACTGGTGGTTGCCAAGGGGGGAGGGATTGGGGGAGGGATGGAGTGGGAGGCTGGGGTTAGCAGATGGAAGCTTTTATATATAGAATGGATAAACAACAAGGTCCTACTGTATAGCCCAGAGAACTATATTCAATATCCTGTGATAAACCATAATGGAAAAAATATATATAAAAAGAATGCATGTACATGTATAACTGAATCACTTTGCTGTACAGCAGAAATGAATACAACATTGTAAATCGACTGTACTTCAATTTAAAAAAATTGATTTAAAAAAAAGAATCACCTGGAGATCCTATCAAAATGCAGACTTGGATTCCGTAGGCCAAGAACTCGGCCTGAGAGTCTGCATTTCTAACAAGATCCCAGTGATAGCCCTGCTGCTGGTCCACAGACCACTCTTTGAGTAGCAAGGTGCAAGAGGAGAATCATTCACAGAATCCTCTAGAAGCAGATAGGAGGAGTCTTTAATTCCTCCTATTAAAGGGAAGAACATGTAAACTGAGCCTTTTTCCTTTTTTTCCCACTTCTTATTTTGAAAATTTTTTAATCACACACAGAGGTAAAGAGGCTCATGTAATGAACACCCATTTACCAGTCACCCGAAAGCTAGGTCTTAAAGGACACATGGAGAGCAGTCACTGGTCTTACAATCTGCTTTTGACTCCAAGGGGTTGTGGGTGTCATGGTGAAAACACACGTGCACGCGCACGGGCGGGCGCGCGCGCGCGCACACACACACACACACACACACACACACACACACACAACTGCTGGTCGCTGCGGCTGACCTGGCACCTACCTAAGCCATGGCGCTGCCTAACATTAACAATCTCATTGAACATCATCCCCAGAGACGGCCACTTTTGACTGTGACACAGAAGACAAAAGCCACTCCTTAATCGCGTCTAAGCACAGACAAAAACAACTTTGTGTCAATGTAAAAATGCACCTGAACTCGACTTCTTCGGCTTCTAAGCCAGTCCCTAGACTGCTCTCCTCTCCCCCCACCCCCGCACCCAGAAATCTTTCCTGATCGAAACCGATTCTGGAAGTTTCTTCCTACCACGCTTAAAAGGGGCAGGAGGACAGAAAGGGGGCCCAGAAGCTCTCTCTCTGGGCACCAGCACTAGAAGAGTCTTGCACTGCTTTGGGACAAAGCACTGGCTGTTGTTCTAATGTATCCCCTCAGCTGGAAGGCTTCCCAACTCCCAGCCTTTGTCCAATCCCAGGCTCAGAGGCCTCCAGGCTCATCTCTTCTCCCCTCGCCCTCCCACTGCGCTTGCAGCCTGCACCTCCCATTTCGTCTCTTGATCACATCATGCTCTGCGCTCAGTTTGTTTTGCGTCCATGTGACTTCTCTGTCCCACTAGACTGCAAACTGCAAGAAGGACAGGATGGCAGTGGCTGCCTTGGAGATGACCTCTCACCGTAGGAGCAGAGAGAGTACTGTCATTTCAGCAAGAAATGGGTGGTGACAGGCCGGACCGTACTCACCAGGCTGGATGCTGTGACTTCGTTGCACGAAACTCCCTTAGGGCTGATCAGGAAGTGGTCCTGCTCCTTGCTGACCCTCAACTGGAGGAAAGACACGTGTTCTCAGAGGCAAGGAGGGAGAGGGGTCATTTCCAATGCCATACTGCTTGAATCCCCTCTTTCCCTAAATCCACTGCACCCAAATCTTCCCCCCAAGAGCCCTTACTTCTCCCTGACCCATAAGAGATGAAGAGGACTCAGCTTTATTTGGAGCTGGGGAAATGGAACTACAGGAGGAATCTCCCAATGGTCAAGGGTAGCCCTAGAAATAGGATCCAAAAATTCCTTGCTCCTCATCCAGAGAAGTGCGCACTGGGCAGGTTATCTGTCTCAGGAAACCACAGTGGTTAGAAACCTTGGAAAGGCTCATTGAATTTCGGCCGAAGGCCACCAGCAGTGCCATGGCCATGCCAAAGATAAGGAGTTTTCCCTTTGGATTTGCTGGGGGTCACACACATTGCCCCACCTCACCCCCAAATGCTCTCCTTACCGTGACGTAGGTGTCACTCAGCTGGGCCCAGCCGTACAGGTCCAGGAGGCGGTAGACACTGCTGATCTTACACCGCATGAGCCGCTCCCCCTTGGCCAGGTTCAAGGAATCGGCTGTGTGGAGGTCATTGATGGGCGTCATCATGGAGAAGTCTGCAGGGGCACAGGGCATCTTTTGGGTCAGGGGCTCCCGTCTACCCTCCCCTGCCCTGCCCTCGTCCTCTCAAATTCTCACTGGCACTACAACCACACACGAGACTTCAGGGAATTCAACATTCTTTGACCCTGACTCCAGAGGAGAAAATCCACAGAATGGATAGCTGTGCCCAGTAAGGTCCTCTGCTCCTTCGGGGAAGAATGGCATTGCTTTGGGTCAAAAATCATGGCCAGACTCAAGGCCACAGAATGAAAATTTCTCAGAAGGCCAAGCTGACCACAAACCCTAGAGATGGACATTGAATAAAAGCATAAATAAATTTCTGAGTGGAAATATGAGTATATTTTATCAGTTTTAATGAAGAAGTTACTAATCATTATCATATTGTTTTAACTATACCATGTAATATAACTTTTTCTCTAATTTGGAAACAGGGCAGACAGAAAGTCAAGTCAACCAGGAAGTAAATTCGTCAAGTTTTTCTGACAAGTCATGAACTTCCAGAAGTCAGTGTAGCTGTGCTGGCTGAGGGGCTGGAGGCCTCGGGGGGGCCACATCGGCTCCCCTCTGGATATGCAGTCCCTTGGTTAGTTATGGCTCTTTTGGGGAATTCAGAGGGATGTGGAAGTAATAGGGAAATGAGCCTAGAGCATTTGATAGTCAGGGCACCCAGAGGGTCTAGGAGTTGACGCTCAGTCTGTCCCATTAACCACGATGACCACTGCCTGCATGCCTCAGGAAGGCAGAAGAGGGCATCTGAGCCCCAGAACTCCAATTAATCAGTGTCTAGGAAACAATAAAAGAATCAATAGGAAAGGGTTCCGGCTTAAGATGATGTCTGGCTGGGAGCCTCCTGATGCTGTCTCTCCCAGCTTCCCACTAAAACCGTTAATGGATTAAAATGCTCTTTGGAAGCTTCCACCAGCTCTATAAACCTCACTGTCACACCATGTGATGTATGTCCTCTACCAGGTTTGCCATTAGTTGAAATGACGACACGGTCTGCAAATATTAGGGTGGACTGGGGGCATAAAGCAAGCAGAGCAAGTCTTGAACACCCCATGTCAGGAAGATGCCCCCAAAGGGCCTGTGCCCACCAACGGTGGTACGCCTCCAGTGCATGTGTCCAGTACACGAAGTTGACAGGGACAGTAGTGGTCCAAAGGCCCAGCTAAACTGGCAAGGAGAGCAACAACGAAACCCAAGAATCAAGGGTTTCTAATTCAAACTGACCAACCTGGGATGCCTGCCTCCTCTCTAGTTCCCCAGATAAGTATTTACCTCTTTGCTTCACCCCTTGCAGCAAGCTGGGAGGCATAAGGCCCCCAGGCAAAGCTGGAAGGGAGGGAGGCTATTGTTGGGAGAGCCTTCAGACCCAGAGTCCTTTGAATCCTTCTCTTAGAAATAACTATGGAGCCCCAGAGATGGCAGGAGGCCAGAATAGGACTGAAAACACTCACTCTGTCATGTCCTCTGTGTCCTGTATCAAAGAGTCCCCTCCCCAGCCCTGTGGAGCTTCCCCATGAGGACTACCCACCCACAGGCCCAGAATAGACCAGAGGGATCCACAGGAGTCCCCAGTCCTCTGTGCTCAGGGTCTTCATAGAAAGAACGCTTATTCTGACCAGCCTTACTAAAGTGAAAATCTAACTGGGCCATTATTTCAAAGTACCTAAGAAAACACAGAAAAAGATGAAAATCCACCAACCCCCCTGAAAGCTAAGCCTGAAGGACACACTATTTAGAAAAAAACAACAAAAACAAAACAACCAAAAAACCCAAAACCAACCAGGCAAAGAAAATTCTAAGGCAGATGGACAAAGAACAACCTCTCCGGGCTTGAACTCCGGACACGTGAAAGGTTCCCTCTCCACATTCCCTGACTCAGATACCCTGGCACCAACAAGATTTTCAGGCATCCAACTGTTTTTCTGGCAGTTGCTGATCAGTGAGGTGATAGGAATACTGGTCAGCCCTAGTTCTCTCTCAAAAGGAAGAGTATAAGGTCAGAGATATGAAAATGATGAGAAAGAATAAGATAGATATGGGAGACAAAGACCAGAGGACCTGGCATATAAGTTATAAGTACGGATATAATAGAAGAAAAAATTCAGAATTGAAAAAAAGACCTATATATATATATAAACTGAAAGAACTTACTGAATTTCAGGGGAGAAAAGTCCATTAAAAGAAAAGCCTACAATTATATGCTTCCTGACACAGTCTTGAAATACAAGGGTAAGGGGGAAAATCCACAAGCATCTAGAAAAAAAATTGGTTACCTACAAAGGAACCAATAATAGACTGTTTCAGACTTCTCTGCTACAGCAACAGATGTCAAAGACAGTACTATAGGAGATTTAAAAAAACTAACAAATACTACAATAAAGTGACACAAAACAGGTAAAAATAAAGGGACCATCAAAAGTATGCCAAGGCAAATATAAACAAAAAGATAAATAGAGCCATAACATGATCAAAGTAGAAGCCAAGGAAAAGGATATTCTTTTGGACAAAAAGGATCATTTTGTAGGTCATTTTACATGGATTAAAGGCATAATCCATAATGAAGATATAGCTATAAAAACATGTATACTTTGAAAAGTGTTTCAAGATATTCAAAGCAAAAGCTATCAGAAATAGAGAGAAATGAACAGAAATCAAATACAGTGGGAGACGTTAATTCTTTATAAAATCAAAAACAATAAATGAGGATGAAGATTAAATACTATGTCCCTGAGATAGAGTCTACACCCATATATCATTTAAGTATGATATTATTAGGGCACAAAGAAAATCTCAATAAATCCCCAACATAGACATTAAGTAGGCTACATTGTCTAAACATAATGCAATAAAACTAGACATTATCAACAAATCTTTAAAAGAATACAAATTCCAACGCTTAGAAATGAGAAAACACACTCTCGGAGTGTGTTTATTTTATTTTAGAATAAAAATAAAACCAAAACAGCAACTGCAAACTACCTAGAAATTAACAATAAAGGAAATACTACATGTCAAAATGTATGGGATAAGACCAAATTTATACTCAGAGAAAAAAATTCATAGTCTTAAATGCCTTTATTATTGAATTAAATATGAAAATAATCAAATCCATTTTATTCTATTGTAGAAAAACATAAAGAACAAAATAAACCAAAGAAGAGTTATGGAAAAGAATTAATGAGTATAAAAACAAAATCAGTAAATCAGAAAACAAGAAAGTTAGTAGAACCAATATGTAAATCCAAGAATTGGCTTATGTGAGAAGATCTATGAGGAAACCAACATCTGGATTGGCCAATAAAGAGGAAGTGGGAATACACAGCACCAGGAATGAGAATGGGATGTCATATCCACAGTAGAAGTTTTAAGTAATAAAAATAATATTGTAAATCAGGCTAATAATTTTTTAAAGGCACATGAAATGGATTATTTTATATAAAATATGACCAAAATTTACTCAAGAAGCAGCAAAATAAAATTTTAAAGAATTTTAAATGAAACAGAAAAAAAATGTTATCCAAATATTCCATATCTGGATAGCTTTATAAGTGAATAATAAATCTTAAAAGAGCAGAGACTTCCTATCTAATTTAAACTCCATTAGGGCAAAGAAATGGGTGGGGATCACCCTGATTCATCTTAGGAAATTATAGTCTTAATACCAATACTAAACAAAGGCTGCCCAAAAAGTGAACTGCTTTTTATCATGTGTATGGATGCAAAAATTAATAAAATTCCAGCAAATCAAACCCAGAAGAGTATTTTTAAAAGAATGCATCAAAACCATGAATGATTTATTTCAGGAATGAAAAAAAGAGTTCAATATTCAGAAATCTATTAATATAATTCACCACATCAAGGAAAGAAAAATCAATAAATACCCAAAATGCATTTTATAAAATTCAATATCCATTTCTGAGAAATACCCATATTGAACTAGAATACAAAGATATTTTCTCAACATGATAAAGAATAACTATCTCAAACTCTTGTGGTGAAAAAATTTCCATTGAAGTCAGAAACAAGACAAGGATGATTACTCTCTAATCTATTATTAAACATTGTTCTGAGAGTTCTAACGGATGCAATGAGAAAACTGGAAAAATAAACCAAAGGGTAAATGTTGGATTGAAGGATGCAAAATGACCATTATTTGCAGATTATGTGAGTTTTCTATATACAAAGCCCCAAAGAATTGAGAACATACCAAAATTTAAGAGTCCAGTAAGCGGCTAGTTTAAATAATATATAAATACATATATCTCCAACGATTTCCCTAGATGACAGCTATAACCAGAAAAAAAGTTGAATGGAGAATCACTTAAAATGACAAAGTTACATAAAATTTCCAGGATAAACTTAACAAGAAATTAGTAAGGACTATAAGCAAATAACTACTAGCTTTTCTGATGGACATTTAAAAAGATTTAAATAAATAGAAGACACACATCATTTCTGAAAAGATTTAAAATTCGTTTATGCACATATTTTTTAAGCACCTGTTATATGCCAGGTGCTACTTTTCTAAGTCCAGGACACTACTCTAACGGTGAACAAAACATACATATATCCTCCCCGCCATGGAGTTTACATTCTAATATAAAGTTGTACATTTATAAATTCTCCACCAAATTAATCTATTCATTTAATGTAATCCCAATCAAAATCCCAAAAGGAATTTTTTGAGGTGGATGGAGAGACCTGACAAAATACTTCTAAAGTCATTTTAAAGAATCAACTTAAACAATGGTTGAGAAAAATTGGCAAATGAATAATTAAGGGTATTTTATTGGATGATAAAACATAGGGAAGGTGTTTCTAAGTATGCAATCAAAAGCAGAAAACACAAAGGAAAATAATAATGGATTCAACTACATGGAAATTAAAGAATTCTGCAACACAAAGATATCATGAACAAAATTAAAAGGCAAAGGAGACACTGGAAAACAATCTGCAATGTATTTGACAGATAGTAGGGAACTAGCCTTACTTTATGATTTTTAAATCTGTAAGAAAAGAATATGCAAGTAGAAAAATTGGCAAAGGATGTGACAGGCAATTTAGTACAAAAAGAAAATCATGCCCAATATGTATATGAAAATATATTCAATCTCTATAGTAATCAAATGCAGATTAAAACACAAAGTACTATTCATCACCCATCATATCATGAGGATGAAACAAATGGTAACACAGACTACAGATCAGGGTGGAGGAAATGGGTACTCTTGCATTTCTGGTAGGAATGTAAATTCATTCCATCTTTCTCTAGGGTAATTTTGCATTATGCATTGCTGCCTTTAAAACATGCGTATAATTCAGTCTAGCAATTCTACTTCTAGTAATTTATCTTAAGAAAATAGTCATGGATATACTCGCAGATTTATTTACAAGGATGTTTATTGCATTGTCATTCATAATAGCAAAAAGTTGGAAACCACCTAAAAGTCCAAAAATGGGAAACTGATTAAATAAACTGTGGCATATTCAGCCATGTACAGAAGAGTATACATCCACCAAAAATTATGCTATAGAACCATATTTTATTATGTGAAAAATTAGTCAAAATATGCTAAGGCTATTAAATTTGTATGTATAATGCGATTCCACTTTTTTTGGCATAGTCTGTATATGTTAAGAGAAAAAGGCTGGAAGGATATACACCAAAATATTGATAATAGTAATTTCTTGGTTGTAAGAACACAGTACAGTAATTTTTATTACCCTTTCTCAACTATTTTCCTAATTTTCAACTATAGTCCTACATTCATCTTGCTGAGGGGAAGTATTTTTCGATGTCTGTTTCTTAAAGGTTGTGGGCAGAGCTTCAGAGCCAAGGAAGATGTGTTCGTGCCTAGCCCTGGCTGCTCTTGGCCCTTGTCTACGGAGTCAGGTTGGCCCGTCCAGTGGGGTGAGGAGACAATGGCTCCAACGGCCTCCCATCTGCCCCCCCCTCGCACTCCATCTCCAAGGGAGTGACGCCAGGGGATTGAGGGAAGATCAGCCTTAGGGCTGGATGCTGTGAGGACACAAGGATTTTCTTAGGTTCTGTGCCCGTAGCTCGAGTAACAGAGAGCAGAACCCTAACTCTCCACTGTCCACTCCTGGGCCTCAAGCAGCGGCGGTGCAATGGTGCAAGGGACCTTGAGTTGCAAAGCTCTTCCCTCCATGCTAATCCGCTTACGAGGGGTGGGGGTGGAGGGACCATACATAGGCCGCCCTGCCTCTCATTGCAGTGACACGGTGTCATCCTCCGCCCGCCCCCAGCAGAACCCGAACTGGGTTCTCCCTTAAGTCTCCAGCACCCCCTGCCCTCCGATTTCTGGGCATCAGGGGTAATCCTCCTGGGCTCTTTAAATCGCAGCAGCATCAGAAGCAGAGGCAGGTATCTCTCTGGCTGCGGCCCAGCTCCCCCAGGTCTGTTAATGCAGCTGCAGCGCTCACTGCGTAGGCCGGCGGCAACCAAGCCGCTTCTGACTGCGCCTTTCCCTCCCCCACTTCCACTACCTCTGCTCCTGGCAGCTCCCCAGCTCCCCCACGTACTCATGGAAGATGTTGGGAAGACTGCGTGGGAGGTGCTGGCCATGAAGTCCGCGATCTGCCGCAGGGCCCAGATGTTGGAGGAGTTGTTCCCCTTCTTCATCTGCTCCTGGATGAGGCCTTCCAGCTCCTCCCTGAAAGACTGAAGCAGGCCCCCGAGTCGCTGGTCCTCCCAGTGTGCCTCTTGTGGAAGACAGAGGGCCCCTCTCCCAAGTGCCCACCCCTAGCCCTTGGGTCAGCTAGGCTAGGACCACATGTGGGATATCTAGGTCCCAAGGGGCACCGGGCAATCCCACTGGAACCTCAGGAGCCTCCCCAGACTGCTGTGTGGGGAGCAGTAAGGAGATGCTGGGAATGAATCCTGTTCCTTTGCCTCATGGGCAATACTCCAGACTCCTGGTCCTTCCTGTGTCTCAGGGATAGCCTAGACCCCCTCCCCTGCCCATCCAGCAGACATGGCAGGACTTCACTTTAGTAATTAAAAGACTTTTTAAAAAGCAGAATTGAATGAAAAAGTATGCCATCTTTCCTGTCCGCTAGCCAGGCCGATGGCTCTTCTGGGCCTCAGTTTCTTCATATTCAGGATTTGATGACCTCAGAGGTCACTTCCACTTCTGATGTCCCGCTACTCTAAGCCGGGCTTTTCAGACCATCAGGCCACAAATAGGGCACGCCTGTCCACCAGGTGGCAGCAGGGAACACTCAGGAGGAAATGGGGAGCCACTTAGGTGTTGGGGAATCTACAAAAGGACAGAAGAAGCATGACCTCCTCCTGTCCCCATCTCCTGCCTGAGAATAGAGTCCCATCCTTCAGGCCCCCAAACTTGGGTTGGTACTAACTCTGCCACTTCTCCTACCACACCCGCCATCCCTTCTAGTCTCCCTCAGAGTTTCTGTCATCCCAACGTTTTTAGCAGCTGCCATTTTCCTCCAGACTCCCCAACATGGTGTCACCTGTCACCAAGACCTCGGGCCCATCCCCCTTAGCACTCCTCTGTGAGGCCCGAGCATTCACAGTGTGCTCTCAACCAGGGTCTCAGAAAAGCCGGGTAGTGGCTGAGGCAGATCTCATCCTGGCAGGTACCTGGAGATGCCAGCTCCGCCCCTGAGCTTCCCAACACTTAGGATCATGCACTGTTGCCTGCGGACCCCCCACCTTTACTGCCCTGAGACTCCCCCTTGCCTCTGTCCACACTGCTCTTCCTCCCCCTCCGAGGGCCTGCACCACCCTCCTGCTTCACTGGTCCAGTAGGCCCACCCTCCACCCTCCATCCTCAACGCACCACCTGCCTCAAGGAAGAGCTCTGTGTCCACGCCAGGCAGGCGCCAGCTGACCTCCAGACTCCAGCCACGGCTGGGTGATCCGGTCTTGCCCGCTGTGCCCTCCACTCCCCCACCTCCTGGGGTTTTCAAAGCCTTATTTGCCAGGATGGAGTTCTTTGTGGCGTTCAGAAAAGGGAGCCCCAACCCTCCCACGTGGCGCCCCCCGGTGGCCGCTGGTTTACTCGAATTGTTACAGCTTTCGGTGAAGAGGGAAAGGAAGACTGGAAAGTGAGGCTCAAGAAGGGGCACAAGAAACTGAGGCGGGGCTCCTGCCTCTCAGACCCACCTCCTCCCGGCACCGAGCCAAACCACTGCATATAAACCAGGCTTTGCCCTCCGCCAGTGCTAGGGAAAGACACACACCCATGTTGCCAGAGCATCTTGCTCGGAGAGCTGAGAATTGCTCCGACCCTGAGCCAGCGGAAGCGGAGTTATTTATCTTTCAGGTTCACCGGCTGAATCAGCGTCCCCCTCATCTCCCCTCGCCACACCCTCTGCTGCCTCCTTTCTCCTCCCCCGCCCCGCCGGGGCAGACCCCGCTCACCGGGCTCTGCAGGATCATGGTGACACGCTTCTTCTTCTCCATCAGGTTGAAGTCCTGCCGCAGGTCCGCTGCACGGTTGCGAAGGCGCAGGTACTCGGGGTCGTCCTCGGAGAAACGATCGAAGTACTGCTGCCCCTGCGCGGACGGCGGGGAGGCGGCCTCGGGGACAGGCTCTTCACTCATTGTCCTGGTGGGTTTACAATCCACTCCTGGAATCCTGCAGAGAAAAAAGGAGGGTACTCCCAGTCGGGGTACGCGCCTCCTAAGGCAGAGGGCTTGGATTCGGGGAGATTCGCGGTGGGAGGCGGCTCTTCCCTGGAGGGTGTGAGCGGGGCAGCGGGTTGGAGGGCTGGGCACCGCGGCTGCCGGCCTGTAGGGCGTCCAACGAAGTGAAAATGTGTCACCGGCTCGGGGTCCCCCACCCTTCCCTGCCTGACCCGCCCGGCTTCGGCGGCCACACTCGGGTTCAAGTAGACGGGTCCTCCAGTACGAGCGCGACCTGCAAACCTCTGAGGGCATCTTGTGATGCTTATCTACACAGTGTAAAGCTATTCACTGGGAATTCGTACTTGATCTAAAATGTAAACCCTCTAAGAAGCCTTCTAAAAACATTCGGTGGGAAATCCACAAAACTGAAAAGAGAACGGGTAACTTCTAAAAGGCGGGAAACGCTTTGAGCAGTGCTTTTCTTCACAACTTTGACTTTGCTCTCGCCTCTGGAAAAGAATTACTGGTGAATCGGTTTCTGTAAAACATGTCTCACTGGAGAATCAGATTCTTATGCCAAGTTTAAAAGAGGTGTGCAATTTTTATAAATAGAAAATAAGTTTCTCCTAAACCCCAGTAAATAAATATTGAGAAACAGTAAAAGAATAAACACCGGGCTTCCCTGGTGGCGCAGTGGTTGAGAGTCCGCCTGCCGATGCAGGGGACACGGGTTCGTGCCCCGGTCCGGGAGGATCCCACATGCCGCGGAGCAGCTGGGCCCGTGAGCCATGGCCGCTGAGCCTGCGCGTCCAGAGCCTGTGCTCCGCAACGGGAGAGGCCAAAACAGTGAGAGGCCCGCGTACCGCAAAAAAAAAAAAAAAAAAAAAAAGAATAAACACCATTTGAAGGGCACCACATTGCTGGGCTGCCCAGAGGCCCGTATATCTTGACCTGGTCCCTGGAGGGAGGGCTAGGGCAGTGTTTGGAAAGTTGGTCTGGGGAAAAGCCACATGTTTTTTCTACTCAAGCAGGCTTTTTTAAATGCCTGAACGAGGAATGAAGGAATGGCTTCTATGGCCATATTGGAGCCCTTCTGAAGAAGGAGGCTGCCATTCAGCCTCTGCTTCCCAGCTGTGAGACTCTGGCCATGACAGCCTCCCTCTGTATCAGCACTGCTAGGCCCTCAGATCTGGGTTGTGCCCCTTCAACATCCAGAGGGGGTGGAGGCTTACAGAGCTTCAGCCTTCTCCCAGTTGGCTGAGCCCCTTCTCAGCAAAAGAAGGCAAGTGACTGGGCTTCCCTGGTGGCGCAGTGGTTGAGAGTCCACCTGCCGATGCAGGGGACACAGGTTCGTGCCCCGGTCCGGGAAGATCCCACATGCCGCGGAGCGGCTGGACCCGTGAGCCATGGCCGCTGAGCCTGCGCGTCCGGAGCCTGTGCTCCGCAACGGGAGAGGCCGCAGCAGTGAGAGGCCCACGTACCGCAAAAAAAAAGAAAAGAAGGCAAGTGCCTTGACTGAACAATAATTAGTTTTTGAACACAAGTACGGAGATACCAACGAAAGAGCTTTACCTGGGGTCAGGGCACCTGGCTTTCATCCTTAACCTGACCCTCCCTCACTTTGCCTCTGGGGTCTCCCATTCCAGGAGATGGAGCCTCTCTTGTTCTCTCAGAGCAGCTGCTGGCCTCCCCAGATCTGATCTGCTCTGACCCCTCAGCTGATCCTGTTAGCCCAAGCCTTAGCCTTCATTCCAGCCAACAGCTCATTACGAAAGAGGCCTTGCTGACAACCAGGAAAGCATATTCTTGTTGTCCATGAGCTGTCTGTGATCTCTTCTTCCAGCTTCTGTCAGCACTTTACCCTCTACCTTACAGCTCCTCTGAGTGGGGTGGGCATGAGAAGTGGGAGTGCATCCCATCAGCCCAGAACACTCAGGTGATTGACTGATTGATTGATTTTATTATTATTATTTGCATTCTCCTTTGGAGAAGGCAAGTAACAAGTTCAAGGGAAGACACATGGACAAGGTCCTTCGAGGGTCAGCTGAAGCTCTGAACCCTCGGCCTGGAGCAGGGATCTCAATCTTGGGTGCACGTTGGAATCATCTGGAGAACTTTGAAAAATACTGGTATCAGAGATTCTAATATTATTAGTCCAGGGTGTGACCTCATCATCAGGATTTTTAAAAGTTCTCTGGGTGATTCTAATGGGAAGCCGGGTTGAAATACCACTGGCTAGATGTCAGTTGCTGTATCATGCAACAGAAGGCATCCATTCCAGGTGCTGGCCATTTCTAGCAAGACTGCCAAGGTGGCACTGCCTCCCGTGGCTGTCCAGCCCTCCTCCTCCCACTGTATTCACCTGCTGCCACCACACACTTGACCTGGGGCAGCAAGAGGGCTCCAAGTGTCACCACCACCTGCTTTTACAAGTTTACAAAACCATGACGTCTGATCTTAATTCCGTCACTAATTAGTCAGCTCCTTGTGAAAGCCCTCACCAGATCTCCCCCAGTTAGCACCACCCTTACCAGCCATGTCAATGGGATAGAGGATGGAGAAGGGAAGAAGGAGTCACCTTGGAGTGGCAGCCAAAAACAAACAAACAAACCAATGGTCTCTAAGGAAATATTTTCAGACATATTTGGCAGGTTGCTAACGTGTTTGAGGTTGTACTTAGTGACATGTAAAGGCAGATTCTTCATCTAAGTGAAGAGTGATTGAGTCCATCAGGGATGTTTCTGGTTGAATTAGCTCTGGACTAAAGTCAGCATCTGCAATGTTGCCCCGGTTCTGACATTCTCTAGTTCATGGACTTGGGAGACTAATTTCCCTCTTTGGGTGTCACTTTGTCCATTCCTAAATTGGGGAGTGGACAGAATGGACCTCTGGGGCCCCTTCCAGTTCTGACACTATATGGAGAGAGACAGACTCATGTAGAAAAGGCAGAAGGATGGAGGATCTAGGTTTCCTGGAGCAAGAGATCTTCTTCCTGCATCTCCCCAGTTCCTTTTCCTCAAGCCAAATGCTGAAAGAGAAACATCTGCAAAGAGCACATATGACCTACTGACTGTTACCTTGTGGTGTCAAGTCTATCCCATGCACATGGGATGAGTTAAGAATACTTCACCCCCATCGTGCTCCCAAACAGCTTCATCTCTGGAACTTGGGAAGAGAGAAGAGACCGCAAGGTCAAACATAATGGGAATGCATTGGAGCCATGCAGACATGGGGTCACCACCCAGATTCTTCTGGGAAGACACCGCTGCAGACCAAAATTCTTCCAGAGGCATCGCCCCCCTGCATTCGTCCCCTTTAATTCTCTTGGGCACCTTCACACCCCCGAATCTTTGATGTTATTTTTAAAATAGCAACAAGCAACCCCCCAATGGATACACTGGATGTGGGCGTGGAGATCCCTGTGCCCCTCACAACGCCAAACCCCACTAGCTCCAGAACCACCTGAGCTGTCAGCTTCTCTGGGACCAGCACAGCCTGGTACTGAACCCTCCTGGACTAAATCCTTTTCATCCAGGCAGGAAAAAGCTGGTCCTCTCTCTTCCCTTTGGAGTGGCTGCACTTCCCAGGAATCAGGCTGTGAAGTCTCTGAAGTAGCTCTGGCCCACGAAGCATGAGGAACGAAGACCTTCCAGGCCCGATGGACAGGAACCTCCAGGCCTGCCTTCACTCGTTAGAGCCCAGCCCCACAGGGCTGCTCCAGAGGTGCTCCGATGGGGGAGGGGGTAGAAAATGGAAGCCCTGACTCCCTCTCCACGACAGCTGGGGCCTGGGCAAACTCTTCGGTTTTGTGAACCAAAGGCATTCTTCTGTGCTCCTTCTTTCCCTTCCCAAAATGTTGGGAGGTGGTCAAAGTTGTGTGCAGCACAGCTTAGTGGTTAAAACCAAGGACTCTGGAACCAGACCATGAGTTCAAATCTTAGCTATGCCCCTTATTAGCTGTGTGATCTTGGGCAAGTTACCTAACCTCTCTGTGCCTCAGTTTCCCCATATATTAAACAGGGATTGCAACTATTTAACTTCTCTTTAGGTTGTTGTGAGGATTGGGTGAATTAATGTATGTGAAGTAGTTCAAAAAGCTCCTGGTGCATAGCAAGTGCTATCAGCATTTGCTCTTATTATGTGTCATTTAGGGGCTAGAATCATCGTAGCATGAGGAACTCGAGTAATGAGAGGCTTATGATTCAATTGTAAACAGGTGCACACCAAATAACTGTAATTATATGTTTTAGTCCCCAAACTAATTCAATCTCGAACTATATTAACAAAAAGAAAATCCAGAAAGAGACTGACGAGAATGCCTCGTTCTCTGACCAGATAGCGGGAACATGTCAACTGGGAGATCACAAAGGAAAAGGGGTAAGCAGGGTGCTAAAGATCACAGGATACCGGCGCTTGTGAGGCCAGGTGCGGCGCCATAAAGAATAGAAGGGGCCTCTGGCCCCAGTTCCTGGCACAGAGCTTCAAAAACACATGGGATTTCTAAAACGTCCAAAAGACATTAGGAGTGTCTTTTCTTAGTCATCGTGAGCCCCTTTCACCAAGTCTGAGTTTTTATGCAAATGTGGTGACTTATGGTGGGCACTTAGATATTTCAGGGGAGGGACTGGCCACTGAGAAAGACCAAGCACATGATTAGAAGGTTGGAACTTCACCCCCATCCCAACCACAGAGTGAGGAGGGGAGAGGGGCTGGGGATTGCATTCAATCAAGTGGCAAATGATTGAATCAGTTGTGCCTGGTAATAATGCACACCGCCTTTAAAGAACCCTGGACAGTGAGGCCAGGGGGAGCTTCCTGGTTGGTGAGCACATTGCTGGGCTGGATGGGGGCGTGGAAGCTCTGCACCACGCCCTCCACCCCCAGACCCTACCCTGCTTTTGTCTGGCTATTCCTGAGTTGGATCTTTTATAATAAAACTGCAATTGCAGTTATAGTGCTTTCAGTGAGTTCGGTGAGTTATTCTAGGGAATTATAGAAACTGAAAGGGAGGTTGTGGGGACCCCCAAATTTACAGTCAAGTTGGTCGGAAGTGCAGATGGCCTGGGGTTCACACCTGTAGCTGGCCTCTGAAGAGGGCGGAGCCTTGTTCATGACTTTGCCTTTTCTTACGTGCCCTTTTAACTCAGGGTAGTGTCAGACTGGGTTGAATTGCAGGACATTCAATTGGTGTCAGAGAATTGGTGATGGAATAACACCAAGCAACTTCTATTTGTGATTTATTTTCATTCCCAGGACCACTCTATGAGGCAGACATTATTGTCCCAGCTTTACAGATTAAAAAAAACTGAATCAGAGAGGTTAACTAACTTGCTGAAGATCACACAGATTAATAGTGGAGTCAGGATTTCAACAAGGCCTGTCTCTGGCCCCAGATCCTGCATTCCTCCACTCCAATTGTCCCTAAGTATCTGCTGGACTGCCATGTGGAAGAGGGATTAGGCTGATTCCTTAGAGCCTCGCGGGCCAGAACCAGGAAGCAAGTGGTTACTGCAGGCAGGCAGGCAGGCAGATTCTAGCCAAGGGTGCGAGGGTGAGCCTTCCACCAGCAGGAGCTGCTCAGTAACGAGAAGGTGGAACAGGCTGCCTCGTTAGGTGGTGAGCTCTCTCCTTGGAGTCAGGGTGACTACAGGATGCTATAGTGGGGCTTCTGCCCTGCTCGGGGTTGGACCGGTGACCTCTAAGGTCCTTCTGATTCCATGGTAGCTCCTTTGCTTATTGAAGTGTAGTTGATTTACAATGTTATGCCCATCTCTGCTGTACAGCAAAATGACTCAGTTTTAGACATATATACATTCTTTTTTAATATTCTTTTCCATTATGATTTATCCCAGGAGATTGGATATAGTTCCCTGTGCTATACATTAGGACCTTGTTGTTTATCCGTTCTAAATGTAATAGTTTTCATCTGCTCACCCCAAACTCCCAGTCCACTCCTCTCCCTCCCTCCTCCCCCTTGGTAACCACAAGTCTGATCTCTACATGTCTGTGAGTCTGTTTCTGTTTTGTAGATGAGTTCATTTGTACCATATTTTAGATTCCATATATAAGTGATAGCATATGGTATTTGTCTTTCTCTTTCTGACTTACTTCACTTAGCATGATAATCTCTAGTTGCACATGGTAGCTCTGGAGTCAGCAGGATCGGGGCAGTTCATGGCGATGACCTGAGTGTCTGGAAGCTCATCCTGGTGAGATGTCTCACCCCCCCATCAAAAAGTGTGTCTCACCCCCCCATCACCACTGAAAACTACCAACTAATTACCAGGAGGCTGGAGCAGCCTTGCCCCAGGCTGCCTCTTCTCAGCGCTCAGCCTGCACACTCCGTTCCACTCCCAGGGTCACCGATTGCATCTACAGGATCTCAAGCATCCGGGTAGAAACTGGAAGACACAAAACACAACAGATATCAGGGTGTTGTCTGCACCACCATGACTCTTCACCCTGTTTCTGCAGCACCATTAGTTCGCTGATTTATTTTAAGGACTGCTGGGAAATGCTTGAAAATGAACTGAAACTGAATTTTTTATTTTAAAAGTAAATTGTGTCTCCAAAAAGGTAAAGAAAGCTTCATTATCTTTACAATCAGGATCAAAATTCCTTTCAAAGAGAGGAATTGGGAAATCCCTTTGCTGGGTGTTGGCCAAGGGAGCCCAGAGGAGGGCGGCTGCTCTGTCCGGTGCAGGGAGCAGAATGTGGAACTCCGCGCAAGCCCAGAAAGCACACGCTGCTGGGCTAGAAGGGATTGGCCCCTTCCTGACACCCCCCAGAATACGTCACTAACAGCTACCAAACTCACAGATGCTGGTGTGACTGATTTTTGGATGCAGCCCAAAGAGGCAGAAGAAGCCCAAAGAATCTCAAACCCCAGGAAAGTGGGAGGGTTTCGAAGTTACACAGACCATGAATTGGTGGATTCAAGACAATGTCACCTACTGTTCAAGGGGAAGAAAGGCCCCAGCTAATACCTGGGTAACAGGTCATAAAGTACTACTGAAGGAGGAATGTAAAGTTGTTAATGTCTTATTAACAAGGGCGAGCTACTAGTCCAAAACTCCTGGGGACCAAGGTCATCAAAGAGTTAATCAAAATGCTTTAGAATAAAAGACAAGTGATAGGGTTTTTGTTTGTTTTTTTCACTTGGGTGCCTGTTATTTAGACCCAGGAATGCTTGTCTCACCCAGAGCCAGTGTCCCATCCCCACTCCCACACCCACCCCCTCCATGGCTCTGAGGGCCTGGCCCTGCCTGTCCTGCCTCACCAGCAGCTCAGCTCCACCCCAGACCCCATACTGCCCAGAGAGCAGCACTTGGGAAGACTAGTCTCACCCAGGAGGGGCAAGGAGAATTCGTCTCAGCAGGTCCAGTGTGTGTGAGGGAAACCAAGATGCTGCGTGGCCCCTGAGGCACCGCTGCCTTCTCAGCCCTGCTGGGCACTCGGGGCTCAGCATTCCAGTGCTGAGAGGGCCCCTGAGCTCAGTCCCAATGGTCATGCCTCTAGCTAGGGACCTGGCAGTCGCTTTCAAAAGCTCTTCTCTATGCTCTATGTGTACAGCTGCCAGCTGGGGCTCTCCTCCCATGGGCCTCATTTTTAGCTAGAACAGAGTCACTGCCACCACTTAATGCTGCTTCTGTCCACTGCCTACCAATATGGGAGCCCTCTCTGGGGGGGTTTGCTGACATACCTCTGGATGCCCTGCTTTCTATGGGTGGCCACTGACCCGCCTTAAAGACCAATCCTGCAGCCAGATAAGTTGTCTTACATGAAGCTCTAGCTCCCTCCCCTTCACCGACAGCCCCTGCCACAGAGATGTGAGGTTGTCCCGTCCCTGTTAAGGCTTGGATTTTCAGAGTCTGAGCTATTTCTTGTGTCCACGGAGAGAATTAAACTTTTGTCCCCAGAAGGAACCTATGCCATTCAGGTAGGAAGAGAGACATCTGTCCCACAGAGAAGTATACACTGAATGCTGAATAATTCCTTCCTGATCTCCATCAGTGTTGAAATTCTACCATTAGTGTTCCATTCCTTGGGTTATAGCATTAACCCCTGATTACAATGAAAATAGCCCTGAGAGGTATTGTAGGCAAAGGCATTATTTTAAACATGCTCCTGTGTTACCAAATCGGTCAAACCTCTGATTGCAGTCAGGCTGGGCAGGGCCAGGAAAGGTACCAGATCAGCAAAAGAGGTCTGATGCCAGGGTCACTCAGGAGGGTCCAGCACCAGCTGCGGTCCTGGGTGAGCCCCGGGGGATCCTGGCCTGACAGAACCCTCTGAGCTGTGCCTGCTGTGGTTTTGAGGCCAGGATCATGATACACTGAGTCCTTGGCTTCCCCAGCACGTGCTTCAAGAGGCGAGCTCACCCAAGCTTCCAGCCACCTAGGCCCCGTGGGCAGAGCTGAGAAGCAAGGGGTGCCCCATGTAGTGAGAATGCCAGACCCCTCCACCCCGGGGCCACCTGCTCGCTACTCTCAGTGCACAACCAAGCCGTCTGGAAGGCAGGAGTTGGGACACGAGATTTCAGCCCTAGCCGGCTGCTCACTAGACTGTGGCCTTTGCCCACCTGTATGTCCCACAGCCACCTTGAAAATGACCCGTCGGAGCAGACCATCACTCTGGCCAACCCTGCACCAGAGCCTCCTTCCTCCAGCCAGCGTCTCCTTCCTGCCCCCCACCCAGCTGGCCACCCACCAAGGGCCCCAGAAGGCAGCCTTGTCTCCTCCCTCTTCATGCCCTGTGGACCTACTCTGTCACCAAATTCTCTGGTTTTGTGTCCTAAATATCTCCCCACCCAGAGTACCACGCCCCGAATCAAGCCAGTGTCATCCCCATCCCTTTCACGGTCTCTGCCTAGCCTTTCCTCTCTCATACCCTCCAGCCAATCAGTAGCCAGAGTCACTATAATGCAAATCTGGCTCATGTCCGTCATTGCCCTGTATCCCCCCGCCCCCCCCCCGCAATCCACGCAACTCATCCATGGCTCCCCGCCACCTGAGGCGGCGTTCCTGCACCTTTTTTTCTAATTTCTGCTCCTCTATCCAAAATTTAGTCAAATTTAGACTGTATTACAAGAGCGACAGCTATCCTTTTTATATTTATCAAATAAAATGTTAACTCTGATTTTGCTCTTTTAAACCAAATGTGTGGCCCATGTAGGAAATTCAAACCAGCCCATTCCCGACCAGGGCACCGGGGATCATGTCTTTCTCCCTCTGGCCACTCCCTTCCTCTTGAGGACGGCACCCTGCAGAATGAAGTCCCTCTCAGCTGGTACACAGAGCCCCATGGGCCTCCCAGTGCCTGCCCCCACCTTCCCTGCCTACCACTGGTGCTCTGGGGGCTATTCCCAGGACCCAGAAGGCACCAGGCTGGTCCCCGTCTTTGTCCTTGCTGGTCTCTTCCTGGAGCACGCTTTCTTCTTTGCCATCATCTCCCTTCGGCTCAGGTTGTCCTCTCCTCCCAGAAGCCTTCCCTCCACACCCCTGTCCCTTACGCTCTCCTATCACCGTTACCCTCCTCTTTCATTCCACTTATAATCCGACAGCAACAATCTATTACCATGAGCTCCTAGCAGGCAGGGCCTGTGTCTTTGCCATTTCTCTATTCCTTGTGTTGCTATAGGGCCTCGTGCCAGGTAGGTGCTGAATAAATGTTATTTGAACTAAAACTCAACTAACGGTGAATTGGGAGGAGTTAGGATGGCAGAGCAGCACCGTCCAGGCCCTGGGGTCCCAGAGGTGAGTAAGGCCCTAGGGGAGTCCAGGGAACAGCGTGGGGAGACAGACCCCTGAGCAGCCCATTTCAGAGTAAGCTGATAATGGGGCGTGCGTGGCAGGCACCCTAGAGACTAAATCACCTCCTCTAAAATAACATGTTCTTTTGTTATGTAACCCAAATGGCTGGGCCTGCTCTGGCAGCCGTTCTTCTTGCCTATTTCGAGACAGAATTCCAGTAATTGATTGGAACTCTAACAAAGCCAACTCCACAATATAGCAGCAATTGTGGCCACACGGAGGAGAAGGTAATAGACACCCTTGGCTCAGCCCCGCCCCCTTATCCATCCCTCTCACCTCATCCCTCCAGTAGCTCCTCCTCTGCCCCAACCCCCAACACAGGACCCTCAGCTGCCCGCTCAGGGGAGCCCTGGAACTCCCTCTGGGCATCTCCAGTTTGCACCCTCACACTCTTGAGACTACTCAGCAAAGACTCTGCTGGGATTCACCCTCCTAGGAGAGCAGCCGGGGATCACCAATCATGAACGACGCTCCCTGTCACAGGTCATTTTCTTCCCTGTCCCACTGAAGACCACGTATGTGTCACCAGTGGAGTATGAAATCACTTTTCTGCGGGTCGTTCCTTGTAGCTACAAAAGGAACAGAAGGTCGCGAAGAGGATGCTCAAGTTGCCTGACTTTTGGTTAAAGTCTGTTTCAGCCCCGTGAGCCCACAACGGAGCCGAGTGCCCGTCTCCTGCCACTTCAGTGGGAGGTGTCCCGACGGGAGCCGACAGTCTGTATCACACGCATCCCAAGCCCGAAGCAGAAAGACGTGGCAAGTGGTCCTTGCGCAGATGCTCCCGCTGCTGCCATGGGCACGGCCACCCCCTGGGTGGTGCCAACCTCTGAAGCCCCAGGTCCCCAGCCCCACAGGTCAGCTCCAGACAAGGACAGCACGGCATTTGCTTCAAGCCCGAGACTTAAAGTCAGAGCCCAAACTCACCGATCCCTGAATGAAACTTCCAGAAGTGAGGGAGGAGCTGGCCAAGGCCCTGCTGCTGTTACTTTGCAGAGTAAATGGAGACCGTTGAACAAGGGACCGGACCACACCCTGCCTGGTCTGTTCAGATAAAGAGGAAGCTCATGCCCCTGGGTGGTGGGATTACGGCTGGAGTTTATCAACAGCTTCTTCACGTACTTCTGAATTCTCCACGGTTCTGCATAAGGCATTAACTGCTGTGACCACTTAGGATGAAAAGTGTTTCAAAGAAGAAAGGGCAAAGGAGGAAGGAGAGAGTCTCCCTCTGTCCATCTCCGGAGACCCCCTTGGCTGGAAGAATCCTTGAACCCCCTGACTGCTGCAGGCCTAAGAAGGAAGACATTATCCAATCCAAAAAATTGAGGCTGTTAAACCCAAATAGGTATTGGAGCCGTGCCCAGCCCTTCTCATCAGTGCTGCGGTGAAGGGCCCATCATCCTGGTTCTCAGGTGAGGAAACTGAGGCTCAGGAAATGGAGTGACTTGATCAGGACCACAGAGCTATTGGGAATCATCGCATTACCGAGTGATACATACATAGATCATTACAACACCGGGGGCGGGGGACAGTGCTCCAGTACAGGCTCGTGAACCATGGGGTTCCAGGGGGGTCTCAAGCTTGATGAGCCAGCATGAGCTCTAACACACTTGCCAGGTATCCCTGCCACCAGTCACCAAACCACGCGGACCTCATGCGTTCAGTGAAATGAAAGGAAGGGGGATTCAGGAAACCCTGGTGATGCAGAGACAATCCTGAACCAGCAGGATGGCTGGGCTCAGCCTTCAAATACTCAGTCCTTTCAGTGAGGAGGTCAGCCAAACTTGCACACTATGTGGATGAAAGATCATCCAAAGGCCCGTCTAACTGAACTGACACGTCCTCTGATTCACTGTTCCACACCTCAGGTTGTCCTAGAATCCAATCACAGGTACTTTTAAGCGGTCGTCTCATCTGCCTTTTGCCTTCAGGAAAGCCTGTACCCAAAAACCCATGGAGCCATATTTTGAAAAGCTTCACCTTGGTCAAATTCAAACACAAAACAGTCGATTCTGCTTTGGGGCCTAACCTGAGAGCATTTGTCCTTCATGTGGCAGGACCACTCTTGCCCCCAACTCCACCTCCAGCCAAGAAGTCCAGGGAACAGCTACTGGATGCTGTGTCCTCTATGTCTAATAGTATGAACCACATCCTCAGCAGATGAGGTTTGTTGGCTATCAATCCTGCTTCTGCCAGGGACGCTGTCCCAAGATCTACAGAGCAAGGCGGACTGATATGCCCGGCCCCCAAACAGTATACATCCGTGTTCTGCTGAGGAGGCATCTTCCTCCTCTGTGAAACAGGACCATAATGTCATCAGGCAGAACCAGACTAGGATGAGAAGGCCAAACTTAAAAGACATCCAGAGGAGACAAAATGGAAATAGATCCACTCCCTGGATTTCTGATTCACTGAGCCAATGAAAACACCCATGGCTGGAAGTGTTCTCCAGAAGGACTAGCACATAGTAAGTGCTCAACCAATCCCCGATATCCTCACTCCAAGAACCCTCCCAGATCTGCCTTTGGGATCTGCCCTGCATTTTCCCAATGCTGGGAGTAGAGAGATTTAAGGCAAGCAGAGAGAAAATTAAGAACTATTACAGGGAGTGGGGATGGGATGGGATGGTAAATTACTCAAAAGGAGTCCAAAGCTATCTCATTACATTAAGAGCCCAGGGAGTTGGCTGTACCACGCAACATCGTCGCTAAGATCCAGGCTCTGGAGAGCATTAAGGGCCCAGGATCAAATCCCAGCTCTGCACCTTTCCAGCGTTACTTAGTTTCTCTAAACCTCAGTTTCTTCATCTGTACAATGGAGACAGGAACAGTACCTCCTCAGAGGATCATATGAGGCAATTTATGTAAGGACGGGCTCTGTACAGGGTCTGGTAGATAATAACTGCTCAATAAATGTTACGTGCTACTATTCAATCAGTCCTCATGTGGTCTGTGACAATGTAACAATTGAATCTTTAAATCACAGTCTGGATTCCATCTTGCCATCCAGCGTACATCTGGGCTGACTGTCCCATCAAATGTTCTCAAGGGAATGTCAAAGAATCTGTGAAACTGAGCTTAATAAAATTAGACAGGTTATGTCTGCTGCTGAATTTCTGTACTAAAGACACAGGTAGATTTGGGGCTGATTATGCATTTTTAAATGGTGGGCTCCACTTTTCCATCTGAGCAGGTAGTCTAGAGCTTCCACTGCTGCTTGTGCCAATGCTGAGAATGCCTGGACTGGGTGTGGGCTTTTCCAGCTAATTCTCTGACTCTCCCAACCCGACATTTATTGTAGGTACAAAAGGCTGTATCCAGTCATCACCATGCTTGTGCCTTGGGAAGGGCTTCTGGAGACTCTTAGCAGTCAAGCTTGGACCTCAAGAGAAAGGGGTGAGTCTCTCAGTCTGGGAAAAATGAAGGTGGCAAAAGACTGCAAGCCAAGGCAGAAGATCAGGAAGGGTATAAAGAGGATGAAGGCAAGGGGAGATCCCACCCTCCGCATTCAAAGCAAGGGTAGTTAAAACAGATTAAATGAGGTTTCACATGCTGGTTAGTAGACAAATGGCATGTGTGAGCCCAAGGCAGGAGGCAGATCCAAAGTGCCAAGTGATGAAACCATATTAAATACTCACCTAAGTACCTTCTTTAATGATAAACACCCACAAGGCACTTAGCCATGCAGGCTGTCTCATGGAAACATGTACCTATACAGTGTTAAATGAAAAAGGTTTTGGGGTGGAATCTATATATACACATATATCTTTTTAAGTGCCCGCTATGCCCAGGCACTGTACTTAGCACTGCCCTGCCGTAAGCCTGGCGTTCCAGAGCCCATGCTGCGCTGTGGGGGGAGGGACTGAGCAGCTGTGTGACCTTGGGCACTGTGGGCTTCATTTCTAAGTGGCGGCCATAGCAGTACCGCTCTCATGAGAATGTCTCACCTGCATTTCTGGGTGGCCTTTTCATGAGGGATTCAGAACTTGGCTCAGCTGCCAGCATCCTAATGAAACCATGCACCTGTCCAGGGCACATTTGCCTCTGCCCCCTCGTGCCCCCCACAAACACACACCATGCACATGGGCCTTCAGAGCTCAAGCCCGGTTGTATGCTCCCTGGGCCGCTCACCCAGGCACACCAGGAGGTGGCGTGGTAACATCTCCCCTGTGGTTCTGGCCCCTCCTGGACTCTTGGATGTTGTTTCTGGCTCTCCTTGACTCGGAGCCCCATCTTGGGGTTGCAGGACTCAGCTCCGTGCCCTCCAGAGAGCCGAGCATCCAGCCTGGGCAGGTCCACAGAGAGAGTCCCCAACAACCCCTGCCCCGAGCAATGTCCCCGGCCACGGCTATGCATGTGGTCCTTTGACACAGATGGGAGGCACTGTGTCAGTCACTCGCTGCTGAGTAAGATGTGCTCCATCCTCCGGGCACCAACAAGTGGGGGTCCCCCGACCTCCAGGCACTGTGTGGTGGGTGCAGAAGGGCCCACACTGGATCTGGGCCTTCTTTGTGCCCAGCCTCCCTGGGCAGTGGGCCAAAGAGTCCTGGTGCTATCTCTCTCCTCCACCGCTTGAACCTTCCATAATTCCTGAAGCATTTAATAATGCTTCTGAATGGTGAAGCATATGGTAAAGAGCACAGATTCTGAGGCAGGCTGCCCGGTTTGTAGGCCAAGTTCAACTCTACTAGCTGTGAGAACTTAGGCGAGTTCCTGAACTACTCCGAGCTTCAGTTTCCTCATCCGTAAAGTGGGGGTGGTAATTACAGTAGCAGCCCTGAGGGGGTGTTGCAATCCAATGGATTCGTCCATGTGAAACATGTAGGGCAACATGTCGTAGAAAAGGCATCAGTAATGCTGGTACTATCTGGCAGTGTTCAGCAGTACGGCTAAATCAGTACGCCAGGCTGGACTAGCTGCGGAGGGTGAGCTACGGCAAGGGGCTGGAAGCATCTGCCTGGAATGTTCCAGAGGGGTCTGCGGTGGGTTGAACAGTGGCCCCTCCCCTCAAAAAATAGGTCCATGTCCCAACTCCTAGAACCTGCGAATGGGACCTGATTTGGAAAACGGATCTTTACTGATGTAATTAAATTAAGAATCTCAAGATGAAATCATCCTGAGTTATCCTGGGGGGCCCTGAGTCCCATCACGACTGTCCTTACAAGCCACATGAAGATGGATGCAGAGATCTGAATGAGGCAGTCACAAGGCAAGGAAGACCAGGAGCCCCCAGAAGCTGGAAGGGGAAAGAAAAGATTCTCCCTTAGAGCTCTGGCGGGAGTTCAGCCCTGCTGGCACCTTGATTTCACACTTGTGGCCTCCCCAGCTGTTTCAGGCTTCTCCGATCCTAAAATGCACACACTGCCTGAGGATCTTGCTGACCAGCAGACGCCGATTCAATCAGCGGGTCCGGAGTGAGGCTGAGATTGTGCATTTCTCAAAAGCTCCTGGGCGAGGCTGATACCACTGGTCTACAGACCATGCTTTGAGCAGCAAGGGTATAAGAGCCTATTGTCATCAGCAGCACGACGATGGCAAAGGGGACCCCTAAAACCAAAAGTTCAGGATTTGTAGATGCAGCGAGCCACCATGCAGGGCCACCGTGTGGCAGCGAAGGAGCCCAGCTTTCAGCTGCAGGGTGCAAGTCGTTGACCTCTGATGATACGTCTCCCTGGGCTTAGCCAATGCTTCTAAATTGAACAGCAGCTCACTGGGCCAGTGCTAATGGCTTCTGACTGCTCCAGTTCATCACTCTCTAAGAGGGTCAACCAAGAAGTGGTTTCATCTTTTTGGACGGAAAAAAACCAAAACAAAACACCAGATTATCTCTGGCTTACGAAGGGCCCAGAACAATTCCTGGGAGAATGGAAACTTCGATGACAGAATCCCAGTGCTCTAATTTCAATGAACTTGATGGAGACTTCTACATCAGTACTTTTTTTTTTAATGTTTAATTATTTGCTTTATTTTTTTGTCTGTGTCGCATCTTAGTTGCGGCATGCGGGATCTTCGTTGAGGCATGCGGTATCTTTCGTTGTGGCGTGCGGGCTCTTCGTTGTGGCACACGGGCTCCTCTCTAGCTGTGGCATAAGGGTTTTCTCTCTCTAGTTGTGGTGTGCGGGCTCCAGAGCGCACGGGCTCTGTAGTTTGCGGCACGCGGGCTCTCTCGTTGAGGCGCGCTAGCTCAGTAGTGGTGGCGCGCGGGCTTAGCTGCCCCGTGGCACGTGGGATATTAGTTCCCCGACTAGGGATCGAACCCGCGTCCCCTGCATTGGAAGGCGGATTCTTTGTCACTGGACGACCAGGGAAGTCCCTACATCAATACTTTTGCCATAATGTTTTTATGGAGTGAAAAGCACCTGGTCCAAAAAGAAGGCAAGACTGTGCCTCTAACATAGCCTGAGCTCTTCCATGACTGAGTACCTAGAAGCTCAGCTTGATAGACAAGAGAGGAAAGGCGGCTGAACGGATGCCCCAGATGACGGTGGGAGTGGAGGAACTTCACCCCATAAAAGAGCCTAGGTTTAAAACTGAAAACAAAACAGGCTGGTCCACCAAGTCCAATGTAAGAATAGGCAGAAGATGATACAGATGTCCCTTGGCCTGAAATCTCCCCACATTCATTTCCCCACTCATCTCTTTCTCCAGCACTCGCTCCTTCAATCCAATCCACACCCATGGTTATATGTCTAAAATGCTTCACAAAAACCATCCATGTCTTCTTGTCCGTAGCCAGATGGTCCCCAGGCTTTATGCCATGTACAAGCTCCCATGTACCAGCAGCACCGCCCTAGGAAAGCTTGAGTCCTCCTCTGCCTTCACTGGGAAAGAACGTGCTGTGGGCTGGGGGCAGGGGGGTGGCACCACGCCATTTCGTTTTTGTTTTTTTTTGCGGTACGCGGGCCTCTCACTGCTGTGGCCTCTCCCGTTGCGGAGCACAGGCTCCGGACGCGCAGGCTCAGCGGCCACGGCTCACGGGCCCAGCCGCTCCGCGGCATGTGGGATCTTCCCGGACCGGGGCGTGAACCCGCGTCCCCTGCATCGGCAGGCGGACTCCCAACCACTGCGCCACCAAGGAAGCCCGCCATGCCATTTCTTTCTGGACAGGCTTTCAAGCTCCTCAGGTTGGCACTGAGGTGCCATCTTCCCACTCCTACTACATGAAAGGCCCAGCCCAGCCCAACAGACAGGCCCTCCCTCTCCACCCCAACACAGCACATGCATCCCTGCCTCTGCAGCCTGGCTCAGGCCAGACCTCTCCTCTTCCCCTGGTCAAGGTCCTTCTATTCTCTCCCTCTTCTCAGCTCCAGGACCTCTCATTTGTCACCAAACTGGCATCTTTTCCAGCTATTGCTCATCTCTGTATATGTCAGGACAGAAATGACTAACGCATGAGTGTCCCCAGCTCTTCCCCCACCACGGGCCTTCCTCCCTGACTGTCAAGAGCCTGCCTCACCTCTTCGGTTCTTTGGGCTTCGTAATGCAGAATGGACAGGAAGGGAAGTGGGGAGAGAACGAGAGGTAAGCCCTTCAAGGAAGCCGGAGAGGAGAGCGCGTGAGGCCTGAGGGCAGCGGGCAGAGAAGCGTGGATTCATGGGAAGCGTTGCCGTGCTCTGCACACTCCCCATTTCACAGGAAATGCAAAACCTGGAGTTATTACAAAGGGCTTCCGGTTACTTAGTCCACCCTTGAGGCACAGCCGTGCTCTCGGTTCAGACCTCCTGGGACATGGCTGTGTGAGTGTCCTATTCCCAGCCTGGAGGAAGGACCATTTCCTGCCCCTGTCTGCCAGGGACTGGGGTAGGTCCCAAGTGCAGGGCTGGGAGAACCCCTCACTTCACAGGTAAAGAGCCTGAAGCCCAGAGTTGGGGGACTGTTAGCACCTCAAACTCCACTGCAGCTGACACCTGTGTGAGCGGTTTGTCCCGAGCTGAGGACAAAGCTAACACCACTTCCCTTCTTCAGGAAGAGAACACCTTAGGCAAGGGGTTGTCCAGCCAATCCAGTCTGACAGGTACTGATTGAAGACACTCCATGAAAACGGTGCCTCGTGTGAAAATCCGTTAAACATTCTAGAAAAGCCTGATGTGGACACTGCCCTGTTGTGAATTATTTTATGATGGGAAGCATCGTTTTGCACAGACAGTGACCATCACTGGTCATGGGTGAGGCCCTTTGACCCCTTTGCCTTTGGGTTCAGCTCTCCACCCACAGGTATGAACCCTTTTCTCTCTCCTCTTTCTCTTCCGTTCCCCCTCTTGTACCTACCCCTCATCCCCACACCCACAAACACCTTCCCTGAAGTCTTGCCACGTTTTCCCCCATAAAGGCAAGCCCAGCACAGAACAAGGCAGGTGTACCTTGAGAAGGTTTGTTTCTGATGCTGGGATGGGGAGTCTCATTAAAGACCAGTGTGGCCTTATTGGCCTGATTTTCCCATCGGCACACCCTTGAGGACACACTGAGCTTCTCTCTCTCGTTGAACGTCAGAGTTAACAGGGACTTCAACAGCAGCTTGGCCTGGGCTGCTCCCAGCCTAACCATTTCTCAGCCTTCCCTGCCGATGCCTGCAGGCTCCACGTCTTCTGGCTTCCTGCTGGGTTGGGGGCAGTAGGAGGCACTGACCCAAGATTTGTGGGGGGAAGATGCCAGAGTATTTCCTTCCTCATTCTCTTCCTCAGGCAGCATCCCCTCCATGGCCCCAGCTCTTGCCCCAGAGGCCCCCAGGTTCCAGCTTCCACAGAGTGGCCCTGGCCCCTGGGTTGGGATGACACCCCCTCCTCCCCTTCTCCCTCCAGCTTCGAGGAAGAAGAAACATCCCACTGGGGCTAACCTCGGGGCTACCTTCGCATACCCTATCTGTTTCAGCTCCTCCATTACTTGTGTAACTGTCCTGCATTCAATTACCTCTGTCGACATACTTGAAGAAGTTCCTATTTTCCTTGTTAGACCCTGACTGATACACAGCCCAACCCTCCCCTCCCACGTCTTTAAACCTATGAGAAAACTGAGCCCAAGAGGGTGGGATGTGTCCAAAGAAAGACGCACTAATACTTAGTTGTCTGTGACTGGACTGGGTCTCCAGGCTCTGTCCTCGTCTCTGCAGAATATGGCACGGGGTGCTTGCTTTTCACTTTCAAGCCCAAAGAGTCACGAGTCATTGGGATCAAGTGCGAAATACGTGACTTCCAAGATACAACCACAGTTGTAATTCGTTCACATTCTAAACACACTCTCTGGGCATGAGGAGTGCTTTCAACCTCCACTGTGGGAGATGGAAACACATCAATTAGAATAGCCCAGGAGGTAACCACAGCCAGGTCACCTCCTGCTTCCTGTGCCTCAGTTTCCATATCTAAGGGATTAAAAGTGACACAAGGGCTTCCCTGGTGGCACGGTGGTTGAGAGTCTGCTTGCCGGTGCAGGGGACATGGGTTCGTGCCCCGGTTAGGGAGGATCCCACATGCCGCGGAGCGGGCTCGCTGAGCCTGTGCTCTGCAATGGGGGAGGCCGCGACGGTGAGAGGCCCGCGTACTGCAAAAAAAAAAAAAAAAAAAAAAAAAAAGTGACACAAAATGACCCTTTCCAGAAGCATTTAAACACCTCTCTTAATATATGCAGCAAAATTCAACTCCTCAGATTTTTTTGGACCAGATGGTTTCTCAACTCTGCAAAGTAGGTTTAATTTAATAATTATTTAAATATGCCATATATTTTAAATACATAGAGCTTCTACTAATTAACACTTCATAATCTCTCCAGAGTCCCACAGGCAATTGTTACCACGTTTAACTGGTGAAAGATAGTGTCAAGAAAATGAACCCTATTTCCTTTCCTAATTGCAACCCGTGGATAGTCTATGTGCAGTATCTCGTTTCTTCTGCCCGTGTGAACGCAGTGGTGGGAAAAGACGAGTGTGACCCCCTGGGGTTGGATGATGGAGACATGTGAGCAGAGCATCACCTCAGGTTCTTTGAACAATGATGTTCTTCAAAAGGGCCGATGGGGCCACGATTCGTTACACAGATGCACCTAAGGTAAACAGGGACCTGACAAGCAGACACAGACATACGTGCACCTAGGTAGACGCAAACACAGCACTTGTATGAAAAACCCAGTCATAGGGCAAAATGAGCCCAGTCTGTGTAAGCCTGAGAGGCAGGGCAAACTAAACCCAGGTGCAGAGTGGGAGCGAGGGGCGCTCTTCCCCCAGATCTCACCAGGCTGCCTAAACATCCTTACCCTACTCCTCTGTGCCTGAACTTCCATCATTTAGAGGTTTATTTGCCTAAGATGTCTTCTCCTTTGAAAGGCCATCCCTCTTGGGACATTCAATTGGATATTTGTCCTTTCTACCGATTCATCACTGTGATCTAATGAGCGAGCTGTCTTCCTGGGGCTTTGCAGACATCCAGGGCTCATAGGCCCCCAAGGAGGACATGGCTCACTTAGGGGTGCCCACTGGGAGGAGGCAGTCTGCCTTACTTTATTGTAAAAGGGACCCTGAGCACCTGAGAGTGGAGAAAAAGGGGTACCTAGGAGTTGCTGGGGCACCGAAAAGGGAGGGAGGAGGGAACGTCTGCGTACCCAGGGCTCTGTCTAGGACAGGCTCCCACCCCCCATGCTCGTTACAGCCTCAGGATGCTGCTTCTCTGGGGGAAAAGGAAAAGATGTGAGCAAAAGGTCGACAATGCAGCCGGGGATAAAAATGACAGGAAAGACTGCGTGTGATGGAAGAAAGGCTCATTGTGTGGAAACTTCTTTCTTGAAAATCTAAAAATAAAGACCTAGAACAGGCTTCCACCTGTCACGATACTGGAAGTTCTCAGAGGGAAGCCCTGCCTGGTTTTGTTCCACACTGTATTCCAGCACCTAGAACAGTGCCTGAGAGACGGGAGGCGCTCTATAGGAACTGGTTACGTGAATGAGGTGGGACAGACCAACACACAACAGGAGCTCTTCCAGGCCTTCCAATCCCATGTCTGAAGGCCCACCGACCATCCATGCCTGCACCGTCTCTTGTTGGAGTTATGGATGGCTCTGGGGAAGAGGAAGCCCACTCTGCAGACCCCTACAGAGATGTATGCTGAGCTCTGCTGGTTTTCTCATGTCCCCCTGGGTCTCTGCGTTCATTAGGCAGCAACTGCTACGTGGCCAGCCCACCTGTCCCATCCAGCAGCCCAGGCATCTTCCTGCTGACGCCCACCCCAGGAGGCAGATGCTGCACCAACCAAACTTACATTTCCCTGAACCAAACCTGTGGTTCAACGGGCGGCAGGCTCTGCACCAGCAGAGACTGATGGGAAATTCTTGGGAGTATTTTCCACCTTTCATTTTTGAGGCACCACAGGAAAGATAAAACTACTGATATTCTGTTAGACCCAGTGCCCCAAGGTGATGTTTACGGCCATAGTTTCAATCTCCCCCTCCCTTCATTGGGTTCAGAGGATTACGTGGCACAGGTGGCAGGTGAGGACGTGGCCATGATTCTGGAGGAAGGTAGAACAAGGTTAATGTTTTGTAACTATGAAGCAGTACAAAAATATATAGCATGAAGACTACGGATCTTTACAACTTGCAAACCTCTTTTGTCAATCCATCAAAAACAGCACTGGATTTAGCCAGAGACACTACCTAAAGCCCCTCTACAAAAATCCAGATACACACAGAAGCGTCTTGCTCAGGGCGAGGCTCACAGTAAGTTCTCAGTTAATTTCTGTGCGATCGAGAAACAATTGAACGCAATGTGTGTCTGGCCCCATCGAGATCATATGTGTATGAAACAGAAAGCCTTCCTGATCCCTGGGTACACATGCCGTGTACACCATACTGAGAAACCAGGGCGCTAAGTGGACGTTCCAGGGGCTGTGTCCTGGGGAAAGAGCACCGGACAGACTCAAGAGACCACAGGTCTGGTCCTGGATCTCCAACTAATTCACTCTGTGATCGACAGCAAGCCACTTAACTTCTCTGGGCTTCTGTTTTCCCAACTGTAAAATAAAGAGCGAGACAAGGCAGCCTCTGAAATTCCTGCCGGTTCAGAGGTGCTCTTTTGAGTCTGTGATTTGAACACAGGATTGTGATTTGCTTGGTCCATGTGGGGGAAGAGCTGAGACTGGAAACACAGCCCCCTGGGCTCACCCCCTCCGCAGTCATCCTCAGGTGGCCCTCGGGGATGTGGGAGGTGAGGCCAGAGAGGAGGATCCTGTGTCATCTAGAGTTAGAGCAACATGGGCCCAGGGCCAGGCAGGTTGCCTACAAACAAAGAACTCAGCCTAGGGAGAGCCCACTGTTTGCATGGGGGAGGTAATGTCTTTCCTTTGGGGAGATGAAGGAAACAAAGGAGCTTGGCAGAGGGCTTTGAAGGCCACAGCTCATCCCCTGGCTCCTGGGGGAGGGGTCCAGCAGGAGCTAAATTTGAGCCACAGAGCTGGGAACCTCACGAGAGGAAAGAGTCCCTGAAACGCCTCATGGAGAAGTACGGGCTTCAGACCTCCCTCTCTCACAATCCGCCTTCCTCTGTTAATTAATTCCCATCTTGTCACAGTCACTCTTGGCCCATAAGTCCCGCTTACAATCTCCCATCTATATTACCTGGCATTCAAGAATTCCAGGCACTGACAGACACACAAAAAAATAAGACACATTTGAACAAATGAGCAGCTTTGATAAGCTCAGGGTCCAAGGGCCACCTTTATTCGATCTGCCATCAGCTACAATTTTGCAAATTCTTCTCTCTGAGATTTTTTGGCAGCAGACGTTGCTTCTTGCAGGAGATGTGAAATCGCTGCTGGCACGCTCCTCCCCTGCCATCCATAGACTGCTTTTTAAAGAGACTTTAATAATGCATAGGAAGGGCAGGGCGGTGCATGAATTAAACACCAAGCCTCCACCAAGATGAGATGTGCTGCTTGAAATCAGGCTGGTGAGCGAAGCAAATGGACCCGCTTTTAGCCTGAGTCCTCTGGTTTGCATCAAGAATGGGAGTTTGGATCCCAAAGCCTTTTCTGAGGATGCCATCTGACAAGTGTAGGTTTGAGCCAACATCAGCTTGTCAGGAGCCGATTTTCATTTCCTCCCAGCAGCCTGGCCACACAAATCATTGCTAGCTGGACAGACAAGAAATGCTTTTCATTTAGCCTTCAAGAGTTCTAGGGGTGAATACATATTTGACTGACGTGTCAAAAAGTTATCAAAGAGGTGTTGCAAGTCTGGTAAGATATGTCAAGGATCAGAGGCAATGCAGTGGAAAGGAAGGGAAGGTTCTATATCTGGATTCCCAATGTGCAAATTACATAACTGATGTTACTGTGCCACCTGGGAAGTTGTTAATATTGTTAATAATACAGTAAGAGTTGGCAAGTTTTAAGAAATGGGCTGCTACTTTGATAAAGAAAGGATCGCCTTTCTTGTCCCCAAGTCCCTGTACTTTCCACCCACACACCCACACACACACACACACACGCACAAAACCCACCCCCAGGAGCAGATGAGCAGACTTCATCCCTGTTGTCAAGGAAACCAGTCTGTTCTGAGCTCTAGATTTAGAAAGCCTGGGCCTGGCCTCAGCAGTGCCTTCTGCCCACTTCTGATGGGCCTGCCGTCTCTCCCCCACCAGGGACACCCTTTCACAAAGTTGCTAGCATTGACCTGTAGAGCTGGTGCTCCATGGACAGACAGGCCAAACCGGCCTGCTGGCAGCTGTACAGGCCACATGAACAAATCCATGTGAAAAAATGGGTTTATCCACATGGAAAGGGAGAGGACAATTGCCAAGGGCCTGGGACAAGTGCCAAGTGATTGACCCACGTTACCAGGAATGGCTTCGGGAAACAGGATCAACCACCCAAAGCCAGCCCAGCACTTCTCCCTCCAAAACATCTACCCCCATGCTTCTCCAAACAGGAGGGTCACCCCACTGGCGTCCACCAATGGTTCAAACCTGGTGCTCCCCCTGAGGCAGGGAGGGGGGTCCAGGGAAGCCATTTGGGGTAGGGGGACGGGGTAAAATGCTCCCAGGTGGTTGGGGGCATTTGGAGAGTCAGAGATAGGACAAGGGTCTGGGAGGAGGGGAGAGAACCTCAATATTGCTGCCACCATGAGAGGGGGTGTCTGAGATGCAAAGGAAACAGGGAAAGACAGGAGGGAACCGGCTGCTGGCAGGAGGGGGAAGAGGACCACAGCATCTTTAGGGATGTTCTCTGTGAGAAGCAAGCATGGGGGATAAATTAAAGGGCCCTGAGGTGACATCTGCTAAGGACGGCCTTACCCAAAAAACAACCCATGTGCTTGATCCTCTGAACTCTCTGAGCCAACACTGTGTCAGTACCCCCTTCAGAAGTGAGCACCTCAGAAGACCTATATAGACATTTCTCCAAAGAAGACATATAGATGGCCAATAGGCACATGAAAAGATGCTCATCATCGCTTATTATTAGAGAAATGCAAATCAAAACTACAATGAGGTACCACCTTACACCGGTCAGAATGGCCATCATTAAAAAGTCTACAAACAATAAATGCTGGAGAGGGTGTGGAGAAAAGGGAACCATCCTTTGCTGTTGGTGGGAATGTAAATTGGTACAGCCACTGTGAAGAACAGTATGAAGTTTCCTCAGAAAAACTAAAAATAGAGCTCGCATATGATCCAGCAATCCCACTTCTGGGCATATACCCAGACAAAACTATAATTTGAAAAGATACATGCAGCCCAATGTTCATTGCAGCACTATTTATAATAGCCAAGACATGGAAGCAACTTAAGTGTCTATCAACAGCTGAATGGATAAAGAAGGCGTGTGGTGTGTGTGTGTGTGTGTGTGTGTGTGTGTGTATATATATACACACACACATATATATATATATATATATATATACACACACACACACAATGGAATATTACTCAGCCATAAAAAGAATGAAATAATGCCACTTGCAGCTACATGGATGGACCTAGAGATTATCATACTAAGTGAAGTAAGTCAGAAAGAGAAAGACAAATAACATATGATATCACTTATATGTGGAATCTAAAATATGACACAAATGAACCTATCTATGAAACAGAAACAGACTCACAGACAGAGAAAACAGACTTGTGGTTGTGGGGCGGGGAGGGATGGATTGGCAGTTTGGAGCTAGCAGATGCAAACTCTTATATATAGAACGGATAAACTACAAGGTTCTATTGTATGGCACAGGGAACTATCAATACATTCAATATCCTGTGATAAACCATAACGGAAAAGAATATGAAAAAGAATATATATATAATATAATATATATATAATATATATAACTGAATCACTTTGCTGTACACCAGAAACTAACACAACGTTATAAACCAACTATACTTCAATTTTAGAAAAAGGAAGTGAGCAGCCTCCACCTTGAACTATACCTTCTGGATACACGGTTTATCTGCCTTTTTAAACCAAGATCCTTGAGGGGTCCATTTCTGACCCATCTCTCCATCCTCCACAGCCCTGGAAGGACAGCTTGAACAAACTAGGACTGATGAGGGCCTGCTGAGTTTTCATGAATGAATGAATTCTTACTCTAGATCTTGTGAAATTCCCTACCCAAAATGTTCACAATTTTGAGGTGATTATAAGAAGAATTTTATCATTTCTATGCCTAGAGTTCAGAGTATTAGTTGGGTTTTCATTTCTAGCGGTGCTTTATCCGACTGCCCCAATTATTGCAATTGCTTTATTGTTCTGAACAGTGATGGTGATGGTACTGATTCTTGTCAGCATAGGGAAGCTACAGTGAGACACCTGCCTCTATTCCCCACTCGTCATCACAGAAGCCAGAAGAACAGGCCTATGGCAGATCTAATAAAGACGACCCTTGCGCCGTGGCATACAAAAGCAGCTAACTTATTCAAATGTGTCTGCCTGACCAGTCATGCCTTCCCTCCTCAGGACGGTACAAGATGGCAAGGGAAGAAGCTGTGTGCGCAAAACCAGTGTCTTCTTCAGCTGCCAGGGGAGCAGAAAGGCTGAGAACAGTCAGATGGTGATGATTTCTGTCCCATCACCCAAGAAAGACTATGTCAGGAGGAAGGAACATAGGACAGGCACGAAGGTATCAAGGAGAGTGTCACGTGGGGCAGTAGTTGGATTGAAGGTGGGCCAGCTGGGCACACACCTGGAGCACCCATCATCAAGAAGCATTACAATATCACTATTGTCATATATGTAGAGGTACAGTGCCAGGTTTAACCAGGTGTTCCTAGAAACAGCACCAGTTAACTCGGATTTCCATACATGACTCCTCACATTATGGTGAAACGTAAACTGATTCTGCTCCCCTGGAGCAGACAGAAGACTTAGGGCAGCTCCTTGACTGTGCTGACCTACAATTTTTAAGTATTTTTGTAAAATGCCCCTCCAGCTCTCATGGTAGAAGCATGACAGTCCCCTGAAGTCTGTCACCACATTCAGCTAAAATTTCTAAATTAAAGACAGGATGGAGTGCTCTGTACTGAGATAAGCTATTTAGCTTATTATATAACTTCTAGAACTTTTCATATGCCTTTTGAGAAGCTGCCCAGTTCAGAAAATCTTATGAGTGTTTTCTTTATTTGGGACATGAGGAGAATTTATTTCTCCTCACTCCTCCTTTATATAAAGTTAAATGAATACTTAAATAATATCAACTTGGAGAGAGGCAGAATCATTAGTCCATCGGGGATGTTCACAAAGTACAATTCAGGAGAGAGACCACCCCTATTATAAAAAGGATACTTCAGGCTTCATACTGTTTGGAAACATTGAATTCATCCAAGTTCCCCTGCTCTGATTCCATCTCCCTAAGAATTCTTGCGATTGTGATTCAGCTCCTCAAATCCATGTGAGGCCAAAAGAGAGCACGTTCTGGCAAACACACCACAGATCGCCTCTGATTTTCACTACCACTCTTTAGAGTGAAAATTATTATCCCCATTTTACAGAAAAGGAAACTGAGGCCCAGAGAGTTTAAGTGAGTTGCCCGGGAACACACAGCTAATAAGTGGCAGAACTGAACACTGGACCTGCATTCATCTGATTCCAGAGTCCAGGATCCTACAAGGCCTCCAATTGTTTCTACAGCTCCTTTACTTATTTACTTTCTAAATTAACACCATTTGTGAGACTTATCTGTAAATGAAAACAAGAATCCAGTAAGGGAAGACCAGGGTTTTTTAAATGATTACCAATATTTGAAGAAATTCCACTTTAGGATGGTATCTGGCTAGTGGTCCATAACTCACCCTTCCCCAACTTTTCACTAAAAACCAATGTCAACTCACATACAAAATCAGATGATAACTTATAAGAACTCCCAAAATGAAGGCTGACGATTAGACTAGAGCTAAAACAATGGATGAATATTTACTTGTCACAAGATCTGTGAGATTGAAGGAGAGGCACAAATAGTGACTGATATGGGCACTTGTCTTTGTCACCTGCAGGACAGAAAGCTCATTAGGTGGAAGGTGAGGCCTTATTCCTCCCCAACTAAATGCCTCCCCTCAGGGTCTATACCCTCCAGAAAATTTGGCAAACTTCCCACTATGATGTGGAAGGTGCTCCTCCAGTGGCCAGAGCCATTTCACACACATATCACCCCTGTGAGCATCTCTCATGCTACATCTGTACCAGGTTTGCAGTGTCAGTCATGCAACACGACCAGGACAGACATGGATTCCCATGCTATGTTGCGCCCAGAGATTTGAAGACACTAATGTAAAGTGGTTATGACAGGATAGGTGTGGGAATGTCAAAAAAATCCACCTCTAGACTACTCATAAGAAGTTATGTGGGGGCTTCCCTGGTGGCGCAGTGGTTGAGGGTCCGCCTGCCGATGCAGGGGACACGGGTTCGTGCCCCGGTCCGGGAAGATCCCACATGCCGTGGAGCGGCTGGGCCCATGAGCCATGGCCGCTGAGCCTGCGCGTCCGGAGCCTGTGCTCCGCAATGGGAGAGGCCACAACAGTGAGAGGCCCGCGTAACGCAAAAAAAAAAAAAAAAAAAAAATTATGTGGGGTCTCTTGAGGAACCCAGGAAGGAGGCTCAGCTAGGGCCGCCGGGCCACGGGCCGCTGCTACCGGGTTGCAGCAGTCGTTAGCAGATCATGAACTGCCGGAGGGGAGGAGGCGCCGCAGGCGGCGGCGGCGGCGGCGGAGACAGCGGGGCCGGCGGGAGCATTGCGGGCAGCGGGGGTCGGGGAGCCGGCCAGCTCAACCGCTTCGTGCAACTCTCCGGGCGGTTGCACCCGCCAGGCCACAGACCTCCACCAGCACGAGGCGGACATCGTTGTGTGCCAGCTAATACCAATCTATGTGTTTGGAGGTTACAACCCAGGTTATGATGAATCAGGAGGGCCAGTTCATGAAGACTATCCTCTCTTCAGGGAACTTTGGAGGTATCATTTTGCTACAGGAGTATGGCATCAGATGGGCACAGATGGCTACATGCCCCGAGCATTGGCATCTATGTCACTCGTGCTGCATGGAAACAACCTGTTAGTGTTTGGAGGAACAGGCGTCCCATTTGGTGAGAGCAATGGCAATGACGTCCATGTCTGTAACGTGAAGTATAAGAGATGGGCTTTATTCAGCTGTCCGGGGAAGAAACCCAGTCGTATATATGGACAGGACATGACTATCATCAATGGCTCCCCTTATGGCTTTGGAGGGACAACTGGCTATATTTACAGCACAGACCTGCACAAATTAGATCTCAGTACCAGAGAGTGGACACAACTGAAACCAAACAACCTATCCTGTGATCCACCAGAAGAGAGATACAGACATGAAATTACACATGATGGGCAGAGGATTTACATCTTGGGAGGCGGTACTTCTTGGACAGCTTATCCCTTAAACAAGATTCATGCATACAACCTTGAAATGAATGCATGGGAGGAAATTGCAACAAAACCCCATGAAAAAAATAAGCTTTCCTGCAGCCCGAAAATGTCACAGTTGTGTTCAGATAAAAAATGATGTGCTTATTTGCGGGGGCTATAATGGAGAAGTGATCCTGGGAGATATCTGGAAGCTGAATCTGCAGACTTTTCAACGGGTAAAGCTCCCAGCTACCATGCCAGAGCCAGTTTATTTTCGCTGCAGCTGTTACACCAGCTGGTTGCATATACGTTCATGGAGGAGTGGTGAACATCCACGAAAATATACGGACTGGGTCGTTGTTTAAGATCTGGCTGGTGGCTCCTAGCCTGCTGGAACTGGCGTGGGAGAAGCTGCTTGTGGCCTCCCCCAGCCTAGCAAACCTCTCCCGGACACAGCTTCTGCACCTTGGACTCACACAGGGACTCATCGAGCGCTTGAAATGAGGATTTCTGGACTGTTCATTGATACTGGAAATGTTAATTTAAAGAGACTCCTTTATTTATGGGCAGTGTAGAATGTGCTACAGAGAGGATTGGTTACCCTGATCAAGGCCTTATTCAGAAAATACATCAGATGCCTTTCTGTACATTGTTTTAAATTGATGGAATCTCACTTTCCCTTGTGCTTTTTTCTTTGCTTCTCTCCCTTCTGCCCCAATACACACACACATACTCACGTACTCACATACTCCCTCTTCCTTGATGGAGTTGAGGGCAAGTCTGAAAGTACCTTAATAATGTGACGAATCAAGATAAGATAAAGAAAAATTTAAAGGAACTCTATAAACATATGACCCTTTCAGGCAGTGCTCTATCAATTAAAGCAACATCAATAAAAATAAAATTTAAAAAATTAAATCCAGCAACAACAACAAGAAGTTTGGGGGGTAGAACAAGAAGGCTAACCTTGAGACTTGCAGATTATAGGGAAAGCTAGATGTTTAACTTTCTGTTTTCAAAGGTACATCTAATTGAGTAGCTGCATCTAATGGCAGCAGTGGTTGATATCTTGCTGCCTAGGTACCCAAACCGATCCTTTGACTTTGGAGAAAAGTTAAGCAGCTCAGCAGCTCTTGATTAGTGATTTCTTTTCTCATCCTTATGGTGCCAGCAGTGGTTAGAGTTGACTTGTCTAAAGACTTTACTGTGTGTTGTAGCTGTGCTGTTTGTTGTTGCCCTTAGAAATTATGGCACCAACAACATGTCAAATCAAGAAATTTATGGTGGTCAAAGTTCTTCGTTCTGGGCAGTTTTGAAATTCTCCTACGCTTATTAATGGTTTCAAGTATCTTTGTGACTTCATTGTGGGGAATTGCAGACCCCAAGTGTGTGACATAAATGCTGTGGGACATAAATGTAAGTTCGTGAGAAGCCAGAGTAGAGCAGGGCAGGGAGGGCTTCTGCTCTGGGCTGTGAGCTTTGACTGTCATCTTGGCCATTTCCTTTCAGAACTGTTTCTTTTCTCACTCTGGGCCGTGCGCCTGCCATATTCTCAGGCAATGGGTTTTATCTCTAGAAAGCCAATTGGCCCTTGATATTTCTCTTCGCTTTTTGCCTCGTTTTCTGTCTGCTTGAATGTGCATGGTGCTGTGAGTAATTGCCTGGTAACTGGAAAAAGGTCTTGGGGAAGAGCCACAGGTCATTCTTCCTGATGAACTAAGTATCATTTTAAAAACTAGCATGAGGAAGGAATGCAACTGAGGATGATTCACTTTGGTGGGAAATTTTAGTTCTGGTTTGTTTTGCGTTGTATTTTAATTCTAAAAAAGAAATGACCTAAATGTTCTAAAAAAGAAATGACCTAAATGATTGCTTTGCCATCAGGCTGCTAGAGTGGTCACTGAGACATAGCAGCTGGAAGTCCTTCGGTGTATGAAAGGTGCTAAGGGTGTGCAGGAGGGCACAGTGCTGATCACCCCGTTGGTTACATCATAACAGGAGTCTCAGATGGGAGATTAGGGACATGTTTTTGCTTTAAGTGCCTCTTTTTCGCTTAGCTTTTAAAATTATTCTTCTTTTTCCTTTGTCCCAGAAGGGAATCTCTTAGGCTCATGTGTGGATTTAAAATCACCCTTGAGTTATGGCGAAAAAGTTACCATCTAGTGTTCAGTTCTGGGGAAGAGAAAAATGTGGCCCCTAGACTTGGACTCCTAACTTCCAGGCCTTATTATAACCTCCCGTCCATGTGGGGTTGATTTCGCAGAGCCTGTGTTCTGCAAGGTCTTGTAACAACCTTTCATCTGTGAGTTTGGGTCCTTTTGGGGGAGTGAGGGGCTAGGGGAGAGGCAGGAAAAGAAGCAACTCCTCTAGAGACCCATCCTCCTCTTGCCATGACCAGTCAGGCCTGTAACGTCTTACCACCCACTGCTAGGTTGTTCCAATGAGGAGCTGTCTCCAGAGCAAGTCAGTCTGAGCAGCTCCATTAGTTCAAAACAAAGCTTTGCTGTGCGTGACTCCAATCTAGTCTCTGGAAGTTTTGGGGGAAACTATCCATAATTAAACAAGTCACACTCCCCTGGGTGGCAAAAGGATCTGTGTCCTGGATTGATAGGGACCAAAGACTGAATGCTCAGCCTCTGTGCTTATCCTTCCATAGTCCTTGGGATATAAGCAGGTCTCTAGTTCTACGACCCCAGAGATCTGAAAGAGAGACCGGTTCAATCCACACTTGCTAGCATCCTTTTTAAAACCTTCTGAAGGCGGTCTTCTTTGAGGTAGACTTTGGAGGCCTGACATCCAAGACCTTGTGTGTAACGTTTTCATAAAAGTACATATCCTTGGTCTAAAGTGTCTTCTTTTAATATGACGCTGTGAAAATGATGTCGTGTGATCAGCTCTGAGGGCTATAGAACCACCCATGTGCACGCGTTCTGGATGCCCAATGAGACGGTGTATATGATGACTTGAATGTAGATGACTAGAGTTTTATGTAGGGAGTCACCAGGCGTTTTAGTATATCCAAAACCAGCACTCTGAATTCCTGATACTGTTACTCGATTTAGGAAAGTCTATGCCTGCTGCTTCTCTGCCTCTTTGAGGTACTCCCAGCCATCTTACTGCAGTCCTGTAAGTTTAAGTGCAATATATAGAAACACGTATGGATATATACAGGTTATATATAAGGTGTGACTATAAAGCAGGTAGACTACTAGTTCGTATCTGTCTTGGGGAAGCCAGCTCGTTACTTGAGAGTCAAATTATACCAAAACTTTGAGATGTGATTGGCTGGCTTAGGCCAACTCTTGGTAAAGCTGGACTTCCAAGTCCAGTGCCTCCTTACTACAACTCTTAGAGATTTATTGTTTCTTGGGTTTGTTAAAATTGAGACTTTTCCCCAGTCATCTTTGTACTATCTCATGTTGGCTTACCTTACATTTCTTTGCCTAGGAACAAGGAAGTCTACCTGTAAGGAGTTTTCTAAATGGAGAATTAAAACCTAATATTTAATACTATCAGTTCTCCCACATGTATACTAATTTATCTGTGAAAGTAATACTTTATTAAATGAAGAAAAATGATGCTTTCTTCATTTAATAAAGTATTTTCCATGTTCCGGAAAATCTATAAACCAGTACAGAATAGATTGAAATTTTAACTGTTCAGGGGCCAAACTGAAACCCTTGCTACTGGCAAATCTTTTTTCAGGGCCCTGGTGACATGATGTAAAAATTTGCTCTAAGCTATTCATGTCCATTACATAGCTAGATTTAAAAATATAATAATAAACATTAACATTTCTAAGCAAAAGTGTATTAACAGTGACCTTTCGTTACCCAGAGTAAAGCAGAGTTAATTGAAATCCATAGATGATCAGTGTTTTAACTTATCTATCAAACAATTGATTCATTTATAGTTCTTCCTTCTCCCTACCCTTTCCCACAGCACCTCCTTTTCAATGGAGTGGGGCTAACGTGTAGTTAGAAATTGAAAAGCAGGAATCACAGAGGGGTTAGAAACCAGCAAAAAGCAGCCCAGTTAGCTGTAGGCAGTCAACCTGATGACAGCAGTTAATGGTGAGTTTAGATGTCACTCTTCACTCTTCTGCTTTGGCATAGTCTCCTGCCCTGAGTTCTAAGCTGTCTCTCCTATAACCACCAAAGAACTCTTAGCACATATTGGAAGAAAAAAGCTGTGTATGATGCAGAGGAAATCCCATCATTTGGATACATTTCTTTGGCTCTTTGCAAATACTTGCTTTTCCACTATTCTTTTTTTTTTTTTTTTTGGAGTATGCGGGCCTCTCACTGTTGTGGCCTCTCCCGTTGTGGAGCACAGGCTCCAGACGCGCAGGCTCAGCGGCCATGGCTCACGGGCCCAGCCGCTCTGCGGCATGTGGGATTCTCCCGGACCGGGGCACGAACCCGTGTCCCCTGCATCGGCAGGCGGACTCTCAACCACCGCGCCACCAGGGAAGCCCAGCCAGCTAATTACTTTTAGTCATGTTGTATGACTTCATCAAATACATATCTTTTTTTCTTTTTTTTTAGATCTGCATAGGATTTATTGATCAGATTGTTTTAGAAAACCAACAGCAAAACACTGACAAGATACATAAATACAGATTGGACATTTTAGGGTAAATTCACTATATTTCCTACCTGCTTGTAGATAAGGTGGGAAAAGCTGTCCTGAACATACGGCACGCACACCAGAGTGCAAAAGGACTTCCACACTATTTAACAGGACTGTGGCAAATAGTTTTAAAGTAAGGCAAGCATCGTGTGTGGCCTAAGCATACCCTGTACCAAGAGCTAAGCCCAGGCTCGCCTCAGAGACTGCATGTGAGTGAGGTTTCCCTTTCTTGCCTAGTTCTTCCAGTAAAATCCTCATTGGCAGGTGCCTTTACAGGGAGATGCCTGGCGCTGTCCCTGCTCAGACTCTGTGTACAAGGAAGTGGCTTTAGAGAAAGTCAGTGTGTTTCTGATGCCTCCTTTGTATTCTAAATGTGAGAGGCCCGCATACCACAAAAAAAAAAAAAAGGTAATTAGCTGGATAATTATGCACCAGGGAGAAATAAATGTAAACAATCTATGAGTTGCAATATTTCTATCAAAAACAATAAAATTCAAGGTAAAAAACTCTAGATGATATAAAGATTATTTTATATTTGAAAAGAGTAATTCCCACAATGAAAATATCATATTTAACTATTATGTATCACATAACATAGTATTGGACTGTAGATATAAAGCAAAATCTATCGAGAATTGTTGAGAAAATAACAGGATCCCAATAATGATGGATGACATTAATATGCTTCTCAGTCATGACAAATTAAAGAGGCTAAAAAAATGGGCAAGGAGGTAAAGAACCTGAATAGGTTGATTAATTAAATTTAAGAGAATCCCTCACTACCCACGTGCTCACAGTACAAACTCAGGAACCCAATAGATTTAGATAGCAAGGTGCATACTGAACGTAACATTATAAAAAAGAATTTCACTGCAAGCATCTAGAGCAGAATGAAATACCAGTTAAAACAAACATTTCAGCAGAGCTTTTCTTTATTCTAAGAAAAGCATTATTTATTCAGGGAGATAGTGGAGGGGGTGGGTTGTTTTGTCTTGTTTTTTGGCCTAGGAAATTTTTTGATGGGACTCTTAAAAAATGAAAAGTGAGCTCCTGCCTCCCTTACTGTGAAGTAATAAGAAATATATATACTAGTCAGTGCTTCCAGTTCCAACCTGGAGTGCCTAAAACCTTGTAAATTTCCATAATAGGGGTGCTAGGAGTGACTTTTGTTCTAATATTTGGTCTTTGACCCAGAGCTCCTAAAACTCCTGTAATTTCCTAAGTGAGGGGGTGATAGACACATCTTACACAGAGTTCCTAAATCCCTTGGAAGTTCCTAGATTATAGAAGCATCTTTTGTTCTGATGAGGTAACTGTTGGTAGGCTCCTGGTTGGGGGATGGTCACCAGAAAGACCAAGCTATGAGTAGAATCTTGGAACTTTCAGCCCCACCCTTTATCTTCTGGGGTGGGGAGAAGAGCTGGAGGTTGAGATAAGAATCAATCAATCATACCTATGTGATGAAACCTCCATAAAAGTCCCTAAAGTACAGGGTCTGGAGAGCATGAACGCACCCATGTGCTGGGAGGGTGGTGCCCCCCAACTCCACAGAGACAGATGCTTTCACACTTGAGACCCTTCCAGACCTCACCAAATACCTCTCATCTGGCTGTTCAACTTTATTCTTTATTATATCCTTTATTATATAATAAACTGGTGGATGTAAGTAAGTGATTCCCCAAGTTCTGTGAGCTGTTCTAGCAAATTATTGAACCCAAGGAGGGGGTTGTGGGAACCCCTGGTTTATAGCCAGTCAGTCAGAAGTTGCAAAGGCCTGGACTTGCAATTGGTATCTGAAATGGGGGCAACCTCACGGGACCATGCCCTTAACTTGTAAGATCTTACTCCAGGTAAATAGTGTCAGAATTGAATTGAATTATGGAACACCAGCTAGTGTTGGAGAATTGGTCAGTGTGGGGGAAAAAATATCAGACATTTGGTGTCAGAAGTGCAGTTAGTAAAGGAAAGAAGTGTTTCCTTTTATTTGCCAACCCTCCCCAGCCTTGATGTGGAAAAAGATGGTGAGACAAGGGGATAAATTGCCCTACAGAGGAAGTAATTATTGCACCAACAGCAAATGGGGAAAGATGAGAGATGCAGGCACAGGCAGGGGCACTGGAACAGAACACAGCGAAAAACAGAGGCCTGTAGACAGAAGCAGACAGTGAAAAATTCCCGTTTCGAGAATCACTGATGTCTGACATTGAATGTAAAAGTTGTTTCCAGCCCTATACTATGAATGCCTTCTGTCTGCCTCACCCTTTGATTAAAAGTCTGACATGCAGAAGAGCCTTGGGTTAGTGGTGCTTTGGGAGAATAAAGGAGAAAGGACAGGTTCGGTGAGAGCAAATGTATTAACAAAGAGGGCAGCTCCTCTGGAAGGCAAGCTCTCAAGTGTGATGCTCACCGGTATCTGTTTCCTCTCTACTTTCAGGTATAGGCGAGGATGGTAGTTCCCCACTCTCTTCTAGTTTGGTCTTGCCACGTGTCTTTTTGTGGTCAATGAAATAGGAACAGGTGTTCATCTGGAAAGAAGCATTTTAGAACCCTTCTTCCTGCTGCAGCTACCGGCAATTTCCAAATAGTGACAACTCCACCAGCTTAAGTCTCTGAGTAAGGAAGACACGGGACAGGTCTCCCCACCAAAATTCGGTGGACATACAGCAGGAGCAAGAGAGAAATCTCTGTTGTGTTCAGCCACTGAGATCATGGCATGACTTGATACTGCAGTGTAATGGGCCTGTCATGACCAACAGCCTGCCGGGTAAGGTCATGGTCAGAAGCACCAAAAGCATGGAGTAAGAGGTGGACCAAGAAATGCTCACCCCTCCGCGCGAAAAGTCTTGGGGAATCTGGGAAAGGCACAGGCCTTCCCACAGTTTGTAGAATAGGGGCTTGAACCATTTTGATTGCGTATTAAAAGAAAAGGTAAATTGCATATTAAAAACAGGCAGGAGGTCTTAGAGACATTTGTATTATACCTTAATAGAACATTTATCAAAATTCATTACAAATTAGGATACAAAGGAACTTCCAGTAAACCTTAAATACTGAGAAAGACATATTCTCTGACCACAAAACATTAAAACCAGCTAATAAATTTTAACAACAAAAAACTGCCAACTAGAAATCTTAAAACTCTCCCCAAAATAACATTTGTTCAGAGAGGAAGTCTAACCTCGCATATTATTAACCTCGCGTATAATATGCAATCGCATATTATTTAGAAAATGAAGACATGATATATTGACAATTAGGAGCTGTAGCCAGAGCCATATTTGGAAACAAACTCATAGCCTTAATACTTCCATTAACAAGAATGAAGATAAAATAGCTAAGCATTCAGCTTTAAAGGTTAGAAAAACAGAATAAACTGAAGGAAAGAGGAAAGGAATTAAATAAGATAATAAAAATTAATGAAACAAAACTGATTAATCCAAGAGCTGGTTATAAATAAATAGGCGCATTCTTAGCAACTCAATAAAGGAGAGAAACAGCAAATGTGTAAAACTGGGAAAGAGAATGTATCCGTATAGAGACAGAAAACAAAAATCTATGAGGGCTGGGCTTCCCTGGTGGCACAGTAGTTAAGAATCCGCCTGCCAATGTAGGGGACATGGGTTCGAGCCCTGGTCTGGGAAGATCCCACATGCCGCGGAGCAACTAAGCCCATATGCCACAACTACTGAGCCTGCGCTCTAGAGCCCGTGAGCCACAACTACTGAGCCCGTGTGCCTAGAGCCCCTGCTTCGCAACAAGAGAAGCCACCGCAGTGAGAAGCCTGTGCAATGCAACGAAGTCCCAATGCAGCCAAAAATAAATAAAATAAATTTATACAAAAATCTATCAGGGCTGGAGGAGGAAGAAAAGGGCGCAGGAGGAGGTTATCTGCAAGCGAAACCAGCCCAGCCAGTGAGGGGTGGGAGCAGTAATAGGAGGAAGGGAAGAATATGTGCTATTACTCAGCAACGGCCCTATTTTAGAAAATGGCTGCTTATTTGCATTAGATGTTAGTGCTTAATCAGGCAACTTCTAGGGAAAGTCATAGGTTCCACAAGCCTCAGGCATAATAAGCCTATAAGAAGCACAATTCTCAACACAGAAAACGATCCAGTTCTGGCTTGGCAGTTGTCCAGGAGGGAAGGAACAGATCCATGTTGGCGACTGGTTCATGGTGTATCACCCCGCCTTGGATCAGGACAGCCGCCTCACACTAGGACTGGCGTACAAAGTGCCACTAGTTATTGGAGAAGTGGGAGGGAGCCGCGGCCCACGGGGGAACAACCTCCCCCCAGCTTGTGGGACAATAGGGATGTGCCACACCTTTGTGGGTGGTGACAATCTGGGCCCTACCTCTCTTTCCAGGGCTGCGGGAAGCCCGTCCTCCAACCTGAACATTTACTTAAAATCTAACTAGTAAAACTGAGCCTCAATGTAAACTATGGGCTTTGGGTGCTAATGATGTGTCAGTGTAGGTTCATGGCTTGTCACAAATGTACCATGCTGGTTGGGCATGTTGACAAGGGGGGACGCTATGTATGTGGGGCAGGGAGTAAATAGGAAAATCTCTGTACCTTCTGCTCAATTTTGCTGTGAACCTAAAAATGCTTTTTAAAAAATTAAGCCTATTTTTTTTTTTTGTGGTACACGGGCCTCTCACTGCTGTGGCCTCTCCCATTGCAGAGCAGGGCTCCGGGCATGCAGGCTCAGCGGCCATGGCTCACAGGCCCAGCCGCTCTGCGGAATGTGGGATCTTCCCGGACCGGGGCACGAACCCGTGTCCCCTGCATCGGCAGGCGGACTCTCAACCACTGCGCCACCAGGAAAGCCCAATTATGGCTCTTTTTAAAAATCTAACTAGTAAACATCATTTGCAGCTCTAACTAGGTAATCACTATTTATTGTCCGCCTTTGACATTAACTGGATCGTTCTCGTCTCCTCTCTTCTCCTCTCCTTCTCTCCTCTTTTCTCTCTCTTCTTTCTCTCTGCCTCTCCCTCTCTCACTTCAGACCAGTCCTAATCACCCTAAAGTCAGGAGGGCAGGATCGTAATCTCAGCTCCTCCACCACACACCCCACCCAGCGATGGGCTTGCAGGCAAATCAATTGATCAAGTTTTCACATCCCTCTAATCAGCAATAAAATGAGGATGTTGATCTGGTTTAGGAGTTTTCAAACTGTGTTCTGAGAACCCTGAAGATGCTAAAGAAATGCAACAGGGGCTCTACAGGCATTTGATTCCACCTTCTCTAACTATTTGAAAATCTATAATGAGCCAAGCATTTTAATATTCCTAATTTAAGTACATCTGAGACTACCAATATCTTGGGTTAATTCTTCTTTTCCATGACTTCTTTTCCTTCTGCAGATTTGAGAACTGCCTAAAACATGTCCTTGAGTAGGAAAATTCTATTTCTGAGTCGGTAATTTTTTGGAACGTAGAGCCCATTCATGTCTGCTCACACGCAAATGTGCCATCAGGTACATCACCAGTGGATGCGTGCATTGGGCTGAATGAAACAACGCAAGCAGCTCAGCTATACCTGCTTGGAGCAGCTCTTGACAAAACTAAGTTTTGGGTGTTCTTCTCTAACTTCTAATATTTATATATATATATATATATATATATAGTCTCTTTTAGATGAAGTGAAATAATTACCCATAAAAAGAGAGCAAGGTTTTGTATGCATCGCCCAACACAGTAATGTGTATGTCTGTGTATGTACAATTGTATAATATGTACATTGTATGTATGACTCATAAAAGGGTAAGTGCAAAGTATAGTGTGGCTGTATTTTTACCCTGTCTCTCTGGGAGTTGGATTACCATGAGATACATGTGAACATGAGGCATCTCTGCTCTACAGAAAATGTTCAGTGTCATTGACAGTGGTAACTTGTGGTTATCTTTATGCTGCTGCTTTGTACATTACAATCACCCAGGTAATTTATGAGAGGATACACACTTCAAAACTTAACATTGACAGGCTTCCCTGGTGGCGCAGTGGTTGAGAGTCAGCCTGCTGATGCAGGGGACACGGGTTCGTGCCCCGGTCCAGGAAGATCCCACATGCCGTGGAGCAGCTGGGCCCGTGAGCCATGGCCCCTGAGCCTGCACGTCCGGAGCCTGTGCTCTGCAACGCGAGAGGCCACAACAGTGAACTTAACATTGATACAAGAAGAGAAGAAATGTTTTTTCTTCTCAATAAGTGTGTAAAATTGCAAATAAGTTTGTAAAATTCAGGAAGATTTGTCAGGCTTATTTTTTTAAGAACCTGGTTTTAAAAACCCAGAAGTAAGGCCTCCTGGAAGCTGTGGCTATAGCTTATTTAAAGCCATCTCTGTGCACAGCAAAGACAAGCACAAGCTATTAAGAAGGTGGCAATGTCTTTCAAACCAAGGTTTTAATTTGCCAAGAAAATGAAGACATTGTCTTTAAATATTCCCTTCTCAGAATTACTCATAATACCTTGGGGAGTGAATTCCAGCATATTGGTTTTTCATAACAAAGTTTAAGGCAAAGAGTGGTTTAAACATTTCACATGAAGCAAGAAATTATTCAGAGTGTATTTTTCTGATAAGAAACTTAGCTAGATTCCTCTGAAACATAACAAGACTACCCCAGCTTGCAGATCATGTTGGTATTTTTAACAAATCAAATGAGCTTCATTTGGCAATTTAGGGTCACAATATTACATGCTTACAAATCATTCAACATTGAAAATGAAAGCGTTTGGACTGAACACTCCAAACAAAATGGATTTGACTATTTAAAAACTCTGAGTAAGTATCTGACAGAAGTAAAGGCTAAGGAATAATTTAATAGCACTGTTGAACATTTCACAGTATTAAAAGAACACTTCAAGAATTTTCTACCAAACACTGAAGATTTCAATTGGCCGAGTTGCTCATTCAATCAACTCCATCCAAATGGAACACTCTTGCAGAAAAGGGACGAACGCTGTTGTTAGATGTTGCGTGATTCAGCTGAGGAAATAAGCATTCAGCAAATGCCGTGTAGGAGGTAGAATGGTGAGCAAAACCAGGCAACATCCCGGCAAGCATGGAAGGTGGAGGTTGGTGCAGGAAACAGGCACTGACCTGTAACCACAGAAACAACTGTACCTGCACCCATGACAGCTGCTGTGTAGGAGGGGCACGCACGCTGTGCTGGGAATCCCTGTCATTAGCGAATTTGGCCTCCTACTAAAGCAGGTCAGGCAGGTCAGGGACAGCATCTCTAAGAAAGCGACATTTGTGCTGACATTGTAGGGAAGAATAAGAGTCAACAATGAAGCAGGGAGGAGAAAGTATTCCAGGCTGGGGCATTAGCACATACAAAGGCCCTGTGGTGGACCAGAGCACGGCCAGTATGAGGAATCAAAGGAAAGCTAATGTGAGAGCAGAGCCGAGGAGCCTGGAGAGGCCAGAGGGGGTTACACGTGGGAGCCAAATGCTGCTGGGTCATATTTCTCCATTCAGCCATTTACAATCAGTCATTCATGAATCAATATTTACTGAGAGTCTTCTAGGTGTCAGAACAGTGTTCCAGGTACGAGGGGAGATGTACTAGTTTATAGGACAAGTAAGGATCCTGTTTTCATGGAGTTTACATCCTATAGATAATATATAACACCCTATTTAAAACTCAGGGCAGGGCATTGGCGAGGGATGGATTGGGAGTTTGGGATTAGCAGATGCAAACCAGTGTATACAGAATGGATAAATGACAGGTCCTACTGTATAGTACAGGGAACTATATTCAATATGCTATATTCAATATGCTCTGATAAACCATAATGGAAAAGAATATGAAAAAGAATGTGTATATATGTATATTAATATATATATATATATATAACTGAATCACTTTGTTGTACAGCAGAAATTAACACAACATTGTAAATCAACTATACTTCAATAAAATAAATTTTAAAAACTCAGAGTGAGGGCTTCCCTGGTGGCGCAGTGGTTGAGAGTCCGCCTGCCGATGCAGGGGACACAGGTTCGTGCCCCGGTCCGGGAAGATCCCACATGCCGCGGAGCGGCTGGGCCCGTGAGCCACGGCCGCTGAGCCTGCGCATCCGGAGCCTGTCCTCTGCAACGGGAGAGGCCACAACAGTGAGAGGCCCGCGTACCGCAAAAAATTAAAAAAATAAAAAATATAAAAACTCAGAGTGATAAGAGCAATGAAGAGAATTAAAAGAGGGCAATCACTGAACTGTACACCTAACAATGATTAAGACGGTATGTTATTTGTATTTAATCACAATAAAAATTTTGAAAAAAATAGGAAAATGGGCTCTAAACAAACAAATAAAAAAAGAGGTTGGGGCTTCCCTGGTGGCGCAGTGGTTGAGAGTCCGCCTGCCGATGCAGGGGACGCGGGTTCGTGCCCCGGTCCGGGAAGATCCCACATGCTGCGGAGTGGCTGGGCCCGTGAGCCATGGCCGCTGAGCCTGCGCGTCCGGAGCCTGTGCTCCTCAACGGGAGAGGCCACAACAGTGAGAGGCCCGCGTATCGCAAAAAAAAAAAAAAAAAAAAAAAAGAGGTTGGTGTATTCACCATTTGGAAACCAACATGGTAATAATTGTTTCAAGCAAGAAGCATCACTGTATGCTAATCTATTGGGCAAAACGATGATGACAAACAGGATGCTTATACCGTCTCAGAGTGCATCCCCACAAGGTACTTCATAATTACAAGAGATGAATAGTAACGTTAGGATAGAGAAGACTGGCAGTGTGAACCACCTGAGAGGATGCTCAGAGAACACAGCACCAGCTCACTGCTAGTCCTGCCAAGAATGCACAGTCTGAACCTCATCATGAGAACACATCTGACAGATCCAAACTGAAGAGCATGCAGGGAAAGAACTGGCCTGGATCCTTAAAAAATGTCAAGGTTACGATAAAGATAAAGGAAGACTGTGGAACTATTCCAGGCTGAAGCATCCCAAAGAGAAATGATCCTGGATGGAATACTGGACCAGGAAAAAAAATTGTTTTATTTTTGCTCTAAGAGAATATTAGTGGAACAATGGCAGAAGTTTAAGATTCTAGATTCAATAATAGGATTGTACCAATGTTAATTTTCTGGTTTTAATAATTGTATCTGGTTATATAAGAGAGTGTCTTTGTTTTTAGGAAACACACACTGAAGTACTTAGAGGTAGATGGGAAGCATTATGTTTGCAGTTCACTCTCAAATAGTTTTAAAAAATTATGTGTGTGTACAGATGTAATATATGTATGTATATTATGTATGTAAATGCATATATGCTGAGAGAGAGAATGCCCTCGGAAGAGGCAATACTTAGGATGAGTTATAAATGGCAAGAAGTAACTAGCTAAGGAAGACCCTGTGAAAGGGCAGTTCAGGCAGAGGGAACAGCTAGTGCAAAGGCCCTGAGGCTGGAAAGCACTTGGTGAGTGTAAACAGCAGAAAGAACTCCGGTGTGGCTGAAGCTGGACTGAGTGGGCAAGGGAGCAAGTGCTATGAGATGGGAGCAGAGAGGAGTTTTGCCTTTTTTCTAAGAATAACAGGAAGCACTAATGCATTTTAAACAGGATGGGGATGATGGAGACTGGACCAGAGCATGGGGGAGATGGAGAAAAGTACATGCATTTGGGATTGTTTAGGAGATTAAAAAATCAAACAGGATGTGGTGGTGACCTGGAGGTGCCCTCTGGTTCTCTTCTTTCAAGGCTTGGATCTGAATGGAACTGAACCTAAGATTTCAAGTGAACTGTAAAGTGCCCCTACCCCATCCTTGCTATAGGTTTTGTTTTGTTTTCTTTATTATTCCCACACCCCTTTTCCAGACGGTGCCACAAAATACAGACCAGAGACAGAGCGGATTGCCACCGTGGGAGGAGCCCTCAGGAGTATGGAAATGATACCTAGATGTAAGGGCGACTGGTCTCCTCCAGTGGCACAGGCCCCATCTCCGAGGTTAGTATGGTGTTTCTAACATCCCAGCACAAAGCAGGGAAGTGCCATGTGCTGGAGACCAGATCCCCCTCTACAGCCAGACCACTGCTTCCCACCCAGGGAGAGCAGCTGTCTGTGCCGACCCGGAGATTGCCTACCCCTCCCTCTTGAGAAAGACAGCAGATGCTTTTCTATAATATCAATTGCTCCAAGTAATGTCATCATTTTTATGATTAATCGGTTGCTGAGTGTATACTCAGGGACATATGTCAGGTGGGTATCCAAGGACAACAAAAGACCCTGCGAAGAGGAGATAAAATGAATGCAGCCCTATAGCTGATAGTTAGACAGATTAACTGGGTATATTATACAGATATCTCTCCATGTAGACTATGGCCAAAACAAGGACGATTTTAACCTAAATTCACCGTGAAACAAATCTATTTTTAAAACCTATAGGTTTTGTAAATTGGGTGGAGGGGGGAGTTGTGAATAATAAGTATCCCCTTGACACAACTCAAATAATAATGAGCTGGGGAGTCTGCAACTCTGATTCTCACTTATAAAATAGCACCCAGTAAATAAAAAATAGCTTTTGTGCTTAAAAGGATTCTTCCAAGAAGGAATCTAATCAAACAGGAGTATTCTACTTGCATTCTGAGGCCCAGTTCAAATGTCAACCTCTTGTGAAGTTTTCTCTGATCTCTCGAGCAGAATGAACAGGGCTCTTCTCCAAGCCCTTCCCGCATCATCAGTGGGGAGTGGAATTCCTCATCACAGTAAGTCTCTCTGAGGAGTCTCTTCAATTTCAGTACCTAGCATACTAACTCAGCTCCCTTCTCATTCTAGAGCCTTAAAGATGATGCAAATACGAAAAGGATTAGTAGTAATAGAGCTGCTAACACTTAGGAAACAGTACGTGGGGGCCAGGCACTCACTCCAGGCAATCATTCTTTTAATCCTCACAATAACCTACATGAAGTGGTGCCACGAAGATGAGGAAACTGAGCAAGAGAAGTGAAGAGATGTGTCCAAGGTCACACTGCTAGTAAGTGGGGACAATCAGGATTCTAATTCAGGCATTCTTACTCTGCCACCCCCCAGATGGGGGTGAGATGAGAAATCACTGGCCTGGGAGTCAAAATACCCAGGGTCAAGTCTTTATTTAGTAGTTCACCAGCCTGCGAATACCCACTGAACCCCCCTGGCCTGCAATCCCAGAGTTCCAGGTCTCATCCACACCCACCTGCAAGACAGCAACTGCCCCCTGACTGGGCTTCCCACCACTGAGCACAGCCTGAGGCTTCTGGATTAGCATCTGAGCCAAATTTTTTTTATTTTTTTAAATATAGAATACTGATTGTTTATTTTATTTTATTTCTTAACATTTTTATTGGAGTATAATTGCTTTACAATGGTGTGTTAGTTTCTGCTTTATAACAAAGTGAATCAGTTATACATATACATATATCCCCATATCTCTTCCCTCTTGCGTCTCCCTCCCTCCTATCCTCCCTATCCCACCCCTCTAGGTGGTCACAAACCACAGAGCTGATCTCCCTGTGCTATGCGGCTGCTTCCCACTAGCTATCTACTTTATGTTTGGTAGTGTATATATGTCCATGCCTCTCTCTCGCTTTGTCACAGCTTACCCTTCCCCCTCCCCATATCCTCAAGTCCATTCTCTAGTAGGTCTGTGTCTTCTACTCATAGGTTTTAAAGACCAAATGAGGCGCTGGGCCAAGTGCTAAGATGCAGCAAAGGCATAGCAAATGGTCCAGGAATGAAGAATTCAAAAGTAGATTCAAACAAGGAATCCAAACCTCAAGATTACAATCTAGAGCTCTATGGCATGTGCTCTCCCATCACGCCACGTGCTCTCCCATCATGCCATGTTCTCCCATCATGCCACGTGCTCTCCTACCATGCCACAGCACAATCACTCAAGCAAGAGAAATTCATTCTGTCTTCTGCTACATTACCCTTCTCTTTATACCTTCTACACACGTTTTATGTTCCAGGGATAGTATCTCTTTATGGGTCGGTGGCTTGGAACCACTTACAATTTCAGACTGACTGACATTTCTGAAACATAACTCAAGGATAAAAACATTGTTTCCTTTGTACTCAGGGGCATTACAATTTGAAATTCAATTGTTTTGTACACTAGATCAACCACCAAAATAGTATAAGGGCATTTGCTCCTTTCAGCCTCTGCCTTCGTATCACACTGGATATGAGGCCACTGTGACCTGTGCTTTCTTAGGAATTCATAATGGCATAACATTTTTATGAGTTTAAAAACTCGTGACATGTTCTTGCTGATAGGAAAAACAGGTGTTTTGACATCCCAGATTGGTTGCCTCCACCCAGAACAGAGGAGACAGCTTGTATTCATAGCAGAAAACGGAAAATAGCATAACCTGTATGATTGCTTTTCCCCCCAGGCCACTAGGCCCTCACTTGTGAAGCACATTCCTGTGCTCAGGTTTGATGACCCGATTGCCTTATCATGTGGGTCCTTTCCTCCTCCTCACTCATCCACAGAGGTAAGGTTAGAAATGTCACAAATTGACGCAGAGATCAAAAAGAAGCCTCTTTTGGAATCTGTTGTTTGTCTCTGTATCTTTGACATTACTGTTTGCTGTATTCGTCAGGCTAAGCTAGGTTATGCTGCAGTAACGCCTCCTTCCCCCTGCCTGTGCTCTCCCTGACCGCACAAAGTAAAGGAGAAGCCTCCTTCTCCTACAGGAGGCTCGTCATTGTAGGCCCTACCCGGAATTGGAGGCATGGGCTGTAGCTCTCCTGGTGATTAGAACGTGTGGCCACAGTGGTGATCACTGAAGACCTTTGCCATTGACGAGGTTTCCTGGGCCACAAGGCAGCATCTATTGCCTCTAAGAAAGTGAAAGCCTCTATCTTTTTGCTGCTTATTAAATGTTGGCCCAAAGAACTGGCGATACTTCGACAGTGCATTCCAAGTGTATTACTTTAAATGTGGCAGCTATATATTTAAGGGATTTCAGGTTGTTAGAGAGGGAAGGTCCAAAATCCATTAGAGCACATGGAAGAAATTGAAATTAGTTTAGGAGTGCAAATACACATCAAGCCATTAAATAATTTAAAAGGTACTTAGCGTGGCATGGAGCCATGCAAGTACGGGCACTCTTAAGCTGCTTGAGATGTTCTAAGTGAAAATGTTTGGCAGGACTAAACCTGAAGGCTGATGCGAAAAACCTGAAATTCTATAGGAAGCATTCTCTTGTGAAGGACAGTGGGGACAAATGTTTAAGAAGGGCGATCTCCTGGTCACTAATGCCATGGGAAATTGTGTCTGTGGCAGTCACTGCCAGCTGCCCATGCAATATCACCCCTTCTTTCTTACTAACAGAACTTCGATTTTATCCAAGGTACAGTGTGCCCCCTCAACCTCCATTTCTCAGCCTTCCCTGAAGCTAGAAGCAACCATTTGATACAGTCCTAGTCAATAATGTGTAAGCAGAAGTCGGCAGGGAATTTCTGGGCAAGTGTAAGTTCCTGATAGAAATGCTATCCCTTCTCCCTCAGCACTTCCTCCTCCTTCTCTCTGACTAGAAGCTATTCGGTTGACCAAAAAGTTCATGCGGGTTTTTCTGTAACATCTGATGGAACATCAATAGTTGGGAGATTGGAAACAGAGTAGCTGGTCTGCAAACTTTCAAGAGGAAGAACACCATCTACGAAGCATGGCAGAGCAGAGAGACAGAAGGAGCCTGGCATGTTGATGACATCGTGAGCCACTGAGCCAACCCTGGGCTGCCGAACTCTGAACTTTCTAAGTGAGGGAAATAAACCCCTATTGAACTAAGCTACTGCAGTTGGTTTTCTATTTCATGAGGTTGGAGGCAATACTTAATCAATATAGCGCGTTAACACAGACAAAGAATTCCCTGTCCAATAAACTTTGGAACTGGCAGGGTAAACCCAGGTCCTTGTAACAGGACTTTTCCCAACCATTTATATCCTAGATGCCTGGTGATGCTTTGTGAAGAGGATAAGATACAGGGTCCCCCAAACGCTCTCGACCATGGAAAATTTTGTTTCATGTTACATTCCCTGAGAACAGTGCTCTACCAGATATACTTTGGGAAACAGTGTTCAAGGTGCCTTCTTCCTCCCACTTCTCTCCCCCCACCCTCCCTCCAGGGCTAAGGAAACAACATGTCTTTGTAGGGCATACAAGTATAAATTCTTAGCGAAAGTTAAAACATAAAATCATCATAACTTTGCTTGCTGGGTTGAATAGTGAGTGCCTCCCCAACATACTGTGACGGTGACCTTATTTAGAAATTGGGTATTTGCAGAAAGTTAAGACAAAGTCATAGGGGTTAGGATGGGCCCTGAATCCAGCGGCAGGGTTGTTATAAGGAAAAGGAGATTTGGACAGAGAGGCACAAGGGACACACAGACACAGAGGAGAAGGCTATGTGACAGTGGAGGCGGATATGGGAGTGATGCAGCTGCAAAAGCCAAGGAACGCCAGGCACTGTGGACCGCCAACAGTCAGCAGTAAGAAGCAAGGAAGGCTTCTTCCCTTACAGCCTTCAGAGGGAGCACGGCCCTGCGGACACCTTGATTTCAGACGTCACCCTCCAGAACTATGAAAGAATACATTTCTGTTGTTTTAAGGCATCCAGTTTGTAGTATTTTTGTTAAAGCAGCCCTAAGAAACTAATATACTTTGTAACATTATAACAAAGCTGAAATAGCTGTAATTTTCCCCCTGTATCCAGGGCTGAGAATTAAGGATAGATGGAGGCCTAGACTCTAGAGAGCCTGCCTCAGCCCCACCCATCTCCTCTACCATATTTTAGATTCTTGAAAGGAATTTATATTCTTCCTGTCTCTTTTCCTTGAAATCAAATAACCTCTTGAAAACTCTGCCATTAAAAAAGGGAGAAGGTAAAAAAAAAAAAGGGAGAAGGTGACATTTAGAAAGAAATGCCCTGAACGGCAGCTTGTCAGGAACCCGGCTTTGCAGTTATTACGGACGCCTACACCCTGGGTCAGTGCCTCGTCTTTTCTCAGCTCCATTTGCCTGAACCTATGACTAGGGGTGGGGTGGGGTGGGGGGAGGCGGGAAGGGTGGACTGGAAGATCTCTACGGCCTTTCCCCCTCGACAGGCTGGAATTCCGGCGGCAACGTTTCATGTATGTGACATCTGACACGTTACTCAGAAACATAGACAGATGAGTTCATTTGTATATAAGAATCTTGCTTCCTAGGCTATTTCTTTGAACCGAACTAGAGAAAGGAATGCAATTTTATGTTTGGGGTAATGTTTGCCTTGGCATATTGATTCTTTAGAGAAAGGTGTAATAGAAATTGCTAGGTAATGAATGTGGGTCTTCCTTTCCTACCCTTAAAAGAAATTCACACTTACAAAATGAATTATTCACATTACAAAATATGTTGTTATTTTATGAACAAGTTTACTAAAGATTTCCTTTAAAATAAACAACAGAGCAAAATAGTGACTTCACCTGCTCTTTCCCAATCTAAACAACCCAAGATCCTTCAGACTTTCTTCACTGAACTACTTTCCGTCCACTTGACCATGTACTTTGTTTTTTCCTGAGCCCCAGCCACTTTTCATCATACATTGTAAGTGTGATAACCAGCACAGAGCACAATACTCTCAAAACTGAACAACGCACAGAAAGTTTAGGAAAAGAATACATCTTGGAGGCTGAAGGTCATTTTCTCAATGTATCCCACAGGTTACAGAAAATACGGCGATGTCATGAGAAATGAAAGAATCCCTGCTTTTCACAAGGACACACAAGGTACAATGTCTTTGTAAGGTACATCATGATATTGTAATTATCAGACAAAAATGTTTTACATGCAAATAGGCCTTGTCAAAAATGGTTTGAGGAAGCCAAAGAGACTATAAATTCCATAACACACACACTTTGGACATTTGCCTGTGGACATTTGCAATGTGATTTGTGCTTACCAAGGACACAGACACCTTAAAATAAGACACTGTCTCCCTAATTATGTAATTATATCAACAGCACTATTGACTCTTACATTGACAACAAAGGAGAAAAAGAAGCCAAAATAATGAATTAAGTCTTTTAAAGTCATAAACTGCAGGTCTATGTAGGGTTACCTAGTTATAAGTTTTTCTCATTCAAAAAATGAGGTTAATAATCCCATCTACCTTATAGGGTTGTCATGATAACTAGATTTAAATACATTTAAGTATAAATGTATGGCATTGTCTTAGTCTACTTGGGCTGCTATAACAAAATACCCTAGACTGAGTGGCTTGTAGACAACAGAAATTTATTCCTCACAGTTCTGGAAGCTGGGACGTCCAAGATCACATCACCGGCAGATTCAGTGTCTGATGAATGTCCATGTCCTGGTTCATAGAGAGCTGTCTTCTTGCTGTGCCCTCATATGGGAAAAGAGGCAAGAGAACTCTCGAGAGTCTCTCTGAGGTCTATTTTATAAGAGCACTCATCCCCATTCATGAGGGATCTGCCCACTTGACCTAATCACCTCCTAAAGGTCCCACCTCCAACCACCATCACATTAGGGATTGGGTTTCAACATATGAATATTGGGGAGATGTAAACATTCAGTCTATAGCAATCATTAATATAGTCTGACATGTAGAATGTACTCAGTAAATGCCAGTTACTACTATTATTATGGAGCCGAGTGGAAAGATTTGGAATATGCTTTAGAGAATTGAACCAATGGAATTTTCTGATGGATTACACAAGAAGGTGAAGGAAAGAGAGAAACCAAGGACAATTCCACGATTTTTGGTATGAGCAACCGGGAGGATGATGTAATGAAGAGAAAAGTGGGTTTGAGGAAATATCTCAGGAACTATAACAGGGTCATGTGAGGTTTGGTCTGAGATGCCTGTAAGACGTCCATGTGGAAATGTCAAGGAGGTCATTGGGATTACGAGTCTGCAGCCTCACCACTCAAAGTAAGATCCCAAGACCAGCAGCACCAGCATCACTTGGGAGCTTGTTGAAAATGCAGAATCTTAGGCCCCAGACGAATGAAATCAGAATCCGCATTTTAACAAGATCCCCAGGTGGTCAGTATGCACATTAAAGTTTGAGAAGCACTAAGCTAGAGTTCTGGTGAGAGAGAGACTTCGAAGTCATCAGCATTTCAATGGAGTCTGCAGCTAAGGCCTGGATGAGCTCTCCTAGGGAGAGTCTGTAAGGAGACTAGGTGGCCCCGGGTAGAGCCATGGGGCTCTCCCACATTTAGAGGTCTGGTAGGGATGAGGGGGAACCACACAGAGGAAGAAGAGGAACAGCCAGTGAGGCTAAGGGAAATCCAGGAGAGTAAAAGGTTCCAGAAGGCCAGAAAGTGGAATGTTTCAAGAAGTGTTCAACTGTGTTGAACGCTGCTGATGGGTCAGGTAAGATAAGAACAGGGTAGAGGCCATTAGGTTTGGCAACGTGGAGGTCATCGATGACCTTGACGAGCAATCTCAGTGGTATAGAGAGGACAGAATCCCAAGTGCAGACAGTGAGGAAGAAGAAGGGGGACGGGGAGCAAAGGCAACTCTTGCAAGTTTTGCTGAGCACATAAAGAGAGAAACGGGGTAGTAGTTGAGATGCTTACGTAGGAGATACTAGAGCATGCCTGACCACCAAGGGGAATATTGCAATTGAGAGAGGCAGAGAGGGAAGGCGATGATTCAGAAAAGGGAAAGACCAGCTGCTGGAGTAGTGTTTTGAGGTGAGAGGGAAGGGGCCCAGAACCCAGAAGGAAGGACAGCCTCTGACAGAAGAACTCAGCTCATTGCTTCTGTTTCTCAGTGAACTCAGAGGCACCCAGCAAGGTGGGTGGGGTGGGGAGGGAAGGAGATTTAGAGAAAGGAGGAGTGAAGTAGTCATTTTGGAGAGTGGGAAAGTAAATGCCTCAGGATTGCCAGGTAGTCAGGGAGTTTTTTGAGATTTTTGGCTATGCGTTTAAGAAAACCCACACTTTCCCATAACATGCTTCATTCCTCCAAAAACGTCCTACCCTAATGCATGAGCCATAAATTATGAGAAAGTGCATCTTCTCCATCCATTCTCATTATTCTCGTAAGCATTTTATTACGTTAAAGGTCACCATCAGCAGAGCAAGGCTAGACAAGGAGTCATTGCAGAGCCACAGCAAGATGGTGAGACAAAAGGACGGATGCCCTCTGTCCCCTCCCTGAGACTTATGGCTGGGGGTGACACAGGAATTAATGACATGAAAACACGAGATGCCTCAGGAGAGGAAGTTTTTCCTCCTCGTCTCACAATTCGCAAGAAGAGCTAGGAGATCCCTCATGAGACTAGTACTTTGGTAAACAACACCAGCTACTGTGAACTGCCTTTAACTGAGTTTTGAACAAGCCCCAAGTCAACAATGCCTCCTTGGTTACCGCCCTTCCTGCTTGGAAACCAAACTCATTGAACAGTCACATAATTCTTTGCAGCACCCACTAATCCAGCTACATACACCCCCTTTCTGTGATCCCAAAATCAAAAATCTAAAGGCTGCCTTTCCCCAGAGCACACGGCACTCAGCACACACCTCACACATTCAGCACCTGCATGCAGTGTACATGGCCTCCTCACGCCCTACAGCCACCTCTATTTTCACTGTTTCAAAAACCCATTGCCTTGGGAGTACACACCCTCCAACTAGACTTCCCATCACCCCTCCTTTGGGCTAGCCTTTACCGCTCACCTGGTCACTCGTCTCGATCACTGATGACTTCAGCTCCTTCCTGGCTGACCGTCTTTCCCTCCGTCACTATCCTTACTCATTCCTGATGATGTCGACTTCAGCCTCCACATCCATGCAGTGATCCACCCAACACCCAACCTCACATTTTCTTGGCCTCTAGAGCCAATGATCTCTCCTTTCAATCCAGCCTCAGCCACCCACTCCCATGGGCACATACCCTAGATTTTGCTGTCACCAGCAAGATCACCACCTCCCATGCCCTTCCAGCCCACCTACTCAGATATCCCTCCTCTAAGAATTCAGTGTCTCCAAGACCTCCTACTCACGTTCTCACCCCCAAATCCACCCTTCACATCCCTTCTTTTCTAGCTTAAATTAACTACTCCAGCTGGGTAACCACTTTGCAAAACACCTCTAACCCCTCTGTCCCTCTGTCCTCCACTATTCTCACCTTGCAGAGCCCCACCTTTGGTCAAACCCTACATGACCTTGCTTGCAGTGTGCATCTGAGCAGTTGACCCTTGCACACAACCGTGAAGACTGGACTCATTTCAAAATTCCCTCCACACCTTTCAAATGATTTCTTAACATTGCCAGGCAACCTGCCTTTCCCCCATGTCGACTCTTCAAGAAGATCGTTTCCCACCTTCTCATCTCTCCTCAATTCTCTCCCATACCCTCCTCACCCCCACTCTCAGCCAATGGTGCTGTCTCAAATAGCATAATGAAATGCTTGCAATCAGCCCACGCTCCCTCATTCTCCGACCCAATCCCACTAACCCACGTGAGTCAGCTCAGTGTCACCTCCCCAGAGAGGCCTTCCCTGACCACTCCTCTTGTCACTCTCTGCTTACCTGAATTTATCTTCTGCATAACAAGTATCGGTGCCTGGCACCATTCGTTTGTTTGCATGTTTAGCATCTTTCTCTTCTTCCTAGAGGGTGACCTCCTAGTTTGCCCTGGCATTCCCAACACCTGGAACAGTAGCTGCGCATAGAGGGTGTTCAGTAAATCCTTGTCAACTGACTGACTGATCTTCGTAGTTAAACCACGCAAACCTACCTACAACGGTAATAAATCACGCATTGCTGCTAGTATACCTCAATCATGGTAAAAATGTTATGGTAGAATACACATAACCTAAAATGTACCATCTTAGCCATTTTTAAGAGTACAGTTCAGTGGTATTAAATATATTCATAATGTTGTTCAACCATCACTACCATACATTCCATAACTCTTTTCATCTTGAAAAACTGAAACTCTATAACCATTAAATAATAACCATGCATTCCCCCCACCCCAGCCCCCAGCCACCACCATTCTGCTTTCCATCTCTATGATTTTGACTACTCTCAGTACTTCATATAAATGGAGTCATCCAGTATTTGTCTTTCTGTGATTGGCTTATTTTACTTAGTGTAGGTCCTCAAGGTTCATCCATGTTGTAGTATATGTTAGAATTTCCTTCTTTTTAAGGCTGAATATTATTCCATTGTATGTATATACCACATTTTCCTTGTCCATAGATGGACACTTGGGTTGCTTCCTTGTTTTAGCTAATGGGAAGAATGCTGCTACGGACATGGGTATACAAATATCTCTTCAAGTCCCTATGTCAATCCAATTTAAATATACATTTTCTTGAACATCTTTTATTTAACCTTTTTTCCCCTTCCTTCACCCCCCCCCAATTAACAGTAGGGCTGCTATCTGGGCCAAATATATCTAATTTAAAGAGGTATTGGGGAATTCCCTGGCGGTCCAGTGGTTAGGACTCTGGGCTCTCACTGCCAAGCGCCCAGGTTCGACCCCTGGTCAGGGAACTAAGATCCTGCATGCTGTGCAGCACGACCAAAATAAACAAATAAGTAAACAAGTAAATAAAATTACTATCCCTCTACTCGACCATCAAAACAATTCCTCTTTAAAAACTAAAATAAAATAAGGAGGTATTTACTGACTAAAAGTATAAAGACCAGAACTTGGAGTAAGCAAATTTAAAAAATGGAATCAATATTAAAGCTGTCTTCCTCCCTTCTTCTCTCCCTCCCTAAGGGAGCAGCCCCTCATAGTACAAACCACAACATCCTCCAGAGAAGAGCTCCAGAAGCAGCCTGTGCAGGAGGGAAGGATCAGGAACCCCGGTCCTGAAATCAGCCCCCTGACATCACCTTCCTCTCAGCAACTCTCCCCCAGTCTCCCATTCCACTCCCCCTGTTATGTTTCTGGTCCCCCTTTGAGACTAAGGAAAAATCCTTTCCCTGTTTACCTTAGAATGGCAGAGCCTTCCTGACATTTAAAAGACAAGAAACAACAAAAAAGAGATACTGTGGCATTTAAGCAAATGAAAAGATGCTCACTGGCATTGATCATTAGGTAAATGCAAATTAAAAACACAATGAGGGGCTTCCCCGGTGGCGCAGTGGTTGAGAGTCCGCCTGCCAATGCAGGGGACACGGGTTCGTGCCCCAGTCTGGGAAGATGCCACATGCCGCGGAGCGGCTGGGCCCGTGGGCCATGGCCGCTGAGACTGCGCGTCCAGAGCCTGTGCTCCGCGAGGGGAGAGGCCACAACAGTGAGAGGCCTGCGTACCACAAAAAAAAAAAAAAAAAAAAAACACAATGAGATACTACCCCACACTTATGATGGATAAAATTTAAAAAACAACAACAACTAACAATACCAAGTGCAGAACAACGAGAACTCTCATACATTGCTGGTGGGAATGCAAAATGGTGCTGTCATTTTGAAAGCATCTGGCAGTTTCTTATAAAGTTAAGCATACACTTACCACACTGGAATCCCACTCCTGGGGATTTACCCAAGAGAACTGAAATCTTGTGTGTATACAAAAACCTGTAGGCCAATATATATGTAGTGGCTTTATTCACAGTCATAAAAAACTGAAAACAAACCAAATGTGCTTTAGTGAGTGAATGGCTAAACAAATTGTGGTACAGCCAACCAAAGGAATATACAAAAAGGAGGGACTATTAATATTGTAACAACATGGTTGAATCTCAAAAATATTAGGCAAAGTGAAAGAAGTCAGACACAAAAACTACACTGTATGATCCCATTTTTATGACATTCTGGAAAAGGCAAAACCAAAAACAGATGGGTGGTTGTCAGGGGCTGTGGGTGGAGGGAGAAGATTCACTACAAAGGGGCATGAGGGCCCTTTTTCTACTTTGATTGTGGTGGCGGTTACATGACTGTATATATTTGTCAAAATTCATAGGACTGGACTTTCCTGGTGGCACAGTGGTTAAGAATCTGCCTGCCAATGCAGGGGACATGGGTTCGATCCCTGGTCTGAGAAGATCCCACATGCCACGGAGCAACTAAGCCCGTGAGCCACAACTACTGAGCCTGTGCTCTAGAGCCCGCGAGCCACAACTACTGAGCCCACGTGCCACAACTACTGAAGCCTGTGCACCTAGAGCCCGTGCTCCACAACAAGAGAAGCTACTGCAATGAGAAGCCCGTGCACCACAACAAAGAGTAGCCCCCGCTCGCCACAAGTAGAGAAAGCCCGCGCACAGCAACGAAGACCCAATGCAGCCAAAAATAAATTAATTAATTAATTTTAAAAAATCATAGAACTATACATCTAAGGAAGGTGAACTTTACTATATATAGCATATAATATCATATATAACATATTAATAAGCTTGACTTTTAAAAAAAAAGCACAAGTAAACAAATTAAAATGTGACCTTCTGCATAATACTAGGAGACACAATAGTAAATAATATCAGTAATACAAACAGCACCAGAAAAAATCATTTTTAAAGAACTGGTTTCTGATCCTATGGTAGTGGTGTACAGTGTGTACAATGGAGATTATAAAGCAAGAATGGAGACCTTCTCAAAATCTCAGTAACTTTGAAAGACTATTTTAGCAGGTAAAAAGTATGGAGAATCTCAAATAGGAGAGACACTAAGATATTACAGATCAGCTTGTGGGCTTGCTCTGCAAATCAAAGCCCCTCTTTCTTGTCCCTGCTCATTTCCCAACGGCCTTGACCTTTCTGGGGCTGCAGCCACCCATCCGTAAAATCCTGGTGAACCCAATTCACAGCAATAAAAACAAAGCTCCCTTACATAACTAAAGCTATAGATCTGCTTTAGAACATTGTTAGCTTAATTAAGTATTGCCTTCTGGGTGTCCCAGTTACAGAATTTATGGATTTTTGTCCCACTATTATAAGTCAACTTAATTGATTTGTCATTTAACAGTATTCTCCAGCTATTTTCATTTTGTGTTTGAAGTTGACTAACAGTTAACATCATGGTTAAGATGAATTTTAATAAAGTAGCAAACAGTACAAAACAGTAGACATTCTTTTTTTTTTTTTTTTTTTTTTTTTTTTGCGGTACGCGGGCCTCTCACTGTTGTGACCTCTCCCGTTGCGGAGCACAGGCTCCTGACGCGCATGCTCAGTGGCCATGGCTCACGGGCCCAGCTGCTCCGCGGCATGTGGGATCTTCCCGGACCGGGGCACGAACGCACGTGCCCTGCATCGGCAGGCGGACTCTCAACCACTGCGCCACCAGGGAAGCCCCAGTAGACATTCTTTAATTATGAAAAATGTTGAAAATATACAAAATTAGAGGGCACACCATAAGGAACCCCAAGCACCCATCACCTAGCTTCAGAGTAGACTGCAGTTTGCCCAGGAGAGTCCAGTATATGCCTCCGGTTCCCAAGTAATTATTAGCAGCACCTCCTTTCACTCTAAAAGTGCCAGTTTAGGTGATAGATTACACTCAGCCTCAACAATTTTTAACTTATGGGCTATTTTAGTTCACCTCCAACCCCACTCATCCCCCAATAAGAAAAAGATTCTTTTGAGACAAATCCTAGACATTGTATCATTTCTTCCATAAGCAAGACAGACTTTGAAAAGGAGATCTTAATTCCCTGACAGCCTTAACTTGATATAGCTTCAGTTCAGAAGTAAATATAACAAATAGTGGCTTCAAAGCTGCTAACAGTTTCATGACCCGTAACTTTAACAGAGTTAAGATATATAAAGCAGGATCCCCAAAACTGTTTTCAGTCTTAATGATCATTGATAAGACTGAAAAATGAAGCAATAATCTCCAAATTAGATGAAAACATAGAGACAACTGAAATTTCTTGTGCATCATAACTCCAGATTTACTTTCTGAACAAAGAAATGTTGGCACCCACAAATTCTTGCTTCTCATCCAGGTAAAAAAAAAAAAAAAAAAAAAAAACCAGCAGCCCCTCCCCTGTGAGAATACAATCTGTTAGTTCACTTACTTTGTGAGTTCCTTACTTTCTAGGTCCAAATCAAATGTACTGTCAACTCTGACAAATGATCTTCCATAGCACTCGGGCAAAAAGTGTGACCCAGGTTCCTAGGACAACTTTTCATCTTCTCTGAATTTTCATTTTTATCCCAATCTCTTTTAGACTATTAGCCAAACTCTTCTAATTTCCCATTTCCACTTTTCTGGAGTGTCTACAGAGAAACAACTGAGCTCATTAGAATTGTATGTAAACTGGGCTTCCCTGGTGGCGCAGTGGTTGAGAGTCCGCCTGCCGATGCAGGGGACACGGGTTCGTGCCCCGGTCCGGGAAGATCCCACATGCCACGGAGCGGCTGGGCCCGTGAGCCATGGCCACTGAGCCTGCGCATCCGGAGCCTGTGCTCTGCAACGGGAGAGGCCACAACAGTGAGAGGCCCGCGTACAACAAAAAACAAAAACAAAAAAGAAAGAATTGTATGTAAACTAAAAGTTAATCATCGAGTAGGGGTAGAAAAATGCTTCAATGTTTCTGGACTATTCTAGATGGGAGAACATACTGGAATTGAGTTGATAGGTGCTGCACCTATTTGAAAGCATTTTCATAACAGAGAAAAGCAAACCTCACCAGTGTTTGAATTTAAATCATGGCCATGCCAATAGTTTGTTTTATCCCTATTATGCATGGCTTGATTGAAAATGAATACCTTGGCTTCTAATTCAAGATGGCAGGCCTAATCCCACCTACCACTATGTTTTTCTCTCTTCTTAGACTCCATTAAATTGATAAGGGAATAAAAATACCTAATCCCACAATGACAAAGTAAAAGCAGGTCATTAACAGAGAAGAGATTTCAACAAGTTTCTGAAGGACAAAAAGCAGATGGAGAACTGGTGACTAATGGCTGAAAGCAAAAGAAGCGTCAGCCTGGATTTCAGGCAGAGGATGTTGGAACCAAGGAGGCAGATGATCTGTGTGGCAGAGCCCTAAAAGTGTCCTGGACTCTGAGATGGCAGGTGTCATGGAGGGGAGGAATTAAAAAGAGAATGAACACAAGGGCACAGATTGCAGTCTCTATACAGAGCAGTGGACCCTGCCCACCCCCTCTCTCACCCCCAGAACACAGTGGTTCACAGCCAGGCAGACAGCTGTAGTTACCTCTGTATCTCAAACCAGTATATATATACTGCTGTTTCTGAATTTATCAACTTGACTTCTGCGTGAGTCTTCTTAGAGAAACTGTACGCACTGCAGGGGAGAACTAGAGCAGCTCTGACGGTGCCGGTGCCCTCAAAGTAACAGAATCCATTTGAACTTCACCCTGGAAGCATTTTCCACTGAGTGGTCCAAAGGTTGAGATGTTGGAGCCCCTGAGAAGGATATGAAATCCTAGCATATTACTTATCGTGAACAGTGAAAAACAGCAACCCAGTTGGATAATGAGCACATTAAGAGTTTTCATCATTTACAATTACCTTATAGACAAATCATAGAAACCAACTATGGCAATGGAACACAATGAATATTTTATCAATTTTGATAATGCAGAAGTAAATGTACAGCTAGAGGGAAGGAGGAAGCAGGCAAGGAGAGGTGATGGTATTGGTATAGCCTTATCTTACAGAGTAGAGTCAAGTGACCCAACCAACAGTCCATGGGATGAGAAATCTGGTTTTAATAAATGCACTGTCTGGTGTGGCAGGGGTGACCAGAAGGCAGTGAAGGGATGTAGGTGTGGTGTAAATAGACTACATCCTTGACTCTCATGGCAGAAAGTCACTAGATGATGATCAAAGTCGATAAATCCAGAAACAGCAGTACGCAGAATGGAAAACAGAGCTAAAATTGGTTCGCCTGTGGAGAAAGCATTTGGGGCGGGGCAGGGATTGTTGCTTTCTGTTAGAAGCCCTTCAGTCCTATTTGATTTCTTAACTATACACGTGCGTTGCCTTAAAAAGAATAAAAATTGGGGGACAGGTGACGAAGAAGGAAAAATAATGGTATGTTTTATGAAATACAATAAAGGAAGTCTTATGCAATATACGGTCGGAACAAGCATGGAATGGGTTAAACTGGATGCTGCATAACTATGGTAACAGATGTAGCTGATTTAGGACACAAATGAGGGTGTTGGAAGGATCTAAGAGAAAGGTGGTGCGAAGAGGGAAGAAGAATAAATTCTAAATAAAGGCATGCTGAGATAACCAGGATAGATGCTCTGCCACCTGACACAAGTAAAGGTGGAAAGAACTGAACCTGCCCTCACTTTTCCAGTGTCTTTTCACGATCGATTTTTACAAATAGAAGCCAAGAGATCCTTATTATCGGCGCCATGCAGAGTAAAGAAAGCAAACACGATGAAATTCATACTCAATAAAATAATTTGGGTGGAAAATCATGTCCGTTAAATGAAATTCTGTCTCCATAAAGCCCCCATGCATTTCAAAGTTTAATAACTTCATTTGTTCTTCAAGAAAAACAATTTATAAATGACATTTAAATGCACATGTATTGGCTTTCCCTTCAATAAAATGATTCACAATTGAGCATATGTAGTTAACTACCCCTTTCAAGATTCCACAGAAAATTACTGCAGGAATATAAAAATAGGAACAAATCTGCATCACTTCTGGTTACCAGGAAGACTGCCATCCACACGGTAGAATCTGTGAGGAATCGACATCTTTGTAACATCGATTCTTCCCATCCAGGAGCATGACATTCGATTTCTGGAGTAAATATTGGTAGTTCCTATTTTCTGTAGAAGTTGTCCATTTCATCAAGACTTTCACACGTTAGGATACAATAATGCATAGTGTTCTTATGATTTCAAATCTCTTCTTCTCCCCTTCACTCCATATATCATTTCTAGTGTTGTTATTTTTTTTCTTTTTTCTTTTAATAAGGCTTGCTAAAAGTTGGTCTGTTGTGGAGAGGGGGAATGTCCAGAAAGATGGTCTAGCCTACATCTCCAAGGAAGGAGATGTAAAGCAGTAGGGGTAGGTACGGAATTTGGGCTTTATCCCAAGGGTAGAGGAGTGACAAGATTCAATTTTTGTTTTGGAAAGATCACTGTGGATGGATGGAGAGAGGTTGGGCTCCATGTAGGGAACAGAAGCCGGAAGCTCTGGAGTAAGCCAGAGTTCTAGCCGGACATTTTGGCTGTCTGAAACAGGAGCCCAAGCAAACTAGACTAGCAGGATGGAGGGCAACCGCATCAACCTAGGGACCAAGGTCTAGCTGGACTTCATGGAAGCTACTAGAACTGGAATCACTGTGGCCACCTCAAGGGAGCCAAGTGGCTTCTCTAAATTGGCGAGGGAAGTAGGGGGATGACCCATGATCTATCCTCACCCTAACACACTCCCCTGTTTGGCCTAATATGGCTACCAGCCCTGAGGTTCCAAGTCCTCACAGGTTCATGCCTGGTCCAGTCAGCTGTCTGTGTGTGGGGATGGGGTGGAAGGTGTCCAATGGTCCTTAGTGCTGCCATTCACAGAAGCCAGAGGGATTTGCTACTTGGCTTGATAAGTTCTTTCCAGCCACTTCAAGGCTGGGCCCAGGGAAGACCATTCTAAATATTGTATAGAGCACTGAAATTTGATTTCTGGCTACCACATCCTAAACTCCCTAACCTCCAGGTCCTGCTTGGGTTGTTGGAAGGTTGGGGTCCTGGGTCAGATCAAGTACGTTAGGGATATTTACTGGTGGGCCAAGTGGCACTTATTTCTATACTTATGTATCTTTGTCTTTAGCCACAACTGTTGGGTTGACTTGAACCAACCTGGTTGGAAGCTTCACTGAGGGCTCCCTGGGCACATGTCAAGACTGGGTCCAGGCACTCAAGGTGGAAGGTGCTGAAAGAGTTCCTAGAGCCTTTTGATTTATACACCCACCCTCTCCCCGACCACATCACAGCCCTTCCAGGACTTTCAGGCCTGGAGCTTAAGGATTCTTCTAGGTCTCAACTGGGAGAACACACCTGCCTCTTCCCAGGAGAGCTACTTATTGAACCATGGGCTGGTTGTTGTTGGTTGGCACCATTTGTACCACATCTTCTTCTTAAAGAATACGAGCCTATTGTCTGTTCTCTTGCTGTTCTCTAAAACTAAAATAGATCTGTCTTCCTTTGCCTGGCACTGTCCCAATTTTAGCATTGAAAGCCCCCCATCCCAGGAAACCCACCAGTCCTGGGCAACCAGGTCCTAAGTAACACACCATCAAATAACTCTGTGTGTGTGTGTGTGTGTGTGTGTGTGTGTGTGTGTGTGTGTGTGTGTGTGTGTGTCTATATACATGCATATGTCTATGATAAGTGTATATCAAAAGGAAAGCAATCAAAAATATGATTATAGTGGGAGACTAACACACTTCTTGTAATCTCTGACAGATCACCTAGGTACAAAGAAAATTTTAAAAGAGATTTGAACAATATAATCAGTAAACTTGTTTTAGTCCATACAATCAAATGTTGTACTCCACAGAGAACAGGCTTTCTTTTCACTTCATTCAATAACATTGGCAAACCTTTCATTTGTAGCTTATCCTGGAAGATAGACCAGGATGGATTTTTGCTGGAAGCTTGCCATTCTTTGAGTCCAGGGGATTTTGCTATTGTTGTTGAAGACAGAGGCAAGTTTTGTTATTACTGCCTTAAAATTCTTTCAGACTAAATCTATGGCAGTTAAGGTATATAGAGTCAAATTTGGGGCTGCAATCTCTCTTCTAGAGGTTCAAAATTCTATTCCAAGAATCTTGGGTCTGTCAAAATGCTTGAATTATATAGCTCAAAATGCTTGAACTATATAGAAATCCCTTTTGAAGGAAAAAAAATATCTCATGGACCGAGGGTTGACCTAAGTCACTTTTAGTAAAATATAACTGAAGTACGTACACTCATAAAGACCAGTTCAAACACTTACACTTTATAACTTTTATAAAACTAGAATGCCAAAACAAATGTGCAAATAAATACAACTATCCAACTTTAAAAGGTCAGGTTAATAAAATTAATTTACTGCAGCAGATAATATTGTTTTGCTGAAACTAAAATACCATTTGGGTTTAACAATAGAAAGACGTAGCTGCAGGTCTAGTTACTACATATCGCCATTATCTGAATTTTTCACTTCAACATATTAATGCAAACAATACATAAACAATGCAAAACAATATTAATAACCTCAAAAATGTGTCTGCTACTTGAAGATAGTTCAGATATCATAATTTAAAATGCTGATATCAAGCCCTCCTGGGGTACCTACATAAATGAAGTGCATTTCACACTAATAAAAATAGTATTAGTTGCTAACATTTATTGAACATAGATATGCTCCAGGTATTTCACATGTAATGCCTGTAATCCTCACAATCTTACTATGAAATCAATAACCCATATTTATCCACATATTATCGTAGCAACAGAGAGGCTGAGTAACTTGCCCAAAGTCTCACAGCTAGTAAGTGGAAAAATGGATTTGAAGCCAGGCAGTCTGGCTCCACTTAACCATTACACCAAATTAATTGCCTGTCTCATTGCTTTGGACATAAGGTACTTATTGGGAGGTTGCTAAACCTGCACTAAATGGAGATCTAATCCAATTATTCTAAAACCAGCAAAAGCAACTCTTTCATTGTGTTTTTACTACAACACCTGCTGCAAATAAATTGCTGCAACTTGGTCCATACAAAGGTGGAGCTGGCCCAAGAGCTTCAATCCTTGACTGTATAGCAGCGGTCACCAGATGCTGTTCTTTTTTGAGTCTGGCGAGCCTGTGCCCTGGGTGGACTCACCACTCTCCCCAGGTGTCTTGATTTAAACTCCCCTCCCCCTCATCTGTGCTGTGGCCCCAGCCACCAGGCCTGCTCCTGGCCCACATGGGAAGTTACAGAGGCAAACAGAGGCCCCAGCCTTGCTTTGGGGGTTGCCATCAAAATGATCCAGAACATGGTTTTAATATTTATTATTGAACATTATCACTGAAATAAAACCACTGAATTTTAGGGAATACACAGACCTCTCAAAATACATATATTCGCAGAACCCCAGGGGTCCGAGACCTGTGGGGTAATAGCAGGATCCCTCACACTAAGGGACACTCTAAAAAAGGCTGAGTGAAACCCATGTGTCTGATGAGGGCATGATTTGGGACATCTTTCCAAACACTGCATCATATCTGAAAAAAGTTCCTTTCTGCTCTTAGAACCAAGAATTGTTGTGCTTCTCTAAAGAAGCTTTTATTTCATATTTTTATGTCTGGACACGTGACATTTTGTGCTTCATGCTTTTCCTGCACAGCTCTTTTTTTTTTTTAAACATCTTTATTGGAGTATAATTGCTTTACAATGGTGTGTTAGTTTCTGCTTTATAACAAAGTGAATCAACTATACATATACATATATCCCCATATCCCCTCCCTCCTGCATCTCCCTCCTACCCTCCCTACCCTACCCCTCTAGGTGGTCACAAAGCACTGAGCTGACCTCCCTGTGCTATTCCGCTGCTTCCCACTAGCTATCTATTTTACATTTTGTAGTGTATAGAAGTCCATGCCACTCTCTCACTTCGTCCCAGCTTACCCTTCCCCCTCCCCATGTCCTCAAGTCCGTTCTCTACATCTGCATCTTTATTCCTGTCCTGCCCCTAGGTTCTTCAGAACCATTTTCTTTTTTTTAGATTCCATATATATGTGTTAGCATACGGCACTTTTTTTCTCTTTCTGACTTACTTCACTCTGTATGACAGACCCTAGGTCCATCCACCTCACTACAAATAACTCAATTTCGTTTCTTTTTATGGCTGAGTAATATTCCATTGTATATATGTGCCACATATTCTACATCCATTCATCTGTTGATGGACACTTAGGTTGCTTCCATGTCCTGGCTATTGTAAATAGAGCTGCAATGAACACTGGGGTACATGACTGTTTTTGAATTATGGTTTTCTCAGGGTATATGCCCAGGAGTGGGATTGCTGGGTCGTATGGTAGTCCTATTTTTAGTTTTTTAAGGAACCTCCATACTGTTCTCCATAGTGGCTGTATCAGTTTACATTCCCACCAACACTGCAAGAGGGTTTCCTTTTCTCCACACCCTCTCCAGCATTTACTGTGTGTAGATTTTTTTGATCATGGCCATTCTGACCGGTGTGAGGTGATGCCTCACTGTAGTTTTGATTTGCATTTGTCTAATGATTAGTGATGTTGAGCATTCTTTCATGTGTTTGTTGGCCATCTGCATATCTTCTTTGGAGAAATGTCTATTTAGGTCTTCTGCCCATTTTTGGATTGGGTTGTTTGTTTTTTGATAATGAGCTGCATGAGCTCCTGCACAGCTTTTATCACAACTTGTAATCAGATACTCGTTTTCGAGATTTCTTCGTGATTGTCCATTTCTTGCATTCGGCTGTAAATGTTGTCAGGGAAGAGACCATGTCTGTCTGCTTCACCCCTTTGCTCCCAGCACCTCTCACAGAATCTGTGCAGAGTAGGTCCTCAGTGAATGTTTCTTGAGTGAACAAGTGAGTGAATGAGTCAGTGAATAAATAAAGCATATGAACCGTAGGCTGGTCAATTTCCCTTTTTGTATGAGCTGCTAGAAAGTTCAGAGCTGGATTTGTTTGCCTCTCATATGTTTGTATTTTTGCATTAGCCTCATTCTTAATACAATTTTATGTCTTTACCTTTCGCTTTCTTTTTCTTCCCATCTACTTCTAAGTCTGCCTTGCTATATTTTATGAATCCCTGTAAACTGTCTTAAATCCTTTGTAGAACACGGTAGGTGATAAATATATTTATCAGAGTCTTTTTTTATGTATTTAAAATCTTAACTCTAAACCCTCTGCCAACAAACACACTTGATCACCTGTAAACTCTTAAGAATAGCTGAGATTTACTAATTCCAGCACCAAAAAAGAGTGATTCTCCAAAATGTATTGACATCATACTAATAATGAAAAGTTTGCTTTTACTGTGTCCTTCTAGGGGTGGGGGGGGTGGGGATTGAAGGTAGGTGGGGGGGGGTTCTGAGCAAGATCTTGGTCTGCAGGCAGAATGAAGGTAGAACATTATAAAGTAGAAATATTAAATGGCCCAGCTCCTTTTAAAATCTGTAACATATACTCTTCATACGTCAGTGAGAGGGGTGACTTGCAAGTGTGAAACTTCACAGCTCTCTTCCCTGGTCATACTCATTTAAAATTTAAAGCCCTTTCACTTCAAATGTTACCAGCTATTTTTCCCTTAAAATAAAACATCATTTTCAAATCCCATTAACGAGGACATACCTCACCGCACAAGTTCGACATCTCCTGTATCTCCACCAGATCCACACCCTAGATGTGAGAGGCGGGAGTCCACCTTCCCCATCCTTTGCTCCTGCCAGGACGCCGGAAACCCCTCATTTGGGGTTAGTCAGAAAGCACAAAACGTCCCTTTAGGAAACTGAGATTTGATTTCTAGTATTAATAAGGCTCATTTGAGTCAGTTGAATCTTAGCCGACAAACTGCAAGAGGAGGGAGGAGTAGACGTAAAGAAACAGATGGGAAATAATCATGTGTCAAAGATAAAGGACAATTTTCAAAAGATTGGGTAGGGTGTGGGCTTGGGGGCTTTTCACCCCCCTCTTTTCTTATCTCTCTCTGTCTCTGTCTCTCTTACTCTCTCTCTCCCCACCCACCCGCTTTTTTCTTTTTTTTTCTTTCTTTTTTGTCGGGGGTGGAGATTAGAGAAGAAAAGAAAGGGGGAGAAAAGGCAAGACAATAGGCTAGACCCGAGCGCCCGATCAGCATCCTAAAGCAGTCTGCCCCTCCCTTCCCCCCAACACCAGGTAGACTGGCTGTGGTCGCGATTTCAAAACAAGCAGACGATGGCCCCCGCCTCGCGGGTGGTGCGTGGCCTCCTCCCGGGTGCAGGAGGGGAGGGGAGACAGGGGAAGAGAGGGGAGGGAAGACGAAATCTAAGAGATGTACAGCCTGGCCCGATCTCCTCGGGGACAGTGGCCTTTTTTCCCTCCAAAGTGGTGGAGTCGCATAAAAATTCAAACCCCCTGGGGTCCGCTCACGTGCCAGCGGCCCTCCTCCCAAGGCAAGCTGCTGCCGACGCCGCACCTGCTAGCCCCGCAGCTGCGGCGTCGCCACGGCGATGGCGAGGCCCGGGGAGCGCGCCCAGCCCTGCCGAGCGGGTCCCGCGGCTCCCGGGAGGGCGGCGGCGGAGCGCGGAGGGAAGGGAGGGGCGGCCCCGCGAGGCGAGGCTTGCCGCCCGCCAGCCAGCCCGGACCGAGAAGAAAGCCCCACCTGTGAGGCGCTGCTCTCGGGGCGGGTGGGTTCGATCTTCCCCAGGCAGAGGCCAGCGCTTGGCAGCCCGCTTTCCAAAGAACCTCCAATGTTACATCAGCAACAGAAACCTTTAGGCATAAAGCACAGACGAGGGGAAGGGCTGCCTCGCAGACGCACTCACTAACAGACGCTCACCGATCTGGACCAACCAGCTCCCGGTCGGTAGAAGGATGCTGTAGGGGGGGGTCTCAAATTCGCTTAAAATAAACAAAACCAAGGCCAGCCCATGGCGCCCATTCCCAAGACGGGCTTACCTCCTGCAAGGCATCTTATCCATCTCTGGTCTTCCGCTGCGGGCTGTTGGGGGTTTGTTCTGCTGGTTGGTTTTTCTTTTTGGGATCTGCTTGATAAATGCACCCAGCTAATCGGCAGAGCAATGTTTTCTACTCATCCTGCAGCCCCGCACTTGCCAGAGCTGCCTGGAATTCCACCAGCAACGCAGCTTCTCCGCGTCAGTGGTAATTACAGACAACAGAGACTGCTACTCCTTGACAAAAGGCTTTCGTTCCCGCTCGTCCCTTACAGCCCTGGTGTCAGAATTAAATCCATTTCCAGCACGAGGCTAGGAGGAAATGAGAGCTCTCTCGGCCCTGTGCGCTGACAAAAGGACGCTTGGCGGTGCCCACAGCGCCCCCTCTAGCGGGCCGCTGCCCGGACGCCCGAGGGCCGCGGTGCTGCAGTGCCCCGCCCGCTCGCGGTCTCGCCGCCCGCGCTGCCGCAGTCCCGCCGCCCAGGCCCTCTGCTCACCGCCACTTCCGCACCACGAGCTGACCGGAACAGCCAAGAGCCAGTGTGAGGATGTGGTCACTAGGAAGAAAATCTGAAACTTGAGCTCAGATAGAGGTTGTATCCTCTTGGGATTAAATAGAAGCAAAGTCTTGTATTTGTAATATTTTTTGACTAGGAAGGGCATCTTGCTTTAGAAGATTAATTCTATTCATAATTTTAATAGCAATTGTTTGGCCATTTGAATTCCAAGCCAAAATCATCCCTATTCTAATGCTGACTCCATTTTCCACAAGGGCAAAATGTTTCTTGTTGCCCTACCCTCTGGGGTTAGGGATGGGCCCAGCTCCCTCCAATTCTCACTACTTCCACCTCTCACCCGCTCCCCTCTCGCAGTCTCCCACCCCGGCGGGAACAGGTGTTTGGTGAACGTGCAACTGGAGGGAGAACCAGAATACTTGGTTACGTCCCAGACGTGCCATTAACTAGCTGTGTGACCCTGATGAAGTCACTTAACCTCTCTGGGCCTTATTGTCTTACTCTGTAAAATGACAGTGTATCTATGGCACCTCCCACTTCTACTTTCTGATAGTGTTTCTCAATGTGGGGCCCTCAGAAAGTAGAGATGTCAAGTGCGAGCCTGAGACTTTAGGCCCCATAATCTTTAGTCTTTAGACTTTAGACCCCATAATCTCCATCAACTCCCCAAAGCTCACCTAAATCAACATTCACACTATGTTTTTTTTTTTAACATCTTTATTGGAGTATAATTGCTTTACAAAGGTGTGTTAGTTTCTGCTTTATAACAAAGTGAATCAGTTATACATATACATATGTCCCCATCTCTCTTCCCTCTGGGTCTCCCTCCCTCCCACCCTCCCTATCCCACACCTCTAGGTGGTCACAAAGCACCGAGCTGATCTCCCTGTGCTATGCGGCTGCTTTCCACTAGCTATCTATTTTACGTTTCGTAGTGTATATATGTCCATGCCTCAAGTCCATTCTCTAGTAGGTCTGTGTCTTTAGCCCCCTCTTGCCCCTAGGTTCTTCATGACCATTTATTTATTTATTTATTTAGGTTCCATAAATATGTGCTAGCATACAGTATTTGTTTTTCCCTTTCTGACTTACCTCACTCTGTATGACAGACTCTAGGTCCATCCACCTCACTACGAACAACTCAATACTTTTCTTTTTATGGCTCAGTAATATTCCATTGTATATATGTGCCACATATTCTTCATCCATTCATCTGTTGATGGACACTTAGGTTGCTTCCATGTCCTGGCTATTGTAAATAGAGCTGCAGTGAACATTGTGGTACATGACTCTTTTTGAATTATGGTTTCCTCAGTGTATATGCCCAGGAGTGGGATTGCTGGGGCGTATGGTAGTTCTGTTTTTAGTTTTTTAAGGAACCTCCATACTGTTCTCCATAGTGGCTGTATCAATTTACGTTCCCACCAACAGTGCAAGAGGGTTCCCTTTTCTCCACACCCTCTCCAGCATTTACTGTTTGTAGATTTTCTGATGATGCCCATTCTAACTGGTGTGAGGTGATACCTCATTGTAGTTTTGATTTGCATTTGTCTAATGATTAGTGATGTTGAGCATTCTTTCATGTGTTTGTTGGCAATCTGTATATCTTCTTTGGAGAAATGTCTATTTAGGTCTTCTGCCCAATTTTGGATTGGGTTGTTTGTCTTTTTGATATTGAGCTGCTTGTAAACTTTGGAGATTAATCCTTTGTCAGTTGCTTTGTTTACAAATATTTTCTCCCATTCTGAGGGTTGTCTTTTCGTCTTGTTTATGGTTTCCTTTGCTGTGGAAAAGCTTTGAAGTTTCATTAGGTCCCATTTGTTTATTTTTGTTTTTATTTCCATTTCCCTAGGAGGTGGGTCAAAAAGGATCTTGCTGTGATTTATGTCATAGAGTGTTCTGCCTATGTTTTCCTCTGAGAGTTTGATGGTGTCTGGCCTTACATTTAGGTCTTTAATCCATTTTGAGTTTATTTTTGTATATGGTGTTAGGGAGTGTTCTAATTTCATTCTTTTACATGTAGCTGTCCAATTTTCCCAGCACCACTTATTGAAGAGGCTGTCTTTTCTCCACTGTATACTCTTGCCCCCTTTATCAAAGATAAGGTGACCATATGTGCATTGGTTTACCTCTGGGTTTTCTATCCTGTTCCATTGATCTATATTTCTGTTTTTGTGCCAGTACCATACTGCCTTGATTACTGTAGCTTTGTAGTATAGTCTGAAGTCAGGGAGCCTGATTCCGCCACCTCCATTTTCTTTCTCAAGATTGCTTTGGCTATTCGGGGTCTTTTGTGTTTCCATACAAATTGTGAAATTTTTTCTTCTACTTCTGTGAAAAATGCCAGTGGTAGTTTGATAGGGATTGCATTGAATCTGTAGATTGCTTTGGGTAGTAGAGTCATTTTCACAGTGTTGATTCTTCCAATCCAAGAACATGGTATATCTCTCCATCTATTTGTATCATCTTTAATTTCTTTCATCGGGGTCTTATAGTTTTCTGCATACAGGTCTTTTGTCTCCTTAGGTAGGTTTATTCCTAGATATTTTATTCTTTTTGTTGTACTGGTAAATGGGAGGGTTTTCTTAATTTCACTTTCAGATTTTTCATCATTAGTGTATAGGAATGCCAGAGATTTCTGTGCATTAATTTTGTATCCTGCTACTTTACCAAATTCATTGATTAACTCTAGTACTTTTCTGGTAACATCTTTAGGATTCTCTATTTATAGTATCATGTCAACTGCAAACAGTGACAGCTTTACTTCTTCTTTTCCGATTTGGATTCCTTTTATGTCTTTTTCTTCTCTGATTGCTGTGGCTAAAACTTCCAAAACTATGTTGAATAAGCATGGTGAGAGTGGGCAACCTTGTCTTGTTCCTGATCTTAGTGGAAATGGTTTCACTTTTTCATTGAGGATGATGTTGGCTGTGTGTTTGTCATATATGGCCTTTATTATGTTGAGGAAAGTTCCCTCAATGCTTACTTTCTGGAGGGTGTTTATCACAAATGGGTGTTGAATTTTGTCGAAAGCCTTCTCTGCATCTATTGAGATGATCATATGGTTTTTCTCCTTCAATTTGTTAATATGGTGTATCACATTGACTGATTTGCGTATATTGAAGAATCCTTGCATTCCTGGGATAAACACCCCTTGATCATGGTATGTGATCCTTTTAATGTGCTGTTGGATTCTGTTTGCTAGTATTTTGTTGAGGATTTTTGCATCTATATTCATCAGTGATATTGGTATGTAGTTTTCTTTCTTTGTGACATCTCTGTCTGGTGTTGGTATCAGGGTGATGGCGGCCTCATAGAATAAGTTTGGGAGTGTTCCTCCCTCTGCTATATTTTGGAAGAGTTTGAGAAGGATAGGTGTTAGCTCTTCTCTAAATGTTTGATAGAATTTGCCTGTGAAGCCATCTGGTCCTGGGCTTTTGTTTGTTGGAAGATTTTTAATCACAGTTTCAATTTCAGTGCTTGTGATTCGTCTGTTTGTATTTTCTATTTCTTCCTGGTTCAGTCTTGAAAGGTTGTGCTTTTCTAAGAATTTGTCCATTTCTTCCAGGTTGTCCATTTTACTGGCATATGGTTGCTTGTAGTAATCTCTCATGATCCTTTGTATTTCTGTCATGTCAGTTGTTACTTCTCCTTTTTCATTTCGAATTCTGTTGATTTGAGCCTTCTCCTTTTTTTTTCTTGATGAGTCTGGCTAACGGTTTATCAATTTAGTTTATCTTCTCAAAGAACCAGCTTTTAGTTTTATTGATCTTTGCTATCGTTTCCTTCCTTTCTTTTTCATTTATTTCTGATCTGATCTTTATGATTTCTTTCCTTCTGCTAACTTTAGGGTTTTTTTTGTTCTTCTTTCTCTAATTGCTAGGTGTAAGGTTAGGTTGTTTATTTGAGATGTTTCTTGTTTCTTGAGGTAGGATTGTACTGCTATAAACTTCCCTCTTAGAACTGCTTTTGCTGCATCCCATAGGTTTTAGGTCATCGTGTTTTCATTGTCATTTGTTTCTAGTTATTTTTGGATTTCCTCTTTGATTTCTTCAGTGATCTCTTGCTTATTAAGTAGTGTATTGTTTAGCCTCCATGTGTTTGTATTTTTTACAGACTTTTTCCTGTAATTGATATCTAGTCTCATAGTGTTGTGGTCAGAAAAGATACTTGATATGATTTCAATTTTCTTAAATTTACCAAGGCTTGATTTGTGACCCAAGGCATGATCTATCCTGGAGAATGTTCTATGAGCACTTGCGAAGTATGTGTATTCTGTTGTTTTTTGGATGGAATGTCCTATAAATATCAATTAAGTCCATCTTGTTTAATGTATCTTTTAAAGCCTGTGTTTCCTTATTTATTTTCACTTTGGATGATCTGTCCATTGGTGAAAGTGGGGTATTAAAGTCCCCTACTATGATTGTGTTACTGTCGATTTCCCTTTTTATGGCTGTTAGTATTTGCCTTATGTATTGAGGTGCTCCTCTCTTGGGTGCATAAATATTTACAATTGTTATATCTTCTTCTTGGATTGATCCCTTGATCATTATGTAGTGTCCTTCTTTGTCTCTTGTAATAATCTTTGTTTTAAAGTTTATTTTGTCTGATATGAGAATTTCTACTCCAGCTTTCTTTTGATTTCCATTTGTGTGGAATATCTTTTTCCATCCCCTCACTTTCAGTCTGTATGTGTTACACTATGTATTTTTTAAAATGTGGTGACAGGGCAAGTACAGCTTCCAGAAAATCCTCTGGTCACCACCCCCAATCAGATCATAGCCCCTCTGCTCCCTCGAGATTCTGGGGTACCACAGTCCCATGAAAATCACCAGACCCCACCACAGTGTTGCTGCAGAATCAGAATCCCTGGAGGTGGGCCCAGGAACCCATATTTTTAAGAAGCATTCCTAGGGATTCCTTTGCACACTAACATATAAGAAATGCCACTGTATGCAAGCTACTACTGACATAGAAAAGGAGAAAATGCCCACCACAACAACCCTAGGACGCCTGGCAGTCATTTCATTTCAGATGCCAGAGTAAATTTTGTCTTTCTGCTCTAGCTCCCCCAGCCCTCCAACCCCTGGTCTCTACCCATCCTTCCCACTCAGAGCTCCTCATCCATTCCCACTTCATCTTCAGAATCAGAGTCCATAAGTTCTCTCCCCATTCTCCAGTCAAAAGCCACTAGAATTACAAGTATCTCAGCCACCAGGACCCGAGGTCTGGCCAGAACCAGGAAATGATATGTTTATGGAGACACTTCAGGCAACTGTGCACTACTGGTGCCAAGTGATAATATGTGGGAAGTTGGAAATTCCTTCTCTGGAGCCCTGAAATCACAGGTATGGTAGGCCCTTTTCTGAACTAGAATCCAAAACGGGAATAGAGAATTTTTGTTTAGTCCAGAAATAGCAGGTTTCATAAATCCCCTTGGTCATCACCATCTCTCAAAAATTTCTCTTCCTGGTGTGTTAGTAAGCTTTCTCAGACTAATAATAGCAAACTCTTTTTGGCTCCTGCCATTGTTCTGAGAGCTTTACATGCATTTTACTCATTTAATCCTCACAAGGACTCTATGTGGTGGAAATAGTATTACCCTATTTAATAGATGAAGAGACTGAGGCACAGAGAGGTTGAGTAACTCTCCCAAGGTTGCACAGACAGTGGGTGGCCAAGCCAGGATGCAAACGTAAGCACCATGGCTCCAGAGCTGAGCTCTAACTACTACGTTGCCCATGCCCTCTCAGAGGGGAAAAAAATTTGATTTTAAAAAGCAGAACTAGTACAAGACACTGATAAAGTCCATAAGGCTGATACATTCTCCTTTGCCCCCACCAGAAAAAAGAAAAAACCAATTCTGCTTTGATTTTGCTCTTCTAGCCATCACAGAATCTTAAAAAAAAAAAAAAAAAAAAAAATCCCTCCAGCTTCTCCCAGATGCCATCTGAATATGATGAGTGCTGGGAAGAGTTGTGCCATTCTGTGACTTTAGGAATTATTCAAATGTCAGATGAGAAACAAGACTTCATTGTATTAATTTCCATATTAATAGCCTATATGGAATTTTAGTTGAAGTTCCAGAAGTTCTCACTCAATTCCAAATTCCCTTTGAAATCCAACAGAAGGAACTAGAACTAGCTGGCTCCATCAAACATCATCAGAATTCAAAGTTCTCACTTGCAGAAAGCTCGAGTTGCCTGGCCCTTGACAAAGGACAGAAGAGCATAGGAGACTCCATGTCAGACCCAGAAAATCACATTTGGCTAGCCTCCAATAGCCAGATAAAATTAGACTTTCTGTTAGGCAGTAAAATTATTTCTAATCTCCAAGCCTCTCGACAAAAAATGTTTCTAGTCTGCAATAACTTGTAAGGAGAGACACCTGCAGTGTCTAACAGATCTATGTGGCAAGGAACTGAGGGTGATATCTGGCCAAAAACCAGCTAGAAACTGAGGCCATCAGTCCAGAAGTCCTAGAGGAAATGAATTCTGCAGACAACCACATAAGCTTGGAAGCAGATCCTTCCCCAGCCAAGCCTTCAGCTGAGACCCCAGCCTAGACTGACACCTTGATTTCTGCCTTGAGAGAGACCTTGAAGCAGAGGACCCAGCTAAGCCATGCCCAAGCATGACTTCTGACCCACAGAAACTGTGATATAATGTGTTGTTTTAAGTTGCAAAGTTTGGGGTCGGTCATTTGTTGCTCAGCAATAGATAACTAACACAGGGCCTTAGCACTCTCCAGGGCCAGACATTCTTATCAACGGCCTTCCCCAGGGCATGCTGGAGGTGCTGGAGGAATTGACACCCCAGGGAGTCGGCTCTCAACCTGTGACCATCAGGAGTTAGTGGATAAAGAGCCCGGCTCCCTCCTCTGTAAGTGTGGGGCGGACCCCCTGAGGTGTGTTGTGCATATTTTCCCGGGGGGCCCCAGCAGGACTGAGCCCCAGCTGCCCACAGCATCACCTGCTCAGCATGCATCTTTCATTGTCTGGCTCTTCTTACCTATATCATTTTCCCACTCCCCTATTGGTATTTCCTGGAATTGCCTCCCAGATAAACTATAAATTATGGCCTCATTTATGGAAATCAAATTTAAGACAGGAGAGAGCAGGGAAGACAGGGCTTTCAAAGCAAGACCAAGGGTAAATTCTAAGTCTAGATCTCCTGAAGACACCACTCTCCCAACAAGTAAAAGGTCAGCCAACCCCATGGCTGAGGCCTGCCATGGAAAGAGAATGAAACTTGGGTCCAGGGCCTGGGACTCCAGTCTTGGTCCCATGGACTGTGTGGCCTCAGTAAAGACTCTGACCCCCGGGTCCAGCTGTAAAGTGAGGGTAACAGCGCTTGCTCTCTGTTATGGGCTGACTTGAGCCCCCCAACCCAAATTCCTATGTTGAAATCCTAACCCCTAGTACCTCAGAATATGACTGACTGTATTTGGAGTTAGGGTCTTCAGAGAGACAATGCGGTAAATTAATAAGACAATTAAGAGCTTAAAAAACTAGGTCATGTGAGTAAGTCCTAATCCAATAGGATGCTGCCTTTTTAAGAAGAGGAAATGTGGATACAGACTGACACAAGGAGAAGACAGCCGTCTACAGCCAAGGAGAGAGGCATCAAGAAAACAATCCTGCTGACCTCCATCTCTTGATCTCAGATAAATTTCTGTGCTTCAAGCCCCCCAGTCTGTGGTATTTTATTATGGCAGCCCTAGAAAATGAATAGTCTCCTACCACCCAGGGTTGTCATGGAGACCGAATGGGACAACAAGTGAAAGTACTTACAGTCTTATTATTGATGCCAAAAGCTCAGCCTCTGTGCACTGGTGCTGAGTCAAATCTCAGTGGCAGAGTTTTGCATGAAGTAGAAAATAATAGCTTTATTGCTTTGCCAGGCAAAGGGGGACACAGTGGACTCGTGCCCCTCCAAAACTATGTGTCCCAACCCAGGAGGATTTAGTGAGGAGTTTTATAGCAATAGTTCAAGGGTGGGGTTGCTGACAAGATTAGGGTATGTGCAGGGCCTGCACTCCTCTAATCTGGTCTCAGGTAATCTTCCTGATGAGCTTCTCTGGTTCCTTTGATCTGGCCTCAGGTGGTCTTCTCTGGTATGAAGAATGCTGACATCTTCCATTTGTTGGGTTTTAATTCTATAAAGAGTTTAAAGATATTGTTATGTGTATCCCTTGAGGTGGAACCAGGACCCTGCCCCAAGGCTGCACTATTGTTTCTTAGCTGCTCCTCCCCTGTCTCTGCATCCCCTCCCTTCCTGGATGACCAACTGTTCGAGTCTGCCCTTTGGAACTCAGGGAAGGTCCTGGAGGCTGGAGTCTGTTCCCTACAAGAAACGGGGAACACGGAAAGGCTTCCGTGCCCAGGAGCCCCACAGGGTCCTGCTCAGTTTCATTATCGCTGATTAAAATGAGGCCACCAGCAACGGTAACCCCACCCACATGGGAAGAACCACACAGGGCAGGGAGGCAATACACACGATTGGTGTGGAGAGGCCCCAGACTCCAGAGGCAAGGCAATCCTTGTTATAAAGTGGCAAAGAACTTGGCTAAATTGTGTATTAGTGATTTGTCAAAGGTAGAACTTGAAAGGAATGACCTTGGATATTTAGCAGAGGAGACTTTTAGGCAAAATATTGAAGGTGCACCCTGGGTCGTCCTTACTGCTTACAGCAAAATGCAAGAGGTGAGAGATAAATTAAAGGAAGAACTGTTAAACAAAAAGGAACCAGAGCTTAGACATTTAGAAAATTCTCAGCCTATCTCTATTGCAAACGGTGAGAAAGCTTGCTCTGAAGAGAGCACTAAGGGTGTGGCTGAACAACCGTCTGATAAAGAGATCACGGGTGCAACTCATAGACTTAATCAGCTATCTCAACAGAGGCCGGGAAGAGAGGTGGGATTAAGAGCAGCAAAGACACCGCCAATATGAACTAAAGGGGAAAGATAAAGCAGGACAGAATGAAGGAAGGTTGTCAGGACAAGACCACAGAGCTATTCAGTGGCAAACATGCACTGTTCTTCAAGGAAAGGGAAGAATGAGCCGCAGGCGATTCAGAGAGCATCTGGGCTGCCACTCTGACCGCAGGCCCAGGGGGCAAGTCTGCTTCCTGTTAGTTTCAGAGGGCAGGGCCACTGCAGAGAGCTGTGTGGGGTTATGCTGCCATCCCAGTGGACCTGGAAGGTGGGAGGCGGAGCCAAATAGGATTATTCTGAAACCTTAAAATATAATGGAATTTGCCTTGCTAAGTTCAGGGCTTGCTTGGGACCCATCACCACTTTCTTCCAATCTCTCCCTTTTGGAATGGGAATGTCTATCCTGTGCCTGTTCACCACTATAGTTTGGAAGCACATAACTTGTCTGGTTTCACAGGTTCACAGCTGGAGAGGAATCTTGCCTCAGGATGAATCATACCTCGAGTATTACCCAAAAGTGCTTTAGATGATATTTAGATGAGCCTTTGGACTTTAGAGTTGATGCTGGAATGAGGTAAGACTTTGGGGGCTGTTTGAATGGAATGAATGTATTTTGCATGTGATAAGGGCATGAATTTGGGGAGTAAGGGGTGGAATGCTATGGACTGAACTGTGTTCCCCCAAAATTCATGCACTGAAGCCCTCACTGTGACTGTATTCAACGACAGGGCTTTTAGGAGGCCATTAAGGTTAAATGAAGTCATAAGGGTGGGGCCTTAATCCAATAGGATTGGTGTTCTTATAAGAAGAGGAAGAGAGACCAGAGTTTGCTCCCTCTCTCCACCATGTGAGGACACAGAGAGAAGGCAGCTGTCGGCAAGCCAGGAAAAGCAAACCAAACCCTTCAGGCCTTGATCTTGGACTTCCCAGCTTCCAGAACTGTGAGAAGTTTCTGTTAAGCCACCAAGTCTGTGGTCTAGGTTATGGCAGCCTAAGTGGACTCCACACTCTCTATGCCTCAGTTTCTCCATCTGTAAAGCAAGGATCATTGTGCCTATCTTACAGGACTGTTATGAGAACAAATTAACATATGTAAAGTATGGAGAAGAGGCCCATTTATTAAGCGCTAGGTCTTGGTGAGCAGTCGTTATAACGACAGCTGTCTGTGCTCAAGCTGCTTGAGCTTGCCCGAAGGTGCCATATGGCCCTAGCTGGGTGCATGAAATTGAGAAAGTAGAGTCAAGTAAATTTGTGACAGGCAAGGCCATTTAAAGGGTAATTGTTAAACTCTGAATTATGACAATTTTTTTTTAAAGAGACTCTAAAACTTTCAAGACTGCATTTATTTGTCTGTAGAAGATAGCCCTGGGCCAGCCTTTTCACTTTGCATACTTGAGGGAACCTGAAACAGAAGAGAGCCCATCGTAAATGGCTAACAGACAGTTTAAAAACAAACAAAAAATTAGTTAGTAATCAAAGATGTTTACATTTAAAGATACCATTTTTTGTCCATTACAATTCTATCATTTTAATAGATCTCATCGTTGGCAAGGATATGAAGGGCTTGGCACTCTTACATAGCTGGTAGTATTATAAACTGGAACCAAGTGGGACTTCCCTGGTGGCGCAGTGATTAAGAATCCGCCTGCCAATGCAGGGGACAACGGGTTCGAGCCTTGGTCTGGGAAGATCCCACATGCTGTGGAGCAACTAAGCCCGTGCGCCAAAACTACTGATCCTGCGCTCTAGAGCCCGCAAGCCGCAGCTACTGAGCCCGCGTGCCACAACTACTGAGGCTGCGCTCTAGAGCCTGTGAGCCACAATTACTGAAGCCCACACGCCTACAGCCCGTGCTCCGCAACAAGAGAAGCCACCGCAATGAGAATCCTGTGCACCGCAACGAAGAGTAGCCCCTGCTTGCTGCAACTAGAGAAAGCCCGCGCACAGCAACAAAGACCCAGTGCAGCCAAAAATATATAAATAAGTAAATAAATTTATGTAAAAAAAAAAAATTGGCACCAAGTCACAGATTGTACCTACCTGTGACTCAGTTCTACTTCTGGGAATCTATCCTAAAAACAAAATGAAATACAAAAAAGAGCTAAACACATCAGGTTGAGAACAAAAAACTGAAAACAAATGTCCAACAATTAGAAAACTGTCCCATTTAATGAACCATTAAAACTTGTTATAAAGACTATATAATAACCTCCAAACATGCCAATGATAGAATAAGAAAACAACATACAATGTTATACACCTTATGATAATTTCTTAATTCAGTTGTAGGAAAAAATTTTGCCAGCATAGTAGTAGATTTCTATCTGTGGCTTTTTTAAGATGGTAAGATCACCCTGGGCTTCTCAATTTTCTGAAATCTCAACTTAAATCCATGAGCTAAAGAAATAAAGTCACTCAAATCCTGGTCAGGCACTTCAGAAATGGAAACCTGGATGTATATTAATATGAAATACTGCAAGCAAATGCTTTAATTTAGCTTTAAAAAACATTTATTTACTTCCTAGTCCACTCATTTACATTTCAAGGGTGAGCTCTGTTAGAATGAAAGACCATTAAAAGGTTTAACACTATTTCCCCACATCTCCCAGGCCCAACCCTTTGTCCACGCACTGGATGTTGGGCCAGTTACTTAACTTCATTCCTTAGTTTCCTGACATGTAAAATGGGCAAAACTGTTTGTACGTCACAGGACAGTTATGAAAATTAAATAGGTTATTACGTATAAACTGCCAGGAATAGTGCCTGGCACAAAGTAAGTATCAATATCTATTGTTTCTGATCTTGAACAAGTCTTTTCACAATACATGTCATCAAGCTTTCTTTTTTTTGAGTTCAAATTTAGCTTTAGAAGTTTTATTTAAAAATTTTAAAACTTTTTACACAACCAGAATGTTCTAAACCTAGAAGACAATTCATGTATTGCTGTGTTTACCTAGAAGGTTAAAGGATAATTTCATCTTATCAGCCTACAGTCCAGTGTATTACAGATTGTTGTCTTAGTTTCTTTTCTTTTTTTAAGTTAGCTGGGAAATTCCAAGATTGTAATATTTAAGTATCGGAATACAAAAACTCGAAGTTTATTGATGTCTTATTCTCACAGTTCACTTAAAAATGTTGGCCTCATCTAAGTCAAGGAGTTGAAGGTCCAAGAAGAAGGGCGTCTGAGGAATAGACACCCAGCCTGCAGTTCAGCAACTTTACTAAGGTGGGTGTAACTCCTGCTGTTGGTTGTGTAGCTGGATAATCTGACATACTATCCAGTGTACCCTTCCCTCCACCCACTGAGTCAAGGCTGGGGGGGTGGAGTGACGGGGCGGGAAGGGATGGATAGATACCGGCCAGAAGTCCTCAGAGTTCATTTCCAAGCTTAACAACAGTCTGAAAAGCAAGACTCTCATTTGAAAGAGGCCAACTTTGTCGAAAGGGAGAGCTCAGATGGCTGCTCATGGGGTGTCACAGTGCAGGGAGGAGGCAAGATATGCCAGCGGAAAGCCTACCACAACCGAGACGGAGATGAGATTGAAACAGCGGGAGGTGGTTCCTCAGGGAGGACGGACCAGTGTGTAGAAGCTGCCTGACCCCTGGGAAGGGTCCTGTACTGTGCCATCCCGGCCTTGACCAGGGGACGGGGGAGAGTTCCAAAGGTAACAGAACCCAGGAAAGGCAAAGTAGAGTCTGAGGAAAGCAAGGATCAGTACCCACTTCTCAGGATACAGTCTCTCAGAGGAGCTGGTGAGCACTGGCTGAGGGACATCCTTAGGAACATGGGCCTGAGGGCAGCCATACAGCCCATCTGGAGCGGGAAGGCTGGGGATACGAGAAGAGGCCTGGGTTCTGAATGGCGTGGCTTAGACAAGAGAAGCCACAGGGGGGCCATGGACACCCACAGCGGATGTCAGCTCAACCACACCCAAGATCAGGGGCCAGAGAACTAGCTGGGCCAGAGGTGGGGCAACACACGAGGCTCCCACCACAGCCTCTGGAGTGTACACACTCCTCACGGTACCAGAGGAGGAGCAGAGGGAGGAGGGAGATCACTTAGGAGGCAAAGGAGCCCCCACACGGAATATTCTGAACGCTGAACTGACTCTGCTTTACTCAAAGAAGACAGGCCTTAACGGGGCAAGATAAAGAGTTCTCCCACCATCTGCGTCATAAGGGGTTCTCAAGAACAAGTGGAGAACAGTGTAGAAAGTAAAGTGGCATTTCTTCCCATCTAAACTGTGCTCTCATTCTTAATACTGCTTCAGTGTGTGAAAGTCCAGCCAGGACCCAGAGATCAGAATCCAGCCTTGTGGCCACAGCCTCACTGCCTCCTGTCTGGAGGGAAAGCCATACAGATGATCTTACAGCAAATGAAGCTCATTCTGAGCAGGGCTTTGGCCACAAAGCCCCATGAGGTCTGTCTCCTCTCCTGGGGACCTGGCCCAAGTAGCATGAGGCAGGGGGACTCTGCCCCTCGGTGCCTCTCACCTCAGAGCAACCCCAGTGAGGCAGGTGCCCCAGGCCTGTCTTCTACACCAGAAGTACTGGAAGGACGACTCCTGGAGGGAAAAACCTTCCAAAAAGGAAGAGAGCGATCCAAAGAGGACCGGAAGAGTTCTGAACGATAATTGAGTCGTATTTCTAATCCCTTTACCCTCCCACTAAAAGATCTACATTTAATACTGTGTCTTTGGCGTACATTTTATCCCTGATCTGCTCTGGATAGCCCCGGAATTAGAACAGGGGAGAAGGTGGCAGGTGGGAGGATACACTGACCTCCCTCAGGGGCGGGTTTATGTGGTCCGAGCATTTGGTGGTTTTCTGCTGACCCAAAGGAGCTGTCTGTCTCCAGGGAGGTCCCACAGCACATCAGAGAAGTCCTGCCTCTAAGGACGCTCTCAGAGAAGGGTCTTTGAGAGATCCTTCCATCCAATTCTTGCCATTCTCTTCCTTGTTCATGTGGGACCAATGAGGTGGATCTTTCATAAAACTCATATAAATAATCCCTCCAAAAGTCCACAAGAATAGATGAGCACTAACTTCAATTTATTTGATCACCAGACCCATTATGTGTCAGACAAATGGAAATTGCTGGCTTTCTCAAATGACTCTCAGCTCACTGACAGACCCAGGAGCACATACCACATAGAGATCTCCTCAAACACACCAAGCTTCACGTCACACACACTCACATGCATACACACAGACAAAACCCACTTCCATGATTGATTCAATCTTTTGTCCCCATAGAAAAATCTGAGTTACGACAAAAGAAATCTCCCTGTCTTATTTTCACAAAGAAATAAGGATGTGTCTTCCCTGTAACATTTTCTTCTTACTTGATCAGATTGGGCCTTAAGGGTCTTCCTTGGGTGCTGGTTGGAGCTCTTCCTAAGTAGCTGTAGCCTGGGGAACACCCCACCAGAGGTGGCATCACTCGAAAGTTAGATGGATCCTGTCCTGCGTGCACCACATCTCACCTTCCCAAAGTTCCAGACAGAATGACCAGCATTCATATCATCAGAGCACCAACCCCTAAACCCCCGAAGTTCAGAAAACGATAACGTCCCAGAGCCAAATGCAACCACTCGTGCAGCCTTTCCTCTGTGCCCAGTGCCCTTGGTCCATACGGCAAAATTAAATGCCTACACTGGAGATGCAGCATGAGGGGGTGGGGACTGACCAACCAAAGAGCACCTACCCCATCAAAAGGGAAGTTCAATTGTTTAAAACTCATCAGAATATGCCCACTAGGCCACAAGTAAATACTGGGGCAGATAAAAGTGATTCCCAAGGATAAGCCTAGACCTGCCCCCTGTCCCGCCACACACACACACACACACACACACACACACACACGCTCTACTATGGTGGAATTCTTGCTATCACACATAAGCACTACCTGGAGGAATGTGAGATGGAAGACAGAACATAGTGCTTCAGGGCTTTCTCAGGAAGCTAATAAATTCATCCCAACTAGCCAGACCATCTCATTTCAGAGCTTCAATTGCTATTAGAAGAAATGTCCCCAGTGGTTAATTTCACACACAGATGACCACAGCCTGAAGGAGGGGTCGAGGAAATCTACCACCCAGCAGGCTTCCTTCTCTCAGAAACTCTTTCCAAGGAACGCTCCCATGACAGGCCAAAATTCAGAGGTGTATAATGGCGGCACACCCAGGTCCCGTAACAGGCACCTACGTTCATGCATATAACGCTTTCCAGAGCTCCTCTGGCCCCAGCACAACTGGCATCTCACTTCAACACTGAGGGGGTTCTGTGTCCAGGGACACAGTCTCTACAGGATGACAGGCAACTCTGAGCAAAATTCAGAGCCTTGCATGATGTGAAATGCCCAAGCCATAGCCACGGTGACAAATAGAAGGAATAAACAATGGTGGGTTAGTGAACATCTTGCCACCCAGTAATGTCTAATCCCAAAAGAACAAAATCCTACACCTTGAAAGTCCAATTTTAAACAAGCCTCCCTGGACCTTGACATTAATCCCTATCCCTACCGAGGCCAGATGCATGGCTGGCCCACGTCCTCTCCATCCACGCACACACTTATTTGCTGATTCGGTCCCCAAGTGAACCCGCTCTGGCCCGAGCAGTTCATCTCCCGTCCTGCCATCAGCAGATTCTTATGTGCTTCACTGGGGATTTTGCCTCTCAGGAATGTTGTTGATATTGCACAGCCTTTTCTGACCACACCCCCAAGTCCCTCCAAATGCCCATCTCTACCAGCACCAGATTCCACTCCTCAGAGATCCTCTCCAAGAGCAGGAAGAAGGGTGCCATTCCTGCAAACTGAAGCTGGAGGGGACCTGCCTCCCAAATCCTGAGCCCCTCTGTATATGAGCATTTCAGTCCAATGTGCCACATCGGCTGTCCCCAGGTCTCCAGTTAGGGTATCTGGGCAGATCCTGAAACCCTATGTAGTTGCCCTTCAAATAAATGGGAATGACCCCTTATGACGATTGTTTGGCAAATAGAGACCAGTCTGAGCTTTGTTTCCTTGGCCCCTTTATCTTGATCCATCCTAGAGAGGGTTATCATGGAGGGGCAGCCTGTCATGGGTGTTGTTATGGGCTGAACTGTGGTCCCCAAAATACAATGGAAGTCCTAACCCCCAGTACCTGTGACTGTATTTGGAGTTAGGACCCTTAAAGAGGTGATTAAGTTAAAATGAGGCCATTAGGGTGGGCCCTAATCCAATCTGACTGGTGTCCTTATAAGAGGAGGAAATTTGGACACATAGAGGAGAGACACCAGGGCAAGCACACACCCAGGAAAGGCCATCTGCAAGCCAAGGAGAGAGGCCTCAGAAGAAACCAAACTTGCCAACACCTTGATGTTAGACTTCCAGCCTCCAGAACTGTGAGAAATAAATGTCTGCTGTTTAAGCCACTCAGTCTGTGTACTTTGTTACGGCAGCTCTAGCAAACCAACTACAGGTACTAAAGCCCAAGAGGGGTAAGGAGAACAGCCATGCAGGGAGGAGATGGTATGGAGATGGGAGGTGAGTTACCCACTGGATGTCCTTGAGGAAAGTGATTCCAAGGCTGGAAAAGTACAAGATGCTCGAGCTTGGACCATCTTCTGCCAGAAAGGAAGTGATCAAAGAATGATGGTGACATTCAAGTGGAAAGGCAGCCCACTTACAAGGGCTGTCACTGGCCACAATGAGGACAGTTTGAGTAACAAAATAAGTCATGATATTATATGATGATGTAATAATCCACTGAATGGAAAACCACATGTCTATAGTATTAAAAAGTTAATATAGAAACAACCAAAATGTTCTACAATAATCATTAAACTGTGGCACATCCATCCCATGAACTAATACTCACCAATAAAAAGGCAGAACAGACTACTGATACAATAACTTGGATGATTTAAAGCACATTGTGAAAAATAAATAAAGCACATTGTGCTGAGTTTAAAAAGGCCAGTCTCTAAAGGTTTTGCACTGTATGATTCCACTTATACAAAATTCTTAAAATGATAAATTAGAGAGATGGAGACCAGATTAGTGATTGCAGGGGTTAGGGAGAGTGGAGGAGTAGGGGTAGTGGGTGGGTGTGACTATAAAGGGTAGCATGTGGGACAGCTTTATGGTGATGGTTCCACAAAACTACATATGCAATAAAATGACATGGAGGGCTTCCCTGGTGGCGCAGTGGTTGAGAGTCCGCCTGCCAATGCAGGGGACGTGGGTTCGTGCCCCAGTCCGGGACGATCCCACATGCCGTGGAACGGCTGGGCCCGTGAGCCATGGCCACTGAGCCTGCACGTCCGGAGCCTGTGCTCCGCAACGGGAGAGGCCACAACAGTGAGAGGCCCGCGTACCGCAAAAAAATAAAATAAAATAAAAATGACATGGAACTATACACACATAATACCAATATCGACTTTCTGGTTTTGATATTGTACTATAGTTACATAAGATGCAGCCATAGGGGGAAACTGAGTTAAAGGCAATATTGGACTTCTCTGTCGCAAAATAAAAAGTTTAATAGAATGTTTGATGGGGCTTCCCTGGTGGTCCAGTGGCTAAGACTCGGCACTCCCAATGCAGGGGACCTGGGTTCAATCCCTGTTCAGGGAACTAGATCCCACATGACGCAACTAAAAGATCCCCCATGCCGCAACTAAGACCAGGCCCAACCAAATAAATAAATATTTTAAAAATAAAACAATAGGTATCACTTTAAGAAAAAAATAGAATGTTTGATGAATAATGAGATCTCTAGATAATTTCAAAGCACCTTCGCACAAAATACAGATTAATTACAAAAGAAAAGGGCTAACTTTAAAGTGGAAAGGCCTGGAAGTCACTACGTTAAGCACATGATCAAAGTGAATATCCTTAGTAATGGGACAAATCAAAATCTGCCCCCCTTTGATAGGGTGCAATGAGTAGAAAACCACAGCACTTCCATATTGCTGCCAAAGATGCATGTCTGAATCTAATCAGGAGGAAATAGACAAGCCCGGATCAAGAAACATTCTACAAAACAACTGGCCTGTAATCTTCAGATGTGTCCAGGTCATAAAAATTACCTGAAGACCAAGGAATTTTTCCAGGTAAAAGGAGGCAAAAGGCAAGGGACAACTAAACGCAATGCATGATTCTTAACTGGGTCCTTTTGCTAGAAAGGACATTTCAAGACTGTTGGCGCTACTTGAATGGGGCCTGAGGATTACATGACTGTAATGCCACATAATCTCCTGATTTAATGGCTGCACTGTGGTCATACAGGTGAACATCCCCATTTCCCATTTGAAGGAAATGCATGCTGACGTCATTAGGGGCGATGGCCATCAGGTTGGCAAATTACTCTCAAATGGATCAGGGAAAAAGTTCTTTGTACTATACTTGCAACTTTTCTTAAGTTGATTTTTTTCAGAATAAATGTTTTTAATTTTTTAAATGAATGATCTGAATGTCAAAGAATGAGAAACCCCTGACAAAACTGATGAAATCCTAAAATCCTTCTGCAAAAACTGGCACTCTTTACCTTCAGGCCTTGGAAGTCACACTTGACAGAAGTTATACACATACGTAAAAAATCTCAAATACGTGATTCTCTGTTCATTCTACGAATTAGCACACTCTTCCAATTAACACCTTAGACGTGGTTAGCTAAAAGACTAAAAATTGAGTGTTGTGTTCCCTTTTTAAAACATTTCCAGCCAGAACTTTCCTGTTTCCTACTAGAAAATGATGGTCCCCACTTTAAATCAAGTTACCATAAATTGGCAAATTCAATGATCAATTATCCTTGGAAAAGCAGGACTTCCGTTGTACATCCTTGGCGCTGGCACAGGCCTGCTCTGTACCAGGCCCAAGGGGACTGGCTGGAAGGACTAGCCAGGCACCTCACTGTGAGAATGACATGGTGATGCCTACCTGATAGGGACCAGTGAGGATTAAGTGCAAGCAAGATTCTTGCCTTAATATCTAACACACTAAAACCACATTTGGGGAAGCATTACCATTACTAACTTAGACAGCCAGGTTCAAGGTTCAGTTCACTCTTCTCCTTTTCAGTTTCGCTCTTTGTTCTCAGTCATTCCCTGTCAGCTCATGTAATAGAATAGGAATTCTGTATCCTAAGAGTTGACTGGAGAGGGAAGTTTTAAATCTCAAGTGGCCAGAACTGGAAAATCTAGACTGAGCATGTGCACAAGTGGGATCCTTAGAAAACAGTAATCAAATCGGAAACGAGGCCAGCCAGTCAGCAGAGAGCCTGTAAGACCTCAAACCACAGCGGGGCATTGGCAAGAGCCAAGTGAGAAAACCCAGACCACTTGTTGCAAACAGAATGACAATGCCTGGGGCCCATTGTTGACTGCTCACCAATCAGTACTGACTGCTTCAGAAAGAGAAAAGCAAGTACCGTATGCTAACACATATATATGGGATCTAAAAAAAAAAAAAAAAAAAAGGTCATGAAGAACCTAGGGGCAGGATGGGAATAAAGATGCAGACCTACTAGAGAATGGACTTGAGGATATGGGGAGGGGGGAGGGTAAGCTGTGACAAAGTGAGAGAGTGGCATGGACATATATACACTACCAAATGTAAAACCGATAGCTAGTGGGAAGCAGCCGCATAGCACAGGGAGATCAGCTCGGTGCTTTGTGACCACCTAGAGGGGTAGGATAGGGAGGGAGACGCAAGAGGGAAGACATATGGGGATATATGTAGAGCTGGTTCACTTTGCTATAAAGCAGAAACTAACACACAATTGTAAAGCAATTATACTCCAATAAAGATGTTAAAAAATAAATACTGATTGCTCATGGCGTGGCAAGCAGACTTAATAAAGTCCAAGTGAACACTGACATGCCAGGTACTATGCTAGACACTCTGCTGACATGATGTCATTTGAACCTCACAGTTACCTTATGTAGGTACAATTATCATTCCCATTCTACAGATGGGGAAACTGACGGTTGGAAAATTTTAGCAGCTCACTCAAGGTCACACCGCAAACAAGTGGTAAAACCAGGGTTTGAACGTCAGCATTCTGTCTCCAGAGCCTGCACTCAACTGATCTTCTAAACCGCCTCCCACCACCACCCATCATTTGTTACTCCACGGCCCCCACTGTTCCTTATACCACGCTGAGCAACTTGCTTAGTCCCAGACTCCTGCAAGCCTTTCTTGTTTCAGCAGCAATCGTGTTGGAGGATGGAACAAGGGGTCTTGCTTGTGTAACACTGAGACACAGCCAGAGCAAAACGTCCACTCTCTAGACTTGGAGAAGCAGACTGCTCCAGGCAATGGCTTCCTTAGTTTGGCAAGGTAATAAGTGATAATGTTACAATAAACCCCTTTGTTATTACTTAGAAAACTGTGTCTTCCAACAAGGCCAACTTAAAAACAAATGCGCGTGTGTGAGTGCGCATGTGTGTGAGTGAGCGTGTGTGTACATGGGATCACCATTCAGCTTTATGGAGGGCAAGCTACTTCTTTTTCTGGAGACCTCAGAATCCGGAAAACCTTTTGATGTATTAATTAGGGTCGTAAAAAATTAAGCTTAGGTCCCTATTGGGTGATTTTGGAGGAGTTGCCTTCCCCTTGAGCAGCTTTCCAATTAACTTGGGAACATAATAACCGACCTTTCAAACTAGCACACTCACCTCCCCACCTAGGTACTTTCACACAATGATCTTGTTTCAATCATGTTTTAACATGGAAAATATCTCATGCCCAAGGGATGCATTATGAGTTTTTGGACATCAACATGACTAAGAAGAAACACTTCACCAGACTCCTGGCTGGAGAGATAACGCCCATTGTAGACATCGCCCCCTGGCGACAAGTGTGTGCCAACTCACCATTGCCGCCATCTGCCCAGGACCCTTCCTCCTCATTCTTCAAGCCCACAGCACAACCGGCGTGTGGTATATTTCTCGATAGCTCTCTAGCCAAGGACATATGTGGTTCAGAAGTATTGCTGCTACAGTTCTGATGATCTGGGTCTTGTTTCTAGAAACCATATTTAGTTGTCAAACAGTATGACAGATTTTAAAGATTTAAATCAATATATTTCAAAGTTCTAATGTACGAAATTGTATTTAAGTAATGAGGGCAATGCTTAAGTTATTATGGAAAGAAAATCATTGCTCAACAGACTGTATTTTGTTCTACTATAACCTTAAAATGTTGTGTGATTGGCAACTGCATTAAAAAGACTATAGCATGGGACAGATTCTATGTTTTATAATGAATGCAGCACAAAACAAAGCACTTCTGCTAGACAATTCACATGCAAGAAAAAACTAAGGCAGCCACCTGCACCTGTCCAGGTATTACGACCATGCCACAACCCAGCCATCCAGTTTGGCCAGTAGGACAATCCATTCCCACCACTGCAAAATGTATCCTCCCAGTAGTCACGTAATTAGGACTAGCAGACAAGAGGAAGAAAACTAAAAAGTACCATTATACACGTGGCTATTTCTGCCCTAAGTTCCTAGAATGAATATGCTTCTCTTCTCTCTACTATCTGTCCTCTTTTGTCCCTAAACAGGATCACATAGCTAATTAGAAAAGGCCTTCATGGATCTAACAACTGTTGTTCTTCCATCCTTTTGATTCTTCTCTCCAGGCTCAGACTTCCAAGTTGAATGAGCTTGAAGTCTGCCACTTTCCTCTGCTTGGATTTCAGATATTTACCAACCACATACCCTCAACGCACAGCAAGGTGACTTCCAGCCACCCCTGGCCCCCCTGCAGCTTCTCAAACGACTTCCCATGCTCACATTCCCAAGATGCCCCCTCCCTGATTGTAGGACCCCATCTTGCTTCTCCACCTGCCCCTCTCTGATGGCTCCTCCTTTAGCGCTCATTTCTAAGGCCTCTTCTCTCTTCATAGTTTACCTCCTCTGACGACTAACCCATTTTCAAGCCTTCTGCATTTGCCTCTCCATAGAATGAGCCCATGAAACCAGCCCACACCTTCCACTGCCTAATGGACACCCCTGAGCTATGTGCCCCAGGAATGGTTGTGACATCATGGTGCCTCACAGTTTACAAAGCAGGTTCACTTGTGTCATCCCACTGGATGGTCACAAAACCCCATGAGATCAGCATCACCAGGAAATCAATGAGCTCTCCGGCAGGGTTGCCCCTCAGGGAGGGCCTCTCCCAAGGGACATCCCTCTTCCTTTCTGTGTCCTGCCTGAGGTGCGTCCTGCTGAAGGAAAGCGCTGCCGTAGAGAGGGTTTAAGGAAACTCCTCTCATGCCCCTGCTGTCAAAGTCCCAGTAAAGGCTAAGCAGTTCGGAGCTAGATGCCCTGGACAGCAACAGGAGGTAGGGATACAGATGGCCAGGAACTTGGCTCCAAAGCTTGCACAGACCTAGATTCAGACTCCAGTTCTGACATTTCTTAGCTGTGTGGACTTTACCTGTATTTTGGCATCTTCTTCAGTAAAACCAGGGTCATAAATAGGTCAAAGGACTGTATAAACTAACTAGAACGGACACATCAATTGTCTGGCACCTAGACAGGGCTCAATAAACGGTGGGTATCGCTGTTCTAACTTCTTAAACCTTTACCTCAGAGTCTTTGGCTCCTTCCAAAACATCACTGAGAACTTGTATATATTCAGCTGCACCTTTGAGGATATCAACTTTGCTAGGCTTCCTGCTTTGGGGAAGAAATGGCACCAGCGTCTTCAGTTTGGCAAAACCACGGTTGAGATTTTTTATCTGGAAAGCAAAAAGGCACAGTGACACACAGGAAGCTAACTTGTAAGGCATCCCCCCAAACCACGGAAGGCGGTTGTGAGGGCTCGTTTCCACAGCTCTCTTGTCTGGGCGGGGAATCTAGGCAGGCACGTGCCGAAGAGCCATCGCTCCACTGGCAGTACACTTCCTGGCAAGGGGAGAGGGAGGGGCATGAACCTGGCAGCAGGGATGGATGGACTGGGAGGCGTGTCTAGGTCCACACAGACCTCCTTCTCTTCCTCTGAGAGCATCCCCACTGCAAGGTAGAGGCGGGCTGGGTAGTGGTTAAAAGCTGTGAGTCAGTACATCAGGATTTAAAACCCAACTCTACCATTTAGCTTTACAAAACTGTGTAGGATACTTCATATCGCCAAGCCTTGGTCTGTTTACCTGCAAAGTGGAAAATACTCCCCTTGTTGTGGTGTAGCTTTTTTTATGGTGATTAAGTGACATAATTACACACCAAACACTTCCTCCTGGCACACAGAAAGTCTTCAATAAGTTGTACTAACGATAATGAATAAACTGTACAAACACTCGTCTATTCAGGTACTGTGCCAGCAACTCTTCAACCTCTTTCCCAGCGGAGTTGATGATATAGAGTCCAGAGAGTCTGCGCGTTGGCAAGACTTGAAAAGTAGAATGAAGAGCCTTTTTTCCTTCATCTCCAGGGTCTAATTACTTGGCTCTGAAGGCCTAGAATTCTGATGATCAACCCCCCGCTGGAGGACTCAGGCCCTCGAAGAACCGGTTCCCACTACACCATGAAGCCAATATACTCACTCACTTATATTGAGAGCTCTCTCCTACCCCACATCAAAGTGGGCAAAGGACATAGTCAGCCCATTCACAGCAGAATACAGTGAATGTATTTCATAAGTTTACTGGTCATAATGTATTTCATAAGTTTATTGGTCATAAGTTTCAATAAACTTATGAAAATATTCAACTTTAATAATCAAAGAACTACAAATTAAAACAGAAATTAGATACCATTTTTCATGTACCAAGCTGGTAACATTTTTGTTTTGATTATTGTACCCAGCATAGGGGATGGAAAAAGGGAACAGTCCTATAGCCTGCAAAAGGGGATAAAAATTAATAAACTTTTCTAGAAAGCAATTGGGCAACCTGTATCAAAAGTCACAAGATCGTTTATATCCCAGTAATTCCACTTCTACTGTTTTGCTCTACAGCAATTATCAGACATGGGCATAGATCTATGTACCAGTAAAAAGCTGCAAAAAATCATATATGCCCAACACTAGGAGACTGAATAAGTAACAGTCCATTTATATGTTGGACTATGCAGTCAAAAGCTGCTCTGCCTAGAATATGAGGAAATGCTTTTGATAACGTTAAGAGAAAAAAATACAAAGATATGTACTAAATCATAGCAACTTTGTAAGATTATGAATACGCACAAATATAAGTAGAAAAAAGACTAGGAGGATATACACAAGAATGATAGTTCATGGTAGTTATATTTGCATTGTGGGTGTTTCCATTCCCTATTCAGTCATTTCTCTGTCTTCCAGGTGTACTAATTTCATCATTATAAAGAAAACTAAGGTCATTAGTTTTAAAATAGTAGGTAACACCAGGACCCATTCTCTGCAGAAAGCAATTCCTTCCTGGTGGGGAAAGCCCAACTTAAAATGCAAAATATCGGATCAGAATCTTGTTTGAGAGCCACATCAACACATCAGATCACAGGGTTATCATAAAGGGCTCCCAACTTTCCCTTAAGTCTTCTACACCTGCTTGGTCCTTTCTCCTCACGCCCGTACCCAAACAAAGCTCCGAGCTGATTGACTGGGGCTACGTTTCTAAAGGGCCCAGGAGTGTGCAGGAACAGCCCCCAGCAGAACTTCCTCCTCGAGTCCCAGGCCGGAATGTGCGCGCACCCTCTTCCAGCGTTCGCCCTTCCCTCTCTCGGTAGCCTCTGCAGCAGCCCGACCCAAAGACTGCAAAGGGCGGAAAGGAGACGGAATCTCACAAGTTTGGGGCCCGAGTTTAGTTAGTAATACTAAAAGCTACCAGTAGATGGCGCTCCAACTCCGCCCGAGGGACCATCCCCGCGGGTGAACCCGCGTACCCGCCAGGGTGGGAAAGATCCACTTTCTGTCCCCCGCCAGGGGGTTGAGTGGGAGTCTGGGTGCACACCCAGGCTTTGTTTAAATTCTTTGTTTAAAGTAAGGAAAAGAGTAACTTCCATTAGGCTCCCTGTGCCTCGCCCTATTTGTGCTTGGAGGCAGAGCGCTGGGAAAAGGGGACCCCAAGCACCCACCCAGCGCAGGAGGTAGTGAGACGTAAGCGCACTGCCGCCTCTGAGGGTTCAAAGCGCCTGCCAGGGGGAGACGTTTCTGAAGTGGTAAGCGGCCCCCTCGGCCTTCCCCAGACCCGCTTCCCGCACCGGTCCAGGTGGGTCGCAGGTGAGGCGCCATCCCGGCGCGGGTGGAGGCGAACACGAGCGGCCCTCGGGAGGTCGAAGTCGCCCCGGGCCCCCGGGCGGGAAGTGGGCGCCCTGGGCCCCCGAACGTGTCCGAAATGGGTGGCGGGTCTGGGGGGAGCCGGGAGGAAGGCGGCCGGGTCTCGGGACAGGGACCTCGCGGGGCCGGCGCTCACCCGCTCGCGCTCCTTGGCGTTGGCCACGCGCCGCCGCTCCAGCACCAACTGCAGGTCCTCCGTGGACGAGTAGCCGCCCGACGGCAGCCGCTTGAGCCGGCAGACGGCGGCCAACTGGGGCAACGGCCCGAACTGCTCCCGCAGCACGTCTTCCAGCACCTCGGCCGGTGGGGCCCTCAGGAGCGCCGGCGCGGCGTCCATGGCGGCGCGCGGGGGCGGGAGGCCGGGTCTTCCCGCGCGGGTACCTGGGCCACGCGGGGTCGGGGGCGGCGGCGGCCCGGCCACCTGCCCCCATTCCCCTGCGCGCCTGCGTACCTGCCCCGCCCGCTCTGGGGAAACCGCTCCGGGACGCTCGGTTCAATAAGCCCCACAGGTGATTTCCGTGGAGCCTGGATTACAGCGCTGGCTCGCAAATCGGCTGCACACTGGAGTCACCTGGGGAGTTTTAAAAAATCCACCTGCTCGGGTACCAGTCCCCCACATTCTGACTCAACCAATCTGAGTTGGGACCTGAGCGTCTGGACATGTGTACACACGTGTAGGCAAATATACATACGAACATATATACGTTTACCAGAAAAAAATTGATGGATAGGGGCTTCGCTGGTGGTGCAGTGGTTGAGAGTCCGTCTGCCGATGCAGGGGACACGGGTTCGTGCCCCGGTCCGGGAAGATTCCACATGCCACGGAGCAGCTAGGCCCGTGAGCCAAGGCCGCTGAGCCTGCGCGTCCGGAGCCTGTGTTCCGCGATGGGAGAGGCCACAACAGTGAGAGACCCACGTACCGCAAAAAAAAAAAAAAAAAAAAAAAAAAAAAAAAAAAAATTGATGGATACACACAAAACGTTTTTCAATTTCATTTTGAAATAAATAAAAGTTGCAAGAGCAGAAACAAAAAGGTCCTATATCCCCTCACCTAGATTTCCCACTTAACTTTTTTCACATGTGCTCCACCACTACCTTTCTCTCTATGTGTATTCCCGTTTTCATTTTCTAAAGCTTTTCCTTAGTCTTGTCCTGTCTTCATGGCTTTGACAATTTCAGAGAGTAGAAGCCTTTCAGTGTGGAGGATGTCCCTCAACCTGGGTCTGTCCAGTGTTTCCTCATGTCCAGACCCAGGTCCTGCCCTCTTGGCAGGGACTCGATAGGAAAGATGCTGAGCTTTTCTCAGTGCCTCACATCAGGAGGCGTGATGTTGACCTGTCCCACCGCTGGCAATGTTAACTTTGATCACCCAGTCAAGGTGGTGTCTGCCAGGTTCCTTCACCATAAATTGACATTTTTTTCCCTCTTAATTGATAAATATTTTGTGAGGAGATATCCTTAGCATCCATTACTGACTCCTGCCTGAATTAACCACCACTCTGATAACAGACAAATGGTCAGCATCCTCTTTGAGGAAGAGCTCTCCCTTCTCCCCAGTAAGTGTTTCATTTTGTGTTATGTCAGCATGAGCTCATGAATTTCTATTTTATTCAATAAGATGTAATTCATTCATATCATTTATTTTAATGCTCATATTGTCCCAGATTTGGCCTGTGGGAGCCCCTTCAAACTGGCTCCTCTGTCCTTTTGACATGACCCCTTCATTGTTTGAGCACTTACTTACTTGTGCCAAAAAGACAACATGTTCCAGGCTCATCCCGAATTCTCCTAGCCCCTGCCCTGAAATGGGTCAATTCTCCTTTTAGTGGAAGATAGAATTTAGAAACCAAGTTTGGATGTTCATTACTTTTGGGATGTCATTACTTCTAGGCTCTTTTTGCAGACAGGAAATAGATGTATGCATGCACAGAAGCAGACGCACACATACAGCTGTATCTATCTCTATATAGATGGACAGATATATTTAAAAAGCATGAGTTCACACTAATACCTCCAGTTCCAATCCAATACCTCAGGTTTCTCTCTAGTTTCCCCCTTTCCCCCTTAATTCCCTTCTTCAACAGTGAGAAACTTCACTCTGGTTACTTATTTGCTCGGTTCCCACATAGAACTAATTTCCTAGCCACATCAGCCACCTCCTCAGCCCCATCTCCATGGCAACTGCCTTCAAGGGCAGGGTGAGGGGAAAAGAAGAGGACACACCAAATGCTTAACCAGGGTTCCCCTGAGCAGTGGGCCTGGGAATGGGGAGCTTTGGTCTGTGAATCTCATCTTCTGTGTTGCTTGCATTTTCATAGCATGAAATTACTTTTATAATTTTTAAAATATATTTTTTAAAGAAGGAAAATTATGTGCTCTGAGTTCATTTGGTGCTGTCTGCTGACAGGCAGAGAGAAGGCAGCAAGAGCCAGGTGTGTGGGGATGAAGCTTAAAATGGAGATGGTGGGCTTCCCTGGTGGCGCAATGGTTGAGAATCCACCTGCCAATGCAGGGGACACAGGTTCGAGCCCTGGTCTGGGAAGATCCCACATGCCACGGAGCAACTAGGCCCGTGAGCCACAACTACTGAGCCTGTGCGTCTGGAGCCTGTGCCCCGCAACAAGAGAGGCCACGACAGTGAAAGGCCCGCGCACCGCGATGAAGAGAGGCCCCCGGTTGCCGCAACTAGAGAAAGCCCTCGCACAGAAACGAAGACCCAACACAGCCAAAAATAAATAAATAAATTTATTTTTTTTAAAAATGGAGATGGTTTACCCCTTTACTTAACTTTCCTTGGGCGTCAAAAAGAACATCACCGACATTATTTTATTGCCAAAAGCTCGAGTCGGCAAGCTGGTGTGCGTCAGAAACCCAGTGTGAGAAACCCAGACTTTACTCTTTCAGACCTGCTCCCCTCCATCAACTCCAACTATCATTTTCTGGCCCCTTGGCTGTTTGATTCCTCAACTGAGCCATCTGTTCTGAGGGAGAGCAATTACATACACCAGTCTGAGCTGAGGGGCCGACACCTTTCCATCACACAATAATGCAATGGCCTGATGAACAAAAAGTTTATTTCTCTCGCCTCTAACAGTGTGAAACGTGGAGGTCAGTAGTGCATCTCTGCCCCTCATGGTCACTCAGGGATTGAGATTCCTTCCAAATCATTGCTCCTTCATCATCGCCCCTGGGGGTCATTTCCCAAAATGGAGCTGTCCCGTTTGAGGCTTCTGCCGCGGCTGGTGTCCGACAGGGATCACCTTCACAGCAGCAAAGTCCTCAGGCCACTTGCACCAGTCAAGGTCCAGAAAACTCTTCTAGGGTCAGAAACTCTTCTGGGTATTTCAAGCAGATGCCAAGGGGTTTATAAAGGTGCTTACACAGTCAGTGGGAGGGCGGGAGAAGCAGGAGGGGCTCTGAGTCCAAGGACACACCTCTAAAGCAGCAGCCAGGCAGCAGGGAGCCCCTGCCCCTGCAGCTGCCACTCAAGCCTCCGAAGCTGGGGGAGGGGCCCGGGAGGCTGCTGCAGAGAAACCCCAATTTCCCATGCCCTGGCATGTCCACAGGAAACAGGTGGTGGGACAGGGAGGGGCGCTCTGCCTCACTTCCATGCTGGTAATCTCACACACCTGTTTCTAACTAAATCTTTTTTTTAATAAATTTAGTTAGTTAGTTAGTTATTTTTGGCTACTCTGGGTCTTCGTTGCTGCGCATGGGCTCTTCTCTTGTTGCAGCGAGCGGGGGCTACTCTTCGTTGTGGTGTGTGGGCTTCTCATTGCGGTGGCTTCTCTTGTTGCGGAGCACAGGCTCTAGGCCCGCGGGCTTCAGTAGTTGTGGCACGTGGGCTCAGTATTGTGGCTCGCCGACTCTAGAGCGCAGGCTCAGTAGTTGTGGTGCACGGGCTTAGTTGCTCCGCGGCATGTGGGATCTCCCCGGACCAGGGCTCAAACCTGTGTCCCCTGCGGGCAGGCAGATGCTTAACCACTGAGCCACCAGGGAAGCCCTAACTAAATCATCTTAACTGGCATCCAGAGCCATGGGTACAAGGGGTTCTGGGAAATGGAGCTTCGGCCTTCCTGCCTCTGCGATGCAGAAAGGCACCCTGGAGAAGGGAGTGAGGACAGTCTGGTCCACATTATCTTCCACCCCGAGACAGAGAAATTGCCCCAGCACGTTCACCTCATCAGTCTTTGCCTATTCGTTACCCTGGGACCCAGCTGAGAAGAACACCCCCTCCTGCTGATGGAAACACCCATTGTGGGTGCTTGGAAGCCTCTACCACACCAGCCAGATCGTGGCTCAGACACAGTTCCCTTAATCTCCTTAGGTCAGTCAGACATGAGAGAGCGGTGAAAACCAGCTTTAGTAAGAGAAGGCAAAGAATGACATTTTACAAGGATCAAAAACTCTAAAGGGACATGTTTGCATTGCCCAGAATGCCTATCCAAGTCAATCTGGCAATTTCATATTAGTATTCATTTTCCCATAATGTGTATTATTATTATTACATATTATTTATTACATACGATATACTATTCTACCTCACCACATTCTTGGGACTTAGACTTTACTCTGATGTACAAGTGGGAAAGTTAATGCCAGAGAAGTTGAGTACCTAGCCAGGTCATGCTGCTGGTCAGTGGCAGAGCTGAGCCTAGAGCTCGGGCTTGCCGTCTCCGTGGCAGTCCTTTTTCCTCGAGGTCTGAGCAGCCCCCATCCCAAGGGCTCTGGGCCCAGCCCTGTGCCTCCGGTTAGCCTGGTACCCCAGCACCCGGGCCCTGCTCCTGTCCCAAGGTCCTGCTCCCTGTGCCCCACACCTCACCTCCCTTGAGCTCCTCCTCCACCCCCTGGGCATGAGCTGGGGTCAACTTCTTGGCCACATCTTCAGCAGAGGTAACAGTGGGTCAGAAGTGCTTTTCCACCAACAGCGGAGAAGAGGAACAGACCCACGGGCTGTGTCCCCAGGAAGCTGCTTTAAGGTCATTTCCCCACAGGGACCCTCAACTCGTGCCCTTCTCATTTGTGCTGCTGGGCTAAGGCCACAGCCATAGCCTGGAGCTCTGACAAGATGCCAAAGGTGCCTGGCAGCCTCGCAAAGGGGTGGATGGAAGCTTAGGGCCTGTGGGGTCACACGGAAGAGCTGAGACTTAAGCAGGGCCCAGGGGTTCATCGTGGCTCAGAGGGGAAGAGCTTCTGCAGCACAGGGGTTCCTAGGACTTTTGAGCGAGTCATCCAAACTCTAGGCCTCACCTTGCCATCTATAAAGCAGAGATTATAACAGGAGCTTCCTCAGAGTTGTAGTGAGGAGGCCATCAGGCTATTGGTGTAACAATAACAGCTAAACTCTAGGCCTCACCTTGCCATCTATAAAGCAGAGATTATAATAGGAGCTTCCTCAGAGTTGTAGTGAGGAGGCCATCAGGCTATTGGTGTAACAATAACAGCTAAGGCTTATACAGTGGGATCTGGGTGCCATGCACTACTCTAAGCTCAACATATATGCTAATTTTCTAAATTCACACAACAGCCCCAAGAGTAAGGGATTCTCATTTACTCACGGAAGAAGAAATTGAGACACAAAAGTCAGGTAACCGGCTTTCGCAGCTAGAAAGGGGCAAAGCTGGGACTGGACCCAGAGAGTCTGACCACAGAGCCTGGGTCTACAACCACGAACCTCTCTTGCCTCGTGTAACTCCCACCCCATTGGAAGTGATGGTGAGAACAGCAATGATGATTTATGAACCAGATGGAATGTCCAGAAACTCGGCTATTACACAGACAAATCCTAAGTGACCCAGGCAGAGGGATGTTCTGAGCAACAGTGCAGGAACTGCAGTCAGAGCTGGTTGAGGGGCACTGAGGCCCAGGGCTCGGTTCCAGTGACCCTACAGCGAGGATGCCGTGAGAGGCTCAGTGGAGCCACCTTGAAGAGGGCCCAGATTCCTCGTCCTGGGATCTATACAACTGAGACTGGGAAGCTCTTGTCAGATTGAAGAAGGGTAAGATTGCAACAAAAGCAGGGCTCTGGGGGGTTTGAGAGGAAGTGGGATCCAGACTGCTTTGGGGGAGGGTAAGGGGATCTGAGGGGCACAGCTGTGCTGTGGATACCCTGCTGCGTGGACACTTGTCCTGCAGGAAGAAGCCTTCTTGAGGCCCAGCTGACAGCCCCTTGTTCTATCCTAAATCACCACCACCACCCCCAAAAAGCAGCCCATAACTCCTCACTCTTCTGTGACTCTAACTGAGGCCTGGAGCCTTCATTGGCAGTGCAGGTCCTTGGGGGTGTTTGGCTTTGAGCTGCAGGAATCGCTAGTAGCAGATTGAGGTAGAGCCATTTATAACTGGCCCTTATAAGTGAGAAAATACAAAGAGAGAGGGTCTTCCTAGTAGGCATGGTGTAGGCTTACGGGGAGACCTGGCCAAGGCCCAGGCCCAAATCTGGGCATTGCCCATGGGAGCAAGTGTTGTAAGAGTTCTGGAGCATGGAGGGCTGAGACATTAGTTGGTAGAGCACACTTGGAGTTTACAACTATAATAAGTAGGGGTAGCTTTTCCTCTAAACTAGTGACCTCCATCCTCAAGATGCTGTACCATCTTCCTCCAGAATGCGTTCTCCCTCCCGACTGAGAAATTATTCTAGAAAACTAGGCCTCGAAGGTCATTTCATGACAGCCAAAAAGTCTATGCCTTCCCCTCCCTATGCCAGAGTCCAGCTGTCCCCTAAATCACAATGTGTAGACAGACCCCAGCCTCATCAGGTTGGGTCCTCCTACTGAGGGAGACTGGAAACCATGGCCCTGGGAGACAAGGCTGTGGGCACACACCAGATGGCGGGAATCGTCACAGCCTGCTGTTGCCATCAATGCAATCTGAGTGGAGGCAGAGTGGGACAGGGTGACAAGCTGACTGCTTCCCCCAGGACAACTGCGGATTCACTCTGCCTCCCCAGATTCTCTCTGCTCCATCTACAGAGAACTTAATTCCTCTGCCTTTCTCTTTCTTGGGGAGACTGCAGCTTTCAGAACCTCCTCTAGAGGAGAGAAAGGGCCAGCCCGGGCATAAGAATTGACCCTGGAATGTGAGCAGGAGAGAGTCCTTCAGGTTTACCAGTTCCTGTTCTGTTAGCTCTAGACCACAGACCATGGAGGGCTGGGTGAGCAGCTGCTACTCCAGAAGGTCCCCAGCCCCAGGTTTCAAGCACCACAGGACTCCTTCCTGTGGCTCTGAGAAGGGGGCAGATGTCCTAACCACCTCTCCTCCCTACTGGAATGCCGGCTTCATGAAGGCTGGAATTTTTATCTGTTTGGTTCGCTGTTGAATCCCCAAAACCTAGAAGAGTGTTTGGTACATAGTGAAAGCACAATAAATAATCCTTGATTGAATGAATATGGATAAAAAGTAAAATTCTTCAAGTATATGTAATGGTTGCGATTTTTTTTTTTTTTTTTTTGGCCAAGCCATGCGGCATGTGGGACCTTAGTTCCCCAACCTGTAATCGAACCCATGACCCTGCATTGGGAGTGTGGAGTCTTAACCACTGGACCACCAGGGACATCCCAATGGTTATGAATTTTTTAGACATTAAACAAAGTAACACTGAAATACCTAAATCAAAAGCTATTAGAGGGCAGCTTCACTGGTGGCACAGTGGTTAAGAATCCGCCTGTCAATGCAGGGGATACGGGTTCGAGCCCTGGTCCAGGAAGATCCCACATGCCGTGGAGCAACTAAGTCCATGTGCCACAACTACTGAGCCTGTGTGCGCGCCTAGAGCCAGTGCTCCGCAACAAGAGAAGTCACCACAACGAGAAGGAGCCCACACACCACAGCGAAGAGTAGCCCCTGCTCGCCGCAACTAGAGAAAGCCCGTGCAGCAATGAAGACCCAATGCAGCCATAAAATAAATTAATTAATTAATTTTAAAAAAAGCTATTAGAAATCTGAGAATGTGACAAAGCATAGATAAATGTGGATAACCGTAGATAAATGTTAAACATGGGAGAGTTAAAATCCTCTCAGAGAAATTTATAGGCTGAGTAGACAGAACATAAATGAGGATATAGACTATCTGAATAATGAAAATTACAAGTCTAGTCTAACAAATATGCCTATGGAACATTCATAAAAAGTGAAATACACTAAGTCACAAGGAAACTCTCAGTAAATTCTAAGAAAGTGGGACATATTATTTAATACCGGCTTCTACTTTTCTTTGTGTAAGCTAGGAAAACCCTAAAAGAAAGAAATGCATACAAATAAAACAATAAACCCATCTCTCTATATATCTATATTGATATAGCTGCAAAATACCAAGGAATCAACTATCAGGAAATCAAATCTAGCAATATATTAAAATAATACGATAACCAAATAGGTTTCTATTCAAAAACTGCAAAGATAATTGATCATTAGGAAATTACTAATGTAATTTATTATACTAACATATAAAAGGATAAGTTTTTTTAATGGTTTATTTATTTACTTATTTATTTTGGCCACACTGCACAGCATGTGGGATCTTAGTTCCCAGACCAGGGATCAGACCCGTGCCCCCTGCAGTGGAAGCATGGAGTCCTAACCACTGGACTGCCAGGGAATTCCCAAAAGGATAAGATTTTAATTAATATTTTGGTATATGCTGAAAACCCATTTGACAAAATTCAGTATCCATCCTTAATTTAGATAACCTCTGGTTATTTGGAATTAAAGGAAATTTCCTTCACTTTATAAAAGGTAATTATCAGAAATCAACAACAAACAACTTAGTGTAAAACTGGAAATAGTCATATTAATGTCAGGAACAACACAAGCATGCCAGCCATCACTACTAGTAGTTAACATTTTTCTGGAGGTCTTACCAATACAGTAGCAAAAGAAAAAGAAATAAGGTATAAATTCCAGAAAAGTACAATTGCAGTTACCATTACTTGCAAATAATGTTTTTTATCCAGAAACCCAATGCAATTAACTAGAAAAAAGAAAGAACTAGAGTTATTACATATGTATTCAATAACATGTTTTATATATGATAAATATGCAAAATTAATAGCTTTCCTTAATACTATAATATCCTATTAGAGAATATAATGAGTTTTCTGTTGAAAGAGGTAGATTCAATGCCCACATTCATGTCTGTTTTCTCTGAAAATCTACTATAATGACAGTAAAGGAATAAAAATAAGAAATACCCACAATGACAAAGAGAATGGAAGAAAAATCAACAGCAGATAAGAAATTTCAACAAAACTTGGAAGCTGGTAGTGGGTGAATGAGTGGTAACTGAATCAGCAGAACTGAGAAAATGGAACTCAAACTGGCACTAGTGAGTAAAGTGAATAAAAATGAGGACAACCCCAGTAAGTTCACAACCCTGAAGTAGCAGTTACCTCTGAAGGCAGGGGTGCAGGGCAGACTAAAAATTGGAGAATCAGTTGAAAGTTTTATGAAGACCATTTAGAGCTTACACATCCCCTCCTCCACCTCCTGTAACTAGGCAATCCCCTGTACTGCAGAAGGGCAGTTTATATCCAGAGAGGTCTGCACAGCCAGACTGAAAGCAGGGGCACTCAGGGGCCATCTCTGTACCAAAGAGTGAGATGCCTAGACCCCTTTCCCCTCTGCGGAAATGCTGGCAGTTGAGCTTCTATTTCCCAAATGTTTGGGGAATTCCTTTCTGAAGAGCCCTCCACAGCCATTGGATTAACTGCAGCAGGGATGCTCCAGTGAAAAGCGCAGCTAACCACCTTATGCCCTTTAGTGAACTCCACCAATAACCAAGCCCCGCCCACAAATGGATCTAAAAATTTTTGAAAAATTAAAGGGGGGACTCGCCCTACTGGATAACAAAATGTATTACAAAGCTACAATAATTAAAGCAATGTGGTTCTCATAAAAGAAAATGAGAGCTCATGGGAACAATGCAATCAAGAAACTTGTAAGTACTCATCAATAGACAATTGGCTTAAGAAGATGTGGTATACTGTGTATATGCTGTCTACAAGACACCCACTTCAGACCTAGGGTCACATACAGACTGAAAGTGAGGGGATGGAAAAAGATATTCCATGCAAATGGAAATCAAAAGAAAGCTGGAGTAGCAATTCTCATATCAGACAATATAGACTTTAAAATAAAGACTATTACAAGAGACAAAGAAGGACACTACGTAATGATCAAGGGATCAATCCAAGAAGAAGATATAACAATTGTAAATATTTATGCATCCAACAGAGGAGCACCTCAATACGTAAGGCAAATACTAACAGCCATAAAAGGGGAAATCGACAGTAACACAGTCATAGTAGGGGACTTTAACACCCCACTTTCACCAATGGACAGATCATCCAAAGTGAAAATAAATAAGGAAACACAAGCTTTGAAAGATACATTAGGGGCTTCCCTGGTGGCGCAGTGGTTAAGAGTCCGCCTGCCGATGCAGGGGACACGGGTTCGTGCCCAGGTCCGGGAAGATCCCGCATGCCGCGGAGTGGCTGGGCCCGTGAGCCATGGCCGCTGAGCCTGTGCGTCCGGAGCCTGTGCTCCACAACGGGAGAGGCCACAACAGTGAGAGGCCCGCGTACCGCAAAAAAAAAAAAAAAAAAAAAAAAAAAAAAAGATACATTAAACAAGATGGACTTAATTGATATTTATAGGACATTCCATCCAAAAACAACAGAATACACTTTTGTCTCAAGTGCTCATGGAACACTCTCCAGGGTAGATCATATCTTGGGTCACAAATCAAGCTTTGGTAAACTTAAGAAATTGAAATCATATCAAGTATCTTTTCTGACCACAACACTATGAGACTAGATATCAATTACAGGAAAAAATCTGTAAAAACTACAAACACATGGAGGCTAAACAATACAAGAGATCACTGAAGAAATAAAAGAGGAAATCAAAAAATACCCAGAAACAAATGACAATGAAAGCACGACGACCCAAAACCTATGGATCCAGCAAAAGCAGTTCTAAGAGGGAAGTTTATAGCAATACAATCCTACCTCAAGAAACAAGAAACATCTCAAATAAAAAACCTAACCTTACACCTAAAGCAATTAGAGAAACAAGAACAACAACAACAAAAAAACCCAAAGTTAGCAGAAGGAAAGAAATCATAAAGATCAGATCAGAAATAAATGAAAAAGAAATGAAGGAAACAATAGCAAAGATCAATAAAACTAAAAGCTGGTTCTTTGAGAAGATAAACTAAATTGATAAACCATTAGCCAGACTCATCAAGAAAAAAAGGGAGAAGCCTCAAATCAACAGAATTCGAAATGAAAAAGGAGAAGTAACAACTGACACTGCAGAAATACAAAGGATCATGAGAGATTACTACAAGCAACCATATGCCAGTAAAATGGACAACCTGGAAGAAATGGACAAATTCTTAGAAAAGCACAACCTTCCAAGACTGAACCAGGAAGAAATAGAAAATACAAACAGACCAATCACAAGCACTGAAATTGAAACTGTGATTAGAAATCTTCCAACAAACAAAAGTCCAGGACCCGATGGCTTCACAAGCGAATTCTATCAAACATTTAGAGAAGAGCTAACACCTATTCTTCTCAAAGTCTTCCAAAATATAGCAGAGGGAGGAACACTCTCAAACTCATTACATGAGGCCACCATCACCCTGTTACCAAAACCAGACAAAGATGTCACAAGAAAAGAAATCTACAGGCCAAGATAACTGATGAACATAGATGCAAAAATCCTCAACAAAATACTAGCAAACAGAATCCAGCAGCACATTAAAAGGATCATACACCATGATCAAGGGGTGTTTATCCCAGGAATGCAAGGATTCTTCAATATACACAAATCAGTCAATGTGATACACCATATTAACAAATTGAAGGAGAAAAACCATATGATCATCTCAATAGATGCAGAAAAAAGCTTTCAACAAAATTCAATACCCATTTATGATATAACCTCTCCAGAAAATAGGCACAGAGGGAAATTACCTCAACATAATAAAGGCCATATATGACAAACACACAGCCAACATCGTTCTCAATGGTGAAAAACTGAAACCATTTCCACTAAGACGAGGAATAAGACAAGGTTGTCCACTCTCACCACTGTTATTCAACATAGCTTTGGAAGTTTTAGCCACAGCAATCAGAGAAGAAAAAGACATAAAAGGAATGCAAATCGGAAAAGAAGAAGTAAAACTGTCACTGTTTGCAGATGACATGATACTATACATGGAGAATCCTAAAGATGCTACCAGAAAACTACTAGAGCTAATCAATGAGTTTGGTAAAGTAGCAGGATACAAAATTAATGCACAGAAATCTCTTGCCTTCCTATACACTAATGATGAAAAATCTGAAATAGAAATTAAGGAAAAACTCCCATTTACCATTGCAACAAAAAGAATAAAATATCTAGGAATAAACCTACCTAAGGAGACAAAAGACCTGCATGCAGAAAACTATAAGACCCCGATGAAAGAAATTAAAAATGATACAAACAGTTGGAGAGATATACCATGTTCTTGGATTGGAAGAATCAACATTTTGAAAATGACTATACTACCCAAAGCATTCTACAGATTCAATGCAATCCCTATCAAACTACCACTGGCATTTTTCACAGAAGTAGAAGAAAAAATTTCACAATTTGTATGGAAACACAAAAGACCCCGAATAGCAAAAGCAATCTTGAGAAAGAAAAATGGAGCTGGAGTAATCAGGCTCCCAGACTTCAGACTATACTACAAAGCTACAGTAATCAAGGCAGTATGGTACTGGCACAAAAACAGAAATATAGATCAATAGAACAGGATAGAAAGCCCAGAGATAAACCCATGTACATATGGTCACCTTATCTTTGATAAAGGGGGCAAGAATATACAGTGGAGAAAAGACAGCCTCTTCAATAAGTGGTGCTGGGAAAACTGGACAGCTACATGTAAAAGAATGAAATTAGAACACTCCCTAACACCATATACAAAAATAAACTCAAAATGGATTAAAGACCTAAATGTAAGGCCAGACACTATAAAACTCCTAGAGGAAAACATAGGCAGAACACTCTATGACATAAATCACAGCAAGATCCTTTTTGACCCACCTCCTAGAGAAATGAAAATAAAAACAAAAATAAACAAATGGGACCTAATGAAACTTAAAATCTTTTGCACAGCAAAAGAAACCATAAACGAGACAAAAAGACAACCCTCAGAATGGGAGAAAATATTTGCAAATGAAGCAATGGACAAAGGATTAATCTCCAAAATATACAAGCAGCTCATGCCTCTCAACATCAAAAAGACAAACAACCCAATCCAAAATTGGGCAGAAAACCTAAATAGACATTTCTCCAGAGAAGATATACAGATTACCAACAAACACATGAAAGGATGCTCAACATCACTAATCATTAGAGAAATGCAAATCAAAACTACAATGAGATATCACCGCACACCAGTCAGAATGGCCACCATCAAAAAATCTACAAACAATAAATGCTGGAGAGGGTGTGGAGAAAAGGGAAGCCTCTTGCATTGTTGGTGGGAATGTAAATTGATACAGCCGCTATGGAGAACAGTATGGAGGTTCCTTAAAAAACTAAAAATGAACTACCATACAACCCAGAAATTCCATTCCTGGGTGTATACCCTGAGAAAACCATAATTCAAAAAGAGTCATGTACCACAATGTTCATTGCAGCTCTATTTACAATAGCCAGGACATGGAAGCAACCTAAGGGTCCATCGACAGATGAATGGATAAAGATGTGGCACATATATACAATGGAATATTACTCAGCCATAAAAAGAAACAAAACTGAGTTATTTGTAGTGAGGTGGATAGACCTAGAGTCTGTCATACAGAGTGAAGTAAGTCGGAAAGAGAAAAACAAATACCATATGCTAACACATATATATGGGATCTAAAAAAAAAAAAACAATGGTTCTGAAGAACCTAGGGGCAGGACAGGAATAAAGATGCAGACGTAGAGAATGGACTTGAGGACACGGGGAGGGGGAAGGGTAAGCTGGGACGAAGTGAGAGAGTGGCATGGACATATATACACTGCCAAATGTAAAACAGATAGCTAGTGGGAAGCAGCTGCACAGCACAGGGAGATCAGCTCGGTGCTTTGTGACCACCTAGAGGGGTGGGATAAGGAGGGTGGGAGGGAGACGCAGGAGGGAGGGCTTACGGGGATATATGTATACGTAGAGCTGATTCACTTTGTTTTACAGCAGCAACTAACACAACAATGTAAAGCAATTACACTCCAATAAAGATGTTAAAAAAAAAAAGCGAAGAAACCATAAAAGAAAAAGCCAAAAGAAAAATATGAATAAAAACGGATTAAAGTCCACATCAGCCAAATATGTCATAAAAGAACAGGTTTCTAATTCTGGTCATGATGGAGTCACTGGACCAGCCCTTCTGCTGTAAGCAACCTGAAAACTGGACAAAACACATGCAACTATTGTTTTCAGACATCGGATAACAGGCCGAGCAAAACCAGGATTTGACTGGATGAGCCCAAGACCCTCCCTGGATTTCTTCCTGGTGGATTTTTCCAAACCACAGGGCAGGGGAAAGGGTGCCACACAGGGCGCGGCAGTCTCACTAGGCTGAGGAGAGAAAGATGGGAGTTTGGGGAGACTGAGCATTCCAGAATTGGGGAGCAGAGTGGAAAGGAGAGTAATGAAGAGAAAGAGCTCCAGAACTTTGCATAGCATTCCCTGGGCAGGCCTACGATGCGATTCCAGTACTTGCTGCAAAATAAAATTGGTCTAGAAATTCTCATTCTAAGCTGAGCTGGCAGAAAGCTGAGTCCCTGGAAGGGTGAATGGGGACAGGAAGAGTCAGAGAAATGGCTCTGAGAGTTAAAAGTCCGAAGACAAGATAAAGCCAGCAACCCGAGAGAAATGAGTTTTTGGAGTTATTTAAAGGGCTGGAAAAATCCAGCTCCAGCCCCACCTTCTACAAAGAAAGTACAGAGAACACCTGGGGTGTCTATGACTTTCTGGGAATTCGTACCCCTCCCAAGTCCCTGTAGTTTGTGTTAAACCTCTGCTGTTTTCAACAAACCAACTGGAAGTTCCTAGCTATAAAGCCCTTAAACAAGATATGCCTGTTTCAAGACAGAAGGTACCCCAAGGGAAGGAGAACCAAGGCAGGGAGCAGCAAGCCTGGCAGCTGTCACAGAGACAAGTCTAAACTTTCGTTCATCCGAGTATTTATTGAGGACCTGCTGTCTGACAGGCCTGTGCTGGTTGCCAAGGGAGATACAGAGGCAAAACAAGGCTCTTGCCTTGAGGAGATATTGCTTGTGCTGGGTCACATGAGGTAAACATGTTGGAAAGATTTTTTCAAAAGGACAGGGCAGGAGAAACAAAGGCCAAGTGGAAGGCCCCAGAGAGCAAGCTGAGTTCAGAGGCTCCCAAGGCATCCTGGAGAAGGGGCTCAGCTCCGCCTGCCTTCAGGCTACATCCGGCCCATGGGCTTCTTGCAGACCCACTGGTAGAGGGCGGTACAGTACATGTCATTCCACTTCCGCTGCATGTGAACACAGTCTTCCGTATGCCCATTCTCGTGTAGCCAGTTGTCCGGCTGATTCCTGTCCCAAAACCTGGAAACAAGAGGGCTTTATTATGCTAGATGAAAGAAGTGTCCCTTTGCCCTGCTGTGGCATAAGGAGCTGAAGTGACACAGGTCCCTAATACCCTGGTAGCCCCAGGATGGGGCCAGTGGTGTCCTCAGGACGGCTCTGCTGAGGTTGTCCTTAGTTACTGAGAATGGAGGGATGAGAAGGGTGTCTAAAGCTGCAAGTCCCCACCCCAGAATTCATATTCAGATACCTTCAGATGGGGGCAAAGCTCCCTGGGACCAGGCCTAAGTAGTAAGGTATAGGATAGGCAAAAACAAACAAAACACAACAAAACAGAAAGACCCACTCATAGGCTGCCTACCAGTCCCAGGACCTGTCCTGTTCTGATGCCCCCGTTTAGGGGTCCAGGCGAGGATCACAGCTATGCTGGTGTACACACACATCATACACACACCACACACATGATACACACACACACATCACACACACAATCATATATACACACACATCACACACACACATCATACACATATATCACACAGAACACTAACACTTCATGGGCAGGGATACACACACAGGACAGAGTCTCTAGCCAGACCTGCCCAAGAGAGTGCCTGGGACGGCACCAGACAGTGGCTGGACTCACGCACTGCTCCCGGCACTGTTGAATGGTGTGCCATCCGCCCAGCGCCAGAAGCCCTGAAAATCGCTGTCAGTGAGCCCAATCCAGTGGTAAGAGGCACTCGTGAACTGTACCAGAAACGCCTGTGGAGGAAAGGCAGGGTCGTGTGACCTCGTGTGAGGAGCTTGTTCACCAGGCCGCATGGAAGAGGAATCCAAGCCACGCCCTCCCTAGTCCCAGGGACATAAAGCCCACTTTCCAGGAGCTGGGCCCCCTCCCTATGCGTTCCATGGTTTTCCAGATCTAGGGCAGCAGCCAGGTCACCTCAGGGAAGTCCAGCTCTCCCATGTTGACCTGGTGAGGAGTGTGGCCTTACTGGGACAAAGACAGATCTGGTCACAGTTTTTTTAAGAAGATGTGTTTTACAAAATAGCATGTCCTTTGGCGGACAGACAAGAACAGTCTCAGGAGAATCACAAGGGTTGGACAGGTCTGTAAGTTAAATTTGACCAAACCTACAGTGGGCCCTTGTCAATAACCTTAGTAACTTCTGATAAGAAGCTTCGGCATATGGGCCACTCTAGGGCTCTATTGCCTTTGGTGGTCCTCAAACTCATATGTGTGTCTGGCCTTCCCAAGAAGCCTGCATCTTCTGCTCATGGACCTTCCATAGCCATTAGAGGAACTGACATTAAAATCAAGATTGACAACTAGAGAGGAAGACTGAGAGAAAAATGAGGGAATGGGGAGGGAAGGTTGCACCCAACACATTAAGGGTGCCACCTCCCCCTGCCCTTCCTCTCTGCTGACTCCTCTGGGTGTCTCCCTCATTCACTAAGGACATTGGGGTTTGCTGTCAGTGCTTGTACGTCCAGAGCAAGATGCTCGTCACAATTCACTAAATATTTGCTCCCTGACTGACAGAGGAGGCATGAAGATCTCCGCCATGCCCACTCCAAGAGGGGGAAGGCCAAAGCACCGAAGTCCCTGATATCCCATCAACCCTTGCAGCACCACCCAAGCCCACAGCTCTGACCTGCTCCTCCTCAGAGGTCACCGAGGCCAGGTGGGCTCCCTGGGACACACAGAACTGCTCAGCCTCCTGCCAGGTCTTCTTGGCAAAAGAAAAGTAATACAAGCTCCCACTGTAGGACTTCCAGCCTTGCAGGATCAGCTGGAGGAGTTGATCTGGAGCAAAGGTAGGGGAGGAGAGAGAACCAGGAGTTGGCTGTGGACCCTGATCTGTCCAGGGACTGACCACTGAGGGTCACAAGCCCATGCAATGCTTGATGCCCAGTGCTACAGGGGCACGGCCTGGGAGGGTTCACCCCCAGCCCACTGCCCAGCAGCGGCTCAGGACATCTGGCTCCATCACTCCGGGGATATTCAGACAGCTCTGCTACCCAGCAATGCTCTTTCGAGGCTCCTGCTTCCTAGCTATACTACCCTCTTTCCCAACTCATTGCTATCACCTGACAGTTCTCTGCACCTCGATTCCTGCCATTTCCCTGGGAGAGTTCGCAGCCAACCTGTAGCGTCCCGCATTTCCTTGATTTCATCTCCATCCACTTCAGCTGCCCACATCCAGGACCACACTTGGGACCTTTTCATCCCCTGGTCTGCCTGACCTCACAATTTCAGACTCTAATAGCTCATCCCGTGAGCACACACCCTGATTCGTTCAGCTGTTTCATCTCTCCTGTCCTGACATTCTCTTTTCTTTAACATCATCCTTATCACAGCTGCTTGAAATGGTGCCAAAATAGACTCACTTATTCATTCATCTATTCTTCTGTTCAACATTCCTCAACTTCTATGGATCAGGGACTGTTATAGAGAAATCAGTAAGACATGATTCATGCCCTCAAGGAAATCACTGTCTAGTAAATGAGACAGATGCTCAAAACGGTGTTGAAGATGCATTGATTGAAAACCATTGCATGTTAGAGGCACAAAAGAGGGTGTGGTCTATTTCACCTGGGCTGGAAGTGGGGCTCAGGAAGGACACCTTAGGTGAGAGGTCACTTGAGCTGAGTCTTAAAAGACTGAGGAAGAGCGTTCCAGATAGGCAGTGCCAAGGAGAGCATTCCAGGCAGGGGACAGAGTAGTTGCAAAAGCATGAAGGCGTGAAACAGCATGGCATAGCCTGATCTGTTCAAGTACTGGAACGGTCAGTGCACAAGGGATGGGAAATGAACACGGACAGTTTCACCAGCACAAAATCGCACATCCCATGTAAAGGAGTTTGGAAGATTTTTCCTGTGAGCAGTGGGAAGCCCTGAAGGGTTTTAAAGAAGGATCGTTATATGCTTAGATTTGCACTGTAAAAATGTCAGCCTGGTAACGGTGTGGACGCTCAACAGGAAGAAGGCAATCTTAATCGGGCCAGAGACACCGATTACAACACAACTGCAATGTCTGAATAATAAATGGTGAGTGTGTAAACCAGGGGTTCTCAAAGTGTGGTCCCAGGACCGGCAGCATCAGCACCTGGGAACTTGGTAGAAATCCTGATTCTCAGACTCACCCCAGACCCGCTGAATCCAAAATTGTTTTTTGACAATCTGCGTTTTAACAAGTGATTCTGATACACTCCAAAGTCTGAGAAACAGCAGTCTAAACCAAGGACTAGGTAAACTACAGCCTACCAGCAGCTTCTTTTTATAAATAAAGTTTTATTGGAATACAGCCATGCCCTTTAGTTTACAGACTGTCTTTGGCTGCTTCATCATTACAACAGCAGAGATGTTGCAACAGAGACTGTTCAGCCAAAAGCCCAAAATATCGACTGTGTGGCCCTTTAAGAAGAAGTCAAACTAATGGTTCTCAGCCCCGACTGCCCATTAGAACCACCTAGGGAGCTTTTTAAGAAACTCTGATGCCCAGGCTGCATCCCAGAACCACCCCTCTCCCCAAAGAAAAGTCAGAGTTCTGGAGGTTCGTTCATTTTTGAAAAGCTCATTGGGTGATTCCAGTGTGTCCCCAAGGTGGAGAAGCATTGGTCCGTACCAAAGCAGTAGCAAGATATAGGAGGGAGTTAAGAGGACAGCATAGGAGAGCCATTAAGAAGAGCAGACTTCCAGGCTCCTGACAGAGGGCAGCAGAGCAAAACAGTAGAGTTGGTCCTCAGCGCTGTCTGTCAAGCCCCTCATTTGTCAGCCCCATCTTTTCAGCAGATGCTCCAAATGGCCCCCTCCCTCACAATTCCCTCCCTCTTCCCTCACCAGGGACCTCCTGCTCTGCAGAGACACCACTAAATGTCAAGCTCCCTCAGTGTCGTGTACCCACATCTGCAAACCTGGGTGAACATCTACTTCCACACCTCCTCCCCTCCCAGCCTCAGAGGTTCAAGTACTATCCCAACCCTTCAAGGCCAATCACTCAGCTGTGCATTTCATTCTCTCCTCTCTCTCTCTTTCTGTCTCCCCCCATCCACCACTGTCTCCCCAACCCCACCCCACCCCCCGGGTCTCTCTCTCCTTCAATCTCCTCCCTCTTCGCTGGTGCCTTTTTCTGACCCGCAGATCAAGCCTATCCTAATTTAGAAAAACCCTCTCAAGGAAGTACACCAAAATATTAGCAGTGGGTTCTTATTGTAGAAATGGACATTTTTACAGAAATACAAGTTGTCATAGTCTCATCTTTCTATTTTTCAATATTTGCCACATTGTCTATAATTAATATGTAAGTTTTGTGATATTAGTATGAAAGATACAGGTTGTTTTTTAATCCCCCCTTCTACCCTTCCATCCCCTTCACCTTGGCCTCATCTCTCTCCTCTTCTCAGCTAAGACCCCTGAATGACTTGGGCACCTGATCTCTCATTCACGCCCCACTGACCATGGTCTGGCCTCCAGGCCACATACAACTCTCCACTGAAACTTTATTCCAATGACTTACTAATTGCCTGAAGTTAGCGGTTGCTTATTGATTTTTTTACCTGGCCTCTCTTAGATATTTGCCAGAATTAGCCACTCCCTTCTTGAAATGCTCTCCTTCCTTGGCTTCCCCAACTGCACATCTCCTAGTTCTCCTCCTGCCTCTGAGACTGCCTTCTCCAGTATCCTTCAAAAACACCTCTTTCCCTTCTTGCCACCTAAAGGTTGACTTCCTGTTTCCACCCTCAGCCTCCTCCTCACGAAGCGTTTTATCTCATGCAAACTCCCCACTCCCACTGCCACAACCAGAACCAGCACACCCAGGGCTCCTGCATCTCTCTGCACAGCAGGGCCCCTCTCCTACTCTCCAGACAGCCTGCAGATGATGGCCACTTGAATACCCCCAAAGCATCTCAGACTCAGCATGTCCAAATCTTGCTGCTTGTCTTCCTCTTTTATTCCCTGTCTCAGCCTGGAGACCCATCTAGCCAGCCCCCTTGAAGCCCTTCGATAGATCCTCATTTCCTGAAGGACAAAACCCCAGCTCAGGGACTTCCCTGGTGGTCCAGTGGCTAAGACTCTGTACTCCCAATGCAGAGGGGCTGGGTTCAATCCCTGGTCAGGGAACTAGATCCCACATGCCGCAACGAAGAGTTCGCATGCCGCAACTAAAGAGTCCGTGTGCCACAACTAAGATCCAATGAAGCCAAATAAGTAAACATTTTTTTAAAAATTTACAAATACATTAAAAAAAAAAGAAATCCAAGCTCAGAGGCCTTCTGCATCTAGCTGGTGTCTCTCCAGGTCTGCCTTCCTTCTTCACATAGTGTTTTTCCAGCCACAGTCATCAACCCACTAATGGGTTGTACTCAGGTTGTAGGGTTTTTTGGAGAATAGATTATAAAATAATATTTTATAATAATAATAAATAATATTATAAAATATTAAAGTAGATTATAATCTATTATAAATAATAGATTATAAAATATTACCATTCATGTGGTAAAAGTTTTGCTTTCTGAAATGTGTGTGTGTGTGTGTGTGTGAGTGTGTGTGTGTGTGTGACACATAATTATACTGGGTCACAATGTAAGATGGATTTCATGCTGTAGTTACATTCAAAACAGTTTGAAAGCCACCACTCTGGCCCCTGCCTACTGTCCTTTCAGCCTGTGCCTCATCAACCACCCACTTGCCCACAGTCCAGTCAGACAGAACTGCCTGAAGTTTCTGGAACCTCATGGTTCACATCTCCATGCCTGTGACCTGCTGTTCCCTTATCCTATCTGCTTGGCGAGCACCTACTGGTCCTTCAGGACTCAGTTCAAGGGCCAAATTACCATCGAAGCATCTTTTGATCCTTTCTCCCCCGGAAGATTTCCTCCCCCCTTGGAAGATCCTTGTCTACACCAGAGGACATCAGCCCGGTGAAGATCCCTTCTTTTCCTTCTTTTTTGCTCCTCCCCAACCCCAGTTTTTAGACCTGCTCCCAACATAGCACCTTTTACGCCTTTTGTGCAAGGCTGCTCTACCCGCCTGCAAGCTTCAAGGGTAGGCATCACATCTTGTTCATCTTTATGCTCCTGACACATCCTAGGGTCTCAAAACATTTTTGTCAGATGAATGCAAGAATGCTGGGTACTTAGTTAAATGCTTTATATGTGTTAACTCATTTGATCCTCACTGTGAAGCAGATATTAGTGTCTCCACTTTGCAGATGAGAAAAGTGAAGGTCAGAGAAGGTGAACAACTTGAGGAAAATCACAGCATCTGGGCTAGCAGGAAGTCGGAAATAAGGCCCTGCTAGCACACTCTGTCTCTGTTACACACCTCCACCAGATCTCATTTGTTTCCCAGATGTTTGTTTTGTCACTCTGGTCAGATGATAAGCAGGGATTATGCCGCCTTTGGTGGGGTCCAGACCCTCTCCAGCACCCACACTTCTTCCCAGGGGGGTGCATGTAGAAGTAATCAAAAGGCTGAAGGGACAGGAGACTCTACCCTCCCCAGCCCCGCCTCTAACTTACTTTGGGTCCTCTGGAGCTGCTCCTGTGAAGCAGACGCTGCGCGGAGGGTCTCCAGGCTACCCTGCTCCTCCTGGATTTTCGTAGTCATTGCTTTGGTGTTCTCCAAATCCTCTTTCAACCTGTGGACCTCAGCTCTGGCCTCCTGCAGATTTCTCTCTAACATCTGGGTCTTGGAATTTAAGGCCGCAGCATCCTTCATTCCTTGTTTTAAGGTCTGTATCTCTCGGCTGGCGTTTCTCAAAAGACCATCTAACACCTGAATCTGGGAACTTAAGGCAATGGCGCTTTCTAGCTCTGTTTTTAATACTCGCATCTGAGCGTCTGTCTGTTCCAGGCGACCATTTACTGTTTGGGTCTGGGCAGTGACAGTTTCCAAATCTCCTTTTAACAGGCGAATCTCATCACCAGCCCTTTCCAAATGACCTCTTAATACCTGAATCTCAGCACTGGTGTTGCCTAAACTGCCTTTTATAAAGGTCTGGGTCTGGGAGTTTAAAGCATTTGTATTTTGCAGACTTCCCTTTAGCTTCTGCATCTCAGCAGTAGCACCTTCCAAACTACTTCTTAAAACTTTCTGCTGGGCCCTTAAATCATTGACACTATCCAGATCGCCTCTCAAAACATGGATCTGGGCATTAACATTCTTTAAACTACTGTTTGCCAATCGGACCTGAGCATCTGCCGTTTCTAACCCTGCCTTCAACACCTGGATCTCCGTGTTGGCATTTTCTAAGCCTCTGCTTAACATATGGAGCTCAGTGCTAGTGTTTTCTAAACCGCTTCTTAAGAAACTCTGGATCTGGGAATGTGAAGCTTGTGTGTCTTCCAGATCTCCCTTTAGCTTCTGCATCTCAGACGTGGTCCCCTCCAAGGAACTTCTTAACATCTGGGTCTGGAAACTCAAGGTGCTGGCATCCTTTAAGGTGTCTTTTACCATCTGGAGGCCAACACTGGCATTTTCCAGATGACCACCGAGCATCTGGATCTGAGAACTGACATTGTCCACCCTGTACGTCAACATCTGGATCTCCACGCTCCAGGTGCTGGAATTCTCCACATGCCCTTTAAACATCTGGATAGCCTCTTGCAGCTCTGCCTCCCTGCCAAAGTGGTAGGGATCTGGAGGGAGGAAATGGAGAAGGCAGCTAAGAGGCCCATTACATAGGGAAGCCATTCATTACATGGGCCAACCAGAGTGTTCTTAAGATTTCCAAGGGAAATGTCTATGAGTTCTCCTCAAGAAGCCTGTAGCCACCCAGAGCCTGGGAATGGCCGCCTGAGAATGTAAACCCAAAAACGAAATAAAGGCCTACTTAACTATCCCATGTGAACTGGGGAGCAGAAGGATTGAAATACTTGCCTACTGGATTATTTTGCCATTGTAATTGAACTTGAAAATAACTGATGATATCATTGACAGCTGTTGATGTTTAATTCCACTGAAATTTCACCACTAGATGGGTCATTATGGTAAAGAAAATAGGTAAGAATAAAGCCCATATTTAGTCCTACACTGTATTTGTACACTAAGCGTGAAGCCTCTTGATACACAATTTTTACTACCTAAAAAACAGGTAGGCCAGGGCTTCCCTGGTGGCGCAGTGGTTGAGAGTCCACCTGCCGATGCAGGGGACGTGGGTTCATGCCCCACAATGGTGAGAGGCCCGCGTACCGCAAAAAACCCCCACAAAAACATGTAGGCCACAAATATAGAAATTTTAGAAAGTTTCTGATCACAAATCCATGGGGTAAAAAAAAACAGAAACAAAATAAAATAGGTACCCGTGGAGGAAGCATTCTGCTCAATCATAAGGCTATGGTGGAAGTCCTCCAGGTGACACTGAACCCCGAGCTGCAACAGCCTTTTAAAGGGCTGGCACCCCCAATGTTATGTAGGGCAAGGGTCCCTATAGAACCATTTGAGGATGTGGGAGACCTGAGTGAAAGGCTTTGGTCATTGGGGTCATTCAGGGAAACTCTGTAGCCCCTTCCATCTGCATGGCTTTTCCCACCAAACCCACCTGCAGCTGTCTCCGGTTCTTCTAACACCCTCTGTGAACCTCATGAGCTAGGACGTAAGTTCAGACATTCATGGTGTGAGGCTCCCATTCCAGCCTCCTTTCAGGAATAGGGAGAAGAACCCAAGTAGGCAAGGACCCTTTCTGGAGGATTCCTGCCCTATTTCTAAAGCCCTGGCTAGGTAAGTGTGTGAGACCTCAGCCACTGTGCTGAGGTAAGACCAGAAGGGCCTTAGATCAATGGAACAGAATAGCGAACCCACACATGTACGGACAATTGATTTCCAACAAAGATACAAAGGAGAAAGGATAATTGTTTCTACAATTGTATACCCATATGCAAAAAGAGAAAATGAACTTCAAACCAAACCTTGCATCATTATTCAAAATATTAACTCAAAATGAATCATAGACCTAAATGTAAAACCCAAAAACTATAAAATTTCCAGAAGGAAACATAGGAGAATGTCTCTGTGACCTTGGTATAGGCAGATTTCTTAATACAGACCAAAAGGACAATCCGTAAAAGAAATAAAAAGTGGATAAATTAGACTTCAGCAAAATTTAAATCTTGTTAAGAGAATAAAAAGACAAGCCACAGACTAAAAGAAAATATTCGCAAATCACGTGACCGATAAAGGTCAAAAAAAGAGTATGTACTATAAATCCTTTTATATAAAACTCTAGAAAAAGCCGAGTAATCTATATTACAGCAAGCAGGTCAGTGGTTGCCTGGGAACGAAAGGAGGATGACAAAGGGTACAAGTGAACTTTGCGGGGACGGTGTTGAATATGTTCATTATCTTGATGGTGATGATGTTTCACGTGTTTATACGTATGTCAAAACTTAGTTTGTAGTCTTTAAATATGTATACTGTATTATGTGCCAATTATACCTCAAAAAATCCATTTAAAGAAAAAGCAAGATAATGCCTTTCTGTGAGGAGCGTGGCCCTGAGGGTATCAGGGAAGAAGCGTGTCCGAAGGGTCTGGGCATCCAAGGTCCCAGCTCCCTCCCACCCACCCCCTACTGTGGCTACTTACAGTCGTGTGCCTTGAGGAACTGCCCAGTACTGTTGTGTTCCGGAAACTCTTGGAGGGAGGCGTATGTCTCCAGTGCAGGTCTTCGGTGCTGTAGAGCTGAGATACCCCATTCCCAGGTCGGCATAATCCCTCAGCACTGAGCCTGGAGGAACAGGCTGCCCTACCTCCACTCAGGGTTCCAGAGGGGATGGGGGAAGACGGCACCAACGACCCCTCAGAGCTCCCCTCATGGGCCTCATCTCTTGGGAGGTTCCCCTTGGACAGGCCTTGGTCAGGTCCCAGGAAAGCTCTGCTTCGGGCCTGGGACTAGAGGTGGAGTGACCCTCCTGGGAGTAGAGGGCCTACATCTGGGGCTCTTTGGGACCTTGAGGCAGGAAGGAGAGAGAGTCAGCCGAGTTCGGGTCACCTAGGAGCTTACCCACAACGAAGAGAGCCACAAGAGAGGAGACCACGGTCGCGGCCAGAAAGGCCAGGATGGCCTGCAAACGCCTCGGCATCTTGGGGGCTGCAGGAGCCACTGCCCCGGGGTCCAGCCCTGCAGGGGAGAAGCCAGGGTCCGGGACGAGACTGTGCTGTGCGGGCAGACAGGCTCCGCCTCTTGGACTCCCTCTCCTGGCTGCCCGCTGGGGCTGAGAACACTTGCCACACTTAACCTTGGGGAAGGGCAATGAGTGCTCGCAGACGTGCACCAGGGCTCGTGGAGGCTGTGGTAGCAACATAAAGGCTAAGAGAAGACCACGGCCTGGAGCCTGGAAGGCGTGCACAGGGCACAGAACCTGGCACAACCAAGGTGTCGTTTGAATGAAAGCAGAAAGAAGGGAGGGCAGGAGACCCAGCAGGAACTCTGACCTCAGCGCCCCAGGGCCAGCCTTTCTCCATCGATCCTGACTGGGGTGAGACGCAGAGCCCTGGGGGGGCTGACATGGGTCAGTCCTGGAGCCTCCCTGGCTGGGTCAGAAAGTCCCCCATGGGTGTCCTAAAAAGGCTATGCCTGGGAGTCTGGGGGCTGAGTGTACAGGGAAACCCACTACAAGGGGGAGAGACGAGTCCCTAAGGCCTCATGGGACCAGCCCAGTGTGCAGAGATGGGATTCAAAACCAGTCCCCCTAAATTCAAAGTTCACTCTCTTTCTCTCGCCAGGTTGCCATCCCCAAGGAAAAGGGTCCGGGGAGATTTCACATGGAGACTGGGTGTGGGCCGCAGGCTCTCTGTCCTCACCTGCCTCACCTTCTGCCCTGCCTGCTAATTCTGGAAGCTGAGCCAGCACTGAGCCTGCCAAGCAGGGGCTGAGGAAACTGGCAGGGGGCTGGGGCCCAGCAGGCCAGTCCCTGGCGAGGACGGGCTGGGGCCCCAGTTTTCTCACCTCGGGAGCACAGGGAGACACTCTGGTTGCCTGTGCAGAAGCGGACCTCGTCACCCCTCATCTCTGCTTCCTTCATCCTCCAGTACTACTCCCTGCCCCGGGCTCCTAAAGGTCACGCTGCGGGCCAGCAGTGGTGGGAAGTGAAGCTGCGATACCCGGATTTATATGCTCCTGAGTCATTCCTAACCAGCTCTGCCTGCCTCCCTCCGCTGCTGACTTTGCAGAAGCGCCCCATCTGGGCTCTTCCCCTCAAGTCTCCCAGGCGCCAGTCTGCACCCCCATTCTCCCGCTCCCTCCGCACCAGCTTCTGCCCTCCCCTCAGGCCCGTCCTCCCCCTCTCCGTGCTCCAGTGTAGCCCCAAACACTAACCTCTGCCTCAATGTCACAGACACTTTTCACCGGCCACTTAGGAGGGGGTCAGGGGTTCTTTCTCAGCTTTGCAGAAAAAACATCCTTGTGACCCATGGCTGACTCTTAATCCCAGCCCCAGACGCTCTTAAATAACAGGAGGTCAGGTAAGGGAGGAGGCTGGGTCAGTGTAAGCAGGTGTTTGCAGGTCAAAGGAAGGGCTGAGGTGACTCTCTGCCCACTCAGGACCTCACACCTGGCATGACAAGAAAGGGATTCTAGTGGAATAAAAAACTGATTTCGTCTCAATCCCGGTCCCTAGAACAGAGCTCCTAAAACGCTTGGAATTTTCTGAGAGACAGGAGTGTCTTTTGTTATTCAAAACAAACCCTTTTCAACAACACTTGAGTTTATGCTAACAAGGGAACTGAGAATACACCCCTAGTTAGCTTCTAGATGGGAGATAGTCTCAGAAAGACTAAACTCTCACCTCTCTTATTGGGTTATAAAAGCTCATAAACACCAAGAGAGATTCAAGGAGTTTTCAAGAAGTTTCCTGGCTGGTGAACACGCCTACATACTAGAAGGGCGTTGCACCCCACCTCCATGGGGACAGAGGCTCCCATGCTGCCAGGCCCCTTCTGTACCTCTGTACCCCTGCATGGGACTCTTCATTTGTATCCTTCATCATAAACTTTAATAGTAATTACAGGGCTTCCCTGGTGACGCAGTGGTTGAGAGTCCGCCTGCCGATGCAGGGGACACGGGTTCGTGCCCCAGTCCGGGAAGATCTCACATGCCGTGGAGCGGCTGGGCCCGTGAGCCATGGCCGCTGAGCCTGCGTGTCCGGAGCCTGTGCTCCGCAACGGGAGGGGCCACAGCAGTGAGAGGCCCGCGTACCGCAAAAAAAAAAAAAAAAAAAAAAAGTAATTACAGTGTTTTCCTGAGTTCTGTGAGTCATTCTAGTGAATTATCGACCTGAGACGGGTCATGGGGTTCCCCAGATTTGCCGTCGTCTGGGCAGAAGTGTGGCTGCCTGGAGAGCCTGCTTGCATCTGGCATCTGAAGTTGGGGTGGTCTTGTGGGACTGAGCCCCTCACCTGTGGGGTCTGTGCTAACTCCAGGGGTGAGTGTCAAAATTGAATTGAATTGTAGGACACTCAGCCGATGTCAGAAAACACCACACATCTAGTGTCAGAAGTGATGTCAGAAAACATCAAAGAGGACCTAACGTAATCCAAGATCTCACCTCAAGCTGACTGCATCCGTGCTCCCCTCAGTTGATCAGGTTCAGGACTAACTCAGAAGAAACTGCAGGGTAAGCCAACGTGCTGCTTTACAATGAGACCTGTAACTCCCAGGAGGAACAAACACTGCGTCAGGGGGTTCCTGCTGCTTCTGGACCAAGACCTAGGAGTGAGCCATCCCAGTGGAGCTGTGCAGCCCCAAGTTCCCACCCCCATGGGGGTGACCAGCTGGACAGAATCAGTAGCCCCAATGGCTAGTCAAGGCAGCCCTCCTGAAGTCTGTTCTGAGGATGACGGTAGATTCTCGCTCGTCGGTTCCCCATCAGTCCAGAGTTACAATCTTATCGAAATGGATCACATTTTCTTTATCTCATGAAAATCTAATTATGTCTTTGTCCCCTATCTCACCAGCGGCCCATTTACGAGATGTCAGTTTCCTTGCAAGTTGCTTGTTCCATCCAAATTGTGTTGATTTTTCCCGTTTTCACCTTCAGTCCCTGCATCTTATTCCCACAGTGTTTTCCCAAATGCTGGAGTCAGCCTCCCATAGGGCCCCGAGCACCACCTGAGAAGCCCACCGTCCGGCTTCCATGGTGCAGAAGCCACACTGAACGTTGCCTCCTCCTGCGGCCAGTCCAGGAGAGCAGCTTAGGTCCAGCAGGAGCCTGTGTCATGGACGGCCACTGTCAACGCAGCCACAGCCAGCCGGGAGCACAGCTCGTCGGCAGGGCGAGGAGGGGCGTGCCTGCCTACACCCAGCTCCTGATGCTATGGCAGTGTGTGTGTGTGTGTGTATATGTGTATATATGTATTGTGTGATATATGTGTGCATGTGTATATTTGTATATGTGTATATTTGTGTATTGTGTATCCAAATATTGCGTATATGGTTATGTGTATTATGTGTATATGTGTGTGATATATGTGTGTATGCATATATGTATGTGTGTATACGTGTGTGCATGAGTATATTGTGCATGGTATGTATGTGTGTGTGTTTATATGTGTGTGTGTATATATGTGTGGTGTGTGTATATGTGTAGGTTTATGTGTGGTGTGTGGTGTGCATATATGTGTGTGTGTGTATGTTTATGTGTGGTGTGGTGTGTGTGTGATATGTGTGTATGTGTTTATATGTGTGTGTGTGTATATGTGTGGTGTGTGTATATGTGTATGTGTGTATATGTGTAGGTTTATGTGTGGTGTGTGGTGTTCGTATATGTGTGTATGTTTATGTGTGGTGTGTGTGTGTGTGATATGTGTATGTGTTTATATGTGTATATATGTGTGTATATATGTGTGGTATGTGTATATGTGCGTGTGTGTGTGTGTGGTGTGTGTGTGTGTGATATGTGTATGTGTTTATATGTGTATATATGTGTGTATATATGCGTGGTATGTGTATATGTGCGTGTGTGTGTGTGTGGTGTGTGTGTGTGTGATATGTGTATGTGTTTATATGTGTATATATGTGTGTGTATATGCGTGGTATGTGTATATGTGCGTGTGTGTGTGTGTGTGTGTGTGTGTGTGTGTGTGTGTGTGTGGAGAATACAGAGCCACCATCCACAAGCCTGCTACCTCCTGCCAGTTGAAAGCTGAGCAGATAGGAGAGGACACAGGAAAATGTGAAGTCCATAACAGCACTGCCTGAGACCCCAGGAGTGTCCAAGTGGGAGGGGAGCTGCCAGAGGTACCCTCCAAGAGGTTTGTAAGAGGCCCAGGGGAGCAGCAGAAAAGAAAGGGCCTGCCTTGGTTTCTGTTTCCCCACATACAGGAAGGGCCCACGTCAGCCCTCTCAGGAGCTGTTTCCTCCTGGGCCTGAAAAGCTGAGAGAACCTCAAAAGCAGAACTTTGGAGAACCCTTGCTCAGCTAGAAGGGCGAGGTCTGGGCCAGGAAGGGGCACAGTCCTCCAGGCTTGATCAGCAGGACTCCTCCTCTCGCCCCCTTCCCTGTGCCCAATCCCCTCCCCACTCCAGGCTCCCAGCTCTTACTTCTCCCACAAGAACATAATCTGCTAGCAGGAAAGAAGCACCAGGAGGTTTCTAATCCTTGCCGAGAGGTTTCTCTGTTCTCTGGCCAGAAAAAATCAAATGGACATCTTATACATTAACACTTAGAACCACTCATTGGTCAGGACCTCTCACAGGTTGGTTGTCCCTGTCTCTGCTGAATGGTACAGGGCCGTCCTCCTAGAGATGCAGACCCTTAGCTTCAGACACCCCAGAAGTTTTTGATCAGCCATATCAACCCCTGACAACACAGGGTGAACAGCTGGGAGTGGCTGATCCCACAGTTTCGATGGAAGGAAGAGACCCACGGCTGCAAGCAGGGCCCTGGGCAGCTGTGAACTAACAGTCTCGCTCCTTCAGGCATCTCTCCCGGGATTAGTCTTGAGAACCATCCTGCCCTCGTGCTCAGTCTTCTGGCAGGGGTGAGGCTGAGCCCGTACCCAATGCCCAGGATTAAGCCTATGGCTCAATCAACATAACCCATCTCCCTGACCTCCATTACTGCTTCAGGGCTGGGCATGTGACCCAATGCTGGGCTTTTGCTGAAACTATTGGAAAGGGGAAATTCTTTCCTCTGAAGTTACAGAGCTGTGAGGTTCTAAGCTTGGAGCTACCCAGATCACCACTGGGGAGAGTCCGCCTGGCATCAGCGCCAAAGCAGAGGCAGCCAAGGGCAGGGCTGGAGACAGATAGCTTTGTGGCATGATGTGAGAAAGAGAAAAAAAGAAGGAAGGAAGGAAGGAGGGAGGGAAGGAGGGAGGGAGGGAAGGAAGAAAGGAAGGAAGGAAGGAAGAAAGGAAGGAAGGAAGGGAGGGAAGGAGGGAGGGAGGGAAGGGGAGGGGAGGGGAAGGAAGGGAGGAAGGAAGGAAGAGGGAGGGAGGAACGAGGGGAAAGAAGGAAGATAGATAGATACATAGATGCATAGACAAATAAAGCATAAAACAGAAAAATAAAATATTATAGCGTGTACCTGCTCACAAGAGCTAGGATCAGTCAGTCAGTAAGAGTGGGTCAAAGATTTTTTCTCCTCTTCTTTGTATTCAAATACAAAAATATAGATTTTTTCAACAGCATTTCATTGCAACATTCAGAGAAGGCATGTCAATCATTGTTAGCCTGCAGAATCAGAAAAAATGTATAATACTATAATAAAATAAATACCCAAGTTGGATGAGGCAAAATTCTCACCCATCCTTGGCTCCCAACTTTCCAGCTTATAATGGAAACAATCCTGGAATTTCATTAGACATATTATCGTGTCCATGACCTGAGACAAGGACTAAAGCTCTGTCAATGCTGGACTTCTTGGGTAAGGACCCACTGCCAGCAGAAGGGCAGGTACCCGTGTAGTGACCTCACTGGAGAGGTAAGCCCTGCCTGCGGGGGTAAGTGAGCCAAGGTCACACGGCAAGGCAAAGCAGCAGCCGTCCCAGTTTCCTGAAGGGAGGAGGGCCTGGCAATGCTACACTGGTTGGTTACAGAGTGGGGCACAGCCTCCAAATAAAAATACATCCTCACTGACCCAGGCTCCTTCAGTTTGCAGAAAAAGCAATGAGCAGGGTCATGGGGGCAGGTCGTATCGCAGGATACACGTGCACAGGACCCAGGAGTGTCAGGAGGGCTGGACTGCTTCTGAGGTGATTCCAGGAACCTCAGCAGCCTGGCTCTTGGGCCTTCACTCTGCTGCCCTCCCCTCTGTGTCTCGCCTATTCCCCCCTCTGCACCATTCTCTTTTCTCTGCCAGATATATTCCTCATGTGCTTTGCTTCTCTGCCTCACAGCTTCTGCGTATTCTTAGTTTCTGCAGGTGCCCCGTGGTGGCCCCTCCAGCCTTTCTCTAACTCAGGGCCCTTCCAACTCAACTTCTCTCTGTTAACTGCCTCAATCCCTGGGTATTTCCAAGTTCAAATTCTTTTCCAGAGAAGTGTTCAGAGAGTCCCATTCATCCCTTCACATCAGGACCAACCAGAGATTCCTGGCCAGCCTTGTTCTTATCACTTCCTATTTACCCCAGTGGTGAGTGTCTTAGTCAATTCAGGCTGCTATAGCAAAAACATCACAGTCTAAGAGGCTTACACAAGGGAAATTTCTTTCTCACGGTTCTGGAGGCTGGGAAACCCAAGATCAGGATGCTGGCAGACTCAGTCCCTGGTGAGGGCTCTGTTCCTGGTTTGCGGATGGCTGTCTTCCGTTGTAAACTCACAGGATGGAGAGCAGACGGAGAGAGGCAAGCTCTCATGTCTCTTCTTTTAAAAAAAAAAAATTTAGTTATTTACTTTGGCCGCACCAGGTCTTAGTTCTGGCCCGTGGCATCTTCGTTGCGGCATGCGGGATCTAGTTCTCAGACCACGGATGGAACCCAAGCCCCCTGCATTGGGAGCATGGAGTCTTACCCACTGGACCACCAGGGAAGCCCCTCATGTCTCTTCTTATAAGAGCACGAATCCCATCATGAGGGCTCCACCCTGGTGACTTAATTACCTCCTACGGGCCCCATCTCCTAATACCAACCCAGTGGGGATTAGGGTTTTAACATATGAATTGTGAGGGGATGCATTCAGTCAGTGAGGGAGGCATCTCCTGCCCCAAATAATACAAGATGGCCAAACACATGACATCTGACGCTGGGCAGATAATATTCATGGCAGTTTACTAGTCACATACTGTCACAGTCCGGAGGAGGACACTGCGTACCATGCAGGGCCACACGGGGGTTACACCCAGGAGCAGAGGGAACCAGCAAGAGCCGTGAGAGGCCGGCTTTGCAGCAACAAGAGGATAGTGTGTCCCTGGTTCTGCAGGAGGATGTGATGGGCTTGTTTGAACAGTTTCTGGACTAGCAGGTTAGCGGAACCCAGTAGGTTGAAGACTGGGTGGAGTGCAGCTGGTCCAGTTAAGGGGAATTGGCCAGGTGCGGGGACATATCTGGTGAGAGCTGGGAAACTCAAAGTCAGGCTTTTTGAGGCCCTGTAAGCCTCAGAAAATATCACGGCAATAAGTGAAATTTTAGGCCTTACAATGCAAGCCTCTGAAACCGCTGCCCTGGTGACAAGTGCCCACCTCAGGGAAGGAGCTGGAGCGTGGGGCAGGGTCACGTGCTACTCAACGTGGCAGCCCAGACGTGGCGACTAACACGCCAGGCGTGACAGCAAGATGGAGAGCAGTGTCATGTTTGGACACACAATGGGATAGTTCCCTAGAGGCAACCCTGAGCCCACAACTTGTATTTCATTTCTACATCAGCTTGTGCTGTGAGCACATAGCCGACACTGGGAAGAAATAACATCCTCCCGTAACTTGCTACTTCGAATTATGAAGAGTAGAAACAACCAAGTATTTCTTAGAGAAGACATAGATGCCTTCCATGCCGACACATCCACCCCTGTGAACTTGCCCGTCTTCACTTCCCTGACGCCCTTGCCCCCTCAGACCTCAGATGTCCCTGGAGCTAGCCTAACAAATGCTCCCTCGTGGACGCCATTGCTGACTGCCCATCCCTCGTCCATCACCATATTTTGAAAACCCCAATTGCCCCATGTTCCTTCAAGATTCCTCCTAATGCCCCTGACCTTAGCCCCGACCCCTTTGCACCCAGAACACCAGGCTGCTGGTCACAGTCACTGAAGGAAAACGTCCCCTCCCCAGGACCCTAAAGAGGACACCTAACTAGGACCCCAAGGAGGGGAGGGCCGCTCTGCTGAGCCCACCCCACACTCACACCGCACCCTTTCTGCTTCCTCTCTGCTCCTCTCCTGTCTGGTGCGGGCCTGGATTCCTGCCTCGGCCCCTGGATGGGGGATTTGGACCCGATGTCTGTGATCACGGTCTCTGTGAAGAGTGGGAAACCTGATGTGTCTCCCCATCGGGAGCAAAGGCAGAGAACAAAAGATGGTCCATGAACATCTGGGAGGAAAGACCACCAGGAGGGTCGTGACACTGCAGACACTGCAGTGCTAGCTCTGCTGCATTTCAATAAAAGCCAGAGATCAGTACCACTCATATTTCATGGCATTTCTGGGGCTGGAACATTCCTACTCTGTTATTTTGAACCCCCAACTGTTTCCTGAGGACACCCCAGAACTTCATGTCCGGGAGAGCAGATGTTGTTCCCCGCACATTCACCTGTACCCGCGGGAAGAAAACAACAAAAGAGATTGACCTTTTCCCAGGCAGCATTTTATTCTAATGAAGCTCAGAGGTGCCCTCTTCACTGAAGGCCCCTTCCCCTGCCCTCTGGGGAGAGAGGAGATGCAGAAGAAAGAGGAGGGGAGGCAGAAGGGCTCGGCAGACGGACTGGGTCCCAGAGTTTAGCGAGTGAGGGGGAGGGAGAAGCGCATGGACGCTGGTCCAGCTCTAAGGAGATACATTCCCATGTCAGCCCGAGATCTGAACCAGTCAAGCCCGTCCCAGGGAGGAAGGGTCTCAGATCTCAGAGGATGTGGATGTAGGGGGCGATGGGTACATGACATGAACAGGGTCTCCAAGAGCAGAGCTCTTCCCACTGAGAACACAGCCACCTCAGCAGGCAACTGGGAATTCTGGGGAGTCAACCAGAAAAGCCCTGAGTCTCAGTCTCCAGACAATTGCTTGGGTGGTCGAAGCGACTTTCATGCAGTGAAGATGAGGCTTCTCTGAAGGGATGGGACGCCCCAGGGTGCTGCCCCAGATTGCAGGTTCTGATTCACCTCACTGGGTGAATTAGTGAACTTCTAATCCTCTCCACCCTCAGCTCCCATTTCAACCCAAGATCTCCTTTCCATTTCAGCTGACTCTGTGGGGTCAGAGAACTCCTAGCCAAGGCAGATAGACTCCCGGATGCCTTCAAGACAATTTCGAAACAAGAAAAATTAAAGTTCAAAATCACCCTGGAGTATGAAGGAGAGAGCCGCATTTCCTTGAATTCAACAAGCATTGGAGTTTAAAGTTCGAGCTTGGGCGCCAGTCCTGACATGGTTCTGATGGCATGTAGGGTCGTTCAGAGATAAAAAGAAATTCATTGTCACAGGAGGCATCATTCCATGACTGCGATGAGGACATCTTTATATCGGCACAGTGTTCATTGTTCCCAGTGTTGTTGGGCTCACCTGGAATCCAGAACCTATGAAAGGAAAAAAACAAAGAAAAACGTATTTCCAATGAATAACTGAGAGAGTTCAACCCCAGCTTTGGTGCCGGTTGATAGCATCTCAAGTTTTCCCATGCCTGAGAGGAAGGGGACCAGTGATCTGTCAACCTCTAAGCCTGCAATCACCCCCCAAGTCAGGGCCACACCAGCCCACAACTCTCAAGGCCCTACGGGAACACACAGTGCAAAGACCTAAACTTAGAACGAGGTCCCTGCCAAGTCTGGGTGGACGGCCATGGTGCCAAACCCCAGAGGGCACTGAGAGGCCATGAATTTGTCCCGTTTCACGGCCAATTAGTGGCAGAGGTCAGCTAGATCTCTGTTCAATGCTCCTGCCGCCCGAGGATGGGGAAGAATCACAAACCCTGTGGTCAGTAGGAACTATCACTCCACTCTTCATGCCCTGGCCCTGGCCCAAGAAAGTCAGTCTGGGAAGGAGGGTTCTTGGGGCTTACTTCACACTCTGGACCTTGTTGAACAGCGAGTTATCCACCCAGTACCAGTACCCCTCACTCCCTGCTTTGCTCAGCCGATCCAATAGAGAAGTCCGCCTGCAGTCCTGTAGAGAAACTCCTGCAGAGAGACAGAATGAGCAGAGGTGCTGCCACGACTCCGAGTTGGAGCATCTGTCTCTCTGGGTGTTCTTCACCCATCCTCAGCGACAGCCCCTGAACCCACAGACACAGGGTTAGGACTCTAGACTCTGACTCCAGAGCCCACGATCTCACCTGCTCTGCTAGCCCACCTCCAGATGAAAGGAGCTCGTTCAATATTCTGCCTCAACAGGTACGGGACTTCTTGGGTTAGACAGTGTCATTAATTCTATTCACAAATATTTCTATTTTCTGGGCACATGGAAAGATTGTACTACCCTGCCCTCTTTGAAGCTACAAATACTACAGCATTTATTTGGTCAATGAAATGTGAGCTGAAGCGATGTCCGTTGCTTCGAGCAGAAGCTTTAAGAGCCAACACACAATGTGCCATGTTCCCTTTTCTCACCTCAGCAATTGTGGAAACATATGTTGAGATGAAATCTCCTTTGACCTAAGCCCTGAGTAACCACAGTGAGCAGAACCCTTTGCTGACCCTCATTGGACATGCAGTGTACAAGTGAGAAGTAATTCTGAAGAATTACTGATATTTGGGGATTTTTGTCACTGCAGCATAATCTTGCCCATCCTGCCTGATACAGCTACCAATACACCCCTTTCCTAGAGCCCACAGGACAGCACTCACCTGTTCACTCTCTGAGGTCACTGAAGTCAAGTGTGAATCCCTGGACAAGCAGAACTGCTGGGCACTGTACCAGGTCCTTGTGACTTGAGAAGAGTAATAGAAGTTCCCCCTGAAGTACTTCCAGCCTTGAGAAACCATCTGTAGGATGTCATCTGGAGAACAAGAGTGAAATATGTACTCTGGTGTTCCTGTTTTCTCTGGTGCTGGCTAGGGATCCTTGAGTGGGATCCCAGAGACAGAGTGAATGGGGCTGGGCTCTGGGGGTCTTTGGGTCCTTGTGTAGGAGCTTGGGGACATTCCCTCAGATCCTGAAAGTCTGACTGAGATTGGTAGAGTCTCTGGGCTCAGAGAGGGGAGAGCGAGAGAGGCTGAATCAGGAATCTGTCTCTCTTGTGAGGAGGAGTAATTTTCCATTGGCCATCACAAGTGTCTGAGCCCCTGGGCTCTAGGTAGAGACTAATGGAAAATGGCTGGCTTTGGATCAGGACAAAGAGACTCCCTAATGCCTTCATATTCTATGCCTTGGTGTGGGAACCCTGGCTGGTCCCTAGTGCCTTCTCTCCTGAACAGCCCCTAAGCCCTCCCCAAACCCAGTGCTGAGCCCTCTCTTCTTAACTTTCCAGCCATGGCTGCCCTGCTCCTCTCTCCCTTCCCTTCACACACACCAGCCCAGTGATGTCATGCCTAAGACTGGCAAGGTCCCACGGGCCACTGGTCAACTTGCAACGTTCTTTTCTGAGTCACGTACTTTGCTGTTGCAACAACTGGCTGATATTCTCCAAACCTCCCTGGAGTCCCCGGACCTTTGCGTTTAAAGCACTGGCTTTATCCAAATCTCTTTTTAGCTCCGGGATTTGAGCATTGAACTTATCGACTTCTTCCCAACTACTTGTTAGCATCTGCAGCCATGCATTGGCTTCCTTCACGCTGGTTTCCAACCTCCGGATCTGAGAACGCACACGATCCAGGCTGGCATTCACCATCTGGACCTGAAAGCCAGCTGCCGCCACGCCACCTCTATTCCTCTTTATTTCAGAGCTCAGGGTGCTGATGTTGTCCACACGACCTTTCAGCAACTGGGCATTGGTCTTGACATCCGATACTGTGCCCATAAACCAGGGATCTGGATACGAGACAGTCAAGAGGTCAGCCAAGGGGATCCCCAGGGACTGGAGTGGGGCTGTTGCCAGGGTAATAAAAGGAAGGGGAGGGAAGGGATGGGCTCAAGCTTCCCAAGGACCCAACCCAAGGAGCAGTTGCCTACCCTCCACTCATTCATAATGAATTCATTCAACAAACATGCGATGGGCGCCTTCCGTGCACCAGGAACTCTGGGAGAGGCAGATCATGCAAAGATCGACAAAACACGGGCTCTCTGTTAGAGACTCTCACGGGTAAGCAGAAGAGGGGGTTAGAATCCAGTTCTAAATTTTCTTTGCATGTTCACGGCGCATTTGGTAAAGGGATGCCTTCAAACACCACTTTGTCGTATTTCCCATGTCCCTCTAGGCCGCACGGCTTATGACTACCCATAAGCCCCTCGCGGCTATGGAAGGGAGAGCCTATGCAGACTTCTAATCTGGAGGTGATCTCTTCTCCAGAGAATACAAAAAGGGAGAATTACGAAACCACTTCTTCTCTTCCCCTGTCCCACCCCCTGTCACACTCTGTTCAGGCCACAGGCCACAGAGGAAACCAAAAATAAGCCAAGTGGGCTCAAAGCAGAGGAGACTCTGCTCAAGTCCAAGACCAAGTCCAAGTCCAAGACCAAATATGTCCCGAGGCCTTGAAGGGAGAGTGCAGATGTTCCCTCCACCTGCTTTCTGGAGACCTAATGAGAGGAAGAAGAAGCAGAGGCCATGAGGCTTGGCAAAGCCAGAAGAGGGAGAAAGATACATCACACATCCAGTGAAGAAGTAGGAAGTCTCCCTTGACATGACCTTTGTGGGAGCAGGAGAGTGAAGAGAAGGGGTCCTGTGGTGGGGGGGCAGTGATCCCTAACACTAACCCTAACCCTAACCCTAACCTGTTGGCCAGGTTCTCCATCTAGTCAGTTAGGGCTGAGGATACAGTTGGGACACCATCCCTTGTGGGGTCAGGAAACATCATGCTCACTGTTGGGGGCTACCCACAAGGCTCTCGATCAAAGGGACACGAAACTCAGAGAGGAAGGAGGAAATGACACAGGATGAAGATGGGCGAACATTTCTTGGGGACTAAAGAGCGTGTCCTAGAGCACAAGCATGCTGATCCCCGTCAGGAAAATCTCCCCAGAATTGTAAAGGAAGGAGCAGCAGCTGATCTTACGGGGGACGGCGGGGGTGTGGAGGTGGGAGGGGACTCTCTGACTGCACATGGAAAGAGGGGAAACAAGACAAATGAAAAAGCCAGAGGCAGGAGAGACCACCAGAGAGCGGGGGAGAGAGGGAGCCGACTGGCCATGGAGAAGGATGGAGCCCAGGTGGAAGCTGAGGACTTACAGAGAATGGCCTGCAGCAGGACGGAGGCGACCAGGACCAGCATCAGGAAGATGACTGCAGCACGGACTGTGAGAAGTCTTCCCAGAACCAGAGATGGACGCGTCTTGGGAGGAGGCTCTGCAGGAAGAAGAGGAGAGCGTTTGTTGGACCAGCAAACTGTGGGTTTGGGCACAGAGCCCTGAGCAGATTCTGCACCGTAACCCTCCTGGCACAGGTGCTCCCGGCCAGCTCTCTCCCCAAAGTCCTTTTATCTAGAGGAAAAGGGAAGTGACCCCCAGAAGTCATTGTGTTATCCCAAAGTTCCCCATTCTGGCTTAAGCACCTAGGCTACAGCTCGGTTCTCTCCTCAAGGGCCTGAGCTTTCAGGAAGAGGCCATTTGTCATCTTCTCCAGGGGGTCTATTACATGGGCACTTTAACTACCTTGTCCTCAGGCTAAGCTTTTTCTAAGACGGCTCTCATCCATCTTCCATCCTGCCTTCCATTCACCCCACAGATACATATTGAATGCCTTCTAGATACCAGGCACTGTGCTAGGACTGAGACACAAAGCTGAAGAACTCACAGTCCTTGTACTCAAAGAGCTCACCATCTGGCAAGAAAGCAGACCTGAGCATATAAATTACAATACAGGGTGATAAGCATAACGATAGAAGAATATGCACAGTTCAAGGGAAATACAGAGACTGGAGTAATTTTAAGAAGTTCCGGGTAGAGGGATTAACATATTGGAAAGTATGGAGTGCCTGGCAAATTATAGGTAGTTTGGCACTGTTGGAGTATAGAGTATCAATATATGACCTGAGCAGGGAGGGCCTGGGCTAAGGAGGCACCTGGGGTCAGATCATAAAGATCCTTTTGGGTCGTGTTAAAGAGCTTGAACTCTGGCTTATAGGTGATGTGGAGCCAGTGAAGGACTTTAGGCAGGAGAGAGACAAGGACAGGAACACTGAAGAAAAATCAGCCTGATCGTGGTGAGGGGCAGAGATCAGGGTGTGGGGAATCTGGAAGCAGGGAGACCAGTAAGCAGACCACTGCAAAAAAATATTCTACTTCTGTTTAGGGCATCTTAGATGATAGAATATCCCTCTATAAAATGGGGCTTGGAGATTCAAACTAAATGTACGATTTGGCTTCTCCTCTCTGCTTCCTGCATTTGTGAGGGTCTCAGACAATGTGGGAGGCCCAGCAATATCAGACCAGGAGCTGCTCTTTCATTCATGGGAGATGCTTAGGGCAGAGAGGAGCTGATTTGGGGCTCCATGAGGGACTAAGTTTTCTCCTGGGAAGCTTCTGACACTTTGAAGAAATCTGCCACATCTGAGAAACCTGGTATATAACAGATTCTAAACAAATATTTCTTGGAAGGTAGGAAAGAGAGGAAGAGAGGGAGAAAAGGAGAAGAAGAAGGAAGTCAGTCCAGTTAATTGGATGGATTGATGGATGGATGGATGAGTGGATAGATAGATGGAAGATGGATGGATGGAAAATGGATGGATGGAAAATGGATGGATGGATGGATGGAAGATGGATGAATAGATGAAAGAGAAATGAATAGAATAATTGATGGCTGGTCATGACTCAACTCTGAGATTCCAGCCTGTGGACTGGAATCTGTCTTCTGGAAGCTACTGCATCTTTCTGTGGCCTCCAGCAGTTCTCATTCATTCCCATAGTAAAGGCATGAGGCAAGTGTGGTTTTAAACCTTACCCAAAAATGCATAACAACTCTGGCCACAGGACTAGAAACCTGACCGGGCTTCCCTGACCCTGAGCCATGGAGCTGGATGACAGGTTGGTGTCAGGGACCAAGGCTGGAGGCTAAATGGTCAGGGCCAAGGAGATCACTACCTTTACTTGCAGAGGCTTCTACTGCCTTTGATATTGGAGAGGATCCCAGCTCCCTCTCTGACCAGTTCATTGTGATTACAGACCCATTGCTGCTCCCCTCTCCAGGCTGAATAGGCCTCAGACTAGAGCTGTTTCTCTGACTGGTTGAGGGAAACCAGAGAAGACTCCACACCACCCTTTCCAAGTGTTGGGAAGGAAGCTGGATCACAAGGGTGGTGTTCCTCTCATCCTGTCTCATTTCCTCCCTACCCACATAACGTCCAGGCCCGCCGTCTGCTCTGAGCTTTGACGTTAGCTAACCCCACAAACTGAAGGCCTCACTCCTAATTCACTGCCAGTCTCTGAACATTTATAACCACGCCTGTTCTCTTCAAGCCACTCACCTAGTTGAAGAGCCTTGGTTCTACCAGGGCTCAGAAGGAGTCAGAATGTTCTGTTTCTGGGCTCTCAGGCTTGTTACCCAGCCTAATCCCAGGATCACGTCAGCCCTTCTGCTCCTGGTTCCTGGCCTCACATCCACGTCCCAGGGCCTGGGGATGGAGAATCCCCAGGATCCAAGTTACTTTGGATTCTTGGTAGAAAGTACCACTGGGGTCCTGGTCTCCTCCTGAGGCATCTGAGGGAGAGCAGCTGCCACATAACACCTTGGAATGTCTGTCCCCTTCCCTCTCTGTTGAAAAGTTGACTTTCCCCAACCTCTTCTGTTATGTAGCATGAGTGATTGGTAGAATGCCCATGTGCCCTCCCAGTGGTCCCAGGAAAGGATCTGGAAGCCTCGCCAAGCTGGGACGGGACTCACTGCGTAAGATGGGACTGGGCTTGGAGGGCATTTACTCCAAGTGATGGAAATGGAGGCTTCAGGTGAGTGTTCTGCTGATAGCTGTACAAAAGGCTGATCCAGCATGAGGGAGATAGGCAAGAAGCAACCGCAATCCTGTGGGCCCTCTGGGGTTTCGGAGATGGTTTCTGTAAAAGTCCTGACCATGAGGAGTTTCATTTCCCACTTTGCAGGGTCATGAGCTATTTTCCTCTGGCCATGCTTATCCGCAGGTATTTCCTGAGCAGTCTCCCGGAAAAGACCAAGTGGGAGGTGGGTGCCTCAGCCTCACTTTCCAGCCAGGAAGGAGGGCGATTCTCCCAGACATTTAGGAGATCCCCGCTCTTCCAAACAGAGGAGGAACTTTGGGCCAGATCTAGAGTGACCAAAAATCACTGCTGTGATGAGAGAGAGGGAAGTCAGTGCTCATGTTTCTGTTGCCCCACTGCCATGCTCCTGGGGTTCTAAGGCCTCCTCTGGATAAGGATGGAGGAAGGAAACAGTTTGGCCGCTCTCCCCTTCTCTGGTTGGGACTCTCCTTATGCTTGGAGGTAGACCATAGGCATAATCAATGGGAGTGGAAAACAGACCACTGTTTGAAATGCCCCAGCAGTGCTGGGGGTCATCTCCAAGGAGTGGTGATCTGAGTCCCTCCATCCAAGGCACAGAGGAAACTAAAGTAGACAACAAACCAGGGAGAGGGGTTGGAGGAGGCTGGGAGGAAGGGAGGGGAGGGGAGAATGAGATGAGAAAGGAGAGAGTTACGACAGCTGGTCAGACTGATTCATAGGGGACTCCTGTATATAATGTGATGCAGTATTTGACCAGCAGGTCCCAGATAACCAAAGGATTCCATGCCACTCTCTGGATGTGTGCCCTGGGAACAGGGGATAGGGCAGAGAAACCAAGAAGAAAGAAATGGTAGGTGGGGCCCTTCAACCATCCTTTCCTCTAGAATGCCTGCTCTGCACCAGCTGCAAAGAGAAAGAAAACCATGGACCCTGCCCTCAGAAACAGTGCTTCTCTTGGGAAAACACGGCATCCATCATCCCAGGGAGAAGGGAAGACTTTCCCAAGACTACAGGGGGCCTCCCCAGCTCTCTCTTGACCCTGGGAATGAGTTCCTCTTTTTTAGAACATTGTGTGAGGGCAATGTTTCTCTGGCACAGTGACAATGGGCTAGACCTCAGTGAACAGGCAGTTACGTCTGGGGCGATCGTAAATAATGTGGTATGGATATGGGGGGCCACCTGGCTGCATGGAAAGATCACTGTGTGCCAGGCAGAGGAGGCTGCTCTGAACTATCAGGGTCAAAGAGCCCTTGCCTGTGTCCTTAGTGAGAGGGCAAACTCATGGCAGGAAAGTAACACAGGGCTCTCGGGAAAAGTATGCGTAGTTTCCTTTTGTATCTTTTATTTCTTTATTAATGATATTCATTATAGAAAAAAATCCAGGCGAGTGAAAAGAAAAAAAAAAGTATCTACCATACAGAAAAAAAAAGCTGTACACACAGTTCATTCTTCCTATCTACATGTATGTATATATATATTTACATCTATATCCATAGCTATACCTAACTATAACTGTGTATATATTTATATAAGTATTGAATGGGACAGCTCCTGTATCTTTTCCCCAGCATCATTCCCATCTCCATTTCTGATACGAAGAGTCCCCTTCCTTTGGGAAACTACGCCCCCTTCTCACCCCCCACTTCGCTTGGCTCAGAGCCAGTGTCCACAGGTTGAGTTTTTAACACAACCCATTACTCTGACATTGAGTCTTCTGCTTCCTGCTTCCACTTTTAAGGCCTCTTACATTGGGCCCACCCAGATAATCCAGGATAGTTTCCGTATCTTAAAGCAAGCTTATTTATTTATTTAGCCGTGTCACAAGGCTTGTGGGATCTTAGTTCTCTGACCTGGGACTGAGCCCACACCCTCGGCAGTGAAAGCACCAAGTCCTAACCACTGGACCATCAGGGAATTCTTAAAGCCAGCTTACTAGCAGCCTTAATTCCACTTTGCCATGTAACTTAATGTTCTTCCAGGTTCTGGGATTACGATGTGGACATCTTTGTGGCCATTATTGTACCTACCACACTTCCTCACCATATTAAGTTAGGGTAGCCTTAACAGAAATTTTGGTATATATCCCTGAAGTTTGAGAGATAAACAGGCTGGTACTTGACACATGAATGAAAGGTCTAAGGCCTTCAGTCGGTGATAATAAATAAATAGTAGGATGGGACTTCCCTGGTGGCACAGTAGTTGAGAGTCCGCCTGCCAATGCAGGGGTCATGGGTTCAATCCCTGGTCTGGTAGGATCCTACATGCCTCAGAACAACTAAGCCTGCGAGCCACAACTGCTGAGCACGTGTGCCCCAACTACTGAGCCCACACGCTGCAACTACTGAAGCTGGCAGGCTCTAGGGCCCACATGCCGCAGCCGCTGAGCCTGTGTGCTGCAACTGCTGAGGCCCGCGTGCCTAGAGCCCATGTTCTGCAACAGGAGAGGCCACCGCAATGAGAAGCCCATGCACCGCAATGAAGAGTGGCCTCCGCTCGCTGCAACTAGACAAAGCCTACAAGCAGCAACGAAGACCCAATGCAGCCAAAAGTCTTTTTATAAAATTAAAAAATAAATAAATAGTAGGATAAACAAACTGTGTTACTTCTAAACAATGGAATATTATTCAGCACTAAAAAGAAATGAGCTATCATGGTACTGAAAGAAAAACAGATACATAGGTCAGTGAAACAACTGAGAGCCCAGAAATAAACCCACACATATATGGACAATTAATTTATACAGACAAGCAAAGAATATACAAGAGAAAGAATAGTCTCTTCAATAAATGATGTTGGGGAAACTGGACAGCCACATGCAAAAAAAAATGAAACTAGACCACTATCTCACACTATACATAAAAATCAACCCAAAGTGGATTAAAGACTTGAATGTAAGCCATAAAACTCCTAGAAGAAAACATAGGCAGTACACTCTTTTTGACATCAGTCTTAACAATATCTTTCTGGATGTGTCTCCTCAGGCAAGGGAAACAAAAGCAAAAATAAGCAAATGGAACTACAACAAACGAAAAATCTTCTGCACAGCAAAGGAAACCATCAACAAAATGAAAAGACAACCAACCATTTGCAAATGATATATCTGATAAGGGGTTAATATCCAAAAAATATAGAGAACTTATACAACTCAACACCAATAACAAAATCAACTTGGTTAAAAAAATGGGTAGAGGGCTTCCCTGGTGGCGCAGTGGTTGAGAGTCCGCCTGCCGATGCAGGGGACACGGGTTCGTGCCCCGGTCCAGGAAGATCCCACATGCCGCGGAGCAGCTGGGCCCGTGAGCCATGGCCGCTGAGCCTGCGCGTCCGGAGCCTGTGCTCCGCAACGGGAGAGGCCACAACACTGAGAGGTCTGCGTACTGCAAAAAAAAAAAAAAAAAAAATTTCTGTCTGTTATTTTCACAGATGTAGAAAACAAATTTACGGTTACCAAAGGGGAAAGGTGGGGGAGGGATAAATTAGGAGCTTGGGATTAACAGACACATATTACTATAAAAGAGACAAACAACAAGGACCTAGTATATAGTACAAGGAATTATGTTCAATATCTTGTAATCACCTATAATGGAAAAGAATCTGCAAAAGAATATATATCTCTTTGCTGTATACTTGAAACTAATACACATTGTAAATCAACTGTACTTCAATAAAAATTTTTTTTAATAAAATCAATTTATCCTTGGATTCAAAAAATAAAAATAAATGAGCCATCAAGCCATGAAAGGAGAGGGAGGAAACTTAAAAGTAAATCATTAAGTGAAAGAAGCCAATGTGAAAAGGCTACATACTGTATGGTTCCAATTCTATGGTATTCTGGAAAAGACAAAACTATGGATACAGTAAAAAGACCAGTGGTTGCCAGGGGTTATGGGGGAGGGAGGGATGAATAGGTGAAGCACAGGATTTTTAGGGCAGTGAAACTACTCTGTGTGATACAGTAATAGTGGATACATGTCATTACACATTTGTCAAAACCCATAAAATGTACGACAACAGGAGCTCACACTATTGTGAACTATGGACTTTGAGTGATAACGATGCGTCGAGCAGGCTCATCGATTGTAACGAATGCACCGCTCTGGTGGGGTGTGTTGAGAGTGGAACAGGCTGGAGGCGCCCTCTAGAGGCAGGGAGTATGTGAGAACGCTCCATACTTTCTGCTCAATTTTGCGGTAAACCTAAAACTGCTCTAAAAAATAATCTATTTTAAAAGAAGGGGAGGGACTTCCCTGGTGGCACACTAGTTAAGAATCCATCTGCCAATGCAGGGAACATGGGTTCGAGCCCTGGTGCATGAAGATACCAAATGCCGCGGAGCAACTAAGCCCGTGGGCCATAACTACTGAGCCTGTGCTCTAGAGCCCACACCGCAACAACTGAAACCCGCGCACTCTAGGGCCCACGTGCCACAACTACTGAGCCCGCATGCTGCAACTACTGAAACCCATGCGCCTAGAGCCCATGCTCTGCAACAAGAGAAGAACCAGCAATGAGAAGCCCAAACACTGCAACGAGGAGTAGCACCCGCTTGCTGCAACTAGAGAAAGCTATGTGCAGCAACGAAGACCCAATGCAACCAAAAATAAATAAAATTTTTTTAAAAAAAGAAGAAGGGGAGAAAATCTAAGGCAAGAAGCTTTAGCTAACTACTGCGTTGGGACAGCAGAGTGGGGAAGAAAAGCAAAATATAAAGATGAAATCTCTTCCAGAGTTTGATGGGGAAAAAAATGTGTGTCAATGGACCAGACCTACCTCCACCGTTCCCTTCCACCCCCGCCCCCTGCCCTGCATCCTCTGCCTGCAGGAAACTCTTCTTAATTGATTGAGAGGGACTGAGCCAATATGGACTCAGAAAGCAGGCGCTGAGGTCAGGCCATAAGCAGACAGCCTGTGCAAGAGGAAGGCCATTGAGAGACCTGGGCAATGCAGGTCTCCTGAAACCCCCCAAATACATGCCCAGGAAAATGAATTGACATTTACAATATGCTGCGTCCAGAGGCATGAATACCAGATTTCAACTGTTCCCATCAAGGAAGACCTTTCTGACACCTGTAGCAAGCTACAATTTAGGAGTGGGGTGGGTAGAATGAAGAAGAGAGAAAGGAAGGGAACAAGATAAAAGCCAAGCCCTCCCCCCAACATCTCATACTGGGGAAGGAGAGAAACTCAAATCTGATGGGCATTTGCCCTTTTGTGGTTTTTTGACTCGATTTTTTTATTATATTAAAGTGACTAGAAAAGCTATAACACCTGCCTGAGGTTCCATCCAGGGTGAAAAAGAACAAGAAACGAAAGCAAGTTTGAAGGGCAATCATAAGGTTACTGTCTAACTAGTCCCGCTCATTCAGTAAACCACTTACTGAAGGCTAGTTAACCGTTAGAAGTCCCCAGAGCTCTAGAAACCACAGACCCAACATGGGGCAAGAATCACAGCTTCTTTCATCCACCTGCGCCCCCAGGCTTTCTTCTCAGGCTCATCCAAAACTTGGCTGCATAAACAAGGACCTACTGTATAGTGCAGGGAACTATATTCAGTATCTTGTAATAACCTATATTGAAAAGAACCTGAAAAATATCTATATATGTATAACTGAATCACCTTGCTGTATACCTGAAACTAACACAACATTGTGAATCAATTAAAAAAGAATATATGACAACTGTAAAAAAAAATAAAATACATATGGTTTTGATGTGATTCACCATGCTAAATATACTGATTATATAAATTATTGTTGACTATTTTCTTTCCCATAAAAAAGTCTATATTATTACTTCTAATGGAACCCTAGTATTCTATTGTATTATATAGCTATAACAATTTATGTAACCAAGTCTTTATTAGTAAACAATTAGGATGCTTTCAGTTCCTCATCACTATAAACAACCTCACAATGAATATCTTTCAGCAATATCTCTGTGTTGTATCCATCATTATTTCCTTAGGATAAATTCCTATAAGCATAATTGCTGGACCAAAACATGTATTTTTTTAAAAAAAATAGATTTTGTGATAAGTTTGGACGATTATGCTCTCGAAAGGTTTGTATATAATAGAACAAATCATTTCTCCTGGACCCTCATCAACAGTGGGAGTGAGTAATTCTTTTTTTCTTTTGTACCCATATTATAGCCAATTTTTATATTGCATTTTCTTGATAGCTAGTGAGATTACTGAAGACTTCACATGTTTTCTCTGACGTGTGTTATTGTCCTTTGTGGATGGAGTTTATTATTATGATTGTCTTCATTTGTAAGCATGCTTGAAATATTAAGCATATTAAACCATTGTCATGTGCTAAGAAAACACACAACAACAATCCACCCAAAGGGAACTGAGCCTATGACTAGGCTCATAGAGCAAATAAAGAGTTCTGGAATGCAACAACTGACATTGCTAAAATACAAAACAGATAAAATTCTTAGAAAGTACATGCAATAAGCTCTACTAAGCAGCTGGCCACAGACCTAGAACATTTGACAACTTTACTGGTGATTTCAGTGGGACTCCAGACGTTTCCAAACTTGAACTCTCATCTTAGGCTTCGTATTTTGCTTTTCCAGTTTCACTAATGACAAAAACATGATTCAAATCCCTGAAGTATTCATTATAGTCAAGAGCATATCCTACAACAAGCTTGTCTGGAATTTCAAATCCAACAAAGTCAGCCTATATCCAACACTTCGAGGGGTCCTTTTCACCAGCAAGTTTGCAACCTTGACCATCTTTGGATTACGCTGCTTGACCAAGGAAAGCAAGGTTTGCATTGTTTTGCCAGTGTCAATTATATCTTCAACAATCAAGACATCTTTTCCAGTGAAAGTTAAGAGATCATCTCCATCAATTACTTTTATGTCGCCTGTTGGCTGGTCACTACAGTAGCTTTTCAGTCTGATAAAGTCTACAGTCACAGGAATGGATCTATCACTATTTCTGTTCAGGGCTTTGATGTAATCCAGCAGGTCAACAAAGAATTTATAGCCCCCCTTGAGCACACAGAGGGCCACGATGTGATGTCCTCCCATTTCCTTCATTACAGCTCAAGCAAGCCATTCAGTCCTGTCCATAATTAGTCCATGAGGAATAAACACCTTTTCCAAATCCTCAGCATAATGATTAGGTATACAAAATGAATCTAGGTCATAACCTGGTTCATTATCACTAACCTCAAATCCAAATAGTTCCTCTCATCTAACAGTAGGGAAAAAAAATCACCAAAAAAAGCTAAGTGATTCCTTAAAAGCCCAAACTTCTAGAAGTCTGAGATTGTTATAATCAACCCATGAGGTGCCTTCATAGAGATGCTCTAAGGCTGTTTGTGTAGGACCGCGTATTGGTCATGTTGGTATGTCCAGTCCCAAGACACTGGGGCTGCGGGTCGCCACAACGGAGCTGGCTGGCGTGCTGGAGTGCAGGCTGATTGTTGAGTGAAAATGTCTGGCAGCATTGGTCCAGAGTTAAGAGTCTTGAACCAGAAATGGAAAAGAGATGTGAGCCACCTTGTGGCCAAAAAACAAACCTCAAGACTCTGTAGCCTAAGTGCCCTAGGGTTGCAGGTGTGTGCACGGGGCCTTGAGTGGCCTACCGCCTGTCGGTCACACACATGGAACACAGAACACGTGCCCAGAAAATCAAAAACACGCCCAGAACTTCTCACCAGAGTGAATCAGATGCCACCGCTGCGTGACTGAGACAGTAATGCACAGTCTCGGAGATATCGGAGGTTCTTCAAGGGACATCTCCGGAGTCTTCTCTGATGGCCAACCTTCCCTGATCCTGCCCCATTTTCCAAGTCTTCCCCTTGAGTCTGAGAGCAAGGGGTTCCCTTCCCAATAAATTCTTTTTATGCTTAAACTATGCCGACATGGGCTTGTAATTCCAATCAAGAACCCTGAGTGACAGATCCACCAAGATAGCTCCTTTCCTATTGACTGACACCGTTTTCCCAAAGTGTGTTGCATGGGACACTAGTCCAGAAATATGCTCTGCCCAAAAAGGGTTCCAAGATTAAATAAGTTTGGTAAATATTCCATGCTGTGTGCCTTCTTAGAGATTCATGGTAACTGTGAGCATATTAAAGATTCTGAGACATCTTACGCTAAGAAAAGCTGTTTAGGGAATTCCCTGGTGGTCCAGTGGGTAGGACTCCGTGCTTTCACTGCCGACGGCCTGAGTTTGATCCCTGGTCGGAGAACTAGTATCCCACAAGCCGTGCAGCACAAAAAAATAGAAAAGCTGTTTAACATTGTTTATATCAGAGGTTTCCGTTACTGCTTTTCTTTTATGCTTACATGATGGATGACACTTCTCACTCTGAGAAACCCCGGCCTAAAGCCATGAAAGGAAGATTCAGAGAGACTGCAGTTTCCTCAGATTTCCAAGTTCTAGTTTGCTCTGAAGTCTTGCCACCTTCCCGGTTTAATCTCACAAAGACTCATCAGCCCCTTCACAGGTGTCCATGCTAAGCAGAGAATTTCAGCACCATTCTGTTGAATAATCTGTACCTTCCGCATTAATTTCAGATGTTTCCTTTGTTTGACATTTATAAAGTGTTTTATTCTGGCGTCTGTTAAGAGTCTATTTTGTTTCAGTCATCTTTGAATTCTGTCAATATTACCAAACTAATAACTGCTTTACAAAATATCTTAAAATATGACAGGTCCCCTTTTTTAAACTTTTTATTAATTAAAATTTTCTTAGCCATCCTTAACTTGTTCTTTCAAATTAACTTTTGGCAAGTTACAAAAACAGAGTCCTATTAAGAGTGTAAGTAAAAAAAAAAAAAGTGTAGACTTCCACGGTGGCACAGTGGTTAAGAATCCGCCTGCCAGTGCAGGGGACACAGGTTTGATCTCTGGTCGGGGAAGATCCTGCATGCTGCGGGGCAGCTAAACCCGTGAGCCACCACTACTGAGGCTGCGTGCCACAGCTACTGAAGCCCGTGTGTATAGAGCCCGTGTTCCACAACAAGAGAAACCACCGCAATGAGAAGCCCACATACTGCAACGAAGAGTAGCCCCCGCTCGCCACAACTAGAGAAAGCCCGCGTGCAGCAACAAGGACTCAATGCAGCCAAAAATAAATAAATAAATAAAAGAGTGTAAGTAAAGCTCAATTTTAGTAAATTCAGTAATTTTAGTAAAGCTGTAAAATAATTTGGGAAGATTTGGTGTCCTTAAAAATAGTCTACAGGGCTTCCCTGGTGGCGCAGTGGTTGAGAGTCCGCCTGCTGATGCAGGGGACACGGGTTCGTGCCCCGATCCGGGAAGATCCCACATGCCGCGGAGCGGCTGGGCCCGTGAGCCATGGCCGCTGAGCCTGCGCATCCGGAGCCTGTGCTCTGCAACAGGAGAGGCCACAACAGTGAGAGGCCCGCGTACCGCAAAAAAAAAAAAAAAAAATAGTCTTCATACCTAGATGCACATGAAGTTTCTCTATTTCCTTTATATCTGTCAGTCAACATTTTTCAGTTTTAAGGTAAGTCCCAACTATTTTTTAAGAGAAGACAAAGTTATTATTTGCATATGACATTTTTTTTACCTATGAAATATGAAAGAAGCATCTGGAAGATTTATCTACATTGACAAGAGAGTTCAATAATCATATGCACAAAAATAATCCACATGAGTAACTTTCCTTTATATTAAAAATATGGATATACAAAGAAATTGAGAGAATTCCAGATATATCTAGGAACAGAATTAACAGGACTGGATAATGGGTTTGCTATAGTGTGTGGAAGGATTAATAAAATTTTTCAGAATGTTGTGTGGCTTCCTTTTGCCCTACCATCACTCTCCAGTAGAATCATGTTGGGTTATATAATCTCATTCAATTTTAGAGTCCAGATAGTTGCCTCCAGATACCATTTTTCAAAGTTCTTGGCATTACTTGTCTCAGCGCTGCTGGTGTGACTTTTGGCTACTTTTATTCATTTTGTTCTTTTCATTTCGGTTGGGTGGAAGTGGGTTTGGTTAGCTAGTCAGCTCCTAGAAAACCGTCTGTAAGGTTCTCTGTGACTATTTATCTCTCACTCTTTTATGGTTGTTTGATGAAGTAGGAGGAAAAGATCATTTGCTGGAACTAAGAAAGAGTTATCTGCTTGGAACTGCATATGGGGAACTGAAAGGCAGACCGAGTATTTACAATAGCATAGAGGAGAATGAAAGAGGAAATTCATCAAAGACAAGGAAATGGACAGGCAGCCCTGAGACCACATACTGTAGTAGCCCTATGATCCAAAGTGATCCTGTAAATTTCATATGCTCTCAGACCCTTTGAATAAGGAATTTAGCATGCATGGAGGTAGGCAAGGAAATACCAAAGGCTCTTTTCTGGACCAACTTAAAAACTTGCAAGTTATACACTCAGAAAAAATATATATATATCAGTGTAAATATTGTTATCAGGGCATCAAACTATTGAGCGACAACCAATCAGAATTATGGACTTTTAAGGGTTAAAGGCTACACTTCACAGTACATAACAATCTCTGAAGTCCAGGCATCTTAAAAGACTCCTTTGTTATATGAAAACAGAGCAGGATTATGCACTTTCAACAAGTCTTCCCACTGGCAGGAGAATAAAACTAATGCTCTTTGTGAGTATTCTCAATATACCTCTTTATCAGAACTCACTTTCAATAGGTCCGCTTTCCTCTAGTTTTACGGGAGGGAATATTTTCTCCTTAAGTTTACAAGATCTTTTTTATGAGCACCATCCTCAAGGTTAAACCTATTCTCAAGGTTAAGTTCACTAGTCCAGGAGAAAAAGAAAGTGCTGAGAAACCTCAGTATGGGGGAAAAGAAAGGTAGAAGAGAATTTCAAGTAAATGGAATATGCAGGGATGTGCTCATAGATGTTTAACAGCTGGTCCTCTGGGTCTAGAGGGAAACCCTCTTTTGTAATATTTGCTAATTACCGTTGTGTAAACATCCCTATATTAGCCAATTTCAAGTTACCATCATGATGTCACTGAATGCAGAGTTGGGAAGATATGCACACGATAGGCTCTTGAGAGCCAATAAGGTCCAAATGCCAGCACATCACTAAGGGACAAGTAGTATTTTCCAACTATGGTCCCAATCTATCCAATTATGTGGTTTTTTCCAAGCTTGCTCTACAGGAAGGAGAGGAGGAGATTCCGATGTAGGTTTGGGACAGAATGTCAGGGGTACTGTCAAATGCCATCAGGGAGACTCAGAGTGGGGAAAAGATGCAAAAACTCAGTATAAAATGGTAGAAACGAGTCCCTGTTCCTCTTGGAGATCCTCTATTCCAAGAACTTATTTGTCCATTTATACCAATTTCCACCAAGAAAGTGCTATTGCTTGTTGTAAGTTCTCTCTGTAAATTCCAGAATGAACCATTCCTCTTCCCTGGCCACAGGAGACCTGGCTGCCTCCACAACCATAACTGCCTGATATGGGCAGGGTTCCCTTTTCTTGGTGTGACGTATGGTCCCCTTCTCAGGAGACAGTGACTGACAGGGAAACCCCCTGATTCTTGGGTACTTTCCCAGGGACAAGAACCACAGGGACCACAAAGGCCCCATGTTTGGCTACCAGAGAGATGGGTGGGGGAACAGCTACATGCTACAAGGAATAAAAATCCTTTCCATGGGTGTGGCAACTCCAGGGGCCTGGGGACATTTGCCGGGTATATGGGAAGAAATAAGCTGCATCATGGGATTTTAAAACATAAATCTGGGGGCTTCCCTTGTGGTGCGGTGGTTGGGAGTCTGCCTGCTGATGCAGGGGACACGGGTTCGTGCCCCGGTCCGGGAGGATCCCACATGCCGCGGAGCGGCTGGGCCCGTGAGCCACGGCCGCTGAGCCTGCGCGTCCGGAGCCTGTGCTCCGCAACGGGAGAGGCCACAACAATGAGAGGCCTGCGTACCGCAAAAAAAACAACAAAAAAAAACATAAATCTGACCAAGTCCCTTGCTTCAAAGGGATTCTTCCTTGATTCTCATTATCCTTAAAAGAAAATAAAAAATCTTTAACAAAACCCTTCAAGATCTGGCACCTGTCTGTCTCTGCATTCTCATCTCTCCCCATTCATTCCCCCGGGCCTCTTTATGTTTGGAAATATGCCAGACCTGTTTCTTCCTCGGCCTTTTGCACTTGCAATTGCAGATATGTACACATATGTATGTATGTATGTATGTATATTTTCTCCTTGCTGAACCATCTGAAAGTAAATTGCAGCTTTCTAGTAGTATTTAATATTTCAGCATTTATATCCTAAAAACAAGGACATTCTCTACATAATCATAATATCATTGCCACACCCAAGGAATTTAACATGGCTGCAATATCTAAGCTGTACATAAATGTCCTCTTAAAAAACAGTCCCTTGTAGCTGGGGGGGTTTCCCGACTCTAAGATCCAATTAAGATTGGTACATTGTGTTTGACTGTCATGGCTCTGTAGTTTCCTGTAACCTACAACAGCCTCACCACCTCCACAGTCACTCACACACACCTCTTTTTATCTTTCATGCCATTGACATTGTAGGAAGTCCAGGCCAGTCGCTTATAGAATGCCCCCAATTCTGGGTGTGTCAGATTGTTTCCTCATGATTAGATTCAAGTTATGGATTTCTTTTTTTAAAAAAAAACTGCGAGTGCAATTTGACAGCCCCTCATGGGCAGGGCATTGAGTGCTGACTGAACCAGGAACCCAGCATGTGTACACCAGCCATGGCCTAGCCTGGCCTCCAGGTGTCCCCTGGGCTTCACAGCCCTGAAGCTGCTCATATCCTGAACCCTCCTGGCTGGAACCAAAGAATTTTCTGGGCCAATAAGTGTTCCAGAGCTCCTGGGGCCAAGTGTTTATTGTCTTCTGACAGTGATACCTGAGCCCTGGGGCAAACATGTCTTGATAGAGGACATAGAAACTAGGAAGCAACTCTATCCAGAAGCCCATGTTCTGGGAACCCCTCACCAAGACCAAGAAGATGCCCCATTATTAAGCAGAGAGATGGTTTCCTGCCAGTGTTGGCCCTGGGTGTATCCTTAAGGTCTCCATTGTGGGACCATGAACCAGACCTATCACATATCTGTGATACCAACCACACCTAGCTGGTTGCACAGGACGATGCCTTTACTGTGTGACCCTGGGAACAGGGGCTGGGCCCAAATCCACTGAGATGGACCGGGATCTTCTAATGGTGCCTTTAGCCATCCAGGAATTTGGCTTGGCCCAGTTCAAAACTAAAGTGGTTGAATGAAGTCTTCTACTGCTGGCCAAGACAGGGTAACAGAGATAATGTTTACTCTCCCGCCTGGTGGAGGCGGGGAGAGGGGCGGAGAACATTCAGGAAACAATGGTCTTTAAAACACTGGACATCAGGCAATGAAGGATGTGATGTGTGAGATGAAGGAAACAAGTGAAGTGAGCCCTAAGATCGCCCCAGTCTACTCTCTTGAGAGTTTCCACAGCACAGGGAGGAAGAACAGGCAGAGCCAGGCAGACTCCCTGGGTTGAAGAGACAGAGCTGAGAGTCCGGGGAGACTGAGGCAGCCAGAGTACATAGGACAGAGCACCCAAGAGAAGACAGCTGCTCAGATACAGAGCTCCTGAGACCTAAAGAGGGCCCCCTGCAGCTTCCAGAAGAGGACTAATCATGCATGTGTGTGAGAGAAGCACACGAGGCCAGGGAGAGGACCGCGCAAGAGAATTAGAAGGAGTAGTGTGGGCGTTCACACAAAGCCTGGAATAGTGCCTGTTTCCATCAGCCAGATGGAAAAACTGTAATTCACGGGGCCCGGGGTAGAGTTCTCAGGAAGGCCTTGTCTCAGCTGTAGAGGATTCCTAGCCCTAGACTGGGCACTTCTCTGGACCTGCCTCACAATCCGTAAGAGCTAAATCTGAAAGGACCTGTTACCCAGTAACCTTACTGCACCCCCAGAATAAAGTAAAGAAGATTCACAAATATGCAAAACTATCCAGTGTCCGAAAAGGAAAAATTCATAATATCCGGAATCTAATCAAAAATTACCAGGGGGCTTCCCTGGTGGCACAGCGGTTGAGAGTCCGCCTGCCGATGCAGGGGACGTGGGTTCGTGCCCCAGTACGGGAGGATCCCACGTGCCGCAGAGCGGCTGGGCCCGTGAGCCATGGCCACTGAGCCTGCGCGTCCGGAGCCTGTGCTCCGCGGCAGGAGAGGCCGCGATGGCGAGAGGCCCGCGTACCGCAAAAAAACCCACAAAATTACCAGGTGTGCAGAGAGGAAGAAAAAACAGACCCATAATGAGAATAATCAGTCCCCTGAAATCAACCCAGAGTTGATATAGCCCTTAGAATTAGCAGAGAAAGACATTAAAACAGACATATAACTGTATTCCATATGTTTAAAAAATGAAGTAGAGGGAATTACCTGGTGGTCCAGTGGTTAGGACACTGCGCTTCCACTGCAGGGGGCACACCCAGGTTACATCCCTGGTCAGGGAACTAAGATCCCACAAGCCACATAGCATGGCCAAAAGAAAAAAGAAAAAAAGAAGTAGAGGCATGGAAGTTTTTAAAGAAGACCCAAATCAAACTCCTAGAGATGAAAACACTAATGTCTAAGATCTAAAAAAAAAAAAAAAAAGACATGGGATGAGATTAACAAAAGATGGGACATTGCAGAAGAAAAGATTAGTAAACCTGAAGGCATAGCAACGGAATCGCAAATGAAATACAGAGAGAAAAGAGACTTTAAGAAATGAAAAGGGCATCAGTAGTTATCGGACTTTAAGCAGCCAATTGGATTTCCTGAGGAGAGAAGGGACAGAAAATTTTTTGAAGAAAAATAGCTGAGACCTTTCCAAACTTAAAGAAAACTATAACCTGCAGATCCAAGTTCAACAAACCCCAAGCAAAAGAAACATGAAGAAATCTACATGAAGAAAGGCACATCAGAGTCAAACTGCTCAAATTAACATAGTCAGTATTATCAAGGGTTTTAAATATATCTTAGCCAAGCTAGAAAGTGAAGGTCCTTCCAAGATGCCTGTCAAGACAGCAGAGGAAGCCTCGGGGAGAAATGAAAGAGATGATAGCATCCATGGGGACACACCAGCTAGGCGACCACCAGGCAGCAGTGGCAGGAAGTATTCCGTGTGGCCAGCCCGGCCCCTGGCGTGGCCAAGGCCCTCACCACTACTGCCACCACACGACAGTCTGACATGTGCCCTACCCCCACTTCCAGCCCTGTGCCCCAGGTGTACTTTGTCATGAAAGTCACCTTTCAGTCCTATGTACTGTTTAGGGTGTGTCCTCTTTTGCATCTAGAGCCTACCACAAATTATTACATGGCCTCATCTATCCAAAACAACCTCTCTTAGCTGGACCCGCTTAGCCCCCTTTAAATGGGTAAGGAAACTGGAGAAAAGAGTCACAGTGGTTTGCCCAGGATAACAGATAATATGTGACAGCGCAAGAGTTCAAACCCAGCCTGCGTCTGAAATCAACGATTTTCCTGGCAAAGACAGTTGGGGAAGCATAATACGGCTTCGACTATAAGCTCCATGGGGTCAAGGATCTTCACCTGTTTTGCTTTCTGTTGCATCTCAAGTGCTTAGAACAATATAAGCCATTCCAATAAATATGTTAAATGAATAACCAGCTCTGAAGTCAGACAACCTTTGTTCAGATCTTGGCTCCACTCTTTCCCAGCTTTATGACCTCAGAGCAAATCATCCCAGCCGGACAGGGTTAATAATCAATAGTACCTACCTGCACGACCTGTCAGGCTTCACTGTGGAGATTCATAAAAATGACTAGCAGTGTCTACCACAGTAGACATTCAATAAATGTGTTAAAAATTAAAATAAGTAAATAAAGGAACCTAGTGAAGGCTCCCCGTTACCTATCCGGGCTTTTATTCTTGTGGCCAATGTTTTATCCTTTGCAGTTCTCTGCTTTCCTAAATTTAGAGGCTATTTGAACCCCATCTCTCCTGTGAGGCCACCAAAAGGGAGGCTGACAGTGGAGAAGGAAGGCCTGCGGAAGGGGTACAGACACCGTTGACAGCTCCTGCCTGTCTCATTTACCTACCACCCAAAGGAGGCAGTTTGGGAGAATGACTGAGGTCAAAGGGCAGGGAATGAGGCGGACAGTGTGTGCAGACAGACATCCACGTCCTTCATACACTGCTGAGGCCATCCAGGGCCACGGCCACCACAGACCAGCCGCCTGGTTAAGGAGGTGAAAGAGGGCGGGCCTCTGCTCTGGGGTACCAAGCACCTCAAAGGCCTCCCCTGATCCCTGTCACCCCTCACTGCCAACAGCTCAATGAAGGTGGGGATCTGGATGGGCACCCGGAAAGGAAGAGGCCAAAAGGGGGTTCCCATTCTTAACCAAAGGGAGTGTGTTAGTCTGAGTCCTCCGAGAAGTAAATGTCAATACAGAATGAAGCATGCAATAAATGTATTAGGGGAAATGCCTGTGGGGGAAATCTGGAAGGGCTAGAAGAGGCTGGGGAGCCGTCAGACCCCAGTGAAGTAGAGAAGAGAGGAGGTTGGGTGGAATCATCCCAGTGTGATCGTCATCCAAGGAGTTTTTGGCAAGGCCAATGGGGAGTACTGGAGCCAGTGACCCATCAAAGGAGTCTTACATCCCCCAGGCATCCCCTTGGTATCCTGCCTTAGTGTCCCCACTGCACTCTGCCTTTGACTGTGAGAACACTGTCAGAAGTGTGGCCTCAACACCCAGGAGGTGATGGATTTCAGAGCGCAGCAGCTGAGGACCTCCATCAATTACACTCCCCGGAGTTGGAGATCTGACAGGCTCATTTTCATGCTCGCCATGGGGCGGGTCTAGCAGAGTGGAGGTTAAGGACAAGAAAGGGGTAAAAGGGTTCTTGCAGAAACCTTCAAGGGCATGAAATTTCTCTGAAGGTTGCTATGAGCTTCTCACCAATCTGTGACTCAAATTTTTCTGCCGAATCAGGACACCTCCTCCTCTTTCTTGGAGGCCTCATTTGTTTCAAATTCATGCTGCAAACAAAATGAGAAAGAGAAAGAAGAAAGAAGATGATCATTCCAGAAAGGACCTATGGGTCATCTCATCTAGCCCTCTGCCACTGGGGGCCCCTGCAGGCCGGGGCCAGCAGAGTATTGCTGTGGCTATGCTGGGGGCAGTATGGACCCAGATGTAGGGAGTGTATATCCCCCAGGAGAGCACAAGCACTTGACTATAGAGCTCAGATCAGACGGTTCCCACCCACCCCCAACTGGGGCTCTACACTCTGGATGGGGAGAAGAATCAACCTCTCAAGGAAACCTACAAAAGACCCTTTGCTCCAAATTCAGCCCCAGCTGCTGCCGGGTCTTTCTTGAGTTCAGCAGCATCTCCCTGCTCACAATCTTCCCCTTTCTCAGCACCCCTTCCTTCCTCTTCCTCCACATCGCCAGATGAAGCCAGCAGGAGAACGGCAGCTGCTAAGATGCTTAAGCACAAGGGCCAGATCTTCCCCAGTGGGCTTCCCCAGAGCTGCAGGGGAGCAGACAGCTGCCAAAGCAGAGAAGCGCCGAGAAAGAAAAGCTGTGTCCCAAGGCACCCCAGGGGAGGACCATGCCTTGGCAGTGCTTTGAGGAAGGAGTGGGGAGACCTGATCAGACTTCCCCTCCAGAGTGTGGTTCCCTCCTTGTCTGCTGAGCCCTGGACTGACCTGTTCTGAAGGGTCCCCCAACCTAGTTCCCATCCCAAGATTAGAAAAACCAGCAGGATGATTTGCCTGGGGCTCCGCACTCTCGGAAAGGGCTGGGTGGGGTGCCCGCAGGACTAGGAGGTAAGGCGCTCACCAGGGTACCCATTGCCAGCTGGGTCTGCTCCATCCAGCAGGCATAGCCCCCGCCCCCTGCCCCCCCAGTCAGCGGCACCAGGGCAATGCACATGTCGAATGTTGCATCTCCATTGAGCAGAACGTCACCAGAGTCCCCAGGCCCCACTCACCGAGCACCTAGTCCTTCTTCCAGTGAAACAAGATGGAGTAAGGGCAAAGGCCAGAGGCAAGGGCAGACAGGTGATGCTGTCTTCTGGAGCACTCTGACAGGACACAGTCACCTTGGGAGGCATTGAGGGCAGAGAGCAGAGAACGAGAGAGAAGATATCTGACCACAACTCACCTGGGTTCCCCATGCTTCTCACTCACAGACCACCCCCTCAAACCTGTGCCCAGAAGCCAGGCCAGGAGAACACACCTGTAGGGAGGGGCTCCGGATTCACAGTCATTGCTAAGTCTCCATGTCCATCACCCTTGGAGAAGACCTAAATCCGTTTCTAAAACTTAAATCGGACCATGGCACTCCCCTGCTTAAAATTCTTCCATAACTTTCCATCCCTCACTGGGTAAAGTCTTCAAAAAGTAGACTCGAGAACCCCAAATGACCTGGCAGCTGAGGCCCACCTCTCAGCAGCCTCTGAACCCGGGGCTGTATTAGTGCTATTGTGGTGATGAACACTTTAATCAAAACCACGAATAAATGCTTACTTTATGAGCCTCATGCTGCATTTGGAAAGGCAGGGAACACGTAGTGCACGTAGAAGGATGTACAGCAGGTGTTGGTGCAGATGTCAGAAACACAGGACAGTGCTGGAGCTGCAATCTTGGTTTCCTCATGCTGTGTATCTTTGGGCAAGTTACCTAACCTCCCTGTGCCTCAGTTCCCTTCTATATAATGGGAGCTAAGATAGCATCTATCTCATAGGATTGTTCTGAGAGTTAATGAGTTAATACAAGTTTTGAGGAAGGCTGGCACTCGGTAAGCAAGTGTTGGGTATTATTAAGTAACTGAGACACACAGACTTGACTTCCCGGGCTGTATTTGATTGCATCCAGCCCTAAACTTGTCCCTAAGCTGTGATCCACTGCCTCTGCTCACACAACTACAAACCCCATTTCCACCAGGTTTTCTTGTTTTTTGTTTTTGGTCATGTTCTGGAAAGGAAGCCTTTAGCTCTGCTTTTGGAGACACAGACATCCACAAGCTTTATCTTTCCCCCTCCTTAATTCACACTCAGGCTCACATATTGGTCCATCCATCTCTTGTGTTTCTTATACACGTCTGGTCATTAAACAAAGATCATGTCACTGTAGAGTTCACTTCTCATTAGTCAGCAGGAAGAACATGGAATCCTGTTCCTGAGGGCCCTGCCGCTGCTATTCCCTTTGTGTTATTACAATTACATGGATGCTCTCGCCTCCAGTGACCCGTAGATGGCACTATTACCTTTGGCTGGGCACAGCAGGACTGTGCTGCTTAGAGTAATATTTTTACTATGGGTGTGAATCTGGTCCTCCTTGCAATTCTGTAGGACGGAGTGATAGATACGATGGAATCCTGGCTTTCCAGGGATTTCCAGACCCCCTCAATAAATGTGGCCAGTAATACTAGTAATCCTATCCCTACCCCTTCCTCCCTAGGCCAGTAAATGGATAAAGACTTCAGTAAATGGATAAAGTTGCCAGATTCTTTGAACAGAGAGACAGGTGCTGGCTTCATGGAAGACAGACAGCTGCGGGCCTTATCCCCACGGAGCAGACACAGAGGATCAGTCGTGGTCTTTGGGACAGAGTGGAGGTGGCCTCTTTCCCCCAAACTGTTGCATACACCAAGCCCTGACAAGTTAGGTCCTGAGAGTCTAGAACCTCTAGAAACACCAGGGTCCCCTGTTGTGAGGCAGTTCCCAAAAACAGGAGTCAGGCGGCAGTGGGACTGCACACATCCTTGCTCCACCAAAGTTGTTCTTATCAAGGTCATGGTGAAATGACCATTTTGTTTTTCTTATAGTCTGAATGTTTACATCCCCCAAAATTCATATGTTGAAATCCTAACCCCACTGTTATGGTATTAGCAGGTGGGGGCTTTGGGAGGTAATTAGATCATGAGGGTGGAGCCCTCATGAATGGGATTAGTGCCCTTATAAGAAGAAACATGAGAGATGACTTCCCTCTCCACCATGTGAGGGTACAAAGAAACAACAGTTGTCTGTAAACCAGGAAGAGAGCCTTTGCAGAACCCAACTGTGCTGGTACCCTGGTCTCAGCCTCCCAAACTTCAAAACTGTGAGAAATAAATGTTTGCTGTTTAAGCTGCCCAGTCTGTGGTTTTCTGTTATAGATGCCTGAAATAAGACACTTTCCAAATCCAATAGGCACTTTCCTCTCTTTGTCTTTTCTTACCTCTTTGCACCATTCCATACAAACCCCACCCCCTTCAAACTCCCAGTGCCCTTGGATTTTGTGGTCCCACATGCTCCTGGTTTTTTCCTATTTCCCTGGCTGCTCCTACTCAGAAATCTTCCTGAGCTCCTTTTCTTCTACCTTTCATCTAGTGTCGGTCTTCCTTGTAGGTCTAATCTTGATGCTCTTCCCTGCTCTCCACACAAATTCTCCCTGGGTAACCTTCCTTCCCTCCTCACTCCCCAATTCTCTCTCAACCTAAATCAGTCAGCCAGACTCCCCTTCACTTGCTTATCACACAGAGCCTTCAAAGGCAGTAAAACCTGAACCAGACCTCATCTGTCCACCACAGTTCCTATCCCCTCCCTGGCCCCCAAGTCTGCCCCTGTCTTTATGTCCCCAAGTCACCTAAACCAGAAACCTGAGTATCACCCTTGACTCCTAGGGCTCCTAGTTTCCTAGGGCTGCTGGGAAAAAGTACCACAAACTGGGTGGCTTAACTTAAAACAACAGAATCTTTTTCCCTCACAGTTCTGGAGCCCAGAAGTCTGAAATCAAGGTGTTGGCAGGGCCACTCCCTCCAAAGGCTATGGGGGAGGATCCTTCCTTACCTATTCCAGCATCTTGTGGCTACACGTGGTCCTCAGCTCGTGGCAACATCACTTCAATCTCTGCCTCTGTCTTCTCATGGCCTTCTTCTCTGAGTCTCTGTGTGTTGTTTTCTCTTATAGAAAGACTCTCCTTGGGTTTAGGGCCCAACCTAAATCCAGGATGATCTTGTCTTGATCCTTGACTTAATTACATCTGCAAAGACCCTGTTTCCAACGAAGGTCACATGCTGAGGTCCTGGGTGGTCATGAATTTGGTGGGGACATTATTCAACTCACTAAAACTCCTCCACTTCCCTCGACAATCTAACAATTCTACCTGCTTCACACAATGGATCCACTCACTTCTCTTCATCCACACGGTCAGGCCACCACTTCCTGGATCATGGCACGTGGTCCAGGTCTCCAGGCCTCCAGCCCTGCCTTCTATCCACTCCCTACACCGCAGCCAGAACAGGTCAAATCCTGCTCCTTACCTCACAACCTTCAATACACACACACACACACACACACACACACACACACACACACAGTCCCTGGGAGAAAGCGCAAGCTCCTTAGCCAGGACCCCACTCCCTCTGTAAACTGCTTTTGCCTTCCTCTCTGCCTTAGCCTATAACAACTAACTGTCCACCTGCTCTGTACTTCTCTTCCGCAGGCTCCAAGCTTAACTGGACCAAACACGCTCACGCTGCCCATGCCCAGGTCTCTGCACGTGATGTTCCCTGTGGCTGAAACGCCTCTTAGCCTTCCAGACTAACCTCACTGCCCGCCTTCACCACCTCACTGGCTCCTCCAAGTCTCAGTTTGGATGCGAATTCCTCTCTTAGATGTTCCTGATCCTCGTCACGGAAGATTCCCCTTGGGGCTCTCCCAGCTCCCCAGGCCACCCTCAGCACAGCCCTGGTCCTACTGTACCACGTGTGTTTCGTCAGGCACTGGGTCATGTTCACCACGCAGCTTCTGCCCCTAGCTCAGAACTGGATGCAACAACAAATAACACACTGTGAGTGCCCAGCCTATGTCAGGTGCTGTCCTCAGCATTTTACTTGCTTTAACTCATTTACTCTTCATAACAGCCCTGTGAAGTGGTTAGTATTATTCCCATTTTTTAGATGTAGAAACAGGTGCAGAGAAAGGGGGTAACTTATTCAAAGTAACAAAGCTAGGGACTTCCCTGGTGGTCCAGTGGTTAAGACTTCGCCTTCCAATGTAGGGGGTGTGAGTTCTATCCCTGGTCGGTGAGCTAAGATCCCACATGCCTCGGGGCCCAAAAACCAAAACATAAAACAGAAGCAATATTGTAACAAATTCAATAAAGACTTTAAAAATGGTCCACATCAGAGCTTCCCAGGGCAGTGGTTATGAATCCGCCTGCCAATGCAGGGGACACGGGTTCGAGCCCTGGTCCGGAAAGATCCCACATGCTGCAGAGCAACTAAGCCCGTGCACCACAACGACTGATCCTGCGCTCTATAGCCCGTGAGCCACAGCTACTGAAGCCCACGCGCTTAGAGCCTGTGCTCCGCAACAAGAGAAGCCACCGCAAAGAGAAGCCCGTGCACCACAAGGAAGAGTAGCCCCCACTCACCGTAACTAGAGAAAGCCTGAGTGCAGCAACGAAGACCCAATGCAGCCAAAAATAAATGTAAATAAAATAACTAAATTTTATTTATAATAAAATAATACATTTACTATTTTAAAAATAAATTATAAATATAAATAAATAAATTATAAAATATTTTTAAATTAAATAAATAATAAATTTAATATTTTTATTTATTTATTTATTCTTTTAGGTCCACATCAAAAAATCTTTAAAAAAAAAAAGCTATTAAGTGACAAATCCAGTATTCCAACACAGGCAGTCTCGCTCCAGAGTCTACTCTTAATCATTATGCTATAGTCAAATATTTATGGAAATAATTAATTAGTGACTTCATTAGTTAATTCATTAATGTAAAATGGAGACACCAAGGTCCCTAAACATGTATCAAACAAACAGAATATGTGGAGTTCATTTGCAAGCTGATTAAAGCAAGCTACCTATAGAAAGACACATATGAGATAACACAAAAGATGTGAACAGTGACTAGATACTTGATGATGTTAAGAATTAGTACTAATAGTAGTTATAATTATTGTGGTTTTTCTAAAGAGTTCTTACTTCTTAGAGATACATACTGAAGTATTTACAGTAGAAATTATATAATATCTGGGATTTGCTTTAAAACAATTTGAGGAAAAACCATAGGGGTGTAGATCAAATAAGATTGGTCAATTGTTGACGCTGGGTAATGGGTGCATGGGTGAGGACATTATACTATTTTCTCTATTTTTGTATTTGCTCAAAAATGCAGAAAAAAAGGCTAAAATAAAAGAGTGCCCAGCACAGTACACGAGGCAGCCACAGTCAACCAGTCAGAGTTAAAATTATAAATCAGCCTTCTCTGGGTGGGAGTGTGGTAATCCTGGGAAGGAAGCTGTGAACCAGGAAAGAACCCAGGGGTCTGGTTAGGGCCAAAAGCCTGACCTTTAGAACCTGGCTATTTTTATAGAATGCATTTTTCCTTCCTTCTTTCTTTTTTTCTTTCTTTCATTTTCTTTTTTTTGGTATATATATATATATATATATATATATATATATATATATATATATACTTTTTATTTTTATAAGGGAAGGATCTCTTCTTTTTTATTTTTTAAATAATTTTTATTGGAGTATAGTTGATTTACAATGTTGTGTTAGTTTCAGGTGTACAGCAAAGTGAATCAGTTATACATATACATATATCCACTCCTTTCTAGATTCTATTCCCATATAGGCCATTACAGAGTAATGAGTAGAGTTCCCTGTGCTATACAGTAGGTTCTTACTAGTTATCTATTTTATATATGGCAGTATGTATATGTCAGTCCCAATCTCCCAATTATCCCTCCACCCCTTTTTCTTTCTTTCTTTTTCTTTCTTTCTTTCTCTCCTTCCTTCCTTCCTTCCTTTCTTCCTTCCTTCTTTCTTTCTTTCTTCCTCTTTCTTTCTTCCTTCCTTCCTTCCTCCCTCCCTCCCTCCCTCCCTCTCTCTCTCTCTTTCTTTTAATATTTATTTATTTATTTTGCTGCACCAGGTCTTAGTTGTGGCACGAGGGATCTTCATTGGGGCATGAGTGATCTTTTTTTTTTTTTTTTAAATTGAGGCATGCAGACCTAGTTGCATTATGCAAACTCACTGTTGTGACATGTATGCAGGATCTAGTTCCCTGACCAGGGATCAAACCCAGGCCCCAGGCACTGGGAGCGCGGAATCTTACCCACTGGACCACTAGGGAAGTCTCTCCTTCCTGTCTTTCTTTTCTTCTCTTTTCTTTTCTTTTCTTTCCTTTTTTTTTTTTTTTTTTTTTTGTCTTTTTGTTGTTGTTGTTTTGTTATTCTCCTTCAACCTTTGGTAGATCTCTTTTATGAAAATTCGAACTTCTTTCAGCTGTAATTAGTGGAACCAAGGAAAGTTGAGTTGGTTTGCCAAATGTTGAGGCCTCCAATTCCATGTCCAGATGTCTTCTCCTACTAGCTCCCAGCCTGCTGGCAAACCTGGGCTTTCCCTCAAAGCAGGAGACTGGGAGAACCCTCTCTGGGGAATCTGACCAGCCCAGAAGCAATATCTTCAAGGTGATGAAACTGATAGATTTCTCTGAAGTTTTTAAGAGGAGTTTTGGAGAGTTGACAGGTTGAATATTTTAAAGTACATAGAGAACTAAACAAACAAAAAAGAGAAAGCAATTATTAATTTTTAAGTAGTACAGGGAAGGAAAATACACATTGTGACTCAGCTGTGAATAATTTTTACTTATTCATATTAATATAAATAATTAATGTGCCATATGTTATTTACTGGTTTTCAATGTCCATTTCTATTCCTGCTATGTTCTCCCCTATGTTGCTGGGAGTGAAAGCTAGAAACTATATGTCCAGATTTGCATAAAGCTTGGGATCTGACTGTGGTTTTAGATCTGCCACAGAGACATGATTTTTAATGTTTGGCCTATCAATAATTTAGAAGTGTGCTGAAACCCCCAATAGGGATGATGAATTTGCACATTTCTTCCTGTAATTCCATCAGTTTTTTTCTCTATCACCAGAAGCTATGTTATTAAGTGCATACATGTTTAGAACTGTTATATCTTCTTGGTGAATGTTTTTGTCATTTTCAGTGTCCCTCTCTATCCCTAATGATGCTTGTTGTCTAAAAGTCCTTTTGGTAGGATATTAATATGGCCACACCAGCTGTTCGTTGTTTGCCTGATATATCATTTTCCATCTCTTTACTTTCAGTTTGTCTGTGTCTTTACGCTTTAGGTGTGTCTGGGGTTTTTTTTCTTTTTTTGTTGAAGTCTAGTTGATGTACAATATTACATAACTTACAGGTATACAACATAGTGATTCACAATTTTTAAGTGTTATATTCCATTAATAGTTACTACAAAATACTGGCTATATTCCCTGTGTGGTACAATCCTTGTAGCTTATTTATTTTATACATAATATGGTAATTCCCTAGATGTCCAGTGGTTAGGACTCTGCATTTCCACTACAGGGGGCATGGGTTTGATTCCAGTCAGGGAACCAAGATCCCACAAGCCACACAGCGTAGCCAAAAATAAAATAAAATAAAGTAAAAAATAAAAATATTTTATACATAAGAGTTTGTACCTCTTAATCCCCTATCTATATCTTGCCCCTCTCCCATTCCCTCTCCCGACTGGTAATCACTAGTTTGTTCTCTATAAGGTGTATCTGTTTTAAAAAACATATAGTTAGGTTTGTTTCTCCTTTTTTGAATTGTTTCTCCAAAAGTGTTTTCAGTATAGGTCATTCTACAGCATATACTGAGAAAAATATTTATTATGCCCTGATATATATTTTTTTAATAAATTTATTTATTTATTTTTAGCTGCATTGGGTCTTCGTTGCTGAGCCCGGGCTTTCTTTAGTTGTGTCGAGCGGGGGTTGCTCTTCCTTGAGGTGCACGGGCTTCTCATTGTGATGGTTTCTCCTGTTGCGGAGCACGGGCTCTAGGCGTGCGGGCTTCAGTAGTTGCAGCACATGGGGTCAGTAGCTGTGGCATGTGGGCTCTAGAGCACAGGCTCAGTAGTTGTGGCACACAGGTTTAGTTGCTCCGTGGCATGTGGGATCTTCCCGGACCAGGGCTTGAACCCGTGTCCCCTGCATTGGCAGGTGGATTCTTAACCACTGTGCCACCAGGGAAGCCCATGCCCTGATACTTGAATGACAATCTGCCTACATATAAAATTCTAATTTCAAAGTTCTTTCCCTTGGACTTTCCTGGTGGTCCAGTCGTTACAGCTCTGCACTCCCAATGCAGGGGACCCAGGTTCTATCCCTGGTCAGGAAACTAGATCCCACGTGCATGCCACGAGGAAGTGCCCACATGCCGCAGCTAAGACCCAGCGCAGCCAAATTAATTAATTAATTTAAAAAATTCTTTCCCTTCAATATTTTAGGAATACTGCTTGATTGTTGTTTGTATCTGGTGTTACTATTGAGAAATCTAATGTCAACCTGACTTGTTTGGAGATCATCTGCTCTTACTCTGTGGAAGCTTTCAGAATTTTCTGTCTTTATATTCCTAAATTTCACTATAACGTATCTAGGACTGAGTTCTTCCTTAACACTCCTGCTGTTACTCCAGGGATACTCTGTAAACCCTTTCAAACTGAGGTTGTTCATCTTTTTAACATTTGAAGAAACATTTCTATTAGTTTTTCAAAGATTTCCTCTTCTGCATATTTAGTTTTCTCTCTATGACTCCTGTTGTCTGGATCCTGGCACTTGTATTTCTACTGCCACACCTCTTTTATTCCAAATTTCCTATTTATCCCTCACAGCTTCCTTCTAGGAGGCTTTCTTAATTTGATCTTCCAACTCACTCATTGTTTGTCAGCTGTGACTGTTCTACTATTTATCCCATCTCTTGTGTTCTTTGTTTCAATTATTCTATTGTTCACGCTTAATATTTCCTCTTGCTTTTTTACAATTCTTTATTCTTACTTCATGTTACTAATATCTTCCCTTGTCTCCTTAAGTATATTTATCAAGCTTATTTTGAATTATTGGTTGTCCATCTATTATAATTCTTCAAAAGATGTATTGTCTCGTTTGTTATTTTCTTTTAAGATAGTTGTTCTCCTCAGGTTGTTTTGGCCTGTGAGCTCATGTTCCCCTCAGAATTCCAACTACTCCATCTGATAGTGAGTGTGAGGGAAGGACTGTTGCTCAGACCCTAGACCTTGTCAGCCCTGTGAGCACAAAAAGAAGGAGTGGGGTGAGCCCTGAGTTCTGAGCACCAGAACCACAGATAATCACACCTGTTTTCTATCACCCCACCAGGCAACTTCTCAAGTCAAGCCTTGAACTTCAGACCCCATGGAGAAGCAGCATTGGGCAGAGGTGGTCTCCCTGGAGACCCGGGGGTATGAAGGAGGAGAAATAGAGGATAAATGCAGGAGTCCAGTCAGTGGCCAATGATTTTCCCAATTACCCCAGCAAGGGCTGTGTTCTGCCCTAATAGTACCCCCATGGACACCTGCCCAAGACTTATGGGCCATTTTTAAAGACCAAGGGAGCAAACAATGGTGTCCCAAAGCAACAGGGTGGGGGCAGAGCAAATGGAAATTAAAATAATAGTCTGCCCAGGACTTTCCTGGTGGCACAGTGCTTAAGAATCCACCTGCCAATGCAGGGGACACGGGTTCCATCCCTGGTCTGGAAGATCCCACATGCCGCAGGGCAACTAAGCCCGTGCGCCACAACTACTGAGCCTGCTCGCAGCAATGAAGACCCAACGCAGCCAAAAATAAACAGTCTGCCCAAAGTTAAACTGACACCTCCACCTCTTTGAAGCTTTTTTTTTTAATTTATTTTATTTATTTATTATTTTTTTGGCTGTGCCGGGTCTTAGTTGCGGCACGAGAGATCTTCGTTGTGGCATGCAGGCTCATTTGTTGCAGCATGCAGGATCTTTTAGTTGTGGTATGCGGGCTCATAGTTGAGGCATGCATGTGGGATCTAGTTCCCTGATCAGGGATCGAACCCAGTCCCTCTGCATTGGGAGCATGGAGTCTTACCCACTGGGATACCAGGGAAGTCCTTCTTTGAAGCTTTTTAATGGCAGGGTTTGAAGGAGCAGTTCCAGGTTCACTTCAAAAATCACAGTCCTGTCCTTGGCTACAGGGGGAATGCTTTCAGTGTTCCTCCAGTAAGCTCATGGCAGCTCTACACGTACTGATACAGAACCATCTTCAAAATATGATAAGTGAACAAGCAGGGTACAAAACAGTACGGTATGATGCCGTTTATGTAAAGACAGTGGATGTGTGGGTGTGTGTGCATTTACCTGTATATGTACAGGACACCCCTGGAAGGCTACACAAGAAACTAACACTACTGAATGCCTCTGAGAAGAATGCCTGAGTGACTAAAGACTGGGGTAGGGAATTTAAGCTGTTACGCTTTTTTGTAACTCTTGATTTTTAAACATGATTTTTTTAAGTTGATAAATATCTCAAGCAGTCTTACCTTCAGGTTCCAGGGACCGCTCCCAGCTTGCAACTAATGTCTCAATGAATACAACACTTCCCAGGTCATCTCTTTTTTTTTTTGGCCATGCCGCACAGTTTGCGGGATCTCAGTTCCCCGACCAGGGACTGAACCCAGGCCACAGCAGTGAAAGCGCGGAGTCCTAACCACTGGATCACCAGGGAATTCCCAACACTGCCCATGTCATCTCAGCCTGTTGCAACTCTCCTATTTTTCACTAGCCATCAAAAACACCACATCTTTCATTAAGCCTTCTCTGAACACCACAAGAAGATTGTCTCTCTCCTTTGAACTCTCAGCTCCCTTTGGAGTCAACTGTTTTAAGGTCCTGGTCACTCCGTACTACCTGTTAGTTACCTGCATATCTGTCATGCCACTGCTCATTCATTCATTTGGCCTTGAGGAATATTAGCATTCCATTTTATCCTGAAATGGTCCCAGTATCCAAAACACCACAAATTCCTAGTGGCATCCTCCAGGCCCAGTTTAGATGATTTTCACTCACACAAGCCACACATTCCCCATATCAACGTCCCCTGGTAGCCCCTGTCCTGGTCAGGGTCTACCACATCCTAGGCCAGTGACCTAAGGACCACCAGGATTCCACATTCAGATAAACCAATGAATGAATGGCCATGGGCCATTTCCTCCAATTTTGGACATACAACAAAACTGAACCACAGAAACCAATAGTCCAAGGTGGCCAGATTTATGGATGAGAGCAGCAGCCTCTGACTCCCCTCTGTGGCCGATCTTCTGGACAACAGTCCTTAGCTAGGGAAGTCCTTCCCACAAGACAGAAGAGGGGTCTGGGAAAGGCCTGTCCTCCTGATCCTTAGGGGGACCAACCTTCCCCTGACATATTTCATATTCCTGTTGTCATGTTTTATTTGTTCAGTTAAAGATAATTATTGTCCTCTTAAGTTGGCAAACACAGTAAAGAACTGTCACCCCGTGGTCTTGAAGGACCTAATCTCCCACATTGTGCCAAGAAGCTCAGGAAAGAGACAGGTGCTGCTTGGAACAGAGCAGACCCAGATGCATACCTCAAAACTGCTACCCACCATCCCTCTTCCCAGAGCCCTCCTGCATAGGAAAAGTCCACCGGATGGGCTCCAATAGATGCTACCAAGCTTTGCTCAGGTGCAACCTCTTGGTGACCCCTAACCCTCCTAGCACCAAGCTTGTACCTTATACCCAGAATTATTCTCCTATACGTCATCCTGCATCATTTGCTCCTATGTCTGTCTCCCCTCCTAGACACCCCAAATGGCCTCTAGTCACTAAGAGGAGGAGGGCGGTGACGTCAGGCCACAGGGAGGCCTGGGGTAGGGGCTGCCATTGTTCACTACATTAAAGTGGGTGTTTTCATCATCCTTGGACCCTCAGTCCTCGGGACGTACCTCAGGAATGAACATAAGACGCCCCTTGCCCCGGCCACAGTTCTCTGGGCTCCCGGTCCTAACGGCCCTCGGTCCCGCCCGCTTCCTACCCCTCAGGAAGGACCGGGGTTGGGCGAGTGCACTCAGGTAAACCAGAGAAATGACACACGTGACCAGCTGCTCGGCCTCTGTCCGAGACATTTCCCTCGCCCCCCACCACTACCCGGGACCCTGGGCGTGGACGGGAGTCACGGGGAACCCAGAGGGCCGGCGCCCACAACCAAGAGCGCATGCGCAGGGAACTGGCAGCTGGGCGAAACCCCCTCTTCGCTGTAAGTCCTTGACTAGCAGGGAGCGGCACGAGGCCGCTTCCCTGAAGGTGGAGACAAGTTAGCGGCGTCCGGCTGGAGGACCGGCTGACACCCGGCTGCGGCGGCGGGAGAAGGAGAGAAAGGGCCGCCCCCTCGCCTCGCGGTAAAATTAGCGGAACGACAGGGACGGGGTAGTAGTGCGCATGCGTGGCGCACGTCCCACGGTCCCTGACCCCCGGGACGGAGTAGTTACAAGCTCGCCCCGCTGTCACTAACGAATGACATGGGTGGGGTCCTGTGGTGCAGAGGTGAAGGAAACGGGCTTTGCCCTGAAACTGAGCGAATTTCAGTCTCACTGTTCACTGTGTAACTTTGGGCAAGTTACCGAACCTGCCTGAGCCTTGGCTTCCCCGTGTAGTAAATGAGGGTAGTAGAACCCATCTCTTTGGGTCATTATGGATCTCAGAAGCTCATGACAAGTGCTTAATAAATGTTAGCCCTTATCAGCACTTTTCTTATTGCATCGTAACTGCCTCTCTGCGCATCTGTCTCCTCCCCCCTCCCCGTTACCCGCCACTAGACCCACCACAGGTGCTCACACTGTGAGCTCCCCTGGGGAGATAACACGAGTCAGTCATCTTGGTATTACCTGGCCCAGCACCAGCCCTTATACAAAAATAACTGCTCAGGAAGTGAGTGAGAAGCCAAGCAGCTGAGTTGGGATGAGGTTATGGGGGTTTCACATAGGGCCCTACAGAATACTGCCCAGACCTCAGTCCAAATCAGACACTCAGACCCTCAGACTCCAGCCCCACAGAGCTCTGCTCTATCTAGGCAGCCTGGCCTCCCTACTGTGCGAAAGGAAGTACTGTCTCCCAGTCCCCAGTGGTCCATTTAGACCACACTGGCTGTTTAGTCCACCTGAGAGTGCTTTGCCTGCACCTGGGTCTCCATACATTTCCATCTCTGGCTCCACCTAACTCTACCTGTGCTTGTGTCTGTCACAGGCTGTGGATTCCAAAAGGAGGAAGAGGGAGCACCATCTCTAATTTCTAACTCAACTGCCAGAAGTTGGTATATATAATTAGCCCTCCTCAGCTCTCTGCCAAAGAAAGCAAGTTGGAAGCTCAACCCAGCTGCTTCAGTCTGCAGCCTGTGAAAATTCTACTCTTCACTGCACAATCCCACTCAGGCCCCGATGGGTAGGATCTCCCCCAGAGAGCCTGGGCTAACCTCCCTGGGGGACTGCTGGGAAAGGAAACATGTCCTCTTCCGGAAGAGATGGCTGTGGAGAGAGAGGTCCTGGGGACCCTCCCCTGGACAATTTCATGAGCTGGCCTGAGGCCAGGAGCCCTGGGCACTGGCTCTCTTGGCTCACAGGCAGGTCCACCTCTAACCCATGCAACACCTCTCTGAAAATGAGCTTAGGCTGGTTTTCAGTTCCCATTTACCTTCTGGGCCAGGCGGCCTTGTACACAAACTGCCCAGCTACATGGCAGAAAACTGCATCCTGCCAATCCACATGGAGAGGAGAAATTCAGACTGTGAATATGTCTGTGATCAGCCAGATGGCGACTTTTCCACCTCCACACTCCAGGGCCATGGAGGGGGGGAGGGAGGAGGGGAAGACAGTCCTTGTTCCTATGAAAATATAACACTTCTTACTCCCATCAGTGGACCCACAACTCCACATGGCTCCCTCCAGAGCCTCTGACTCTGGACCTGATGGAGTCTACAGGGCAGTTTCAGGAAGCTTGTCAGGGGGCCTCCTCCCCAGCTGCCTGGCATATCCTGGCCAAGATGGTTGACCACTCCTCTGTGCTCAGCTCTATCTCCTGGGCACCACCTTCTACGCCTCTTCACTTTTCCAAAACCAGGAGCACTTCTCAGTGATGCCTACTTTCTTCCCAAACTCTTGTCTGACTGAGTTCCAACTCTCCACTACAGACTTGAGGACACTGTTACATGTGACTACATACAATGTCTTCAAACGTACATTCTAAATGAAAGACAACACTTCTAGAAATTCATCTAAAGAGATGTGCAGAGATGTGTGTTCAAGGATGGTTATGGGAGCATTTGTTTGTGAAAACTCCTGAAAGAGCCCAGATGCCCATTAATAGGGAAATGGCTTACTACTTTATGGGCACCCAAGCTGTGGACTTTTATGTAGCTTATGAAAAGATTTTCAAGACATTTTAAGTGAGGGAGGAAAGTTGGAGAGTAATGTGAAAAGTCAGATCTATTTAGGTCTTAAGGAAGGAGAGGACCAACATAGCTAAATGCTTACGGACAGACCTGGGAAAGCCAAAAGACCACCAAGCACTTGGAGAAGTGCTCGAGATTATTAATAATCAGAGATATGAAGATTAAAACAAAATATCCCCTTATGCCTCATAGACCAGCAACTAGAGAGTCAGACATGCCAGGTTGGGGGCGGAGGGGATACGCAGATACAGAAACCTGTGTGCCCTGCTGGTGAGTGTGGACAGGAGCGGCTATCTGGACAGCAAGCTGCCAGTGTTTAGGCAAGCTAGACATTTTCATATCGTGTGACCCAGAAATTCTATTCATGGGTATATAACCCAAAGGTATTTCCCGTAGGTGCTTAAGGAAACCTGTACAAGGATGTTCATTGTGGCATTATTTGAGGTAGCAGGGGAGTTGGAGCCACCTGGGTATATTTCCCCAGAAGAGCAGATAAGTAAAATGAGATGGTCACACACTATGGAGTGTTATACAGCAGGGCGAAGCAACAGATTAGGTGTGCACAGAAAAACAGGGATGGATCTATAAAACCGTAATGTTGCTCTTCCTTCCTGAAAATTCTTCCCAAAAGCCATTACGTGGGGCCCAGAAAGGCAAATGTCCACACAAGGGAGCGTGTGTGCCACAGTGATCCAGCACGGGGGTTGGGATCCAAGTAGGGAGACCCCAGTGGTTCAGTCCTGAGTGAGCCCCAAGAGGGTGAGAAGGGCCCCTGCATTTGGAACGGGGGGTGGGCGGAGGCAAGGCAGCAATAAGAAACTGGTTACATGCCAGAGAAATGATCAAGTAAACAGATTGAGGTTACTAGGAGCCAAGTTTCTCACTTCAGAGAAGGGAGCTACAAATACAGAAAAGAAGAAGAGCCCTGTGATGTTGGATTGGAATTGGAGCTATTGGTGTGAACTCATGGGTCTCAATAAATGTAAGTGTAGATGTGTTATAGGTGCATTCACATATTCCCTGGCTCTGTTCACTGAGAGCGTCTTGTAGCTACAACCCCCAACAGCAATGGTCATGGCTAGGACCCAGATCTTTGCTTCTAAAATAACATTTTCCACTAAGAGAACCAGAACTCCTGGGGGAAAATGGCTGATTCAAGAGCTAGAGCATGGAAAGGTATGAGGTGAAACTGAAGCATCTTGGGCCAGAAAGTGAGGAAGTGCTCAAAGAATGATAAGCACATGTCAGAAAGAAACAGGAACTTTTTGACAAGGGTGCCAAGAGAATTCAATGGAGAAAGAATAGTCTTTTCCAAAAATAGTACTGGAGCAACTGGATATCCACAAGCAAAATAATGAAGTTGGACTCTTCTCTCACACCATATACAAGAATTAACTCAAAATGAATCAGAGATCTAAATGTAAGGCCTAAAATTATAAACCTCAGAAGAACACATAGGCCTAAATCTTTGACTTTTGATTTGACAAGGGTTTCTTAGATATAATACCAAAAGTATAAGCAACAAAAGAAAAAATAGATAAATTGGACTTCAACGAAAGTAAACACTTTTGTGCTTCACAAGAACACTACCAGAAAAGTGAAAGACGACCCACAGAGCTGGAGAAAATATTTGCAAATCATATATCTGATAAGGGACTTATATCTAGACTATACAAACAACATTTACAATTCAATGATACAAAGATAAGTAACCCAATTTAAAAATGAGCAAAAGATCTGAATGGACATTTCTCCAAAGATATATGAATGGCCAATAAGCATATGAAAAGATAGCATCCTTAGTTATTAGGGAAATGAAAATCAAAACCTCAATGAGATACCATTACACACCCACTAGGATGGCTGTAATAAAAAAGACAGGTAATTACCAGTATTAGCCGGGATGTGGAAAAACTGGGACCCTCATACACTGCTGGTGGGAATGTAAAATGGTGCAGCCACACTGGAAAACAGTGTGACACTTCCTCAGAAAGTTAAACAGAGTTAACTGTTTGACACAGCAAGTCCACCTCTAAGTATATACGCAAGAGAAATGAAAGCACATACTTACACAAAAACTTTTTTTTTAATTGAAGTATAGTTGATTTACAATGTTGTGTTAGTTTCTGGTGTACAACAAAGTGATTCAGTTGTGTGTATATATATATACTTTTTCAGATTCTTTTCCATTATAGTTTATTACAAGATATTGAATATAAAAAACTTTTACAAAAATATTCACAACAGCATTATTCATAATAGCCAAAAAGTGGAAACAATCCAAATGTCCATCAACTGATGAATGAATAAACAAATTGTGGTATGTCCACACAATGGAATATGAATCAGCATTTAACATGGATGAAATTTTTACCCAATATCTTGTAATAACCTATAATGGAATATAATCTGAAAAAAAGAAAAAAGAATCACTATGCTGTATACCTGAAACGAACACAATATTGTAAGTCAACTATACTTCAAAATAAAATAAAATAAAAGCTATGGGACTCCCAACTGGGAGAGGCTTCCTAAATTTAAATTTAAAAAAAATTTTAAATGAGTGAAGTAGTGCTACATGCTACAACGTGGATAAACTGTGGAAACACTATGCTAAATGAAAGAAGCCAGTCACAAAAGACTGTACATATTCCGTTTATATGAAATTTCCAGAATAGGCAAGGCTATAGAGATAGAAAGTAGATTAATATGCAGTTGCCTGAGTCCTGGCGACATGAGAGGCTTAGGAGTAGATGGCTAAAGGGTATGAGATTTATTTAGGGAGTGACAAAAATGTTCTAAAATTGATTGTAGGGATGGTCGCACAGCTCTGTGACTATACTAAAAACCATTGAATTGTACAGTTTAAGTAGGTGATTTGTGTGGTGCCTGAATTATATCTTCAGAAAGCTGTGTTGTAAAAGGGCGCAGAGGCCAGCTTGAAGGGACTCCCACTGACTACACTTGGGACACCTTGAAAGTAAATAATGAAGTAAATAATGATAGTAACAAGTTATGGCCCTACTGAATACAATAGGAATCCACTGGATTTTTTGATATAAACAATGAATAGAGAATTTGATAAGTAGCAGGATATATACATAGTCTCAAAGTTCTTCCCTGAACAATACGCATTAATTACAATGGAAAAAATAATTTTACAGGAAGAAACGTAGCAGACACCACCTTATACAATCAAAGTTAACATCACCAGTAATGGGATTAATCAAAATTATACCCCACCTGGTTAAGATACAATGAGAAGAATTCAACATCACTTCACTGATATTCCTGCCCAAAATGGATAATCTGAATTGAATCGTGAAGAAACATCAGACAAACCCACGCTGACAGCCATTCTACAACATAACTGGCCATGGAAGTCAAGACAAGACTGGACTGTTACAGACTGAAGGAGACTGAAGGGCCAATGACAACTCAGTGCAACACACAATCTCCCCTGGATCCTTTTGCCATGGAGATATTGTCAGGACGATTGGTAAAGCTTAATAGGTCTGAACAGTTGATGGCAATAATGTTGAGTTTATGATTTTGATGATTGTACCATGATTATTGGGGAGAATGCCCTTGTTTGTTGTAAATACGAAATAAAGCATGTGTCAGCAATTCATGCTCAAGTGGGTCTGGGGTACCGTAAGATCTTTATACTTGACAACTTCTGTGTAAGTTTCACATTGTTTAAAATAAAACAAGAAACCATAACGTGTATAAAACAACTGGTCCCTATTCTTCAAAAAGGTCTATGTTACAAAAGGCAAAGAAAAGTTGATAAATTGTTTCCAGCTAAAGAAGACTAGCAAGAATTTGAAAACAAAATGCAATGAGTGATACAGGATTAGATCCCGGACCATAAAAAAAATAATAATAGGGCTTCCCTGGTGGCGCAGTGGTTGAGAGTCCGCCTGCCGATGCAGGGGACACGGGTTCGTGCCCCGGTCCGGGAAGATTCCACATGCCACGGAGCGGCTGGGCCCATGAGCCATGGCCGCTGAGCCTGTGCGTCCGGAGCCTGTGCTCCACAACGGGAGAGGCCACAACAGTGAGAGGCCCGCGTACCGCAAAAATAATAATAATATAAAGAACATTATTGGAATAACTGGCAAATTTTGAATAAGATCTGAAGATTATATAATAGCATTGTATCAATGTTAAATTTCTTGATTTTGATCATTGCACTGAGGTCATATAGGTGAAGGTCTCCTTTCTTAGGAAATACTGAAGTATTTAGGAATAAGGAGGCATAGTGTCACTTATTCTCAAATGCTTCAACAAAAATAATTTTATAAATACATAGGGAAAGAGAAAGATAAAGCAAATGCAGCTAAGAAACGAGTATACTGGAGTTCTTTGTACTATTCTTGCAACTTTTCCATAAATTTGAAATTATTTTAAAATAAACTTTTAAAAATAATGTAAAAAATGAAATATAAAACCCAATGTACACAGGTGAAACACACACAAGAAAAAGACACAATGCATATTTTGTGAGAACACATAATGACAAAGATATACACAGTAAACAGAACCCAATGGTTCCTTACTGGGCCAGGAAGGAGAATGAAAGTTTGCAGGCTAAAGAGATAAATAAAACAATCTTTTAAATTTTATTTTATTTATTTATTTTTGGATCTGTTGGGTCTTCGTTGCTGCACGCGGGCTTTCTCTAGTTGCGGGGAGCGGGGGCTACTCTTCGTTGCTGCGCCCGGGCTTCTCATTGCAGTGGCTTCTCTTGTTGCAGAGCACGGGTTCTAGGCACGCGGGCTTCAGTAGTTGTGGCATGCAGGCTCAGTAGTTGTGGCTCGCGGGCTCTAGAGCGCAGGCTCAGTAGTTGTGGCTCACAGGCTTAGTTGCTCCGTGGCATGTGGGATCTTCCCAAAGCAGGGCATGTGGGATCTTCCCAAAGCAGGGCTCCAACTGGTGTCCCCTGCATTGGCAGGCGGATTCTTAACCACTGCGCCACCAGGAAAGTCCCAACAATTTCTTTTTTTTTTAAGATTGGAAGGAGGGCTAAAGGAACAACCGCCAAATTTCTCACCTCACAGTTTTGAGGAATGGGGTGGGATAGGAGTGGAGGCGAGCGTGAAGAGAGGAAACATCAGAAAAAAGCCACACTGCTTCATGTTTTATCTTTATATTCTGGAATTGTTTGAATTGTTTTATGATATAAAGGACATTCATGTATTATTTATGTAAGTTTTTCAACAGAGGACACCATGGTGAAACTTCCATATAATGATATCTAGACAGCTGTTAAAAATGAGACAGAGTTCCATCCATTGACATGTAAGAATGCCATGGCCGGGCTTCCCCGGTGGCACAGTGGTTGAGAGTCCGCCTGCCGATGCAGGGACACGGGTTCGTGCCCCAGTCCGGGAAGATCCCACATGTCGCGGAGCGGCTGGGCCCGTGAGCCATGACCACTGAGCCTGCGCGTCTGGAGCCTGTGCTCCGCAACGGGAGAGACCACAACAGTGAGAGGCCCGCGTACTGCAAAAAAAAAAAAAAAAAAAAGAATGCCATGGCCTTTCGCTGGTTTTCTTTTTTTAAGGGCAGTTTGTAGAGTAGCAGGGATAATACGAATCATTGTTACAAAAAACATATAAATAGTTGGCATAAGCAACATTGTAACTATCAGTCATGCTATTTCTGGAGGGAGGATTAAGGCGCGGAACTTGTATACACTTCAGTCTGATTATTTTACAATAATTTTGTTTTAACTTATGATTTTTAATTAACCACATAATACATGAATATATTCTTATTGTGGCAAAAAATCAAGTAATATATGTGTTGCTTTTAAGATACATATTACTGTAGCTAAGGGAAGGAATTATTTCTTAACGGACAATTGGTATATTTAAATAAGGAAATGTGAGCTCCTTTCAACAAAACGCAATTTTTACAAAGCATGACTAAGTATGCCTCTCTTAACATAGCATTCGTTTAAAATAGTGCAAATGCTCAATGATGAGGAAGGTTTCCAATTCCATTGGAAGGGGTGGTGAGTCTCACCTTTCCAGACTCTCCCACCCACTTTCTACACTCCCGCAAAATATAAGCCACTACGCCCTCTCCAAACCCACGAAGCTCTCCCAGCGCCCAGCCGGTGCACGCGAAGGTCACTTTGTCCTTCCCTCAGTTTCTACCTGACAAGCCCTGCCTGAGACTGTCTGCCGTCACCTCCACTTTGAAGCCTGACCAGGCTTTTTTCAGGCAGGGGAGGAACCCCGGCCTTCTCCCTACCCCAGAGCTCCCAAGTCTCATCTTCCCTCTCCTGGAGAGCTTACCACTTTGCGCAGCAATTCCTGCTGCGGGAGCCTGTCTCAGCAGAGCCTTGGGGCGCAGGGAAAAGGCTTTAAGGTCTGACCACCAGCACCACGCCCAGCCCATAATGACCCGAAAATAAATGCCTGTACGAATTGCTTTGGAAAGTGGTTTGGCAATACATAAGAGCAGTGAAAATGTCCCTATCCTGTTGTCCCAGTAAGGATCCTGAGGAAATAAACCTTCCTGAAAGAGAAAGCTATATATTCGATCATTTTGGTTTGACCATTATGTTAATGCTGAAAAACTGGACACACTGGGATATCTAACAATTGAATGGCTCTTTTACACAGTAACATATTATTACGTGGCCATTGAAAAGTATACTTATAGGGACCATAGCACCTGACAAATATGTAGGCGAGACCTGAAGTATTAAAGGCTGAATACAAAACTACATGTTCACCATGACCAAAATGATGTAAATTAAATGTGCAGTGAAAAAACACTGCCTCTTTTCCCTCCTTTTTTAAGGAATGAGGAGGAGGATTTTAGGTTTGGGCATAGGGATTTTTTTTCTTCTTTAAATTATATTACCGTTGCTGTAACCTTTTGAACAGTGTGCAGAGGTTGGAAGCGGCATTAAGAAGAGTCTCAACATTGTTTATATGATTTAAAAACCGAAAGAGGTATTTTCACTTGGAGGAACGCATTTTGCACCTTGACCGGCCAGTGGGGGCCAGGGAGCAGGAACGAGATTCCCAGGGCCTTTCAGAACAGAGCCAGAGCCACCGAGTGCATCTGGACGCAGCGGTAGGAAAGGGACCCCTTGACCACTACCCACCGGCCCCACACCCGCGACCAGAGTCGGGTTGGGCGGAGCTGAATGTCGGTTGGTTGAGTGAGTGGGATTTCTCCAGCGATCGGTCCATTTAGACCGGCTCCCAGCCTGCTTGTCCCCACCTAGACCAGCCGATCTGCCGACCAAATCGAAAGATTCAAGAGAAATTGGGGAAAAGGCGGATCACCGTCGGCGGAGACCCGGCGGCGCTTTGTTTGGGTCGCGCGCGGCCTCCGGCTTTCCGGCCCCGCCCCTTCCCCCTCTCCGTGACCCCGGCTCTGGCTCTCGGGCTCCTGGGACCTAGTTTTCTTGGTTTCTCTCCCCTACCTGCCGGCTTCGTCCCCGCTCTCTTTCCCTTTCTGCCATCTTCACACAGCCACCCTCCGCCCTCCATCTCCACGAAGTCCAGCACCGCCTTCACCATCACCGTCGCCCCAGGACTGTCAAACTTTGCCCCCGAGGAGTGGGCTCTTCTCGAGAGTTCTCCGCGGAAAATCAGGAGAACCCAATCCAGAGAGGCCGGCTTTCGTGGAGATCAGGACATATGCCTGAGCATCCCGGCTCCCTTTCTCCCGACGGCGCCGGCCTCGCCCTTGGAGAAGGGAAGGCGAAAGGCCGAGGATGGGGAAGGGAGAAGCAGGTCCCTGGGGAAGGAGTGACCGAACGTGGGGACACTGGAGATGGCGACCGGGGCGGGGCCACTTCCACCAAGTGACTCAGAGCCATCCGTCGTCTGTTTATCTACCAACACCAGAATTTGAGTGGATCACCCACTTCTCATCACGCAATATCCCCAAGTTTATTCTTCACCAGCATCCAAGAGATCTTTCAGGAGAGGGAACTCAAGTAATATGTGAATACATTCTCATTCTTCTTAAAAAAAAAAAAAGGTTCAAGTCAGGGGCTCCCTGAATGACACACACATCTCCATCACTCACTTCTTTCAGGGAAGAGCTGTCTCGCTCCGCTGTTCCTCCAGCTCTCCCTTCATACACTTTCAGGATTCACAGAAGTGTGGGCTGTGGGTGGTGTTTATCTTTACACCTAGGTGTGACACTCCGCAATTGTTCCTTAGCAGACGCCGCAGAAATCTGCCGCGGGAAGTGAGAGAGCCCCGCAAGAAATTGCTTAGCACAGCTCCGAGGAGTTTGTTGAACTATTTGCGTAAGAGATGTTCTTACCTTGCCAGAAAAAAAAAAAAAAAAGTTTATTAAAAATGGGGTTTAAATCTAAAAGAAAATAAAACATCTAAATAAAAGTAGGCTAACCCTGTTCCGCAGATACATGTGCGCGCATCGAGAGATCAGATACATTTGCTCTTTATTCATTGAAATTGTCTCGGGCGGGTCTCCGGGCTCACCTCCCTGCCGGCTTATTCCCCGAAGGCCGAGCCGCAAGCTCGGCGGGGTGCTAGTCCCGCGGCCGCCCGAAGGCGAGGCCTGCCCCGGGGAGGCCGTCCAGCCCCTCCGCGCCCTCGGACCTCGGGCTTCCCGGTCTAGCCTCCCCGCGATCGCAGTCCCCCCGCTGCCGTTCCCGCGCCCGGCCCGGAGCCCGCCTCTACCGAGGACCTTGACCTCGCACGGACCTCGTCGCCTCGTTTAGCTCTCCCTGACCTGCTTTTGAACCCGCTAATCCTGTCCCGAACTCTCGCCCCGTGGCGATCCCTCGCCCCGGCCCCGGCGCTCTAATTCCCGCTGACCCCGCCGCCCCGCCGCCACTCTCCTCTCTCCCGGCTTTGAAGCGCGCCGAGGGTTGCGGGTCTCCGAAAGCCGGGCGCTTTGATGCGCTGGTTACCACCGCCCGGCCTCGCCCTGACCCACGCTCACGCGACCTCCGAACGCAACAGCCGGGTGTTGCATTCTTTCCTTCTCTTGCTTTCCCTTGTTTCCCCTTAGATTAATTCGTTTCTTTTAGAAATCTATCAGACCCACAAAGATCAAAATTTTAGGTAACACCCTAAACTGGCGACGCTGTGGGGAAGCCACAAGAGTCTGGCAAGCAGTGAGGGCGCAGAAAGGGTAAGGCGGAGGCGGGCTTCCAGGAGCAAGCGCTGGGCCTCGGGCGAAGGCGGAAAAGGCAGGACCAAGAACAGAGGACAGTGTGACTTAATTCCCTTTTTAAGGCTGGGGTGGGTAGATATTTGTCCGATACGGGGCAACAGCTTGGGACTTCCAGCGATGGGGCTGAGGGTCTAGAAGATACTCACTTGTCACTTTATAATCCTTTGTGCTGTTTAGAATTTTTTCCCTCAGATGCATGTTTTCCTTTCTGAAGATCAAACTGATTGTTTAAAGAGTTAATGAAATTAGTGCGCACCGTATGCACTTACAAACACAAGCCCACAAGCTGGGTCCGCATGTTTGTTTGGGGGGGGGGTTGTTTGTATGCTTGTTTGTTTTGTTTTGTTCCATTTGTTTTGTCAGCCAACTGAACCGGACACGAGACCATGTGTTCCCTTTCTTGGCCCTTCGTTTAGTATAGGGCGGCTGAGGCTGCTCTAAGGTGTCTCTTTAAGGAGAGTTATTTTCAGAGGCGGTTCTCTAGCCAGGAAAACAAATCAGCTGGCACGTGTATATCTGTGAACCACCAGGTGGAGTGGCCTCCCGAGATCAAACTCCAAGGTTCCCTGTCCTGACCGTGGAGATTTGTGTCTGTTCGTTTCACAACTGTCTCCCAGTGCCTTGCACAGTGCCCGGCATATAGTAGTAGCTCAATAAATATTTGTTGAATGAAAAATATTCCAAAGAGTGTGGCAGCAACTCCTGGAGAATTGCTCCCAGTAGATATAAATTACTGGCAACATCTCTGGAGTAAGGGGCCAGGCTCCCTAAGGGACGATCACGGGATCACGAGGGGTTCTCGGCTACTGGTCAGGGCATTCTCAGCATTCCCACAGACGCCAACAGTTAGCCACCCAACGCCCACTGCCAGGCGGCTCCTTCCCCTTCCCTTCGGAAGTCCTTTCCCTGGGTCAGGTGATGGAGAATTCCTCCAGCCTCACCCTACTCCTGTCCCTAGGTAATCCCGTCTTTCACCGCACCCCTAACTGGACCCAACCCACCCAGAGAGAAAGGAAGCCTCGGGCCCGCCAGGTAGGGGAGACTCCAGAGCCAAGGTGGCCACGGAAGGGGTGCCAGCGACACTGCTCTTCCTCGCTTCCCTGCCAAGCTCAGTCTGGAACCCCACCTACAGGTGACGCTGATCGCAAATGATCACTTTTTGGGACAACAGGGCCCAAGGCTCGCGGGTTCCCCTGCGCTGGGAACTGGGGATCGGGGTAGCTGTTGACCTTGAATGTGCAGCGTTCCGGAGGGCACGGCCAAGACAGAAAGGCACCTGTCTACACTATAAGTCGCTGCCGGCCAGCTACCCGAGGCACACAGTCGGGGAGGGAAGACGAGCAGCTAGCTGCCCTTGATGGAAGCATGGAAACGAAACGCTTCTTCAAACCTCTTCTAACAGCATTTAAGAAGTTGTTTTTCTAGGTTTGTGTGAATTGTGTCATCCTACAAATTCAAAAGAAATCAAACGGTATAAAAGGCAGTCCCTGGGCCGCTGGCGCTCTCTCCTGGGCGTGCCTCGTGGGACGTGCCCGGGAAAGGGTGAAAGGCCTGGACCCTGCCCACCGTGAAGCCCCCTGCCTCTGGGCAGGACTGGGAACCTCCCGGGCTCGTGATGCTGTTCCTCGCCGCATCCCTGAGTCGTTCTTCCCTGGGCGTCTGGAAAGGCCGCCGGGAGGCTGGTGATCGGGAGAATCTGGCTTGGGAGCCACAAATGGCACGAGTGGCGCTATAAACACGCAAAGCTCGGCAGTGTTGGCGCCAGGGCTCCGAGCTGGAGGACTGAAGGCAGGGCTGAGTCCGGGTCTCACCGCTCACTGTCTTCTCTCAGTGGCCACTTTTGAAGGAGGGTTGGGCTACAGCAGGAAGAGTTCTGTCCCATGTTTCTCTGCACCCCGACGCCGACTCCAACCGTGGAAGCTGGGGTTGAGGGCCTGGAATCGGGGCTCACAACCCACAGAGCAGACAACCTCCCCCTGTCCCCCGGGCAGCGCAAGGAGAAGGACAACTACCAACTAGTGCTGAGAGTGGGCTCTCGGCTTTAAGCCTTAAACGATAAAAGAAAGTGTCAATATTCTTTCCTCCGGCACCCACAGAGTGCCAGATCCTCTACACAGACTAACTTACCCCTCATAACAGCTTCAGGTGCTTGGTACTAATATTATCCCCACTTAAGGGATGAGAACACTGAGGCAGAGAGACGTTAAACAACCCATTAAGAATGAGTTCTCAGTAGAGCCAGGATTCCAACCCTGCCTAGCAGAGAGCCAAGGCTCTGAATCTTTACTCCAGGGTCTATATAATTCCTACAAGCCTCCAAGTCCTGCCTGGCCCTCCTCTTTAGACAGAAGTAGGAAGGACACTTCTGGAAGGTGATCGATTAGCTGGGGACACACAGCCAGTGGATGGCTCTACCCTGAGCCTCACCAGTCTCCTCCATCTGCTCCCAGAAAACTTCCTCCCTCTTCTGGCCAAGCAGGGCACCCTAGGCCAGGGGAGCACCCACATTCTCACCCAGGTAAAATGGAACCAATCCAGATGTCTATCAGTAATGAATGCATAAACAAATGTGGTATAAACATACAGTGGAATGTTATTTGACCTAAAAAAATGAAGTACTGATACATGCTACAACATGAATGAAACTGAAAACATTAAGTGAAAGAAGCCAGACACAAAGGTCACATACTATATTATGATTCCATTTATATGAAACTTCCATACTAGCCAATTCCATAGAAACAAAAAGTAGACTTGTGGTTGCTGAGGGCTCAGGGGGGATGGGAAGTTATGGGTGATAGATAAAGGTACAGGTTTCTTTTTTTTTCCATTTTTAAATTGAGATATAATTGACATATATTTGTTTCAGGTGTTCAAGATATGATTCCATATTTGTATATATCGCAAAATGATCACCACAATAAGTGTAGTTAACATCCATCATCACACATGACTACAACTTTTTTTCTTGCGATGAAAACTTTTAAGGTTGACTCTCTTAGCAACTTTCAAATATACAATACAGTATCATTAACTATAGTCACCAACAACTTTCTTGTGGAGGTGGTAAAAATGTTCTAAAATTGACTGTGGTGATGTCTGCACTGTATATCTGTGCCTATACTATATATTTTAGTATACCTGTGAATATACAAAAACTATTGAATTGTACACCGTAAAGGTGTGAATTGCATGATATATTAATTATATCTCGATGAAGCTATCACCAAAAGAGCAAAAACAAAACACATACACAGGACTTCCCTGGTGGCACAGTGGTTAAGAATCCGCCTGCCAATGCAGGGAATAGGTTCGAGCCCTGGTCCACGAAGATCCCACATGCCACGGAGCAACAAAGCCCGTGAGCCACAACTACTGAGCCTGCACTCTAGAGCCCGCGAGCCACAGTACTGAGCCCACGTGCCACAACTACTGAAGCCTGTGCGCCTAGGGCCCCTGCTCCGCAACAAGAGAAGCCACCGCAATAAGCCCGCGCACCGCAATGAAGAATAGCCCCGGCTCGCCGCAACTAGAGAAAGCCCGCGCGCAGCAACGAAGACCCGACGCAGCCAAAAATAATAAAGAAATTAAAAACACACACTCACACACACACACACACACACACATACACAGTTCTAGGAGGTCAGTTCACTGTCCACATCAACCCAGGCTCTGCTCTGCCAGAGTCTGCATCCTCCAAGTCCAGATTTCCTTCAGTCACCACAGAGGCTACAGCTCCCTGCGAGGGTGGGTGCTTTGCCCCTCAGTCCAAAAGCCCCTCCCCGAAGCTCTGGCCCGGGAGTGCTTTCCTGTGTTTGGGAGGGAGCCGGGTTCTCAGAGGGAAGGAAGAGTGAGGGCAAGAGGTTTTTGCCTTGGTTGAGCCCCAAGATCGGCGCCCAGGTTTGAACCCACTGTTTGACCTTGGTCTCGGTTTCCTTCTCTGCAAAATGCAGCAACTGAGTCACCACCCTAAGACTTGTGACGATCTCATGAAATTATGAGCCTAGAATAGCTTTGGACAGTTAACCACATATCCCTTGGTAGAAAAAAAAATGAAGGTGCAATTGTTTTAGGGGATGATCCAAATAAAATCAGAAGGTGCTGGAGTGAAGGGGTTTTGTTAAGAAAGAAGGAAAATGTTTTAGAAGATTCTCTCAAGTCACTGGTATCTTTTCTTTGATTTTAACTCCGTGTGCACATCAGGATCGTAATTTCCAAAGACGGACAAGTAGAAGAGGGCACTCCTGCTGCAGCAGGGAGAGGGCTGAAGAGAAGGGGGAAAATAAGGGCTTGTGAGAGGCAGAGGGAGTGGGAGAGAGGATGGGGAAGGAGGATGGAGGGAGACTGCCATGGTCCAGAGGTTGGCCTGGTGGGGAGGACAACAGTGCAGGGAACTGATGGCCCAGAGAAGGGAGGAAAGCTGGACGACCTGAAGGAGAAAAGAAGCAAATGGAGAAGGAAGAGGTGGCCAAATCATCAGAGGAGGGGGAGCAAGGAATATTCACAGACAGCTACGTGGGGAAGAGAAGCAGGAAGCCAAGAAAGTTTTCTCATGGAATCTGCCTGGAGGAAAGCAAATGGGAAGAGAAGGTCGCCAAATCCTGAGTCACCAAGCTCCTGTCCTAGAACCTAGGGACACCCACCTAGCCCTACGCGGCCTTTTCCCTCACCCTTGGGTGGCCTCTACCCAAGAGAATACTGAGTCCTATGGGGGGGGGGGAGTTTTCAGATCAAGTTGGACACTTCGAGTTGGGTCCAGTTGTGTCCTGTCCAGGCCTATTCACCCTCTCTGATGCCTCTCCGTGAAACTGCCCCCACCCTCCAGCCCCAAGCATGCTGGCTTCCCCTCCCCCACTCCACCCAAGGTCTGGCTGAAACAACCATTTCTCATTCCCCGACCTGCCACCTCCAGGCCTTCACACCCGCCTTTCTCTCAGCCAGCAATGCCCGCTTCCCCCACTCTTGGCCCAGTTCAGTGGCTTCCAACCAAGCTTCACCTGGAAGACTTTCAAATATGGCGAGCCCTCTCACAACCAGATTTGAAGCCACTTGGTCTGTGGCCAAGCAGAAATTTTATTCTCTGAATTCTCCAGGTAATTTAATACGTGGCAGGTGTTGAGAACTCCTTTGTGTCCTCCCTTAAGCCTTCTTGGCCCTGGGCCAAGGCCAGAGTCAAGGCACAAGCCACCCCTGTGTGGTAGGTATCTGGAGAATCTCATCAGACCAGATGAGGGTCACTCCAAGGGGCTCCTCCTTACATTCTGGCCAAACCCACAGCTTCCCCTGAGCAGCCCTCCCAGATAGAACCCTGGACTCACAGGCTCAGGAAAGGCATCAGCAAGTTCTAACAGGACTGGGGTGGGTGGCGGAAGTTGATGGCCCTGGAGCTCAAGACAGCCCAGCTGGGATCCTTGCCCAAGCAGAGGAGGGGACAGAGCCAAGCAGGAGAGCGCTGCCTTGGGGAGGGTCCAGGCTGTGCCTAGGAGGTGGCTTTGGGAGTCCAGACCATACCCCAGGACTCAGAACTGGACAAGGTGGGGTGGGGAAAAGGATTCAGCAACCACCCAAGCTACCTAGAATGGGAAGCAACCAGGTGCCGGACAGGAAATGTCAGGCAGCTGGACAGGCAGCCCCAGGAGGTGGTGCAGCAGCAGGTGGTGCAACAGGAGGTGGTCCCCCATCTCACCTGTACCACGGCCCTGGCCCAGCCCACTGGGTTCCCTGCCCTCCCGACAAGGGTGACCTCCACCCCCATGGTGGGCACCTCTAGCACCCCAAGCATCCTGCTCCCTGCAGAATTCTCAGAGTGTAACACTGGCATCCAGCACAGACAAGCCCCAGTCGTCTTGTGTTGCCTGAAATAAGACAATGACACTGCAGTGACTGAGCCTGTGGGCAGCTACCGACCTAGGAGTGGCCTAAGCACTGGAATTTGAAGAGCCTCACTCTGGCCCGAGCACCTCTCCCAACAACCCAACATTAGAACTGCCCTCCTTGGGTTTCAGCACTGCTGACGTTCTCAGAAACAGATACATTTGATTGTGTTTTACAAAAATAATAATGCTCATTATAAACAACAAGAACAACATCCCACCTCCTTTTAACATGCCAATCCCTCCCTCCCTGGGGGTGGGACAGTGGCTCCCTCCCTAATGTGTCAGTGCAGGGATCCAGCTCCCAGGCATGTGGGGTGGGGCACAGGTGGGTTGAGGGAAGGAAGTGATGAATGGGCTATTTCTACAAGCTGGGTCTTGTGCCCCCCAGCTGAGTGTGTGAGGAGTGTCCTTCCCTGTTCACCCCAAATTCCCAGTGCCCTTCAGTTACAGGGAAACCCCCATCCCATCAGTGATGGCTGAGCAGATTCAATCACCTGGGGGAACTAGATTCCCTGGGGGCAGAGCAAATGCTGCCCAGGATCTCCCATGGACATTTGGGCAGGGCCCCAAAACCAGCGGGAAGAAAGGTGGACAGGAGATCCAGACATGGGGTGAATCAGGGCAGAGGAAGACAGACCCCCTGAGCCTGTAGGCTCCGGGAATGGGCTGGAGAGATGCACAGGCTGAGAGAGGGAAGTGGCACAGTAGAGACAGAGAGGCCAAGAGGGAGGACAGGAAAGAAAAGGAAGCCATCTGGGGAAGGCATCTGAATTGGCTGTAAGCTCAACCCAGGCTCAACAGCAGTCGTGGGGGAGTGGCCTGGCCCCAGCCTCAGCAAGGACAAGAGGCGTAAGGAGTGGGTTGAGCTGAGACCAGAGGTCCAGGTCTGGAGACCTGGTCGGGTACGCCTGCCAGAGCACACAAGGGATATGAAAGATGGGAGAATAACCAGACACAGGACCAGACCTTTGAGGTTCCAGGTTCTGAGCGCCAGAAGATGAGCTGAAGGCTCCTGCCAGAGGCCAGAGCTGCAGGCCAACTGGCAGTGGGGGACTGGAGGGCTGGGCAGGCAGGTATAGGTAGCTCCTGGGGGAACCCAGGATCTGACTCCCATCCACCCACATACACACCTTGGCTCCCCTAGAACCCCACTTCTGATCCTAGAAAGCCCTGATGCTGGGTATGGGAGGGGGCTATTTACCCGCAGGTGGCTGGGACCCCACTCTCAGCAGCCCAGCAGCTCGGGAAGTCAATCTCACCCACTGAGGCGCCAAAAGGCATGGAGAAGGTGGGTGGGGAGGGACTGAAACGTTCTTGGAGAAAGAGTGGAATAGGCTTACTCCCTGGCAAAGTGGCAGGAGTTGGAAGGAACTGGAGACTTATGGTACTGAGCCAGGCAAGGGGGTTCTTGCCCCAACTCAGGGGGTTCCTTGAAGAAACTCTCTGGAAACCTAGTCCTAAGGGGCATCTGAGGGGAGCTGGGGTTGGTGGCCCCTTCCTGATGACGCTCTCCCCACTTCATCTGCTGAGTGGAGAACCTGGGCCACCACGTGTCCGAGGAACTCCTAGTGGCAAAGTGTCACCCGACTCCAGCCCAGGACTCACCAGCTCTCTGTGCCCAGACCCACTCATCCCCTAATGCCCAAGGCCACTAATTCCCGGGGACCTGCTGAGGCCGGAAGGGAGATTGATAGCGCAGATCGAGCTGGGCCTCGAGCTGCCAGGGCCCTCCGGAACCCCGGAAGGGACGGATCAGTACCTGGGGTTTGTCTACGCTCAGCTGCCTCGGACCAGAGCCACTGAAAAAGCAGTTTAGGTTATCGCCCCGCCCCCTATCGGCTGAGATCGCCCCACATCTCCCAAGCTAAGGTTCTTCAATCGCTTTACAAAAAGGGTAAGTGTGTGGGTGGGGGCAGAGAAGCAGAGGAAATTCTAGGGGTTCCTTGCGTCTTGGCCGGGTCGAGATGTGTCAGACGGCGGTTGGAGACTGGCGGTGACGGTGAGGGCAGCAGGCATAGGCCACGGGCCCTCTGGTCCCCGCTGCCCGGTGAGGAATCCCGGATCCACCCAGATCCTCGAAAATTCGAGCCAGGCGGACTCAGGACATCTGGAGCTCTGTGTCCCACTTATCCTCCTGGGCCGGAGAGTCCCGGCAGAGCCAAACAGCGTTCCAACCTGTCCGCAGGCGCGCGCGCACGTGCACACACACACACACACACACACACACACACACACACACACACTCAACAAGGCCGATCCTACACATCCCTGCCACGTGGCCATACAGAGCACTGGCGTTCCCAGCCTTCCTCAGCCAGGGCTCAGAGGATGTAGTCCGGCAGGGCACGGGTGGGAGCCCAGTGGACTCGCTTCCTGGACGGGGAACTGGGCAGCCTAGGCAGTGTGCCCCAGGAGGGTCAAGAGCCTGGGTTTAAGGGTCGCCCAGGCTCCCGATCGGCTTGGTCAAGGTCTCTGCTGGGCCAGAGCAGGGGATTGACGAAAAGCTCCAGCCCACCACCATCCCCAGCCATACACACACGCGCACCACAAACTCCGCCTCAGGGAGCAGAAGCCCTGCGTTCCTCACTGGATCCCCGCTCGCACAATCACGGAGGCCGCGATCCCATTTCCCAGTCCTGCAGAGTAGAGAGAGCCGGGACTTCTGCGGGACGCCAAATCCCTTACTGCCTCTTAAGAGAGAAGGAGAGGAAAGAAGAAAGGGCGGGGGAGGAAGATTGGGAACTCCCAACAGTCAACCTGGGGCTGGCCTGTAGCCGCCTCCCATGCTCCCTGCCGGGCTCTCCCAGCAGAGAGGAAAGGGGAGGCGGCCCCAACTTCCCAGGTCACGGTTCCACGGGACCCTGCGGGAGGCCACCAGCCTCTCTCGGAGAACGGCCCGACTCCCCTGGAAGTGTGCGCATGCCCGGAAGCCCATCGACTGACTTTGGAAGAGGACGCCGGGACGTAGACCTGAGTTCCTGGCGCGTAAACCATCATTCATCAAATGAAAATTTAGAGGGGTGAAAACAAACAAAACCTGGTAGGGTTCAGCAGGTGCTGTTCTATTTTTCTTTGAACAGAAACCCGGGCCTCCCATGTGGTCGACGGAACAGCGAGGACTTGGGGGCCGGAGAGATTCCAGCCGAACGTTTGCTTTCTGCTTAGAATTTTTCTACACCAGACACGTCTTACTTGAATAATAAAAATAAACTTGAGAGAGCCAGAGAGGAAAGACTGAAGTGCAGAGCGAAGATGACGGGGGCTGGATCAAGCGACCAGCGTCCTACGGGGCTGGGGTGGAGGGCGGGCGCCCTGGCCCATTGAGGCGGGGTGGGGGGGTTCACAGAGGAGTTCGGCATCCCCTCCAGGCACCAGGCTCCGAGGGACCAAATGCAAGTGCAGGGCTCAAGGTGCCACGCGGCATGGGTCCTTCCAGCCGAGCTGGGTCCCTCTGGGTTACACTCCCTAGAGCCCTTCTGTAACTATAACCCTTTTTTTCCCTCTGAGAGTTAGGGCGCCACAAATTCTCAGGCCCCGCAGCTGGTCCGCGCTGCTCTCACGCTGCACACTCTGCCCTACACCCTGGGCGCGATCTCGAACTCCCCTCCCCCACCCAAACTACCTTGCGACTGTTTCCTTCCTTTCTCCCTCTCTCCCTCCCTCCCTCTCTCCCTCCCTCTCTCCCTCCCTCTCTCCCTCCCTCCCTCCCTTCCTTTCTTCCTTCCTTCCCTCCTTTCCATTAGTACGGACCAGCAGGCCTCCTCCCCTGCCCCCTTTACCCTCCCTTTTTCCCGTCCCCAACCCTGTGGGGAGGCGCCATTAGTCACCCAATTAAATAATTGGCGCGCCCCTCCCACTTCGCCTTCAGCTGGGGACATTTGAGATTGGACACATGCACACACTCAACCGCGCACAAGCACACTGAACACCCACTAAGGCACTGACTCACACGCTCACTCATTTACCACTCCTCCGGCTCAGGGAGTGATGGAGGCTGCACCAGCAACGCACTTTGCCACCCCACTGCCACTGGCACCCGGCACAGCCATGGGCCCTGCCCCCAGACACTCTCGATCGGACACACCGAAGCACCCCCGCTCGCTAGCATGCGGCACAGAAAAGGGAAGACAAGTCTGAAGTTATAGCGTTTTAGGGAAGGGGGTCACGGGCCCTCCCGCGCGCACACACACGTTTGCACACACGTCTTCGCTGCGGCCTCTCAATCTTTCTTCCAAGCCCCTTTCTGAGTCAAAGGAAGGGAAATCCGGGTCTGGCCTCTCCAGGCGCTGTCCAAGGAGAAGCTCGACTCACGAGAACACTAGGATCCTCATAAAGTGCTTGGGACTCGGAGGGCCCAGGGGCCCCACTGCTCAGCTTCAAAACCCAGCTCGGCTTCCAGCCGCCCTCACCTCCGCCCTTCCCCTCTCCCCAGCCCGGCGAAGCGGAACTGGGACCCGGGAAAACCTCTTCGGGGCCGGGAGTGGGGTGGGGGAGACAGGGAGATTTTCACCTTCTATCTCAGTCTGAGATACCCCGTGTGAAGGCCTCAGAGCCGCAGGGGACCTGGGCGTTTGCAGCCTACCACAGTCTCGGCCTCACTCGACCCTCTCGGCTCCCGGACCCGGCTATCCGTCTGCAAATCTGTCTTCTCACCCCGGGGAGTGCGGGTCATTCCCTCAGTACCCTTGCTTCACTGTCTCGGGCTCTTTTTACCACAGTCTTGGCCTTGCCCTGCAAGGAGCGCCGGGAAGGGCCTGCGATCTGTGCTCCTGAGTGTGGGCAGAGGTATGAGCCTGGAGGCAAGGGCGGCCACTGAACCCCAGGCCTGAGCCCCAGCCCCAGCCCCCCACCCCGCCAAGCGCCCGAGCAAGGCCAACTTCCTGTTTTCTGCTCGGTCTCGTAAGTGTCGCCTTCCTGGAACACTTGGGTTATTGATCCCGCTGAAAGAGCCGGCGTGCGGAGACAGCGCTTCCCTGGGGATGAAGGGAGTGGGGAGGGAGTAGGCTGGTGGTTGGGGGAGGGAGTTGATACAATTCAGGAGAGGATGTAGGGCCTCCCCGGCCTCCCTCTGCCGGGCTGAGTGTGGGGCTAGACAAGGGTGGGGGAGCAGGGCCAACGAACCCCCATCCCTAGGCGCAGCTCCCTCGCGCACCGCTGGGAGTCGGAGAACCCCGACTCGAGACCAATCAGCAGGGAGGGGTGGAGCTGCCGGACGGGGGCGGGGCCGGAGGAAGAGGAGGCGGGCGGGGGGCGCAGGGGGGCGCGGGGGGCACGGGGGGCGAGGGGGCCGAGGGGGGCGGGGGGGCGGGGGGCGAGAGGGGCGGGGAGGAGCAGGCTTGGCCGGCCCAGGCTGGCCAGGCGGTGGCTAAGGCGAAGGTGGCGGCCGGCATGGGCGATGGGGGCGCCGAGTGCGACCGCGGCACCTCACGCCGGGAGTCGCGGAGCGGGCGCGGCGGGGACCGCGGCGGAGCGGAGGACTCGAGTGCTGATGCTTGCGGCCGCAGCCCAAAGGAGACTGCCGGGACCTCCGCCTCCAGCCCCGCGGGCTCCAGGGAGAGCGGCGCCGACAGCGACGGGCAGCCGGGGCTCGGAGAGGCAGACCACTGCCGCCGCATCCTGGTGCGAGGTAAGAGGACAGCTCGAAGCCCTGGCCCACCGGACGCCCCTCCCATCCCCTACTGGCGCCTCCGACCTTCCTGCATCCTCCACCTCCCAATTCATATATTCATTCAGACAGTCATCATTCAGTCATTCATTCAGCAAACATTGTTTTGAGCGTCTATTGTGTGCTGGACAGCGAGCTGAGTGCAGGGGACAAAGCGGCGCCCGGTACCGAAGAAATCCCCATTTCACCGCCTTAACGATTCTCAGCTTCCCAGGCCCATCCGGGCGGGTTACTGTGGCGGGGGCGGAGTTGTGAGTGCGGGATGCGGAGAGCCGAGTCCCCGCCCCGCGGCCCTCGCGGCGGGTGCGGAGAAAAGCGTCACGAGCGCTTTGCGGAATCGGGACGAAGGGGCATCAGCGTCCGGAACCGCGGGAGGAAGAGGCCAGGCTCCGCTCAGCAGCTGGGGCGCTCCCCGACCCCTGCCCAGCCCTGTTTCCCGTTCCCAGCCACGCAGACGCACCGGGCTGCTCCCGGGAGAGGGTGCCGGGACGCGGAGGGCGGCGTGCGCCCCGCTTGCCCGCCTGGGCTTCGCTTTCTCGGTTCCCACTTCCTCGCGGCGCCTGGGCGCAGCCGGCTCTCGGCGCGGCCTTCTCCCGGCCGGGCCTTTTGCGTCTCTCCCGTTCTCCCTCACCCTTCGCCCTCCTCTCTTCTTTCCTGGCCATTTCTCTCCGCCGAGCTCGCATTCCCTTCCTGCAAGCGTCCGAGTGCCCAGCTCTGCCTGGCTTCCTCGCCGCGAGGCTGAGGCTACCCCGGCCCCCAAAGACAGCCTCACGCGAAGCTCTAGGCTCGCCTTTAGCCGGACCCGGGCCTGGCCTAGCGAGATGGGAGAAGAAAGGGAATCCCAGAGTCTTGCCTTCAGCCCGTCCGTAGGCCGTGGTCGGAGCCTGAGGTCTGTTCCCCTATCATCCCGGAGTCCCAGGACCGGGAGACCCAGCGCCTAGAAGAGGCCATTCGAGAGTAACGGCTGCCCCGGCCTCCTCCTCCAACTCGCTCCCGGCTTCCTCCCTCTGCCTTTTTCTTGCCCCTTCTTTTTGAGCACCTCTCCTGCAAGCCTAAGGGCCTAGAAAGAAATCAGCCAGAGCTGATTTCCTCGGCCACCGCCTAGGGAAGGGAAACCAGCCTGACTGACACTGGCTCGAGCTCGCTCCAGCGCTAGGACCCCGAGTTTGTCTGATCTGGGCTGGGCTGTGTGGGAGCTACCCACACGCAGACTGGGACACCTTGGCCTGGTCGGGCACAGCTGCTGGGTTTGGGTGGCTCTGGGCAAAGGGGCTAAGGTAGAGCATGGAGGCGGCCCAATGTGAAGTTGACTGATGACCATCTTGGACACAGACTCCGGGACCCTGGTCTTCAGAAAACACAGGAAACTCCAGGCCAGGTATGGTCACCCAGCACTGTTCTGGGTCAGGCTTGGGTCAAAGGACGGTATGGGGAGGTGGTCAAAGGACAGGGTATGGGGAGGTGGTCCCCACCCAACAGGGATTCCAACAGGTATGTGGACCTGTTGGGCACCTGGGATTAAATTCGATCTCATTCCATAGACTGTGGGATGTCCTGGGTACAAGGTGTTAGCAGCCAGCTTGGAGTTCCATTAAGGAAATCTGCAGGGCTTCCAGAAACAGAGAAATCAGCCCCTTAAGCCCACACTCCCAAATTTAGGACCTCAAGTCCCTGCAGGACACTCACCACCTCACACTCCATCTATGGGTAGTCATTTCCTTCTGCCTGGACAATTGTGAGTTCTGTGTCCCTACCATCCCTTCTGCTCTACTAACTCCACATGTAGGTCGAATAGATTTTGTGTATAGATGTCAATCAAATAAATCCTAGGTAAAAAAAAACATAATAACTCCTAGGTGTAGACTCACAAAAGGTAGGAGTAAAAAATTACCCTCCAAGAGACCACCCAGTCTAGGAGCAATCCACAGCCAGGAAGAGATGGACCCCCTACTGTATGTGGGGCAGCTTGTGTGCATTGGCAGGTGTACTTCTACAAATGCGTGTAGGCAATACAGCAGCGCCATTACACTTATACAGCATAATGGAAATAGAGCACAGAGGAGGTATTTATGCACCTAAAAGAAATAAAAGGTAAACAGGGCCCTCCTAAATCCCTCTGTCCTTTCCATTTAATGACAAGGAGGTTATTACAGGCCTGAGATACCAAGGACCTCATTTACCGCTAATCCCGCCTAGCCAGGGTCACCTGTGTCACTCCAGCCCCACTGGGCCCAGGGCAGAGGCTCTGACAGATGAAAGGCCCTGCACTGGTGAAGGGAAGTCTGCAGCGTCTTGGCCCCTGGCTGAATGTCCCTCCAGTAAGCTCTAAGCGAAGAGTACATTTTACCCTTGACTTCCAAGGACACATCCTCCCAAAGTACCCTTGGAGGAAACCATAAAAAGGGGGGAGGTAGGCGGTTAGCATCTCAGCTGTCAGGTTGCTGGTGGGGTGAAGATTCTGGGAAAGAGCCCCACTCTCTCTGGGTCTTTCTTTCTGTCTCTTTTCCACTCAGCACTTGCTCCCTTGAGGGCTCTACCCCAGGGTAGCAGATCTGCTGGGGGAGTCCCAAGGTGCAGGGGAAGAAGAGGAAAGCCTGGTGCTGGAATTAAGCGAAGTTGGTTTGCAATACAGGCCTTACTACAGCCCTTTGAACTTGAACTAGTGTCTTTGCCTCTCCGTGCCCCAGTTTCCTCATCTGTACAAAGAAAGCATAGTGCTTCCCTACAAGGGCTATGCTAAGGGTCAGAGATGGTGTCTATAAAACTGCAACCAACCGACAGGATCTCCATAAATATTCCATTGAATGAAAGGGGAGAGAACTCAGGAGACTCAAACTGCTTCAGGCAGTGGGCCTACTTCCTCAGAGGCCTCCCCAACTGCACCCCCTGGGCCCAGAGGCTGTGTTAAGTGTTGGGAGGTGAACGGCCAAGGGGTCAAGGACCGGCTAATGAAAGGAGGCCCAGTGCCACCTTGCAGACCACGCAGTGCGGCCCCCCGCATCCCCTTTGAGGAACCCTCGCTCCACCAATCACTCACGTTTCCCTGCCTCTGCAAAATGTGGGTCAGGGAGCCAGGGAGGCTGACCTTGCTGCATCCCCTGCCTCAAAATGGAGGCTGCTTCGTGCCACACATGGGCACAAACAAGGCCACTGGGATGACAGACGTACACACAACAGGCACCCCACACACCCCACCGGGGACACAGCTAGGCTTCCACAGGGACCTTAGAGCCGCCTAGGCTGCCCCACACCTCTGCTTGCACAGCCCGTTGACTGATGAGGGGAAGGGGTGGGAGATCCTTTTGTTTTATGTTTGGAAAGGACAAGAAGGGGTGGGAGATCCTTTTGTCTTATGTTTGGAAAGGACAAGGCGCGGGCAGGAAGCAGATGGAAGGAGAGCCATGGCTCTAAGTTAGCTGCAGCCTTGGGTGATATGGCTTTTTCCGTTGAGCCGGGATCCCTGCAATCAGAAGAGGTGGGACAACTCTCCCCCCAAAACTCCCAAACCCCACAGTCTACGCACACTCAGATGCACCTACGTGATTCGCAAGTTAATCGAGTCGAATTCAACAACCCCTCTGGCTAGAGCCGGAAATGGCTGCCTGCCAGCGTCACCCCACCCAGCAGATGTTATGAACAATGCCTAGCGCTGGTCCCAGCTCACCCAAAGCGTCCCTCTGACCTGCCAGTCTCAAAACCCCAATCAGGCCTCACCAACTCTGTGCTGCCACCTTGGCCTGAGTGGAGCAGGATTTAGAGGCTGCCGGCCGGGCACTCCCGCACCTTGAGGCCTGCGGCACTCCGGGCCTGGCTCAGCACCCCTCTGTCTGGGAGCAGGGAGACAGGAAAACTGTGGAATCCTTTGACTGAGTGAATGGCTACCCCCTCACCCCATAGCACCAACACCCACTAGCGGAAATGCTTTCATCTGGGAGCCTGATGTATGTGACCAGTGGCTGGGGATGTGGGAGGACACAGGAAGTCCAGGGCCTCTGGCTGTGGCTGAACAATTCCCTCTGTGGATGTGGGTTTGGGGCAGGGGGTCATTGAATTTAGTGGTGTTGCAGCCCCCTGAGAATCCGAGTGCAGTGATGGACCCGCGCTGCAGAAATGCATGGGTCAAAACACAGCACAATGGTGTACACCAGGCAGGGCACTGGACGGATGCTGCAGACATGTCTGAGGACGCTGGGCAAGGGGCCAAGCCTTCCGGGGCTTGAGCTAGTATCGACCCATGGGAACAGACAACCCCCTTCTGCAGCCAGGGCTGGGCTCAGCGTTGACCAGCATCACCTCCCTTTCTACTTGAATTTACAGCAGCCCCTGGACCTAGGAGGACTCCGCCCAGACCGATCAGTCCTCCCCCGGCAGGTTGTGGCAGCTCCACAAGGGCACACCTGCCATCTTCCTGATGGCGTGTTTTGGCAGTGGAGTCGGTGAGGCAGAGTGTTGTATTGGAAGGAGCACTGGATTGCGAGTCCCAGCACCTGGGCCCTCCAGACACCGGACCTCGGGACTATAGCCTCAGTATAAGTCTGCTAAGAGAGGCGATAACCCAGGACCAGCCCGCCAGGCAGTGGTTAAAAGGTTTAAATGATTCATGCAGGGGATTGCATTTTGGGGTTTTTGGTTTTAGTTTTAGTTTGGGGGCTTGTGGCAGGTATTAGGTTTCTTTTATATTTTCCTGGGATTGTATTTGTTTTATGTTTATGCCTTGTTTTTGGCAGAAGGACCCGCATTCTCGGGTGGGTCTGTGCTGGGCCCTTTCATTTTTGCTCTTTATTTTTCTCCTTTATATCCATGCCCCCACCCCACCCCCAACACACACAAGCAGAAGCAGACCTGCAGCCAAACGCATCGTCTTGTTGGTGTGTCTCGCGTGCACCGTTTCATTTTCAGGGAACTGTGCAGGGCGTTTGGCGGCTCCTTGTGTTCTCAGCTCTTGCTGCCGCCCTGGGTGGGCTCTTGAACTCGGGTGCCGGTGGACCCGCTGCCGCATCCCGCGCGCGCGCGCGCGCGCACACACGCACACCTGAAAGGTCTGAGCTCCCAGGTGGCCCACAGGTGACCCAGCCGGGCAGGGAGGGTGGGACTGCATGTGGGTACTCGGAACTGGAGGGGAGGGAACGGACTGCAGCAGCGTGTGTCCCTGGGCCTTTGTACGGTGACACCAAACAGATTGGGTCTCCGCACACTGTGCACCCCCCGTGGCGACAGAGGGCTTCTAAGGCTCCTGTTGGCCCTACGCTCTTTCCTCAGTTATGCCGGACTCAAGGCTGGGGCCGTAGTAAACAACGCGAGCTCCCTCTCAGTTCGCAGTTTCTTTGATTTGTACTTTAAGTGGGCGTGGGGCCGGCGGGGGCGGGATAGAGAAAAGCATGTGAATTTTGCCTTTTATTTCCTGTTTGCTTAATATAAACTAAAGATCGGCTTGACTCTCCTCGGAAAGCGGGTAGCGGATTGCTCTCCGTGCATCCGCGGAGTTGCGTACCCCAGTTTGAACATCTCTGACAGAGGACGCCGAGGCAGAGTAGGCCTGCCCAGGGATCCCGGGACCAGGGCTGGTCAGTGCGCTTGGTTTGCCCCCCACCCCGCGCCCATCCAGGAGGGAGGTTGGAGGGTCTCGGCTAGGGGTGCCGGGGTGGCAGTGGACACTACGGAAAGAGGTGGCAGTGCCAGGACCGAATCTGGCCTACAAAGCCGGGGAGTGGGCGGACCCGGAAAAGCCAGGGCTTCGAGCGCGGCCGGGGGATGGGGGCGACCGTGGGATGCTGCTTGCCACCCCTCCCCCCAGGCCTAGTAAAATCCCCCGAACCAACTCTCCCACGTTCTCCCATGATCTCCCCCTTTGCTTGCTAGTTGATTCATTCCACAAACATTAATGAGTACCTACTACGTGCCAGACCGACCCGGTGGGGCTGCTGGTGCCCAGCTTACCAACCGAGAGACTGCCTCGCAAGCGGGGACTTGCCGGGGTCCTGACCCGCCCCGGCGGCGGGGCCCGGGTGGCGAGGGAGCGATGTCGGCGCTAAACTCAAGGGAAGCGGGCGCCGGAGCCCGGTTCCCTTGATGCCCCGCGGGGACCACGTAGGAGGTAGTCACCGCCCTCGCCAAACCCACGCGATCTCCCCAGACGCGTTCCGTACACATACAGGAGGCACTCAGTAAATATTTGCCGAACGAATGAGAGGAGGCGAAACCATCCACATCTCGTGTTTCACGAGGTAGGAGGCCGCAACGCCCCTCCCTGGGAAGAACATCTGTTGTGAAATGACCTCCTTATTTTTTGACGTTACAAAGTCGTTCCTTACATGAAATGGTGATGATGCCAGAGCGCAGAATAAGTGTTAAAATATAAAGTTGACGACGCCATGTTTCTGTAATTTCGTGCAATCCTCAACTTGGGAACCACTGAAATGCAAAACCTGAAAAAGTTCAAATATGGTTTGTTTTACTGGTTCCTTGGATCCCCAGGGCCGGGGAGGCCCCCTAGAGGAGCAGGAGGCCGAGGGAAGCACAGGGCCGAAAGGGCGGTAGTGAGTCTCCCGGCTCTCTGCAGCTGCTTAGGGTGAGGTTCCACCCGCAAAGCCAACCAGGTAAATAACTAGCTAAATCCGCGCTCCTCCTCCCCGCCCAATTCACACGTCCCCAGTCCTCTGTTGGAGCTTGAAATAACCGGGTATTTAAAGTCACAGTTTGTTCTGTGTTTTGCTTGTCCCGCCGCCCACGGCGGAGCTGCGGGGAGCCAGGGCGCGGCGGGTGGAGGACCCCCCCCCCGCGAGGAATGTAAAGGCCACGCTCCCGATGTAGACAGGAAGATAGAGAAATTAAATTCAAAAAGTAATACGTACTCAAGGTAAAAACAAACAAACCGAAGTGGTAGAAGCCAGCGTACCCAGTTTCAGATTTCCTCGCTCTCCTATACAGACAGTAGCGAAAGCAGAGTCATATTACATAAGCTGTCTTGCGATTTACCATTTAAAAAAAAATACAGTCCGCAGGGATCATCTCTTTGGCCCGTTTCACACAGTTCCGTGACTGTACAGTACTCCTCTGGTGGGGGAATGCCGGATTCTCCTATCCTCTGGGAGGACGTTCCTGTTATTTTTCCCTGGTACAGGGAAGCATTGTTTGTAAGTGTGAAAAAGTAGAACCAACCTAAATATCCATCAACAAGGGACTGGTTAAATTAAATTTTATTATATCTGCTTAATGCAGTACTATGCAGTGGTTAGAGCACTTCCAGATACAAAGATTTTTTGTTTGTTTGTTTTTTTGCGGTACGTGGGCCTCTCACTGTTGTGGCCTCTCCCGTTGCGGAGCACAGGCTCCGGACGCGCAGGCTCAGCGGCCATGGCTCACGGGCCTAGCCGCTCCGCGGCATGTGGGATCCTCCCAGACCGGGGCACGGTGTCGACTCTCAACCACTGCGCCACCAGGGAAGCCCTAGATACAAAGATATTTATTAAATAAAGTTTATCAAATAAAAAAATAGTTTACAAAAAATCTTACTTTTGTAATATATAACTTACATATTTATTATTTTTCAATTACTAGGGAAGGTTTGGGAGATTGCGAAATGAGCTCTCAATGCCCGGGTCTTTGTGCCCTTGAGTGTTTCCAAAGGATAAATTCCTAGCAGTGGAATTGCTGCTTCAAAAGGTTTACACGCACTAAAAATTTTTTTAATGTGTTTCCTTTAATTTTAAAATAGTAACTATTTCATTTGATTCAAATATCAAAAAGTTGTTTTAAGCACACAGTGAATAATCTCTCTCCCATCCGTGTCCCCCATCCTTCAGTTCCCACCTGGCTCAAAGGCAGCCATTATTTACTGCTTTCCACTATGTTCTTCGAAATAATTTCAATGCTTATGCAAGTCAGTGCAGCTATATTACCTTTTTTCCTTTTGTTTTTTACTCATATGGTGACATCTCTATATATTTTTCTGCACCTTGTTATTTTCACTTACCAGTGTATCTTGGGATGTTAAGAACTTCTTGTTAGTTTTTTTACAGATGCATAGTATTCCATTTATAGAGACTGGATGGACCATAATGTATATTATATAACCCGTGCCTTAATGGCAGGCATTTAGCTTTTTTCTTATCTTCTGTTATTACATACAATGCTGCAATAAATCAGCTTGTTTCTTGGTCATTTCCATGTGTGTGAGTATATCTGTCAGAGAAGTTCCTGAAAGTAGGTTACTGGGTCAAAGAGTATCTTATTTGTAATTTAAAAGACAGTGCCCAGGAGCCCTCCATAAGATGGTACCCACCCACTGCCCAGCAACGCCTGAAAGTGCTTGTATCCCCAAATCTTGCTATCACAGTTCACACTTTGTATCTCGATAGATGTTAAGTTGTTCTTCCAGGGGAAAAAAATGTTTAGCAATTTATACCCCCGCCTTTGCCCTTTCCCCATATTGGACATTGTATATCTTACATACCTTTGCTAAGAGGTACCTCACCGACATTTTAATTTTTATTTCTTTGATTATTAGTGAAGTTGAGCATTTTTTCATTTTTATTGGCCAGTTGTATTTCTTCTGCTATCTATTAATTCATTTCATTTGACCATTTTAATTTTCAAATATTCCTTTCCTTACTGATTTGTAGAAATTCTGTATTATGGACGGTAGCTCATTGCTTTCAATATATGTTGCAATTGTTTTTTTAGTTTATAAATTGTTCTCTAATTTTGTTTCTGATGTCTTGTTTTCTGAAATACAAAATATCTTTCTAATTACAAAACCAATCTGTGCTGTTTTGCTGTATCATGTAAAAATGGAAAGTTCTTCATTTCCTCCACATAATACACTTCTACTCCCAATATGCAATCTCCCAAACTTTCCCTAGTAATTGGAAAACATAAATGTCAATTATATATTACAAAAGTGAGAGTTTTGGCAAACTGCTTTTCTTCATTTAATAAACATCTTTCTGTCTAGAACTGCCTCATTATTTTTAACAGCTGCATAGTACTACATTATGCAGATATAATAAACTTTTATTTAACCAGTCCCTTGTTGATGGATATTTACGTTGGTTCTAGTTTTTCACACTTACAAACAATGCTTCAGTGAACATCTTTGTATCCTAATTTGAACAGATTTTTTTTAAAGTCTCATGAGACAATGTGAAAAATATGTAAACAGGTGAGACATTTTATTAAGAAATGGTTGTTAATGTTTCTAATTGTGACAATAGTATTGTGATTGCTTTTTTAAAGGAGTCTTTAGAGATACGTATAAAAATGTTTCTGGATGAAATGATATGATGTCTGGGACTTGCTTAAAATTACAGGGATATAGAAGGAATAGGACTATTCCTGAGTTTATAATTGTTGAAGTTGAGGGATAGGTATATCAGAATTCATTATACTATTCTCTCTCATTTTGTATGTTTGAAATTTCTCATGATAAAAATTTTAAAATTATAAACATCATTTCACATATGTCTGGTATGCATATAATTACAGGATAAAGTCCTAGAAGTGAAATTTTAAAATACAAGTATATATGCTTAAAACTGTGATTGTTATTTCTAAATGCCAAGAATGTACAAATTTATACTCGCAGAAATTGCATATAAATGCGCCATTCCTCCACATCCTCCCAGCCCAGGATATGCTCCATCTTTTAGAGTAAAATCTTTTCAAGTGAAAAAAAATCTTATTTTATTTGGCGTTTTTAATTACTAGTGAGGTTAAACATATTTTCATATACTTATTTTTCATTTTTATTTCCTCTTCTGTGAATTTTTCATTCATATACTTAGCCATTTCTCTATTGGTTTGCTCATTGTTTTCTTATAGTAGTAAACATTATTTATACATATTTATATATCAATATATGTTATATAAATATACTTATGTAAACATATATATGTAGCGTATGTAAACATACAAACATATACATATTTTAAAATATTTTATAAAAGGGAAATGATCCCTTTTTCTGTGACGTGTTGCAAACATCCCCAGATCTTTTTCTTTTTCTTTTTTTTTTGACTTTGCTGTGAGTTGGAGGGTTTTCTGAACTCAAATTTAAACGTTAATCACATCTCATGGTCATTTCCTTTTGGACTTCTACATTTTAGTTCTCAACTAGAAAATTCTTCTCCAACAAAAGGTAACAATATTATATATATTATATATAATGTATATGTTATATATATTTATAATACAATACTCTTAAATTTTGTTACAAAAAATTCAGTATACATTACAATTTTTGAGTTTATAATTTATCTTTTATTTTTCTTTCTAATGTCTCTTCATTTTTGAAGTACAAAATACCCATTTTTAAAATTTTTTATTTTATATTGGAGTATAGTTGATTAACAATGTGTTAGTTTCAGGTGTTCAGCAAAGTGATTCAGTTATACACATACACGTATCTATTCTTCTTCAAATTATTTTCCCCTTTAGGTTGTTACATAATATTGAGCAGATATTAGGGAGTTTGAGATTGACACGTACACACTGCTATATTTAAAATGGATAACCAACAAGCACCTACTGTATAGCACAGGGAACTCTGCTCAGTATTGTGTATAAGATCCTTTTAATTACAAACCCAATCCATGCTGAAATCATGTGAAAGTTGAAAATTTTTCATTTCCCTCACACGATACACTTCCACTCCCAAGACGTAACCTCCCAAACTTTCCCTAGTAATTGAAAAACATAATTATGTACGTTATATATTACAAAAGTGGGATATTTTTGCACACTGCTAAAATAGTCTCTTCACAGACTGTGATAGTCTTGGCAACAAACCAAATAATAAAGAAGTGCATAAAGTAAGATGGGAGAGGGGCTTCCCTGGTGGCGCAGTGGTTGGGAGTCCGCCTGCCGATGCAGGGGACACGGGTTCGTGCCCCGGTCCGGGAAGATCCCACATGCGGCAAAGAGGCTAGGCCCGTGAGCCATGGCCGCTGAGCCTGCGCGTCCGGAGCCTGTGTTCCGCAACGGGAGAGGCCACAACAGTGAGAGGCCCGCGTACCAAAAAAAAAAAAGTAAAATGGGAGAAATCTCTCCCAGACCAGCTCCCACTCCACAGAGCAAACAGGAAAGAGAGGTGTTCAACCTGCCAGACTTAATTCTATGTAGGTACAAGCACGCACACACACAAAGTTTAGTTTTCCCTTTTGTTCTTTATAAAACTGGGTTTGTACACATGTACTTGTTGTTTTCACGTAGCAGGATTTAATGGACATCCGTTCAGGTCAGTGTATGGAGATGTACCTCATTCTTGTTAATGTCAATATAACAGCCAAAGGCAAGACTATACTGTGACTTTATCAACAGTATTCCTGTTGATAAACATTCAGCTTTTTCCTTTTTTTTTTTTTTGTCCTCTTACAAACTGCTACAAACAATGAGTCTATCTTTATGAAAGTATACCAATATTTCTCAGGGGTAGAAACCTCTATAAAATTTCTGAAACAAAGAAACTATGCATTTTTTAATTTAGCTAGGCATTGTGAAATGACCCTCCAAGAAAAACTTATTTTGTATTAATTTGTATTCTCACCAATAGAGCTTGAAAAAACCTATTTTCCCTCACCTTTGCCAGCACAACTTTCCCAGCCTGATAAATAAAATATGGTATCTGAAAAAAAAAATTATCTCATTGCTGTTCTAACTTTCATTTTCTCTAAGTCCCTCTGAGCTTGAGTATTTTTTCATATATTTTAGCCATTAGTATTTCTTCTCCTCTGAATAACCCTTTCGTTGAATTTGTTAAGTTTCCCACTGGACTGCTTGACTTTATTTATTAGACTATAGAGGCTGTGTGTGTACTAGACATTAAGACTGTTATGCATGTACCATTAACATTTTCTCCCAATCCGTCACGTGTCTTTTAACTGTCGCTCATCCTGCAGAAGCTTTTATTTCTAGGTACTCAAATCTGCCATTTATTTTTTTAAATTCTTCAGAGTTTTTATTCCATTTTTAGAGCTTTGTTTTTTACATCTCAAGTTTTAATCCATCTTGTGTATATTTTTGCATGCAGTGTGAGATAAATTACTTTATTCCAGATAATGAGCTAATCATCCAAAAGCCAGGTCTTTAATAATCTCATCTTTCCTCCAACTAACTTGAAATATCTTGATAATATACCAATTCCTCATATAGGCATGGATTTCCTTCATAACTCTTGTGTCATCATCGTACCATTTTAGTTGCTGTAGATATGTAATATATTTTGCTGTAATGGTAATACAGGTATTCTCTCCTCATTCTTTACATTTTTTCTCCACTATTCTTCCATTTTTAATTTTCCCAATAAACTTGAGAATGAATTTTTTATAAGGAATTTTTATAGTGATCACATTATGTTTGTTAAGGCAGGAAGGACCTTGTCACACTTAAAAATCAGCACAGGACTTCCCTGGTGGCACAGTGGTTAAGAATCCGCCTGCCAATGCTGGGGACACGGGTTCGATCCCTGGTCTGGGAAGGTCCCACATGCCACGGAGCAACTAAGCCCGTGCGCCACAACTACTGAGCCTGTGCTCTAGAGCCCATGAGCCACAACTAGTGAGCCCGTGTGCCACAACTACTGGAACCCATGCACCTAGAGCCCGTGCTCCGCAACAAGAGAAGCCACTGCAATGAGAAGCCTGCGCTTCTCAAAGAGTAGCCCCGCTCCTTGCAAATAGAGAAAGCTCGTGCACATCAACGAAGACCCAATGCAGCCAAAAAAAAAAAAAAAAAAATCAGCATGTTAACAGCTTATCATGCAAAGGAACTACCTGGGTGCTACCTGGATGAAGTCAGGTAGGACTTTGAGGGGGTCTATTGGGAGAGGTAGGTGGAGAGGGTAATTTTTGGTCCTGGAGGTCAAGAGCATTAGCTATCTGTTATCAAGCAGGGGTCATCACCTCTCCCATGGCAAAGACTCTTTGGATGGAACTCACTCTCCCCTCTACCCCTAGGGCTCACCTCTCTTTGAGGAGATCTGAAAGACAGCAAAACTCAGCCTTCATTCCAGTTAGACTTACACAATTCACCCTAACAAGACCCTACCCACAAAGAAGCTCTGCAGTTAAGCTGCCCCTCCTTCCCGGTGCTTCCCCCGCAACCCCACCTAGAAAAGGAACAATTCCGGAAAGGGGGCTCTGTCAGTAGGATGGACTAGATTTTGCTGCAGAGACAACCCAAAACTTCAGAGGTTTAACAAAACACAAGTATATTTCTAACTCACTTGATAAGTCCATCACAAGTGGGCAGGGGCTGGTCTTGGTACTCAGAAACCCAAGCTTCAGCTTGGCTCCCGCCTCTATGACTATCACAGTAGGGCGAAGGCGGCGTGCCAAATCACGAGCCAGCTTTTGACGTGTTCTCCTGAAAGTGACTGCATCCTTTCCTCTTGACTAAAACAAATTATATGGCCACATCTGATTGCAAAGGACAGAAAATCAGTGCAACCCTACCACGTGCCTGGAAGGAGTTGAAAACACTGGCGAACAGCATTCATGGCTTATACATTAACTTGACTTTGATGAGTGGCCTTCTGTGCCACTCCTGGCTAAAATAGCAAATAAAAAAAACACACACTATGACTCTTTTTTTTTTTTTTTTGTCTGCCTCGGGTCTTCATTGCTGCACTCGTGTTTTCTCTAGTTGTGGTGAGCGGGGGCTACTCTTCGTTGCGGTGCTCAGGCTCTAGGTGCACGTGCTTCGGTAGTGGCAGCACACAGGCTCAGTAGTTGTGGCTCGTAAGCTCTAGAGCACAGGCTCAGTAGTTGTGGCATACCGGCTTATTTGCTTCGCAACATTTGGGATCTTCCCCGACCAGGGATCAAACCCGCATCCCCTGCATTGGCAGGTGGATTCTTAACCACTGCGCCACCAGGGAAGTCCCACACACTATGACTCTTGTATGTTAGCTATTTGGAGAGGGTCAGTAATATCCCCTTATCTTGTTTTATTTTCTTCACAGCATTTATCAGTACCTTTCATATTCGTTTTTAAATTTATTATCTGTCTTTCTCCCTTACACAAGGTCTATGGGAACAGGGACCTTGTCACTTTTGCTCATTTCTATATCCTCAGACCTGAGAATACTATTTGGCACATAGCAGGCACTTCTTAAATTTATGTTGAATGGTTGAATAGACACAGTTGTTTTATTTACATAAATGGGGTAGTACTACTTACTTTCTTTCACTTAATGTCAGTTCATATAGATATTGCCTCATTCTTTTACATTGCTACATGACATTTTATAAAATATGAAATGGTATAAATGTACCACAGTTTGTTCAGCCATTTCCCTTACAGGGAACACTCAGGATGCTTTCGAATTTTCAACATTTTGAACAATGCTTCAGCAAACATTCTTATATATACCTTGGAGCACGTGAGCCTGTGCTTTTCTGGATAAATACCTACTAAACTAAAATTGCTGGGGCAGTAGTTGTGTGCATCTTTAAACTTGACAAATGCAGCCTTAAACGTTGCGACAATTTATGGTTCTACCAGCAGTGAATGGGAGTGTGGATTCCCCAACAGCGCATCATTGCTTTATTAATCATCTGCTAATGTCTTTCCAACCTTAAGGGAGATAAATGATTATCCATTGTTGCTTGAACTTGCATTATCCTGATTACTGTGAAGCTGTGCTCATTTTTTCATATATTTATTGGCCATTTGGATATCTTTTCTGTGAATGGCTCACATAAATTACTTGACCATTTTTGCTGCTAGACTATTGCCCTTTTTAAAAAAATTGTGTATTCATAATTGCATTTTATATATCTGGATATTATTTCCTTGCCTTTTAAAAAAAGATTTTCTTCAATTCTGTCTTTCATATTTTATCTTGGTTTTGGTGCCTTTGTCATACAAAAGTTTTTAGCTTTAATGTAGTCAAATACATCCTTTATTTTTCCTTTACAGTCCAGGTTTGCATTTTGCTCGGAAAGCTCTTCCCAAGCTTAGGATTCTGAAAATAGCCTCCTATATTTTCTTTTAATCCCTTTATCATATTATAGTCTATGATTTGCTCTCTAATCCATTTGAAACATTGTTCTTTATGGCGTGAGATGTGAAGTTAACCTGATTTTATTCCAAACGGATAATTTATGGTCATCAATCTACTTAACTCCACTGATAGACTAGACCAACCTGTCCCCATATAGAATGTTCCCTTTATCATAAACTCTGTCACTATATGTACATGGCTCTATTGTGTATTCCTTATTCCATTTTGTTTCCCAATATTCAGTTATTTGAATACCAACTTTACTATTTCTATTATACCCATGTTTCATTTATTTACTTAATATTTTAGCATAATATATTTTAAAACGAAATACCTACTTTAGCTTCATGCTAAGCATGTAAAATCATAGATTTAAATTTTTTCTAGTAAACCCTAAAATAAGTGCATATCTTTTGAAATGACAAAGGTTAATTTATGTACCATTCTAAATCATCTTACAAACCACAAGTGAAATGCAAAGGCATTTGGGGAAACACTATTGTATTCTTTCCACTAATGGATTTGTCAGTTTCTGTGACAAAGCATCGTTCTAGCTTCATGGCATGTTTTGTTGTTGTTGTTGTTAATGTTTTATTTTGAAATAGCTGGAGAATCACAGGAAGTTGCAAAAATGGTAGGGAAATCCCATGTATCTACAACCTAGCTTCTCACAATGGTCACATCCTATATAACTAAAATAATGATCAAAATCTGGAAATTGACATTAGTACAATGTAGTTAACTAGACCACTGACCTTCTTCAGAGTTCACCCATTTTTTGGGTGCACTTTTTTCTTTGTATATAGTACTATAGTACTATGCACTTTTTTCTTTGTATATAGTACTATAGTACTATGCACTTTTTTCTTTGTATATAGTACTATAGTACTATGCACTTTTTTCTTTGTATATAGTACTATAGTACTATGCACTTTTTTCTTCGTATGTAGTACTATGACATTTTATCACAGTTATAGATCCATATAACCACCACCCCAATCAAGATACAGAAACTGTTCTGTCACCACCAGGAAACCCCTATATAGTCACAGCCTCCCTTCCCTAACCCCTGGCAAGCACAGATCTGTTCTCCACTTCCGGAACTTTGTCATTTTGATAATGTAATATACATGGAATCATACAGTACGTAATCTGAAGGACTGCCTTGGCTTTTTTCACTCAGTATAATTTCCCTGGAGATGTATCCAATTTGTTGTGTCTATCAATAGTGATTGTGGTCCCACGGTTTGTTTATCCATTCACCTGTTGAGGGACATCTGGATTGTTTCCATTTGGGAGCTACCACAAATAACGCTACTATGAACAACTCCCTGTAGATTTTGATGTGAACCTAAGATTTCGTTTCTCTGGGATAGATGCCCAGGAATGAGGTCACGGGGTGGTTAATATAGGTTAAACTACCAGGTCAGTTTCCAGAGTGGCTGCACCATTTTACATTCCCACCAGCAAGGAATGAGAGACCTCGTTTCTTGGCATCCTCACCAGCCTATTGGCACCCCTTTTTTTTTAATTGAGATGCAATTCACGTAACATAAAACTTGACTTTTTTTTTTTTTTTTTTTGGCTGTGTTGGGTCTTCGTTGCTGCATGCAGGCTTTCTCCCGTTGCGGCGAGCGGGGGCTACTCTTCGCTGTGGTGTGTGGGCTTCTCATTGCAGTGGCTTCTCTTGTTGCAGAGCACGGGCTCTAGGCACGCGGGCTTCAGTAGTTGTGGTGCACAGGCTTCAGTGGTTGTGGTGCACGGGCTTTGTTGCTCCGTGGCATGTGGGATCTTCCCGGACCAGGGCTTGAACCCCTGTCTCCTGCATTGGCAGGCAGATTCTTAACCACTGCGCCACCAGGGAAGCCCCTCAGTCTTTTAATTTTTGCTACTCTGATACGTATTTCTCCTGGTTTTCATTTGTTTTCCCGTAATGGCTAGTGATGTTGAACATTCTTTCATGTGCTGATTTGTAAGGCCTGTTTGGATATCTGGGGACTGGTCTGAGGTGCCTTTGTTCCATGCTCCTGCCTCTCCTGGCCCTGAGGAGGAGGGCTGCCCTTGTCTGCTCCCCAAGGCAGGAATGCTCCTCTTAGCTCCTCTACAAAGAGGAAAGGAGGGGGCGCTATATGGTTTGACCTCAGTGGTCAGGAGCACAGGCTCAGAGCTTCAGGTGGGCTCCAGGAGGCTTACCCGGAAGAGGATATGAAGCTTCCAGCACCACGTATGATACCCCTCACCCTGTCTCCTGTTCACACCACCCCCCAAGACACTTTTAATAAAATCAGTGCCTGTGGAGCTGGGCTCACTTGAGTGTTGTGAGGAAAGTTCTGAGACTGGTTTCACAGTTGTAGACAGTATAACCTGTGCAAAGGGGACCCAGTCACAATGGGATCACAAATATTATGCCACTATTTTAAAATGTAGAAAGTATCGGGGTGAGGGGAAGCTTGAGTTGTCCCCAAAGGCCTACGGTTCTACCAAGCCTCCAAGGGCAGGGCGCCCTTCCGTGTGCTGTGCTCTGCCCAGCGCCCTGGCAAGACTAGCCCAGTGGTGGGGGAGGGCAGCCTCTGGGCCATGACTCTGTCCCCCACCCAAGCTCACCTTCTCCCCGAAGGTTGACTGAGAACACGAAGGTGCTCGAACCTCTGAGATCGGGGGCAGGACCTTCGAGCTAGGAGCCCATGAAGAGCTGAAGTGCACCCTGGAGGAGTGAACATTAACTGGCCCTAGCAGGAGGCAGGAAGAACCGGTCTCATAAAATACACTGAGGGACTTGGAGGGAGAGGTCTCAGGTTCACCCTCTAGAGTAGGGATTCTGAAAGTAGGCTTTACAGTCCTGTGGCTCAGAAGCAGCCTCTTAACAAACAGCACATCCCAAATGCAATTCCTTTCCTACATCTTCCAGGGCAATGATGAACACGTTCAGAAGATTCCATTTTCTACCCATGACAAAAGTTTTCTTCACTATAACCTATCAATTGAATCACTAAGGATTACTAAAAGAGGGTATTCATCAAGTAAAATGAGGGTGTTTCTAGACCTTATTAAACACTGTCAGTATGAACTTGGGTAAGTGACTTAAAATTTGTTCCTCCATTTCCCCATCTGTAAAGTGGGGATAATAACAGTTCCAACTTCACTGAGACATGGGCAAAGTTTAAGTGCTTAAAACGGTGCCTGGCCCAGAGCAAGCATTGCAGAGATGTCAGCTATTGTTATGAGTGGCCACAGCCACTTAACGCTTCTGACCGCATTGCAAACTTCCACTGTGCATGCCCCCTGGAGATGGGCAGAGTTCCTGCAAGCTTGGAGGTTTGCTTTGTTACCTGTGCTTGGTAACAAGTGCTGCCTTGAGTTGGTAAGTTTCCCAGTGACACTCACCTTCCTGTGTAACAGTAAATTACTCTTAGTTTAGCTTTATCGTTATTAACAGCACGTGTTGGGAGAGGTTTGGTAAATCCTACAGAATATGATGCTGCATATTTCCACACTTTAATTTTTGACATAAAACTTTTCTAATAACTAGATTTCAAGCCATCAGTGTATGTGGTTCAGACGTGGATCATCTTTGCCCCTATACTGAAAGCTGATGTGTGTATATATATATAAAACCCCCCACCCCAAGAAAATTTGCTTTTGCTGAGTTCTTTCAGTGGGACTATATGGTGAATGTGGGCTACAGATTTTTCAACCTTTCCTAAGTAGGCTCGCAGGGGACACGGGTTCGTGCCCCGGTCCGGGAAGATCCCACGTGCCGCGGAGCGGCTGGGCCCGTGAGCCATGGCCGCTGAGCCTGCGCGTCCGGAGCCTGTGCTCCGCAATGGGAGAGGCCACAATAGTGAGAGGCCCGCGTACCGCAAAAATAAATAAATAAAAAATATTAGAAACCCCATGCATGGAGGGCATCGGACCAGGGCCCAGGAGGGTGGCCCTGCTGAACAGAACTAGGCACACGAGGAGTGGCAGAAGTTCCCCCTCTCAAAGGCACCCCAGAAGCTTGATACAGTGGCAATGGTCCTCGGGCTCCTCTTGGGGATCCCAGCTCTACCCCACACCAGCAAGCCTCTTCATGGACCCCAGGAGGGTCTGTGGACAGAGACTGCACCCATACACACTAGACACACACACACACACACACACACAAACAGGGCTTAAGACCTGGCTCTGGACATTTCCTCTGGTAGGCCTTACCTGATTGATCATATCCAATTCTAATCCATCTTTTCCTCTGCACCTGAGGACTTGGTATTTCTCTTTCCATTTTTTTCTTATTCTGCTAAGGGAAGACAATCCTGACTGGGTCAGACTGAGTCCTTTCTGACCAGGCTATGATGATAGACCTGACATTTGTGCTGAGGCCCATTCGCATACATACATTAGATACAACATACTGCATTGGGTGATTAAGGAGGTAAGGCCCAGAGAGGGTAAACAACTTATCAGAGGTCACACAGCCAGGCCCAGACATGAGGAGCTCCCCATCAGATTATGCTGCCTCTCATTAAGATCCTCATTGGGGGCTTAAATCCTTAACTAGTGAACTAACTTGCCTCTTTTCATGACCCCTGCAGATGCCAAAGGAACCATCCGGGAAATTGTCCTGCCCAAGGGCCTGGACCTGGACCGGCCCAAGCGGAGCCGCACATCCTTCACAGCTGAGCAGCTGTACCGCCTGGAGATGGAGTTCCAGCGCTGCCAGTATGTGGTGGGCCGTGAGCGCACTGAGCTGGCCCATCAGCTGAACCTCTCGGAGACCCAGGTAAAAGGGCAGGGCCAGGCCACTCCATCCCTGCCCTGGCAGCCCGGGGAAGTCCTTGGGGTGTGAGGCCTGTGGGCTGCTGCTTGGAGACCCAGCTTTGGAGTTCAGACATGTACTAGGGAAGGGCTAAAAGTTACAGATAAACCGGAGAAAATAAATATAGTGCTGACGAGAGAAAGTTGGTATATGCCAACAGGGTGTGGGTGAGGGAGTCGGGGTGGGGGGGGGCTTCTGAATGTATCAGGTGCTACTTCCAGTGGAGTACGGGAATGGGAGGAAGGGTCATTCAAGTTGCCAGGGGGTGTCTGTTGGTGCAGGAGGGAGCCTGCAGGAAGGCATAGTGAGGGGTGGGCTTGCTGGGAGCAAAGATTCAGCGGCGAGATGAGGCATTACAAAATTGGGCTTGGGACCTCTCATTTCCCCATTCTGGGCCTTTTCCCATCCTCCCTTCATCCCAGTGTGCCTCTAAACCTCCTGTTGGAGAGAAGGGGTCTGAATGCCCCCTTCACCCAGGAAGGGCTTAGCACATAGCACTGAGCACCTACTCTATGTGAATGGAGGTATTTCAAGCTGGTAATAGAGCTAAATAATAATAATAGTAATAGTACTACTAATAGTATTGGGTTGGCCAATAAGTTCGTTCAGTTTCTCCATAACATCTTAGGGAAAAACCTGAACGAAATTTTTGGCCAACCCAAAAATACTTCCCCAGTACTTACTGTGCTAAGGCGCTGTTCTAAGTTAGTTGTTAGTTTCCTAACCCCTCCCAACAACCCTATGATGTAGCTACCAATATTATCCCATTTTACAGATCAGGAGAGGTTCTGCCCAAGGTCATATAACGACTAAGTTCCAGAAGTAGGATTTAGACAAGCAGCCCGGCCTCTTTATGCTGCCTGTAAACTGGGTAACCACCCTGGAGCTTGTCAAAAAAGACTTAGACACTCTAAGTCCAGCTACAGGTAAACAGCGAGGGAGGTCAGTCAATAAATGTATGGAAAGGGCCAAACCAGGACACATGAAGGGAAGGGGAGAGGAAGGAGAGGAGAAGGAAGCAGACAGTCTGGGGAAAGCCGCCAGAGGATCTGTGAGGCTCTCCGAGCACCGCCCGCTGCCGCCCTGGCCCTGGCCTTGGTACCGCCGTCCCGCGGCAGTGAGGTCAGGATCATGGGCAGCTGGGAGCAGCTGCTGTCCTGCAGGCCGGGGCATCTCCGCCTGGACTGTTTTCCTCCACCTGCCCCTGTAGAGCCCCAAACAACCCGGCAAATGGCCTGGGGCAGCTGGGCCCTCCGTCCAGCTGAGTCACTGGGGCTGGAAACCAGGCTGTGTTCAGGGGGCCTGCAGTGGCCAGGCGGGGCCAGAGCTCCGGGTGGGGAGTCAGGGAGACCCCCTCAGACCCTGAGGTCTAGGCACAGAGTCACCCCTCCTCTTTGCCCTAATTTCCCTCTGCGTTGCCTAGCTTTACCCCCAAACTCTCCCCTGAAACTTTCTTTCCAAGGGCACCTCAGATGCCCAGGCCAGAAGCTCCTTCTCAGTGCTCATCCTTCCCCTGCCCTGCCTGCAGTACAGGCTACATTTATCTGCCCTTGAAGGTCAAGGCCAAGCCCCTTCTCCCCCAGGAAGCCTTCCCTAAGCCTTCTTGACTTTGCTGCAAGACCTATTCCACATGGCTTGACCTGTGAAAGTGTGGGGGAGTGTGTGTGTGTGTGTGTGTGTGTGTGTGTGATGTGGTGGGCACCAACCAGTATGCACTTCCTAAAAGCAAGAATGTATTTGAAAGCCATATCTGCTCTTCAGGCCTCCCTGGGGAGCCCAGCACACAGCTGGGCACAACCCTCCTTCTTCTTTCCCCAGTTCTGGGGTTTTTCAGATAATTTACAGTGTAACTAACACTTACTGAGAGCTTCTGTGCACCAAGCACTGTTCTAAGTGCTAGGTGTGTTCTAACTGGTTTAGTCTTCACCACAGCCTCGTGGGATAGGTGTGCAGTTTTTCTTCTGACACCACTTCCCACATTAAATGTGTGGTGTTCTCCCACACCAAGAGCAACCAATTCTCCAATACCAGCTGGGTTTTCAGCAATGCAACTCCATTCAGTTCTGACCCTAACTCCTGGAGTTAACACAGACACTACAGGTTAAGGGCTCAGCCTCATGGGACAGTCCCACATCAGATGCCAGTAGCAAGTCCCAGGGCCACCCATACTTCTGACCAGCTACAAATAGGGGGGTTCCCACATCCCCCTCCTTAGGCTTGATAATTTCCTAGAATGACTCACAGAACCCAGGAAAACACTTCTCACTGTATTTACTTTTATGGATTTATTATAAAGAATACAACTCAGAAACAGGCAGATGGAAGAGATGCATAGAGCCAGGTAGAATGGGGAGAGTTCATGGAGCGATCCTCATCGTTCAAGAGACTTTATAACCCAGTCTCCAGCCTCCTCTGCTCCCTGGAGGGGTGGGGCTGAAAGTTCCAACCCTCTAGTCACAGGTCTGGTCTTTCTGCCACCAACCCCCATTCTGAAACTAGGGGTCCACTCTGAGTCACCTCATTAGCATAAACTCAGGTGTGCTCAGAAGGAACTGGTTATGGATGACAAAAAGCTCTGGGCCAAGAACCAGGTACAAAGACCAGGTGTATTTTTTTCAGTACACCAGAATGGCTTTTTATTATTTTTACGTTAAAGAGAAGGAAACTGAGGCACACAGAAATTAAATCACATGCTCAAAATGTAAAGCAGGCACATTCATTAGCTCTTCTAATCTTTATAAAAAGATGACTTTCAGGGCTTCCCTGGTGATCCAGTGATTAAGACTCCGCACTTCCGGGCTTCCCCGGTGGCACAGCGGTTGAGAGTCCGCCTGCCGATGCAGGGGACACGGGTTCGTGCCCCGGTCCGGGAAGATCCCACATGCCGTGGAGTGGCTGGACCCGTGAGCCATGGCCACTGAGCCTGCGCGTCCGGAGCCTGTGCTCCGCAGCGGGAGAGGCCACAGCAGTGAGAGGCCCGCGTACCGCAAAAACAAAAACAAAAAAACTCCGCACTTCCAACGCAGGGGGTGCAGGGAACTAAGATCCCACATGCCATGTGGCATGGCCAAAAAATTAAAAAAAAAAAAAAAAGATGACTTTATGGGTAATATTATCCCCATTTCAGAAAGCTGAGCCTCAGAGAGGCTAATTAACTTGCCCAAGTTTATATGGCTAGAATTTTGTGGAATTCTCAGTATATTCACCCATACTTTGGGGTGAGTATATTATTGAATGCCTGCTATGTACCAGGTGCTGTTCTAGGCATGCCCTCCCCTCTCTGTTACACCCAGAGCTGCAGCAGGACTGGACGGGTAGGAGATCACTGGTGAAATCTTCCCTCATCATTGGTGGCACCCCTGTTACTGCCACTCCCTTTGTACCTACTTGCCCTCCGTTTGCTGGGAGCGGTCAGTGCCAGTCTCCACTACATCCTCAGATTCCTGAGGCAAGGAGCCATGACTTCTGAGTCTGTCCTCTCCCTCTAGTTCAGAAGTAGGAACAGAGAAAGTGAGCAGTAAACAATACCTCACACTGAGTGTGGGCCAGGCTAAGCCCTCTACAGGGATTGCCTATTTGATCCCTGCCACAGCCCAGGTTTTTTGTTTTGTTTTGTTTTTTGGCTGCGTTGGGTCTTCATTGCTGCACAGCTCTTCTTTGCGGTGCGCGGACTTCTCATTGCGGTGGCTTCTCTTGTTGTGGAACACGGGCTGTAAGCGCACAGGCTTCAGTAGATTGTGGCTCACGGGCTCAGTATTTGTGGCTCGCAGGCTCAGTAGTTGTGGCACACAGGCTTAGTTGCTCCGTGGCATGTGGGATCTTCCCAGTCCAGGGCTCGAACCCGTGTCCCCTGCATTGGCAGGCGGATTCTTAACCACTGTGCCACCAGGGAAGTCCAGCCCAGGTATCTTTATCCTCATTGTAGAGATGAGAAACTGAGACTCAGGGGTTCTTGGGGGTGGTGCCTGGCCTGAGGTAGGCGCTAGCCTGGCCGAGAACCCAGGAGGCTTCTCAGCAGGGGAAAGGATTGCAGTGACACGCAGAGCCACGGTCCCCACGGATCTGGTGGGGCCACTTCCTGGAGCAATCAAATTCCAGAGTGACTACTAGTCACTTCCTTCAGCCAGACTTGGTTGAATCTTCCTCGGCCATCCCTTACCCATAACACCTTCAAATGTCACCTCTTCAGAGGTGCTGTGTTTGCCACCCCACCGATAAGATAGTCACCTCCCCGCCTCTCCCCTCCTTATTGTGCCTCCAAAGTGGCAGCCCACACACTGTTATCTGTGCATGCCAAGTTAAGTACAGAAATGGAGAACAAGTGTTTAGACATACACATAGCAATTTTTCTAGTAACTCATTTTAATTGTATTTTACAAAAGTATTGGTCCACGACAGATTGGAAACTTAAATAAAAAGTGGTTCCTCACCACGAATAGTTTGAGAGACGCTGCTCAAAGCACTTATTGCCACCCGACAGCCACGCCTGTTTGTTTTTATTGGTTGTTTATCTTCTATCTCCCCCTCTCCCGTGTGTCCACTCCACACGGCAAGGATTTGCTCTGCTTCGTGCACTGCTGATTCCGCCCGCTTAGAAGAGCGCCTGGCACAGAGTGGGCACTCAGTACCTATCTGCTGAATGATGAGTGAGTGAGTGAATGCAGCAATCAACCTCAAGTAGATCCCGGAACTCCCTGGTCACTTTCAGTTATTGAAACTCAGTCCAATCCCGTTTAAAACACCCAACTCACATCTGTTTCAAATCTTTTCTTCCCTCCCCCTTCGCCCACTCAGAACAGGCCTGACTCACTGCTGGAGGGACCTGCAGGGGAAGAGCCCCTCCCATCACAGCCGCTAGAAGGGAGTGTGCTCTGTCTGAACCACCTGTCACCCTCGCCCACCAGCAACCTCCCCCAGGGTAGGAGGGCAAGGAGAGTGGCACCTTCTGGCCTGAAGAGCCTCATGGCTAGAGGTCTTTGCTAGAGGGGCAGTTGCTCCCACAGGTGGCATGTCAGGCATGGCCCCAGGCAGCCTTAGCTCTGCGCTCACCCTGCCCAGGCCAGCCTCCTCTTCTCCACCTCTCCTTCACCCGGGACTACATGAGTTGCAGCTTCCCTTATGTCCTCTGAGGTTGGAGGGAAACAGCGGGTCTCCCCATGCTTTTCTTTCTGGGCCCTCCACTCCGTGGTCCCTCCTGGTCCTGCTGGCACAGACTACCCAGCCAGCTGCCAGCCTCTGGGCCAGAGGCAGGACCAGCCTCTGTGCTCCTGGGGACACGGGTCTGGGTGCTGCAGTGATTGACAGGTTTTCCAGCTGAGGAGAAACTGTCAGTCTCTCCTTCTCTCAGACATTTCCAGGCCCTGCAAGTGATTCAGGACCCAAAACCTGCTTCCTGGGGGGGAGCACCCTGTCCTTCCCAGAGAAGGGAGAAAATCCCATCACTGTCAGGGGGCCCGCAGAACTGACCACTGAACTCCTCCCCAACCCCCAGCCTTCCTTTCCTTCTACAGACTAGGATGGGGTTGGAGTGCTGGGTGCTGGGTGCTGGGTGCCGGGTGCCGGGTGCCGGGTGCTGGCAGAGGGCAAGTTCTCCTCCTCTCAAAGGCCTTGAAAAAGGTCTCTTCCCTTTAGTTGGTGGCTTCATTTAGGATGTCCCCAGCTTTGGGTGTGTGGCCATTGGAAGTGTCCCTCACCATCCTGACACATCTTCTTACACTTGGTATCACGTTGAGAAGCGCTTATAGGTGATGGGGTGGGAGGGAACTGCTGAGAGTTTCAAACAGGGGGATGGCCAGATGGGCTAGGGAGCTCCCTTCAGAGGCAGCATGGGGGCCGAGACAGGAGGAGGGGGGTGGCTAAGAGTGGAAGGAGTGCGGGCCAAGAGGGGAACTCATCTGTGCCCTCCCACCTCCACCCTCCAGCTGCCGATCCACCCCTCCATCCTAGGGTCAGCATAGCAGTGGAGGGGTGCCCATGATTTGGGGGGCCAGTGTCTCTTATCAGTTCCCCCAGTCAGCCTGATTGTGGGAAGATCTTAATGACAGTCTGATTACTCTTCTTTCCTCTCTCACTGCACCCCTGCTCCCCCCTCCCCACTCCCCTGCCCCTTCCTTTGCTCGCCCCCACCCCACCCCCCGCCACCACTTTGCTCTGCCTGTCCCCTCTCCCTCGCTGACACCCCTCCCCTTGCTCCACCCCAAGGTGAAGGTCTGGTTCCAGAACCGCCGCACCAAGCAGAAGAAAGACCAGAGCAGAGACCTGGAGAAGCGGGCGTCCTCCTCGGCCTCCAAGGCCTTCGCCACCCCCGACATCCTGCGGCTGCTGGAGCAGGGCCGGCTGCTGTCCCCGCCCAGCGCCCCCAGCCTTCTGACGCTGACCCCCGGCCCGCCGCGCCTGCCTGCCAGCCACAGGGGCGCCTCCTTGGGTGACCCCAGGAACTCGTCCCCGCACCTCACCCCGCTGACCTCAGCCTCAGCGTCGCCCCCGCTGCCGCCCCCTCCGCCAGCCCTCTGCTTCTGCACCGCCCCACTCCTGGACCTGCCTGCTGGCTACGAACTGGGCTCCTCGGCCTTCGAGCCCTACAGCCGGCTGGACGGGAGGGTAGGCAGCCCCGGCGGCGGCAAGAAGGCCAGCGCTTAAGTCTCCACCCCCCGTGTGACACTGGGTCCCCAAGCACAGCACCACCCTGGCCTCCTGGGCCCAGAGACGAGAAGGGGCAGCCACACACCCTGCCCCGCCCACCCTGCAGCTCAGAGACTCTCCAGTGGATGACGTTGGTACCGCAGCTTGTGTGTGTGAGTGCAGTGTGTGTGCGTGTGCCTCTAACTGAAATAAAAGGAAAACAATGACAAGAAGGGAAACGGAGTCCCCACAGCACTGCCACTGCCCCGCAATCCCCTCTCCCGCTCCTCACTGGGAAGGAAAATGGGCTACAGTCAGGGGGACCTCTGATGGGAGAGGCGGAAGCTGGGGCCACGTTCGCAACTGCGAGGGATAGGGGTACCCACCTGACTCCCACTGCCTGTTAGAGCTCCCACCGGGCGTTACAAGTCCCATGGTACCACCAACGATGCTTTCGTTGGTAAGCATTGCCCTCTGCAAGCTTCTCTTTCAAACATGTACTCGAGAGGGGGGATGTCAAGGCCTTGGAGAGGGTGACTAATGAAGGGTGACACCAGGATCCAGAGAGCTGGAGAGAGGGCATCACAGGTAAACCCAGGCATGACCGCACAGTGCTTCAGAGGACCCACCCATTACAAACACCCCAATTTGAAGCACTTTTTAAAATGTTTTCTTGCTTAAAGAAGACACTTTTATTTAACTTTTTATTTTGCAATAACTGTAGACTTATAGGGAGTTGCAAAGATAGTCCAGAGAAATCTGAGTATCCTTCACCCAGTTCCCCCCAATGGTTGCATCTTCCATAATTACAGTATAGTATCAAAACTGGGAAACTGGCATTGGTGCTGTGTGTGTGTGTGTGTGTGTGTGTGTGTAGTTCCGTGTCATTTTATCACCTGTGTAAGATTCGTGGAACCACCACCACAAACAAGATACAGAACTGTTGATCACCACAAAGATCTCCCCTGTGCTGCCCTTCGAAGTCACACCCATCCCACACCCCAGCCCAAGAGAGTTCTTTGAAAGACTAGGAATCGTGAGGGGGTTGAACCTGAAGTGGGAGATGGAGAACCCTGAAATGGGTTCTCAGGTCGGAGGACGCAGGGTGAGATTTTGACTCTGAATGAAGAAAAGGCAAGCACCTTCAGCCCCAGTCTGCTCTGGGAAGCATGTTTGGTTTCAAGTTGGCTGCCCTGAGTTACCCAGAAGGGGATGCTGGGAGACAGGGAGCCCCAGACAGCTGTGCTGTGGGGCAGTGTAGTCTGGGGAGGTCCTTAGAGAGGCTGGGAGATCCTGAGTCTGCAAGGAGACACGTAGGTCACCGGAGCAGCCAAACACGGGTGCCCACGGTGCCTTGCCCAGCAGACCTGTGCGTGCTCCACGGCCCAGGGGACAACTTCTTTAGCCACCAGGCATGAAGAGGGATCCTCTATTTGTACTTTCTACCTTGGGTTGAAAATGTCAGGGCAGACCTGCTGTCTGGGACCCTGGAGGTGAAATATAAGGTGAGACAGGGTCCTGTGATCAGTGGAGAGAGACATGCCCTGGTTCTCAGGGAGCCCTCAATATTATGAGACAGAAAGGCTTAAGGAGACCCAAGTCTGATGGAACAGCACAGGCTGATGGAACCCACAGCTCGTGGGGGCTCACAGCCAAGTGGTGGCAATGAGAGAACTCCCCAAAAGGCAGGACATAGGAAAGAGATCAGATGTGTGGTGAATCCAGGGTGCTGGAGGATCCAGGGAAGGCTTCCTGTGGGAGGTGGCACTGAAGCTGGCCCAAGAATGATCCTCTATAGATGTGCGAAAAAAGATGATGATGGAATTTTGCGGGGGAAGAGGTACTCAGATGTGGTCAGGGCAAGGAGGGCAAGGTGAGAGCAGGTTGGGAGGACAGTGAGAAGACCTGAGGAGATGGCAGCCTGCCGGAAGCAGGGTGTGGGAGGGAGCCCAGCAGGAGATGTGAGGGGCATGGGGCTGTCAGAGCACCTGAGGTTCCGGGGGAAGGGCTGACTTCACACCGGCTGCAGGGCGGGGGGCGGGAATGGAGGAACAGACAGAGGTGGGAGAAGCCTGCCCTACCCCTCTGCCCCTCCCCCAGCCTCCCACTCCCAGGTGGCCTAGGGCACCTCCCAGATCTGGAAGAGCTCAGAGCCAAAGCGCCCGGTTTCCGTGTTTACAGTCAACCCCGGGGGAGGAGAGGAGGGTGGAAGGGAGGGGTGGCCGCAGGGGGAGGCCGGCCGGCTCTCTCCAGCTCCAGCTGGGCCAGAAGTATTGGAGGCTCAGGCACTCAGCTCCCAGCCCTCCACCTCACCATGGCTGCAAAGGTAGACAGTAGCCCCGGGGGGGTCCCCAGCAGTGGCTCCAACCTGGGTGCCACCAGAGAGCACATGCAGGCGGTCACCCGAAACTACATCACCCACCCCCGTGTCAGTGAGTATGACCCCCAGTGGGTGAGGTCGGGCGGGCTGCTGGGTCTGCAGGTCCTCCTTCTTAGCCTCAGGGAAAGCGAAGGACCCGAGACCTGGGGAGACCTAAGGGGCTTTCGGTCCTGCGGAGTGATGCGGGTAGGGGGATGGGGGTCCCCAGCCCAAGGTACCCCGGAAGAAAGGGCAGGGGAGTAGCTGCAGGAACCTTCCTGTCATCAGTGATCTTGCACTGAGACCCCAAGTCCACAGAGAGCTCCCAACTGCCCCCAAGAGTGTGTGTGTGTGTGCACTCCTGTGTGCATATGTGTGTTTGGGGTGTGTGCATGTGTACACCAGAATACTCAGTGCAAGGAGTTGTATAATCAAGTGTCCCTGGGGGATGTATGTGGCAACGCAGAGTACGTGTGCGTTCTCAGGATGGGGAACACCTGACACCGTGTGTGTCACGTCATGTGTGCATTCTGGAGGAGGGTGCCTGGGTGTGGAACCAGGGGGGTGCCTGGGTGGGCGTGTGCCCCCACCTTCACTTGGGTGATGACATACGTGTGTGAATATGTATGTGACAGCGTGTGTGTGATCAGAAAGGAAATGTGTGAGACTGTGTGTGCGTGCTTGTACGCTCAGGGTGGGGGTGGGTGTGTGCAAGCATGAGTGCTCACGGGGAGAACATGGATGAGTGTGTGGTCAGATGATGTCACATGTCTGTGTGAGCAGCTAGGAGAAGGGCACATGCCTGGCATCCGGGGGTAGGGGTGTGGGGACCACGGGCACTGGAGTGGACCCTTGCGGGCTTCCGAGGGGGCATCGGGGGCGTCTGTGGGTGTGGCTCGAGTGCCCGTCCTGCAGGGGTGGGCCGAGTCCGGGTGTCTGGGGCAGAAAACCCTGGAAGTCCCCAGGACCAAAGTGAGCACCCCTGCTCCGGCCATATTTCCTTGTCCAAGGTCACATTCCCTGGTGTGGTGAATTGTTGAATTCTCAGAAGCCCCGTTCACTGGAGTAAACCGGCCTGGCCGGCACCAGCTAAGCAGAGCCAGAGGCTCCCAAGAGGGTGTGTATGGGGAGAAGCTGGCGTAGCACGGCCACCCCTCCCTCTGCAGCCAGCCAGCCCCACCGGGGCAGGGGGAGTGTCTGGAGAGGCAGCTGAGAGCTGCGTGTGCGGCGGGGCCACACCACGGAGAGCAAAGCAGGAGCAGAACGGCCAGACCCAGGGCTCAGGGGGAGCAGCGCCTCGGCTGGGTGGGCCACCACCTGAGGCCCGAGGCAGGCACCGCGGGGTGCGGAACACTCCAGCTAAGGAAAAACTGACAGCGAGTGGGGTCGGATTTATCAAGAAGGCCCCGCGGGCCCGGGGAGGACCAAGGTCCAGATCCTCCCCGACTGCAAAGCCGGGGTCACCAAGACCCAGAAATATGCAGTAACTGTGCCCCCCCGGGGTCCAGAGCCCGGGCCTGGAGACCTGAGTAGAGTCGGCTGACCTTTGTCCAGGCCACCCCCGCAGGCTCCTCCCCCGTCTTCCCCTCCCCCTGTGAGAACGGGAGAGCCGCCTGGGTGCTGAGTGGGGGGTGGGGTCTGAGGTCTGGACCTACAGCTCGGCTTTCCTCGTCCCTGGAATGTGCCCTCCCAGGGTGCAACCTTACCCGGGATCCCCTCCCAGCCCGCCTCTTATTGATAGTCCACAGGCCCTGGCACTAGGGCCAAGGCCCAGGAGGTTTGACCCCGGCTGGAAGCAGGAACAGCAGTGTCCCCCCCGCCGTTGGCACCATGCGGCCCCCAGCCAGGCAACTGTGTTCACACCCAACAGCCCACCCAGAGTCACGGGTGAGCGCGAGGTGAGCCCCTCGCCCAGTGCCGCGTTAAAGGTGTTGCTATGAAGACAGAGGCCGCTCCTGTGCTTTCGCTGCACACCGGCGTCCTGTCCTCACAGGTCCACGTTGGGGCCGGCCGGCACCCCCCGCCCGAGGGAGGCTGGACTCCTCAGAGTGCGTCTGCACCTGCAGCTTTCTCCAACACCTCCCTTCCTCCTCGGGGGCCTGGGCAGGTGGACTCCTGTGCCCCTCTGTGCCCTCCTGCCCCACCAGGGGACTCTAAGCACTTCCAGGCAGAACTTTGTGTAGAGGCAGAAGGAGCCTAGGAGGAGAGCTGGGGGACCAGAGGGCCAGGGGACGGGGCAGCTGACTCCCAGCCCCAGAGCTCGCTTGGCCATGGGCATGGGTCCAGGGGAAGACTTCCTGGAGGAGGAGGTGGACTAAACAGGCCAGAAGCATTAAAGGTGATTTCTCTGCAGTGGCTGAGGGAGGGAATAGGGCAGAAAGCGGGGTGGGTAGAATCAGGATGGGGAGGGACCCCAGCAGTATCCACCCTGGGAAGGAAGGGACCCCTCTGCCTTCCTCAGAGCTGGAGCTGTGCTCCACGGAGAGGAGGCGGCAGGAGCTCTATCTGGTGGTGTGGGGCAGAAGGGGTGGGGTGAGGGGTCGGGGCGCCCCGCAGGAGCAGAGGTTAGGACGGACGGGCTGGCAGTCTGGCTGGAGGGCTGGAGACCGGTCCGATGGCCCAGGGCCCTGAGTGCCAAACCACTGGCTGCCTTGGTTTCCTCAACAGAAATGCAAGGGAGGTTACACGGAGAGAGTTCCACCGTCAGGGTCTTGGGCCGATTCTAAGAACCCTCCGCCCCTGCCCTCCCTCCCCTAATCCCTCCAGCGGGGATCTGGGAGGAGGTGCAGGGCCTGATCCGCTCCGCCCCGCCCCCCGGCCTCACGCATGGACGCCCGCCTCTGCTGGCTCCCAGGACGCTGCAGGTGTGGCTGAGCCGGCCCTAATTAGCGGAGCCCCGCTGAGCCTTTGCCGGGGAAGGCGGTGGGGAGGTGGGAGCAGAAGGGGCCCGCAGCCCAAAGAGCAACCCGAAGTGTCAGCTAGGACAATGGAAAGGGGGTGGGCAGAGCAGCTGGAGGGAGTGTCTGCAACGTGTCCGTGCCCTTCAGGGGTCTTCTCCTCCAGCCCTTGCCTCCAGCACCACCTCCCGGGTCAGGGACGTGCCCTGGGCTGGGGTAGGGCCCTAGGCCTCGAGTGCCACAGGCTACTGTCCTGACTTGTGGTGGGCCCTAGGAGAAATCCGCCGACTTCCTGGGCCTCAGTTTGCCACTCCATGCGACGGACACCATCAGAGTTGGGGGTGGGTGCAGACAAAAGACCTGGCTTCCGGTCAAGGACACCTTTGTTGCTCAGCCACCACCTTGGCTGTGTCCAAACCAGACAGCCTCTAAGAGAAGATACTGTCTAGTCCTACAGAGGAGACACCCTGGTCTGAAGGGACAGACACGATCTGTCTCCAGTACCGGACAAGCTGGAGAGTAGGGCACCCACTTGGGTGGCAGCTGTGCGACTTCAGAGGGGAAAGGGCCCAGTGAGCTGCCGTAGTCAGTCAAGGGCGAGGCCTCGGACAAAGGAAGGCAATAGCCAGAGACTGAACCGAAATGGCCACGTAAGTGGATTATCTGCGATGAAAGGTCCAGGCTATGGAGCGATATATCCACCCAGCAACTAGAGCCCAGAACCACCGTGTCCTCGGGAATCCTGGGAAGGCAGCTTATGGATGAGGCTGGTGTGATGAGATGGGGACTTAGAGACCTCATGCTGCATAGAATTGAGAACTGCTGTGCACCCAGCTCTGCTGCAGGCAAGCACTTTGCCTGGGCTCCCCGCAGACCAGCCCCTCCTTGGGAGCTGGAGTGGCCCCCCCACGTGCAGATCGCTCCCCTCCTTGTGCATGTGACCTTCACCGCTCCTCCCCATGGCGGGTAGAGTTGTTGGTACTTTAGAGTTGTCTTGGTATCTTCTCCACAGGGCCAGTAAGATGCCAGCTCTTCCCCAGGGCTATTGAAAACGCGGGTCTCCCTGCCCCGTGCTCCTTCCCCTGTTCTCACAATCCTCCACGCTCCCTCTGCTGGGCTCCCTGGCTCCTCTCTACTTCACACAGTCCTAGTAACCCAGAGCGTTTGATCAAAATGCCCCCTGGGCAGGAAGGGCTGTTTGGTGATTTTCTTGGTGGGCAGGTGGATGCGCTGGCCTCTGCCCTAACCCCCCACAGGCTGGGGTCTTCCTGTGCCTACAGCCCCTTTAGCCTGTGTATTCGCTTTATCATCCCTTCCATTCTACCTTCCCAGGGGTGGCAGGAGCCAGAGTAGGTGACAGGATCCTCATTTGGTTTGGGGATGGGAAGGTGTGTGTGTATATGTAGGGGGAACGCATATGGGGATGTGGGATATACGGGAATGGGCTGGTGGGACAAGGTGACACCTTCCGTAATTCACCCAACAAATATTTACTGAGTGTCCACCATAGGCCCACACTCTTCTAAGAGGTGGAATCCAGCAGTGAACCCTGTTCCCCAAAGGCCCCAAGTTCTTTCTCTGGGCCCCTGGGCCTCCTTATCTCTGCTAGATGTGCCCTTTGCCCAGCTGTCTGGGTGCTGCCTGGATGACTGCCCTTGACCTTGGAGCCTCAGCTCAGATGGCCCTTCCTGCAAGGCGCCTCCGCTGTGAGCTCCAAGCCTGGTGTTCAAGCCCGTTCCCGCCCACCCTGCTCTTTCCCTTCAGACCAGTTGGCAATTGTTTCATCTTTATCCCCTTTTAAACTGTAGGCTCCATCTTTCATCTGCCTCCTTTATTTGCCTAGCCCAGTATTGTGAAGGCATCTGAGAGGCAGGCTTGAAGATAGGACGGGAGGAGGGAGGAGGGAAACAGAGCTTGCAGGGCAGGAGTGAGATGTCAAGAACCAGGTCCCAGCCTTGAGGTCCCAGCATCCAAAGGTAAGGAAATAGGCTGAGGAGTAGCCAGAGGGGTGGAGGGGCGGGGCAGGGCGGGGCGGGGCGGGGCGGGGCGGGGCAGGGCGGGGCCTCCAGGAACCTGCAGGAGAGAGTGCATCCAGGCCCTGGTCCCTTCCAGGGGCAAAGCCAGACTGGAAGGTGAGGTGTGGGTGGCAGGTGGAGAGGGCAGTGGAGCCGGGCTGTGATCGTCACGGGACAAGGATTGGGGTGGAGGGTGTGATTTTCAGATGGAAAATACCAGAACTTGCTTGATGAGAAGGCCACAGAGAGAAGGAACGCTGGCAGGTCACCCTAGTGCTCAGCCTTCTCTAGGGCCTGGTTCCCAGTGCCGGGGAGGGGCTGGCTTAGATGGAAGATGGGACACCACCTCCGTGGGAAAAGGACAAGAGAGTGGCTCAGGTGCACGTGGGGGCTGGTAGCTTGAGGGCAGGAAGGAGAGGGGAGTGCCCCAGCTCTGGGCCCAAGTCTGAGAAGAACTTAGCTTTCTTGAGTTTTCCTAATAGTCCTTAAGTTCAGGAGAACATAGAAAACATCTGTGCAAGGATCACCTTGCCCAGTCGGTCTTCCTAGACTAAGTCCCCAGGAAAGGAACTTCAATCTGACAAAAATAAGGGGTTGACCACTGAGCCCCGCTTAGCTTCGCCTGGCGGGAGCAGCTAGGCGGCAGGCCTGCTAAAACCATGAGGGCAGGTGGGAGCCCATGTGGTGTGATAGGAAGCACGAGGGGGGCCCTGCCCCTGCTCTGCCACAGGGGTCTGTGTCCCTGGGTGGACTTTCCACTCCTCTGAGCCCCATTCTCCTGGCCTGTTGAGAGGAGGGCTGCACCGCTCTCCTGTCGGAGGCCCTTCCAGCCTGGGAGTGACCCAGCGACCTCACAGTCACCCCTGACCATCCTGCCCTGCCAGTTTCCTTCACCCCAGTTGTCCCACTGGCACTTCAAAAGGACCCTGGAGAAGGGCTACCATGTCCCGGGGTCATGGGTGATGGAAGGACCCAGGGCCCCTCAGCTAGCGCCTCACAGAACCACAGTAAGCTTCCCGTCTGCCAGTCTGTGCTTCTCCTACTGGGGTCCCCAGCACTGGAGCTGGGAAGTATTTCCTGATGTCTAACCCAATCCCTCCCTGTAAGCCGCGCTCACATCCCCATCTGTGGCTCTCTCCAGCCATCAGGACGGGGGCAATCTGCTTCATCCTCCTTCTTTGTGGCTCTGCTCTCTCCCCGCTCCCACAGGCGCCCAGTGAGCCCGGCCTCGTGGCAGCGCAGGGCCCTGGCTGACTTTTCTCACTGATGCCTGCACCCCCCCCCCCCACACACACGAGTGCCCAGTCAGTGTGGGGTGATGGAGAGAAGTGTGGCCCTGCTGAGGTTCAGGGAAGGCAGCTCTCATCACATCTCTAGCTTTTGGAAAATGCTGTGGGTCAGAGAGGAGGGAGTAGTGGGTAAGTGGGGGCCGAGGCCAGACGGGAAGTAGCCTCAGAGTTGAGAAAGGCCTCTGATGGCTGGGGGTGTGGGAGGGAAGGACTCGAGGGGCCTCTGCCCTTGCCCTGGCCCTCCCCCAGCCTTCTGCAGGTGTCCGAGGCAGCGGGGGCCCTGCGGGCAGGGGCATGACCCTTACAGCAATGGTGGCTGGCCCTGTCACAGCTAATGACCCTGACGGCCCAGGCTCCAGAGAGGGGAGGGGGTGGTGCTTAGAGGGAGGGAAGGTGGAGGATGCTTATGTGTGTCTGTCTCTCCGGGTGTCGGTGTGAGACCCTCACCTGCCCCACCCCTTCCCCAGCCTACAGGACCGTGTGCAGCGTCAATGGGCCCCTGGTGGTGCTGGACCAGGTCAAGGTAAGACTTCTGTCTCTTCCCAGGCACCACGGCCAAATCCCAGTACTCCCGGCCCCTGTACTGATCTCTTCTAAATTGCCCTGCCCCTCGGTGGCCCCCATGCCCCAGATCCCCAGACACCCACCTCCACATTCTCCCTCCCTGGCCACCCGAGGTTTTCTCTTCCTGCCTTTTCTGTGGGCCCCGCTGTGGGCCTTAAGAGACCTGCTCCTACCAGCAATGAACAGGGGCATTGCAGCTATCGTGCCTCTTTCTTCATCAGTAGAATGGCTGTGTCCAGCTTCCCCGGAAGGCAGGACCCTCCCACCTGCCTTTCACGGGTCTTCTTTTTTTTCTTTTTTTTTTTGTGGTACGCGGGCCTCTCACTGTTGTGGCCTCTTCCGCTGCGGAGCACAGGCCCCGGACGCGCAGGCTCAGCGGCCATGGCTCACGGGCCCAGCCGCTCCGTGGCATGTGGGATCTTCCCAGACCGGGGCACGAACCCGTGTCCCCTGCATCGGCAGGTGGACTCTCAACCACTGCGCCACCAGGGAAGCCCTCACGGGTCTTCTTTTAAAAGGAAGAGGAGGAGGCGGCAGGCAGATGGATACTAGCCGACTCTCCAGAGCTTGAGGCTTTCCAAGGTCTTTGGACTGTCTCCGCCCGGGAGCCAGCAGCCTGAGCTTGAGGGAAGTGAGGCGGGCCTCACGGAGGAGGTGGGGTGCGGGCGACTTGGTGTCCTCAGGGAACCGTAGGACCATGGCAGACGCTGGCAGTATTCTGAGTCCCGGGGTTGGGGATTCTCGAGGCGTAAAGAGCTCTGCAAAGCTACCCGATCACTCTGCTTCCCCCCCAACCAGTTCTGCCCCTGTCTCCCACCCCACGCCACCCAACCCCAAACTGGAAATCTGGGTGCCACATTGAGTCCTCCCTTCCTGGCCCATGTTCTGTCGGCAATCTCCCACCCACCACACCCTTATCAAGGCCATGGCCTCAGGGGCCCCAGCCTAGCGCCCTCCCATCCTCTACCCTGCAGCCATGCAGCCCTGACCCCTTCCCTCTGCTGCTCCAACCTCACTAGGTCTCCCCATGGCTTCACCTCACAGGCCCTCTGTCCTTTAAGGGTCCTGCATACCTCTCCACATCTCATCACTCTCCCTTCCCCACTTAGAAACCCACAGTGTCTCTGTGTGAAGCTGCCATTCGATGTCTCTGGGCCTTTGTGCATACTCTGCCTTCTCCACTGCCTGTCCCCCTGGTCCCTTCTTCTGACTCACCTTCTCTTGGAAGCGGTGAGCCTGTCCCTGCTCTCAGCTTTGTGTATTGTCTTGCTGGCAGCATCCTTCGAGGCATTTGGTCACCACCTGGCCCCATGTCTTCTCCCTGCCCCTCTCCGCCCACCACAATGTGCCCTCCTATTGGACTTGGACGGTGTTTGTCAATCCCAAGCTCCCAGAGCCCCACGGTGCACTTTTACTGAACACCTAGCCCATCATGGGGGCTCAGTTTGTTCAAAGGAAGGGTGAGTGAATGAATGAATGAATAAGAACATGAATAAGTATGGGCCTGTCAAAATCTGAGCCAACTCTATTAAAGAGATCAGACCCACTCATTTCTGGAAAACAGATTCCAAGCTCATGGAGACATCACGGTTGGGCCCATTAGTGTCAGGGACGCCCTGGGAAGAAGTGTGGCGGAGTTGGTCTGCACGTGCGCACTGGAACCAGACCGTGTGATTCAGACCTCTTGAACTTTAATCCCAGATCCATCCCACCCTTTCTATTAACTACCCGTCAATTCTAGATCAGCAGCATCAGCACCACCTGGGAACTTGTGAGAACTACAGATTCTCGGGCTCTACCCCAGGCTGACAGAATCAGAAACTCTGAGGGCCCACAAGTTTGTTTTCACAGCCCTCCAGGTGATCTGATGCTGCCTGAAATCTGAGAACCATCCGTCTAGGATTGTAAATCCTGGTTTCCTCATCCATTAAAAGACAATAGGGGACCTCCTTTGGTCGTCCAGTGGTTAAGACTCTGCATTGCCACTGCAGGGGGCATGGGTTTGATCCCTGGTTGGGGAACTAAGATCCCGTGTGCCCTGCAGCAAGGCCAAAAAAAAAAAAAAAAGACAATAGAATTGTGGTGAGGATCAAATCAGTTAAATGTATTGTTATTATTCCTCCTTGAGAACAGCTGGCGAGAGCCCTGCCTGGAATGCGGAAATGCTAATATGCCTGATTAAATAAACAGTTGGTCAATCTCCTGCGCCTTTGCCCACCTCAGCCACACTCCCTGTCAGTCTATACAGGACTCTGTATGGAGAGTCAGTACCTATGCAGACATCCATTTTCCAGCTGTCAGGTGGGGCTGGACTAGGAAACTGGAGATAGATTCCCAGGCTATGGTTCTGTGATTACTGGACCCATCGGTAACTCGTGTAGAACAGAGTAACTGGGTGAGGGCGACACCCAGAAAATCCTGGGCTTGCAGAGGGAAGGAGAGGAATCAGAAGCTGACAGTCTCATAAGTGCAGGAGATGGAGAAGGCACCTTTATGCACCCCTCTCCACTGTCCCACACGCCTTGTTCTAGAGTTGCTTGGGCAAAAATGCCACAATTCTGTCTCTGTAGCGCCACCTTCTGCCCGAATTGAATCACACAGGCAATAACGCTTTCTGCTTCCATCCTTCTCAAATGGAAAAATATTGGGGGGAAGAATTTTGCATAGATCCAAAGTTCTTAGACAGGTAATCAGGGCCTTGAAATTGTATGAAAACCTCTTAAGGTAGCAGCCTGGGTTGAGGCCCAATAATGTGCATTCCTGACAAGCTCCCGGTGGCTAATGCTGCCGGGAGGGCCGGATCACCCTCGGAACCGCTGTTCTAGAGGATCCTCCGCCTGCTATATTCTGTGATTCAAACCGGCCCTTGTTTGAGATTCACATTACCCACCAGACTAGGTTCCAGATGTCTGTGGCTGCTCCCAAACTCTTCAGGGGAAAATCTTTCAAAAGTGTGTGCAGGGCTTCCCTGGTGGCGCATTGTTTGAGACTCCGCCTGCCGATGCAAGGGGACACGGGTTCGTGCCCCGGTCCGGGAAGATCCCTCATGCTACGGAGCGGCTAGGCCCGAGAGCCATGGCCGCTGAGCCTGCGCGTCCGGAGCCTGTGCTCCGCAACGGGAGAGGCCACAACAGTGAGAGGCCCGCGAACCAAAAAAAAAAAAAAAAAATAAGTGTGTTCATCAGCTCCAAAAACAATTTCCAAAGAGGAGTTCCCAAACTGCCCTGGGCGTTGTCATGGGGAGAAGCCTTGGAGGCTGCATGCCCTGTCCAAGTCCTGCCAGGCTTGCTAAGAACTTCCCAGGCTCCTGAGTGGATGCGACAGCACCCCTGTGCCTGACCCCTGGCTGGTTGGGAACTCGGTTGAATCTCCAGCAGAGGAGGTGGGCTGCCCTCCCTGCAATTCTCTTAGTAACCAACAATGAGAGCTGAGAGAATCAGGTCTGCGGCTGGGAAACGGGGTATAAATAAAAGCTCACTGCTGCACATTGGAATTCTCCCGCTGCACACACTGCTCTAAGTGGCTAAACCCACCCTTCCCCCCAAACAAATAACTGGCATTCTCTTCCTAAGGATTCCAGATAACACCCTCCATGCTTGGGCTCCATGGTTCTGAGAGTTCTTCCTTCCTATCTGGCTGTAACCTCTCTGCTGCTTAAAGTTCACTTTCTGTGATGTTTCATCTTTCAGGGACACACAGTGTGCCACCTCTTCTCCCCTCTCCATCACCCGCACAAATCCACATACCAACGATCGATTTTTTTTTAAGGTAATAGAGAATTTTTAAAAAATATTTATTTTGAATGTGCCGGGTCTTAGTTGCGGCATGCGGGATCTTTCGTTGCGGCACGCATGTGGGATCTAGTTCCCAGAGCGTGGAGTCTTACCCACTGGACCACCAGGGAAGTTCCCAAAGGATCGATTTTTATCAGCCTGCTGCCTGTTTTTCATTGGGCCCACTGCCTAATTGCTTTGGGGCCCGCTCAGGCTGGTGTTCTGTCGAGCATTTTTCCTCCTGAGGTTAGCAGCCCACCATCTGCGCCCCAGACAATGAGGCCAGTGGCCATTTCAGAGAGAGAGAGAGACACACAGGCCCACAGAGACCGGAAGAGGGGTTGGAGCCAGGACTTGTATTTAACTTGTTTCCCGGGGCCTCGCAGTCCTTGCTCTTGGGCTCCCTCTTGTGGTTATGAAGCCAAAGGCTGTCCGGCATCAGCCCCTCCGCGGACCTCAGCACTCCTCTTGGGGCGAGCTCCCTCCCCCAGTGACCCCATTCCGTGGGGCCTGACGGTGGTTTGGGAGGGAACAAGATCGCTTTCCTGTCATCCCCAAGCCAGAGCTTCTCTCAGTGACTGTCAGAGCTGGGAATCCTCCTGTCTCAGGTTCAACCTCCGGTCGCAGGGAGCCCTGGGGGGAGGACCCCACCCTACTCACGCCGCTTAGAGGAATTGAGCCATCCACCCCTCTTCGCTGGCCCTGAAGGTCACTGGTGTGTGGACAGCAGGGGATATAATGATAGTCGTGATGGTGACAACGACGTCACTGTACTTGAACATGTTCCCCTACTCTCCCCGCCCTTTTTTTTTTTTTGGCCGCATTGCGCTGCTTGCCGGATCTTAGTTCCCCGCCAGGCATGGAACCCCGGCCCCCTGCAGAGAGAGCGCGGAGTCTTAACCCCTGGACCGCCAGGGAATTCCTCCAACCCCCCCTTTTTTTTTTTACATTTTAATTACACGCACACGCAAAACATGCTTTTTGTAACTAGTGAAATAAAAGACACAAAGTTAACTATTTGCCCCTAACCTCTTTATTCCCACCCTCGTGTGATAACCAATGTAAAGATCCTGCTGTATATGGGCAACTATAAGCAAGTTAGATGTTTACGTTGGTGTTAGTCTCTTAAAATGTATCGAGTATTTTCCTCCATGTCAGTAGATACACATTTTACTCATTCTTTTTGATAGCGACTATGGTTTGGACATACTGTGGTGTGGATGTACCGTGATGTATTCCATTTTTGATAGACAATCAACATGTTTCCAGGTTTTGCTATTACAAATAGTATAGCAATATATATCCCTTTTATACTGGTGCCCTTATTGCTACAGGTTAGATTCCCCCCAAATGGAACTGCTGGTTCAAAGTTCTTATTTATTTTTAAATAGATATTGACAATTTGGAGCAAAATTGCTTGCCCAGCAAGGTTGTGGTAATTCATATTCCAACCAGCCATGCATGAGAGGACCCACTTCCCAGCATCCTTGCCAGCACTGAATATGTGCTCTCCAGTAATTTTGCCTAATGGTTAAGACTAGTCCTATCTTGCTTTTATTTGCATTTCCCTGATGACTAGCGGAGCTAAGTATCTTTTTATCAGTTGAGATCGCACTTCCTCCTCTGTGACCGTTTCCTACACACTGAGTTGTACGTTTTGCTTTGTTTATTGTTCACCTTTGTTTATGGTATCTTTGCCATACAGAAATTTCAAATATTTATATTATCAAAGATTTCTATTTTTTTGTTTATGGCTTCTGGATTTCTTATCTTGCTTAAAGATGTCTCTCTTATCCAGCTTTTAACTGGATTATTCCATAAAAAAGGAAAGAAGAAAAGCTTCTGGTATTTTGTTTTAGTTTTATATTTAAATTTTTATATGCCTGGAATGCGTTTGTGTTTATGATAGGGATAGATACCCAGTGTATTAGCACCATTTGTACAATAAATTCTTTTTCCCTATGAACTTATATGCCACATTTGTTCTCTAATAGTCTCCTAAAATCTGGGATCTGTTTCTGGACTCTAGCCTTCCAACATCTCCGTTCATCTGCCTCACCCCAACACTGACCACTTGACCTCAGTAGCTTTAGAGCACGTTTCAGTTATCTGACAAGGCAAGTCCTCCACCCCTGATCTTTTCCATAACTCTTTTTGGATATTCTCAGACATTTACATGAATTTTAAGATCGTTTTATCAAGTTCCAGGAGAAGCAATCCATTGGGAAAGCATTGAATTTATATATTTTTGAAAAGGATTTATATTTTTGTGATAGTAAGTCATTCTGTCTTGGAAAGCACTAGTGCTCTCCATTTGTTCAGGGCTTGTTTTCTGTCCTTCAGTAAGAGTTTATTATTTTCTTGTACCTTTCTTGTTAAATTTATTTCCAGATATTTTATGGGTTTCGGCCCTATTGTGGATGAAATATTTTTCTCCATTTCCTCTTCCGTTTATTGCTGGAATAGAAAATAATAGCAATTGGTTTTTTTCCACTTTTTGCATAAATTTTGTTTAATGATACGTTTTAATATTCTGTGATTCTTTTGGGGGGAACACTTTTCTTAATTGAAGTATAGTTGATTTACAATATGTTAGTTTCAGGTATACAGCAAAGTGAATCAGTTTTATATATATATATTTTTAAATGAGAAGCTTTTTTTTCTTTTAATAAATTTATTTTTGGCTGCATTGAGTCTTCGTTGCTGCACGCAGGCTTTCTCTAGTTGCGGTAAGCGGGGGCTACTCTTGTGGTGCGCGGTCTTCTCATTGCGGTGGCTTCTCTTGTTGCGGAGCACAGGCTCTAGGCGCACGGGCCTCAGTAGCTGTGGCACGTGGGCTCAGTAGTTGTGGCTCATGGGCTCTAGAGTGCAGGCTCAGTAGTTGTGGTGCACAGGCTTAGTTGCTCCGCGGCATGTGGGATCTTCCTGGACCAAGGCTCGAATCAGTGTCCCCTGCACTGGCAGGTGGATTCTTAACCGCTGCGCCACCAGGGAAGCCCTATATATATATATTTTCAGATTATGAGATAAATTAGGAGTGTGGGATTAACAGGTACAAACTACTTAAATAAAATAGATAAGCAACAAAGATTTACTCTATGACACAGGGAACTATACTCAATATCTTATAATAACATAATGGAAAATAATCTGAGATTGATTTTTATATATTTATCTTGTATACAGCCAAATTCTCTTATTACTCCTGGTTGGGGTTGTTTTTGTTTGTTTTCGTTTTTAACTAGATCCTCTTAGGGTTTTTTAGATATACAATATCATCTGCAAATAAAGGGAATCATATCTCTTTTTCCACTGGCATACTTTAATTTGACTTTTTATTGAAACAATTTCAAATTTATAAAAAGTTGCAAAAATAAAAATAGTACAAGGAATATCCATCTACCCATTTGTTCTATCACTGCTCTGAGTGTATGTGTGTGTGTGTGTGTGTGTGTGTGTGTGTGTGCTTAATTTTTTGTTTTTTAGGTATTTTGAGAGTAAGTTATGCCCAAAACTCTAGTGTGTATTTCTGAAAAATAAGGATATTCTCTTACACAACCACAGTAGTTATCAACTTTAAAAATTTACACTGATACTTTAATCTACAATCTATATTCCAATTTATAAGCTGACCTAACAAAGTCTTTTATAGCATTTTTCTCCCTCCAGTATAGGATCCAGTCTAGGGCCTGGTATCACATTTAATCATCATGTCTGTTTAGCCTCCTATAACCTGGAATATTTCTACAGCCTTTCTTTCTTTCTTTTTTTTTTTTTTTGATAACTATATTTATTTTATTTATTTTATAAAATGGGTCTTCATTGTGGTGAGCGGGGGCTACTCTTTGTCGCGGTGCACGGGCTTCTCATTGCGGTGGCTCCTCTGGTTGTGGAGCACAGGCTCTAGGTGCGCAGCCTCAGTAGCTGTGGCTCATGGGTTCTAGAGCGCAGGCTCAGTAGTTGTGGCGCATTGGCTCTAGAGCACAGGCTCAGTAGTTGTGGTGCATGGGCTTAGTTTCTCCGCAGCAAGTGGGATCTTCCCGGACCAGGGCTCGAACCCGTGTCCCCTGCATTGGCAGGCAGATTCTCAACCACAGAACCACCAGGGAAGCCCTCTACAGCCTTTCTTTAACATTTCTGAAGAATACGGTCTTCCCTCACTACCTTTTTTAAAAATAGAACATTCTCTATTTATGTTTATTGGTATACTTCTCAATTTCTTTTTTTGGTCTTATTGTATAAACCAAAAATTCCAAAACAATGCTATGTAACAACAGTGATACAGGCATCTCTCTCTGTGCATTACTGATTTTATTGGAAATGAAAATAGGCTTAGCATTTTACCATTTAGAAGGATGTTGATGTTGGTTTTGGTAAATAGTCTAGTATTCAAGGAGTTACCTTCCATACCTGTTTTACATAGAATTGCATTACAAACAGCTGCTGAATTATATCAAAAGCCTTTTGATTTCTATTTGCATAATCCTGTAGGGTTTTTCTTTTAGGTTCACAAACTCCCTATTATTATAAATGATGTTGTGAAATGTTGACTGATTCACAAAGGTTGATTGATCTAAGCTTGTATGCTTGGAATAAACCCTATTCGGTCATACATGTTTATTTATTTAATACATTGTTTGATTTGACTGGCCAGTAGTTTATTTATAATTTCTGCATCTATATTTATAAGAGAAATTAGTCTATAGTTTTTGGGGGGTACTAGATTAGATTTGGGGTTTGGGAGTTTTCCATTTTATAGTTTTGTTTTCTTCTAATCTCTGTTTTCTCTTCATCTTATTACTTTGGTTAGTTCCTCCATGCTGAATGGAATGATGATAGCAGGCAGTGTTGTTTTGCTCCTAAATTTAAAGAGACTGTTTTATACTTTTTACCATTGAGTATATTTTCTGTAGGTTTTCTGAGGCTACTTTTTGGGGTTAAAGAATTTCCCTTTTATTCTGTTTTCAAAGAATAGTTTTGTTCTTTGTTTTCAATCGTAGTTTTTTTCAAAACTTTTTGTAAAACTTGTTGAGATAACGTGTTTTTTAATCCTTTAATTCATTAATAAGATAAATTTATTAGTAGATTTTCTAATGTTAGACTAACCTTGAATTCCTGGAATAATCCCAACTTGGTCTTTTGTGTGTATGTGTTTATCTTCATTTCTTGAATTTTTTCTTTTATTGTTTGGTTTGTTTGTAACTTGTGGTCTTTTTGGTACATTGCTGGATTTAGTTTGCTAATATTTGCTTAGTATTTTTGCATCTATGTTCATGATTGAGATTGCCTATAAATTTCCCATTATTATCTTATTTTGTATCAAGATTATCCTTGCCTCATAAAATTAATTAAGACTGGAGTTTTTCTTCCAGTCTTTTGAAGAGCTTAAGTAGGTTTCAAATTATTTGTTCCTTGATTGTTAGAACTCACTAATTATCTGGGACTGGTGTTTTCTTCCTGGAAAGATTTTAAGTTATTTATCCAATATCTTGAAGATTATAGGACTATCCTGGCTTTCTATTTTGTTTTTAATTGGATTTGGTTTGATTTGTATTTTTCAAGACATTTATTCATCTAAGTTCTGAAATATATTGCATAAAGTTATTCATAATTTTAAAATTATTTTTAATATTATTAGTATAGCTAGCTTTGACTTTTTTTATTCCAACAATTATTTACTCATGTCTTTTAGTCAGTGATGCCTGAGATTTGTCTATTTTATTAGTCTTTTCAAAGAACCAGTTTGGCTTTGTTGGTCATCTCGATTATATGTTTGTTTCTATTTTAATGATCTCTGCCCTTTTATTATTTCTTTTATTTTATTTGGAATTTTAATGCTGTTCTATTTTCTAACTTTTCATGTTGCATACATTTAAACTACCTCTACCTTTTTTTCTTTTCTAATATAAGCATTTAAAGCTTTAAATGCATCACACGTGTGTTGAAAAATAGTTTCTCATTATTGTTTAGTGCTAAATGTTTTCTAATCTGATTATAAGTTTTTCTATATTTATTTATTTATTTTTGGCTTCACTGGGTCTTCGTTGCTGTGCGCGGGCTTTCTCTAGTCGCGGCAAGGGGGAGCTACTCTTCTTTGTGGCGCGTGGGCTTCTCACTGCAGTGGCTTCTCTTGTTGCAGAGCACAAGCTCTAGGCACATGGGCTTCAGTAGTTGTGGCATGCGGGCTCAGTAGTTGTGGCACATGGTCTTAGTTGCTCCACGGCATGTGGGATCTTCCCAGACCAGGGCTCGAACCCATGTCCCCTGCATTGGCGGGCAGATTCTTAACCACTGCACCACTAGGGAAGTCCCAGTTTTTCTATATTTAGAACGTTTCAAAATTTCCAAATGTATGAAGTTTTTCTAACTATCCTTTTGTTATTGATTTCTAACTTACTTTGATTATGATCAGAAAACACTGATGTGTTCGAAGTGATATCCTTTTCATTATTTTCTGTTTCTTCTGTGATTTTAGTTTTGATTTCTTCTAATGTCCAAGGAGTAACTTAGAGGAGTACTTTAATTTCCCAGAATATTAGAAACATTGCAGGGAGAGATGCAGTCTTTTTTACATTTATTCTTATTGGATTAAGATTATGACTTACCCCTGAAGTGAATCAAGGAACCCAGGTGGATGGGCAGCAAGGTGAGGGAGCCTGGGCGATGCCATGCATTCTCTCCAGGACCTCCCCTGGGAAGAAGGTGCAGGTGGAGGGCTTAGCTCTCCTGGTGCTGACCAGAGCTGAGAACCAGTGTCAGCTGGGAGCGTCTGCTCTCCCAGCCCAGCTTCTTTGGCTTGGCTCATAGCCTCGTCTAGAACTTGGCTCCTGAAGCACACACTGACAGCGGAGCTCAGGGATTCCCTTGGGGCAGACATCCACCTACCCACTTGCTGCCTGGGTTCCTGGAGGGACAGCCTGATTGGTTTTTAAAATTGAGTTATAATGTGTATACTATAAACTTCACTCTTTTCAAGTGTATAGTTCAGTGGGTTTTAGTCTGTACACAGAGTTGTGCAACCATCACCACTACTTGATTCCAGAACATTTTCATCACCTCAAACAGAAACCCTGAACCTGTTAGCTGTCACCACCAATCCTCCCTCCTCCAGTCCCCAGCAACCACTAACTTTTTGTTTTATGGATTTGACCAGTCTGGACATTTCATATCAGTGGAATTATATACTGTGTGGCCTGTTGTTTCTGGCTTCTCTCACTTAGCATGATGTTTTCAAGATTCATCCATGTTGTAGTATAGATCAGTACTTCATCCCTTATTTTTTTTTAATTTATTTATTTTTGGCTGTGTTGCACGCGGGCTTTCTCTAGACACGGCAAGTGGGGGCTACTCTTCCTTGCGGTGCGCGGGCTTCTCATTTCTCACTGCGGTGGCTTCTCTTGTTGCGGAGCATGGGCTCTAGGCGCACAGGCTTCAGTAGTTGTGGTACGCGGGCTCAGTAGTTGTGGCGCACGGGTTGAGTTGCTCCGTGGCATCTGGAATCTTCCCAGACCAGGGCTCAAACCCATGTCCCCTGCATTGGCAGGCGAATTCTTAACCACTGCGCCAGCAGGGAAGTCGCCTTCATCCCTTTTTAAAGCTGACATATTCCACTGCCTGGATATCCCACCTTTTGTTTATCCATTTGTCAGTTTGTGGACGTTTGGGTTGGTTTCACTTTTTGCCTATTATGAATAATGCTACTATGAGCCTTCATAAGCAAGTTTTTATGTGGACATGTGTTTCTCTTTCTCTTGGGTGTACACCTGGGAGTGGAATTGCTGGGTCATATTGTAACTCTATATTTAACCTTTTGAGAAACCACCAGATATTTTCCAAAGTTATCACACAATTTTACATTCACACCATCAGTGTCTGAACGTTCCAGTTTCTCCACAACCTTAACACGTGTTATTATCTGTCTTTTTTATTACGATCATATTAATGAGTGTGAAGTGCTGTCTCATTGTGTGTTTTGCGTTTCTTTAGTGACTAATTAGTTGATCATTTATGTGCTTATTGGGCACATGTATATCTTCTTTGGAGAAATGTTTATTTAGATCCTTTGCCATTTTTAAAATAGCGTATTTGTCTTTTTGTTGTTGAGTTGTAAGATTTCTTTATATATTCCAGATGTTGGCCTGATGCTTTCTACATTGATAAGAATGAATACTTCACTTGATCTTAGCCAAAAGCAAAGTGATTGCCTGATTCGTTTTTTTCCTGAAGCCTGTGAGGACTACATGTGAATTGATCCCAGCCCCATGGCTAGGGAAAGATTGCCACTGGTAGATGAGGACATCTGGGAGCCGAGGAGAGAACTTTGCCAGTGTGTTCACCATTAGTCCACAGGAGCAGAAACAATGGTGCTGTCAGGAGACCTAAACAGCCATAACAGCTACTACATTTTATTGAGCTGTTATAAGGTCCCGGCACCAGCTAATGACTTTCCATATATTTCATCCCCACAGCAGCCTTATGAAATAGATGTTAGTATTATTCCCATTTTAAAGATGAGGAAAGTAAGGCTCAAAGTCGGTACTCCTACCCACCCAGGTATACTGCCTCCCAAACAGAATTTAAGCTTTCCACTTACCAGTCTCTGAAGTTCATTTCCAGGAGTATCCGGGCACAAGATGGGAGAAAGGAGCTTGAGAATGGGTCAAGGAAGTCTGGGGAGGAGACAGGGACTTCACCTCTGGTCTCACTGACACTCTGGGGTGCTCTCCCCTCCTGCCAGTTTGCCCAGTATGCTGAGATCGTCAACTTCACCCTCCCCAATGGGACTCAGAGGAACGGGCAAGTACTTGAGGTGGCTGGGACCAAGGCAATCGTTCAGGTAAGTGGTGTCAATAAGATGTTGGTGGTTGAATAAATGAATGAATCCACAAGGTTTCCACACTATCTTATAAACTCCAAAGGCAGAAAATGTTCTATTTCCCCTGAGAGAGCTTTGCCCGGAGCTGGACACAAAGGGAGCCTAGAATGGGAGGCCCTGTTCTCCCCAGCAAACCGCTTATTAGACTAACTAACCTCTTACCCTGTAGGTGTTTGAAGGGACCTCTGGGATCGATGCCCAGAAGACCACCTGCGAATTCACAGGGGACATCCTACGGACTCCAGTGTCGGAGGACATGCTGGGTGAGGGGTAGGGATGGGCAGGGTGAGGGCGTCCCTCTGTCCAGCCAGCCCAGCTTCCCTGACCAAGTGCTTACCTAGCAGACCGCACTGTCATTGCCTCTTTACCTAGTCTGCCTCCCCTGGGAGCCCTTTAAGGTCAGAGGTTGTGCCTTGTCTTTGACCCCCAACCCCAGCTCAGGGCCTGACATACAGCAGGTGCTCAATACATGAGGAAGGCAGCTTCAGTAAATTAGAGGCAGAGGAGGTAGCCGTCTATTTGGGGTCAAGCTGAAACGAACTGCACATCCCTAATTTTCTCCCAAGATCTGCCATACCTGGCCCTCTCCTCTTTCCAGCCCTAAAACTCCCCATTAGAGTCATTGTCCTGGGCCAAGGCCTTGCCTGTAAAGGTTTCCAGGAGAGGAGGAAAGACCCCCAAGGAGGCAGTCACTGTAGCCAGCTCCCTGGGGGTAACCAAGGGCTGAGGGGAGGGGGACATGGGGCAATTGGGACACGAGGGCTGGGTGAGAGCTGCTGGTGTGGAGGGTGAGTGGCAGTGAGAGACCCAGGGCTGTTCCTGAGCACCACTCAACCCCTCTCACCCACTCCCAGGTCGGGTTTTCAATGGCTCTGGCAAACCCATTGACAAGGGGCCAGTGGTCATGGCAGAGGACTTCCTGGATATCAATGGTAAGTGACTGGAGGTTCAGGACAGCTCTCGGGACCCAGCCCCCAACTACCTTCCCCACCCCAGTCACTGCCTCTGTCACCTCGCCCTTGGAAATTCTGCCCCAGATGAAAGCCAGGGCCATTGCCCAGGGCTTACCCCCAGGACTGGTCATACTAACAGGCAGGTCAGGTGAGATACGAGAAGAGCAAAGGCCCCTCTGTCTGGGGCCAGCTGCATTTCATGTCCCATTCCTATAAAATGCTATCATCATTGTGCAAAGTTCCCCAGGTGCCCAAGACCCTCACTCTCCTGCCTTCTGGGATCCACCTGCCTGCCACTTCTAATGTGCCTGGGTGGCACCGTCCAAGGGAGCACTGGACTGTGGCTACTGAAATACAGACTAATTCAAATGAAATAAAAGTTCATTTCAAAACCACATGGCGGGACTTCCCTGGTGGCGCAGTGGTTAAGAACCCGCCTGCCAATGCAGGGGACACGGGTTCGAGCCCTGGTCTGGGAAGATCCCACATACCACGGAGCATCTAAGCCCATGTGCCACAACTACTGAGCCTGCGCTCTAGAGCCCGTGAGCCACAACTACTGAAGCCCGCGCGCCTAGAGCCCGTGCTCCGCGACAAGAGAAGCCACTGCAAGGAGAAGCCCGCTTGCAGCAAGGAAGACCCAACACAGCCAAAAATAAAATAAATTAATTTTTAAAAAAACCCCACATTTTGCATGCTCAATAGCCACACGCGGCCAGGGCTACGTTTTGGGCAGCGCAGTTAGAGCACATTTCCATCATGGAAGAAAATTCTTTTAACCAGTGCTGCCCCGGAGTCTGGGACGGGGTGGGGGAGGGCGGGCAAGGCCTGAACCCTTGAGCAGGGTCCATGGTCACCGTCTCCCAGGCCAGCCCATCAACCCCCACAACCGCATCTACCCAGAGGAGATGATTCAGACGGGCATCTCGCCCATCGACGTCATGAACAGCATTGCCCGTGGCCAGAAGATCCCCATCTTCTCAGCAGCTGGGCTCCCCCACAATGAGGTGAGGACTTCGAGGGGCCTGTGGGCATGACCAAGGGGAAGGGACGGAGCAGAGGCCGGGGCTGGTGGGCCAGCGAGGGGGGCCTCCTGTGCCGAGCAGGCTGGGGTCTCTGGCAGCTGTCTCCTGGCAGCTCAGGGACTCAGGGCCCCCAGACAGATCTCCAAGCCTCCATCCTGAGTGAGTGGGGCTCGCACTGGCTCATGAGAGAGCCCACGGGTAGCCTCAGTGTTGAGTGTCCTGCGCAGCTGAGCCCACGGCTCTACCACTGGTCCTTTAAATGGTCTTTACTTGCCTGCACTGAGCGAACCCCACCTCGGGCCAGCCCCACGGCCGTCTGAAGCCTCCCTGTGCAGGTTTGCTGCCCTACCCCCTCTACCCAGAGTGGACAGCCCATTTCTTCCGGAGTAGCTGGTGTGACAAGGTTTCTAGAGGGTCCCCCCCGACCACCCCCACTCCTCTACTCCTGGATGCACCCCGGCTCACCCTCGAAATGCTCAGAGAGATTAGACGGCAGAAGTGTCCCTGCCTTCCCCCTACACACACGCTCATCCTGGATCTGGACACGACGACTGGAAACTCCACACGCTGCAGGCCTGGGGCAAACCCCAGAGATACCCCTAGCAGGCTGCGGGGCAGAGGGGACTCTGAAGGGCCAAGTTGCCCCTAACCCACGGTAGGCAGTTGCTCTCTGGAACTGTTTTTCCACGCTGCTCCTCATGACAGGCACCCTGGGTCTTCAGGTGCCACAGAATAAGGCAGCCCTCCCCTGAGAGCGGCTGTAGGACCCAGGGCAGCCCTTCTTCCTTGCTGACCTTGGGTCCCTCCCACCGAAGGCCTTGGCGGCCGCAGTGGTGCTCAGAGGGCTGACTCGAGCTCTGGTTCTGCTTCCTTCCTCCCATCCCCAGATCGCCGCCCAGATCTGCCGCCAGGCTGGGCTGGTGAAGAAATCCAAGGCCGTGCTGGACTACCACGATGACAACTTTGCCATCGTCTTTGCAGCCATGGGGGTAAGAGGGGCTGGGCCGATTGGCAAGTTCTGGAAGCTATGGGCGGGCAGCCTTGGCCCCTGGCACACCCAGTCTTATGCGGGAGGCATTATCCTTCTTCTTGAGAAGCCTTCAAAGTCGGAGCCTGTCTGGTGAGAGAGGCAAGAGCATGACTGGAGGAGTGGGCAGTGTGTGCCCCACAGAAGCCCAGAGGCCACGGCAGCTATAAGATGAGCCCAGGACAGCTGGGATCCCGGGGGCCCTTAGAGGGCCCAAGGCAGGGACGGGGAGTTTAGCAGGGAAGCAGCGGGTAGGGGAAGGGGCAGGGGTGGCACTGAGCAGAGCTGAGCCTGAAGTCTGAACCTCTCTCTGGGGCTCTGATGAGACCCTATCCCGGCCTGGGCAGCAAACCCAGCCCTGCCCTCTTAAGCCCCAGGTTCACCCCAGTGACCGTTAGCAGGTCAGTCAATAGGCATTACTGAGAAGAGAGGGAAGGAGCCTGGTCCCCGCCTCCAGCCCTCCCTGCTGTGTGTCCAGGTGAACATGGAGACAGCCAGGTTCTTCAAGTCCGACTTCGAGCAGAACGGTACCATGGGCAATGTCTGCCTCTTCCTGAACTTGGCCAACGACCCCACGTGAGCCGTCCCCTGGCACCCATACTGCCCTTAGGCAGCAGGCCCTGTCCCCTTCCAAGACCCAGAGTACCAGGTCTCAGGCATCCCAGAACTACAGCCATGGGCCAGAGCTGGGAGAACAGCCCCTCATTGTGGAGATGGGGACACCGAGGCTGGGGAAGAGGTAGGGACAGCACACGGAGAGACAGGGAGCTGGGCCACAGCCCGCCTGCCACCTGTCGCCCCTCCGCCCTGCCCTCAACCTGTGTCTAGCCACCATCCCAAGTCAGGACCCCTCATCCGAGACTCACTTCCACCAGGTCACCACTAAAGAGATATTTCCCTAAACGATTCGCTTAGAAAAACTGCTACTTTAAAAGTTGAGAAAATGTGAGTTTAAATCTGCAGCTTAGGTGATGAAAAAAAAAATCTAATAAACTGTCCTGGGAACTGAAGGTACTCAGAAGGAACTCAAACCAGGTAGCAGAGTTCAGGAGGCCCAGATGACGTCACCAGAGAAAAGCGCCGCAGAGCCCGGGGACTGAGAGTGCCTGGACTGCCCCCAGTGGAAGGGCTGCCAGGGCAGGCCAGCCTCTGACCCATGCCCAGCAAGGAATAGTGAGGGGAACAGTCAGGAAAGGACCCCGAGGACACAGAGTGTGTGAGTGCTCCAGATGCCCAAGCTCGGGTGTCCTGGGGGACGAGGGACACCGTCATCCTCATCAGTCACTCCTGGCCCTGCCTGTCCCTCTCTCACCCAGCTCCCTGCCTGTCCCCGCCTCTGTCCTCATTCCTACCTTGAATAGCAGGACGTGATTGAGGGCCCACTCCCAGGAACCATGGCCTGGATCTGGGGGCTGGGGCCTGGGGCTCATCTTACCCAGTCCTCTGCTGCTGTGCACTGTACCAGCTTCCCAGTTCACCACCCACTCAGCACTGGGGCTAAATGGAGCACAGGCCTGGGCCTCGAGGCTCTCTAAACATTGGCCGTATCTGCAGGATCGAGCGGATCATCACCCCGCGCCTGGCACTGACCACGGCTGAATTCCTTGCTTACCAGTGTGAGAAGCACGTGCTGGTCATACTGACGGACATGAGTTCCTACGCAGAGGCCTTGCGGGAGGTGAGGTGGCTGTAGTCACTGTGCCCAGAGCTGGCCCACGCAGGCCTGTCCCCACTCCTTTCCTCATGGTCACTGAGACCCCACTCCCCTTCCTTGTGTCAGCCTCTTGCCCCCTTTCTTACCCCAAGGCCCACAAACATTGCAGGTCTCAGCTGCCAGAGAGGAGGTGCCCGGGCGCCGAGGCTTCCCTGGGTACATGTACACAGACCTGGCCACCATCTACGAGCGGGCAGGCCGTGTGGAGGGCCGGGGCGGGTCCATCACTCAGGTCCCCATCCTCACCATGCCCAATGACGGTGAGCCGCCTCCCTGCCCACTACCCTCTGCAGCCCTCCTGCCCTCCCATCCTACCCAGACACTTAAAGGACCCATGCTTCTTTATATAGGTGTGCAGTAGCTCTGTTCCTCCATCAGGGTAGACACTGTCCCTTCCTTGCGTCCCCCGAGCACCCACTCCCATGAGGGAATAGAACCTACATGGCCCTGAGTGGGTGGAGACCTGGATCTACACTGACACCAGTGCCTTTCCTTGCAGACATCACCCACCCGATTCCAGACCTGACGGGCTTCATCACAGAGGGACAGATCTACGTGGACAGACAGCTTCATAACAGACAGGTACTGTCCCCTCCTTACCCACTTCCTGCTCTCTCCACCATCTCCAAGTACACTGACTAATAACCAATGTCCCACCACCCCCTGTACTTCATCGCCCTGTGAATGAGGAGGGGCCGGACAAGGCTAACCGCTAACAGGAGATAATCCCCAGGAAGACTGTTTGGTTCCCAGACAGAAGACAAGTCTGGGTGGAATCCAGCCTACCTGGATGTGGGACCTTGAGAAAATCATTTCATCTCTCTGATCCTAGGTTTCCTCATCTGTAAAATGGGAATGATAATATATGTCACACAGTTGCATTGTGGAGAATAAAATAAAATAAGTTGGCCCACAGAAAGCGTCTAGCAGATCGTAGATACAAAATAAATATCACTTCTCTTTCCTTTCTAGTAATTTGGTGAACAAAAACAATAGGTAACGGACACAAGTAGGTGGTGAATAATGTACCAAAGGGTTAGAAAATGTGTCTGTCCCATCTTAGGCCACCCCCTTACTCTTTCCTCTTTGTTTGGCAGTTTTTCTTTGCAACTATGAACTATTAAGTTTCTACCTGGCTTTTGTCCAAATAATCAGAAGTTTTGAAATAGCGAGACTTTCATGAACTAATGTCATGTCATCTCCCCCCTCCACTCTCCTGTCTAGGTGCGCACATGTAGACACCTGTATACCCAAGCCCTAGAATTTGTGGGCGATAGAGGGCGGGGTGTGGCCAGCTGACCTCTCTGTGGGATGAATAACGACCAGTCTGCTGAGAACCACAGGGGGAGGGAAGACAAGTAGAGGTGGGAAAGAAGGGAAAGTTTGGACCCTGCCTTCTGACACGCCTTCTTCGCCCCGCCCAGATCTACCCCCCCATCAACGTCCTCCCTTCCCTCTCGCGTCTGATGAAGTCCGCCATTGGGGAGGGCATGACGAGAAAGGACCATGGCGATGTCTCCAACCAGCTGGTAAGGAGAGAGCCCAAGGGCTGGTGGGGAAGCTAGTTTCAGAAGCTGGAGATTGGAGCCCTAGCTGGACCACGAACTTTTCTCCTGGAAGAAAAAAATTCCTCCCCTTTTGGGGTCCCCGCACAGTCACATGGGGGAACACGGGACTCCTGCGGTAAGCCTGCCGTGACCGCTGAACCCCTCCCCCCTTCACCAGTATGCCTGCTACGCCGTCGGGAAGGACGTGCAGGCCATGAAGGCAGTGGTGGGGGAGGAGGCGCTCCTTTCCGAGGACCTGCTCTACCTGGAATTCCTGCAGAAATTTGAGAAGAACTTCATCAACCAGGGTGAGGCGCGTTGGGGGCGTTCAGGCAGCAACCCCCTTGGTCCGACACCCACACACGCACACACCCTTAACACTCCTGCTCTGTCCCTAGGTCCCTACGAGAAACGCTCGGTGTTCGAGTCTTTGGACCTGGGGTGGAAGCTGTTGCGCATCTTCCCCAAGGAGATGCTGAAGCGCATCCCGCAGAACATTATCGATGAATTCTACTCCCGCGAGGGGGCGCCGCCGGACCCCGAGCCCGACACGGCGCTTTAGCCCCGCGGGAAGCCTGGCCCCGGAGCCAGGTCCTGGCACCGCCCTCGCCGGGCGCCCGATCTACACACCCCGCCCTATCGTCTTGGTCCGCACACCTTAACCCATCGCTCCGTGCCCACCCTCAGTCCCCTACAGGTTATGGGGGGCTCCTACGCTCCAGTCCTCTCCCTGGATTCCCCGACATGGGAAACAGAAGGTGGTTAAGCCTATATTCTCTGTCTTGTTCTGATAGGAGCATTTGTATTTTAAAAGTACCACCGCCCTCTCCCAAGAATTTATCTCATGTAAATACAAGATTGGCAAAACACTGATAATTGTTGGAGCTGCGGGGGTACATGAGGTTCACTAAACTATTCTCTCCACCTTAAAAAAAAAAAAAAAGGCTACATTAGTGTCTTAACAGGTGACAACAGAATTCTTCTTAGGGAGATATTTATCTTTGTTAAAAAATATCTTGATAAATTTCTTGGGTGGAATGTGAGCTCATGGGCCATAGAAAGGACAATCTCAAGGCCACAAAAGATGTATCTGATTCTAAACAGCTCTGCCTAAGAGATGCTAGGAAGGAATTTGGTTTGCTCCAGATGGGGAGGGGAGTTGCTGGGGAGATGGCCTGAGGAACAGTGGGGGCAGTGTGCAAAGGCTGAGGAAAGGCCCCCCAGTTAAGAAATGGGCGAAGAGCTTCCTAAAAACCAGGATACCTGGTGTTCCTTTGAAAGCTGCCTGCTCTTCTGTAATGCCATCCCTTCCTGTCTCCTCTGCCCCACCTACGATGGAGTCATGGGTGCTTCCTAAGAGGTAGGGCAGGTTGGGAAGATAGAACTTCAGCAGAAGGCTGAGTTCCATTTCTGGGTCAATGTGTTGTGGAACCAGGCCAGAATTCTCGGATCAAGAGCTGACACCAAAGGAGGACTTGAGAATAAAATTCCCATCCCCAAGACAATTTCCAGCCATTTTAGGGAAAGCTTCTGGGTGTCCACAGGACATAGGGTTGTTCTGACTTAATAACAGCTTTATTGAGATTGATTCACGTACCATACAGTTTACCTATTTATAATTGTACAATTCAACAACTTTTAGTCTATTCACAGAGTTGTGCAATCATCACCACAATCGATTTTAGAACATTTTCATTACCTTAAAAAGAAACCCTGTACCCCAAGTTATCACTTCTCAAACCACACTTCTGCCCCCTCCCCAGCCCAAGACAATCATTCATCTTTCTATCTCTGTAGCTTTGCCTGCGCTGGTCAACTCATATAAATAGAATCATACAATATGTGGTCTTTCGTGTCTGGCTTCTTTCACTTAGTGTAATATTTTAAAGGTTCATCCACGTTGTAGCCTGTGTCAGTACTTCTTGCCTTTTTATTGCTAAATAATATTTCACAGTATGGATACATCTTTTATCTCTTCATCAGTATATGGACATGTGGTTGAAGCAACTGTTCACTGTCATAAATAATGCTGCTATGAACAGTCATGTACAAGTTTTTGTGTGGATGTATGTTTTTATTTCTATTGCGTACATACCTAGGAGTGAAATAACTGGGTGTCAGATGGTGACTCCCTGTTTAACCATTCGTGGAACTGCCAGACTGCAAAGCTACTTCCAAAAGTGGCTGCACCATGTTACATTCCCCAACCATGCAAGAGGGTTCCAATTTCTCTACAGCCTCAAGCACACTTATCTTTTTCCCCCCTTTTTAAATTGAAGTATGATTAACTTCCAATATTAGTTTCAAGTGTACAACCTAGTGACTCGATATTTTTATACATTACAAAATGATCATCACAAAAGTCTGATTACTGTCTGTCACCATAAAAAGTTGTTACAATATTATTGACTAATTTCCTATGCTGTACATTACATTCCTGTGACTTATTTATTTTATCTACAAGTTTGTAGCTTTTTATCTCCCTCATCTATTTCGCTCATCTTCCCCTACTCCCCTCCGGCAACCACCAGTTTGTTTTCTGTATCTATGAGTCTGTTTCTGTTTTCTTGTGGGTTTTTTTTTAGATTTCATATATAAGTGAAATCATACAGTGTTTGACTTTCTCTGACATTTCACTTAGCATAATACCTTCTAGATCCATCCATGTTGTTGCAAATGGCAAGGTTTCTTTCTTTGTATAGCTGAGTAATATTCCATTGTGTGTATATATGTATATACCACATCATCTTGATCCATTCATCCATCAATGGACACTTAGTTTACTTCCATATCTTGGCAACTGTAAATAATGCTGCAGTGAACATAAAGGTGCATGTATCGTTTTGAATTAGGGTTATTGTTTTCTTCAGAGAAATACCCAGATGCAGAATTGTTGGATCGTATGGTAGTTCTATTTTTTTTTCTTTTAAAGAAGATGTTGGGGGTAGGAGTTTATTAATTAATTTATTTATTTTTGCTGTGTTGGTTCTTCGTTTCTGTGCGAGGGCTTTCTCTAGTTGTGGCAAGCGGGGGCCACTCTTCATCGCGGTGTGCGGGCCTCTCACTATCGCGGCCTCTCTTGTTGTGGAGCACAGGCTCCAGTGCACAGGCTCAGTAGTTGTGGCTCACGGGCCTAGTTGCTCCATGGCATGTGGGATCCTCCCAGACCAGAGCTCGAACCCGTGTCCCCTGCATTAGCAGGCAGATTCTCAACCACTGTGCCACCAGGGAAGCCCTGGTAGTTCTATTTTTAATGTCCTGAGGAATCTCTGTACTGTTTTCCATAATGACTGCACCAATTTACATTCCCACCAACAGCACACGAGGGTTCCTTTTTCTCCATCTCCTTGCCAATACTTGTTATTTGTTGTCTTTTTGAAATTAGCCATTCTGACAGGTGTGAGGTGATATCTCATTGTGGTTTTGATTTGCATTTCCCTGATAATTAGTGATGTGAATATCTTTTCATGTGTCTCTTGGCCATCTGTACTCTTTGGAAAAATATCTGTTCAGGTCCTCTACCATTTTTTAATCAGGGGAAAATGTCTATTCAGCTATTCAGCCCATTTTTCAATTGGGTTGTTTGTTTTTTTGATGTTGAGTTGAATGAGTTCTTTGTGTATTTTGTTTTTGTTTTTGATTTTCGGGACTTTTTTTTGGCTGCACTGGGTCTTCATTGCGCCCCGCAGGCCCTCTAGTTGTGGCATGTGGGATCTTAGTTCTCCAACCAGGGATCGAACCCGCGTCCCCTGCATTGGAAGGCAGATTCTTAACCACTGGACCACCAGGGAAGTCCCTCTTTGTGTATTTTGGATATTAACTCCTTATCAGATTTATCATTTGCAAATATCTTCTTCCATTCAAGGCAGTCTTTTCGTTTTGTTAATAGTTTCCTTCGCTGTGTTAATCTTTTTAGTTTGATGTAGACCCAATTTGTTTATTTTTGCTTTTGTGTCCCTTGCCTGAGTAGAATATTGCTAAAACCGACAGCAGAGAGCATACTGCCTGTTTTCTCTAGGAGTTTCATGGTTTCAGGTCTTACATTTAAGTCTTTAACCCATTTTGAGTTTATTTTTTTATATGGTGTGAGTCCAGTTTGATTCTTTTGCATGTAACTGTACAGTTATTGTGTCTTTTTTTTTTTTTTTTTTTTTTTTTTTAGCGGTACGCGGGCCTCTCACTGTCGTGGCCTCTCCCGTTGCGGAGTACAGGCTCTGGACGCGCAGGCTCAGTGGCCATGGCTCACGGGCCCAGCCGCTCTGCGGCATGTGGGACCCTCCCGGCCCAGGGCACGAACCCGTGTCCCCTGCATTGGCAGGCAGACTCTCAACCACTGCACCACCAGGGAAGCCCTATTGTGTCTTTTTGATTAATAGCTGTCTAGGGGGTGTGAAATGATATCTCATTTTTGGTTTTGATTTGCATTTCCCTGATGACAAATGATATTGAGCATATTATCTTTTCATGTGCTTATTGGCCATTTGTATATTTTCTTTGGAGAAATGTCTGTTCAGATCCCTTGCCCATTTTAAAATTAGACTGTCTTTTTTATTGTTGAATGTAAGAGTTTTTTATGTTTTCTAGACACAAGTCCTTAATCAGTAATTTGTAAATATTTTCTCTCATTCTGTAGGTTGTCCTTTCACTTTTTTGATAGTATCTTTTGAAGCACAAAGGATTTTAATTTCAATAATGTCCAGTTTGTTTGTTTCTTTCAATGTCATATCTAAGAACCCATTGCCTACTCCAAGGTCACAAAGCTTTGCACTTATGTTTTTTTTCTAAGAGTTCTATGGTTTTAGCTCTTACATTTAGATCTTCCTTCATTTTGAGTTAATTTTTGTTATGATACGAAGTGAGGTCCAGCTTCATTCTTTTGCGTGTGGATATTCAGTTGTCCCAGCACCAGTTGTTGAAAAGACTATTCTTGCCCCCATTGAATTATCTTGGCACTTTCATAAAAACTCAATTGACCAGGGGCTTCCCTGGTGGCAGGGGACACGGGTTTGATACCTGGTCTGGGAAGATGCCACATGCCACAGACCAACTAAGCCCGTGCGCCACAACTACTGAGCCTGCACTCTAGAGCCCGCGAGCCACAACTACTAAGCCCGCGTGCCATAACTACTGAAGCCCGCGTGCCTAGAGCCCATGCTCTGCAACAAGAGAAGCCACCTCAATTAGAAGCCCTCACACGGCAACAAAGAGTAGCCCCCTTTCGCAGAGAAAAGCCCGTGCGCAGCAACGAAGACCCAACTCAGGCAAAAATAAATAAATAAATAAAAAACTTGATTGACCATTAATGTGAGGATTTTTTTTCCCTGGATTCCAGATCTATCCCATGGATCTGTATGTCTATCCTTTTGCCAGTACCAGGTTCCTTAAGATTTTCAATATACAAGATCATATCATCTGTAGAGATAGTTTTACTTCTTGCTTTTGAATGTGAATGCCTTTTATTTCATTTCCTTGCCTCATTTCTCTGGCTATAACCTTCAATACAACGTTGAATAGAAGTGGCAAGAGTGGACATTATTGTCTTGTTCCTGATCTTAACGAGAAATCAATCTTTCACTATTATGATGTTAGCTGTGGATTTTACACAGATACTCTTTATCAAGTTGAGGAATTTCTTTCTATTCCAAGTTTGTTGAGTGCTTTATCTAGAATAGGTGTGGAATTTTGTTAAACACTCTTTCTGTGTCTGTTGAGATGATCATGGGTTTTGTCTTTTATTCTATTGATATGGTATATTACATTAAGTGATTTTCAGATGTTAAGCCCATATTGCATTGGCTGGGATAAATTCCTGGGATAAATTCCACTTTGTCATGGTGTACAATCTTTTTTATATGTTACTAGATTCTGTTTGGTAGTGTTTTGTTGAGAATTTTTGCATTTTTATTCACAAGAGCTATTGGCCTGTAGGATTTTTTTTTTTTTTCTTGTGATGTTTGGTCTGATTTGGGTATAAGGATAATACTAGCCTTACAGAATGAGTTGAAATTGTTTGATCTTTTAGTTTTTACTTTTGGAAGAGTTTGTAAGTAATTGGTAATAATTCTTCTTTAAATGTTTGGTAGATTCATCAAATGTCTAAACCTGGGATTTTCTTTGTGGGTAGGTTTTTTAAAGTTTATTATTACTAACAACCTCTTTACTTGTTACAGTTCTATTCATATTTTGTAGTTCATCCTGAGTCCATTTTGGTACTTTTTGTCCTAAGAATTTGTCCACTTCAGGGAATTCCCTGGGGGTCCAGTGGTGAGGACTCCATGTTCTCACTGCCAAGGCCTGGATTCAATCCCTGGTCGGGGAACTAAGATCCCACAAGCTGCACAGTGAGGCCAAAAAAATTTTTTTTAATTAAAAAAAATTTGTTTTAAAAGAAGAATTTGTCCATTTCATCTTAGCTATATAAATTGTTGGAAAATGATTGATCATAGTACTCCCTTGTAATCCTTTTTGTTTCTGTTAGGTCTGTAGTAATGTCCCCTCTTTAATTCCTGTTTTAGGAATTTAATTCTTCTTTTTCTCTTGGTCAGTCTAGCTAAAGATTTGCCAGTCTTCTTGATCGTTTCAAAGAATCATCTTTTAGTTTTGTTGATTTTATCTACTGTTTTCTATTCTCTATTTCATTAATTTCTACTCTAATCTTTCTTTCCTTCTACTTGCTTTGCTTTACTTTGCTCTTCTTTTTACATTGTTAAGGTGGAATTTTAGATTAGTCATTTGAGATCTTTCTTCTTTTTTAACATAGGCATTGACAGCTATAAATAGTCTGCTTAGCACTGCTTTAGCTGCACCCAATAAGTTTTGGTATGCTGTGCTTTTGTTTTTATTCATCTCAAAGTAATTTCCCTTGTGATTTATTCTTTGACTCATTTGTTATTTGGAAGTGTGTTTCTTAATTTTCATAGATTTGTGAATTTCCCAAGTTTCTTTCTGTTATTGAGTTCTAATTTCATTCCAGTGTGGTCAGAGAACACACAATTGGACGATTTACACTTATTTAAGTTTATTGAGGCTTTTTAATGGTCTAATATGTTGTCTATTTTGTAGAATGTTCCATGTACACTTGAGAAGAATGTGTATTCTGCTATTTTTGGGTGAAGAGTGCTATAGATGTCTGTTAAGTCATTTATTTATAGTTTTGTCAAGTCTTCTATTTCCTTGTTGTACTCTGTCTCCTTGTTCTATCCATTGTTGAAAGTGGGGTGTTGAAGTTTCCAACTATTATTGTTAAGTTGTATATTCTTTCAATTCTGTCAGTTGTTGCTTCATATTTTGGGGGCTGTGTTGTTAACTGCGTATCTGTATAATTGCTATATCTTTCTGATGGATTAACCCTGTTATCATTATGAATTGTCCCTCTTTAGCTCTAGTAACAGTTTTTTGTGTTAAGGTCTTTTTTGTCTGATACTAGTATAACCGCTCCAGCTTTCTTATGGTTGCTGTTTGCAAAATATAACTTTTTCTTTCCTTTTATCCTTTTACTTTCAACCTATTTGTGTCTTTGAACCCAAAGTATATTTCCTGTAGAAGGCATATAGTTGGATCTTGATTTTTATTCAGGTTGCCCATTTCTGTCTTTTGATTGAATTGTTAAATCCATTCATATTGACTATTATTTCTGATATGGTAGGATGGACATCTGCCATTTTACTTTTCATTTTCTATATGTGTCTTTTTTGTTGTTATGGTTCCCCTATTCTTCCTTTAACGCTTTCTTTTACATTAAGTGAATCTTTTGTAGTTTAACATTTTAATTCTGTTAATGATGAGTTAAACTCTTGTTTTTTATTTATTTTCTTAGTGTTTCCTCTAGGGCTTACCATATACAATCTCACCTTAGCAGAATATATTTTAGACTTACATTAACTTAATTCCAAGGAGATACTGAATATCCTATATGTCCTGTATATCTCTATTTTCTCTTCCACTTTTTTGTAATATTATTATACATATTACAATCTGTATATATTACATATGCATTGTTACTATTGCTTTACGTAATTTTACATCCTTTAAAGAAGCTGAGAACAGTATATATTTATAGATTTTGTTATACTAACTTTCTAATTTACAATTTCTGGTTCTCTTCATTTGTTCCTGTGGATTCAAGTTAAAATTGTACTTTCTGGGACTTCCCTGGTGGTCCAGTGGGTAAGACTTCGCACTCCCAATGCAGCAGGCCCGGGTTTGATCCCTTGTCGGGGAACTAGATCCCGCATGCATGCGCAACTAAGAGTTCGCATGCTGCAACTAAGAAGTCTGCATGCCACAACTAAAAAAGATCCCACATGCCGCAACGAAGACCTGGTGCAGCCAAAATTTTAAAAATAAATAAATAAATATTTAAAATCTTACTTACTTATTTTCTTACTCCATACAGCTTTGCTCCCATCTACCTCCTTTGTAGATGTAGTTGTTATTGTGAAATATGTTTCTATATGTTATAGGCCCAACAATACAATTATATGTATATTGTTTTATACAACTTCTTTTAAAATCAGTTAAGAGAAAAAGGAGAAGAAATACACATTTATATTGTTTTTTATAAGTACATAACTACCTTTACCAGTGCTCTTTGGGTTTTTTGTTTTTTTTGTTTTTGTTTTACAAGGATCCAAATTATGGCATGGGGTCACTGGCTAGTAGCCTGAAGAATCTCAATTAGTAATTCTTGTGAGGCAGGACTGCTAGCAAAATATTTTCAGTTTTTGTTTTCTGTTTTTGGGGGGGTGTAGGCAAAGTTTTTATTTCATCCTCATTTTTTAAAGATAGTTTTGCTGGATATAAGATTCTTGGTTGACAGTTTTTCTCTTTCAGCATTTGCGTATGTCATCTCACTGCCTTATGACATTATTTCTGATGGGAAGTCAATTGCTTATCTTTTTTGGATCCCCTTGTATGTGGTGAATCACTTTTCTCTTGTTGTTTTCAAAATTTTCTCCTTGTCTTCAGCATTTTTAGTATGATTGCCCAGGTGTGAATCGCCTTGTGTTTTTGTACTTTAAGTTTGTTGAGCTTCTTAAATGTGTAGATTAATCTTTTTCAACCATTACTTCTTCAAGTATTTGTTCTGCTCCTTTCTCTCACTTCTCATCCTGGTACTCCCACTATTTGTATGTTGGTGTGCCTACTGATGTCCCATATGTATTTTTCTTTTTTTTTTTTGAGGATCTGTTCATTTTTCTTCACTCTTTTTTTAATCTCTGTTCTTTGAATTGCATAATCTCTATCCACTTATCTTCAAGTTTGCTGATTCTTTTTTCTGCAAGTTCAAATCTACTCTTGAGAATTCCTAGTAAACTTTTCATTTCAGTTATTGTATTTTTCAATTTCAGAATTTTCATTTGGCTCTTTTTTTAAAAGATAATTTCTCTTTATTGATATTCCTTATTTGATGAGACACTGTCATACTTTCTTTTAATTCTTTTTAGTATGGTTTCCTTTAGTTCTTTGAAAATACTTATAATAACTGTTTTGAAATCTTGGTTTGTTAAGTCTGATATCTGTGCCCTTTCAGAGACAATTTCTGTTGTATGCTTCTTTTTTTCCCCTGCTTATGGGTCATACTTTTTCTGTTTCTTTGTATGTCTCATAATTTTTTGTTGAGAACTGGACTTTTTAAGTAATATATTGTAGCAACTGTGGATACTGATTTTCCCGCCCCCTTCTCCAAGGTTTGTTTGTTGTTGTTTTCTTGTTTATTCATTTAGTGACTTGGATGGAATATTTCAGTGAAGTATTTTTCCCCATCAATGTGAAGCCTCTGATACGACTGCTAAGAGGATGCAGCTCTGGATATATGCAGGTAACTCTGGGATGGCAGTAGTTTTAGCAGGACTCTCTCAGACTGTCTCTTTCCCTGAGTCCTCTGTTAAACTGGCTGTCTCTGCTGGTATCATACTCGACTTTTAGGCTCCACTAATTGTCAGCTTATTGCTCTATTGTCAACAATGCCCTAGGACATAAATTGCTCTAGGGTCCGATTCAATTAAACTTGGGTCCCTTTGTGAAGGTAGTTTTTAAAGCCATTCTTTGAGGTTTGTTCTGACCCCAGGAGGGCTCTTCTAAGATTTCTCTTTCCCTGGTTCTCTCTGGTAAACTAGCTGGCCTACAGCTTGTTGTTTTTAATTGCTTACCACCAGAATCTCCATTGTTTTCAGAGCACTCTTAAGTTTGAATGTCCCCATGCTCTGTTCCAAATAAAGTCAGTGATTTTTTTTTTTGTGGGTTTGTGGCTTGTGGGATCTTAGTTCCCGGAGCAGGGATCGAACCTGTGCCTCCTGCAGTGGAAGCATGGAGCCCTAACCACTGGACTGCCAAGGAATTCCCTAAAGTCAGTGATTTAGGGAAGAGCTTCGGAGCTCTTAGTTTTTATGGATTGACTGGGCATAATCTCTGAGTCTCTGTTGAGGAGCTGAGGGCAAGGACAGTGGCTCATATCTCTCAGAATGACATCCGGCTTTGAGAGCAGGGTTCTGGGCACTGGTGGTAGCCTCTGATCCTGTCGATGGACATTTAGGTTGCCAGTAAGCCTCTCCCAACACAGAACCCCTGCCCCATGAGCATGTAAGCTGGGACAAGGGTGATCAGTATTCTCAGAATGCCATGCCTGAAATGAAGCCTCTGCCCTGTTGGTGAGGGCTGGGTGAAGGAAGGGAGCCCCAATCTTTTGGCTACACTCACCAGGAATTTAGCCTCTACAACTTGGAGCAGAGAAAGGAGGCATTGGTGAGATGCCGGCAGCCTGCTCCTCTCAGTGAGATACCATATCTCTTGACTGGGAGCTAAGGGGAAAAGGAACCCCATTTTCTTGGCCACACTCACCTGGATCAGAGCTTCAGGCATTGCTCTGAGATGGGGAGAGAGGAGGGAGGGAGCAGGTTGTAGCTTAAGTGCCACAGACTCTCACTGTTCTCGCTGAGATTTAGTAGATTTTCTTGAATAAGTTTCTTCATTTGCTGTATGCCCTTAGGAAAATTTCCAGAGACTTTTACAATTGATTTGTAAAATAATCTTTACCAGTTACGGTAGGACAGTGGGTCAACAGAGCGCCTCATGCTACCATTCCAGAAGTGGAAGCTGGGCATAGGGATTTGAGACAAACTCACTCTAGCTCTCAGCAGTTCAAGAGACATTAGAATTACATTTTAGATCCCTTCTGGGGTTGTTAGAATTAAGCATGATACTCAGGTGCTAGCCTGATTAAATCATCTCCCTGTTACTGAAAGCTTCATGATAACCTCCAATCTCTGAGACACTCGGTGGTGGGTTGAAAACACCAGCCCAGCTAAGGTTCTGCTGATCCTTTGGAATTGCTCTGAGGCTGAAGCAAAGGATTCATTCAGATTTGACGCCTTCATTGAGAGTACTAGGGAGAACAGATAAGAAAATGGGCACACAAATCTGAAAGAGGCCTCACTCTGTGACCTTTCCTCAGGGGTTCCTGTCCTGAACAGACTCCACCTCCATGCTCACAATGTAATAGGCACCCAGATTCCTGTCTTTCTCCAAATCTGGTCTCAAGAGGCAGGCATTCCCTCTCCTACCTCTTAGGACCTGTCTTCCAAGCTTCCTTTCTACCGCAGATGGGAGTGTTTACCCCATCAAGGTAGCATTATTCCTCCCTCCCACAACTACAGCTCAAACTACCTCAAAATCAGTCAGCCCTGTTTCCTATGCCATTACCACCACAGCCAGAAACCAGACCCATCACTCGAGGACTTCAAGTGCTTGCAGCCAAGATCCCCTGTCCTACGACCATTCTCAGACAATGTGCTAGCACCGGCCAGGCACAGTGAGAGTGGCAGCCTCCCCCTGCCCTAGCCCAAGTGAGTGTGCCGCTGCTCAAACCAACCAGTCCTGGCGTCCAAAGCACACCCACCCCTTAGGAACTGGTCCCAATGTCCTCTGGGGTTCCACAGTGCCCTGGCCCACACAGCAGCCTCCAGGGACCACCCCACTGGTCCCAATAACTTGTTCCTATGGAGAATTTAACCTCAGGAAGTTTTTACTAGTCGGGCTTTAGTTAAAAGCGATAGAAACAATCCAAACTAGCTTAAGCTTCGGAAGGATCTCGGAGCGGCTTCGGGAGCAACGAGGGGCGGGCCTTGGGCACGGGACCGCGGTGTGGAGACGCAGGCTCTGAGGTCCTGCCTCCGCTTCTCTCTGGGTTTGCCTCTTCCCTCTGCCTTCCCTCACCCTTGCCTGGAGGCTGTCAAACCAGTTGTTCAGGAGATATACCCTCACCATCCCCTTCCAGAGAGGAAATCCACCCGCTCTAGGCACTTTCTGCCCTCTGCCCTCCCCGTGGTCTGGCTTCTGTTGTCCCATCAGGCACTGTCTGCCCAGCCGCATGGCTCTAGCTCTGGCCAAGGGGTCTTTAGGGTAAAAGCCATCCTCTCCTCCCATCTCCTCCTGCCTCCCTCTGTGACCTTCTTTCCTCAGGATCATCGGCAGCCTCTGGCCTCCTCAGGACGAGGACGGAGGCAGGAATGCCTCAAAGTCCTTCTCAACCCTGGCCGCATGTGACAATCACCTAGAGAAATTTACAAAACGCCAACTGCTCAGGCTCTAAACCAGATCAATTAGTTGACCCTTGAACAACGTGGGGGTCAATCCTCACCTAACGTAGAGTTGGCCTTGCATAAACGCGGTTCCTCCTTATCCGCAGATTCAACCAACCAGGGACCATGTAGCATTTACTATTGAAAAATATGCACGTATGAATGAACCCGCGTTGCGCAGTTAAAACCCGCGTTGTTCTAGGGTCAACTTGTAATTTGAATCGCTAGGCACAAGTCCCCCACATTGATATGCACCCCCCACCGCCAGGTGATTCCAATGTACAGCCAGGGTTGCAACCACCGCTATAGAGACCGCAAGATACCCCAGGTGAAGATAAAGAGCGTTTACTTGAAGAGGTCCTGAGATACACCCTCCGACCCCTAACACAGACATAAGGTCTTGCTGCCATTGTTTGGATCCTCATATTCCAAAAGCAACAGCCCAAAGAATCCCTCAGCTTCCAGGAAATCCTCAAAATCTGTCCCTGCAAAGCACTGTCACTTTATCTTACTTTGAAGCCAGTTGCTAAGGCCCCACCTGGGGCAAATATCCAGTAGGAGTTGCTGGTTTTCAAGGTGCTCAGGAGAGGTGCTGACTCCTTCTGACCACTGGGATTCGAAGGCAAGTGGGCTACAAAAGGAGGTTTCCCTGGAAAGGGGGAGAGGTCCTTCTGGTTGGAGAATCTGCATTTTTGTCTCTCCTTGCAGGTCACTGTGGTCATAATAGACCCTCTCCCCTCCATCATAGACCTTCCCAGTGGAAACACTGGGAAGTCCGGTGCAGAAGGAAGAAGGTCGTTAGAAGTGGGTGGTGTGGCCAGATAAGCCTAGAGTCGACCCTGGGGCCTCAGTAGCCCTCTAATAAGCTTGGGGTCTGTTTCCCCTGAGAAGGGGTGAAAATGTGGATGGTTCAGTAACACTAACACTGATTCAAGCAACACTTATTGCTTGGCTACTTGACCAAAGTCACGCGGCTGATTTACAGTGTACCCGGTTCGCTTCAGGTGGAAGTGTAAGGGAATAGAAAACCTTGCTGGAGGGCAGTTTGGAAACGTATATAAACAGCTAAAAAATGTTCATTCCCTTTCACTTAGTAATTCTACTCCCAGGAATCCATCCCAAGAAAACAACCAGAAGTGAGCCATTTAGTTTTCTGCAGCACATGTGAAATTGACAGCGCACCCATCACGATGTTGGGCTCTGGTTGCGTCATAATACACGTTTAGTATGTGGACTGACAATGGAAGCTGGCTCATAATTTAGCGCTGAAAGAAAAGAGGCACAAAAACGTATACAATATGCATACGCATAGAGTAATAGACCGTGATTTCTGTGGGTGGTGGGATTGATTTTTAATATCTTCATTGTCCTTTCTGTTTGGTACAATCAGCACTTAACCAATTTTATAATCATAAACAAGAGGTACGCGTCTTTCAGTGTGGGGTGTGTGCGATGTCGGGTCTCCAGGACGACTGGGCCGCGGGGGTGGGGTGGCAGGCTGGGCGGCGCCGGGGCCGAGGAGGCGAGCGGGACCGACACCGCGACCCTCGCCCGAAAGCGCCCGCCCGATCCCCGGAGCGCGAGCTGGAACCTCGGCGGGCGAGCGGCACCCCGCAGGCGGCGGCGCCTCTCAGGGGTCGTCCCCATGCAGCTGGCGGAGAAGGTGTCAGCCAGGTGCGGCGACTCGGCGGCCCGGCGGCCCAGGTGGGCCTGGGAGCGGGTGTGCGGGCGTCGGGGCGCGGGAAACCGCTCGGGCCTCCCGGAGCGGCCGGGCGTGGAGCGGCGGGGGTCGGCCGGGTCACGCTCGCCTCCTGAGCGGTGTCCGGGGCCTTCGACGACGGTCGCGTCCCCATTGCCCTGCCGCGCAGCGCGCCCTGGCCCGGCCTCCAGAAAGGCCTTCGTGCACGTGGGGGCCTGGCCCGCGCGGGCCCCGCAGGCCGCCGCTGCCCGGCTCACTCCCGCCTTCCTCCCCGCGCCTGCTCTAGCTCCGTGAGTCTCGCCGAGGTGTGGGACCAGAGGGCGATCGGGAGCTACCACGAGCTGTTCGCGGCCTCGTTGGGCAACCTGGAATGGTTGCGGTTCTGTCTAAATCGGCACCGGGGGAAAATCCCGGCCGATGACAAGGTAAGGCCTCGGAGCTCAGGGGCGGGGACCGAAGTCGTCTCCACCCCACAGAGAGCTCCGTACGTAGTAGTTACCTGGCGAAGAGTGACAGTGGAGCATCCGGAGATGTCCTTTTCTGGGTAGATGGTCCTAATTCACCTTCCGACCGTCTGGAAGGCCATCTTGGGGGAGCGAGGAAGGGTGAGCGATACGGGAGTGGGAAAGGGGTACGTGCGATTCCCCGGGGGCACAGAGACGAGGGGGAGGGTAACCCCAAGAAATTGCTCTCTAGGTTAGGTTGTGGGCCCTGGGTGCCAGTCCTGCTCAGCCTCTTCCCGCCTCCTCTGGCCCCCACAGGGTTTCACTGCCATCCACTTTGCAGCCCAGAGCGGCAAGCTTGCATGCCTGCGGGTCTTGGTAGAGGAGTACAAGTTTCCCGCGGACCTGCCCACCAACAATGGCCAGACACCTCTACACCTTGTCATCCGCAGTGACAACAAGACCACGGCCCTGCCCTGCATTCACTATCTGATTAAGCAAGGGGCAGCCCTCAACACGTGAGTCCAGCCTATGAGGGGAGAGTGGCTTGGAGCCTGGGCAGATAAGAACCCCACTTCCAGGCAGGCAGATCCAAGCAGGACAGGCAGAGGGGCTGTGGGGTGACAAGGATTGATTCCCACATGAACAGTCAGAGAGCCCACATGGTGTCGTGGTTAAGAGATTTTGGGAGAGGACAGACCTAGTTCGTATCCCAGCTTTGCTACCTGCTACCAGACAGAAAAACCTCAGGCAAGTCACTCAACCCTAAGCCTCAGTGCTCTGGTTCCCAAACCTGTCTGTACACTGGAATCACCTGGGGAGCTTCAAAAATACCAATGCCTGTGTTCCAATCCAAAGGCTGTCATTTAACTGGTCTGAGGTGTGGCCTGGACTCTGGAAGGCTCAAAAGATCCCCAGCTATTTCCCATTTGCAGCAGAGTTTGGGAACTTCTTGCCTCAGTGTCTTCAACTGAAATTTGGGGGGATGACAGTGCCTATCACGTGAGACTATTGTGATAATTGAGAAAATGCGTGGAAAGTGCATGGATGGTATATAGGAGACTGCATTCATTCAAAATACTTATTCAGCATGTAATGTGCTAAGCGCTGGGCCAGAGCTGAGGAATACAATGGTGAACATACAGCAATGGTCCCTGCCCTCGTAAAGCTGATATACTAGCGCAGGAGCAGACAGCCAATTAGCAAACTAATGAATGAACAAAATGACAGAGTGTGGTAAGTGGTTATGAAGGGTATAAACAGGGTGGTGGGGTGGTGAGTAAAGCGGGCAGGGAGAAGATCTATTTGGGAAGAGCAGTTACCTCTAAGGAGAGAATGGAGAGGTGAGCCAGCCTAGCAAAACCAAGGACAAGTGTTCCAGGCAGAGGTGTAAAGGCCATGCTGGGAGAGAGCGGGGCAAGGTCAGAGGGCAAAGTTGGGGAGGAAGCAGGGCCCCGGCCATGCAGGCCTTGTGGGCCATGGCTAGGTGTGGGGAAGGGGCAGGAGGGCTGAGTGGTTTAAGAGGAGATGAGGTTAGTGGTCTCTGAGCTCCAGCCAACCAGCTCTCCTTCTAGCATTTCCTCACGGGCACACACCCCATAATCAGACTTTTGCTGTTCATTTAGTACAAACCCTCCTTCTACAGTTGAAGAAACTGAGGTACAGAGAGGAGAAGGGACATGCCAGGGTCACCCAGTGGACTGGTGGCAGAGCAGGCCTGGAAGCTGGTTGGCTCACCTATCTGACAGGCAGATGCCCTTGGTCCTTCCTTTCTGCCCTCCTCCCACCCCCACCCCGGCGGGGCCCTCCACAGTCAGACATGCAACGGCTCCACACCCCTGCACCTGGCAGCCCGCGAGGGCCTGCTGAGCTGTGTGAAGGTCCTGGTGCAGAAAGGTGCCAATGTTCATGCCCAAGATGCCATGGGCTGCAAGCCCATCGACTACTGCAAAATATGGAACCACCGCATCTGTGCCCGGTGAGGCTGTGAGAACCAACCCTGCCTGTCACCCTTCCCCAGGGCCCTCACCCAGAGCTGAGCATGTAAGAGGAGGGTCTGGGGATGAGCCTGCAGAGGGCGCCTCTCCCCAAGATGCTATTCCCAGGGCTGTCCACAGGGCCTCACCCCTGGGGTTTAGCACTGCCGTGAGGCCCCAGCTCCTCGGCAGGGGGGTGGTGATCCATCAGACGCTTTAGCCAGAGGGGCCTCGGGCAGTGGGGATGGGTCATCTTGCTCATCTCACCTCTGGCAGCTCTGCCCACTCCCACCCAGGCCCTCAGCAGCAGCCAGTCTTCCCTGCCCAGGGCGAAGTTCAGTCACTGGGGAATGACACGCCCCCGCCTCGGCACCAGGTTCTTGAAGGATGCCATGTGGAAACAGGACAAGAAGGACTTTGCCCATGAGATGGGGAAACTGAAGAGGCTCAAGAACCACCTGGCCCTCATGGAGGAGGACTACCTGACTGAGTATCAAGTAAGGGGTAGGGCCAGTAGGACGGGCAGCGGCACCGGCCATCCAGGCATGTGAGCAGAGGGGGCAGGGACCCACATGCACAGTTAGTTAGAAGAGTGGCTAGAAGTGGTCCCATCCAGAAGGAGGCTCCCTCACCCCCTCCTCTGAGGAGGAGGGCCCCAGGAGGGTGCCGAAGGGATGATGCTCAAGAGGACGCTTTAAAGGTGGGCAGCAGTTGGCCACATGAAGAATCAGGAAAGGACTAACCTGGTAGAAGGAACAGAGAGCCCTGCGGAGGGGCATAGGGGCACATGAGAGCGTGGAGTTTGTCAAGAAGTGCAAATTCAGTACAGCCAGGGGATCAGATGTGACCTGGAGACTGACAAGCTAGAGACCCGGCAGGGGCCCAGATCAATGTCAGACCTCAGCTGGGACAGACAAGGAGAATAAAGGATTTTAAGCAGGTATAACGACACAGGATGTAAGAACCAGAAAACCCCAAAAGAAGATGCTGGGACTCCTAAGCGGATCCGGGAGTTGGGAGGGCTTCGGGGCTGGCAAAACCCGGTACTCCAGCTCTGTTCCAGCTGCATTCCTCGCCAAACTGCCCTGTCCTACCCTCCGTTGTCAGTGTCACCCAGCCTTCACAGTCATGTATGTATCCAGAGGAGGCAAAGCCCATCTGTTCCCGTGGCTCTAAGATTTCCCAGAAGCCCCTTGAAGATCTCCCCTTATCTCTTATTGGCCTCAACTGGATCATGTGTCCATTCTTGTTCCAATCCCTAGAGCTAAAAGAAAGCCATGTGTTGACTGACTTAGGTCTGGGGCGAGGCTGATGGAATTACTATGATTGGCTTAGCCTAATCAGAGCCTACATCTGAAGCTGGGTCAATCTCCAAACCACCTGACTGCTTAGCAACAGTCTGGCAAGTGAGACACTGAGATGGGGAGGGGGGAAGGGATCGGTTCTGTGACGAGTTGAAGGTTCAGCTCTAGAGGAGGCAAGGACAGAGAGCATCACCCCCTAGCCTGGAGAGCCAGCCAAAACTGTCTCTCTCCCTACACTGACCACTCAAGGCTCACCACTTCCAAGAAGCCTGCCCAGATTAGCTCCATCCAGTTCCTAGCCTTCCAAACTTTTCTGCTTTCTCCTTCCAGGGTCAAGGATAACCCTACATCACTCATTTGCCTTTTTCCCCATCAACCCAGAGACTCTCTTAGGGCAGGCATGTCTCCACCATCAGACTGGGAACTCCTTTAGTGGGGGTGGAGGCTGGTCTCCCCCATTAAGACTCAAGTTTTTCCATAGGGCAGGGACTGTGTCTCCCCCCTCAAGTTGGAGACCTCACCTAGGGCAGAGGCTGTGTCTCCATCAGATTGGAGGTCTCGCCTATGGGAAAGGCTCTGTCTGTCCCATGAGCCCAGGGGCCCCCTCCAGGCAGTGGCTGTCTCCCCAACAGAACAAGGGCTCCCACAGGCAGGGGTTTCTCTCATCAGACTCCGGGCTCCCCGGAGGCAGGAAGGTATCTACTCAGTCAGGAACCTGAGGTTTCCAGGGCTGCAGCCACAGGGCCCCCTTCCACAGAAGCACACGGGGGGTAGCCCTCCAGAACTATCTTGTGCCTTCTGATGTTGCAGAAAGAGCACCAAATTCTGAGAGAAGCTGCTTTCAAGAAGTGGCTCCATCGCAAGCTGCCGCCCCAAGGCCCATCCCCCAGCCGCGACACTCAGGGAGAGCCCCATCCTCCACCCCAGGCCACCGTGCTCTCCAAGACCCCCAGGCACGGGGCGCTGCGGCCTCCCAAGAGCTTCTACCCCTCCCAAGAGGCGCGCCTGCGGCAGGCACTGCAGCCCAGTCAGCCCTCGGTGATGCCTATACCCACCTGCAAGCAGCTCATGGTCAGGCGGCCCAAGGTGTGGAATCTCAGCAACAGCCCTGTCAGGTCCCCCGCCGCCCAGATTGGCTACCCGCAGGGCACCCGCCTGGGCGTGCATCCCGACCCCAGGCCGGAGCACGACTTCCGCTGCTTCCTCGAGGTGAGGTCCGACGGGCACGGCGGTGCGCTCCTGCGCACGGTGGCCGGCAACCAGGTGGCGCCTGTGCCCCGGCTGCCTTTAGAGGTGATAATCCGTGAGCTGTACCCATCGCTGCAGCCGTGCAGGATGAAGGTACCCCAGGGCTTCTGTTCTGTCACCATAAGAGAGGTGCCCCGGAAGCGGCGCCTGGGCGATGGCACCTTCTGGACCGACACTCTGAGCATGAACCTGCGAGAGACGTTTGACGAAGGCTTCCTGGCAGCCGTGCGAGCCCATCAAGGGCTCCTCATTCTGCCCTCCCCCAAACCACCCCCCACTTAAACTTATTTTGGTAGCCTCCCGACTGGAGGCTGCCCAGTGAAGGCTGAGGTGTGGTGATTCTGTATGGATGGGGAGGAAGGGGAGTGCCCACAGGCTGCCCACCCCCAAGCTCAAGGATTGGAGCCCCCTCCCCGACAAAACCCAGCTCCCAGGTCTCCCTTCTCTCCACAAAGGAATCTCTTGGACCCCCCAGGAGATCCAAGTTAGGGCAGTAGCCCAAGGCTCAGAGTGGGGATCCTCCTCTATCCTGGGCCTTACCATTGTAAAAGTGACACCTTGGTGTCCCCATTTCCCTTCCTCACACCCAACAGCTTACCAGGGACAAGGATTCCAGGATGACGGACCACTGGGAAATTCTGCCTCTTGTTCATATTAAGTCCTTCCTGCTGCAGGTTCTAAGCCTCACTCTGCATCTCCAGAACAGGGAGGAAGAGAGCTAATGTGTCACCCTGCCATTGGCTTCCCTGCCACTATGGGCTGCCATCCTTCATTCCCAGCTGCCACTGGGGTTTCTGCAGCACAGGGAGGCACAGGCAGCCTTTCTGGAGAAGGGAGAGAGGACCTATGGCTTCAGTTTGAGACTGAAAGCACTTGTACTTTCTCCAGGAAGCTATCCTGGGTCCCCTGCTATCCCCTGTACACACCACTACAAATCATTCATTAAACAAACATTTATTGAGTACTTTCTATGTGCCAGGTGCCAAGCTAGGCACGGTTGATACAAAAACTGAAGGACGATTCCTGCCCTCAAGGAGCTTACAGTCTAATGGGGAGATAAACCAGTAAGCAGGCAAGTAAGCCCAGAGTGATCTGTGTGGTGTGCTGGAGGGAGAGGGGACATTCAAAGTTCCTTGGAGGAAGTGAAATCTAAGTTGAGAACTGACAGAGAAGGTACTCAGGCGAGCAGAAGGGAATTAAAGTGGCATCTCTGGATACAGGAGGCTGAAAATCAGAATGCAAGGTGGCAAGTGATGAGGCCAGATGCGAGCGAGAGCTGGGACACCATGAGCCTCATGAGCCATGCTCAGGGGTCTGGACTTTATCCTGACGGGGGGAGCCGTGGAAGGTTGTAAGCCAGGGAGTGACTAGATCAACCGTGCATTAGAAAGACAACTCTGGCTGTGGGATAGAGAAGCAGAAGGAGGCTGTCACAATAATCCAGGTGAAAGGTGCTGACAGAGGGAGTGGCTCAAATCAAGAGATGTTAAGAAGGTAAACTTGACAGTCGTTAGAGATTGGATGTCAGGGCAGAAAGAGAAAGCAGGTTTCTGGTTGGGCTCCTGAGTGATCTTGGGGCCAAGGCAGGTACCCAGAAAAGGCAGGTTGCAAAGGGTGGCACCAAGTGCCATCTGGGCCATGAGAGTTGCCTGTGTGCCCAAAGGCAGCAGAACTGTGGTTCAGAGGACCGAGAGGGATGCTGGGGCTGGCTGTCGGCTCTCAATTCCTTGAAACCATCAGCACGGATGGGCTCCTCCAGGGAACACACGACCGAACCCTGAGAAACACCACTGCACGGGGGGTGAGTGGAGGGGCCTGCACAGGACCCGGAAAGGAGCAGCCCGAGAGGGAGAACCAGCCACAGAAGTGCTTGGGACGCTGGGGGGACGAGCCCTGCCCGATGCTGCACAAATCCAGAAAGAGGAGATACGAAGAGGGTCCGCTGGACTTAGCACACGGCCACTGGCAGCCCCCAGAACACTGGCAGTGGAGCGAATGGAGGGCAAAGCCACACCACTGGGGTGAGAAACAAAGAAATGGACAGCAACGGAGGGCAAGGCCAGCTGCTGGCCAGCAGTCAGGACACTGGCCTCCAGTGTCCTCCACCTTGTCCTCCCTTGTCTGCATAGGACAAAAGGGCCTGGCCATCTCAGTGCCACTGAGAGAAGGCCCAAATGTACTGCTCCTCCCCAGGAAAGGGGAAGGCTGGGATTTTTAAGAGAACGGGAATGCTAGACCCAAGGAAATGAAGGGCTACGGCGGGACTTGAGGCAGGACGTAGAGGTAAGATCTTCAAGCACAGAGGTCTTCCCTGTGGCTGAAAGGTACCACAGGCGTGCAGTCCATCTCTGCACCTGTCTGCTTTGCTGTGAGGTACAGGACATGTCCGGTGATGGCTCTCGTGGGGACCTCATTCGCATAGGTACTGCTGAGTACTTGTAAGGCACTGTAGTTGGAACGCAAGGCCAACAAATGCGGGCCTGTGCCCAGGACCCGGCCTGCCTTTTTAGAAGACTGATCACCTCCCCAGGAGCCAAGAGCGCTCAGAAGAGAGGGCCAGCCCTTGTGTGCTCTTAGAGTGACAAACAGCTTCTCTCACCAGCCCTGTTTCTTACAAACAGGCTGTAGCCCGGGCTGCCAAGAAGCCAGTTTTTAATGTTTCTCCTCGAGCCTGAGATAGAATTCAGCCAGAAACCGCTCTCTTCCCTAGGCGAAGACTTATAAATAGGACACTGTACATGTTCTCCTGAAAGATCTAACCCAGGCCCACACCATCCCCTCTCTGCCCCCAGTCTGACAGTCACGGAGCCCTGAGGAAAGAAGAGATGCAAGGAGAGAGAAGGGCGTTAAGAAAGGCCGCATCCATCCCCACTCCCCCGCCTCCCACTCCAGGCTCGGCTCCTCATCTCTGTCCCCTTCCCACTAAGGGCCACAAGAACAGTCCCTTCGGAAAGGCAAGACCCAAACCCAGAAAAGGAGCCCCTGGCACAGAAAAGCCAGTCCAGGCGGAAGGTCAGCAGAAGAAAGGAAGATGAACTTTCAGGGTATTAAGGCAAACAGGGCCACCTAGAATCTTTATTCAAACGGGAATCAGCACTTGGACAGAAATCACAGTTCAACAGCAAAACTTTCTCTTGCAAGTGCTAAGCCACGGCCCCTCCCCACGGCCATCTGCCCATAGCAGTTATCACTGTCTGCTCTCCAGCTTCACGGCCCCTGCCCTGCCTGCCCTGGGAGAGCCAGAACTCCGGACCCATCACAGGAAGCGGCGGGAGGGCCACAGGAGCTCAGCTCTGCACACCCAGGTGGGCCACGGCCTCCTGGCTAAGCAGGCACCGCATCCTCCCTGGCGCCCTCTGAGGTCTCAGCCTCCGGCAGCATCACATCTGAGCCAAGCTGAGCCTCCTGAGGACGGTGGGGATAGGGGCTTCCGGGGGAGTCGAGGGAAGGAGGGCCAGCGCTGGGGGAAGGTGCCTTCCAGCTCCCGGCACCCACCTACTGCAGAGGCCCAGGGGCCTGACTCTCCTGATCTTGCCCCAGCATCCCCTCCGCAGAAGTTCAGTACATCTTCTGCCGACTGGGTAGAATGGCCTCTTTGATGAAGGAGAAGACAACCAGGATCCCTAAGCGTTTGCCCCGCTTGCCTTTGGTGAAGTAATTGGAGACCACGTCATCTGTGGAGACACAGGCAGGGAGATGAGAGAGAGTGTGTGTGTGTGTGTGTGTGTGTGTGTGTGTGTGTGCAGGGAGATGAGAGTGTGTGTGTGTGTGTGCAGGGAGAGTGTGTGTGTGTGTGCGCGCGCGCGCGTGTGAACACAGCTCTGCCCACCCAGAGTCCAAGTGTCTCCATGACAGGGCGGGCTCCAGCTCCCCCAGCAACTCAGGCCTTGCTGGCGTCCTCCCACCATGCCTCCCACCTTACAAACCCCTTCTCACCTCCAGGCTGCATGGTGGAGGGCAGGACGTTCTCCCCAGCCGACAGTGACACAAAGAACGCAAACGGGATTATCCACAGACAGAAAGTGAAATAGGCCAGGACCTGGCAACAGAGACACCGAGATGAGGGTACCCCTGGAGATGCCAAGGCTGGGCCAGGTGTGCTCACCATGTATCTTAGAGAGGCGGTCAAGCGTGCCCCACACTTGATCTCTGAAGGGGACCAGGGCCCGGGAAGCAGAGACAGGACACCCCCAGACATGGAGAAAATTCAGTGGGGAAAGGTGGAGACCAAAGATGACTGTGTGGCCACAATCCCCAAATCGTGGTCACTAGGACAAGCAACTCCTCTGAACCAAAGGAGGCAGATGGAGGGCAAAACCATGAATGACCCATGTTCCCTAGAGAAGAGACCTTGTTCTTCCCCAGGGGTTCAACCTGGAGTAGCAGGGTTCAGGGTTGTGGCCCACCCCTGCCCTGTGAGGTCTGCGTCAGACCAGGCCACCCCACCGCCCCTTCATGACCTTAGGATGCTAGGCTGGGATGCTGGCATCCCCTAAGGACTCACTGGGAGACAGCAGTGTCCTCCCCACCGCAGCCAAAGGGGTCCCTGCTTCTCATCCTCACTGCTTTCTAAAATCACCTATACCATTTTTTTTTAAAATGTGTCATCCCTGAATAAACTCAGTTTCAAATCATAGTCAAGTTCACAAAGAAATCACGCAAGTCCCTTTTACTCGCTCTGTCCCGGTTAGTAGTTTGATGACGTACTGAATACTTCTTACCTCTGAGAAGGGATAATATTCCTCTGCAAAAAACTGAAACGCTAGGTAATGATTCACCACCACTAGCCCTGTTGAGGGAATGAAGAGTCATTTATTCTGGGGTGGATAACATAAAGCAGACTTTCAACCTTCACAAGGCCCCGGAGGTTGGGAGCCGATGCTTAGTCCTGACCTCACACCCAGCTCAGAGTACGGCTCCGTGCCAAGCGCACTACTCTCCAGAACCCAGTTTCCCGTCTGTGAGAACGGAAGAACTAGCCCCCACCCCACCTGCCCGCTGCAGAGGGCACTCATGAATCCAATTAGAAGTAGGTAAAACACTCTTCGAATATTATAAAAACGAGACTCCAGTGCTACACACTCCAAAGCATGGTGCCAATTGACCTGGTCTTTAGCAGCCATGAGTCCTGAAGAGAGCTCCGCAGGGCTGTGTGGAAGGGTGTCACGGGCGTGCAGAGCACACGCTCCCAAGGAGTCCACTCCAGTCGGGGCAGCAGGGAGGAGGCTCTCACTCCTCAGGAATGAAAGGGCACAGTTTGCTAGACGGTTTGCAGTGCAATCTTAGGGTTCCTCAAAATTCTCGGGGAGGGGTCCGTCCTCAGGATAAGGTTCACTGGTGTGAACTGGTATGTTCTGGATCCCACCACCTCCTTAGCATGCAGCCAAATTCAGAGAGAGATCCCGGGGACTCGCTGCTCCGAGACAGGCATTCCTGCCGGTTCCCACGGTGAGGTGAAGGGCAGGCACCAGAACAAGGCATCCCCTCACACCCAACACCCCTCACATACACCTCACAGCCAACTGCCACGAATCTTTCCTCTTTTCTCTTCTCTTGCCTCTCCCCTTCTAAGGCAGACAACCACAGCTCTGCCGCTCCTAGCCGCGCTCTAGGGCGAGGGCATACTGGAAGATAGGATGGTACCTGACACCCACAGATCTTCAGAAAAACTCTCCCAGGCACCTTGAGGGCAAGTCAGGGGAGTGACAAAGGGAAGCCAAGGGAGCTCCCCAAGGGGTGGGGGGATTGGGGAGCACCCTCCCCCCTGGGAAGACGCAAGAGGAGCCTGGTCTCCAGGGAAGGATCCTCACACCAATCCCCGCAGAACAAATCCTTTGGTGGAATCACACCAAGGCACTCAGTCCTGGCTTTAACACTGTGCCCTCCTTGTGAGTAACAGTCTCTTTCCAGATTCTCTCACAGAAACAGAAAAGCAGCTCTAAGAAACCCCAATCAATCTGATATCTTGACCAAAGGCTACGATGACCAGTAATGACTAAAGGGAGAAAAGGCAATCCCGGTAACCAGATACTGTCTAGAACCTTTTCCGAGAATAACTATAGCATCTATGTGCCAAATGAGTCTCCTAAACATCACTGAACAGATGGAGAAGCTAAGGCCAGAGAGGGGAAATGACTCCCTGGGGTCAGAAACTGGTGGCAGAGCAAAGGCAGGAAGGCCACGGTCCTCCAAACTGGGTCTGTCAACCCCAAGGCAGCTGTCTGCAGGGACCCCCAGAGCCCCAGGAGGCTCGTCTTAATCACGACTTTGGGCCAGAGGACTGGATGGGGAGCTGCCTGCAGGCCAGGGAAAGGCTTTGGGCTTTTCCTGGCCAAGTGGTTTCTTAGGGGCTATAACTGCTCAGCCAACCCACCTCTTTTCCCTTCTCAAACCCTTTGTCAAACTTACCTCCCTAGGAAAGCCCTCCCTTTCTGAGTATCCCAGCCCCCCAAATTCTAGTCATTAGAGCCAATGCGGGCCCTAGGCTCCTCATGTGTGAGAACCCCAGCCTCCAATCAGCCTGGTCTCCTGGAGGACCTCAGTGGTTTGCCTCTTTTCTTTATATCCCCTTCAGTGCCCTAGACTGAGCTGGGCACGTCCAACCAACTCAGTTGCCTCCCCAACTATGTCCCCTCTCACCGCACGACAGGATGAAGTTAGGCGAGGTCAGCATGATGAAGGGGAAGGTCTGGAGGAGGCCAAAGTAGACAAGGTTGGTGAAGAGGCCCACACCAATCATGTAGGTGGGGAAGCGCTCAAAAACGTAGAGGCCAATCAGCACAGCTGTGGAGAACTGAAAACAACCAGAGGCACACAGTGCGGGGAGCTTCTTCCAGGCAGCCTTTCTGGACTCACTAACCCCCAGCCTACTCAGGGCAACACTCTGTTCATGTTTCAGTCTCTCCTTGTTTCACAGCCACAGTTCTGACCTCCCCAGCTAGTCTCTCAGCTCCCAAAGGGCAGCACTTTTCAATCTCAAAGTTTGTTTGACAGCAACCCACAGTAAGAAAAATAGTTTACACTGTGACCCCAACACATGTACATATACATGATCAAAGTTCAGATTTCAATTCTAGTCTTTCCCATTCCTTTTTTTTTGTGGTACGCGGGCCTCTCACTGTTGTGGCCTCTCCTGTTGTGGAGCACAGGCTCCGGACGCGCAGGCTCAGCGGCCATGGCTCACGGGCCCAGCCGCTCCGCGGCACGTGGGATCCTCCCGGACCGGGGCACAAACCCGTGTCCCCTGCATCGGCAGGCAGAACTCCCAACCACTGCGCCACCAGGGAAGCCCTCCTTTTTTTTTTTTTTAATGCTGATAATGATCTACTGAATTGATTGCACAACCCAATAATGAATCCTTCCTGCAGTCTGAAAAACATTGTTCTGAAGGACTTATAGCTGTCAGTGCTCAACAAAAGGCAGGCAGTTGGTTGAATGAAGGTCTAATTCCTGTACCAACACTCATGAGCTGGGCCTCTGAACCCAGAGCTGAGAGCTATGGTCTTGTCTCCACCACTAACTCCCTACCCCAGGCCATGCCCAAAGTGGAAGTGGCTTTTGACAGCAGGTGACTTGAGAGGCACTGGGCTCGTCCTGTCCAAACGTGCCCCCAGACCCTCCCCAGCCTTTCCTGCAGCTGCAGAAATCTATCCACCAGCAGTCACTCCTGTGGCTTGGACATCAACGGCAAGGATTGTGTCTTCAGGAAGAGAATCCTTCCACGAGCCCTGAGCAGGGCAGGGCCTGGGGCAGGGAAGGTGTCTCCCTCTTAGACCAAGTCACTTGATCCAGTTAGAAAGAGGGCAAAGAACAAGTACTCAAAACTGTCCTTAAGGTTCCTCTCAGTTCTAAATGCTGTAAGCAGAGCAAGGGGCTAAGACCCCTGAAGGTGGTCAAACAAAGGCAAAGCCACAGCCCTGTCAACAGAGAATGGGCACTCAGCTCTCGCCTTAAGGAACCAAGAACGAGGCCCGCAGTGAAGCGATGCCACTTGGGGAAGGAGGCCAGGGAAGACATAGGCCCAGGAGAGCAGACCCAGGGGGACAAGGTACAGGGCAGGGAGGTAGGGGGTGGTACCCTCAGGAAACAGCAAGGACACAGGTCTCATCACCCAGGCCAAACTTTCCCCACTTCCTCCTTCTGAGGCAGGGCAAGAGTGAGGGGGATCCTGGGGAAAACTGCCACTTACCCAGATCATGTATTTTATGATCCTGCTGGTGGCCACTGTGTATTCTTCTATCAATTCTGCCAGGTAATAGAGTCCGGCCGCTGGCAGGGGGGAAGCAAGCAGGGAGAACATTAGCCAGTGTCACTCCCACCATGCTGATCACCCCTCTCTCTGCAGCTGGATTCCACTCAACCTTTCATGATTCCATTAGGTAAGAAACAAACCAAACAATCCGTGTGTTACCCTCCCAAGTCGGAAGTAAAACTCTGTCAGGGCAACTAAGGAGAGATTTCATAAAAGTGAATGGAAACCTGTATCTGATGCCTCCGCACAAACCTAACCTCTGGCCCATAAAAGGGAATTTCTTTCGCTCATTCAGTAAATATTCGCTGGCATTTAGTATGCGCCAGCTGCTGGGCTGAGAGCTGAGTACGGCACGGGACAGACGAGGTCCCTTCCCTGACCAGCTTTGCGGGGGTGCGGGGGTGCTGAGTGGGAAGGGGAGTCAGACGATCCCAGTAGGACAAGTCAAACCCCATAAGGAGTGCTTCCCGGAGGAGGTGAAGTCTCAGCTGAGATCAAGAGTAGGAACTAGCCAAAAATGGAAAGGCCGTCAAAGTCAGAGTGGGAAGCACCAAGGGCCCGAGGCGAAAGGGCGGGGGTAGGTGTCTGGGAAAAGTTCGGTGCGGCCGGCCCCGCGACGGAGGGCGCGGCAGCGGTTGGCCATGCGCGGGCAAGGGGCACTTGAGTCAGCCTCCCCTGGGCACCGCTGGGGCGGACTCTGTGACTCCTGGAAGGACCCGAGGTCAGGCTAGGCTACTGGGGTCAGGAGGAGGGGCAGGACCAGGCGGGGCAGGAAGGGGGATGCGAAGGCCGGAAGGAACGGGCGGGGGTCTCCCGGCTCTCTCCGGCGCCCTCGTGATGCGACCCCCGGCGAGCACAGATGCCGGAGCTGGAGCCCGCGCGGCCCGGGGTCGCGCACTCTCACCGACGGCCAGCGTGATGAAGGCCACCTGGATGAAAAGCGACAGCCAGCTCAGCACATACATGAACCACATGGCGCCCCCGCCCCGGCCGCCCGCCAGCCCGCCGGGACGGGCCTGCGCGCTCGGGCTCCGGCAACACGGAGTCTCCGCCACCGCCGCCGCGTCCCCGCCCCGCGGACGGTCGTGCGCCGCCGCCGAGAGCAGCCCGGCCCGAGCACCGCCCCCAGCCGGGTCCGGACTAGCGCCGCCCGCCGGCGCGGAGGGCCAACCGCTGCTGCCCAGACCGGCGCGCGCCCGCGGACCGCCGGGCTCCCGAGGATGCAAAGAGGGGGCCGGTCGGCAATGCAACCACGGGGAGGCGGGACGGTCCTGAGGCGCGGGGACGCAGCGCTAGTACCGGAGCTTGGAACGTAGCCACCGGCCCCTCCCTGTGCACTCCCGCGCCAGCCTGGAGTTGCCCAGGGCTTTCTTTTGCTCTCGCAGGTAACAGGAACAAAACTGTTGAGTGCCTAACGTGTGACAGGCACTATGCTAAAAGCTAGGCTGTAGGTTCATGATGGAAATTAATCCGATGATGTAGATCAATTTATGGATGGGAAGCCAGGGCCTAGGAAGGTTACTTTGCCTCAGGTTATTGTACATCTAGGAAGAGGCACAGGTAGGAATTGGGGCACCTTTGATTAATCATCCTCAAGCCTAACTCTCCCTCTCTGTTGACTTCGCCCATTAGGCGCTGAATGCATTTACTACACCTCTGGAAGAGCTAACTGAGGGGCCCCAAGGAGCAGGGCAGCCCTTGTCAAGAAGTTCCCCATCTGGTGGCCGAGACAGGCATGCCAAAATAATGTATAACGGGCCCCTGGTATATTTCTTATCTCAGAATTTTTTCATGTATAAAAATAAATAAATATTCCTCAGAAAAATTAAACATAGGATTACCATGCTATCAAGAAATAAAGAAGCCCTTATGTATTTTTTAATCGTGGTAAACTATACATAACATAAAATTTACCATTTGAACCATTTAAAATGTACAGATCAGGGCTTCCCTGGTGGCGCAGTGGTTGAGAGTCTGCCTGCCGATGCAGGGGACACGGGTTCGTGCCCCGGTCTGGGAAGATCCCACGTGCCGCGGAGCTGCTGGGCCCGTGAGCCATGGCCGCTGGGCCTGTGCGACTGGAGCCTGTGCTCCGCAATGGGAGAGGCCACAACAGTGGGAGGCCCGCGTACAGCAAAAAACAAAACAACAACAAAAAACACACATAAGATTACAAAGCAAAGAAATTACACTGAAATACAGATATCAAAAAGTTTTTTAGAAAACTGTGTGACATAATAATATATATGTTTCTTTATTAAAGCGTAACATAACCCAATCTAACAGAAAGTCTAATAACTACCTCCCAGTGACACAATAAGAAACATACATTTGGTCTCTGCCCCCAGTTCCTGACACAGAACTCCTAAATTCCTCGGAATTTCCTGGGTGATAGGAGCATCTTCTGTTCTAATGAGGTGACTCTTGGTGGGTCCTGGTTAGCTTCAGTAAGGGGGCTGGTCACCAGATTGGAAGCTTGGAACTGTTTCTTCTTTGGCCATACTGCGTGACTCGTGGGATTTTAGTTCCCCGACCAGGGATCGAACCTGGGCCATCAGCAGTGAGAGCGAGGATTCCTAATCACTGGACCATCAGGGAATGCCCTAGAAGCTTGGAACTCTCAATCCTACCCTCCATCCTCCAGGTAGGGGAGAGGCACTGGAGATTGACTTAATAATCAGGAGGAAGCCTCCATGAAGATCTCGAAACCATAGGGTTCGGAATGGTGAATACATCCACATGCTGGGAGGGTGGTGCACCCCAACTCCACGAGGACGGAAGTTCCTGAGCTCAACCCTTCCAGACCTCACCTCTTCTCTGGCTGTTCATCTATGTCCTTTATAATATCCTTTACGATAAACTGGTAAACTAAGTAACTATTTCTGAGTTTGGTGAGCCATTGTAGCAAATTATCGAACCTGAGGGGAGGTATGGGGGAACCCCCAGTTTTGTAGCCAAGTCAGACAGAAGTATGGTACCACAGGGGCCCATGACTGTGACTGGAATCTGAATTGAAGGCAGTGTTGTGGGACTGGGGTCTTAAAGCTGTGGAGTCTGACGATACCTCCAGGTAGATAGTCTCAGAATTGAATAAAATTATAGGACACCCAGGTGGTGCCCAGAGAGTCGGAAAATTGATTGATGTGGGGGAAAAAACCACACATTTGGTGTCCGAATTGTGGTGAGTAAAGAGACAGTTTTCCTTTACTACCACAATGACAAAGGAGGGATGAGTGTAAATATTTTCAAAATATCTTCAATCATATAAGAAGAGAGAGTCACAGATACTGCCAACTACCGAGTTTGTTGCCTGCATTCATAATGGAAGGAAATGTTAAATTTCAGTTAGACCTTAGTGTAAATAAAGAGGGGAACTTTTTCCCTTCCAACTTTCTAGAGTCCTTCAGTTTGTCTCCCTGAATTTTATATCTGCTGACTTCTTAGGGGTCCCCACACCCCTGGTTAAGAATTTCTGAGGGTTGTGTATAAGGAGAAGTGGGACCTTAAATGACTGTGTGCTTGGACTTCCCTAGTGGTCCAGTGGTTAAGACTCCACACTTCCACTGCAGGGGGTGCAGTGGGTGCGGGTTCAATCCCTGGTCAGAGAAGGGGAAGTTCCTTGTGCCGCCATGCGATGCGGCCAAAAAAAAAAAAAGACTGTGTACTTATTTACAAAGCTCTTCATTACAGCACCGGGAGAGACTGAAAACAACCTAAATGTTCATTATTAGGAAACTGGACAAGTACGTTTTGGTACATTATAAAGCAGAGCCGTAAAAACAATTGAGGGGGCTTCCCTGGTGGCGCAGTGGTTGAGAGTCCGCCTGCCGATGCAGGGGACACAGGTTCGTGCCCCGGTCCAGGAAGATCCCACATGCCACGGAGCGGCTGGGCCCGTGAGCCATGGCCACTGAGCCTGCGTGTCCGGAGCCTGTGCTCCGCAACGGGAGAGGCCACAACAGTGAGAGGCCCGCGTACCGCAAAAAAAAAAAACAAACAACAAAAAAAAAACAATTGAGGATGTTCTTTAGGTACCCATAGAGGAGGATCCTCTTTTGAAAAAAGCAAAAGAATCTGCATAGATATTTCTTTATATGGAATATCTCTGGAAGAGTCCATTAAAAAATGGTAACTTTGCTTGCCTCCTAGGAAGAGAAAGAGTGGGGTTCAAGAGTAAGAGGGCATTTCCTCCATATTCCTTTTTATATCCTTAAAGCATTGAACTATGTAAATATATGTAAATGTATTACCTATTCATGAATTAAGTTTAAAATTTAAATGTTTGTAGTATGCTGGACCTGCCAGGATGTCTCAAGTTGTCTGTCGTGATAATCAGTCCCTTTGTGAGAAAAGCATGGGGCGCCTTACAGGTAAGTCAGCTAACCTTGGATCACGTGACCTGGCCACCCCTGATTGGCCCAATAGGGGAGCTTCATGGTTAGGTCTTTTCTGTTGGGGAGTTTGTATTTGAGACACAGAAGCATCAGTGAGTAGAAGCACAATAAAATCTCAATTCGTCTTAGTTTTTCCTAAACGTTATCCTCCCAAGGAGGAAGGAAAATATAAAAGTATTCTCCCACGCCTCCCCAGAATTGTAGATAAGGGAAAGTTGAGGCTGGAAAATGTTAAGGGCATTCAGATGGCTGACCCAGGACGGTTATTCCGTCCTGCAGAAGCTGGGCATTTTGACTTCCCCACAGTCTCAGAGCCAAAACTGGCCCCAGGTACCAAGGCTGAGGATTCATGTTTCCTCTGGACAGCAGGAAGAAGCCACGATTTCCCAAGAAGGTGGGGCAGGGCTCATGAAGGCTCTTTGGGACCTGTGCTTAGGCAGGAGGTCACCAGGATGAAAAAAAAAACAACCTCTCTTGAAGGAGGGATGGGGTGACGCAGAAGGGCTCCCATGCTCAATTCAAGGAACTCAAGAGTGAAAAGATTTGTAGATTCAAAGGTTTGTTGATTTACATATTGACAGACCTCAGTAACTACATACACTTATACCAGTGTTACACATACTCCTTTAACTTGTACTGATTCACGAGCTCATACGTTACCATTTGATTTCCACGTGTGTGGGGGTCAGTTCCCATACATCTCATGATGATGTTCTAGGGAAACTAGCTCTTTCAGCATCATGTGGATCTCTTCCTCATAAGACAATCATTTCCTTTTGTTTCTTTTTATAGTTTCTGTAAGTGCACTCTAGTGCGCGTATAGTGTTCTTACTCTGCGCCAGACACTGTTCTGAGTGATTTGTATGTTTTAACCCATTTAACACTCACATCTAGCATAGGACATAATGCTATTACTGTCTCCATTTCACAGATGAGAAACCGAGGCTCAGAGAGGTTCAATACCTTCTCTAAGGTCACACAGCTAGTACTTGGAGGAGCTGGGGCTTGAATCTGGACAGTCTGGCTCCAGACCCACGTGGTTTTCTCTGGTCTCTTTAACTAACCTGCTGTCAGGGTGATTCTGCCTGCCTGGTCGTGGGCTGGGCCCCGCTTTATCTCCCTGAAGGCTGCCTGGTCCCCTGGCTCTTCCTTGTATCCCTCTACCTTTATCCTTATAGGAGCTAATGAATACACATCAGGGTTCTGGCTTTGGCCACCTCTGTTCACCTCTGGTCCCCATCAGCATCTTCCCTAGCTAACCTTCTCACATTCTCACACACTTACACCTTCACTGCACCCAAGGCTGGGGACTGGCTTTAGTTTGTTCTGTGGTCTCAGTGGTTATATGGCCGGGGCCTGAGCATCCCTAGGTGCTCAGAAAGGCGGGGAAGCGTGGAACGAAGAGGCTGGGCAGTGCGGGACCCTGCAGCTCCAGTTCCCCTGACCTGGCTGTGTTCGCTGCCGCCCTCTAGTGGCGACCAGAGGACCGGAAGAGGACCAAAGCCAGGGGCGGTTCAAGAGAGAGCGAGCGCACACGTGCCCACTTACACTACACACAGTTGGAGACAGGGTCTACCTCAGCATCCGGGCCTCTGCTGCCCCTGCCTGGATTGGCTACAGACAGTGATTGTTGTGTGAGAGACACCATGGAGTCAGAGACAGGCAGGGACAGGCCTGGAGATCCAGGCCCCTCTTCCGTCCTCTTCCTCTCCTCCCGCTGTGTAGCTCTTGCCCCTTTCCTGGCCAGCTCCCCAGTGCCAACAGAAGCACAGTGTTGGGGTAGGTACCTGTCGCCCCCCTCCCACTCTATCCCTAACACGTACAAAGTCCCCTCTCTAAGGAGCCCACACCGTACAGGAACACCTTTCCTGTGACAGTCCACGTAGTCAGCAGGTTTCTCGTTTGGAAGCTCACCTCTTAGGCCTTGGTTCTGCAGCAGGTCAGCCAGAGGAAAAGTCTAGGAAGAGACGAACCAGAAACAGTGAAAAACAATGGCCACTCCTATGTCCCCATAATCCACAGGCCTCCTGACCCTGTTTCTCTGCTATGCCTCTGCCCCACCCAGGCAGCTGCCCTGGTGTTCCTGGCACCCCTCCCCCATCCCTGTCACATGCCTGGGGCCCCAATTCAGGTGGCTGAGTTAAAGAGCTTTCTAGTGACAAGTCCTCAAAAGGCTCTGTTAATTGCCTCAGCATTGTCTTCAGCTAAGCTGCCGGGCCTGCGAGCTGAGAGGACCGGATTGGGGGTGGGGAAGGGGGTGTGTGTGTGTGAGAGGACCGGATTGGGGGTGGGGAAGGGTGTGTGTGTGTGTGTGTGTGTGTGTGTGTGTGTGTGTGTGTGTGTGTGTGTGTGTGTGTGTGTGTGTGTGTGTGTGTGTGTGTGTGGTGTGTGTGTCTGGAGAATGACAGGAAAGAACAAGGCAGGGGAAGGCAATACTCTGGGATTCGGCACATATCAACTGAGACCCTTGCAGATGTCTCCCTCTCCCTCTCCCTCTCTCTCATACAAACACACACACACACACACACACACACACACACAGAAGAGCCCCTGAGCAGGGTTGTGGGACCTCCTCTGATGGAAGTCCAGCCAGAGCTGGGAGCTCCTCTCCAAGGAGAGGAGGTGGCCCCAGGAGCCCGGACAGCAGCCAGCCATTCACATTCACTCCACCTTTACCCACACAGATAGCTGGAGTGCCTCCCTGTCTTGATTCAAGCAGCTCTGAGTGGTCCCCCGTGACAGGAAATCCTGATTAGAAGAAGAGGGACAGCTGTCTCTGACGAGCTACCTCCCCTCGTGGGGGGAAAGAGGAGGCTGAGATGAATATATCAAAGGACTAAGAAGGGCCAGGGCCAGGAGGAAGTTCTACCTCCCACTTCACAAAGCAGGCCCAACATGTGCCTTTATTTGAACACCTTGAAAATTCACTACCCCATGATCTGTGAGGAAATATTTCTTTGTACTGAAGAGAGTGGTCCAGTTTTCCCCTTTGGGACTACCCAGAAAAAGTCTATACACCTGCTGTGATATTGTTATTAATGGCTAAGATTTGTTGAACATGTCTTTGTGCCAGGCATCGAGCTAGGTCCTTTATACAAACTCTCTTGTTTAATCCTCACAAAAAGTCTTTAAAGTAGGTATTATTTTTATACCCATTTTACGGAGGAGGAACCCAGGGCACAGAGAGGTTAGGTAACTTTATCAAGGTCACACAGCTAAGAAGGCCCAGATTGGGTGGCCAACCCTGCTGCTCTGGCCAGGATACAGGACTTTCAGGGCCACAACCAGGAAAGTCAAGGGCTAACTGGACTGAGTTGGTCACCCCCAGTCCCTCGTCTTCCTGGCACCGGTACCCGCATGCTTAACCCCAGAACATCTTGTACCCGTAACCAGTGCCAGAGGAGGACTCCAACTATGGGGATCATCACAAAGGTCATCACAGCGTCAGCCACTGGAACAAAAGTCCAAACACTTCTGCCCGCTGCATCTGGGTGTTGGAGTCGCCAAGGAAAACACAGCGCGGTCAAGCACTGAACCGCCCAATGCTTTCTTTACTCGTGTGAAGACAGAGCAAGGGCAGCTTCAGCCGTGGGCCTTGGTTCCTCATGGCCAGCAGGTGGCCCTGATGGCAGGTGCAGCCACCGCGGGGCAGCTGGCCTCTGTGCACCCCTCTTGTGCTGAAGCAGAAGCATCCCAACCCCTCCTTCCTGGAGTCTGGAATCCTGAAAGCTGGGGGCGTGCCGGAGGGGCACTGATGTGCACGTATAAGTGGGACAAAGGAGCACACGCTGAGCTTGAAACGGGGAAGGATATTCCCACGCGAGGTGATAAGCCCGGCACGGGCTGTATGGGCTCATTATCTCTTGGGGAGGAAACGTTCCAGGCCCAAGGCCTGTCCTTAGGCCCAGTTAGGGTAGAAAGACTGCACACAGGAGAATGCCTTTCCCAACAGATACACTGCCTCCGAATATCCACTCTTCAGATATTTCACACACACACACACACACACACACACACACTCTCCCCCCAGCCCTCTCCTTCCAGTCGTTCTCATATGGAACACTTTCGCCTCCTATGCCAGCCTCCTCTGCTTCTGCAGGCTTTTCGTATCACCTCCTGTGATGGGCAGAGTCAGGTGCTTACCGTACGAGGGAACGAGGATGTGTAGACTGAAGGGCTGCTGCCCGATCGCCCTCTTTTCCTTTTTCCTTCCTAACAGAACGTCTATTTTGCTTAGGGCAGCGATGTGTCCTGCTTTTCAAACAAAACAAAACAAAGCTCTCTGCTATCAACTTCAGCCCAACCATTGGGGGATTGGGTGGTAGCAGTAGGCAGGGGAAATACGGTGCATATCAAACCCAAACTGCACCTTAGCGCGGTGCCCCATTAAGGGTCCCTCCTTGCGCAGGCGTTCTCTCTCTGTTCACACAGAGTTAAGGGAGTTGGAGGTTCCTTCTCTTTCTGTGGTGTTCTTGCCTGAGACGCAGACTCCCCAGCCTCACCCGTTACACCCTTTCCACCCGGCAAACTCCTACTCATTCTTCAAGACCCAGCTCAAATGTTTCCTGAGACGGCGATGAGCATGTGCTCATTTCCTTGTTCCCAGTGCCCAGCACAGGGCCTGGCACGCAAGAACCATCCTGCCTACAGGGCTGGCCCCTGCAGCAATATTTAGCCAGATCACACTACAGATCGCACTAGGGGTGGATCCTTAAGGACAGCCAGATTCTCTTTCCCAGAAGTGGAAAGGCGGCCTGAGAGAAAGCGGGGCCAGCCTGTGTGTAGCACGTGGCACTTAGCCAATAAGATGTCAACCTGAGAGCCCACTATGTGGGTGACAACAAAGGAAGCTAGGCTGTGGTGAGAAGGCCCCGGGCTGGTGTGTGAGAAGATATGGTCAGTGGGGTGTGGCTTAGTCTTTCTGGATCCCAGTTCCAATCCCTTCCCATCCCAGCTTCCTCTTACCGAAGTTTCTGTTTCTTGCAACTCAAGAGTCCTAACTGCCCCAGGGGAAGAGGTTACCAGGGTTCAAAAGACACTGATGCGAAGTTTGCACCCCCCCCCCCCCGCCTTCTCCGATGTCAGCTGCATCTACTCCCCCCTCGTTGTTTAACCCTGAGTCAGGGGGTTCTTGGTCCGGCTGCACAGCGTAACGACTTCAGACCAAGTGGGATCAGACCCTGGGCTGGGGCCCCGGCTGCGGCAGTTTTTCAAATGCCCCCTTTGCACCGGATACCCCACTGTTTGCACAGGGCTTCCACAGGGCAGCCAGGATGGGATCCACTGCCCTGGGGGAGAGAAGTACACAGGGCACCAGAGTCTGGAGTACCCACCCCCCTCAGGTAAGACAGTAGTAACGTTGGCCGTGGAGGGGCCTGCCTGTGTGGCCAGCCGTGCCCAGCCTGCCCTTCTTCTCCCTCCCCTTCCTTCCAGCCCCTACTCAGCAAAGGGCAATCCCTGAAGCTTTCCCGGCTCTATCCCCCAGCCCTACACGACACTGAGTCATGGCCCTGGAGCCCTAAAGGACCTTGCTCCTCCTGGCTGCCTGCCCTGCACACACCCTCCTCGCCCCACTCACAGTGCTCTTCCTGCCCTTTCTCTCTGCCCAACCAGTCCCTACCAGTTTTTCAAGACCCACTTAATATTCCTCCTCCAGGAAGTCTTCCTGAGTGTTCCAGCCCATTCTAGCCCCCATCTTCTCCGGCCTCCTGTTTGCATCCAGAGTCCACGGTCCTCACCGGGCTCATTTACTGCCTCCTCGTGACTTTTCCAGGAGCTGACATTTTACCTCCGCAGCCAGCGTGTGAGACCCACGCCTGCCCTCCCCCAGTCTGGCCAAACCCCGGGGAAAGCACGTGGACAGGCTCAGAAGCCAGGGCCCTGGTTGCCGCCCCCAGCCCCTCCCTCTCGCCTCCTCACTCCTGAGTTTCAGTGAGGGCCCACCCTTAGGAGGGTCCAGAGAGAGTCAGGTTGGAGGGGAGTACACAAAGATGGAACTGTGCCGCTGCGTGGATACACTGGGGAGGGGGCTAGATTCCCTCTGAATTGCCTCCCAAATCTGATATCTCTGAGCCCCGCCCACCAGCTGCCGTCCAACCAACCCACCTCCTCTCCTCGCCGCCACACTCCGTGCCCCTTCAGGGTCGGCGGTGGCAGTGACGAGAGTGTGAAACCACAGCCAGAGGTCAGTAAGAGGCCACGATCAGTGCGGGACTGGTTTGGGGGCCGCCGGTCTGGCCAGCCATGCAGCGGCGGGTGACAGTGACAGCAAAGGCAGAGCTAGGTGCGGGCCTGTGCCCACCAGCCCAGCACTGCCGCATCCCCCAAGAGCTGCTTGTCTCCCACCACCCAGGCCACCGCCTGGACCAGAACGCAGGAGGCGGCTTCTCCCCGAGAGCTTCGGGGTCATGCTAGGGAGCAGGGTGTTACAGCTTCAGAGGCTGACAGGCGACGTACCGCGAGACCCCTCACACACTCACACCCAGAGAGGTACGTACCCAGAGAGGCCCCCACACAGCCGGCACGTGCGGGGGCCACGGAGGTGCTCATGGGCACAGAGGCACGGGTACTCGCCCACAGACACACAAACAACCAGGAAGGACCCAGACTGACCCAGACACCCGATGCGCACCTGTACACACGCACACAAACAGACCCGCAGACGCAGCTTCCCAGCAAGACACAGGGACACGGGCCCCACGCCTGCCGTCATCCCGAGACGCCCCAATCCGTCTGCCCCCCTGGAAGGAAGCCTCTGGCTGGTTTGATGGGGTGACAACAGTTTTCCCACCTAACAACCTCCCTTTCCTTTCATCCACCCAACCTCTGCCAGAGGCCTTCTGCAGCGGGCCCGCTAAGCTTCCCCTCCTGGGCCTGCGAGGCTCTCTGGCCAGGGCTGCGGGGTTTGGGAAATGGAGGACAAGGTCCGAAAGCAGCTTCTGGAACCTTTGCTGGGGTCTAGAGCCTGCCCTTCCCACGGAGCGGCGGGGTGAGGGGCAGTGAGGCCCCAGCTTTCCCAAGGCCCAGCCCTGGTTGCTGCACGCGCCAGGCCTCCCAAGGGAAAGTCTGGGCTGAGGGAGCCTGGTCCAGGGTCTCCAGTGTCCCCAGCAGCCTCTTAGCAGTCCCATCACGCCATCTGCCAGGGGGCTCCACACATCAGGGCACCCACAAGCAGCCTTGCCTCTGGTAACTAGGACGCAGCTTCAAGGCCAGTTTTAAGCCCGGCTGTGAGAGCCCTGTTCTCTTTCCCTGGGCACAGGCTTCTCCTGTTGCTGGTCACCATGCAGACACATCGGCAGAGCTGAGGGGCCTACCTGGGGATGGTGCCTCGCTGTGCTGGACAGTGGGATCGGACTTAAGGAGGGTGTCAGAGCTGCCCCTCAGAGCCGAGTCGGGCAGGTAGGTTCTCGCTGAGGGAGGTCCCCAGGCCTGGTCCATCAGATGTCATCCCAGCCGTGCAGTCTCCCTTTTCCTCCCATCCACACCACGCCCACTGGCCACGTGGTGGAATTCCAGCTCCCTCACTCTGGCCCCCCCTCTGCCCTCTGTCTAAGGCCCTCCTCCAGATATTCACAGGATGCCTCCTCCGCACTAGGTCAAGGTCACGTCCACAGGGGGCCCTCCCTGACCCCAGTGCAAAATAGGAACCCCATCCCATTTCCTGCTTTGCCTCTCCTCGCAGCACTTTCCACTCCACGCCAATATAGTAGGTGTTTACTTGGTTCTCTTCTGTCTCTCCCACTAAAATGTAAGCCCCGTGAGGGCAGGGACTTTGGCCGGCTCAGTCCTAGAGTTCCCAGCTTTTGCCAGGTAGGCCCACAAAGCACGCACTAAACATGCTGAAGGAACGTGAGCAGGTGCACACACGCACACTGACACACGAGCCCTGGGTGACGCATGTGTCACACGCACCACGTGCATGTACACACACAGGCAGAGGCACACGTGCTCATGCGTCTCACTTGGCCCAGCTCCTCTGAGCCCAGGAGAAGTGTTACCACCCACACTCCCCCATGCAGGCAGCCTCCAGCCAGATTCCACTCAGCCCTCCTGGTGCTAACTTGGCCTGACGTGCCAGTTGCATGTGGGGGTTCTCGTGGAAGCCGAGGCAAGCCCACTACCACTGTGGTGGCTGCTAACTGGCTCTGTGTTGGGCCCTGGGTCACCGCTCGGTCAGCCATGGCTTATACCTTCTTCCCACTTGTCTCAGGAAAGGCGCTGCTGTCCCCTCTGCTTAGGCCTCAGACAGTCACTGAACCGCACATGCCCGGCCGTGTGGGACTTCTGATGGTGGGCCTTGCCCCTCTCACTCTTGGGAGAGAGCAGAGATGGCTCAGCACACAGGACTGCCCTGGGGAGGGGGGAGGTGTGATGACAAGGGTATGAGGAAGGCCCCGAGCCCAAATATCTATGTAGGATGACCTGTTAACAGTGACCTGTTACAGGACTTCCAGGGAAGTCCCTCTTCCAGAGTTTTTCAAGCTGGAATTAAGAGAAAATCTGGGGACTTCCCTGGTGGCTCAATGGTTAAGAATTTGCCTGCCAATGCAGGGGACACGGGTTCGAGCCCTGGTCCAGGAAGATCCCACATGCCGCGTAGAAACTAAGCCCGGGTGCCACAACTACTGAGCCTGCGCTCTAGACCCATGAGCCACAATTACCGAAGCCCGTACATCTAGAGCCCGTGCTCTGCAACAAGAGAAGCCACTGCAGTGAGAGGCCCTACAGCAAGGAGGGGTAGCCCCCGCTCGCCATAACTAGAGAAAGCCCATGTGCAGCGACGAAGACCCGATGCAGCCACAAATAAATAATTTTGTTTAAAAAAGAGAGAGAAAATCTATGTGTGTGTGCGTGTGTGTGTGTGTGTGTGTGTGTGTGTGTGTGTGTGCTGGCAGGGGCAGATGTATTAGGGGCTTAATACCTCTTGTGAGAAAAGACTCCCGTGGTGCCACCTTGTTTACTGAGCCATTAAACAGGACAAAACGGGTTTCTCTCCTTTGGGGCTTTTCTGAGCCTTAATGTACTGATGGGCAGCCGGACTCTCCAACAAGGGTGGAGCAGGAAGACTGAAGAGGACTCAGCCCAGGGCACAGGAACCCTTTGTTCTGGAAGCACCCATTAAACCTTCCAGGAAACACCATTTGGGAAACAATGCAGAACTGATCTGTGGAACAATACCTCATTTTGTTATCGGCAGTGACAGGTAAATCCCGCTCAGAAATTATTGGAGGACAGTTTTATAGAACTGAAAACCAAACACTTCTCCTTCTAAAGACACTTGAGCCATATAACCTGTCATGGGTCATTGGGGCGACTGACAGAGTTGCCCTAGGACTCCTCTCCAGAAGTGATTTTTTTTTTTTTTTTGTGGTACGCGGGCCTCTCACTGTTGTGGCCTCTCCCGTTGCGGAGCACAGGCTCCGGACACGCAGGCCCAGCGGCCATGGCTCACGGGCCTAGCCTCTTTGCCGCATGTGGGATCTTCCTGGACCGGGGCACGAACCCGCGTCCCCTGCATCGGCAGGCGGACTCCCAACCACTGCGCCACCAGGGAAGCCCCCAGAAGTGATTTTTTGATAGAGCAACCAATTCATCCCATTTTTAAAGCTGAAAGTCCCATGTCACAGGAACTCCGTCAGTCCTGAGCAAACCAGACCATTGGTCTCCCTATTTCTTAGCAGGTATTGAAATAGGGGGGATTGGCTCCAAAGAGCCCTTTGAGACCTGCAGGGCACCATGAAAGGGACTGTTTTAACTGATTAAGCTGTTGCAGGAAAGAACGTCAGGGGAGAGAAGACGGTGGGAGAGAAGACGGTGGTGTCCCAGGTCTCAGGGCCTGGGACGGCCCCCACATGTGAGTTCTTGGCTTCTTGCAGGAAAGAATTCAAGAGTGAGCCATAAAGTACAAGAAGTTTTATTCAGGGAGATACACACTCTACAGACAGAGTGTGAGCCATCTCAGAAGGCGAGAGAGGCCCCCCAGATCTGAAGTGGTTAGTTTTTATAGGCTGGGTAATTTCATAGGCTAACTGAGTGGGAGAATTATTCCAACTATTTTGGGGAAGGGGTGGAGATTTCCAGGAATTGGGTCACCGCCCACCTTTTGGCCTTTTATGGTCGGCCTCGGAACTGTCATAGCGCCTGTGGATGTGTCATTTAGCGTGCTGATGTATTACAATGAGCGTATACTAAGGTTCAAGATCTAGCGGAAGTCGACTTGTCCACCATCTTGGACTCAGTTGGTTCTAACCCGTTTATGTCGTGTCCTCAACAGCTATGTCATTCTTTTAAAGGTTGTGCCCTGCCCTCTTCCTGTCTCAAAGCTACCAGCCGGCCCTTCCTCTTCCATCTGTCCAGTCTCCCACCCTGCCGGTCACACTGGCCGGGTCTCCTGGGCAGGTGGAGAAGAAAAGGAAAGCTGCCTGGCTCTACCCCTTGCCCCCGCACGTGACACTCTGAGTCATGGCTCTGGAGCCCTAAAGGACCTTGCTCCTCCTGGCTCCCTGCCCTGCACAGACCCTCCTCCCCCCACTCACAGTGCTCTTCCTGCCCTTTCTCTCTGCCCAGGCTTTCAAGACCTACTTAACATCCCTCCTCCAGGAAGCCTTCCTGGGTGCTCCAGCCCATTCCAACCCCTGTCTTCTCTGGCCTCCTGTTTGCACCCGGAGTCCACGATACTCTCTGGACTCCCTGACCACCTCCCTGTGACTTCCTGGTGAAACCGAGCAGGACCATGTGGGGCTCCTGGGCATAAAAGTCTTTCTGTGTCCCCCATTTCTTGTTTGTAGGAAGTAGGTTTCGGCCTCCATGACCTTCCCTGAGTTCCAAAGGGCAATTTTAAATGGTTGCTAATCAGGGAAGGGAGGGGATGCAGAGGCAAGGGAGGGGCAGTCAACAAACAATAGTGCAGCCTTGGGGCAGGGTCCTGGTTCCCCCTCAAGGGATATATATCACTGTATCTTTAAAACCACCTGACTCTGGATGAGCTCTGGATTGAAGAAATGCAGGCCCTGCAGGTACCCTGATCCTTATCAGCAACCCATCCCCTTGACTATAAAACTCCTCACAGCACCAGGAATTCCCTGGTGGTCCAGTGGTTAGGACTTTGCGCTTCCACTGCAGGGGCTGAGGGTTCAATCCCTGGTGGGGGAACTAAGACCCCCCCCATGCCGCACAGCACGGCCAAAAAGCAAAACAAAACTCCTCATAACACCTCCCCATATCCCCCCGTCACGACACACAGTTTTGTTTTAATATTTATTTATTTATTTGGCCGTACCGGGTCTTTGTTGAGGCATGCAGGATCTTCAGTTGAGGCATGCAAGCCCTTAGTTACAGCATGGGGGATCTAGTTCCCTGACCAGGGATCAAATCCGGGCCCCCTGCATTGGGAGCATGGAGTCTTAACCAATGGACCACCAGGGAAGTCTCGGGACACACAGTTTTGTGGGCATTAGCCCACCGTGGCCCCCTTTGCCTGACAAAGCGATAAAGCTGTTCTCTTCTACTTCACCCAAACTCTGTCTCTGAGATTCAATTCCGTGCTGGTATACAGAGGCCGATTTTTGGTATCACTGGCTTATTGAACTCTCCAGGGGTTGACTCCTTGCCTCCCCAGCCCGTCTGGGAGACCCATGTCTGTCCTCCCCCAGGCCTGACCAAACCCTGAACGAGGCACCTGGAAAGGCTCAGAAGCCGGTGCCCTGGTTGCCCCTCCCAACCCCTCTCTCTCACGTCCCCACTCCTGAGTTTCAGTGAGGGTCCACCCTATGGAGGGTCCAGAGAGAGTCAGGTTGGATGAGAGCACACAAAGATGGAATTGTGCCCCCGGGATGGATAAGTTGGGAAGTGGTTTGCAAGCCCTCAGGATTCTGGGAGGAAGGCACTCAGCCTGGAAGGAGAGTCTTTGGGGCATGTGGTAGGGAGTGGCCGAGCCAGTCGGGACAGCGGTGCCCTGAGCAAGTCTCCCAGCCTCTGATTTCCTCACACACTTTGTCTCCCGCAGGCTCCAGGTCCCTTCTCTCAGCTGGGATCTCCCTGGGGCCCTGACCAGTCCAAGACTCCAGCTGCCTGCAGAGACTTAGTGCTTGCTAAGGAAGTCCTAGCCAGGATCATCTCCAGGAGCTGAGGATAAAGCTTCAGAGGTGTCTCTCCTGATTTCCCTCCTCCTCCAGGGAACCCTCCTGGCAGAGGTCTGTCTGATCCTGGCACTGCCTCTGTGCTCATCTTGCCCCTGGTAACAGATGGTGCTGGAACAGGTGGTGACTTGCGCTGAGAAGAGTCTCTGCCCAGCCCCCACCAGCAGCTGTCTGCTCCAGCCTCTTCCCACCACAGGTCTGAGCATAAAGGGAGGCCCTACTCTAGGCAGGCACTAGTCTGCCCCAGGCCCGGTTTGCCCCCTCTTTTCATCCTGAGGCTCTCATCAGCCCGCTGTCCCTGCAGACAGTCCCTCCAGACCCAAGGAGGGATTCTCACATGCAAGGGCTCGAGGGTTGGTACCAAAACAGAGCTGCTCCTCATTTCCCAGGTTCTTCTGTGAGGCTCAAGAGTTTGCAGATAAGGATCCATGACTTTATAACCTTTATGTACATTGCATAGATTTTTGTATTAGTGAAATATTTAACTAAAAGGAAAGACAGCGGCACTATTTACAATAGCCAAGACATGGAAGCAACAATAGTGTCCATCAACAGATGAATGGATAAAGAAGATGTGGTGTATATATACAATGGAATATTACTCAACCGTAAAAAAGAAACAATGCCATTTGCAGCAACATGAATGGACATAGATACTATCATACAAAGTGAAGTAAGTCAGACAGAGAAAGACAAATATCATATGATATCACTTACATGTGGAATCTTAAAAAATGATACAAATGCACTTATTTACACAACAGAAATTGACTCACAGACATTGAAAACAAAGTTATGGTTACCAAAAGGGAAAGGAGGGGGGATAAATTAGGAGTTTGGGATCAACAGATACACACCACTATATATAAAATAGATAAACAGCAAGGACCTACTGTATAGCACAAGGAACTATTTTAATACCTTGTAATAACCCATATATATATAACTGAATCACTTTGCTATAGAATCACCTGAAACCAACACGACATTGTAAATCAACTATACTTCAATTAAAAAATATATAAGAGGGCTTCCCTGGTGGCACAGTGGTTAAGAATCCGCCTGCCAATGCAGGGAACACGGGTTCGAGCCCTGGTCTGGGAAGACCCCACATGATGCGAAGCAACGAAGCCTGTGTGCCACAACTGCTGAGCCTGTGCTCTAGAGCCTGCGAGCTACAACCACTGAGCCCACGTGCCACAACTACTGAAGCCCACGTGCCTAGAGCCCATGCTCCGCAACAAGAGAAGCCACCACAATGAGAAGTCTGCGCACCTAGATGAAGAGTAGCCCCTGTTCACCACAAATAAGGAAAGCCCATGTGCAGCAATGAAGACCCAATGCAGCCAAAAATCAATGAATAAAATAATAAATTAAAAAATATATATATAACAACAGCAACAAAAAAGAAATATACAATATCCACACCATGGAATACTACTCAGCAATGAAAAGGAACTATGGGACATGCCACAGCTTGGATGAACCTCCAGGGAATTATGCTGCATGAGAAAAGGTTGCGCACTGTCTGGTTCTATTTACATCCCCTTCTTGAAATTATAACATTTTGAAAATGGAGAACAAATTATTGGTTGCCAGGAGTCAGGGGCGGGGGTGGGGGGAGGGAGGGCAGGTATCAAAGGGTGACTTGAGGCATCCTTTGCAGGAACAGTTCTGTCTCATGACTGAGGTGGTAGATACACGAACCTATACATGTGATAAAACTGCAGAACTAAACACACACACAAATACTTGTGAAAACGGGTACAGGTGAAATAGGAGAAATTGGAAAGACTGATGGATGGAATCTGTCAACATGTGGGTTGTGATATCGTACTATAGTTGTGCCAGATGTTACCTTTGAGGGAAATTGGGACCTCTCTGCAGTATTCCTTACAACTTCATGTGAATCTACAATTATCTCAATAAAAACAATTATTTATTTATTAAAAAAGAATAAATTTTATAAAAGGGGAGCTCTGGTTTCCTCACACTTGCCAAGGGGCAAGACAGGAGCCTGGGAGAGATGAGGCTCCTCCTCTACATGTCTGTCCAACCTCCCTTGCAGGGGGACCTCTTCCAGAGGAGGATTCTGGGAGAATCCGGCCTCCGTTCTGGTCCACATAACCCACCCCACCTTGAGTCTTTGGGCCCTCTTTCTTAGGACATAGACTGTTAGTAGCTCAGAATGTTCTGTGTCCAGGGCTCCAGCTAGGCACCAAAAACAAATCCTGATAAAGGAGCGGGACAGGCTGGGGAGGAGAAATTGGTGAAACTTACGCCACTGGCTTTACATGTGACAGACTTCCTAGCGGAGGTTCAGCTCACAGCCTTCCCTCCACACACACTTATTTCTGGCATTCCCGTTGTACCGCAGTGTCGAGAGCAGTACCTGCTGCTACACGGTCAAACGATGGAATTGGGAATTCTATGATTACTTAAGTACCAGTGGCCTAACCCATCATGATCAAAAGCTTGTACCAACTGCCCCTAATCCATGGAGAACTGGGGAAGTCTGGTAGAGTGGAAAAAGCTTTGGAGTCAGAGAGAATTGAGTTCAAATCCCAGCTTGGCCCCTGACCTCTGGGAATTTCAGCCTCTATAAGATTTATCTTATAGGGTACTGTGCTGTGAGGGGATGTGACACTGCTTCTCTTCTTCTGTGACTCCTGGAGGCGGCAGACTGGAGGGAGTTCAGGAAGAGGGAACCATAATTTGCCCTGACACCTGCCAAGACTACAGGTTTCAAAAATGGCAACGTGCACTGGGAAACTGGATTCTTCACAGGGCCGAGGGAATCTCAGGAGATGTCAGGAGACTGGATGCGAATAAGCAAAGGCCTGGATGGGAAAACCGCACCATCTCAGCAGATGCCTGGAGCCGCCCCTCCTCACGGCTGCTGCAGTGCCCTTTACACCTGGCCCTCAGACACAAACACGGGGAACCAAGAGGCAGACGAGTGTTCGATCTAAATTGAACCTGAAATGCCCGAGTTCCCCTGTAAGTGACTAGATTAAGAGCGGAGGGTTGAGACAGAAATTACTTTTAGTTGTGGGAAAATACTTAGTTGCATTTTTGCACCCCTGAGTCTATGGTCTATAAAAAAAATTGGACACATTACACAAGACACGCTTTCGTATACGTACTTCTGCACTGATATACACAGACCACCGACATTCTCACACATGACAAACATCTATCCAGTGTGTGCTGGTAAATGTTTAACAGTCAGCTTTCTGGGAAACAAAAATAACAACAATGTGATTGGTACCAGTTGCTGATTTCTATGGTATAAATACTCACACCGTGGTAAGTTAGAGCTACCAACACCATACCACTGAACAGAAGTTAGAAAGATGTGCACAATTAGCTCTCTGTGAGCTAGTGCAGGCCAGCTCCAGCACAACCTGCAAAGTTACACTTGTACATCTGTGCATCTGCTCAAAGGTGCCTAGATATGCAGGTTGCTTAGGTTCCTTTAAGAATTGAAATGCTGGTACTTCCCTGGTGGCTCAGTGGTTGGGAATCCGCCTCCCAATGCAGGGGACACGGGTTTGAGCCCCAGTCCGGGAGGATCCCACCTGCCACGGAGCAACTAAGCCTGTGCGCCACAATTACTGAGCCTGCGTGCCACAACTACTGAAGCCAGCGCACCTAGAGCCTGTGCTCTGCTACAAGAGAAACCACAGCACTGAGAAGTCGGAGCACCACAACGGAGAGTAGCCAAGTGGCCCCCGCTCGCAGCGACCAGAGAGAGCCCGCGAACAGCAACCAAGACCCAATGTGGCCCAAAATAAATAAATTTATAAAAAAAAGAATTGAAATGCTAATTCTAATTCTGTACATACACTAGTACAAAAGTGCATAAAGATATTATCTCAGGGTCCTCCCTGGCGATCCAGTTGTAAGACTCCACGCTTCCACTGCAGGGGCACGAGTTCCATCCCTGGTTGGGGAACTAAGATCCCACATGCCTCCAGGGGTGGCCAAAAAAAGATATTATCTCAAATCATGCACTTGTAGACACGTGTAGTCACTTAGAAACATATACAAAGACGAGTTCAAATATATAAATAAATGTACACACATCTACGTATAGATGACACAAGCCAAAACATGCATATAAACACATACATAAACACCCACATGTCCAGTAAGAGGGAGAAAACCAACAGGATTTTCTGGAGTAGCTGCCTTGGCCCAAAGCCCCCCTTTCAGAACCACTTCAGATCAAGGCAGAGGAGACTTGAAGGGCAGACTGTGTATAGCCAGGTATCCACACCTGCTTCTGTGTGCACCCCGCCCCTTCTGGATTGTTCCTGGGGGACCTGCAGGTCTGGAAGAGCTCTTGCCTTACATCAACCAGCCTTAGAGTCCCACCTCCACCCTTAGCAAGGCAGCCCCTCACCTCTCTCTCTTTCACTGTAAGAAAGGCAACTCCAGGGCTTCCCTGGTGGCGCAGTGGTTGAGAGTCCGCCTGCCGATGCAGGGGACACGGGTTCGTGCCCCGTTCTGGGAAGATCCCACATGTCGCGGAGCGGCTGCCCCGTGAGCCATGGCCATTGAGCCTGCGCGTCCGGAGCCTGCGCTCCGCAACGGGAGAGGCCACAACAGTGAGAGGCCCGCATACCGCAAAAAAAAAAAAAAAAAAAAAAGAAAGGCAACTCCAGCCTCTGTCCCTGCCCTCATCCTCGGTCAACAGAGTACGAGGTCAGTATGATCCGCACCCCAACTTCAATCCCTCCCATGACCTCTGCCCTGTCCCTTATCACTTCCTTGTTCATCTCTTCCTGGGCCATTGCCCCAGCCTTCTAAGTGTCTCCCTGCTCCAGGCTCTTCCCTCCCAGTTGTCCTGCTACAAGGAACCTGCCAGATTAATTAGCCTAAAGTGCAGTGCTGAGGTCACACATGTACTGGCAATCTCCCAATGCAGGGCAGATTAGGGCTAGATCCCTCTGAGGCCCCCTGACCACTTGTCCAGCTCCCACTTCCCCAATTTGCAGTTTCATTTCTATTTTCTCCAAACGTCTTTCTCTTCCCCAGTCTGTTCTGCAAATTGGCTCTGCCGTAGAATCTGCTTGCTTCCTTCTTTAGTTCACAGTAGCATTGACTAGCTCTCATGTTTGTGGTACAGTGCTTTATATGTTATAAGTACTCTCAAAACCATTCATGGACCTCCTATCTTGTGCCTGATAGTGAGGTTGGCCCTGGAAATACAGTGCTGAGTAAAAACAGATGTGGTTGTGCTTCCATGAACCAAGTCAACACAACCTGTTGAGGATCTCGGGTCACTAAATCCTCTGTCCCAAAATCGTTAAGTGGATTTGGGAGGGGAGATATTTTTCCCTCCTGTCCCTCTTACCTGACCCCTCCAACCCCCAGGAAATAGGGCCTCTCTGGAGTCGTGGGGACACACTAGAGAAGACAGAATATGAAACTGTGGCTTGCAGATACTTAGGGGACTTTACCAACCTCGTGAGCTTCACAGGAGCAGCTGTCAGGATGCTGCAAGTCCAATACAAAGGGGCATTAAACTTTTACAAGCTATACAGTGGTGAACACTTGTCTGCCTTGCAACATCTTTATTTCCTTCCCATTACGGGAACTACCCACACACATTTTAAGCAACATCTCTTATTTGTGTGAGCCTAGGCTAATAACTTTGATTTCAGAGTTTCCTCACTTGTAATATGTGGTTAGAAATCTGATATTTTCATGGGGTTGTTAGAATGATCAAATGAGATAAATGTACCTAAAAGAGCTTTATATAGAACTTTAATGTACAACACAAATGTACAGTCATTTATTCAATGCAGTTTTCTTCTTTAAATCAATCATAGTTCATAAACAGGTACTCAATGACCGAAATATTCTGGCCCAGATGTCTAGGAGACAGGATATAAAATAGCACCGTGCAATAGAAATGTGTGAGCCACATGTATAATTTTAAAATTTCTAGTAACTATATTAAAAAAGATAAAACAGACTGGCAAAATTGATTTTAATAATATATCATTTTAACCCACTATCTCCAAAATAATATCATTTCAACATGTAACTTGTGTAAAAGTTATTGGAGATATTTTACATTCTGTCTTGGTACGAAATCTTTGCCATCCTGTATTTTACACTCACAGTGCATCTCATTTTGGACCAGCCACATTTCAAGTGCTTGATAGTCACATGTGGCTACTGTGTTGGATGGCAGACACTGATTAGTAATGCCAATAAAAATCAGTTAAGATCTATGTAGTACTTTACGGTTTTCAAAACTCTTTTGATGGTTAAATCCTGTGTTAGCCTGAGTAGGCGGCTGTTTATCATCTCCATTTTGTAGAGGAGAAGCAGCAGCAATTATGTGTAATTCACCCAAGGTCATCCACTAGTAAATGGTGAAAATTCTTATCTTCACACCTTGCTCTTTTACTTCCTTTTCTAACAAGAAATACAAAGGGAAACTTTAATATTATCGTACACATAGATCCCAAGACTCATTGCACTAGTGCATGGAAAGGTACAGTCTTTTCAAAATCCACCTACATCTCCTTTCCTTCAAAAATCCTCCCTGTTTTGGGACTTCCCTCGTGGCGCAGTGGATGGGACTCCACGCTCCCAGTGCAGGGGGCCCAGGTTCGATCCCTGGTCAGGGAACTAGATCCCACATGCTGCTGCGGCTGAGAGTTAACATGCCACAACTAAGGAGCCTGCGAGCCACAGTTAGGGAGCCCACGTGCCTCAACTAAGGAGCCGGCGAGCTGCAACTAAGGAGTCCACCTGCCGCAACTAAGGAGTCCACCTGCCGCAACTAAGACCCAGTGCAACCAAATAAATAAATAAATATTAAAAAAAAAATCCTGCCAGTTTAATTTCACCAGAATCTATTACTTCCATTATTCTAAATATATGTGTTTGTTGGATTAAGCGCCTTCCAGGTCTGATGTGCTATGGATGTAAATGATATAGGTGGGCATTAAAAAAAAAATCCTACTCCTCTCTCCAATATTCCCTATGATGCAGTGCTTTACTTTTTAATTATTCTTGGGGCTTAAACTGAAGTGTTTCAGTGTCCCAAATATGTAAGAACTGAAAAGACTCCTCTCTTCTAGTTTAAAAAGTACATATACACCAAATGTTCACACCAAAGCATAACCAGACCCAGCTGGCTATCAGGGAAAGAGGATCCTAGTGCAGGGTTTCTCTTTAAGAAGATGGGAGTCCCATCCACTGCGCCACCAGGCAAGTCCCCAAACTGGCAGTTTTGAAGGAAAGGAGATAGAGGTGGATTTTGAAAAGACTGTACCTTACCATGCACTAGTGCAATAAGCCTTGGGATCTATGTGTACGACAATATTAAAGTTTCCCTTTGTATTTCTTGTTAGAAAAGGAAGCAAAAGAGAAAGGTGTGAAGATAAGCATTTTCACCATTTACTAGTGGATGACCTCGGGTGAATTACACATAATTGCTGCTGCTTCTCCTCTACAAAATGGAGATGATAAACAGCCACCTACTCAGGCTAACACAGGATTTAACCATCAAAAGAGTTTTGAAAACCATAAAGTACTACATAGATCTTAACTAATTTTTATTGGGCAGGTAGATGGGGGTGGGGAGTGGGGACAGGCCAGCTTGAGAATGGCCCTGCTAAGGACCCCTCCCTAGACTGATGTTCCAGAAGAGACACCAAGGGCAGCTGACTGTCCTTCCAGCACGAGTTGCTGCCCTTTACGGGCCCAGAACCGTCTAGAGGAGCCCGCAGAGGCACGCAGGAGCCCCAGCTTGACTCCCAGACCTGGCATCTTTCCCCTTTGTCCCCCCTTTCCCTGTCACGACCCCGTGTAAGGAAGGAGAGTGCAGTGGTGGCTGGAGGGCAACAAAAGGCTTGTAAAACCTGTCAACAAAAAAGTAATCAGTTGATCTAAGAAAGAAATGGAAAGTTTTATTCCAGCCAAATTTGAAGATTATAACCCAAGAAGAGCATCTCAGAAAGCTCTCAGCACTGTTCCACCTGTTAGAAGTCAAAGCACAGTAATAACAAGTTTTTTGAGAAAGATGGCTGTACATTAAATGATGTATTATTGACAGTTTACATAATCCAGATCTAAGTGCCACGTGACCGCTTATCAAGAAGGAATGTTATCTTTAAGGAGTTGTCTTACCGATGTTAGGAGAACGTTGCTCTTTATGATTAAGCTGGTAATTCTGCCGACGGAGGTTTTGTTAGGGGAACCACTGACCGAAACCACCCACACTGGCCAGCCTCCAAAGTAACCATTTGCACAAGTAGTTTTATGGCAGGAGGTCCTGGTAAGGAACATGGAACTAACAAGCCACCACCAAACCAAAGAATTTGGTAAAGGTCAAAAAGAGACTCCAGTCCATATTGTCCTACCAACCTTCCAGAATCCTCCTCACTGGAATCCATCTTGGATGAGCGATGCGTGCACCACCACGAAGGACCCTGAGTCAGAATGATGGGCCAGAGACAACCTGGAAACCAATCCCATCACCATAAAACCCGAGACCACAAGCCACGTGGCAGAGCAGTCCTCCTGGGTTCCCTTACCCTCCTGCTCTCCACCTGGGTGCCCCTTCCCAATAAAGTCTCTTGCTTTGTCAGCACGTGTGTCTCCTCGGACAATTCATTTCTGAGCGTTAGACAAGAGCCCACTCTCCGGCCCCGGATGGGGTCCCCCTTCCTTCAAGAGTTTGGGGAAGCTTGGTCGATCCATAATGCAGATACACAATGCACAATAGGGGGGAGAGAGGAAGCCAAAGGGGAGATAAAACTTTTCATGTTTAAATTTTTGTCTTGCCATAAAATACGAATTTTATTTCACAAACTGTATCTGCTAGTTCGCCTGGCAGTCTACAGCCCCCAAATACCCTCTACAAAGAACCCAACTTTCTTTGGAAAGTAGTGAAAGCTGAACTCTTTCATCTCTAGGCTTACAAGGACAGCCTGGGGAGCTTTCTCCTTTCCCAGCCTGCTTCTGGTTACTCCTGGTTACACATATTCACACAAGTCCAGCGTAAAGTCTTAGTGGGTGCTCGTGTGCCCACGGTGTGACTCTGCCATCGCCAGGCAGGTGTTGGGTTGAGCAGTGCACTTTTTTAGGACTCCCAGTGGTCCCCTGGCTTCGTGCAGCTCCCCGATCCCACACCCCAGTGGGGGTCTGGCCAGGTGTACCTCACTGTCCTGTTTCACCCAGTCTACGTGGCTCCCACGCATTGCGCACGCGCGAGGCGGAGCTGCCAGCAACTTCCGGGCACTGAGGGGAGAGCAAGGCAACGGGTCTAGGGGGTCCGGCCCAAACACCCCTTCCTGGCTCCTCCGCTTGGGATCCCGTATCCATCTCCAGAAGCAGGACTCAGGAGGCGGGGAGGCGATCTGCAGGAGCCGCTGAGGACCGCACTCACCCAGCCCGGTGCCATAGCCAGACCAGCAGCCCTGAGGCTTGGGGCGGGCCACGGTGCCACGCCCCGCGCACGCGCACTGGGAGTCGGCTGGACCGCACGGACGTTCACGTGACGCGGGGCGGTGCCCAGCGGGCTGGAGGTCCGGGATCGCCGACAGGAGGGAAGCAAACGGCGGGATCCGCGGTGGCGGTAGCAGCAGCATGGCCGCGCTCTATGGGGGTGTAGAGGGGTGAGTGCGGTCCGGAGGAGGGAGTCCGGAAGGGGCGGCCTGGGCCACTCTCTGGCCCGAGGGCGGGGCGGAAGGCCGTGGCCAGGTCGGCAGGCTGGTGACCTCCCACCTCAGTCAGGGTCCGGCCACTTTGGGCTTTTGGGCTGCGGGGTCTTGTGGAGGAGGAGTGTGTGCCCGCGCGACGGTGCTCTTGCGCGCGCGGTCGTGTGCTTTGTAGGCACTGTGTGCCACAGCCACACCCCGGGGCAGGTCCTTTGTGTTTAGCGGCGGAACCACAGCCCTTTCTCCCACGAAAGACCCACTCCACAGTGCTCCGCTGGAGAAGCTTCTTTTTTCCATTCCCGCTCCGGAGAGAGTTTTGCAGAACAGGTGTCGGGTGTGAAGTTGCTGGACTGGGGGTCGGGAGCGGGGGTGTGGTGGAATCCCGGACAGTGATCTTTGCCGGAAGGTATCTGGGACCTAAAGCTGGGGGAGGCTGAAACCCCTCCATTCTTGGCACTCCAGGCTACTCACTCTAGATCCAACCCTCTGTTATTCTTGCTTATTTCCTGTTCGGAAGCTTGTCTGCAGGACTTTTTGTAATAGCTCTTCCCCTCGGTGTGACTATGGGCAAGAGTTTTGCCCTATCTGGGCTTTCGTTACCACGTGTGTGAAGTTATAAGAGGGATGAACCGAATGATCTCTAAGTCCCCTGCATGTGGGTGTGGGTCCCCTGGGTGTGTCAAATCAGGGCACAGTAGAGGGTCTGAGCCAGGGCACTTACTTTTGAATCTGACATTGCATTACTTCAGTGGCAGTCACATTTCACTGCTGACTCATGGACCCCAAAGTCTTTTTTTTCACATGCATTGTTATGATTGATCTCCCCTGCCCTGTATTTATTGCACTGTTTTTTTTTAAAAAAAAACTACAGAAATTTGCGTTCATCCCTGTTATATTCATGTGTAACATATGACCCATTTTTCCAGTTTGTCAAGAGGTTCTTTGGGACGATAATCTGCCGCCTCATGCATTAACTACCCCTTGAAACTTCTTGTCATCTTCGAGTTTGATCAGCAGGTCTTCAGTGTCCTTTTGTGATATTCCTAAAAGTACTGATCAGTAAAGAAACATACATCGCACCACCACAGACCTCCGTCCAAACTACCATTTCTCCCAGTAATAAGCATTTGACCCTTTAGTTGCTTAAGCAGGTATTAACTCTTCGTGTCATCTGGCCAGCATTTCTCACAAGGGTGTCTTGAAAATCTTGGCAGCTGGAGCTGCTAAAGGCAGCCTTTAGCTATTGTGAGAGAAGCAGAGAGACGTGCCATTCTTTTTAGTCACGTTTACTGAGTGTTACCTGTGCCTGGAATGAGGGTAAATAAATGATCCAGAGCTTGACCCAGTGGAACTTGTAGTCTAGTGAGAGGCAGACAGGAAAACAGCTTAACGCACTTCTAATACAGAGGAGTCCATGGGGGCACTGACATGGCTGAACTAATGGAGCTGTAGTGGTGGGCCACACATCGGAGGTTTCAAGGACGAGGTGATATATGAGTAGGGTCTTGCAGGATCGGTAGGATACCCCCAAGGGAAGCTGAGCAGGAACTATGTTTTGGAAGTCCAAGAGCCCAGCAAACACCCAGCCACAGAGGAGGGTTTGGGAATGGTGATTGGGCTTGCTGAAGCTGTCCCCCTCACTCTGGGCTCTGCCTATGACAAGGACTGCACAAGTTTAGCTGTATCTGCAGGTTTTTCTGAGCAAGACTGAGTGCCCCCTTGTGTTCTGTAGGGGAGGCACACGATCCAAGGTCCTTTTACTCTCAGAGGATGGGCAGGTCCTGGCAGAAGCGGATGGACTCAGCACAAACCACTGGGTAAAGGCCACACTGAGGGGACCAGTGGGCTTGACTGTGGCTTTATTCTCTGTAACTCCTGTTAAGGTGGGGGCTGGGGGCTCACTTGGCAGCCTGTAGGGGCGACAGAGGTCATGCAGGCCTTTGTAACTCCTCCTTCCCTTGACTGGGGCCAGCTGATCGGGACAGACAAGTGCGTGGAGAGGATCAACGAGATGGTGAACAGGGCCAAACGGAAAGCAGGGGTGGATCCTCTTGTTCCTCTACGAAGCCTGGTGAGTCTGGGTAGAGTTTGGGAATTAGGTCACAGCAACACTGAGACAGCGAGTTTGAACTAGATGGGTCCGATGACTGCAAAGGGAAAGGCCTTGAGGGCTTAGTCTCTGGTCTAGAAACTCACCTGATCACATCCACTCTTGTGGCTGCATTGTCACCTACAAGCCACAAGGATTGGAAGGGCACAGGGCTTTGGAGAGCCATGAGACCTCGGTTTGAATCCCAGCTTTGTCACTCAGCATCTGTGGTGTGTGACCCTAAGCAGGTTACTTATGTGCTCGAAGCCTCAGTTTCCTCGTTTGGAAAATACGGAAAACAGTAGCTACCTCAGAGTTGCTGGGATGGTAAAATGGCATGATGCATCCCAAAGTGGTTTGCACAGAGCCTGACCCATAAGGTCTGATTAAGTGTTACCTGTTATTCCTGGCTCAGCTTTCTCCCGAGTTGCTGTAGCTCCGGCTACTTCCTGGACGTATCCTCAGGGAGATGTCCTGCAGGCACAGCCAAACCCCACGCATTCTGAACCAAGCTTACCTCTCCTCGACTTGCTCCTCGGCCTGATTTTTTCTGTTAAGGGCACTGTTGTCCTCCCCGGCTCCTAACCTGGCATTGTTGAATCCTTCGTCTTGGCAGGGCTCAGTCCAGGTTCTTCTTGCAGCCGCAGCCTTCGATGAGGCACTGTGTGTGGCAGAGGGAGGACTGGGGCTGCATGAACAGGGTATGCCCAGCGGTAGCAAGCAGGGAGCAGATGTAGGAGGGGAGGGGGTCGAGAAAGGAGCTGGGTCTGGGGCGCTGCTTGCTCGTTCACCTCCCGCGTGGCCTAGGGCCTATCCCTGAGCGGTGGGGATCAGGAGGACGCGGTGAGGATCCTGATGGAGGAGCTGAGGGACCGATTTCCCTACCTGAGCGAAAGCTACTTAATCACCACTGACGCCGCCGGCTCCATCGCCACAGCTACGCCGGATGGTGAGGATGTGGAGGGCGGGGTGAGGTTGAGAACCGGTTTTCCTGGGGAAGCCCCTTAGATTTAGCTGGCAGAAGTTGACTAGTAAATACCTGGGAGGCAGCCTTCATCACAGCCCCTGCTCCCTTCATTAGCTGAGGTTTGCCAGAGCAGGCACTGGACAGAAGGAGGGGGGGCAGGAAGGGTGTCTTGATGGGAAGCAAGAAAGGAGTCCAACATGAGACTCCGTTGCAGAGGAGGGAGCCCCTGGGCAGTGCAGCGACGAAGCAGGCTGGAGAAAGCAGCAAGTGCTGAAAAGACAATGGGAGGAACTCTGTGACGGGAGTATAAAAAGTGCTGGTATCGTGAGATTGGCATTTGAATCTCAGCTCCTGTTTTGCCAGCTATACTATCTTGGAGAAGTTATGGAACGCTCTGAGTTTCAATTTCCTTATCTATAAAATGGGGGTAATTGTATTCATAAGGTGGTTTAGGGTACTGAATGAGTATCACTGTGTGAATAGGGTCTGACACAATCCCTGGGACTCAGTAAAGCAGGTAGTCACTTGAAGGCTGGCTGGGCAAGGAGACCCAGACTCGTGTGCCTCTCTGTTCCCTAGAGAAGGGTACTATGTGATTGGAGTTTCTATGAGACCCAGGCCCTCCACCTTCAGGCAGGAAACTAGCTGGGCTCGGTTTTCTCTACAAAACTGGGTGGTGATCCCTTTGCTTGGGGCTGGTTTCTGTCCTTTCTTTCCTCAGTCAGAAGCTGTGTGCTCTGTGCAGGGCCTCGGCCACACTGAGCCTCCTGTGCCCTTTCCCCAGGTGGGATCGTGCTCATCTCTGGGACAGGTTCCAACTGCAAGCTCATCAACCCCGATGGCTCTGAGAGCGGCTGCGGTGGCTGGGGCCACATGATGGGAGATGAGGGCTCAGGTGAGCTCACGCCGACTGGGCCTGGCTCAGGGTCCTGGACCGTTCACTTCCTGCAGCTCCCCATCTTCCTCTCCCCTCCCCTCAGCCTGCTGACCCCCTGGGGCTCTCTGGGGAGAGCGCCTGAATCTGAGTCCAAGATAATGACTAAGAGATCTAGAGATGCAAATGCTGGACTACTGGCTGGCCGTGCTCTTCAGCAGTGATTTGCACCCAGGACTCAGATTCATGCCTCAGCATAATAGCCGTTGCCTACCTGTGTTGACTTTTGGAGTCCTTAGGAGGGAGTTGACGCTGTGAAGGTTAAGGCCATAGATGTCAGGAAATGCCGTACCAGTCTGCTAGTGGGACGGGGGTCTAGAAGCTCCTCCCACCATCACCTCTTCATAGGTAGCAGGTGGACATTTTCATAAGGGCCCTTAGGGTCCAGCTCCTGGCAGTGACTCTCGTGGTTTGGGTGGCAGCTGACTGACCTGGTCTTTACGTGGGGATGGGAACTGATGTGACACAGCTTCGCCTGTTCAGTCTTCCCCCTCCAGCTTTCCCTTACGTGGGTCAGTCAGATACGGTTTAATTAGAGGACCCTAGGCTGGGAATTGGGGCACCTAATTCTCTGTAATACTCAACCCTGTCTAGGTGTGAGTTTCCTTCCCTGTGAACTCGGGGAGATTGCCCCATCTTCTTAGCCCTTTCTGCTCTCTGCAGCCTACTGGATTGCACACCAGGCAGTGAAAATAGTGTTTGACTCCATCGACAACCTAGAGGCGGCTCCTCATGACATTGGCTATGTCAAACAGGCCATGTTCAACTATTTCCAGGTACTCCCCCTGCCCCTGGTAAACATGCACACCTGGGATAGGGCAGCGGGAGACCGAGCAGGAGTGAATTCAGGAGAGGGACTGGGTGGGCCCGGGGAAGTCGGGGGGAATTGTTTGTCAGAGCTGGAGGATAGAGAAGTCGTCTGTGAGGACCGGATTCAGAATGAGGTGGGCACGCATTCCCCGCATGAGGAGAGGGTAGGCTGCGGACAGACTGGGCTTCATCCTTGGGCAGCTGGACTCTGCAGCGAGTTGAAGGCAGATGCCATTTGGGCTGAAGTGAGAGGTGCAGGGTGAGATCAGGAGACAGTGCACACAGACACAGGGACAGCAGGTGAAGTCTGAACAGGTATGTTGGCCAGTGAGCTGCCTCTGGCTGTATGGGGCAGGGAGGAGAGCCTGTTAAAGAGGGGCAGGGAGAGTTCTTGGGAGGGTACAGCTTCCCACCCAGGGAGGGCATCAGGGATTGACTACCCTCCTTGTCTGGGCTGTGCTCATTTGTAGTGGGTTAGGAAACAGCAGCCTTTAGCTGCACCAGAGGTGGAGGCTGAGAGAGGAGAAGGCAAGTAAGTTTATTTGAGAGACATCTCTCTGGCTGAGGGCCACTTAGGCGAGCTGACTCAGCAGATTGGTTCTGAACACCACTAATAAGTCTACTACTCCCTCTCTTATTGTTTAGTCATTAAGACATTAGAAAGATTAAATGACAAAGTATGTATGACATGCTTAATACGTGGCCACAGATGCTCAAATTCTAGCCCCCCACCCCCTCTTCCATTTTAGTAACGTATTCTAGGGAATCTCTGGTTCTTGGGACCTTCAGAGGCGTCACAGGTGTGTAAGGTAGTTGAGGTAGAAGATGGACTTTATGTGGTGAAATAAGTGTGGGAGAAACAAATCAATTTTGACTTCTCAGAGCCTTTGATCTGCATTGTGACTCTTAAGGGAGAGGTGCAATGAGCAGTAGTGGTTAGATTCCTTCGACCAAAGAAATCTTTTCAAGGGCACCTCAAGGAACTGCAGAAGACTCTGGTGAGCGCAGGTCTCTGCTCTGTGTTGCGTCCAGGCTAACCTCTAAAGAGCAGTAGAGCCATGCTGGGGAAAACAAATAACTTTTCTCAAATGAGAAATCTCAAATCCTTGTACTCTAGAGCATAAACAAATATTATTCCAGCTTTTCAAACAGTAGAGACATCAGGAAGGCCAACTGGGTGGGCAGACTGGGAATTTTCCTTTGCTTCTGATGACTATCTTGTGCCTTTTCTCTGTCTCTCAGGTGCCAGATCGGCTAGGAATCCTCACCCACCTGTATAGGGACTTTGATAAATGCAGGTTTGCTGGGTTTTGCCGGAAAGTTGCAGAAGGTACTGGAGATGGGGTAGGGTTTTTATCTGACTTTGTTCTGCAAAGACCTCCCTAATTGGAGAGTGGAGCAGGGTTCAGATGGGGATTGGAAGCCAATTTCCCTTTGACCAAGTGCCATCAGTTTTCTGCCACCGTGGGCCTTGGTACTGGTGAGCATTGAGGTGGAGACAGAAGGACACGCAGGTTGTACTGCCAGTCGTTTTACATTACCTGTTTCTCTTCGTGACAGCTGTCACGGCTTGTGCAGGCTGTATGTCTGTTTCTGAGAAATTTATGAAGCAGTTATCCTTTGGGCAGATCTATAACTTTCTTTTTTAACGAGTGATACCCAGAGGCCTAGGGAATCACGGAGCGGTTAGGCGTATTTGGTTGGGTATCAGGAGGAGCTGAACCATAGGGCTTGTTTGCACGTTGCTCTTGCTCCAGTGTGCGGTCCATGCTCCCTTAATTTGGATTCCTGAAGCCTCAGGGCATTGTAGGGCCCTCTTAGCTCCTGCTGGTCTGAGGCCCTTTCAGAGCAGAGCTAGGAAGGGGCTGGGCTGACTAACAGCAGACTGTTGGAGGCGGGTGGGCAGCCCCGAGAGGAGTACCAGCCAGCTGTTCAAGTAGGGTCCTGGGTCCCCAGAGCAGAGAGACCTTCGGGGACAGACTGAATAACTCAGTGTAAGTTGGAGTACAGACCAGGTGCCAGTGTTTTCCCCAGTGGGGCTGCCCTTCTTGAGTGCCTGGAGTGAGCCACCTCTGTCCAGGACACCCTTCCTAGGGTGAAAGTAGCTGGTGGGGGCCGGTGGGTAAGGACGAGAGGCAGCTCTGGAGGCTGGCTTAACCCACACGCCGTGAGGTGAGCATCTGTTCCTGATTGAGACCTCTGCTAGCCATCGTACTCGCACTGCACTGTTGCTGCCCTGAGACAGAGAGAGAAAGAGTCACTGAGGACCGGAGCCTCCCTGGGTATTCACCCACTCCATTCCTTCCTCCCTACCCCAGGTGCTCAGCAGGGAGATCCCCTTTCCCGTTACATCTTCAGGAAGGCTGGGGAGATGCTGGGCAGACACGTTGTGGCAGTGTTGCCTGAGATTGACCCGGTGAGTCGAAGGGGGGAAATGGAGGCTGGGGAGCTTCTGGGCCAGACTCGGCCCTTTCCCATTAGAATGAGACTGTCCCACCAAACTGTGTAAACTGGGTACGATTTTAAAGGAACTTAGGGTATGAGAAAAATTCTGCGGGAAGTCTGTAACACAAAGAAGTTCTTTGGGTCAGTGCCCTCCCTCATCCGTGTTTATATATAGCAGATTGGCTTACTGTGGTATATGTGCTGTCCCCTTTCTTTCAGTTCTGCTTCTGTCCATTTCCCTCCCTTCTCTTTTCTTCCTCTGTGTTGCTGCTTAACTCTTTATTCCCTTCCGTCCTCTACCTTGCCTTTATGAATCTCTCTATTTTGCTCCCTTTTTTTTTCTTTTGAGTCCACCTTCTGGTTCTCAGCTAGAGGGAGAGTGACTGAGATAGGTTGGGCTGGTCTTAAGAAACGTCCCCCTCTGGCACTGGGGAGGCTTGGTTGCCCCCAGTATCCATTTCTGCTCTCCTCCAGGTCTTGTTCCAAGGGGAGATTGGCCTCCCCATCCTGTGTGTGGGCTCTGTGTGGAAGAGCTGGGAGCTGCTGAAGGAAGGTGAGTATAGGGTGGGGGGCAGGTTGAGACAGGCAAGGGCAAGAGATGGGGCTGGAAAGGGGGTGGTCTGGGAAAACAGCCTGCCCTGGGGAGGACTTGGGACCTGGGCCCTGAGGCCTGGACAGGCCACTGATGTCTCAGACCAAGACCCTCATCCTTCACTCTTCCACGGAGTCCTTTTACAATGTCCCATCCAGCTTCCTTGAACTCTTAGAAAGACATTCTCTTCCAGAGGATTTATTAAATAGGCACCACCTTTTAAAAATTAAAGACAAATCTGACTTGAAATTGGAGCTTCTGACCAGCATGTGGTGACATCCCAGTTACCATAATCCTAGCTAGAAGGAAAGAAATGTGCCTTTTGCAACCTTGCAGCTTGTTTCAGGTGGCTGTGTGGTTTCCATTAGATACTCTGAAGTAGCTCCAGGATCCCTGATGCTGCCTAGGAACCGCTGGGAGGCATCGGGGCCTGGGGGCCTCGGGCTCCAGTGCCCCACAGCCGTTGCTGGACTCACGCACCCTGGTGCAACCATCTGTTAGGGATTTGGCATGTGGGACCTCCACAGGATGCCTCAGGGCCTGGGCCTCTTCTTTCCCTCCCTCTGTCCCCACCTTCTCCCTGGTCTCTCATCTGCATCCTCTACGTTCTTTCCTCCAGGTTTTCTTTTGGCGCTGACCCAGGGCAGAGAGATCCAGGCTCAGAACTCCTTCTCCAGCTTCACCCTGTTGAAGCTACAGCACTCCTCTGCCCTGGGCGGGGCCAGCCTAGGGGCCAGGCACATCGGGCACCTCCTCCCCATGGACTACAGCGTCAATGCCATTGCCTTCTACTCCTACACCTTCTCCTAGGGGGCTGGCCCTGGTTCCACCCCCTCCAAGCCCAGTGGACATTGGGTGCTGGAAGGCAGGAGGCTTTTTCTCCTTTTCCTTTTCTTTTTTTTGAAAAAGAAACATATAGAAGAAAATAAACGCACTTTACCCACTCCCCAGTTGGATTGTGTTATCAAGCACGTTTGCTGTGTACATCCTCAGCTCACCTGCCAGCAGGTATCCCAGAGGGCTCAGAGATGATTTTAGCCCAGGGTTTAAAGCCCCACCCCCAGATGCTTGACCTGTGGTCTGCAATCTGCTCGCCACACGGTTAGGCAGATAACCTGTGTGCTGCCCCTGCCCACCACGTTAGATACTTATGCCATGTGGCTGCCAGTTAACCTGTGATCTCAGTTTTCTCCAGTCAAAGGCAAGGGTCAAGATTGCTGCCTGACTATTTTTAGTGGAACTAAGTGTTGTCCATGGAGAACATCACCAGCAATAACCTTAGCTATATCACACCCTCTCTTGATAGTCCCAGTAGGATTTAGGGGACAGGGGACAATTCTAATCTGGGAGAATTTTTACCTCACTGGATTTGGTACTTACAGGTGAACAGCACATTTTGCAGTTTTTCTGCATGAATGAGCTCTTAAGAAGTTGTGCAGATGGCTGATATCCAAGAAGGCCAACTAGGCACAACTAGGCAGCCTACGTGTTCCTGGTGACTGCTGGCCTGGCTCTGGTTACAGGATGACACTGTTGTGTGGCAGCGGGAATGATGAACATCAGTGAGGAGCAGATATGATTTCCTGTCCTCTGGATACTGCAGGTTGATTGGTCAAGACAAGCCCAGAGCTTCCTGTTCTGCCCGTGCTGCTTGGCGAAGACCGAAGCCAGAGTCTCGATCCACAGTGGCTGCCTCTCCAGGTGTCTGGAGCGTAAGCTGTTAGAGGCATGGGTCATGTCCTAAACGTCAGTTCTCAAACTGCTGTGCATCAGTTATTCACGAGCTTGTTTTAAACTCAGGTTTCTATTTTTTCCCCCTTCCATAAGGTGTCTGATTCATTAGGTCAAGGATGAGATGAGATGGGGAATTTTCATTTCTACCAAATACCTTGGGTAATTTCTGCTGCAGAGGTCCAGGATCTGCACTTGAGGGCGCTCTACCCAATAATTTTGGAGCTCTGATTAGGCTCTCAACGGGGTCGTGAATACTTGTTTCCCAAGTCAGATGACACTTATTTCACTGTCTAGAACACAACGGTAGCGGCTCTTGTCCCATCAGCTCTAGCTCAACACAACAATAACTCAAGACAAGTCCCTTCTGAAGGGACAGCCAGCCCTCTTCACATCTAGGTATGGCCCAGACCACTGGGGTCAGCTCTCAGCAAGTCACCAGTACATCATCAGCTAAAAAGCTTGCAAGGAGTCAGGGACACAGCAGAGTGCCTTTGCTCCATCTCAGTCCTAATAACGCTTACTGATGAGTGGTGAACTTTGGAGAAGTCTTTTCACATGATCTCAGGACCAGGATCAAGCAGTGTTTCGGATTTATAATCTAAAACTATTGGTGAAGAGTTTAAAAAGAGATATTTATGTTCTTCAGGGTACAGCCATCACTTCCTTACCATTGTCCAGGCTCTACTATTCCAGATGGACAGTGGAGGGCTTAGAGCACAGCTTGACTGACTTTCTAGTGCCAGCTCATAAGTATTCACTAAATATTAGTTGAAAAAATGAAGGCAATGTTAAACTGCACAAGGTCACTTTGTGTTCCTTTTTCCATTGGTCAAAGGAGATGTGATGGGGTAGCTTATTCTCCAGTTAGGCTCTGTTACACAGAGGTTGCAGTGCAGGTCATAAGTGATTTTTGATGAGATTCTCCCCCTTTAATTTTAAACTTACAATCTCCTTCACTAATAAGATACCAGGAGCAATTAATGGGATTCCGCAGTGCCAAGGCATTGAATATGTATGTATTCATCTCATCTGAGCTTATAACAGCCAAACGAGAGCTGGGAACAAGAAATGGACTTGAAGAGGCCGGCACTGCCTTAATCTACCTGTGTGATGTCGTGGACAGCATGGCCTCATCTGCGCCATCCATTCAGCAAATGTTCACTGAATGTCTTCTGGCTGTGATGAGCGCTCTAAGGATTTTTAATGTAAGGATTAAAAATGAGTATACCGTTACACCTTATACCAACAGAAAGTTGGTAAAAATTTATGGACTATACTGCTTACAATATCTGCACTTCTCTTTAATGTACTTAGTTTAATGAAAATTTTAAGTGAATGAATACACCATTCACGTCTGTAAGGCTGTGAATAGTTAGGCCCTGTATAGACATAACTATCTCAAAAAGCTGTAAATAGGCAAGTCAGCTCAGATTTTTTTAAACCTGATTGTAGGAAGGAGGCAAATAAAAGCACTCAAAACAAAACCCATTGGCTGTGGTCTGGTCCCATGATCTTTTTACTATAAAGCCTCGCGGAGAATCATTGGGAGATTCAAGCTAGGTGTAAACCGAGTAAGAGTTACCAGACTAACCTCCACAAGAGCAAGGATGATGTCTGCTTGTTAACTCCAGCAGCCCTGGTACCCAGGACAATGCTTGGTACCTAGCAAGTTCTCAAACTTGTTCAGTAGTTGAAAGGCAGATACAGAAGCCCTTTACTTGTTTTCTAGATGAGGCAGTTTTCCCCAGGAACAGGAAAATATCAGCTATCCAACTGACCTTCAAACCCAAGGATTTCCTGTTACCGCCTCTGTTCAAAGCCACACACATTATTGCCACTATCACTACCATGTATTAAGTGCCTATCATATGCCAGGCAGTATTTTGAAATTAAATTTGGTCTAATTTTCACAATAGCCCCCAGGAGGAAGGTGTCACACCTTCACGAATAAACAGGTTCAGGCCAAAGGCACGAAGTGGTGGAGGTGGGATTCACGCAGGTCTGTGACTTCCAACACAATGCTTGTACTACTTCGTAACACCATTTAGAATGGAAAATTGGGCAACTAAAACTGAGCCATGTTGAGACAAAATCAAACACGTACCATGCATACGCCCCCTTGTAATATGATATAATGACCCAACTGTAGGAAAAAGGGTACCACTGCCAGCAAATGCATTTTATTCTCATTTTAATGAGATTTTCAACAGCTGCCATTTGGTTTGTATAGCAAATTTTTAAAAAAGTAACTATTATTTTTCCATTTTTGATATTTTTATGAAAAGTATTTTCTTCAGTTTTAAAGCCCTGCCCCTCCCCCAAAGTATTAATAACTACCATGTGATGTGTATTTAGGGGAAAAAAAAGGAACAAAAACAGCTTTTAAAACACTTGAGAAATAGGGATAAAGGTCCAAAGTCCAGGCCTGGGCCTGCTGGAGGTGGTAAGCTGCCCTGGCACGCTCGGCGCTTCACCGTCCACAACAGCAGATGCGTGGGCCGTGCACAGACCCGCTGGGATGTACCGCAAAGTCCACTCCCTTTCTCCTCCTGACGGCCTCTGTTGGCTGGCCTCTTTCCTTCCAAATCGGTCTAACAAAGGCAGCACGATCTTTAACACATGTTCCGCTTTGTAATGGAGACGACGCTATTGAGCAAGTTCAGAGATTCCTCCATTTTGTCGGGGAGGAAAAAATATTCAACACAGTATTGATGGTTTCACTTTCTTGTCCACTCAAACACATGCTCATTAACATATTAAGCTAATTATCAGACGCTTCAGAAGCCCGATGTGTAGACAGCACAGAAGTTTCATGTAAAAAGGAAGTTGCAAAATTATAAAAGTTTCTGCAGCAGGTCAGGATCCTCGCGGAGCTTCTGATGACGAAGCTGGTTCTGATAGGCCGTCCCTTTGACATGCGCAGCAGCCCCGCCAGGAGCCCTATGTTCTCAGGGTTCCATTTAGACCACAGGAGGTTGAAATCCATGTTTAAAAGACCCCCTGCTGACGAAACATATATCCATCGATGGAATATTATTTAGCAATAAAAAAGGAACAAACTACTAACACAAGTTATGTCATGGGTGAACCTCGAAAATATATGTAAATGAAAAAAGCCAGATACAAGAGACCACATTTTGTGTGATTTCATTGAGATGATGTCCAGAAAAGGCAAATATATAGCGACAGAAAGATTGGTGATTCCCTAGAGCTAGGAACAGGTATTATCATGTAAATAGGCATGAAGGATCTTATTGAGGGGGATGAAAATGTTCTAAAACTGAGAACTGTATGGCTGTGCCACTGAGGAAAGTTACTAAAATCACTGAATTGTACACTTGAAATGGGTGAATTTTATGTTATGTAAAATATGCCTCAATAAAGTTGTTTAAAAAAAAAGTCCCTGTCTCGCAAACCACCCGTCAAGCATTAAACATTTCTGAAGGCTCACAATCAACAGTACAGGATTATCAATTAGTGTTGAGTTACAGAGTGAAAACATTGTACTCTTTTATAGTACATAGCCTAGAATGTTTCTTTACTATTTATAATATTAAAAGGTAGCCAGTAAGAAGGTAGGATTGGGGAAGAAAACTCAGCAGACCTCACAAATGAGACTCCTAGTAACAAAATCTAAAGGGGCTTTTTCTTTTAAAATAAAGATGGTGCATCTGTCCCTTTGTAGATTTCTCTTCTGTCCCCTGGGGGTAGGGTGGTGAATCACTTGGCTAACGCCCCATAGAGATCAGTGTACTCAGCTGTCCTATTTGTATGACCCCCCCTAAAATCTCGACTGGGGACAGCAGTGGGGGGCTGGGCAGTGAGGGCAGAGACCAAGTAACAAGCAGGAAACTTGAGTGTTTCCTTGGGTCAGCCTCCTATTCCCCTGTCCTTTGTCACTAATTGCAGATTCAAAATGGGAGAAATAAAGACAGAAGATTAAAAACAAATGGGAAAAAAAAAACCTTACAAAATTGTGATGAAATTCACAAGGCAGCAGAGCAATGGCTGCAGAAAAGTACTCTGCGTACTACCCAGGGACCAGGAGAACTAATGATCTCTGAGAGGGGAAACGATTCACATGGGTAACCGTGGGCAGAGGTAGGAGGAGACCAAGGTTCCTGATGCTCACCAGATCCCAGTCAACCCTCCTGTTCTCTCCATCAACTTCCCAAACTAACGAGGTCTACATTTATCCCGGAGGAGAGTAGCTAGGAATACACAGTCTTTCCCAAAAGGTGCACGTCTCCAAATCTTGGTCAAATTTGTCAGGTCTCTGCCTGAACCCATACATCAGCATAACCTAACCAAGCAACATTATTAACCCGTGATGCCAGGACCCTTATTGAAGAACACTTGCCCCCTCCCATCTCAGGAGTGTAGATTCCTGGGCTCCTGATGTTTATACATGGGCTTTGCAGCAGCACCAATGCAAGAAGATTCAGTCAAGCTGTTTCCTTTGGCTACTTCTTCACACAACTTTCCCGACATATATTAATTTCTACTCTGAAGTCAGAGTGTTTGACTCACCTCCTTACTTCCCAGCATCTTCAAAATCAAGCCAGAACTTTGACATTATAGCAATCCACAATTTGAAAAATGCTGATTACCTCTAAAAACATTTTAAAGTTATAATTAGCATTGTAACCTTAATTAAAGGGACCCCAGCTGTTTTGACTTTGGAAACTAAAGGTGCTGCAAAGGTCCAGCCTTTTCCTTGCAATCTTTTTGGGTTTGACCTTATGTGATCCCCGAAAGTCAACTGCCGCAGTCAGAAACTGCTCCAAAGACCCAAAGGTGCAGGTGCTCAGGCCTAGGCTGTATCCATCAAGTTTTCTGCTGTTCAAAGGGCAGGAGAAAATAAAAGGTATTTCTTTTGTTTTTTACCCCTTGAAGAGCAGGAGATAAAATCATTTTCATTTTGGAGTTTTAGAGTCCAATAATCACAAAATCAGTCACTAATAAACTAACACTGGGACCAGCCAGAATTGGCAATTGTTGAAAATACATATTCTGTTTCTATACTTAAACTTCTAGTTGCCAATTAAAAAAACTTAGAGTAGTGGCTTAAGTTCAATATCAAAATCATCACTTATAATACCAGCCTCATCCTCAAAAGGTAAAGGTGTCTAGTTTGGCTTGCACCCAGAACCTCTCCTACGAGGAAAAGTCTGAGATAGAGGTTCCCAGCCTTTCCCCAGTGAAGATCCAATAAGACCCACACGCATTTCCTGTTAAGGAGTTGGCAAACTCTGACTATAGCTGGGCCTGTGGTCTGGGTGACAATTGTGCTCCCACCTCACAACATAAAATAGATGGAGAAAAAGGTCACGCTGCAAGAGGAACCGCTGGAAGCACAAACCTACACATTAAGAAGGGGGTCACACTGCTAGCTGCTTCCTGATCTTGAGTCAGCGCACTGTCTGAGTGGGACTGGAATGGCCAGCCCTCAGGTTCCACTGCTTGGCTGGAAGGAAGCTTTCTTAGTCCTGACCAAATATGCCTTGTGCAACCACGCTGACATCCTAGATGAAACCCCACAGCAGATGGGAAAACAAGCCCTTTGAACTACACCTAATACCTTAGCCTATCCTGGTGTCAGAAGGGCAAGCCTGCTTCAGGATGAAGAAACGGCTCGATCTGGATCCCTGTAGGACTTCCCAGACCAGGAGCCACACAAGAATCCATGGTGCTCTTTGTGATGGAGACACCACGGTCTAGACAATGGCTCTTTCTGCAATCCCAACACATTTCCAGCAGCCTTCAGAATTCTGAGCTTGGACAAGTTAATGCAGATTGAAGGAGGAAAAGCGGCCTGGAAGAAAGAGACCTCTATTTCCACACTTCCTAGGTCCTGTCCTTATTAGAGGCAACAATTCCAGCTGAAAGCTGAAGCTGGAATTGAGACATTTCTTTATTCGTAGCCCTGCCTGAAAACGAGTTAAGAGTTCCATTCTCCCGAGGTAGAGACTTTGGGAATTCATGAGCACATCTGACAATACGAGCTCCCTAAACTACTCTCCTATGACATGTGACCTAACAAGGAAGGGCATTTTTCAAATGATGCCATCCTAAAGACTCAAACAAGGAAAAGATGTGGGTTCATATTTTCAATCTGACATAAACCTGTGGCTGTTCAAAAAAGTCAACAAGGGACCTCATAAGAAAAAGGAGAAATTCTTAAATTTTCCAAACCCTAGTCCGTTCCTTCCAACCTCTGTCCCACATCCACATACTGAATTTACACAGACTTTATTTCAAGTTACATGATGTTTTCCTGACAGGCCTATCACACAAGACAGTGGCAGTCATACAGAAGCCACTGTCCTCCTCAGGCCCCTGCAAGTCCTTGCCCGTCCTGGGAGAACGGCCAGGACTGGACATGCTCTCTTTTAGACCTGACTCTCCCACCGACTTCTCTAGCACACAAAGGCAGCTCCTGGGCCAAGTTTAGTTCCTTATGAGTATCAACGACAACAAAAACCCCTGTGACTTGTGGGCAGGAAAGGAACACACCCAGAAAGTCCAACCTAGAAAACTCAAAAACCTGGGTATGGGGGAACAGCAAAATTTTATAACTGCCGCAACTGTCCTGGTGGGTCACACAGTCACAGGGTCAAACAGGACTCGCTCTCCTAGGCTTTTTTGGAGTTCTGCATAATTCTGTAAGGTGGGAAGAAGCATCCAAACTGTGAACTGAGCTTCTTGCTAGTGTCCTGAAAAATACATTGACTTGTGAAAGTGCACAAACCTTTCTAAGGAAAGTAAGGTACCAGGTGGACCAAGTCCTCATGAGGCTGGAAAAAAACTGTCAAAATAAATTTAAGACATAACTAAGAGGATTCAAGGATGACTTCTCCAGGCTGACGCTGATGGCCAGCACCGCATGCCTCTCGTACACCTTTGGTAACATTACCTTTTCTCAAAAACAGAGTAGGGTTGGGGTGGAGGGGAGACAGGGGACTAGACACCATGAGACGAAATGGCAAATCCACTCTAGTGCTCTTTTACCTTGTAAATTTTGAGTCTGATGGTAGCTGTAAACAGAGGCTTAAGAGTAGGCCAACAGTAACTGAACGGCTCAGGTGACAATCACCATCCCAGTCCTCTCCTGCTTTACAACTTTCATGAACCAGATGGCTGATGAAAGTTGCTCCTGTTGGTTTCCAGTACTTTAAGCCTGTGTTTCCTTGAATGGGGTTCAGGCAGGGAGACATGGGCTCAGCAGGCCACTGGTAATCCCAGCTCATCACAGGAAACTCCCAGGGATCACGGAGCTGTGCATTCTGGTTTACAATACCTGCTTCTTCCACTCATCCCTCTTCCCATCCAGCTTAACAGACTGAGTAAGTAGTGCTCCAGGTGTTCACTGCCCTTGGTAAGTATACAGCAGAGCGGGAAGGGCATTCTTAAACACCCAGATTTTCTTGGTCAGCTTATTTTGTTTAAACACATACAGCAGAACATTCCTGATGGGGGGGGCGGGAATTGCAATTTCCCTAAATCAAAAAGCTAATAATAATAGGAAATTGCTCCAAATGAAAGTCAGTAGAACAAAAGAGAAATACTCAGAGGCTTGTAGAGAAAGACTGAGCACATTAGTGACTCCAATCACAGTGTCGAGTTAAACCACTGTCCCCTTTCCCCGCTGTGCACCCCTTGCCCGTCCCGCCCCCCTCTTCAGCTCCGCCTTTTTGTGCAGCGTCGTCCCCAGATGTGGGGACGTCCAAGTTCTCCTCAAAGCTTTCTGTCAGCTCAGTACTTCACTCCTGGAATAAATTCCTTGGCATCCGGGTTCAGGTTACTTTTGCTCTGAAATAAGAACCAAGAGATAATAAATGCCAAGGCAAGCTGTACTTTAAAACGTATTTTCTCCTTGCTTCCGTTATTACCAGTACCTTCCTCTCAGCCTCAAGGAGGGAAAAAATAGAACTCCTTGCAACTCAAGCTGTTGTTGAGTTGTTTCTTGCTGGGCTGCTCTCAATGTTCTGATGTACTAAGCCCTGCTAACCTCATTTTCTCCTTCCTACTTTAGACTCCTGTTTCCTTCATGATGCTTTCATTTAAGTTTCATTTAAATTTGACTCCAAAAATACTTTTTCAATTTATTAGTACCTTAACTTGATGAAAATCAGAGTACTCCATCAAAGTAGTTTGGTTACCACAATCCCTATTTTTTTTTTTTCATCTTTCTGTACTCTCTGGTTATCTACTCTCTTGTGAATATCTAAAACCTCATCAAACTGCAGGGCACAATCATTCAGAAAGTGAGTTGTGTGAGAACAATATCACTTACAGAATTCTGACATTAGGCCAACATGGAATGCAAGGAATTAATTTATCTGGGCTTCTAATTATAAGTGGAAGATGGTCTCTTAAGAGTATATTCCTTCCAAAGTGAACAGGCAATTTTTATAACAGCATCATTCAAAATTATAAATACAGATTTGAGGGATAGCAAAAGAAAAGGACAGCAGCAAATGATAATTTGAAACCAAACCTCTTCCATGTTCAAATTTTTATCCTTATTCCCAGTTCTGCTTTGAAAAGCCCATGGGAGAAAATGAAAGTTGGTGATGCTGCAACCATCACATTTGCACAGTGCTTTAAGAGGTGCAGTGCATCTTCAACGCACCCCCTTATTAATGCCCAGGTGATGAGTGAAGAATCAGCGGCTCAGAGGGCTCCAGGGCTTGCCCAAGGTTGTAGGGCCAAAAAGAGAGTCTGTGACTCTAAATCCTACATTCTTTTCACTATGTCACATGTGGAACTACATATGCTCTTACCAAAATATCTTCAGAATCATGACCATCACTGACTGACAGTCCATTTAACTGTTGTTGCAACTGTCCCATGGCCTGAGGCAGGTCTCGCGATGGAATAAACCAGTCCTGGTCTTCCTCATCCAGCATCTCCTGGAAGCAGCGGTCCAAGAATTCTTGCTCCTGCAGCTCCTCTTCCACCTAGCAAGCAAAGGGGAAGAGCTCAGACGTACTGTCCCAGTGGGACTCACACCTTCCAGTTTTTTCTCTACCTCTTTCTTTCAGAGGTTGTTACTATGCAGTTAAGAATGATCTTGTGGGGGGGCTTCCCTGGTGGCGCAGTGGTTGAGAGTCCGCCTGCTGATGCAGGGGACACGGGTTCGTGTCCTGGTCCGGGAAGATCCCACATGCCGTGGAGCGGCTGGGCCCGTGAGCCATGGCCGCTGAGCCTGCGCGTCCGGAGCCTGTGCTCCGCAACGGGAGAGGCCACAACAGTGAGAGGCCCGCGTACCGCAAAAAAAAAAAAAAAAAAAAAAAAAAAAAAAGAATGATCTTGTGGACTTCCCTGGTGGCACAGTGGTTAAGAATCCACCTGCCAATTCAGGTGTCACGGGTTCAAGCCCTGGTCCGGGAAGATCCCACATGCCACGGAGCAACTAAGCCCGTGCGCCACAACTACTAAGCCACAACTACTAAGTGGGCCACCATTATTGAAGCCCGTGTGCCCAGAGCCCGTGCTCTGCAACAAGGGAAGCCACCACAGTGAGAAGCCCGCACACCGCAACGAAGAGTAGCCCCCGCTCACCGCCAACTAGAGAAAGCCCGCGCGCAGCAACGAAGACCCAACGCAGCCCAAAATAAATATTAATTAATTAAAAAAAAGAATGATCTTGTATGAGATCTACTAAGAATTATGATGCTTCTAATGACAGGCTAGAGAAAATATAATTTTTAATTTTTCAACCAAATTCCATCAAAAATAAGGCTGAGGAAATAGTCAAAATAGCAGAAATTCCAGGTATTCACAGATCTTCTAATATGTGATACAGATATTTTCCACTCATATGGCACTCACAGAAAATCATTTTAAAGCTTGAAATTCTTTTCTCAATCTTGTTGAGAAGCGATTCTTCTTAAATTCCCCATCTTTCAGATATGAAAAGGGTACAGGAACTATGTAACTAGACCACTACCTGGATAGTGGAGATTAAATCAAAACCAACTCCCAGCTTCTGGCCCACTTTTCTGGTATTGAGGCCCCTACATGAGAAAAAATACTTTCATAACCTTAGAAAGATATAAAGAACACTTTTTTGCATAGCAATAGAAAATGATGTCATCAATGTAGTATACTTTCAAAACAAGAAGAAATAATATGAGTATTTACACAACTGCATATTTCTTTTTTTAAATTAATTAATTTATATATATATATACATTTTTAAAACATCTTTATTGGGGTATAATTGCTTTACAATGGTGTGTTAGTTTCTGCTTTATAACAAAGTGAACCAGCTATACATATACATATATCCCCATATCTCCTCCCTCTTGCATCTCCCTCCCACCCTCCCTCTCCCACCCCTCGAGGTGGTCACAAAGCACTGAGCTGATCTCCCTATGCTATGCGGCTGCTTCCCACTAGCTATCTACCTTACCTTTGGTAGGGTATATATGTCCATCTGTCCATCTCTCTCTCTCTCTCTCTCTCTCTCTCTCTCTCTCGCTCGCTCGCTTTGTCACAGCTCACCCTTCCCCCTCCCCATATCCTCAAGTCCGTTCTCCAGTAGGTCTGTGTCTTTATTCCTGTCTTACCCCTAGCGTCTTCATGACATTTTTTTCCTTAAATTCCATATATATATATATATTTTATTTTTGGCTGAGTTGGGTTTTCGTTGCTGCGCACGGGCTTTCTCTAGTTGAGGTGAGTGGGGCTACTCTTCATTGTGAAGTGCGGGCTTCTCATTGCGGTGGCTCTTGTTGTGGAGCATGGACTCTAGGTACACGGGCTTCAGTAGTTGTGGCTCACGGGCTCTAGAGCGCAGGTTCAGTAGTTGTGGCAGACAGGCTTAGCTGCTCTGCAGCATGAGGGATCTTCCCAGACCGGGGCTCAAACCTGTGTCCCTTGCAATGGCAGGCGGATTAGTAACCACTGTACCACTAGGAAGTCCCCAACTGCATGTTTCTTAAAGACTGTCTTAATCTAAGCAATATATAGCTAGGATATTTTACACTTTTTTGCAGACACTGTTAACTCTTAATAAAGAGTATGCTTCACTCTGGAGATTAAGTGTGATTTTAACAGGCTTCCCGCTTCTTGTTTGGCCATGACTTTCCTGCAGGAAGCCTGGTAACAGATTCACAGTTCACTTGAGCCACCACCGGAGGGCCGGTCAAGCAAAAATAATCACCCAAGCCAGCCAATACAGTTAACCTCATGAATTCAAAGGAAAAGTCACTGGTAGCAAGACTTAAACATAATATTTCAACATTACAATTAGCCACACTTTTCTTTTTTTAAATATCAAGTACTTAAAATAACAACTAGAAAATATTTCCAAGCTATAAGATTTAACATGACTGCTCAAGATGTGCCCTTCCTCTCCCCAAGAGCATAACAACATGCTCCCTGGTATTAAATCTACCCTTATTCACAGGCACAACCCACAAAAATAGTTACCTGGGCCCAGAGGTGTGACAGGAAGCATGGTCTATGTACTATTCACACAGATCATACCACAATGGGCCACATGGGGTGGTAACTCCTGGCTGCCCCCCTAAACTTGTTTCCTTCTCCCCAAAGCACCAGGCTATTCAGTTAAAATCACATTTCCTATCTCTCATGCTGGATATGGCCATGTAACTATTAATCATGTCATGTCCCCAGAAGGGATGTGAGCATTTTGGCATCACTTGGTTAAAAAGAGATCTTTGCTTTGACATTTGGCTCTCTGCCTTTCCTTGTGGCTTGACTTCCAGTTATCCTGATAAAATGCCCTGGGCGTGGCAGAGCAACATCATGGAGGGCACCGTGTAGTTGAAGAGTCACCTGTCTACCTGGAATGCTTACCTTGGGCTGTTAACGCCACAGAGATATAAGACCATGAATTACTGCTGGATCTTTGTGGAAGCAGTCTAGCCTTCCCCCACCTAATACACTCCCTATCTCAGAATTGCATTCTGCCAGTCTCTGAGTTCCTATGTGTGGCATGCCAAGCTGGCCTGTCTGCACACAGCTGCTGTTTCCCAGAAGTCTACACCAGAACACCACGGTATTTGATCCTCTTTTAATTAGCATGGTAGAAACATTTCAATATCATCCTCCAAGGTATCTTCAATCTGGTCTCAGCAGCTGAAGTTGCTTCTTGGTCAGCCCAGACCAGGCTTCTACATATTTTCAAGTTGTTCTAAAGCCAATGAACCCATTTCTCTTGTAACAGACTGACGGTAAAATACTATAGCTGTTGAATTACACATCTCATTAGCCTTTCACTTCTTTACCTGCCTGTTGAAATCCTCTTCATTCTCCATCCACATGTACTCTGCAAATGGGTTTTCCTTCTCATCATGCCCATTTAACCCTTGGTCCTCTTTGGATTTTATATTGGGTGAAGTATTCGCCACACTGGATCCATTCATTATGATAGAACCTAAACAGGAGCAAAAGAAAGGATAAAATGATCCAAAAAGCAAAAAAAAGGATAAAAAGGATAAAAGGATCAAGGAAATGAAAAGATTCTTCCAGATGCTTTTGAAATTCTAAATCAAAGTTATTAACTATAGATGAATAGAAACTGCTAGTCTATAACTGTTACAAAACTAGCCATATCCTCTTACCAACTATACAGATGTACGACGCTTTAAGAGTTAAAAGAAAAGAAACATCTAGGCGCAGTTAGCCTTTCTAGGCAAGTGGGTTGGGAGCCGAGGGTGGGGAGTATTTTTTCAAGCCAAATTTCTGTAGGTTCTAGAACGTAACCAAGATCACACAGCTTCCTTATTAACATTTAACTAGGTAGAGAAAATGCATTCTTAATAAACACTGTAAACAACTGCCCCTTATTCTGATTCTTAAGATGTGTTTTTCTTTAAAACATATTTCAAAAATAATACATGTTAATTGTATTGAAAAACAAAAAGGAGAAAAGTTAAGGTCACCAGTCGTCTAACCATCCAGAGTTAAAAATGTTTAACAGTGTGGTGGATATAAGCTTCCTGACCTCCCCTACGTGTGTACATATACACACAACCATTCTCCAAGGATCTATTCGTACAGTAACAGCATGATGCGCCATCATTTTCTTTTTCTTATTTCTATGTTAATACAGCCACACTGTCGTTTGGTGTATATCCTGTATTTCTGTATTATAAAGGCTGGATGAACTTCTTGTGTTCATTTTTTCTAATGATTTCCTTAGGATAACTCCTAGAAATAGAACTGCTGTATAGGAAAGAAGGTTTGTTTTTTTTAAGGCTCTTGATCTATTGCCATGCTGCCATAAGAATTTAAATTCCCACTGGTATTATGTCAATGCTGTTTCTCTGCACTCATGAGTATTATTATTTTTTAAACTATTGCCAATTTCATACAAGAAAACTTGCAAGTTATTGTTTACATTTACATTTCTTTGATTTTTACTGAGCCTAAGTATTTTGAGATAAGCTTACTAGCCATTTATATTTCTTATACTGTAATTTTTCTGCTAAAGTACTTCACCCATTTTTCTCTCAGGGTATATATATCGTTTCCTTAACTTTTGTAAGAATTTTTATTACATTTGTCATAATTTTTTATTTTTCATAAACTAATTTATAAATAAAAATTATTTTTCGATTAATTTTTTGGTGGCAGTTTTTACTGGCTTTAATTTTTGTCTGCAGTTTGTGTGAGTGTCTGTCTATGGCTTTTCAAATGCGTACATATTTTAAAAAATTGTTTACTTTGGCTTCCAAATCCATTTTGATGTGTTCACTATCATCTGAAATATGTCTTTTTTCTGTACTTTATTTAAATCTTAACGACTCTTTAAAAACCACTGCAGTCTTTACTCACTCTATACCACCTCCTCTAAGCTCTTGTATGTAATGAGCATGGTGTTAATACTACTTAATTGTTCTGTTTCATATGTTTAATTTTTCTCTTTCCAATTATAAACTCATGAAACACAAGATGTAGGTTTCTATATTTTGTAACCTACCTCAGCATTAGGAACTCCATATCTACTGTGGATCATCGTGTTTAGACGGATCATCGTGTTTAGGCAACTTTCCCTTTCCAGCCTGTCTCCTTCCAGTCTCAACTCAATCCCCTCCCAACCATCCCTGGGGCATTTTTAAGTTTTAACAAATTATTTCCTCACTCATTTCTATCTTGGCAACACTCATGAAAAAGTCCTTCTCTGCTTCTGGGTACACTAAAAAAATTATTGCTTACTCCCCTTTAAAAGTTTTGCAATTTTCTAACCTGTTATGAACATTAGAAAATCTCATCTTCTTAAAAGACAAAGTAGAATTGTGAAGAGTAATAAGACTAGATGGAAAAACAACTCAGTGATAGCTCAAAAAGAATTTAAGACAGAACCCATTTAATTCACTGTTGGTTTAAATAGGGCACCTAGTATGAAATACATCAGTTTAACATATTTCAGATAGAGACAAACGAAATCAATGATTATTCCAAATACTGCTCCAGAATAATAATTCCATAAGGCTATAAAAGGGAGGAAACCAGCTCTTGACTTTCACCACTTCCATTTGCAGCATAACAATGATAGAATTAAGTCTGCTCTAAATGCCAGGGCAACTGCATAAGTAAGTATTCCTAGTCAGAGACCTTTTTTTTCTTTTTGGCTGCGTTGGGTCTTCGTTGCCGTGCATGGGCTTTCTCTAGTTGCTGCAGGGGGGGTTACTCTTCTTTGCGGTGCGTGGGCTCCTCATTGCAGTGGCTTCTCTTGTTGCAGAGCACGGGCTCTAGGCGCACCAGCTTCAGTAGTTGCAGCATGCAGTCTCAGTAGTTGCGGCACGCAGGCCCTAGAGAGTGCGGGCTTCAGTAGTTGTGGCGCGTGGGCTCAGTAGTTACAGCATGTGGGCTCTAGGGCACGCGGGCTTCAGTAGTTGTGGCGTGTGGGCTCAGTAGTTGTGGCGCACGGGCTTAGTTGCTCTGCAGCATGTGGAATCTTCCCAGACCAGGGACCAAACCTGTGTACCCTGCATTGGCAGGTGGATTCTTAACCACTGCGCCACCAGGGAAGTCTCAAATCAGAGACTCTTAAAGGTCTTGAACCTTGCTGGGTAGCATATTACATTCAGTATATAGTATTTTCAAAGATTTCACTTGGCAGTTGTTTACCACCAACACTGATTTTTCCCCACATTACGGAAATCACCCACAGAGAATCAGAGTTCAGTTTTCTAAAACATCTGCCTTTGCCCAAAAAATAAATCCTGAGTGCACATGACCATAAGGAAAAAGGGAAGACAGAGGAAGAAAGAACAGAATAACCCTACTAATTCAAGAGCAAGGCAGAGCACAGAGAACAAACTGCAGGATACACCTTCATGAGAAAGGGGATGGAAAATTACCACAAACTCAACATGGGGATTATCCAATTTAACACAAACACTTTAGAGAAGCTGAAAGCACTGAGATATGAGACTGTCAGTACTAGGAAAGTGGTTCTCTCCACAGTAGGTTACAGTATTGACTCGTATTTTATACCATTCCACCTATGTTTTCCACACAATTGGGAAGTTTGGTTTCTCTAAATAGCAGCAATCCAACAACTTAATTTGTGCAGTGTTTTAACAATTTATAAAGTACTTTCATATCTATGCTGTAACTTAAGGCACATCATCTGTCCAACCTCACTTGTAAAAAACCACCCAGACAGTGCTAAAGTAAGACCAAAGAAGGTACTGGTTCGGGGGTTAACCAAACTGGGCTGCTGGGTTAGTTCAATAACAACACTGGTTTGTGGGCCTTCTGGGTGACAGTGAATTGGTGCTTAATGTGCCCCTCGACTTTAGAAGTGGGGTGGGAATGGGGAGATTTTGCTGGAGAATGGTAACTCCTAGGTAAGACACTTGGGGAATGCCTTCCAACTTGAGGAAGACACCAGGTAAGATACCACCATTGCCTGTAACTTCCCTGACTTTCCTGCCCTGTAACTTCCCTGACTTTCCTGCTTCTGAAGTTGCATGTTAACATTCTGTTTCCAGCCCCTCTCCAGCTCACCATCCATCATGCATGCCCTCCAACAGCACAGTGTTTCTCTAATCAGCTTATTTTGACTTTTTATGTTCATTATTTCACTTGATCCTCCCACACCAAAGCATATCCTTGTGAAATTCTAGTGTAGTGGAGACAAAGAAAATACCCCCAAAGCATCCAGAGATGGGGGGAAATGCTTGGTTACATAAGCAGATCACAAATCAGAATAGCTGCTACGTTGTCAGCTACACTACAGAGAGGCGCATGTGAAAAGGAATTCGATCTTATTAACAACCATGTGATTGAATTTAGAAGTTCCTCTTTCCCGAGTCAAGCCCTCAGATGAGAGAGCCATTCCAGTTGACAGCTTGACTGTAACTTCATGAGATACTCGGAGATAGAGGCACCCAGCTAAGCTGTTCCCAGATTCCTGACCCACAGGAACTGTGAGATAATAAATGTTGTTTTAACCTGCTAATCTTTGGGGTAAGTTGTTATATAGTAATAAATAACTAACACAGGTATTCAATGAACACTGACAACTATCTCTGCCACATAGACCACCAGTTGCCACATCTTTCCAATTATCTATCAAGAAGTCAAATGTGCAGTCTGAAGCAGGTCATTACTTGAGAAGTTCAAGAATTAGACCTCAGCAGTACATAAAGGAGTTGGTGTCTGGTCTGTGTCTATACTGCATTATGAAATCTAAGAACTACTTGAAACTTCTTCCCCCTCTATCTCACTTTCCCTCTTATAGACATGACAAACATGCTGAAAATGGAAAATAACGATTGTCATTTGGCTGAAGATGGGAAAGCATGTAGCCCTGTTCATAGTCAAAACAGGAGTGCTAAGCTCCTGCCAAGCAGTTGATTTAGCACTTTACCATGGTCAAGGGTTTGTGTTTAAGATATCTGGCTTGAAACAGAGGCCTTGGCTCTCAGCCACAAAGAACGTCAGGGCTTTTAATATATCTAGGATATTTCTAGAATACATACTTCATCAGTTCAACACTTTGAAAAACCACAAATTTCAGATACAACATGCTCACACAAAAAACTGACTGTTTTTTTAAACCTAAATGAGATTTTTTCAGAAGGTATAAACCTAGATCGTGCCCAGGATAACAGTCTGACTGTCAAGAACACTTGGAACTTTTGACTCAATTACTGGGAAAAAGTCAATGAAGTAGCTGATATAAAAACTAGTCTCTACTATTCTGTTTCCTACAGTTTTGTTAACTTCATTCAGTCTGGTTAATACTGGTTAATAAAAATTAAACATTATGGACAATTTTACATTTTACTTCAAACATGCTGCCACTAGATTCAGGTTTTGTCTTTTCCCAGTTACTTCTTAGCAGCTCAGGTAATTAGATGCACTCACTCACTAATATCTGTGTGCCTATCTACCCTTGGCACTGTGCTTGACTGCTGCTTTGACAGGGGACACAGTCCTTTCCTGTTGGTACTTACACTCGCTCAGGAGACAAGCAAATAATTAAGAATAATTACTATTAAATTAAAAGGAGAAGTAAAAGCGAGTATGAGAAGACAACAGGAAGACCCAATCTAGTCCAGGAGTGGGGGATGGTTCGGAAAGGTTTCCCTGAACAAGCAACATTTAGACTGATACCTGAAGAACTTAAGTTAGCTAGCAATAGGGAGGAGAGGGTAAAGCAAGTGCAAAGACTCAGAGGCAGGAGGGGACTTTCAGGAACTACAAGCAGGTAGGTATGTATATAGTTGGAAGGTCAAAGGAGAACCAGGGGGGAGAATTGCCAAGGAAGAGAGATGAGGTTGCAGAGGCAGATGGGGCCAGATCATGCAGGACATCAGAGGCTACATGAAGGATTTTGGATATCATCCCTAAAAGCAATGAAAGACATTAAAGAGTGTTCTCAGTAGCATAGTGACGACTCAATTCATATTTTGAGATCACTCAGGCTGCCACATGGAAAATGGATTGGAGAGACTGAGAGTGGATAATGGGAGACCAGTAAGGCAGCTAATGCACTAAACCAGATGAAAAAAAAAAAAAAAAAGAGGTAGCTACTTGGACTAAAATAATGGCAGTAAGAAGAGAGTAGGTAGATTCCAAAACTATCTTAGGTTGTTCTGGTGAGGAACTGGATGTGGGGAGACAGGGTGAGGGAAATATCAAGGAAACTTTGGCACAAGCAACTGGGTGGGTGGTAATGTTACTCACTGAGCTAAGGAACTCTGTGGGAAGGGCAAATTTTTCTTGGGTGGCGATGGGGAGTCGAGGTCTAAAGGGTGATGAGTTCTATTTTGGACACATTAAATGTGTAATGCCTCTGAAACACTCAAATGGTGACACAGGGAGGTTGTTTATATGCATCAGTAGGTGAGGTATGGCTAAATATAGAAATCTGGACTCGTTGTTTACATAAATGATAACAGAAGTCATGGGACTAGAAGATATTGCCTAGGGAAAAAGGGCAAAGTGAGATGAGAAGAGGGTCCAAGACCCAGACCTGACAAGTGTGAATATTTTAAAAAGTCAGTTACAGGAGGAGATAGTATAGAAAAGGAGACAGAGAAGGAAACCAGAAGAGTGTGCCATCACAGAAATCAAGGGAGGACAGAACCCCCGTGTAGTGAGTTGAATGGTAGCTCCCCAAAAGATATGTTCATATTCTAATCCCTAGAACCTGTGAAGGCTACATTGTTTAGAATAGGGGTCTTTGCGGATGCAACTAAATTAAGGACCTTGAGATAAGTAGATCATTCTGGATTATCCCAGTAGGCCCTAAATCCAATGATGTGTCCTTATAAGAGAAAAGCAGAGGGAGATTTGAGACAGAGAGAAGGTGGCAGTGCGACCAGGGAGGCAGAGATTGGAGTGATGTGGCCACAAGCCAAGGAATGCCTATATGCACCAGAAGTTAAAGAGGCAAAGAACAGATTCTCCCCGACAGCCTCCAGAGAGAGAGCTCAGCCCTCCCAACACTTTGGTTTTTGACTTCTGGGCTCCAGAACTGCAAGAGAATAAATTTATGTTGTTTTAAGCCACCAGTTTGTGGTAATCTGTTACACAGGGGACTGACACACCCAGTAAGGCAGGTGTGTTGAAGGCTGATGCAAGGTCAAAAGGAAGGCTGAAGAGTGTCCATAGAATTTAGGACCATGGAGGTCTCTGATGACCTTAATGAAAGCAGTATCCATAAAGAGAAATGAGGGAGAAAGTCAAATGGATGAGGTATGAATTGCAGGGACAGGAAGTATTAGATACTCTCTCAAGGAGGCCAGCTGCCAAGGAAAGGAATAGGAATGAACAGGAACTGGAGGGGTGAGAGGTCCCTGGAAACTGTAAAGACTGGACAGTCTAGAACATGTTTAAATGTTCACAGAAAGAGTCTAGTAGAGACAGAGAGGCTACAAATAAAGGAGAAGGAAGGAATAACTGATAGTCTAGGCCATCGGAAGGTAGGAAGGGATACTTCCCTACCTTATTTTATCCTTCCAAAACTCTTGAGAGGTAAATAGGCCATAGCAAAAGCACTGAGTTCACTGAAACACTTCAAGGTTGAATTAACTGTTTGTGATCACACGATCAATAAATGGTGATGCAGGGAATTCAACACACATCTTCTCTGTCCTCCTTTCCTCCTTCCCTCCTTCCCACTTGCTGACTCTATTCCAGCCACATTATTTACTAACTCTTCCCTGAGGACACTGGCATCCTTCCTCCAGGCCTTGCAGAGGTTATTCCCATGATCTGGAATGCTTTTCCCTCAGATGTCTGACTCATCTGCCTCCCTCTAGACTGTTCAAATTCCACCTTCCCAGTAAGACTTATCCTGTCTACTGTTTAAGTTGAAAGCCTTGCTTCTCTCTGCCCACAATCTCAACTCACCATATACTGCTTAATCTCCATAGCATTTATTACTGGCTAACCTACCAGATAATGTACATGGGTTTCTGTTCTCCCCTCCAACTGGAAGATAGGCTGCACAGACTCAGGAATTTTGCCATTATTAAACCTAGTGGAGGCCCAGCAGAACTCTAGGGTCAGCCAGAACTGGGCACAATTATAACTCTTGTGATTTGATATTGCAGCAGTTTAGCTGAGAGCCAAGCCAGTTATTAAAGAGGATCTTTTCTGCTATTTTAAGCAGCATGGTAAATTTGAGGTAAACTTAAATTTTCAATAATTACAGAGCAGGTATGAACTCTTCCTTTGTTTCTCCAGACACATGAACCTGGGTGCCAAATCCATCCTCTCTGGGAGGAGTGGGAATGTATGAAGATGACTGGCCTAAGTCTCAACTGAATAAAAAGATGCCCCGAAAGACATTTAAACATTTTCAAAAACTAAAATCTTAAAGTGTGGTTCCTTACCACACATCAGGGATTATCTAGCCTCCAGTGTGGTCGGAGTAGTGAGGGGACAGAGAGACATATAGAGAAGCCAGGGTGAGTCACCCCATCTCTCCCTCCTCTGGACCTTAGTTCCTCCTGATTGTCACTCGTTACACTGATAACAGATTTCAGGACTCAGCACATGCAGCCATAACGTGTGCCTAATTCCACATCCCAGTCACTGGGACACAAAATTTGGGGGCCTTAAGTCTGGCTCACAGATCAACTTCACATATGTCAGTTCTTCCTCTACAGCTGAGTCAGTGAGTAAAGACGCATAAACAGAAGCAGATTAATACGAACAAGATTTTATTGACATATATATACATATGTACATAAAGCTGGGAAAGAGAAGGGCCCATTGGGGCAAATGCATAGGGGGAGAGAAAGCATCTGAAAACAGCAGTGGGCATCCTGCCAGTTCCACGTCTAGGGAAAACTGGCTGGGAGCTTGGGTGGCCAAGTTAACAGTCAAACCACAGGGATGGCACAGTGGATGATACAGGCAGCTCTCTTCCATTCTTCTAACTGGAACTTCTCAAGTCTGGTGTAGTTCTGAAGTGGGCTCATATGCTCCTCACCCTCCAACACACACACACACGCACGCACGCACGCACACACACACACACACACACGCACACCCCTGAGGTGTGGTCCTCTGGCTTGTTGTAGGAAGAGAAGAGGTTAAGTTTCACCTAAAGGGGCTGAGCCGCTTTCCAGTGAGGCAAAGTTCATTCATGGTTACACAGTTTGCAGAATAAGATCTGCTCTTCATTTGTTGAGTTTCTTCACAGAAGAAAGGAATTAGCTGATGGCTCCTATGAAGCCCTGGGCAGGTTATGAGGCTGCCAGACTCCTATGAGCACAGGCACAGCTGCCCTGACCAGGAGCCTCCAAACACAATGCTGGCTCGTCTACGTCAGAGGGGTGTCCTGACTTGAGGACCCCAGTGTTCTGAGAGCAGAGGTTCCTCTGTAAATATGGATGGTGCTATCCCCCATGGCGCCACCTGGGTTTTGGCTGGGGGGGGGGCAGGTGCTTTGTATGAATGAGGCACCAGAAGTGTATGCAGTCACAGCAGGTGTGGTGCTGTCCCCCATGGCCCCCCATTCTCTGCACAGATGGGTTCCAAGTCTGATGGCAGTTAATACACAGGGCCTCCGGGCACCCGTGAGATGTTCCCTCCATCAGCACCACCTGTGTATTGGCCAGGTGGGCCCCAGTTGTAAGCGGGAATACCAGGTCCTCCAATCATGGGCATGATGTTGTGCCCTCCTATACGACCACCACCTGGATTGTGGGCAGGTGGGCCCCTTGTATTTGGAAATAAGGTAGAACTAGAAGTGTGTTGAAGCCCACGGGTGGTACCCACACTTGCAACTCCAGCAGATGTGGGGAGCTCTGATGGAAGGTGGAAACTGACACGTCCCTTGACAGATTTCTTCTCCTTGGGGATGGAACTTCTAAATGTAGATTTTCTACATCCAGGTGGGCCCTGGGTGCAGTGATGGAAAGTGGCCTCCAGTCGTGCGGATGGTGTTATCCCCTGCCATCACCATACCACCTGTATTCAGCCCAGGTAGGCCCCAGGTATTTGGATTTAAGGTGGAATCAGGTATGCTCCCAAATGCTGGGATGGTGCCTGTCCCTCCTACTGCAGCAGCCTTGCCGTGGTCAGGTAGATCGCAGGTTGTCTGGCCCAAAGTAGGAACAGAAGCAGTGCTGGGTGCCCCACTTAGTCCTGCCCCAAAGTTAAGTGGTCTGGATGCCTCTGAATGAGCGAGCCCTGGGGCTGACACACTGACTCCAAGGCTCCCACCAGCTGTAGGGGCTGCAGGTCCCATGAACAGTAGGCCCGGTGTGGTATCGGCAAAGAGCGAGCTACTGTCCCCAGTACTGGGCATCCTGGTGGCAACTCCAAAGCCAGTAGTAATGGATACAGCCCTGGGGAGAATGCCTGGGTTGTCGCCAAAGGCCGGCTGCGTACTGCTGGTGGTGGCGAATAGGGAAGCTGGCAAAGCTGACTGCATGATGCTGACTCGCAGTGGCTGGGCTGCGGGAGAGGTTAGGACTTTATCTTGTGCTGGGTTTACTGGGTTTCCCAATAGAAAATAATCGTTAGGCCTCTGCCCATCGTTGGCCCCAAATGTGGCCTGAGACGGGAGACCTGGGTCCAAGAGAAGCTTGAAGTGTTGGTCTGTCTGTTGGCCGATGCTGCAGGTAAATGAGTCAAGGCATGGGCTGAGGCATTGCTACCACTGGGTGGTGTGTTCTCCGCAATAGGAACAGCCGTGTGAAATGCGTATTGGTTCTGCCTGGAGACAGGGGCAGACTGGAAAATGACAGCCTAAGAAGGAGGTGTGGTGTCCATAGTTTCGGTGTCAGAGGTGCTGCCTGCTGAAGCACCGATAACGGCCGAAGCCATAAATGAGGGGCTGGGGAAAACAGGAGCCGAAGCCGTAAATGGGGGGCTGGGGAAAACAGGAGCACCAGGGAGACAGGCTCTCTGCTGCCCATAGAGGTCCCAAATATGGGCTGAGGGTTGGTTTGGGGGCCAAAGGGATGGTTAAAAATTGAGGTGGTGCAGGGGACCATCGGCACAGGTCGGGTGATGGACACTGGTACCCCTGCAGGGTGCCTCTGCTCCACCCTGAAACCTGGGAGAGACATAAAAATGACAGCTTGGGAAGGGGCAGTAGTGTCCATGTCAGTGACATCAGGATTTACAGTAGGCTGGAAGGTCAAACTTCCAGATGCCGTGACCATGCTGGTGGAAGGGATTGCAAGAGAAGTCATGGGCTGCCCAGTTAAAACAGGGGGATTGATGGTAGGGACTGGACGAGGAGTAGCTTAGTAATAGAGAAGGGGTAGAATCTACAAAACTGGGTGTTGGGGGTTGCTTTTCATGGGACGGTGGCTGGACCTTCCTTATATTATTCAGGATATTGTTCCACTGACACTCACTGTTCTTCTCCAAGGTGCCTGGGTTTTCGGCAAGAGCTAAGCACGGAAGCTTAGGAGGAGGGGGTCACTCACCTTGATCCCTTGTCAGTGGTAGGGGTGACCTCAGCCCTGGCGGGGGCGACCTCAGCCCTAGCAGCAGCAGAAAAAGCGGCAGGGGAATCTTCCACTTGCAGGGCCTACTGCTGGTAGATACCAGGGAAGGGGAGCTTCTTGATGGGACGTCTGAAGATTTTTCACGCTGCAGCTCCTTCCCAGACATCAGTGAGCCTGGTGAGTTGGGCCGGTGGTCTTCACCCAGCACTTCTTTTGTTGGCCTCTCCAGCAGCAGGGAGCAGCATGTGGTTGGGGCAGAGAACACTATGGCATGGGATTCAGGCTTCCAAGGAGGCAGGACATTTCCAGGATCTCCATCTGAGCAGATGACATGGCTTTCTGAGGAGAAGTTCACTGGAGACATCTGGGCGTTCTCACTCAAGCTGTCTTCTGGGTGCTTGGGAAGGAGGTCCAGAGGCTCAGGATGGCACTTGAGGGAAGTGAGGACTCCACTGGTCTCCTGGGGCCTAGATGTCAATGGTATATCCCCATTGTTACAGTGGCCCCTCTTCCAATCGTCCTCTCCTTTGGTCTCTGGGTGATCCTCCATCTTTGCCATGCCTCTTCGGGGTTCTTCTTGGACCTTCACCTTACTCTCCTTTGGGTAAGGAAGTGGAAGGTGACTGGATGGTACCTAGCCATCTGGATGGCTTCCTAACCTTGACTACCTGCTCAGGTGGTGAATGCAGGAGGGTAAATTTGCGCCCCAGTGGAGGAATCTTGATGGCTGAGTGGCCGAACCTGATGGAATTATGAGCAGACAACACGGGCTTCTTCGGCGAGTCCCTCCAGTTCACCAAGGGAAGAATCCCCAGACGGGAGTACCTGGCCTGCTGGATGGGATACTGTCTTTTTGGTGTGATGTAAAAGCCAGGCGATAAAGGCACTCGGTCCTGTGGGACAGCCTGCGACCAGGGCAGAAGGCAGGCACTGGAGCAGGGTGGTCCCGCTCAGATATGGCTGCCTCCTGGGAGGGCAAAACCAGCGGGTGTCACCCCACCGGGGCCCGCAGCGGGGCCAGCGGCGGTGGAGCCAGGTACGAAATGTACAAATTGCCCATGTAGAAGAGGTTGTGCGCCAAGCAATCCGAGAATAGAGTGTGAAACTCGGAGAGCTTCTCCCTAGCTTCTTACTCCTCTCGATGTCTAGCACGCACTGGACGCTGGATGGCTCAACCTGGCGCTGTGACATGTCCATTTTACCTGTCACAGAGAAAGGGCGGTGGGGCAGGGGGTGGGGCGGGGGTGTACACGCAAGTCCAGCCCGTGGAGAAACTCAGCCCAAGGGCAAAAAGCGGGGCCCCAGAGCCCGACCCCTTCTGGACTTTCTAGCAGCTGGGACTTCTCGCTGTGGGTGGCAGGGGTTTGGCACCAGATGGGCCACCATGCGGAGACTGTTCAGGACTGTGGAAGCCTTCTCCTCCAGAGCTCACCCTGCCTGGGCACCGGCTCTGCAGGCCCCTCAACCCTGCGTATGTATCGGCCAGCCCTTCCCCCCAACGGGGCCCAGAGGCCAGAGCCTGCTCAGAGCTGAGTGCAGGAGGCACCCAGAGCTTGCCAGGCTGTGGCCAGCCTCCTCTGGGGACCTCCCCAGCTTCTCTGAGAGGCCTGGAGACAGGAGCGCCTTCTCCAGGCTGCTGAGCTGCCAGCATCACCATGAGCCAGGCGGTGAAGGTTTCTGAGCAGGGGATGCAGAGCCCTGACGCGACTGGATGCTGCACCCCACGATGTCCCTTCCTGGCAGATAGGTTCTTTCTTCTTTTTCGAAATTTGGTAAAACATTTAAACCTTCGACTGTTCTTCAGCGTATACAGATGGCAGTGGCTTAGCTGGGATCTGAACCAAGCCTGTGTGATTCCAGAGCTCGTGCTCTGGACTGTGGTGCCTCCTTATCATATATGCCTCACGTGTTACCTTTTTTTTTTTTTCTTGTAGTCCTTATGGTGCTTGGCCCTAAGTACCATACCTGTAATGAACACATACAATGCCACAAGAGAAGCCACCACAATGAGAAGCCCACACATCGCAATGAAGAGTAGTCCCCACTTGCTGCAACCAGAGAAAAGCCTGTGCGCAGCAACAAAGACCCAAGGCAGCCATAAATAAATAAAATACATTAAAAAAAAATAAAAGCAGCAAGGGAAAAGCAATGAGTTACATACAAGGGAACTCCCATAAGGATGTCAGCTGACTTTTCAGCAGAAACTCTACAGACCAGAAAGGAGTGGCACAATATATTTAAAGTGATGAAAGGGAAAAACCTACAACCAAGAATACGCCACCTGGCAAGGCTTTCATTTGATGGAGAGATCAAAAGTTTCACAGAGAAGCAAAAGCTAAAAGATTTCAGCACCACCAAACCAGCTTTACAAGAAATGTTAAAGGGACTTCTCTAAGCAAAAAAGAAAAGACCACAACTAGAAGCATAAAAATTATGAAAGGAAAAAGCTCATTGATAAAGTTAAATATACAGTAAAGGTAGTAAATTAACCACACACAGAGCTAGTAGGAAGATTAAAAAACAAAAGTAGTAAAAGTATCTATATCTGCAATAAGCAGTTAAAGGATTCACAAAACAAAAGATGTAAAATATGATGACAAAAACAGTAATTGTGAGGGGAAGGGAGTAAAAATGCAGAGTTGTTAAAATGCGTTTGAAATTCAGAGATCAGCAACTTAAAATAAATATATAGGGCTTCCCTGGTGGCACAGTGGTTGAGAGTCTGCCTGCCGATGCAGGGGACACAGGTTCGTGCCCCGGTTGGGGAAGATCCCACATGCCGTGGATAAGCTAGGCCTGTGAGCCATGGCCGCTGAGCCTGCGCGTCCAGAGCCTGTGCTCCACAACGGGAGAGGGCACAACAGTGAGAGGCCCGCATACCGAAAATAAATAAATAAATAAATAAATAAATAAATAAATAAATATTGCTATAGATAAACCTCATTGTAACCACACCCAAAAACCTATCATTGTAACCACAACGCCAAAACCTATAATAGATACACACACAAGAAAGAGAAAGACTCCAAATATAACACTAAAGATCGTCATCAAATCACAAGGGAAGAGAACAATACAGGAATAAAAAAGAACCACAAAAGCAATTAACAAAATGACAATGAACACATACCTATCAATAATTACTTTAAATGTTAAGAGACTATAGGTGCCAATCAAAAGACACAGAGTGGCTGAATGGATACAAAAACAAGACCTATAGTTATGCTGCCTACAAGAGACTCACTTCACATCTAAAGAGACACACAGACTGAAAGGAAAGGGATGGAAAAAGGTATTCCATGCAAATGGAAATAAGAAAGCTGGGGTAGCAATACTTATACCAGACAAAACAGACTTTAAAACAAAGACTGTAACAAGAGACAAAGAAGGATATTACACAGTGATCAAGGGATCAATCCAAGAAGAAGATATAACAAATATAAATATATATGTACCCAACATAGGAGCACCTAAATACATACAGCAAATATTAACAGATATAAAGGGAGCAATCAACAGTAATGCAATAAGAGTAGGGGACTTCACCACCCCACTTACATCACTGGACAGATCACCCAGAGAGAAAACCAATAAGGAAACATTGGCCATAAATGACACATTAGATCAACTGGACTTATTAACAGATATACATAGAACATTCCATCCAAAAGCAGCAGAATACACATTCTTTTCAAGTGCACAGGGAACATCCTCCAGGATAGATCACATGCTAAGCCACGAAACAAGCCTCAGTAAAATCAAGAAAATTGAAATTATATCAAGCATTTTTCCAACCACAACGCTATGAGACCAGTAAGTCAACTACAAGAAAAAAACTGCAAAAAACACAAACATGTGGAGGATAAATAATATGCTACTAAACAACCAATGGATCACTGAAGAAATCAAAGAAGAAATTTAAAAAATACCTGGAGACAAATGAAAACAAGAACACAATGATCCAGAATCTATGGGATGCAGCATGAACAGGTAAGTTTATAGTGATATAAGCCAACCTCAGGAAATAAGAAAAAAATCTCAAATAAACAACCTAAACTTACACTAGAGGAACTAGAAAAAGAAGAACAAAATCCAAAGTTAGTAGAAGGAAAGACATCATAAAGATCAGAGTAGAAATAAATGAAATAGAGACAAAAAAAGAAAAGAAAAAGAAAAAAAGGAAAAGATCAAGGAAACTAAGAACTGGTTCTTTGAAAAGATAAATAAAATCAATAAACCTTTAGCCAGACTCATCAAGAAAAAAAAGAGGGCCCAAATAAATAAAATCAGAAATGGAAAAGGAGAAGTTACTACCAACACCACAGAAATATAAAGGATCTTAAGAGATTACCACAAGCAACTGTATGCAAATAAAATGGTCAACCTAGAAGAAATGGACAAATTCCTAGAGATATACAATCTCCCAAGACTGAACAAGGAAGAAATGGAAAACATGAACAGACTAATTACCAGTACTGAAATTAAACCAGTAACAAAAAAACTCCCAAGCAACAGAAGTCCAGGACTAGATGACTTCACAGGTGAATTCTACCACACATTTAGAGAAGAGTTAACACCTTTCCTTCTCAAACTATTCCAAAAAATTGCAGAGGAAGAAATGCTTGCAAACTCATTCTATGAACCAGCATCGCCCTAATACCAAGAAACCAACAAAGGTACCACAAAAAAATAAAATTACAGGCCAATATCACTGATAAACATAGAGGCAAAAATCCTCAATAAAATATTACCAAACTGAATCCAACAAAACATTAAAGGGATCATACATCATGATCAAGTGGGATCTATCCCACAGATACAAGGATGGTTCAATATCTGCAAATCAATCAATGTGGTACACCACATTAATTAATAAATTGAAAATAAAAATCATCTGATCATCTCACTAGATGCAGAGAAAGCTTCTGACAAAATTCAACATCCATGTTTAATAAAAACTCTCCACAAAGTGGGTATAGAGGGAACATACCTCAACATAATAAAGGCCACATATAATAAGCCCACAGCTAACATCATGTTCAACGGCGAAAAGCTGAAAGCATTTCCTCTAAGATCAGGAACAAGACAGGGATGCCCACTCTTGCCACTTTTATTTAACATAGTATTGGAAGTTCTAGCCATAGCAATTAGATAAAAGGAATCCAAACTGAAAAGGAAGAAGTAAAACTGTCACTATCTGCAGATGACATGATACTATACATAAATAAATCCTAAAGATGTCACCAAAAAACTACCAGAGCTCATCAATGAATTTGGTAAAGTTGGAGAATACAAAATTAATATACAGAAATCTGGTCCATTTCCATACACTAACAACAAACTATCAGAAAGAGAAATTAAGGAAGCAATCTCATTTACAATTGCTTCCAAAAGAATAAAATACCTATGAATAAATCTAAAGGTAAAAGGCTTGTACTTGGAAAACTATAAGACACCAGTGAAAGAAGTTAAAGATGACACAAACAGATGGAAACACATTCCATGTTCATGGATCAGAAGAATTAATATTGTTAAAATGACCATACCACCCAAGGCAATCTATAGATTCAATGCAATCCCTATGAAAATACCAAGAGCATTTTTCACAGAACTAGAATAATTCGAAAATTTGTATGGAAACACAAGAGACCCCAAATAGCCAAAACAATCTTGAGAAAGAAGAGAGCAAGAGGTATCATGCTCTGTGACTTCAGACTATACTACAAAGTCACAGTAATCAAAACAGTATGATACAGGCACAAAAACAGACACATAGATCAATGGAACAGAATGGAGAGCCCAAAAATAAACCCACACACTTATAGTCGATTAATCTATGACAAAGGAGACATGAATACATAATGGGGAAAAGACAGTCTTTTCAATAAGTGTTGCTTGGAAAACTGTACAGCTACATGTAAAAGAATGAAATTAGGACATTTTCTCATACCATATACAAAAATAAACTCAAAATGCATTAAAGACCTAAATGTAAGACCAGAAAGCATAAGATTACTAGGAGAAAACATAGGCAGAACACTCTTTGTTGCTGTTGTTGGTTTTTGTTTTGTTTTTTTGGCCACGCCACATGGCTGTGGGATTAGTTCCCTGACCAGGGATCGAACCCATGCCTCCTGCGATGGAAATGCGGAGTTTGAACAACTGGACCTCCAGGGAAGTCCTGGCAGAACACTCTTTAACGTAAATTGTAGAAATATTTTTTTGGATCTGTATATAATGGATATATATATAGTGGAATACTATTCAGCCATAAAAAAGAATGAAATTTTGCCATTTGCAACAACATGGATGGAGCTGGAGGGCATTATGCTTGGTGAAATAAATCAGACAGAGAAAGATGAATACTGTATGTTATTACTTATATATATGGAATCTAAAAAATAAAACAAATGACTACAACAAAGTAGAAACAGACTCACAGATATAGAGAAGAACTAGTGGTTACCACTGGGGAGAGGGAAGGACGGAGGGGCAAGATAGGGGTAGAGGATTAAGAGGTACAAACCACTATGTATAAAATTGTATAAAATAAATAAGCTACAAGAATATATTTTGCAACACAGGGAATATAGCAACTCTTTTATAATAACTTTAAATAGAGTATAATCTATTAAAATTTTGATTCACTATTGTATACCTGAAACTAATATAATATTGTTAAGTCAACTACACCTCAATTTAAAAAAATTAAGTGTTCAGAACAGTGCCTTGTATATCGTAAGTAATCAGTGTTAACTTTCATTTGATTGTAATTAATAGTCCCGATTTTACTATTTAACAGCTCACCTCCATAATTATGCATACATGTTTGCCTTTAATGGTGATTGTTGCTAAATTACCCTGTTACTGCTACTTAATGGAGCGCCCAGTTCTCTTCTATTGGCTCCAGAGATTTCTCTACTATTCCAATAAGATCGATGTCTGCATTACATTTGTTACCTGTAGATTAATAAAAGAATATTATAGGCTTCACTTTGGAAAAACAGTTGCCTGGTGAGAACTGTGACTGACTCTGACACTAATCAGAAAATATTTGTCCTTAAGGCACAAGTTGTTTCAGGGTAGGGGTCTGGTAAGTAGATAGACTGTTACAGTTATTTTAGGGCAAGGGTCCAATAAGTATCCTGAGTTCCTGGCAGATGTTCTGGATGACTTCATCAGGTCAAAAGGTCAGATTCCATCCAGGCTGAGATGACACTTTACTAATGGCCTCCCAGCTCCATTTTAAAGAGCTCTCTTAGCAATACTGACTCCATTTTGATTTTCTTTCCACAATGTGGAACATATTTTGCACTAAAGTAATTTATCTGTCTCCTTGTTTTACAAAGTCTTCTTCTCTCTTTTTTTTTTTTGGCGGTACGCGGGCCTCTCGCTGCTGCGGCCTCTCCCGTTGTGGAGCACAGGCTCCGGACGCACAGGCTCATGGGCCCAGCCGCTCCGCGGCATGTGGGATCTTCCCGGACGGCGGCACGAACCCACATCCCCTGCATCGGCAGGCGGATTCTCACTGCGCCACCAGGAAAGCCCTACAAAGTCTTCTTTTACTGAGTAAATAAACCCAGCAAATTTTCTCCATCATTTGGTGGAAGATCAAGGTGCAAAGGAGGCAGAATGAGTAGCTCAACTTTTTTGGGGGGTGGGGAAAGTATAGGGAGAACAGGTAGGATATGTATATGGAGATTTTAAAAACAAGTTCTGGGTCAGTCTCCAATTAGAATGACCTTATCCCCTCTGTTTCCACTTCATGTGTTCTCGGAGAAGCTGCATTGCCTTTAACAGAAAACAAGGAAGTAATCACTCTGCTAAGCGTTCCTATACTGACCTCAATACACAAATGTTCCATCCTTTCATTGGATGCAAGAAAAGGGCTTGCAAATAGAATGTTAACACGCTTGTTAAGCAATATGACTTGTTAGGCCTGAGCCAGGGCCCAAAATCTGTATTTTTGCCTATTAACTGTTATAGGTGATTCTGATATACAGAAAGACTAAAGACTGAGGACAATTCCTCTAATACAGTGGCAAACACTACGTGGAATAGTACAAATCCCAATTTCCCTAATTCTTACATCAGTACAGTAGTTCGCAAATTGGTGTTTTACAAAACATCAGTCTTGTGAATGCCCTTTGCAAAAAATTGAAAAAACAAACAAACAAAAAAAAACGGTGGTTTCCAGTGGTTAGGGCTCTGTGCTTCCACTGCAGGGGGCACAGGTTTGATCCCTGGTCAGGGAACTAAGATCCCACATGCCGCATGGGCATGGCCAAAAAAAAGAATCCATGGCCAAGTAAATTAACTGCTCTGAGAAGTCTTAACTACCAAGCATTTTCCTAATTAATTAATTGCCTTATTTATTCATTACATTTTTATTCTAACAACTCACAAACTTTTAGAAACAATGCCTAGAATGTTCTGTGATATTACTATTATCCTACTGGAAATGTACAAAACAGACATAAAATGCTCTCCATAAAGCATTTAAAGGGACTTTCAAAGGTAGAATCAACACTTGACAACAGTCAGTGGCAAGTTCTACTTCCACAGGTAAAGTCCATCAATTGTCCTCCCAGGATAACATCAAGTGGTGGTTATCATAGGGACCTTGACTTCTCCATATACAGCTCCAACAAGATATTATATACTATTAACAGAGAAAATATTGCAAACTGAATCTTTAGCAGATAACATTAAAACATTCCTATGGGCAAATTATTACATATGAAATATGTGTAACTTTTCTGAATAACAAAGGAAAGGCTTTTAAATGTCTTAGACTGATCTGAGGACAGTTTAGCTTATTTTTTAAATGCGTAATAGTATTAGAAATGCCATGGGACTTCCCTGGTGGCACAGTGGTTAAGACTCCGCGCTCCCAATGCAGGGGGCCCGGGTTTGATCCCTGGTCCGGGAACTAGATCCTACATGCATGCTGCAACAAAGGAGCCAGCGAGCCACAATTAAGGACCCCTTGAGCCACAACTAAGGAGCTCGCCTGCTGCAACTAAGACCCAATGCAACCAAATAAATAAATATTTTTTAAAAAGTTTTTAATTAAAAAAAAAATGCCACTATAGAAACCGAAATACAATCTCTGCCTAAGGTCTACCCCACCTCCATCACTATTTCACATTTGATTATATCTACATTCGAGTGAGCATTACTTGTTATTTGTTTTGGGAACAGTCCATTTATAACCTTAGACGTTTCTCGAGGGCAAGAATCAAGTCTTTTACACTTTCTAATATGCTTTTATGTGCCCACTAGGTCTTCAATAAATAATTTGCTGACAAACTGCCATTTCTAGAATACTGTATGCTAAATCTCATTTGCTAGGAAGGGACGTCCATGCCTTCAGGGGCCTGGATATAGGCTGAGCATTCTTCACTGAGTATCAACAATTATTCCCCACAGCCAGTGACAATATCACTCAGGAATCTGTTTTTGACAGGTTAAATTACTCTTGAGGGGGAAAAAAATTCTAATTCTGTTCTTCAAAAATACTTTACATGTTCTTATTTACTATTTGAGTGTTTAATAACACCAGGTGGCTACAACATTCTCTTCACGAGCTGCAGGCTAGGTATAAAATCTTGCCATAGAGGATTATGTAAACTGGAAGAAATCCATACCATGGATCTCAACAAAAGTCACCAAAAAGGACCACATGCTCATTTTATTCGATATATTTCTAGAGAAAAGAATTGTCTTCCACAGCAAAGTGGGGGAAAAGGAGCTAAGTAGTCCAAATACATGTGTAATAAGGTAGAGAAAACTGTATTCACTGGAAGTCTTTTTAGGAAAGGTACCATTCAGGGTGGTAGAAACTCCTTGAAAATTAATTTGGGGTAGAAGGTGAGTCCTTGAGGGGCCAGGGTAAGAGCAGAATTGTTTCATGGGAGAAAGGGAAAGGTTTCCCTGGTTAGTGGGAGCACAGTACTGGAACAAAGTAAAGATGAAAAAAATAAGAGTGATACATTTCAGGTAGTGAAAGGCCTCATACTGTGTAATGTGGACTCTACCCTAAGACATTCAAATTTTGGTAAAACTACTAGGCCCATATAAAGCTTAGGAGCTTGTGGATTTTTTGGTGTGGAAATCATTGATGAGGCAGGATTTGAAGTTTTAGTTGCAAGAATGGAACAGAAGCAGATCATGAATTGGGAAAATGTTTGAAGCAAGCTTATCCAGAACCTCTAAGGCAGTGGTCCCCAACCTTTCTGGCACCAGGGTTTCATGGAAGACAATTTTTTCACGGACTGGGGCGTGTGGTGGGGGGTACGGTCAGGCGGTGATGCGAGCAAATGGGGAACGGCAGATGAAGCTTCGCTCGCTCACCCTCTGCTCACCTCCTGCTGTGCGGCCCGCTTCCTAACAGGCTGCGGACCGGTACCAGTCTGCCGTCCGGGGTTGGGGACTCCTGCTCTAAGGGAAAGAGAGGCTACCATGGGACAATTAAGTTACACAGAGGAAGCAAGTAATCTACCCAAATACCAGGGGAAAAAGATGAGAATAGAATAACAGCTCTTCCAAGTACTTCACTGACATTCTCTCTTAACCTTCACAGCAATACTGTTGATATAGATGCTATTATTATCCTGGTTTTTCAGATAAATTCTCTGACATTCAGATATTTGTTAAAGCAAGGTACAACCTAGTGAGTGCCAGAATTGGGGCTTAAGGTTAGGTCTTTCTGTCTCCAAAGCCCATGTTCTTACCCACTACCCTACACTCTCACTCTTCCCACTTTAGTTCTAGAATGGCTCTGATATAAAACTCTGAATTTTCTCAAATACTACAAATGGGAGTAGGGGAAGCAGGCTGAAGAAAAACGCTATTCAACAGAGGACCAGGTCTTTGGAAGGAAAATACAAATAAGAATACATCACACACTAGTGTGTTAAATCAAAATAAATTATTCCCTACCATAAACATACAAAGCTCCATTTAATTTGAAGCTTGCTGGCACTTTTAGGATGAGAAAGTAGACCTCAAATAGGTCTATCCTATCCCTTATGTAAAATTCCAAAATCCAAAAAGCTCTAAAAACTAAAAATTTTCCATACACTTCATGTCAAAACTCAATTGACAGTAAAACTTGGCCTGAACTGATATGAAGCTATATATCGCCTTAATTTACCTTACTTAGTGTGAATACTCTTGTTTTGCTCAGAAATATTAATGTGTGCAACTAAGGGTTCTGCACCAGACCCCCTCAGGCATTACATATCATACAGAGAAAGGATCTCTCTAAAATCTGAAAATTTCTGAATTCTAAAACTTATCTAGGGCTTCCCTGGTGGTGCAGTGGTTAAGAATCCCCTGCCAATGCAGGGGACACAGGTTCGAGCCCTGGTCCGGGACGATCCCACATGCTATAGAGCAACTAAGCCTGTGCGTTACAACTACTGAGCCTGCGCTCTAGAGCCCGCGAGCCACAACTACTGAAGCCCACGCTGCGCAACAAGAGAAGCCAGCACACCACAACAAAAAGTAGCCCCCGCTCGCTGCAACTAGAGAAAGCCTGAGCACAGCAACGAAGACCCAACGCAGCCAAAAATAAATAAAAAATTAAATTAAATAAAAAAAAAAACTTAACTAGCCGAAGATTTTGGACCCTGTATGGACCTGTATTCCAAAGTATTTTAAAAAACGATTTCCAAAAATGAGATCAGAGATACTCAATCTTTAGGATTTCACAGACTAGGAAATTTTCACAAGTATTTTGCGGAGAACATAAGATTGCAATTTGTTTTAACTAAATAAGGGTAATAGAAAACATCCTTATCAACATAATTTTACAAAGGGATATTGTAACATCCAAAAACATATGAAGGCCTTAATTCAATGCAAAAACCAATTCTTTGTATTAATAAATGCAATTTTATGAAAAACACTATGTGGTCCTAATTTTTTTACTTTTACCATGGCTGGCGAAAATTCACCTAGGACCAGCACTGGTCTGGTCTGAGGCATAGAGCCCAGCTGGCTACATAAAATTACTTCAGGCAGCTGTTAAAAATGCAGCCCCCAGGCTCTGTTCTAGCAGATCATGATTCAGAAGGTCTCAGGGTGGGGCCCCCAAATCTATATTGTGCATTAGAACGCTAGTGGCTTGCTTCTGCTGTGCAACAAGCTTCAGAACCACTGGCCTGGTCTGTAGGATCTAGTTCTACTCTCCTTTTTCTCCTCCTAATTCTCCTCTGTGGGGGTGGGAGCAAAACAGGAATGTTTCCAATTAGGGAGTCTGCCCAACCTGCTGTGTATGACACCAGTTATTCCTCCAACAGTTGATGTTGAACCAGCTGGTCAACTTTAAAACCCAGGGTGTCAGCAGTGGAACAAAAGAAATTAGGTAGCAGACAAGTGAGAGAAACTTGTTGAAGGAAAATTCCTTCATGAAAAGGTGTGGCTTCCAGAGCTGAGGCCTAAGTTCAGCACAGGTATCTTTGTCTTAGTTAAAATAGTAACAATAATAACCATTAAAAAAAAAATATGTGTATGTATGTGTATTTTATGTGTGTGTGTGTGTGTGTGTAAATGTGTATGTATATCTATCTATTCCTTCATAGCCGTCTCCTGTATCCAGCTTCTGTGCCAGCTATGATTTTGGCCTTCATTTTTCATCTTCAGAGGGATTATAAGAATTACTAGTATTACCTCAAACAATATGATGACAAATCACTAAAAAAAAAAAGAAAACCCATAGTATGCTTGATGTTTTATGAAGCAGACGATATTCTCCAACATATAAAATAATTTCAGTGAGTTATCTCTTTTTTAAAAAGTTTCTCTTATTCTCTTAAATCACTGTTTAAAAAATGTTAAGACTAAATAGCTAATATCTTTAAAAACACAAAAACTTTCAATTTAATAGGCACTCAAAGTTCTTTCCCAGTTAAAAAAAAAATATCAGGCCCTTCTAAAGCAAGGCTAAATGTTAAGTGGGAAAGACAAAAGAGACATATAAATAACCCCCATTCTCATGGGATTAATCACTTAATCCTATTTGAATCTCTTGGTCTCTAAGCTCTGCAAATGAAACAAAATTTCTCACTTGATATTTGGCTAGGACTTCCAATCATGAAACAAGAATTGTGTCATATCCCTGTATACGGTTCATTACCTGAACTCAAACACTTTGCTGAGCAGCAGCAGAGAGTTAAATCTTTCATGATCTGCCCCATCTTATACTCCCAGATTTCTAGAATTTACAGTTAGTATACAGCAACTGGTCACAAAATTTAGTCCCTGGCCTAGCAGCATCAATTATCACCTGGCAACTTGTTAGAAATGCAAATTATCAGGCCCCAGCCCAGACCTGTGGAATCAGAAACTCTGGGTGGGGCCCAGCAATGTGATCGTGAAGCACCACTGGTCTACAGCAAGTAGAAAAACGTGTTTCCTTCTATAGGTCCAAAGCCAGGGGTACTGTATATCCTATCTTGATACGAAATAAAGACATCCGATTAAAAGACATACTCTCCTCACAACTCCCACCCTCAACCCAATATGTATTATTTTAAATGAGTTAGATAACAACACAAGCAGCAATCAGAGATTTAGTCTGAAATAGATACTAACCAGGCATCAGTTCCCACCCAGCCTGATTTCATGCAATACCATTTACATCCTCTTACACCTAAAGTTCTAAAACAGGATCTTCAAATATGCGCCTAATATACTTCTATAATAAAACATCAACTAGGTCTGAAGATATCAAACTTACTAAAGAAGAAAAGTGGGATTATTTGCTACGTAGTAGAACTGCATTCAACAGGGAGTTTAAATTCAGGATTTTTTTCACCTTTATATTTCCAAAGTTAATAGAATTAAACCAGAATGCCCCATTCTTCAAAATCTTCTAGCTACGTAGATTTTTACTGCATTACTTCTTGCTTTCTGTGGGGATAAAGCAGAGCCCTGGTAGGCACATTTAGTATATGTGCAACACCTCAGAACTAGAGTTACATCTGGTAAACCCTCAGATGGTGAGTGTAACCTCAGCACTAGCCTTGGTAGCAAAAAGACACGGAGAACACCACTATCAAACAAAAGTTCTCATTAGATAATTACACTGTTTTGCTTCTGTTTACACTGCAATCACTATGTTAAAACTTCACTTCCCCTGATTTTAATGCATTTTATTTTACGTATTTATTTTTGACTGCGCCACGCGGCTTTCGGGATATCTTAGTTCCCCGACCAGGGATAGAACCTGTGCCCCCTGCAGTGGAAGCACGGAGTCCTAACCAGTGGACAGCTAGAGAATTCCCTTAATGCATTTTAAAGGGTGGGCAAGACCAGTCTATAGTCCACAAAGTACCTACTTTCAAAAAGCAGGTAAATCCCCATGCAACTGTTTCAGAACACAGACAAATGGAGAACCTTCTAATGATTAGTATACAGGTAGCTCAACACATTAAACAAAAATAACACAAAAGAAAATCACAGGCCAATTTCCATGTTACAAACATATAATTTCAAATAAAACAGGATCAAATAAAGTCAAGCAATTTATTTAAAAATTTATTTAAAAATAAACAAAAAAGTTCTGATCAAATAGGGGTCAGCCCAGAAATGCAAGGATGGTCTAAAATTAAGAAATACGAAAATGTATTTTACCATATTAACAGGCAAAGGAAAAAAACTACATGAGCATCTCAATAGTTGGGAGAAATATATATATAATTTAAAAAAATTTTATATGCATAAAAAAGGTCCAAAAAGCAGAAAATAGAATGTTTTGGGTGGAAAATTTAAGACATTTTTCTTTATATTTTGTTTTCTGAATTATTATTAAAAAAAGTGTTTTCTTTTATCATCAAGGAGAAATGCTATTTTCATTGATACATATTCAAATCTTTTCCTTTTCTTATTTTTCCTCATGTATGTATGTCATATATAAACTAGAGGGCATGAATTTCCTGCCCCTTGAGGTAGATTAGACCACTTTGGGGACATGCACTAGATAAAACTGCCCTACCTTCATTTTTTTTTAAAGGTCCTCCTATAGCAACATGGAAAAAATACAATTAGATAAGTTTAGAAATATTAAAAGTGTAAATACAATTAAAAATAATATGTATGCATATGAAAAAATACTATAAGTGAACATGAAAAAGAAAGCAATTCAGCTATTGAAGCAATGCCATTTGACAGTTTCAAATCATTTCACTGTTCTCAAAATATTTTTTAAATATACAAAACTGAGTAAAAGAAGAAAAACAAGGCTGCCACTCCTTCCTAGGGCCTCTCTTCCAATCTCTTCTACTGTTGCTATGTATTCACCTAGTACCAAAGAGATGAGCAGCAGCTCAGATCCCTTTTTCTTCTTTTTCTTAACTCCATTTCATTCATTCATTCACTCATTTTTTGAAAAGGTAATACAAAAACATGACTCAAAATTTTTTTTAATATATAAAATATAAATGAAGGCATATGGCAAAATCCCATTCCCACTCCTATTTCTTCCATTGGTTTCTTATATATCATTTCAGAATTTCTTTTGCAATTATAAGCAATGTATATTCTTATTCTACCCTTCTTTCTCTCTTCCTCATTCTTTTCACAACTATACAATATTCCATGATTTGGATGTTTCAAGGTTTATTTAACCAGCTCCTGTTGACACACTGGAGTCATCCTTTTCATGCTATTACAAACAATACCAAGCATAACTGTGTACATACATCAAGTTCATTTCTGAATGTGCCTTGCATGAAGCTTCTGAAGTGGTGCAGGATATTAGATTACCACAAGGTCCTACGTTCACCAGCCTGAGAAGTCAGCTCCTTTTCTTATTATAGTTCTCATTATATACAGCAATATGTAGCAAAAGACTTAACAATTCCTTGAACCAAGCAAATGTACTCTTAGGGGACTTATAAAAGTAAAGTGACTAAACAAAACACCCAAGATGAACCCATTTCTTTTAAATAATGCAGACACACACAACCATCAAATATATCCATCGAAATGTTAATCATCTCAGTATGGTAGATCTATGAAGTGCTTTGTAGCTTTTCCCTCCTTTTGCTTATCAATGCTTTCTAACATTACAATGGTAAATACGTATTATTTCTATAATACAAAATTAAAAACTAAAAATAAAATGTTAATGAAAATTAAGTTGGATACATTCCATTCCTTCAGTCTGTCTTTTATTTGCATAGTGCCTCAGAGTTCATAAGGTATGTTTATATGCATCATTTAATTCTTATACTAACCCTATGTACTTTCATTTTGTCAAAATGGGAAAGGAAGAAAAAAGTAAAAGGAGGCCACAGATGGCTAGACAGCTGTGCCCAAGGTCATTCAAATAGAAAGCTGGCAGTGACAAATCTCAAACACAGATCTTCTGACTTCAAATTCAGTGCGCTATCAAAAACACGATCATTGTTTCCTTAATTTTAACAATACCTTGCAAGTTAATCACATAATCAGAATTTGACAGATGAACTACAATTATACAGCAGGGTCATTAATTAATGCTCATATAACCAAATCTTACTGAAAAGAGAACATTGGCATACAATCCCAAAAATTCCAGAGTCAGAAGAAGGTGTGGATTTTCAGTATCCTCTTAAATAAATTACCCATCTGGCAAAATATGTCTAACATGGCCTAAAATGAATGCATAATAAAAGACGCATTCCCTCAAGGTGGAAGAGTACCACTTCCAAAATGACCTCTGCCTTTGCCACCACCATGGACTCCTGCTCTAGTTCTGCAACGCCCCAGGGTGTCTCTGATCACCTTAGAGAATTTTAAAATATGAATAAGCCATACTTTTCAAGGGAGGGTGTGATCATATAACAATGTTTTTTAAGTTTGGGACTTATTGACCAAGATGATGATATTTTGGCTAGAATGTATTCTTTCTCGCCAAATGTCTCTCCTTCTTTTCTATAAGATTATAGAATTATACATCATTTTACAATGGACATGGAGACTACCGATAAATCTTGGTTTGGTTAAAATATATTTTAATTCATCAATCCTCAAACTATGTCTCATGTAATCCTGTTCCAAAAGATGTATAGGTATGCTGCAGGGGTGGGGATGGGGAGAGAAGCCATGGTTAAATACAACGTAGCCCTTTTGGAGAGCCATGCTTCACAAAAGACATTAATATAATAAAGGCTCTAGAGATGTTCTGCATTTCAGAAACCTTTGTTTAACCCAGTTTATTTTGACACAAAATTCTACTATGGCATAACTATTCACATCTTATGCTCAGAGAAACTGCTTGAATAAATGTAACTACTACCTGAACGCCCAAAACAGATATGGCAAATATGGATAATTCTTAAATCTTTCCTACCACAAATTATCTTCATAAAGTCCCTATTTTCAGTACAGTGCACCCCTACTTCTTTACCTACCAAGGCCCAACTCAAATACCACCTCATTTGGGACGTCCCTGGTGGGCCAGTGGTTAAGACTTCGCCTTCCAATGTCGGGGATGCGGGTTCGATCCCTGGTCGGGGAGCTAAGATCCCACATACCTCGTGGCCAAAAAACCAAAACATAAAACAGAAGCAATATTGTAACAAATTCAATAAAGACTTAAAAAAAAATACCACCTCATTTGGGAAATCTTCCCCCAGTGTTCCATATCACGAAATATTCCTTTCTCCTGGTTTAGATAGCATTTTATTCATATCTCTATTACTTCACTTACATAATAAATCAGTTCATCCATCTGTCTCCTTGTTAGCTTGTGAGCCACTTGAGAATAAGTTTGATTACATTTTCAGCACCTTGAACAATGCAGGACACATATGAACTTAATGCTGAAGTAAACAATTTCACTACACTGTAATAGTTCCCAAAAGTCAATATTTGTATTTTTAAACTGTTACTGATACCCTGCCAACAACTTGAGAATATTACACTTTCTCCCTAAAATTTGCATCCATTACTGAGCAGCTGTGGTCATAGTTAATTCAGGTGTGACAGGTCTTCTGGCCAAGCCCACTGATAGTTTTTTCCTGAGGTGATTTTTGTTTGTTTGCTTTTTGTTTGTTGTCTTAATCTACCAGGAGCATACACTAAACTTCATTATCTTTTTATATCTCTGCCTTTGCACCTGCTAGTCCCTACTTGGATTGCTCCCTCAAGGTTTTATTCATCTGGAAAACATTCCTACTCATTCTTTAAGAATGAGCTTAAACAATACCTTCTCTGGGAAGCTTTCCTATCCTTCCATCCTTTTAGGAAGAGTGAGGGAATTCCTCAAGTTAGACATTTGTACATTTATTACCATGTATCAGGCACTGAACTAAGTGCCAAAGATAGAGGATGAAGATGTTAACCCTCCCTGGTGGAGCACAGTCTAGTAAGGAAGACAGTCATGTGAACAAATAACCACACTATAATAATGTTAAATGCAATACCAAAAGGAATATCTATGCAATATTTGACATGTGTCAGGTACTTTGTTAGGTGCTTTATTAGACACTGTCTATGACCATGTTAGATAGGTACGTGAATTGGACAGAAGTCCATGAAAAACTCTACGGACCACTCTATATTCAGCTGTTTTCTGAAGAAACTGTTTCCAAGAGGTTCTTTTTGTATATGCTACAGTCTGTGTCATAGATAATACAAGAAACTAATCCTACTTCTTTGGCCACAAACTCCTGGACCAGACTCAGAGCTCTAACTAAGAACAATCTACAGGTTGAAATTGAGGGAGATCACCTAGGCCATGGCCTGGTTCAAAATTCTTCTCAACAGGGGTTCTCCATTTTAGAAGGTGACAAACCAATCCAATCAGATACTCTCTCTCAGGAAACACAAATGTTGGGTGAACAAAGTAAAAGAAGGTAGGTCTCCAGAGCTTAAAACCTATCCTAAATACTGCTAAGTTACTGTCCTATAAGGTTGTGAAAGCACTAGGGCCAAGGGACAATATGGTGGCTAAGATGATATCCCATTCTAGTTTACATTAAACCTTCATCATCAAAAGTAATATGTGTGTCTCTTCCTTGCAACCCACAAGGGCCTAGCACATCAGATCACCACTTCTGAAATTAGGAAACAGGCTTTAAAAGGTCAACAGCTTGACTAAAGTCACTCAGTTGGCAGGTGGCAAAGGCAGAAATGAAAGACCAGATCAGTATGATTCTTCTAGAATATCCTGCCAGTTACGTGGGTAAATGGCCTCAAAATCAACTAATAACAAGTAGAGAGGCTCAAAAGAGTGTATGCACAGAGTAGAACAGAAATATTCTGGAAATCAGTATGCTAGGGGATGTGAAGTGGGAGGGACCATAAAGGGTTTCACCTTGGTCAAGTTAATCTCTAATTCCAAACTAGACCTCTCTCCTGAGCTCCAGACTGTTAGCTGTCTGTGTTTCTTATTCAAATTTAACATCTGTAAGGGCAGCAGCTTTTTTTTAAAAAAATATTTATTTATTTATTTGGCTGCGTCAGGTCTTAGTTGCAGCACGCGGGATCTTCGTTGCCGGTGCGGGATCTTTAGTTGTGGCACATGGAATCTTTAATTGTGGCACGTGGGACCTTTAGCTGCGGCATGTGGGATCTTTAGTTGTAGCATGTGGGATCTAGTTCCCTGACCAGGGATCCAACCCAGGTCCCCTGCATTGGGAGTGTGGAGTCTTAGCCACTGGACCAGCAGAGAAGTCCCAGGCAGCAGCTTAATCTCTAGTTTGTTCACCACAATCTAAAACAGAGTCTGGCTTATAGTAAATGCTTAATAAATATTTGTTGAACAAATGAATAAGAGAATGAACTCTCAAAGAAGCTAAAGGCACATTCTACAGTGGATTGCAGGGAAAGTTCCCAAGAAATAGATTCCAGGGCTTATTTACAAGTACAGCTGATACTCATTATTTGTGGATCCTGTATTTGCGAATTTGCCTACTTGCTAAAATTTAAAATCAGTACTGATGATGCTTTCGGAGTCACTCATGGACATGCACAGAGTGTCAAAAATTTTGAGTCACTCCTGAGCACGTTCCCAGCTAAGGTAGAACTAGGCAGTGCTCTGCTTTTTAGTTTCAGCTCTCATGGGGATGACTGAGGACACAGACAGTAGGAGGCAGTGCAGTGTAGTGCAGGAAGCTCTGGCTCGTGGGCCAGTAGGGTCTGAATCCTAACTGGCACTTATTAGGGGTTGGCCTCAGGCAAGTCACTTAACATTTCTGCACTTCATTTTCTCTTTTGTGAAATAAAGAAATAGAATCTACCAGGATGAGTTGTATTTAGGATTTAAGATTAAATCTATGTGAGAAATGTACATATTTTCCCTAGGAGCAATGGTTCAATATTCACTAATTTAGTGTTCTGTGTGATTTTATAGATCATAATCACCATGAATAATGAGAATCAACTGTAATTACTTATAACAAGGTAACAAAAAAATACAGAAAATAATTATTTGGATGGAGGGTAGGCAGTGGGAGGCTTCAAGAAGATTTTGAAATAGAACCTCACCAGGCACATAAGACGTGGAAGAGGCTTTCAAGAAGAGAGAACAGTACCTACAGAGAAAGGCCCAGGTATGTGAAATAAACAGGTAGTTTGGGAAATGGCACTTTAGAAAGTCTAGAGCAGTAGGAGATGAGGACAGAACACCAGACCACAGTGCTTCTCTTTGCCCTGTACACATCTTATACTGCAGAAGCTCTCCCTCTGCATTTAATTTTTGGTTTTCAGGTCTCTCTTCCATCAAACTATGAGCTCCTTAAAGACAAAGTCTCTAGAAGAAATCATAACTATAGTACTCTACATTTGCAAACGCGTAATTACTAAGCACAAACACACCTGAAAAGATTGAACTTTGGTTTTCAACTGCAGCCTTATACCAACTCACAAGAGTGACCAACTCATAGGACTTCTAGTTGATGACTGCTAATAATTCTGTCATAATATTTTGTTGTTGTTCTAGACATCTGGACATGTGTTAGTTTTAAGATCTTCCTCTTTCCAGTGAGATTTTCTGTATTAACAGGGCTCAAACATATGGTCCTTTAGACAATGCTGCCTCTTCAGAGTAAAGACTCCTTTTAATTCACTCTATTAGACTTATTTCTTTATATACAAGATACAGTCTTAACATAGTAAAATACAAGGAGGACTTTTGATATATATGTCATAAATAGGATAAGGAAAACAATAAGAATTTTTCACAAAAGCTTGCAAAATTCTGGCCAAAACACAGTGGATGTGATATTAAACTCACTGCTTACATTTCCCCACTAAGAAGTAGGAAAAACAACTGCGATTTATGTAAAGTCATGAAACTAAGCACAGTTAGAATCTACTAGGCTTTGTACACGTGTGTTTTCTTTCTTCCCTCTTCCCCCCCTGCACACAGGGTAAAGGACCTGTCAGGCTTATCCCAGTACTTCCATTTCCTCCATCCCCTCAAACAAAATCCTCACTGTCCAACATCTAAATTCATATTTTCAAAACTTTAAGTCTCAATCAAAACTGAATATGATGTTACTTTTTCCCCATAAAATTCTTGGCATATTTTATTTAGGCACAACATAATTTATACTTTTATCTAGAAACATATGGCTACAACCAACACTATTGAAACCCAAACTGATATACTATGAAGGTGAACACAAATTCTCTGTGAAAGGGGAATAGAGAGTACTGTTTTTAAACAGATTTAATGCTATATTATCCACAGGCTGGGTGTGATCAAATCACATAGCACCATACAGCTACTTGACAAAGTAGGGTGGTCAAGCCCTTACCTACATTGCACACTCTCGGACACGCCAGTTAAGTTGTTTAAAGTATAATCCAATTCTATCTACTTAAAAAATAATAATGATACATTTTAAAATTTCTTGCTTCCAGTAAACCCTTCTCATTTGCATTTTCAAAAATTATCACCAAAACAACTATAATGGGACAGATTCTGGAAAAGATATAATGATCAATGCCATTTTCAGGAAGGGAAGAATGGGTTACCATTAACAAAACCGATTAAAGTCCCCAACCTTGAAAAGCTCCCTGTACAGTGTATTCTGCCTCTCTTGCGTTCACCTTCCAGGAGCCTGGAAGGGGCGAGTAGAAAATGTTAGTATCCATGAGAGATGAAGATGAAATGTAAGGGATGGGAGGGAGTAAAGGGCTCACTCGCTTAAGGGAAGGATGAAGACAAGTGGCCAGGGTCCCTAACTCAAATCAGGTGTTGGTGGGAATGTAAATTGATACAGCCACTATGGAGAACAGTGTGGAGGTTCCTTAAAAAACTACAAATAGAACTACCATACGACTCAGCAATCCCACTACTGGGCATATACCCTGAGAAAACCATAATTCAAAAAGAGTCATGTACGAATATGTTCACTGCAGCTCTATTTAAAATAGCCAGGACATGGAAGCAACCTAAGTGTCCATCAACAGATGAATGGATAAAGAAAATGTGACACATATATACAATGGAATATTACTCACCCATGAAAAGAAACGAAATTGAGTTATTTGTGGTGAGGTGGATGGACCTAGAGTCTGTCATACAGAGTGAAGTCAGAAAGAGAAAAACAAATACCGTATGCTAACACATACATATGGAATCTAAGAAAAAAAAAGTCATGAAGAACCTAGGGGTAAGACGGGAATAAAGAAACAGACCTACTAGAGCATGGACTTGAGGATATAGGGAGGGGGAAGGGTAAGCTGTGACAAAGTGAGAGAGTGGCATGGACATATATACACTACCAAACGTAAAATAGATAGCTAGTGGGAAGCAGCCGCATAGCACAGGGAGATCAGCTCGGTGCTTTGTGACCACCTAGAGGGGTGGGATAGGGAGGGTGGGAGGGAGGGAGACGCAAGAGTGAAGAGATATGGGGACATATGTATATGTGTAACTGATTCACTTTGTTATAAAGCAGAAGCTAACACACCATTGTAAAGCAATTACACTCCAATAAACATGTTAAAAAAAAGACAGCCAAAAAAAAAAAAAGAATGAAGGTTTGAGTAACGTGGGAACGCAGGGAGTTTAAGAAACGCAAATAATGCAGGGGGACCCGCGAATGGGGGAGGGGCGAAAATGCGCAACTCCTACCCCTTCCCATCTCCGGGAGGGGGACGGCAGGAGGCAGCACTCGTCAATTTGCCTGGCAGTGTCGCACCCGGGCAGTAAAGGGACTCGCAAGCCAGAGACTTCAGTCCGAGTATTAGAAGGGGGCTGAGTCGGGGGGGTCAGGGAAGTTGGGGGCGGGGGAAGAATAGCGCGCCGGTGCGGGGAGAAAGGGACTAAAGACCGCCTAGCACCCCCGAGGGGCAGGGACTGACGCCGGCGGATGCCCCTTCTCGCCGAGGGCCACGATGTGGGACCTGCCGGCTTACCTCCTCACAGGAGCTCGGGAAGGCGCGCCCCGCCCCTCACAGCCCCGACGGCAGCGGAAAGGGAGGCGCAGTGTGCCCCCAGAGCCGGGAGAGCGGCGCTTCCCGCGCGTCCCCTCCCCGGGAGCCCGGGCGCCCGAGCCCACCTGGGCTGACCAGAAGCCCCTCCTCCAGACCGTACTCTGCTACTCCTCCGAGAACCTGAGCCGTCGCCGCAGAGGTCGCCGTCGCCAGAACAGTCTCGGCCTGTAGTACCAAAGCGTGAGCCACGGCACCCAAGGAGCGCCGCTATCACTCGCTAGGTTACCTCTTACTGCACACTGGTCCTCACCCCGCCCCCTAACCCAAGCCATTGGTTGTTGGGCACCGCCCCATTCGTCTATTGGACCAAAGAGGATGCCGCTCAGTCACCTAGAAGGGCACGTGTGCTTCTTATTGGTCTAAATGTGAAGCAGTTCCCGCCCACTCCCTCAGAAGTTCCAGCTTCTGATTGGTGTTAATGCCTGTCTTTTCGCTCCCTGAGTTCTTTCCCTCGGGGTGGAGCACCTCCTTGAGAGAGCTCAGATTGGCTGAAAGGACTCTACGTTAGTCCAGTAGAGGCATTGGGCCAAGGAGCCTTCGGGTCCCCACGTGGGGGAGGAGCCCAAGGCGCAGCACCTCTGGGTTTGTTTACACAGGCCCTTGCTCCCGTTTCCTTCCATTGGCTGAGCCAGCAGCCACTCCCACTGGGTTGCGCCACTCAGTCTAGCACGGAGGGGCGTGGAGGCGGGCCTCAGGGGGTTTCCCCCCAGCTGTCAATTACCAAGGGAGGAGCTTTGAGCAAGGCTGACTGGGACATGGTGCGGCCCTCCATTGAGGAAATTTGGGGAGTTGGGCTCCTTGGAGGGGCTGGAGGGAAGCAGAGGCACTCTTCACATTTCTAGAGACAAATCTACCTTTCTGAATGTTAAAAAATATATAAAACCTTACTATCCCTTTAGATTTGCGGCGTCCAATCTTTGCTTGCGAAGGACTTTGAATTTTATCCTTCAGGAAGTGGGGATTTCTTTATAGAAATCCTTACACATCTTTGTCTCTCTCCACCTCTCCTGTTAACTGTGTACATAACACAAAGTAGAGGCTTAGTAAGTGATTGCAAAATGAGTGGATACATGATAAAAATGACAAGAACAGCTAAGTAAGCTCATTAAATAATACAGTAATTAGATAAATATATATGTAATATATTAAATATAATAATTAAGTAAATACATAAATAATTAAATAAATTCTTTCATTTAACAAACATTATCGAGCATATGCTACGATGTTCCAGGCTCTGATCTAAGCTCTGGGTATATGATATGAACAAGACAATGAAGATGCACCCAGGGTGCTTATTCTCTAGCTGAGGAAACTGACAATAAACAAGTAACCAATAAATAATAAAATGTCCCAGTCAGAATGACCATCATCAAAAAGTCTACAAACAATAAATGCTGGAGAGGGTGTGGAGAAAAGGGAACCCTCCTACACTCTTGGTGGGAATGTAAATTGGTACAGCCACTATGGAGAACAGTATGGAGGTTCCTTTAAAAAATAAAAATAGAGCTACCATATGAACCAGCAATCCCACTCCTGGGCATATACCCTGAGAAAAACATAATTCAAAAAGATACATGCACCTGAATGTTCACTGCAGCACTGTTTACAATAGCCAAGACATGGAAGCAACCTAAATGTTCATCGACAGAGGAATGGATAAAGAAGATGTGGCACATATATACAATGGAATGTTACTCAGCCATAAAAAAAGAGTGCAATAATGCCATTTGCAGCAACATGGATAGACCTAGAGATTATCATACTGAGTGAAGTAAGTCAGACAAGGACAAATATCATATGATATTATATGTGGAATCTAAAAAAATGGTATAAATGAACTATTTACAAAACAAACTCACAGATTAAGAAAACAAACTTATGGTTACCAAAGCGGAAAGGTGGGGGGGGTGTAAATTAGGAGTTTGGGATTAACATGTACACACTACTATATATAAAATATATGATCAACAAGGACCTACTGTATAGTACAGGGAATTCTACTCAATATTCTGTAATAACCTAAATAGGAAAAGAATTTGAAAAAGAATAGATATATGTGTATGATGTATAACTGAATCACTATGCTGTACACCTGAAACTAACACAACATTGTAAATCAATTATACTCCAATATAAAATTTTTTAAAAAAATTTAAACAATAAAATATGCTTTGACTAAGCACTACAAAGAAAAATAAAGCAGGGTTAAGAAATGGTTAAGGGAATGCCTGTTTTAGGTTTAATAGTTTAAGAGCTGTTTGAGGAAGGAGCATTGAACAGAGACATGAATAATGTGAAGAATGGGAAGAGGGTACCATTCCCAGGGCCATTAGGCTGCACAACTCTAGAATCACTAGTCATATTGCTTCTTGCATTTCCAACTTGGGTTATTAGGTATATATCCTTTTAGGATTGTCTACTCTGGTTTTAAGCTTTATCTGATTAAATAAATAGATCTTACAAGAAACACGTCTCTTTTAGAAAAAAAATCTGTCTCCAAGATGACTTCCCCATACCCTCCACTGCTTATTTTCCTAAGGCGGCTTCAGGTGTATAGTGAGCGAGGGACTTACATGATCCACAGCTTTGAAAAACAGAGTCTGCAGGTCAGTATGGTGTCCTTGCACAATCAGAAATACTCTTCAAGGATGAAGATTTATTGCCAGGATAGCAATGGGATGTGGGGAAGAGTTGGTGGGCTCTTGTTGCTTCCCTCCATACTACTGATACTGTCTCTTATAACTTCGTGACTGGATATCACTAATGATAAAGAGAAAGTCTTAAAAGCAGTTAGAGAAAAAAGGTACATCACATGGTGGAGGTGAGGAGGGGGAGACAAGAACTACATCAGACTTATCAGAAACTATGGAAGCCAAAAGACAAGGGGGGAGGTAGCTTTGTGGATATTTGGTGGTAGTATACAGACTAGATAGGAGTCCGTAGGGACAGAAAGGAGACAATAACCAGTCATGTAGTTATAGGGGATGGTGTCAGCTGGAGAAAGGGAGACAACAGGAGTCCACCAACCCTTCACCACATCCCACTGCTGTCCTAGTGATAAATCTTCATTCTTTAAGGGTATTTCTTTTATTTTTACTGTGGTAAAATACACATAACAAATTTTTTACTATTTTAACCATTTTAAGACTTCCCTGGTGGCGCAGTGGTTAAGAATCCGCCTGCCAATGGAGGGGACATGGGTTCGATCCCTAGTCCAGGAAGATTCCTCATGTTGCAGAACAACTAAGCCTGTGCACCACAACTACTGAGCCTGCACTCTAGAGCCCACGAACCACAACTACTGAGCCCACGTGCTGCAACTACTGAAGCCCTCGTGCCTAGAGCTCCTGCTCCGCAACAAGAGAAGCCACCGCAATGAAAAGCCCACGCACCGCAACGAAGGGTATTCCCTGCTCACCGCAACTAGAAAAAGCCCGTGTGCAGCAACGAAGACCCAATGCAGCCAAAAATAAATAAATAAAAATTTAAAAAGTATACAGTTCAGTGGCATTAAGTATATTCACATTGTTGTGAAACCATCGCCACTGTCCATCTTCAGAATGATTTTATCATCCCAAATTGAAATTCTGTACCCATTGACCACTAACTTCCCATCCTCCCCTTCCCTCATTTCCTGGAAATCACCATTCTATTTTCTGCTCTATGAATTTGACTACTATGGGTACCTCATGTAAGTGGAATCAAACAATATCTGTCCTTTTGTGTCTGGCTTATTTCAGTAGGCATAATGTCTTCAAGGTTCACCCATGTTGTATAGCATTATAGCATGCATCAGAATTTCATTCCTTTTTAAAACTAAATAGTATTTGATTGCATATATAGATATGCAACCTTTTGTTGATCCATTCATCTGCCAATAGAATTTGAGTATTGTGAGTAATGCTAATATAATTGTACAAATATCTGTTCAAGTCCTTTCATTCTTTAAATTCTTTGGGGTATATACTCAGAAGCAGAATTGTTGGATCATATGATAATTCTATGTTTACTTTTTGGAGGAACTGCTGTTTTCCACAGAGGTTACTCCATTTTATATTCCCACCAGCTGTGCATAAGGGTTCCAATTTCTCCACATCCTTGCCAGCACTTTCTATTTTCTGTTTCTTTTTCATACAATAGCTATCCTAATGAATGTGAAGTGGTATCTCATTGTGGTTTTGGCTTGCATTGTCCTAATTATTAGTGATGTTGAGTATCTTTTCATGTGCTTTTTGGACATTTGTATACCTCTGTAGAAATATCTATACAAGTTCTTTGCACATTTTGAAGTCAGGTTGGTTTTGTTGTTGTTGTTGTTTGCTTTTGAATTGTATGAGTTCTGTATGTATCTGGACAGTAATCTGTTATCAGATATATGATCTGCAAATATTTTCTTCCATTCGGTGGGTTGCCTTTTCTCTGTTGATAGTGTTCTTTCAATGCTTGAAAGTGTGTTTCTGGAGGGTATGGTGGAGGCTAGTAGGCAGACAAGTAATTTTTTTTCTGAAGGAGCAAAGCATTCCTTGTAGGCTTTGTTTAAATTACTTAATCAGACGAAGCTTTAAACCAGAGTGGTTTAAACTACTCTGAAGCCTGCGTGCCTAGTGCCCGTGCTCCGCAACAAGAGAAGCCACGACAATGAGAAACCCATGCACCGCAACAAAGAGTAGCCCCTATTTACAGCAACTAGAGAAAGCCCGCGCACAGCAACGAAGACCCAACACAGTCATAAATAAATAAATAACATAAGAAGAAGAAGAAAGAGGAAGACACAAAACCAAGGAAAGCGGGAGATCTAACAGAAGACAAAAATGAAGGGAATCCCCAGAAAGACAATGAAGGGGCAGTAGCTGTGCAACAGTCCTAGAGAGCAACCTGCTTGCAGTGGAAAAGAGAACTTGGGACTCCAGGAGTGATGTCTCCCAGAAAAAAATGGATTGGATATGTCAGCTATATGTATGGCCATATCAACAGGCAATTTTATAGCTGCGGATTAGTTAGTGATAAATTCATAGAAGACTAAGGGGGAATTATAAGTGTGAGAAAAAGACAAAAGAAAAGGCACATAATTATACTACTCTTGGTGGCTTAGCTACAAACGATAATAGCAAATACACACATAGCGCTTACTACGTGCCAGGCACTATTCTAAATATTTTACATTTATTAACTCATTTAATCCTCACAGTAGCTCATTTTGCTGATCAGAAATCTTTGACAAAGAGGTTAAATATCTTGTCACACAGTGTGTTCATTTCCTCTTGTTGCTGTAACAAATTACCACAAACTTAATTGTTTAAAACAATACACATTTATTATCTTACAGTTCTGGAGTCTAGAAGTCCAAAATAAGTTTCAATGAGCTAAAATCAAGGTGTCTGCAGGCTGCATTCTATCTGGAGGCTCTAAGGGAGAGCCCATGTCCTTGCTTTTTCCATCTTCTGGAGGCCACCTACATTCCTTGGCTCGTGGCCCCTTCCTCATCTTCAAAGCCAGCAGTGTAGCATTTTCTCTCCCTCTGACTTCTGCTTCCATCCTCACCTCTTCTCTCTCTGACTCTGATTCTTCTGCCTTCCTCTTAATAAGACCCTGGTGATTACACTGGGCACACTTGGTAATCCAGGATAATTGCTCCATCTCAAAATCCTTAACTTAATCACAACTGCAAAGTCCCTTTTACCATGTAAAGTAAAATATTCACAGGTTCTGGAAATTAGAGCATCAGCATCTTTGAGGAGACATTATTTAGCCTATCACACACAGCTAAAGGTGGAGGCAGGATTCAAATCCAGATACTGTTATCTCCAGAGTTCTTACTCTTATTATGCCCTGTTGCCTCTATGACAATATTTGCATGGTCAGAATCATGTTGGCACTGAATATGGATTCACACTGGGAAGACAGGGAGAGGGAAAGTATGTAGTGAGTGGCATAAGAGAGCTAATTCCCCTTATTTCACAGTGGAAAGGCATTAGATAGACTAAATAGATAGTCTAAAAAAATCCAAGAATAAATATATAACCAAATTATTAATACATGAGGATACATCAAAAGAAAACGTAAGGGGCTTCCCTGGTGGCGCAGTGGTTGAGAGTCCGCCTGCCGATGCAGGGGATGCGGGTTCGTGTCCTGGTCCGGGAGGATCCCACATGCCGTGGAGAGGCTGGGCCCGTGAGCCATGGCCGCTGGGCCTGCGCGTCTGGAGCCTGTGCTCCGCAACGGGAGAGGCCACAACAGTGAGAGGCCCGCGTACCACAAAAAAAAAAAAAAAAAAAAAAAAAAGGTTATCAAAAGAAAAGGTAAAAAGGTTGAAAAAGTTGCCTCGAGGATGGAGGAGGGGACTGGTGATTTTCATTGGAAGTCTTGGAAAACCAACTGATTTTGTAAAACATGCATAGACATTAGTTTGATTAAAGAGATTTAATTAGAAAACCATAAAGTGTGAATATGGGACCCTGTTTACAGAGTTTCTATTTTCAGTGTTCACCCTGCTGGTTTTTGCTCTCATGTTCCCCGGCTCCCTGACCTTGTCTCAGGATCCTGTTTCTTGGCTCTGGCTCCTTGCATGATGGCTAGATTTGGCCAAGTTCCTCAGCCCTGGCACCCTTCCTTGGACACAGCTTTGGTATTTGTCCTCTAGCTGCAAGTCTGGGCCTCTGAGTATCTAAACCGCCACTATCAGAAGGGGGACAGACAAGGACTAATCTAGCTTTGGTGGGTTCCAGGCATGACATGTGAGCAGAGCAAGTCTTTCTGATTTTTATGTGGGCTGAAGCCAAAAGGTAGAGACCAGAATGAGAGGCAAAAGTAGGGATCCTATACCTGGGAGCTCATTTTAGGGAAAACACAGAGAGCAGGAGCCAGGTTGTAGAGCCAATGTAGGATGAGTGAATAGGGGTGAAAGAATGGAAATTTCTTCCAAGAACAAAGAGAGACAGAGGGGCCTGGGGCACTGGATGGGCATTGACTAGGGGTGACAACCAAATGGGCCATAGCAAATAGGTCCTTGGCCTCTCGTTAAGATCATTAACAAATACTCCAGTATTTTTTTCTAGACTCATGGTAGACTGTACTTTTCCTTCCCTTTTAAAGTTAGGCATGAACATGTGATTTGCTTTGGCCAATGAAATGTAAATGGAAGCAATATGTGTTATTTCTGGACAGGCCAGGTGCAAGGCCTCTGCATGTGGCACCCTCTGAGCAAGTGAAACTAGACTAACCACAAAGGCAAAGAAAAAGGCTGCCTAAAGTCGTACTAAGCTCACAGCCACCCTGAAACACGCCTCTTGACATTGCCCTGCCCACCAGAGGGACAAGACTCAGCTCCACCTACCAGAGGGCAGGCGTCAGCCCCTCCCACCAGGAAGCCTACACAAGCCCTTGGACTCACCAGGGGACAGACACTAGAATCAAGAGGAACTGTGATCCTGCAGCCTGTGGAAAGGAGAACACAAACACAGTAAGTGAGACAAAATGAGATGACAGAGAAATATGTTGCAGATGAAGGAGCAAGATAAAAACCTACAAGAACAACTAAACGAAGAGGAGATAGGCAATCTACCTTAAAAAGAATTCAGAGTAATGATAGTAAAGATGATCCAAAATCTCAGAGAAAGAATGGAGGCACAGGGCTTCCCTGGTGGCGCAGTGGTTGAGAGTCCGCCTGCCGATGCAGGGTACACGGGTTCATGCCTTGGTCCGGGAAGATCCCACGTGACGCAGAGTGGCTGGGCCCATGAGCCATGGCTGCTGAGCCTGCACATCCGGAGCCTGTGCTCCGCAACGGGAGAGGCCACAACAGTGAGAGGCCCGCGCACTGCAAAAAAAAGAAAAAAAGAAAAAGAAAAAAGAATGGAGGCACAAACCAAGAAGATACAAGAAATGTTTAACAAAGAGGTACAGGATAAGCCCAAGGAGGAACAGGCTGAGACACATATTAATCAAACTAACACAAATTAAGAATACAAGTGATGGGCTTCCCTCGTGGCGCAGTGGTTGAGAGTCCGCCTGCCGATGCAGGGGACATGGGTTTGTGCCCTGGTCCAGGAAGATCCCACATGCCGCGGAGCGGCTGGGTCCGTGGGCCATGGCCGCTGAGCCTGCGGTTCCGGAGCCTGTGCTCCGCAATGGGAGAGGTCACAACAGTGAGAGGCCTGCGTACTGCAAAAAAAAGAAAAAAAAAAGGCTAAAACATTAGCTTTTATAAATGGATCAATCAGAAACTAAAATACAACTATGTAATAAATGATTATACTAATGAGAAATCAAGACTATGTGGGTGAACATGTTATCAATTATTAGTGTTGACCAGAAACTTTTGGCCACAGGTCTTTAACATAAAGAGACTTTGCAGAATAAACTTGAGGTTAGAGCTGGCTGATAAAATATTGATAGTTTCCGAATTTCTCCACAAGTTTCTTAGGTCTATACTGATTTCAATGATCTAAATATTCATTTGCAAATTCATCTATTTTAAGGACATTGGGAGTAATGATTTTTTTCTTCTCCTTAGTGCTTGCATCTATTATGTGATCCTTATTTTTTGCCTGGCATTTTTAATTACATGTTATGACTGCCTGATTTATTCCTCAATAAAATTGCCACCTCTTTAATGGTCATGTTTGAGAATTCTTGATTTCTCTACCTCACATACACATGTCCAGCAAGTATCTATTTATGGATGAACTTTAAAGATTCATGTTGTGAATATGAGCCCATAAACACCACCACTACCCAATTTGTCTTTCACAAGCCTTTATGTTTATATAGGAACTTGCATTCTGAAAGCAAAGCTTGTCCACATTCCCAATGATGAGAAGGGTTCCACTGTACTTTGTGAACCAAAATTCCAAGAATGCCTCCAGGTTCCAAATTTACCCCTCCTGTAATAGAAAATCCAGGGCTGACCTCTTCTGCTGAGGTGGTAGTTTCTGATTACACAATATCGTGTTCCCTTCCTGGGGTTGCAGGAGCCCAAATACTCTTTTGAGAACCTCTCGCCTACATAGAAACACAGACTGTTCATTTAGCAATTATAGCTGTCAGCACAGCAAGCTGGCAAGAGAGAGAGCAGCTTCTGGCCCTGGGCAGGGAGCCCTTGCCAGAGCCAGGACTTCAGGGCCTAGGGAAATAGGTAGGACAAGTGACTCTAATTTGTTACTTCCCCAGCACTTATTCGCATCTTGTATCCTGGCAAACAACATATATATTACGCATACTTATATGGTAGAGAGGAAAGTTAAACAGGAAATGTAGGAAGGAGGTAAGAACAGGAATGGTCTGTGGGTCTCCAAGAGCTCAGATCTAGGTGATGCTGCCTCATCCATTCATCCCTCCATTCAACATCTACCTACTGACCATTTATTCTATACCAGCTACAAACTGGATGCTGGGGACTCACTGGTGAACGTGACCTGGTTCTTGTCTTTGAAGAGCACACAGTGAGTGGAAAAGACCAAAATATAAATAAGAACAACAACAGGTTTCAGACTTTATGGGGCATAGAGAGGACATACAAATAGGAATGGAATAAACTGTGGTTTCCACAATTTCCACCTGCCCCTTTGCCCAAAGGAGCAAAATTTCCTGTTTCAGCTAATGCTAATGCTGAAAAAAAAAAAAAGCTAATGCTTTCCAAGACTCTTCTTTGAGGTTTTCCATCATCTGAACAGGAAATCCTGAAATTCCTCAAATTTTTACGGTACATGCTACCAGGTGTATTTTATTTTGGCCTGTAAATTGTGTTAAGCCTGGGATGGCTATTTAGGTATTACATGTGTATAAATCTTGTCACCCTGAGATCCCTTACTTGATGGTGGTGATTATCTTGTACTCTCACATAATGGCAAGCATAACACTAATTATATAATAGCTACTCAATATGTATTTTGAATTGACTAGTTACTGAATTAGCAGAAGGCCCCTCATCTCTCTTTCTAATTCTCAGATACTCCATATGAAATATTAAGAGAATTGCCCCACCCTCTTTACCCTCTCCTAAAATTGATGATCAAGGCCTCTGAAGAATGATTATATTTTGTCTGGATAAGGGTGAATAATTAGCATTCTCCCTTTCCCAGAATTCAAGATATAGACATCAGGGAAGGATAAAGGTAGTGCCCTCTGCTAGTCAAGACTCTTTAGATGCAACTGACAGAAACCCAGCTCGTAATTCCCTTAAGCAAAAAGGGAAATTATTGGTTCATCTTACTGAAAAGCCTCAGGATTATTATTAGAATCAGCACGGCTGGATCTAGGTGTTCAAACGTCGTTAGGCCCTATTTCTCTTTCTCTTTCTCTCTCTCCACACTGTTCTCTTCTGTGGTAGTTTCATTGTTAAGCAGGTTCTCTAACTCTGGTAAGAAAGATGGACACATGCAGCTTTTGACTTTATGATTCTCGTAACATTCAGTTCCAGAAAAGGACAGAGCCTTGCTCCCCAACCATGATCCTAGCACATCTCATGTAGTGACTCCAAATGGCTATAATTGTGTCACATGCACACTCATTTGACTGACTACTGGGAACAGTAGGAGGAAGCACCACAATTGTCTAGGCCTAGGTCACCTTTCCACCCCTGCACCAGGAGGTAGGTAAGGCACCATGATTGATAATGTTGCTAGAACCATTAAGGATGGGGAAGGGAAAGTTCTCCAATAGAAAAAGGGATATTGGGCAGGCAAAAAACAGATATCCACAGGCTCCTTGATTATTCTTACCTAACCCAGAAGCCGGGAGAATTCAAGTGTATGTAGGGCAGTGGAACATACTGAGGGACCATTATTTATCCTTTGGAGGATGACTGCATCTTGACTTCCCTTTCAAACACTGATGGCATCTAACTGGTAGAAAGGGAGCTAACTGCTCGAACTTGCTCCTTACTAGTTCTCCTTTCCCATGCACAGTAGATAAGGTAGGTGGGCTCCAAGTAGGCTGTACTCATTTTCCCAACTTGTGGGAAGTTGTGGTTTATTTTATAGGTGGATCAAGGTCCCACATGGCCAGGTCACCCAGAGCAAAGAACAAGGTAAGAAGCATGAAACAGATAGCACAATCCAGTCTACTTGGAGCTGTAGTGCACGGTGCCTGTCTCAAAGCCCAGTCATAGATTGGACCCATCATGGATGCAATTTGATGGGCACATGGGTTCAGTTCAGGGGCTTATCAGAGACCAACTCTATGAACAAAATAAATGCCCCACCTCAAAAACTGGTGGGATGGGGTTATTAATAATCTCCTGGCCCTCCTAACTATGCCATCTCCTCACTAGGAAAGAGAAAGTACTGTTAATCGTATTGTAAAACGTTAATTGGGTCCTGTTCCTTAGTGATCAAAGTCATGGTGGGTTGGAAGATGCTCACTCACATGTCTGGTAGTTGATGCAGGCTCAGTTGGAGCTAGCAGCTGAAGTGTCTTGGCTCTATTCCACATGACTTCTCCATGTGGCTTGTGTTTCTTTCAGCATAGTAACCGGACTCAGAGAAGACGTACTCACAAAAAGGGAAGCAGAAGTTACTCATCCTATTAGACTTTGTTTCAGAAGTCCCAGAAACATCATATCCACCTCATTCTATTGAAAAAAGCAGTCACAGGCCAGCCCAAATTCAGTAGGGGAGAAAGTAAACTTCACCTCTTGATGTGAGGAGCACCATGCATAGAGGGAAAGGAGGAATTTTATTTTTGTTGGAGGCCATCTTTGGACACAAGCTACCACACAGTTTGGGCTTTACTGTAATACAATAACATCACATATTTTTAAAATATTTTATTTCTATACCTTATTTTTCATTAAAACTGATGTTCTCTCCAGAAGAAAATGAATACATGAAGATTATGACATATTTGTTACGGTTATCAAAATATGAATAGCAATGATAATATTTAGCAGTGCATAAGGATATTACTTTTAAATGTTTATTTGGGATGAGGGGGGTAGAAATAACATGTTCTTTATAAGTTGTAGACATCATGTAATTTATGGCATTGGATTGTGGGTGATCTGTGTCATAGTATTAGAACATTTTGTTTATAGATAATAAAATATACACAGGGATGCTAGAAACAGAGGCCAGTTCTGCTATGGCAGAATCCCTGTACAGACCATTCCTCCCACTGCCTACAATAAAAACTCTGAACCAAATAATAATACAAAATAATAATAACTATTTGAGGACTCTCTGCAGGGGAATCAGTTTTGGAGAGGTGACTTGCAAGGAGAAATAAAGGGCAAATTAAGACATTCCATGATTAAAGAAATCTAAGAAATCCTTTTATTTTGCTTTGTTTTGTTTATTACCAGACACAGTCTAGATGAAGGGCTATAAAGAAAATTCCTTAGGCTGCAGGGAAATTACACCAGATGGAAATTCAGATCCTCAGAAGGAAATGAAGTGTTAACAACAATAATAGTAAATACCTAGATAAATGTAACATATTATTTTCACATTTAGATTGTTTAAAATATGTTTGACTGTTTAAAGCTCAAGTTATAAAAGTGTCTGGTGACCTTTTCAACACATGTAGATGCAATTTATATGACAACTTAGACAAACATCAACTGGGGAAGGGATTAAAGTGCCTATGTGATTACAAGTAACATCACATATTTTTAATCTTTAAAAAATTTCCCATTTGATAGCCAAACAATATTATCTTATTTAAATTTACATATCCTTAATTACTGGTGAGGCTCTGAGACACATATATACACATATATGTTTTTAGACCACTTATATTTTTTTTCTAGGAACAATCTTTGCATCTTTGGGCATTTTCTCCCTCATGATATCTTATTGATTTATAGGAGCTGTTTATATGTCATGGATCTTAATCCTTTGATATTTGTTGTAAATATTTTCTTCCCATTTGTCTTTTAACTTTATTCTTTTTGCTATTTGCTATTTCAAAAATTTTTTGTAGTCAAATCTACCAATGTTTTCCTTTAGGTATTCTGGGTTTAATGTACTCCTTGGGAAAGCCTTCCCTATCTTAATATCATAAAACTACTTTCCAGAATTGAGGTGTTGGTGCAGCCATTTCACACTAGTAACTCGTGTCTTAAGTGCCAGGTGCAAGGCCTCTTCATGTGGTGCCCTCTGAGCAAGTGAAACTAGACTAACCGCAAAGACAAAGAAAAAGGCTGCCTAAAGTTGTACTAAGCTCACAGCCACCCTGAAACACGCCTCTTGACATTGCCCTGCCCACCAGAGGGACAAGACTCAGCTCCACCTACCAGAGGGCAGGCATCAGCCCCTCCCACCAGGAAGCCTACACAAGCCCCTGGACCCACCAGGGGACAGACACCAGAATCAAGGGGAACTATGATCCTGCAGTCTGTGGAAAGGAGAACACAAACACAGTAAGTGAGACAAAATGAGATGACAGAGAAATATGTTGCAGATGAAGGAGCAAGATAAAAACCTACAAGAACAACTAAACGAAGAGGAGATAGGCAATCTACCTGAAAAAGAATTCAGAGTAATGATAGTAAGGATGATCCAAAATCTCAGAAAAATAATAGAGGCACAAACCAAGAAGATACAAGAAATGTTTAACAAAGAGGTACAGGATAAACCCAAGGAGGAACAGGCTGAGACACATATTAATCAAACTAACACAAATTAAATACAAAGAAAATATATTAAAAGCAACAAAGGGAAAGCAATAAATAACACACAAGGGAATCCCCATAAGGTTATCAGCTGCTTTTTCAGCAGAAACTCTGCAGGCCAGAAGGGAGTGGAAAGATATATTTAAAGTGATGAAAGAAAAATACCTATATCAAGAATACTCTACTAGGGAAGGCTCTCATTCAGTTTGATGGAGAAATCAAAAGCTCTACAGACAAGCTAAAGCTAAGAGAATTCAACACCACCAAACCAGCTTTGAATCAAATGCTAAAGAAACTTCTCTAGGTGGTGCGGGTGGGGGGTGCACAACTATAAACAAGAAAATCACAAATGGGTAAGCTCACTAGTAAAGGCAAACTTAGAGTAAAAGTAGGAAATCAATCAGACACAAATATGATATCAAAATCAGCAACCAGGAGAAGAGGAGAGTACAAATGCAGGAAATAGGAATTGCATTTGAAATTAAGAGGCCAGCAACTTAAAACAACCGTGTGTGTGTGTGTGTGTGTGTGTGTGTGTGTGTGTATAACTATATATATATATATATATATATAGTTATATCAAAACCTCATGGGAAATGCAAACCAAAAAACTGCAATAAATACACACACAGAAAAGAGAAAGCAACCCAAACACAACACTAAAGATGGTCATCAAGCCTAAGGAGAAGAGAACAAAAGAAGAAGGGAAACCCTACAAAAACAAACCCAAAACAATTAAGAAAATGACAATAAGAACATACATATTGATAATTACCTTAAATATAAATGGATTAAATGCTCCAACCAAAAGACATAGACTGTCTGAATGGATACAACAACAAGACCCATATATATGCTGTCTACAAAATACCTACTTCAGACCTAGAGACACAACAGATTGAAAGTGAGGGGAAGGAAAAAGATACTCCATGGAAATGGAAATCAAGAGAAAGCTGGAGTAGCAATACTTATATCAGACAAAATAGCCTTTAAAATAAAGACAGTTACAAGAGACAAGGAAGGACACTACATAATGATCAAGGGATCAATCCAAGAAGATATAACAATTGTAAGTATATATGCACCCAACATAGGAGCACCTCAATATATAAGGCAAATGCTAACAGACATAAAAGTGGAAATCAACAGTAACACAATAATAGAGGGGGATTTTAACACCTCACTTACACCAATGGACAGATCATTCAGACAGAAATTCAATAAGGAAACACAAACCTTAAATGACACATTAGAACAGATAGACTTAATTGATATTTATAGGACATTCTATCCAAAAGCAGCACAATACACTTTTTTCTCAAGTGCACATGGATGATTCTCCAGGATAGATCACATGTTGGGCCACAAATCAAGCCTTAGTAAATTTAAGAAAATTGAAATCATATCAAGCATCTTTTCTGACCACAACGCTATGAGATTAGAAATCAATTACAGGAAAAAAACTGTAAAACACACAAACACATGGAGCCTAAATAATATGTTACTAAACAACAAATGGATCACTGAAGAAATCAAAGAGGAAATTGAAAATTACATAGAGGCAAATGACAATGAAAACACGATAGTCCAAAACCTATGGGATGCAGCAAAAGCAGTTCTAAGAGGGAAGTTTATAGCAGCACAACCTTACCTCAGGAAACAAGAAAAATCTCAAATAAACAACCTACCCTCATTCTACAAGGTCACCATCAACCTGATGCCAAAACTAGACAAAGATATCACTAAAAAAGCAAATTACAAGCCAATATCACTGATGAACATGGATGCAAAAATCCTCAACAAGATACTAGCAAACAAAATCCAAGAACACATTAAAAGGATCATACACCATGACCAAGTGGGATTTATCCCAGGGATGCAAGGATTCTTCAATATACGCAAATCAATCAATGTGATACACCACATTAACAAACTGAAGAATAAAAACCACATGATCATGTCAGTAGATGCAGAAAAAGCTTTTGACAATATTCAACACCGATTTATAATAAAACTCTCCAGAAAGTGGGCAAAGAGGGAACCTACTTCAACATAATAAAGTTCATATATGACAAACCAACAGCCAACATCATTCTCAACTGTGAAAAGCTGCAAGTATTTCCTCTAAGATCAGGAACAAGACAAGGATATCCACTCTCACTGCTTTTATTCAACATAGTTTTGGAAGTCCTAGCCACGGCAATCAGAGAAGAAAAAGAAATAAAAGAATCCAAATTGGAAAAGAAGAAGTAAAACTGTCACTGTTTGCAGATGACATGATACTGTACATAGAACATCCTAAAGATGCTACCAGAAAACTACTAGAGCTCATCAGTGAATTCAGTAAAATTTCAGGATACAAAATTAATGCACAGAAATCTCTTGCATTCCCATACACTAACAATGAAAGATCAGAAAGAGAAATTAAGGAAACACTCCCATTTACCATCACAACAAAAAGCATAAAATACCTAGGAATAAACCTACCTAAGGAGGTAAAAGACTGTACACAGAAAACTATAAGATACTAATGAAAGAAAGCAAAGATGACACAAACAGATGGAGAGATATACCATGTTCTTGGATTGGAAGAATCAATATTGTCAAAATGACTATACCACCCAAAGCAATCTGCAGATTCAATGCAATCCCTATCAAATTACCAATGGCATTTTTCACAGAATTAGAACAAAATAATTTACAATTTGTATGGAAACACAAAAGACAATGAATAGCCAAGACAATCTTGAGAAAGAAAAACAGCTGGAGGAATCAGGCTCCTGGACTTCAGAATATACTACAAAACTACAGTAATCAAAGCAGTATGGTACTGACACATAAAACAGAAATATAGATCAATGGAACAGGATAGAAAGTCCAGAGATAAACCCACACACCTCTGGTCACCTAATCTATGACAAAGAGGCAAAAATATACAATGGTGAATAGACAGTCTCTTCAATAAGTGGTGCTGGGAAAACTGGACAGCTACATGTAAAAGAATGAAATTAGAACACTCCCTAACACCATACACAAAAATAAACTCAAAATGGATTAAAGACCTAAATGTAAGGCCGGATACTATAAAACTCTTAGAGTAAAACATAGGCAAAACACTCTCTGACATAAATTGCAGCAATATCTTTTTTGATCACCTCCTAGAGTAATGAAAATAAAAACAAGAATAAACAAATGGTACCTAATGAAACTTAAAAGCTTTTGCACAGCAAATGAAACCAGAAACAAAATGAAAAGACAACACTCAGAATGAGAGAAAATATTTGCAAATGAAGCGACCGACAAGGGATTAATCTCCAAAATATACAAACAGCTCAGGACTCCCCTGGTGGCGCAGTGGTTAAGAATCCACCTGCTGGACTTCCCTGCTAGCACAGTGGTTAAGAGTCCACCTGCCGACGCAGGCGACACCGGCTCGATCCCTGGTCCAGGAAGATCCCATGTCCCATGGAGCAACTAAGCCCGTGTGCCACAACTACTGAGCCTGTGCTCTAGAGCCTGTGAGCCACAACTACTGAGCCCGTGTGCCACAACTACTGAAGCCCACGTGCTTAGAGCCTGTGCTCCGCAACAAGAGAAGCCATTGCAATGAGAAGGCCCCGCTTGCTGCAACTAGAAAAAGGCCACGTACAGCAACAAAGACCCAACGCAGCCAAAAATAAATAAATTAAAGAAAAAAAAAAAGAATCCACCTGCCAATGCAGGGGACACAGGTTCTATCCATGGTTCGGGAAGATCCCACATGCTGCGGAGCAACTAAGCCTGTGGGCCACAACTACTGAGCCTGCACTCTACAGCCCATAAGCCACAACTGCTGAGCCCACATGCCACAACTACTGAAGTGTGCATACCCTAGAGCCTGTGTGCTGCAACTACTAAGCCCATGCACTGCAACTACTGAAGCCCCGGAGCTCTAGGGCCCGTGTGCCGCAACTACTGAGCCCACGTGCCACAACTACTGAAGCCTGCGTGCTTAGAGCCCGTGTGCTGCAACAAGAGAAGCCACCACAATGAGAAGCCCATGCACCGCAATGAAGAGTAGCCCCCACTTGCTGCAACTAGAGAAAGCCCGAGTGCAGCAACAAAGACCCAATGCAGCCAAAAATAAATAATTAAAAAAAATATACAAACAGTTCATACAGCTCAATATCAAAAAAACAAACAAACAACAAAACTGGGCAGAAGATCTAAATAGAAATTTCTCCAAAGAAGACATACACATGGCCAAAAATCACACGAAAATAGGCTCAGCAACACTAATTATTAGAGAAGTGCAAATCAAAACTACAATGAGGTATCACCTCACACTGGTCAGAATGGCCATCACCAAAAAATCTACAAATAGGGACTTCCCTGGTGGTGCAGTGGTTAAGAATCCACCTGCCAATGCAGGGGACACGTGTTTGAGCCCTGGTCTGGGAAGATCCCACGTGCCGTGGAGCAACTAAACCCGTGTGCCACAACTACTGAGTCTGCGCTCTAGAGTCCGCAAGGCACAACTACTGAGCCCACATGCCACAACTACTGAAGCCTGTGCACCTATAGCCTGTGCTCTGCAGCAAGAGAAGCCATCGCAATGAGAAGCCTGCACATCGCAACAAAGAGCATCCCCCGCTCACTGCGACTAGGGAAAGCCCGCGTGCAGCAATGAAGATCCAGTGCAGCCAAAACTAAATAAATAAAATAAATAAATTTTTGAAAATCTACAAATAATAAATGCTGGAGAGGGTGTGGAGAAAAGGCAACTACACTGTTGGTGAGAATGTAAATTGGTAGAGCCACTATGGAGAACACTATGGAGGTTCCTTAAAAAACTAAAAAAAGAGCTACAATATGATCCAGCAATCCCACTCCTGGGCATATATCCAGAGAAAACCATAATTCGAAAAGATACATGCACCCCAGTGTTCATTTCAGCACTATTTTTTAAAATAAATTTATTTATTTTATTTATTTAGTTTTGGCTGCATTGGGTCTTTGTTGCTGTCCGTGGGCTTTCTCTAGTCATGGTGAGTGGGGACTACTCTTCATTGCGGTGCATGGGCCTGTCATTGCAGTGGCTTCTCTTGTTGCAGAGCACGGGCTCTAAGTGTGCAGGCTTCATTAGTTGTGGCATGTGGGCTCAGTAGTTGTGGCTTGCAGGCTCTAGCGTGCAGGCTCAGTAACTATGGCACACGGGCTTAGTTGCTCTGCGGCACGTGGGATCTTCCTGGACAAGGGATTGAACCATGTCCCCTGCACTGGCAGGTGGATTCTTAACCACTGTGCCACCAGGGAAGTTCCTGAAGCACTATTTACAATAGCCAAGACATGGAAGCAAGCTAAATGTCCATCGACAGAGGAATGGATAGAGAAGGTGTGGTGCATATATATACAGTGGAATATTACTCAGCCATAAAAAAGAATGAAATAATGCCATTTGCAGTAACATGGATGGACCTAGAGATTGTCATACTGAGCGAAGTAAGTCAGACAGAGAAAGACAAATATTATATGATATCGCTTATATGTGGAATCTAAAAAAATGGTACAAAGGGAATTATTTACAAAACAGAAATAGAGTCACAGATGTAGAAAACAAACATGGTTACCAGGGGGGAAGGGGAGGAGGGATAAATTGGGAGACTGGGATTGACATATACTCACTACTATACTATATACTACATATACTACTACTATAAAATAGATAACTAATAAGGACCTACTGTATAGCACAGGGAACTCTACTCAATACGCTGCAATGGCTTATATGGGAAAATAATAAAAAAGAGTGGATATATGTATACGTATAACTGATTCACTTTGCTGTATACCTGAAACAAACACAACATTGTAAATCAACTATACTCCAATAAAAATTAAAAAAAAATCTTTCCTTCATTTTTCACTGTGTATAGTTTTTAAAATATTTATCTATAGAGGTGTTAAGGTTTTGATGTATTTAATATATACCCAATGATATGACTGGTGTACATATTAACTCCTTATTAGTCATATTTACTACACATATATTTCAAGTACAGCAATTTAGTAATATCATTCTGCACTGAGTGAAAATTTTTTAATTTCATAGAGTTGATTGGCTGGCCAGATTTATTCTATTGCATCAATGCTTACAAGGATTTTCCTTCCAGGATCTGATGCTAATTTCTCTTTTATTTCATTGCTTTTTAATATATTTTACTACTTTTTTGTATTTCACTCTTTCATTCATCTGGAAGTTACTCTGGGCTATAAACCACTTACCATGATAACATTTATTAAGCAATCCTCATTCAGTTATTTCAGTGATGTCTCTTTTTGTTATGTACTAAATTTTGACATACTTCTGTTCCATTCATCACAGTCCAATTTACAGAAGGATACTGTGTTATTTTGACTATAGCTGCTCTATTGTACATTTTAACATTTAGTAGGGTTAGACTCCCTTCTGTGCTATTCTCTATGTTTTATTTTTATTGTTTCTTTTTTTTTTTTTTTTTTTTGCAGTACGCGGGCCTCTCACTGCTGGGGCCTCTCCCGTTGCGGAGCACAGGCTCTGGACGCGCAGGCTCAGCGGCCATGGCTCACGGGCCTAGCCGCTCCGCAGCATGTGGGATCTTTCCGGACTGGGGCACAAACCCGTGTCCCCTGCATCGGCAGGAGGACTCTCAACCACTGCGCCACCAGGGAAGCCTGAAGATGTGGTTTTGAGTTAAGAATATAATTCAATCATTAAGAGTGTTAGAGTAACCTCCACAGCCTTAGTCAAGGCTTTGTGCAACTGAGGAAAGGCCATAAAGAGGCACCGGGCTTCTTCTCAGCAAGCCAGAATGAGCACAATCTGTAAGCCAAATAAGGGGAGAGAAACCAACAGAGCTCTCCATAATAATGGGAGGCCCTGACACCATGAGAAGGTGCTCTAGATGAAGTTAAGAATTGGCCCTTCCTCCTTAAGGATATATACTGATGAATTAGGAGTCATATGTGTCTGATTTAATAGTTTGTTCTTTTGTTCATTCATCCATTTATTCAACAAATATTTATTGAGTGCCTCCTGTGTATCATGCACTGAGGCTGGATTTTAGGACCTATTTGTCCCTTTGGCCAGAGCCCAACTATATGCAGTGGCCCTGGACAGGGAGGCTGTCACTCGAAAGGTGACATGAGCAAATATCTGAAGGAAGTGAAAGATAATTGGGGAGAGAGCATTCTAACTAGGAGGAACAGAAAGTACAAAAGTCCTGAGATGGAAGAATGCCTGGCACATTTCAGGAAGGTAATAAAGGCCCACATGGCTGGAAAGCAGTAGAGGAGTGAGAGTAGTAAGCGATGAGGTGAGGGTGGTAAGTGGAAATGCAGATCGTGTAGCACCTTGTAGGCCATTGTAAGAACTTTGGCTTTTACTCCGAGGTGATTTGACCTCGTTTTAAAAGGATTTCTTCAGTTGCTGGGTGGGAAATAAATTGTAGGAGGAGCAAGAGGCATGCAAGGGAGACCAGTAAGACAAGGGATGATGGTGGCCTGAACCAGGTAGCAGCACTGAAGATGCTGAGAAGTAACTGGATTCTGGATATATTTTTAAGGCAGAACTGGCAGGATCCGCCGCTGGATCAGATGTGCGAGGTGAATGAGATGAGTCAATGAAGTGACTGGGCTTGTGGGCGGCTTTTGGTGTAGTTTGTGTGGCAGATTGTATTTTCTACCGACGGCCACAATATCTCCCATCTCACACGCTCATCTACACTGTGACCTGACATTCTTCCAGTTGAGTGGTGATGTCTATGTCCTCTCCCCTTGAATCTGGACTTGAATCTGGACTTGAATCTCCCCTTGAATCTGTTGCTTATAAGCAACAGAATGTAGTAGAAGTGACACCGTGTGAATTCAGAGGCTGACATAAATGGCTGTGTACCTTCCACCTTGTGGAAGCACTTGCACTTGGAACTCTGAAATGATGTAAGAAATCTTCCTACCCTGAGACTGCCAAGCTAAGAGGAAACCAAAGCACGAGGCGAGGCTGGGCTTAGATGCTCTAGTCATCAGTCCTAATCTTCTTCCCCAGCCCAAGCACCATACACATGAACAAATGAGCCCAGTCACTGCCCATGGAGACACCCCCAGGTAAGGCCCTAGACATCAAGAAGCAGAGACAAACTGTTCCTCCTTTCCAAAATCTCTGACCCACAGAAGCCACAAGTCTAACAAAATGGTTATTGTTCTACACCAGTAAGTTTAATAACTGGACACTGTCGGGGTTTGGGCTTTAATCTGAAGGCAACAGGGAATCATGGGAGTGGTTTCAGGCTATTGAGTAACATGGTCACACCTGGGATTTAGAAGGCACATTCCAACAGTATCGCGTACAACGCCTCAGTGCTGCACAACTCCAGCCAGCCCCAATAATAGAGCTTGCGATGGAGTGATGGTACCTAGAGCCACGTGGAGCAGCAACTCTGGCTGCTGTGGATGAACTGCCCACAGCAGAACTAGAAGAAAGTGAACGACTAGTGAGGTCAGTATAATTATCCAGGAGGGAGAAGAGGAGGGGCTGGGCTAGAACGTTTCAGAAGTGTTTCAGGACCTACTGGACCCTGAGGCAGATCCTAAGGGTGAGGTAAAAGAAGATTTTCAAAAAAAAAAAAAGAATGCCACTCTTCTCACTTATTTTTGTTGTGTTGTGGAAAATATAGTTAATTTTCATAAAAATATGCTACTTATGTTAATATATTTTTATTGTCATTTTAGATCATTTGGCTCACGGAAGATGGTGGTGTAATTCCCCAGGTCGGAGACCACAGGGGAAGCAGCCAGTTTGAAGGGAGAGATAATGGTTAGGATTTGGATGGGTTAAGTTTGAGATGTCTGAGGAATGTCTAGGCATCATTTGGACATATGACAGAGGGCTGGGCTGTAAATAATGTCTTTGGGTGTCAACAGTATATATTTAGTAATTAAAGCCATGGAGGTGAATGAGGTGGCAGTTGGAGAAGTTATACAATGAGAAGAAAGAAGGGCCAAGGACCGAACACTGAGGAATGAAGATATTTACAGTTCAGGCCAAGAAAGAGGACCTTGTAGTGGGAGAGAGGGAGACGCAAGAGGGAAGACATATGGGAACATATGTTTATGTATGACTGATTCACTTTGTTATAAAGCAGAAACTAACACACCATTGTAAAGCAATTATACCCCAATAAAGATGTTAAAAAAAAAAAAAAGAAAGAGGACCTTGTAAAGAATATTTTTAAAAATTCTTTATTATATAAGTGGTAAAAGAAATAGAAGTGTCTGGTGTCAGAATAACCAATAGAGGGGAACATTTTAATATAAAAGAAAATGGTCAATAATATCCCAGGGCTTCCCTGGTGGCGCATTGGTTGAGAGTCCGCCTGCCGACGCAGGGGACACGGGTTCATGCCCCAGTCCGGGAAGATCCCACATGCCGCGGAGCGGCTGGGCCCGTGAGCCCCGCTGAGCCTGCACATCCGGAGCCTGTGTTCCGCAATGGGAGAGGCCACAACAGTGAGAGGCCCGCGTACCGCAAAAATAATAATAATAAAAAAAATAAAATAAAATAATATCCCATATCTTAAAGAGCAAGGAGGATGAAGACTGAAAATTGGCCACTGAATCTGGTAATTATAAGGTCGATGGTACCTCAAGAGAGAGCAGTTTCTGTGGAGTTGTGGGAATAATGAACAACAGGCAATGGATAAGGACTTACTGCAGAATGAAAAGAAACAAGAGTTCCCTAAACAGGCAGGGAAAGAGAAAAGAGCATTGAAATCGAAAATGGCAGGGAGAGGAGGGAGAAGGGGTGGATGAACGGGATGACTCAACCCTTTGTCATTTCACTGCAGGCCTTTGTCCGTTACAGAGGCAGGATTGTGCAGTGGTTAGGGTAGGCTTTGGAGCCAGGGCTGCCTGCATTTGTATCCCAGCTTCACCACCATTTACTAGCTATATAAACTTGGGCAAGTTACTTAACTTCTTTGCCCTTAGTTTCCATATGTGGAAAGTATCATGGTAACCACTTCTTAGGTTTTTGTGAGTGCTTAGAATAACACATAGTAAGTACCTAATAAATGTTAGCTATCGGTAATATTACTATTATCATCATTATTCCTATATTTGTAAATTCTGGCTTTTTCTCTCAGGAAAAGCTCTAGGGTAGTGATTTTCAAAGTGTGGCCCAGGGACCTCTGTGGGTCCCTCAAACTCTTTCAAAGAGTCTGGGAGATCAAAACTATTTTCATAATACAAAAACATGATTTGCCTTTTTCACTCTCATTCTCTCACAGTTTTCCAGAGGCAATGTGATGTGTGATATTGTAACAGATTGATGCAGAAACAAATATGAAAACCAAGCTGTCATCTATTAAGCCAGACATTCAAAAGATATTCAAAAATAAAAAAGAATGCCACTCTTCTCACTTATTTTTGTCGTGTTGTGGAAAATATAGTTAATTTTCATAAAAATATGCTACTTATGTTAACATATTTTTATTGTTATTTTAGATAATTTCAAACTAAACACTTAAAAATTTATCCATTTAAATTTCTAATACAGTAAATATTCAAAAGGTGTTATCCACATAGACAAAAGCTCTTTGAAGTCACCAATAATTTTTTTTTTAGCCACGCCATGCAGCATGCAGGATCTTAGTTCCCCGACCAGGGATCGAACCCACACCCCCTGCAGTGGAAGCCAGAGTCTTAACCACTGGACTGCTGCGGAAGTCCCCAAGGTCACCAATAATTTTTGAGTGTAAAGGGAAACTGACACAAAAAGTTTGAGAATCATTGCTCTAGGGACTAAATCAGAATCAGAGTAGGAAATATTAACTAGTTTGTACTCCTGTCCTGTCACACAAGACTACTTGCTTTCCCCTAAGAAATGATTTATGTTCAGAGCTCTGAATTGTTCCTTGTGCTGTTCTCTCAGTTTAGAATGTCTGTTTACTTTTCTTTGCCTGTCAGAACTCTGCTCGTCCTTTAAGACATCTATAACCCAAATTTCACTGGCTTAAGGTGATACAGGTCCTCAGCTGCCCTTCTCAGAAGCTGCCCAGAATCAAGTGTGCTTATACTCCTTCCCCAGTCTCTCTCTTTTTATTTTTTTTAAAGAAGATGTTGGGGGTAAGAGTTTATTAATTTTTATTTATTTATTTTTGCTGTGTTGGGTCTTCATTTCTGTGCGAGGGCTTTCTCTAGTTGCGGCAAGCGGGGGCCACTCTTCATCGCGGTGCGCGGGCCTCTCACTATCGCGGCCTCTCTTGTTGCGGAGCACAGGCTCCAGACGTGCAGGCTCAGTAGTTGTGGCTCACGGGCCTAGTTGCTCCGCCGCATGTGGGATCTTCCCAGACCAGAGCTCGAACCCGTGTCCCCTCATTAGCAGGCAGATTCTCAACCACTGCGCCACCAGGGAAGCCCCCAGTCTCTTTCTTATTGTTCACAAACACAGAAATAGCTATGCACCAATCTCAGCAGAGGTTGGAGGGCCTTGTCACCTCCACTGTGGCCAGTGTCCTCCCTGAGAACCCTTCCTGCCTGCCAAGGGTGCTGCTCCGCCATGCTCCCAAGGCAGGAAATCCTTGAGTCAAACAACTGTACTATCCCTTCAGTTCTCACTTTACAGCTGGAGCCGCAGTCTAATCTAAGCAGGAGCAGGAGAATGACCCTCTCCGCAATTCTTCGCTAAACTGTGTCACCTGGGCCCCCAAGCACCATTTCTTGTTTGCCCACTCCCACAAACCTGCCATTTTAGTTTTTTCACAAGCCCCTTTCTCTCAGAGTCAGACACAGTCTGGGTCTGAATGAGAAACATGATACCCTGATCTCCATACCTTTCATCTCTCTTGTACTCCTCAGGGGCTCAAGCACTAAAAATATCTTCTTCACATTAGTAGCATTCCCGTCAGGTTCTGAATCTTCATTTCAGCTCAGTTTGGATCCCCTCTTGTCGTCGTCATCATCATCATCATGATTTGTGGTAACAAATTACCCCCAAAACTTAGTGGCTTTCAACAACATTTATTGTCTCATAGTTTCTGTGGGTTAGGAGTCTGGGCTGGCTTAGCTGAGTCCCCTGCTTCACAGGCTGCAGTCAAGGTATCGAATAGGGCTACGGTCATCACAAGCCTCAAGAGGGAAATGATTTGCTTCCAGGCTGACTCACATGGCTGTTGGCTGGATTTAGTTCCTCACTGGCTTTTGGCTGGAGGCCTCCCTTAGTTCTCTGCCACGTGGGGCTCTCTGACGTGGAAGCTTGGCTTCATTAAAGCATGCAAGCTAAGGAGGCAATAGAGAAAAATCCAGTAAGATGAAAGTCTGTGTTTTGAATCCCCATCATGGAAAAAATGTTTGCAGTATTCTGTTTGTTAGAAGCAAGTCACTAGGTCCAGCTTTCATTCAAGAGAAGCAGATACACAAGGGCATGAATAGCAGGATCACTGAGGGCCATCTTCAAACATAGCTGCCTCGCTCATTTTCCCAGATAATGCAACTGAAACTCAGTGAGGTTCAATAACAATAATCAAGGTCACTCAGTTCGTAAGTGGCAGAGCTGGATGTGAACTTAAGTCTTTCTGACCCCACAGCTTACCTCCAGCACTTATTTCATATATTCTTTTTCTTTGCTTCTTCTTTTCAGGCAGCCCCTGCTGCAGCAGCGGGGAGCGAGAACAAACAACAGGTTCCCTTGTTTGCTTGCTCCCTGAGGTGGGGGTGGGGTGGGGGGGTGAGCTTATTCCTTACATGGGGTGAGGGTAGGAGTGTGTCCAGGGGTCAGGCCGGAGGGGTGGCTTAGGTGTTTTCCCCACCTCTTAGGTGGTGTTGTGTGCAGGGGGCACGCCGAGTTCCCTGCTTTTTCTCCCGGCTCTTCAAAAGCAGTAGTTGGGTTTTTGATCTCTTTGTATCTTTTGTCCAGAATTTGCTCCAACTGCACATGCATGCAGGTGTTTTTAGTCCCATACAGTTTCTTTGTATTCTGTTGCTCGAGGACAGCACATGCAAGCATTGCAGCACTGCAGCAAAGGGTCCCGGGTCCCAGCCTGTCTCACTCCCTGCTGAGAGGCTCTACACGCTTATTCTTTTTCTTTTAAAGTATTTATTTATTTATTTGTCTATTGATTTATTTATTATTTGGCTGTACTGGGTCTTATTTGCGGCATGGGGGATCTAGCTCCCTGACCAGGGATCGAACCCGGGCCGCCTGCATTGGGAGCGTGGAGTCTTAACCACTGGACCACCAGGGAAGTCCCTACACACTTATTCTTTTTTTTTTTTTTAACATCTTTATTGGAGTATAATTGTTTTACAATGGTGTGTTAGTTTCTGCTTTATAACAAAGTGAATCAGTTATAATATACATATGCCCACATATCCCCTCCCTCTTGCATCTCCCTTCCACCCTCCCTATCCCACCCCTCTAGGTGGTCACAAACCACCGAGCTGATCTCCCTGTGCTATGCGGCTGCTTCCCACTAGCTATCGATTTTACGTTTGGTAGTGTATATATGTCCATGCCACTCTCTCACTTTGTCACAGTTTACCCTTCCCCCTCCCTGTATCCTCAAGTCCATTCTCTAGTAGGTCTGTGTCTTTATTCCCGTCACATTTATTCTTAAGGGGTAAAGGCTGAAGGTCTCTTCTGAAACTTCTTCTTGCTGGACAGGGGCCACAGATCCTAGCCTACCCTGGAGGTGTAGAAGTCCCTTGCTGACTGTTCCAAGGACCTGTAGGGACCTGGGTTGAACTCCTTGAGACATCATGAGCCTTACTTCAAACTGTTGGAGTCTAAAAGACACGAACTTAATCAAAAGGTTAAACAAACAGGGGCTAAAAAGGAGAACAACAACAATAGCTATTAAAGGGCCTAGAAAGGGAAGCAACCAGGTTAACTCTGGGAGGGCTTCCTTAATTGTTGACCAGACAGGGGGCGATGTTGCCCCTGCCAAAAAGCCATTCTGCTTGGGTGTATATTTTTGTTAACCTCGGGGCTAAAGTTTCACATGTTTCTCAATTTTTAGAACGGACGGTCTGGACCTGTTGGTCCCAGGTCTCCTTCTTGGACCGAAAAGTCTTACTCACAGGTTTACAACAGTAGGAAAGACAGCGGAGTACTAGGTGAAATATGGCGTAAATCAGTATGACTGAAAAGAAAAGGGTTAGAAGAAAATGAAAACCTCCTGCCTGAAAGTTTTTTATACCTTGTGGTATCCAAGAGAACAAACTAGAGAACGAGTTTTCAATTTCCCCGCCCATATTGAATAGCAAGAATTGGTGGTTACTTGTCTGCTGAAGCCAAGTGGCTTGCTGTCGAATTTTCTCAATGTTGGTTTCTACTTGGTATGGGCATAAGGGCTGCTTTCTTTACCTCCCGATCTGCCCTGTTGTTCCCTTGGGTAATTTGAGAATTTTCCTTTTGATGCCCGTGGTATGTAGCATGACTGCTACTAGTTTTGGTTTTTGAGCCGCTTCTATGCGATGTAAACTCTTAGCCCCATATTTTACAGGGGACTTTTTTGGATTTAAAAGTCCTCTTTCTGGGCTTCCCTGGTGGCGCAGTGGTTGAGAGTCCACCTGCCGATGTAGGGGACACGGGTTCGTGCCCCAGTCCGGGAAGATCCCACATGCCGCGGAGCAGCTGGGCCCGTGAGCCATGGCCGCTGAGCCTGCGCGTCCGGAGCCTGTGTTCCGCAACGGGAGAGGCCACAACAGTGACAGGCCCGCGTACTGCAAAAAAAAAAAAAAGAGGGTTGGATTTTCTTTTTCTTCTTGGGTCACTCCTTTAACCTTTTCATAGTTAACTGGCTTTTTGATACACTTTCTCATCCCTTCTAATACACATTGGATCATGTGCTTCCTGACTTCTGTTCCCTCTCAGGAATTATAATTCCAACAGGGCTTCTGATTTGGGACTGCATCTCCACCCATAACAAAATGTTGGGATTGATCCCTGGCAAGCTGGTCCCATATAATTATATATATAGTTTCCCATACAATTTAACATACCAAATGAACCCAATTAGGTTAGGGTCTCTCTTTGGGATATTCCAGGGGCCCCTTGAAGCACCCCAAATTTAGCTGGAAGTCAAAAGAATTTCAATTAGAATTTGATATTTGGGAAGTCTGTCAAAAATCTCAAAAAGTTTTAAAACACCTGGTCAGAATCATAAGTCGCTGTGAAGCAATTATTCCTTGAGCTAAGGTGAAAAAAAAAAGATTTCAAAAATAAAAACAGATCACTTAAAGGTACAGAAACTCGCACAATCTGATATCAAAAGCGGCATTCCAGGAAAACTTTGTTCTCTTATGAGAGAGAGAAACCAAATCCAGTCTTGCATCAGCCTACTCTTAATAAAATCCATTTACCTAATTAAATTTAATCCAACCTTAGAAAATCCTGACCACATACAAAATTCACATACAAGATTTCTCAATGTTCCTTTTCTGCAAACTTTCTGCAACTTTCTGTAGCCATACTTTATCCCTCATTCTTTCCATTTAGAAACAGTCAGCTTTAGGACAAAATCACCTTTTTTTTCCCTTCAACAAAACATATTTCCATTCCTCATACCTTCTTTTCTGACACATCCTACTTTCCTTAAGCAACCATGAACTGTCTTTTTCATTAGCATTCTATAGATTGGTAGAGAACATCTCAAGGTGGCACCAAAGAGCTTTAGTTTCCCTTTCACAAGAAGACAAAAGTAGTTAAATTTAGACCTGTTTAGCAATTAATGTTCTCAACATTTTATCTGGATATTCAATGACTTCCTATCATTTAACTTAATTTAAAGTTACAAAAATTTGGAGGGACTGTTTTAGATGGACGTTTCCAAAATATAATTATTCCTATAGAGTTTACCAAAAAGTTCTTATCCCAGTTACATTTACTTAATAAGTTAATCATATCAGGTAATTTTCCTTGTTGACAAATTTCATAACAAAAACAATATGCACTTACTGACTTCAGTAACCCTAGGTACAATAAAAGTATTATACTTAATGTTGATGGCTCTAAAGACAGGTCTGTATTAATTAAACCCACAAGCTTAAGTTAGCTCTAATACCAGGTATTAATTCAATATTGAGTATTTCCCAGATCACATGAACCCGAAATGTATTCTGGTGAGCCTCTTTTATGTTTCTGAGAATGTATATAAGTGCTTGATTTCCTTTAAGCAAATTAAATACAGCTCATTTACAAGTTAATTTTTATATGAAGATAGACAGAACCAGAGACCTCATAGTTTTCCTGTTTGAATTTAAAATGGCTCTTTTTTTTTTTCTTCAGTCTGGGGGACTACAGATGAATCAGGTAGCTCCTGAGAGCCCAGGCAGAATAGTTACACTGCAAAGGCAGAGAAGAGAGATGCAAGTTCTTCCAACCCAGGCACAATAGTTACATTGCAAAAGCAGAGGAAAGAGATGCAAGCCCCTCGAGCCCAGGTAGCATAGTTACATTGCAAAAGCAGAGGAGGGAAAAATGCAAGCTCTTGTTTTTTTTTGTTTGTTCCGTACGCGGGCTTCTCACTGTTGTGGCCTTTCCCGTGGCGGAGCACAGCCTCCGGATGCGCAGGCTCAGCGGCCATAGCTTACGGGCCCAGCCGCTCCGCGGCATGTAGGGATTTTTCCAGACCGGGGCACGAAACCACATCTCCTGCATTGGCAGGCAGACTCTCAACCACTGCGCCACCAGGAAAGCCCTTGTTTGTTCTTTAAAATCCCACCAAGTAACTCAAGGTTGGAGCTTCAGGCAGTGTGGGCTACATTTATATTTCAAGGTTTAAATACTCCACCATGCCCACCATTTTGGCAGAGACTTGCAGGAGCAGTTGGACAGACAAAACTACCTAAAACAAAGATACCAACCACAAAAACTTAAAGACACAAACAAGAAGTTTTCAGGATAAAGGGGACGGCAGTGCAGGTATAAGGATCAAGGGAGGGCTTCCCTGGTGGCTCAGTGATTAAGAATCATCCTGCCAATGCAGGGGACACGGGTTCGAGCCCTGGTCCTGGAAGATCCCACATGCTGTGGAGCAACTAAGCCCGTGTGCCACTACTGAGCCTGCGCTCTAGAGCCCGCGAGCCACAACAACTGACTCCACGTGCCATAACTACTGAAGCCCACGTGCCTAGAGCCCGTGCTCCGCAACAAGAGAAGCCACTGCAATGAGAAGCCCGCGCACCACAACGAAGAGTAGCCCTGCTCACTGCAACCAGAGAAAGCCTGCACACAGCAACGAAGACCCAACGCAGCCAAAAATAAAAATAAAAAATAAATAAAATTTTTTTTAAAAAAGGATCAAGGGAGAGGTAAAGGGAGGAGGGACAGATAAGACTGAAAAAGAGAAAGAGACAGCAGGAAAATAAAGGTGAGGCTACTGGGACGATAGGACTTCCAGCCACTACAAGATATGAGGTTTAAACCTCTATCACTCTCATAAATCTCCTATCAGGGAGAGCCTGCTGGACCAGGGTCTGCATGGTATGAGGCGAGCCTCTCCCACCTCTGCTTGTCACCCGTCAAGGTGAGCCATTGCTGGCCAGAGGGAGCATGGTCTCACAAGCTGAGAGGAGTGATGCTGTAGCTGCACGATGTCCACTCTCCCGGAAGGAGAGGGCAGAAGTAGGAGAGGACAGAAGTAGGAGAGGATAGAGAGAGGAGAAGCAGAGAGATATCAGGAGAGTGAAAAGGACAAAGGGGAGGGGAAAAGCATTGCCTGAATGAGGGTACTGAGGCCCCCAGGGGCCAGGAAGGCAGACTAACCAAACGCGGTGATGCTGAAACAAGAGGTTCAGGCTGCCCCTTGTCACCCTTGGGGAAGCTGCATTCAGTGGTCCTGGAGATGCCCAGATCCTCTCCCCAAAAGGGGACAACAGCCCCACATTAGGCGCCATAAATCTGATACCGACGAGGGTTCTTGGCCTTCTGCAGTCAATAGAAATTGACCAGAGGCCAGACAAGAAATTCAGGCAAGGCTTTACTGGGGCCCCTGCTGCAGCAGCGGGGAGCGAGAACAAACAACAGGTTCCCTTGGTTGCTCGGTCCATTTCACATATTCTTACCTTGTCACTTGGCTATCTCCCTTATTCAACTGAAGCCTTATTAAGGGCAGGGAATGCTTATGTTTCTTAAAGTGACAAAACTGTTGGTGAATAGATGGCTGGATGAATACGTGAATCAATTAAAATAGTCCATATGTTGGAACTGTGCAGACAGAAATTGCTGAACCAGGGTTCAAAATAAAACAGGACTGTAAAACAGCATGGGTCAAAGTGGGAAGGGAGGAGTGGAAATGAGCAGAGGAGCAACCCAGACACACTGCTGACCCCTTGGAGTTTCTCACATTTTTTACCTTCTTTGTGAAACAGAGCCTATGTTTTGGTGAACAGAGGCAAATCCTGAATATTGCCAGAATTCAGACAGAATGGCTGAGAATGCTCAAAAGCATTCTGAATTAAGCTAGATCTACTTCCCACCCCAAATGTACTTAACCTGTGTATTTATATGTATTTAACTCAGAAATGTCCTAACCTATGTCACTGTGCTGCTTAAAAGGGGAAAAAATGGTAGCAGCCCAAATATTTATGCTAAAAGAGGCTGAAGGAGCAAAAAACTTCATGCAAATCTGAATGTCTGGATTATTTCTTCACCTCACAATAATTGAGTTATTAACCTATTAATAACATATTGCCTGCAAAAGGTAACATTTCTAATAACCCTGATTTTATTGGTGGATATTTTGATATATATTTTATCCATGTAGTCCCATTGTTCCTGCTTTTTATGGAGCCTCTGTAAGATGCTTTCAAATATGATGCTATGCTATTGAAAGGGGATTGGTTTCCGCCACGCTTACCAGTGAAGTGAATGCTCTCTGAGAAATAGTTGCTGGACCTATCACTTCCTTTCTTCTACTGTACACTGCGATTTTATGTTTCTTCTGGTCAGGGTCTTGTAGAAGGTACAACTGAAGAACTGAGCAGAAGCAGTAATAGCGCAGCCTCTTATATGAAGGGGAAGAAACTAGCAGTCAAGAAATCCATAGTCTGGGACTGTTTGTGACATTGGAACTTAGAGCTGGACCGAAAGTATTAACCCACTTTACACAGCAATCATCACAAAGAACTCTTTCTGAAAAGTGGGAGTGGGATTAACAACACTCCTGAAACATAAATTTTTGAAGTTTTCTGGTGACTAGATCAGTGCAATATAAGAATCTACCCTAGAGAACAGTCACCTAACCAGTGGTACTAGCTTTTGTTGTTTGCCTAGAAATATGTGCATAGCAGCTAGCTGAGCAATTCCTCCATGGCCTGAGTACCTAGAGACATAAATTTAATGGCTGAGCCCTGGAGCTCTAACTATCTGACTGTCCCATTCTAATTTCCAGTTCTGTTAATTCAGTAAGGAAACTTACAGAAAGTTATCTGTCTCCAGACAATCCTACGCTTATGAAAACGTTTACACTCTTTCGCAAGATCCTGTAAGCTTGCTGGTATTACAGTGCTGAGAGTCGTTATTTGGAAGTTTAGTCTTGAGAGGAGGATCAAAGGTGACGGTCTCTGCAGTTTAAGCATTGTACAAGTGGCGGCTTCCTGATGGTGGAGCTGTGCATTCAAAAAATTTTGCAATCGTCAGAGAGAAAATTTTTTTTTTCCTGAAATTTTTACTTAAGTGCTCAGGTTGTTACTGTTTATAGGATTAGGTAGGTCATTCACCATTGTCAAGTTACATTTGCAATTGTTGAGCAAGACTCCTTTAGCCATAAAACTATGCTAACCTCGCCAGGACATTCATTCCTTAACTCTTTGCTGACAGTACACAAGTTATCATATAGCCTGCATGGGAGCGTGAGGTACAGTTCTATTTTCAGCTCACCCTCTGGCTTGCTCTATAACCTTGGCAAAATCACTTCTAGGCCTTGTGCCACAGACCTGCCATCTAGCTGTCAATTTGGGCTGGTTAGTAACCCTCCTCTGGCTAAGTCAGTGGAAACGACGAATTCTGGAGTTGGGCAAATAAGAACGTCAATGTGCTCGCTGACAGTCATTTACAATATTAATTCTTTTCTCCGTGAACTTTTCTCACAGACCAGTTCTTGAACATTTGATCATGTTTTTGCTCTAATAGCACTTCAACAAACACACAGAACAATTTTTCTAAAATTGGACAGCCCAACTACATTCCTTCCAGTCCTGCTGCCAAGAGAGAATGGATGTTCATTTTTCCATCTCACCTATTCATTTCCATTCCCCCCAGCCATTATCCACAGTGTACCTGAACGTCACTTCCACTGGATTTTGCTGTGGCAGGGGCTTAGCCATGATCCATTCATTCTGTTTTAGTCAGTGGATGAGGATCAATATTGTTAGAACAGATGAGAATTTTTTCTTTTTAAATTCATACATTTAAGCCTCTCCTAAACGTAAAACACCTACATTTACTTCATGTTATCTTCTCATCCTTATGTAAGGCACATGTCAGGTAGAGCTTCCCTTCCCTCTGTAACCTAAATAAGGTCTTCCCAAACATCCAATCTGGGCATGTAGAGCCATTCCCAAATTACCGATAATTTCTGAGAGACTCACTTTCTTCTATCTTCCCTGGCCCTGAGCCCCTGTATCCAACGGTGCTGTCCTTTCACTATTCCAACTGCCTCAACTTCAGTCTCTTCCTCAGTTTCTACAAAACTCCATTCACACAGAGCTTTAGTGAGGTTTTCAGATTTGAGAAAACAACTTAAAATTTATATATTAGACACTCCTATTCCTTTAAAAGTCCCATTTCCCACCCGGTCACCAGAGACTTCCCACCAACCTTTAGTCAATGCAGCAACCCAGACTTTTCTTCCTCTCAAATCCTCTCTCCCATCCCTCCCTTGCTTGGCCCATCTCTTCTCCCTCCTCTTTCGCTCTCTCACAGGAGCAAAAATAAATTCCCCCCATGTTTCCAGGCAGAGCAGCTTTTCTTGTGTTGCTAGGGCTTCTGCCCATACCCATGTTTTCAGAGTCTCACCTTACACCAGAAACAGCTTATCAGGATATTTTCCCAAACACAGTTTTGTTTTGTTTTTTCCTAAGAAGAATTCTGGTCCCATTTATTACTAAATTTCCTCCTCTTTATACCCAACAGTGTACATGTGTTTATGTACAGTCATTAGAGTTTAGAAACTAATTTGTATTCTACTTTCCCATTATTTTGCATGTACTTTTTCCCATTTATTAATGCAGTCCATGTTTGCTACTTTACTAAACACCCTTCCAATTATCATGTATTTGCGTTATTTCCAGTTTTATTTTGTCTTGCATCATGAATAGTATTGCTATAAACATTTAGTGGAAATTGATTTTTCTCATTTGGATTATTTTGAGGTATCCCCAAATGTGGATTATGGAACAAATATGAATAATTTCATAGGTCTTGTGTTTTGCCTCAGTACTTTCAAAAACAGTTGTCCTAGTAAATAATTTTATCAGTTTAGGAGTTTAGCCATTTTTCTTAGCTCTGCCAATATTCTCCTTTGTATTTTCAATTAGCCTTGCAGTAAGGCTAATCATTTCCCCAAGATTAACTTCTCTGAGTTTCTTCATGTATGAAATATTTGGTCACATACTGTGACCTCTTGTTTAGTGAAGTCTGTGTATTGGTTCTGTTTTTAACACTTTTTTTGAGATATAATTCACATACCGTATAATTCATCCATTCAAAGTATATAATTCAATGAATTTTAGTATATTCAAATAGAGCTATGAAACCATCACCACAATAAATTTTAGAACATTTCATTACCCCACAAAGAAACCCTGTACCTCTGGCCATTACCCCCAATCCCTTCATCCACCTCCGGCCCTGGGCAACCACTAATCTTTCTGTTTCTATAGATTTGCCTATTTTTGGATATTTCATATAAATGGAATCATATAATATGTGGTCCTTAGTGACTGGCTTCTTTCACTTAACATAATGTTCTCAAGGTGTTTCCATGTTGTAGCATGTATTAGTCCTTCATTTATCGAAGAATAATATTCCATTACATGAACATATCATATTTCTTTATCCATTCACCAATTGACAGGCATGTGGGTTGTCTCCACTTTTTGTCTACTATGAATAATGTTGCTATAAACATTCATGTACAAGTTTTTGTGCATACATTTATTTGGGAGTATATACATAGGAGTGCAATTGCTGGTAACTCTATGTTTAACTCTTTGACTGTTTTCCAAAGTGGATGCACCATTTTACATTCCCACTAGCAGTGTAAAAAGGTTCTAGGGAACTTCCCTGGTGGCACAGTGGTTAAGAATCTGCCTGCCAATGCAGGGGACACGAGTTCGAGCCCTGGTCCGGGAAGATCCCACATGCTGCGGAGCACCTAAGCCCGTGCGCCACAACTACTGAGCCTGTGCTCTAGAACCCATGAGCCACAACTACTGAGCCCACGTACCACAACTACTGTAGCCCGTGCGCCTAGAGCCCCTGCTCCACAACAAGGGAAGCCACCGTAATGAGAAGCCTGTGCACCGCAATGAGAAGCCTGTGCACCGCAGCGAAGAGTAGCCCCCACTCACCACAACTAGAGAAAGCCCGCGCACAGCAACGAAGACCCAACGCAGCCAAAAAAAAAAAAAAATCAAATCCAGTATGTGTAAAAAAAATAATAAATTAAAAAAAAAAAATAAAAGGGTTCTAGTTTCTCCACATTTTTGCTGTATTAGTTTACTAGGGCTGCCAAAACAAAATATCACAGACAGGGTGGCTGAAACAACAGAAACTTACTTTCTCACAGTTCTGGAGGCTGGAAGTCCCAGAACAAGGTATCAGCAGGTTTGGTTTATCCTGTAGTCTCTCTCCTTGGCTTGGAAATGGTCACATTCTTGCTGTGTCCTCACATGACCTTTTCTGTTTACATGCATATCCCTGGTGTCTCCTCCTCTTTTTACAAGGACACCAGGGTTTGGTTAGGTTAGGTCCCCACCCTCATGACCTCATGTCACCTTAGTTACCTCTCTAAAGGCCCTATCTCCAAATATATATATTTCCAACAATTAAGAAAAAAGACTAACATTATTGAATAGAAAAACGGGCAAAGGATACAAACAGAATGTTTACAGAAAGGAAATTTCAAAAAATTAAGTTTGATAAATACTGTACAAAGAGATGTGATGAAACAGGTGCCCTGATAAATTGCTGTAGGAGCATAATTGAAACAACAATTTGATGGAATACTGTACAATCATTAAAAACAATGAAAGTTGTCCAAGATATAGTGGTAAGTGAAGAAAAAGCAAGGTGGCAAAACTGTGTAGAGTACAGTGTGTGTGTGTATGTGTGTGTGTGAGAGAGAGAGAGAGAGGGAGAGAGACTGAGGGAAGAGTAATGAGTATATGTGTATATATATATATATATCACAGAGTGTCTCTGAAAAGATGGAAACTTTCCTTTCATTGCATATCATATATTTTTGACGCTATTGAAAAATTAACTGTCACATATACTATCTAGTCGTCTTTAAGGAATAAAGAAAAAGAAAATGATGCGTGGACTGTTCTCCACGGTGAATCATGGCCACTAGAATTCCAGGGTATCATGCCTTTTAGCTCTCACCTGGCCTAAATCTCCCCATGCTCTCCTCTCCTCCACTGCAAAACATGACTTTTGATATTGAAATGCACCCCATGCGGGCTCCCCTAGTTGCCTGTTTCTTTCTGCACCCGACTGCCTGGGAGACCCTCTAAAGTAGGGGCTGTTTCCCATTGTCATGCGTCCGCAAGCACAGGGGCTGGGCCTCGACAGGTGTTCTATAAACAGCACATGAAGAAATGTTTGTCTAAAAAGGGAAAGAAAGAGACCCCGCAAAATCAGAAACGTGTCCCGCACTTCTTAGACATTCACAGATCTAAAACCCACTATTCCAAGCCGGGTCAAGTGGAGACCTGGACGCTTCTTGGCCGGCAGGGGAAGACCTCGGAGCCCGCGGTGTCGCTGGGAAGCCTGGTCCGCTCTGCCCCGCCCCTGGCTTCCTGCGCTCCGCGCCCATTGGCCGCCCTCGGGGGTGAGCGGCTCCGCCGCGCGGTTCCCTGCGCCCTGTGGCCAAAGGGGAGGCGTGCGCGGAGCGCGGAGAGCTGCGCGGACGCTGCAGGAGCGCCTCCGGCAATGCCCTGGCACAGCGTTCCTGCTGGGGCTACAACCCGGGCGGCAGCTGGGGCCGCGCTGCCCAGCTACGTCTCCGCTACTGCCGAGGCGCCGCCGGTCGCGGACTCGCTGAAGCGGTGAGCGCTTCCTGGGATCCCCGCCCCTTTCTGTGCTCAGGGTCAATTGGCAGTGGGTGGGTAGGCAGGGGCGGGCGGGTCGGCAGGGTCCGAGCCATCGTCGCGTCGCGGGGTTTGGACCCCGCACCCCACTCCACCCGGTGACTGTCACTCTCCAGTCGTCTCGTCTTTAGCGCTAAGCAAGTTGTGTTTGAGGAGGCGCCCAGCCAGTCGGCTAGCAGTGGAACGCCTCACGGGCACTTGTCACTCGACTTTGCTGTCCCAGTAACTCTTCTCGGATCTGGACAGGCTCCGTGGACGCGGCGCGGCCCGGGCGGGTCTTAGGAGATCCCGATTATGTAAATAATCGTTGCACTGCGGGGTATTGGGGTGGGGGTGGGGTGAGGAGGGGTCGCCAGAGAGCCTAAGTTTCGCTTGAAGTCAATGAAATAGCTCGGATGAACTCAAGCTCTTTCTAAAGATTTCTCTTTTAAAAAATTACACCGTAGAATTGCATAATATGCCGTATTTCAGCCAAAATTAGTGTTTGATATCAAGGTAGTCGTTTGAAGGCAACACTGACACTTTTGTTTTCTAAGTAATACGTTTTGAGCTTTCTTTTTTTAGAGTAATACGTTTCTTTCATTAAAGGAATTTCTCAAAGTACAAAAAAATAAAGGAAAGAAGCCATGCGTCTCAAAGTACAGAAAAATAAAAGAAAGAAACCATGCGTACCGTTTTGAGTCATCAATCTTTTTTTTTTTTTTTTTTGGAGCCATCATTTTTGAGGGATTTTCCCCCTAGTTTGCTTAGGCTTGATTTCACCCGCAACCGCATACCCAGGCTCCAGATTTTGGAATGGGGTAAAAAGAGCGTGCGCCTCCTCCCGGCTCCCACTGGATAGCGGAGGGAAATCGGCCACGCCCCGCAGCCCCCCTCGGCTGCGGACTCGGGTCTGTCCCCCAGGAGCGGACGGCCGCCCGGCTGTTGATCGCAGCGGTCTGCGTTTTCCAAGAGTCCCCGGGAAGCCGAGCTGCACACCTGTTTTACTACACTGCTCAAGTGTCAGTCTGGGGGTCACTTCGTAGCAGCATCTGCTCTTTCTTTTCACCTTTGTGGCCTGAGTCTGTCTCCGGTCCTTAGAGCAATTAAGTTAATTGCTCTGACAATCCAATACCAGTACTGTACTGCCCTCTCCCAATCTCTGTGGCTTTTGTTGCGAGTTGATGGGGGCCGGCAGTGAAGAGAATGAAACACATTTTGCAGAACGCAACGCTGTGGTATTGTCTCGTGCTTCTCGGCGCTCGTTTCCGGGTACAAGTTCTGGTGGCATTGTTTAAGTCGGCTTTGCCCTTTTCCAAGCCCCCGTGGGTTAGTTTGAATCAAAAAAGAATGCTTATTTCTTAGCCCGTAAGGATGAGGAAAAGGGGTTGCTGGCTTGAGAAAAAGGTGCTGGAATTTAGACTGCCTCCTTCCGAGATTCAGATTGTGGATTTTAAAAAATGAGGGCCTGTTGGAGATTGTCGAATACTGAAATTTTTGTTCTTATTAGGGAGTTGGAAAATAGAAATGCCTCTCTCTTTTATTCAGTAATTAGGAAAAGTGTAAGCCCTTTAAACACCCTTTAAAATTGCGAAAGCTTCTGTGGATTCTCTTGTAAAATCAAAAAGAACCCTTAATTTATCTTTTCTGTAAATCTTTTTTTTGCATGTGCTTAAAGTACTTGGATTGTGTTTGGCTGCCCATAATTGTCCGGATTCTGAGTGACTTCTTATCTGAACTTTAAGTGTATTTTAGGGAGGGGAGTTGAGGGAGCTATAAGTGTAGTGAACCTTTACCTTTGGCTTCTGGGGACATTTTGTGGTGGCCAGGAAAACTTATTTAGTACTGATCTATGAAAACAGAATGGTTTAAAGAATTTGTTGGGGATTGCTCTTTTTGAAAAAAGTTACATTATGTTCATCATGATTTCTAGAATCGTATACTATGCTGTATCTCACCCAAAAATAGTTTTTGATGTCAGTTGTAGTCATCGGAATACAACAGTGACACTTGTTTCTTAAATAATGCTTTAAGCTTTATTATTTTATGGTAATACCACTATCTTTCGTTAAAAAAATTTTGGCAAATACAGAAAAATAATGTATATTGTTTGAATCATCAATTTTGAAAGATTACTCTTTCCCTAAATTTACTTAGGCCTGTTGCACCCACAGCTAAATACCCAGGTTCCAAATTGGGAATGGTGTTAATAGTGTTGAATATGCAATTTGGGAGACTGGGGGCTTATTTAAAAATGTTATTTTTCTCCACTGAAACGTCAGCATCAGCAGAGACTATTACAGCATTTTCTCCTTAAAGAAAGGGTTGTTGGGACTTCCTTGGTGGCGCAGTGGTTAAGAATCCGCCTGCCAATGCAGGGGACACGGGTTCCATCCCTGATCCGGGAGGATCCCACATGCTGGAGCAACTAAGGCCATGCACCACAACTACTGAGCCTGCGCTCTAGAGCCCGCGAGCCACAACTTCTGAAGCCCACGTGCCTAGAGCCCGTGCTCCGCAACAAGAGAAGCCACTGCAATGAGAAGCCCGCACACCGCAACGAAGAGTAGCCCCCTCTTGCTGCAACTAGAGAAAGACGGCGCGCAGCAATGAAGACCTAATGCAGCGAAAAATAAAATAAATAAATTTATTAAAAAAAAGAAGGGGATGTGATGATAAAATGCTATAATAATTTTGAATATTACAATAACTAACATTAAATGCTGGAGTTTTTTAATGGCAGTAAGTTGGAAGATTTTGAGAACTTAAGTCTTTCTGTCATCTCTCAGTGATGTGTCATTCCTAGAAGAGTTTATCATAGAGATCTCTCTTTGAGGCCTCAAGATTTTCTTTGCAGCGTTCATGTAAGAGCTGTGATTTGATGTCAAGGCTTGTCAACTTCTTTTTGAATTTTTGATAAGTTACATGAGCAAAATTTTGCAGTTTTAGATTTGGGGATTTACACAGATCGAATTAGTAAAGCATCCTTTGTCATTTCCCCTAAGTACCTTTTATTTTCTTTCCCATTAAGAGTTAATTAGGTTTTTGGAAGGCATATCACTCATACTTATGAAAATTCTTTAATATTTTAGATACATCTGACCCAGCAATTCCACTTCTGGGAATTTATTCTAAGGAATGGATATGTACACAGGGTTAGTTACTGGATGTTCGTTGCAATGTTATTTATGATGATGGAACTTTGAAAAAACTAATTGTCCCTAAAAAGGGAAATGGTAAAATAATTTAAATCATGGAATATAATAATTCATACTATATATTAATACAATGTAAATCTATACAACCATTACAAATCATGTTGTAAATCTATACAACCATTACAAATCATGTTGTGGAAGAAATTTGACAAAATGAGAAAATGGTCATAATATCAGTGTAAAAAAGAACAACTTCTTTAAATTTATGAATATTATCCCATTTTGGGTAAAAGAAGTATAAAAAGATTGAATTGTAGTGAAGATAATACTTGATTCAGGCTTGCCACTTTGAGAGAAATTCTTCTGCATAGTATAGTGCTAGACTGCAAGAAGGAAAAAGAAAAGGCTGTATTCACATATCTAGGCACTGAAACCATTCTCTCTGAAATAATCATTGACCACCTAGAGATGAATGGGGAGTTTTCAAGTGTCCCTGCTTATCCACAAGGTTTACTCCTTTTTATTTTATTTGAGCCTCTATAATCTTATTATATGTTAGTAGATTTACTGTTGTGAGGATTAAAAGACTGGCAAGTAGGCTCTCAGTTTGGCATGTAAGTGTGCAAGTTCAAAATATGTGATAAGATTGCACTGTATGTACACCAAAATGTTTTATCTCTGGAGAGATGGGATTTGGGGGTATTGTTTTCTGTATTTTCATTATTTCCCCAAATATTGAAAATTATTATATTTTAATTTTACACCAAGATAAAGAGGTATAACTTAAAATTTAAAGAAATTTTTTCAGGTAGGCAATCATTTCACAGGGTTAAAGATCAAAAAGTTAAAAAACAGTATACAGTGGAAAGGCTCCCTCTTTCCCCTGTTCTTCATCTCCTCAATTCCTATTCCTTCAATTTGCCTGCCCTGGGTAGTCATTATTACCAATTTATTGCTTGTCCTCCAGAGATATTTCATGCATTTCCATATCAAAATAGATTTACATTTTCTCCTTCTTAGATATATTTGCAGTTTTCTTCCATTGCTTTTTCCACTTGACAGTGTATCATAGAGACCTTTTTGTATCAGTACATACAGAGCATCCTCAATAAAAGTGTTTTTCTTTTTTTTTTTGAATTTTTGAATTTTATTTTTTTTATACAGCAGGTTCTTATTAGTCATCAATTTTATACACATCACTGTATACCTATCAATCCCAATCTCCCAATTCATCCCCACCCCCCCCACTGCTTTCCCCCTTGGTGTCCATACATTGTTCTCTACATCTGTGTCTCAATTTCTGCCCTGCAAACTGGTTCATCTGTACCATCTTTCTAGGTCCCACGTATATGCGTTAATATACAATATTTGTTTTTCTCTTTCTGACATACTTCACTCTGTATGACAGTCTCTAGATCCATCCACGTCTCAACAAATGACTCAATTTTGTTCCTTTTTATGGCTGAGTAATATTCCATTGTATATATGTACCACAACTTCTTTATCCATTCGTCTGTCGATGGGCATTTAGGTTGCTTCCATGACCTGGCTATTGTAAATAGTGCTGCAATGAATATTGGGGTGCATGTGTCTTTTTGAATTATGGTTTTCTCTGGGTATATGCCCAGTAGTGCGATTGCTGGATCATATGGTAATTCTATTTTTAGTTTTTTAAGGAACCTCCATACTGTTCTCTATAGGGGCTGTATCAATTTACATTCCTACCAACAGTGCAAGAGGGTTCCCTTTTCTCCACACCCTCTCCAGCATTTGTTGTTTGTAGATTTTCTCATGATGCGCATTCTAACTGGTGTGAGGTGATACCTCATCATAGTTTTGATTTGCATTTCTCTAATAATTAGTGATGGTGAGCAGCTTTTCATGTGCTTCTTGGCCATCTGTATGTCTTCTTGGGAGAAATGTCTATTTAGGTCTTCTGCCCATTTTTGGATTGGGTTGTTTGTTTTTTTAATATTGAGCTGCATGAACTATTCATATATTTTGGAGATTAATCCTTTGTCTGTTGATTCGTTTGCAAATATTTTCTCCCATTCTGAGGTTTATCTTTTCATCTTGTTCATGGTTTCCTTTGCTCTGCAATAGCTTTGAAGTTTCATTAGGTCCCATTTGTTTATTTTTGTTTTTATTTCCATTACTCAGGAGGTGGATCAAAAAAGATCTTGCTGTGATTTATGTCAAAGAGTGTTCTTCCTATGTTTTCCTCTAAGAGTTTTATAGTGTCTGGTCTTACATTTAGGTCTCTAATCCATTTTGAATTTATTTTTGTGTATGGTGTTAGGGAGTGTTCTAATTTCATTCTTTTACATGTAGCTGTCCAGTTTCCCCAGCACTACTTATTGAAGAGACTGTCTTTTTTCCATTGTATATCCTTGCCTCCTTTGTCATAGATTAGTTGACCATAGGTGTGTGGGTTTATCTCTGGGCTTTCTATCTTGTTCCATTGATCTATGTTTTTGTTTTTCTGCCAGTACCATACTGTCTCGATTACTGTAGTTTGGAGTATAGTCTGAAGTCAGGGAGTCAGATTCCTCCAGCTCCATTTTTTTTCCCTCAAGACTGCTTTGGCTATCTGGGGTCTTTTGTGTCTCCATGCAAATTTTAAAATTTTTTGTTCTAATACTGTAAAAAATGCCATTGGTAATTTGATAGGGATTGCATTGAATCTGTAGATTGCTTTGGGTAGTATAGTCATTTTCACAATATTGATTCTTCCAATCCAAGAACATGGTATATCTCTCCATCTATTTGTGTCATCTTTAATTTCTTTCATCAGTGTCTTATAGTTTTCTGGATACAGGTCTTTTGTATCCCTAGGTAGGTTTATTCCTAGGTATTTTATTCTTTTTGTTGCAGTGGTAAATGGGAGTGTTTCCTTAATTTCTCTTTCAGATATTTCATCATTAGTGTATAGGAATGCAAGAGATTTCTGTGCATTAATTTTGTATCCTGCTACGTTACCAATTTCATTGATTAGCTCTAGTAGTTTACTGGTGGCATCTTTAGGATTCTCTATGTATAGTATCATGTCATCTGCAAACAGTGACAGTTTTACTTCTTCTTTTCCAATTTGTATTCCTTTTATTTCTTTATCTTCTCTGATTGCTGTGGCTAGGACTTCCAAAACTATGTTGAATAATAGTGGTGAGAGTGGACATCCTTGTCTTGTTCCTGATCTTAGAGGAAATGCTTTCAGTTTTTCACCGTAGGGAATGATGTTTGCTGTGGATCTGTCATATATGGCCTTTATTATGTTGAGGTAGGTTCCCTCTATGCCCACTTTCTGGAGAGTTTTTATCATAAATGGGTGTTGAATTTTGTCAAAAGCTTTTTTTGCATCTACTGAGATGATCGTATGGTTTTTATTCTTCGGTTTGTTAATGTGGTGTATCACATTGATTGATTTGCATATATTGAAGAATCCTTGCATCCCAGGGATAAATCCCACTTGATCATGGTGTATGATCCTTTTAATGTGCTGTTGGATTCTGTTTGCTAGTATTTTGTTGAGGATTTTTGCATCTATGTTCATCAGTGATATTGGTCTGTAATTTTCTTTTTTTGTAGTATCTTTGTCTTGTTTTGGTATCCGGCTGATGGTTGCTGCATAGAATGAGTTTGGGAGTGTTCCTTCATCTGCAATTTTTTGGAAGAGTTTGACAGAATTCACCTGTGAAGCCATCTGGTCCTAGACTTCTGTTTGTTGGAAGATTTTTAATCACAGTTTCAATTTCATTACTTGTGATTGGTCTGTTCATATTTTCTATTTCTTCCTGGTTCAGTCTTGGAAGGTTATACCTTTCTAAGAATGTGTCCATTTCTTCCAGGTTTTCCATTTTATTGGCATGGAGTTGCTTGCAGTAGTCTCTTAGGGTGCTTTGTATTTCTGCGGTGTGTGTTGTAACTTCTCCTTTTTCATTTCTAATTTTACTGATCTGAGTCCTCTCCCTCTTTTTCTTGATGAGTCTGGCTAATGGTTTATCAATTTTGTTTATCTTCTCAAAGAACCAGCTTTTAGTTTTATTGATCTTTGCTATTGTTTTCTTTGTTTCTATTTCATGTATTTCTGCTCTGATCTTTCTGATTTCTTTCCTTCTGCTAACTTTGGGTTTTGTTTGTTCTTCTTTCTTTAGTTCCTTTAGGTGTAAGTTTAGATTGTTTATTTGAGATTTTTGTTGTTTCTTGAGGTAGGCTTGTATAGCTATAAACTTCCCTCTTAGAACTGCTTTTGCTGCATCCCATAGGTTTTGGATCATCATGTTTTCATTGTCATTTGTCTCTAGGTATTTTTTGGTTTCCTCTTTGATTTCTTCAGTGATCTCTTGGTTATTTAGTAATGTATTGTTTAGCCTCTATGTGTTTGTGTTTTTTACGGTTTTTTCCCTGTAATTGATTGCTAATCTCATAGCATTGTGGTCAGAAAAGATGCTTGATATAATTTCAATTTTCTTAAATTTACTGAGGCTTGATTTGTGACCCCAAGATGTGACCTATCCTGAGAGTGTTCTGTGCGCACTTGAGAAGAAAGTGTAATCTGCTGTTTTTGGATGGAATGTCCTATAAATATCAATTAAATCTGTCTAGTCTTTTGTGTCATTTAAAGCTTGTGTTTCCTTATTTATTTTCATTTTGGGTTCTCTGTCCATTGGTGTAAGTGAGGTGTTAAAGTCCCCCACTATTATTGTATTATTGTCGATTTCCTCTTTTATAGCTGTTAGCAGTTGCCTTATGTATTGAGGTGCCCCTATGTTAGGTGCATATATATTTATAATTGTTATATCTTCTTCTTGGATTGATCCCTTGATCATTATGTAGTGTCCTTCCTTGTCTCTTGTAACATTCTTTCTTTTAAAGTCTCTTTTATCTGATATGAGTATTGCTGCTCCAGCTTTCTTTTGATTTCCATTTGCACGGAATATCTTCTTCCATCCCCTCACTTTCAGTCTGTATGTGTCCCTAGGTCTGAAGTGGGTCTCTTGTAGACAGCATATATATGGGTCTTGTTTCTGTATCCATTCAGCAAGCCTGTGTCTTTTGGTTGGAGCATTTAATCCATTCACGTTTAAGGTAGTTATCAATATGTATGTTCCTATGACCATTTTCTTAATTGTTTTGGGTGTGTTTTTGTAGGTCCTTTTCTTCTCTTGTTTCTCCCACTTAGAGAAGATCCTTTAGCATTTGTTGTAGAGCTGGTTTGGTGGTGCTGAATTCTCTTAGCTTTTGCTTGTCTGTAAAGCTTTTGATTTCTCTGTTGAATCTGAATGAGATCCTTGCTGGGTAAAGTAATCTTGGTTGTAGTTTCTTCCTTTTCATCACTTTAAGTATATCATGCCACTGCCTTCTGGCTTGTAGAGTTTCTGCTGAGAAATCAGCTGTTATCCTTATGGGAGTTCCCTTGTATGTTATTTGTCATTTTTCCCTTGCTGCTTTCAATAATTTTTCTTTGTGTTTGATTTTTGCCAATTTGATTACTATGTGTCTTGGCATGTTTCTCCTTGGGTTTATCCTGTATGGGACTTGCTGCACTTCCTGGACTTGGGTGGCTACTTCCTTTCCCATGTTAGGGAAGTTTTCGACTATAATCTCTTCAAATATTTTCTCAGGTCCTTTCTCTCTCTCTTCTCCTTCTGGGACCCCTATAATGCAAATGTTGTTGGGTTTAATGTTGTCCCAGAGGGCTCTTAACCTATCTTCATTTCTTTTCATTCTTTTTTCTTTATTCTGTTCCACAGCAGTGAATTCCATCATTCTGTCTTCCAGGTCACTGATCCATTTTTCTGCCTCAGTTATTCTGCTATTGATTCCTTCTAGTGTAGTTTTCATTTCAGTTATTGTATTGTTCATCTCTGTTTGTTTGTTCTTTAATTATTCTAGGTCTTTGTTAGACATTTCTTGCATCTTCTCGATCTTTGCCTCCATTGTTTTTCCAAGGTCCTGGGATCATGTTCACTATCATTATTCTGAATTCTTTTTCTGGAAGGTTGCCTATCTCTACTTCATTTAGTTGTTTTTCTGGGTTTTGTCTTGTTCCTTCATCTGGTACATAGCCCTCTGCCTTTTCATCTTGTCTATCTTTCTGTGAATGTGGTTTTTGTTCCACAGGCTGCAGGATTGTAGTTCTTCTTGCTTCTGCCCTCTGGTGGATGAGGCTATCTAAGAGGCTTGTGCAAGTTTCCTGATGGGAGGGACTGGTGGTGGGTAGAGCTGGCTGTTGCTCTGGTGGGCAGAGCTCAGTAAAACTTTAATCTGCTTGACTGCTGATGGGTGGGGCTGGGTTCCCTCTCTGTTGGTTGTTTGGCCTGAGGCAACCCAACACTGGATCCTACCTGGGCTCTTTGGTGGGGCTAATGGTGGACTCTGGGAGGTCTAACGCCAAGGAGCACTTCCCACAACCTCTGCTACCAGTGTCCTTGTCCTCATGGTGAGCCACAGCCACCCCCCACCTCAGCAGGAGACCCTCCAACACTAGCAGGTAGGTCTGATTCAGTCTCCCCCGGGGGCACTGCTCCTTTCCCTGGGTCCCGATGCGCACATTACTTTGTGTGTGCCCTCCAAGAGTGGAGTCTCTGTTTCCCCCAGTCCTGTCGAAGTCCTGCAATCAAATCGCGCTAGCCTTCAAAGTCTGATTCTCTAGGAATTCCTCCTCCTGTTGCCGGACCCCCAGGTTCGGAAGCCTGACGTGGGGCTCAGATCGTTCACTCCAGTGGGTGGACTTCTGTGGTATAAGTGTTCTCCAGTCTGTGAATCACCCACCCAGCAGTTATGGGATTTGATTTTACCGTGATTGCGCCACTCCTACCATCTCATTGTGGCTTCTCCTCTGTCTTTGGATGTGGGGTATCATTTTTGGTGAGTTCCAGTGTCTTCCTGTCGATGATTGTCTGGCAGCTAGTTGTGATTTTGGTGTTCTCGCAAGAGGGAGTGAGAGCACATCCTTCTACTCCACCATCTTGGTTCAGGACTCTAAAAGTGTTTTTCTAAAAAATGATCAGAAAAGAAAGGGAGAATAAAGACAGAAAATGGACCTTGATCAAAACTTCTTTTTGTTTTGTGTTTTTTGGTTAACAATGTTCATTTATTTAATTAATTTATTTATTTAGGCTGCTCCGGGTCTTAGTTGCGGCATGCGGGATCTTCGTTGCAGCACGCAGGCTCATAATTGCTGCATGCAGCCTACTTAGTTGAGGCATGCGGACTTCTTAGTTGTGGCATGCAGACTCCTTAGCTGCGGCACACATGTGGGATCTAGTTCCCCAACGAGGAATCGAACCTGGGCCCCCTGCATTGAGAGCATGGAGTCTTACCAACTGGACCACCAGGGAAGTCCCACCTCGATCAAAAAATTGAAAAAACAGTTAAAAGAAGAGTTTTCTTCATGGTTGTTGGGGTATTGAGTACAAGACTCCCTTGCTTAGTGAAGAGGAAATTGCTCTGAGTACTGATGTAAGGAATTGTAAAACCTTCCAGTTTAGTTAGCCAATAAATTATTTTTTAAATGTTACTTCAACATTGAAGTAATAATATACATCATTGAAAAAATAAATCGATTCTTAAAATTTTACTACAGAAATGTGGGACACATTCCTCTTGAGTGCTTGTTTATTTCCTGGGAGGCAACTACTTTCAACTCTTGCAAGTTTTCCTAGTAGTATTTACCTCTGTCTTTCTAAAAAGTATACTTTATAACTACTTCTTGATTTAAATGATTTAATGGCTTTTTTGATAAATTGAGAACTAATAAATGAAGATGAGGATTTAGCTCCTTTTCTCTGTATTCTATTTTGACTTCTTCCATCCTGTCAATTGAGATTTTTATCTCAATATTTAGTTAAATCAGTAGTGAGGTTTTATATTATTATGACTAAGATAAACTAAGATTGTTTCTTTCACTTACTTAATTTTTTATTAATGTATGGTTGATTTTTTCCAGTTACTCAGATAAGTTAAACAAATGCAGAAATCTGTCAATTTCATTTTTTCCTTAAGACTTCCTTTCTCTAGACCTCATTCTTTTTTTCCTGTTTTTTATTTATTTAGCAGATTACATTCCATTATAGCTTATTACAAACTGTTTGGTATAATTCCTGTGCTATACGGTAAATCCTTGTTTTTATATATTTTATGTATAGTAGTTTGTATCTGTTAATCCCATACTCATAAATTTGTTTTCTATGTCTGTGAGTCTGTTTCTGTTTTGTATATAGATTCATTTGTATTACTTCCACATATAAGTGATAACATGTAGTATTTGTGTTTCTCTGTCTGACTTATTTCACTAAGCATAATATTCTCTAGGTCCATCCATATTGCTGCAAATGGCAAAATTTCATTCTGTTTTATGGCTGAATAATACATATATATATATATATATATCTATCTATCTCACATCTTCTTAAGCCAATAGGCTGTTGATGGGCACTTAGGTTGCTTCCATATCTTGGCTACTGTAAATAATGCTACTGTGAACATTGGGTGCATGTATCTTTTTGAGTTAGAGTGTTCACTTTTTTTTTCCAGATACATACCCAGGAGTGAAACTGCTGGATCTTATGATAGTTCTATTTTTAGGTTTTAAAGGACCTCCGTACCGTTTTCCATAGTGGCTACACTAATTTACATTCCCATGAACAGTATGCAAGTGTTCTCTTTTCTCCACATTCTCTTTGGCATTTTTTTGTAGACTTTTTGATGGTAGTCATTTTGACCCATGTGAGGTGATACCTCATTGTGGTTTTGATTTTCATTTCTCTAATAATTAGCAATGTTGAGCATCTTTTCATGTGCCTGTCAGCCATCTGTATATCTTCTTTGGAAAAATGTCTATTTAGGTCTTCTGCCCGTTTTTTTATTGGATTGTTTGGGTTTTTTTGATATTGAGCTATATGAGATGTTTATGTATTTTGGATATTAACCCCTTGTTAGTTGCATCATTTGCAAATATTTTCTCCCATTCGGTAGTTTATCTTTTCATTTTGTTAATGGTTTCTTTCGCTGTGCAAAAGCTTTTAAGTTTGATTAGGTCCAATTTTTTAATTTCTTATTTTATTTCTTTTGCCTTGGGAGACTATATAGATAGATTTCATATAATCTATGAAAATACTGCTGTGATTTATGTCAAAGAATGTTTCACCTATGTTCTCTTCTAGGAGTTTTATGGTGTCATGTCTTACATTTAGGTCTTTAAACCATTCTGAGTTTATTTTTGTATATGAGAAAATGTTCTAATTTCATTGTTTTACATATAGCTGTACAGCTTTCCCAGCACCACTTGTTAAAGAGACTCTCTTTTCTCCATTGTATATTCTTGCCTTAGTTGTCATGGATTAATTGAGCATGGGCTTATTTCTTGGCTCTCTATTCTGTTCCATTGATTTATGTTTCTGTTTTTGTACCAGTACCATACTGCTTTGATTACTGTAGCTTTGTTGTGTGTAGTCTGAGGTCTGGAAGGGTTATGCCTCCAACTTTTTTCTTTTTTCTCAGGTTTGCTTTGGCAATTCTCCGTATTTTGTTATTCCATATAAATTTTTAATATAAATTTATTTATTTATTTATTTATGGCTGCATTGGATCTCTGTTGTGGCACACGGGCTTTCTCTAGTTGCGACGAGTGGGGGGCTACTCTTCATTGAGGTGCATGGGCTTCTCATTGCAGTGGCTTCTCTTGTTGAGAAGCATGGCTCTAAGTGTGCGGGCTTCAGTAGTTGTGGCATGCGGGCTCAGTAGTTGTGGCTTATGGGCTTAGTTGCTCCTGCGCATGTGGGATCTTCCTGGACCAGGGCTCAAAACTGTGTCCCCTGCATTGGCAGACAGATTCTAAACCACTGTGCCACCAGGGAAGTCCCCATATAAATTTTAGGATTATTTATTCTAGTTCTGTGGAAAATGTCATGGGTATTTTGATAGGGATTGCATTAAATTTGTAGATTTCTTTGGATTATATGGCCATTTTAACAATATTAATTCTTTCAATTCAAAAGCATGAGATATTTTTCCACTTCTTTGAATCATCTTCAATTTCTTTTATCAGTGTTTTGTAGTTTTCAGTGTATAGGTCTTTTACCTCCTTGGTTAAGTTTATTCCTAGGTTTTTTTTTTTTGATGTGATTTTAATTAATTAATTAATTAATTTTTTTAACATCTTTATTGGAGTATAATTGCTTTACAATGGTGTGTTAATTTCTTCTTTATAACAAAGTGAATCAGCTATACATATACATATATCCCCGTATCTCTTCCCTTGATGTGATTTTAAGTGGGATTGTTTTTTACTTTCTCCTGATATTTCATCACTGGTATATAGAAATGCAACAGATTTCTGTATATTAATCTTGTATCCTGTTACCTTGCTGAAATCATTTATTAGTTCTAGTAGTTTTTGTGTGGAGATTTTAGGGTTCTCTACAGAGTATCATGTCATCTGAAGATAGTGAGTTTTACCCCTTCTCTTAAAATTTGGATACGTTTTATTTCTTTTTTTTTTTTTCTGTCTGATGGCCATAGCTGGGACTTCCAATACTTTGTTAAATAAAAGCGGAGAGAGTGGGCATCTTTATTTTGTTCTTGAATTCAGCAGGGAGACTTTCAGCTCTTCAGCATTGAGTATTTTGCTGGCTGTGAGCTTGTCGTAAATGACCTTTATGATGTTGAGATATGTACCCTCTATACCCACTTTGATGAGAGTTTTTATCATGAATGGATGTTGAATTTTGTCAAATGTGTTTTCTGTGTCTATTGAGATGATCATGTGGTTTTTGCCTTTACTTTTGTTAGATCTCATTCTTCATACTCTGATCTGGTCTGGTTCTAGGTTTGCACCAACCTAAAGAGTAGGATCTTTAAAGAGATAAGAAAGGAGATTGCACCCATGAAATAAGAATTGGATACTACGGAAAGGAACAATCAGAGAAGGGGAAAGTGCTCTATAAAATTAAAAATATGATAGCCAAGATGGAATTTTGAACTGAAGGGAGAAGATAAAGTTCTCTCAATTTGGTGCATAGCTGGGACTTTCCTTCACGTCTCTCCTAGTTTGGATCCTTTATTTGGATCCTGGTTTGGTTTACTCAGTCACTTTGGTGAAGCACTTAGTCCAGTTACTTTCTAAGAAAGGATAAATTTTCTAAGCCCTTGTGTGTCTCAGAAATGTCTTTATTCTACCCTTACACTTGATTTCTCTGGCATGCTTTTTCTGGTACACTCCTCTCTGGTATTCTGAAATTTTATGGTTATGTGACCTTACTGTGGTTCTTTTTTTTTCCATTTATTGTGTTTTGGCTCTTTCAACCTGAGGCCTGTTTTTTCCTAGTCTGGTGAAATTTATTTCAATAAGTTTTTTCCTTTCCATTTAAAATGTTCTCTCTCTCTCTCTCTTTTTAAAAATAAATTTATTTATTTTATTTTTGGCTCCATTGGGTCTTTGTTGCTGCGTGCGGGCTTTCTCTAGTTGCAGTGAGTGGGGGCTACTCTTCGTTTTGGTGCATGGACTTCTCATTGCAGTGGCTTCTTCTGTTGTGGAGCACAAACTCTAGGTGCACAGGCTTCAGTAGTTGTGGCTCGCGGGTTCTAGAGCGCAGGCTCAGTAGTTGTGGCATACAGGCTTAGTTGCTCTGCGGCATGTGGGATCTTCCCGGACCAGGGCTCAAACCCGTGTCCCCTGCATTGACAGGCGGATTCTTAACCACTGCACCACCAGGGAAGCCCTCTCTCTTTTTTTTCCTGTTCTTTTTGTTTGTTTGTTTGTTTTTGTTTTTGTTTTGCCACACCACGTGGCTTGCGTGATCTGGAACAGGGATTGAATTGGGGCCATAGCAGTGAAAGCCCAGAAATAACCACTAGGCCACCAGAGAACTCCCGTTCTTTTTCCTTACTTAAGTATTTTAGACCTCCTGGATTGATCCTTTAGTTTTCTTCTGTCTTCTGTTTTTTATCCTTCTCCTTTTTTTTTTTTAAACTTCTCAAGGCAATTTTTTTTCAACTCTTCTAGCACTTCCACTTCTATTCAGTATTTATTTTTGATTATCATATTTAAAATTTTAACCTTTCTTGTTCTCTGATTGCTTCTTTGCATTTTATAGATGCAATATATTTTCTTATCTTTTTAAAGATATAAATTGTAGTTTTATTTTTGGAGTTTTGCTTTTCTCATTGTTTCTGCCCTTTGTGGTCCTTTTTCCTGTTTGTTTGGCTTTTCAGTTTCTTCAGGGAGAAGCCTCCCGTCCTCTGTAGTGTGGGATATAACCCTAGGTGTCGACATTCTGGGAGCAGGGCCAATGAATTGGAATATGTCGAGATTACCTAAGACTACCCCCAAGTTCAGTGATTCACTAAGAGGACCCACAGGTCTTGGCATGTAGTCATACTCACAGCTATGATTTAATACAGTGAAAGGATACAACACAAAATTAGCAAAGGAAAATGTAGGTGGGGCAAAGTCCAGAGGAAAGCAGGCACCAGCTTCCAGAGTCCTCTCCCACTGGAGTCACACAGGCTGTGCTGAATTTTATGCACCAAAATCCTAGACTCCCAGAAGGAAAGCAGGTGTTCGGCACAAACCACATTGTTTGTGTTTAGGCACATTAAACCGCTTCTGTCAGTTAGGGAATGGTGGGAACCTTCTCGAAATCAGAGTCTCCAGGTACCAGCCAAAGGCTAGCCTTGCAAACAGGCCTTTCAAAGAATAGCAGTCTTAGGCCTGCTATGTGAATTCTTTCCTGAATAGGAACTGAGGGCCCCACAGTTTAATATACAGTTGACACTTGAACAATATGGGTTTGAACTGCGCAGGTCCACTTGTACACGTGTTTTTTTCAATAAATATATTGGAAACATTTTTGGAGATTTATGACAATTTGAAAAACTTGCAGACAAACTCTGTAGACTAGAAACATGGAAAAAGTTAAGAAAAATGTATGTTATGTATGCATAAAATATATGTAGCTACTAGGCATAAGGTGATTGATATTTAATATAAAATTAATAATGTGTTAGTTTTCTTACTGTTTTATAACTTTGATTTCAAAGAATTACATTACCATACAGTATGCCTCTCTTTCTTCCTCTCTCCTAATTGGAGAAATTGTGTATCAGCCTATCATCACAGGTAAGTGGTTTCTTTAAAAAGGTAACAATGTTTCCAGTACTGTATTATGAATATGACTGTATTACTGTATGCCATAAAAATTTTATAATGACTTATTTATTAGTGTATAGACTAGACTTACCATGAAATAATCACATTGATTACACTAGGCTACCATAAAACAATCATGTTGCTTCTTCATTATCAATGCATGGATCGTTATACCTGTAAATAAATATAAATTCCTTTTTCACATTATCTTTTCATTTTTGATGTCTGGTGTTAGTAACACATATAATATCTACAGTGTTTTGTATCTTATAAGACAATATGATGTAGATACTTATAAACAGTTGTAAACTTACAGTATCAGTAAATACAGTCCAGTACTGTAAATGTATTTTCCCTCCCTTATAATTTTCTTAATAACGTTTTCTTTTCTCTAGGTACTTTATTGTAAAAATACAGTATATAATACATATAACATACAAAATATGTGTTAATTGACTGTGTTATTGGTAAGGCTTCTAGTCAACAGTAGGCTAGTAGTATTGATTGTTAAGTTTTGGGGGAGTCAAAAGTTATAGGTTGATCTTCTGCTGCATCAGGGAGGTTGGTGCCCCTAACCCCACATTGTTCAAGGGTCAACTGTATAGGCTCTCTCTTAACCTCCTTATCTTTGCCTGGTGCCCTATCCTTGCCCTCTACTGGTAACCTGGTGGCCAGAGCCTTTCACCTGCTGTAGGTGACAAAGTCACCTGTTTGCAGCAGGGTAAGAGAGTGGCCCTGGGTGAGTGAATATCCAACATTTTGCTGTTTACTTGTCCTATAACTATGTGACTGGTTCTCAAAGTGTGGTCTCAGGGGGCTCCTGAGACCCTTTTCATAATAATACTTACATGATGTTTGCTTTTTTCTTATAAGCATACAATGGAGTTTTCTAGAGGCTATAGAGTATTACAGTAGACTGAATGCAGAATTATAAGCAATGCCACTCTTCTAACTAATTTATTTTTTGTTTTGGAAAATACGGTTTTTTTTTCATAAAAATCATTAGCTTATTATTTTTAAATGGAGTAAAAATTTAAAATAATTTGAATTTCTCCATTTTTCTTAAGATAATAAATCTAGATAGATATAACCCACATAAACAAAAGTTCTTTGGAGTCTCAATGCTTTTTAAATACGTAGATCCTTGGACCCAAAAGCTTGAGAAACCTACATTTCCCATTCTTCTGAGTCTAGCAATTTGTCCTTTTACTCGTTGTCTATCTGTACCTGTGTGTCCAGTATGGTAGCCATACTGAAATGAAATAAAATGAAATGAAATGAAATAAATAAATAAAATAAAATGAAATTAAAATGAAATAAAATAAAAAATTCAGTTTCTCAGTCATACTAACCAAATTTCAAGTGTTCAGTAACCACATGTGGGTAGTGGCTACTGTATTGGGCAGCACCGATCTAGACCATTTTCATCATTGCAAAAAGTTCTGTTGGACAGTGCTGATCAAAGCTGTTAACATTTAGAAGCTGTTTTTATCTCTTCCCCTTATTCTTTTCTACCCTCATGCTCTGCTTACATTATGATAGCTGAGCCCATATACATATATTATTGTTTCATAAAACATTTCATCACCACCAAAGCAAAGGGACAGGACAGTCTTTCCTAGTGCACACACCCATGCACACTTGTGAAGTGGAGGTGGTGTTGCCATATATGCAGTGCAGACCTGTGCAAAACACTATGCAGTGAAGCACATTCACAAAAACTGCAATGTGAATGGCTCCCACTGGAGGTACGCAGTGCAGGGGCCCTGAGTGCCTCAAAGAGCCAGGATTTGAATCCAGGTTTGTGTAATTCTACAGTCTGTGCTTTTTAAAAACTTTGGTTAAGATCACGCAATCAATCCCTCTTGTCCTAAATATATGTGGTCTTGGAGGGAAACTTTCAAAAATGGGTAAAATCGGGCTTCCCTGATGGCACAGTGGTTGGGAGTCCGCCTGCCGATGCAGGGGACGCGGGTTCGTGCCCCGGTCTGGGAAGATCCCACACTCCGCGGAGCGGCTGGGCCTGTGAGCCATGGCCGCTGAGCCTGCGCGTCCGGAGCCTGTGCTCCGCAAAGGGAGAGGCCACAACAGTGAGAGGCCCGCGTACTGGAAAAAAAAAAAAGGGTAAAATCATGGTTTTTATACAGATATAAAATGAACAAGTGTTAAACATTTTATCTAACTCACTGATTAAATGAGGGAACCAGTAAGGTGTTACAGCCAATTCAAAGGGAGAGTTCAAAGGGAGAGTCCAAAGAACGGACACGTTTATAGATCAGGACTATTGAAATGAATGTGCCGAGAAGGCAGAACTGGCCTCTTCCATTGTAGAGGGAAGTCAATTGAACCTCCACCAGACAGAATTCACACGCCTAAAGGCAAGAGTTATTTTGCATCACTATCAGTTTTCTTCCGTAGAAACTAATAAAGTAAAATAGCTCAACAGCAATCAGAGGCTAGAATCAGATAACCTGGGAGGGCGTGATCTAAATGCAGCATAGTTTTCCACTGAAGCACACATCTGTTACAAAACTCATCCAGCAAATTTTGGATTTTAATTTGCCTGCCCTTGTAAAATTATCTAAATGAGAATTCTGGTTAACAGAGAAGTTACATCTGGCGTTGAATTGAATAAATTTGTGTTCTGGGTTCATTTTGTTTGCTAGGTTACGTGCTCATTTTAAGCAAGTTGTTTAGGTTTCTAAGGCAAATCAGTGATGAGCTGAATAGATAATTTAGAAGGTTTCTCACTTGGGTCCCAGATAGGTTTCTTTACTGTTACAGTACTGAGAGTGACTAGCAGTTTTTTTTTTAAGTTCAACACTGCCTGGAGCTTGGGGGGGCATCAAACTTAGTAAGTCTCAGTCCTATAGTTTCATTGGAGAGACAGCCGTATACATAGCAAACCATTGTACAGTGTGGTAGGTACTGCACCAGAAGTGGGAATAGTGTGATAGAATTACGAACAAGGAAGCAATGCAATCTGGATAGGGAGTCAACATTTTGTCAGGGCCTTGGAGGACAACTAGAATTTAACCAGAATGATTTTTCCATTCATACGTATATGAGAACTTCCAACTGTACTTCCAAATAAAAAGCCCATCTCCTAGATGATCCCCAGACCTGGCCTCGGGGTAGTCGCAGCCTGTGTAGGCTCCTTCAGCATTGTATCGGCATTGCTTTGTATACTTACATACATAGTGGTGGAAGTGGCAGCGTATGGATTCCAAGGCTTGGTCATAAAATCCATTGCTGCTTCCATCGTGGTCTCTTTTTTTTACATCTTTATTAGAGTATCTCTTGGCTTTCTTGCTCTGAGCGTAACCAACTGTCACGTTGTGGGAACACTTAAGCAGTCCTATGAAGAGGCTCCTATGGGAAGAAACCAAGTTTACCCTCGGCCAACAGCTACCCAGCCAAAGAGTATTTCCTAGCTTCCCTGGAATCTAGTTTTATCTTTGTGACTAAGTTCTTGGGAGCAGAAGAGAGGTGTGCAACTTCTGTTACTTGCTTTTAAAACATAGTTTTGCAATGTTTTTCATTATCACTTCCATAAGGAGCCTTCTTAGACTTTTTTTTCCCTAATTGCCCCCATGAAATTTTAATACCACAGATGTATATCTATTTATGCACTGTATGTAAATATCTGTGCTTTAGCCATAAAAAGACTAAAGATTTTTTGCCCTTCCACCGCCGTGAACCAGATTTTGCCCCTTGGGGGCAATATGTCCTTTCTCAGAATGCATGCTTTAATGGGCTGGGTTTGTTCTCCCCTTCTTCTCTTTCTTCCTTCTCATGGGCAGAATTGTGCAGTGAGCTAACTTCAGCTAGGCAGACAAAAAGAGAATGCAAGCAACAAGATAGAAGGAACCTGGATGCTTAGACATCATCACAGAACAAAGCTGCTAGCCTATGTCTAGACAGTTAACTGAGAAAGAAACCTACCCTGATCTCATTTGACCCATTTTATTTGGGGGCCTTTATTACAGCAACTTAGTCTGTATACTAACAAAAATGCCCCCCATTTTTTCAAAATTGTTTTAGAAATTTAAAAAATGTCTCTTCTATTAGTCCATGTCACCCAGATCTGCTTACCCATGATACAGAAACATTATTAACCCTTCTGCCATTTGCAAGCACCTTATGATTACCAGTGCTGCAAATTATATACGTATTAACATTATTTTATTCAAAATTTGGGCCCCTCTAAGTGATATCTCATAATCATTAAACCAAGGTGTTACCATGCTTTATCTCATAGCATATATTACTAATTTGCTGTAGTTTTGTTTTGCTCGTGTTTTTTTTGTTTTGTTTTGTTTTGTGGTACGTGGGCCTCTCACTGTTGTGGCCTCTACTGTTGCGGAGCACAGGCACAGGCTCCAGACGCACGGGCTCAATGGCCATGGCTCACGGGGCAGCCGCTCCGCGACATGTGGGATCTTCCCAGACCGGGGCACGAACCCGTGTCCTGCATCGGCAGGCGGACTCTCAACCACTGCGCCACCAGGGAAGCCCTGCTGGTCTTTTTTAACCATTAGTTTTGAAGCAGTAGAGTGTACTTGGAGCCTGTTACAGGATCTTCATGAACATTTTAAGGTACATTTCAGAAACTTGAAAAGATAGTATTTGAGAATTTAATTCCCCAAACTTCAATAAAATGATAATAGAAGGGAATAAAAAAGGCAAAAGAGAGGGGAACATGAGACCACAGTAATTTCAAGCATCTTCTAGGGCAGTGATCCCCAAAGTGTGGCCCCTGGGGCAGCAGCATCAGTATCATCTGGGAACTTACTGGAAATGCAAATCCTGGGGCCTCATCTCAGACTTACTAAATCAGAAACCCTAAGGATGGGGCCCAATAATCTGTTTTAACAAGCTCTCTAAGTGATTCTGATGTGTGTTCAAGTTTGAGCAGTACTTCCTTCAGAGAATGGAGATTCCCTTGAAAAGTAAGCCAGTTGACCACTGTCCTTCTCTCACCCTCCATGCTCAGCATTTGCTGGCACCAGGGGCCACAGAAGATGGGAATGAGATGTGTAAGCAAGGGTATCCTTTCATCTTGAGGTGGCCACCATGAACATTCTGGTTATCATCCTTTCATGCATCTCTGTATGTATATACATGTGCATATGTTTAATTTTACACATATGAAATCATATTGATATTTTTTAATAGTCACTTTTTGGTTAATCTTTCCTTTCTTACCTTCCACATCTTAGCAATGTAATCTTATATTAGCAAAATAATATGTATATTTCAGCAATGTATATATTTTGTATATAGCTACACTTTTCTTTATGCTCGTATATATATCATACATAGACACAACCCAAGTTTTTCTCTTTTTTTTTTTTTTTTTTTGTGGTACGTGGGCCTCTCACTGTTGTGGCCTCTCCCGTTGCGGAGCACAGGCTCCGGATGCGCAGGCTCAGCGGCCATGGCTCACGGGCCCAGCCGCTCCGCGGCATGTGGGATCTTCCCGGACCGGGGCACGAACCCGTGTCCCCTGCATCGGCAGGCGGACTCTCAACCACTGCGCCACCAGGGAAGCCCAGTAAAAAAGATTTTTTAAACTCATAAATATTTGAAAATTAACAAACATACTAGTAAATAATGTTTCGATCAAAGAAATCAGAAGTGAAATTTCAAACCATTTTGAAGATGATGAAAAGGAGAAAAATTTAGACCCATGAGATACCACTCTAGGAACTAAAACAGTCCTCAGAGGAAATTTTAGAGCCTTAAATGCCTTCATCATTAAATAAGGTTTTTAAAAAATGTAAGGAAATTATTATGCAAAGTAAGGAAAAAGGATAAAAAGCAGAATACAGTAGGAAGAAAGAATTGATACAGGTAAAGCTAAGAGTAAATTTTAAAAAATAGCAAGGATATATAAATCCAAAAGCTTTTCTTTGGAAGAACAAAACCCAAAAACCTGATTTCAGTAAATAGTGGGGAAGAGGGGGAGGGCTGAACGAAAATGCATAGGACCAGAAAGAAGACGTAAAAGAGCTTAAAATAAACAGCAAGAAAATATCATGTGCAACTCCATGACGACAAATCTGAAAACCAAAAGAAAACAAATGACTTCTCAGCAAAATATAAATTATAAAAATTGACTCATGAAATAATAGAAAATTTGATTAGATGAATTACTATAAAAGAGAAAAACTGGGCTTCCCTGGTGACGCAGTGGTTGAGAGTCTGCCTGCCGATGCAGGGGACACAGGTTTGTGCCCCGGTCCGGGAAGATCCCACATGCCACGGAGCGGCTGGGCCCGTGAGCCCTGGCCGCTGAGCCTGTGCGTCCGGAGCCTGTGTCCGCAACGGGAGAGGCCACAACAGTGAGAGGCCCGCATACCGCAAAAAAAAAAAAAAAAAGTATCCGCCTGCTAATTCAGGGGACACAAGTTCGAGCCCTGGTCTGGGAAGATCCCACATGCCACGGAGCAACTAAGCCCATGCGCCACAACTACTGAGCCTGTGCTCTAGAGCCGGCAAGCCACAACTACTGATCCTGCGTGCCACAACTACTGAAGCCTGTGTGCCTAGAGCCTCTGCTCCGCAACAAGAGAAGCCACCACAATGAGAAGTCCACGCTCCGCAACAAAGAGTAGCGCCCACTCACCCTAACTAGAGAAAGCCCGCATGCAGCAATGAAGAGCCAAAGAAGCCAAAAATAAAATAAAATAAATAAATTCATAAAAAAGAAAAAAAAACCCACACATTAAAAAGGAAATTTAATGTAAATGGGTAAAAATATATTAACTTGATTACAGGTAGTGCTCCTGGAATAGTGAATAGTTGGGATTAATACTGGACCATGTTGGAAAGAGAAGTCATAGATTTAATAATTTGTTTATTGCAGATTTTACTAGGAATAATTTTAGACCAAAAGCTTAAAAATGCAACCAATATAGTAATTATCACCATAAATTGGATATTGATTCCTGAACTTGAGATATTTCAAGACTTTGCAGGATTTATGGTATGCACAGCTCTAGTTTCCAATATGTAGTTTAGAACTCATAGTGCTTTTTTAACTGTTATAAGAAATCAATCTGGGGACTTCCCAGTGGTCCAGTGATTAACACTCTACGCTCTCAACGCAGGGGGCACCAGTTCGATCCCTGGCCAGGGAAATAAGATCCCACATCCCGCATGCAGCACAGTGCAGCCAAATAATAATAAAAAATAAAATAAAATGCAAGGATGAAAAAGGATAAAAAACAAAGAAATCAATCTGTACTTGTCATTCAAGGGAAAATCTTTGCCCTCAGTTTACCAGTGATGAATGGCTCAATGATCTGGCTTGTTTGGTTGACATTACAGCTCATCTAACTACCTCAAATACAGGGGCATTCACAAGGAGTGCAGCATTTATATGATTCAGTTCTCCCCTATGTAGTAAATATATATGCCTTTTTGGCAAACTTTTTTTTTTTTGGCTGCTCTGCGCAGCATGTGGGATCTTAGTTCCCCCACCAGGGGTCGAACCCGCACCGCCTGCAGTGGATGCGCGGAGTCTTATCTACTGGGCCACCAGGGAAGTCCCTGGCAAACAGCTTTTTAAGGAACAATCTGGATCACTTTCATATGCTGAAGTTGGTTTCCAGAAATGAAAATTATGGCCTTAACTTCATTCCCCAAATTATGGAATTTAAGACTGAATTCCAAGCAGGCTTTTTGATTTTACACTTTATGAAAATGAACGTTTTTCAATTAATAGCAATAAGGTGAATGGATAGCTACAAATGAAAGTATTAAAAACTAAATATTATAACATCGGAGCACAGAACTCTGCAAATAGCTTTGAATTATCCTAAATTTAAAGAACTATGCAAGAACTTCATCTTTGTTTGAAAGTACCTGTGTTTAAGAAGAGTTTTTTTCTTTTATGAAACTCAGTTTTAAAAAACATACTGCTCTTAGTTCAAGGATTCAGGGCTGAATTCTATATTATACATTGCATGCTAACTACATTGACATCTTGCTACAGTTTTATATCAAAAATATATGAGCTACAAGAAAAATTTAATAATTAAGTTCCTATTTTTTAATTTGTATTTTTTGAGTTTCAAATTTATGATCTCTTATATCATAAATGCTTGCATTATGTTACATGCCTAAATCATAGTTCATTAAAAATAATGTTTGATTCTATTTCTGGCATTGAATTTTCTGTTATCTTGATCACTTCAATTATTTATGTTACTAGCTTGTCCCCTGTAGGTATTTGAGTTTGTGACCTTTGTCATAGTTGAAAGGTAAAATCTTAGCTGTGTCCTTGGGGAAGATGCCTGATATGGTGATCACATCATTCTAATTAATTTTACACTGTTACCACTTTTCCTTAACTTAGGCATTAAATGTATTTTCATGGTGGTTTGTTTCATGGTGGCAGTTTTAGGAACTGAAAATTGAGCATTTATGCTTATTTATTTCAACATTGTAAGTACATATTAGACAACTCAGTATCATGGGACAAGAGCTTTTCCCTTCACCCTTCTCTCACCCCCTGTAGAATCTTCAGGGAAAATTCCCTGTGAAAACTTCTGGGCAAAGCATTGAAAAATAACACCCATAAGCTGTGATAGGATCAGAGACTCCACCCAGACTGTTTAGATGGGTAATTCTGTTCAGGTGAGGAACCAGAGGCTGTGCTACGTTTTGTAATAACTCCCGAGTTTCTGTCGTTGCCTCATTGAAATTCTTTGGTTTGGGATCAGTCGTATGCCGTCTGTGAGGAGCTGCCTGGTACTCCTCTCTCCCTGGCAGCACTATCCTTGCCTTGGCTCCAATGCAGCTATGGCTCTGCCTTCTCAATTGCTTGCTGTGTGTTGCCTTTTCATAGAATTATAGACTTTAAAGAGTGTAGTAAAACTTTTGACCACAGAAGAAAAAGGTTTTGTCTAGTTTCTAAACTGGTCCAATGAAAACAGAAAAAGAGGACGATGGAAAAAGTTTTTCTAAATCTTATGTAATTTGTAGGTACTGAATTGTCACTATTCATATTTCCTTTGTTCTTCCCTAAAGTTCAGCGTCTATTTGGGTGTTTAAATGTTAACTTTGCTGACTGATTAGAAAAAATACGTTTATTTAAAGAAACGACAATATCAAGGGGTAAAATGACAGCTCTCCGCTCTTCACATTCCTCCTCGCTCCCTTTTGATCCTTCTTTGGGGTCAGACAGGTATAACGGGAGTTATGTTTCTGAATCTGTTCTTCAGTGGTTCTCAAGTGTGGTCCCTGTGCGAATACTAACTGAAAATGCAAAATCTTGGGGGCCATCCCAAACCTACTGAATGAAAAACGGTTGGGGCGTATGTGGGCAGCAATGTGTGGTGATTGTGGCTTACACTAAAGTTTGAGAACCACCGTGCTAGCTTTGTACATGGAAACCTAGAAAAGTTTTCAAACTCCTTTAGCGTCTTTGTGCTTTCCTTTCATTGCTTTGGAAGTCTGAGATAAAGTATATATATTGTGGTAAGCCGGGGACCTTTATCCTAGCTGGCTGGGACTTTGTGGTCCCGGCATTCAGTGAACTGCCTTGAATGATAAAACTGATTGGTGAGGTAGTGGATGAGACAGAGATGCCATGGGTACTTCCAGAAGTCAGTTAGGTCTGGCATCCCAGGAACTATTGATCAGAAGGGAACCTAGTTTTGAGACATGGCCAAGACCAATTATTCTCATCCTGATTAGTTAGTGTATGTAATTCACTAGAGAAAAAAGAAAGTCTGAGTATATGACTTTGCACGCAAAATCGTGTGTTTAATTTCTTTTTTTTTTTTTTTTTGCAGTACGCGAGCATCTCACTGCTGTGCCTCTCCCGTTGCGGAGCACAGGCTCCGGACGCGCAGGCTCAGCGGCCGTGGCTCACGGGCCCAGCCGCTCCGCGGCATGTGGGATCCTCCCGGACCGGGGCACGAACCCGTGTCCCCTGCATCGGCAGGCGAACTCTCAACCACTGTGCCACCAGGGAAGCCTAATTTCTTTTTATTGTGGTAAAATATACATAACATGAAATTTACCATTTTAATCATTTTTAAGTGTACAGTTCAGTGGCATTAAGCACATTCACATTGTTGTGCACCTATCGTCACTATCCACCTCCAGGACTTTTCCATCATCCCAAACCGAAATTCAGTACCTATTAAGCAGTAACTACCCAGTCCTCCCTCCCTGGAGCCCCAGGTAACCACTATTCTACTTTCTTTCCTATGAATTTCACTATTCTAAGTTCCTTATATAAGGGGAATCGTACAATTTTTGTACTTTTGTGTCGGGCTTACTTCACTTAGCATAATGTCTCCAAGGTTCTTTCATGTACAGTAGCATGTCTGAATTTCATACTTTTTAAAGGCTGAATTCCATTGTATGTATATACCACATTGTGTTTATCCATTCACCTGTGGGTAAACATTTGGGTTGTTTCTACCTTTTGGCTCTTGTGAATAATGCTGCTATGAAAACTGGTGTATAAATACCCGTTCAAGCCCCTGCTTTCGGTTCTTTTGAGTATTTACCTAGAAGTGGAACTGTTAGATCATATGGTAATTCTATGTTTAGTTTTTGAGGGACTCACATTGTTCTCCATAGTGACTTCACTATTTTACATTCCCACCAGCAAGGCACAAAGGTTCCAGTTTTTCCAAATTTTTTCTTTTTTCTTTTTTTTATAATGGCCCCCCTAATGTGTGTGAAGTGGTACCTTATTGTGGTTTGGATTGTATTTCCCTAATGATTAGTAATATTGATTTCTTGTGCTTATTGGTCATGTGGATATCTTCTATGGAGAAATGTTTCTTCAAGTCTTTTGCCCATTATTTTAATTGGGTTATTTTTTGTTTGTTTGTTTTTGAGTTGTAGGAGTTCTTTATGTATTCTGGATATTAATACTTTATCAGATATACATTTTGCAAATATTTTCTTCCATCCTGTCGGTTGCCTTTTTACTTTTTATACTGTCCTTTGATGCACAAAAGTTTTAATTTTGATGAAGTCCAGTTTATATGTTTTTATCTTTTATTACCTGTGCATCGAATGTGTAGATCCCTTTGGGTATTATTGAGATTTTAACCATTTTAATTCTTCCAATACATTTATTTGTTGAGTATTTTTATCGTGAAAGGATGCTGAATTTTGTCAAGTGCTTTTTCTGTGTCAATTGAGATGATCATGTGGTTTTTCCCCCTCGAATTCATTTTATGAAGCTATTATTACCCTGGTATCAAAACTAGACAAAGAATTTTAAAAAAAGTACAGACCAACATCCCTCGTGATATTGAAGATGCAAAATTCTTAGCAAAATATTAGCATTAGAATTCAACAAGATATAAAAAGAATTATACACCATGATCAAGTAGAGTTTATTCTGGGGATGCAAGGATGGTTTAACACCTGAAAATTAATCAATGTAATCAATCATATTAACAAGTTAAGAAAAATCACATGGTCATATTAATCGATGTAGAAAAAGCATTTGACAAAATGTAAAATACATTCATGATAAACACTCTCAAAAAATAGGAAGAGAGGAGAACTTTCTCAACTTCGTAAAGAGAATCTACAAAAAGCCTACAGCAAAAATCATATCAATTCTTAATGGCGAAAGACTGAATGCTTCCTCTTTAAGATTGGGAACAAGAATGGTCTGGGAGTTATAGCAGAGAATAAAAGACATACAGATCAGAGAGGAAGAAATAAAACTGTCTCTATTTGCAGATGACATAATTGTCTTCATAGAAAACCCCAAGGAATCAAAAGAAAAACTAGAACAATATCTGAGTTCAGCAAGGTTGCAGGATACAAGAAAAACATACAAAACTCGATTGTATTTCTAAATGCCAGCAGTGAACACATGGACACCAAAATTAAAAATATAGTGCCATTTACAGTTGCTCCAAAAATCTGAAATACTTAGGTGTAAATCTACCAAAAAATGTACAGGACTTGTTTGCCAAAAACTATACAACACTGATGAAAGAAATCAAAAATGATCTAAATACTTCTTTGGAAAGAAATACTGTGGATTGGAAGACTCTACGTAGTGAAGATGTTGATTCTCCCCAAATTGATATACAGGTTTAATGCAATTCCTATAAAAATATCAGCAGCTTTTTTTTTGGGAAAATCTAGATAAGTTTATTCTAAAGTTTATATGGAAAGGCAAAGAACCTAGAATAACTACAATTTTGAAGAATAAGAATAAAATGGGAGAAGTCAGGCTACCTGACTTCAAGACTTACTATCTTTAGCTACAGTAAGCAAGACTGTTGGTATTGATGGTAGGAGAAACACATAGATTAATGGCACAGAATAGAGAACCCAGTTATAGACGTACACAAATATGTCTAACTGATTTTTGACAAGATGCAAAAGCAATTTAATGGGGGAGATAGCTTTTTCAGCAAATAGTGCTACTGCAAGTAGATATCCACAGGCAAAAATATGGACTTTGACCCAAATTTCACATCTTATGCAAAAATTAACTCAAAATGGATTACTGACTTAAATGTAAAATGTAAAACTCTGAAACTTTTAGGAAAAGAAAAACGTAGTAGAAAATGTCAAGATCCAGGGCTAGACAAAAAGTTCTTAGAATTAATACCAAAAGCACAGTCTAGAAAAGGAAACATTGATAAATTGGAATCCATCAAAATTAAAAACTTCTGCTCGACAGAGGACCTTGTTAGGGGATGAAAACGAGCTACAGAGTGGGAGAAAACATTTGCAAACCACATGTCTGACAAAGGACTAGTATTTAGAATATATAAAGAACTCTCAAAACTCAATAGGTAAACAAAAATCAATCAAATTAGAAAATGGGTAAAGGACATGAGGAGACATTTCAACACAGAGGATATGCAGATGGCAAGTAAGAACATGAAAAAGATGTTCAACATCATTAGCCATTAGGGAAGTGCAAATTAAAACCACAGAGAGATATCACTATACAATTATTAGAATGGCTGAAATAAAAAATAGTGAAAACACCAAATACTAGCAAGGATGCCAAGAAACTGGATCACTCATGCTCTGCTGGTGAGAATATAAAATGGTACACTCATTCTGGAAAACAATTTGCCAATTTCTTATAAAACCAACCATGCAATTACCATACAACCCAGCAGTAGCACTTGGGCATTTACTTATCCTAGAGAACTGAAAACTTTTGTTTACACACAATCCTGTACACCAATGTTCCTAGCGGCTGTATTCATAATAAACAAAGATTGGAATCAACTTAGATGTTCTTTGAAGGGTAAATATTTAAATTATGGTACATCCATACTATGGAAAACTATTGGGCAATAAAAAGGACTGAATTATTGATATGTGCAACAACCTAGGTAGATCTCCAGACAATGATGCTAAATGGAAAAATCCAATCCCAAAAAGTTACACACCATATGACTGCATTTATATAACATTCCTTTTTTAATTTTTATTTATTTTTTAATTAATTAATTTATTTTTGCCTGCATGGGTCTTCGTTGCTGCGCACGGGCTTTCTCTAGTTGCAGTGAGCGGGGGCTACTCCTCGCTGCGGTGTGCAGGCCTCTCATTGCAGTGGATTCTCTTGTTGCAAAGCACGGGCTCTAGGCGCACAGGCTTCAGTAGTTGTGGCACACAGGCTCAGTAGTTGTGGCTCGCAGGCTCTAGAGCGCAGGCTCAGCTGTTGTGGTGCATGGGCTCAGCTGCTCTGCAGCATGTGGGATCCTCCTGGACCAGGGCTCGAACCCGTGTCCCCTGCACTGGCAGGCGGACTCCCAACCACTGCGCCACCAGGGAGGCCCCTATATAACATTCTTGAATACAAAAATGGTGAACAAATTAGTGATTGTCCCTTACATGGAAGAAGGTGATTGTGAGAGGGAAGTAGATGTGGGTATAAAAGGGCAATAAGAGGGATCCTCGTGATGGACGTGCTCTGTATCTAGGCTCTATCAATGTCAGTATCCTGGCTGTGATATTGTACTATAGTTCTACAAGGTGTTACCTTAGGGAAAATGAAATAAAGGATACAAAGCACCTCTCAGTATTATTTCTTACAACTGCATATGCATCTACAATTATGAAAAGTTTAATTTAAAAATTGTATTTAGACAAATTCAGCAAAGTAGCAGGTTCCAAAGTCAACACACAAAAATCAGTTGCATTTCTACACACAAACAATAAACAATCTGAAAAGGAAATTTCAAAAACAATTCCATTTACAAAAGCATCAAAAAGAATAAAATACTTAGGAGTTAACTTAACCAAGGAGGCAAAAGACTTGTACAATGAAAACTATAAAACATTACTGAAAGAAATTAAAGAAGATGTAAATAAATGAGCACATATTCCATGTTCATGGGTTGGAAGACTTACTATTTTAAAAATGTCAGTACTACCCAAAATGATCTACATATTCAATGCAATTCATATCAAAATGCCAATGACTTTTTTTTTTTGCAGAAATAGATAAACCCATTCTAAAATTCATATAGACTCTCAAGGGAACCCCAAATAGCCAAAATAATTTTGAAAAAGAAGAACAAAACTGGAGGATTCAGACTTCCTGATTTCAAAATTTAGTACAAAGCTACAGTAATCAAAAGTGTGATATTGGCATAAAGCCAAACACATAGACCAATGGAATAGAATAGAGAACTCAGAAATAAACCCTTGCATATATGATCAAATGATTTTTGCTAAGGGTGCCACGACCATTCAATGGAGAAAGGATAGTTTTTTCAACAAATGGTGTCAGGAAAACTAGATATCCACATTGCAAAAGAATGAAGTTGGACCTTTACCAAACACCGTATAAAAAAATAACTCAAGTCCGCCTGCCGATGCAGGGGACACGGGTTCGTGCCCCGGTCTGGGAAGATCCCACATGCCGCGGAGCTGCTGGTCCCGTGAGCCATGGCCGCTGAGCCTGTGCGTCTGGAGCCTGTGCTCTGCAACGGGAGAGGCCACAACAGTAAGAGGCCCACATACAGCAAAAAAAAAAAAAAAAAAAGAAAAAAGAAAAAAAAAACCTCAAAATGGATCAAGGATCTAAATGTAAGACCTAAAGCAATAAAACTCTTAGAAGAAAACATGGCAAAATCTTCACGACATTGAATTTGGCGATGATTTCTTGAATATGACACCAAAAGCATAGGTAACAAAAGAAAAAAATAGACAAATGGACTTGATGAAAATTTAAGAATTCTGTGCATCAAAAGACACTATCAGCAGAGTAAAAATGTAACCCACAGAATGTAAGAAAATATTTACAGATTATATATTTGATAAGGTATTAATATCCAGAAACTATACAGAACTAAAACTCAACAACAAAAATGGCCCAATTCAAAACTGGGCAAAGGACTTCCCTGGCGGTGCAGTGGTTAAGAATCTGCCTGCCAATGCAGGGGACATGGGTTTGAGCCCTGGTCCAGGAAGATCCCACATGCTGCGGAGCAACTAAGGCGGTGCGCCACAACTACTGAGCCTGCACTCTAGAGCCAACGAGCCACAACTACTGAGCCCCTGTGCCACAACTACTGAAGCCCGCGTGCCCTAGAGCCTGTGCTCTGCAACAAGAAAAGCCACCACAATGAGAGTAGCCCCCGCTCGCTGCAACTAGATAAAGCCTGCGTGCAGCAACAAAGACCCCACGCAGCCAAAAATTAAATAAATTTTAAAAAGCAGGGTCTCAAAGATATATTTGTAAACACATGTTCATAGCAGAATTATGCACAATAGCTAAAATGTGGAAGCAACCCTATTGTTCATCAACAGATGAAGGGATAAACAAAATGTGATATGTACATACAGTGAAATATTATTTAGCCTTAAAAAGGAAGGAAATTCTGCAATATGCTACTCAAAGATATGAGTCTCAAAGAAGTGACCAGAGCAAGAGGAAGCTTTTATACATTTAGACAAAGAAACAGTACATTTGTGAAGAATTGACAAGGCAGAGGTTTGGGCTAGGGACAGTAAATGGTGAAGAAGTAAGGTTTCTGCAGCCTTCTGGTCCCTGTATTCCTTGACTCTGGTTGACAGGGATTTCTCCCTTCCTCCTGGTACAGGGAGGATACCTTTCACATAAAAAGATTTATCTCTTGCTTTCATGGAAGAAGGGCAGGGGTGGGGGCTGAGGGGGTGGTCAGAGTGATCTTGCTTCTGCCGTCTTCTCAAACTCCTTCAGCTTAAGATCCACATTTTGGGGTGGCATGTCCTGAACCCCATCATGTGTAAATTGGTAGAAAGTACTTTGGAAAAACTATTTGGCATTATCTACTAAAGTTGACCAAGAATTTTTACTCCCTTGGTTTATATTAGGGTAATCAACCATCCCAGTTTGCCTGGGATGAAGGGAAATGTTCCCTGGACATAAGACTTTCAGTGCTAAAACTGTGAGAGTTCTAGGCCCCCCAGGACATTTGGTCTCCTAGTGTATAATCAAGAGATATGCATACACATGTGCACCAGGAAGCATTCAAAGGATGTTCATAGTATCATTATTTAGAATAGTTCCAAACTGCAAACAAACTGTTCAAAAACAAAATTCAAATGAGTAAATTTTAAAAACCTTATTGATTTTATTTGATGATTCATGAATCGGGCAGCATCCCATCCAGCAGATAGAAATGAGCTCCGAGAAGCTGTACAAAATGAAAGATTTTTATAGGCAGAAGAGAGCAGGACAAGGAACTTCTAGCAAAAAGTGGATTGACTGTGTCAAGGTTGCTTTCCTTTAGGGGATGGTGGGGGTCTCTGTGACAGATTACCTCACTAGCCTTGACCAGGTAATTCCAGATTGACCAGTTTAAGATTCTGTTTCCGGAAAAACTGAAAGTATAATCAAGTATTGGTTTGGTGATGTGGGGCTTAGCGTAAGTAACTCCATTTTGAGCCTGTTGTCTTGTTTTCAACAAACCCAAATGCCCTCCAACAGTGGAACAGTTAAGTTATAATATGTTCAAATAATGAGATATTAGGCAGTAATAAAAATGAACAATGAAAATGTAACCATATAGGTGAAATTCACAAACATAACATTGAGTGAAAGAAGCTATATACAAGAGAATACATGCTGCATGATTATAATTATATAAAGTTTAAAAATAAAGAAATGAAATTAAAATGTTTAGGAATGCAAGATTAGGTGGCAAAACTATAATGAAAAACAAGGAAGTGATTATCATAATTGCCAGGCCCATAATAGTGGGCCTCTGAAGGGGAGGGAAGGGATATTATTGAGAAGGGGCAAGGACCATCTTTGCAATGTTTAATTTCTTGACCTTGGTAACAGTTATATGGGTATTTACTTTGTCATGAATTATTAAGTTATACATTTCTGTTTTGTCTTTTTTTCATGTATATATGTCATATTTCTCAAAGAGCCCCCCTCCCTCCTTTCCTCCCTCCCTTCCTCCCTTCCTTCCTTCCTTCCTTCCAAGGTTTAGCCTTGCTGGGGAAATATTAGAGAGCAAAAAATAAAAAGAAATCATTGCTCACCAGGAATATGATGGTAGTATCCTCTCACAGGTACTGTCACATAAACTATTGCAAACCTTCAAACCATTCTCCACACTGAATGATACCTGGCATTTATCAGTCAGAATAATGACTGTTTCAAAATAGACATCTGATTATGCTCTTTGGCTTAAAATCCTTCCACAAAGACTGGTTAAGTATATTCTAGGATACCTCCATAAAATGAAATATTCTGCAGTCATTAAAAAGGATGAGGTAGAGCCCTTTGTATTAATATAGAATAATTTCAAAGAACTAAGTCAGGGGCTTCCCTGGTGGCGCAGTGGTTGAGAGTCTGCCTGCCGATGCAGGGGACGTGGGTTCATGCCCCGGTCCGGGAGGATCCCACATGCTGCAGAGCGGCTGGGCCCATGGGCCATGGCCGCTGAGCCTGTGCGTCCGGAGCCTGTGCTCCGCAACGGGAGAGGCCACAACAGTGAGAGGCCCGCGTACCACAAAAAAAAAAAAAAAAAAAAAAGAATTAAGTCAAAAAGAAGGTGCAGAACAGTGTTTAAAAATGGGTTGATATAGTGGAATTTCATCAAAATTCATTTAAGTTACTCAAAATCAACCAATTCATGGAGGTGAAAGAAAAATAATATATTATTAGAGAGGGCCAAGGGGACTGCCGTTGCCTTTTTCCCACTTTTTGAATATATAGTCCACTCTATAACAGTCTCTGGAAATAGTGTGTGAATAATTTTAAGGGTTTTACTAACCATTTATAAAGAAGAGTTATGCATGATTTGAGAGGCCAGACAAATGAACGGTAGTGGTTTCCTTAACTATCGTGCTGGATTATTAATTTTAAGAGAGTGTCTCGCCCATTGCAGGATTTTTATTTATTTTTAATTGAAGTATAGTTGATTTACAATGTTGTGTTAATTTCTGCTGTTCAGCAAAGTGATTCAGTTATACATGTATATATACATTCTTTCATTTCAGGATTTTTAGTACATCTGACCCTCAACCATTAAGTGCCAGTAGTTCTTGAGTTATTGGGTCAAAGAACCACCCTTACAGATCTTCAAACATTAGTGGGTGGGGCAGGGGTTAGGAGCATACTGTCTCAGGTTGAGAACACTAGAAGAACAAAAGAAGAAAGAATATAAGGTCATAGAGAAAGAAAGCTGAGTGAAGAAGAATTAGAGGAACTGACCACCTGGTCTTTAGCATTGGTTACACAAAACTGTGAATGCTGTATTTGAATAAGCAATTTTCAAAGATTATTTCGACCATAAGCAAGGCAGAAAAGCAGGTAAGGTGGGTTCATTCAAGTTCTCTCTGGGGCTTAAGTTGGGCTCTCAGTTGCCAACACCAGAGAGCTGCCAGGAAATGGACTTGTGCCTAAGGGACTCATCAGTCTTCCCTCCTGACCCTCACTCAGGGTGTTCCCTGAGTGTTCCCCTGAGACCTGCACTTGCCTTGTCTCCCCAGTGCCAGCCGGTCCCTCCTCCCTCCCAGAGGAAGGGAAGGGGAAATACCCTTGAGGGGGAGACTAATTTAAGATTTCTAATTTGATACAATGTGTTACTCGTGTAAACTAAGGAAACCCCGAATGAATTCTGCATAAAGAACTGTCTTGAGACTCTTATAACTGTGAAAAGTCACACAGACTTCCCCTCAGAAGGGGCTTGGTGGGACTTCCCTTTATGGTTTTGGGCATGGCAATCCTTCATCTAGCACTTCAGTGATAGACTGGATTATGCCCAGTTTTGGTTTCTACACTTTTAAAATGATGTAGATAAATTCAGGAGCCGGTGGAAAGGTGATCAGAGCCCAGCCCAAAGGTTTAAAGTTTTCAGTAGTGATACTATAAAAGACCACAAGATGGCAACAAAAGAACTCTAACATGCCACTTTTCTTTTTTTTTTTAAAGCTAGATTTGGGAGAGGCGATGATCAGATCAGATGTTCCTTGATGAAAACAAGAAAAAGAGTTTAAGAATGTCTATATTTTAGGTGGTGTGATGAATTGGGCGATTGGGATTGACATGTATACACTGATGTGTATAAAACTGATGATGAATAAGAACCTGCTGTATAAAAAACTAAATAAAATTAAATTAAAAAAAAAGAATGTCTATATTTTAAAACTTATGAAATGATCAAAATACTTGCTGTGGTAAATTTTTGCAATGCTTGCTTATTGTTTAGGTGAAGGATTTCATACATGTTAAAGAACAATATTGTGGTATCACTTATATATGAATCTAAAAAAACACCTCAAACTCATAGAAACAGAGAGTAGAAAAGTAGTTTCCAGGGACTGGGGGGTGAGGGAAATAGGGAGAGGCTGGTAAAAGGGTACAAACTTTTAGCTATAAGAGGAATAAGTTCTAAGGATCTAATATAAAACGTAACTATAGTTGATAACACTGTATTGTATAATTGAAATTTACCAAGAGTGAAACAAATATTCTCATAATATATATGTGTGTGAATCTAGTATATATATCATTTATATAGATATATACAATATATAGAGTTAATTAATATATCCATCACTATATAGAGTATATTATAATATATATAAAAATATATATACATAAGGATCTTAGTAAAAAATATATATGTAAAGCCACATGTTGAGATGGCAGTGTCACAAGAAGATGGAACCATTTCTTGGTTCCATGGACGTGGACACCGTGTGACTACTTGGAACAGAACCCTCTACCAAACTGCATTGGACAGGTAGCACAAGCAAAAAATAAACTTTGTTGTGTTAATTTAAATATATCAATATATATGTATATATAGACACATATATGATGATGGATGTTATATGGTGATGGACGCTGTTAATTAACTAGGTGGGAGGAAGCCTCACAATTATATCTATGTCAAATCATCATGATGTACACTTTGAAAGTCTTACACAATTTTATTTGTCAAGTTACCTCAACAAAGCTGAGAAAAAAAAAAGCAATATTGTTAAATGAGTTAGAGATTTGTTTCTCAGACTTTAACAGGTGTCAGTATTGCCTCCTTAGCTTTCTGCCCCCTTTTTCTCTCTTTTCTGACCTCTGACCCTTTCTCTGCTTCCACCAAGACGTTACCAGAGGAAAACAATATAACAAAGTGGTGAAGGGCATGGGTTATGGAGCCCTACTGCTTGAGTTCGATTAGAGACCACCAGTTATTAACTGTGTGACGTTCAGCAAATTGCTTAACTCTGTGCCTTGGTTCCTTTGTCTGTAAAATAGGGATAATAATAGTGCCCACTTCATTGGCTTATTCTCAGGATTGAATGAATTGATATGTGTAAAAGCACTTAAAACAATGCCTGGCATAGATAAATGTTAAATCTTTATGGAATTAAGGTTTCAAATTTTTCTACTCATTTACAGAGTTACATTGTTTTAATTTATTAAGCAGAGGAGTTAACTGTTTGAGGATTTTCTCATTAAAAACAAAAAACAAAAAAACTTTTAGGGAATTCCCTGGTGGTCCAGTGGTTAGCACTCTACACTTCCACTTCAGGAGGCATCGGTTGGATCCCTGATCGGGGAACTAAGATCCTGCAAGCCACGTGGTGCAGCAAAAACAAAAACACACCAAAAACCAAACTTTTAAATCAAATAGTTGCTTTTGGTGTAGGTGGCATTTAATAGCTTTTTTTTTTTTTCTGTCAGTCATGTTTTCCTATTTTCCACCCTTAGATAAGTCACTGAAGAGACGATGGCATGAATTTTGTTTATTTATATGGAAGGCTTTTATGAAAGGGTTTAGGGTTGTTATATTCCAGAAAGTGAAACAAGAAAATAAAAAGACAGATTAAAGCAGAATAGATTTTTATTTTATAGATATTTGCTATCTGTATAGAGGAAAGACATTTTCAATAATCCAGAAGGTTTTTTTTTTTTTAAAGGATACTATGCTTACTTATTTAACCATTTCAGGATAATATTTCTTTAGGGTTTTTAAGAATTGAAATACATAGTGATTTAAAATTTTTATAGATTATACTCCACTTATAGTTGTTATAAAATATTGGCTATATTCCCTATGCTGTACAATATATCCTTGTAGCTTATTTATTTTATTTTACTTTTTTTTAAACTTATTTTTGGCTGCGTTGGGTCTTTGTTACTGTGTGCGGGCTTTCTCTGGTTGCAGTGAGTGGAGGCTACTCTTCGTTGCAGTAAGCAGGCTTCTCATCGCGGTGGCTTCTCTTGTTGCAGAGCACGGGCTCTAGGCGCGCGGGCTTCAGTAGTTGTGGCACGCGGGCTCACTAGTTGTGGCTCACGGGCTCTAGAGCGCAGGCTCAGTAGTTGTGGCACACGGGCTTAGTTGCTCCGCGTTATGTGGGATCTTCCCGGACCAGGGCTCAAACCTAGATTCTTAACCACTGTGCCACCAGGGAAGTCCCCTTATTTTATACAGAGTAGTTTGTACCTCTTAATCCCATACCCCTATCTTGCCCCTTCCCCTTCCCTCTCCCCTCTGGTAACCACTAGTTTGTTTTCTATATCTGTGAATCTGTTTCTTTTTTGTTAAATTCATTTGTTTGTTTTCTTCTTTAGATTCCACATATAAGTGAAAACATCCAGTATTTGTCTTTCTCTGACTCATTTTACTAAACATACCTTCCAGGTCCATCCATGTTGTTGCAAATGGCAAAATTTCATTCTTTTTTATGGCTGTGTAGCATACCATTGTGTACATATATATCTTCTTTATCCATTCATCTATTGATGGACACTTAGGTTGCTTCCTTGTCTTGGCTATTGCTAATAATGCGCTGTGGGACAGGAATAAAGACGCAGATGTAGAGAATGGACTTGAGGACACAGGGAGGGAGAAGTGTAAGCTGGGACGAAGTGAGAGAGTGGCGTGGACATATATACACTACCAAATGTAAAATAGATAGCTAGTGAGAAGCAGTCGCATAGCACAGGGAGATCAGCTTGGTGCTTTGTGACCACCTAGAGGGGTGGGATAGGGAGGGTGGGAGGAAGACACAAGAGGGAGGAGATATGGGGATATATGTATATGTATAGCTGAGTCACTTTGTTATACTAACACACCATTTTAAAGCAGTTATACTCCAATAAAGATGTTAAAAAAAATAATGCTGCTGTGAACATTGGGGTACATGTATCTTTTCAAATTAATGTCTTTGTTTTCTTCAGATACGTACCCTGGAGTGGAATTGCTGGATCATATGGTAGTTCTATCTTTAGTTTTTTGAAGAACCTCCATACTGTTTCCCACAGTTGCTGCACCAATTTACATTCCCACCAACAGTATACAGTGGTTCCCTTTTCTCCAAATTCTCACCAACATTTGTTATTGTGGTCTTTTTGATGATAGCCTTTCTGACAGGTATGAGGTGCTATCTCATTGTGGATTTGCGTTTTCTGATGATTAGTGATGTTGAGCATCTTTTCATGCGCGTGTTGGTCGTCTGTTTGTGTTCTTTGGAAAAATGTCTATTCAGTTCTTCTGCCCTTTTTTTTTTTTTTTTTTTTTTTTTTGCTGTACGCGGTCCTGTCACTGTTGTGGCCTCTCCCGTTGCGGAGCACAGGCTCCGGATGCGCAGGCTCAGCGGCCATGGCTCAAGGGCCCAGCCGCTCCGCGGCATGTGGGATCTTCCCGGACCGGGGCATGAACCCATGTCCCCTGCATCGGCAAGTGGACTCCCAACCACTGCACCACCAGGGAAGCCCTCTTCTGCCCATTTTTAAATCAAGTTGTTTGGTTGTGTTTTTTTTTTTTAATATTGAGTTGTATGAGCTGTTTATATATTTTGGATATTAACCCTTTATCAGTCATATCATTTGCAAATATCTTCTCCCATTCAATAGGTTGTCTTTTCATTTTGTCAATGGTTCTTTTGCTGTGCAAAAGCTTTTAAGTTTAAATAGGTCCCATTTGTTTATTTTTGTTTTCTTTGCCTCAGGAGAGAGATCCAAAAAAAAAAAATTGCTACGATTTATACTGTTGTTTGTTTGTTTTTTTTGTCTTACCTCATTAGCTAGGACCGGCAATGTAATGCTAAAAAAAGCAGGGAAAATGGGTATAGTGATTGAATGGCATTCCTCAAAATTCATGTCTGCCTGGAAGCTTAGAATGTGAATTCATTTGGAGATTGAGTCTTTGAGGCTGTAACCAAGGATCCAGATGAGATAATTGGGATTAGAGTGGGCCCAAATTCCAATGAAAGCATTCTGATAAGGGCAGAAAGGACACACACAGCCACAAAGAAAGAAGGTGATGTGAAGATGAAGACAGAGGTTGTTGTGATGTATTTACAAGTCAAGGATTGCCAGTGACCACAGGAAGTTAGGAAAGAGGGTCATGTCCCTGTTTCTCCCTCAGAGCTTTCAGGAGTAACCAACCCTGCCAATACCTTGCTTTTCGATTTCTGGTCTCCTGAAGTGTGAGAATACATTTCTGTGTTTTAAGCCACCCATTTTGTGATTTATTATTACAGCCCAGAAAACTAGTGCAATGGGCATCTTTATCTTTTTTCTGGCATTACTACTGTATTTATTTATTTAATTTCTGTGTGTGTGTGTGTGTGTGTGTGTGTGTGCGTCTGTGTGTTAGCTTTAAATCTGAGAGAACTTTTAAAAATTACATTCTTTTAAAAAATTATTTTGAATAGGCAATGTATTTAAATGGTTCAAATTTAAAAGGTATAAAAGGCTATACTCCAGCCACCCACTGCACACACTGTTCTGCCTCTTATTTTTTGCTTGTCACTAAATATAGCTCAGTGATTATTCTTGATTATTCTACAGATTCCTTGGACATTTCTACAATTTCACAGTATTTTTATTTGTTGAATGTACCGTAGTTTTTAAACTAATTCCTTACTGGTGGATATTTAGGATGTTCTCAGTTTTTTTGCAATTACAACTGTTGCTCAGTGAATAATCTTATATGTTTGTACAATTATGAGTACATCTCCAGGATAAATTCCTAGTAGTAGAATTCCTAGTAATTCCTAGGAATTGTTGTTTCAAAGAGCATGTGCTTTTGTAATTTTGATAGATATCACCAAATTGTCCTCCATAGAGATCACAACAGTTTACACTCCAAATAGAAATATATGGGGGTGCTGCTCTCGGCCTTAGCGCCATCTTCTGATAAACCTCCGCACCATAGGACCGGAGTGGAGGAAGATGCGAATGCGCATGCCGAAGCGCAAAAGAAAGATCAAGCGGATGTCAGAGTAAACTCTTACACACATGGAAGCCACAGGAGCAGAAACAAGGAAAGCCAGAGGCCAGGGACGCTGGTACAAATTGTTGGACTGCATGCCTACTGTCTAGAACTTGTCTCAATGGATCTGAAACATCTATGGCCATTCTGATGGCCTTGACCACCTTTGAGAGTCCCACCTTGCTCTTATCAAAACAGCCTCTTTTGGTCCTCTGCCCTGGACCCGGGACATTCTGGACTAGTTCTGTTCTCAGTTGTGACTGAATGTAACATGTGTACAATAAATTCTCTCTCTTGCTATCTTAGCTGAAGAAAAAATATATATATATGGGGGTGCTGATCACCCACACTCTAACCAACGTAAGTCATGCTTTTTGATCTATGCTAATCTGATAACAATAGCAATGAGTTATTTTTTCCTTCTTGATTTATAGGTGCTGTGTTGGGAAACTAGTCCTTTGTTCGAAATATGCTTTACAAATATTTTCCTTGATAATTTACTCTTTAATAACGTTTTCCACACTTTCTGATTTTGTGAATTTTTTTGTAAATTGTTTTTTTTCCCTTGGTGCTAGTATGTAGTTGTGATAGGTGTCAAGCCAGAAAAAAATAGAAATTTAGCCTGCCTGAGAGATTGTATTTTCAAAGAATCCTTATGTGACTTCGGCAATCTTTAGTTAAAACTTGAGGGCTCTTATTCTGTGTTTCAGGTAAAATTTTAAATCTGAGAACTGTATCTTGATGGACACATAAGTTTTGCAGTGTTTGCTTTGGCACGAGGGAAAAACTGTTGTCATTGTTAAAAAAAAAAAAGTAGAAATAAAAATAAGCAGGAAAAAAACTCTCTCAATCTCTTCCACTGTTAACACCAGGCTTTTTATGACATATACTTTTGGATATATAATTGCATATATATTTTGTTGTTTAAAAATGGGAACATACTATAGATACTTTAAACTTTTTCAGCTAATCGTACAAATCTAAAAAACGTAATAGGTTAATAATATTCTATTATATGAATATAAAACAGTTATGCGGTCTGTCCTCAATTATTGCTGCATGCTCATCCTTTTCTTCATAGTTATTCATTATTGCCTATTCTCAACACTTGGCCTTGGCCATCTGCTCTTCTCACTCAATATTATCTCCCCAGGTAATCTCATCCATGGTTTTCAGCTTCAATTATTAGATACATGCCAGTGACTTCCAAATTTACATGTCCTAAGCCTCTTCTGAGCCCCAGCCTAGATATCTAACTGCCTATTTAGCACTTCTAATTGTGTCAAAGACACCTCAAACTCTGCGTATCCAAGCTAGACAGAACTAATGAATCCCCTCTCCCCCAAACCTGGCAGTCTTCCATGTTCCCTGTCTAAGTGAATAGCAAGATCATCTGTCCCACTGAATAAGCCATAAACTTAGGAATCACCATTGCTGCATATTTCACCTCTCCCCTCTATCTACTGTATTACCAAACCATACCAATTTTTCCTCTTAAATATCTCAAGTCTTTCTTGTCTTACTGTTTTCAATGCCAGCGTCTTAGTCTCTGCTATGATCTTTGGCCAGACCAGCTGGTTTCCTGGACCCAATCAGGTATTTTTTGTAAGATACAATAAAAATAAGTTACTGGAAAAAATGAAATAATTAACAAAGATATACAAAGTACAAGCCTCACATTTTATTAGATTTAACAGACATAAAACTGCTCTGTCAAATTGGTATAAAAGTTTCTGAACACTCTTGATGTTTGCACGTAACTTGATGTGTCGCATCCCCAGTGCTTAGCACAATGCCTGGCATATAGAAGACATATAGAATAAATAAATTAATAAGTATTTGTGAAACTAAAGATATAACTTCGGCAATTTGGGGACATTTAAGTTGTTTCCAGTGATTGGCCATTTTGAATACTATGAGAATGTTCTCATAGTATAGTTAAGTCTTCATTTCTTTTTAACTGAAGTATGGTTGATTTACAATGTTGTGTTAGTTTCTGGTGTACAGCAAAGTGATTCAGTTATACATATATATATACATATATATTCTTTTTCATATTCTTTTCCATTATGGTTTATTACAGGATACTGAATGTATTTCCCATTCTATATATAGTAGTTTGCATCTGCTAGTCCCAAACTCCCAATCCAACCCTCCCCCGACTCCCTTCCCCCTTGGAAACCACAGGTCTGTTCTATGTCTGTGAATCTGTTTCTGTCTCGTAGATAAGTTCATTTGTGTCATATTTTAGATTCCACATATAAGTGATATCATATGGTATTTGTCTTTCTCTTTCTGACTTACTTGGTAAATTGGGAGCTTGGGATTGACATATATTGTACACACTACTGTATATAAAATAGGTAACTTATAAGGACCTACTGTATAGCATAGGGAACTCTACTCAATTCTCTGTAATGACCTATATGGAAAAAGAATCTAAAAAAGAGTGGATATATGTATATGTATAATTGATTCACTTTGCTGTACCCCTGAAACTAACACAACATTGTAAATCAACTATACTCCAATAAAAATAAAATAAAATAAAAAATACGGGTGTTCCCTGGCTATCCAGTGGTTAGGACTCTATGCTTCCACTGCAGGGGGCCTGGGTTCAATCCCTGGTGGGGAATTAAGATCCCGCAGGCCACACGGCACAGCCAAAATAAATAAATAAATAAACTAAAAAATAATAATAATAACCCTGGCAACCATAAGTTTGTTTTCTCCATCTGTGACTCTATTTCTGTTTTGTAAATAAGTTCATTTGTACCATATTTTAGATTCCACATATAAGCGATATCATATATTTGTCTTTCTGTGTCTGACTTACTTCGCTCAGTATGACAATCTGTAGGTCCATCCATGTTGCTGCAAATGGCATTATTTCACTCTCTTTTATGACTGAGTCATATTGCATTGTACATATGTACCACATCTTCTTTATCCATTCATCTGTCGATGGACACTTAGGTTGCTTCCATTGTAAATGGTGCTGCAATGAATATTGGGATGCATGTATCTTTTCGAATTATGGTTTTCTCTGGATATATGCACAGGATTAGAATTGCTGGATCATATGGCAGCTCTATTTTCAGGGTTTTTTGTTTTTTGTTTTTGTTTTTTTTTTGCCGTACGCGGGCCTCTCACTGTCGTGGCCTCTCCCGTTGCGGAGCACAGGCTCTGGATGCGCGGGCTCAGCGGCCATGGCTCACGGGTCCAGCCGCTCCGCGGCATGTGGGATCCTCCCGGACCGGGGCACGAACCCGTGTGCCCTGCATCGGCAGGCGGACTCCCAACCACTGCGCCACCAGGAAATCCCCTATTTTCAGTTTTTTAAGGAACCTCCATACTGTTCTCCATAGTGGCTACACCAATGTACATTCCCACCAACAGGGTAGGAGGGTTCCCTTTTCTCCACACCCTCTCCAGCATTTGTTATTTATAAGTCTTCATTTCTTTAGGATCAATTCCTATATATAAAATTGCTATATCCAGGGTGGATACATTTTTTAAAAATTTTTATTGGGGTATAATTGCTTTGCAATGGTGTGTTAGTTTCTGCTTTATAACGAAGTGAATCAGTTATACATATACATATATCCCCATATCTCCTCTCTCTTGCGTCTCCCTCCCACCCTCCCTATCCCACCCCTCTAGGTGGTCACAAAGCACCGAGCTGATCTCCCTGTGCTATGCAGCTGCTTCCCACTAGCTATCTGTTTTACATTTGGTAGTATATATATGTCCATGCTACTCTCTCACTTCGTCCCAGCCTACCCTTCCCCCTCCCCGTGTCCTCAAGTCCATTCTCTACGTCTGCGTCTTTATTCCTGTCCTGCCCCTAGGTTCTTCAGAACCTTTTTTTTTTTTTTTAGATTCCATATATATGTGTTAGCATATGGTATTTGTTTTTCTCTTTCTGACTTACTTCACTCTGTATGATAGACTGTAGGTCCAAGGGGAGGATACATTTTTTAAAAAGGTTTTTGTTTTTTGGAAATTTCCTGGTGGTCCAGTGGTTAGAACTCAGTGCTTTTACTTTGGGGGCCCGGGTTCCATTCCTGGTTGGGGAACTAAAATCCCTCAAGACACGAGGCGTGGCCACAATATTTATTTATTTATTTATTTGCGTTACGCGGGCCTCTCACTGTTGTGACCTCTCCCGTTGCGGAGCACAGGCTCCGGACGCGCAGGCTCAGCGGCCATGGCTCACGGGCCCAGCCACTCCGCGGCATGTGGGATCTTCCCGGACTGGGGCACGAACCCGTGTCCCCTGCGTCGGCAGGTGGGCTCTCAAACACCGTGCCACCAGGGAAGCCCCACAATATTTTTTTTAAAAAGGTTTTTGTTAAGCTAAATGGCCTTCTAAAAAGACTGCATCCCCATCGATATTGAATGGGAAAGCTCATTTCTGTTCCTTAGGATTAGGCCTCTTTCTCTGTTAAGCTCCTTCAATCAGTTTGACTGTTTCGGTCTTGGCCTCTGTCTTCAGGCAGCTTTGAGGTGGGGAGGCACAGCTTATCTTCCACTTGTCCCCAGTCTGCATCCCAGAGACTGGCTCACCTATGTGGTATTTACCTTCGTCCCACCTAGAGCCCTTTGGGGTGGGCTGGAGGAGGCAGGAAGGACCTTGGCCCTTCAGCTGTCCTGGTTCTTTGGCTCTTCCTGGATCCTGGTCAGATCTCCCATTTTGTCTCCTTCTTTACTTTAGCATGCAGTAGAAGTTTTGGCTTTTGCACCCTAGTAAGGTTATTATATCTGACTCACACCATTTTGGGATTTCTGTCTAGGCAATTAATGTACCTCTTTGCAGGGCTATCTATCGTATTTCCTATTTTCTTTCAGATGGACCAGTTTGACTGAAGCTTGTTCTTTCCTGCAAGAATTATATGCCAGAAGTTGCCAATTATATGACTTAGAATAGTTTTTGACTTTGAGATGCAGAAAAAAACAATTCAAACAAATTTATTGTCTTATGTAACCGAAAGTTCTCAGCAGTAGGGTGGGCTTCAAACTGCTAAACATCAGCAATGGCTCATTTATGTCATTATAGACCCAGGTTTATTCCTCTCTTCATCTGCTATTATCAGTAGAGGCTTCATCCTACAGTAGAGGCTTCATCCTAAGACTGGCTTCTTGTGGTGGCAGGGAAGCTGCCAGTAACTGTGGAGAGCACCAGAGACTTCCTTGGTGATTTCTTGGAATAGAGGCAGGGAGGGTCTTTCAACTAAAATGAAAGAAATCTTTTCCCTTAGTCTGATTGGAACAACCTAAGTCACGTGTTCACATCTAAAATTTTCTAAAATCCTCTAAAGCTTTAGGTGTGATAGGCACAAAGTCAGTGTTCCAAGTTACAGCAGTTTTAACGAGCTCCTTTGTAACCACAGAATGACTCGTTACTTCCCAGCCAGGAATAGAAGAATCTTCATGGCATTCCATACTGTAAGGCCTATCATTGCCACCCCTCCCCTTTTCCATATCAATTTATATATTAGTTAGGACTCTGGTTTGCAAGTGACAAATACCCAACTCAAACTGGCTTAAAGAAAATGGGAATTTATTTACACATGGAACTGACAGGGCTGTGGAATAGACTGGATTTGGGCATGCCTGGATATAAGGGCTCAAGTGATGTCATCTACGTCCTCCTTTTCTCTCTAATAGGTTTTCTCCATTTGGTAGTCATGAGAGCCACCAGAAGCTCAAGACTCACATGTTATCAGCTTAGCAACCTTGGCAGAAAGAGAGCATCTTCTCTGATAAGTCTGGCAGAAAAATCCCAGAGAAGATTCTGATTGGCTATGTCCTCATTCCTGAATCAACTACTGTGACCATGGGAATGGAATATTCTGACTGGTCATGTGTCTACTATGGTCAGGGGAGGCAGATCAGCCACACCTAAACTATTTAGAAGTGGTTCCCTTCTGGAAAAAGGTTTGGTTACTGGAAGAAGGCAGGATGAATGCTGGGAAGGCAAAAATAACAGCTGCTCACTATAATGGTATTTTAGCAATTCGAAGGAGGTCAATTTGGCTAGAGCATTGGCTCTCAAATTGTGGTCCCCAGACCTACTGAATCAGAAACTCAGCAATCTGTGTTTAATAAACCCACCAGGTGATTCTGATACAGGATAAAGTTTGAGATCCAGTGATAAAGAGGTTTTCCTCAGGGGCTATGGAAGTGCAATGGAGCTAGCAATTAATTCTGGGTATGGGGGGATTTCTTAGGGGAGGTGGAATCTATTTGGGTCCTAAAGTAGGAGGTGGACCTCTTGTGTGAGGAAATTTCCATTTCGTACTCTCTAACTTCCTACTTTTCTTTTTCACTGAAGCCTGGCTGATGCCAATTTACCATATTTATCCTGCCTCTTTGAGCCACTGTGACTCATCTTTTCTTTCTCCTAGAATATCCTTCTTTTTCTCTTCACTGATTCAAACCCTAGCCATCCTTGAAGGTTCATCTCAAACTTTTGTCTTTTCCACGAAATCTTACCTGATAATCTCTATTTTCACATGCTTAATGCTTCCTTATATACCAGGTACTGGTATATAAGGTGTACTTTTTTTTTTTTTTTTTTTGCATTTTAACACATGTAGATTTATGTAACTACCACCATAATCAGAATAAAGAATGGTTTCCTTATATACCAGGTAAGTACCATGGTAAGTACTGGAATTGCTTAAATGAATTATACTCCCTGGTTTAAAGGCTATATGCATATTTTTTAAAATTCATTTATTTATTTGTTTTTGGCTGTGTAGGTCTTCGTTTCTATGCGAGGGCTTTCTCTACTTGCAGCGAGCGGGGGCCACTCTTCGTCGCGGTGCGCGGGCCTCTCACTGTCGCGGCCTCTCTTGTTGCGGAGCACAGGCTCCAGACGCGCAGGCTCAGTAGTTGTGGCTCACGGGCCCAGTTGCTCCGTGGCATGTGGGATCTTCCCAGACCAGGGCTCGAACCTGTGTCCCTGCATTGGCAGGCAGATTCTCAACAACTGCGCCACCAGGGAAGCCCGCATATTTTTAAAGATGCCATCAGAATGCCCTCTAAAAACGGCTCTATCAGTTTACATATTCACCAGCATGTGAGGCTGCTTAGTTCCCCACATGCTCGTCACCACTATAGACACTATCAATCTTTCTCATTTTTGCCAGTCTGAAAAATGTACAATACCTTGTTGCTGTTTTAATTTGCATTCCTTTGACTTTTAATACACCTGAACATCTTTTCTTTGTTGGCTATTTGCATTTCTTCTATATCTTGCTTGTTAATACCTGTCTTAGTTTGGGCTTTGGCAGAATATCATAGAATGAGTGGCTTATAAACAACAAAAATTTATTTCTCACAGTTCTGGAGTCTGGAAGTCCAAGATCAGGGTGCCAGCATAGTCGGGTCTAGTGAGAACCATCTTCTAGGTTGTATCTTCTTGTTGTATCTTCACATGGCAGAAAAAGAGCTATAGAGCTCTCTGTGGTCTCTTTTCTACGGGCACTAATCCCATTCATGAGGGCTCCACGCTCATGACCTAATTACCTCTCAAAAGCCCCACCTCCTGATACCATCACATTTGGGATTAGGATTTAAATTTATGAAATTTTGGTGGGAGGAAAGCATAAACATTCAGTCCATAACAATATTCTAAGCCCATTAGTTTTTAGTTTTTTTAATTTACTATATAGAAAAATTGATTTTTTTCTTTTGGTGTACTCTTTTTTTTTTTTTTTTGCATTTTAACACGTGTAGATTTATGTAACTCCCACCATAATCAGAATAAAGAATGGTTTCATCATTCCAAAAATCTCCCTTGTGCTAACCCTTTGTAGTCATACTTTCCCTCGACCCATAACTTCTGACAACTACTGATCTACTCTCCATAACTATAGTTTTGTAATTTTGAGGATGTCAAATAAATGAAATTGTATAGTGTGTAACCTCTTAAGGCTGGATTCTTTCACCCAGCGTAATGTTTTGAGATTCTTTCAAGTTGTTGCATGTATCAGTAATTTGTTCCTTTTTATTGCTGAGTAGTGTTAACTGTATAGATGTACCACGATTTCTTTATCCATTCACCCTTTGAAGGACATTTGGGTTGTTTTCAGTTTGGGACCATTATAAATAAATCTGCTATGGCCATTTGTGTACAGTTTTTGTGTGAACATAAGATTTTATTTCTCTAGGGTAGATACTCAGGAGTGGGATTACTGGGTTATAGAGTAAATGCATTTAGCATTACAAGAAAGGAGTAAACCATTTCCTAGAGTGGCTGTATCATTTTGCATTCCCACCAGCAATGTATCATATTACCTACTGCCCTTGCCACAGCTAATTAAATCAGGGGTAATTGCCTTAGCTAAAAGGTATATTACATTAGCCAGACCAGTGACTTATGAGGGGACTAGCATGAGAACTCTGCAGAAAAGGGGACAAGAATATCCGAAAAAATTGAATCTGAGACTCTCAAAAAGAAGAGAGGCGGGCTTCCCTGGTGGCACAGTGGTTGAGAGTCCGCCTACCGATGCAGGGGACACGGGTTCGTGCCCCGGTCCGGGAAGATCCCACATGCCGTGGAGCGGCTGGGCCCGTGAGCCATGGCTGCTGAGCCTGCGCGTCCGGAGCCTGTGCTCCGCAACGGGAGAGGCCACAACAGTGAGAGGCCCACGTACCACAAAAAACAAACAAAATAAATAAATAAATAAATATATATATATATATATAGCCACTTCAGCTTTTTATTATTGTTATTTGCTTGATATATGTTTTTCCATCCTTTTACTTTCAACCTATTTGTATCTTTGAGTCTAAAGTGTGTGTCCCATAGACAAAATATATTTGGAGATATATTTTTATCTATTTTGATGATCTCTGCCTTTTGATTGGATTCTTTAATCCATTCACATACAATGTTATTATTTATGTGTTTGGATTTATGTCTGCTGTTTTACTTTTAATTTTCTGTTAGTCTCATAACTATTTCCCTCCTTTATTGCTTTCTTTTGTATTATGTGGATGTTTTCCTACTGTAATATCTTAATTCTTTTAATAATTTTTTCATTATATATATATTTTTGAATTATTTTCTTAGTTGTTGCTCTAGGGTTTACCATGTACATTTTAACTTTTCAGAATCCATTCAGATTTATACTGACTTATTTGTAGTGTTATTTAAAAGCATTACTCTTGTGTAGCTCTAGTGCCTCTTCCCCTTTTTGGTGCTTTTAAAATAACATTACTTTATATATGTTACAAACCCCAAAATATATTGCTATAAGTATTATTTTATATAATTTTATGTCTTTTAGGGAAGCTGAGAGAAGAAAGGACAGCAAGTATATATTTATAGAGTTTGTTATAGTAATCTTCTTATTTACCATTTTTGGTTCTCCTCATTTGTTCCTGTGTTTTCAAGTTACCACCTGGTGTCATTACCTTACTGAAATACAAATTTGCTTCCATTCACTTCCTTCTATTATTGTCAAATAGATTACATTTCTATGTGTTGTAGGCCAACAAAACAATTATATACCTGTTGTTTTAAAAGTTGATTTTTAAACCACTTAAGAGAAGAAAGAAGAATAAATAGGCATTTATATTGTCTTTCATAATTACCTTTACTGGTATCTTTGCTTTTTCATAAGGATTTGAATTACTGTCTGCAGTCTCTTGTTTTCCACCTTAATAACTTCATTTCGCATTTCTTGTAAGATAGGTCTTCTTGCAACAAATTCTCAGTTTTTGTTTGTTTGGAATGTCTTTATTTCACTTTCATTTTTGAAAGATTTGCTGGATAGAAGATTCTTGGTTGACAATTTTTTTCCTTTAATACTTTGAATATGTCATTCCAGTGCCTTTTGGCCCCCATTGTTTCTGATGAGAAATCAGTATGCGATGAATTGTTTTTGTACTGCTGCTTTCAAAATTCTTTTTGTCTTTCAACATTTTTACTATGATATGTTTGTGTGTGGATATGTTTGTGTTTACATGACTTGGTTGAGCTTCATGTACGTGTAGAATAATGTTTTTCATCAAATTTGGAAAGCACTTGAACATTATGTCTTCAATTTTTTTTTTCTGCTCTTTTCTCTGTCTCATCTTTCCTCTTCTTCTGGTACTTACATTATGCATATGTTGGTGCACTTACTGGTATCCAGCATTTCTCTGAAGCTCTGTTAACTTTTCTTCATTCTTTTTTTCCCTCTGTTCTTTGGGTTGCATAATTACCATTGGTCTATCTTCAAGAGAGCCGATTCTTTCTTTTGTTAGTTCAAACCTATTGTTAAGCCCCTCTAGTGAACTTGTCATTTTAGTTATTGTACTTTTTTACCTCCACAATGTTCATGTAGTTCTTTTTAAAAATTACTTCTCTCTCTTTATTGACATTCTCTATTTGTTGCAATGTTGTCATACCTTTGTCTACTTCTTCTAGCATGGTTTTCTTTAGCTCTTTCAATATGTTTATAATGGTTATTATGAAATCTTTGTCTGTTAAATCCAATATCTGGACCCTCTCACAGCCAGTTTCTGTTGCCTATCTATTTTCCTATGTATGAGTCAGTCACACATTCTGTTTCTTTGTATGTCTTGTAATTTTTTGTTGTTGAAAACTGGACACTTAAGGTAATATACTGTAGCAAATCTGATACTGATTATCCCTCTCCCCTGGGACTTGTTTGTTGTTCTTTATTTATTTGTTTAGTGACTTAACTTTTTAGTGAAGTCTGTTGCCCCTGCAGTGTGCAGACTCTGTACTTGCTCCTTAGAGATTATAGCCTTCAATGTGCACAAGTTGCTCTGGGATGACAGTGTTTTAGCAGTGCTCTCTTTGACTGTCTCTTTCCCTGATCTCTCTGTTAAGCTGTCTGCCTCTGTTGGTATCACATCCAGCTTTTAGGCTGATTTCTGTATTGTTTCAGACATAAATTTCTTCATAATCTGGTCCAATTCAATTTGGGCTCCTTGGCTGGTGTACTTTTTGAGACTAGTCTCTGACATGTCTTCTGTCCCCAGGAGGCTATTTTAACTTTTTCTTTCCCTGGTTCTCTCTGTTAAACTTGCTGATCTGCCAGTTTAGCTTGCTGATATTATGAAGCTATCAGCCTTCCTCCTAATTTCTTACCCAATTTCTCCATTATTTCTGAGATTGCCAGTGTAGGTTTGAAGTTCCCTACACTGTATTAAATAAAGTCATTTCCTCTGAGGAGAGCTTAAGAGCTCTCTGTTGTTATGACTGCCTTCCTCCCTAGGCAAAATCTCTGAGCCACTGCTCCAGAGCAGGTGTTGGGGACAGTGGCCCACTTCTTTTGGAATGACAACTCTGCTTATGAACAGGACTTTGAGTGGGGGCAGTAGACTCTGGTCTTCTTGGCTTGCCTCTCCTGGAGTAAAATCTCTGTCTTACCAACAGACTGGGACAAGGGCAATTAGGGCCACCGTATTTTTGGCCTGCTTCATCTGGGATTGGGCCTCCAATTTATGAGTGTGTTCTGGGCTTAAGAAGGGAGCCCTAAACCTCTGTGCTGCACTTGCCTGAAATTTAGCCTCTATAACACAGAGCTGGGAAGGAACAGAAATGTTGGTGGCCCATCCTTCTTGATGGGGGGGATGCCATATCCCTTGGGAGTTAGGGGAAGAGGAAGCCCCATCCTCTTATCAGTAGCAACTGGAGTAGAGCTTCCATCACACTGAGATTGGTGGGAGTGGCAAGTGAGTGGGCCATGGGTAAACTGCCACAAACGCTCACTTCTTATCAAAATTTAGTAGATTTTCTTAAATAAATATTTCTTCATTTGGCGTCTAAACTTAGGACAATTTACAGACACTTTAAATGATTGTTTTTTAAAAATAATTTTCACCAGTATGTTTGGTTCACTGGGGAGTATGTCTATAGAACTCTTCATGCTTCCACTCGAAGTGGATCTTTTTCTGGAATTGCTTTTGTAGCTGGTATGTAGACTCTACACAGAATGTATAGGGGTAAGGAATTCATAAGATGAAAATCCTGAAGGGAAAGGATTATTCTCATTTTATGCTTGTGGAAACTATTGTTATCACTTAAATTAGAGTTCAAGTCAAAATTCTATTGTTTCTAAATCCCAGGTCTTTGTTCACTGATTGATATATCATGCTTTTGATTTGTATTTTTAATGAATTGAGACCCTACTCTTCAGATAACAAATGCATTAGTTATGTACAGCTACGTAAAAAATTACCCTAAAACCTAATGGCGCAAAACAAAAATATACTTTTTAAAAACTATTTTATTTATTTATTTTTGGCTGCCTGGGTCTTCGTTGCAGCACGCAGGATCTTAGTTGCAGCGTGCAGGCTTCTTAGTTGTGGCATGTGTTGCGACATGTGGACTTCTTAGTTGCGGCATGCGAACTCTTAGTTGCGGCATACATATGGGATCTAGTTCTCTGACCAGGGATCAACCCGGGGATCCCTGCATAGGGAGCTTTTAGTCTTACCTGCTGGACCACCAGGGAAGTCCCCAAACTATACTTTTTTATCCTTACCATTTCCATGGATAAGGAATTCATAACTGGGTAGTTCCTCCTTAGAGTCCGTCATGAGATTGCTTTCAGGATGTTGATTTAAGCTGCAGTCATTTATGCTTCACTGAGGCTGGAGGTTCTGTCTCCCAAGTGGCTCAATGAAATGGCCGCCAATTTGGTGGTAGTTGTTGGCTGGAGGCTTTAATTTCTCTCCTTATGGGCTTCTCAAAGGCTGTTTGGATGTCCTCATGACATAGCAGCTGGCGTTCCCTGGTGTGAGTAATCCAAGGGAGAGAAGGGAGGGTCAGTCAGAGGCTACCCTTTTCATGACCTAGCCTTGGAAGTCACATAGCATCACTTGCACCACATTGTATTCATTAAAAACAATCTTCTAAGTCTGACCTACATTCAGAGGAAGTGGAATTAGGCTCCACCTTGTGAAGTGAAATTATCAAAGAATTTGTGGACAGGTTTAGAAACCACCTTAACAAGAAGAGGCAAACAGATTTCTGGTCACCATTGCACTAGCCTTGACAAAAACTCAGAAAAATAACTGCTTTTTTTTTTTTAATATTTATTTATTTGGTTGCACCAGGTCTTAGTTGTGGCAGGAGGGCTCCTTAGTTGCGGCTCGCCAGCTCCTTTGTTGCAGCATGCATGTGGGATCTAGTTCCCTGACCAGGGATTTGAACCCAGGCCCCCTGCATTGGGAGCACGGAGTCTTATCCAATGTGCCATCAGGGAAGTCTCAACTGCTTGTTTTCTTGAGTTAGTTTCTAAAATTCTATATATGTTACACCTTATAGTCTGGCGTGAATGCTGCAAAATTAAAGTATCAGAACTAAGTATTCTCGACGTTTATGTTCTATTGCAGGACATGAAATGTTGTGGGATTTCTCAAACTTTCATCATGGCCCTGTGTCTATCCAGTCATTAGATTTGGACTCTAAAGACAGAAGGAAGGCAATGGTTGCCCCCAAATCCTGTTTATTAGGACAGTTGCAATTGAGATGAAATGGTGATGAGATTCTTTATGTCATTGAAACAAAGCCCCATTTATGTTAACAAATCACAGGAAACAGTTTGTGATGACTATTCTTTTTCTAATACGTTCAGGCATTGAGCTGTGGCTATGCTGAACAGGCAGAAGCTGAGCTTTGGATAGAGCTGCTCAGGACTTGTCTGGCCAATCAGAAAACAGAGTGGGTAAAAGTACAGGATGGGGAATTGTAAAATAGAGTAATGGTGAGAAGATGTGGAGTAGGATACATTTTTTTCTGTTAAGAAAATTGACATTTTTAGATGGGAATGAGAAATTCTGTAAGTGGTCCAAAGAGACTAGATGACATAAAACCTTGGCATAAAAGCATGAATACAGTAGACTCTAAGGGTAAACATATATTTTGCTTTGGAATGCCATGAATATTGGTGAGCATCTTTCAGTTTACAGATTTCCAGGCTCACATCTTATAGGCAAGCTAATCTAGTCCCCTCCCTTATAAGAAGTTGAAATCCAGTGAGATTAGTATCAGAGCAGAGACTAGAAAGGTAACTCTTTTGATTGCTAATCTAGGGTTTTATTCAGTGTTCTATATTGCCGTAAGGGGTTTATAAGCCTTTGCATTATCGGGTTCCTTGCTACCTCAACTTGTCCTTTCTTTACACCACTTCACCTCAGCTGAGCTGGGATTCATGTTATTCCTCAAACACACCCAACATGCTCTGGTCCCAGGGCTTTGCACTTGATGTGTCCTCTATTGGAAAGCTCTTCTTCCAGATCTCTGTGTGACTTTCCTCCTCCCTTCCTTTATATCTCTGCTTAGCTGTCACCTCACCAGGGAGGACTTCTCTGATTACCTTATTGAAAGCATTACCCAGCCCCTCCTTCATCATTTTCCCTTACTTCCTTTATTTTCCTTTAAAGAAGTGATTACAGTTAAATGAGATCATATGGGTGGGCCCTAATCCAATATGACTGGTGTCCTTATAAGAAGAGGGAGAGACACCTGGGATGTGTAGGCATACAGAAAAGCCCACATGAGGTCGTGGCAAGAAGGTGGCCAGCTGCCAAGGAGAGAAGGCTGAGGAGAAACCAAACCTGTCCACACCTTGATTTGGACTTTCAGCCCCCAAAACTGTAAGAAAATAAGTTCATGTGGTTTAAGCCACCCAGCCAGTGGTATTTTGTTATGGCAGCTCAAGCTGACTAATACAACCTGTAAGTATTCCCTGTTCCCCTCCACTTACCTCCTCTGTCTCCTCTTACTCATGCTGTTGCAGCCTTACTGGCTTTCTTGCTGTTTCTCAAATATGCCAAGCTGGCGTTCACCTCAGTGCTTTTGTGTTTTACATTTACTCTGCCTGTAATACCCTTCCTCCTGGATATCTCTACTGCTTATTCCCACACTTCATTCAGATTTCTGCTCACATGCTGCCTTCTTAGTGATGCCTTTCTTGACCATCCTATTTATTTATTTACTGGTTTTTATTTTTATTTATTTTTTAAACATCTTTATTGGAGTATAATTGCTTTACAATGGTGTGTTAGTTTCTGCTTTACAACAAAATGAATCAGTTATATATATACATATGTTCCCATATCTCTTCCCTCTTGCGTCTCCCTCCCTCCCACCCTCCCTATCCCACCCCTCCAAGCGGTCACAAAGCACCGAGCTGATCTCCCTGTTCTATGCGGCTGCTTCCCACTAGCTATCTACCTTACGTTTGGTAGTGTATATATGTCCATTCCTCTCTCACGCTTTGTCACAGCTTACCCTTCCCCCTCCCCATATCCTCAAGTCCATTCTCTAGTAGGTCTGTGTCTTTACTCCTGTTTTACCCCTAGGTTCTTCATGACACTTTTTTTTCTTAAATTCCGTATATATGTGTTAGCATACAGTATTTGTCTCTCTCTTTCTGACTTACTTCACTCTGACAGACTCTAGGTCTATCCACCTCATTACAAATAGCTCAGTTTCGTTTCTTTTTATGGCTGAGTAATATTCCATTGTATATATGTGCCACATCTTCTTTATCCATTCATCCAGTGATGGACACTTAGGTTGTTTCCATCTCCGGACTACTGTAAATAGAGCTGCAATGAACATTTTGGTACGTGACTCTTTTTGAATTATGGTTTTCTCAGGGTATATGCCCAGTAGTGGGATTGCTGGGTTATATGGTAGTTCTATTTGTAGTTTTTTAAGGAACCTCCATACTGTTCTCCACAGTGGCTGTATCAATTTACATTCCCACCAACAGTGCAAGAGGGTTGCCTTTTCTCCACACCCTCTCCAGCATTTATTGTTTCTGAATTTTTTGATGATGGCCATTCTGACTGGTGTGAGATGATATCTCATTGTAGTTTTGACTTGTATTTCTCTAATGATTAGTGATGTTGAGCATTCTTTCATGTGTTTTTTGGCAGTCCGTATATCTTCTTTGGAGAAATGTCTATTTAGGTCTTCTGCCCATTTTTGGATTGGGTTGTTTGTGTTTTTGTTATTAAGATGCATGAGCTGCTTATAAATTTTGGAGATTAATCCTTTGTCAGTTGCTTCATTTGCAAATATTTTCTCCCATTCTGAGGGTTGTCTTTTGGTCTTGTTTATGGTTTCCTTTGCTGTGCAAAAGCTTTGAAGTTTCATTAGGTCCCATTTGTTTATTTATGTTTTTATTTCCATTTCTCTAGGAGGTGGGTCAAAAAGGATCTTGCTGTGATTTATGTCATAGAGTGTCCTGCCCATGTTTTCCTCTAAGAGTTTGATAGTTTCTGGCCTTACATTTAGGTCTTTAATCCATTTTGAGCTTACTTTTGTGTATGGTGTTAGGGAGTGATCTAATCTCATACTTTTATGTGTACCTGTCCAGTTTTCCCAGCACCATTTATTGAAGAGGCTGTCCTTTCTCCACTGTACATTCCTGCCTCCTTTATCAAAGATAAGGTGACCATATGTGCGTGGGTTTATCTCTGGGCTTTCTATCCTGTTCCATTGATCTATCTTTCTGTTTTTGTGCCAGTACCATACTGTCTTGATTACTGTAGCTTTGTAGTATAGTCTGAAGTCAGGGAGCTTGATTCCTCCAGCTCCATTTTTCGTTCTCAAGATTGCTTTGGCTATTCGGGGTCTTTTGTGTTTCCATACAAATGGTGAAAATTTTTGTTCTAGTTCTGTGAAAACAGCCAGCGGTAGTTTGATAGGGATTGCATTGAATCTGTAGATTGCTTTGGGTAGTAGAGTCATTTTCACAATGTTGATTCTTCCAATCCAAGAACGTGGTATATCTGTCCATCTATTTGTATCATCTTTAATTTCTTTCATCAGTGTCTTATAATTTTCGGCATACAGGTCTTTTGTCTCCTTAGGTAGGTTTATTCCTAGATATTTTATTCTTTTTGTTGCAGTGGTAAATGGGAGTGTTTTCTTGATTTCACTTTCAGATTTTTCATCATTAGTGTATAGGAATGCCAGAGATTTCTGTGCATTAATTTTGTATCCTGCTACTTTACCGAATTCATTGATTAGCCCTAGTAGTTTTCTGGTAGCATCTTTAGTATTCTCTATGTATAGTATCATGTCATCTGCAAACAGTGACAGCTTTACTTCTTCTTTTCCGATTTGGATTCCTTTTATTTCCTTTTCTTCTCTGATTGCTGTGGCTAAAACTTCCAAAACTATGTTGAATAAGCATGGTGAGAGTGGGCAACCTTGTCTTGTTCCTGATCTTAGTGGAAATGCTTTCAGTTTTTCACCATTGAGGACGATGTTGGCTGTGGGTTTGTCATATATGGCCTTTATTATGTTGAGGAAAGTTCCCTCTATGCCTACTTTCTGCAGGGTTTTTATCATAAATGGGTGTTGAAATTTGTTGAAAGCTTTCTCTGCATCTATTGAGATGATCATATGGTTTTTCTCCTTCAATTTGTTAATATGGTGTATCACGTTGATTGATTTGCATATATTGAAGAATCCTTGCATTCTTGGAATAAACCCTACTTGATCATGGTGTATGATCCATTTAATGTGCTGTTGGATTCTGTTTGCTAGTATTTTGTTGAGGATTTTTGCATCTATGTTCATCAGTGATATTGGCCTGTAGTTTTCTTTCTTTGTGACATCCTTGTCTGGTTTTGGTATCAGGGTACTGGTGGCCTCGTAGAATGAGTTTGGGAGTGTTCCTCCCTCTGCTGTATTTTGGAAGAGTTTGAGAAGGATAGGTGTTAGCTCTTCTCTAAATGTTTGATAGAATTCGCCTGTGAAGCCATCTGGTCCTGGGCTTTTGTTTGTTGGAAGATTTTAAATCACAGTTTCAATTTCAGTGCTTGTGATTGGTGTGTTCATATTTTCTTTTTTTTTTTTTTTTTGCAGTACGTGGGCCTCTCACTGTTGTGCTCTCCCGTTGCGCAGCACAGGCTCCGGATGCGCAGGCTCAGCGGCCGTGGCTCATGGGCCCAGCCGCTCCGCAGCATGTGGGATCTTGCCGGACCGGGGCACAAACCTGTGTCCCCTGCATCGGCAGGCGGACTCTCAACCACTGCGCCACCAGGGAAGCCCTGTTCATATTTTCTGTTTCTTCCTGATTCAGTCTTGGCAGGTTGTGCCTTTCTAAGAATTTGTCCATTTCTTCCAGGTTGTCCATTTATTGGACAACTTTATTGGCATAAAGTTGCTTATAGTAATCTCTCATGATCGTTTGTATTTCTGCAGTGTTAGTTGTTACTTCTCCTTTTTCATTTCTAATTCTATTGATTTGAGTCTTCTCCCTTTTTTTCCTGATGCGTCTGGCTAATGGTTTATCAATTTTGTTTATCTTCTCAAAGAACCAGCTTTTAGTTTTATTGATCTTTGCTATCGTTTCCTTCATTTCTTTTTCATTTATTTCTGATCTGATTTTTATGATTTCTTTCCTTCTGCTAACTTTGGGGGTTTTTTGTTCTTCTTTCTCTAATTGCTTTAGGTGCAAGGTTAGGTTGTAAAGTAAAATAAAATAAAGTAAGATAAAATATAATAAAGTTATTAAAATAAAAAAATAATTAAGAGAAAAAAACGGACGGATAGAACCCTCGGACAAATGGTGGAAGCAAAGCTATACAGACAAAATCTCACACAGAAGCATACACATACACACAAAAAGAGGAAAAGGGGAAAAAATCATAAATCTTGCTCTCAAAGTCCACCTCCTTAATTTGGGATGATTGGGTGTCTATTCATGTCTTCCACAGATGCAGGGTACATCAAGTTGATTGTGGAGCTTTAATCCGCTGCTCCTGAGGCTGCTGGGAGAGATTTCCCTTTCTCTTCTTTGTTCTCACAGCTCTCGGGGTTCAGCTTTGGATTTGGCCCCGCCACTGCGTGTAGGTCGCAGGAGGGTGTCTGTTCTTCGCTCGGACAGGACGGGGTTAAAGGAGCCGCTGATTCGGGGGCTCTGGCTCACTCAGGCCAGGGGCAGGGAGGGGCACGGAGTGCGGGGCGGGCCTGCGGCGGCAGAAGCCGGCATGACGTTGCACCACTCTGAGGCGCCCCGTGCGTTCTCCAGGGGGAGTTGTCCCTGGGTCCCGGGACCCAGGCAGTGGCGGGCTGCACAAGCTCCCCGGAAGGGGGGTGTGGATAGTGACCTGTGCTCGCACACAGGCTTCTTGGTGGCGGCAGCAGCAGCCTTAGCGTCTCATGCCGCCATGTTAGCCGCGGCTCGCGCCCTTCTCTGGAGCTCCTTTAAGCAGCGCTCTTAATCCCCTCTCCTCGCGCACCAGGAAACAAAGAGGGAAGAAGTCTCTTGCCTCTTCAGCAGGTCCGGACTCCCTCCCGGCCAGCCGTGGCGCACTAACCCACTGCAGGCTGTGTTTACGCCGCCAACCGCAGCCCTCTCCCTGCGCTCCGACCGAAGCCCAAGCCTCAGCTCCCAGCCCCGCCCGCACCGGCGGGGGAGCAGACAAGCCTCTCGGGCTGGTTAGTGCCGGTTGGCAGCGATCCTCTGCGGCAATCTCCGCGCTTTGTCCTCCGCACCCCTGTTGCTGTGCTCTCCTCTGCGGCGCCGAAGCTTTCCCCCTCCGCCACCCGCAGTCTCCGCCCGCGAAGGGGCTTCCTAGTGTGTGGAAACCTTTCCTTCTTCACAGCTCCCTCCCACTGGTGCAGGTCCCGTCCCTATCCTTTTGTCTCTGTTTATTCTTTTTTCTTTTCCCCTACCCAGGTACGTGGGGGGTTTCTTGCCTTTTGGGAGGTCTGAGGTCTTCTGCCAGTGTTCAGTAGGTGTTCTGTAGGAGTTGTTCCACGTGTAGGTGTATTTCTGGTGTACCTGTGGGGGGGAAGGTGATCTCCGCGTCTTACTCTTCTGCCATCTTCCCGGAAGTCCTCCTTGAACATCCTATTTAAATTATAGCTTCTGTCGCCTCCTGGTTCCCTATGTCCTGATCCCTATGCTTGTTTTTATCCATAGCACTTAACACCATCTGACATACTACATACTTACTTGTTTATTGTCTGTCACCCCAATCAAGGCTGTAGGTGTCATGAGGGCAGGAGTTAGCATTGCTGTCTGGTTTGCCACTGACCGTTTGGTACCCAGAAGTGTTTCTGGCATAGAGTAGGCCCTCGAGTTATATTTGTTGGATCAGTTAATGAATGAACAAATGGTACTGGCCCATAGGTAGACAAATATATTGGTAGGATAGACTAGAGAGTCCATAAATCCATTTTTTAAAATCCATTTTTATATACAGGAATTTAATAATTTGTGGTTGTTTTTTAAGGGCAAGGAGGATTTCAGTGAAGGGGGAAAATGGTGGTTTGTTTATTTAATATCTGGAAGCTTCATGATGGATCTAATACATTTGGAAGAAAACAAAGTTAGGTTGCTACTTCATGTCACAAAAAGAATACATCTTAAATTAATTGAATATCTAACTGTAAAAAATAAAGTTATAAAATTGTATAATTTCCGGGTGTATATGCTTCTGGAGGGGGTGAGATGAGCCTTCTTAGACCAGAAACAAACAAAACAAAAACCCACACCATTTAGAAGTCATAAAGGAATAGATGACAAGTTTGATTGCATTTAAATGTTATAATGGCAAAAGACACTCAGAAACAAAATATCAATGTGGAGAAACCAATTGCAACATATTTGACAAAGGGTTATATTCCTTATATACAAGCACCATCTCCTGATAAAAAAAGAGACAATCAGCTCATTAGAAATACCAGCAAAGAATATTAAAGGTTTTTTTTTTTTGACCCATCAGGGTCATTCACCCTTTCATCAAATATACACTGATTTTCTACTGTGTGCCAGGTATCGTTCTAGGTATTAGAGATAAAGCAGTGAAGAAAACAGACAAATATCCCTAACATAGAGCTCATGTTTTAGTGGAGGGAGCTAGATAAGAAATAATAAGAGATAAACTATATGGTATGTTAGAAGGTGATATGTGCTATAGAAATAAAGCCATGTAAGGGGGAAGCATAAAGGAAATGAATTAGTTTGCCCAACTCTAGGGAAATGAATTAGAAAACCTAGGTGAAATGGATGCTTTTCTGGGAGAATGTAAATTATAGGAATGATTGTGGAGGAGAGAGAAAAATTGTAATCAAATTATATATCATAAAATATCTAGAGAGGGCTTCCCTGGTGGCGCAGTGGTTGAGAGTCCTCCTGCCGATGCAGGGGACACGGGTTCGTGCCCCGGTCCGGGAAGATCCAACATGCCGCGGAGCGGCTGGGCCCGTGAGCCATGGCCGCTGAGCCTGCGCGTCCGGAGCCTGTGCTCCGCAACGGTAGAGGCCACAACAGTGAGAGGCCCACGTACCGCAAAAAAAAAAAAAAAAAATCTAGAGAAAGTTGTTCAAGAACAGCCCCTAGAGTAAGCACCAGAAGAGATATTTCAAAGATGAATTCTACCAAACTTAGAAAGCAGACAGGTCATTGATTTTTAAACTACGTCAGTTTAGAAAAAGAAGTAAGGTTGTGGAGAAATGGTCATTCTTTTACATATTTAGTGACAGTGGGAATTTGTATAAGCTTTTTGGAAAGTATTCTGTCAATATCTAGTAAAATTAAATATCTGTCTATCCATGTCCTTTAATCTAGCTGTCTCACTTGCCTTTGGAAATAAAAATATTAGTTGGTAAGGCTGTTTGTATAAAACAATGTTTGTAAGTATCAAAAAGATTGAAAACAACTTTAGTGTTCAGCAGGTTGAAGAATTGATGATAGAGTCATACTGTGAGTCTTATGCAACTATTAAAAAAAGAGGATTTATATGATTTACTTGGAGAAATGTCAGTAATCAGGAAAGTAAATAGCAGGCCAATGTGTAAATCTTTGGAAAAAAAGAATGAAGAACATTTCCCATTACATGCAATTAACACGTTTGGGTATGTTTGTATGAATATAAAGAAATATATGGAAGGAAATAATCACACTTTAACATTGGTTATTTGGAGTTTGGGGAGAGCTTCTTGGCTTTTTCTTTGTTGTTTTTGGCTTGTTGCCTCTATCAGGACTTTAAGTTTGAAAAGAAAATCCCGTAAGATTATTTTATAAAAGACTTTTCTTTCAGCCTTTTCTATGCTTAATGTGAATAAAAGAAATGCATCTACTTGTGTTGCATCACAACTAGCAGTTGCTCGCAGGTGATGTGAATTGCATGGTATCCAAGGGGCAGGACTTGTGAATTCTACCAGATTTTGCCCAATGATTGAATTGTTTTGTTGGTGTAGTAGAGGTACTTTGAGAAGTTACTCAAAGTCTCTTAACTCAAGGTTTTTAATCGGTAAAATAAAGGTAAAAAATATCTATCACATTAGGTAGGTATTTTTATTACGAAACGACTCAAAGGATTTTCCAGGTGTTAAGCTTTTAGCTCAATTAGCTTTAATTGAATTCAAATTTCTTGACGTTTTCAGTGGCTATGATATACCTCGCATCATTGTAAATTTATATCTATTGATTTGATATTGAAATATTAAGTATTTCTATATCTATGTTTAAAGGATAAAGGCAGGTGAAATCTTAATCATACAAAGCATTACGATATCCAATGCCAGATGAATACCATGTATTTTAATGTATTATTGAAGGCAAAAATGATCAGGGAAGACTTCATGGAGGTGAGACAATGCAGGTCTCACATATGCGCATGATTTGAACAGGACAATAGAGGACAGGCACATAACAGGCAGAGGCACCGATACCGGTGCCCGAGTTTTGCCGGGAAGGCCTGGAACGCCACACGAGAGAGCGCCCCCTTCCGGAACCGAGTTCCTCCTGCCCCTTTCTCGTGCCTCCGGGCGAGCGCGGTGCCGGCGGTACGCAGGCGCCGCGAGCAGCTGAGGGCTCGCAAAGGCTCGAGCGGCGCGCATGCGTGCGGCTCTTTGGAGGCGGTAGCTTCTTCGGCGTCGGGACTGGAGGCTGAGTCTAAACTGTGTGGGGCGCAAATGGGATCCGGCTGTTAGTCGGGTAGGCATAGGTAGGACGGCTGCCTTGTGGGGAGCAGGGGGCTGGAAGGCGGGAGTCCGTAGCGTGGGGGTCCTGAGCCTTTCCTTTGCAATCCGGGCCGACTATTGTATCTGTGTCGCAGCGGCTGCGCACAAAATGGCGGCGGGCTGACGGCGGGGGCGGGAGGAGGTTGGGGGACCCCCGGGATGGGAAGGGAGCTCGGCTGCCTCTCCACCGCGTCGTTTCACCGCACTGCCCCCGGAGGACCGGGTCGGGGCCCGTGCTAGGACCCTACTTCAGGAAGAGCCGCCTGACGCCGTTTGCACTGGGCGGAGGAACGAAAACAGCCCTTCGGCAAGGCCGTGGCGGCCCCTTCCCCATCCGCGGAGGGCCTGCCGAGAGCGCACCAGGCCTGACAGACGGAGGAAGCGGTGGTGAGGGAGCGTCGCGGAGGGAGTAACCATTCCCGTCGGGCCTGGAAGAGAGGCGGTGGAGCTCGAGCTGAGCCCTTTGGCGAGCAATATTGTGCAAGAAGCGTGGAGAGAAGAGCGTGTTTGTGTTTGGGGCTGGGGAAGGGGGAGTTGGGGTGAAGAGGGAACCTACGATCCAGCGGCTTTTGCTGGTCGGGGTTTTCTCTCCCTGCCTTGTGCGGGCCTGAAAGCAAAGAGAGTGTCACCTCTGTGCGGGATACCGAGGGCTCGTGAACTGCTCTGATACTTAATTCCAAATTACTCAGAGGAATCCAGAATGCGGATCGTTAGTGATTTAGGTTTGCGTGATTCCTAGCTTGGGCCCCGTTCTGTTCAAGGTGGGAGGAGAATGTGTACCACACACAAGAATCCTGGAGGACATCTGAAACAGATCTTTTGTTGTTTGGGATAACTGTGAATAAGGGAGACATATTATTACAAGATCTTTAGTTGAAGTAGACAACGAAGGCTTCCTCAAGCTGTTTTCTCTTAATTTTAAAATTTGCTCTGAGGCAAAATTTGGGGGGAAAGTAATATTTTAATCTGGAGGAGTTCTGAAGAAAAATTTGTTCGCAGGATCCGGCGACTTCTGTTGATTCAGATTCTTTTTCTAACCAGCTTTGGAATTGTGCACAAAATTTTTTTTTTCTTTATTTGTTATAAAGGGTTAACTCATTTTTCAAGGATGTTTGCTGGCTCAGATTTGCAATTAAAATTGATAATCTGAAAAACAATTTACAAAAATGAGTTTAATGAAGTTTATACAGAATAATGAACACATAATTTACATTATTTCAATATAGCTTTAAATATTGCTGATGATTAGGTATTCTAGACTTAGTGGGCTTATGTTGCATTCTTTTTCCATTTGACAGCATTTCATATACACTATATTCTCATACTCGGTAATATACACTTAAATAATCATGTGAAATTAACATGTTAATACACAGAAATAATGCTGGGCCTTCTTGATTGTGTTGGAACCAAGTGAGGGTAAAGATAAAACAGTTGGAAGAAACCACAGAATCTCGTTCGTTTTTATTAACTGGTTTTCATGTCACACATATTTATTACCTTGAGTAGTGGTTGTATTTTAGTTTTGTAATCTCTTGTATTTTGTTATGGGGGGCGTATACAGCATATACTCAGGTTTAAAAAAATACTTACAATTAGTGATCACTTTGTACTTCATGGCTGTCTTAAAATTTTTCTCTCGGGTGCTCTTAGGAAGGTGATCTCTGGAAATTTTTTTTATGTAGTGAAAGAAAATGAGAGACAAATAGTTTAGTGGAAAGAGAATATAGGCTTTGGAATCAGAAGATCTGGCTTCGAATCCCTGTTTTCCTCTTAACTGTATGAGTGAGATTTGGGGTAAGTTATTTTAGTCTTTCTGAACTTTTGTTTCCGTATCTGTAAAATGGTGATACCACTACTTCCTGCTTGGGATTATTGTGAGGATTAAGTTAGAAAAGGTATAAAAAGCCCCTATCCTTTGGCACGTAGTAGGTACTTAATAAATGTTAGCTGTTACTATTGTTGCAAATTTTTAAGTGCTTAGGCAGCATCTTTTAATAGAAAATTGCAACCTGTGGATACTACCTCTTAATTAAAAAGAAGAGGCTTAAAGGAATTTAGGTTAAATTGATAGAATTTTGGAGCTGAAAGATCATATAATCTTTCATTAAAATATTTTCATCTATTGATATAAACTTATCAAAATAATATTGTATCCATTTATTTATATGATTATTATGTTCATCTTTGTATCTGTCCCAGTGCTTGGTATGTATTAGATGCTCCTACGTTGAGTGAATGAACTCAGGTGGTGGTTGCCAGAGTCTGGATAAGAACACAGGCCCTTGGGAGTGCAAATCGTGCTCTTTCTACTGTGACTTAATGTATACTGGTCAAGGTTTGGAAAATATCTGTCCAGATAATTAATAAAATGCTTTATATACTGAGAAACAGTGCTTCCAGTATGGGTACCCAGTAATATATTTTGGGCTGTTGTGCAAGGAAACAAGCTACTGAATGTTGAAATGTGGTTTTAGAGATCCTCCAAACTGAAAGTAATTATACTTGTGGCTAAAGCCAATAAGCCTTCTTTGTATCCAACTTTACTTACTCTTTCATTGCTTCAACTTTATTTACTGTAGTCTGAAATTTGTGATTGAAATGAAAACGGAAGGAAGATAGGTATATGGAAAATAAGAGAATAATGGAAAGGAAGAAATAATGGTAGGGAAAAGGTGAGGCACAGAAATAAAACACAGCTCTTATGATCAGTGAGGATCAAGAGTAACGGGCTTTGTATTGAAAAGAGAAATGTTCAGGGAGTATAGGAGAAGGGCTTTTAAGGTGCATATATTTTGATGTTTTCTTAGTGCTTACCCTGGGGTACGTACATTTTGGATTATTTTTCTACTCTTTTGAGCCCCTTAAATAACAAAGTATATTTATTGTTACAGTCATTCTTAAGTTTTCATACTTTTTTCTTGCCTTACTTCCACAGTCTTCATTTTATTAATCTTGCAACTGATTTCCCTGTTGTTCTTGCTAATGAGTGAATGTTGCCAACTTTCTATTCTTTTGAATTTCTTCACTTCTTTCAAAAAAATTTTTTTTTATTAGGGAAAATTTTAAAGGTACGCAAAAGCAGAGAGTATTTTATAATGATTCACCTATCACCCAGCTTCAACAATTATAAGCTAATGGTCAGTCTTGTCTCTACCCTCCATCCTGTTATTTTTAAGCAAATCCCATAACATATCATTCATCAATTTATAGTTTAGAATTTTTCTCCAAAATATTTAGGAAAAAACATGCATATCACACCTAAAGTAATAATAGTTCCTTAATATCAGAGATTCAGTCAGTATTCACATCTCGCTAGTTGTTTCTTATACACCACACACGTGTCTGTGTATACATGTATTAATTTAATTTCTATTTCTACTACCATATTGAAATTTTCAGAAATTACCCATGTCTTAATAAAAGGAACAAACAACTACCTGCTTCTTAGGTAAAGCATTTTGTTTACTGTCTTAACATTTTTTGAGCATCTGTTGCATGTCACGGGGTATAATTTTAATCATTCTTCACATCAACATTCTGTGTTGTTATACTGAGTCTTGGGTTAATCAGCTTGCTGAGGCTCACATTTTTAGCAAGCAACAGGATCAGAACTAAAGCACTGAGTCCAGGGTCTAAGTTCTTAAAAAACGCTATGCTATGTTAGTGTTAAATTTTACTTATGGGAGTTACCCAATTTTGCATGAAGTCACTTGCTGGCACTCCTTGTAGCAGGGTGGATATCTTCAGATAAGTGGAAATTTCCCCAAAAATGAGATAATTATGGATTGCATAATGGGCTAACAGTCAATAGTTAGGGAGTGAACATGTTGCAGAAGAATAGCCAAATCCAAAAATGTGCTTAGGACTGATGCTCTTTATCATTGCCAGCTTTCTGCCTGTTGCCATACTTGCTTATAGTCCCTTTTTGACCTAGTACTAAGGTGTTAGATAGCCTGGTATTGGGTCATTTACTATTTGAATGAATTAAACTGCTGGCTTACAGGGGAATTCCGTATTTCCCTTCCCTTTATCTATCGTTTTGCGTGCTTGCATGCACCCTTATTTTTTTCCTGAACTACCTTGAGAGTAAGTTTCATGTATTGTGTTCCTTTACCCTTTATTAGTTTATTAATTAGCGTAATAGTTTATTTCCTAAGAATAGGATGTTTTCTTTTGTAGTCATAGTGCCGTTATCAATCTCAGTAAATTTAATATTGATAATATTTTTTACCATATTCTGATTTTGTCTGTTGGCCCAATAATGTTTCTTATAGCAGTTTTTTCTCCCCTCCAGTACAGGATCAGTCTAGGATTAGGTAATTGCATTTAGTTGTGTTTCTTTAGTCTTTCTTGCTTTGGAATATTTCTATAGTCTTTTAATCTTTTTGTGAAATTGCCATTTTTGAAGAATACTATTTGCTTTCTTTTTTTTTTTTAATAGAACATTTTTCATTTTGGATTTTTTTGATGTTTCCTCTTGAATAGATTCAGATTATGCATCCCTGGAGAGAAAAATCAAATTGCTTTGTTCCCCCATGGTATCAGATCTGGAGGTGCAGGAAGTCCATCTGCCCCTCATGGATAATATGATGTTTGATCACATGTTTGGTCAAAATGTTTGAGGTTTTTTCTCCCTTGAACTAATTGATCTGTGGAGAGATATTTTAAGACCATGGAAATGTCCTGTTCCTCATCAGAATTTCACTCAGGATTTAACATGCACGGATGATTCTTGCCTGAACCAATCTTTACATTACTGTGATGGTTATAAAATGATTTTCCAACTTAGCATTTTCTCCACATTTACAGTGATTGATTGGTATGGTGTTACGGACTCCTGGCTTTCTCAGTGGTTACTGCCCAGTCCTTTCTTGCTTTATCTTATTCTATGTATATATCTTGTTTTCCACAGTGAGAACCCTGGTCCCCAGCACTATCAAAACATTTACTTACATGCTCAGTCCCATGATATAGCTAAAGTAATTTAAGAATTGTTTTATCCATACCACTGCAAAAAAAAAAGCAAAAGACAAAACAAACTAGTAAAAAGAGTAAGAATTTGTTTGTAGGTCTCAGTTTTCTCCTAGCTCCACCAAAACTGAGAGCATATAAATCAAATAGTGGGTTCATAAATTACTTGTTTTTAGTTTAGTTTAGTTTTCTTTTTCCCCTTCAGTGAGTTATGGTATTCATTTGAAAAATGAATTAGTTTGCTTTCAGTTTTAGCTTTTTTCCTTCTTCCCATCCTTGATTTAATTTTTTTAAAACTTTAGTTTGTTGACATGCTTCTGAAAGTCAAAATTATATAGTAAGACATACTCCATGAAATATGGTTCCCATTTATTTCTTTTCAGTCCTGTTTTCTGTGTTATCCTACCTATATTTCTTTTTGTAACCATAAGCAGATACATGTGTTTTCTCATTTCCATTTTTTATATAAAGTAACATTATATATGCTCTTTTGTACTTTGTAAAGACTTTAAGGCATTTGGCATTTTAAGTCATTTGGCCAGATAATTTTGGTACACTTAATTGAAGATTTTGGAAACCCATTTTAGGCAGATGGGAACATTTTCTGGCTCATGCACTTCATGAAAGAAGTGAACAACCAAATGGCAGGAAGGGTAGGAATGCAGTCTGACTTCAAGAACAGTTGGAACTGGTAGTCTTCAGTACTATATTTACCTCTTGGTCCTGCTTACCTATTTTACTGGCTTTCCTTTTTTCAGTTTTCGTGCTTTCTCACTAAGGCAGTGAGTATGCCGTCAACAGCATTTTGACAACAGAGTTTTATCAGTATTCACCATTTTTCTCATTTCTAGTTTAAAAAAAAAATCTCAGAAAAGATTTCTTTATTCCAAGTTGGATCTAGTGGTTTCTCTTGGACTAATGTGTTCTGTTTGTTGAGGGTGGCAAAGTAATAAGCAGGACCACCAGTGAACATCTCAGGGGGGCATCATTTACTGTGGGAACACAGTGTTGTCTGTAGAGACCCATTTATGTATGCAGTATACATATTCCTGAAAAAGAAAAAAGCATCTGATTATACTCACATATCCTGTTTATCAAAAAAGTTGTCTTCCTGGAAATAATAACTATTAAATCATTGCTGTATAAGGTTGTTAATGGTGACCTGTTCCTGGTATTGTGCATTATTAGCAAGTTGATCATCCGTTTTCTTTCAGATCTGAAATCATGATGGTTACCAATCCTTCCAGGTAGCAGTGAAGTTTGATGATGCCCTTCATGATAAAAACAATGTTGCTAGTTTTCTGCTTATTTTTTTCTTTCACGATTTCATTGAGGTGTACCACGTTTTGGCATTTTTAACATCCAGCATGGTACTCGTGGCACCTTCAGAATTATGACTTGTGTACCTTTTGTGAGACATGAGGGCACAAAACTAAAGGTAGAAAAGAGTTGGCTGAGTGGATCTACCTATATACTAGAGGAGATTAGAAGATTGAGTACCAGTCAAACTGAGAAAAGCACGGAATGACATGTACTCTTGTATTAACTGGCCAGTGTAATGCTTGCATTCTTAGGTGTGAAAGTAAATTTTATATATTTTGAGACAAACAGTTGCTCTAACACAGGGTATCAAATGAAGTATGTGGGTATATACCTAGAAAATAATGTTAATTGTAGTTTTCCCTTCATGGTAAGATTATAGAAGACTTTTAATTCTTTTCTGCTTGTCAAGGGGATGATCTTTCTTTTGGGGGAGGGTGTTAATGAACATGTATTGCCTTTTTTAATAATTAGAAAAAACAAAGCTATAAAATTTAAATTTTATATATCTAGAATACAGCATGGAAAGAACACCGAGAGGAGTGACAGGTTCTGTTTGTGACCTTGCCACTTAGTTCTAAGGCTTTACTTAACCTGTAAACTTGGATTCACTTGCTCACTGGGTTGTTGTAAGGCTCAGATGAGATAACGGATATCAAATTGCTTTTTAAACAGTGAAGTGCTATAAAGTTCAAGTATGGGGTTTGATAAGTCTTTTCATTATGAATCTAATGGAGCCATTATGATCTGGCTGACTAGTTTTCGATGATGCTTTTATATTTTTAGATTTCAGATTTCTTTATGAATATCTGTAAAGAAAATTAAGGATTCCCTTCCATCTGAAAGACTGTATCAAAATAGGTAGTGGACATCACAGAAATATCTCATGGGATATCATGGCGATTTTTAAAAAATCTGTTAAGCCATTTCTTCATGTCTGCCTCAAGAACTCAGTTTCTACTAGATGCTTCTAAAAGAATTTGTATGGTTGACATTTTGTTGAATATTTCATTTTTCAGAGTGGCATATTTTAGTTCTTGATAGGACATAGAAAAGAGTTTTTAACTGCTACTTATCAAAATAATAATCCTTCAGGAGTTGAGAATGTTTTGTGACCATTAAATATCCTGTTTTTGAAAACCATTAAATTTAGGAAAATAAAATGTTGATTGAAAATAGCCAATAGTGTAGTTCATACGATAAAGTTTGGTGTACCCTCTTCCCCTTCCCATCCATGTATGTATGCACATACACAAAACTAGAAGAAATTACATCAGAATATTAGTTCAGTGTTGGTAATGGTTTTACTGGTAAGCATTTCATTTGCTACTTTTTATTGTTTAACAAACATCTGTTATATCATCAGGAATAAAAATTTATTTTAAAGGGTAAGTATTATTTAATTGCAGTTGTGTTCAGTGGAGTTAATAATTAAGAACTCAGATCTCAACTCAGATTTTTCCAAGTTAGTTTTATGATTTGTTGTGTTGGCTCTCTGTAAATTCCATTAGGTGAATGAACCTCTTTATGGCCAGAACTCCTAGAATTAAGTGAAGAAGGCTTTATAATTGTTGTCTTTATTTGTTCAGTTGTTTTCCAGGTGTTAATGCCAAATTTACCCTTGTCTTCCTGGTTCTTGTTTCTTATCACATTGTTTTTAGGTTATATCAGTTTCATTCTCAAAAGACTGAGGGTTTATTTTCTTTGGTGTGGCATAACCTAATTCTTAATCAGGGGCTTCATATCAAGAGTCCTTTGCTTGTTTTGCTTAATTTTACTTTTTTCATCTCACAAATAGTTTTTTTTCCACACAGAGAAAGAGTGAAATATGAAACTGTTTAATAACTAATAAGTCAGTTGAGTCAGGTGGGAAGGAATGATGTAGGAGAGAATGAACTAAAATGAGATTTTAGACTTAAATCTGCATGTTATTTATACATTGCCTGTTAATCATAGCAAATCAGCTGATTTTGGCTTTTGTTAGACTTTGGTGTGATAATATTAGATTAGATTGAGAAGTATGAAATTACGTTGGTTTTATACTCTCCCACCCTCCTTTTTTGTTTTGTTAAAAATGTCATACTTAATATTTAGCACTTTAATTTTTTATTTTGGTAATGTTCAAACATGTAAAAAAGTAGAGAGGAAAGGTGATAAATCCTTTTGGACCCGTCACTCAGCTTCCACAACAGATATTTTTGCCAGTTGTGCTTCATCTAACTTCTCACTCACCAAACCCCACCCCTCACTCCCGCCGACATGCACCCTTTGTTTCCTAGATGATTTTAATGAAAATCCCAAATTCATCATTTCACTTGCTAGATACTTGAGTCAACATTTGATTCTTTAAATGCCAGTGCATCAACAAATCTATGTGGATAACTGTAGATTTTCAGTTTATAACAGCCAAGGAAAAAGTGTTAACTTTAGACTGGAGCATACTATTGTGTAGCTGGGAAGCTTGCCTTTTTCTGATCTTTTTGCATTTTGAGTTGTTTTTTTTTTTTAAGACATTGACATTAGCAGGCATTAATTGCTTCAAAATACTTTTATAAAGCACAGCTGACTTTTTGGATTGCTTTTACTTTTGGGCTTACAGAGCATCTATTATATTGTAGTTCTTCCAGGATAGGTTTTGTGTTCAAGAGATTTAACTCTAATTCTTCTGAATCTGTTAAGATAGAAAGAGGTTGTATGTGAATAGAGATAGAAATTATTTTTATGATTTCTGCTTTTACTCATCTCTTACCCTTTTTGCCCCCCTAAATTTAGCTACCCTCTGCTTTGCAGAGGCAGAGATTAAAAGATATTGATGCTTAGGAGTGAGATTTGTCTGCCTGAAAGACCCCTGCTCAGTGGAATGAGGGGAGGGAGAGTGAAACTGACATTTAGTGGGCAGCTCATTTGTTAGACACTGTACATATTTGTATTTCATCTTAGTCCTTAACAATAATCTGTAGAGGAAGATACTTTCCTTTTTTACAGATGAGGAAACTGATGCTCTGGAGATTAAGTAGCTTGCCCAAAATCTTAATAGTAAATGGTGAATCCGGTAGAATTCAAACCCTTCTCATCTGACATATAGAGATACATTACTAGCTTAGAAATGAATTTGAACATGGCATGTATTACTGCACTTATTAGATTAACAGCTTAATGTGTGCCATAGGAGATGATCAAAGAGATTCTTGTGGGGTGGGACTTGGAAACAATCTTGAAGATTGAGTTTAATTCAGAGACCTAGGAGTATTCTAGGTAGTGAGGTATGAATAAAGTATGGAATGTGTTGAAAGTGGTCAGGAGATTGCAAATAGACCAATTTGGCTGTAGCAAAAATTTTTCATTAAGTATAGGCTAGGAAAGTGTGAAAGGTAGATTGGGATTAGGTTATATACTAAATGCCAGGTTGACAAGTTTGGACACTATCTTACGAGAAGCAGTAAAGTGGTGAAGATTTTTATGTAGAGGAGTGATAATAAAAAGTGTTTTAGGGATATTAATCAGTAACGACAGAATGAATTGGGGTGGAGGCCAGCTGTGGTATAGAGTGATGAGAGCTTGCAGTAGGGTGATGGTGGTGGTGAAAGGAAAAAGGAAAGTATATGTTAGAGACATTGACAGGAATACGTAGAATTTTATGTTTAGTTAGAAATGGAGAATAAAATGTTTTTGAACCTCATTGACTAAAGGAATTGGTGTAGAGAACAGAGCGTTGAAAATGGGTAGTTTTGGGAGAAAGTTCCAAAGTTAGTAAAAACAGTAGCTAAAAGTTGGCATAAGGGAGAGAGGTTCTTGGCAATTTTTATTTTTTCTGTCTTCATAGATAATTTTATTAAATAGTCCTGGGGTTAATGAAGAATCACGTGTCTCAACTGAAACTATATTTTGTCTTGGTCTAGAATTTTATAGCTTTGTCAGAAACACGCAGTTAATAAGTTTAATTAGTTTAAAAATTTTAAATCATCCCAGCAAGCTGTTTCATCTTATTACAGTGTTTTGTTCAGAAGCTTTAACCTAGGCTATTCTACATTTTAAAAAATTTGATAAACACATGTTTAGTAAGACCTTGTTACCTGAAATCTCTCTTATCCCAGTTCCCTCAAAACTCTAGAAGATACTCATAAAACTCAACTCAAGCATTCATGACCTCTTCCAGAAATAAATCCTTTTATGATGCTTTTTAGCATTGTTGTAATAATGAAAAACTCTATTTTGTTTTTCTTGTTAGATTGCTTGCACTTTGGCAGGAATCATGTTTTATTTGGCTTGAAAACTCCATAATGACTGTCACATTAGACAAAAAATGTTTAATAAATTGAATGATTCTGTACTCATTCCTTTCCACTAAAATCAAAAAGAAGGGGGAAAAAGATCTATGATGATAAAGAAACAACTTCTGAGAACTTACTGACCACAGCAACTGAATGTATATTCTCACCCCATCCCCCAATGGCATGCAGGATTTGGACACTTCTAAGAAGTTTTAAAAGGAGTTGTAATTACCGCTCAGCACCTAGGACAGCACCCAGTGCAACACAGTGTACATGAACTCTGGCTTGAGGTTTGGGGTTTGTGTTCTGGATTCGGGAAAGAAAAGAAGAGAAAGTTTTGGGGAAAGTTTAATATCCTCGTAAACACCCTAAAAGTGTATGAAATGCAGAATGGTTTCATGGCTTTGTTTCAAAATGTTTTACACTGGCTGTAGAACCCACTTCATGAAGTAGTTTGAGTTAAAATGATCTAATATTTGTGTTTTAACTTTCAGCTTTGTGTTATTCTTGGAAAATTTCGCACCACTTGTGAATTCCTTGAACCTGGGCATTGCAAACCCACTTCTGTTGGGCCCATCTCCTTTGCACTTTGCTCAGATTAAGACTCAGTTGGCGCTTCAGCAGCTGAATGCCGTTGCCTCACATAGTTCAACACCACCTTATACTTTATTAAATCAGGCTTTCTTGAAAATAGCCATGTCGAGACCCAGGTTTAATCCTCGAGGAAACTTTCCACTTCAGAGGCCACGAGCACCTAACCCTTCTGGGATGAGGCCTCCAGGACCATTTATGAGGCCTGGATCTATGGGTCTTCCAAGATTTTACCCAGCAGGGAGAGCCCGTGGGATACCACACAGATTTGCTGGCCATGAATCTTACCAGAACATGGGACCACAGAGAATGAATGTTCAGGTAACTCAGCACCGAACTGATCCAAGATTGACCAAAGAAAAATTGGATTTTCATGAAGCACAACAAAAGAAGGGGAAGCCTCATGGTAGCCGGTGGGATGATGAGCCTCATATGTCTGCATCAGTGGGAGTGAAACAGAGTTCTGTAACACAGGTTACAGAGCAGAGTCCTAAAGTACAGAGCCGCTATACGAAAGAGAGTGCCTCAAGTATCTTAGCAAGTTTTGGATTATCTAATGAAGACTTAGAAGAGCTCAGTCGCTATCCTGATGAACAACTAACTCCTGAAAATATGCCATTAATTTTGAGGGATATAAGAATGCGAAAAATGGGGCGCCGATTACCTAATTTACCTTCTCAGAGCAGAAATAAAGAAACACTTGGTAGTGAGGCAGTTTCGAGTAATGTGATTGATTATGGGCATGCAAGCAAATATGGCTACACAGAAGATCCACTTGAAGTACGTATTTACGATCCTGAAATTCCAACTGATGAGGTCAAGAACGAATTTCGGTCACAGCCAAGCATTTCTGCATCTGTTCCCGCTCCAAATGTGATATGTAATTCTATGTTTCCTGTTGAAGATGTGTTTCGACAGATGGACTTCCCCAGTGAGTCCTCCAATAATCAGTCCTTTTTCCCAGTTGAGAGTGGAAGCAAGATGTCAGGCTTACACATTTCAGGAGGACAGTCAGTCCTTGAACCTGTAAAATCTGTCAGCCAATCCATTAGCCAGCCAGTTAACCAGACAATGAGTCAGTCTCTGATTCCTCCTATGAACCAGCAACCGTTTTCATCGGAATTAATTTCAGCTGTAAGCCAACAAGATCGGATCCCGCGTGAACCTGTCATTAATTCATCTAATGTACATGGATCGGGAGGAAGTAAAAAGAATTACCAGTCAGAGGCTGACATCCCCATTCAGTCTCCCTTTGGGATTGTGAAAGCATCATGGCTACCAAAGTTTTCACATGCTGATGCCCAGAAGATGAAGAGACTTCCAACTCCTTCTATGATGAATGATTATTATGCAGCGTCTCCAAGAATATTTCCACATTTGTGTTCTCTGTGTAACGTAGAATGTAGTCATTTGAAGGTGAGTGTTTTTAAAGATCACTGTATCATGATACTCAGCGCCCAAGTTTCCTCTAAATTCTCATGTATGCTGGTGTTAACTAGTCATTAAGGAAAAGGCAGAAATTTTGATTGCAACATCAACACTTAGTTGTAATCTTAAGTAGCCTGGCCTAAGTACTGAATTGGGTGTTAGGCTTTCTGTATTCCTGTGACTGGGCACACCACATGGGTCTGTCCATTTATTTTGAGCTTCTGAGAAGTTATCCCAGAAAATGCAACATAAAATTGATATGACGTGAACCGTACTTAGAAGACAATGTCACATGAGTTACCTTTATCTAAATAAGAGAATCTGTTAGTATAAAAATAAAAACTTGGAATAAAACATTTGTACTGCACACTTTTAAGAGACAGTCTATTGTAGCCTTGCATGTATTTATTGGTCTTGAGCTAAAGACAATTAATGTTGATTTAAATATTTTCTGATTCTGTCTGAAATAGGATTTTTAGCATTTCATGAGAAGGAGCTTCCTAAAATAACTTAATCCATAGCAAAGTTCAGTCAGGATGAATTATTCGGACCAGCTGTGGGCTCAGAGCATAGATTATAGAATGATAGAACTTTAGAGAGAAGAGTCTTTAAAAAACAAAGAAGCCTTAGGTGTCTTCATGGTTAGTATAGTTAGAATGAAGTGTTTTACAGAGGTGCCGAAGAGGAATGTAGACTATACTGTTTGATAGTAATCATTGGTGGATTTGAGTAGAAATTTCCAAGTATGTTTTATTTACTTACATATGTTTGGAAACCACTGTTTCTTCTATTTACTAATGTGATTTGAAGATGTATATTATTCAATACAAGTGGTCAGGAAGGAATGTACTTCCCATGGGAAAAAGGCCCATGATTGGCCTTTGATTCAAGGCCATAGCATTGGTTGTATACTTTGAATAGGCCTAAAAGTCTTTTGGTGTTAATTCTTTTGTTTTTTCTCCTTCCAGTGCTGCCCTTTTATTGTCTTTCTATTACCCACTCACCAGGTTTCAGCCAACAAGAATCTGATACCTAAAACTGATGCTTTTGTCATAAAGGTTAATGCCAGCAAACGAAATCAGCATTCTACCTCATTTTAGCCATATTTGCTGAGTTCTGATAAAATAATAATTGCCTTGCCCTATCACAGGGGATAGCAATAGCAAAGTCTTGAAAAATCTCAGAATAATTCATAGCACTTAGTTAAAATCTGTAAGTAGTCCTGGGCTAAGTACTGAATTGAGTGTTAGGTCCCCTGTATTCCATTTATTTTGAACTTTCAGTTAGTCATGATAAACCCAAGAAAAATATCTTAAATGTTTTAATTTTTTATCTGGTGAATAGAAAAGGTATACATTTATTCAGTAACTATTTACTGATTACTGGTTTTGTACATGGCTATATTAGGTGCTGGGATGGAAATAAAGAACTATATAAAGTTTAATGTTGTTCCTAAGCAGTTTTTACAGTCTCACTGAGGAGAAAAATTATACACCTAAAGAATTTTTTAAAAATTGGAGGGTAACAAATGGTTCATAATTAACTTGTTTAGATATGCTGTAGGGGGAGAGATGTTTAATATTTCTATCTTGATTGCAGACTTATATCAGTTCAGGCTAGCATTATCAATTTACTGACACTTGTGTATTTAGCAGTATGTAATTAGAAAGTATAATATACTTTCTGACATCGGAAGGCTTCTGTATTCTAGTTAAATCTAGTTAAAGAAGACTAATTGAGTGACTACTGCGCTAAGTGTCTGGATTAGAGTGGTCTGGGAGGGAAAACTTCATGGAGTAGGTTGAAGATGGGTCTTGAATGATGAGTAGGCTTAGATATACCCAGGGGAGGAGGGGTGACATTTCAGATAGGAGCAACAACAGTAAGTTTGAGGGGCCTTGAAAAGCTAGCCTAAGGAGTTTAGACTTGAGGTTGAGAGGCATTAGGAAGCTAATTAAGGTTCTTGATATGTGAAGTAACACATTAAAAATGTATTTCAGGGAGATAAGTCTGACTGACGTGTACAAGATGAATAGAAATGAGAAGAGATAGGGTAGGGCACCTAATTCGAGGTTCCCTAGTTATTCAAGTATAAGTTGGTGAAAGTACGGATTACTATGATAAAAGTAAAAGTTAGAGAGGAAAAATCATTTAATGATTATTAGAATTCACAGAGATTGATTGCCATTTTAAATGAACAGATACCTTTTAATAGTCAGAACAACACAATGGACCTAACTAATGAATTCTTCACTACTGGATGACAAATCATAGGGATTTGTGAACATGGACTTAGGTAGTACAAACTACCTCTCTTGTTTCTGTGATGTATCTTGCTGCCTTGTAAGTGTGCATGTATTTGACATTATAAATATGTAACCAATAAATATAAATTACCAACTGCAAATTTTTTCTTGCTAAGTAATATCTGACAGTATGTTCCCCATCTCTGAGTCTTTAAAACTATAGCCTGAAAAAGACCACAAGAAAATGTGGAATTATGTTTTTTCTAAATTGGGTTTCAGACAGAGGAGGAGCCGACCTTAGTTTAGAAGTTACGTCTTTTTGACTGTCACAGTGGGTTTAGAAACCATGTCTTTTTGTTTTGTTTTGTTTTTTTGTGGTACGTGGGCCTCTCACTGATGTGGCTTCTCCCGTGGCGGAGCACGGGCTCCGGATGCGCAGGCTCAGCGGCCATGGCTCACGGGCTCAGCCGCTCCGCAGCATGTGGGATCTTCCTGGACCGGGGCACGAACCCGTGTCCCCTGCATCAGCAGGCGGACTCTCAACCGCTGTGCCACCAGGGAAACCCCAGCCATGTCTTTTTGACTGAAATAATTCAGTTTGAGAAAATACTGACAAAAGATTTTTGGAATAGTTGGTGGATAGTGAGCTCTGATAGGGGTAGGTATTTTCACAGTTTGATTCTGGGCCCACTCAAGTCTACAGTCCTTGTAGCATCTCCTGCTTAGTAGATAGATAATTATCACTTCTTCTCTGGAGAGGAGTACTGCTCTTGGACCCTTGTCTTACTGGAGAGTCTAGAAATTGGGGTGGTGTACATATATTTACTGAGCTTAAAAGCGAGTGATGTCAGTGAGTAAAGCGGGCCTGTTAAAAGGGTGTGTGTGTGTGTGTGTGTGTGTGTGTGTGTGTGTGTGTGTGTGTGTGTAGAACTGGAGAGAGTATACCTTAAGTAAGTTAGCTGTCAGCATCACCTGATGGTTGCTATATCAAATACATGTCTAGTATTAATTACATCTTCATATTTTTTCAAGAAAAGCTGGAAATCTCTGGATTTTTAAATATCGGCAACTTATTCAAATAAAACACTTTATGGTCCAAATAAATCATGCCCAACTTGATACCTGCCAGTGTGTCTGATGTAAACAATATCCAGTTAATGTCAAAGACATGGGTTTAACAGTACTAAAGACTCTTAACTGCCAATCTCTTCTAGCTTTCTAAATATTTGTATCACTGAGCAGGATATACAGACATTTCTTTTTTGCAATCCACAATGAGTTTCATGGCTTAATGAAATAATTTAGGGTTTGTCATAACCTGCTGCTGAGCATTGCAAATAGCATGCACTTATTTTCAAATAGTTCTCGACAAGGCAGATTCCAAAATTAGTGTCAACTGTTGTTTTTAACTCTGGATATTTCTAGTTCGTCTTTGGCAATGACAAACTAAAATGTTTTTGAAATGGAAATGAATAACATTTTCCTCAAGGAAAGCGTTAAAATATGGAACTGTTCAGTAAGTTTTCTGCCTTTCCAAATGTTGGAGAAACAATAAAACATTGAGTAATATGCACATTGCTTTTAACTAACTGTTTCATTTGGGGGACTGTATCTTTGAAAACTGTATTGCCTTTAAAAAAAAAAATCAGATGTATCTTCCAGGAGCTTTTTATGGATACGGAATGTAATTTTAGGGCAGCTTTGTGACACATGAAGTTATGTATAAGAAAGCATTTTGTTCATTGTAAAGCTCTATATGTAAGGGATATTATGTCTTTGAAATGATGTTACTTTCCATTATATCCTGAAAATAAATTAGATTTGATCAGCAGCATTTTTTCTTATTTTTACTAATCTTATCCTTTGCCAATACATAGTGAGTACCTTGTTTGGAATAGTATTGGCCTAAGAGGTAGGATTTTTTGTTGTTAATGTTGTTAGCTTGAATTTTAGAGTTGTAAGGCATTGAGACTGTAGTTTAGAGACTGTATTTTAGACTATATTTTATAGAATGATACCATTCTATTTATAGAGTTTTTGGTGTTCTCTGTAGTAGTGTTTTATATTTGAGATGAGTTATTTCTGATCCATGCTTTTATTTTCTCCAAGTTTACATGTATATTTGACTTCAAAACGAGTATCCATGGGTATGATTTTTAAAATGTTTTCTATACTAAAATGTTTTAAAATGGTATCAGTGAGTTGGTATTAAGTGCTTTTATTTGGAGGGCTTTTATTTTTGTTTGTGAAAATTTTATTGTAGCCAAATGGTATTTATAACTAGATTTGGTTAATTTTTGATAAAACAAAGAATGCTGTGTCATGTTAAAAAGCCTAATTTCATTAGTCAAATAAGGAATGTTCTAATTTGTGCACTTTTCTCCTTTTACAATAGGATTGGATTCAGCATCAAAATACATCTACTCATATTGAGAGCTGCCGACAGTTACGTCAACAGTAAGAACAATTTTTTCCTTTTTTATAAGTAACAAATTTACAAAATAATGTTTCAGGTATGACTGCTTAATACCTTTAGTGTGGTACTTTAGAGAAAAATATTTTTTTAGAAAGCTATTGTCTATTTGAAATATTTATATACAAATATATTTAATCTTTTTCCCAAAGGAGAGAATTAAATATGATCCTTTCTTCTGACTCCTTCCTAATTTAATCCCAGTAGGTAACTTTAGTATCATTGGTTCATTCCTGCTGGCTTAACCTTCCCTTGGGATGGTTTATCTTTTTCAGAGCACATAGTCTACCCTTCTCCTATACTTCTTCCCCCTCATCCCCACCCCTTTCCCAAAGGATAAAAAACTAAAAACCACCCAAACCAAACACTAGTCTTTAATTTCAGGTCTAAACCTCTCCAGGTTTAGAACCTATATTCAGAAAAAACCTTAAGTGGGAGATGAACAAGCTAGATATGGTGCTTCCTCAACATTGGTTCTTCAATTCTCTGACCTTTTCCTTCTTTAAGACAGGGCACCTATGAAGGTGAAAAGTGTGATATTAACAGTATTCTCTAATATCACCTGGAGTTACATAAAATTAAATTGTGTTCCTTTTAACATCATTAAATATGCTGATATAGTTGTGTGTCAAATTCCCGGTCACTATACTGATGATAATAACATGTTCTTGAGCAAATGGATTTGTGGCAGCTGTTTTGGTTTTTTCTTATTGTTCTTTATGAAAATACCAACAAAATTTTTTTGAGAATATTCAGGACTCTTCTAGTCATATGTGATAAACCTAACTCAGACCAATTTTTTAAAGTAAGGAAATTTATTAGCTCGTTTAACTGGGAAGCTTAAGGAGTGTGAACAGCTGAATTAGATGCCCAAACAAAAATCAGAGTGTCAGAAATATTTTCATTTCTTGGCTGTTCTCTTCTGCTTTAGCCTCATGAGAAAGGCACACCTTTCTCCACAAAGCAGTGACCCCCTTAGTTCCAGAGTTAAGTGATATGTATAGCTAGCAATTCCAGGAGTTAAAAAATAAATAAAAACACTTCTTTCCTCATAAATTCTGCAGAAGTCCTTGGTTTGACTCTTTTGGTTCACTGTGGGTTAGTTGTCCATCTCTAAACCAGTTATAATGGTTGCAGGAATAGGGTACTGTACCTCGGTTGGTGTCATGTGTTGAGTGTGATATAAGTCCTACCTTAATTGTATAGACTAATAATAGAGTTGCTTACCTGTATAGATGTGTGCACACAAACATTGGTTATCATGCGGAGATAATTTGTTACTTGAATTGGATAGGCCTTACTGCCACTGTAAGTGGAAAATTTCTCCTACGCCACAAATTTTCCCACAGATACCCAGTGGGATGTCTCATTTTTATGAAGGTAAGGGATTTAGGTGGGAGTTAGCTAGTTGCTGTAGGTAGGCATTAATGCTAGTAAGAGGATTCTAGCTACATGCACTGCCATTAATTTACTACATCACATGGCATTTATGCCTATTTAAAGACTTTTGTGTAGATAAGCCTTTTTTTTAATGCACACAGGACCCTGATTTTTTAATATACATATATTTATTTTTATTTTTGGCTGCGTTGGGTCTTTGTTGCATGTGGGCTTTCTCTAGTTGTGGCGAGCAGGGGCTGCTCTTCGTGGCGGTGCGTGGGCTTCTCATTGTGCTGGCTTCTTTTGCTGCGGAGCACGGGGTCTGTGCATGTGGGCTTCAGTAGTTGTGGCTCATGGGCTCTAGAGCGCAGGCTCAGTAGTTGTGGCCCATGGGCTCTAGAGCACAGGCTCAGTAGTTGTGGCACACGAGCTTAGTTGCTCCGCGGCATGTGGGATCTTCCTGGACCATGACTCGAACCCGTGTCTCCTGCATTAGCAGGCGGATTCTTAACCACTGCCAGGGAAGTCTCCAGGACGCTGATTTTAAAGCATGTGCTTTCCATGCCTGCTACTTCATTGCTTGTTTTACATTTTTATCTTTTTCAGGTTATATGCTCTTGAATAGTTTCTTTATGGCTTTCTCTCTATTGCAAAAAAAAATTTAACAAATATGTTAGATTTGATTAGGTGCTTTGGATCTTTCCATGGCAAAATATATGCTACTTCATTTTTTTTTTTTTTTGAGCTGCGTTGTGTTTCTAAACCTTAATCTGTTTAGTCATTCCTCTGCTGGTGTATATTTAGGTTCTTATTCCTTTTCTTAAGGCTGATTATCTCTTCTCTCTCTTTGTCTTGGATATTTCTGGATTATGACATAAGAGTAGTTGGTTAACTTGAGAAAAGATACAGTGCATTAAAGTTTTAGTATTAAAAATAATAAATAATAAGAGCTGTATGCTTATTGTGTGCTGGGCATTCTTCTAAGTGCTTTACACAGTGTCTTTAATCTTCAAAGCAACCCTATGAGATATATGTATAATGATTATTTGTGATTCTACCAGTGGGGAAACTGAGAGGCAACTTCCCTACTATAACACAGCCAATAATTGGCACAACTAATCTAACTAATGGATCTTTGCTCTTTTTTTCTCTCAGCATTTTATTTTGAAAAGTTTCTAAGCTGCAAAAAAGTTGAAGGGATAATAAACATTCATAGAGTCTTTGTCTTTATTAACCAATTATTAACATTTGACATATCTATTATATCTTTATATGCACATTTTTAATATTATAGTTTTTGAAAACTACTTGAAAATAAATTAGACATTATGACACTTTACTCCTTAATTCAACATCTGTCTCTTAAGAATAAGGACATTTTTCTGCAGTGGTTATCTGTTATAACCACAGTATAACACAGTGATTAACAATGATTTCATAATGCCTTCCAATACATAGGCCAAGTTCAAATTTTCCCATTTGTTTCCAAAATGCCTTTATAACTATCTTTGCCTACCCCGCCCCTACACTTTTTTTTTAGCATTAATTTTTTTTTATTGGAGTATAGTTGCTTTACAATATTGTGTTAGTTTCTACTGTACAGCAAAGTGAATCAGCTGTATGTATACACATATCCCCTCTTTTTTGGATTTCCTTCTCATTTAGGTGACCACAGAGCATTGAGTAGAGTTCCCTGTGCTATACAGTAGGTTCTCACTAGTTATCTGTTTTATACATTGTATCAATAGTGTATGTATGTCAATCCCAATATCCTTTTGAGGAGGATATTTTCACAATGGTTGACTTCTGAAATGTCCACAAAAGTTGTCTTGTAGAATATTCCACATTCTGCACCTTTCTAGTTTTTTTCCTCTTCATTAAATTCAGGTTGAACATTTTTGTCACAAAAACTTTATAGGTGATGTGTATACTTACTGCATCACATTGGGATACAGATAATGTCGTTTACTTAGGTCCTTGTTCTTAGCCATTATGTTTAAATTGCTTATGTATCATGCTTCTGAAACACATTTAAAAAAACTCGTTAGTACCAAACATAAAATAGATAGCTAGTGGGAAGCAGCGGCATAGCACAGGGAGATCAGCTCGGTGTTTTGTGATCACCTAGAGGGGTGGGATAGGGAGGGTGGGAGGGAGGGAGACGCAGGAGGGAAGAGATATGAGGATATATGTATATATATAACTGATGGACTTAGTTATAAAGCAGAAACTAACACACTGTTGTAAAGCAATTACACTCCAATAAAGATGTTTAAAAAACCCACAAAAACTAGTTAGGCAGTATACAGGCAGTCCAAACTCTATTTGCAGAATAGTATGTATGCTTTATCTTTCTGCTCTGGGCAGCAGAGACAAGAATATGTATTCTAGCAGTTAACCTAGATCTAAAACATCATTTCACATCTGAAACATGGTTACCCACTCTTGAACTGGAAAGATCTGGAAATTTAATAACTTCTGTGTGTCGACAACCAGCTGTATTTCCAGCATTGTACATAAGAGAAAGCTAAGCCTTACTCATAGTAAGTAACTGGCTTTCAGATACATGGTCATTAAGTGGCAGTACCTACACTTATACACCCAGCTGTGTTTGATTCCAAAGGTCTTGCTTTAGTTGTTTTTTTTTTTTTTTCTTTTGGCCGCACCACATGGCTTGTAGTATCTCAGTTCCCCGACCAGGGATTGAACCCAGGCCCCAGCAGTGAAAGTGCCAAATCTTAACCAGGAGACCACCAGGGAACTCTCAAAGGTCTTGCTTTTAAACACAGTAACGTAAGACCGGAAATGTATCTTCTTACATGGTACAGAGTAACAAAAGTTTTAAAAACTGTAGTAGTAGATGAAACAAAATTGTTCATGTTTTAACAATTGTTGATGCTGGGTGATAGATACATTGGATTGAAAGTTAAGTTTTTTTGCCTTCATAGTTTGTCACACTGTAGTTATAAGATGCATCATGTCTGCTCTTAAAGCAGGAAGAAGTGGGCAGAAGCTTTCTCAGAAGTCTGCCAGTGGTTTTGTACCTGTGTCTGTCTCATTGGTTTGAACCTATCACTGGCTATCTTCTAAGGAGGCTGAGAAAGCAAATATTTAGCTTTTTTAAGACTTTGTTGTGGAGGCAGGCATGGGAAAAGAGAGTTGAGAATTGCTTTTGAGTTAACCTGCTAACGATGTCTGAGATAAATATCAACAAATAAAAACCACTTTACTTTTAGTAAGGTTTTGACCTCACTTTATTTTCCTGCCAGGTGACTTGTTGAGTCTGCTGCCTTCATTTCCTTACCTGGCTCTCCTCTTGGTTACTGAAATTGTATTTTTGAACATCAGTGATTCAATAATTTAATTTAATCACCATTTCCAGTTAACTTTTAAGAGTCCAGAAAATCTAGAAAAGATGAGGATAAAGATGTCTTTTTTTTAGGCTTCTATGATGTTACTGTTCCTCCTACTTTTTCTTTCTGTAATTAACCCTTAATCTCTTTCATTGGTGTATCTTTGTCTGCTTTACTCTTAAGTGTTAGTGTGCATAAGATTCTGTCCTCAGCCCTCTTTTTTCCCCACAAACTCTATTCTCTGTTTATCTCACTCATTCTTAGTAGTATAGCTGATGCCTGATTTCTAAATATCCCAGCCCTCATCTTTTTCTCTAATCCAGATATTTATTTCCAGTTGTTCTGAAAACATTCCTATGTTCCCTTCATTTCAGAAATGTTTATTGTTCCCTGTTGCCTTTTAATTATGTGCAGCCTCCTTAACCTGATTTCAAGGACGTTCATAGTTTGTCTCTGAGCTGCCTTTCCAGGTTTTCCCCCTCATAATTGCTTTTCATCACTTCCATGCTGCAGCCATACCGGTTCCTGGAATAGAACACATGTTTTGCCTCCAGTGCTTCTTTTATGTATCACCACTGTATGAAACCTAACCTGATCCATGCCTATTAACAGACCTTTTGCCACACGGCTTGTGGGATCTTAGTTCCCCTGAAAAGCAACCTTTTTCTTTGAATTCTCCCCTGAATCCTCCCACTAGATCCTCTCTTGAGGAGCACTTGGTACAGTGTAAGGGGCACCATTCATGTCTTATTCTGTAGAGTGGTGTCCCCTGGAGTTCTGCAAAGTGGGAGAACTGTCTTTAACCCCAACCTAAGCTTGTGTTTTATACCTCTTCTATACATCTCAACACTTCTATATGTACTGCTTGTTTTACCTAAATAAACGTCGAGGCCTTTGAAGTATAGGGAATGTGTTTCTTTTCCCTGAATTGCCTAATACCTTATTTATTGAATTAGACACTCAAAATATTTTACTTTGAAGAAAATATTCATGTTTTAATATACTAATAAATCACTGTGTTCACTTTGTTTTTTATCCTTTTTTAATCTTTTTAAAAATACTTTTTAAATTTTTAAAAATTTTTAAAAATTTTTTTGTTTTTTAAATTTTTAAAATTTTTATTTATTTGTTGCGCCACATGGCTTGTGGGATCTTAGTTCCCCAGTGAGGGACTGAACCCGTGCCCTTAGCAGTGAAGCACGGAGTCCTAACCACTGGTCCATCAGGGAATTCCCTTAACTTTGGTTTTGAACAGTCCTCTTGATATATTGCAGGGAAAGATTGAGCCTTATAATCTTATTTTAACTGTTCATTAATATTGTTTATTCTCAAAATAGGTATCCCGATTGGAATCCTGAGATCCTCCCATCAAGAAGGTAGTTATTTTTTTAATAGTGGTATTATTGAAATTTGATTTTCTTTTAAAAGTAAACAAGTACTTTTTTTTTTTAAAGGTACTGTTTTGAATAGAGTCCTGTTTTGACCATTTTTACTTTTAAACAATAGGCAAATGGAACCAGCTCAATGAATCTTTCTTTAGTTACCCCAGTTTAAGTGTGATAGCTCCCATCTGTGAACTTTTTTTTTTTTTTAAGTCTGTTCTGAAAATACTTTGTACTTCTATTATTATTTTATGCTTGTGGGATCTTAGATTTGAAGGCTGGGAATGGGGTTCCCGGTTCAATGTGTAGGTACACAAGTACAACAGTCAAAGAAATATTTGTGGATGGCATAATGTTTCAGGAAAAATTGTTGAAAAACATTTGTTTATGTAAGTCATTTCCTAAATTCTTCATGTAATATAATACTTTCAAAACATAATTGGATATAATAGTGGTATAGGAAAAATGCAAGAAATGGATGATAATATTCTTTTGTAAATTAACAAAACAGAGGAATCTAAGCAATGAGAGAGGTGATCATCTGCTCTGATTGTTTCTTACTCATCTACAAGGCTGAATTGCATCATGTCAAACAGGTTTTTGCTTTATGTAAATACGTGGTATCAGAATTTGGCATTGTTAATAGTCTGTTTTTAAGAAGAGAAATCTGTCATTTAGTATAGATTTAAATTTTTGTTAAATTGATGAATCTTGTGGTTTTTTCCTGCACTTTGTAGAAATGAAGGCAATAGAAAAGAAAACGAAACTCCAAGAAGACGATCTCATTCTCCCAGTCCTAGACATTCTAGGAGATCAAGCTCAAGTCACAGATTCCGTCGATCCCGAAGCCCAATACGTTATATGTACAGACCAAGAAGTCGAAGTCCAAGAATTTGCCATCGTTTCGTTCCTAGATACAGATCCAGATCCCGTTCACCGTATCGAATGAGAAATCCATTTAGAGCTAGTCCAAAATGCTATCGATCAGTTAGCCCCGAAAGGACATCAAGGAGATCAGTGAGATCATCAGGTACACTTATGGTTGTGAATAATAAGTACTTATTTTGACTAAATTTTTTTAGCTTTTTTGTTTGTTTGAATTTTTTATTTCTATTAAGCTTGAAATGGTGACTTCTATACTACTGTCAAGATATTTTTAAATGTTGACATTTTGAGGTATTTGGCTCAGCTCTTTTTAAAACTTTCAAGGTTTTTAAGAAATGGAATGTTCTACTTTATTAAATTTTAGAATTTCTATATGAAATCCAACCCACATCCCAACCTATTTCATTCTTCTTCCCTTTATTATGTATCAGAAGAAGTGCGGGAGACTGTATCTATCCACCCAACATCAAACTTAAAAACCAAGGATATACAAACATCTTAGTTTGCTTTAGTAATTGATTATAGACTTCTCTTCGGTGAATTAATTTAAAACATTAAAAAATTATTCATATTTTCAACCTGTGTCTTTGTATTGGTTTAGTGACCTTTCTGGAAATAGCTCTTATGTAATTCTTTTCTGAGATCTTTGCAGAGGTCTGTGAGGTCTTTCCTTTTCCAACTACATGTCTTTGTGAAGCTGGATTTTTCTTTAAATGTTTCAGCTGAAATAATGTATCCAGCAGATTGGATGCAGAAGCAGATACGAGAATTCAGACTTTTTTTAAGCCCAACATTAAAGCGTTTGGAAAATATACAGTGGTGCTACTCATCTAATTTTTGTTTTGAAATTAAAGTTTTTTATAAAAATATATTATTTATATTAACATAGGAGTTTATTATTAAATGAATTAATATTTTAAAAATTCTATTTTAGTTTCTTATATGGTAAACATTGATAAATTGAACAAAAGCTCTTTGGAGTCCTCAATTTTTAATAGTGTAAAGGGATACTGAAACTAAAGTTTGAGTACCACTGGTATAAGAGAAGCTCACAGAATAAGGGATCTTCATGTTTTTACATCTTCACTTTTGAGTGAAGAATTAAAGAATAATAATTTTGTGTGTGTGTGTTTGCCACCTGTTTGGCCTAACAGTAGCTCAATGTGGTAAATATTTGGACAGTTGAGAGATGATTCTTTTTTTTTTTATAATGTGATGAGATGTTTCCTACCTTAAGTTCTTTTCAGTTGAAGTAGTATTTATGTCCTTTTTACTAGACAGAAAAAAAGCATTAGAAGATGTAGTACAACGGTCTGGGCATGGATCAGAATTCAGTAAACAGAAACATCTTGAAGCAGTTGATAAAGGACACTCACCAGCACAAAAACTTAAAACTGTCAGTGGAGCAAGGCCATCAGTTAAATCTACGAGCTCTACAAAGAGTGATTCAAATATAGGACATTGTACTCGTTACAAATCAAAGAATCTTGAAGATGACACCTCACCAGAAAGTAAACAGGTGTCTGATAAAGCTGTTTCTCTACAACGTAAGGTCAGTAGTTCTTTGTTACTGGAAGTGTGTGCATACATTTGTTAATATGACAAAGAGAAAACAAAGTTTTCAGAATTTTTAATTTTCATATTTCCAAAAGTTTGAAATCGTGACTTGTTATGTTGATATGGAATATTCATTGGTTTCTCTTCTGAATATAATAAAAGTCCAATAATTAAAGTCCTGTAGATTACAAATCCTAGAGGTTTGGCATTTGATATATCAAAAGTGAGAACATTTTGATAGTTTGGTGTTTTTGGCTAACCATACAAACAGATCCTTGTGATAAGTTTTGCTCCCTTATTGGGGAAATGGATGTAATCAGCAGCATTAATGAGGTTTTATAATCTTTGTTAGTAAGTTATTAGTGAGTCTCTGCTGAGAATTGGTCATTTTTAATCTGTTTTATACTTTTTGCAGTACAGTTCATAAGTTAAATCATTATCCAGTGTAGAATACTAGTCTCTTTTCTGGGTACTAACTTATTGGTGTATTTTGATGGTATTGCTTTATTGTATATGTTAATGAAATTACTATTATAGCAGATAATATATAAAGAGACTATCAGAGTAACTCCTGATAGGCCAGATTTTCAAATGTTTATTATATTGTAATAATAACAAGTCTTCAAGTATTTAGGTATACATTTCTCTTAACATTGTCTTAACTTTCAACAACTACAGTTCCCTGCCCCAGAGAGCTTATATTTAGAAGGATAAACTTAAAATAATCAACCTGCAATTACAGGATTTTGAAGAGCATTAATTAGGAAGAAATGTTGAGTACAGGGAATTAATCTCAAAGAGGCTTAATTATTCTGTAACGTTCTTTCATTTTGTTTCTAGACTTCTAGATGGTGGCAGTGGAACTTTTAAAAAGTTTTTTTTTTTTTGAGTCAATTTTTAACATAGGTGGCAAATTTGATAAAATATATTCAAATTGTATGTAGTATAAATCTTTAAAAATATTATGCCTATCTAGATAACATTTTTAATTATTAGAACACAGAGTAAATAAAGCTATAATTTCAGCTTCATTAGTGATGTGCCATGCAGATTCATATAGAAAAATACTGTTTAATAGTTTTGGACCATTTCATTTCATAGGTCTTGTTTGTTACAAAATGCTTCTAAACAGAAAAGAGCGTCTGTGATTGGTTACCCATAAACTGACCACTGTTGGGTTTGAGTGGTAAAATGTAAAACATATTTCTTACTACTTTTCTTTGGCCTTTAAAATATTTTTAAATATGCTAAAATATGTTGAAAAGACTGCTTAAAGGACTAAGATTAATGGTAGAAGAAATTATATTGGGAATTATTATTACTGTACTTTGTCACTTAATTTGGTTTAATTTTCTTTCATCCCAAAAAAAGCTTCGGAAAGATCAGTCTTCACATTATGGTCCCGTTCTTCTTATATCTGAATTACCAGAGGATGGCTGTACTGAAGAAGATATTAGAAAAATATTTCAGCCATTTGGAAAAGTTAATGATGTCCTGATTGTTCCATATAGAAAGGAAGTGAGTTATTTAGTCTGTTCTAAAATTCATACAAAGTCATTATTTTATAAAGACTGTTGTTGGATCTTTTAGCTGCTTTTCCTGCATACACAATTGTTAATTGAATTATGTAAATGGTCGGATTTGAATGAACAATGTCCCTAAATACTGCTTTATATCGTTTCAAACAGCACACTGTTTTCTTAGAAGAGCACACTTTTTCCGTGAAGGGCCAGATAATATTTTAGGCGTTGCATGTTATAGGATTTCAGCTATTCAACTCTGCTATACAACTCTGTTGTACAAACACAGTCTTAGATAATATATAACTGAATGAGCATGGCTGTGTTCAAAAAAACTATTTACAAAAACAGGTGGCAGGCCATAGTTTGCCATTCATTGCTTTAGTACACCAGTAAGGTCATATTAAAAAAATGATTTTATCTGTACAGTATTTTTTTACATATGAGTTGTATTCCTATAACTCACATAGTAGAGTTCACCAGAACTACAAACCCTAGGTTAAGCAGAACGTAAAAAATTGTGAGGTAAGACAAAGGAACATAGTTGGTATTATTTTCTTTGTTGCAAGAACCCTTAAAAAGGTCAGACTTAACAGCAGCTAGACCAGATCCTGCCTTCTCTTCGATTGTTCAGTGAGCCCTCCTTCCCATTTCTTACTGTTCCATGATCCTGCCATGGACCCATGCTTCCTTCTTACCTTGGTAATGGTATAGAAATTCTATAAGGTTAAGTGTCCATTTCATGTGTGAAAACATCCTAAACATCACATTACACTTCAGCAAAACAAAAAGAGGTGAAAGCAACCAGGACTTGAGGTAATTTCAGTTTTATTTTCCACAAAGAAGTATTATATTAGGTCATACAGAGAAATTTAAGGTAGATTTTTTTGACTAAAAGTGGAATGCATTTCATTTTAGGCTTACTTGGAAATGGAATTTAAAGAGGCAATTACTGCAGTCATGAAGTACATTGAAACAACACCACTTCTGATAAATGGGAAAAGTGTGAAAGTATGTGTTCCAGGAAAGAAAAAGTCACAGGTAAACTGAATTAAGTTCTTCTGTGATTCATTGTTGATTAATTTTTTGTTTAAGTATGGCACATACAGAAAAAGGCATAAAACAAAAATGTTCACTCCACAGATTAGGTATAAATTCAAATACATTGAACTTAGCAACATCTTTATGCATACATATATATATCACACTGTAAACAGTATTGAATGATAAGCAATAGACTAGGGGAAAATACTTAACAGAATTAGCAAAAGTCTGTGAAACCTCTACCTAAGTCACAAACTACAACACTAACAACACCCTGGAAGCCCCTTGCATACTTCTTTTGAATACTTACTCCGGGGCAGAAGGGAGTGTGTAACCCCACCTTGGTTTCTAATACCGTACTTGAGTTTTGCCTGTTTTGAAGTTTCTATAAACAGAATCATAGTGTATATATTCTTCTGGGCCTTTTGCTTCCTTAGAAGTATCAACGTTTAGGAGTTTAGTCTTTGTAGATCATTTTCTTTGCTTTAGTTTATATATCCATAGATAATGTCTATAGAAGTACTTTAAAATATCCAGTAAGTTTTGCTTTGTGTATATGTGTTCTTTTTATTTTATTTTCTTATTTACTGAAGAATGCCTGCGTTGGAGCACACATTTTTCAATTACTAATTTGATTTGGAGATCAAACCATGTTAGTACGTTATAGATTTTCCTTATTCTTTTAAGGTTATATGTGGTGTTACTTCCTATGAATATACCACAGTTATTTCACCAGTTCCTTATGGATTGCTATTTAGGTTATTTCTAGTTTACTATAAATTGCTATAAATAGGACTTAAGTTAACTTCCTTGTATATGGCTTTCACAGGCCTTTCTTAATGCATTTATGATAGTGTTTTTTAAGGTGATATCTACAGTGGAATTGCTGGGTTATAGGGTATACAGAAATAATATTAGATTGCCTGTTAAATGACTAATAATTTATAGTCTAATAATTTATGTGAGTACTGGTGTTTCTCTATTATCAGTGACATCTTAATATTTGCAGTTTTAAAATCCAGTATGTAAAAAATGGTATCTAGTTTTGATGATCATCTTTAGTTTTGATTTGGGTTGTTTTTTCTTTTTTGTGTGTGTATCTGTGGTAGTGTTTGGGTTTGCTGTTCCCATGAGGTTTTGATATAGCAGTCTATATATGTACAAGGTTGTTTTAAGTTGCTGGTCTCTTTCCCGCTTGAGAAGTTCCTTTAGCATTTGTTGCAAAGCTGGTCTGGTGGTGCCGAATTCTCTTAGCTTTTGTTTGTCTGTTAAGCTTTTGATTTCTCCATCAAATCTGAATGAGAGCCTTGCTGGGTAGAGTGTTCTTGGTTATAGGTTCTTCCCTTTCATCACTTTAAATATATCATGCCACTCCCTTCTGGCCTGCAGACTTTCTGCAGAGAAATCATCTGATAATCTTATGGGTGTTCCCTTGTTTTAATATTTTTTCTTTGTCTTTAATTTTTGTCCATTTGATTACTATTTGTCTCAGCTTTCCTCCTTGGGTTTATCCTGCCTGGGACTATCTGCGCTTCCTGGACTTGGGTGACTGTTTCCTTTCCCACGTTAGGGAATTTTTCAGCTATTATCTCTTCAAACATTTTCTCAGGTCCTTTCTGTCTCTCTTCTCCTACTGGGACCCCTATAATGTGAATGTTGGTGCATTTAATGTTGTCCCAGAGGTCTCTTAGACTGTCTTCATTTCTTTTTATTCTTTATTCTGTTCTGTGGCAGCGATTTCCACCATTCTTTCTTTCAGGTCATTTATGATTTCTTCTGCCACTGATTCCTTCTAGTGTATTTTTAATTTCAGTTATTGTGTTGTTCATCTCTGTTTGTTTGTTCCTTAGTTCTTCTAGGTCTTTGTTAAACATTTCTTGCATCTTCTTGATCCTTGCCTCCATTCTTTTTCCGAGATCTTGGATCATCTTCACTATCATTATTCTGAATTCTTTTTCTAGTAGGTTGGCTATCTCCACTTCACCTAGTTGTTCTTCTGGGGTTTCATCTTGTTCCTTCATCTGGGACATATTCCTCTTCCGTCTCATTTTTTCTAACTTTCTGTGATTGCGGTTTCCGTTCTGCAGGCTGCAGGATTGTAGTTCTTGCTTCTGCTCTCCTGGTGGATGAGGCTATCTAAGAGGTTTGTGCAGGCTTTCTGATGGGAGGGGCTGGTTCCTGCTTAGTGGTGGGTAGAGCTGGGTCTTGTCTCTCTGTTGGGCAGGGCCGTGTTCAGGGAGACTTGTCTGCTGATGGGTGGGGCTGTGTTCTCGCACTGTTGGTTGTTTGGCCTGAGGCGACCCAGCACTGGAGCCTACAGGATGTTTGGTGGAGCTAATGGCGGCCTCTGGGAGGGCTCATGCCAGTGTGTACTTCCCAGAATTGCTGCTGCCAGAGTCTTTGTTCCCGCAATGAGCCACAGCTGCCCCCTGCCTCCGCAGGAGATCCTATAATACTAGGCAGGTAGGTCTGACCCAGTCTTTTATAGAGTCACTGCTTTTTTCCCCTGGGTCCTGGTGTACACATGACTTTGTGTGCACCCTCCAAGAGTGGAGTTTCTGCTTCCCCCAGCCCTGTGGAATTCCTGTGATCAAACCCTGCTGGCCTTCAAAGCCAGTTTCTCTGGGGACTCCTCCTCCTGTTGCTGGACCCCCAGGCTGGGAAGCCTGACATGGGGCTCAGGTTCCAGTTTGTGGATCTCCCACCCAGTGGGTATGGGATTTGATTTTATCGCGATTGCACCCATCCTGCCCCCTCGTTGTGGCTTCTTCTCAGTCTCTGGATGTTGGGTATCTTTTTTGGTAGCTTCCAACATTTTTTTGATGATCGTTGTCCAGCAGTTAGCTATGAACAAAGTGGTGCATGTATCTTTTTGAATTACAGTTTTATCTGGATATATGCCCAGGAGTGGGATTGCTGGATCATATGGTAATTCTATTTTTAGTTTTCTGAGGAACCTCCATACTGTTTTCCACAGTGGCTGCACCAAATTACATTCCCACCAACAGTATAGGAAGGTTCCCTTTTCTCCACACCCTCTCCAGCATTTATTATTTGTAGACTTTTTAATGATGGCCATTCTGACCGGTGTGAGGTGGTACCTCATTGTAGTTCTGATTTGCATTTCTCTAATAATTAACAGTGTTGAGTATCTTTTCATGTGCCTATTGGCCATTTGTATGTCATCTTTGGAGAAATGTCTATTTAGGTTTTCTGCCCATTTTTCAGTTAGTTTTTTTGTTGTTGAGATGTATGACCTGTTTGTATATTTTGCAAATGAAGCCCTTGTCGGTCGAATCATTTGCAAATATTTTCTCCTATTCTGTAGGTTGTCTTTTCATTTTGTTTCTGGTTTCCTTTGCTGTGGAAAAGCTTGTAAGTTTGATTAGGTCCCATTTGTTTATTTTTGTTTTTATTCTGTTGCCTTTGGAGACTGACCTAAGAAAACATTGGTATGACTTATGTCAGAGAATGTTTTGCTTGTGCTCTCTTCTAGGAGTTTTATGGTGTCACGTCTTATGTTTAAGTCTTTAAGCCATTTGAGTTTATTTTTGTCCACGGTGTGAGGGTGTATTCTAACTTCATTGATTTACATGCAGCTGTCCAACTTCCCAACACCACTTGCTGAAGAGACTGTCTTTTTCCCATTGTATATTCTTGCCTCCTTTGTTGAAGATTAATTGACTGTATGTGTGTGGGTTTATTTCTGGGCTCTCTATTCTGTTCCATTGATCCGTATGCCTGTTTTTGTACCAGTACCACACTGTTTTGATTACTGTAGCTTTGTAGTATTGTCTGAGTCTGGGAGAGTTATGCCTCCTGCTTTCTTTTTTTCCCTCAGGATTGCTCTGGCAATTCTGGCTCTTTTATGGTTCCATATAAATTTTTGGATTATTTGTTCTAGTTCTGTGAAAAATGTCATGGGTAGTTTGATAGGGATTGCATTAAATCTGTAGATTGCTTTGGGTAGTATTGCCATTTTAACAGTATTAATTCTTCCATTCCAAGAGCATGGTATAGCTTTCCATTTCTTTGAATCCTCTTTTATTTCCTTTATTAATGTTTTATGGTTCTCAGCATATAAGTGTTTCACCTTGGTCAGGTTTATTCCTAGGTATTTTATTTTTTGTGTGCAATTTTTAAAAGCTATTTTTTTTTACATTCCTTTTCTGATATTTCATTGTTAGTGTAAAGGAATGCAACCGATTTCTGAATGTTAATCTTGTATCTTGCTAATTTGCTGAATTCACTTATTAGATCTAGTAGTTTTTGTGTAGAATCCTTAGGGTTTTCTATATATAGTATCATGTCATCTGCATGTAGTGACAATTTTACCTCTTCCCTTCCAATTCAGATATGTTTTATTTCTTTTTCTAGTCCGATTGCTGTGTCTAGGACTTCCAATATGATGTTGAAGAGAGAGTGAGAGTGGGCATCCTTGTCTTGTTCCAGATTTAGCAGGAAGGCTTTCAGCTTTTCACTGCTGAGCATTATATTGGCTCTGGGTTTGTCATAAATGGCTTTTATTATATTGAGATATGTTCCCTCTATTCCCACTTCGGTAAGAGTTTTTATCATGAATGGATGTTGAATTTTTTCAGATGCTTTTTCTGCGTCTATTGAGATGATCATGTGGTTTCTGACTTGTCTTTTGTTAATGTGGTGTATTACATTGATTGATTTGCATATGTTGAACCATCCTTATGAACCTGGGATGAATCCCACTTGGTTGTTGTGTATGATCTTTTTTATGTGTTGTTGAATTTGGTTTCCTGATATTTTGTTGAGAATTTTTACATCTACATTCATCAAAGATATTGGCCTGTAATTTTCTTTTTTGGTAGTGTCTGTCTGGTTTTGGTATCAGGGTGATGGTGGCTTCTTAGAATGTCTTTGGGAGTGTTCCCTCCTCTTCAGTCTTTTGGAAGAGTTTGAGAAGAATTGGTATAAGTTCCTTACATGTTTGGTAGAATTCACCTGTGGAGCCATCTCGTCCTGGACTTTTGTTTGTGGGCAGTTTTTTTGTTACAGATTCTATTTCAGTTATAGTGATCGGTCTGTTCAAATTATCTATTTCTTCTTGATTCAGTTTTGGTGGGCTGTATGTTTCTAGAAAGTTGTCCATTTCTTCTTAGGTTGTCAGATGTGTTGGCATATAGTTGTTCATAGTATTCTCTTATGGTTTTTTGTATTTATGCGGTATCAGTTGAGATTTCTCCTTTTTCATTTCTTTTTTTGTTTATTTGGGTTCTTGCTCTTTTCTTTTTGGTGAGCCTGGCCAGAGGTTTGTCAATTTTGTTTACCCTTTCAGAGAACCAGCTCTTGTTTTTTTTTTTAATCTCTATTTTATTTATTTACTCCCTGATCTTTATTATTTCCTTCCTTCAGTTGACTTTAGGTTTTGTTTCTTGTTCTTTTTCTAATGCTGTCAGGTGGTAGGTTAGGTTGTTTACTTCAGATTTTTCTTGTTTTTGATGAAGGCCTGTATCGCTATGAACTTCCCTCTAAGAACTGCTTTTGCTGTGTCCCATAGATTTTGTATGGTTGTGTTTTCTGTCCATTGTTGTTTGTCTCATGGCATTTTTTAATTTCCATTTTGATTTCCTTGTTGACTGATTGGTTTTTTACTAGCATGTTATTTAGTCTCCACGTAATAGTTTTTTTCTCGTTTCTTTTCCTGTGGTTGATTTCTAGTTTCATGCCCCTGTGGTCAGAGAAGATTCTCAAAATAATTTCCATACTCTTAAATTCGTTGAGGTTAGTTTTGTGACCTAGGATGTGGTCAATCCTAGAGAATGTTCCGTGTGCACTTGAAAGGAATATATATTCTGGTTTTTTTGGATGTAGTGTCCTGAAAATATCAATTAAGTCTAACTGTTCTGTTGTATCATTTAGTGCCTTTGTTGCCTTACTGATCCTGTCTTGAAGATCTGTCCATTGATGCGAGTGGGTGTTAAAATCTCCTAGTATTATTGTATTCCTATTGGTTTCTCCCTTTATGTCTGTTAGTATTTGTTTTATGTATTTGGGTACTTCTATATTAGGTCCATATATGTTGATAAGTGTAAAATCCTCTTCCTGTATTGATCCTTTTATCATTATATAAGTGTCCTTTATCTTTCTTTCTAGCCTTTGCTCTAAAGTCTATTTTGTCTGATATGAGTATCACAACTCCCGCTTTCTTGTCATTTCCGTTTGCATGAAATATCTTTTTTCATCCCCTCACCTTCAATCTATGTGTGTCTTTTGCCCTAAGGTGGGTCTCTCGAAGGCAGCATATTGTAGGCTCTTGTTTTTTTATCCAGTCTGCCACTCTATGTCTTTTGATCAGAGCATTCAGTCCACTGACATTTAAGGTAATTATTGATACATATGTATTTATTGCCATTACAAATGGTGTTTTTCAGTTGATTCTTTGTTTCTACTCTGTTCCTTTCTTTTTCTTTTTGTGGTTTGATGATTTCCTTTTATTTTATGCTTGTGTTCTCTTCTTTTAGGTTTTTGTGAATCTATTGTATGTTTTTAATTTGTGGTTGCCCTGTTTTTCAAGTATGTTAACCCCCTCCTATGTCTGCTTGCTTTAGACTGATAGTCAGATAGGCTCAAACACATTGTAAAAAAAAAAGAAATCTGCATTTTCTTACTCTCCTTCCCCACATTTTATGATGTTATGTCCCTTTTTATATCTTCATGTTTATCCTTTTGCTGTTCCTTGTGTTTATCATTGCTTTCACAAATGGGGTGTTTTGTTTTGTTTTGTTTTTTCTTTTTGATCTGTATACTGGCTAATTTAAGTGATTTACCTTCCAATTGTGATTTCCTCCCTCCTATTTCTTCTTGCCTCTTTTCCATTTAGAGATGACCTTTCAATATTATTTTAGCATAGGTTTAGTATTGCTGTATTCTTTTAGTTTTTGCTTGTCTGAGAAATTCTTTATTTCTCCTCCTGTTCTAAATGATAGTCTTGCTGGGTAGAGTATTTTAGGTTGCAGATTTTTCTCTTTCAAGACTTCGAATGTATTTTGCCACTCCCTTCTGGCCTGCAGTGTTTCTGAGAGAAATCAGCTCATAGCCTTATGGGGGTTCCCTTGTAATGAACTCTTTGTTTTTGTCTTGCTGCCTTTAGAATCCTCTCTTTAACTTTTGCCACTTTTATTATGTCTTGGAGTAGGTCTCTGTGGGTTCATATTGTTTGGGACCCTCTGTGTTTCCTGTATCTGGATATGTGTTTCCTCCTTTAAGTTTGGGAAATTTTCAGCCATAATTTCTTCAAATACATTTGCAATTCCCTTTCTCTTTCTTCTCCTTCTGGAATCCCTATTGTGTGTAGATTGACCCGCTTTATGTTATCCCTTAGGTCTCGTATATTGCTTTCATTCTTTTTCATTTGGCTTTCTGTCTGCTGTTTTGGTTGTGTAATTTCTGTTAGTCTTTTTTTCCAGGTCACTTATTCTTTCTTCTGCATTATTCATTCTGCTATTCATTGCCTTGAGCTCAGCTTTTGTCTTAGCAAATGAAGTTTCTCATTTTTCTTGGCTCCTCCGTATAGTTTCATTCGTTTTCACAGTAATATGCATTTCTGTCAATAGCCTTTCTTAACTCTTTCAGTGTTTTCATTACCTCCTTTTTGAACTTAGTATCTATTAGACTGAAGTGGTCTGTTTCGTTGTTGGTTCCTTCAGGGGAATTTTCTTGGTCTTTTAACTGAGAGTGTTTCCTCTGCTTCTTCATTTTGTTTATGTATCTCTTAGTTTGTGAGTGTAGGGGAAACAATTATCTACTGTAGTCTTGGGGAGCTATTTATAAGTGGGAGTGTCCCTGTGTAGCTGGTGTGGGTTTAATATTTTTTTGGCATGAGGGCTGTTTTTGGTTTGGATGCTTGCTGTCTCTTTCCTTAGCATGTGCTGGCTGTTGTCCCCTTGATAGGGGTTGCACAGGTGCACAGCTCCTGCAAGCTCCCAGGAAGGCAGGGACAGTGGTTGGCTCCCAGTTGTGGGTCACTCCACAGTGGTAGTGGTGGTTTTCACACTCCCGGGGAGGTGGGGGCAGTGGTTGGCACTGGGTCGTGAGACCCTCAGCAGCAATGGCGGGCCATGCACGCTCCCAGGGCAGTTGGCCCCGATCATGGGACCCTCAGCAGTGGTGGGCTGTGCCTGCTCCTGGGAAGGTGGGGGCAGTGACCTGCACCCACTCACAGGGCCCTTGGCATCAGCAGTGGCTTGCACACCCGCCCCTGGAGCTTGTGTAGGCAGTGTCCTGCCGCCTGCGAGTGCACAGAGAAAGAAGCTCCTATGGTGGGCCAGCCTCCTCCTTGCGTACCCCCCAACAACATTGGTGCCTTGCCTCTCTGGTGAGCCCAGCTTTCTTCCTGGACTTCCTCAGTTGTGGTGCATTACACCGTAGCCCCCTCAGGGCTGTCTTCACTCAGCCAACCCCAGTAGTCTCCCCAGAGTCTGACCTCTGAAGCCCAAGCCTCAGTACCTAGCCCCCACCCATCCCAGCAGGTGAGCGAGCAGACAAGCGTCTCGGGCTGGGGAGTGCCAGTCGGTATGAGCCTCTGTGCAGGTCTCTCCGCACTTTGCACTCCACACACCTGTTGCTGTGCTTTCCTCTGAAGCCTACCCATCTGAAAGATGTACTTGCCAGCGAGGGGACTTCACAGTGTGTGGAAACCTTTTCTTTCACAGCTCCCTCCCAGAGGCACAGGTCCTGTCCCGATTTCCTTTCTTTCTTTCTTTCCTTTTTTTTAAATTTTTATTTATTTGTTTGTTTGTTTGTTTATTTATTTATTTATGGCTGCATTGGGTCTCTGTTGCTGCGTGCGGGCTTTCTCTAGTAGCAGCGAGCGGGGGCTACTCTTCGTTGCAGTACACGGGCTTCTCATTGCGGTGGCTTCTCTTGTTGCAGAGCATGGGCTCTAGGTGCGCAGGCTTCAGTAGTTGTGGCACACGGGCTTAGTTGCTCCGCAGCATGTGGGATCTTCCCAGACCAGGGCTTGAACCCTTGTCCCCTGCATTGGCAGGCAGATTCTTCCTTTCTTTCTTTTCTATTTTCGTTTGCCCTACCCAGTTACCTGGAGATTTTCTTGCCCTTTTGGAAGTCAGAGGTCTTCTGTCAGTGTTCAATAGATGTTCTGTGAGAGCTGTTCCACGTGTAGATGTTTTTTGGTTTTTGGTTTTTGGGGTTTTTTTGCGGTACGCGGGCCTCTCACTGCTATGGCCTCCCCCACTGCAGAGCACAGGCTCCGGACACACAGGCCCAGCGGCCATGGCTCACGGGCCCAGCCGCTCCACGGCATGCGGGATCCTCCCGGACCGGGGCACAAACCCGTGTCCCTTGTATCGGCAGGTGGACTCTCAACCACTGCGCCACCAGGGAAGCCCTATAGTAGATGTATTTTTGATGTACCTGTGGGAATTCCATGTCTTAACTCCTCCACCATTTGATCCCATCTGGTATCTAGTTTTAAGCTGCATTTTCCTGATTGTTATTGAACTTCAACATCTTTTAATATAATTACTAGCTATCTCTATTACTTGTTGTATATATCTTCTCACATTGTTCTGTTAGGTTGTCTTTTTTGTTTTGTTTTGTTTTTAGGTTATTTGTCTTTTAAAAAAATTTCATCTGAAGATGTTCATTATCCTAGACACTAACTTTGTGTTATAAATGAGAAGTATTTTCTTTTAGACTGTTGCTTGTATGTATACATATATAAAGTTTTAAGTAATTTCAGTGTACTAAAGTTTATTACCTTTTTTCCTCTTAATGGCTTTTGCTTTCTTTCTTTTATCTTGTTTTAGAAGACCTTTGTACCAATGCCAAAAAGATATGCTTCCATTATGTTTTAAATCCGTGATTTGTGGTATATGTGTGAATAGTATCAATATTGTTTCCAAAATGGGTGACCAATTAACTGAACACCATTTATGCCTGATTTGTCTTTCCTCATTGATTTGGAAAGCTGTCTTTATGTGTATAAATTATCCTATACACACAGATCTGTTTCAGTCTGTTTATTTTTTACAAACACTGTATGGTTTCAATTATTATAACAACTGTAACTTTATAATATTTGCTTAGTTTTCTAATAGAATCCTTTTTCTTTGTTCTTTATTTAAATTTATTTTGGTTAATCTTAAACATTTACTCCTCAGTATTTGTTTCAGAATCAGTTTAAGTTCTCTGAACAATCTTATTGAGAGTTTAAATGATACTATATTGAATTTGTATTGATGTCTTTACAATACTAAATCTTTCTGTCAGAAACGTGGTTTATCTCTCCATTTATTTAGGTTTCATCTAGTGTCCCTCAGCAAGTTTTACATGTTTCTTAAATAAATTTATTTATATTTGGCTGCATTGGGTCTTCATCGCTGTGCGCGGGCTTTCTCTAGTTGTGGTGAGCAGTGGCTACTCTTCGTTGTGGTGCACGGGCTTCTCCTTGCAGTGGGTTCTCTTGTTGCAGAGCATGGGCTCTATGTGTGTGGTCTTCAGTAGCTGTGGCACGAGGGCTCAGTAGTTGTGGCTCGTGGGTTCTAGAGGGCAGGCTCGGTAGTTGTGGTGCACAGGCTTAGTTGCTCCACGGCATGTGGGATCTTCCTGGATCGAACCTGTGTCCCCTGCATTGGCAGGTGGGTTCTTAACCACTGCACCACAAGGGAAGTCCCACATTGTTTTCCATGACATTCTTTTGTAGTGTTTCCATAACGTACATTTTGGAGGAAGTGTTAAATTTAACTTTTATTTATATTTATTTATATACATCATAAATATTATTTCAATTGCTATTAGATAAAAGAGTTTTTATTTATTTTTTTCTCTTATGTTTTCTGGTTAGTTACTACCAGAGTAACGCATCGTCCTAGTTGACTAACACCCGCTATATACATGCCCATTCCATTGTCCCATTGTCCTGATTTGAATAATGAATTACGTGGTGACCCTAGTTATTACCAATTTAGAATTTCTTTCATTTTCAATTAACAGAAAACTTCACCATTGTTTTATTAAACAAATCCGAGGTTTATTTATCTCATAACAGGAAATCTGCAGGCAGGCGGTCCATGGCTGGTGCAGCAGCTCCATACTATCTTCAGGAACCCAGCCTTCTTGGTTTTCTCCTCCACTATCGTTAGCGTGTACCTTTAATTCTTGTTTGTAAGATGGTTGCTGTACCTTCTGGTATTGTTTCTGTCTTCCAAGCAGAAAGAAAGGAATAAAAATCAAGAGCAGAATGGATTTTTATCCCCCCCCCAACCCCTCCAGGAAGAGCAAGTTCCCCAGCAACTTTAACCTACATTTGATTTACCATAACTGTGACACGTGGCCATGTCTAGTTGCAGAGGATAATAAGGGGACTCAAGAATTGAATGCATAATTTAAAAATTTAAACTTTATCCTGTAGACAGTTAAATGTTACTCAAGGTTTTCAGCAGTGCTATGACATAATGAAATGGATGGATTAGAAAGGTTCATCAGGAAGTGATCTGCAGAATGAATTAATTGGGCAAATGACTCTGAAGGCAAAGAAAGCTTAGCAAATTGATTAAAGGAAAGAAGAGAAAAGATCACTGATCCAGTTAGAGTGCTCCTCTAGCCAGCCAGACTGTTACTAATAATAGTAACGGTTTGGGGTAGATAGTAACCTTGAGAATAGAAAGGAGAAGTAGCTTATACCAGTGACTCTCAAGCAAGACTGGCTGATCATTAAATTTGGAGAACTGGGGAGATAAGTCTTCTTTAATTCTAAAACGTTTAATCTGGGAAAATGGGTGACTAAGGATACATTTAGGGTATTAGAGTGACTTATTGATAAGTTTGGTAAGGCAGCAGTGCAAGTCAGATAGCCCAATCATATTGATTTATTTTTGGCTGCTTTGGGTCTGTTGTTGTGCACGTGCTTTCTCTAGTTGTGGAGAGCAGGGGCTACTCTTAGTCGCAGTGCGTGGATATCTCATTGTGGTGGCTTCTCTTTGTTGCAGAGTACGGGCTCTAGGCATGCAGGCTTCAGTAGTTGTGGCTCGCGGGCTGTAGAGCACAGGCTCGGTAGTTGTGGTGCACAGGCTTACTTGCTCTGCGGCATGTGGGGCATGTGGGATCTTCCCCGAACAAGGCTCAAACCGGTGTCCCCTGCGGGCGGATTCTTAACCACTGCGCTGTCAGGGAAGTCCCCATATTTTACTGTTTTGATTTTCATGGTAATGAATGGGCTAAGTATCAGCACTAGAAACTAGAAAACATGCCATCTACCTGTCAAAAACGTTGATGTTCTTCAATTAAATATGGTTTGGATGGTGCTGAACTGAAGCCTTAGAATGCTAACTCCTGACTTCTGTGTTGTGACTGACCAGAGGGGATCCCCAACAGAACTCTGGTTATGGCTTCTTCAGATTAGAAGTATATGGGACAATCTTCCTGGCCTGTTATCACAGGGGAAGACATTAAGTTTTCCTAATAGAGCAAGCCCAAAATAGGCTTGAAACTCAAACTAGAAAAGAAAGGGCAGCCCTAAAGTTTTCTTGATCCACATCTTAATTTTGGCATGAACAGTCAAAACTACGATGAAACTTTTCTGCCCACGTTTGATATTTCATGTTAGGATAGCCTTGGACTCTGGCTGTGATTCATAGAACATTCTCTTCATTTTGCTACTTGGAGTCAATAATGAAATGTTAGAGAAAAGGTTAAAATTTTCTACATCCCTGTATTTAAGCCTGAAAGATTAAAATATGGGTCTGCACAACTCTGCCAAACTCAGTAACCTTGTTTTTAATCATAAGCCAGCATAGACCTCAATCCTTAATAATGATTCTTAACCAATCTCCTGAAAGCAAGCATTCTTCTTTTCCAGAGAAATGGACACAAGTTGATACTGAAAATTTTCCTTAAAGGAGCAGGAGCCCTTGATAAAAAAGTAGAATCAGATTTTCCAACAAACAGTACCCTTGTAATTGTAAAATAGTGCTGCAGGTCAACCCTTTGCAAAAACAAAACAAACAAGACTTTAAAATTTTTAATTTACTGTTTTCAGCAAGATTCACGGGGACATTACATCTAAAACCTAGAGCAAGCAGCCAGCTTAGATTTAAGAAGACTGAATGGAAACAAAAGCAGTGCTGGGAAGCAGTGAACAGTGGTTTGAGTGTTATGGAAAATCTAATGAATAACAGAGATAAAACTGCAGAGATACAAGCAATTCAGAAGAGAGTTTAGTTTTACTTTAATTCAGAAACTATTTCTTGAACATCTGTTATGTGTCCGGCATTATGGTACATGCAGAAGATGCAGTGATGAACGAGGCAGATGTGCTTCCATTCTTCTTAGAACTTATTGTCTATTAAGGAAGGTTAAAAAGTCTAAAATGATTAAGAGGAAAGGCATGGTGGATACGTCTAGGAGACCCAATCTGCATATAACTGGAATTTCAGAAAGAGAACATCACTTAAAAACTGGTAAAGATGTTAATTTTCATAGTTATAAAGGTGCAAGCTATAGTGATCCAGGCAGAAACAGTATAAACGTAAAAAGTAGACTAGCCTTAGATAGCCAAGCAACACATTCTCAAGGTTGAGTGGAAAAAAGATTGATTGTAATGCAGTACATGCATTTCAAGTCAAATCCCAAGTTGTATGTTAGGACCGTATTCTCAGACACGTATGGGCTCGAAGAACGTTTCATCAGTCTATCTTTCCGAGAATATTGCTATCAAAATGAACAACTTAAGAAATGGAGAAGTTATGATATAAAATGATTGGTGATGAGTAATGAAACCATTTAAGTGTAGAGTAAGATCCAAATAGTTCGTATCTTTATAAAATAACATAAATTGTAAAAAAAAAATTACTTAAAATTAAAAACAATAATAATTTTGGTCTAAAATATGTCATCAGAAATTGGCATGGGGACTTCCCTGGTGGTGCATTGGTTAAGAATCCTCCTGCCAATGCAGGGGACACGGGTTCAAGCCCTGGTCCAGGAAGATCCCACATGCCACGGAGCAACTAAGCCCACGTGCCACAACTACTGAGCCTGCGCTCTAGAGCCCGCAAGCCACAACTACCGAAGCCTGTGCGCCTGGAGCCTGTGCTTCACAACAAAAGAAGTCACACCTGCACACCGCAACAAAGTGTAGCCCCTGCTCGCCACAACTAGAGAAGGCCCACGTGCAGCAACAAAGACCCCACGCAGCCTAAAATAAATAAATAAATTTTTTTTTAAGTGGCATGTAAGCCAAGGTGTAAGGGCTTTTAAATTTATACAGAAGAAATCAGGGGATTCACATTTCTTTTAACACTGAAGATACCCATTAGTAGAATAAAAGTAGGAGGATGATTATCTTCTAAACCATTGGGGTGAGGAAGATGTTTGGGGTAAAATCCCATATAGAACAAAAGGAAATGCCAAGGTTGCCCCAAAAGAACAGAAAACATAAAATAACATGACAACAATTTTTGTTAAGTTCAGATCAGTTTAACACATTTATTGAATGTTCACTAATTGCCAAGCATGATTTTAGGCACCAGTGATAGCGAAGAGGAGAAAGACCACAAGGAAATTAAACGTATATATATATATATATATATACTATGTCTATTAACAGCAAGTGCTGTGGAGAAAAGTAACAGAAAAGGGAAATAGAAGTGCTCTTTTTGGGGAATGAGGAGCCGTGCAACTTTCCATAAGGTAGTTATAGAAGCTCTCATTGAATAGGTGATATTTGAACAGACACCTAAAGGAGGTGAAGGAGCAAACTGTTCCTTGGGTTGAGGGCATTCCGGAGAGAAGGAACAGCAACTGCAAAAGGCTTCTCAGGTCCATGCCTATGTAGTTTGTTTTGTTTGAGAAGTATAAAGGATGCTTTAGGATTGGAAGTAGAGGATGGGGAGAAGTATGTGGTAGTTTGGGGGTAGAGAGTGCATGGAATGTGTGGTGTAAACGCTTAAGTATTAGCTTTTTCTCTGAGTGTGATGAAAGGTTTTGAGTTCAGGAATGGCAAGATCAATCTGGTTCTATGTTTAAAATGGAGTGAGGGTGGGTGAAAAGGCAAAGACAGAAGCGGAGACCATTATGAGTCTATTACGGTAATTAAAGGAAAAGATTGGACCAGAGTGATAGCAGTTAGACATCAGAAATATTATAGCACTGTTTGTTTTTGTGTTTTTTTTACACCCCCTCCCCCCCAATAATAAGACTATAATTCCTCATTAAATATGACAGCCAGAATCCCGGCTTCTGTTCACAAAAATGCCGTGTATTTAGCCTATGCTAGGCACCAGACTGCGGACGCTCAGTACTGGCAAAAAAGGAAATGCCCTGCCCTCATGGCACTGCCATTTTTTTTTTTTTTTACATCTTTATTGGAGTATAATTGCTTTACAATGGTGTGTTAGTTTCTGCTTTATAACAAAGTGAATCAGTTATACATATACATATGTCCCCATATCTCTTCCCTCTTGCATCTCCCACCCTCCCTATCCCACCCCTCCAGGCGGTCACAAAGCTCCGAGCTGATCTCCCTGTATAGAACTATTTGAAATAATGTTTTTGAAAGGTAGTGATAAGAAAATGTAGATAAGTGATAAAAGGCAGGATGTAAAATTACACTGTATGATCACAAATTGAAGAATTTCTATCTATAAATAGAAAACGGTGATTAACATTTATACTTTAGGGTAGGAATATTTTAGATTTATGTACGTGTGTGTTTCTTATGCTTTTGTGTATTTTCTAAATGGTTTTTTATAATTGGGGAAGAAACTAAATTTTTCAAAATATTTTTCTTTCATAGAACAAAGAGGTGAAGAAAAAGATATCAGATTCAAAGAAAACATCTGCATCTACTTTAAAGTAAGTAATTCCATCATCTCCTATGTGAGAATGACTATGCATATGAATTAAAATTTTTAAATTTTACAATGACATTTTTAATATATTTTATCATCCTGACTCCAGTTTAAATGGGGCATCATTCAAACTGAATTATTTTAAACTTTTTTAGATTTAAGCTTTGCATCTTTAGAAGTTAGAATTTTATTCTTTGCTAAATTTTTTTCTCCTTTTAATAGAAAAGATACAGATGCTTCCAAGGCTGTTGAAACTGTGACTTCAGCTTCTGCTAGTAAGTTGTTACTTTCAGTACTCCTCCAAATGAGTATGTTTTGTCAGATGACTAGAAACTTCTTGTAAGATGATGCTAGGAAAACATTATTCATTGTGCTTTAGGAGAAGGGGGACCCACACTGGCTCCTGTATTAAGCTAATGGTTAATGTTAAGTGTTTAATTATGAAATCTCTTGTGGAATAAATATAAGGACTCAATGAGATAATGTATGCAAAGTACCTATCATAGTTCCATAGTTAATAGCTATTTAGGTTAATTTTGCAGTGTCTGTCTCCATTCCCTCCCAGTAAACTGGTAAGACAAAACATAAAGGTATGTTAAGATTGCTTGTGTGGTCCCCTTTGATTTTGAAAGTCTGCTAAGAACCAAAAAGTAAACAAAAAAGACTAAACAGAAATAGATGATATTACACTCATGTGTTATTTCTTTACACACAGGCAAATACTTCAGGTCTTTATTATGAATCTAGCTAAATGAATTTTGCATACAATTTTAAACCCAGTTTATTTATTTTTTTCTCAGTCCATTTAGGATTGGAAATGTGGAGAGAAAAAAGTTATTGCCAAAACATACACTCTTGAATCTAGTAAACAGTGTGATAGTGAAGGACAAGACATAAACAATATATTAGGAAACTTAAATTGTGTTTTGTATGTTATCTTTTTGAAAGGTAGGTAGTTCATGGATTTATATTCAGAATAGATAAAAGAGTTTTTGGTATTAGAACTAATATTCAAGTGACTGGAAAATTGGATTGTGTAGAATATCTCAATTTTCCATAATGTTTAGTTGGATAGTGTCCTGAAGTTATTGGAAGTTAGTGGAGGTGACTATGAGTGGCTTCTGGAAGGCAATAAATTTTTACTAAAGTTTTAAATGTGAACGTGTAAACGGATAATATTTAGAGGCAGAAGATTACTTCAGTTAGGCAGATGACATAAAAAAGGTAACAGAAAGGCCTTGAAGATTAGTGCTGGGGTGTTTTTTAATTTGACCCCATTAACAGCATTTCTCAAAATGTGTTGCGTGAAAGACTTATTCATAGAACATGTTTTGGATCAGATGAAGGTTAGGATATGTATTATACCTTTTTTTTCCTTTAAAAAATAATCCACAAACCCATTCACTTTATGAAATCCTGCAGGAAAGAAACCTATTTAACTTTGTTTAACCCACTGTTTCCAAAGCTTGGATAAGTACACCCCATTTTTTCTGTGTAAGACCTAGTAATAATTGGTACAAACTCCGGGAAATTTCCTTAGAGAATAAAGAACCACTAGTTGTTTAGGATTCTCATGTAGATTGGATACATGGAGTGATTGAAAAATCCTATTGAGAAAACATTTGGGATTCACTTTCAGGTAATTAGGACCTGATATTAAAAGGTTAATTAAAATGATCTGGGATGCTAAAATCTGAATTTTTATTATGCAGAATTTTTTAGTGGATAATATATAAAAATTAAAAAAATAATTTAAAAATTTCAATGTTTCAGGCCGGATGGAGTTTTCTAAACGAATGTGGTAATGTTGATTATAATAAAATTTAGCTGCGGTGATTTCTTTGAACTGGGGGAGAACATTGCTAAATATCAGGTATCAAGGAATATCTATGGGAGATATCATTTAGTCAATCACATGGCATTGAAAGTGGGATACTTAGGAAAATTTTTTGTTAAGTTTAAGGTTTGAATTTTGGGAATGACCCTAACATAATAAAAGTAATGCGTAGGGGGAGAAGTGCTTCAAGTTAAGTACTTCCTCCCTTCTAATATAAATGTAGAAAGGAAGAGAGGAGCCCAAGGCTGAGAAAGTGTCAGGTGAGAAAGATAAGATAGCTTTTTGAGATCAGCAATGTCAGATTGAAGAGGGATAGGAAGTCAGGGTAGTTTTAAGGAGAACTTTGGGGGCTTCCCTGGGGGCTTCCCTGGTGGCGCAGTGGTTGGGGATCCGCTTGCCAGTGCGGGGGACACGGGTTCGAGCCCTGGTGCAGGAGGATCCCACATGCCACGGAGCAGCTAGGCCCGTGCGCCACGGCTGCTGAGCCTGCACTCTGGGGCCCGCGAGCCACAGCTGCTGAAGCCCGTGTGCCTGGAGCCTGTGCTCTGCAGCGGGAGAGGCCACCGCGGTAAGGGGCCTGTGCCCCGCAGCGGGGAGTGGCCCCCGCTCATTGCAACTAGAGAGGGCCCGCGTGCACCAGCGAAGACCCAATGCAGCCAAAAATTAAATAAATGAATAAATAAATAAATTTACTTTTAAAAAACAAAGAGAACTTTGGTTATAAGCACAAATGTAAAAGGATGTAGGAAAGTACAGGGAGGGAGGAAAAGCCTAATTTTATCAGAAAGGGAAACTTTAGAACTTTTACCCAGTGCTAATTACTTAGCACTCGGCTATATGCCCATAATTAGATGCGTTTTATAAAGTGGTTAGGATACATCAGAGAGTTATTTCTAAGTAGTTTATAGTTTAACTTGTGCCAGAAGACAGAAAACAAGGGAAAGAAACTTGCCATGGTTACACTATTTATAGTAGGCAATTTGTTATTTCACTTAATATTTCAGACCACCGTATGAGTATAGTTCATACTGTTCTCCTTTGATAGATGAGGAAACAGATTCAGAGAGGTTAAATGACTTACTCAAGGTCACATGGAAGAGTTAGTATTCAAACCCAAAACTGTATGCTTCCCAGGCTTTTCACCTATACTAAAGTACCTCTCTGAGAATGAAAACTTGTTCTATATCTCCTTTGATTGCTCTTCTTTTATCTTACCTTCATTGTTTCCCTAAATGTCTGTTCCTCTTCTCATGTCCTACTTTTCTTGCTGGTTGATTTCTTTCCTTTCAATATCTTTAAGGACCAGTGACATCTCCCATACATACATAAACCTCTTCTGCCCCCTCAAGTTTATGCCTCATTTTCTTATATTATCTAACAACACCACTAGTTATCCAGTGTAGGAATCTATTAGTAATCCTTTACCCTGTCTTGTCTTCTTTTTTGTCCCATCCAGTTCAAACTTAAATAACATCCTTCCTCTTCTCATCCAATAGGTGGCTGATTCAAATTAGTTCTCTCTTGAATATACCTCGAATTATCTCACCTTTACTCCATCACAGCTGTAAATGTTTTAGTTTAGACTCACATTTGAATTTTTGAAGATAGCCTCCCGACTGGCGATTTTTATTCTACTCTGCTCCGGTATTAACACTCTTGCCCTGAGGTCACTTTAAAGCAGATCTGATCATTCCACTCCTAGTGACCCACAGGGGAAAACCCAAATTCTTCATAACGACCCCTTCCCCTTTGGCCCAGATGACTTTTTCAATCTCTTGTCACGCAACTGTATATTATGTTTAAGCTACTCAGAATGGTTTATTTTCCAGCTGTGCTATTTCATTTCTCGGGTCTTTATGCTATCCATTTGTGTGGAATCATTGTCTAAATTCCAGTTAACTTCACTTAGTAAGCGCTTATGAAGTAGCTATTTAGTAGGTGCCAGGCCTCGTGCAAGGTATTGAAAATACAAAGTCAATTAAGACTCCTTTTGGAGGGTCGAGGTGGGGCAAATTCTAATGTATCTTTCAAGGCCCATCTCAGATGAAGCTTCTTTGTGATACCTTCCCTGACTCCTAGGCAGTTAAATGCTCCCAGCTCCCTCCTAGAAATACTGTATTGTGTACGTTAAATTACTTGGTATTAATAGGTTGTTAATAAGTCTGTCTCTTTCACTTGGCTGGGTAAGGGAATATTTGTAGTTTTATTTTTCTGTACCCTAATATCTAATGTGGTGTAAGGGTTAATGAATAAATATTTGCTGGAGGAAGAGTATAGGGATACTCAAATCACATTTGTATTAGTGTCATAACTGAACCCATGGAAGGCAACTAGAGATTATCATACTAAGTGAAGTAAGTCAGAAAGAGAAAAATAAATACCATATGATATCATTTATGTGGAGTCAAAAATATGACACAAATGAACCTATTTATTACACAGAATCACGACATAGAGAATATGTGGTTGCCAAGGGGGAGGGGGGCAGGAGAGGGATGGATTGGGAGTTTGGGATTAGCAGATGCAAACTGGTATACATAGAATGGATAAACAACAAGGTCCTACTGTATGGCACAGGAAACTGTATTCAGTATCCTGTGATAAACCATAATGGAAAAGAATATGAAAAAGAATGTATATATTTGTATAACTGAGTCACTTTGCTATATAGCGGTAATTAACACAACATTGTAAATCAGCTATACTTCAATAAAAAAAAATAACTGAACCCTTGGAAAAACACATAGTGAACCAAAATTTTCTGATTTGTCATTCTTGAATTAATGATTTTTTTCTTCTCTAAGATTTTATTGGTTTCCTTTTTCTTTTTTGCGATACGTGGGCCTCTCACTGTTGTGGCCTTTCCCGTTGCAGAGCACAGGCTCTGGACGTGCAGGCTCAGCGGCCATGGCTCACAGGCCCAGCCGCTCCGTGGCATGTGGGATCTTCCCGGACCGGGACACGAACCCGTGTCCCCTGCATCGGCAGGCAGACTCTTTTTTTTTTTTTAAGTGCATGTCTCTTTATCTTTTCAATTCCCAGATGAAAATGACTTTTTTTGTTTAAGTCAGTTATTTCCCCAGTAAAAGCACTCTGCCCAAATAGTTCCCACATGTGAGTTCCAGCAAACCTTAAAGGAAGTAATAACTCTAGTTCTGATTTCAACTATTCCGTAGCATGCAGAGGAAAGGAAAACATTCTTTAAAAGGGAGTATGGAGGGGGAGGGGAAACAGGAAGGAAAAAACAGGCTAATACCAACATCGAATGCTGACAAAGACACTGCACACTTAGCACAATGGCTAAAATAAGAAAATAGTAATACCAAATGCTATTGAAGATGTGGAGAAACTTGAACATTGCTGGTGGGAATGTAAAATAGTATGGCCATTCTCGAAAAAAGTATTGTAGTTTTTTAGCAAAACTAAACGTGTGCTCACCATAAGACCCAGCAGTTACACTCTTGGGCATTTATTTCAGGCAAGTGAATTACATTTCACACAAAACCTGTTCACACAAAACCAGTACACAAGTATTTATAGCCTCTATTAATAGCCAAAAGCCGGGAGCAACCCTAATGTCCTTCAGTAGGTGAATGGCTGACTAAATAAACCGTGTTATGTCTGTAGCATGGAATACCTACCACTTAGCAATTAAAAGGAATGAATTATTGATACATGCAACAACTTGGATGGATTACAGAGCAATTGTGCTGATTTTTAAAACTCAATCTAAAAAAATTATGTATTGTAAGCTTCTATTTACATAACATTCCTGAAATGATAAAATTAAAGAGATAGAGAACAGATTAGTGGTTGTCAGGGATTCTAGGGGAGGGAGGAGATGGCTCTTTCTATAATGGGTAGTAGGAAAGATACTTGTGGTGGAACTCCTCTTTGTTTTGACTGATGATCACCACAATCTACACGTATATGATAGAATTTCATAGAACTAAATATACGTTACGCGCATGCAATCTGGGGAAATTGGAATGTTTGTAAATTACATCAATGTCAGTTTCCTGTTTATGATATAATACTTAGTTATGCAAAATATTACCATTAGAGGAAAGTCCGTGAAGGGTATATGGGATCTCTCCCTATTATTTCTTACAACTCCATGTGAATATACAGTAATCTCAAAATTAAAAGTTAGAGAAATGTTTTAAAATGCTGATAAAGCTATCATACTAAATTGGAATTATAGAACAGTTTCACTTCTGAATATTTGATGTAAAGTTTTTAAGTAAAATTTTAGTGTCTGGAAGTATATTAAATGAATAACATAGTATGCCCAAGAGGGGGACGAGGGTCATGTCAGAAGTATAAAGATGGTTCAAAATTAGGAAATCTGTCAATTCCATTTACTATATTAAATAGAGGGAGATAAATGCTGAGAAACTCTTAAAGTAGGTGACTACTTCCTTAATATGATAGTGTGTTTGTGTATACATACTTTATTTATTTATATGCATAACAAATACGCATATATCAAGTCAAAAGCCAGCATATGCTTAAGAGTTAAACAGTAGAAGCATTCCCATTAAAGTTGGGACCAAAACAAGGGATACTCAACATCACTTCTATGAGTTAAAATAAATACTGTTCTAAAACTAATAGCCATTAGCTGGTGCACTACAAGTCAAGAGGCATAAAAATTGGAACGTATGATAAAACATTATTGTTTGCAAATATATACGTATGATGGAAAACCCAATAGAATCTATTGAAATGCTATTAAATAATTAGACATCTTAATTCTCTAAATTACTATAAAGTTTTAATTGCTTTATTACATAAAAAAGAACCATTCATACTAATATACTAATAAAATATTAATATACTAATAAAATATTCCATTTATAATAAAAAAGGTAGAAGCTATGAAAACTTTTAAATACTAAGAGGCATAAAATAAGACTTAAATGAGAAAACAGCTCATTTTTGGATAGAAAGCCTTTCACCATTATAATATGCCTTTTTTTCTTATATTAAAAGATAAATATTAGGAACCTAATACCAGTAAAGATTTTTTGAATTTATATAAGCTGATAATAAAGTTTATACATAGAATAGACAAGAAAATTCTGCAAAGGAAGAGTAATTAGGACAGAACAGCACTAACAGATATTAAAATATATTACAAAGTTAAAAGATTCATATAGTTTCATATAATTGCATAAATAGACAAAAGATCAGTAGGACAGAATAGATTCCATGAATACTCCCCCAAGCATATGGAATATCAGTAAATCATTATGGTAATATTTCAGATTAGCAGGGAAAAGATGAATTATTCATTAAATTGACTAGCCTCTTTGTAAAGTATATCGTTTATAGTATCAAAATAAATTACAAGGGACTTCCCTGGTGGCGCGGTGGTTAAGAATCTGCCTGCCACTGCAGGGGACACGAGTTCGAGCCCTGCTCCGGGAAGATCCCACATTGCAGTGGAGCAACTAAGCCCGTGCGCCACAACTGCTGAGCCTGCGCTCTGCAGCCCGCATGCCACAACTACTGAAGCCCACACGCTTAGAGCCTGTGCTCCGCAACAAGAGAAGCCACCGTAATGAGAAGCCTACGCACCTCAACGAAGAGCAGCCCCCGCTCGCCACGACTAGAGAAAGCCTGCGCACAGCAACGAAGACCCAGCGCAGCCAAATAAATAAACAAATAAATTACAGCTGGATCAGAGATTTAACATGATACATAGACAGTAGTTAAAAGTATTGAAAGAAAATGTGGAGGGTTTTTTGGTTTGTTTTTAATTTCAGAATGAGAAAGTCCTCCCCTATCAGGAAGACATTGATTACACGAAAATATTTTTGTATAAGTATTTCTCATAACTTTTTAAAAGGTTGTTACCTATATGATACAAATTAATTTTAATGTATAAAGAACTCTAATAAGAAAATCCTCAAAACCCAAAAGATAAATTGGCAGATATTAAGAATAGACAGATCACAAAGAAATAGAGATAAATTTACACATATGAAAATTGACACAGCTTTACTTAAAATTTAAGAAACAAAGATTAAATCATACTAGTTTCTAACTCAGATTGGAGTGATTAATAACTTCTTTTACATACTGTGTTTGTGTGGAAATGGGAAGCCCCACTCTTGTATACTATTGATGAATATTAATTGGTACAACCTTTCTGGAGGACAGTTTCATGTTTGTTAAAATTTAAATCTATCCCTTTGTCTCAGCAAGTCCATGGCTAAGAATTTGCCTATAGTTATAGTTCCATGGGCATACAAAGATGAGTGTAAGGATGTTTCTTGCAGTGTTTTTACCAAAATTATGCTAAGTTAGCTCTTTCCTAAATCTAAGTGATGTTTTTTGTAATGTGATACTGATATATTTTTCTTGTTATTTTAGCCAAACCTGGACAAACCAAGACATCTGCAGCCAAAGTAAATAAATCTTCAGGTATGTTTTCTATATTAGGATCCTAAACATGTTAACTTTAAATTATTTAAGCAGTCTTTATCAGTAGTTTTGGATCTCATGTGACACAGTGTGTGCTGAGTATATACCAATCTGTGAAATTTATAGTCATGTAGAAGTTTTGAGAAAGCAAGTTTAGTAGATAATGCTCTTTCCTTGCAGTGATTATCAAAATAAAATAATTTAACTGGCAAACTGTTTCTCATGATGAATATTGGCGATATTTCCGTCTTTCTCTTTTATTGAGGTCTTCTCTGTTTACTTTCTTTTATAAACAAACTTACAGCAAATTATGTTCTCTTTGCATTTTTATGGGCCATAGTGGATTTTAAAGTAATTATTAATTTTTTTCTCCTTCCTCTAGCGTTATCCCCATTTCTGTTTTTCCTCCCATTTCTGCGAAATGCCGGTTAATTCAGAGTCATCTTTTTAAGAGGATAGAGATCAATGTATTACATTGTCTTTATAATGGTAGGAAGGAAAGGAGGCGGTCTTGAACCACTGTTGGTGGCAGATCCATAATTATCATATAGTAGTTCCTTAGAAGCAGTAATCTGAGGGAGTCAGGTGTGGCTAGAAAACATGTTTTGAAGATGCACTTATTTAGCAAACAGTTTGATATTACTTTAATAGTAAGTTTATAGGAGTCATTGGTGGAAATCTGGGGGAGTGGGTGCTAAAACCAGTAGCTTCCCCCTTGAGTGTTGGAAATTAATTCTAGATATTTTTTCCTTAAGTTCTGGTACCCAACTAGAAGTAGTAAAGTGAATCGACTTGTGGTAGTAACACAGGAGAGTGAAAGAAACACCTTAAGAGCTCATGGGGCTAAGGTTACTGCAGTGTGACAAAACTTGGGAATTACTAAGAAATGACTGGTTGAGTGACAATCTATAAAGATTGGTATTTCTCTTATGAGCAGTAATTAAGGTCTGTCTTTGGATATAAAGTGTGGATTTGTAAACTATTCTGATTAAATTTTGCAGATGTCGGTAATTCTTTTTGTTTAATAACTTCAAAAGCATGGTCATATTCTCACAGAAGGTCCTGTTAGGTAGTTAAGGCAGTTACCACCCTGGTTTATAAATGGGGAAACGTGCACAGAAATCAGTAAATTCCCCCAGGCTTCACACCTTGACTTGGAATTCAACTTGAATTCACTGACTTGTGATCCTGGGCTTTTTCCTTATACTACCTTGCTCATTGGGCATCCTAATTTTCAGAGCTAAACCTCCTGTTGCTCTCTGAATGCAGAGGTTTTTGACTCTGGTAATCTTTTTAGTGACACTTAGATGATCACAGTCTTTATAAACAGCATCATTTTGGAATATAAGCAACAGTAATATACATATGTAGAAAGAAGGGTCAGACAGTTTAAATAATCCTGTTCAGATAGGGCCCATTAGGAATGAGTCAAAATAGTCTCTATGTGGCCTGACAATGATGTAGGTATTCTTAAGTGCTTTTTAATCAACTGGGAGCCAAGGAAGCATGAGCTGGGAGGTCCTCAATATAACTGCTTTTGGAGCCATTAAAGGCATCATGGGATTGTGTTTATATCCTTGAGGTTAGTAATTTTGCTTCTAATTACTAAGTTGATACACACATTTAGAGATCTGTGTAACTTGCCTGAACACTGTTTTTAAGTACCCCAAAGGGGAGGTGAATTCTTATTTCAATGATATTTTTCTTCCTAAAGAAATTATCATTTCTAATTCAGCAAATGACCTGTGTCCCTAAAGATGATAGCATTTTGTTTTGAATAAAATATAGTTTGTTGCTCTTATATTCTTTGTGAGGTTCTTTGGGAATTGTTGATACTAGTTAAATAAATCAGTTTTGACTAAGCTTTTGTGATTTAGGGAAATCAGCGGGTTCTGTAAAATCTGTGGTAACAGTAGCTGCTAAAGGTAATAAAGCTTCAATCAAAACAGGTAAGACTGTTGGAAAAGAGAGGTTATATTAAGTTTATTCTTAATTCTGTGTTAAAGAATGTAATAAATATGATATCAAAAGCAAGTTTTAATTTGTAGTATGTAATAACATCTTGAAAAGTTTAGTAAATAATTCTTTGATATTTAGAACCTGACACACATATGACTTGTGTTTTTTGATGCTTTGGTCTTTGACAGTATCTGCCATTGCGGTTACATTTTTGTTTAGGAAACATTTCTGACAGCCATATAATCATAGGTTGCTCTGCCACTTTCCCCCCGTTTAATCTTTTTTTTACTCATTTTTTTAGAGCTGTCACTTCATATTACCTTCCCCAGCTTGTAAAATTCCTCTGATACTTGTTACTTTAAAGATTTTCTTTCCATGTTACAAGGATGTATCCTCCATAAAGAAATGGAACACTAAATTGTAACATGTTGAAAATAACATCCGTTTATTAATATATTTTTCCAATTGACTAATGTAATTTTAAAGAATCTTTGTGGAAGTTATAAAATAATGATTTTTATGTGTGTGATTATGGTGTACTTTTGCCACATGAGGATTTCATAATTTGTGAATCATTAATAGCCCTCAACAAAAGTTGTATCTCAGTTTAAATTTGCTTTTAATCTTATTGGTAAACAGATACTGAAAATAAATGGAAATAAATATGTGGAAAAGAGCTGCTTTTATAATGAAGTTGAACTACTTATTTACTAATATATTAGTATGAAACATGCTAAATGACTGAATAGACCCTTAGAATAATGGTTCAACTCTACTTTTAAAAGCAAAATCTAGTGGAAAGAAGTCTCTAGAAGTCAAAAAGGCTGGAATTGTCAAATACAAAGACGCCAATAAACCTGTGATTGTACCAGGTAAGCTGGAAATGCTGTCATGCAGTGCTTTCTTTTCATTAAATCCTATTGGTATACACTCTAGGTATATTTTGAAATAAAATTTTTTGCTTAAAAATCTTCAAAAGGATTATTTGGTGTTTCAAAGGAAAACTTGTATTAGCTTTGTCTTAAATCAGGTCAGCCTAAGGAGACTCGAAGTAACAAAATAAACTAGCTTAAGTTCCTCTTTAGATTCATTAGTTTAATTATATTAGTGTATTTTTCTAGACTATTAAAGCAGACTATTTCATGCAGAAAACTCTGAAATAAAGACGAGTGTGGAAGTCAAAGCCACTGAAAATGGTGCTAAAGAAACTATTTCAGGTAGGTTAATAGAAATTTTATTTTGTTCTTTTATGTTTAAAGATAGAAAATTAAATTTTAGGAAAATAATTTTGTGTCATATATATATATGTGTGTGTATATATATATATATACATATATATTTCAATACCAGAGTCATACCTAAGTGAAATTAGGAGTATTATGATTCACATCTTCACCTTGTCTCTTGATTAGTCTGAAATTTTGCTCTCAGAAAGAATAAAGCTTAATGTATTATTGAAAAGCCAGTGTTACTTATGAAGCTATATCCTACTTAAATTCTCTAGTCTTTTGCCCACTGTATACATTTTCAAGTAGCTACTATTTAATCCATTGTGGAATAAAGTGGGATCTTGATAAATAAAGTATATCTGCATGAATTCTTATTTTATTTTGTATCTTAAGAAGCTGCTTTGGAGGCCACAGAAAATGAACCAGTTAACAAGGTCAGCTTTTATATTTTACTTATTTTTATAAAGCTTAAGAAATTTTGACACAATGTATTTTTCTTACTATAAACCTAGGTAAAAAATACACAGATTTGGTATGGTGAAAAATCCTGGTCATTGGAGACTTCTAAAATATGGTTTGAGTTAAAAAAAATCTTGAGTTACAAAAATTTAGGTGCAGATTATCAATAAATGTACATGTTATTGAGGATTACTTTTCACTGAGAAGAAAATGTTAGGCCAGTTGGGTTTTTGAATAGATAACAGGTTGTCAAATGAGAACCCATGGAATTTTGTGAAATTTCTTTTTCCTTAGAAGCGAATTGGAGATATGTTAGTATTTAGAATACCATTTATTTTTTGTGTTTTTAGAGGAGCAAGTGGAGTTTGCCGTTCTATTTGAAGGGCATAAAGTTCACTTTATTGTTTTCATGTGCTTATATCTGTTATTATGAATATATTAAGATTTCATTAATTTAGACTTTACTGGTTAAGATCTTGAGATCCTTCAGGTGCTCAGGGTAAGTTTATTTTAGACTGGTTGCTCCATTCTTCAAGTAGTAACTAAGTAAGTGGTATGTGTTAACTTACTGTTTTGTTTTAAGAAGAATATTGTAAAACACCAGTAGAGTATCTTAGATTTACTTACTGCACTTTAGAAAGAATCTTTTTTTTATACATATATAAACTTATTCATCTTATTTATTATTTTATTTTTGGCTACGTTGGGTCTTCGTTGTTGCACGCGGGCTTTCTCTAGCTGTGGCGAGCGGGGGCTACTCTTTGTCGCAGTGCACAGGCTTCTCATTGCGGTGGCTTCTCTTGTTGCAGAGCTACGGGCTCTAGGCACACAGGCTTCAGTAGTTGTGGCACACAACCTCAGTAGTTGTGGCACACAGGCTTAGTAGTTGTGGCACACGGGCTTAGTTGCTCTGCGGCACGTGGGATCTTCCTGGACCAGGGCTCGAACCCGTGTACCCTGCATTGGCAGGCGGATTCTTAACCATTGTGCCACCAGTGAAGCCCAGGAATCATTTTTGAACACAATTTACTTGCTAGTTAAAAATCATTCTCAACTAGCTTATGAAAATTATAATTTCCCACCTTCCCCCACCAAAAGAAAAGTCGCAAGTTGCCACATTTATGCCTTTGGGGATTTCGCCAACATCCACTAAAGGAAAAGTTGGCATTTATGAGAGTGATCTTGAAGAATAAAATAGATCTGAGAGAAGAGAAGGCAGAAATGAAAGTATTTACTTTGTAGTGGGGATTGGGTTATGGGGTAAGGATCCTAAGAGACTAGGTAAGCTTTTTTATATTGCCAACAAGGGATTATTTTACTCAGTAAGATAAAAGAATATGGACCAATTTGGAGCATGGGGATCTTAGCATCACAAGGCACAGGAATGGCAACAGTACATGAAAGGAAGGAGCTGTAGTCAGAGACAGGCAAACCTGTGTTTTTAAATTTATTTTTAAGCAGTGGTTGCAGAAGAGAACTGAAGACCTTGACTAGATGACAGATGGTATGACTGAATTATTCTGTGTACTTGAAGAGTGGAAAAGTGCATTTTGTTTTGTTTTTAATTTGTGGTTTAGACCAGCCTTCTGAATTAATCAGATTTAGTATTAAATATAATTTAAATACTAACATAACATATGATCTGCAGTGTACATTTAAGTAAATATAACAGCAGTTAAGTTTTAATGTCAATTCTTAAATTGGTTTTGAAGGAAACAGAAGAAATGTGTGTGGTACTTATTTCTGATTTGCCTAATAAAGGATATTCTATTGAAGAAGTTTACAACCTAGTAAAACCATTTGGTGGTTTAAAGGATATTTTGATTTTATCATCTCATAAAAAGGTAAGAGTTGAAAATAGTTGTGAATTCATGTTGTCCGCAAGCACATTTTGAAAAACATTAACTTCACAAAACTAGGACGAAAGGGTTTAAGAGCAGCACCTCAGAATAAGCTGTCTCAAGTTAAGGCATTTTTAAAATATAAAACACAGATAATCCTTTATTTTAAAAATACATTATTCTAATCAGATGTAGTTTTACGTTGGGAAGGATGGATTTCCCCATTGAAGTTTTGCTCGAACGTTTAGTTTAACAGAAAATACTTTACGTCTGTAATATGTTAATACAAAGTTTTTTAAACAACTTATAAAATTTTTTTGAGCACTCTTTACTAATATTTGTTTGTTTTTTTTACCCGTTATACTCAAATGGGAAATAACCATTTTCAGACTCAGACTAGTGAAGTCATCAGTATTTAGAACAACCTAGATTTATCTGTATGTCTTCACTTTTCTATAATGAGTATATATTGCTTTTGTAATTTAAAAACAAAACAAAATATTGTTAATAATGAACAACTTTTGGAAGGTATTTTATAGGAGGTGAATTTCAGGGAAGTTTAAATAATGGAAACAACACCGTTAGAGTGGTGGGGAGTAGTGTTCTTACTATAGGAAGGAGTGGAGTTAATGATCACTAGAGATTTTTGAGAGTCAAGCAAGTGTGCTTAAGAAAACAAAGTAGGAGGGGAGAGTAAGTGTAAGTAGTCATATGCAGTTTTACCTTATGTTAAAAGTAGATTATTTGAATGGTTGCACAACTCTATAAATGTATTAAAAACCCATTAAATTGTACACTTAAACAGGTGAATTTTATGATATGTAAACTGTATTTCAATAAAGCTGTTTTCTAAAAAGCACATTATTTGTAATGTTTAGAGATGGACAAGAATAAGAATACATTATTTAATGTAAGAATTTTATGTGATGATACATTAAAATAGGGGGAAATTGTGGGAACCTGGGAATGAATAATTCAAATTCATACTTTGCATCATATACCAAAGTGGATGTGTATATAGATAAATATAGAATCCAAATACAGAAAATCTAGATTATTTGTGCCCAGTTTTGATTAGAGTTGAGTAGAATTATTTGGAGATTTAATTTAATTATTTGGAGATTTAATATTTTTCTAGATGTTATATGGAAAAATATCAGATTCAGTCATATAAACATTTTAAACATTTGTGAAACTAAAATTAATATAAAGCAAAATGGAAATTAAAAATTTAAAATATTTATGTAAAATGAGAAACACGGTTCATATAAACATGCTATAAAATATTAAAAGTTTAATAAATAAATTGGCAAATGACCTAAAGAGAATCTATTTTTAAAAATTACAACTATAAATAAAAATATGGACTATTTCCACCTCATTAACTATCAGACATATGGAAGAATGTTCAATCTCTTTACTTACCCAGGTATGAAAATTAAAACCAAAACGTATGGAGTTACAATTTGACACTTACGAAAACAACAAAATAAAAAATAACTTGGTAACCATTACATGTTTCTTTGATTCTTTCATTCCTCATATTTCTCATATTTTGTCAATCATTAAATTTATTTACTCAGTAAATGTTCATTAAATGTTTGCTACATGCTAGATACTGCTCTAGGTACAAAGGGTATAGTGATGAATAAGATAAATAAAATTTCCCTAGTGTCATTTACTACAATGTCCCTTCTTATTTCTCTTTAGTATTGCCTTATGAGTTCATTCATTCATTATTTCTTGGTTATGGTCGTAATGTTCTAAGGAATGCTTTTTTTATCTTAAAAACATTTACTAAGTTATTCATTTGACTCTTTAAGTATTAAATTTTTTTAAGAAAAAGTAACTTAAGATTTATTTTTTCATTCTTATAATTTGTATTTTAAAAGGCATTTATAGAAATAAACAGAAAATCTGCAGATTCTATGGTAAAATTTTATACCTGCTTCCCAATATCACTGGATGGGAATCAACTCTCAATAAGTATGGCTCCTGACAACATGAATTTAAAAGACGAGGTAAATAATGGACTTACCATCTTATTCACTAGAATATTATTAAATTTTTAAAACAGATTTATTATAGTCCATTATGTTTTCTAGTTTTCTTCTTTGGGTCACATATTTTCTCTCAAACACTGAGAAAGCATCTTCCTATATTTCTCCATAGTTGCCCATCTCATTGTTTGAGAGTTACCTCCATATTGAGGGAATCCAATCCCTCATGTATGTTGGAATGGAAAAAAAAAGTTGAAAACGGTAGTCTGTAAAGAACCCTATTCTTATCTCACTGCCATTATCTGTCATCCAAACTGGAATTCCAGAGGTTACCTTTATAATTTTTTCCTCTCATTTCTCATAACCAGCTGGTCACTAGGTCTGGTCTGTTTTAACTCCTGAATATTTCTGGAATTTGTTCCCTCTTCATCCCATTCACCATTGCCTCACCTCTTTAAAATGCCGGCTAAAATAGTTATTCTTTATATCCTCTACCTTCAGTTTTATCTCCCTCAAAACCTTTTTCCCAAAGTCATGAGACTGGCATACAATTCAAACCTCTTCAAATTAAACTGATTTAGAAACCCTTCATTGTTTCTGTGTGGCCTACAAACATTTACTGCTAAGAGGCATGAAACAGAGATGCTAGAATCTCTAGAGGAAGGTGGAAATGCATGTATTTTTTAAAATTAATACTTATTGGAGTATAGTTGCTTAACAATATTGTGTTAGTTTCTGCTGTACTGCAAAGTGAATTAGTTATACATATACATATATCCACTCTTTTTTAGATTTCCTTCCCACTTAGGTCACCACAAAGCATTGAGTAGAGTTCACTGTGATATACAGTAGGTTCTCATTAGTTATCTGTTTTATACATAGTAGTGTATATATGTCAATCCCAGTCTCCCAGTTCGTCCCACCCCACCACCTCTGCTTGGTAACTATGTTTGTTCTCTACATCTGTGACTCTGTTTCTGCTTTGCAAATAAGTTCATCTGTACAATTTTTCTAGATTCCACATATAAGTGATATTATACGATATTTGTTTTTCTCTTTTTGACTTACTTCACTCTGTATAACAATCTCTAGGTCATCCTCATCTCTGCAAATGTCACTATTTCGTTCCTTTTTATGGCTGAGTAATATTTCATTTTATACATGTACCACATCTTCTTTATCCATTCCTCTGTCGATGGACAATTTAGGTTGCTTCCATGTCCTGGCTATTGTAAATAGTGCTGTAATGAACATTGAAAATGCATGTATTTTGAAAAAGCCTTCCACTGAGAATCATTCTAATGTGATGTAATTGCTGGGGTGGTCTTATATACAGTAGTGTCGAAGACAAAAAAAAATTTAAGAACCATAGTCTCATAAGATAAAGTTCCTTTTCCAAACATTTAAGCCTTTTATCAGCTAGCTTCTCCCAGCTTTGACATCCCTGTGTTGTGCCAGTCTTGGCCTCTTTATATAATTCAGCAGCACCAAATCACTATACACTTAATACCCTGTGATGTTTTTTTTACTAGCCTACATCTCTGTTCTTCCTCATCCCCTATTATGCTTAGCTGACTTTTTGTTGTGTAATTTGAATTCTCTTACTGTCTGCTAAATTAAATCTCTTATTCCTTGTATATGAATTTGAGTGTCTTCCCCTAAATGGTACCACCTTATTAGTCTTTAATGTACTTAGGGGATTAGGAAGAATTAAAGTCTGTGGGTAGGGTGGGACTTAGATAACTTGTTTTAGGAAGAGGGAAAGATTGTTGGAAGGAACAGAATTTTTGCTTACTTCTCATTTTATGAAATAGTTCTTAATGCTTATTCATATAGATTATTATATCAGTAAATCTTGACGAATTAAATATACAAATAAGAAATAGCTTACACCTTCAATCTTCCTCTGTTTGCCTTTCTAGGAAGCTATATTTACAACCTTGATTAGAGAAAACGACCCAGAGGTGAGTTTTGCATTTAAATGCTTTTGTACACTTGTTTAACTGATAGAAACATTAGTTGTTTTATTGTTCACCTGTCAGGAATTGAAGAAAATCTTAGCACTAGTTTTAAAATATTGAGGTGATGGAGATGTCAGATGAGTCTTCTCTTGGTAAAAATAAGAAATAGAGGGTAAAGGAGTCCTAATGTGCAATATTTTTTAGATTCTGGAGCCTAACTGACTTGGGTAAATATTTGGTATATTAAGTGTTTTGGGTACATATTATGTTGATAGAAGAAAGATTATACTTCCTTTTTTAGTATATTGTTTCACTGATTATTCACATCTAGTACTAAGACCTCACTATCTTTACCTATATGGTCATTTTCTTACTCTTGGGAGAGGACATTACCTGACCTCTGAAAAATAAATTGTTAATCTGTGTTTTACACTTTGATACTTTAGCTGTTTTTCTCTTTTTCTGTGCTGTCTCTTTAAAAAAAACAAAAACAAAAACTACAGGCAAATGTAGATAAAATTTACGATCGATTTGTACATCTTGATAACTTACCAGAAGATGGACTTCAGTGTGTACTTTGTGTTGGACTTCAGTTTGGAAAAGTGGATCACCACGTATACATGAGTAATAAAAACAAGGTAACAAGGTCCCTTCTATTTTCGCTGTATGTTCTGTAAAGAATATATAATTGAACCCTATATTCTTATGGTCTGTAACTTTTAATTCAGCTTCTGAACTGAAGCACCTATAAACATTATTCAGCCTCTTAGCAGAATTATGATATACCATCATATTTTCTCCTGGGCTTTGGCAGGAAGAAGAACTCTTACTTTGAAGGGGAAATAAAAACTTGCACAAGGGAGAAGGGTAATACGTGCAAAGAGCATTATCTTTTGGGGAAGTGCAGACTTGTGTTCATCTAGCCTTAACTACCTTTGTGACCTTAGCTAAGTTGGTTTACACTTTTAGTTCTTATTTATAAAATGAAAGGATGTCAGCCAGGTATTTCTAAAGTCCCTTTACGTTTTCTGTGCCCTCTATCTTCTCTATTTAATTCAGTCGTGTCCATGAAAATTAGATTTTGGTCAACCATGTATTACCTAGAAAGGTAGAAAGGGTTTTATAGCAAAGTTGACAGTATTTGCTTCATAAAAAATACCTAATTGACCAAGTAGTAGATACTAATTTCTTTGACATGTTTAAGAAATTTCTTTAACTATGTTTAAGTGTCAGTTCAGTGGCATTTAAATATATTCATGTTGTTGTGCAGCCATCACCACTATCCATCTCCAGAACTTTTTCATTTTCACAAACTAAAACTCCCTGTCCATTAAACAACAGCTCTCCATCCCCCCTTTTCCTAGCCCCTGGCAACCACCATTCTACAGCTTAAATTTCTGTCTCTGTATTTAACTACTTTAGATACCTCATATAAGTGGAATCATACAATTTTTGTCCTTTTGTGTCTGGCTTATTTCACTTCGCATGTCTTCCAGCATGTGTTGTAGCATATGTCAGAATTTTCCTTCTTGAGGCTGAATAATATTCCATTGTATGCATGTACCACATGTGTTTATCTACTCGTCTGTTGATCGACACTTGGGTTGCTTCTACCTTTTGACTGTGAATAATACTGGTATGAATATGGGTATACAAATACTTGTTCCAGTTCTGGCTTTCAATTCTTTTAGTATATACTAAAAAATGAAATTGCTGGATCTTATGGTAATTCTACTTTTAATTCTTTTAGGAACTAGTAATTAATACTTTTCTGTCTTTTCCAAAGGCAATTCTTCAGTTAGATAGTCCTGAATCTGCTCAGTCAATGTACAGCTTTCTGAAGCAAAATCCACAGAACATAGGTAACCATGTATTGATCTGCACATTATCTCCAAAGCTAGACTCATCAGAGGTAAGATTATTTTGTATCAACTTCTGTGCTTTTAGAATATGAGGAAAGCATAAAGATCATTCTCCCAAAGCTAGAAGATACACTCTGAAGCTGATTTCGAGAATTATTCTTGGACAGTAGTCAAACTCATTCTGAGTTTAGATACTGTTTCTTTTGAAAATTTATTTTGCAATCATTATTCCAATTTTCATGGTTTATGGAACAGTATAAATTTGTATAAATGAGAATAAATTGAGGTAATTTTAGAAAATGTAGCATATTCATTCTGATGCTTGCTATGGACATATGTGCAGAGTGATGCCATATACATAGCATGGTTATCTCCAGAATGCAGCTCTAGATTGAGTCCATTTTGACTTCCTCCTGTTAAAAGTTTGGTTTTTTTCTTTTACTTGTTTAAATTATTATACTCTCTTCTTCTATAAGAAAGAAGATTTTACAGGTTCTTGGCTTGCACAGTAATAATCTTTGAAAACTATGAATAGTTTACCTTTGAAAGAATTAAATTGAAACTCAGATGTTTTCTCTTTCTAATAGTTTCATTGTATCTCAATAGCAAGAGGTAAATAGGGCCTTATATTTGGTGTCTGCAGGTTTTTGTTAATCTGCAAAACTCTTGTGCTAGCTCAAGAAAGAGAAAATTCCACCATCTAAATCCAAATTAAATAGATCACCTATAAGTAAATGAATGCATCATGATACTGATTTAAGCACAAATTTATTTTTTAAAATAAATTTATTTATTTGTTTTTGGCTACATTGGGTCTTCGTTGCTGCGTGCAGGCTTTCTCTAGTTGCAGCGAGCGGGAGCTACTCTTCGTTATGGTATGCGGGCTTCTCATTGTGGTGGCTTCTCTTGTTGCAGAGCACAGGCTCTAGGCACACAGCCTTCAGTAGTTGTGGCACACGGGCTCCGTAGTTGTGGCTCGCAGGCTGTAGAGCGCAGGCTCAGTAGTTGTGGCGCACAGGCTTAGTTGCTCTGTGGCATGTGGGATCTTCCCAGACCAGGGCTCGAACCCGTGTCCCCTGCATTGGCAGGCGGATTCTTAACCACTGGGCCACCAGGGAAGTCCTTAAGCACAAATTTGTGTGCCTTGTTTAACCTGATTTCAGAAGAAAATTTTTTGAAGTTTTTAACTTTTTTTTTTTCTTAACAGAACATTGTATTTTTAAAACTTTGTGTTGTGGTATGTTTCAAGTTATTACTTTCAACTATGTTCAGAATTACAGTAAACACAGACTACACAGAAATTTTTCTTCCAGAATTGTGGTCCCAAATTCTTAGGCTTAAAGAAAATGAAACAAGTGGAAATTATATGAAACTTCTGCCTAAATTAATGCTTTATTTCCCACATCCTAACTCAACCTCATTCTTGAAGAGCACATTTAACTTATTGTAAAAGACTTATTAGCTCAACCACTGATAAGCTAGCCTTGTAATCTTGAGCATGTCACATAATGTCCATTATATCCATTTAACAAATCATAAATTGGATAGTAGAGGCGGTGGACTAATTTCAAGGTGTTGTAATAGTCTATATGAGAGGTAATGAAAGCCTAAGCTAGACTATGAGGTGGAAATAAATCCTGCCCCCAGATTTTTTTAATAACAGTTTTTAATTTACCATGTTTATGAGTTAATTAGTATCCTATGTTACCCTCTGTTCAATATCCTCCCCCCATATTTGTTACCTGTAATGTTACTTCCACATGTAATACGTTACAACCTTTAATTCTATAACTATAGTTACCTTGCATACAGAGTATGAAGGCATAATTCTAAGTACTGAAACCCAGCACCTGCATTTTTGATATCTTGATTATGAAGATATTTACTGCAGAATTTAGTAATGAGAGTGGTTCTATAAAGAAAGAAATACGTGTAATTTGCACACTTGGAAGTGACTCTCCTATACTCGCAGTCTTTTCTCAAAATGATGCTGTGTTTTTGTTCAGTATTTGGGTTATGGCTTTCCTGTACAGTTAAGGAGTTGTTTTTTGTTGTCGAAAGGAAAAAAGAAGACTTGTCTTCATGTTACTCGGGTCACATAACTTAATTACTATTTGTTGAATAGAATATGCTCTCTTCTTAGAGCTATCCTTCTGACACCCTGTTCTAAATTTATGGCCATTTGCTTTGTAAAGCATCTATATACCTTTGATTTTCTTTTTATTGCTCTTCTGAGTTACTTCTGTTATTTCTTGGACTCTGTATCTCCTACTCTCTTGGATTACTTGCTTTTTGCCAGAATATATTGCCAAATAATTTTCCCAGAAAGTATGTATGGCCAGTAAACTTTCTAAATCCCTGCATATTTAGAAATGACTTTATTTTTCTCTTACATGTTTCATTGATGGTGTGTCCAGGTGGAGAATTCTGTGCTCAGATTGTTCTTGCTTTTATTGTTTTGTTTTTCTTAACCAGTGTTGTTAAGGAGAAGGCTGATTCCAATCCTACCTCTATGTAATTTTTTTTTTTCTCTTTGAAACCTTTTAGCATTTATTCCTAATTCATTTAGCAAATTGTTATCTAATTCCTTCTCTATGCCAGCACTGTTTTAGACTTTGGAATACATTGGTAAACAGAGGAGTCAATGGCCCAGTCTTCAAGGAGCTTATTTTATATATATATATATATATATACACACACACACACACACACAAATACACACACACACGTATATATACGTAGTGTGAGGTGGTAAAAAGTGCTATGAAGTGCTGTGGAGAAAAATCAAGAAAAAATGATAGAGTGTGCTGGATGGCGGGGTGTACAGGGGGATATGTGTATTTTAGAGTGGTCAGGCCCCTCTGAGAAAGAGTTATTTGAGAGACCTGAAAGAAAGAAGTAAGAGAGCGAACTCTACTAACGTATCAAAGAGAAGAGGTTTTTAGAGAGAACAAGAGCTAAGGCCTTAAGGACATATTTGGTGGTTCGGGAATTCCAAGGAGGATCAGTATGGCTACTACATTGAGCAAGGTTTTAACTTGGTTTGGGACTTACTTCGTATATCCTGCTTAGATCATTCATTGAATTTATGAAATCTAAAAATTAGTGTGTTTCTTCACCTGAGGAAAATTTTCCTCTTATATCTTTGAATATTTCTTCTCTTCAAATTTTAATGTTCTGTCTTTCTGGAAGTAGCACCTGTACTGATATTATGGATGCTATATCCTATTGAATTTTTTTTTAGAAAAATTTTTTAGAGAGTATTCTTTAGAGTTGTTTTTAAAGCAGTTCTCTGAAATATCTTGAGTCAGTTTTGTATCCTTAATTTGTTCTCTCTTGTGCATTTGTTTTTCTCTTCTATTAATTTATGAATAAAGAAGCAAGTTAGCTAATACAGGTATCTGGTATAGATTTTCTCTACTATATAGGTTGGTTTCGGTTTCAGTTTCCTCTAACAAGTTTCTCCCGTGAATGAGAAGACCGCTTGTAAGCACTGTGGATGGGACTTATCAACTGCCATCTTTAATTTTCTTTATATACCATTACAGTGTAGACTGGATACCTTACCAGATACCCTAGTAAAGAAGGTCTTTACTCTGGGACTCCAGCACCCCACCGGGAACCTCTCTAGAAATATTATTCAGTTTCTATACAATATAATTCTTGGCTTTTAATCTGAGAAAATCTAGAGAAAGATAATTCTCAACTCAGCACACGATTCCCCACAGAAAAAGCCTTCAGCTAGTATATGTAAGTTCTAAAGGGCAGATATTTTTGCTGTTTGTTCAGTGATGTATCCTAAGTACCTGGATCAGTGCTTGATACATAAGCACTGAATTTTAATTCCTCCTTTCATTTTGGGCCCCAGGCCATTGCTTTCTTGGTGGTTCAGGTTCATGTTTAAAAGGATTATTGTTAAATTTTGTCCAGCACTTCTATGTGTTTTGAGTAGAAAGCTTTCTAAGTCAACTAGTCTCTCATAAATAGAAGTCTTTTAAAATAATAATTGCACAAAAAATATGTTGATATTTCAGGTTGATTGTTTTTATTCTTAGCAAAAGGTGGTATTTCCAGGCTTTTAAAGTTAAAATTTTCTTATTTATTATAAACATTATGGAAACTTATTTTTCTCATTAATTTCTGTGTGTCATTTATTCTGTATAATCTTATTTAGAGATCTTTATCTAAAAATGGGAAAAAAATTCTAGAAGCTGATGGTTATGTGGACACTGAAAACTATCTGTTTTGATATATTTTTAAGGTATGGGTTTTTTTTTTAGTTTAGATTTTAAGAACTGAAAACACTGCATTGATGAGTTAAATATTTTAAATCCAGTAGAATAACCTCTAATAAAATGTGGAATTATATTACAGGCTGAAGCTGAGAAAGACCCAGAACTAGGGAAAAAAAGGTATGTTGCTTTAAGTTTGCTAACAGTTTTTATAGTACGTAGTTAATTACTGAATATTATTTCTGTATTTTATGGTAGTTCACTAGTAACAAAAAGTTTGTATCTTTTATGAGTGTTATGAGGGTGTTTTTTGTTTTGGGGTTTTTGGAGGGCTCTGTTTGACCTAGGGGCTTTTTTTTGTTATTATTTTTGGTCTCTTTCAGATATTTACTGATTTTTTTTTTTTTAGGAGAAGTGAATGTGTACACACAGTTTGAATTAAATATATAAATTTGCCTTCTTTATGAAATGTTTTGCTAAGACTCTTGAACAGCTCAACTCTGTTATCAGTATTATATTCTTGTTAGATTTTTCTATTCCAGAATAGGCACAGTGTAAATTTTAAGTTTGTATAATCCTTTTAAATTTTCATTGAGTTTTTAAAACCAGAAAGATAATATTTAGTGTGTATTTTGGTATAAAACAAAATAATATGTACACTGCTTTATATTTTCAGAGGTTGAAAGCTTGTTCTTCAGAGTCTATACAAACTGGTAACTCACAACTTTTTTTGACCACATATAGTATATCCTGTTCGTAGTGACTTCCTCATCCTGATGAATACCACACTTATCACCACCCTTGTCCCACCAATGAATAACCTCCCTTTTACTGTTCTTCATTGGGAATCACTGATAGAGAATTCTTTCTCTCTTTCATACTAAGTGGTTTACCCTTATTTCTTAGTCAGTGGAGTAAGAGCTTATCAGTTTGAAAGAGGAGTTTGAGTGTTTAAATATGGAAAGTTTATTTTATTTGATACACTGCCTAATTATAAGATGCCTGAAAAACAGGATGTCTTATAGATTTTTCTTCTCAGTAATTAATTTTTATAAAATGAGACTTTTAAATGATAAAGATGATTATGAGTACATTAAAATATATCGGTAACTTTAAGCAATAGGTTGGCTATATGTATCCACACAGACTTTTTTAAGTTGCACATCAGCATACCAATTATATTTACATGCCTAAGAAGTAATAACCAACAGCAAGCAGTGTTTGCTACAAAAGCCCGCAAAGGGCTGAATAAGTAACGATGCTGCATGTAGTAGTATAGATAGACCTGCAGTTTGGCTGTAGTAGCTCTGGCTGGTAATTAAGCAGGCTCTTCCAAAAATCCATTTTATATGTTTCATTTGACAGTTTCTTTCACGGCCAAAAGAATAGTTATTGTGTGCGTTTGGTCATTTTCTCTTTCATTGTTTTCACTTATCTTTTAAAATCAGATATGTCTTAATGAATTTACAAGTAGTTGTCTAATCTTATTAATTTTTAAAGTTCTAGCACTAATAATTTCTTAATTCCCACTTTGCAGTTTTTTTCTGACTTGTATGACGTTAGAGAAAAAAGACATGGGATGTGGCTGAATACTTCACATTTCTTTATTGGAGTAAGCTGATCCTGAGAAAATACTGGTCCTTTTTTTTTTTTAAGCACTTGTGGATGCTAATTCGTTAACATGATCCTCTTGTTTATAGTTAATGTAGAGTATTTGTTTCCTTTTTAAAAGAAATCTCACATGGATATATTAATAATTTAATAAAATTCTACATTTTCCCTGTTTTAACCAACCCCATGTGAACATTATTTATTTATCATATGATTAAGGCTCCAAATAAGGGTGCAAGAGGAAATGTTCACCAGTTCATTAATAATGTTGGGCAGTACTCAGTGGCCCTCTGAAATAAATACTGATCTTCAGTGTTATGTCTCAGTCTAAAGTTTCTCAGAAAGTGTATGGTATGGTGTTAACCTTTGTTCTCATGGCCAGCTTTTACTATATACCTTCTCTGAAGATTTTGAAACCCTGGTTTTATGGAGGGGTGGGGTAGGACAGGGGAGTGGGAAATTAGATACCCCTATCCTGAACCCAGCCTTCCTGGAATCCTTTTTCGGTCCAGTTTCCAGAATATGATTTTGTTTTCTTTGTTCTTTTAAAAGACTGTTTTTTATATTCTGGTGTTAATAATTTCATTTATTTGACATCTCAAACTGACTTTCCAAGCTAACTTGATGAACACTGAAGGTTTTTACCATATCAGCCAGAAAACTAGGTACTAAGTTTTGGAAAATAAATCCTATGAAGAAAGCACTATAATTTTAAAAGACTGGCACACAAGAACAAATATGGAATTAAGCCATTTTCCTAAGTAGGTTCATGCTGTCTGTTTCAAGTGTGAAACTGCATAGTGATTCATTTTATATAAAAGATAACAGCTTTTTAAATTTACTGACAAACTTTAAATGTGGTAAAGGGGGAGGACTTGCTATATCCTAGAGCCAGGAATCAAAATCTCCATTGTTCTCCTTCTAAAGCCCAGTAAATTGGTGTTTTTGTATAGCTCTAGTTTGTAAAGCCTTTAGGGTTAATATGCAGTTCTGTACTGAGGCAGGAGTTTGAATTTAATGTTCATTATTGGAAATGAGTCTTGTAACTTAAAAATGAAAGCTTATTTCTTGAGAAATAATATTTACATAACTGCTTTAACTGAATATCACAACTTTTTCTTTGTCATACTTGTGCTTGGCTGCAAGTTTTTTTTTTTACTTTTCCTAAGAATTTGGAACACCAGAAATCAGCCATTGGTTTTTTTTGTTTGTTTGTTTGTTTGTTTCCGGTACGCGGGCCTCTCACTGTTGTGGCCTCTCCCGTTGTGGAGCACAGGCTCCAGACGCGCAGGTCCAGCGGCCATGGCTCACGGGCCCAGCCGCTCCGCGGCATGTGGGATCTTCCTGGACTGGGGCACGAACCCGTGTCCCCTGCATCGGCAGGCGGACCCTCAACCACTGTGCCACCAGGGAAGCCCCCATTGGTATTTTTTAATATAAGGGATGTGAATCATTTCAAATACAAACCTTTAAACCCTTTCAGCATACAAAGGATAGCTTATACAGTTGACTAGAATATTATTTGATAAAGGTCTATGGTTACTGACTTTTTAACTTAAATAAATTCCTCAAACTCTTTGCCTTAATGGCTTTTCTTTAAGAGGTGTTTCTCTGATCTCTTAGAAAAGTTTTCTCCTCTGGAAGTTTAAACTTACCATCATTGGAGGAGGGAGGAATAGTTTATTGGCTCATATGATTAGACCCTGATGTGGTAGCACTTTTTCCAAACTTCTGAAATATTATTAATGTCTCAGGACACGGACACCATCTTGCAGTAACTAAAGAGTATATAGCCACCCTTTGAGAAGCATATCAAAAGGGATGTCTCATCCCCTCCTTCCTTGAAGAGTAGGAGGAAAAAGTCAACACTGAGGTATTGATATGGCAGGATCACTTTCTGGAGTCTTTTTCCAAGCTGTACCTTCTAATGTAATTAAGCAGATGTATTTGTTAAACATTATTGTGTTGACAGCGTGCTGGATGTGTCTTCAGAAGCTAAGATTTTCCTTATTACTATTCAGGATAATCTCTTATCTATGGAGCATTAATATAAAAACAGTTTATTCTGTCTCTGTCTCAGTGAAAATAGTTGTATCGCACACTTTTATTTTTATGTTGGATTTGGGAGGACCTTGATGAATTAGATCAGTTGCATGTATTTGCCATGTATTTCCTCCATTTCTTCTAAATAATTTTACTTAAAATTTTAAGCTATATATTAGAATCTTAAATTAGTCTCTGTAACTGGAAGGATTTCTTTTAACAAATTTCTTCTTGTGATATAGCCAAAGGCACATACTTTATAATAAGAATACATGTTTATGTTAAGGTGATTGTATCAGCTTTGCCTCTAACTTTAAATCTCCAACAGAGTATTTAAAAGACATTTCCAAAGAAAGTTTTCTTTTAAGTATTACTAATAAATACAGTTCTTGGGAAATTGAAAACAAATCTGTTTCACATCCAAAAGAAAGAGGTGACGTGGTTAAGATAACTGTGGCCTATCAGTTTCTGTTCCTTTTAGGTAAGGCTCACTTATAAAATGGTAAATTTTAATGCATGGATCATTAGTTTCACGAACCATAAACATATTCTATTATTTCAGTTACCACTGTTGGGGAGATAGGACCTAATAATAATTTGAGATGTCTCAAATTCACATTCAGCCTTCTGGTCTCAGGGGCAACTTGACACAGAAGGAAAAAAAAATGATTATAACTTATATGAGTAAAATGATTGTATCAGTGGTCATAATATTGCCATAATTTCCTTTGAACTAAAAAGAAATCTTTAGTGCAATGAGGATCTTTTTAAAATTTTATGTTATTTGTATATTTACATCAAAACTTCTTAACCATTATAATGCTGATTGACTGGATTTCCCAATACTTATTGCTCTTGTATCAGGAAGTCTTAACAATTAGCATCGACAGGACTATTTATGATGGTTGAATTCTCATCATAGTTTGATTTTTGTTTGTGTTTTTGTTTGTGTTCTTTTTGTTTTTAAATACTTTTAGCCCTGACTTGAAAAACCGTCCAGTTGATGAAAGTGAGGTGCAAAGAGCAGCTGATAGTCCCTCTGTTAAACCTAGTGAAGTTGAAGAAGAATCTATTCCCAGCATTCAAATAGAAACTTTTATACAACAGGAAGAGCCTTGTGAGGAAGAACCAGAAAAAGCACTATGTGTCTCTGACTTTGCTATTGAAACATTTGAAGTTGAAACTCAGGGAGAGGAGGTCAAAGTGGAAATTCCTCTTGCAGCATCCACTCCAGCCAGTATTGACTTATTCACTGAAAATGGAGAGCAGTCTGTTTTAAATCAGCAGGTGTATGCCAGTGACTTTGAGAAGGAAGAGGCAGAAATTATTAACCCTGAAACAGAATTATCATCATCTGATAGTGCATTTATAGAAGAAAGGAACATCAAAGGAATTCTAGAAGACTCTCCATCTGAAGCAGAAGATTTCTTTTCTAAGATTACACAGTCTATGATAGAAGCTGTAGCTGAAGTAGACAAACATGAAACTGTTTCAGAAATAGTACCATCTACTTGTGTTGTGGCCTTAGTACCTGGAATTTCCACTGGGGATGAGCAGGCAGTGAGCACAAAGGGAATTTCTGCAAAAAGTAATATGGATGAAAAGGAGGAGAATGAATTAAATACCAAGGAAACCAGAATGGATCTGCAAATACGAATGGAGAAGGCTGAAAAGAATGATGATAAGATGGTTGCAGAGAAGTTGGAAAAGATTGTGGCTGCAATGAAAGAAAAGCCTGCAGAAAACTCAGTGACCAAGGCATGCCCAAATAAAGGAGTGGTTCAGGCCAGTAAGTCTGATGAAACTAGTAAAATTAGTATGCTGCCTGCATCAAATGCATCTAGCAGTAAATCAGGCATCAAGGCTGGTATGGTCTCTTCTCTAAAGGCAAAAGCTACAGCTTCAAAATCTGAAAACCAGAAAAGTTTTCTAAAATCTGTACTCAGAGATCAAATAAATGCTGAAAAGAAACTTTCAGCCAAGGAATTGGGTCTCCTTAAACCTACAAGTGCCAGATCAGGCTTGGCTGAAAACAGCAGTAAATTGAAACCCACTCAGAGCAGTGTCACCAGAGGAGGCAGTGGAAGGATCTCAGCCCTGCAAGGCAAAGATTCTAAACTGGATTACAGGGATATTACGAAACAGTCTCAGGAAACAGAGGCTAAACCTTCTGCCATGAAACGGGATGACAGCAACAATAAGGTGAGGAGGGTAGGAAGAATGTTCAGAGAATCTATGAAGTGATTATCTCTGTTGTAGCTAAGGAGTAGGAGATGTAATCTTGTTTTATGCTTTCATCTCCTCACTCCCTTTGCCCCCAAGCTCCCTTTTCCCTTTCTTAAATGACTCCATTGATTTAAGCCAGTAGACACTTAGAATAATAAGCTCAAGTCTATAATTTATTAACAGGTGTGAAAGCATTATTTGGATAAAGTGTGGTCAGAAATAAAACTTTGTATTTAAAAAAAAAAAAAAATTCTGCATTGAATCTCCTGAGGTGATTTAGCACTCTGCTCCTGAAGTGGGAAACAGTTTTCTCTTTTAAATTGAAGCTCCCTTTATCAGCTTACTGATGGCCCAACTTAGACAGTAAAACTGAATTTAACTACAGCTTACGGAGGTGATGCCTATACTGTTAAATGATTGTTGACTTAGCTTGGTATACCTGTTAAATATTTGTATAATTGAATGTGTTTGGGTAGTATTTGCTGTTTGAATTCTTTTTGTGTTTTAAAGAATATTAATAACCTAGTTGTAAATTCTGTTTTTCTGTATTTCTTATTTAATATTTCAGACTTTGACTGGGCAAAACACTAAGACTTCTAAAAGCACCACTGGTAGAAGTTCCAAACCCAAAGAGGTAAGAAACAATCTACTAACACAGACCCATCTATTCCATCATTCCATAAAAGAGTTCGTCCACCTTGTAACTTGTGTCTCTCCTGTAATAATTAGTTTGATATAGAGCAAGGGACAGGAATGAGATAGTATATTTTTGACCCCACCACCAGTTCGTTTTCTGACCTTGAGCTAGGCTAAATAGTTTGTTCTTGGTGTGGGGCAAAAAGTTACACAGGGATGGAAAGGGGATTAGAGTAGGAAGACACGTCCAGTCTCACATCAGTAGGAATGGGTTGTAACACAGAATAAAATCATCTATGTAAAGGAGGTTGACATTTGACTTGAGTCCTCTCCATTTTGTTATCCTTTTGGTATGGCTCAATTTATCCTAACTAGATGGGCTTTAAGATTTACTTTCTTGGTACTGACTTCTGCTGCCAAATAAACATGTTACAATATATTTGGCTGTTTGGTATTTTAGATTTCTGTTATTCATAGAATATTTTTTCAGTTATTTTACTTTTTTCCCCTGGTAGGGCATAAATTTGGGTCTGTTTTATTAGGGCAAGGAGAAATGTTAGTAGTTTAAGAAGCAGAAGTAAGGATTATGGTTCTTCCATGGCTTAATAAATTGATAGTACAGTTGCTTACAGATTCCCCCTCCTGCCCTAAATTTACTGGGTATGTATTGTAATGCCATTATTATATTTACCAGTAATTGACCATTGATAGTGTACTAAATGTGTAGGAGGCCTGCCAGGAATTTATTTTCTTTAGTTATTGGCACCATTTTTCAAATTACAGATACAATTTTTTTTTCAAGTGCAGTCATATTTGTCATTAAGTCTTAGTAATAAATTTTCCATATAACTTTCTCAAAATATAAATCTTATATAGGCATACCTCAGAGATACTACAAGTTCTGTTCCAGACCAGAATAGTAAAGTAAATATCTCAATAAAAGTGAGTCACACATATTTTTTGGTTTCCCAGTACATGTAAAAGTTATGTTTATACTATACTGTACTCTATTAAGTGTACAGTAGCATTGTGTCTTTAAAAAAAAGTGCATACCTTAATTAAGTACCTTATTGCTAAAAAATGCTAACCATCTTCTGAGTTTTCAGTGAATCATAATCTTTTTGCAGTAGTAACATCAAAGGTCACTGACCAGAGATCACCATAACAAATATAATAATAATGACGAAGTTTGCATATTGTGAGAATTACTGAAATGTGACACAGAGACATGAAGTTAGCAAGTGCTGTTGGAAAAATGGCGCCATTAGACTTATCACAGGGTTTCCACAAATCTTCAATTTGTAAAATAGTATCTGCAAAGTACAATAAAGCAAAGTGCAATAAAGCAAAATGTGCCTGTATCTTAGTATTACACATCTTAAAATATGTATATAAATTGATTGATGGAACAATCTAGTTAGCTATTAACTTTCTAGTTGCATTTGAGGTGCTTTTAGTAGTCCATGAAGTCTCCAAAACACTTGCTAGATATCATTTAACGTATGGAATAGTAAATTCTTTATATTATATTAATTGTTTGATAAATGCTCTTAATGTAGTATTTTTGTACATCATATTTCCAATTCGCACATCATTTAGGAAATAATTGTAATCTTACTAAAATTAAGTAAAGGTGGAATTAGATTGATATTGTTAGGATTTTACCTTTGGCATTGTTCACTCTTTGGATTTGTTTGTGGGGCTTTGAAAAATAACTAATTTCAGCTTTTGGAAACATCTCTATACTGAAATTCTCACAAATGATAGATATGTCATGCACATTTATTGAGACTGTATGGAATCTAGCCAGTTATCAGTAGTTGTTCACAATTCTGTGAGTTTTTTTACCTTTCCAACAGGAACCCTTATTTCCATTTAATTTGGATGAATTTGTTACTGTGGATGAAGTTATAGAAGAAGTGAATCCTTTTCAAGCCAAGCAGAATCCACTGAAGGGAAAAAGGAAAGAAGCTCTCAAAAATACCCCTTCCTCTGAACTTAACTTGAAGAAGAAGAAGGGGAAAGTCTCTGCTTCTCGTGTTGTTGAGGGAGAATTATCTTTTGTAACATTGGATGAGATTGGGGAAGAAGAAGATGCAGCTGCACATATAGCACAAGCTCTAGTCACTGTGGATGAAGTAATTGATGAAGAAGAAATAAATATGGAAGAAATGGTAAAAAATTCAAATTCACTTCTTACATTAGATGAGTTAATTGATCAAGATGATTGCATTTCCCACAGTGAACCTAAAGATGTTACTGTACTGTCAGTGGCTGAAGAACAAGATCTTCTCAAACAGGAACGCTTGGTAACTGTGGATGAAATTGGAGAAGTGGAAGAGCTACCTTTAAATGAGTCAGCAGACATAAGTTTTGCTGCTTTAAATACTAAAGGAGATGAGGAAAATACTGGAAGGGATTCCATTGGGTTCATTTCTTCTCATATGCCTGAAGACCCTTCTGCTTTAGTTACGGTAGATGAAATACAGGATGACAGCAGTGATCTGCATTTAGTGACATTAGATGAAGTAACTGAAGAGGATGAAGACTCTCTGGCAGATTTTAACAACCTTAAAGAAGAGCTTAATTTTGTTACTGTTGATGAAGTCGGAGAGGAGGAAGATGGAGACGATGATTTAAAAGTTGAATTAACACAAAGCAAACATGACCATCCCACCGATAAAAGAGGGGATAGAAAAAAGAGAGCTATGGACACAAAGAAGACAAAACTTGAAGCTTTGTCCCAAGTGGGTCCAGTAAATGAGAATGTTATGGAAGAAGATCTGAAAACCATGATTGAAAGGCACTTAGCAGGTAGATATTCAGAAGTGGTAGCTTTTGTTTTATGAGGGGACTACATTAAAAATTTTTTTAAATATATGTTACAGCATTACCAATAATTTCACTGTGTATTGACATAAGAAGCCAACAGATAGTTATGGCCAAGTGGTACTTTCCAAAGAAATATGTTCAAGTTTCACAAATTTCTCTTAGTGCAGACCCTACCCCAAGTTACTGTATCTCAAGAAAAGATAACAAAGCCAGAAAGCAAACTAAAATACCCAGATTAGAATTGGAATGAAAATGATATGTTTGTATTTTTGAGAAAATACAGCTTTTGATAAGTAGAAGGCTGTTTATACCAGCCTGCCTCCTAGTTTTTGCTTAGACTTAGAATTTGGGAAAATTTGTGAAGGTACCATTTCACTTTTAAGTAATATTTTGATGGTATAGAATAATAGGTCAGCTCACTTTCAGTACTTTAGGGAGATCAAAATAATTTCAAATACAAAAATCTTGAAAGATTTAACCAAACTAAGAATAAAAAATACTAGCAAGGTCCCACAGTCTTGAACAAAATAGAAAAATGTGTGTAGGCTCCTTGAGAAAAGCAGGTGGGAAGGTGGAGTTTTGATCAGGATAAGTGGGAAAATAAAAGGAGAATGCTTAGACTAGTGCTGAATTTTTAAAAACAGAATTCTTCTATTTTATATTAGAAATAGGTTTCCTTCCCAAATTTGAGTAATATCTATCTTGTTTGCAAAAAAGGTGTTAAAGTTGTTATTCAGAGTTAAAAGCAATTTAAACACTGTTACTGTAGCAATAAATTAGACTTTCTCTTTAAAGCTAAAGTGCCAGCCAAGAGAGTTAGAATTGGGAAAACGCCACCATCAGAAAAAGCTGTTACGGCAGAACCAGCAAAAGATGAAGAGGCCTTCCAAATTAGTGAAGGTAAAGCAGGATCGATAGAAGTGGGGGAGAGTAACACAATATGAGGAGGTGGTTAAAGTTCCAAAGATCTACTGTCTAAGAAGAAAAGTAGAAAAAGAGTGAACAGAGCAGGGATGGGAGTTGAGGGAGTGAGGGAAGGCAGCCCATTAATGATTAGATCTGGATAAAGATTTTTATCTTTGCAATTATAGAGATAATGGAACATAATGGAATGGGATAATAGAGAATAATATGTGATCCTATTATAATAGAATGTGACAAATTTTCGTGGAAATGATCTGTGAAAGGTTATTCTGACCATGTTGCAGCATCAAGTAAAAATTATTTATTAACTAGCTTTAATTTGTGTACCAGGTCCCTTGCTTTGTGGATGCTGCCAAGCAGGCAGCCATGAATTAAAGAAGATGTCTTAATAACATTAATACAGTTTATGTTGAAAGAAATAGGGAACAGTGTCTAGAATACTGCAGTTACTTAACAAGTATTTGTCATTGTGTCCATATATTCATAGCAAAATCCTAAATCCCTAGTACCATTCTCCTTGAAAACAGCACCCTCATTGCCCTCCTGCTTTTGTATCCTATGTTCTCTAAGGAAAAACTACCACCTGTGATTCAGTGGAATCTCATTGACCTAGCTCTCAGCTGGGTCCTCAGTGCTGCTCCACAGTTTATTTAGGCCTCCTTCCTTTCCCATTTCCTAACCAGGTGTAATAAAAACCTAAAACCCTTCTGCTTGTTGTCATACTGGATTAAGTTTTTTTCTTCTTAATTTAGTCTTATTTGACTTCTCTGCATCATTTGTTACTGTTGATTATGTACTCTTTCTTGATGCTCTCTCCCTTGGCTAAGTGGGTACTCCTCCTTTGTTTATTGTTCTCCATTAACCTCTCCTTGATACCAAGCCATAGTCAATGGTTTTACTAACTGACAAATGCTTCTAGCATAATTTCATGAGGGCTTTCCCCCCTCGGGATTTCTGTTGTGATAGGGCAACTTCAGCTACCAGCTTGCTTAGAACTGCCTCATCTCAACAGAAGAACAGAAAAAGAATCATTTCTTTACTGCTTTTGTAACCATTTATTTTCATTAATAGACAATATATTTGATGAAAGAACCTAGCTTAAGAAAAAGTCATTTTTTAAATAATTTTAAACTTAAAATATTTGTTTTAATCTCTTAATTATGTAATTATATATAATATGTATTATTGTTGTTGTTATTATTAGATAAAGGTGCCTTTGGCGTGGTAGCAGCAAATGTGTTTGAGAAAGTATTACTCTGTTGAGGGTTGTAGCAAGACACTGGAGGCTGTTTTAAGCATCAAGTCAAGAAAAGCGAGACAGCCTTTTTAATCGACTCTTTGGGACTTGATGACTGGTAGAATGCAAGGAGTAAGAGAACAGTAAATAACGATTTCATAGTTTCTAACCATCCCCTCAGATTAGGGAAAGAGTAGCCCAGTTACATGGAGAGAGCACTGAACTTGAAGTCACAAGTCTCTGTCACTTACTGGCTATGCATCCTTGGACATAATCAGTTTCTTACCTCTTTTGGTTTTTTTTTCTCCATCTGTGAAGAAATAGGGATAATAATGATTTGACCTGCCTGTCTCACACGAGATAAAAGCTAAATGAATGATATGTATGTGAGAGAGATTTGTCCAGTGCTTTACAACAGTTAGGTATTTCAGCTGCTGAGGGTAACCAGAATTGCTTGGAACCAGTTTTTGTTTTTGTCTTCCCCCGAGATCCCGTTAGGCATTTTGCTGATAACATTGAGTGCTTCTTACATGTTAATTCACTTTGCTGAGTTTGAATGTTTGTAGTTTCACTTGTGATTCAGTCTAACAAGGGTCTTAGTCCATCAGTTTAGGCTTTGTTTTTCTTGGTTGGAAGGGTTTCAATACAGGACCGCAGAATTATTCTCTGCTCCTGTCCTTTTCTCCTCGATCCACACTCTTCTCCCACCCCAGCACTTTTTCATACACACGTTAACTCTTGCCAGTAATATAGAACTTGAAGTTCTTTCATTACCTTTAAAATTTTTCCTGAACAATGTGTAAATAAAATATGCTGCTAAGCTTTAGTCCCATATCCTTGAATCTATTTAATAAGGTTGAACAGATTTACCCATTTATTCCTTATATAAAGACTCTTGGAAGAATAGTCGGGTGGGATTAACCAAGAAAGGGTTTACTTAGAGAGATGATCCATAAATTAATCTTTTTTTTCATAGATTAATCTTTGAAGGCAGAGATTATCTGATATCAGCCTCAGATAACATCACTTAGTATAAAATCTATAAATCTATTTTGAATAACTTTTTTTTTTCCTTGAAAAATTTAATGACTTTAGTCGATGAAGAATCTGGATTAATGGATTCAGAACCAGAAAGAAAACGCCAGAAGATTGAGGACTCTTTGGGGAAATCAGTGGCACCTGATGTCCCTGAAGGTAAAGTAAAAATGACATTTTTTCCTTATCCATGTGAAATAAAAATTCAGAACCGTAATAAGTGTTCTGTTGTTTAGATGAGTAATGCAATGACCTTGCTTAGATGATTAGAGTGGAAATTAGCAAGCTTTGTACACTGGCATTTCTGAGAACAGTTTATTAAGCTGTGTTTTTACCTGACAAAGATATTTTTATTGCACTCGTGAAGTCTGGGATATGTACTCTCTTTGTTGCTCTGGTAAGAATTGAGTTATACTTGCCCAGGCAGAAATTCCAGTTGAGTAGGACATGATGGAAAAGCTTAGCTAGCAAACTTTGTTCATGGCCAGCTCAGATGAGCTAAGGGGCACCTTATTTGTTTACCCATTGTATTCCTCAAGCAGACAGTTGACTATCATTTTGCCTCTTCTCCCTGTTTTATTTTAACAGTGGATTCCTAAGAGGTTTATTTCAAAGACTACCAGATTCTTTTCCAGTGAACTGCTATTCTGAAGGAATTCCCTGCCATTCCTGGAGGCTCTGGAATATTACAGAATTTGTTTAAAAATAAAGACTTCTGTTTTGTGATTAGAGGCTTAATTGCTCTTGATCCCTAGATATATAACAGTGTGTATTATGTTTGTACATAAATGTATACTGTGCTTAGTATGTTTATCATGTTCAGATAAATTAACACAGCTCTAGATAAATTATCGTTAATTTTTTTCCTTCCTCTTCCCCCTCTCTCTTCCTGTCCTCTAGATTTAGACTTTCTTGTACCGAAGGCTGGATTCTTCTGTCCAATTTGTTCCCTCTTCTACTCAGGTGAAAAAGCAATGACAAATCACTGCAGGAGTACACGTCATAAGCAAAATACAGAGGTAGATATTTCTTATTTTTAACTCATCAGATCTTCAGGTGGTGGTATTATAGTCAAACTACTGAAGTGTCCACACAAAATGTACATTCTTTCCTTTTGGAAGAACTTTTTAAGGTTTGTTTATTCCTCTTAAGTTCAAAGTACTATTCATGTCCTTCACTGTATCTTGCCAGTAACTCCTAGTTTTTATTCCTTTTCCTCTGGCAGCGTTTGCCAGAGTAGATTTTGTATATCACTAGTCCCATGTGACACTCCATTAAAGTGTGGGAAACTGTATATTCTGATGCCCTCTTGCAGAGTCATGGACACATAACATGTTAAAGTTTCAGACTTGTCTAGCCAAAGAATCCACTTAACTTTATTTAATCCATTTCCTCACTACTACCACCCCTGTTTTTAGTTGTACATGGCTTTGGGACACATTTAGATTAGAACTCTAGAGAATCATCATTAGCCATAATTGAAACAGTGGTTCTGATTCCTCCTGAATATTTGAGAGTTGCTTTATATATCCTCTGTATTGAATTTGTGGCACAGACACTCATCTAACATTCATTGAGCTGTTATTTGCTGGAAGCTTATTCAGTCCCCCAATCAATTTTATGAGGTAGATGCTATCAGTTCCAATTTTGAAGATGAGGAAACAGGATTAAAGAGTACCTAATCCCCAAGATCACATAGCTAGTTAGTGGCAGATTTAGGATTTGAACCTACCTTTGTTTTATTCTAAGCTTATGCCCTTAAACATTGTGCTGTGCTACCTATGCTCTTAACATGTCACTTTTCCACTTGAAATCTTCCACTGGCTTCATATTACACTTGGAATAATATGCAAACTTCTTATTGTGGGTCTGTAAGGCCCTACATGATCTGATTTTTTTCCTACTTCTCTGACCTCGCTGTTATTGCTCACTGTGTTTCAGCTTTTTTGGCTCTCTTGTTGTTCGTACATGAAAGGCCCCTTTGCTGCCTTTGCACCTTTATATTGCTGTTCCTTTGCCCTCTCCCAGCCCCCCTTGTATAGCTGATTCTTCCTCATCTTTTAGGTCTCAACTCAAGTAACAGCTTCCCTGAAAGGCCTTTGACAAAGAAAGACCTAGCTAAAGTAGAACACTCCTCCCAACCCAAAAAGCAGTCAATCTCATTTGCTTTACAGTCCTTCTTTCCTTTATAATACTTACCACCACCCCCTAAATTATCTTGTTTATTCTTTTATTGTTTCTCTTCCCCTACTAGAATGTCAGCTCCATGAGGTAAGGGGCCTTATCTATCTTCTTGACCACTGAGTCCCCAAGCATCAAGATAATGCATAAGTATATCATAAATATCAGATGATTCACAAATGGAAGGAAGGAATGTTAATGTAAGGCACTGTGTTTCTAATCTTTATTCTGTAGGATCAAGCTCTTTAAATTATAAATACAGTGAAATATATTAGATACATTTGTAACCCAGCAAAGCAACATCTAATACATATTTTATATTATGAATTGCTTTTAACAGAAGTTCATGGCCAAGCAAAGAAAGGAAAAGGAGCAGAATGAGGCTGAAGAAAGAAGCTCTAGGTGATTGGGGGAAAGGGGAAAAAATTCATTAGAAATTCGTTTAGGGTCCAGTTGATTTGTGTATTTTTGTTATCACTTAATTTGTAATTTTTGTTTCAGAAGCAAATATTCATGTTGTACAAATTTTGATTGCCCTTGATGTAGAGACTGAAGGGGAAAGTATGATGGGTTTGATTTTTATATCAAATCATCAGGCATGGAGAAATATCTTTTAGAAGTGTTAAAATAAATGTTCCTACTGTATATTTAAAATACCATGTTGTGTTTGTGGCTGATTTATTAAAGACTTGCTGGCCTCTGCAGACAGGCTTCTCTACAACCACTGAGACTTGGGATGTTTGGTGATTCTTCTTGTGTTACTGGAAATCATAGGCGTGACAGTGTTTGACTTTGCTTCAACTGGTACAGGTCAAAGATTTCTTAAAACTCTCAATTTTTCTGGGTAAAATTCAATTACAGCATGTTTGGCTCAGGTAGGTTTGAGTAAAACCTTGCTTGACTTTTTTAATGGCTTAGAAAGACATTTTTTCTGCGTCTGGTAACATCTGCTATTTTTGCCAGGACCCATTTAAGGTAGCTCCTAGCAAGTCATTTAATTTTAACTTGAAACTACAAAGACAAAGTAGCCTTTACTTTCTGTAGACCACAAGAATTGCTTTTTAAACCACTTGAATTATTATTTAATATGTTTGTGGGGAGTTGTAAAGGTACAAAAAAATAATTCACTGGATTGTTAGGTGCTGGACACAGCCCTGTACTGTAAAGTTTTAGATGAGGCCATGCTTCAGACATAAGCCTACTGACTGAGAATTTTTAGTATCTGATTCTTTATCTCTTTAGATTAGAATGCACCAATTAACAATAGAGGGTGAATGGAGGGAAACAAAAACAACTACTTTTTTAGATCTCTTACTCCCATCACAGCACAAGAGTTAGCTCACAGTCAGCAAGAGTGGAGTGAAGAACACAACATCTTTTTGTTGTTGCTCACCAAACTCACTGCACACTCAGTTCACACTTAGCCACAGCCTGAGCAAAATGATAAAATACTACACGCCACAGAGTAAGGAACAGGGTGGGGAGAGGGATGGCTTGTGAATGCCAAGAGTCTGTTGTAATTAAAACCATATAGGTGAATGAGGTACTAAGAGGGAGAAGAGCTATTAAAAGGTTGGAGTATAAGGAGCTGGCAAGTTAAGGTGGCAGAGTAGGGAAGTTCCATGATGGTCTGGTGGTTAGGATTTGGCACTTTCACTGCCAAGGCCCGGATTCAATCCCTTATCTGGGAACTGAGATCCCACAAGCTGTGCAGTGCAGCCCGCCCCCCGCCCCCCCCCCCAAAAAAAAAACACCAGTAGAGTAAATAAGACTCTTAAAGAATCTTTTCCTGGGGCTGCTTCTGAAGCTTTTAAAACCAGAGAAGTTAGGAACTTCTTTAATCTTGCCTGGATCAACCTTGGTGTTTAATCTTAAGAATTTATTTTTATTTATTTTTTTATTTTTGGCCACACCATGTGGCTTGTGGGATCTCAGTTCCCCAGCCAGGGATTGAACCCAAACCACGGCAGTGAAAGCACCGAGTCCTAACCACTAGACCACCTGGGAACTCCCTAATCTTAAGAATTTAAATGTGAAACTCTTACTTCCTTCAAATTAGTTATCTGGACATTGGGATTCTAAATTAAAATAAAAGGAACTGCTTAAAGCATAAAAGTATAGTAGAGGTGATTTGTGTGTTTTATCCTAGTGACAGATGTTGATGGTTCACTGTATGTAGTAAATAATGTTCCTCTCTGCTGCTGCTTGCACTTCAGACTGGGAATTAGGACTCCAAATACAAAAGATTTTTAGGTTTGTTTTGTTTTGTTTCGTTTTTTTAAATAAACATACCTTTTTTGCATATAATCTTAGAAGTGTTCTAGACTTTTCCAGAAAACCTTGAAATACCTACTTCCCTTTATTCACACTACACATATGGAATGTCATTTACATAGCAGTTTCTGCTTACTAGTTGGTTAAGGTATATAACTGGATTGCAGCTTTTATCATTTCAGCATAGTTTCTGTCATTATCTAGACACCAAAGCAAGAAAAGGTTGTGTTCTACACCTCCATAAAGGTATTTAGATTCTTTTACCCTTTCTGGCATAGAATGCTGTGGAAGTTTGCCTCTCCAAAACTGCTCCTTCTGAATTCTTTAAAAAGAAAAAAAATGTGTTGAGAGTCAGGTTTTAAAACGTTAAATTTTTATTTTAATATTTTATTGTTTGATTGTAGAAAGTATCAAGCATTTGAAAAAGAATAGGGTAATTTATATATACTAATTATCTAGTTTGAGTAATTATCAGTGCAGTTATCAATTTATATATTTACTTTTTTCACTTCTCATTTTTTATGTTCTTTTTTGTTTTTTGCGGTACACGGGCCCCTCACTGTTGTGGCCTCTACCGTTGCGGAACACAGGCTCTGGATGCACAGGCTCAGTGGCCATGGCTCACGGGCCTAGCCGCTCCACGGCATGTGGGATCTTCCCGGACTGGGGCACGAACCTGTGTCCCCTGCATCGGCAGGCGGACTCTCAACCACTGCACCACCAGGGAAGCCCCGTCACTTCTCATATTATTTTAAAGTAAATCTCAGCATGTCATTTTACCCATAAATGTTTCATTATGTATTTCTAAAAGATAAGGATTCTTCTTAAAATAACCAGTAATATCATTAAAAATATTCCTTATTTAGATAAAAATCCAGGGACTTTCCTGGTGGTGCAGTTGTTAAGAATCTGCCTGCCAATGCAGGGGACACGTGTTTGAGCCCTGGTCCAGGAGGATCCCACATGCTGCGGAGCAACTAAGCCCTTGCGCTACAACTACTGAGCCCGTGTGCCACAACTACTGATGCCCATGCGCCTAGAGCCCATGCTCTGCAGCAAGAGAAGCCACAACAAATGAGAAGCCTGTGCACCTCAACGAAGAGTAGCCTCTGCTCGTCACGCCACAACTAGAGAAAGCCCGCACCCAGCAACGAAGACCCAGTGCAGCCAAAATAAATAAATAAAAAATAAAAATCCAGTTCAGATTTTCTACTCTCTCATAAGTGATTTTTGTTTTCTTTTACTATGTTTGCATCAAGATCAAAATAAGATCTGTACATTGTTGCTGGCTTGGTAGGTCTTTTAAATTATTTTTAATATATAGACTCTCTTCTGGTAATTTATTTAATGAAGAAATGAGATATTCAGTTCTGCAAAGCCATGCCACTCAAAATGAGGTCTTTGGATCTAGTGCCAGTCCACGAACTGTCTGGTACTAGTACAGAAGTTGAAAGTGTTTAGAAACTTTATCGCCGTTTGACAGAGACTTTTTGTCTGTTTGTTGAATCTAATAATTTTAAAAATTGGGCTTGCATGTTTTTGCATTTTTTGTTTTTTAAAATATATTTACAAGTATTAGTCTGTGATAGATTGGAAATTAGGGGGTGAAAAATAAACTGATCCATCACATAGTTTGAGAAGCACTGCTGAAGGGTTTCACACAGCCTGGATTTTGTTGATTGCAACTGTACAGTGGAATTCTAACATTCCTCTTATAAATTGATAGTTGAATACAGAACGTTGATCAGAATTTTCTTTCTTTTTGGCAAGACTGCTTCAGACCGTGTTGTGGTCTTCCTGATCAGGAGGCACAAAATACCTGTTTTCTTCGGGATTTTGGTAGCAGTTGATGCTTAGAGCTTTGATGCACTTGGTCATTAGGGATTGTGAAACACTGATACTATAATTCTATATTTCTTCTTGTATAAACTAGGATACTTGTCTGAAAAGAGAACTTCCCCTCATCTGCTGTTTGGTTACTCGGTGGGTATGGTTTATGTAAAAAAGACATGATATGGGGCTTCCCTGGTGGCGCAGTGGTTGAGAGTCCACCTGCTGTTGCAGGGGACACGGGTTTGTGCCCCGGTCTGGGAGGATCCCACATGCCATGGAGCGGCTGGGCCCGTGAGCCATGGCCGCTGAACCTGTGCGTCCAGAGCCTGTGCTCCACAACGGGAGAGGCCACAACAGTGAGAGGCCCGCGTACCGCAAAAAAAAAAGACATGATACATATTTGATGCTTTTCCTTTATTTACCTTTTTCCCCCAAAAAATAAGTTGTTTTATTGGCATTCACTGGTCGTGATAAATTCTTTTTATTTAAATATTAATTTGAATTCATGAATTTTAACATATTTGATGTTACAAACCTTTGCAGTATCAGCCCGTTGATACTCAAATTGTTCCATTTTTGGCCTTTTTGATTTGACACCTCATTCCTTTTAACATGACACAACTAATTTTAATAGGTTCCTTCCTATCTGTATATGAAGGTGTTGCAGGCTCACCTTGTATACCTCCTGCCCCAAATCTGAAGTCAGCCGTTTCCTTAAGGAACAGTGTCTACTTAGGGTGCACATTGCTTCTGTTTGGTTATTGCTCTTCAGTGGCTGGAACTTGGAAGTATATGTTTTGTTTTTAAGATAAAATGCATCATGATCATACTGATTCTTCTGGTTCAAATTCAGGACTTATAAGTTTTTATTTACCTCTTTTAAGTCTAGATTTTCTTTGTCCTATGTCAGGAATTCTCATTCTCAAGGACATCAGTCAGAATAACAATACCAAGACCACAACCAACAATGTGATTATTAAAAACAAAATTTTAGGGCTTCCCTGGTGGCGCAGTGGTTGAGAGTCCGCCTGCCAATGCAGGGGACGCGGGTTCGTGCCCCGGTCCGGGAAGATCCCACATGCCGTGGAGCGGCTGCGCCTGTGAGCCATGGCCGCTGAGCCTGCGCGTCCGGAGCCTGTGCCCCGCGACGGGAGAGGCCACAGCGGTGAGAGGCCCGCATACCGCAAAAAAAAAAAAAAAAAAAATTTAAACTTGAAACCTTTTGCACACCAAAGGAAACCATAAACAAGATGAAAAGACAACCCTCAGAATGGGAGAAAATATTTGCAAACAAAGGAACCGACAAGGGATTAATCTCCAAAATACACAAACAGCTCATGCAGCTCAATATCAAAAAAACAAGCAACCCAATCCAAAAATGGGCAGAAGACCTAAATAGACGTTCCTCCAAAGAAGACATACAGATTGCCAAAAAGCACATGGAAAGATGCTCAACATCACTAATTATTAGAGAAATGCAAATCAAAACTACAATGAGGTATGTCACCTCACACCCGTCGGGATGGTCATCGTCAAAGAATCTACAAACAATAAATGCTGGAGAGGGTGTGGAGAAAAGGGAACCCTCCGACACTGTTGGTGGGAATGTAAATTGGTGTAGCCACTATGGAGAACAGTATGGAGGTTCCTTAAAAAACTAAAAATTGAGCTACCATATGATCCAGCAGTCCCACTCCTGGGAATATATCCAGAGAAAACTATAATTTGAAAGGATATGTGTACCCCAGTGTTCATTGCAGCACTATTTACAATAGCCAGGACATGGAAGCAACGTAAATGTCCATCAACAGAGGAATGGATAAAGAAGATGTGGTGCGTATATATATATATATATATACATACAATAATGGAATATTACTCAGCTGTAAAAAAAAAAAAAGAATGAAATAATGCCATTTGCAGCAACATGGATGGACCTAGAGATTGTCATACTGAGTGAAGTAAGTCAGACACGAAAAAGACAAGATATTGCTTATATGTGGAATCTAAAAAGGTACAAATGAACTTATCTACAAAACAGTTAACAGATGTAGAAAAACTTACGGTTAACAGGAAATAAGGGGGAGGAGAGATAAATTGGGAGATTGGGATTGACGTATACACACTACTGTATGTAAAATAGATAACTAATAAAGGCCTACTGTATAGCACAGGGAACTCTACTCAATACTCTGTAATGGATTACATGGGAAAGGAGTCTAAAAAAGAGTGGATAGGGGCTTCCCTGGTGGCGCAGTGGTTGAGAGTCCGCCTGCTGATGCAGGGGACGTGGGTGTGTGCCCCGGTCCAGGAGGATCCCACATGCCGCAGAGTGGCTGGGCCTGTGAGCCATGGCCGCTGGGCCTGTGCATCTGGAGCCTGTGCTTTGCAACGGGAGAGGCCACAACAGTGAGTGGCCTGCATACCACAAAAAAAAAAAAAAAAGGGTGGATATATGTACATATATAGCTGATTCACTTTGCTGTACACCTGAAACTAACACAACATTGTGAATCAACTATACTCCAATAAACATTAAAAAAACTTTTTTTCCACCTTTGCTTTTGTTTTGCCTTTAGAGTATATCCTAGTAAGGATATACGTTCAAATTATAGGGCTTTCAAGTCACTTGGAAATAGTTCTTTAACAGTTATGCTGCCATCTAGATTAACATTGAGGTTCGTTTAATTTCATTTTTGATTTTTTTCCAGACCACTGGTAGGAGTGGTCTCTAGACTTTGGTGGGGTGGGGTATTTTATCACTAATATTGTATAGAGTTGCCTATAGTAAATGATGATGATAAAAAGCAGTTTTACTCAGTTTTTATTATTTTTAAGTACTTTATAGACACCCCCCCCCAATTTGGCCTTCATGGAATAGACTATACCCATTGCCCTGCCTTTAGTACACCCCTGCCAGTGGGGCTGCATTCCCCGCTGGCAGGGGTGTACTAGAGGAGGCAGCCCTGCTGTATCTGGGGTGACTCAGCCCTGTAGAACAGCTGGAGCCTTCTGAGTCTCTCCTGACTTACCGAGAAAGGCTTCTGAGTGGCCAGGAGGGGCACCTGGAGTATGCTGGTGCCTTTTTGAAAAGACTAGCCAGAGGCTTGGGTGGAAGTGTAATTAACGCACCACCTCTCACCAGCCTTGGTTGCAGTGACAACCTCTTGACTCCAGGTGTGTGTAGGCCCCCCGAGTTGATCCTAGTCGTGTATTAAGGACCAGAGAAGAGAGGCCTGGCTTATAACAGCCACTGCAGGGACTGACTGGGAGCTGCACTCAGGTGTTATCTACCCTGTGACGGCCCTGTAGTCTGGAACTTTTTTATTTTCAGTCCTCCTACTCCAACAGACCTGTTGCCACCACCTTCCCGAGGAAAACCCCTTGTGGTAAGCTGCCCCCGCCAGGGAAGGAAGGGGTGAAGATACCTGAGGAATGTTGCAAAGGTGAAGTTCAAACTTTGGCACCGAGGTATAATCACTCTGCAGTTATAGAAGTGGCCCCATACTTTGCTGTGAGCTGCTGGCTCTTGGTAGGTGTGACCCAGCCAGGTTTTTCTAATGCAACATTCGAAGCTATATTAGTTAGAAAGCTGAGGAACACGTAAACATAAGAAAACTGAATTAAACAGAGAACTCTATGAATCTCCCTATTCTTTTCCTTCTTTAAGCCCTTGATTAAGTAATTTGCTTGTATTTCAGGCCTTTTTTACTTAAGAAGTACACTGTGTCATTAAACTTTGAATTAACACTTAGCAGGGAGGGCTGTGCATGCCAAAAGGGGCACCTGTGACCAACAGCTTGAAGGAAGCAGAAATCATGCCTTCCTCATGTTCACCTGGGGCCTTTCTCCTTGAGTAGAATAGCTTGGCACCTAAGTATTTGAAAATTCCAATCTCTTCTGTCCAGCATGTCAATTAAATGGACATATAGTGTAGCTCCAAGACCTGAGAGAGAGGAGTTGCTGTTGTGGGGAAGTGAGGTTTAGAGGTGGGAATGAAAGGTACTTAGGAGGGCTTGTACATGTGATTGCTGTTGCTTGCTTGTGAAGCACTCATTTCTCCCTTCTAAGTAGTCCTGCCATTGGGAACCAACATGGAAGCCACCCTACCTCTGGATTTTCAGTTCTGAGAGCTAATCCATTTTCTTATGTTTTATCAACTTTCTCTCAAACTCATAGCTTTAGATGTTGAGGTTGGGAACTTTATCCCATTGTCAAAGGAAAATATGCACACTTTTGAGATGAAATCCCATATTTAGGAAAATCACATTTACACACTGACCTTTACATGCCATCTACTCTGGTGCTGATGTAAGGCAACAGTTTAATTTCCATCTTTTGTCTAATGTGATACTGCTGATTTCCTTGTTGATTTGTGGCTGATTCCACTAGGCTCCTGTCCCTTTCATCTCCCCAGCCTTGCTTGAAACATCCAAACACACAGTGCTTCCTCTGTCACGTCCTATGGACAACCCCAGTCTATTCCTCTGTACTCCAACCTGATTCCTCATGCCAGTGGTTAGGACCTCCACACTGACTACTTTCCATACTTTTTAGGCTGTTTTGTTGCAGCCGTCTTGGCAGCAAAATCTCAGTGCTGGGGGGACATAATAGGTCACCAAGGCCAGTCTTCAGATGCTCAAAATTCTCCATGGCATTCCCGCAATGGAATGGCTGTCCATTCAAGGAGTACTTCTAGGGCCTGGGTGCTCCCACTGTGGCCACTTCCATTTTTAGTTAGTTCTAGTTATTATCCTCTCTTTAGAATTTGAGTCTTAAAAACCTAGAGGTAAATCCAAGAGAAAATTTCAGGGTCCTTCAGGTAAGGAACTGTTAGATATTTTCTGTTTGTCCTACCAGATCCACTCCCTACCCTTTCCCACCCTGCTTTCTGCCCCAGGAGGCTAACCTATGTGGACAGCATCCATTGCCTGTCCACTTCTGTGTGGTTTTGAATGAGAAGCCAGGGCAGGAGATCGAACAGAGTAAGTGAGGTCAGAGTATTTCTCCTGGCTTTCTCTCTGCAGGATTACCTCAGTCTGGCTTTGTTCTTCAACTAGGAATCAACATTTTAATCAAGGCTGCATTCTTTATAGGATTCTCTCCTTTTAGGTTCCAGTAACTAGTAACTACTGTTACTCATCCTAGGGTGTTGAACTACCCTATAGCCTGCACACTTTGTCAATAGTCTCTTTATTAAACCTTCCTCAAGTTATCCTAATATCAGTGTGCTATTTCTTAATGAGACCTAGATTGATAGAATAATTGGTACCACAAGTGGCTCTAGGAAACTGTCCTTCAAAACTGGGCTAACATTAATTTTTTAACTGGTTATATTAATGTCAGATAAATTATACTTCAAAGTTTATTACTAGAGACAATGAGAAACATTACATGACAATAAAAAGATCAGTCCACCAAGAAGATGTAACAATCCTAAATGTTTAAACACCAAGCAACAAAGCTTCAAAATACATGAAGGAAGAACTGATAGAGCTAAAAGGAGAAATAGAAAAATCAGTTATACTTGGGGACTTCAGTACCTCTCACCAATTGATAGAATTGCTAGAGAGAAAATCATCAAGCATACAGAAGAACTGAAGAAAATCGTCAAATCAACAGGATCTAATTGGCATTTCTAGAACACCCAGCAACAGCAGAATACACGTTTTCAAGCAAGTATAGAATGTGCATTACAGACCATAATCTGGACCATAAAACAAACCTTGACATATTTAAAACAATTAGAATAATACAGAATATGTATTTTGACCATAATGGAATCAAACAGAAATCAACAACAGAATGACAATAGGAAAATCACAAAACACTTGGAAATTAAACAGCACACTTATAAATAATCCATGGGTCAAAGATGACGTTTCAAAGGGAAAAAACAGGAATGAAGATGAAGACATCAAAATTTGTGGGCTACAGCTAGTGAAGTACTGAGGAATATTTAAGTGCTTGCTTTGTAGAAGAAATAAGTTCATAGCTCAAGAAGCTAGAAAAAGGAGCAAGTGAGACCCAATGTAATCAGAAGGAAATGATAAAGCAGAAATTAATAAAATTGAAAAGAGGAAAATGAGAGGGAAAAATGAATGAAACAAAGCTAGTCCCTCAAAAAAATCAATAAAATTGATGAACCTCAGCAAGATTCACAAAAAGAAGACATGGATACTAATACTGGGAATGAAAAAGGAAATAGCACAACAGACACTGCAGCTATTAGAAGAAGAATAAAGGAATACTATGAATAATCTCTGCTCAAATTCGACAACTTGGAAGAAATGGACAAGTCCCTTGAAAATCACAAGTTACCAAAACTAAGCAAAGATGAAGGTAGAGAACCTGAATAATCCTAAAATTGAATTTATAATCAAAACACTCTCAAAAAAGATAACTCCAGGCCCAGATGGTTTCACTGAAGAATTCTTTGAAACGTTCAAAGAATTACTTTATACAATTTCTTCCAGAAAGTAGAAGAAGGAATACTTCCTGCCCATCATTTGAGGGATTTATTCTAGATATGCAAGGCTGGTTCAATATTGGAAACTCATCAATGTAATCCACCATATCAACTGGCTAAGGAAGGAAAAAGCCAGATGATAGCTTTTGATTCAGAAAAGACATTTGACAAAATTCAACACACATTCATGGTTAAATAGACAAACAAAAAAACCTCTCAGTACACTAAAAATAGATGGGAACTTCCTCAATCTCATAAAGAGGCTCTATCCCCCAAAATCTACAGCTAGCATCACACTTAACATTGAAAGACAATGCTCTCCCTCTCAGATCCCAAGCAATGAAAGGATGTCCACTCTCACTTCTGTTATTTAACATAGTATTATAAATTGTAGCCACTGCAAGAAAGAAAAATCAGAAAGAAGAAATAAAACTATTGCTATCTGCAGATGATATGATTGTCTACATAGAAAACTCCACGGAATCTGCAACAAAACTTCTAGAACTCTTATATGAGTTCAGTAAGATATAAGAGCAATACAAAAATGAATTGTATTTTCTATATACTGACAATAAATAAGTAGAAACCAAAATTTTTTTTCAAATTCAGTACCAGTTACAATTGCTCCAAAGAAAATTACTTAGGTGTAAATGTACCAAAACATGTACAGGATCTATATTATGAAAATTATAAAATGCTGGTGAAAGAAATTAAGGGAGACCTAAATAAATAGATGATTATGTTCATGGATTGAAAAGTTCAACACAGTTAAGATGTTAATTCTCCCCAAAATTGTTCTATAGGTTAATGCAATTCCTGTCAAAATCCCAGTAAGTTGTTTATTTTTGTAGACATGTACAAGCTTATTCTACCCTTATATATGGGACACATAAAGCTGAAACAGTGGAGGGGAATTGGCCAAGGTGCTGGAGTAGAAACACCCTGAGTTCACCTCTCTTGGGCACACCAAAATCACAAATATTTGCAGAACAACCATTGGTGAAAAAGACCAGAACCTACCCGAAAAAATCTACAACTAAAGATATAAAGAAGTAACCACAAGATGGGTAGGAGGGGCAGAGATGTGATGTAGTCAAGCCCTGTAACCCTAGTTGGGCAAGCTACAAAGGGGAGAATAACTACAATGGCAGAGGTTCTTCCAAGGGAGTGAGAGGTTGAAGCCCCACAATAGGCTCCCCATCCTGGGGGTCCTGCACTGGGAAAACAAGCCCCCAGAGCATTTGGCTTTGCAGGCCAGTGGGACTTACTTTAGGGTGTTCCAGGGGGCTGGGAGAAATAGAGACTTCACCCTTAAAGGGTGCACACAAAATCTCACATGCTCCATGACCCCGGGCAGAAGGAGTAATTTGATAGGAGCCTAGGTCAGACCTACCTGCTGATCTTGGACAGTCTCCCAGAGAGACAGGAGGCAACTGCAGCTCACAGTGGGGACATAGGCACTGGTGGCAGCCATTTTGGGGAGCTCATTCTACCACATGGACACTAGTGCTGGCATGTGCCATTTTGGAATCCTCCCTCTAGCTTTTTAGCCCCAGGACAAAGCCCCACCCTGACCCAACAGCCTGTAGGCACCAGTGTAGGGATGTCTCAGGCCAAGCAACTGTGTATGGACATAGCTTCATCCTCTAGCAGACAGGCTGCCTCACCACCCCCTGAACCCACAGCTGTCCCTGGACATGGCACTGCCCACCAGAGGGCCCAGGACACCACCCCACACACCACTGTGCAGGCACTAGACTTGGGACCCCCGGGCCCTCTAACCAGAGATCCCAGGTCCCAACTCTGCCAACTGGGGGCAGACACCAGAAAGGCCCACATGGCCCTCATACAGGGAACCCCTAGAGCATATAGCTCTGGTGACAAGAGGGGAGTGTGCTGCTGGGAAGCAGAGGACATCTCCTACAAAAGACCCCTTCTCCAAGGTTAGGAAATGTAACCAATCTACCACATACATAAAAATAAAAACAGCAACTTAGGCAAAACGAGGCAACAGGAACATGTTCCAAAGGAAGAAACAAGATAAAACCCAAAGAAGGACTAAGTGGAGATAAGCAATCTACCCAAGAAAGAGTTTAAGGTGGTGATCATAAAGATGATCAAAGAACTCAGGAGAAGAATGGATGCACAGAGTGAGATGTTAGAATTTTTTTTAACAGAGTTTGAAAATATAAAGAACAACCAAACAGAAATGAAGAATACAATCATAAATGAAAAATATATTAGAAGGAATCAACAGTAGACTAAATGATACAGAGGAATGGATCAGTGAGTGGAAGACAGAGTAGTAGAAATCACTGCTGCTGAACAGAAAAAAGAATGAAAAGAAATGAGGACAGTTTTAAGAGACCTCTGGGACAACATCAAGTGCATGTATATATGCTGCATGCAAGAGACTCATTTCAGATCTAAAGACACACACTAAAAGTGAGGGGATGGAAAAGGGTATTCAATGCAAATGGAAATCAAAAGAAGGCCTGGGTAGCAATAGTTACATCAGACAAAATAGACTTTTAAATAAAGACTGTTACAAGAGACAAAGAAGGGCCTTGCATAATGATCAATGGATCAATTCAAGAAGAAAGTATAACAATTGTAAATATATATGCACCCAACATATTAACACAAAGCAAATACTAACAGACACAAAGGGAAAAAACAACAGTAAAAATAGTAGTAGGGGACTTTAACACCCCACTTACATCAATGGACAGATCACCCAGACAGAAAATCAATAAGGAAACACAGGCCTTAAATGACACATTAAGTCAGATGGACTTAATAGCTGTATGTAGGACATTTCATCCAAAAGCAGCAGAATACACATTCTTTTCAAATGCACATGGAACATTCTCCAGGATAGCTCACATCACATTCTTGGTAATTTTTAAGAAAATTGAAAGCATATCACGCATCTTTTCTGACCACAATGCTGTGAGACTAGAAATCAACTACAAGAAAAAAACTGCCAAAAAACACAAACACATGGAGGCTAAACAATATGCTACAAAACAACCAATGGCTCACTGAAGAAATCAAAGAGGAAATTAAAAAATACCTGAAGACAAATAAAAACATAACCATCCAAAATCTATAGGATGCAGCAAAAGCAGTTGTAAGAAGGAAGTTTATAGTGATACAAGCATACCTCAGGAAATAAGAAAAAATCTCAAACAACCTAACCTTACACCTAAAGGAGCATAGAAAAAGAAGAACAAACAAAACCCAAAGTTAGTAGAAGGAAAGAAATCAAAGATCAGAGCAAAAATAAATGAAATAGAGACTTTAAAAACAGTAGAAAAGATCAATGAAACTAAGAGCTGTTTCTTTGAAAAAATAAACAAAATTGATAAACCTTTAGCCATACTCATGAAAGAGAGAGAGAGAAAGCCCAAATTAAAAAAAAAAAATCAGAAATGAAAAAGGAGAAGTTAAAACCAACACCACAGAAAGGCAAAGAATCAGACTGATATGAATAACTATGCCAATAAAATGGTCAATCTAGAAGAAATGGACAAATGTCTGGTGATGTACAATTTCCCAAGACTGAACCAGGAAGAAATAGAAAATATGAAGAGATCAACTACCAGTAATGAAATTGAAACAGTAAAACAAAAACAAATAACTCCCAACAGACAAAAGTCCAGGACCAGATGGCTTCACAAGTGAATTCTATCAAACATTTAGAGAAGAGTTAACATCTATCCTTCTCAAACTATTCCAAAAAATTGCAGAAGAAGAAATGCTTCTGAATGCATTCTATGGGACTAGCATCACCCCCCCCAATACTAAAACCAGACAAAGATACCACAAAAAAAGAAAAGTAGGGACTTCCCTGGTGGCGCAGTGGTTAAGAATCTGCCTGCCAATGCAGGGGACACGTGTTTGAGCCCTGGTCCAGGAGGATCCCACATGCTGTGGAGCAACTAAGCCCATGCGCCACAACTACTGAGCCTGTGTGCCACAATTACTGAAGCCCACTCGCCTAGAGCCCTGCTCTGCAACAAGAGAAGCCACCGCAATGAGAAGCCCTTGCACCACAACGAAGAGTAGCCCCCGCTCACCCTGCAACTAGAGGAAGACCATGCACAGCAATGGAGACCCAACACAGCCAAAAAAAAATAAATGAATAAATAAATAAATAAATTGTAATAAAAAAGAACATTACAGGCCACTATCACTGATGAACATAGATACAGAAATCCTCAACAAAATATTAGCAAACCAAATCCAACAATACATTAAGAGGATCATATACACATAATCAAGTAGGATTTATTCCAGGAATGGAAGAATTTTTCAATATCCTACAAGTCAATCAATGTGATTCACCACATTCACAAATTGAAGAATAAAAACCATATGATCATCTTAATAGTTGCAGAAAAAAGCTTTTGATAAAATTCAACATCCATTTATGATAAAAACTCTCCAGAAAGTGAGCATAGAGGGAATATACTCCAACATAGGAAAGGCCATATATGACAAGCCCATCATACTCAACAGTGAAAAGCTGAGAGCATTTCCTCTAAGATCAGGAACAAGACAAGGAGACCCACTCTTGCCACTTTTATTCAGCATAGTATTAGAAGTCCTAGCCACAGAAATCAGACAAGAAGAAGAAATAAAAGAAATCCAGATTGGAAAGGAAGAAGTAAAACTGTCACTGTTTGCAGATGACATGATACTATACATAGAAAATCCTAAAGACGCCACCAAAAAACTACTAGAGCTCATCAATGAATTTGGTAAAGTTTCAGGATACAAAATTAATATACAGAAATATGTTGCATTTCCATACACTAACAATAAACTATGAAAGAGAAATTAAGGAAAAATTCCATTTACAATCATATCAAAAAGAATAAAATATCTAGGAATAAACCTACCTAAGGAGGTAAAAGACCTGTACTCAGAAAACTGTAAGATACTGACAAAAGAAATTGAAGACTACACAAACAGATGGAAAGATAAACTGTGTTTATGGAATGGAAGAACTAATATTGTTAAAATGGCAATACTACCCAGGATAATCTACAGATGCCATGCAATACCTATCAAAATACCAAGGGCATTTTTCACAGAAATAGAACAAATAATTTTAAAATTTGTATAGAAACACAAAAGACCCTAAATAGCCAAAATAATCTTGAAAAGAAGAACAGAGCTGGAGGAATCATGCTTGCTGACTTCAGACTATACTACAAAGCTACAGTAGTCAAACAGTATGGTACTGGGACTTCCCTGGTGGTCCTGTGGTTAAGACTTCGCCTTCCAATGCAGGGGGTGTGGGTTCAATCTTAGTGGGAGCTAAGATCCCACATGCCTTGTGGCCAAAAAACCAAAACATAAAACAGAAGCAATGTTGTAACAAATTCAATAAAGACTTTAAAAATGGTCCACATCCAAAAAAAAAAATCTTAGGGCTTCCCTGGTGGCGCAGTGGTTAAGAATCTGCCTGCCGATGCAGGGGACATGGGTTCAAGCCCTGGTCCGGGAAGATCCCACATGCCACGGAGCAACTAAGCCCATGCGCCACAACTACTAAGCCTATGCTCAAGCCCAGAAGCTACAACTACTGGGCCCGCAAGCCACAACTACTGAAGCCCGCATGCCTAGAGCCCATGCTCTGCAACAAGAGAAGCCACTGCAATGAGAAGCCCGCGCACCACAATGAAGAATAGCCCCCGCTCACCACAACTAGAGAAAGCCCGTGCACAGCAACAAAGACCCAATGCAGCCAAAATATAAATAAATAAATAAAAATTTTTAAAAAATCTTAAAAGGAAAAAAAGTATGGTATTGGGAGGAAAAAATAAAACAGAGACATAGATCAATGGAACAGAATAGAGAGCCCAGAAATAAACCCACACACTGGATTATGACAATCTATGACAGAGGGGACAATATACAGTGGAGAAAAGACAGTCTCTTCAGTAAGTGGTACTGGGAAATCTGGATACCTACATGTAAAAAAATGAAATCAGAACATTCTCTAGCACCATATACAAAATAAAACTCAAAATGGATTAAAGACCTAAATGTAAGACTGCAACCATAAAACTCCTAGAAGAAAACATAGGCAGAACACTCTTTGACATTAGTCATAGAAATATTTTTTTGGATCTGTCTCCTAAGGCAAAGGGAAAAACAGTAAATTAAACAAATGGGACCTAATTAAACTTAAAATCTTTTGCATAGCAAAGGAAACCATCAACAAATAAAAAGGCAACCTGAACAGGAGAAAATTTTTGCAAATGATATGACCAATAAGCGGTTAATATCCAATATATATAACAACTCATACAACTCAATATCAAAAAAAAAACAACCGAACAACCTGATTAAAAAATGAGCAGAAGACCTGAATAGACATTTTCCCAAAGAAGACATACAGATGGCCAAAAGGCATATGAAAAGATGCTCAACTTCGCTACTTATTAGAGAAATGCAAATCAAAACCACAATGAGAGAGCACCTCACATCTGTCAGAATAGCTATCATTAAAAAGTCTACAAATAGCAAATGTTGGAGAGGATGTGGAGAAAAGGGAACCCTCATACACTGTTGGTGGGAATATAAATTGGTGCAGCCACTGTGGAAAACAGTAGGGAGGTTTCTCAAAAAAACTAAAAATTGGAACTACCATATGATCCAGCGATTCCACTCCTGGATACATATTAGAAAAAAATGAAAACACTGATTCAAAAAGATACATGCACCCCAATGTTCATAGCAAAATCATTAACAATAGCCAAGATATGGAAGCAACGTAATGCCCATCAACAGATGAATGGGTAAAGGTGATGTGGTGTATATATATTATGCCATGTATGTAATATATAGAGGAATGGAATATTACTCATCCATTAAAAAAAAGAATGCAATTTTACCATTTGCCACAGCAGGGATGGACCTGGAGGGCACAATGCTGAGCGAAATAAGTCAGACACAGAGAGACAAATACTGTATGATGTCACTTCTATGTGGAATCTATAAAGTAAACTAATGAATGTAACAAAAAAAGAAACAGACTCACAGAGAAAACAAACTAGTGGTTACCAGTGGGGAGAGGGAAGGGGGAGGGGTAAAGTAGGGGTAGGGGATTCAGAGGTACAAACTACTATGTATAAAATAAGTAAGCTACAACGATGTATTGTACATCACAGGGAATATAGCCAATATTTTTATCATAACTATAAATGGAATATAACCTTTAAATATTGTGAATCACTACATTGTGTACCTGAAACTTATACAATATTGTACATCAACTATATCTCAACAAATAAATAAAGTTTATATGGGAAGGGAAGAGCCCTAGAATAGACAAAACCATTTTGAAAGAGAAGAATAAAGGGAAAGAAATCACTTTCTAATGTTAATTCTTACCATTTAGGTGCGGTAATCAAGAGAGCATGGTACTAAGAGAAGGAAATACACAGAGATCAATGGAACAGAATAGAAAACCTGGAAATAGACCCACACAAATATACCCAATTAATTATTTACAAAGAAGCAAAGGCAATTCAATGGAATAGGAGTAGACTTTACATTAAATGGTGTTGGAGCAATTGGACATCCATCAGCAAAAAATTGAACCTCGACCTAAACTTCACACCTTATATGAAAAACTCAAAAAGGATCATGGATTTAAATGTAAAACACAAAACTATGAAACTTTCAGAGAAGAGTGTAAGGAAAATCTTAAGGATCTAGGATTTGGCCAGAGTTCTTAGACTTGACACCAAAAGTAAAATCCAAAAGAGGAAAAGTGGATAAATTGGATTTCATCAAAGTGAAAACTTTTGTTTTGCAAAAGACCTAAAAGGATGGTAAAGACAAATTATAGACTAGCAGAAAATATTTACAAGTCACATATCCAACAAAGGCCTTATACCTAAAATATATAAAGTCTTGGACTTGCCTGGCTGTCCAGAGGTTAGGACTCTGCTCTTCCCCTGCAGGGGCAAGTTCGATCCCTGGTCAGGGAACTAAGACCCTACATGCCGCACGGTGTGGCCAAAAAATTTAAAAAAGTAAAAAAGTCTCAAAACTTAAAATTAAAAAAAATCCAATCGAAAATCAGCAACAAATCCTCTTTGTATATCCAAAGAGGATATACAGATCACATATAAACACATGAAAAGACATTCAACATCATTAGCTGTTAGTGAAATGCAAATTAAAATCACAAGGTATCACTACACAAGTATGAGAATAGTTAAAATGGAAAACAGTGATAATACCAAATGCTGGCAAGGAATCGGACAAACTTGGTTGCTCATACATTGCTCACCAGCACAACCACTCCGGAAAATAGTTAGACAGATTCTTTTGAAACTAAAAATGAACTTACCATATGACCCAGCATTTGTACTCTTGGGCATTTATCCCAGAGAAACGAAGATTTATTTTTACACAAGAACTTGTACACAAATATTCATAGTAGCTTTATTTGTAATAGTCCCAAAAGGGAAGCTGCTGAAATACCCTTCAGTGGGTGAATAGTTAAACAAACTGTGGTCAATCCATACTATGAAATACTCTTTAACACCTAAAAACAAGCCATTGTTGCTCAGAACAACTTGGATGAACCTCAAGGAAATTATGCTGAGTGAAAAAAGCCAGTCTCAAAAGGATACATGCCACATGGTTCCATTTATGTAGCATTCATAAATAGTTAATAAAGATGGAGAACAGATTAGTTATTGACAAGGATTAAGAATGGGAGAGAGGATGGGTGTAACTATAAAGGGGTAACATGAAATAGTCTTTGATAGTACAATTGATTATCTTGATCATGGTGGTGGCTATGCAAGGCTACACGTAACAAAATTGTATAGCGCTATATGCACATACAAGTGAGTGCATATATAACTGGTGAAATTGAAAAGGTTTTATGGGTTGTACTGATACCACTTGTTGATTTTCATGTAGTTCTATGGTCGCTTAAAATATTAACATTGGGGGAGTTGGTGGAAGGGTGCACAGAACTTCCCTGTACATTTCTTTGCAACTTCCTGTGAATCCATAATTATTTCAAAGTGAAAATTTTTAAAAATTGGATTCTGGGGTTGCATTGGTCATATATTCAAGTAATACGTAACCTCTTTGCCAGGGGTGAATAGGACATGGTAATCTGGTATGCAGTATCATCACAATTATTCCAATTATCACCAGTGGTATCAAGGAATGAAGTTTAAGGGCAGGCTTTGGAAGACGAAGTATCTGTGGCACTTTAGTCACTGTGACAACAATAGTGCTCATAAAGCTTCTAGATTTACCTGGTTTCCTATGGCCCCAGTTAGCATATTTAGAGAAAAAGAGAAAAGTTATAAGCATACAATTAAAACAAGCATGGAGGGACTTCCCTGGCTGTCCAGTAGTAAAGATTCCGGGCTTTCGCTGCAGGGGGCACGGGTTTGATCCCTGGTCGGGGAACTAAGATCCCACATGCCATGAGGCATGGCCAAAAAAACCAAACAAACAGCAACAAAAAAAAACAACAGCCATGGAGAACCAGAAGACCTCTACGGCAGCTTTGAAGTTGTTCCTCATCTGGTGTCATAGAGAAGGTAAGGGTGAGGAACCTCGATATGACACATTCCCCTCAGATCCTGCCAGCCACTGGGTAGCTGGTTGACTGTATTCAGCCCCTCGCATCATGGAGGGTACAATGCTTTGTCCTCACCAGGGATTTACACGTTTTGGGTCTGGATTTGTCTTCCCTGAACTCAGGGCTTCTGATAGTACCACATTTGTGGACTTATGGATGGATTTATCCATCACCATGGAATAGCATTCAACCTCACTTTGACAAGGAGATACATTTTTTGGTAAATGGACATGTGGGCCATGGGCTCATGCCCACAGACTTCACAAGTTTTACTGTGTGCTCCATAACCCAGAAGCAGGTGGCTGATAGGTGGAATGATCTGCTAGAGTAGTTATGGCACAAATTGGAGAAAGTATGGGTGTTGTACTGCAGATGCTTTATATACTTTATTTTTTTCTTTTTTTGCAGTTTGTAGCCTTTTATTTTATGTATTTTTTACTTTTGGCTGCATTGGGTCTTTTTTGCTGCGCGCAGGCTTTCTCTAGTTGCAGTGAGCAGGGCTACTCTTCGTTGCAGTGCTCATGCTTCTCATTGCGGTGGCTTCTCTTGTTGTGGAGCATGGGCTGTAGGCGCGTGGGCTTCAGTAGTTGTGGCTCATGGGCTCTAGAGCACAGGCTCAGTAGCTGTGGTGCACGGGCTTAGTTGCTCCACAGCATGTGGGATCTTCCCGGTCCAGGGCTCGAACCCATGTCCCCTGCATTAGCAGGCGGATTCTTAACCACTGCGTCACCAGGGAAGCCCGCTTTATATACTTTAGACAGAGGCCAATATGTGGTACCATCTCCCCCATGGCCAGAATGCATAGGTTTGGGAACTAAGCAGTGGAGGTGTGGGTGTTCCCTCTCACTATTATATCCACTAACCCACTTGAAGGATTTTTATTTCCCATCTTTGTGACCCTGGCCTCAGTCTTTTTGGAAGTACCTAAGAGAAGAATGCATACACCAGAATGAATTGAAAGCTGAGACTGCCCTTTCACCTTTTGGGGTTCCTCATGCCACTGGACGAACGGGAAGGGAAAGAGATCATTGTACCTGACTGGATAATTGGTCCTGTTTACTGGGGGAAACTGAGTTTCATGGGAGTGTGCCTCTTACGACTCACTTGCCCAATAGCCCTGGTCAATGGAAAACTGTGGCAATCTGATAAAGACAGGACCAGCAAGGACTCAAATCTGCCCAGCGTTCCTGCTGGCAGAGGGTTATGCAGAAGATGGAATGAGTAATGGAAAAATTAAACTTGATTATCAACATAGGCCTTGTTACCAGATACAGAGGTGGAGACTATAGCAGGTGATTCTTTTTTTAAAATCTCTATTTCTCCTATTATTTTATATGCTGGGTGTGACAAACTAAGGATGCTCTGATAAGTACCCAATTCTAAAACCACTAAGGGACTTGAATATTAGTAAAGATTGATCTCAGAGCCTAGGCTTATCCGCCTTGGAGGATAAAGTGTCCTCAAATGTTAGGGGTGCTAATAGAACATGATCTCTGGATCAGATATTGGGCAATGATTGGGCAAGAGAGAAGAGCAACTGCGAAGTACTGTGACTGGATGGGAAGTAGTGCAGCATGGTTTGTTCCGTTGTCTCAGTAGGACCTTTGGCTCAGTTCTGTTTTTCTCAAGCCAACTATATTCCTAAGCTGACTATAAAAAGAAAGCTCTTGGGAAGGGTGGGGATTTGCCAGGATCAAGGAGTTAAGTGGGTTCCCTGGGTTTGAGGGAGGCTGGTTAATAGAGAGTGTTGTGGAAAGACAGAGTCCTACTGAAATCACAGGGTATGAGCCTTGAAAACCAGTCATCGCCCTGGATAACATTGATCCCAAAGCTGATTCTCCCCAGGCTTCCTTCTGTGCCTGCTATTCCAACCAGTTCTTTCTCGTTGGCCAGGATTATGTTCCATGTAGTGGGTTCCTTCCTTCTCAGCTCATCTTCTAAGCAATGGAATGGTCCCTAAGGTAAATCGAGATATTACTAGATGCATATCGCTGAGCTACTGTAACTTCCCCCAAATGTCCAGAGAGTGGAAGTCTCTCCTCACCACCCGGGCTAGCCCTTGCACTAGAATCATCATCTCCAGTAATCATATGTTCCAGTTTCCCCTCTCCTCTAATCCTCACCTAGAGCCTCTCTTGCATGAGTCTTGGTGAGGATTTCCATGCAGGGGTACATCTTCTTGATCTGCAGGACTCTCTCTCCTGCCATCTGGTAGTTATGCTGCTTTGATCAAGGACTATCTTTCACCACTTTGTTGGGTTTATGTAAATACTTCTACTGTTAGAACCATAAATGCTTCTGCTATGGTCTGAATGTTTGTGGCCCCCAAAATTCATATGCTGACATCCTAACCCCTAAAGGTGATGCTATTAGTAGGTAGGACCTTTGGGAGGTGTTTAAGTCATGAGAGTGGAGCCCTCATGAATAGGATTAGTGCTTTTTAAAGAGGCTCCAGAGATATTCCTAGCCTCCTTCTATCACGTGAGGACACAATGAGAAGTCTGTGACCCGGAGAAGAGAACTTACTCAACCATGCGGGCGCCCTGATGTGAGACTTCCAGCCTCCAGACTGCGAGTAAAAATTTCTGATTATGAACCAGCCAGTCTATGTTATTTTGTTATAGCAGCCTGAACGAACTAAGACCGCTTATAACATTTTTACAGATGTTAGAGACCATAAATATTATTTGTGGTTTCATTTCTAAAGTTTTAATTTTATGAAATTAAATAATAGCTACACATTCCAATAGTAATAATAATAAAACAATAATAATAACTAGCTAATATTTACTGAATGCTCACTATACACCAGGCAGATATAATGTTTGTAAAGCACTGTATTAGTCAGAGTTCTCTGGAGAAACAGAACCAGTAGGATATAAATATAAATACATAGAAAGAAATTTATTATGAAAGATTAGCACTTGCACTTAACGGAGGCTGAGAAGTCCCATGACCTGCCGTCTGCAAGCTGGTGGCCCAGAAAAGCCAGTGGTGCAGTTCCAGTCCTAACCCAAAGGCCCAAGAACCAGGAAGGAGTGGGGCGGGGTGGGAGTGGAGGTCGCTGATGGTGTAAGTCCTGATCTGAGAAGGCCCAAGAACCAAGAGTGCCAGTGTCTGAGGGCAGGAGAAGATGGATGTCCCAGCTCAAGCAGAGAACATATCTGCCCTTCCTCTGCCTTACTGTTCTAATCAGTCTACTCAGTCCCTCAATGGACTGGATGATACCCACCTGCACTGGTGAGGGTGATCTTTACTTAGCCTACCGATTCAAATGCTAATCTCTTGCAGAAACAACCTCACAGACACCCAGAAATAATGTTTTACCAGCTATCTGGGCATCTCTTAGCCCAGTCAAGTTGACACACAACAGTTAATCATCACAAGCACTTGTCCCATGAGGTAGATGTTCCTATAGTATCCATTTTACAGACAAGGAAACCAAGGTGTCAGGAAAGTAGGCTATCATGCCCAAGGCTATACAGCTAGAAGGTGAAGAGTGAAGGTTTGAATCCAGGTAGTCTGACTCCAGAGACATCCTTTTACACTGGTGCCATTGTCCTTTTCTTGTCCTACTGGTTTTACAGTTTTTAGCTGAATATTATCTCCCTCACCTTCTCTCCCTCCCCCAAATGCTCCCTTTTGCCACTTCAAGCCAATCTCCAGACAAACATAGTCTTCTCAGTCCTTGTGAAATGTACACCCTCTGGATTCAAGAGTGCATTCACCTGGCGGTTAAGGTTAGGATCCAAAGAGCCAAAGCCTGTGCTTTGACACTACCTGGGTCAGTGTTTCCTGGTCTTTGGTCCATATAAGAATAACTGGGGAGTTTTTAAAAGCCAGATTCCTGGGCCTTTTGCAGAGATTTTGATTCAGTAGGCCTAGGAGTACAGAGGAACCCAGGTGTCTCCGTTTTTTACAAGAAGCTTCCAATGCAGGAAACCCTCAGATGGAGCACACTTTAAGAAATGCTGATGGGTCAAATATTCGCTTCTCTCGGTGTCCTTCCTTTTCCAAAGTCTCAGCCTTCAGGCAAGGAAGACACGCTGAAAATGCCCACAGTTTGTTGCCCTCTTAAGTCCTGGAACTATTCTTTAGGCCTTTCCTGGTGGTGTCTCCCCAGATAGCCACAGGAGCCCTTTGGTGTGTAAGCTTCAGCAAGCTCTCTGGCTCAGCTCCGCCCAGAGATGCACAGGAGCCCTTCACACTTGTTCCTCCTCATAGGTATCAACTCAGCCTAGGCCCTTATTCTGTGCCTCAGCAGGGAGCCATCCAGCACCACCATCTGCCTCTTCCCCCTGCTGGGGCCTGGAACAGGTTTCCTCACATTTGCTAAGATTGCTGCATCCTGGGATGTTGTAGTCTCTTCCAGAAGATGAGATAGCCTCACTTTGGAAAAAGTTTAATTCCTGTTCTTTTCCTCCATCACCTTAGTTTGGATCTTCTCAGAAGTGCACTCGCGCTCTCTCCCCTCCTCCAATGCCCCGCCCCATCTGTGTGTGTGTGTGTGTGTGTGTGTGTGTGTGTGTTTCTCTCATCCTCTCTAGAGACTCCTCATCCTTTGGAATTGATGTGAAAGGAGGACCGTGCTTACAGACTGACCTGCTCCCATTAGTCCCAAGGCCATGCTCCCTGCACTTCAGCAGATGGGCTGCTCCCACCCCCTGCTCAGGATGGGGCTTTCAGGGGCATTTCAGACCACAGGAGCTCCACCCCTCCATTCTGAACACACTCTTTTTCCATATATCAGCCATGCCTGGATGGATAAAAATAGTCTCTATTTATTGGGTGTTTACTAAGTGTTTATCATGGTAGATTCTCAGGAAGGTCCCTTTCATGGAAAATTGAAACCTTCTGACATTACCATAAGTTTTTCTCCTCAGCGTAAGCAGATGAGATGACCAGAGTGTGAACAGGATCTGTGGCTCTTAGCAAGCGTGGCGGAGATCTGTGTGGCTGAGAAGGTGGAAGTCATTCAGTGTTTACAGATTCTCTCTTCTGTTAAAATCTGTTGCTGCTTTTCTTCTTTCTTTCTGTTTTCTATTGGAAAACAGACTTTTTAAAAATCTGTTGCAGAAAGAAGACTTTCTTTCTGTTTTCTATTGGAAAATGGTATCAGACTTGTCGCTTGGTGTCTCAGTGAGGCTGGAGAGCTGACTCTCCTTTTCTACCCTGAAACAACAAGCAGTAAAAGTGGTCTGAACACCAGCTCTTTTCAATAATGGTCTGGCTGCCGTTGTCAGAGGTTTGGTGCATTAGTTTCCTATGGCTGCTCTAACCAATTGTTACAGTTGTGGTGGTTAAAACAGCAAAATGTATTCTTTCACAGTTGTGGAGGCTGGAAGTCCAAGCTCAAGGTGTCAGCAGGGCCATGCTCCTTCCGGAGGCTTTGGGGGAAAATCTGTTCTTATCTCTTGTAGCTTCTGGTGACTGCCTGGCATTCCTTGCCTTGTGGCCCCATCACTCCAATCTCTGCCTCCATCTTCACATCACCTTCTCTGTGTGCACCTGCCCTTCTCCTGCTGCCTCTTTCTTATAAGGATACACGTGATTGCATTTAGGGCCCACTGGGATAATCCAGGATAAACTCCCCCTCTCAAGATCCTTAACTTGGGCTTCCCTGGTGGCGCAGTGGTTGAGAGTCCGCCTGCCGATGCAGGGGACACGGGTTCGTGCCCCGGTCCGGGAAGATCCCACATGCCGCGGAGCGGCTGGGCCCGTGAGCCATGGCCGCTGAGCCTGCGTGTCCGGAGCCTGTGCTTCTCAATGGGAGAGGCCACAGCAGTGAGAGGCCCGCGTACCGCAAAAAAAAAAAAAAGATCCTTAACTTAATCACATGTTTTGCCATGTAAAGTAATATTCACAGGTCCTGGAGATTAGGAAATGAATATATCTCTGTGGAGGCACTTTTCTGACTTGGCTGTGGAAAGTAGGCACCCTCTGTTGTTAGCCCCCAAAGATCGAGCAAGGCGAGGCCACCCCTTGGCCCTGGACAGTCCAATCAATTGACGAATCTCACCTTCAGCAGAGGGCAGGAACAGAGTGGACATCTCTGCATTTGATAGGAAATAAAAGATAAATAAAATATTTTGAGCAGCCTCTGTATCCTGATATGTTGTAATTGCTTAACTTGCTGTGATTAAAAAAAAAAAAAAGCCCTATCCAGGCCAGAAAAGGGAGGCACCCTTGATTTTGGAAAACCTTAAAATAGTGTTTTACATTACATGCATTTTATTCTCATTTTATCCTCACTGCAAACTGTGATTGTATTCATCTTACAGATGAGGAAACTAAGGCTCATAGATAATAGCTCTGTCAATAGTCACATGGTAACTGGGAGCTAACACTGTTACCATCCCCACTTTCTGTTCCCGGTACACCTGACCCACTGGCTTCCTCTGCCCAGAACACAGAGCATGTGGTCCCAGAAGACCTGAGCTCATAGAAGCAAAAATAGGTTGACCTTGAAGATTCAAATAAGTTTTCCTTAAATTGCCTAAGCTGGGAAGGGTTCTACTATTTACTTTCTTTCTCAGAGGAGAAACCAAACTGTACCATCTTATGGAAAACCCAAACGAACTTTTTGGCCAACCCAATACAAGAAGATGTATAAATTCTGCATGTCAGCCAGGCTATCTATGGAGTAGAATTCATCTTTAGAGACTTCCTGAGCTGAAGCTGACTGACTGCCTATTTAGTACCTTCAGCTAGAGATCCTGACTTTGACATGGTTATGGTCTATGAGGGTCATCATGTATCATTGTTCAGGGCACTACCTGTGCAACTGTACATGGCAGCCCAGTTGGTTATTCTCTCATCCCAAATAAGGGATGGACCCCAGCCCACAAAAATCCCCCTGACAACAACACACACCCGTAGACCTTACTTTACCCTCTGAGGACTTTTTCCCAGTTACATCAAAGCTCTAAGTACTGTTAAGACTCCGTGCTTCCACTGCAGGAGGGCATGGGTTGAATCCCTGGTCAGGGAACTAAGATCCCACATGCCACCCCGTGTGGCCAAAAAAAAAAAAAAAAAGCTCCTAAGTCCTCACATTCTCCACTCCTCCACTTCTTTGCTTCTTTCCTGGTCTGATTCCAACCATAGTTCCAAAGCAGAGAGGATAGGCAGAAACATAAGACACTAGTGGTGCTTAATATACCTTGAAAGTCATAGCCAAGGATCTTTTATAGCAAGAAACAGAATTATGCTTCAGGGACTTCCCTTGTGGCACAGTGGATAGGAGTCCTCCTGCAAACACGGGGGACATGGGTTCGATCACTGGTCCAGGACAATCCCACATGCCGCGGAGCAACTAAGCCCGTGCGCCACAACTACTGAGCCTGCGCTCTGGAGCCCGCGAGCCACAACTACTGAGCCCGCGTGCCTAGAGCCCGTGCTCCGCAACAAGAGAAGCCACTGTAATGAGAAGCCTGTGCACCACAACGAAGAGTAGCCCCCGCTCGCCACAACTAGAGAAAGCTGGCGTGCAGCAACGAAGACCCAACACAGCCAAAAATAAATAAAAATTAAATCTTAAAAAAAGAAAAAAAAAAGAATTATGCTTCAAATTACCCTAATCAAGATGTGGAGGGATTCATTATAAAGACACTAGATACAGTTGGATTCTTGGCTACTAGCAATAGCAACCAAACCTGGGCATCCGAATCAAGAGAGTTACAGGGGAGCTTTGGGGGCTCACAAAATGGACGGAAGTTGGCAGTCTTGGCTTGGGAAAGAAATAGAACTCAGGGCAGCAGGAGTCACGGCTGTGATCCTTTGTCCTACAGCAGGAGAAGGCTGGTCATTTGCTGTCACTGCAGCTGCCATGTCTGACTTCCTGAAGCTCCTAAGGACTTACTTCCAGTCCTGGGAGAGAGTGTCCATCTGGCTGAGCCTGGGCCACACTGCACAGTGACGGGGAGCGAGAGGCCCTGGCTCTGAAGTTTCTAGAGAGGAAGGCACTTCTGCTCCCTGGGAACACTTACGAGGAGTGGTGAGAGGGTGTTTTAGGAAGGAGAGGTTGAAAGCTGGGAGCCAGAAACGACGAATATTCACCTCCAAGGCCATCTCAGAATTCATGGGCAGAAAGACTCATGAGGGATGAGATCCAGAAACAACTAGAAGGGTCTCTTTCTCTCTGTTCCCTCCCCCCTCCCCCATCATCTCTTTTTCTCTGCAGAACTTTCTCCACTTCTCCCTGCATGGAGCTCTTTCTGAGGCTCCGTTTTATTCATCTGAGCTCCAGCCACACACAGAAGCTAGCATCTCAGTTCCAGTTCCAAATTCTTGGGAAAGATCATCGAATTGCTTCCGCTTGAATCTGGTGTCTTTCCCTGTCTCCAGGGGGTTAGTCTCAGAGAACATGGTTCTTTTAAATAGAGAAGACACCCCAAACGTGTTTTATATATTGAGGAATAAAGTTGGGGGGCATTCCCACTAGGGGTTCACATCTGTACAGATGTGGCTATGCATAAAAAGTTTGAAGAGGACTTGCTGCATGAATAAACAGTGTAGAGGAGTTGCAAAGGGGATGTTTAACCTATAAAGAAAACTGATTCTTGTCAAATCACTTTAGTCACGTTGTATTTGCAAGCAGCTAAGTGTTTCTTGGATCCAATTTTAGCTCTGCCTTACAGCAGGTTCATGTTGCTTTATGCATTTGAATAGAGCCAAACTGTACTTCTTTAAAAATAGAACATAATTTGGACTTTGCCTAGATCAAAAGGGCCTCTTGCCCTTCTTCTCAATGAAGTCAAGTTTTACTCCCTATTTGGTACCCTTCTCTAAAACTGGAATCTGGCAAACTCCTGCCACATACGAGGCACCCTATAAACGCTGGTTGAATGAATGAATGAATGCATCAGCCAATGACTCCATCCAAAGGTTATTTCTCCAGCAACACATAAAGGCCAAGTTCAGCAGCAAGAAGCTTGATCTACTCCACCTGCTTACAGAACATCCCTCCCAGTTCCTCCCAGCTTTCCTTCATTCCATCTCCACTTTCATCACCTTGGGCCAAGTCACCACCATGTCTCACTTTGACCCTCTGCTATAGCTTCTAACTGGCCTCTTCACCTCCACTCTGGCCCCTTGCACCCCATTCCCCCCAAAGCAGCCAGAGATGCTGAAAAGTAAACCAGATCCTGTCATCCCTCTGGACCTGGCGGGCCCTAGGCAGCTTCCCACAGGCCCTGTGTGGTTCTCTTCAGCCTCATCTCCTCCAACACTCCCTCCCCCTAATCTGCACTCCAGTCAGGATGTTCTTTCTTCCTGGACTCTTCCCAGGACAGTGACCCAGAGCATTTCCTTCCTTCTCTTGAGAAGTCTCTTGTCCTCTGCCCCAACCTCAGTCTTGCCCAGTAAACTCCTAACTGGCCTTCAGATCTCATCTCAAATTACCTCTCACTGTCCGGGGATGAGATGAGGGATCCCTACTATCTGCTCTCACACACCACCATTTTCTATCCTTTATTGTACTTATTGTAATGGTGTAAGATTAGCTTGATTACTCGATAAGCGTCAGTTTCCCCCACTGAAGTGGAAACTCTGTGAGGTCAAGGACTATATTAATTTTCTCAGGCTGTCGTAACAAAATACCACAAACTGGGTGACTTAAACGACAGAAATTGGTTTTCTCACAGTTCTGGAGGCTAGAAGTCCAAGGTCAACCTGTCAGTCAGCAGGTCTTGTTTCTGTTGAGACCTCTTTCCTGGGCTTGCAGACGGCCCCCTCCTTGTGGTGTCCTTGCGTGGTCTTTCCTCTGTGTGCCTGCTTCCCCGGTGTCTCTTCATGTATCCAAATTTCCTCTTCTTACAAGAACCTGTCAGGTTGTGTTAGATTAGAGCCTACTCTGACAGTCTCATTTTAACTTAATGATCTTCTTAACTGGGGTTAGTGCTTCAATGTACAGATTTGGGGAGAACACAATTCAGCCCATAACAGGGACCATGTCACTTATGTTCACCGTTGTGTCCCTGTCACCCAGGACAGTGCTTGGCATGTTGCAGGGCTCCATACATACCTGTTAAATGAATGATTAAATTTAAGCCCCTCATTTTACTTTTCCCCCAACCACGTATGGTGCTAGAGGCAAAGAAGAGGCACAGATTGCAGCCGGAGAACTATAAGTGACCACAGTGTCTGCTATTCTGATCTTAAAATCACAGACCTTTGGGGGAGTGTTGCTACCTCCTGGTACCTTCATATAAGGCAAAGCGAGCCCCCTGTCAGCAGCTGACCCTTCCTGCGCTGGGAGTGTGTGCTACCCCCATGGGCTGCTGGGGGAGAAGTTTTGCTGACAGCTGACAAGTTTTGCTGACAGCACACCCACACCCATCCAAGTGGCCCACTTTAGAAGGTGAGTCACCCATCTGCTGCGAGTGGGTCCACACAGCTGCCGGAAAGCAGTTTAGCAACAGGTACTAGGGCCTAAAAAAAAGGCATGTCCTGTGCCCTTATAATTCCAAAGCTAGGAATCCCATCTGAGGAACAAGCAGAGGGGGGCTCAAGATGGGTTTATATCCCAGTTTTTATATAAAAAACGATTTCTCACTACTCTGATGATAAGAAACTGGGAAGAGCCTCAGTGTGCAGCAGTGGGAGAAAGCTTTGGAATTTAAGACATTCATATGATAGAAAATTAGGTAGCTCTTGAAAAAAATTGTTTATAAAGAATTTTTAATGATGCAAGAAAATGGTACATGAAAAAGCAGGACACGGAACTGCACAGACACTCTGATCTCAGGTGTACAATAAAGACTAATTTACGTGCATATATGCATGCAATGCACAGGAAAAAATCTGGGCTGGTAAATAAACAAATGTTAATACTGTATTTTTCAGACTCAGTGATTTCTTTCTTTTATGATTTTGTGTTAAAAGTGTCATGTGTTGTTTTTATAACCAGAGAAGAGCGGTACAAAGTTTTTAAGGCAGCCGGCGCTGCCCGTCAATGAAATTCCTCAGCTCTGGTCTTCTCTCGCGAAAGCGCCGGCCCCGCGCCTGCTCCCCAGCGCGTCCCCGGGGCGGTCCGGCCGGCTGGCTCCGAGGGGGAGTGCTGGAATCCCCGCGGCGGGAGGAGGCGACGGGCTTGGCGTTGCGCACACTGCCGGAGGTGGAAGGTCAGGGGAGGCACAAAGCCCTTCTCCCGTGCAGGAGCGAGATCTGAACTGCGCTGGGCTCCCGGACCCCTGGTCCAGCCCTCAGCCCTCGCGGCCGCCGCCCAGTCCGCTGTTCCACCGCCAGGTGCAAAATGCCGTGTCATTGGGAGAGTCTGCGGCCGGAGCATTGAATTACAGCTTAGCCGAGCCCGGGTAGGGCGGCGGGGGTGGAAGGTGAGCAGAAGCCCCTGTTCTCCTCGGAGCACCCGTTGACAAGCGGGCTGAGCGCAGCCGGGGCGCGGACCGAGTGGAGCCCACTGAAGCAGCCCGGGACTGGCCTGTTCCTCTTTAAGAGCCGCTGCTCTGAGCCGGGAGCCAGTGATCCAAGCCGTTCTCCCTCCGCCAGCTCTCTCCAGTGAGGGAACCCACGAGCTGCGCCTCGACCGTCCCCGACCTTCCCCAGCCCTCTCCGCGCCCTGGGCGCACTGGGCCCTGACTCCCCGCCAGTCATGCTGAGGGTCTTCATCCTCTACGCCGAGAACGTCCACACCCCGGACTCCGATATCAGCGATGCCTACTGCTCTGCGGTGTTTGCAGGTAGGAGGGGCCCGCGATCCCTCCCGGGAGGGGAGGATGGGGTCGGGGAGGAGACGCCGCGACTCTCCATCCCGGAGAGCACTGGGACGTGAGAGGCCAGACTCCTCGCCCAGACCAGATTGACTTTGAGTGTTGCAAAAACACACCCTCGGAGAGAGGCGACTCAGAGGGAAATTGAGGCAAGAGGGAGAGGCGGCTGAGCGGCCTGGAAGCTGAGCCCGGGTTGGGGCTAAGAGGGGCCTGGAAGACGGGGCCAGCATCTTTCCTCGCACTCTCAGGATCTCTTAAAAGAGACCTTTCCAGGTTGTGTGCTGCAAAGCGTTTTACTGCAGGGCTCCCCGCCTCTCCCCGGAAGACTGGTGCCCGGACTATTTGTAATCCAGCTCTTCCCGCCCCCCGCCCCCCACCCCCTCCCCGCGCCCCGGCCCGGGCCTGGCGGCTCTCCTCGGCCTTCGCTCTCTATTACAGGCTGGGCCGGCAGGCAGGCGGCCACTGGGGGCAGAGACATCGCCCATCGGTCCAGGGATCCTACCCTTGCTTTGGGCACAGGATGCGGGAAATTTAGCATGTTGGGGGTGGTAGCTTCATCATCAGATTGAGGCTACCTTGAGCAGGGGAGCCTGCTCCCCTATCAGATTGAGACCTCCCACAGGAAGGTCTTTTCATGGTGATGAACGGCCTACTCCAGGAGGTGACGGCAGGGCCCTGTCTGCTTCTCTGCGACGCCCCTCTGGGTGGAGCCAGAGCTGGGGTCTACACAGCTGGGTCTGTGGGTTTGGAGCCATACTGAGGGAGAAGGACCAGAGGGCAGGAGTGTGGGAGCCCAGCTCCCCACCCGCCCTGTGGGTTCACTCTCAGCCTCTGTTAGTTACCTGTCATTCCCTTTCTACCCCGGAGACCTGGCTACATCCCAGGCCTCTGGCAATCATAGCATCGGCTGGTCCCTGGCCATCCAGCAGACATTCCCTTTCAGTTTCACAAGCTCCTGGATCTACCTGTTCCCAGACGCCCCTGTGCCCATGTGTCCCCGGACACATGCACACCTGAAGTGCCTGTGACACCTGCAAGTTCCAAGGAGTAGAAACTCACAGAACGCAGGCATGTGTCCATAGCAATGTGCACACACACACACACACACACACACACACACACATACACACATTCCTGGGTGTGAGATTTTGGGTTTCTCGAGGAGGAGAAAGAAGTGTGCCCCAAAGGGGGTAGAAGGAGTGGGAGGTGACACTCCAGCTGTGCTCTTTTCCTAACGCGTTGCTTTGACCTGTTCTGACCAGTTTCCCACAGTTGCCTTCAGAAATGAGCTTTATCAAGGTTTCCAGGAGGAGAACGAGGGCACCAATCGGGGGCCTCCACGCTTCCTCTGAAACCTTGGCTCTGGGCAGGCCAGGCCAGTGGTTCATCTGCATGGCCCGGACTAGCAGCCTGGCTGAGGGCCCTGGGCTGAGAGCTGCAGACCTCCAGGGAGCACCATTCACTCTGTAAATAGCCCCCTGGCTGAGGGGAGGAAGGATACATTGCTGCCAGAGGGAAAACAGGCACCTTGTGCTTTAAGCAGCCACTCCCACCCCAGCACCCCTCGCCTGGCACAGGGCCCCCTGAGGGCTGAGCACCCTCTGGAGCTGTCCAGTGCACAAATGAAATGCAAGAAGGGTCACCTTGGAGCCCCTGCCTCTGTTCTCAGGGGTCTTGTCTCCTCTGGCGTCCACTCAGCCTGAACCAGACTTTCCCCCACCTTCTCTGACCACACCCCCAGCTCCCAACACCTCCCTGCAGGACAACACACTTGACTCAGTCTTCATGGCGCCCCTCCCCAGACCAAGCTCAGAACCCTAGTAAGAGAAAGGAAAGAATGAATAATGAATAATGAAAGGAGAAGCACTTTCTCACCCCGGAAGTGCTTTACCTAGAGAAATCCTATTGGTGTGGCTCCTCTCCTGTCGTCATGGAGCAATTGCCCCATCCTGCATCCTTGCCCTGACTGAGCCCTTCCCCACATTTGTCTGTCTGCTGTCAGTCTGCAGTCCTCCCCTTGGCCTGCAGCCTGGCTCCTCTGGGTGGGCTCCCCCTTCCCTGGCGATGAACGAGGTACACTGTCTGTGCTGACTGGGAGGGTCCCCAGCCTTCGCAGGGGGCCTTCTGGATCCCCCCCACTCCCAGCCATCACAGTCACTGCCAAGCAGTCATGGGGAGCGCAGGCCCTCCCTCCCCCACCCTTGGCCACAGTCCACCTCCTGCGTGTTGGCCAAGCTCCTCACTCATGTCCAAATTTGGCCTCCCTGCGGCATTCGGGCCTGCTCACCCTCCTTATCCCGACTGGGGCCAGGTTGGTGAATGATTATGCAGAAGGCTCTGTCTCAGGGACACACTCCTCAGAGCAGAACACCCTTCTGGGAAGGCTTCCCGCACCAGCTGGCCTGGACCTGGCTTTCCCAGACCTTCTGCTTTTAGGGCCCATAGACCTCCTCCTTTGGTTACCTATTTGTAATATCTCATAATTTCACACGTGCCTCCGCCCATGCATAAATCCATTTCCTGCTCACGGTAGCTTTGTAAGGCCAGTGGGCAGGGATATCATCCCCTTTTACAGATAGGCCCAGAGAAGTGCAGGGGCCTGACCAAGGTCACACAGTGGCCAAAGCACCCCTCCCACCCCCATCACGCCCTCTGTTGTTCTCAGCGTCCACGCTCATGAATAAGAAAGTGCTTTGGAATGCATACCATGCACTGCCCACACAGGAGGCACCCTGGGCCTGAGCCAGAACAGGGGAGGGCTGTGTGGGGGGTACCCAGCATGGGCTGAGTCAGAGTCGGGGGGGAGTGCAAGGCTGCGGGGAGGGCAGTGTATGACGAATGACCCAGAGATGCAGGATTCCAATTTTGAAAAGCGTATTCATCACAAGCAGAGAGAATGGTCATTCATTAAGCACAATGTACCATTTTCAGATGCCGTTTCTTCAAAACCCCACAACGATCCTGTGAGATATATTTAACTGATACTGTGCTTACTAGGTGTAAGCGCTGTTCTAAATGGAGCTCACTTACTATGAGTTCTATCGTGTTCGAGTTGTAATTTGTACCAGGCCCTTGTATGTAGACGCTTCATCCTCCTAGCAACCGTATGTGGTAGCAACCATTATCACCCCCATTCTACACCAAAAAGAGGTTAAGTCATACACTAGTAATTAGTGGAATCAGGATTCAGGCCCACACACTCTGGCTCCAGAACCCGTCTTTAACTGCTCTACCATTTCCCTCTGGTCTTAGCTCTGATTTATAAGAGACAAGCAGTAAAAGGTGGAGGGGCAGGACCCAGGTCTGGCTCACACCCCAGAGACCAGTCTCAGTCTGCACGTGGCCCCCTCACACCCTGCCTCATCTCACACATTGTCCCTGCTGCCACCCACTCTCGTTCGCCCTCAGGCCCTGACATCCCCACTCGCATTCTCTGGTCTGGAGGATGCTTTCTTATCTCAGAGGGGTCTCTGCCCCTCTGCATCACCCTCTCTGCATCTCATAGGACCAGTCACCGGTTGGCCCAGGATGCTCCCTCTGGGGAGTACTCTTGTGCTAGGCCATCTCAAGGCCTCTGTTAGGCCTGTGATGGCTGTTCAGGGACTGATAAGCTAAGGCTAGGGGCATGCATCATGTAGCACTGAGGTGGGCAGCCTGCAGTGGGTGTGGCAGGCACTTGGGGGCCTCTGGAAAAGGGGCACTGTAAGCATAGGCCCCAAGCTTAGCCAATCCAGTGGGGTGGAGGGGCTCAGGGGTGCAGATAGCTGGCAGCCTTGGTCACATTCCAGTGGGATGAGAGCATGGAACAAGAATGAAAGGACGGTAGCTGAGAGTGTTGGCTGTGGACCCAGACTGCCTGGGACCTTGGATTTGGAATCCCAGCACTGTCATTTTCCAGCTGTGTGTCTTTGGACAAGTTACTTAACCTCTCTGTGTCTCAGTTTCTCATCTATAAAGTGTTGATAATAATAGTACCTGCTTTGGAGGGATGATTCTGAAGCGTTTATGTGTTAATACACATATTACACTTTGAATAGTGCCTGGCACTTAAATACATGTTAACTATTTTACTATTATTATATATGTTTATATATATATTTATTATAATTATTATTATGGCTAACATGTATTGTACATGTACTAAGAAATCACTGCACACGTCCAGAAAGCCTTTCACTACCTTTTTTGCCTGGTCCGGCCTATCACCAGCTCTGTTGGTTCATCTCCTGTCCTACCAGACTGGGCACAATGTGCTGAGGAGTGAGTGGCCATCCCCTCGGCCCCAAGGGACCCTGGTCCTGTCTCCTCTGGCTGCTCCCCCCGCACCCCCCGGAGCAGTCGCTTCTGAGGCCAAGACATATGTCCACTTGCCTGCCGGCTGGCTGTGACCCTCACCATTGGGCTAGATCTTTCTTGGAAAAGTGACTCCCTGAGCCCACAAACCTTCTCAGTCCCTCTCCCCAGGCCAAAATCTGTTTCTTTCTTTTCTTTTTTTTTTTTTTTACATCTTTATTGGAGTATAATTGCTTTACAATGGTGTGTTAGTTTCTGCTTTATAACAAAGTGAATCAGTTATACATAGACATATGTTCCCATATCTCTTCCCTCTTGCGTCTCCCTCCCTCCCACCCTCCCTATCCCACCCCTATTTCTTTCTTTACTTCCTGCATGCTGGTCTCTTTCCAGATTGGTTCATTAGGCTGAAGTGTTAGCAAGAAGAGCACTAACATCTATTGTGTACCTACTGTGCGCCAGGTAGGCACTGGCCTGGAAACTTTAGTGTTTGCTGTAATCCTCCTAACAGCTCTGTGAAGTAGCATTCTCTCGATTTCACAGAAGTGGAAACAGACTCTGAAAGGTCAAATCTCACGTCTTGGGACACATGGCTAGAAAAGGGTGCACTGGGATGGACGCAGGGCCATCTGATTGTTCCTGCTATGGGAGAGTTCTTCCCAGGCAGTCGGTCACATGACCGTGGCCATAACCAGAATCACTGCTGTATGTGCAGTCTACACCCCGACACCCCTGGTAGACACGTGACTGCCTCTCTAATCCCAGCTGGTCGGATTGGGATATCCTTGGGACACAAATTCTTCAATGAATGTGAGCGGGGAGGGCAGGAGGAGGCATTGGACCATCCTTACTCCTGTAAGTTTTTGGACTTTGGCAGATGTGCCCTGAGGAATCCTGTAAGCTCACATGCAGAGTGTTCGTCTCCAGGTTGGTGTTATTGGAAGCAGAGGGCAAGGTTTATTTGCTTCCTGGATACCCCATGTCAGGCCTTGGGAAAAAACAAGGCCCCAGACATTAGGAGAACTGAGCCAGAGGAGGCCAACTCCAAAAGCAAGAAGGGGCTCTCCTTGAAGTATCTCCCCCTTGACTGGCAGGGAGGAAGGACCCCATCTAGGTGACAGAAGAGGGTCACAAACCCACATGCCCATGGGAGCATGGCAGGCGGCGTAACTAAGGCCAGAGGGAGAAGCGCATGCATATTGGGTGAGTGGTAGCGAGTAGGGCGAGCCGAGATGCATGCTTCTGGCTGTAGGCGCCAGAGAGTCAGTGTTAGGCAGAAAATTAGGGATCGTGTGCCAGCTTCTCTGATTTTTCAAGGGATGCTATAAATCCAGATCTCCTTATGGTTAAAGTACAATTTTGTTATAAAACATTGTGTTGATCAAAGACAGCAGGTCTATGTGCTGGATGTGTCCCAGGGGACACCAGTGGCAGCATCTGATGGTGTTTTGTTTAATCTGGGAGACCTTGGTTCTTGGACTCTCCAGGGAACAGGCAGCCAGTCTCCTCTCACTTGAGATTATCAGTCAGCACCTATCCATGACTACACCGATGGGGTAACAGGGGAGAGCCTTAGTCCCCTCCCCACCTTACCTCTTTTAGCTCTGAAATGTCTGTTGCGCTTAACATGAAATTGTAAGTAAAAACTGGGCTTGCTATGCAAATTCAGCTTCAAAGCAGGTCCCCTTGAGGCAGGAGATAGATGATCCCCAGGCTAAACGGCTGGAGTTTGTCCCCTGTGGACAGAGACTCCAAACAGCAGGAGGGAGGAGAAGCTAAGCCCTGCCCAGATAAGGGATAGAAGACCACATAGTCCTCATTCTCAGAAGTCAAGGAGACCTTCCCAACTACACACACACAGAAAAGCTCCTTGGAGGTCAAAAAGGGAGGGGGCGCCACCCCATAGTAAGTGATGTCAACCTACCCGTAGGCCTATTCTCTAGAATCCATCTTGGCTAAGAGATGCGCACACACACAGAGGACGCTGAGATATACCAAATATGGACTCAGACCAGCAAAGCAAGATGACTGGCCAAAGGAAACCCAGAAGAAATGCCCCATAAAGGTCATTCAAACTACCACAACGGCGCGACTCTCTCTCTGAGCCTGCCCGTGTGTCTACCCACACGTACTCTTTTTCCTTCTAATAAACACTTTACTTGTTTCACTACTCTCCGTTTCTTTGTGGAAATTCATTTTCTTGTCACTGGCCACCTGTCTAGTGGCTAGGATTCAGTGCGCTCACTGCCGTGGCCTGACTTCAATCTCTGGCCGGGAGCTGAAATCCTGCTTCAAGCCGCTGCAGGCTGAGGACACCCGAGACCACCCTTACCCACTTGCTACCCAACAGTGGCTCCTAAGCTGGCCTTGTCCCCTTTGCAGTGGGGCTGGAGTTTTCCGGGATGCCGAGGAGCCGCCCTTACCCGGGGCCTTAGGTAGGATGCAGACCTGGCTGTTGGCTAGCGAGCCCTAACTGATGGTGGGGGGCACGATGGTCTCTCTCACTCACATAATGGTTGATGTGTAGGCAGTCCAGGCTGGTAAAGTTCTGACCCGCAGGGCTGTCCAGGCCCCCGGATCCTTTCTGTCTTGTTTCTCTGCTATCCCCCGTGGTCCCTTTGACAACATGGTTGGTGTGGTGGATACGTACTTGGCTCTCCAGTGTCCCTTCCACACCATGATGAGGCTGAGCCAGTGGTTCTCAAAGAGGATAGTACTGTCCCCTTGGGGGAATTTTGGATATGATGATTTGGGATATGTTTTCACTGCAGCCTGGGCAGGACACACATAGCCCTCCTGCTCATATCGCATCGGTCATCACCTGGTTTCCTGGCCACATCTAGCTCTGAGGGAGTTCTGGGAAATGTAGTCTATTTATGTGGGTGACCATGCTTCCAGGTCAATCTCCTTGGAACATTTCTATGGCAGGAGGGGAGAACATCTTTTTTTTTTTTTTTTTTTTTTGCAGTACATGGGCCTCTCACTGTTGTGACTTCTCCCGTTGCGGAGCACAGGCTCCGGACGCGCAGGCTCAGCGGCTCACGGGCCCAGCCGCTCCGCGGCATGTGGGATCTTCCCAGACTGAGGCATGAGCCCACGTCCCCTGCATCGGCAGGAGGACTCTCAACCACTGCGCCACCAGGGAAGCCCCGGGAGAACATCTTTGAGGGGGCCAAGTTGAGGTCTCAGCACACTGTCCGCAAGAGCTGCATTCCTGTTGCAAGTCCCCTTGGGAGGAAGCCCCCTTGAGCACCGGCCCCAGGATGACATCCCCAAGGGAAGAGTCAGCCATCCTATCAGGGAGAAGTGAAGGGCAGCCAGGCTGGGAAGTTGGAAGTTGGGATGGGAAAAGAGGCCTCAGGAAGTGTCCAGGGCTCAGGCCACCAGCTGAGCAGGAGTGTGGAGACCCTGTTCCTTGGACATAAGCCAAGTGTTTGCAAAGGTCCCTTGGAATATTCCTCTGGAAATATTAGATATGCCCCTACAGATTTCCTGTGCCCCCTCTGACCGATTAGAGCAGGGCTAGGGGGCAGGGTGTGGTGTGCTGGGGAAGGCAGCAACGTCAGGAATTATTGTGATGGTAAAAACTATCCTCGATCATCAGATCTAAAATTGCCCCTAGGGGGCAGTACTACCCTCTTTGAGAACAGCACCCTTCACATCACAGGGTGGAAGGGACACTGGGGAGCCAAGTACAATGTCCATCACACCAACCCCAGGCCAGCCCTTCTATCCACCGGGAACACCTGGCTGCCTGAGACAGACTGGGGCTCTCCCCTCATCGACCGACTCCACCATCTAGCTAGACATCAAACCAGCACTTAAACAAATAGTTACTGCTTCCAGTTGGGACAAGCGCTAAGAAGGAAAAGCGTTGCTGTGCAGTTGTTTGCCAGAGGACCCAGCCTAGACCAGGAGGTCAGAGGCTTCCCACGGAAGTGATGAAGCCTGAAGAGTGAGTGGGGGTGGCCCTTTAAGAGAGGGGGGAAGGCAGGTGCAGGTGGAGGTGACAGCAGAGCTTGGAGGGAGTTTGGAGGGAGCTCAGCATGTTCCAGAAACTGAGAAGTGAGGGGCTGAGGGGTCTTACCTTGTATGCAGAGGAAAGGGAGCCGGGCTTTATTCCAAGAGCACGGCAGGCCTTGGAGGGATTTTACGAGGGGAAAGACATGATTATATTTAAGATCACTTGGCTCCTGTGTGGATAATGGACCAGAGGTGACCAGCTAAGAGGCAGCCCAGGCAGGAGAGGGTGGTGGTGGAAATGCCTTGGTGGAGGTACTTGGATGCTGTGGGCACATAGATGGTACCAAAGTCAGTAAGGATGACTTAGGCTGCAAGTAAGTGAGATCCTACCTCAAAAAGACTTTAATAATAAACAGTCTTAAAGTGATTTTTTTTTTTTTTGAAGTACGCTGGCCTCTCACTGTTGTGGCCTCTCCCGTTGCGGAGCACAGGCTCCAGATGCGCAGGCTCAGCGGCCATGGCTCACGGGCCCAGCCGCTCCATGGCATGTGGGATCTTCCCGGACCGGGGCACGAACCCGTGTACCCCTGCATCGGCAGGTGGACTCTCAACCACTGTGCCACCAGGGAAGCCCTTAAAGTGGTTTTTATGCCCGATACAAGTCCTCTTGGGAGGAATCCCTGTTAGTACCACGCCACAGTATGATCCAGAGACCTGGTGGACTCTGGGCATATACAGTGGACAGCTCCACAGTCACCCTGGACCCAGGCTGACTCCATTTTTCTCTCTGGTCTGCCGTCCTTGGTGTCTGCTACATCTTAGAGCTGGCCGGCAATTTGATCTACATGCTTCCTTATTCTCACGAAGCAGGAGAGGAAGTTGGGCTTGTCCATTCACGGAGGATAAGTTATCCCTCCAGGAGAACAACTCGGGACATATGCCATCGCTGGACCAATAGCTATTGCCAGGAGATGGTCTCAGATAGGTCAGGATCTGGAGCTAGGGCTGGGGGTAGTACCCGAATAGTCGGGTTCTGCTGAGAGAGAGGAAGTTTGGATGTTGGAGAGGAAGTAAATGTCCAGCTCATCGTAAGGGTTAGTGGGGTCACCCAGGGAGAGTGGTAGAGTCAGGAGGAAGAGGGCGCAAGCCAGCTAGAGAAGGTGCAGCCTTTAAGGTTGGGGAGAGGACAGCCTCAGACTTGTCATCGAGTGGGTGAGGGGGTAGGATCTAGTGCCCAAGTGCCCAGCGGGGCTTAGGAGTACGAATGATTTGTTTATAACAGCAGGAGAAAGAGCAAAAGATTTGGGTGCAGAAGCTGACGGGAGTTAGGAGGCGGGGAGCCTGAGGAAGTTCTCTACTTTGCATGTAAAAAGCAAACTGAGAGCGCGGATGGTGATGGGGTGTTGTGGGTTTGGGGAGAGAAAAGTATGAAATAGCTGTCTAGGAGAGAGGGAGATTGAAGAGGCTGTGGACATGTAGTAGTTCCCTATCAGCACTCAGGATCCACCAGAGTCAGGGGTGGGAAATAACAGGTGAGACCAGCAGGCTAGCTGTGTTATTCTGCAACACCTTTAGTGCTTAGCGGGCTGGCGTGGAGTAGGCAGGGCTGGATTTCACCACGTTGCTGTTTAGCCACCTGAAAATGCTGGATCTTCAAAACAAGCGAAGAAAAAGAGAGCTGTGATCTTGTGCAGCAGAATGACGATAACTAGTCACTGAATTGAGGCTGAGTGAGGAAGCTAGTGAGGACCTGGGAGGTGCGAGGAGGGACAGTGCCTGTCAGGTGCTCGGTGCTGCAATGTAGGGGTATGGAGGTGAGAAGCCACCTGTGGCCAAGAAGTTCATCAGCTGGAAAGGAACCAGACGTAACACAGGAACGCACGCTAAAGGCTGTCACCACTCGAGGCTCACGCTCTAGGCAATTCCCCTCATGGTGAGGGCGAGGGGACCTAGAGATTGCTTTTGGGGATGTGGCAGGGTACCGAGTGGGCAGGATGCAGACCTCCGCCTCCGGAGGCGGGTGACCCCAGACTGCTCTGGAGAAGGCTCAGAGGCTCTTCGCGAGAGTTCGAGCGTCGGAGTCTCTCGGACCTCCGGGGCACCGAGGGCGGTCGAGGGGGAAGGTGGGCCGAGGCGAGCGGCGTGGGCGCCAGGGGCTCAGGGCGCAGCGCACGTTTGGCCGCTCGGCCCTCTCCTCCTCTAGCGCTCGCAGCACTTGCAGTTTCCCGCGGACACACTCTGGTCTCTGAAGCCCCGTTTCCCCCACCTCCCGCCTTCGCACCCAGTTGCCCCTGGGCGCTTCGGGCAGGAGAGCAGTGGAAACGAGGTCGGCCTTGGTGCGCTCGGGGCCCGGGCGCGCTGGCCGGGCGGGTAACCGGGACGGTGCGGGCTCCCGCTAGCAGGCGGGCGGGCGACGCTTCCCAGCTGCGTAGCCGAGCCGTGCGCCCCGCGTCAGCTGCGCTTCCATTCCTGGCGGGGGCGGGGACCCGCGGAGGGGACCAGCGCCCCGCCGGCGCCAGGCTGACCCCTGGCCCGCCCCGCCCTCCGCGGGCAGGGCGGATCCGGACCCGGGCCGGAGGGGAGGGTCCACCCAGTGGGTGTCCGGTGTCCTCGCCGCGGCCTCTCTCAGGCGCCGGGACTTCTCCCGCGGAGGCGACAGCTCGCTCCCCTCTGGTGCGGCTGCCTCGGAGCCGAGCGCTTGCTCGGTGGGGGCCGGCCGAACCATGCTGAGCTGCCAGCTGGTGAGGGCCAGCAACCTCCCCAGTGTGAAGAAGGACCGGCGCAGCGACCCGGTCGCCAGCCTGACTTTCCGAGGTGAGAGCCCCGTGGCCGTGGCGCCCGTGCGCCCGCGCCACCGACTCTGCGCGCGCACCGCCGGGTCTGCCGCCCCGGCTCCGGCGCTAACTGTAGTCCAAGCCATAGTTTCCTCCCCGTCAGCAAGGACAGAAATCTCAGAGAAATTTCGGTCCTATCTTCTGCCGAGGAGACGAGGAGGATGCAACCGAGCACGATAAATGCCACAGTGTTCAGAAAATTTGGAAAACCGGAAGTGCCATAACAGGTCGACAGTTAACACTTTTCTAAGACAGAAGCCCAGAGGGAATAACGTGCGAGCCCTTAGCGGGCAGTGATGAGGGCGGGGTTGGAGGATGGGTGCGGAAGAGAGAGGACTAGGATCGCTTAAAAACTGGGTGTGGAGACCGTGAAAGTTGTGTCTTGATTTCATTCATTCATTCGTCCATCTTTCTTCAGCACTGGCCATATTGAATCGGCCGTGTCTCAGTTGGGAGGAAAAGGGATAGAATAGAGCGGATGTAGCCTTGATACAAAAAATTTTGAGAGTTCAAGGAAGTTTTTTAAATGCAAAGAGCCTAAACACCTGCCTGTGGTACTTAGACCAGAGAGGGTCTCTCTGTTTGGGGCAAACACCCCAAAGGACTCAAACCCCGCCCCCTTCTCACCAGGCACCCTTAACTCCCGCCTCAAGGCAGACATTCCCACGGGAGGAGGTATCTCAGGAGGGGAAAGGGAAGAGGAAGGATCTGTCAAAATTAAGAGAAGGAACAATGGCAGTGAGTCAGGACCCCGGTTCTGCAAAGAAAGATAATTAAGGAAAGGGAGAGGGTTTTCCTCTTACCACGAGGTGTATCCTGTGGTTTTGTGGAATTAAAAAACGTGTGCGGCGCAAAAGGTGGTCAAACGGAGAGGGACAAGTGGCTGGTGTTTTCAGGAGGTTAGAAAAAGGTGGGAACACCAAGGGGGCTCTTTAGCTCTGACCCACGATCGCCATCTTCTCCCCAAGCACCCCAAAATGATGATAACCATAGATGAAAGACACAGTTTGGCAAAGTGAGAACTAACTGTAGCTTTTATTCTTTGATGTGTGACCATTTACATTTTATTCCTCTTTTGAAAAGTGTGAGTCGAAACAGTTTGGAAAACTCTTCTGTTTTCATTAATTGGTGATATTCCTGGGTGCCTACTATGAAATGCAGCATCCAGACAAGGTCCCTAGTTCTCCCTTAGGTTCAGATTCTGCTTAAGCCATTCTTGTGTGGAAATGATGGGGCCAACACTGGCTGGGAAAGAAGCTCCCCAAGGACCCTGAGCCCAGGGCCCTTCATCAGCCTAGGTCTCTTAGATGCTTCGGACTTCTTTTGCATCTGTTCACCACTCTCTTTCCCTGGTTCTCTAACAGTTTTGTGGTAGCTACTAATCTCCCCATTCTGCAGACAAGGAAATGGAAACCTGGGGAAGTGTCCTGGTCATGGCAGGGAGTGCTTGGAGCGGGCAGTGCCCTTGAGTCCAAATCAATTGAGGTCCCTCTTGGCTGTTGCCCCAGCCCAGGTACCCCAAGCACATGCACCTGCTGTCCTCTCCCCATCTCTGCATTCCCCTCCCTTTATAATGCCTTACTATTTATTTGCACTGACAAGCTCCTAGCAAAACTGCAATATAATGGAATGTACCATCTCCAGCTGTTCAAAGTCTATTTAACTTTCAAAGCCCAGCTACAATGCCACCTTCTCCAGGAAGGCACCCAGGATTCCCCTGGCTATCATTAGTCTCTCCTCTCGTAATGCACAGCACCTTGTTAGGTCTGCTAGTGCACTTGCCCCAGCTGGGCTGTGCTCAGTACTTTGCTCCGTAATTAGGATCGCAGGACTCCTTGAGGGCAGCATCTCATCCTATTCATCAGGATGCCTGGGGCTGAGAGCAAACTGGTGGTACTCTCTGGTGTGTGCCCTTTGTGGCCCAGTTACTCACCATCTTCCAGATGTGCCTGGGAGTCTCAACAGTCTGAGGCAATGGTTTTCATGTTTTACTGTGCCTGAGAATCTTCTGGCGATTGTGCTTGAAAGACAGATTCCTGGGTCCTATCCATAGAGGTTCTGATGCAGCAGGTTTAAGTGACCTAAGAATTAGCATTTCCATACCTGATGCAGGCCATTTTGGAACCACGTCTTGAGAGAAATTGATGTGAGATGTGGTGAAAGGTGAAATTAATGTGACCTCCCCCACCTGACAGGGGTATTCATGCTGGACTTGGGGGCTGAGTTGATGCTTAGGGAAAGGGGCTGTTAGAATCAGACCCAGAATTTACAGATCATCTAGCTTGGGGTACTCAACCCCGGTTGCACATCAGAATTGCGTGGAGAGCTTTCAGAAAAAACACTGCCAAACTCCCGGTCCCTCCTCTCTTGAAGCAAAACTTCTGGGGTGAGGGGCCCAGATATAGGTGTTTCCAAAAAATCTCCAAATGTACAGAAAGCGCAATCAGGGGTGAGAAGCCTTGTTGGAACACATCATGGCACAGAGGGGACTGGACTGCTTGCAGAGAAGTCTCCGCACTGTGTGCTGGGCTCCCACTCGGAGCGGAGCCCGAGGAGCATGGGCCTGGCCAGGCCCACTTGTCTCACAGTTGTTCCGGGCATTCCAGGCTCAGATGTAATTTCAGGACCTGCCTCCCAAAATAGACTATGAGCTCTGGGAGGCTGGACTCTGAGGGCCCTTTTATGTGTTCCCTCTCTCAGGTCTTTAGGATAGAGGTTTTTAATGAATACTTATCATCCCTTTGTTCTTGTATTAATTATTTAGTTAGCGTGACTAACTACCGTGAGTACCTGGGCCATGGTGGAGATTTTTGACTGACCATCTGCGTGAATGGGCAGCTTCATTTCCTATAGCATTTAATGAGCTGGACTTCTCTTCTGCCCTGCCCATTTCCCACCCTCTAATGTCATGATTTACATCCCTTCATTCATGCATTTAGTTCATTGAACAAATACTTATTGAGCACCTACTACATGCTGGGTGCTGTTCGAGGGGCTGGGGATGCATCCAAGAACAAAACCAGATCCCTGTTCCCTTCGAGCTCAAACATCTTATTTCCTTGAAGTTTGGGTCTCCTGTGCCCCCACTTAGTGACTTTCTACCCTGCTTCCTCCAGGCTCACCAGCCAGAACCCGAGTCATTACTGCCCCTTCCCTTTCCCTTCTCCCATCAGTCCTCTCTTCCTCCCCGCGTCTCTCCAGTCGCTCTCTCTCCCTTCCCCCCTCCCCTCTCATCTATCTCCTGGGGAATCTTATAGAACCATCTGTAGGTGGGCCCACCTGACTTACCTGTATAGGGAAGGTGAGCTGCAAGGACACCGGACTCTTTGAATCTAGCTTTTTGAATATTAAAAGTTACTTTAGGGCTTCCCTGGTGGCGCAGTGGTTGAGAGTCCGCCTGCCGATGCAGGGGACGCAGGTTCGTGCCCCGGTCCGAGAGGATCCCACGTGCCGCGGCGGAGCGGCTGGGCCCGTGAGCCATGGCCACTAAGCCTGCGTGTCCGGAGCCTGTGCTCCGCAACGGGAGAGGCAGGCCCGCGAACCGCAAAAAAAAAAAAAAAAAAAAAAAAAAAAAAAAAAAATTACTTTAAAGCATGGAAAATAGCCTGTTTTCTTTAGGTGAACGTAACATGTACTCAATGTAAAAAAGGATGAGACAAAAGTGAAAAGTAGCCCCCTATCCTTATACTTCAAATTAACTTGTCAACAATTTGACGTATTTCCTCCAAGATTCTTTTTTCTTTTTTTTTTTAAAGCAATTTTAGTGTGAAATTTAACACCTAAGTAAGTACATAATATATAAATGTACGCTTTAATGCAGTTGTTCTCAGTTGGCGATTTTGTTCCTCGGGACCTTTGGCAATGTCTGGAGACCTTTTGGGTTGTCACCACTGGGTGGGAGGATGAGGTACTATTGGCATCTACTGTGGGTAGAGGCCAGGGATGCTGCTAAACGTCCTACAGTGCACAAGACAGCTCCATGACACCCGCAACAAGGACTTATCCATCCCCAGAAGCTAACACAGCCAAGGTTGAGGAACCCTGCTTTAATGGATAAATTATGAAGGGAACACCCATGTCTGTCACTCAGGTCAAGGAATTGAACCTTACCGGTCCTACCCCTCCACCAGAAGTCCCTAGACCCCTTGCCTTCCTCCCTAGAGATGATCCCATCCAGATATCTTTTTTCCAGATGTTTGCATATTTACATTTTCACTCAGTAAGAAGCCAGGGGCATTTTTGTATCAGTAAATATCCTCTGCACACCTTCTAAGTTTTATTTTATTACATGGATGCACTATAATTCAGTTAATCAACCCCCATTAAGGAATATTTAGGTTGTATCAATTTTTAATATTTATATCCAAAGCTTAAATTATACTGTCACTATGAGAAATATCCTGGTGACTAAATCTTTGCCCACTTATTTAACTATTTCCTTTTGGTAAATACTGGAAGTGGCGTTGCTGTGTCAGAGGTTATAGACATATTTAAGGCTTTGCCACATTTCCCAAATTGCTATCCTGACAGTCTGTACCACCTTTATCTTCCCATTAGCTGAGTTTGAGGGCTTATTTTCTTATAATTCTGCTAACACAAAGCATTATCATGCAAATTTTTAACAATTTCTTAGGTTCAAATAGTATTTGTGACCTTTCGATGTTATTGCCTATTTACATTTATTTCTTACTGAATTGCTTTTTAATTTGCCCAGTTTGGGAGGGAAGAGATGTTTGTCTTTTTCTTCATTAGTTGTGAGTCCTCTTTACATATCAAGGACATTAAGATGTTGTCATAGATGTTTAAAATATCTTCCCCAGTTCTAATTGGCCTTTTGAGTTTAAAGACTACCCCTCCTAGAGAGCATTCCATCACAGTCAGTATATCCACCTGCCACCACCCCTTCCTGACTACTCATTTTCTGGAAAGTATGCTTTCAGTTAAGATTTAGAAAATTGAGATCGAGGTGGGAGTTCTTGAGGTGAGAAGAGTAGGGCTCTGCTAGGGAAGCAGGGAGTGACTGCTGCCCAGTCTTGGGGTGTGCAGGCTTAAGTCAGGGCACAGATGGTGGGGCAAGTATCAGAGTTGCCAGAGTCTGCCTACCGTTTTTGTTAGGGGGTATCTGTGCCAAGAAGTAAAGCAGGCCTTCCCTCGGCAGAAGCCAGGGCTACCTTTTCTCCGTTTACCACCATTTCTCTTGTCCACCAGTTTTTGGTTTTCTGCTGGTAACTTTGAATTTCTATCGCTTTGTTTATCTGATGGGTATTCTTTTTTTTTAAAATTAATTAATTTATTTATTCTTGGCTGCATTGGGTCTTCGTTGCTGCGTGTGGGCTTTCTCTAGTTGCGGTGAGCGGGCCTCTCATTGCTGTGGTTTCTCTTGTTGCAGAGCACGGGCTCTAGGCGCACGGGCTTCTGCAGTTATGGCACGCAGGCTCAGTAGTTGTGGGTCTCGGGCTCTAGAGCGCGGGCTCAGTGGCTGTGGCGCATGGACTTAGTTGCTCTGCTGCATGTGGGATCTTCCTGGATCAGGGCTTGAACCTGTGTCCCTTGCACTGGCAGGCAGATTCTTAACTGCTGCACCACCAGGGAAGTCCCTCTGATGGGTATTCTAATGAGCTGTCAAGAGAGTGCCCAGCCCAGAGCAAGTCCTCTATAAATATTTGTGGACTAAATGAGAGACTGCATTGAGATTGCCTGCACGATCTGAAGGTGCCCTGCCTCTTTGACAGTGGGTCCTGTTACCTGACTGGTGGGCAGAAACAACCCGTCTCTCTCTCTTTGGGAGTCCCAGATGCCCCATCTCCTCTTCTCTCTGCTCCCTCTCTAGGTGAACAGCCCCACCAGCACTCATGCATCCCTGTCAGAATCTGAGATGTGCTCTGCTCCCACCACCACTTCTGCCTTCCCCACCCAGATGCCTGTCAGTAGACCCCAGGCCTGCTACCTGTGTCCTCACCATCTTCCACCTGGACTTAAAAAAAAAATTGTGTTAAAATACACATAATATAGGGCTTCCCTGGTGGCGCAGTTGTTGAGGGTCCGCCTGCCGATGCAGGGGACACGGGTTCGTGCCCCGGTCCGGGATGATCCCACATGCCGCGGAGCAGCTGGGCCCGTGAGCCGTGACCGCTGAGCCTGCGTGTCCGGAGCCTGTGCTCTGCAACGGGAGAGGCCACAACAGTGAGAGGCCCGCGTACCGCAAAAAAAAAAAAAAAAAAAAAGACATATTGGTCAACTCACTCAATTGATGTCATGGCCTGCTAATGGGTCCCAATTTGCAGTTTGAAAAACACCACCCTAGGGACTTCCCTGACAGTCCAGTTGTTAGGACTCTGTGCTTCCACTGCAGGGGGCACGGGTTCGATCCCTGGTCAGGGAACTAAGATCCTGCATGCTGTGCAGTGTGGTCAAAAAACAAAAAAGAGAAAGAAAAAGAAAAGCACTACCCTACAGCCATGGGTGACTGTGGTCTCGGAGTGTGGGTTGAGTTGGGGTGAGTAGGCTGGGGAAACAAGTGAAGAGTTTGCATGGGGCCCAGAAGAGCCCTCCCATGGCGGGTTCACTCCCCTTCACTAAGTCATTCAGTCTGGAGGCGCACCCTAGGGCTCCAGCATGATTCTCACGGATGCCTGCTGGCCCCCAGTTCTGCAGAGTAATCTGGGGAGAGGATGTAATCCCAGCACGAGCTGTGAGCTCTCCTGTATCTTTAACTATTGAGTCTGTTTATTTACAGACATAACGCCACATCTCTCAAGGCCAGAATTGATGATCAAGGACAGGACAGGTCTAAATCCATGATGAGGAAGGAACTGTTTCCTAATTAGCAGCCTGACGTCCTCTTCCTTGGCGTCTGTAAGTCATGTGATCGTGCCGGGTTAACGTTTCATTTCTTTCTGGCTCTTCTTTGGGGCTGTAGAGCCTATCAGTGACCACTCGCTTCATGTCATCCAGAGGGTCCCAGAGTTGGCCCTTCTAACCAGGACTTAGTGAAATCCCTTAGAGGGTGTTTGTTCTCCTCATCTTCAGGGAAGGCAGGAAGTAGAAAATGTTTAAAAGACACTTTGCACAGGGCTTGGCACACACACACTGCTTAGTTGCTGCTAGCCAGGAGCACCTGGATATGTTTCCAAGTGGACAATTCAAGAGAGGCTGCAGATGGAATTTTCCATGTTACTCCTGTAGGTCATGGAAAGTTGATAGGGGAGGGGAAGTGAACACTTAGATAGCATCTCATATCCCCTCAAAACTGATACAGCAGACACTCTTTATTATTGTCATTTTACTGCCAAGGGAGATAAGGCCTTAGAGAGGTGACAAGTTCAGTTAGTAGCGCCTGCTGTTTGAATGACTCCAAAGCCATGTGTTTAACCTCTGCTGGAACCACACCAACATGGGCCCCAAGGGGATTCAGAATGATTCAGCCAGGGCAGGCCTGGGCAACCTTTAAGAAGATAACTGGGCCCCCCAAGGACACCTGCCCCCCATTGTACTTTCTTTCATCCCCTCTTTCTGTTGACATGTAGCCATTCTGCGAATGCAGTCTCTGGCGTTCTCTGAGAAGAGCCGTTCTGTCCTCTAGTGAGGAAGTGAACTTGCAGTCAACTTGGGAAAGAAAAGGACCCATTCCTTTGGCACCCGATTACTGGGCACCTTGCTATATTCTAGGGTTCCTAACATGAGGAAGGCATGGTGTCTGCTCTCTGAAGCTCACACTCTAGTAGGGGAGACAGACAGAAGCACACAGTTGTCCTGCTGTTCGACACGTGTGGTCACAGCTTGCAACCATCTCTGTCTGGGAGAGTCGGGGGAGGCTTATCTGAGCAGAGACAACTGAGCTGCCCATTGAAGGATCAGTAGGAATTCGCTAGATGCATCAGAGTGGAGCACAGAGGGGAGGGGAGGGGAAGTGAACTCACATTTAATGAGCGTGCTGTGTGCCAGGCAGCTCAGTCATCTTATCTTGTTTAATTTTCACCACAGTCCCGTAGGGAGGTATTATTATGACCTTACAGATGAGGAAACTGAGATGTTCAGTGAATTTCCTAAGAGGTTCTTCAAGTGTGGTACGTGGACCTCTGGGGAATCCCCAGGCCTTTGAGCAGGTCAGCAAGGTTAAAGCTATTTCCACAATAACACTAAGATGCTATTTGCCATTTTCGCTGAGTCCATATTTGTACAACTGGTACAATAGCACTGGAAGGTGAAACTGTTTCTGCCTTAAGACTAATGAGGGCTTTGGCACCAAATTGTACTCGTTGTTGTATTTTTCACCCTCATGTAATTTGAAAAAAAAAAGCCAGTACTCACAGTTTGGGGGGCAAAAAAGCCAGTTTTACTGAAGAATGACCTTGATAAAGCAGTACAAATATTAATTTTATTAATCTTGATCTGGAGTTACACATGTTTGTAATATTTTCTGTGTTGAGATGGGAAGTATGCACAGAGCATTCTGCTGCACCCTGGAAAATGAAGGTCGCTGCAAGAAAAAGCCCCGTGTGACCGCTTGAGTGGCATGCTGAACTAGGCTTTTTTTTTTTTAATGGAATACCGTTTTTACTTGAAAGAATGACTGACAAACTATGATCGTTCAGACTTGGGCATCTGATAGACGTTTTCTTGAAAATGAGTGAGTGAGCCTGCCACTTTAAAAGTTGACGTTTATCATTTGTTGCCCATCATAAAATTTGAGCTTTCAAACAAAAATTGGAATTTTAGAAAGCTTCTGTCTTCCAGTTTCCCAGTATTTAATGTCTTTTCTGTTGAGACTGATGGTGATATTAATGAATGTAATTTTTCAGTATTATACAGTGAAATGTGTCAACATTTGGAAGGTCTGCATAACTCAGTGAGCAAAAACTTCCCAAATGAGCAATGCAAGATGTTACAGAATCATGTGTGGATAAAAGATTTATTCAAAATGCAAGATAGGACAACAGATTTTAATGTAACAGAGTACAAAATGTTCATCACTCTCTACTTTCAGATTTCACACTGCAGCTAACCTTTAGGTTTAAGAAATACTACTTATTGAGGGCTTCCCTAGTGGCACAGTGGTTAAGAATCTGCCTGCCAATGCAGGGGACACGAGTTCAAGCCCTGGTTCAGGAAGCTCCCACATGCCACGGAGCAACTAAGCCCCCTGCGTCCCAACTACTGAGCCTTTGCTCTAGAGTCTGCGAGCCACAACTACTGAGCCTACGTGCTACAGCTACTGAAGCCCATGCGCCTAGAGCCTGTGCTCCACAACAAGAGAAGCCCCGGCAATAAGACTGCGCACCGCATCGAAGAGTAGCGCGCAACTTGAGAAAGCCCGCACGCAGCTACGAAGACCCAGTGCAGCCAAAAATTAAAAAAAAAGAAAAAGAAATAATACTTATTGAGTTTTGGTGCAGTATCAAAGAAGGAGATCCACAATTATCTGAAAATTTATTAAAATGCATCTCCAACTATATGTCTGGTTGGGTTTTTTTCACAGATGTCCACTAAAACAAGACATCTCAATGGACTGAATGTAGACAGGATAATGAGACTTCAGTGAGGCATTAAAGAGATTTGCAAAATGTAAACAGTGTCACTTTTCTGTTGCCTTTGTTTTGGAAGTTAGTTATTTTTCATAAAAATATGCCACTTATGTTAACATGTACTGGGCTTATTATTGTTAATGTAATATTAATTACTAAATAAATATTTTTAAATGCCTCAGTTTTAACCTTGAATACAGTAAAAGTTGATAGATACAAGTTACCTTAGTAAAATCTCCTTAGGGCCCTCAATAAATTTTTTTCTATGGAAGTTTTACTTTTTTTAAAATAAATAAATAAATTTGTTTATTTATTTATTTATTTATTTATGGCTGTGTTGGGTCTTTGTGGCGAGCGGGGGCTACTCTTTGTTGTGGTGCACGGGCTTCTCATTGCGGTGGCTTCTCTTGTTGTGGAGCACAGACTCTAGGCGCATGGGCTCCAGTAGTTCTGGCGCATGGGCTAAGTTGCTCCGCGGCATGTGGGATCTTCCCAGACCAGGGATCGAACCCGTGTCCCTCGCATTGACAGGCGGATTCTTAACCACTGCGCCACCAGCGAAGTCCCCTCAATAATTTTTTTTAAACTTTATTTTATTTACTTATTTATTTTTGGCTGCATTGGGTCTTCGTTGCTGCGCGCGGGCTTTCTCTAGTTGCAGGAAGCGGGGGCTACTCTTCATTGCGGTGCGTGGGCTTTTCATTGCGGTGGCTTCTCTTTGTTGCGGAGCACGGGCTCTAGGCACTTGGGCTTCAGTAGTGTGGCACACGGGCTTAGTTGCTCCGCAGCATGTGGGATCTTCCTGGACCAGGGCTGTAACCGGTGTCCCCTGCACTGGCAGGCAGATTCTTAACCACTGCACCACCAGGGAAGTCCCGCCTCAATAATTTTTAAGAATGACATCCTGTGACCAAAAATTTGAGAACTGCTGCCCCTAGGGTCTTCCAGAAAATAAGTATTCTATGGTGGTCTGTGTCATTCCAAAGTCCACGTGCTTTTCCCACAACAGTGATTTGCAGCAGGCGGTGAGAGGGGTTGGGGGCTCACCCTCTACCACTGGTGGAGGTTTCTCAGGATCTCTGAGGGGGCTCGTGGGGCTGAATCTTTGCCTTAAGTCTACCGATCCTCCCTCAGATGTTTCTTTCTCCTGGATTTTCCTTTGCTCCTTACTCTGTTGTTTCCTTCCTCCAAATCCTTCCCCCTACCTGGCTTGCGTCCTTGACCCACCTCTGCTCCCCGCTTCTCTCCATGCTCTGAACCGGGCCAGGGGGGCTGACCCTACAGAAGGGAAACGGACAATGCTCAGTTTCAGAGGAAGACCCGGGGGTCCTGGGAGATGTTTCCAGAGGCTTGAGGGGCTTTCATGGTCCAGACAGGACTCTGTGAACACTGAGCAGTCCACGTGAGACCAAAGGCTTCTTACTGCAGGGTCTTGCACAGGCGGGGTTGAACCGGTGATCTTTCAGATCCAACCCAAATATAAGTTTTGTGTCTGGCTGAACACTTTTTTAAAAAAATTATTTTAAAAATTTATTTATTTTTATTTATTTATTTTTGGCTGCATTGGGTCTTCGTTGCTGCATGCAGACTTGCTCTAGCTGCGACGAGTGGGGGCTACTCTTCGTTGCGGTGCGCAGGCTTCTCATCGCAGTGGCTTCTCTTGTTGCGGAGCACGGGCTCTAGGTGCACGGGCTTCAGTAGTTGTGGCTCGCAGGCTCTAGAGCGCAGGCTCAGTAGCTGTGGCGCACCGGCTTAGTTGCTCCGCAGCGTGTGGGATCTTCCCGGACCAGGGCTTGAACCCGTGTCCCCTGCATTGGCAGGCAGATTCTTAACCACTGTGCCGCCAGGGAAGCCCTGGCTGACACTTTTAATCGTCCATTGAACACAGAATCATTTCTGTTCTGATGCTTAATGGAAGAGCCAGACGTGTTTAGCCCTTTCTGTGCCCCTCATTCACCCCTTCGGCCCAAACTCCAGAAGGAGCGCTCAGCAGTCTGCCGCCTGGGGCACTGTGGCTCTTCCCAGCCATTACAGTGTTAGTTCTTCTTGTTGTCTATCTCAAAGCCCTTCTGCATTCCCTCGGCCCAGCCCTCACGAGCAGGTAGGACAGCCTGCTTCAGATAGATACCTTCAAGGTGAGAGTGAGGTGGATTTTTTTAAAATTGAGGTAAAATTCACAGACCCTAAAAGTCACCATTTTAACCATTTAAAAGTGTACAGTATAAATGGTTTTTAGTATACTCACAATGTTGTATAACCATCATCACTATCTAATTCCATAACAGTTCATCACCCCAAAAAGAAACCTCCATTAAGCGTTCACTTGCCATTCCCATCTCCCTCTAGGGCCCTGGAAACTACTAATCTAGTTTCTGTCTCTGTGAATTTGCCTGTTCTGGACATTTCATATAAATGGAATCCTACAATATGTGGAGATAGATTGTTTTAAAGAAAAATGGAATATTTTCTATGAAGATCATTCATTTTGAGAATCAGAAACTTTACAATTTAAAAGCTTTACTTAGAAAGTCAGGAGTAACGAACTCATTAAGAAGAGTCAGGCTGGGTATTTTCCTTTAAACAGTCCTTCCGATGGGGCTGCTGTTTGTCCGTCCCAGAGCTGAGAGATGTGTGTGATTGGCATTGGGCTTTCATTGCAGACTGGTGGGATTCTCAGGGACTCGTGGGTTTTGTAAGGTTTCCTTTGGCGGGTGAGGTGCAGTGCAGGTCTTGGAACTGGCCCTCACTTGGGGAAGGCGCAGGTTGGGGTACGTCTCTTCACTCCCCCTCTGTGTCTCTCGTAGGGGTGAAGAAGAGAACCAAAGTCATCAAGAACAACGTGAACCCCGTGTGGAATGAGGTATGTGAGCTTCCCACCTTCCCTCCTTTCCTCCCTCTGCTGCCACTGTCTCTGCAGGGACGAGTCAGGGGGCTCAGGCAGAGGCGGCTTTCTCAGAGGTGTTGTCATGGAGAGGAGGGGCTCTGATCCGTTGTGCCAATGAAATCCTCCTGGCACCTGGGAAGAGGGGTGGTGGCCTGGCTTGCGGTCTCCCCTGTGCTGTGGGTACGGTGTGGAGAGGAGTGAGGGGTCCCTTGTCTCCGCTTCTTTCAGCTCTGGCCAGCCAGGAGGAGGGTGTCTAGGGCTCTCTTACCTGCTTTTTCTCCCTTACACAGGGCCGTTGTCCTTGCCCAGAACTACCTCCTCCCCACAGCCCTCCCTGATTCATCAGGTCCTCCTCTGGTTCCTGCCCTCTCAACCAGCTTTCTTTCTTTCTTTTTTTTTTTTCCTTTGGGTTAAATTTAATACACTGTTTCAGAAAAACTGACAATGTTTAGGTAATTTAAACTATAGGAAATAATTGTCTATTTGCAGTAGATCATCTGTGCAAATGATTTACTTAAGGCATGTTGCAATAGCCTTTAACAAGTTTAATCAGTAAATCTATGTTGGCAGATGCTCATTTATTTGCTTACCAACTCAAGCTCTTGCTGGTCAGGGTATTATCTGTGCAGAGATTTGTCATTCTCTAATTGCAAAAGAATTGGCTCCCATCTGCTACATAACTTGCTCTCGTTCGAGACTTAGTCAACCAGCTTTCTTTATATGGCGCCCTGGTGGTCTTTGGAAGCCCTGTCCTTGTGTGGATGGGGTTGGGATGCATGGGGTGCCTTTGCTCTGAGGAGGGTCCTGGGGTCTCTGGAGACCAAGGTGGCACTAACGCATGCTGTCACCAGGCGCCGGGCTGCCCCACGAGCACACTGATTTTGGGCCCTGAGGGCCACCTGGAAGTTTTCCCAGCTGTGCTCCTGGTGACTGGTGGAATTGAGTTGGGGAGGGGGTCATGGGGGTCTGGTCTCCTACTCTCTTCCGCTGCCTTCAGCTCTCGCTGTCCCTTCTGAAGCTCTGAGACCCTGCTACTCATGTATTCATTCCTTCACTCATGCATCCTTCCCGTCACCAGTAGTGGTCACAGATGCCTGCTCAGTGCCCCAGGGGGACCTGTGGGGACCAGACACAGTCTCTTCTAGGGGTCCATAGGTTAAGACATCTTTTCTCTTTTTCTTCCAGGGCTTTGAGTGGGACCTCAAGGGTGTCCCCCTGGACCAAGGCTCCGAGCTTCATGTGGTGGTCAAAGACCATGAGACGATGGGGAGGAACAGGTGAGGCGGTGAGGGGGACTCTGGCCTGTGGGTGTGTACGGGTAGAGTCGTGGCGGATGTAGACTACAGAATGTGGACTCTGGAGAGCTGGTGTTTAGTGAAGACCTGCCACTCGTGGGCCTGGCCCGGTGGGAGATCTGGGGGCGAGGGCTGGCTGCAGTCTCAGGACCTCAGCCGTGGGTAAATCTGAGAGCTTCCCAAGTGACAGGGAAGGAAGGTGGGCTAGAATCAGATGTGCGTGTGTTTCCCCAGACAGTCTGTGCCCCAGGGAGCAGGGAAGAAAAGGCTCTCTGGGTCCTGCTGCAGCCCTGAGGTGCCTGGCACGGCCCTCTCTCCCTGCCCAGCACAGGCTAGGGAGGGCAGTGGCACATGGCGCGAGGCAGGCCGAGCGATGGCTTCATGGAAGAGGTGGGACTCGAGGTGAGAGTTGTGGTTTAGAAGTCGGAACAGTAATGGCGACCCACACTGACTGCCCACCGTCCTGTGGCAGTGTCTTCTGGTGATATTTCATGTACGTAGTAGGGATGGTTCCCAGGCAGGGGCAATAGTAGGAGCAGAGTTCAGAGTTTTGTGGTGGCAGAAGTAGGCTCTCGAGGCGGGCGATGGGTCCTTCCTCGTGTATGGAGCTCCTGGGCCTTGTGTGTGCTGGTGGCGGGGTGGGCAGGGCCAGCCAGCTTGCAGACGGATGGCCCTGTTGACTGTGGGTAGGGTGACCTGGCAGACACAGCCTGAGAGCGCTCCAGTGCTGGAACCTTGAATGTCAGGGCGGGGCTTCAGCCGGTCCCTGCGAGGCCTGACGGGGGTGCAGCTGTGTGAGGGGCCGGCAGGCGTGGGTTCATGCTCTTGGTGCCGTTCGCTGAGGTCTGGACCCGAGGATCGGGCATGGGCTTGCTGTTTTGTGACCTGCTGACAGTAGAGCCTTTGTTTGGGAACTGGGTCAGCTGGTGTCTGGGGCCCGGCTGTGTTTCCCTGGCAGGGCGAGAGTGGGAGAGGGAAGGAGGGAGGATTCAGAGACCTGGGGAAGGCCGACAGGGGTCTCAGCCTCCCAGACATCTGGAAAGTTGGAAATCTTAAAAAGCTTGGAAGAAAAACGCAACCACCACGGTCTCTCTGTGTCTCTGCTGGCTGTGGGTGCAGCGCGTGATACGTGTGGGGAGGATGGAGGCGCTTCCACTAGGCCCTCCCAAGGTAGGGCTAAAAGGTGTGGGTCCAGGGCGTCTTGGGTCCATTTTGTCCAGCCTGGACCTCAGCAGCCCCCACCTGCACAGGGTGCAGGTTCCTGCAGGGGCTGGAACTCATTCACACTGTTACCCCAGCACAGGTATTTCATGGAAAAAAGGCAGCTTCTGACAAGCATGAACAGTGGACCTACAGGTGAGGGAGGAGCAATGCTGGACTCTGGGTGGTCCTGGAAGGCTTCCTGGAGGAGGGCCACACAGACGGACTCGGAGGCCAGGGTTGGCTTTAGAGAGGAGAGGAAGGGAGGGCCTTCCACTGTTTGAGCATGGAGGGCAGCAGGCTAAGGCCTTACATGTGGGATTCAGTCACATGACTTGTGCAGCCCAGTGAGAAGGGAGCAATGGGGCCAGGTTGGGAGGGGGCCTCTGACACCAGGCTGAGGATAATAATAGCAAACCCACAACAGCTGATGTTTACCAAGAGCTTAGCCAAGTGTCTGGCCCTCTGCTGAGTCTTTATATAAAAGATCTTTTTTAATCGTTAGGTGTTGCTATTAGACTTGTCATTATTACGGAGGGAAACTGAGGCTCCAGGAGATTAATTTCCTCGAAGGCTACTGATGGCAGAGCTGTGATTGAAGGGCAGGTCTGCAACATGGTCAGAATCACGGAGCCCCTGCACCTCTCAGAGGCTCCCGGAAGCCCCAGGCAGGTGCTGGGCCCTTCTGGAGAGAGCGTAGCAAGGCAAAGGCATGCAGAGGAAACGCATGTTTCACTTTCACGATCACATTCAGTACTTTTCAGGCCCTGTGGGGAGATTTCTAAGACCATGAAGGCAGCAGGGGATGAGAACATATTTTTGATCAATTCAAGGGCCAGGCTAGACCTCGGGGTGATAGCAGGCCAGTGCCACACATGGGCCGGCCTGGCTCCGTGGGTTGGAGATCACAGCAGGGGCAGGCTGTCTTGCACATTGGAGCCCTCTCGTTGGCCCCTGTGGGTGTCCTCTGGCTCCTGGGGGCAAGTCAGCTCCCTGAACACCAGTTTCCCACATGACCAGGTACGTCACTTGAGAGGCCAGTGTGCTGGAAATCAGTTCCTCACACAGCAATTTGCAGAAGAACTAATTCACAAAGCTTCCCGATTCACCAGAAACTTCTTTCTGATAACTACTTGAATGTAATTTTTGAGTTTTTCAAACATTTATCTCAATTTTGCATTTCTAGCGATTAAAAATTAAATTTTAATTCAACTAAATTTAAACTTACATTCACAAACATCTGAAGAATTTCAGAAATAATAGAATTTTCGCTTTGCTATCGGAGCCTCGGAGCCAGTGGGGTATGCAGGCTGGAGAGCAGTTTGCTTGGATGGAAGATGCATGAGGGGAAACCCACTGGAGCAGCGGGAGGGAGGCAGGTACCCACAGGGTGCTTCTGTAAGGCCCTCATGGTTAGAGCGCACAGTACGTTCATGCTGCTCATGAAATGTGAGAAAAGAATCCCAGTTAAGGGCTTCCCTGGTGGCGCAGTGGTTGAGAGTCCGCCTGCCGATGCAGGGGACACAGGTTCATGACCCGGTCCGGGAAGATCCCACGTGCCGCAGAGCGGCTGGGCCCGTGAGCCATGGCCACTGAGCCTGCGCGTCCGGAGCCTGTGCTCCGCAACGGGAGAGGCCACAACAGTGAGAGGCCCGCGTACCACAAAAAAAAAAAAAAAAAAAAACCAGTTAATTAAAAGTATTAAAAAGTCTAACGCTGTAAAAGTCAAGCATTTCCAGGAAGTGGAAAGAGCAACCATGTGATATTTTACGTTCTAAAAGAGAAAAGGAAAAAAAAATCGGTGAATTCAATTCAATGAACGTTTTACATAGAACACCTACTCACTACCCTCAAGTTGGCAGTGTCTGGTCAGGAAGCAAATAGGGAGACAACAGGTGTGACGGTGACCGCTGCCATCTGACTGCCCTCAGTTTCAGTGAAATCCACAGGGTCGTCATGCAGCAGTTCCTTCCTTCCTGGCAGTCCTGGGTGGGCTGTGAGCCCACCTAGGGTCCTCCTGGGTCTTCTTCCAAGCGAGGTGCAGCACAGCCCTCCACAGTCTCCCTCTGTCTCCTCCTCTCCGTCTTCTGAACCTCTATCCTCTGCCTCCACCTGTTTCTAGAGTCCCCTCAATGCCTCAATCATTCTTTACCGCCCCTCACTCACACCTCTGTCTCCACAGGTCTGTGGTTTTGCTCCTTTTTCTTCCTGGCCCCTCTCCGTTTATTCCTTCTGTCATCTGACTCTCCCCCACTTCCACTCTCTTCTCTTTCCCCAGGGCTTCTGGGATTTTTGATGTTTCTGTGTTTCCCCGACGACCGTTGGCAGTTTGGGGTGACCTCATTATGCCAGCCTGGTCTGTTGGCCTGGAGTGGGGTCTCGGAATCTCTCAGGAGGGGAAACTCAGGCTGGATACTGTCTCTGGGCCATTCTGCACCCCACCCATCCTGAAGCAACTGCAGGGGTGGATCAACTCCATGTCTATAAAATCAGGTTTCAAATGCACATAAGAGGAAACTTCACTCCTCTGGATGGGAGACACTCGTGCAAACCCAGCTAGGCTGGGTCCTGGACTCAGTTGAGTGTCCCAGGCTGCACTCAACAACTTCCTGTTTACTCTGGGCTTCTCAGAAGGATGCTGGAGGGGAAGTTGACCCTGATCCCTGACCAGCTAAGTTTGACCCCTGGGATGTTCAGCTGAGAAATCCCAATTCAGGCTATGAGACGCAAGAGCATCATCGGCAGCTTTGACATAACATGCCAGTGCCTGGCCCCGCCTGCAAGTTCTCACTTAATTGATTGAGAGCGGGGCCTGTGCACCATTACGAACTCCCAGGTGTTAGGGAGTGAGAACCAGTCGTCTGCACTCCAGACCAGTGCTGCCCGGTAGAACTTTCTGAGATGATGGAACCATTCCGTGTTGGCTAGTGTAACTGAGGAACTGAATCTTAAATTTTATTTAATTTTAATTAATTTAAATTTGAATAGCTCATGTGCGTGCACAGTGGCGGCTTACTGTGTTGGACAGCGCAGCTCTAGGTTTTTAGAACAGTGCTCCAACCCTGGGTGCATCTTAGAATGGCCTGGGAGCTTTACAATAGATCAGTGTCTAGGCACAAACTGATGAAAGGAGAAGCTGGAGTCGGGTGCAGGCAGCAGCACTTCCTGAAACTGCCCAGGGGAGACCAGTGTGCACCAGGGCATGAGAGCAATGCTGGCACTTCTGCAAGGAATGGCTCTCAATTTTTTCATGGATTAACTGAGAAATAAATATAATTCTTGCCATAGTTTCTGGATGTGGTTATTGGTAGAACTGATTACCATGCAATAATTATGGGCAAAACGGCACATGATAAAATTGTTAAGGAAATGAAAAACTGACTGAAGAATCCTGTTGGTAACTGTAAACACTGACCTGAGAGAATCAGACTTAATAGAACTAATTCCACAAAAGAAAACTCAAGAATCAAGAGAGCTATATTTGATAAAGCTTGATATGAATCGAAAAATGAAAAACAAACAAACAACCCCCCCCCCCCAAGAAAACTTTGCACCAAACCTGTGTTGGGAAATTTAAACAGAAAATAATTGTTACTAATGACAATAATTTTGGTAAAATAAAAATGAAGATTAAAAAAAGAAAGGAGTTTAATTACACTGTATAGAAAATATCTCAACACATTAACCGGGCTTAATTTAATTTGTTCTGAAAAATGCCTTTCCAGTAGAAATTAATTAATGTAGGTGTATTTTTTTTTAATTTAAATGTTTGGTAAATGTAAATATGGGAGCAAAAGTCTCCATGGGGTCAAAATGTCCATCTGTCAAAACACTAGGGTTACGGAACTCCCTGGCCATCCAGTGGTTAGGACTCTGCGCTTTCACTGCCGAGGGCCCGGTTTGATCCCAGGTCGGGGAACTAAGATCCTACAAGCCTAACGGCCCAGCCAAAAAAAACCCCAAAAAACGAAGCAAAAAAACCACCAGGGTTAAAATGATACTCACCTTGACCACCAAGCCCAGGATAGGGTGGCCAGATTCAATAGAGAAACATACAGGACACTCAGTTAAGTTTGAATGTCCCAAATGTTGCATGAGACATACTTATATTAAGAGATTACCAAGTGTTTATCTGAAAGGTAAACTTAGCAGGGAATCCTGTACTTGATCTGGCAACTCTATTCCAGGGTGGCTGTCCCCTCGCCCCCGCTTCAATCAAGAAGTACAGAAGGAGACCCAGATTCACACCAAGAATCGGCTAGAAGGCACACTGCTGCCTTTAAAGAAGCGTTCCCTTAGGCTCTCACAATAGCATTTTCTTCAAAAGAGTGTGATTCACTTCCAACCTTTCAGCAACCCGGTGACTCTATAAAGTGGGGCCTTGAGGGCTCTCTCAGCCGCACACAGAGCCTTGCCTGCCTTCACCTGCCCTGCGATCTGGGTTGTCAGTATGGTGTCGGCCACTGACGGGGGCCCCGGAGGCAGCTTGGGTACCTTCCTGGGCACCGCTGCTCCGTGTCCTTCCTCCTCAGCTGCTCCTCCTCTCACCCCGAAGTCGGCCCCGTGAGCTGGTCACGGAATGAGCTGGAATGAATATGGACTTTGGGAAGAGCTAGGGTCCAGACTCAACAGCCCTGTGGCCTTGGGCAGGTCCTCAGCTCAGCTCCCTGAGCCTGTTTCCTCCTGCTTAGGGAGTATTAAATCAAGTGCAAAAGCACATCTCAGGGACCTGCCACAGAGGACTGCTCCCTAAATGGCAGTTCCCTTCGGCACATCCCCTTTTCCGTAGCTCCCCTGTGCTGCCCTCCAGCTGCCCCAGTTGCTTGAGTCCCACTGACCCCAGCCCTTTCCCATCAAAGCCTGCTCTCAGCCAGCTGTGGTTTGAAAACGGACTCACTCATTCATACTGAAGTGTTGGTGGCAGCCTGTGGTTTAACGTTTTGCTCCTTCTCTTAGGAATGTAGGCGATGGTGCTTTATTTCCCAGACTCCGCTTAGACCAAAAATGAAAGCGCTAATGGTGAGCCTTTCGGCACCGCGATAGGCTGTGAGGAGATGTTTTGGGAACGGCGGGTCTTCCTGACGTAGGTGACCATCTCCTGTAGGGCTGTTGCTGACCCTGGAGTAGGTCTTGGTGCCCCTAGGGTGGAGGTAGGGGTTGTCCTGGTGTCTCCGGGGACAACGAGCTTAATCTACTGAGGGAAAGCAGGGGTTGCTAGGAAGGAGCTGAACGTGAGTCTGTCACATGCAAGAATGTAAGGAAGGTCGGGGCGCAGATCTGGCCAGTGGATGCCTTTGACTCACACCTGGAATGAGTTGATGTGGTCAAGGGGTTCCATCCTGGCAGAGGCAGGGGGTCTTGGCCCCCCAGGTTGTCTACATAGCTGAGCAGGGCAGTGGTGGTGGCTGGCATGAGAGTGAAGGTCAAAGGCTACTCTTGGGAGCCCCACTTTCAGCAGTGGGTCTCATCCTGGCACTGCCTTGACCTGGACCTTTCTGAAAGGCAATCACAGTACCTACAGTGCAGAGTTGTTGTATAATGCGTACGTGTCGAACGCCTACCCTGTGCTTGGCACATTGAAGGTGTCCGGTACATGGGGACTGTTGGTTGTAGCAGGATCCACACAGATGCACATACAGAAACCACACCAGTATGTGAACATTACAGCAAGTGCATGCCCCGTCTGGACACGTGCTGTACCTGAATATGAACACATTTTTTTTATTTGAAAAAAACCCCCACAAGAGTATAAAAATTATAAATATTTTTATAAGCAGAAGTAAGCACCAGGATTTCCCTGGTGGTCCATTGGTTAAGACTCTGTGCTTCCACTGCAGGGGCCATGGGTTCGATCCCTGGTTGGGGAACTAAGATCCCGCATGCCACGTGGCACAGCCAAAAAAAATAAAGTAAAATAATAAGCGTAAGTCAGTAAGCTCCATTTTTAAAAGTTTATAAAGGAAAAAATGCATGTTCTCCAATCCGCTCCTTCCCTTCCCTCCAGTGGTGTCCACTGTTGACCGTATATAGCTTCCTCAACTTTCCCTAAGTATCTGCAAGCATCTGTTTATATACAAGTGTATTCATTTACTTACACAAAAATGAGTCACGCCATGTATATTGGTCCCCATGTGGCTTTTTGTCATTTTATCACTAACCGTTTTCCCAGGTCAGTGGATATCGGTCAACCCCATTTTCAGTAGTTGTGTTGTATTCCACGGTGTGAGTGCACCATAATTTATCCCACTGTAACCGTATTGACTGGTATTTAGTTTCTTTCTAGTTTCTTTCCTGGCCTGCCACTGAACATCTTTATCCAAACGTTTTTATGTTCTTATACTATTTTTCCTTTAGGATAGGTCCTTAGAAATGGGATAACATTTTCATCAATTCTGCCAAATTGCTTTTCAGAAAAGGTGTCCTGAGTTACGTCTACCGACAGTGTAAAAAAAGTGCCCGTCAATGTTTTATTTTTGCTAGTGCCATGGGGGAAAATAGGTATCTTATAATTTGTGTTTCCTTAATTGCTTGTAAAGTTGAGCATCTTTCCATGTGTTTATTGCCCATTTGTATTTCTTCTTCTGTCAGTTGCCTATCTTAATACTTTGAGGTGCTTGTTTTATTCTAACTAATTCATGGTAGTTTGTACGTTTGGGATCTTGTTAGGAATATTGACCCTCGGTCTGTTTTAAGTGTGGATGGTATTTTCTCTCTGCTTGTCGTCTATTGGTTGCTTTGTCCTGGTGTCATTCTTACACAGGAATGGATGTTCACCTTTGGGTATTTGTATGCCTGTGCACATAGACATTTAAAAAGGCAGAGAGGCAGTTTGCTGTTGTTAGAAGTTGGGGAAAGTAGGCCTATGTTCAGCCTCCAGGTTTCAGCAAGCCAGTGAGCAAGCCTCCGGAATCCTTGGGAGGCACTTTTGAGGCAGGAATACTTACAGTTCACCATCCCATTGTTCTCAGCATCCTCGGAAGCATTGACCATATCCTTATTTTCCAAGGATTTTTATAACTATATTTTGTCCTGGATTCTATCCAGGACATCCCTGTGTTTCGGAATTGTTTTTCTTTCTCTGGATTGAAGTGGAAAACTATTTAGAGTTACCCTTGGGCAGCCCCTGGAGGATCAGATACTGGCAGGAAGTCTGCCAGAGGCCAGGCGGGCTGGGGTTTGTGTGTGTGTGTTATGTCCGGCTGTTCTCATTTCCTGCCCCTCACGGCCAGGCATGCATGGCTGAAGGGGCCGCAGCTCATGGTGTCTCCTCACCGGTGTCCTTAAACTTCCCCTGAGTGTGTGTGTGTGTGTGTGTGTGTGTGTGTGTGTGTGTGTGTGTCCTGCCAGGTCAGGGGCTATCTGATTTTCCTGTTGTGCTGACTCACTGAATCTAATGAGGAAGGTGCGGCTGAGTCAGCGATGAATGGGTTTGAGTTGTAATACATATATTTTTAGTTGACTTGTCTTTTTCTTAGTTTAAAAGATAAAGAATGAGAAACGGACACATGGAGACCTTTCTAGAGCCTTTTTTGGGAAATAATTTCAAACTCATAGGAAAGTTTCAAAAAGAACATCCACACACTTTACTTAGACTCATTTATTGGTAATGTTCTATTCCATTTGGTTTATAATATTCTCTCTCTCTCTCACTCTCGCCTCTCCCTCCGTCCTCCCTTTTTCTCTCTCTCCCATTTGAGGGTGAGTTGTACTCATCATGGCCCTTTATCCTTAGACACTTCTGTGTATATTTCCAAAGAGCAGGGATTTTTTTTACATAATCACAGTAAGTTACCAACTTCAGTTAAATTTAACATGGTTGCCTACTTTAATCTACTGTTTGTATTTTGATCCTATCCGTTGACCAAGTTATGTCTTTCATAGCATTTCCCCCTCCCTTTCCCCCAGTATAGATACCCATATTGAATTTTGTCATCATAGTTCCATAGCCTCCTTTACTTTGGGACATTTCCACAGTTACGACAATTTACATTTTTGAATAATACAATACCCTAATGAAAAAAATAGAACATTCCTCATTGTGGGTTTGTCTGATGTCTTTCGCATGATTATATTCATGATCAGATTCGGTTACTGACTCCTGGCTGGAATCCGTCATAGGTGCGTTGTGTTTATCTCAGGATCTGGAGGTGCATGGTGTCCCTCGTTGGTGACATTCATTTCAATCACCCGTCAAGGTGTTGTCTGATTTTTCCATTGTGTCTTTACTGTTCTTTTTTTCCTCCTTGACGTGTGTTAAGAGACACTTTAAGACCCTGCCAATACCCTGCTCATCAAAATGTCCCCCTAGATTTAGCAGCCACTGGTGACTCTTGCTTGACTGATTCAGTCTTTACCATGAAGGCTGGGAACTGGTTTTCCATTGCCAGCACTCCCTTCACATTTACCAGTCTGGGCTGTGTAAGCCTTTCCTGCAGGAGGCCCTAGTGATGGTGCTTGTCTAACCCCACTGCTGTCATGCCTGGACCCTACCCTGTGCCTGCACTGGCCATCGGCCACCCACACTCTCACTGGAGCCTCCCCCCTTGGCAGGTATGCCATCCAGAATTGAAAGACCTGTGGGAGTCTCCTCCATCCTTCAAGGACAGAGCTAGAGTCAGGAAGAAGCCTGTTCAGGGCCTGGATTATAATGTTAGAAAGTCCTTCCTTCTGTTGAGCCACAGTCTCTCTCCCTGAGATTTTGAGGGTCTCATTTCTATTCTACCATCAGGAGCGACCAAAAATAAATCTTACCTCTCACATATATTATGACAGTCATGATCTAATGAGTCCCTCACTTCAATCTGGTGGGGTAGTATGTGCAGAGGACAGGAAGCTGGTGAGCGGGGTGACATTTACCAAGCACTGTCTGTGTCCCAGACACAGTTGGGGGTGTTAGGAATGTGAACTTGGATTTTACAAGAACCCTTACATATATAGTGTGCACTATTCCTGTGAAGCTCCAACAGTGCAGGGGTGGTTGTCCATTTTGTGTAACCAGTATCCCCAATACCTACAATAATTAGGTGCTCACTACATATTTGTCAAAAGAATAAATGACCTTTACAGATGAGAAAACAGGCCTCAAAAAGGTTACGTAACTTGTCCTCAGCCACAGAGCTGCCGCATGGCAGAGCTGAGGTTCCAGCCCAAGTAGGATGACTCGAGAGCTCTTTTTCTTCATCATTCTATGATAAAATTTATTTTTGGAAGATAGTTGAGAGGAAGAATGTTTTCAAAGTGTTGCTATAGGTTGAAAGGTATAGTTTAGAAATGTTGGCACTGACTCAGCATGTGAAGACCATGGTTGGCGTGTGTGACACCCAGGGTCTGCCACCTGGGGTGTCCCATGAACCAAACAGGGCAAGAACTGTGTCCTGCCAGCCTTCCTGGGCCACCTTCCTTCCGGGTGTCTGGGGAGAGGGCTTGTCTTACATTCACTTACTGGTCAGTGTCAGTGTGAGCTGCACCCACTTCTCCCATCTAACTTCTCCCTAACACAGCTCCGAGCACCTGGGGATGTTGTCTTCCCTGGTCTGCTGCACCTCGGCTGCCTCACCTGTTCATTCTTCAGCTCATGGCACCATGGCATATGGGAAGGCCTGGGGTAACGGATGGAGGGTCTGCCACCCCCTGCAGGTGTGGAGGCCACTTTCAGTGGAAGAGCGTCTCTCTTAGGTCCTTCAGCTATCCCTGCCACAGGCATGGCTGCCTCTCCCTGACTAGCTGGTTTCTCCTGGGGTCTCAGCCAGCTGCCCTGTTGCCAGACCTGTTCCTCACACTCGACTCTTCCCTTCCTTCTTCTCCTCAGGGCCCAGACTTCAAGGCCACCCTCTGAAAGCTCCAAATGCATAGTGTAGACTACTAGACCTCACAACCTCCTCTTCATAGGAGAGTGTAGCCCATCTACAGGGTGCGATTACTGAGCTCTTTAAAATGACCATTCACCCCTGATCTCCCCAACAAAGAACTAGCAGCCTTGTGTTTTAAAATGTAGGTTTTGTTATTATTCAGGTATGGTAAGCCAACAAATCAGGAGATGATTACCATTGAAAGGATAGTTTGTTACCGTTCCTCAGAGGAGGGGGCATGCCGCACCATGGGGGCCACGTGGGGAAGCACCAGGGTCAGTCGGGAGGCAGGGGGAGGGATGGGAAAGCATGGGCAAGAGCCTTTACTGTGGTTTCCTCAGAAAAGAACAGGCAAGGCAGGGTAAGCGGGTTTAGGATCGGCTAGTTTGAATAATTTCAGCAGGCTCTGGAGGGCAGGGGCTATGTGAAGTTATGTGGCACCTGGCCCTGGGGTTTTCAGTGCAGGGGAATGTTGGCTGGGTGTGAGTGCTCAATAGAGAAGGGGGTGGGGGTGTGGGCTCTGGCTTGGTGGGTATGCATATGAAAGGTGCAGTTGCAGGTGAGTCCTTTATATCTCTAGGAATTGACTAGTCCTGGGAGGGGCAGCCCCTCCAAAGTGAGCAAAGCCCCAGATATCAAAACATCAAAATATTGAAAATAAAAAGGCATGATTAATACAGCTTTTGGAATTCGATTTTTTTAAAAAGGTTGAACCAGATCAGATTTATAGCCTGGGCTCTCTTTTCCATGGATGAAGCAAAGGGTCTTTTTGTGTCTTGCATGATATGCTCATGGGGCTCTGAGGTGTGCCACTGGTCCAGGATGGGGTCTAAGGCAAGGCTCTTGGAGTCTGGCTCTGTCTGTTATTTGTGTGAAATCAGACAAGTCAAATGCCTTTCCGAGTCCCAATCTCCTCATCTGTAAGGTGGATTGAACTAATACCAGTACCTACCCCCCAGGGCTAGCGTCAGTTTAACCGCTGAGTGTATATTAGACACTCTATACATGTAAAGTGTCTGATATACACTCAGTCAGGAGGCAGGTAGCTCTTAGTAGAATGTAAGTTCCATGAGGGCAGGCTCGGTGTTTTGTCTGATAGGCAAAATAAGTATTTGTTGAATTAATAAATTATAAAATTTAAAGAGTTTTTATGCTTTGTTTTTAAATTTAATTTTTGAGTTAGTAAAAAAATTTAAGGAGTTATAAAAGCAGACTCTATTTTAAAAAATGCAGCAGAAGTTCTCCCTTTGTTTCCCCAGCTGCGCAATTCTCATCTTTCTCCCATAGGTAACCATTGTTCTTTGTTTCTTCTGTATCACTCATATTATTGATTAATCACCAGTATAAATTCTGACTTTCCTCTTTTTTACATAATAGGTAGTATATTTATTTATTAAAATAGATTTTTTTGTATTGTGGTAAAATACACATAACAATTACTAGCTTAACCATTTTTAAGTGTATATAGTTTAGTGGCATTAAATACATTTGCACTGTTTTATAACCATCACTACCATTCATCCCTGTAACTCTTTTCATCTGTAAAACGGAAGCTCTATACCTATTAAACAATAACTCCCCATTGTCCCCTCCCTGCAGCCTCTGGCAAACACCATTACACTTTCTATCTATCTGACCACTCTAAGTAATAGGTAGCATATTATACACACTTTTTTGAACATTGTTTTTTTACTTAACAATGCACCTTTAAAAAAAAATCAATATTTTAAAAATTGAAGTATAGTTGATTTACAATGTTGTGTTAATTTCTGCTGTACAGCAAAGTGATTCAGTTTTACATATATACATTCTCTTTTTTTCAATATTCTTTTCCATTATGGTTTATCACAGGATATTGAATATAGTTCTCTGTGCTATACAGTACGACCTTGTTGTTTATCCATTCTATATATAAAAGCTTACATCTGCTAACCCCAGCCTCCCACTCTACCCATCCCCCAACCCCCTCTGCCTTGGCAACCACCAGTCTATTCTCTATGTTCCTGATTCTGTTTCTGTTTCACAGATAGATTCATTTGTATCATAGTTTAGATCCCGCAGTAAGTGATATCATATGGTATTTGTCTTTCTCTTTCTGACTTACTTCACTTAGTATGATAATCTCTAGTTTCATCCATGTGGCTGCAGATGGCATTATGTCGTTCTTTTTTATGACTGAGTAGTATTCCATTGTAGACATGTACCAAATCTTCTTTATCCATTCATCTGTTGATGGACATTTAAGTTGTTTCCATGTCTTGGTTATTGTGAATAGTGCTGCTATGAACATAGGAATGCATGTATCTTTTTGAAATACAGTTTTGTCTGGATATATGCCCAGGAGTGGGATTGCTGGATCATATGGTAATTCTATTTTTAGTTTTCTGAGGAACCTCCATACTGTTTTCCACAAATTACATTCTGTAATCCACCAAATTACATTCCCACCAACAGTAGAGGAGGGGTCCCTTTTCTGCATACCCTCTCCAGAATTTGTTACTTGTAGACTTTTTAATGATGGCCATTCTGACCAGTGTGAGGTGGTACCTCATTGTAGTTTTGATTTGCATTTCTCTAATAATTAGCTATGTTGAGCATCTTTTCATGTGCCCATTGGCCATTTGTATGTCCTCTTTGGAGAAATGTCTATTTAGGTCTTCTGCCCATTTTTCAATTAGTTTTTTTGTTGTTGAGATGTATGAGCTGTTTGTATATTTTGGAAATGACCTCGTTGGTCATATCGTTTGCAAATATTTTCTCCTATTCTGTAGGTTGTCTTTTCATTTTGTTTGTGGTTTCCTTTGCTGTGGAAAAGCTTGTGAGTTTGATTAGGTCCATTTGTTTATTTTTGTTTTTATTTCTATTGCCTTGGGAGACTGACCTAAGAAAACATTGGTACGGTTTATGTCAGAGAAAATTTTGCATGATCTCTTGTAGTAGTTTTAGGGTGTCATGTCTTATGTTTAAGTCTTTAAGCCACTTTGAGTTTATTTTTGTGTAAGGTGAGAGGGTGTGTTCTAACTTCATTGATTTACATGTGGCTGTCCAACTTTCCCTGTACCACTTGCTGAAGAGACTGTCTTTTCCCCATTGTATAGTCTCGCCTCCTTTGTCGAAGATTAATTGACCATAGGTATGTGGGTTTATTTCTGGGCTCACTATTCTGTTCCATTGATCCATATGCCTAACAATGTACGTTGAAGATTTTCCATACATTATAAGTCTACAGTGTAACATTTCCATAATTTTTATAGCTGTATACTATTCCGTTGTATGTCTATACTTAACTTACCCGTCTTCTATGATGGACATTTGGGTTGTCTCTTGTGTTTTGATCTTACAGTGATGTAAAATGCCCAGATGTTTCCTTTTTTAATTAATTATTAAAATTTTTATTGGAGTATAGTTAATTTACAATGTGTGTTAGTTTCAGGTGTACAGCAAAGCGAATCAGTTATACATATGCATATATCCACTCTTTTTTAGATTCTTTTCCCATGTATGGCCCAATGTTTTAAAATAAAATTGTTTAGATTTCTTTGTGCTTTGTTAAAATCAACTTACTTGGCCACCTTAATTCGTGCCCTCCCACTTAAGGCTTAGACTTGGAGGTCACCACCTCGCATTTCTGATAGGACAGCAACCTACTGGATGATGAATTTGGGAACCAGCTCTTTTTCCATGAGGAAGGACGTATGCCTTGTCAACATGGAAGCAGCTTTGACCTTGCACTCCCTCTCCCATGCTAATTCCTGACCTGGCTTTCTGTCTTTGGGATGGCAGCAGCTCTTTCGGACCCCACACTTCTCTTGCCCTCACATTCCAGTGGCTTGGGAACACAGCACAGCCAAGAGGGACGACCAGGTCCGGGGAGACTGGGCAGCGCATTTTTCTATCAGTAGGCTGTCAAGGCCCACAGGGTTTCCTTCCAGCCCACCAGGCTCCACACACACTCAGAGCTCGCTCTCAGGCAGCCCGTGCAGGACCCCCCCACCCCCACCCCAGGCCCGTCCTTGCCTCATTTGACTGCTACTGAATCCTGCCTGCCACACTGGGCCACTGGTTGGTACCCACCGAGCGTGCAGCATCCCTGATGTGCAGAAGGCCGGGGCGCCCTAGGGTCTGTGTCTTAGCCTTGGTCTCAGGATGGGATGGGTCTCCTCAAGGGTCTGGACCCTCCCAGGTCCGAGCCCCCTGAATAACACATCTTCTCCGTCCTCCGTGAAATGAATGAATGAAAAGTGGCCGTCGGGGTTTCCGATCGCGGTCAAGCCTCAGATCCGTCCCCCTTCCCTCCCTCCCTCCTCCTCCCCGCAGTTCGGCGGGGCTGCCCACACAGGGCGGGCTCTGCCTCTCTCGGACTCGGGAGCGTCAGCCCACAACCTGCTCCTTAGGCTTAGGGATAGGCAGCCTGCTTCCAGCCTTACCTCCTAGCGGAGTGGAGGCCTGTGAAGCCGCTCAGGCCCTCGGAGGGACTGACCTCAGGGCCTCGGAGGGACTGACCTCAGGGCCTATGCAGGGTTGGCAAGTGGGGGCATTTCATGGCCCTGAAAGACGTTTAAGGGAGGAAATAACAAGCAATCCTGCTGGCCGCGGTCCCTCCAGCCCGGAGGTGCCTGGGCTGGCAGGGGTGGGGCCGGCGCTTCCTCTTGCATTTCCTCCCATTGTTCCCGTCCCGCTTCCGGGAATTCTCCCTGATAGGGGCCTGGGCGGGCGGGATGCCGGCGAGGGAGGAGAGCCGGGCCCGCTCTGCGCCCTGACCCGCCGCGCTCTGGCCGCAGCCTCCAGGGTCCGGAACCGGGGGCTCGCCGGCAAACTAGCTGTCTGCACCTCCAGGGCTGCCATCCCTCCACTCCCCTGGCGGCCCTGCCTCCCGCCGCCCCAGGCTGAAGCCTCAGAATTGCCAGGAATTGCCGCTGGGAATCTGGGGGCCAAGTCTGTCTACCAACAAATAATGCAGGAGGCTGCAAATAAGAAAATAGTTTATTTGGGATTTTAAGAATTGCAATTCGGGAGACGCAAATTCGGGTACCTGTGAAAGTATTGGGAGAAAGAGGGACTTTTAAAGACAAAAAGCCTGGAGGTTGTTAAAAGTTGCCTGGCGAGAATTGTGATAGGATCTGAAAGTATTTGTGCTTAAAGAAGCACAGGTTGGGGACTTCCCTTGTGGCGCAGTGGTTGAGAGTCTGCCTACCGATGCAGGGGACACGGGTTCATGCCCCGGTCCGGGAAGATGCCACATGCCGCGGAGCGGCTGGGCCCGTGAGCCATGGCCGCTGAGCCTGTGCGTCCGGAGCCTGTGCTCCACAACGGGAGAGGCCACAACAGTGAGAGGCCCGCGTACCGCAAAAAAAAAAAAAAAAAAAAAGAATATGCCTGCCAATGCAGGGGACACGGGTTCGAGCCCTGGTCCGGGAAGATCCCACATGCCGCAGAGCAACTAAGCCAGTGCGCCACAACTACTGAGCCTGCGCCCTAGAGCCTGCGAATCATAACTACTGAAGCCCGTGTGGCACAACTACTGAAGTCCATGCACCTAGAGCCTGTGCTCCGCAACAAGAGAAGCCACCACAATGAGAAGCCCGCGCAACGCAAAGAAGAGTAGCCCCCGCTCACCGTTAACTAGAGAGAGCCCACGTGTAGCAACGAAGACCCAACGCAGCCAAAAAAAAAAAAAAGCACAGGTTGTTTTAGGGTAGGGGGTCTATAAGTAGATAGACTCTCCTGAGTTATTTTAGGGAAAGGGTCCGATAAATATCTGGAGTTTCGGGCAGGTGTTCTGGATGACTTCATCAGGTCAAAAGGTCAGATTCCATCCAGGCTGAGACATATATAAGTCACACTTCATTAATGGCCTCCCAGCTCCATTTTATAGAGCTCTCTTACCAATCCCGACTCTATTTTGATTTTCCTTTCACAGGTTCTAGAGCAGGATCCACCATCAACCTGCTCAAGCAAGTCCCTCCGTTCTGCTGCCCCAGTTTCACAGTGTCGCATTGTTACCCAGAAACTGGGTTTGCCTCTTGGTGGGTGTCGAGCCAAAAGACACAACCAAGTCAAAGACCAGGAGAAGGAAGGATTTATTACTTGCAGCAAGTAAAGTGAAATTTGGGGACCCTTCCCAAAGCAGTGTCTCCCTGGAACAGCAAAATTGGGGAAGTTTTAAGCTATGGGTATATGCATATTCGAGAAGGGGCTTGGGCAGTAGGCAGAGTCCGAGCTTTAATTGACTGAAGGCATGAAGGTCAGAAAAGGTCAACGTCACCATCTCTTAGATTCCAGCTGATCTGGTGGTTGAGTGCCTGAGGGGGGATTTAAATTCTGAACAGCTCAAGAAGTGCTTTAGGCTAGTCTTTGCAATTTAAATAGAACTGGGTGTCTCCACAACTGGTTTGTTACCTTTGCTATTGTTACTTTTGCCTTGATAAGTTTGTCCTTTATGTTCTCTTAAGATCATTATTACTGAGATCTATTCAAGGACAAGGACTGTGGCCAGGATTAGATCACAAAATGGTTTAGGCCAAAAATGGCTTCTCTTATGTCAAGGAGGCCATGCCTGGTTCTCTTTCTCTGGGGACCCCCTACCCCATCTGCTTACAGCATGGATTCAGGGGTTCTCCGCACCTACTGTCTGGTTTTTTTGACATTGCCCACTTCAGTCAACACACTGGTGACAGGGGCCTTCCCCTCGCTGACTCTGGGATAGAGACTCTCCAGGAGGCCCAGTTTAGTGAGCTATGGTACGAGCCTGCTCTGTTCTGCAAAGGACTATAACACAAACCAGTCCAAATTCTAGGAAATTCCTAGCATCACGAGGGGTGTTAGAACCCTGGAATGAATATTAGCAAACATCTCTCCCTTTAGCCCTATTAAAAAACAAAATTCAACTAAGTACATTTGAAGATCTAATTGGTTTTTTATTCATTGAGTTATGAATCTGACAGCGTCCCATCTAGCAACTAGAAAGGCACTCCAAGGGGTTGTGCAAAATGGAAGATATTATAGGCAGAAGGAGGGTGGGGCAAGAAGGTATTAACAAAAGAATATGAAGGGTTATTTTAAAGTCAGGACATCAACTTTTTTGGATGGGGAACAGACAGGCAAGGGTTTATCATGCAGATTGCCTCGTCTTCTTCTGGGTGGGGTGGGAGTGGGGTAGAGATGCCCCACAAGACAGATTACCTTTCTGGTGCTTGACCAGAACATTCTAGACTGGCCTATTAAGATTACATTTCTGGGAAAGGTTGAAACTGCGACTAGACCCGGTATTAAATCTAGGTTTGGTATTGGCCTCGGCCTGCAGCGGCTTGAAGCAGGATTTTGGTTCCCCAGCCAGAGATTGAAGTCAGGCCGCGGCAGTGAGAGCGCTGAATTCTAGCCACTAGACCACCAGGGACAGTGTCCAGTGACAAGGCCCTGGCCCGTTGGCTTTGTAGAAATGAATTTCCACAAAGAGGCAGACAGTACTGAAATAAGCAAAGTGTTTATTAGGAGGAAAAACGTGAATAGACTCACAGGGGCAGGCTCAGAGAGAGGGTCGCACCCTCGTGGTAGTTTGAATCACTTTTATGGGGCATTTCGTCCAGGTTTCCTCTGGCCAATCATCTTGCTTTGCCCGGCTCTGTGTCTGTATTTGGTTTAACTCAGGGTCCTCCTCTGTGTGTGTGTGCATCTCTGAGCCAAGTTGGATTCTAGTGAAGAGGCCTAGACGTAGGTTGACATCACCTACTATGGGGTGGTGCCCCTCGCTTTTTGACCCCTGAGGAGCCTTTCTGCACATGTGTAGTTGGGAAGGCCTCCTTGACCTAGAGAATGAGAAAAATGTGGTCTCTTTTTCTCTTATCTGGTTAGGGTTCAGCTCCTCTCTGCCCCTGCGATTACTGTTATCTTAAAGTGTCCACCGGAGGCAAAGTCCAGCTATTTACCCTGTTCCTGTTGTTGTTTCTATCTGGATGTGTAAACAGGAGGTTGGCTGAAAATGTCTAACCTGGAGCCCATCTATCTCCTGCCTCACACCTTTTGGCAATTGTGAATAATGCTGTTATGAACTTGGGTGTACAAATATCTCCTTGAGGGGCTTCCCTGGTGGCGCAGTGGTTGAGAGTCCGCCTGCCGATGCAGGGGACACGGGTTTGTGACCCGGTCCGAGAAGTTCCCACATGCTGTGGAGCAGCTGGGCCTGTGAGCCATGGCCACTGGGCCTGCGCGTCCAGAGCCTGTGCTCCACCATGGGAGGGGCCACAACAGTGAGAGGCCCGCGTATCGCAAAAAAAAAAAAAAAAAAATCTCCTTGAGTCCCTGATTTCAATTCTTTTGGGTATTTACTCAGAAGTGGAATTGCCAAATCATATGGTAATTCTATATTTATTTATTAAAAGCTTTGTAGTGTTTTTTTTTTAATTTTATTTATTTTTGGCCGTGTTGGGTCTTTGTTACTGCACGTGGGCTTTCTCTAGTTGTGGTGAGTGGGGGCTACTCTTTGTTGCGGTGCACAGGCTCTAGGCACGGGCTTCAGTAGTTGCAGCATGTGGGCTCAGGAGTTGCGGCATGTGGGCTCAGTAGCTGTGGCTCACGGGGTTGGTTGCTCCGCAGCATGTGGGATCTTCCCGGACCAGGGATCGAACCCATGTCCCCTGCATTGGCAGGCAGATTCTTAACCACTGTGCCACCAGGGAAGTCCTGGTAATTCTATATTTAATTTTTTTGAGGAACCGCCATGCTGTTTTCCATTCCAACCAATGGTGTGCAAGGGTTTCAATTTCTCAACATCCTCGTGAGCATTTGTTGTTTTCTGTTTTCTGATAGTAGTAATGGATGTGAAGTGGTACCTCATTGTAAGCAGCCAGTTTTAATAGTCAGCCCATTAGGTCAAGATGGAAGTTTTATTTCATCAGTAATAAAAACTCATGTTCAAATCAGTTGTTATAGAGACCAGAAAAAGGAAGGTCCCAGATAATAGGTGTGCTATTTATCCATCGGAAAAACAAAAAATTAACAAGCAAATGATGAGAGTACACCTGTGGCTGGTCGTTGTTTGTGTCCTGACAGTAATGTGCAGGAGGCACACCCAAGTCCGATGTAGGCACTGGGCAACGGTTCTGGTTGACACAGGCCACTCGCTGCCCTGGTTTCCTGCCGCTGCTGCAGGATGCAGTTTGCTCACTTTTTAGCTTAGGGACACAACCTTTTTCCTTGGCACTCTTTGAAGGGTACCTTCACTGAACATCAGGTGGTGACCTTCTCTTTCCTAAGAGCTCATCCATCTATGGGCCTCTTCCCCTCAGTCAGAGATGCGGCCTCAGGTGTGTGTGGGGTGATAGTCTCTTGGGAGTGGGGCATGCCTCCCCTGCCCCAGTTTTCCTTTCTCCCTGTCCCTGAAGATAGGAAGGTCTGTGTGTTTTTCATTTATCATCGTTGCTGGCTGAGCTCTGGGAAACCAGTGTAGATGGTCTGTGTAGCTGTGGGTCAGGAGAGCTGCTGGGGCAGAGGAGAATGCAGAGGCAGTGGTGGCGAAACTGCCCCTGCTTTCAGGAGATGCTGCTCTGGTGCACTGTTCAGGTCTGATGGGCAAAACAACCCAGGCAGATGGGGTGGCAGGGCTGGGCCTCTGGGTGGGGGCGGGGCAGAAGGGGTCAAAGTTGACCTTGGGGGAAGTGTCTCTTGTCCTTCTCGTGCAGGGAGAGGGGCCTGGTCTTCCAGGGATGGTGACGGGGTAACTGGGGGCAGGGCTGCCGGGGGAGCCTTGAGGGGTCCTAGGCATTCTAGGCAGATCAGTTGGTCTGTGGGGCATCCGTGAGGTGGCGGTGGTGAAGGGCATACGGGGGAGGAACTGGGCGCATTAGGCTGCTCTTCTACAGTCTACTTTTCTCTCCTCTCAGGTTCCTGGGGGAGGCCAACGTCCCACTCCGGGAGGTCCTTGCCACCCCCAGTCTGTCTGCCAGCTTCAATGCCCCGCTGCTGGACAGCAAGAAGCAGCCCACAGGGGTAAGTGTCCACCGGCCTCTGCATCTGGCCGGTTTCTGTCTGAGGCTTTGCCCTCCTGACCCCAGTGGGGTGTCAGAGTCCAGCCCCCAGCAACCAGGCCCGGCCTGCCCTGGCTGGAGCTCGGAGTGCCCGGGAGGGGCTCAGGGGTGGAAGGGATGGGAGGGGAAGAGGAGGGACCTGGCCCCACCTGCAGGGCTCCAGTCAGCCTTGCCGCACAGCAGCCTGCCCCTGGGTCACCTCCCGGGCTTGGTTTTTCACTGGAAACCCGAGGTCTTCCCAAGCTTCTCGGCAGCCTTGGTTACGGAGCCTCCATCTGCCTGGTAGCCCTTCCTCACCATCCAGGCCCCTTCTCCAGATCCGGAATATCTGAGTCATCTGGGTCACAGATCACAAGGGAAGGGGAACAGACACCCCCCTCCCCTGCCCACCAGGACCTGTCAGACCCCCTTCCCTTCCTCCATAGTCCTTCCTGCTCCTCCGCCAGCCTTCCCAGTGCTCTCCCAGTCTTCCCAGACAATTCCCAGCCCTCATCTCTGGCCTCCCGTTATTTTTAGTGAGCTAAATATACCCTGCGGGGTTCTTACTTCATGGTCAGTAGAATTCCTGACCTTCCCTCTGGGTCAGCCCCACCTCCCAGGATGCACTGCGGGGACTAACAGTCTGGAAGTACTTCCTCCCAGCGGGGCCCTGGGGAGTCTGTCAGACAGAGTGTGGCTACCTTGCCCGGTGGAGTGTGTGCATGTGCGTGTGCGTGTGTGTGTGTGTGTGTGTGTGTGTGTGTGTGTGAGGTTGGGGGCTCTTGGCTGGCTTGGTGAGTCAGGAAGTGGCCGGTCTGGGCAGAGCTCTGAATGGAACCACTGCTGGGAACTGGGAGCTGGAGAAAGAGAGTGAATGACTGAAGTCACACAGTGAATCGGCGTCCAGCCTGGGACACGAATCAGGGGGCACATCTCCTAAGCTCTCAGTCGTGGAAGGGACTTGAATGGACCCCTGGTTCACTGCCCTTCTGATGCTGGAATTTTCTCCTAAGGTGCCTTAGGCCAGTGATGGCTGGGATGCTTCCTTGGTGGGGAAATGCCACTTCTCAGAGAATTCATCCCTTTCTCAGACAGTGCTCACTGGTAGAACATTCTGGTTCCGTGCAGGGTTCGCTGAGCCTGTCTCCATCACCTCTTGAGTCGCTTTTGTCCTCCCTTGGAGCCCTTCAGTCTGCTAATGCTTCCTGTAGTCAGGAAGGGCTCCGGGACTGCTGAGCTACCCTTCTAGGGATCCTGAAGAGGGCCAGAGCTGGCTCCTCTGAGACGGAGAGCACGAATGCAGGAGTGGCAGGCATCGAGGCAGCTGGGGAAGGAGGTATTTTGAGTCAGGGGATCTGCGCGGTGCTTCTCCACGGCGTCTCAGGGACAGCGCTGCCTACTTTGCTGAGGGTCGGGCCCCCAGTGCCTCCAACCGGGGTTTCTCGCTTCCTGGCTGGGCCACTCAGTCACCTCCTCGCTCTCGCCCTCTCTGCATCTGCGACGCTGGTGTTTCCTGCCAGTGCTTGCCACTCTGTCACACACCCCTCCAGGAAGGGGCTGTGAGAGCCACAAGGTGATGGGTGGCAGCTGAGCACAGGCTCCGGGAGCTGGGGTAAATTAGGTTCCTGGACCCACCTCCAAGGTGTGCGTGGAGGCTTCTCCACACCCACCAGCAATACTCCAGACACCAGCTGGGTGGCTGCGATTCAACTCAATCCTGACACTACCTACCTGGCCATAGCATCAGATCCTACAGGTTAAATGCTGAGTCCTGCCCCCCACCCCCCTTCAGATACCCGTCGCAAGCCCAGGCTGTTACCTGTGCTTCTGACCACCTGGCTATAAATCAGAGGTTCCCAGAACCTCCTCCACAGGTTCAATGAATTTGCTAGAGTGGCTCACAGAACTCAGAGAAACATTTTACTTACTAGATTACCAGTTTATTTATTTTTAAAAATTTATTTATTTTGTTATTTTTCGCTGCGTTGGGTCTTCGTTGCTGCACGTGGGCTTTCTCTAGTTGCGGCGAGCGGGGGCTACTCTTGGTTGCAGTGTGCAGGCTTCTCACTGCGGTGGCCTCTCCTGTTGCAGAGCACGGGCTCTAGGCACGCAGGCTTCAGTAGTTGTGGCTCACGGGCTGTAGAGCGCGGGCTCAGTAGTTGTGGCGCACGGGCTTAGCTGCTCTGCGGCATGTGGGATCCTCCCGGACCAGGGCTCGAACCCTTGTCCCCTGCATTGGCAGGGGGATTCTTAAGCACTGTGCCACTGTACCAGTTTATTATAGAAGGGTATAACTCAGGAATAGCCAGACAGAAGAGACACACAGGCAAGGTATGGGGAAGAGGCACAGAGCTTCCATGCCCTCTCTGGGAGCACAACTCTCTCCAGTTTCCACATGTTCTCCAGCACAGAAGCTCTCTGAAACACAGCCTTTAGGGTTTTATGGAGGCTTCGTGACTTAAGCATGATTGATTAAATCGTTGACCATCAGTGACTGATTCAACCTCCAGCCCCTCTTCCATCCCTGGAGGTTGGGGGTGGGACTGAAGTTACAACCCTCTGTTCACACAGTTGGTCCTCCTGGCAACCAGCCCCATCCTTAGGTGGGGTCCAAAGGTCACTCCATTAACATAACAAGAGACCACCTTTGTCACTCTTGGCACTTAAGAAATTCCAAGAGTTTTGGAAGCCGTGAGCCAGGAAATGGGGACAAAGACGAAATATCTATGAAAAATATATTTTGCTCATCTCAGTGACCAAATATATATGTCTTACAAATCACAATATAGCATGGGGCCTCCTTCCCTGCAGCCCAGGAGGTAGCTCTGGCCTGTGGAGAGGGTCCAGGACCGTCTTCTAGCCCCTGTGATTGTGCTGAGTCACACTGCAGCCCCAGGCAGCTCCCAAGGCCCTCTGAACTGGGGCTCCCCACCCGGGGCCTGGGGCTGGTTGCGCGGCAGCTGGGAGCACAGAGAGCTGGGGATTTGCTCAGACGGGACAGAGAGCCCTGTCAGAGGCTGTGCATTCTCACTGGCCATTTACTGAGGCCGATTTCTGGGCTGAGTCCGATGGACAGAGTTTGCCAGGCATCCCCTGTTGGTTGTAGCTCGGATGACCTCAGAGGGCCAAGGGAACCTGCTGATGGTGTGAGGGGAGTGAAGTCAGGGCTTGTGGGATCCTTAGAAAACCCCAGAGGGACTGAGAGGAGAGGAGGGGCCTGCTGCACGCTGGCCCGTGGGCTCCACCTGCCTGTCACTCGGCATTCTCACCCAAGTCCCTTCGGATGTGGCGTGCTGGGCCGTGTGCCATGAGAAGATGCCAGAATTATCTAGACGCCTCTGGCCCGAAGGGGAAAACGCTACCCCCGTCCTGGGGGAGCCTCCAGGCCCACGAGGGTGCTGGACACACATGGAGGAAAGAGGCAACATGCTCACAAATGTAGTTTGAGAGCAGCTTGCTAATGAGGGTGTGGCTCATACACCACGAAAACCATGTCGGAATCTCCTCAGCCTTAAATGCCAGAGTTGGGTCGGGAGGGGAAACCCGCTGGGTGACAAAACACGTGAAACCCACTGGCGGGGTGGGTCGGGGAGGCAGGAGGGTCCTGTGTATTGGGAGCAGGCACCGAGGTGAGCGGACACAGTGCTCTGGTGAACCCCTGAGTTTCCTTCAGGTGGTCTGAAGAGCTGCCGACAGCCCCTGCCTCAGCTCAGGGCCACATCTTACCCTCTGCCGGCTGCTGGGTGTCGCCTGAGGGCAAGGTAAATAAGACCCGGGCACATGAAGTGCTTTGGGGGCAATGTGGGTGGGCTGGTCCAGGGTTTGGTCCTGTTAAGCTCAGTGTTGGAGCGCGGTGGCCCAGGAAGGAGGCAGCAAGCCACGGGGCTGAGCATGGCAGGGTGGGCGAAGGACCTGGGACCTTGGCCCTATAACCTGTAGGAGGATATGATGGGGTTGTCCTCTGTCTCTGCCTGTCCTGGTGTCCTGGTTTCCTGGGCCCTCTTAGCCTGGGGGCCACACAGGACCTTGCAGAATTCTGTGATACTGTTGACAGAATGGCAACATGGGTGACTGAGGTTATCTGCTCCAGGGCAGCGTGTTTGATGGACACATGACTGACTGGCAGTGGCCTTGTGATAGGATCTATGCATGGTGGTGCTGGAGCTGAGGACCTGACGGACAGGGCTGTCGGATGGAGCACCTTGATGTGGAGGGCCTTAAAGAGGGTCCTACTGAGGGCTGTGGGCCAAAGTCATGGTCTAGGAGAGATGGAGCTCACATACATCCCACAGAAAGAAAATCTCAACTCTGGTTATGTCTGGAGAAGGGGACACGCTATGAGATATGATGTCCCAGTAAGGATGGGAGTGGTCCTGACCCTGAGTGGGGCCCACAGACATGCCCCCTTTCCTTTAGATCTCAGTAGAGCTAGAGGCCTCCAGTATTAACCAGCTTTGGTCCTGAAGCAGTGGACCCTGGAGCCTGCCCCCTGCTGGCGAGATCTGTTCTAGATCCTGGGTTTCGGATCCTCAGAAGCTGCCAGGGATGTTCCTGTTGTTTCTTGATGGCCATGTAAAAGGTGGAGCTGGCTCTGTCTTGGAGGTCTGTTCACAGGCCTGGAGCCACTGGCATGTTGCCAAGCCTTCAGGAGGTTGGGGGTGGGGGGGGCTCTCAGTGTGGAGGGACCTGATGCTCAGGAAACTCCGGGGGTGAGGTGGGGTGGGGTGGGCTGGGGGCAGGGGTTACCTGGGTGGTCTTGGGATTCAGGGGATGCCGTTCCTTCCCGAGCCTCCACGCTAATGGCACCCAAGCCACGGCATGGAGCAGTTACACTCCCAGGGCTCCACTTCTGCACAGAGCACAGAGATGATGTACCGGAAGCCCCAGGTGGTGAGGGGCCGGGGCTGGACAAGGTGAGCCCCAAGAAACAGGAAGTGGTGTTCTTCAAAGGAATCTGGTCCCAGGGTCAGAGGACCTCAGCCTCCAAGTGTTACGGGGCTTTATTTGTCTCTTCTGGGTGAGATTCCTGTGGTTGCTAGGTTTCTCCACCAATCACGAATCCATTCCCTTTTCTAATGAGTAAGAATGGGGGGGGGGGAGAGGTATTTTGTGACTCTGTAAATACTTTGCTCCCTATCCAGTTTTTACCCAGTAGGTTTGACACCCATTGTTATTTCTTGGTTGGATATCATTTTGATTGTTGCTAAATGGTGATATCTTAAATCAATTATTAATTTTTTTCTGCGTTAATCATCCGGCATTCCACTGTAAGGAAAAGTGTCCTCCTGTTGTATTTATTCATTTATTTCTATATGGATTCATGTATTCCTGTTTTATTCAATGGTTTAGTCTGTTCCCATCATTATTTACTGTCATGTTCAAGTTGTACCAGATTTGGCCTGTGGGAACCCTTGAAAGCAGGCTTCTTTGTCCTTTTGACATTTTTTTTTTTATCATTTTCTGAGTACTTCCTTGTTTTCTGGCACAAAAAGGTGTTCCAGGGTCATCTTCTACCTTCCCTGGCCTAACCCCGGAATTAGTTACTGCTCCGAAGAGCCCAAATTGCCTTTTGATGAAGTGAAGGAAAATACAGCTTCCCAGGCCCACCTCAGACCTGGAGTCTCAGGGAGATGGGCGTGGTTGTGAGCGGGTCTGGGTATCTGGGGCCGCCTTCTCGAGAGGCTGTTGTCCGCGTTACTAGAGCTTAGGGTGCGGGGCGCGCTGGCTGCTCAAGTGGCGACACCTGGCGGTGGTTCAGGAACCTGCATTGCTGTTAGGACAATGCCTTGGATCTGGGACTTAAAAGGTCTCATTGACTTCCCGGGCCTCCTCCTAGGTCTCCTGGGATGGGGAGCTGGCTCCAGCCTCCTTCCTCGGTGTTCTGAGCACCCGCCCATTACACACACACACACACACACACACACACACACACACACACACACACACCTGCCCCGACCCTGCCCTCCCTTAGCCCGGCTGCCCACGCCCAGGCTCCAACCTGAAGGGTTCAAGCTGCAGAGCTGGGTACATTCAGGACCTTGAGCTCCTTCCATCTCAGGACCAGGAATCGCTCCAGGAGTTTCCGGACATCCCTAATATTACTCAGCAGAGATACATGTCTAGTGAATTACGCTGAGTCGCTCAGAAGATGCATCATTAACAGTTATGTTTATAAAGCGTTTATCAAAATTTGGGGAAATGCTTACTATCTAATATTAAGTAAAAGACAAGCATTTGCTGTACAGCAGAGCTGTACATTTTTCATTTAAGAAAACTGGAGAGAATTATATCAAAGTGTGAATAGTGGTGGAATTATGGCAATTCCTTTTCTTTTACATTTTTCTTTAAGGCTTTTGTAATTTCCAGACTTTCTTACTTTGGAGTTTTTATTACTTTGATCGATTAAAAGGCCGCCCCAGGACATCTGCTGGACCTGTTGTATCAGGGAAGGCTCGGCCAGGCCTCCATGGCCTGGGAGCAGTAAGAGTAGAGAGCGCCACGGCTGTACCTTTTCTTCAGGTCCGGGTGCCCCTTTGAAGGATGCCGGTCTCCTGGTAGGCTCGGGTGGGGCGGGAGCACAAGGCAGCCTTCCCCTGTCCGTGTAAGTGGCGTGATAGGTCACTCTCCTCTCACTGGTCAAAGCTGGAGCATCTGGGGGTGAGATGGGGGACAGGGGTGCTTCTGGGAGGGAAGAGGGCTCAGAAAGTTGAGCAGCACCCTGAGACCCTCTCAGTGCTAGCTGGGGCCTGAGCAGAGCAAGGCCGAGCTGTCGGTAGAGAGACAAGGGAGGACCCTTGGCTGGGCAGAGTGGCCAAGGGGCCTTTTTCCATAACATGGGCCTATGCTGAGAGTTGAAAAATCCTGCAGGTGAGGTTCGATCGCTGATTCATTTATAGAAGCTTACTAGGCATTCTATTAACTAATTTAATCCTCATTTGACCCTATGCAGAAAGTGCTCTTGCTATCACTACCCCCATTTTACAGACAAGGAAACGGAGGCACAGAGAGTTTACAGATCTTGCCAAAGTCACACAGCTTCTGAGTGGTGGAATTGACTCCAGATTCAATGCTCTTAACCACCTGACTGTGCTGATGGGGCCACAGACTCCATTTTTGGTAGAGGGACGAAAGGAACAGGAAGGATGCTGGAGGGCGGTGGTCAGAGGCCAACACACTAACCTGCTGCCCTCTCTCCCCCATCTCTTCCAGGCCTCACTGGTCCTGCAGGTGTCCTACACGCCTCTCCCTGGAACCGTGCCCACGTTCCCACCTTCGACGCCTCTGGAACCCTCCCCAACTCTGCCTGACATGGATATGGTGGCTGGTGAGAAACCCACGCTCACCCTGGCGGGGCCCTGGGGGGAGAAGCCTAGCAGTGGCACCCGAGTCTGAGAAGAGGGTGTCTTCCTCATACTGGGGGCTGCCCAGGCCTGGAGAAGGGAGGCCGGGTGGGTGGGGAGTCTTGAGAGCTGACTTCTGTCTTGCAAAACCAAGGGGCAGGAGGCGGGCTCCCCTAGGTGCCGCTAGGGTTAGTGTGAGGATCCCTTCCCAGCACCAGCTGTTCAGGAAGGGGACTGTGCCAGGGCTGGGCACACTGCCCTCTGCAGCTCCAGAGGGGTGGGAGTTTTAGAGGTAGGCCTGTGCTGAGATGGGGTCCATCCTAGGTGATGCCTGAGGCCCCACCCACTCCCCAGAGCTGGATGCCTCCCTGCCCTGGCACTCCGTAGGCCTTTAGCAATGACACGTGACCAAAGAGCTGGATTTTCCCTGAAAGAGCCCTGGGCTGAAGTCAGGGGACCTGAGTTCCAGTCTTGCCTTTGACACCAAGTAGCTGTGTGACTTTGGGCCAGTCACTCCCTCTCTGGTCCTACAGTTTATTATTTGTGAAGTGAGGAGACTGAATTGTCTAAGTCTCGAGGTTGCCTCAGTTCTCTTTATTTACCTCTCCTGGCCTTGTGAAGTGAGGACCCAGCCCAGGGTAGCTGGCTTGCCCAGTGCTGGGCCTGGGTGTGACAGTCCAGCCTGCTGGGGTGAACAGGAAACCACATAGGTGGGCCAGGTGGGGTCTTGCCCGTGGGAAAGATTCTCTCATGGTGAAGGGAGCTAGAAGCAAACCCAGCACGACACCCGGCAGCCCGTCTCAGGTGTGCCCCGAGCCTGTCCTGCGGCCCGTGTAGGGCTCCTGGTGAGGCAGGCAGGGCAGGGCCCCTCTTGTTGGACTGGGCACTGTCTGAGCTCGGAGGTGGGGAGATCCTTCTGGACTGGGGTTGAGGGGGGAAGCAGGGGGTGCTCCTGGTGACCGAGGGTGGGGAGGCTGAGGGCCCTGAACGTTCAGGGGCCACTTTTGAGGTGAATCTGACAGAGTTGGGCTCCAGCCGCTCGGGGAAGGCTCCTATTGGTGGCCAGTTCCCAGTCCTTCCCAGGAGGTGGTGAGAGGGACAGATGGACAGATACGGCGCCTGTTTCGGAGTTTTGTGCCAGGCCAGGGCAGGCGGGGAGAGCAGGGTTGGGGCGGGGGCTAGCTTGGCTTCCCTCACCAGCTCCCTCCTCCCCTCTGGGGCTGTGCCCTGCCCGTGTGCCAGGTGGGGGACAGAGCCGGGCTGAGACTTGGTCCCTGCTCAGTGACAGCACCGTGGACACAAGATACTCTGGAAAGAAGTGGCTGGCCCCCACGGGTGAGACACGGGCCGGGCTGTCCCGATCCTACCACCTGTAACCGGCTCGCTTGCTGCCATCGTCAGCTCCCCAGAGTGGGACACGGTGGCCAGAAGGGCTCATCCCGCAGGACGAGGTGGGGAGGGCTGGGGCCATTCTGTCTCCTCCTGTCGACTCACTGGACTGACCACCCTCAAGTGTCAGCTGTTGGAAGCTCCTCTTCTTCTCCCTCATCCATCCTGGCTGAGTGGTGGGGAAAGAGAGGGGAAGGGGATTTGGGTGCTGAGCTGTTGGGTCCTCCATCGGGGTCCCTGATGGAGGATCCTCCCAGGGGCCGGAGGAACCCAGCCTCATCAACACCCTCTCCTCCAGACACAGGAGGAGAGGAGGATACTGAGGACCAGGGGCTCACGGGAGACGAGGCTGAGCCATTCTTGGACCAGAGCGGAGCTCCGGGCCCAGGGGCCCCCATCACCCCAAAGAAGCCACCTTCCCATCCTCCCCCCTACCACCCCGGGGGAAGAAGGAAGAGAAGCACGCCTGCACCCAGAAAGCCGCTGTCGGACAAATCGCAGGACTTCCAGGTGACTGCAGTCTCCTCCTTCAGCCCGCAGCAGCCGCTGATGGCAGCGCAAAACTTGTCTGTCCAGCCGTGGGGAAGGTCCTAAGGGCTCTCCTAGGTGGGAGTCTGGTTCCCCTGGGTCCTGGGCAAATGCTAGATAGGGGGGCCATGGCTTGGGGCCTCTAGAAAAAGCCTCTGCCCAGCCCATGGTTTTGCTCTTAAAAAAAAAAAAAAAAAAAAAGGAAGAAAAAGGGTCACTGCAGAGTCAGCATCACTACACTGTTATCTGTTTCCCCAACCAGAGTTGCCCTAGCCAGCCGGTGCTGTGCTGTTCAAAGTGTGGTCCGTGGACGAGCAGCCTGGGTGTCACCTGGAAGCGTGTTAGAAAGGCGGGATCTTGGGCCTATCCCAGACCCACTGAATCAGAATCTGCACTTGAACAAGATCCCCAAGTCTGAGAAGCTCTGCCTATCTTTTTTTCTCCCTCTATCCATTTCCCCTATTTATAGCCATGGTTTTTCTGAAGGTCATGTGCAATTTGAGTTTGTTCAAGTTATTCACAGAATATAACTATGAATATTAATCCTTTGACATTTTTTAATCCAAAAATCTATCCCATTTAATTTGCCTTTTTTTCTTTTTAAATTTTTCTTTTTATTTATTTTTTGACTGCACCATGTGGCATGTGGGATCTTAGTTCCCTGACCAGGGGTCGAACCCGGGTTCCTTGCAGTGGAAGTGCAGAGTCTTAACCACTGGACCCCCAGGGAAGTCCCTAATTTGCCTTTTAATTTGGGTCCTTTGCTTGTTCTTTTTCTTTTCTACAGAATTTTCCATCTTGATGTAATTGCATTTAGTGATATTTAACTATTCAGGACTACTATTAAAGTTAAAAACAGGAAACTTAAATATTTATTTATTAAATGAAACAAATTGTAAAAATATGCTTCAGTTCTAAATTGTGGTAATTTCAGCAAAAGTTCTAGTTATAACCATGTTTGCCTGAGAGACAAAATTCTAACTTATTTTTATTATTATTCACAAGACATGTTATTGTTTTTCTCCTTAGAAAATTAATACATATTTTTGGGTAGAAAATTGGAAAATACTGTACAGTGAAGGGAATGAAAATCACTCACCCCCTTCCCATTGCCATTGATAGTATATTCTGTAGTATCTTATTTTTAAAAAAGAGTCGATTAATAAAGAAATAACTGCTGATTAGAAATTAGAACCAGTAAACATCGTCTTTTTTCATGAAAGTTTTAATACTTTAAAATGTATTATTTTTTAATATTTTGCTTAAATTTGGAAGCACAGATGTTCTTGAAACCTTCATTTACTGAAAGTTCAATGAAGAAAGCTCTTATTTCTCAGAATGTCAGCATTCTGTCTTGCACCTTATACTACATAAGAATAAAGTGGGGTTACATCACTATGTAACTTTGACCTCTGAGGGGATTGTCAGTGAGGACTATTCAAGCCACACAGAAACATTGACTTCAAGGGGTCTGAGGTGGGGCTGCGCATGAACTGAACGGGGGTGGGATCCTCAGCCCCGCCCTGGGATTTACCGCTGGCAGCTTGCTTGGGGGAGCCTGGCAGCTCTTACGTGGAACCATGGGATTTTATAGATGCAAGGGACCTTGGTGGGAAGATATTGTTCTTACAGTGTTCTTCCTAATGCCTTTGTAATACCCGTCCCAAGAGGCCAGCTGTGAGGGTGGTCCCTGAGATTCCTGGCGGGGGGTGGGTGCCTGATGACTTCTCCCTTTTCTTGCTCATGCCCCCTCCTGGCTTTCAGATCAGGGTCCAGGTGATCGAGGGACGCCAGCTGCCGGGAGTGAACATCAAGCCTGTGGTCAAGGTCACCGCAGCTGGGCAGACCAAACGGACGCGGATCCACAAGGGAAATAGCCCCCTCTTCAACGAGGTGGGAGACCCTGGGTCAGAGCTAGGACCTTGGTGGGAGCACACAGCACATGCCTAGCAGTTCATTCAGTTTTTGCATATGGCGCTAGCGCTGGGTGGAGAGCTGTGTCAGTTCCTGAGCAGGTTATCTGAGGAACTGGAGAGAGGGTTCCCGCTCTTACTCCTGCCTTGGGTTCCTCCTGCTTCACATCCCCATCATCCCGTGCGGCCGGCCACCCACCCTGTCCCTGAGGTGACAACCTCCGTGAGGTTGAATCCCCAGAGCTCGGTGCTGGGCTGAGCCCACTGCCCACTTGTTGTGTGGACCAGACCTGGAGGTTGGGCGGTGGCTGTCCCCTCCTGCCCGGGCTCGGCGGGCCTTCATCTGTCCCCCTTTCACCCTGAATCAACAGACTCTTTTCTTCAATGTGTTTGACTCTCCCGCGGAGCTGTTCGACGAACCCATCTTCATCACGGTACGTGGCAGCCCCCGAAGGCCCTCTGTGGGCTCAGCGTGCATGTGTGAGTATGTGTGAGTGTGAGTGTGAGTGTGTGTGGGTGAGGCACCCACCCCCCACCCGAGCCTGGATGACGGCGAGCAGCTCACAGCCTCGCCCCCGTGCTCACAGGGTTGTCTTCTGAGCTCAGATGCAAGCGGCAGCCGAGTGCAGAGTCCCTGCTGTTCAGGGTCAGGTGCCTTAGGCCAGGGTCCTGAACTAATTCTTGCAGTGGATCTTTGATTTTCATCTTGTTTTGTTTGTCTATATGCCTGCTTCTGACAAGATTTTCTTTCTCTGGACCTCAGCTCTTTTTTTCCCCATTTCCTTTTAAAGGCAGTGTAGTTTAGCAGTTAAAAGTGTGGGCTCTGAAGCCAAACTGTCTGGATTCTGGTCCTGCCTATACCGTGTAGGGGTTGTGTGATTCTGTACAAATGATCTCTCTGTGCCTCTATTTCTTCATCTGTAGAATGGGGATAATGATAGTACCTACCCATGGGGTTCTTGTGAGGGTTAAACATTGCTTGGAACAATCTCTGGGATAGAGCAAGTGCTATTGGAGTGTGGGCTGTTATCTTTTGGGAGGGAAGAGCCGTTCGGTTGGTTCCTGTCTGGGTCAACCTTTGCTAGTGAATGAGAGTTTGAATTTGTCTTTCCTTCCAGGTGGTGGACTCCTGTTCCCTCCGGACAGATGCTCTCATTGGGGAGTTCCGGGTAATGGTTTATTTTCTTTGAAAGCAATCAGTTCTTGTTTATCCATGTTAATGGAAGCTCTGTGGATGACGGGCGGGGTTGGTGCTCCAGAGATCCTGTCTGTCTTGGTCTGTGTTGGGGAAAATGTAATGAAAAAAACAAAACGATATCTTCTCCTAATCCAGAAATCCTCTCCACAAAGGTAGAGAAATAAAGCACTTTTGTTATTGGATAAGCATTAAACCAGAATATGATGCTATCATGGGCCATCCGCTAAGAGATTGCAAAGACAGAAAGTAATCTTGTATAGAGCCAAGCAGACACAACCCTTTCCATATATGTTCTCAAGATAAACAATAACTAAACAATAACTAGTGCTCGAGTTAGCGGCCTGGATAGTACCCTCAGTCACACATAGTTCATCCTAAATCTACCTAGTAATTGGGGTGACCATCTGTGTTTGCTAATTGACTCTATCTACAAGAAAAGACAGAAAGCGAGCTCACATTTTTATGATGGGGGGTAGATTTACAATTCAGTTAAGGTAGGTCCTTCCCTTTCCCAGAGATGGGAGAGCCTGGAGAAAGGCACTCCTGAATCATAAAGCTGACGAAAGGCTTATTTGGTTTCTACAAAGGTACATTTCAAAGAGATGGAGAAAGTACTTACATTAAAATATTCTGACAAAAAGAGAGGAGAGGGAAATCTCTCGCCTTGTTTCCAACAGGGAGGATTCAGCTTCTTTTTTAAATTCGCATTTGTCCTTACATCTTGGAAAGACAGCGTGGGACCTGAGTTTAGGCAGCCCTCCTCCTAATTCTGACAATCTCGGGCCAGCGTGACGCCAGCGCTCTGTGCCCTGGGCTCACCTGTGTTGGGAGTGGGGTCCAGATGTGGAGTCCATGGGGATGGGGTGGAGTGGGGTGGGGCGCAGTGGAGGGAGCGGGGGAGCCTGCCCCCTCATTTGTCCCAGACGTGCAGAAGTGAACAGTCCACTGTAGAGGACCTTGAACCAACGGCATAGGATGGTTTTAACAGATTACATAGTGTAAAGGCAACTAGTAATGGAGACCTTCACGAATGGTATTTTAATGTCATTTTATTGATTTTCTCATTTTGAATCCATAAGCATTTATCAAATGGAAAGAAAAGGCACAGGTTTATTTGACCTTCCTCTTGCTATCCAAATAAAATGTGGCCCCTTCTCCAAGAAGTAGTCACAAGATAGAAAACGGAGTCTGTTTTTCTGGAGAAGCAGTTTCTTTAAAAGAATGGGCTTGTGCTGGAGTCATTCTGTAACACTTATGTTACAGGATCTTATGTTTTGAGTCTTTAATCTTGTTATAAGAACCCAAGGGTTAGGTTAAAAAAGTATTCTTTTTTCTAATTTTAAAAGTAATCCATGATTTTAAAAAACTTTGTAGTTTTTTTTTTTTTTCAGTACACGGGCCTCTCACTGTCATGGCCTCTCCCGTTGCGGAGCACAGGCTCTGGACACGCAGGCCCAGTGGCCATGGCTCACGGGCCCAGCCGCTCCGCGGCATGTGGGATCTTCCCAGACCGGGGCACGAACCCGTGTCCCCTGCATCGGCAGGCGGACCCTCAACCACTGTGCCACCAGGGAAGCCCATAAACTTTGTAGTTTTTGAGAGCAATTTTAGGTTCATAGCAAGACTGAGTGGAAAGTACAGTTCCCACATACCCCCTCCCCTAACACATGCATAACCTCTCCTACCATCAACATCTGACTAATCTGTGATTTTTTAAATGGAAAATTATAAAATATAGGAAAGAATAAAAATAAAATAAAAATCACCCAAATCTACCACCCAGAGGTAGTACAGTTACCGTTCGGTGTGTTTCCTTTGCTCTGTCTTTTCTATGCGTAGATATACTTTACCAAACTTCCATCAAAATGTATTCCGCTTTCTTTCCATGTGATATCAGAAGATGAACATTTCCCCATGTCTCCAAATGTTCTTCAGAACAGGATTTTTAATGGGTTGGTATCATGCATCATACTTTATTTAACACCCTGAGGACAAGAGTGTGACGTGTGCCTCCTTCCGTTTGATTTCAGATGGACGTGGGCAGCATCTACCGAGAGCCCCGTGAGTCACCCTCTCCTCCCCTTGGGCAGGTCCTTGCATTTGGGTTCCGGAGGCTGCATGGGGCACCCATTTGGGATACTCATCTTTCCTTCTAGGAGATTTTAGAATTTAGAGATGGGGTTTGATCTTGGAGGTAAGGCTGCAGGAATGAAGAGAGGACAGGCTTTCATCTTCTGGGTGAAACAGGCCCCCAGGAAGATTGAACCCTCACGTGGGTCTCAGCTGGCCCAGCTGGAGGGCTAAATCTGGAAGGCCCAAGCACGGGTTGCTGGGGACTGGGGTGCCTCCAGACAGGACGGGTCATTTGGATCCCAAGTCTAGGATTTCTCTACACCCTGGTCTCTGCTGTGGTCTGGTCACTTCCTGAAGGGGAGGAAAATGGCTGGGGGTCTGGCTTTGGCTGCCTCTGATAGGGGTTTCTGTTAACATTTCTCACTTGGACCCAAATGAACACTCAAGGTACATTTTGTTCTAGAATTTGAGTCCTTCCCCCATGTCTGGGTAGATGAGTCCTTCATCTCATCCAATGGAGTCCACCCGGGGCTCCCAGAGGTGGTTGCAGACTTGTGTCCTTCCAATTCTGGGATCACCAAGGGTGTTGTCTCTCTTAGGACATGCTTATCTCAGGAAGTGGCTGCTGCTTTCGGACCTGGATGATTTCTCTGCTGGGGCCAGAGGCTACCTGAAAGTGAGCCTTTGTGTGCTGGGGCCTGGAGACGAAGCCCCCGTGAGTACATTTCCTCGTCCCCCTCACAGCACCTCCGCCTGGCCTTGGAGGCACCAAATGAAGAAACAAAAAAACAACTTTAGTTTTTCTGATTTAAAAGAATACATGGCAATTATGAGAAATGTAGAACATGTGGAAAAGCATAAATAAAAATTGAATCACTCATAATTCTACCCATCAGAGAGAACCGTCATTAATACCTTCTTGCATATTCTCCCAGAAGGGTATACATGTATATTTTTCTTTTTTTTTTGGTGGCAAAGTGAGATCACTCACTCTGTAATGTATTGTAGTCTGAATTTTATCACCTAAGAATATATCATTGTCATCTTTATGGTCAGTAAGTAAAGTTATAAGTTGGAGGTGGTAAGAATGAGAAAGGCTTTCAGAGTTGGGGAAGTATCAGCATCTCTGTATGTCTGGGGAGAGGAGAGAAGGTTTGGAACAGTTGTTGAGGAACAAGGGGTTAATTAGATACAGACAGAAGGATTTCTTTTTTTATTTAAAAAAATTTTGTTTATTTATTTATTCATTTATATTGGTAACTGTAAGTTTGTTTTCTGTGTCTGTGAGTCTATTTCTGTTTTGTAAATGAGTTCATTTGTATCATTTTCTTTTATATTCCACATATAAGCGGTATCATATGACATTCATCTTCTTTGGTCTGACTTACCTCACTTAGTATGATAATCTCTGGGTCCATCCATGTTGCTGCAAATGGCATTATTTCATTCTTTTTTGATGGTTGAGTAATATTCCGTTTAGTGTGTGTGTGTGTGTGTGTGTGCATGTACGCACACACACCACAAGACAGAAGGATTTCTGAGCAGACACTCTGGGCTGGAGGCTTTATGGGAGAGTGACCTCATAATACTCAGTGGCCTGGAAGCAGGAGAGGGGTAAGATGGAGGTGCTGTCAGGTGTGGACAAGGCAGGTGTGGTGGAGGCACAGGACTGAGGTAGCTGATGAGCCTGGCAGGGCGGATGCAAGAGGACTGGGCATAGAGCTGATGAGGGGGACAAAGAAGAGGGAAGGGCTAGGGAACACACATTTATTGAGTGCGTGCTGTGTGCCAAGCTCTGTGTTGGGTGCCTCACTTGGTGTGAGGGGGGGTTGGAGGAGGTGGATAGGTTGAAGTCTGTCTTTAGAGAAGGGTCTCAAGGTCAAGGTCTTCCTAGAGGATTGGTTCTTAGTGGCTGGAGGTTTGAGATATGGCCATCCCTCTAGCTGGTTGGGGCTTCCCTGGTGGCGCAGTGGTTGAGGGTCCGCCTGCTGATGCAGGGGACACGGGTTTGAGCCCCGGTCCGGGAAGATCCCACATGCCGCGGAGCGGCTGAGCCCGTGAGCCATGGCTGCTGAGCCTGCGCGTCCGGAGCCTGTGCTCCGCCACGGGAGAGGCCACAACAGTGAGAGGCCCGCGTACCGCAAAAAAAAAAAAAAAAAAAAGATGCTGCTGGTGGAGGACAAGGGACTGTGTTGGTGAATGACTTGTCCACGTGGATGTTGATTATCTCATGGGAGAATCGGAAATCAAACACGCAAACGTTGAGTCAGATACTGAGATCATCAAGGCAGGGTGAGCCAGGAGGAGTGGGAGAGGGAGGAGTGGGGAAGGCGGGTCTCCAGGAGGGCTGGGGAGGTGGAATCCCCAGGGAAAGCCGCGTGTGATCATGGAGGCGGAGGGCAAGTTCCATGAGGCTCTTAAGGACGAGAGCTCTGGCTGCTGACGAGAGCTCAAGAAGCCGCTGTGCAAAGGGTTAGGGGAAGGAGAACCCTGGGTGCCGTGCAGGGGCCAATGGAGCTCAGGTGGACCAGCCCCACCCAAGGGCACCTCCCCTGATCTCTCATCCCGTGTCCCTCTGTAGCCCAGGCAGACATTGTGCTTTCCTGCTCCTTTTCCTTCTACGTGGACTCTCTGAATCTATTACCCTTTCCTAAGACACTCTTTCCTCTTCTTCCCATTGATCAGACCCTTGTTTTTCCCGGATGAAACCACTTTTCTTGAGACCAACTCAGAGGGAAGCCCCTGTTCTCTGCTTCAGCTCTTTGTGGCTTTCAGGATGGGAGGAGTGGCCATCTTTTGGTTTCCCACAGTAGCTTCTCAACTTCAGCATTGCCTTCTTCTTTTTTTTAAAATTAATTTTATTGGAGTATAGTTGATTTACAATGTTGTGTTAGTTCCTGCTGTGCAGCAAAGTGAATCACTTATAAATATACATATATCTACTCTTTTTTAGATTCTATTCCTGCATAGGTCATTACGGAGCATTGAGTAGAGTTCCCTGTGCTATACAGTGGGTTCTTATTAGTTATCTATGTTATATATAGCAGTGTGTATATGTCAAACCCAATCTCCCAATTTATACACCCCCCCTTGGTAACCTAAGTTTGTTTTCTACATCTGTGACTCTATTTCTGTTTTGTAAATAGGTTCATTTCTACCATTTTTAAGATTTCACATATAAGCGATATCATATATTTGTCCTTCTCTGTCTGACTTACTTCACTCAGTATAACAATCTCTAAGTCCATCCATGTTGCTGCAGATGGCATTATTTCGTTCTTTTTTATGGCTGAGTAATATTCCATTGTATATATGTACCACATCTTCTTTATCCATTCCTCTGTTGATGGACATTTAGGTTGCTTCCACGTCCTGGCTATTGTAAATAGTGCTGCCATGAACATTGGGGTGCGTGTATCCTCCTGGATTATGGTTTTCTCTGGATATATGCCCAGGAGTGGGACTGCTGGATCATATGGTAGCTCTATTTGTAGTTTTTTAAGGAACCTCCATACTGTTCTCCATAGTGCCTGCACCAATTTACATTCCCACCAGCAGTATAGGAGGGTTCCCTTTTCTCCACACCCTCTCTGGCATTTATTGCTTGTAGATTGCCTTCTTCTCTGAAGCCTGCCTCACTGGTTATTTCCCCTGGTCTTCTGGGCTGTTACCTACCCCTGGCACAGGCAGAGCTGGTGCAGGAGGGTCCTTGCTGGCAGATTCCCATCTTTGCCATTGTTCTGAGGTCTGACGTGTCCTTGCTGATGAGCCATCAACATCTGATCTTACTTCCTTTCAGACCCTGAGCTTGGAAATTGCTCTCCCCACCAGTTTCTTCCTGCCTCTTTCCCTCCCTCACCCTCAGTGAATGGCAGTTCTTCCTCACTGAGGTTACAGCCCTGACCCCTCTCAGTTTCCCAGCCCATCAACTCCCTCCTGAAGCCTGGCCCCCATCCCCGATCCGCACTCTCACTCTGTGCTCGCTAGCTTCTGGGCTCTGCTGCCACACCTCGTGGCCCCCACCCTCCCCACGACATGCTGTCCGCACCACTCCTTGGTCAGCTTTGGGAGCAAAAGTCACCTGGAGTTGCTGTCAATGTCTTCCTTTACTTGGGTGAGGTTTACTCCTTATCCCATCCTCCACAGTGGCCGTTTCCAAAATTTCTGGTCAGGAATTCCCTGGCGGTCCAGTGGTTGGGACTCTGCGCTTCCACTGCCGAGGGCACGGGTTCGATCCCTGGTCAGGGAAACTGAGATCCTCCAAGCCACGTGGCACAGCCAAAAAAACTTAAACAAAACAAAACAAAACAACCTCCTGGTCTTAAGCTCCAGCCTCGGTCCCCCGTAGAGAGACAGAGCCACACAGTGGGAGTGATGTGAGTGCTTGAAGCTCCCTGGGTCATCAGCGCACCCCCCATCTTCCTTCATCTTCCCTCCCTTCCCCACTCCCCGTCTCCTTTGCATGTGCTCACGTCCTCCATACCACCCCTGTCTTGTTCTTCCTGTCTCTTCTCTGGCTCCTGCCCTCTGGTCTGTGTCAGACTCCAGATTTCCCAATCTCAAAACACCCTTGCCTTCACCATTTCTCCCCACCCCTCCCCTCCAAGCTGCTTTCCTCTTCCTTTCAGCCATCACCAAGGTCACCAAGTTCTTGAGAGTACCCTGTGTCCCTCTTCTCCAGTCCTTTGCCAGCTGCTCACTCCTTCACCCCTTCAGCGTGCTTCCCACTGCCTCCTTCCCTGACCCACTGGCCTAAGGGTCATCCGTCGCAAAGCCCCAGGAGCTCTTCTCTCATTAATCCGCTCTGTTGCTCCACAGCGTTTGATTCTGGAGCTCACGTCTTATTTGAAACTCTCTTCTCCGTCGGCATCCATGACTCCCCTCATTCTTTTCCTTTTTTTTTTTTTTTTTTGGAATGGATCCTTCACATTCAGTGGCTTGACAAAATTCTGCTGCCTGCATCTTTGCTGTGCCTTTGACGTGACATTCAAGGCCCATGAGCATCTGGCCTCAGTCTGATTTTGCAGTGCATCTATCTGTCTATGGAGGAGCCTGTCTCCGTCTACCTGAGGCTCCTCAATCGCTCATCTCCAGCCTGCATCTTCAGAGCTCCAGACGCTCAGTTTCAGTTGCCTGTACCAAAGCACATGAACATGTTCCTTAGGCCCCTTTAACTTCACATATAGAAACCCAGTATCATTCGCTGCCCACTCCTCATACCTGATTCCCATCCTGTGTTAGGTGACATCTTGGGAAATGGCACTCATCATCCACTTAGTTCCCCAGGCCAGAGCGTCTTTCCTCATCCTTCAGTCCCACATCTGTCAGTCCACACGCACACAGTTGGCCAGTCTTGTTGGCATGACAACCTCAGTGCATGCCTCTCCTCTCTCTCATCCCAAGACCAGAGTTCAAGGTCAGGCTCCCGTCATATCTTACCTGGGCCTCTGTGTGAATGAAGATGTAGGTTCAGCTGCTGTAACTCCAGTTAACCCCACATTACCACCAAAACCATCTTCTTTAAACTCAGATACAATCATGTGAATCTCCTCTTAAAAATCTGCTGGAGACCCACCCTCCCTCCCAGTTACTTACAGGATGAAGTCCAGGATCCTTAGCATGACATTCAAGGCCATGAACATTTGGCCTCAGGCTGATTTTGCAGTGCCACTTGCCGGGACATACTTCCATGGACCCCGTACTGTGGCCACAGCAGACAACGTGACCCCTTCCAGAATGTACTTCCATCCTTCTCCCTGCCTTTTCACCTGATGGGATGCCTTCTCTGCCTACCAAAAACCACTTTGTTCTTCAAGACCCAATTCAGATGCTACTTCCTCCATGAAGCCTGCCTTGTCTTCCAGGGAAACTGATTGGTTTTTCCTTTCGGTCACCACCCCATGTTTTGTTAGTTCAGTTGATGTGTCCATCTTTGTCACTGAGACTCAGTTTCTTGAGGTCAGCGACAGTATAATAGATATGAACTGTTTTATCTCCCCTCTTGCCTAGTACAGGTCTTGTGAACAGTAGGTGCTCAATCAGTGCTTGTTGTCTAAGGGAATGAGCAGTGTTAAGGATGATGACTGAAAGCAGAGGAGGTGATCATTTTCTTCAGTTGTGAGCTGAGGAAAAGCAGTGCAGAACTAATTCCTTCACCAGCACTTGTGCGACATGAGGCATTCTGGGATGGAGAATTTTGCTGCAAAGATTCTGAAGCAGGTTTCTACCTGTGGACTGAGTGAGGATGGTCCAGGCAGCTTTCCAAGGAGTGAGCTGCTGGGCATGGCCTGAAGCCACCTCTCTCCTATCCTTCTGCCACCCCCTTGCCCAAGTGCAGCACGTGGATCTTTTGTTCCTCAAACTGCCAAGTTAGCCCTCGCTCTGCATGAGTTTCTGCCCCTGCCTGGATCCCACCATCCAGGTCTCCAAGCTGGCACATCACCAACACTATTCCTGCCCTCCCCTCAATATAGTTACAAGCCCCCTTGCTCTGTTCTTTCTAAACCCACTGGTTCTGCATCCAGCCTACGTTAACCCTCATCTAGCTTATCTGTAAAGTGGGGTATCCCAGGGCCTTGCACGCCACAGCATTGGCGTCATCTGGGCATTTGTTAAAATACAGAGTCTTGGGCTCCACCCCAGACCTGTTGAACCAGAATCTGCATTTTAGTTGGAAGGTATAGCAGTGGTCTAGAAGTCACTGATTCTCCAGTTTCTAATGTGTAGCCACATTTGAGACCCACTGCTCATGGGGGTTGCTGTCAGGATTACATGAGAGAGTGTATACAATCAGTAAATATTATTTTTATTATTACTGTTCTAATCATAATACCCAGCATATGCTATTACATTCATTTGCTTAAAGGTCTGCTTTCCCTGTGAAAGGTGAGAACCACGGGGGCAGGACCTCTGTCCATCTTGTTCACTGCGGCAGCCCTCGCCCCTCAGCGTGATGCTGACACTTAGTAGTCACTCAATAGATACTTGTTGGGTGAATGAACAGACGTTATTGAAGACAGTGGCTGGCCTAGACCTCTGTCACCTCTGTGCTATTTTTTGATGGGTGGAATGGGAAGGAGACTGCAGTTCTTGAGTGCCTGCCGGTGTGCCACGTGCATTTACATGTTATTGAAGTTGATCCTCCCACAGCCCGGGAGGTCAGTGTCATTGTCTCCACTGTCCAGATGAGGAAGCAGAGTCTCAGGGTAAGGAACCTGTCAGAGATCACAGGCTAGGAAGTAGCAGGGCGAGATCTGCCTTTCTTCAAGATGCACCATTTATTTATTTATAAACATGACCTGAATGGTGCAATTTTGGATCGAGGAATACTTTTTTCTAAAAAAAAATTTATTTATGTAGTTGCAACCAGGTCTTAGTTGCGGCAGGCGGGCTCCTTAGTTGTGGCACGTGGGCTCCCTAGTTGCGACAGTTGGTCTCCTTAGTTGTGGCTTGCCAGCTCCTTAGTTGCGGCATGTGAACTCTTAGTTGCAGCACGCATGTGGGATCTAGTTCTCTGACCAGGGATCGAACCCAGGCCCCCTGCATTGGGAGCGCAGCAGGGTCTTATCCGCTGTGCCACCAGGGAAGTCCCGAGATGCACCATTTAAGTGTGTTGGTTGAGCTCTCAGAAAAGGAAGGTAAAACACTGTGCTCGAAGGCACATTAAGGAATCATATTTGGTTGTGTTGTAGCTGGAGAGAAAAGACCCCTCTGAAGACAAGGAGGACATTGAAGGCAACCTGCTCAGGCCGACCGGCGTGGCCCTCCGCGGAGCGCACTTCTGCCTGAAGGTCTTCAGGGCCGAGGATTTACCGCAGAGTGAGTCTGGTGCCCTCGTTGGGTGACTGTGAGGGGGGACGCTGGGCTGGGCTGCCTCAGCTCCCAGGGGGAAGGAGATGGAGGGGCTGGTCCCCTGCTCCCTCTCTGCCTCCCCTTGACCTGGCTTCCTCACCCCGAGGGTCTACTAGATCCGTGTCAGCCCAGTTCTCCCTCTGCTCTGCCGTCTGGCGAAGCCTCACACCCTCTCTAGGTTTCCCAAGGCTTTTTACTGTTCTTAACAGAGAAACAGTCAGAATTAATGAGAAGTCATACTGATGCTGGTGGAGTCACAGAGATGCAAGAAATCTTGAGAGTACTAGCTGCCCCTGGGCTCCGTTTCAGCATCTGCTAGGCCTTGACTGGCTCTTTGGCCACTCCGTGCACCCATTTTCTTGGCTCTCACTGCGGAGTCAGCACCATTTCAACTCTCTGTTCTGCGCTCACGGCTGGATCCCACTGATTTTCTTTCTCTCCTCTAGGAAGCCCCAGACTGAAAATTGGCAGACCCTGGGCTGGGGAAGCAGTTGCTGAAATGTTGTTAGAAGGGCTCAGTGTTTCCACTGAGTGGAGACACATGGGTGTCTAGTTTGCCTGGGACTGTCCTGGTTTTAGCACCCAAAGTCCCACATACCAGAAAGTCCTCATTCCCTGGTAAACTGGGACAGTGGGTCACCCTAGCTGTGGCTATGTCCTCATCATCCCAAGAAGGCCATTGTGGCCACTGCCTGATTTCTCACAGTGACTAACCCTGTACTAGCCCTACCCTGTGTGCTCAATAAATGTGGGGGAATTATGCTGAATATTCTAAAGCTGTGGGTGTCAACCCAGGCTGCAGTTAAATCATCCTGGAAGCTTTAAGGAAGTGCAGATGCCTGGGCCCTTCCTCCAGTGTTTCAGATTGACTTGGTTTGGGGTGGGGCTTACACACTGGTAGTTTAAAAATGCTCCCTGGTAGTTCTCTTGCTGCGGGCTATAAGCCACTATTTTGGAGCATACATTAGCAGAATTAAGCCAGGCGCTGTCCATAGCAGAGTTCACAAGAACAAGTAGTCGGGGACTACTTGGGTCCCTGTTTACGAGTTTTCCATGAAGCTAATTGCTTGAGGGTTTCTGCTTTGACTAATGACACCAATAAATGGGTTCCTTCTGCACAAGCTTAATTGAACCAAAATCATGGGGAAAGCCTTTAAATAAGTAATGGGCATTAAGATACAGGCTTAGAACATTCTGCGTCTGTTGGTTGAAACTATGCAGAAGTGAGGCTGGTGAGCTTCCAAAGGGGGCTGGGGAAATAGAAATGTTTGCTTTGCTCAGCGTAAAGGGGATTATGTTGAATTCTCTGAAATGTTGTTTAAATATAAATAAAAGAAAAATAGATGGGTAAATAGAACATAAATATTTGCTAATTGTTATCTGTTGTATTCATGTAGACATTGGCTAGTATACAAGTGTTAACTGTCCCCTCCTCTCAGTTTCTCATTTATATACATATGTACATTTATGCCTAACATATACACACATACACACATCTATCATCTGTAAATACATATGTAAAACTATGGCTAATTCAGTAAAATATTGGTTTGAAGCAGCATAGATTAAATATATATATAAATATATATATATATATTTTTAAACGGAATTGACTTATTGGTTACCCTCAGGAAAATCACTGTGCTAATGTATATATATAAAGGAAAATGTCAAACAGGCAACAGTAATGGGATATTATTGTAACAACTTACAGTCTTTTTTTTTTAATTAATTTATTTTTGGCTGCATTGGGTCTTCGTTGCTGTGAGCAGGCTTTCTCTAGTTGTGATGAGTGGGGGCTACTCTTTTTCTTTTTTAACATCTTTATTGGAGTATAATTGCTTTACAATGGCGTGTTAGTTTCTGCTGTATAACAAAGTGAATCAGCTATACATATACATATATTCCCATATCTCCTTCCTCTTGCGTCTCCCTCCCACCCTCCCTATCCCACCCCTCTAGGTGGACACAAAGCACCGAGCTGATCTCCCTGTGCTATGCGGCTGCTTCCCACTAGCTATCTATTTTACATTTGGTAGTGTATATATGTCCGTGCTACTCTCTCACTTCATCCCAGCCTACCCTTCCCCCTCCCTGTGTCCTCAAGTCCATTCTCTGTGTCTTCAGTCCTGTCCTGCCCCTAGGTTCGTCAGAACCATGTTTTTTTTTTTTAGATTCCATATATATGTGTTAGCATACAGCATTTGTTTCTCTTTCTGACTTCACTCTGTATGAAAGTCTCTAGGTCCATCCACCTCACTAAAAATAACTCAATTTCGTTTCTTTCTATGGCTGGGTAATATTCCGTTGTATATATGTGCCACATCTTCTTTATCCATTCATCTGTTGATGGACGACACTTAACATTGCTTCCATGTCCTGGCTATTGTAAGTAGAGCTTCAATGAACATTGTGGTACATGACTCTTTTTGAATTATGGTTTTCTCAGGGTATATGCCCAGTAGTGGGATTGCTATTCCCACTATAGCTTGGTAGTTCTATTTTTAGTTTTTTAAGGAACCTCCATACTGTTTTCCATAGTGGCTGTATCAATTTACATTCCCACCAACAGTGCAAGAGGGTTCCCTTTTCTCCACACCTTCTCCAGCATTTATTGTTTGTAGATTTTTTTGATGATGGCCATTCTGACTGGTGTGAGGTGATACCTCATTTTAGTTTTTTTAAAAAGTTTATTTATTTATTTATTTAATTTATTTATGGCTGCATTGGGTCTTCGTTGCTCCACGTGGGCTTTTCTCTAGTTGCGGCGAGTGGGGGCTACTCCTTGTTGTGGTGTGCGGGCTTATTGCTGTGGCTTCTCTTGTTGCAGAGCATGGGCTCTGGGTGCACGGGCTTCAGTAGCTGTGGCACACAGGCTCAGTAGTTGTGGCTCAGGGGCTCTAGAGCACAGGCTCAGTAGCTGTGGTGCATGGGCTTAGCTGCTCCGTGGCATGGGTGATCTTCCTGGACCAGGGATCGAACCCGTGTCCTCTGCATTGGCAGGTGAATTCTTAACCACTGTGCCACCAGGGAAGTCCCCAACTTCCAGTCTTTTTCTGGATTATTTACTGCTCTTAGCGATGTAGATTTCTAATCAGTCAATCAATCGGACCTGTTCTGAAAGCCTTTGAGAATGGGGCGGGGGACAGTGAACCAGCTGTTTGGAGCTGGGCAAGGAAGCAGCGCAGTGCCCTCAGGAGCTGCTATTCTGAGATGGTCCTTTCTCCCAGGAGCCCTGGGCTGAGGGGTCCATGGCGTCTCTCTCAGGGAGTCCCAGGACTGTGGGGAGACAGGTGGGAAGTGGGGGTTTTGAAGATGGGAGAGCGGGTGGGCAGTGATCAGCATGTCTTTCTCCTCAGTGGATGATGCCGTAATGGACAACGTGAAGCAGATCTTTGGCTTTGAGAGTAACAAGAAGAACTTGGTGGATCCCTTCGTGGAAGTCAGCTTTGCAGGGAAGATGGTAAGGGGCAAGTAAACAAGAGGATTTGTGGGAGGGTGATGACTGGATGTCCCTGTGGATGGGCACTGGATGTGCAGGACAGAGTGAGGCACACGCAGTGCCCCCCATCAGAGGCATGTGCACACTGGGGATGGGGGGCTGATTGTGGGACATGGGGTGAGACACGCAGGCCCAGCTCTCTGGGGCTGCCATGCACACGCACGAGGACAGGTCTGCTCAGGTGTTTGAGACAGACACATAGGTGTGGATGGACAGGGAGAGGACATATGGACAGTGGATAGATAGAGGAATATTTGGGGGAAAATTAAGTAATAGTCAGGAAACCAGATGTGAAGGCACAATGATAGGGAAACTTAAAAACAATGCAGTGAAAACATAATGATTATTTTTAAAAAGTTGTGGCAGGAGTTGGGCAGACTCCTTTCAGCCACACTGGTGGGGGCCCTAGGGATCGTGTACCTCTCTTCCTTCCTGCCTAGAGGCCAGGCTGTTGCTCCAGTCCCTCTTGATTTCTGCCTGGGCCCCTCCCTCTATCCCACCTTAGGGATGGCTTTGCCCACTTTCCAGGCTCTCCTTCGAAGCCTCAGCCACTCCCAGGGTTCAGCCGTCACCTCTCCACAGAGGAATCCACAGCTGTATTTGACTCTGACCCCTCTCTTCAGACACAGACCTCCCCATGCCTCTTCAAGTCTCTATATTCTGCCCCTCCAGCCCTTTAAAGGAGTCATCTGCTGCCCCAAACCGCCCCACTTCCAGAAGCCGCCATCCTAATCAGGTACCACCATCAAAGGCAGAGAATGTGGGCCTGCCTTGATTCGGCCCTTTTTTTTTTGACCTCCCTACATCAAACATGCCACCCCTAGCTCTTGCCTTCAAAAATCCCGAGGTCCTTTCCTGTCTCTATGCCCCTAGTCACTGTCATCTCTCCCCAGGGCAACACAACAGCCTTGGGTCCATTCTCTTGTCCGGGTTCTCCCCATAGAAATCCACCAGCATATTTAGTGTAAAACACAGTCCTGTCTGTAAAAGGAAGTTCAAACCGCATAACCTGGTTGACCAGGTCTCACCCAGCCGAACTTTCTCACCTCATTTCCATGGCCAATATTAGCTTGTACAGTCTTTGCAAGAATGTGGAACATCTCGCCCCCTCCTGGGCGGACGCAGCTCTGCAGCCCGCTTGGAGCAGCGCCGAACTGAGCGGGTTTCAGCCCCACTGTCTCGCTGGGGGGGCGGGGGGTGCGGGGTGCGGAGGGGGGCGTGCGGGTACAAACCGCACAGCCAGCACGTCGCCCGTGTGACCTCTCGTCTGCCCTGCGGTCACACCTAGCTTTTGCCCGGGCCTGTGCACTCCGGGGTCCTTCCTGGCCCTTTCCCCCCAGCAAGTCTGTTGCATCGTTCAAGGTTTAGCTTCCGTCACCCACACAGGCCTGATGTGCTAGTTCGGCCTTCGGGGCTCCGCGCGGCCGATTGCACGGCCCTTTTTTAGCCCGTTTTCCGCTGCATTCCGGTGTTTGTTAGCATATGTTCCTCTGACTTTCGGGGAAACAGCCCGATTTCTTTTACTCTGTAACCTCAGAGCAGAGACTGGTGGAAATACTGGAAATAGGGGAGAATGACGTATCTGGAAGGCGCAGCCTCCACCCCGGCTCCCGGAACCCTAACGAGGCGCCTCTGAGCTTCGTCCCAACCTCAGGGAGCTGGCAGGGTGGGGTAGCGCCCTCCGGGGCCCCGCCGGCCTGGCCCAGAGGTCCACCGGCCGGCCGCAGCGCCAGGCTCCGGCGAGTTGAGTTGGATGACTTGGGTGTTAACAGGAAAATTGGAAACGGGCGGAGGAGAAGGGCTTTGAACAGAGCCGAGTGGAGGGCGGGTGCAGCCGGCTCTGCTTTGCTCCCGAGGCAGAGGCCGGAAGGGAGACACGCAGGTGTTATAGGACAGTTGGGGAGGTGTTTACAAGCTTAACAACAAACGCTAAAAGCCTAGGGTGATGATGGAGGTCGTGTGGGCTCCCATTCACACAGCACTTTGCAGTGTTCTTTTCCACTTAATCTCTTCTTAGATTCATTTTGGAAAGATGTAGGGTCTGCCCGCCCATCCCACCAACAAAGGGACCCCTGAGGTCAGGGACCGGATCGATGAGGCCCAGGTGTGATTTCACAAATGGGAGGAAGGCCTTGGATAGCTTGTTTCCTCTGCCTGCTACCTGAAGTCCACACTCTTCCCCGCCCCCCGTTTTATGTTTCTTTTCTTTCTTCTTTTATTATCGATGCACATATTTATTAAGGAATTTTGAAAAATGCAGAAAAAGTAGCATTATCCATAAGGCATCATACAAAGTTTATGTTTGGGGCCTATCTTTCTAGTTTTTAAAATTTTTATTTTTTACTGTGAATCAATATTAGACACTGTTGAAACACTTTATTTTTTTTAATATTTAAAAACATAAAGAAAAGTTGAAAGAATGGTTCAGTGAATGCTTACCTCCTGGTATGGCCTCCACTTAGATGAAACAATTATGAACATTTTGCTGCATTTACTTTCTCTCTCTCTCTGGATACTCCCCCCACCCCAGTCATTTGAAACCTAATTGCACACTTTGCCCCTAAAGGCTTCAGCATGCCCCTCCTGAGAAAAAGAAAATTCTTTGTAACCACAATAACATTATCACACCTAGGAAATTAACAATTATCTTCTACTCTTGTCAGATACTGGCTCATATAAATATTCTCTGATTATCCCCCAAATGTCTTTTAGAGCTGTTTAATTTTTTTTTTTTGTTTTTGTTTTTTTTTTTGCGGTACGTGGGCCTCTCACTGTTGTGGCCTCTCCCGTTGTGGAGCACAGGCTCCGGACGCGCAGGCTCAGCGGCCATGGCTCACGGGCCTAGCTGCTCCGCGGCATGTGGGATCTTCCTGGACCGGGGCACGAACCCGCATCCCCTGCATCGGCAGGCGGACTCTCAACCACTGTGCCACCAGGGAAGCCCTAATTTTGTTTTGATCTAAGATCCAACTGGATTTTACGCTCTGTGTTAGTCTCTTCTGTAACAGTCTTTTACCCACCTCCATCATTCCCATTTTTCTCACCCCACAACATTGCATTTTTGAAAAGCCCAAGCCATTGGTCCATGTCCTGGATTTGTCTCATTGTTTCCTTCTGTTGTTGTTTAACTTCTTCTGGCCCCTGTATTTCCTATAAACTGGAAGTTAGGTCTCAAGATCAGATTGCATTCAAATGAACTGTTTGGGCAAGAACGCATCACGGGTGATGTTTCGTACGTTGTATTGCATCACAGCAGGAAGCAAAATGTCACCTTGTCCCATCGTTGGTAATGATTGATTACTTGGTTTAGGTGGTGTCTCCAGATCTCTCCCTTGTCAAAGCACACGCTCGCCTCTGTACTTTGCAGGTTATCTGTGGGCGATATCTTGACGTGTGCTGATGTCCTGTTTCCCAGCAACCTCTTACCTAATGGTCCACGAAGCCATTGACCTCCTTGCCTGAAAAGTCATTCACCTGGGGTGCAAAGCGGCGATTCCCTCATTATCATTCCTTCTCTCTTTATTAGCTGGTATTTTTTGTAAAGAAGAGCTTCCCCTCCCCTCTTCCCTTTTGAGTGTTAATATGCCCCTAATACTTTTTATTAATTCAGTGTGTTAAAATCAGTTATGGTGCTGGTTGTGTGAACCGTCCTGCTGTTGGCCAGTGGAGCGCCTTTGAGCTGTTCCTCCGTCCCGGGCTAAGACAGGGTCTCAGGGGAAATGTCTGTGGGAGAGGTAACACGAATTTTAAACTCATTCACACTGGGGTGTAAATGCTCACTATGGGTCTTACCGAAGTGCAGTTTTTGTTTGGGCTTGGGCTCAGAGTCTGATGCCCTTAGGAGGGACCGTGATGGGATGAATGGAGGCAGGAAGGAAGCAGGAAGGTTGGCTGGACAGTCCTGCTGGACACTTACTCCAAGGACCGGGATCAGTTTTCCCAGCTTGACAGATGCGAAAGTCATGTCTCAAGATTGTTTTTATTCCACATTCCCAACATGGTAGGGTGCTGTGATGATGGCTAGAACCAAGACCGACCTGCCTTCCGATTCAGTAGCTTTCCTTGGAGCTGAGTCTCAGAGCTCTGGGGCTCCTAGCTGCTACTGGGTCCCTGCCAGCACCTTGATCTCTCTAGGGCTTCTGTTCTCAGATGCCCTTGGCTGGCCCTGGGGATTTTTCTAGGAAGGTGCAGATGTCTGGGGAAGGTGATAGAGGTAGGGGACCTGGCCCAGGCAAGGGAATATATAAAGCTGACTGGTGGCTGGGCTCCTGAATGAAGCTGCACCCTCCATTTTCCCTCTAGAAGGAAGGGGCTTATGAAAGAGGCAGTTGAGACCCTCCATCTTCTGGTGGTCACCGGGTCTCTGTGTCCCCTGCTCTCTGCCCCAGCCACCTCGTCATGGCTTCCCCCAACTCTCTCTGCTACCTTTATCACCTGTGTCATCCTGCCTGTCCTCTCTCTGTCTCTGGTGTGTCACTTTTTCTCATTCACCCTTTTCTGAAATGAAAAGCCCTGGGGATTTGTCCTCTGTGTGCCTACTCACCCAAGCCTGGCCCTCTTTGCATTTCCTCTAATGGACACTTGGTGGCACTGTTATCTAAGACGTGAACCATACCTGATTTGGCCAAGCTACTGAGATAGAAGGTTTTGTGTGTGTGCGCACTCACACACACACACATATCACACTTCTTCATGGTATGGGGCAAGGACAGGGGAGGTACTTGGAGGGCAGAGTGGGAGACTAAAGCGACCTTTTTATTTTCCAAGAATAAAACCTATTAATCATAAAAAGATGAAAAAATCAGAGAAAAGCAAAAGGAAAATGAAAAAATTAAGCACATTTCTGCACACCACCTTGGAGAGGCCCACCATGAACATTTGTTTATATCTCCTGCTAGTACGTTTTCCTCCCTGTAGCTCTCACTCCTTCTCTCTGTTGCACATCCCCCCCCCCCCCCCGCCAACCCTGGCCCTGCCCTGCCCCAATGGAAAAAAAAATTGAATTCGGAATACAGTTGATCTTCATTATTCACAGATTCTGTATTTGCCAATTTGCCTACTCGCTAAAATTTATTTGTAACCCCAAATTAATCCTTATGGTGCTTTGGTGATCATTTGCAAAGCTGGGAACAATTTGAGTCAGCTGAGGTGCATGTTGCCAGCTGGGCTGAAACAATGTGATTCCCTCGTTTCAGCTCTCGTGGTGTAAATGTGTCCTTTTCCTGGTCTATTTAGCGTCATGCTTTTTGCATTTTTTGTGCTTTTTGCTGGTGATTTCAGTGTTTACAAGGGCTCCCGAGTGTTGTGCTGAAATGCTGTCTAGTATTTCCCTGTGTAAGAAGGCTGTGACGTGCCTTATGGAGAAACTATGTATTAGGTAAGCTTCATACAGGCATGAGTGAGAGTGCTGTTGGCTGTGAGTTCCATGTTAATGAATCCACAATATATAATAAAAAAACGGTGTTTTGAAACAGAAACACACATAAAACAAGGTTATTGGTGAGTTGACAAAAAACTGTTGTGACAGAGGCTTGCAGGAACCTAACCCTGTATTTCTCTTAGGAGCAACGCTTCAGTGTTCATCAGCTCATGTTCTTGGTGACTTACGATGTGTAGTTAGAATGTGTAACTACCGCCAGTAATGAGAATCCACTACATCTGTGTGGTTTGGTAAAGTGCTTTTATCACCTAACATTTCCTTAGGTTATTAAATAGTCTTTGAAATCAATTTTTTGATGGCTGCATAATATTCCATGAGATGATATAACATACATTTTAATCCCACCCACATCTCGGTGGCTCTCTCACGGGGAGCCTCCAAGGGCAGCCCGGAGGAAGTGATTGCTGGGGAGGCCTTGGACTGCCTGGGGCAGGGCTGGGGGAGGGTGGGGACAACCTGTGCCTTCTTGTCCAGGGAGCTGAGTGATGCTGCCAGGGTCTCTCAGCTGTGTCTGATTAACGAGTCTTCCCTCCCTCCCTCCCTTCCTTCTTTCCTTCCTATTTTAAACTTTTGTTCATCTAAGTTTTGAATTAGGTAATACATTTATTATGCCCACCATATACATTTATGCATCCATCATTTTGCATCATTCTGGCTTAATTATGCATATGCTGCACACATCTGACCATAAATTCTTACCTTTTACCCTTTTAACACAAACGGTTGCACATGACACTCACTGTTCTGCACCTTGCTTTTTTCACTTAATAATAGAACTTGGAAGTTGTTTCATATCACAGAGCTCTTTCATTCTTCTAGGGCTACACAGTGCCCCATTCTGTGGATGGATCACACTTTATCTAATCTGTCCTCTGTTGGTGGACACATGGGTTGTTCCACGTCCTCCCTAGTTGGAGCCATGCTGCAGTGGATAACCTCGTACACGTGTTATTCTGCACACGTGCAAGTCTTTCTGTAGGATACTTTCTAGAGGTAGGACTGGTAGGTCAGAGGGCATTTGCATTTGTAATTTTGAACCATAGTGGCCAATGGCCCTTTGGAGGGGTTGAGCTGTTCTGTTTTCCCACCAGCAAAATCCTAGCGTGCAGTTTTCCCATTGCCTTGCCAAGAGAGGGCTGTCAGGCTTTAGAGATTTTTGTGAATCTGATAGATGAGACGTCGTATCTCATTCATTTTGTTTCTTTTATTATGAGGGAGATTAAGCATCTTTCTGTGTGCTTTACAGCCCTTTGTGTAACCATTCCTGAGAACTGTGTGTCCCACTTTGCCTTTTGTTCCGTCTGACTGTCGGAGCTCTTCTTTCCTTACTCCTCTCTTTGCTCACACAAGGGCCAAATCCCGGCACCCATCCCTGCCCCCAGACTTTGCCTGGGCTCTTCTCACAGGGAGGAGGGGATGGTGGGCACAGGGGCTGGTACTGGGTGGATCAGGGATGGAGACAAAGTCCTGGCCCCTAGGGAGGCCACACCCTCATTTGATGGAGGGCCCAAAGCCCCCAGTCTGGTCAGGTGCTCATTAGATGAGAAAATGCATGTCAATGCTTCACACAATCAGGGCCCACAGTAAATGCCCTGAGGAAGGCTGCTCACTGTTTCCGTGTGTAGGACACACACACCTTCCAGGATCTGAAGCAGAGTCTTCACCTGCTGCCCTGTGTGGGTACGGGATGCCCTGGGCTGGCTAAGGGACCTGGTGCCTCCCTGGGGACGCCCAGGGCAGAGCAGAACACACAAGCCGCTGGATTGGCTCTGGTTTCCACCTCTGCTAGATTTCTTGTTTGTGGAAAGCCCAGTCTTATGAGCAGGGCTGATTGGAGGCAGACTGTGGCTTATGAGGTTTGTGTCTTCACTGCATTTTCCTCTCTCAGATGCAGGTGCATGGCCCCCTGCCCTGGCCCTCCAGCCCCCCTTTCCTCTCCTCCTCCCTCCATCTCTAATCTCCTGGGTTCACAGTCTTCCAAAAGGGCAGGTGATCTGGGCTGATGGGCAAAGGGGATTGCCTCAGACTCTAGGACTCCTGGGAAAGCTGGTCTGGACGCAGGGCTCCATATTTAGGGTCATGGCCATAATGGGAGGTGAGGGAGGAGAATTTCCAGCCAGAGGTATGAGATAAGGAAGGAGGGTTGTGACATTCAAACAATCTATCCCTCCTAACTCCCTCCACCCCATGCCCCCTTGGGTCTGATCTACCATTGAGCTTTGTCTCTAGAAAGATTCCCTGTGTCTGAGCCCACTGTACCAGGCTCCATGGCCCCCAGGGCCTTCTGCCCAGCCCCAAACGTGGCCAGCATGGCAGAGAATGGCTGCTGGCTGGTGTGGTGGTCTCCGAGGGAGCCCAGAGTCCCCTCAAAGCTCCATCCACCTGTGCTCTGTGTCTTCTAGCTCTGCAGCAAGATCCTGGAGAAGACGGCCAACCCTCAGTGGAACCAGAGCATCACGGTACCTGCCATGGTGAGCCTCACCCCCATGAGCCCACCCCAGGAGGCCTGGGCTCCCAGCCTACCCAGTTCCCGCCTGCATCCCAGACTTCTGCTTCTTCAGAAGGACCCCACCCAACCCGTCTCTCTTCCCTCCTTAGTTTCCCTCCATGTGTGAGAAAATGAGGATTCGTGTCATAGACTGGTGAGCTCTGCGTCCCGGGATCTTTAGAGGTGGCTGTTGTCAGGGGTCACTTGGTCCTTCGGTTTCCTTTTGTTCATTCTGCAAGAAGTGGGAGAGTCTGTTTCAGGTGAGGTAGTTTCCTCTGGGGGAGGCCAGAGAAGGAGAGGGTGTGGGCTGTTGGGAAGCTTACAGCCCTGCTCGAGGGCAGCCAGCGGGGGCTGGAACAGCTCCAGGAACCAGAGATCCCTGAGGCCAGGAGGGGCCAGGAAGGCTTCCTGGAGGAGGTGAGGTTTTGGGAAGTTCAGGATGAAGGCATTCTAATGAAGAGAGGGTCATAAGCAGAGGCATGGAAGCTGGAAAGAGCAAAGCTTCCAGGAGGGTGGGCTGTGTTGCCCACAGTGTTGGTAGGATGAAACGGGTCTTCAGGCTGGGGAAGTGGGTCCGGTTACCCGAGCTGGGGATGCCACTGCCGGCTTGCAGCAGGGGTGGGCAAGAGTCACACAGTCATCTTAGAAAATGAGTATCTAACCCTTGCTGAGCGTCTATGTGCTCCAGGTCCTCCTCCCAGTGAGCGCTTTACATGCGTGTCCCACCTGACGCTCACCTCGACTCCAGGCACCGCCCGACCTTGCAGATGAGGGAGTAGGTTTGAATAGACTGAGTACCCTGTACGACGTTGGGAAGCAGCCGAGGCCAGGCTCGAACAAGCCTGTGCTCCCTCCGCCCGTGCGCTTAACCATCGGGCCGTGCTGACCCCTCCGCGTTGAGCCTTCTCTCACGCCCGACGGCTGTTAGGCGTCCCCACGCGCGATCTCCAGGACCTTCCCTACATCAGCCTTTCCCAAAAGAGAGAGTTGTCCTTTCTCTGCCCCCAAAAAGTCTTGGCTGTGCGGTTCCCGGCGTGTTGTCCTTTGGTCTCAGGCCCATGGCACCCCCAGCCAGGAGGATAATGAGAGACTAGGGAAAACCCCCAGGCCACAGAGCCATTAAAGTGCGCGCCAGGTCCCCAGCCCGAGAGAAGACAGCTTGGGAGAATTAGAGGAGAGGAAGGGAGTGCGAGGGGGGCGAGGAGGGAGAGGCCTCTGGGGCCCTGTCCGCCCGTATGCTCTGTGGGAGGTGCTTTGGGGGCAATGTGCTCTACACCCACGGAGCCATCCTTCCCCTCGACGTGTGCGCGCGCGTGCGTGCGCTGGGTGCGTGCCTGTGCGTGGCGGTGTGAGTGGATGCACGCGGGCGTGCGAGCGCAAGGGCGCCGCGTCCCCTGTGTTGTGGACGGCCTCGCCCGAGTCCGTGTGAGCCGAGTGAGGCATCGGCATACTGTACAATCCAAACACATTACCGAATCTGGTGGCTGCCTCTCTGGTTTAGGCTGAAGTGGCATTTTTATTGTGAGTCTATTTTCAGACTTGCTGCATTTTCCAAAAGCAACCCCAAGCCCCAAAACCCAACTCTTGGCCAGAAAGCATTCAGTTGCTGCAAGTTCCTATCCAGAAAAGTGCTTTCTTCCCAGAAAACTCAGATAAACTTGTGTTATTACCTGAATCCTAGAAATACGATATGGTCCATATGGCCTTTTCTCTGTAACTTAATCTTCCATTCAGTTCTCAAAGAATTTCTTTCATTAAAAGACAAAATCCCCCAAACTACCCCCTACCCCGCAAAAAAAAAACCTGACACAAAATCTCTCTCCTCCCATTCTCTTTCCCTTCTCACCAGATTCATGTAAGACCAGAGGTGAGAAATCCTATTCCTCTCCAAGGGCTGGTCTTTTCTAGGGGTTGGTCATGAAGGCAGTTTAAAAGCGTCATCAACTGTCAATTATCTGGTATTGATAACCTTACTGTAAAATGTTTAAGGGAATTTTTACTTTCCAGTTCATCTTAACGTTATTCACCAGGAAAAGGGATACAGATCTGTGCTGGCAATTCACTCTTCCTAATGTAGCCCCCGCCCTGAGGGAAAACTTTAAAGCTTCAACACCTCCCTGGGAAATACAGAGAGAAAGGAAGGGAGCAGCAGAGATCTGGTATCTCATGGCTTTAAGATTTAAAAGGAAAATGAAATTGCCGTGCCCAGGCGGGTCTTTCACAATGGGGCGTGTGGGTATCATCTCCTGAAGCCTCCTGTGGCCAAAGGATGCACAGCAGGGAGAGAGGGCCTGCTGGGCCCCGAGAGGAGGGAAGAGGCACGTGGGGAACCTTCTGGAAGGAGATAGATCCTGCCCCATCCAGCGTTCCTCAGTCTCAGCACTGTGACGTTTTGGACTGGAAAAGTCTTTGCAGTGGGTGACTGTCCTGTGCACTGTAGGATGTTTGCTGCAACCATGGCTTCTCTCTACCACTCCCCTCCACATCAAAAATGTTTCCAGACGTTGCCAGATGTCCTGGGGTCAGAATCACTGGATTGAGAACTCTAGGTCTAGCCTGGCAAGGAAGCAGCAGGTCGTTGCAAGTGTAGCTCTGGTTTCCATGTCAGGCATATTCTGCTCAAATCCCAACTTTGCCAACCTGCCTACCTCAGCTTCTTCATCTGAAATTGGGGCTAATTGCAGAACCTGCCTCAGGGCCAACATGAGGATTAAATGAGCCAAGTCACGTGACGGGGTTAGCACACTGCTTGGCTCTCAGGAGGAGTCCAGTAAATGCTGACTATTACTGTATATGATTGTTAGGGGGGCAGGTGTGGGGCGCAGAGGAAGGGTCTGCACAAGACAGTCAGTCCTCAAGCTTCTCCCCATAGTCCCCTATGCTGGCTGGGGAGGGGAGAGGCCGCCTTCTGGGAGGCAGGACAGGCCCCGTATTGTAGACAGAAGCCGCGTGGGCCACGGTGCGAGCACTGGACCTGGAGTCTGGACACCAGGGTTTCGGTTCTGGCTCTGCCCCTCCCTCCCAGGCTGACCTCGGGCAAGGACCTTCTGGCTCTGAGCCTCAGTTTCTTCATCCATGCAAAAGAGATGTTAGTAAGAGTACCTGTTCCTCAAGGCTGCTGGGAGAATCCTTGGAGATAAGGGGGTTTAAAAGTGCTTTGTCACATACAGAATCAGATACAAAAAAGAGCTACCATAAGCTAATTAAGACTGTGGCCTTGGAGGTTGTTTCTTCCTGGTCATCTGGTTTTCTCCTTGGTCCGGGTATGTCTTGGCTCCTAGAGCCTTGCTCTCCCTGGGCCTGGGGGTCTGGCTCCCTGAGCGGCCTCCTGCTCCCCCGCCCTGCCTCCTGCCTCAGGTCTCCTCCCTTTCAACCTGCAGCTGTGCCCGCAGACCTCCAGCATGGCCGATGGGATGCTGATGGTGGGGGGGATGGACTGGGTCCCCCCTAGAGGAGTCTTGAGTGACACTTTCTTGCCTAGGATTACTAGGCCTCCATAACATACCCCGTGTGAAGACTGGGACCCCTAATGATGTATAACCGAGGTCATTTCCTTCCTGGGTGGGCTGTGGCCTGCGATCCCCCTCCCCTGTTCACGCCCTTTCTGCCCCTTTGCTCTAGGGACCGCCTTACGCACAACGACATTGTGGCCACCAACTACCTGAGTATGTCGAAAATCTCTGCCTCTGGAGGAGAAATAGAAGGTACGTTCCACCTTTGTGCTGCCCTCTGGCCCCCCCGTGCTCTCCCCTGTTCCACCCCTACTGTCTTGAGAGTTTGTAGAAAAGGGAAGATTATAAGGTCTTTGCTGCCCATTTCCCAGGGAGAAGGGCTCTGGCCAGTGAGAGAGATGGGTTTGCATTTAGGACTGGCCCACTTCGGATGGTGGGATACACCACCGAATGGCATAGGGAGGATTCATTCCTGCAGATTATACTGGTGGCTGTGGCCACACCATCCACCGGGTTCTAGGTTGGCTGACTGTGTCCTAGCAGCTTCTGTTTTGAAAAGCTTTCATTGGCCTGTGAACAAGTAGTTCATGATCATTTTGTACAATTTAAAAGAAAAATATAAAATGGTCACAAAATTATCCATAAGCCTACCCTCCCAGACAAGAGGTAAATATTAACATTCTGGGACCTGTTTGTCTGTATGTACGTGAAAAACTTTGCTTTGAAACAATTTTCAATTGTTTTGAAAATTGCTTTTGTCACTTGGCAATACAACATAGATGCTCACTCATGTTGTTAAGTATTCTCCTACAATATAATTTTAAATGAATACACACATTCCGTTGTGTGAATACACCATGGTCCACATTAACTAAATGTTGAATAGTTAAGTGTTTTCTAATTTTTCCATGTTATAAACAGCTAACTTGATATTGAATATTTTTGTAGCTGAATCTTTATGTAATTCATGATTGTTTCTTTTGCATAAATACCTAGAAGTGGAATTGCTGTGTTGAAAGATTCGAACATTTTAGGGACTTCCCTGGTGGTCCAGTGGCTAAGACTCCATGCTCCCAATGCAGGGGGCCCAAGGTTCGATCCCTGGTCAGGGAACTAGATCCCACATGCCACAACTAAGCCCTGGCCCAGCCAAATAAAAAAATAAATAAATATTTTTAAAAGATTTGAACATTTTGAATCTTTTGGTAGGTATCAAAAGTGCCCTACAAAAAGACTGGACTCTTTTACACTCTAACCACTCAAGCTTATTTTGCTGCACCCTCATCAAGAAAATGCAAAATAATGGTATTTAAAAAGAATTTTGTCAGTTTGTTGGGTGAACTTCATTGTTGCCTTAATTTTATTTCATTGATATCTGGTAAAGTTGACCATTGTAAATTTTAAAATACTATAATAATTATCTTACATTTACAAATTATATATATTTATATACTTCTAAATTTATTCTGTTGTAAATTGCCTATTCATGCTTTTTTCTATATTTCTGATGGTATGCTTGTCTTTTTCTCATTGTTTTTTTTAAGAGTTGTGTATGTATGTGGAGGTTAATTTTCTCCCATCATATATGTTGTAAATAATTTTTGTCAGTCTTATTTAATCATTTCATAGTTTTTAACATACGGAAATTAAAAAATTTCACATAGCTAGATATATTAATCTTTTCCTTAGTGAATTAGGAAAGGGTTTAACATTACTTTTTTCAAAATTGTTCTTTGGTGATACTAATGCTATATACTGAATAATGTTTTCCCCGCGTTTTGAATTGCCACTTTTCTCCCATACTAAATTCCTAAATGTGTTCTGGGGCCTATTTCTTGATTTTCTATTATCTTTAATTGGTATGTCTGCTTATTACTTCTTAGGTTTTGGTATCTGGGCTATGCTGGCTCTGTAAAATTAATTGGAAAGATTTAAAGTCTTTTCTAACATCTGGAACAGTTTATATCTCATAAGAATATAGTCTTTTGAGGGTTTGAAAGAATTCACCCATAAAACCATAGGGGCTGGGTGCCCTTTTTGAGTGGGTGTTGCACTCGCTCTTTAAAATCTTTTCAGTTTCTCCTGTGATCATTGGTATTTTTAGTTTGTTACTTTTACTATAGTTAATTTTGATAATCTACATTTTCCTAGAAAAACATTCATTACACTGAGGTCTTCTAATTTTTTTACTTATAGTGTTGTGTGGAGTAATCTTTTATAATTTAAACAATTCTCTCTACTTTCTTACTTCTAATGAAATATGTTTGAATTTTCCTTTTTCTTGACTAGGCTAGTTAGAAGTTTTTTTTTTCTCCCTACTTTATCGGACTTTTCAAAGAATCTGCTTTTGGATTTAGATATTAATTCTAATATTTTCTAATTTTTTATTCTCTCATCTTTCTACTCTTTAACTCTCTTTAGACGTATTTTGTTGTTTCCTTTTTAACTTTCTAGTTAACTTCTTGTGTTTATTTTCAATATTTCTTATTTAAATAATGGAAGTATGGTTTCTGCTCCATATGTCATGCTTTTGGCCTTCAGCAAACCCCAAGGTTATATTTATCTCTATTTTTTACACTTAAATATTTAATCTATTTTGAATTTATTTTGGTGTGTTTTCTGAGAATGATTTGATTCCTTTGTAGGTAATCTTTTCTTTTTTTTCTGACTAGATGCTGTTTGTAGGAATGTCTCTTTTTCCTTGCAGTTTAAAAAATACCTTTGATCTGTCTAGGTACAGGACTCTTTTCCTTGAATTTTGTCTGAGACATAGAGAATCCTTAAATCTGAGTTGAGGGATGATTTCACTTACTCTTACATTGTTTACCTGAGCAGCTGAAGGCAGGGTACGGGAGGGGTAGGAGGGGAGCTCTGGAACCAGGCAGCTTGAGAGAGTTGCTCCAGTCTCCTCCCACAAGTCCCAGCCTTGTAAGGTTTTTGTAAGGATCCAGTGAGATTATAAATGTTACATTCTGGTACATAATAAACCCCAAAGTAATGTCTGTTGTTTAGTATTGCTACTACTGGCTTTCTGCATCCCTAATCTGATTTTTCTTCCCACTGTACCAATTCTGCTTTTTACTGCTTCCCATGTGGTTTAAAATTGACTATTGCATTTTTAGTTTCTTGTCATGCCTTCCTTTCCCTCTGTCTTTTTTTTTATGTTTTCCTTTTCCTCTTTGTTCTCTCCCTCAAGTTTTGTTTTGTTCCACAAAAACTATGTCTTCTTGCACTCTACCGAGGATTCCAAATCGTGTCCTGAGAATTTCAGGTGAACACTCTCTTGAATCTTACAGATGCTATTTCCTCCCTGTTTCCCTATACTGGTTGGCCCCCTGTTTTCACCCTCCCCCTTTATTTACTCTCACAATAGCTGGTCAGTGTTGGTGTCTTTCCACAGACAAGGATGTGTGGGTCTCTGTCCACCCATCTTCTCAGATCTTTATCTGGAGGACAGGTTAGCGTGCCCAGTTTCTGGAAGATTCTACCTAGCAGTCTTGAAGTTGACCAATCCCTTCTAGATTCTCTGAAACATTAAAAAAAAAAAACCTTTGAATTATAGATAATTCAAACATACATAAAAGTAAAGAATTCCACAATGAACTCCCAGGTGCCCTCACTCAGCTTTAACATCTAGCTGCTGTCATTCTGATTTCATCGTTGATACTTGTAATTGGTGGAATACACAAAAACTCCCTTCCAGAAGTCATTGCTATGTGGGCTCCTCCTGCCCCAGCCCCTCCCCCTTCCAACTGTGGGAACTGCTGGTCCCAGGATGCGGTGCTTCTTCTGTGATTGCTGTTCCGAGAGTTGGATGTAGAGGTAGAAGGATTGGAGGTGGGGGCAGTGTATCATGGGAGTGGGTGGGAGAGAGGGTATTCTAGGCTCCTCGTGGATCAGAACTCCTGGCACGGAAGGAACCTCTTCTCCAGTTTCCTGGCTGGTGCCATCCCTGTCTCTGAGTCCAAGGACAGACGCTGGTACAGCACAAAGCGACCTTCTGACTTTTCCAACAGCTGCCGTTTCATGAGGCTATAGCTGCGCCAGCTGTCAGCCACCTGAGGGAGAGTTTAGATCCCTGTGCCCCCATCAGTCTTCACGTCTGGTGGTGATGTTGACCTTGATCTTTTCCAGGGTCATCATGAATATTTGAACGGGAACGTGAGAAAGATGTTTATTTGGCCACTAGATGGCGCTCAGGCCATGGGCAACCCCGCGTGGTTCAGGGACCACTGGCTCCCACAGATTGTTTTGGGCTTAAATGAGAATCTTCTTGCCACCAGCTAACCGGTTTTAGATGTGCAGTTAAATAGCTTGATCTATGTAGCAATAAAAGAGTTAGACTTACTGCTCAAACTGGAGCTGTTCTTCCCAAGCTCTCTCTAGGCCTGGAAGGTTAGCCCTTGCCTCTGTCCCTGCCAAGCTTTTCCCACTTGTCCTGAGGCCACCTCAGAATGTCACCCCAACTTTCAGATCTTTGTGTTTTTCTCCACACTGGGGTGTTCTAGAACATCTGGGTGATGCATGGCCCTTGATTTCCCCACTACTCTCAAAACCCAAACTAAAGCAAACTGTAAAAATGGGTTCTTTCTCTATACTCCCTGGCCTCACAGTTCACCAGCTTATTTGATCCAACCAGGAGTTTTTGTTTTCGTGTTTTGTTTTTATTTCCAGCTAGGACAGGACCTAACACTAGCTTCTTAAGCACCTCTGCCCACAAGTTTGCCTGGGCACACTTAAGTATTCCTTGGACCCTGTGCTCCAAAACATTTAGTAAAAAATTGGTCTTTTAATAAGGAGTGCTTTTCTTAGAAGCTGCAGTACTTTCGAAAGGTAACAGGAACATGAGACCCATGAAACCTACACAGATTCTTTTATAACTTTGTACGTACGAAAATCGTGCTACATAAATAGCACTCAGGCAGTTTTTTCCACAGCTACGAAATCCAAAGTTCGTTTCTTTTTGTCTTTGGAACGTAGATGATGAGGATTTCCCAGCAGTTCTTGGTTTCTCCTCCTGCCTGGCGCGGGCTGGTGTCAGGCAGCCAAGCCGTGGGCGTGGGAGATGGGCTGAGAGGCAGAGGCAGCGGCAGGGCTGGCCGCAGGTAGTGGCCTCAGCTTCTCCAGGAGACGCGGGGTCCCGGGCTGGGAGGGCCTGCCCTCTGGCTTCCCCAGGTGAGGGAGCTAGGCTGGGCTGCTCACGCTACAGAACTGGGAGCATTCATCTGTGTTTTGAGGCTTCCCCAGCCCCTATTCCTTGGGCTTAGGGAAAACACACCAGAACACTTGTGTTTTGGCAGAAGAGTGATGAGGATTAAATAGAGGCTTTGTCTTGGTTGGCTTCACTGGTGACGCTGCCCTTGACTTTATGAGCTGTCTGCAGACACAGGGGAAGGACCCAGGATGATCCTCAGCTCTTGGAGACCTGGGACCCTGCCCCCAGATTAGGAGCCATTGGCCTCAGTTGTCAGCAGGGCCGTGTCTCAGCATGCCTTACACTGTGCCTGTTAGGTTTGCTGAACAAACGAATGAATGAGTGAGGGAATTAGTGAAAAGGCGTGGTTGGGAACAAGCCTACTCTGCAGCCCCCTAAACCGGTCCTCCCAGCCACCAGAGGCACGTGTTGTTCAGATGGCTGGTAGGACAGGGGCCATCTGTGTCTGGGCTGGGCACTAGTTTGCAGCCAGGATTCAGAGTTGGTCTGTGGGTGGAAAGCCATGTTTGCTTCTGCAAGAAGCACGTGGGGGTCGGAACTATGACCTCGGCCTCATTAGCCCTAGATAACTGACCGGGCCTGTTTGTAATCATTTGGAAGGAGCTTAAAGTGGAATCTGTTTCCTTCCGGCGGGCCCTGGCCGTGCTCTCCTGGGGCTGCAGCTGTGCCCGTGGCGGTCCTCTGTGGTTGCCGAAACTCCCCTGCGACCAGAGGCCTCGCTCCCCCACTGATGAAAACCTATTCCTGTGGATATGAAAATGGCCATGAATTATGGTTTCTGCAGCTCTGACTTCTGCCAGCTGGCATTCCTAGCTGAGGCCTGCTGTGGAGAGCTGAGTGGGTGGGTCCCAGGGCCTCAGGTCCCCCAGAGCCTCGCCTCACTGCCCTCCGTGCTGCCCTCTGGGCTCACTTGGTCAGCTCTGTCCTCATATCCAGGCTCCACGTTCCCTCTTCTCTTCCCCACGCTCTTTCTTTCTGTGTCTCTCCTCATTCTTCCTTCATAATGTTTTACTCAGCTCTTGGCCCTTAACTCTGATCATGGAGCTATAGGAAAATAGCAATAGGTATTGTTTTTTGAAGGAGACCAGTAGGTAAAAGTGATCAATGAATGAAAATAATTTAGGGTTTCACCAAACACAACCCCAGGTCAATCAGGACCCCAGACTCGGCTACACTTAGATGGTTGGAGGAGGAGACGGGGAAGGTCAGAGTGTGGGAAGAGGCAGAATCGGAGAGGACCATGGAAGGAGACTGAGGGCTGCCTACTCTTTTGGGGGCATCTTGTACCTGCCTATAAGCGAGGGACGGATTCCAAGAGGCCGAAAGTATGCCAGAGCATCTCCTTTCTTGCTTCTCTTATTTCTAGACACTCCTCACCAGCATTTAGGGTATGCCCAAGAGTAGAAGCTTTAGCTAATGGAGGGTGCCTGGCACTGTGGTTCATTTGAAACGGCAGGTGTCAAAAGCCAGATCCCAGTGCCTGCTGTTGTGAAAATGCAACACGGTGCCCTCAGTGGTAACACTGGAAATAACCACTAGGTGGAGATCTTGTGCCTTGAAATGCTTCCACTCAGGGCAGTCAACCTGCCTGTGGCAGGGGCCGCTGGGTGTGCCTCACTGCCTAGCTCTGGCCCTTTCACGTTTCCCCCACCCTTTCTTTGCATCTGTACTTTGTTTTCCTCACTTATCTGGGTATAATATGGAAAAGCACATTTTCTTTATTGTGTTATTTCTTTTTTTAAAATTAATTAATTAATTATTTTCGGCTGTGTTGGGTCTTCGTTGCAGTGCACGGGCTTCATTGCGGTGGCTCCTCTTGTGAGGAAGCACAGGCTCTAGTCACGTGGGCTTCAGCAGTTGTGGCACGTGGGCTCAGTAGCTGTGGCTCGTGGGCTTTAGAGCGCAGGCTCAGCAGTTGTGGCGCACGGGCCTAGTTTCTCCGCAGCACGTGGGATCTTACCGGACTAGGGATCGAACCTGTGTCCCCTGCATTGGCAGGCTGATTCTTAACAACTGCACCACCAGGGAAGTCCGTGTGTTATTTCCGGAATGTATGGAGTCAAGTTTCTGGTCCAATTTCCAATTGGCAAACAGAACTCACAGCCATGTAGGCAGACACGGGTGGGGAGAGACCCGAGCGCTCACTAGGGCACTGGGGCTATCTCTGGCTGAGGGGGGTGCGCTGTTGACTTAGTGTGTGATAAATTCACAGCTGGGCTGGGGTTGGGGCCTCGGGCCACATCTGTCTCCCCTTCCAGGAGCTGCGTTTCCATCTGTCTGTCTGCCAACTGTCCATCCACATGCCCCATTCACCTAATCCGTCCTCCACCCAGCCATGCCCATCCTAACCCCTTTTCCATTTCTTTACGCTTCAGAGGAGTCTGCAGGTGTGGTCCCGCCTCCTCCAGCCACAGACCGTACGTGCTTTCACCTCCAGGATGACAAGGGTGTGGGCCTTGTGGTTTTTGCTGGAGGGGCAAGGGCGCTGTTTGCCGGGAATTTTTTGATTTGCCTGAGGTGGGATTGAGATTCTCCACCACAATCCCAGTTTACCTTTGGCTGTTACCTCTCAAACGTGGTTGAATATGTAAATTGCTTGGAATGCTTTAAAGGCAATTCCCTCCCACTCTCTAAACCCCTTCCAGAATCTGCTGGGTCCTGGAGCTCAAAAGAGTTTAGTTCTTCAGCAGGGAAGGGGTAGAGCAGGCAGGGGAGTGCATGATGAGGCAGGGGCAGTGTAAGTCCTCTTGGGGCCCAGGAGGAGGAGGCCAGGGTGAGTTGAAAACTCCTGCAGTTGAAATTTACAAGGTAAATTATAATCGAGATGATTAGTACAGATAATTAGTAATGCTCACAACAGTTCTATCAGGCCTCCCACCCCTGTCCCAAATGCCAGAGCCCAGCGTGTGCTGGGGACTGGAGGACGAGTGATGCTGGGTGCGGGGCTCTGGGGGAGGCACACTCCTGTCTTCTAGTTGGTAATATCTTATGCCTCAGGGATGGGCTCAAGCCCCGGAGCTCACGCCCAGGGTCTGAGCGCTCAGAGTTTGCAGTCAGTCTGGCTGTCCTTTGGAAAGTCGTGACATTAACAAAAGAGAGCCTCCAAAACAGGATGGAAATGATGTGGAGAAATCCCTCCCTCATCACTAGTGTCATTCTCAAACTCTCCTCCAACTTGCTCCACTGAAAGATCGTTCTTTGCACAATGTAGGGAAGGGGAGGGATGCCAGGATGAGTCAAGGCTGTTAGATGGTCTGTCTCAACTTCATAAGGACACAAGGGTGGAGGAGACATGTGCCTGGGGGCTGCCCTGTGTGTGAGGTGGTGGCATCCAGCTGGGCCCCCTCCCTGGCACCTGAGAGATGGAGTCTCTGGACACCAGGCTCCTGGGCCTCCTTTGTGCCTCCCCGCAGGCCAGATGGCCTGAGACACAGATGTAACTGCAGGATGAGGAGGGCATGCAGGACAGGGTATGGCCTGAGAGAGGCAGGGCAGGGGAGGCCCCTGAGCCCCAGCTTTGCACGCTGGCTGAGCGCATGCGCTTTGAGGTTAGACCATGTTGGGTCGTGCCTCTGTGTAGTCGTGTATTCCTGCGCCTCGCTTGGCTTCAGTTTCCTCATCTGTAAAATGAGACTAATAAAATCAATGCAAATCTCCACATCTCAGCATGGTGGTGAGGATTAAAGGGACGTACGGGAGACAGCTCTCATGGGTGTCACTGTCCTTTATACATTTACGGGGGCTGCATCCCATGCATGTGCGACGAACTGAGGGCTGGTCTCCGGCCCGAAGGTGGCTGGGTGGAGTGCTAGAAATCTCGGCTGGGCGGCCCCTCTGATCCGCACCTGTGTCTCCCAGTGGATGACCATCTGGGCTTCCTCCCCACCTTCGGGCCCTGCTATGTCAACCTCTACGGCAGCCCCAGGGAGTTCACTGGCTTCCCGGACCCCTATGCAGAGCTCAACACGGGCAAGGTGAGTCAGACAGGAACCCACAGCCCCCAGATCCCCAGGCCTGCATACAGGGTCTTCCCCCCTGGCCTGGGCAGTATCTGCAGTTGGCCTGGACTCCAAGGGCCTGACGGGACTTGAGTGGGCCCAGGGTCTGGCGGCCACCCCCTCAGAGAACCCTTCTTCCCCCTGACCCCCTCCTTCCCTCCCACTCCCTTCCCTTTGCCTCTCCTTCAGGGCCAGCCTGACCCCCCCTCCCCTCGCCCCCCTAATTTTCCTGGCCTCTGGGGGCCCAGCCTCCATCTGTCTCAGGTTTCAGTCTCCCTGTCTAGGTTGGACTCTGGTGCTGACCATCAGGGTGGCATGTCCCATGAACTCTCTGGGCCACCGTTTCCTCACCTGCAGAGTGATGGGGTGTGGCTCAGGGCCCTCCTGGTTGCTGGGAGGTGACTGACCCCAGGGCCAGACCAGGCTCCTTTCCTTCCCCTCCTCCCCTCCATCGACCCTGCTCCTGGTGACCCAGCCTCCCCTCTCAGGGGGAAGGTGTGGCCTACCGAGGCCGGCTTCTGCTCTCCCTGGAGACCAAGCTGGTGGAGCACAGCGAACAGAAGGTGGAAGATCTCCCTGCGGATGACATCCTTTGGGTGGAGGTAAGGGGCGCGGCCCTGGGAGGGGCCAAGAGGGCGGTGGCCAAGTGGGGCTGGCAGAGGAGGGCTCAGTTCCACCCACACTCATGTGCCTTCACACCTCTGGGCCTCAGAGTAACCCAACACCTACCCTGCCTTCCTAAGGAATGTTCAGAGGCTCAAAGAAGATAAATGAAGGTTTTTAAAGTCTAGAGCTCAATGCACAATGAGAGGCTATTTTATTAATAATAATAATGTAAGAATAGCTAACCCTTTAATCACTGACTGTGTCACACACTATGCTGGTGACACTCTTTTTTTTTTTTTACATCTTTATTGGAGTATAATAGCTTTACAATGGCGTGTTAGTTTCTGCTTTATAACAAAGTGAATCAGTTATACATATACATATGTTCCCATATCTCTTCCCTCTTGCGTCTCCCTCCCTCCCACCCTCCCTAGCTGGTGACACTCTTGATGTCATCGAGTCCTCCCAGCACCTCCAGGTGGCTGCTCTGAGTATCTCCATTTTACAGATGAGGAGACTGAGGCTCAAATGTGGCAGAGCAGCACGTGGTCGAGCTGGGCCTTGTGTCCAGGAGACAGCTGTATGGAGTCCCCATGGTGGTGTGCACTTTCAGACTCTGTAGTCAGACAGTGCTGGTTTGAGTTCTGACTTGACCACCTGTCTGTTGTATCAGTTTCCCTATGTGTAAAGTGGGGGTAATGATTATATTCACCTCATAAGATTGTTGTGAGAATTAGAGTCATTCATACCTGCATGCAGTAAGCACTCAGTAAGTGTTAGCTGTTACCACTGTGCGCATTATCTAAAAACCCAGTCGTAGAATCCCTCTTCTCTCTGCCTTCCACAAAGGGGATCGTAAAGTCATCTCGGTTCAGGCCGGGGTGTGTGGTTGAATGCCTGCCATGTCCTCAGCCCCGTGCCCGATGCCCAGAGGGGACAATGGTATTCATTCATCCCACGCACGTGGCAGCCTGCGCTGCTGCAGAGCTGGCTGGCTTGGTGGAGAGCCTCAGTGGTGCAGGGTGGGTGCTCTGGGTGGGGGCACGGTGGCTTAGAGCCTTCGGCCCCCTCTGAACAGCAGATGCAGCTCTCTGGGGTGGCGGTGCCATTGCTGTTTGTTTGGATTAAGGAGCAGCATGACCTTGGAGGCATGGACCTTATTAGAGGAACATGGCCAAACACACAGGCCTGGAATGTGTTTGCTCAGTTACTAACCAAATCTGGGCTGTGGGGCGGAGCTGGACCACTTGCCACCCATCCGTCCAGGCAGGATTTATTGGGTGCCAGGCATGGCCAGGGCCTGCGAGACACGTGACCCCTCCCCATGCTGGTGTCTTCTTCCCTCCTCCCCCTGACCCCACTGCTGCCCTCTCTGCCCCCAGAAATACCTCCGGAGGCGCAAATACTCGCTCTTTGCCGCCTTCTACTCGGCCACCATGCTGCAGGACGTTGACGACGCAGTCCAGTTTGAGGTCAGCATCGGGAACTACGGGAACAAGTTCGACACGACCTGCCTGCCACTGGCCTCCACCACCCAGTACAGCCGGGCGGTCTTTGATGGTGAGGCCAGAGACCACGCGCCTGGCTGGGACCCAGACCACTGAGCAGTGGGCTGAGCCCTAAATCCTGCCCCCTGGGGAAAGCTGCTGGAGGCTCGCCCAAAGGCTCTGGCCCTGGGCACACCTGTTTGGGGGACCCCCTGGTTTGCTTCCCCCACCCCCCCCACCCCGTGCCGCCTTCCCCTGCTCATCTCCAGGTGCGTCCCTGCTGGGACCCATAGATTGGGCTCTCGAAACCAGCAGTGGTCGGCATTGATCCTGACTTGTGGCGATCAGTTATCACAGGGTGGCTGCGGTCTTGGCATAGAGATATCGGAGAGTGTGGGATTCCCAGGGCCCTTCTAACAGCCCCTCGGTTCTGATGTGTGAAGGAGTCCTAATGAGGGCGGCAGCTGCCTGCTCCACGCGGGAAGGGAACTCTGGCACCTTGCCTGGGCACTGGGGGATACTGACCGAGCCACGGCTATCCACGGGAGCTCTTAGTGGGGGAGCAGGTGCTCGCGTCCATCCTCCCCTCGGCCCCCGCACTGCTCCACTCCTGGCTCAGCCGCAGGCCCTTGGGTCCTTCCAGGCTGCCACTACTACTACTTACCCTGGGGCAACGTGAAGCCCGTGGTGGTGCTGTCGTCCTACTGGGAGGACATCAGCCACAGAGTCGAGGCTCAGAACCAGCTTCTTAGGATCGCTGACCAGCTGGTGAGTGGAAGCTGGCCTCACCCACAATGACCTGTGCATGCACCCCTGGTGGGTGTCTTCAGACCTGCTTCCGTGGGTGCGAAGCCTGCAGACCTCATGGTGCCTGGGGTCCCCTGAAACCTGACCAGGCCAGGCTTGTGATCCTGTCCTGCCTACTGGGAATAGAGGAGAGGGAGGGAGCACAGCCCTGGGGGTGCCCCCAGTCTGAGGTAGGAGATAGCACAGAGAAAAAGCTGAGAGAAACTGATCTGGGAGCAGAGGACAGAGCCACCACCCATTCATTCCTTCATTCATTCGTTCATCAAGTGCCTTTGACTCTTGCCACGGCAAGCATTGTGCTGGGAACTTCTAGCTAGAGGGTAGACATGAACAGGATGCTGCCCCTGTCTTCACGAGTCAGCCTAGAGGCAGCTTAGTAAAGCAGAGTGTAGGTTCACCCACCCCTCTCCTGCAGAGACTCAAACTCACATTCTGCTCCGGGAGTCCCTAGGGAGGGTGGCTCGGAGGGGAGAGGGACCAAGGAGCATCAGGAAGGCATCGTGTGGCAGCAGGGGGCCGCGGCCAGTGAGGGGAGTTGGGAGCTCGTTAGGATGTCCTTGCAAGGGCCCAGGGGAGCATGACTTGGCTCTGGGAAGGAGCTGACCTCAGGGAAAAAGCTGAAGGACTTGAGCTGCCAGGACTCGGTGGTCTGTTGAATTGGGGGCTGTGAGGAGGGACTCCGGTGACTGGGGAATTGGGAAGCTGGGGAGAAGAACAGGGTCTACGAGGTCAGGTGATGAGTCCTGTCTTGGATGTGGCCGGGGGTTAATTGTGGAGGCTTGTCCAGGGAGTGGAGGAGAATCAGAGTGGGCAGAGGTGTGGAGGCCAGGGTGAGACGATCCTGGTGGTGGTTCCCAGCCCCTTCTGTGTTTGCCTGGGGTGGAGGCTCACCCGCGAGGTGTGTGGCCCGTGGGGACATGGGGAGGCAGGCGTGGCCATGCTGCTGGGGCCTGCGAGGGGCAGCAGGGTGGAGGGAAGGGGGTTGGAGAGGCTTGGGCAGGTGGAGGAGGGAAAGTGGAAAGGGAAGCGGGGGTGGGGATTTTAGAGTGGCTGGGAGGGGATGCAGGCCCCAGTCAGGGGCCGTGGTGAACCACACTTTCCCTGAGACCCAGAGCTCTGTGGCAGGGAGGGGACCAGCCCATACCCGGTTTCGGAGAACTCGGAGTCGATGCTGTGCAAGTCCAGCATCTTCTGGGCCAGCTGTTCTCTCCAAGCCATTCCCTGCGGGCAGGGGTTCGCTGATCCTTCCAGGGCCTGTCTGTGCCCAGCATGGTAGTCCCAGGGTGGAGCACACGGCACGCGCTCAGGAAGGTTGAGGTGGGGAAGGGGGTGGGGGACTGAGGGGCAAGTCCTTGGCCTGAGGGGTGTACCGTGAGAGATCTCCACCTCCCAGCTCAGGCCTGAGGCCCAGGGAGGAGAGCTCCATGGAGGAGACCAGGTGCCACTGGGGCACAACCTGGCCACAGGAGTTTGGAGAGGGCAGCCCCGTTACTGCAGGTTGTCTGAGCGCTCCTGAAGGAAGGATGAGGGACCCAAGCCTGCTTGGGTGGCAGGACTTGGAAAGGAGGGAGGGTGCCAGCGGGGGAAGTGGAGGCGGCTCCAAGGTCACTTACCTGTGAGACCTTAGACCTGGCTTGACGGGGACCCGTGGAGAGCCCGTGGGGTGGGCGTCCCAGGCTTGGAAATTTGGATCTATTTGGTGTGGGGAATCCTGGAAGCTTCTTGAGCCAAGACAGATGCTGGTGTGTGGGGTCTGGGCTCTGCCTCTTGGCTCTAACCATTCTCTCTTTTTGGTGGGACCGGGCTGTGGTGACAGTGCCTGGGGTTAAGGGTCCGTCCCACGGTGACCCTCCCAACCCCTGCCTGCCCGTTCCCCAGGAAGCCGGCCTGGAGCAGGTCCACGTGGCCCTGAAGGCTCAGCACTCTGCCGAGGACGTGGACTCCCTGGTGGCTCAGCTGATGGATGAGCTCATTGCAGGCTGCAGGTACGGGGTGCCTGGCACCCACGCGCCCTCCCTTCCTGGCTCGGCCGGGCCCTTTCCCCGGGAGTGTTCGTGTGTGGTGGTGAGCGACTGCACGTCTCCCCAGCCACGCTTGGCCAGCAGTCCAGCCCATGCTGAGTCCAAAGGTGGTGGAGCCAGCGCGGGGAGTTGAAAAGGTGACATTTAGAGCAGGTCATAAATCTCCCGGCAGCGGCGGCAGCTGTGGGCCCGCCGGGGCGGCCAGGCTCACCTGAATGGGGAGCATTGTGTCTCTGATCCCCGACCTCTTATTTCTCTGATGGAATCTCCAGGAGGAGCTGGCTGGTGGGAGGGACGGCACCCCTCCTTCCCCCAAGGCCATGTTGGGGACCACAGTGTCTGTTTAGCCTTGTATTAGCACAGCTGATGGTCACCTTCAGGAAAAGGGGGCGCTGGGGGGTGAAGGAGAATGGGGGGGCTCCGGGTCCCGGGGCCCTGGCAGGAGGGGGAGCGTCTCCTCCACAGCTGGGTGACTTGGAGCTCACCACTCACCTGCTCAGAACCTTGCTTTCCTCATCTTCAACCTGACATTAAGAATAAGTGCTTTCTAATATCACACAAGCAAAATGCCTGGTCCTTAGGAAGTACTTAATAAACGGCAGCTGTAATTATTATTGAGAAGAAGAAGCGTGAGGAGATTTAGATTCTCATCCCATTAACCACCCTTGTGGCTTTGGGCAACTTCACTTCTCTGGACCTCAGTTTTCCCAGCTATTAAATGGACTTAATAATAAACAGCCCTCTTTCTACTTTCTATGGGATTAAGCGTAAATATATGCAAATGTATTCTTTGCCCGCTCTAAATCTTATCATCCCAGCCCCCGTCGGGAATGCATGAGAAATGCCTTCGTGTTGCAAATCAGGAATCCGTGACCCTGGCTGCCTGCCACAGTGCCGCTCTGGTCCTTTGTACCCCAGTTGGGAAGTGCACCTTTATCAGAAATGACCCTGCCTCAAGCCCTCCTGGGGGTGATGAGGCAGAAGTGAGCAAATGAAAGAAAGTGTGTTGGGGGCTTGAGGCATGTGCCCTAGTAGCTCAGAGCAGGTGTATCTTATGCAAATCAAAATCAGAGACGATTCCTGGAGGAGGGGATGCCCTATGTGAACTCCGGAGGGAAAGGAGTCAGCCTTTGGAGAGCGGACTGCCGGGCACAGGCGCAGAAGCCCCAAATGCCTGCTGCCTCCTGGGGCTGCAAGGGAAACTGCAGTCCAGAGGCGACAGACCTCCAGGGTTTGCTAAGGCAAGTTCAGCCCTGGGGGCTGTTGGGGCACAGGGATCCCCGGGATTCAGACGCTCACTCCTGCTGCAGCGTAAGAGGTGGGCTGGGGGTGGTGATGAGGGGCAACTGGACGAAGGCTTCACCCAGGGCAGGGACACGGGGACGTGGGGTGAGAGAAGCAGAGGTCAGCGACATGGGGACATGGGGTGAGAGAAGCAGAGGGCAGCGTGGACTCTTCAGGAGGCATCATGGTGGTAACAGCCTCATAAGGAACACTTGCTGTGCCACGTGCTGTTCTGAGAATTTCACATGTATCAGCTAATCATAAAAATCTCATGAGGTAGGAAGCAGAGTGATCCACATTTTACAGATGAGGAAACTGAGGCATGGGGAGGTGAATTGCCCAGATTCATGCCTCTAGTGAGGGGCTGAGCCCCCTCGCCGTGCTGCTCTGTACTGGACAGGCTTTGATGGTGGATTGAGTGTGAGGGCCCAAAGAAGGTCCAGAATGATTCCCTGGCTCTGGCCAGAGCAGGTGGATGGAGAGCAGAGCCGCTTCTGGAGGGAGTCAGCGGGTTTGGGGGAGGATGAGGAATTCGGGGCTGGCCGTGTTGAGTGGCAGGTGCCTGTGGGCATCTGTGGTCTGGAGGTCAGAGGTCAGAGCGAGGCTAGAGGGGTACACGGGGGTGCGGTCAGCAGAGGGGGCTGCCGAATGACTGGCTGTGCCCCACTGCCCGGCCTGACAGCCTCGGACGCAGAGTGTGGGCCCCGGCTCTCGGTTCACTGCGTTCTCCTTGTGACTCATGTGTGGTATGGGCCTTGGCAGGTCTGAGGTGCCTGAAACGTCTGAGATGGGTGGGTCCCAGGTCCTGGGCTGTCACTCCGCTCTCTCAGGGCTCTGTTCTTGGCGGGCTTGGCTAAGAATGCTTATGCCAAAGCCTGGTCCCCTTGAATCATTCTCCTGGGGGTAGATGGTGGCCAGGGCCCTCCTGGGGAGCCCGGGTCGCAGGTCAAGGGCTTGTGAGGAGGGTCCCATCCCCTCAGGAGTGCACGCATGGCTTTCTGGGGAGAACGCTGGGCCTCAGGACCAGTTCCTTTGGCACCACCTGAGGCCACTAATAGCCCTGGGGCCGCAGCAAGAGAGCTTCCACCCCTGCCCCTGGCCCGCTCTGTGCTGAGCGTCACAGCTGATAGCAGGGCAGCTGGGCATGGGGGACGTGAGCCAGCTTGCCACAGATGACCTGGCTGCTCGCCCATTCCTCCAGCCAGCCCCTGCCCAACATCCAACATCAGTGTCCTTCATTTGGTCAGACCCCTCCCTGCCTCCTCTCCCTGGGAGCCCCTCTCCCCCTGGCCAGTGCCGCCCACTCTTTTCTTCCGGATCAGCCTTCTCCTCTCATCTCTCAACTCATGGACACAACTACCAGCTGCACACCTCCACCTGGGTGTCCACCAGCACATCCAATTCGTTCTCTGTGATCTTCCTAACGGTGCGGTCCGCTTCGACTTCAGCCCCGCGGCGGCTCCTGTTGCCTTTAGGAAAAGCTGCAGCTCTCCTCTGACGGGTGGGCCGCTCTGTCCCCACTGCCTGCCTTCTAGACCTCAGCAATCTTACCCTCTAGCCCTTCGGAGCCTCTGTGCTGGCTCACCCCCCAACCCCACCTCCCTCCCACCAACGCCCACCTGCCTCCGAGCCTGTGTCTTGTGCGCATAACCGCTCCTCTGGCCAGAACGCCCTTCCCGCTCTTCTTGGCCTCACTAGCTCCTGCTGGCCCTGCCAGTGCAGCCTGAGGCCACTTCCTCCAGGAAGGGCTCCAGACCCTGAGGATTCTCGGGGATCTAGCTTGCTTGCTTGTCTGTTCCAGGGGCCCCCTGAGGGCAGGGCTGGGTCTCATCCCTGGACCCAGCCTCCAGCCAGGACCAGCAGAGCTGTTGCTCGTGGGGAGTGAGATGAATGAGCCAGCGGCCGGTTTATCTTTCAGGCAGGACACTGTCCGCTCCCAGGCGGCTGTCCCTGTGAAAGGCACCCACTCACCTCAGGGGCAGGCAGCAACCTTGTGAGCAGCCCAGCTCTGCTCCCAGCCTATGCTGAGCCCTGCCTTGGGCCCGCCTGTCATTTCCAAGTCAGCCAGCGTTGGCAGGGCGACTGCCCCTGCTTGGGGTTGGGGCAGTGTCATCCAGCCTCCTCTTCCAGGTCTCCCTTTCTTTCTGTACCCTGCTTTGGGGTTTTGGGGGTGAGAAAGGGCTGAGACATCTTGTTTGTGGCAGTTACAGGTCCCGGCTGTTTCTTGGGGAGTCTCGGCTGGGCTGGTAGCCTCCGTGAACATCTCCCTCTGGTGGTCTGCCCGGCAGTCCCTCTCGGCTCCCGACCCAGGCTGGGAGCATAAATCACCCTGGTTGGCTTGCCTCCCCATATCCCACTCCAGACCCGCCTGCCCCCACCCTCAGGCCCACTCACGCCTCCTTCCCTGCAGGCCCAGCCCAGGACTCTGGCCCAGGCCCCCCTTCACCCACCGAACATGCCCCTCCGCCGCGTTCGAGTGGGCTGGGGATGGAGGCCGCCCCTCTCCTGGCCTGGGGCAGCCCCATCCGAGGCACCCTCGGGGCAGTAAATATTATATTACTACGGGGTGTGCAGTACGTGACCTGAGACAGGCCTCGGGGCTTAAGTTTCCCGAGATGGAGTTTGCGTACTGCTCCCCCCACCCTAAAAATTCAATTAAAAAAAATAACAGGAAAAATGTAGAGCGCCGAGGGCCTGCCAGAGTGGTGTATCTGGCGGCGGCGGTGCCGCTGCACTCGGCGGTAATTGGTTCTGCATAGCTCGGGGAAATTGGCAGAAAAATAAATCAGCCGGGAGCCGGGAGCCGAGACACTGTGGGGCGGGGAGCGTGAGGTGGGGCAGCAGATGTGGCGAGCGAGCGGGCCTGACTGATGTCCTGTTTGGGAGTCAGGGGCTTAGCGGGGGGGTGGGGGTGGGGCAGCCCCCCTACCCTCCAGCAGGGATGATCTAGAGGGTCCTGCCTGGCGAGGAAGAGCACAGACGCCCCCTCCCACCCCACTCCATCCTGTGTGACCCTTGCGTGTGCACTCACTGACCCTGGGGCTTCGTACGGCCAGAGGCAGCCACATAAAGGGCTTTTAGGGAGCCCGGAGAGGGACCCCATCCTTTGGATGGGGGTGGTCAGAGTTCTTCGCCTCTAAATGGGGTTGAGCTTAAACCCAACCCCCCGACTGGAGGCTTAAGGCTGTGTTTCTGGGACTGCGTGTACCCCCAGCTCCTCTCCAGGGGCTTCCCAAAGCAGAGGGTTCTGGGAGGGGCGTTGTGCGGCCGCCCTGGGTCGACACATCTGTACTGCTGGCTGCCGGCCTCCCCATAGCGTCTGCAGTGGCTTGTCAGGGGTCCATAAATTTCCTTCTTGAAGAACGTGTGCGCACAACAGAATGGATTCGCTTCAGCCAAAGGCAACTTAGTGCTTGCGCCTCTGCTCTAGGAGGGCGCCGGGGGGAGGGAGGGACCCACTGGGCCTCTGGGGACGTGCACTCAGGTGGGCAGAGGGGACTCACGACTGGAGGCTTGAGGATAGGTTCCAGACAGGCAGCCCCAGAATAAAGGGCTGGGGCGCTTCAGAGTGGGGGGCACACTGGCCAGTGTGGCTGCAGCAGGCTTCCTTGAAGAGATGGCTGGAGGAGGCACCCAGGGCACACGCCGCAGCCAGCAGGCAGGCTGAGGGTGTGAGACCCGTTGGGGGGGCCCGTGCACACGTGTGTACGTGCTTGCCTGCACCTGGGCCTGGGCGAGCGCCGGGCTCCTGCTCGTCGGGTACATCCCGTCTGTCTGTCCGTCACAGCCAACCCCTGGGTAATGTCCAAGAGACGCCCTCCGCCACCCACCTGGACCACTACCTGTACCGCCTGCGCACCCGTCACCTGAGCCAGATCACTGAGGCGGCCCAGGCCCTGAAGCTCGGCCACAGTGAACTCCCCACCGCCCTGGAGCAGGCTGAGGACTGGCTCCTGCGTCTCCGTGCCCTGGCAGATGAGGTAGCTGCCCCTGAGAGGTGCCTTCCTTCCTGCCTGGAGTGTCAGAACTGGGAGGGATGTGGGGAATGTCTGGACCGTGATCCACACTGGCTCCATTGCTGGGTAACCTTGGGCAGGTGACTTAACCTCTCTGAACCTCCGTGTCCCCATTCACAGAAGGAGGACAGAGGATGCAATGGGATACTGGGTGTTGTAGGGCCCAGCAGAGCCTGGCATTTAGTAGGTGCTGGATAAATGCCCCCAAATGCGCTCGATAAATGTGCTTAATAAATGCTGCCAAAGTACGTCAGAGACAGAGCTGGGACCAGAACCGGGACTCCCGGCTCTAGGTTCAGCGCCAGGGACTTCTCCCCCAGGGGCCCAACTCCGTCTGCCCACCAACCTGTCTACCCCTGGCCTCAAACCTGCCTCTCGTGGGACCCTGCATTTCCTGCCCTCCTGGATATCCCTGAGCCCCAGGCCTGAGGACACTGCACCTGCAGTAACTCTGCATCTATACCCTGACCCCTCTGGCCCTATCCAGCTCTGCAGGGAAGCAGGCAGGCCACAGACTTGTCCAGAATGAGGAGGAAGGTCTGCTCATATGTCACAGGTGGACACAGCTGCCACCCACCCTGGCCAGAGCCACCTGGGACCCCCGGGGAGAGGGATGGTGAGGAAGGATCTCCCCAGAAGGAGTGTGCAGAGAAAGGCAGGGCCTGCGAGCGGCTTCTGGAGGAGTGACTTGTTGAAGGGGAGAAGGGAGTCCAGGAGGTGGAAGGGGTGCTCAGGCGGGGAGGCAGCCTGAAATGTTAGTCCCTGAGAGGCAGCTTTGGCTCGTCCCCAAGCGGGGCCTTGGACGTGTGGCCGGTTACCTGGGGGCCACTGTGTTGCTCAGCCCCAGGACGACTCCTGGCAGTGGCTGGGGACCGTCCCTTTGGGAGGGTCACAGGCTGCCTTCCGTGTCTTGGCCCCGACCCTGGAACTCTCACGCAGATTGTGTCATGGCTGCGAGGGGTTAAGGTGAAACGGGTGCTAGGGACTGTGCGGGAGACCGGAGAGAGCCTTTCTCAAATTTGAGTGTGCATCAGAATCCCCCGAAGGCCTTGTTAGAACTGGGTACAAGCCCTGCCCGATCCCGCATGTCTGGGACCGGGCCTGAGAATCTGCATTTCCAGTGAGTTTCCAGGTGGTGCTGCGGCTGCCCTGGGGACCACACTTTGAGAACCCTTGGTATCGTGGTTCGAAACACACATTTGGAATCAGAAAACCCTAGTTCCTAACTTCTTTGAGCCTGAATTTCCTCACCTGTGCCTGCCTCTGGGCTTGCTGTAGGGATGAAGGGACACAGCCTAGGAGGTGTTGAGGGAGTGTGCCAGCCATCAGCTCTCAGCAGGAGCCTGGCTTCGAGACCCAGCCCTGCCCCCCTGACCACACCGCTCAGCAGCCTTGGGAGAAGATGGACTTAGCCAACTGGCCGCCTCTCCTGAGTGTGGCAGCTGGGAGCAGTTCTCATGCCTAGAGGATCGGAGGGGCTCAAGGGCCCTGCAGTCTGGGCTAGTCCCCATTTTCAGAGCCCAGTGTCAGCAGGCCCAGAAAAGGGCCAGACCCCCAGGGTCCCCGCTGTTAGAGGGAGGAGGGATCGTGTGTCCTCTGGGAAGGCGCACCCCTTCTGTGAATTCGCTTCTGCTCTCAGGGGTGAGGAAGGGGGTGGCACCTTAAGTGCAATGTCATCTCTAGGGTCAAATCAGATCCTGCGATGTCTCCCCACCGGGAGCCTCTATCTACCCACCCAGTGGAGGGGACCTAAGAACTTGGGGCTCCAGGCAGGAGTGTCTCTTCCTAGAAAACGTGAACGCAGCTTAGTGAATTCCTGGCGGGCTCCTCGTGTGAGCCGGGGGCAGCCTGTCACCCTATCCCTGGGGGCTCAGAGCTACTGAAGACAGGGGTGCCCAGCCAGCCCTGGGAGGTCAAGGGGGTGGCTGGGGGTGGGAGCTGGGAGGAGAGGCCTGGGGAGAGGGGGCTGAGGGTGTGGGCTGGGCGGTACCATCTCCACCCTGACTGCCACCCTCTCTCCAGCCCCAGAACAGCCTGCCTGACATCGTCATCTGGATGCTGCAGGGTGACAAGCGGGTGGCATACCAGCGGGTGCCCACCCACGAGGTTCTCTTCTCCCGACGGGGCACCAGCTACTGTGGCAAGAATTGTGGAAAGCTGCAGACGATGTTTCTGAAAGTGGGTTGTTTCTCCTTAAGTCATGGTCATACTTTGTCACCCCCAGGGTGGTCCGCACCCCTTCTGTTTCCCCTCCTGTTCTCTGTCAGACTCCGAGTTTTTAGACTCTGCTCTTGGAACGGACCGAGGGCTTGCGTAAAAAGACTTCCCTTCTCCCCTCTCCCCACAAAGTCCCTAGACCCCATGCACCTGGTCTGGAAAGGGAGCAGGTGAGAATTGGAACCAGGGGTGCTGGGAACGAAGGAGGGGCTGACTCCTGAGGCTGTGCTCCCCTCCAGCCAGCTCCCTGGTGGGGGGCCTCAGCCCTCAGCTCCCACCGCCAGCCTTTGGGAGCCCGGGCACAGACTTGCCTCCCCCCTCCCCCCTCCCGAGGGTTTGGCTTCAGGTGGAGTCACACGTGGGTTCAGGTTCCTCCCTGGGGGAAGGCTGGTATCTGGGCACCGGCTGTGCCTATGGCTCTGCTCCATCAGAGATCTGGGAGCAGGTAATCCTGTCCCTCCAGTCACCCCGCCCCACCTCTCCTGCCCTCTGTCCTCCTGCCATCTTCTTCTCTCAGCCTTGGTGGGTGGGTAACAGGGAAGTGAGCAGGTGCCTGGAGGCCCCCGTCCTCCTCTCTGGGTTCATGTGGGGACACAGAGCCCGGGCTGCTTGGTTGGGACAGAATTCGGGGAAATCTGAGCTGTGGCTGTCGCGGCCCAGGAGAGCGTCCCGTGGGGAGGGCCGTCCCTCACCATGCATGGCTGACTCCAGATGGCTCCGCCGGCATCGTAAACTGCCTGGCCTTCAACCCTCTCTCCCCACGTTTCTCTTCCCATCCGCACCAGGACCTCCTTCCATCTCACCTCTTCCACGAAGTCGCTGTGGACTAACCTTAGCCTCGAACCTCTGAGTGGCTATTGGTCGACCCATTCGTACACTGATCAGTCATTCTTGCTGCCCCCTGAGGTGGGCAGAGGAGACAGGTTTCAAAGGCCCAGAGCGTGTGGACAGGTTGCAGGGCTGGCTGGAATCCTGTGTGGTCTTGGGCAGATTGTCTCACCTCTCTGAATGCTGTTTTCCCACCTATAAAACAAAGATCAGGCTGCCCTGATCACAATTTTGAGGATGGAATTAGGTAACACAGGTCAAGGGTCTGACTGGAACTAGGTGACCAATGAATATCAGTTTTTTTCTCCTCTTCTCCCTTTTTCCTTCTGGGGAGAGGAGGCTCTACCAGCACCATGACTGGAGGCCAGCGCAGGGCCAGGGATGATCAGATATCTGCGTTTGGGTCACTGGTGCTTCAGAGGAGAGCCGGCTTTGCCTAGAAAGAGGGCGGGGGTGTCAGGCAGCGGGCTGCCCCTCCCACCTCGGGGCATGTTCCTCGTGAGATCCTAACCTCCTAGCATCCTGCTTTCCTCCCTCCCAAGCCAGCTCCTTGCCTGGTAGGGCAGATGGGAAAGGAAGTCAAGGAGCGGCCACATCTGAATGGGGTTAACTAGGGAGGACTGTCAGGCTGCAGTGGAGGTGGGGCTGCAGGAGTGGGCCTGGTGGATGCCGGTGAACGGAATTGGTCTCTGACCTCTTGGCCCTGCAGCCTCGGGGAAATGCAAACTGAAAAATTTCCCTGATCCCAAGCAAGGAAAAAAAAAAGATATAGGATTGTTTCTCGAAGTCTTCCCCACTGAGTTTATGAGCCCCGCCAGTAGCTCCTGAGCAAGCTCTACAAAAATGTTGGCAGCAAGCGGAGACCAAGAAAACATTGGTGTTTCTTAACTTAAACCAAAGTTGGAAAAAATGAGCACCAGCAGAGAGGGAGAGGAGCCCCAAACTAGACATTTCTTTATTTGCTGTTGCTATTTTGGGTCCAGCAGGCTGGCCCTGTCTGGGGGAGGGCAGGGGAGAGACTGGGGGCGGAGGGAGAAGGGGGGGGGGTCAGGCATTCCTGCCATCTCCCTGGGGCTGGTGGTTTGGAGGGGAAAAGGCTGCTAACCACCCCAAGGGAGAGGACACTGAAGCGAGCAGCCATGGGGAGGTTTCTGGGGGGTGACACTTGGGGTCAGGGGCTCCTCCAGGCTTCACCGAGGATGAACCAAAGGCAGAGAGGCTGGATGAAGGGTGAGACTTGTAATGCCTTGCCACGACACCCCTTCCTGACCCTCTTACCCGGCCTGGGCTCTCCCTCCGGGGATCCAGGCCTCCTCTACCAGTTAGAGAGCCCTTACCTCAGCCTCCCTTTCCTCCTCTGAACCCACCAAGACTTTCTCGTCTCATTCAGCTCCACGTCCCAGAGGAGACCCTCCTCTAAGCTCACACACATGAAGCCTGGGTAGTTAATGTATTACTTCCTCTAAGGAACCGTGTGTTATTCTAAAAGTGAGGCATTTCTGCTCTTCAGGCCGTATCTGACCCTTGATTTCAGTCAAAGGGTGAAGCAGTTGCGGAGAATAAATTTTTTATGTTGGGTTGTTGTGGTTATTCCATTTTGGCAGAACTTCTGAAAGTTTCAGGATAAAAAGCAGTTGAAGACCAGTGAATAGTGGTTAACAGGCTGATAAGCACTTAAAAGGGTAGGGATATCAGATGATACACTAACATCCAGCCAACCGCCCCCCCCCCAAAAAAAACAAACTGAAAACGAAGGGAGAGGCTTTAACCTCCTCCCCTTTCAGACCTTTCTATCTCTCTTTTTTTTTTTAAAAATAATTAATTAATTTATGTTTGGCTGCCTTGGGTCTTCGTTGCTGCACGCAGGCTTTCTTTAGTTGCTGTGAGCGGGGGCTACTCTTCACGGCGGTACGCGGGCTTCTCATTGCGGTGGCTTCTCTTGTTGCGGAGCACAGGCTCTAGGTGCACAGGCTTCAGTAATTGTGGCTCGTGGACTCTAGAGCGCAGGCTCGGTAGTTCTGGTGCATGGGCTTAGTTGCTCCGCGGCATGTGGGATCTTCCTGGACCAGGGTTTGAACCCGTGTCCCCTGCGTTGGCAGGCGGATTCTTAACCACTGTGCCACCAGGGAAGCCCAGACCTTTCTATCTCTTATAAAGACATGTTCTACAACTGCACCATTAAATTTGGTAGCCGTATATGGTTATTTAAATTTAAATTAATTAAATAAAACTAAAAATTTAGTTTCTCAGTCACACCAGCTACATTTTAAGGGCTCAACTGCCACATGGGGTTAGTGCATTGGACTGTGCAGATATAAACCACTTCCACTGTAGCAGAAAGTTCCATTGGACACTGCTATTCTAGAAGAGAACAGAAATGAGGATGTGGTGGGAGAGGGGAGAATGGGGGCTCCTGGTCTAGACGTGGCTCGTCTCTGCAGAGAGCATCTAGATGGGGAGGATGCAGTCTTCTCCTTTGATGGGAAGGAATCTTGGCCGGTGGGGGCGTTTCTTAGTCATACACCCCTCTTCCATGAAATTCTAATAAGTCCTCCAACAGAGCACATACCTGATGGGGTGTCAGGCTGGTATGCTCAGGCCTGGAGGCTCCCACAAGTTGAGACATACTGACCCTGAAGGGGACTGTGGGTTTCTCTCCTTCTCTGCTACCCAGTATCCAATGGAGGGGGTGCCCGGAGCCCGGATGCCAGTGCAGATTCGGGTCAGGCTCTGGTTCGGGCTCTCTGTGGATGAAAAGGAGTTCAACCAGTTTGCTGAGGGCAAGCTCTCCGTCTTTGCTGAAACCGTGAGTGCCTGACCGCCTGCCCACCCTACCCCCGGCCCCAAAGCTACCGCAGCCCCACTCACTTCTCTGTTGCTCACTCTCCAGTATGAGAACCAGACCAAGCTGGCTCTGGTTGGGAACTGGGGCACAACGGGCCTCACCTACCCCAAATTTTCTGACGTCACGGGCAAGATCAAGCTACCCAAGGAGAGCTTCCGCCCCTCAGCTGGCTGGGCCTGGGCTGGAGACTGGTTCGTGTGTCCAGAGAAGACGTGAGTCGTGGACAGGGAGGGCTTGGGGACCCCGTCTGCCCCAGCCATTTCTCTGAAAGGGCCTCGGCTCTATTCATCCTTCTGTCTATGGCCGCTGCCCCTACGCTGGTCATAGCGACTTCCATTTGAACTCTCCCGGGACTGGGGGATCACGAGGCAGCATTCTTTTCTGCAAGGGCTCTAATGATTGGAAAGTCCTTTATGATTAAACCGAAGCTGGCCTCCAGTGGGCTTTGCGTCCACTGGTTACGGCCTTTTCCTCCAAGATACCACAGAAAGCCCGCTCCCTTCTCTGTGTGTTAATCCCTCCTTCAGTGCCCCTCAGAACAGCCTCGTTCATCCTTCTCCATCTCATCGCCATCTCCACCTCCTTCTCCTCTCTCTCTTTTCCAGTTCGGTTGATATTCAACAACTGTTTGTTTGGTTTTTCTTTTTACTTTTTAAACATTGAAGAGTAACATATATTGTAGTCATGTACTCAAATCTTAAGTATATAGCTCGATAACATTTTACATTTCTACAACTATCTATTGAGCTTCAACTACCCACCGGGTTTTCGACGTCTTCAATTGGCTTCCTTTTCTCTTTCTTTATCTTGGTGGTGACTTCCTCTTCTGTCTGCAAGTGTCTCCCTTGGTCTCCCCTTGACTCGCTGCCCCTCCTCTCTCTCCCCTCCTCTCTCTTGTTGTTGGTTGGGGTGAGGCTGACACAGGAAGGCTGGCCCAGGCTCTGGGGTGCTCTGCTGGGGGTTGTGGACGGCCTGGGGGTCTCTTCGGCAGAGGCTCTGACCCGCCCCCTCCCACAGCCTGCTTCATGACACCGACGCGGGCCACCTGAGCTTCGTGGAGGAGGTGTTTGAGAACCAGACCCGGCTCCCCGGAGGCCAGTGGATCTATATGAGCGACAACTACACGGATGTGGTAAGGGGGTGCCCTGGGGGCAGGTGGCCTCTGCTTTCCTGGCGGCCTGGACATTGGGGCCCAAGAGGGGCCTGTGACTGAAAGAAGAGGAATGTTCTCCCCTGCTCCCACGTCCCCAGCGTCAATGCCCTGGTTTCCAGAGGGACAGTGTGTGAGAGCTGGCAAGGGTAGGACACTGAGCCCGAGTCACACCTGGGGCTTTAGAATATATGTTGTCAGGTGGCATCTTCTCATCTTCCCTGATCACGTCTGTCTCTTCTCATGCTTGCCTGGCTTGTGTTACCCCAGAACGGGGAGAAGGTGCTTCCCAAGGATGACATCGAGTGCCCGCTGGGCTGGAAGTGGGAAGATGAAGAGTGGTCCACGGACCTCAATCGGGCCGTTGACGAACAAGGTGGGCAGCACGTGGAGCCCAGTGAGCACCCGGCAGACTCGCGAGGCATGCTGGAAGGGGGCACAGTTGAGTGCAGGCCCCTTGGGCCTGGGGTTCTGGCCTTCACTGGGCTACGTCATCTGGGGGACTTCCTGGGTGAGTCCTCACTATAAATTACAAATCGGGAGTCAGTGGCCACTTGAAAGTCTGTGAATGTACCCCAAATGGAGAGATGGGGAATGGCCAGGCAGTGAGTGATGGGCACCTCTCCCCCAGGCTGGGAGTACAGCATCACCATCCCCCCGGACCGGAAGCCGAGGCACTGGGTCCCTGCTGAGAAGATGTACTACACACACCGTCGGCGGCGCTGGGTCCGCCTGCGCAGGAGGGACCTCAGCCAGATGGAGGCGCTGAAGAGGGTGAGCCCAGTCGGTGGGGGGAGGGTGGGGCATGGGGAGGGGTGAGGCCCTGGGGAGGGGAGGCCAGCTGGGCACAGGTGCACACCTCTGTGCAGGGGACACGTACAAGACACACGGGCTCACTCGAGATGCTCGCAGATCGTACCCAGCACTCACACAGATGCACACAGACAGAAAACACCCAAATGCCCATGACCAAGCAAGGGGATGCACTTGGAATTCACACACAGACCTGGAAGGTGCAAAGGCGTATCTAGAGTGTGTCTATGGCTAGGTGTCCGAGGGGCAGAGTCTGAGACAGGGACTCGGCTGCATGCAGTTTACTGAGGCAGTACTCTCAGAAGTGCCAGGAGCAAGGATGTGGTCTCCGGCAAAGTCAGCTTTGGCTTGAGCTGTGGTTCGGGAAGGGGCTCAGCCTGGAGCACCACAGAATCCTCCTCACCAGGCAAGGGGGGTGGGCTTAGTACGGTCTTAGCCGTCAGTCACTGGCTGGGGGTTGCTGGGGGCGTGCTGGAGGGAGCCTGTTCCCTCCAGCACGGCCAGTTCCCTGGAGAAGGGGGATGCTGGTCAAGGGGCTTGGGTGGGCTTGGTCAGCATTTACCAGAGGGCATGTACACAGTGTGAGCACACATGCCCACGGCCGTGCCCAGATACTCTTGGGACACAGACAGGTGCAGAGTGAGCTTGTGTGGGCACACGAGTGCCTGTACCTGCTCCTGGGGTCACACAGATGCCCGTGTCGTGCACAGCCTCAGGGCCTGCCTCCCTGGAACCCTCTTGGCCTGCGTCCTTCCTTCCCAAGCGCACGTTGGAATTTTGGCTCGAGAACTAGGCCTCCCCCAGTCCGGGAATAGCCTTTGGCATGACCCGAGTCCCTTCCTCTCTCTCTGGTCACAGTGAATGTAGAGAGGAAGGTCACTGGGTCCCAGGAGAGGCAAGGCTTTTGGGCAGCAGGCTGTTCCTGGTGGCATGAACCAGACTCCACTCTCCCTGTGAGGGCACCCAGGGCACAGAGGCAAAGCCTTGCCAGGCGGTGTGCCTTGCCTGCTCCCTCACCACCAGCATCGTTCCTGGAGAGGGACGCAACTGGCCTCCGGGACTGGCACTGTCACCGAGCTCATGGCCTGGGCCTGACCTGAGGATCATCTCAGGTCACGAGGTGGATGGGAAGGGGCTTCTGGGGCTCCCCAAGGCTGGGAAAGGACCCCTTGAGAAGAAGTGCGGGGGTCTCTCCACACTGACGTAGGCCTAGCCTCATGGAGAAACAGCCTGGGGCTGGGAAATGGGCTCTTCATTTTGCCTCTGAATTGCAGACCCATTTCCACTTTTATAAGTTGGGATATGAAGAAGAAAAAGGAAATGACAAGAGAACCCTGGATTCGTGAAATCCACCCAGAACCCAAATAAGCAAACAGGCCGAAAGCCCAGTGTTTTCATCACTGCTCAGCCTACCTTCCTTTCTTGGCTCCTCGGACCTCCCCACAGCCTAGGGAGCCTCTTCTCCTCCTCATTTCCTGACCCGGGGCTCAGAGCCCCCTCCTCCGGGCGGCCCTCCCAGGTTTTCCCACCTGGAGGGTGACGGTGTGTGGTGTGTGTGGGGGAATCGTGGAGGGCAGGGAGGGCACAGCTGGAGCCCAAGCCAGGACTCCCCGCCACCCTGCCAAGTGGCCTCTGAGTCTGCCCTGTTCTCCCACGCAGCACAGGCAGGCGGAGGCGGAGGGCGAGGGCTGGGAGTACGCCTCGCTCTTTGGCTGGAAGTTCCACCTGGAGTACCGCAAGACAGACGCCTTTCGCCGCCGCCGCTGGCGCCGCCGCATGGAGCCACTGGAGAAGACGGGGCCTGCAGCTGTGTTTGCCCTCGAGGGGGCCCTGGTACGTGACAGTGGTCATCTTGGGTTGGTGGGGTGCGGCGTGGTCTCCCAGGGCTGTTCAGGGCTGACGCAGGAGAGGTGCAGAGGACCCCGGGACGGGACTTTGGCTTCAGTCCTCTGAGGTTGCGTGTGGGGAAAGTGGACACCAGTCTGGGTGTCCTCCTAAAAGAAAATAGCTCATTTCTTGGCACCAGAAGACCCACGGCTTTTTTGGTAATTGAGAAGGGACCAGGGGAGAGGGCCCCAGCCTTTTGATGGTCTGACCTGTGACGGGGCCAAGGGACCTGGCTCTTCCTGAAGAGGCTGGCTGGCCTGGGGTTGGGTCTGGGAGGCTTTGGCCTGGTCCAAGGGAGTAGCCTGAGAGGTCTAGTGACCCTGGATGTCCTTGGTTGGACATGAGTCCTCCTGAGAGGAGGCTATCTTGTGCGCATCCTCGGGAATTTTGGGGAGAGATGTGCCTCAGAGACCAAACCCCAGGCTGGCTGTGCTGCCTCCGAGAGTACTTCCCAGAGCCAGTGGAATGGGTGTCAGGTCAAGGTTATCCAGGGTCAGGATGATGTGTTCCGCAAAAGAGATGAGCAGACCCTTCCTGGACAGTCTGAGTGGGACATTCAGGGCCAGGAGATCGCCTGTCCCCCACTCTGTTGGTTTGGAGACTCCATCCAAGCATTGGGCGTGAGATGCCTAGGAGGAGACACCTTCTCTGAAATCCAGATAGGACTGCCTGTCCCCTGAGGGGGCTTTGGGCTGTGACACAGGGGAGCAGGTCCCACCAGCTTCACTGGCTGATGGAATCTGAGTGTGTCCATGTGAGCCAGCTGTGTGTGCGCGCGTGCGTGCGTGCGTGCGCGCGCGTCCGTAGGAGCATTTCGTCTGGGTGCGGAGCAGTGTGTCTTAGCCTCAGCCAGGGAGTACAGTGGGGCAGGCCCCTGACCCGATGGGATGGCTACAGAGAAGGGAGTTGAGGCTGGCAGTGGCTCCGAGGGTTAGTGGGCAGAGCCTGGAGGTTCCATCACTCCCAGGGGTGCCAGTGTGGGAGAGGAAACCCTCCGGGGCCCAGATGATGTCAGAGGTTCTGGAGGGAACCCCTCCTGGGTCTTGGGGGCCAAGTGGTCAGGAGGCTGGAAGGAGACGGCAGAGCTCTGGGCTCTCTGGGGCCCTGAGCTGGTGCTCAGGTGGGAGTTGGAACTGCCACCCAGGCTGGAGCAGCTGCAGTGGGGAGTCTCCTTGTCCTGTCAGAAGGGGCCTAGCTTGGGCACAGGGCAGTGCCTGGGGGAGGTTGTGTGGTTCCAGCTGAGGAGTGGGGAATAAAGACCTCAGCAGGCCTCAGAGGCAGGGCCAGGTCTGAGGGTGCTTGCCCTCTAAGGAGCCAGGGCTCGTTTTCATCCGACAGAAACACAACCAAAGTGGGCTGAAGAGAGAAAAAGAGCTTGAGAGCTCAGATTGCTGGGAATCTGATTCACCGAGGTGAATCAGGCATTAGGCCTGGCAGGAACTAGGGGCTCACACAGTGTCCCCGACTCGCTCCTCTGTCTTGGCCCCGTTCTCACACTGGCTCTTTCCATGTCGTTGGCAAAGTTGGTACCTGTGACAGAGGCTGATGCCACCTTTACAGCTAGCACAGCCCGGCGGGCATCCTCTGTTTCCTCACAGCTGGAGACCCCAGAGCGGAGAGTGCACTTTCTCGGTAGTGCCAGTACTGCCTCGTGTGCGATTGACTGGCTCTGCTTGGCCCTGTGCCCACACCAGCCCCTGAGCCTGGGGGCGAGGAACGGAATGTTCTGAATGACCGTCCTGGGTCACGCCCCTTTTCTGTGGTTGACAGCCCCACAGGCTGGGGAGAAGAGCATCTGAAAAGGAAAAAACCCCAAACGGTGGTGGACTCAGAGCTATAGATGACGACCACAGGACTCTTCTCTTTTTTTTTTTTTTTTTTTTTTTTTTTGCGGTACGCGGGCCTCTCACTGTTGTGGCCTCTCCCGTTGCGGAGCACAGGCTCCGGACGCGCAGTCTCAGCGGCCATGGCTCACGGGACCAGCAGCTCCGCGGCATGTGGGATCTTCCCGGACCGGGGCACGAACCCGCGTCCCCTGCATCGGCAGGCGGACTCTCTACCACTGCACCACCAGGGAAGCCCAGGACTCTTCTCTTGAATGAGCAGTAGGAGCAAGTGTGGGTTGCTGAGTGGAGGAGGAGTGCTCTGGTCAGAGCTGGGTGTTAGGGCCACTAATCAAGTAGCCGTGGAGGGTGGCTGGGGCCGGAGAGCCTCCCATCAGGAGACCATCAGGAGGCTTGGTTAGAGATCTGGGAAGATGTGACCATCTGGGGTGGGGGCCAGGGGACCGAAGTGGAGGGAGGTGGAGTAGCAGGGCTTGGGGAGGGAAGGGTCCAGTGGGCATCAGACACTCTGCTGGGTGGACGGTAGGGCCGCTGCCATCGCCAGGCCACGGGGCGGGGTGGGCCTGGGGCTGCGATGAGTTCACGGTTGGCACTGGCAAGTGTGACGCACATGGTGAAGTGCTGTATGAGGAAGATGGACCTGGAGGCTGCCTGCCAGGCGGCCCAGGGCAGGGAGGCTGGGGGCGTGGGAGCTGAGCATCAGCTGTGAGGCGAGGGGGCTGAGAGGAGAGAGGGCGCAAGGCCGGAGGTGCCCAGAGACCTGTGGATGGAAGCGTGGATGGCTCTGGGGCTGGTGAGGATCTAGGGGAAGAAGACGAGCAAGGCTGGCGGACTCGCTGCCAAGCTTTCATGGCTCAGTGACTGGGAGAATGAAGAGGGCCATTTCCCAGAACACAGAAACCAGGCCGTTTATTCTTTACGTGGGAGAGAAATGTCATGGGGGAGCATTGAAATCAAACGTCAAGTGGGAAAGTGAATGATTGTGATGCAGTTGGGACTCGCCTGTGAAATGTGGAAGAAACCGAAGTAGTGAAGCCCAGAGTCCTGAGGGAACTTTGCTGACATAGGGAGCCAGAGGCAGACGGTGGTTAGAACGGCTGGATCCACAGACCTGGAGTTGGACACAGCCTTTAGGTGTGACCAGCACTTGGACAGGACCACAGGCCCATTGGACAGAAACTGTCTGGACCACTCTACTTGAGCAAATGAGCCCCCATCAGCACGCGTGCTCACACACACACATGCACACACACGCATGCACACACACACTCTCCCCTTCCATGGTCACCTTTACATGCTCCCTGCCAGGACCGAGGATGGCCTGGGTTCCCATCCCTAAGTCTGCTGTCCTTCATCCAGGGATGTACTGGTGCTCCAGCAAGGCACTGGGGCTGGAGTCCACCCTGCATCATCGGGGCAGATGGTTGGGTTTTCTGGGTGCCAGGACCAATCTATTGTTCTGGGTACTGGCCTTTGCCCACTGGTCACTGATGCCTGCCTATTCACTTGGCGGGAGTGTGGTGGGGTGGGTGAGGCTTCTGAATGGCGCTGGTTTGGTTTGAATTCTGCTTCCTCTGCTTCAGCTGTGGCTAGGTCACTTGTCCCTTTAGTGACTCTGTTACTTATGAATGTCACTACACGTATGGGTCCTCGTAAGGATTAAGGACATAACCCAAGTACAGAGGCGCTTCTCAGTTTTAATGGACATAAGTCCCATCTGAGGATCTTGTTAAGACGTATGCTCTTGATCTGCTGTCTGGGTGGGGCCCGAGAGTCTCCATTTCTAACAGCCCACGCTGCTGGTCCAAGGACCATCTTTGAGTAACAAGGATGTCGGGTGCACAGTGCATCCCGAAGATGAGGGAGGCAGTCACATCGACCACTACCGGGTGCCTCTCTGAGGGAGGCAGGGTGTCTATTCCTGACTGGAGGTGTGTCACCAGGGCCCTAGAGAGCGAGGCAGGGGCAGGTGACATGTTCTCCCTGCTCCTTGTGGGGAGAAAGTGATCTTTTCTTCCAAGGATCCTCCACCTGATAGTGGAGGCCTGGCTCATGGGAAACGCCTGTCTGATTAGGAAGAGGGATATTCACGTGTGAATGCAAACAAACCCAACAGAAGCTGCATCTCCGAAGGGCTGGAGGGCAGACTAAGGGTCATTCCAGAGTGACAGCGCCTAATGAGGGTGGCTTCTTGGAGGAGGACCTGGGGAGGCAGAGCTTGGAGGAGTCCAGGACTGTGGGTGGTAGCCAGGTGGGCTTTCTGGTAATCTGACGGTTCTGTATGTCTGGGTGCAAGGGCCAGGCCTGTGGCGCCCCCTTGCCTCCTACTGCCCGTCCCCTGGCCCATGCGTCCACCAGCAAGCTGGGCCTCACTTGCCAGCTCCCCTCCTGAAGACGTCTCACTGCAAGGCAGGCCCAGTCTGCTCATTAGCACGGGCAGCCTTTCCCTGAAACCTTCTGCCGGGGCCAAGCCTGGCTCCCTCTGCGGAGCGGGAGGCCCTGGCTCTGTCTGCTAATCGTCTGCTGTCTCCATCCCGAGCATTATTTTATTTTCGTATTATTCTTTTTCCAGCTAATATCCTGGCATTCCCAAAGACACCGGGTTTCATAATCTTCCTGGCGTTCCCAGGGAGCTGGGAAGTGGAGCACAAAGCTGCTATTATAGCGTGTTCCATCCAGCCTCCCTCTCCTGCCCCACACCCCTCGCTGCCGCCGCCACCGCCACCGCCGGCGTCCACCCAGTCACCCCCTCCTGACGCCACCAGACTCTCTGAGAACGCTGGTGACGGCTGCCGGGGATGAGCTCACAGAATCCATCCTGTGGCCCTTGCCCTGGGCCTGCCCTCCATGCGCGAGGATTTTTCCAGAGCCCTGTCTTTGCGCTTGGCCCGGAGTGTCTGGAAGGGTTTTCTGAGATGCCTGAGCCTGGGCAGGGAGAAGAGGAGATGGAGACCCGGCCGCGTGTGCTCCTAGTCTTGGAGATTTTTAGAGCTGGAAGGAACTTTCATGTTCGAAAGCCCTCTCCACCTGGCTTTGGTGCTACTTGAAATTGGATGCAGAGTTGTGGGTGTGCATGTGTGATCTGTGTGTGCACGTGTGTCTGACGTGTGAGCACGCGTGTGATGTGTGTATGGATGTATATGGCGTGTGCACATGTGTGATATGCGTGTGTGTGCAGTGCGCATGTGTGTGTCTGTGGTGGGTAAATTCTGATGTAAAGTCCATGGTTTTCTCCAATTCTCAAGAAAATCTAGGATCCAAAGAGGGTAAGAATTACAAAAATCTGTTTTACCTTGTGCCGAAGACCAGGCTGAGAGCTGTACGTGCATTGTCTCATTTCATCCTCACAGGGACCTCGGAAGGCTGGATTCTATGATTATACCCATTTTACAGTTGGGGAGACTGAGGTTCCAGAACTGCACTGTCTAATATGAAAGCCACTAGCCAGGTGTGGCTATTTAAATTTACATTTAAAGTGATTAAAATAAGAAAATTCCATTCCCCAGTCATACCGGCCACATTCGAAGAGCTCGATAGCCACGCCTGGCTAGTGGCTACCATATTGGACAGTGCAGAATAGTCCCATCACGACAGAAAGTTCTCTTGGACAGTGCTGCTCTAGAACAACTCTGAGCCCCTAATGTAGCCCCAGAAGAAACTGAGGCCTGAGAAGGAGTTTGCCCAGAGGCACGGCATGAGTCAGTTCTAGAACCGAGGCCAGAAGAGCGGGCTCTTCTGCTCTCTCTCCCCAGATTCATCTCCCCACTTGCTATGAGGGCATAAAGTCCTTCCCCCATAAAAGGCCCTTGAGTGGGGTCCCAGGGAGCATCATGGGCGCTGGCTGGAGCCCTCAGCTGGATGCATCCCCCTCCTCGTCTTGTAGCCAGGCAGCTTGGCCTCCCTGGAGCAGCTGGGCAGCTAGAGAGGAGTTGGCACCACTGCCCCCAGCCAGGAAGCCTCCAATCGGTTGGCAGGGGCCTGAGTCCTGACCTGAAGTACCAAGGACCCACAGAGACAGGCATCCCCAGCCCCTGTCAGGGGGCAGGGAAGGGCAGCTGGGAGTCGGGAGTGCTGGGAAGGGGTCAGTGAGAAGCCGGTGCCAGAGAGGAGGAATTTGGGAATTTGAACTGGCTGAAAAGGAGGTCAGATGTGGGTGGGGAGGGGAGGGGCCCTCTCTGGACCTGGATGAAATCCTGCTGTGTGCGGGGGCACCTAGGCATGCTTCCTAGAGTGGCTGCTTTGAGCAAGGGCAGCACCTGGGCGGTGAAAGGGCTTTGCCTTATTGAGTAATCAAGACCCCTGGCTGGGTCTGTGGGCCATTGGAAGGCGGCTCTGTGTCTCTTGAATGTCCTAATCAAGCACCTGTTCCACACCTGGCATTGTGCTGCGGGGCAGGTTGAGGGCCACCGGAGGATTACACGGAAGGACCATTTGAGTAAATCCTCTAACTATGTGGACTCTGGGTCTATCTCACTCAAGATTTGGACGCCGAAGCCTGCGTGCGTCCACTGAAACTTGTGTGTCTGCGTACCTGAGACACAATGCCAGCACACAGCTAAGCATGGACTGTGTGTGTTACTGCTGGGTGGGTGTGACGGCTGCACCCCCTGTGTGTCATTATACACGCATGAGGGTGTGTCCACAGTGGCTAGGGTGACCTTATAATTTATTGTCTGGTCTGGACACTATTAAAAATCATGTTGGAAAATAGGCATAAGCTAGGCAAACGAGGACATACAGTCGTCCTGATGACGGAGGCACTCTGGCATGGCCTAAAACCTGCCTGAGCGTCCTCTGCAGACTTCAGAGACCTGGAAAGCCTAGAGGGACACACAGGCACATGCAAACACAGACACTCGTGCCAGCCCACACGTGGCATTGTGGATTCTCCAGGTTTCCTAATTCCACTCCCAGGCTCCCCAGGGGCTGGCCGGTAGCTCTGCAAGGAGTTTCGCAGCTGCTCTCAAGCCCTGGCTCCAGCTGTAAATTAAATGGGGTTGCACACTCGCCTGCTATTTCACTTAAGGTTGCAATCAGCCCTGATTAGGAAGGGAGGGCTGTGTGTTCCCAAGTTTTCTCTTTTACAGGGTTCTCCTCTGGCCTGGCCTGTGGGCCTGTGTGGGGTTTCCCTGGAAGCGGAGGCCAGAGCAGTCAGGGCAGTGACATGGGTGTGGGCTCCCCAGGGCCCTGACTTGGCACTTAGTCCTGTCCTGCCTCAGATCCCTGCTCAGGTGCTGAGTTCTGATGGGGAAGCAGGAGCTGGGAAGAGCCCTGCGGGGGTCCTGGGAGATCCTGGGCTCTACCAGCGAATTTCCCATGCACCCTGAAGGAAAACATGAATCTCTGGGTCCCAGTTTTCTCACTTATCAGATGGAGGTGATAACAACACAGCAAAAATAACCCCCTCCCCTTACAGAGCAGGGGTTGGCAAACGATGGCCCACTGGCCAAGTCTGGCCCTCTGCCTTTTTGTGTAAACAGGGCTGTATCAGCACAGCCACGCTCATCCATGTGCACATTGTCCACGGCTGCTGTCTGCTGCTACGGCAGCTGAGCAGTTGCAACAGCGCCTATATGGCTGACAAAGGTGAAAGTATTTACTCTCAGGCCCGTTATGGATAAAGTTTGTCAGCTGTTCTAGAGCATATGCTGCGTGTCAGGCAGTGCCCTCTGCCCTGTTCATGTATTATCTCATTTAGGCCTCCCAGTAATCCGGAGGTAGATTTTATTAGTGCTCCCATTTTACAGAGGAACAAACTGAGGCACAGAGAAAACAAGTAATAATTATTTTAGTGGTATTTCCTTGGTTGAATATTGTGAGAAATCTTATGGATAATGGCTGGGTTGTACAGGTTTATAGCACTCTTCTCTCCATTGTCATTTGTTATTTGGGTATCCCAGCAGAGCTGATGGTGAAGAAGAGATCCTGGCAGGTCACCCGAGGCCTGCCTGTGCTGGTCGACGTTTAACAACTGGCTCTCCGGAAAGAAATCCAGAGAACAAATCCAGCTCTTCTTGTAGCATTTGCTCAAATGGTCTAGATATCCCTGCCATGGCCAATTGCAAGGTCTCAATGTGAGATCACAGAATGTGGGGATAGGAGGAGATGAGCAGTAGCACACCATTATATAGTGTTTATACAGTACTTCCACCTCACAGATACTCTAGATGTAAATCACCTTGGGAGCAAGATAACAGTAAAAGGTAGTGGAAGAATTTGGAAGTGACACTTTTGAATATTTATCACCTTTGTTTTAGAAATAATTTCTGAAGTTACAAATGTATCTGATTTAATTTTTACAAGTGACTGTGTTTAACGAACGGCTTGCAAATGGCTGGAAATTTAACGATCTCTCATGAGCCCTGAGAGCCAGCTCCAGCACCTGCTGCTCTCTGGGGTCCTCTGATCTTGTTTACATAAAGAAGGAGATGGGGGCTCCCCGTAGTGGCGCCTTTCCTGTCAGCTCTGTCACCTGTGCTCTTTGGATCCATCAGACACAGGACTTGCGTCCTTCCTGTGAGGTGAGGAGGGTAGCTGGCCCCTGAAACCCATACGCTTGACTCCGCCGGGGCAGGGCGTGCCCTGGTGGCCCCTGGAGCCACCTCCGAGGCTCCGTTTTTTCCTGACCGCCGTGAGTGTGGCTTCTGTGTTTCTGTCCCCCTCTTACTCAGCCCTGGGGAGCCCCGCTGCTCAGCCTGTGTCTTTTTGCTGCATCCTCCTCTGCTCTGGCCCCTTCTGTCTCCTCCGTGCCTCTGCTTTATAGATCCTGAACCAGACCTCTGGGCCCCGTGTGGGAGTACCAGAGGGAGGAGGCATGCGTGTGACAGCCTGTGTGCAGAAAGAATCTGAGAAACGCCAGGGGTCTGCTGCTCGGTCTTGGATCCACTTTAGGTGGGTCGAGGCGTCCCCTTCACGGACTCCTTGTTTTCCCAGAACCTGCCCACCTTCTCCCTGTGTGGCGGCCAGGGTCCCGGGATGTCAGCCCTCAGCAGAAAAGGTGGGCTTGGCCACTGGCTCAGGGGACCCCTGGGGAGCCCTGGCATCTGGGAAGGAGAGTTCCTCACCCTCCTGAGCTCGGGCATCTCCAGGGAGCCGTGGCTGCCAGCGGGGCAACAGCGGGTTGGAGGCCCCCCAGTCCCCTTGGGCGAGCAGCAGGGTCCCTCCCACAGCTAGCCACAAGACCAAGTGCGTGGCCACAGACTGCGTGGCTGCCAGCCCCAGCCTGGGAGTCACATCGGCATGAGCTATGGAGGTAGGAATGTGACTGTGGGAAACTCAATGCCCCGAGCCTGGCCTGGGGCTGGGGAAGAGTGTGAGTGCGGAGTGGGGGTGAAGGGTGGGTGGGTGGAAACCAGACCGTTAGCTACCCCTGCAGCCTGGTTCTGCTCAGGGCTCCAAGTGAGAGCAGAAGGAAGCCAGCCCCGCTGCTCCCGGCCTCGCCCTGCCCCAGCCTTGCCCCTCTAGCCAAGCCTTCCCTAAGCTCTGGGGGGGGGGGGGGGCAGGCCTCCAGCGTGTCACTGCTGCCCCTGTTCCAGCACCCCTCTTATTCCCCTCCTCTGGGAAACCTTCCTGAATGGGACCTTCCAAGGGCCCACCCTGTTCCATTCCACCCCACAAATGGCCCCATCCTGGGGTGTAAGTGAGCCCACATCACTCTCTCTTTCTCTGGTGGCATCTGACCCTGAGCCCCATGAGGGTGGGAGGTTGCTGTCTGATGCACACTTTCCTGTCCCTTTCCCTGGGACCTTAGGCCTGAGTGCTGTGCACATGCCTTAGGGCAGGGATGCTGGTGATTCATTTCATGCGATAAATCTTCACCGAATGCCTACTAAGTGCCAGACACTGGGGTCAGGTGCAGGGGATAAAGGAACGTGCATGCCTTACCTATACACATGGAAAGATGGATGCAGGAGAGATGCTAGGAGAGGCGGGGTAGGGGCTGCTGATAAAGGCAGGGCAGTCAAGGAAGTGTCCAAGCCTCAGTGATGACTGAGTTGAGGGAAGAGCTCGAGTTAGCTTGTCTGGAGGGCATTCCAGGTGGTGCGGACAGCCAGTGCAAAGGTCCTGTGGCAGAGGGATGGTGATGAATTCCAAACTTAAAGCCAGAGGGCAGGGATGAAGGCGGGGGAAGATATTGTTCAGCATGAAACTGGTGAGATGCAAGAGTGAAACTGGCACCACTGAATGCTGATTACGTGCAGGGACCTGTCAAGGGCTGTGGGTACGTTTCATTTAATTTCCACCTGTGGTCCTCAGCTGGGGACAATTTCTATCCCCCACCCCATCCTGCAAGGGACATTTGACAATGTCTGGAGATATTTTTGGTGGTCACAGCAGAGGGAGGGGGGCAGCTATGGACATCTAATGGCTAGAGGCCAGGGACACTGCTAGTGCACAGGGCAGCTCCCACAGCAGAGTTATGTAGCCCCAAATGTCAATAGTGCCAAGGCTGAACCCCCCTGTGTTTTCCTCAGTAGCCCATCGGGGTGAGTGTTACCACGATGGCCACTTTACAGTGAGGAATCTGAGTTTCAGGCTTCCCTGAGGCGCCCCCAGCTACCCTCCTCCGACCCACACTGTGAGCTCCAGGCACCTGCCCCCCACCCCGCTTCCTGGTGCCTGACACGGAGCCCGATTCCCCGGGGACTGGCAGCCTGATGTTCTCTGTGTCGGAGATTCAGGGTCTGTAAAATGAATGAGTCGCTCTGATCGTCTGCTCTGTGCACATGCTGTGCAATGTCAGGGAGCCGCAGGCCGCTCTTCTTCCGTGCAGTCGTTAAGTGGCTTGGCCTTTGTGTGCCATAGTTTGCCCGTCTGGAGAACAAAGGCAGTCACAGTCCCTGTTGGAAGGTGGTAAGGTGTCGGCAGGATTCCGCTGCGAGGATAGATGCTAAGGGCAGCATCTCTGCTGCGCCTCCACTGACCTCCTCTTCTCCCCTCTGCCAACGTCATCGCTTTCTCAGGGGGTGCTTCCCTCAAGTCAGGCTCGGCCCAGGAAGTTCCTTTAGCCCCAGACAGTTCCCTCCAGAAAATGGGTGATTATGTGACAGGAGAGTCACCTACAGAGACTGGGGCTCAACTTGGATTTTTTTCCTTGATCAGTAAATATTTGCTGAGGACTTCTGTGTGCCAGGCATCGTAGCGGGTTCTGGGGACACAGCAGTGCCCCCATGGAGCCAGAGAGACAATGAACAAAAATGTTAATATAGCAAATGTGTGGGGTAATACGTGCTATGAGGAACAGTAAGGCTGAATAAGAGAGTAGACAGGGCTGTTATGTGGGGTTGGGGTGTGTGGGGTGGGATATGTGACGGTGTGGATGTGAACATGAGTTTTGACCTTTGGTCAGGGAAGGCATTTTATGTCTCCACAAGCAGCGATACCTATTTTCCAACTCGAATATGGGAAAGGCCTGGAACAAAGTAGGTGTTCAATAAACACAAGTGGCATGTCAGAGGGACGGGCTGACGGGAGGGAGATGCTTCCCAGAAGCTCCCAAATCATCTTTTCATGAGACTTCATTGTTTGCTTTTAGAGAAATTCCCAAACGTGAGCCATGTATGTCCATGTGTGAAAGCCAAAAATATGCTTCAGAGTGGAAAAAGCGTGACATTGGATCATCTGTGTTAACGCGCAGGCTGATCCCCTGACCTGGCGATGGGCTGGTCTTTGTCATCAGCTCTCCACAGAAAAGTGTGTGCTCATTCATCCATTCACTCATTCTCTAATTATTAATGGGGCACCCGCTGTGTGTGAGGGGTTCTGCTGGATGCTGGGTGCATGGGGGGAACCTCGCAAAGCTCTCTGTGGGAGGGGCAGACAGTGAACAGGTATTTACAATGGAGGGTGATATATGCAGTAAGGGGGGAAATCTGGGGCTCTGTGGGAGCACACGGGAGGTGTACCGAACTCATCCTTGCAGGGTGACCCTGAAGGTGAGACTGGATGTCTGAGGAAAAAGCCAGGGAAAGAGCAGGGCAGAGAGAACTACGTGCAGGAGGCCTGAGGGCGAGAAAGGGGACCCTGGGGATTCAGCTGGTTTGAGTGTGGAAGCAGCAGACTGACTGCTGGAGACTCAACGCAGGGGCTGCCACCGGGCTGGGAGAGGGGCCGGCCTCCGCTCTGCTCCTAAGGTCTGAAGGGGATTCGTGGAGAGCCCAGGTCCCCCCTGGGAAGGTCAGTGGGCCAGAGGATGTAAAGGCACTAGCCTGCTGTGTGGGCGGAATTCTGCCCAGCCTGGGAACCTGGCTGACCGCAGGGCTGAGGCTCCTCTGGCGGGACTGAACTTACTGGGGACTCTAGGTGCGTGTGTCGTCCTGGTTCTCCTAGCTTCTTCCCAGCAACCCCTGTCTGTCTCCTTGAGCAGGGAGGGAAGGGGAGGCGGAGGCAAGGCCACGCAAGGGTGGCAGATGGGAGTGGGGGCGGACAGAGGCCCTGTGGACCAGGGGGAGCGGCTGTGGGCCCCTCCTCTGGAGACAGGGCAGGTGGAAGAGCCTCGGCAGCCCCTCAGGGCCATTCCGAGGGAGCGCTGGTTCTGCCTCTGAAGGGTGTCATTCTCGGTGCTGGGGCCTGCTGTGGGCCAGGCCTGAGCCGGACCTGAGGTACCTGGCCCCGGCCTCGTGGAAATCCCAGGGAGGGGGACACCTTTTTTTATCACAGGCAGGCGGCCCTGCCTTTGGACAGAGACCCAGAAAGTGCTGCCCGCTGCTGACGGGACACGGCTGGGGGGCCACCTGGAGCAGGTGCGCGCTGAGTGGGGATGTGCCCTGGAGGCAGCCCGCAAGCGTGGAGGTCCCTGCAGGCACCTGGTGGGAGAGAGAAATCACAGGGCCCATGGGAGCTGGAGGCGGCTTCCCTCCCCGCACTCACCTCAGTGCCCTACTTGCTGGCGTGGGGCATACGTGTGGCCAGGGTGAGGTGGAGGGGCTACAGAGCCTGCCCTCCCCCCGACCAAGGCGCTCTGAGCTGCCTGCGCTAAGCCTCGTGGCACCTGGGGGCTGGCCGAACCCTGGTTCCAGCATCCTGACCTGCTTTCCTTGGCGTCCCTGTACCTCACGCCTGGGGTGGCCTGCTGGGCCCCCAGCTCCGGCTCTACGTGCGGCCTCGTAGACCCTGCGGCCAGAGCTACTAGCTGCTGGGCTTGGTGTGGGTGGCGGCAGGGCCAGAGCTGTGAGGCTGGGCCCAGCGCCTCTCCTGGCGGGAACCCAGGATGCCCGGGACCCACGCCTGCCGGGAGGGAAGATTGCAGATGCTGTGGCCTTTGGGTTCTCACCTGTCTGTAGTATGGCATCCCTCCCTGTTGTCCTGCTCTCCTGTGTGTGTGTATGTGTGTGTGTGTGCGTGCGTCCATGTGTGTATGCGTGTGTGTGCACGTGTGTGTGTGTGTGTGTGTGTGTGTGTGGAGAGAAGTTGATTGCTTGATTGACTGATTTTAATTTCTGCCCAGGACTGTGACTTTGCACTGAAATGTCTACTTTTCCAGCTCCTGGAACAATTTTGAACAAATATGGGGTATATGAATACCACCCCTGAGCACAATTAGTAACTTCATGGTTTATGACTTCCCCAGGTGGTGTGCTAACACAACATGTGATTTGTCTTCCTAAGAATCCCAGCAACTCTCTGAGATAGATACTGGAGAATTATCCCAAATTTATAGAGACTTGTGCAGAGAGGTTAAGCAACCTGACCAAAGTCACACAGCTAGTAAATGGTAGCTGGAGCCCAAGGAATCTGATTCTAGAGCTTGTGTTGAAATTGTGGCCAAAGGAAAGGCGGGGTGGGGGGGGTCACCATATCTTCCTGTCAGAAAGTGGGGTGTCCTGTGCTAGGAGCCAGAGCCCACCCCGTTGTAGCCGGACCTCAGTGGGTCCCCTGGGAGAGCAGATGAACATGTCTTTCCCCCGTATATGTTTTATGGGCTCTTTTGTGGGATAGAGCAGAGGATGACTGCCTACCTTTAGGTTGCATTTCCTTGTTGACCCAGAGTGACCAGGGCAGGCCTTCCCTGGGTGTCCTAAGATGAGCTGATCTGGGGGAGGACCAGCATTCTTGGCAGGGAACGGTAGGAGCTTGCATTGGGAGCAGGTGCGTGTCTGGGCCAGCTTTGGGGAGCGTGGCCTGCCCGATTGGATTTGGGGGAAGTAAGCCCTGGTGTTGGAGGGGGAAGGGGGAGCAGGTCACTGGGGGTCTGACCAGGACCCTTCAGGTGGCGAGAGCCATGGAGGGCTTCAGGCCGGGAGCCGGGTGCTCAGTGTGGGTAATGCAGCTGGTTCTGGTCCTGGGTGCGGGCGGATCGGAAGCCAGCGGGCGGGTACCCGGGGAAGCTTCTTGGACTGGAGGTCTGGGGCTAGGCCCTGAGGGTGGAGAGGAGGAGCACCTAGGTGGCCGTACATCTAGGGGGGTGGGGCCACGATGTAGCTGCAGGGCCTGGGGAGAGGTCGAGACTCCTGGGAAATGGCTGCCGCCAGGTGGGGGGCATGGTGGCCTTGGGAAGTGGCTGCTCTGGGTGGGCCTGGACGGGGTGAAAATGCCACGGGAGGGGAGGCCGGGGTTTTCTTTCAAGGGTGTGCGTGCTTGTGTGTTGGGAAGAGGGACTGGCGAGGGACTGGGGCAGGTGACAGTGTGGGGAGGGGGGAAGGGCTTGCAGAGGAAGCGGGCAGTCTCTCTGTTGGGCTTCTGCCGTGGGAGGCTGGTGGAGCTGATATCACAGAAAGCCAGGTCTGGAAGGACGGGCTGCCATGTGACCGGCACATTTTCAATTTTTGTGGGGGCCTTGAGATCCCCGCTGGGGCTCATCCCTGATGAGGGGCTGCGGTGTGGCAGAGGTGGTGGTGGAGGGAAGCAGTGCACCAAGGAGGTGGGCATCTGGTCCAAGGAGGCTGTTTATGGCCCAGTGGTTAGAGCCCAGCGAACAAGGGCAAGGTTTACACACAGCTTCTGAGGCCGAGTGCAGACCCACCCTGCCTCGACTCCTGTCCCCTGTCCTCAGACTGAGGCCTCCCCTGACAGTCAGCACAGTGGGAGCTGATGAGAGACAGTGGAGGATGCAGTGCAGCTGCTCCCCAGAGCTGGGGGCCCAGCTAAGTGCCCGTGTGTCCCTGGCACCAGCACTGTGTCCAGACATGTCTTGGGTGGGACAGAGGTGCTAGACAGGGCCCTCCAGACTCGGGCTCCCCTAAACTCATCAGCCCGGGCAGATCCCCACTGGATTCCCTCTCAGAGAGCCCCTTCGAGTCCTTCCTTCTAGCAAACTCTAACCTCTTAGGCTGGAACAGCTCAAAATCCCATTCTGGCTTGTCTGGTCTCCACTAGAGAGGGAGAATTTCCCTGTGGACTTAACACTGGGGTCTGGGAAGGCGCAGCCCTGGAGTGAAATCAGAGCTTTGGGCAGGTGAGGGGCCTCGTCTAAAGGACTCTGGGGACCTGACTCTCCGAACCAGTCTCCCTGCCACCCCCAGGCTCTGGGGTCAGAGTCTGCGGTGACCAGCTCTCCATCTCCAGGGCGGCGTGGTGGACGACAGGAGTGAAGATTCCAAGTCTGTCTCCACCTTGAGCTTTGGCGTGAACAGACCCACGATTTCCTGCATCTTTGACTGTAAGTGACGTTTGGAGGTGTCTACCGGGGTGACACGGATGAGTGTGTAGCCTGACGTTCCTGTTTGTGTGGGTCACATGGTCAGGTGTATACGTGGGGGCTGAGGAGGACTGAGTCTGGGTGTTTTGTTAGCGGGTCAGTGTCTCTTGGTTTGTGTGTGTGTGTGAACTCAGCCTGAAATCCAGCATTCAAGGCACTGTGCACTCTCACTGCCCCCATCATCTGTGACCCCTCCACTCCTTCCCCCTCCTCTGCCACCTCCCCAGCTGTCACCAGACCCAAGGACACATCACTTGGGGGTCCACCTTTGGGCTGTGGTCTGCTCTCCTGATCTTGAGAGCAGCTAACTCCAGCATAGCGTACACGTGTCGTTTCTACCATCCGGCCCCTCTGTGCGCTGCCCCCTCTAGGGACACCCTCTGTCCTCCCCTCGAGCCCCAGATCTTGGTCACCCCCAGCCCCTCAGCTGGCATCTGTTTCTTCCTCGGTGCAGACGGGAACCGCTACCATCTACGCTGCTACATGTACCAGGCCCGGGATCTGCCTGCGATGGACAAGGACTCCTTTTCTGGTAGGTGGGAGGAGGGAGGAGAGCCAGGGACCAGGGCCTGAGGGCTGGGAACAGAGTCATCGGGCCTTCAGACCACAGGGAACGTGGCCCAGGCTTCTCCTATGGTGGGTCGGGGGGCGCTGTGTTTGTTGGGTTTGTGGAGGTGAGGGCTGCAGTCAGGTCACCGTGTCTTCCTGGTTGTCAGGTGGCCTGCTTGACCCGTCTGCAGGTTTTGGTTTTACTGACCATGCCCTCCTCCTGAAAGCCCCTCTGGCCTTGGCCCCTGGGAGACCCCTCTCTCCTGGTCTCCTGCAGCTTCCTGCTGCCCTACCTGCTCCTACTGAGCTACTGCCCTCTAAGCCTGATGCTTCCGAGAGCTCTGTGTGTGTTCTCTTCTCTGGGCACTGGGGTCCCCCAGGCAGCCCAGTAGCCACTCCTGTTGGGGAAGCTTCCAGGTCTTTAGTTCTTTATGTCCAGCCACATTTTCTATGTCTCCCCTAGAAGCCTCAGAGGCACCTCAGTTCATCTTGTCTAAGCTGAACTCCTCGGGACCCCTCCCCCAGGTCCAGGCCCCCCTTTACGTCCCACCTTGGTCTTAGGATCACGTCAATGCGCTTCCACTACCCATCAGGTTGGTTAACGGCCAGGTGCCCAGTTCTGTTGATTCTGGCTCCTGAATCTGTCTCGGAGATTGTTCCCTCCTATTCTGCATCGTGGCTGCCGTCTCACACTGGCCTTGCTCCTTTTATCTGAATGCTCCAGTCATCTCCTGGCCTCCCTGTGACCTTCCACACAACCCCAGACACAGCTGGTCATGTCACTCCCCTGATTTCAGACATAGACACTAACAGGTAAATCCCCACCTCTTTAGCCTGGCAGACAACTCCTTCGTGATCTGACCCCTTTGGATCTCACCAGTTTCATCTTTCCCTAATTCCCCTCTATCTGCTAGCTCTGGCTGCACCAACTTTCGTCAACGTTTGTCTAGTTCTTCCACATTTCTGGCCTTTGTGCTCAGTGCCTAGAATGCCTTCCCTCCCTATTTTTAATCCAGTGAACTCCTACTCATCCTTCAAGACCCAGCCCAGATGCCCTCTGACTCTTCCCCAAGCTGAGCTGGTTGTTGCTTCCTCAGCACCTGGCCAGGACCTCACCAGCACCTCTCTCAGAGTCCTTACCCACTGCATAGATCACTTGCCATCTACCTCTGTCATATTCTTCCCGCCATGACTCTGAGCTCCTCCAGGAAGGGACCTTGACTTACCCTTGAGCCTGCAGCAGGTTCTAAAGAACTAACACTAAGATATCTAAAGAGCTAGCGCTTACTAAGTGCCCACTATGAGCCTAGGCGCTTTGCTGACCTTTTTTCACGTACGCCTTACAACTCTCCTGTGAAGCAGGCATTGAACATCCCCATTTTACAGATGAAGAAACTAAACTGCTTGAGTTAAAATAGCTGACAAGTGATGTACCTCACTCCAAGTGCTTGCTACTCACTCGAGTAGATCTGAGTTCTTCTATGGGAGTGACCTCCTGTTCACAGAATGGCACTCAGCTCATGGCCAGGCGCCCGTCCTCCTTTCTGGACCCTGCTCCTCCCCGACCTGGGGACAGCTGTGCTTCCTCGTGTTCCTCTCCTCTCAGTGACCTTTTCTCTAGCCCCACGCAGCCAGGCTCAGGGTGGATAGAGCAACAAGCACATGCGGATTGGCAGGTGGTGGTGGGGGGGTTGTGGGAGTGTGGGGGAGACCTCTGCAGCTGCAACTTCCTGGGAACCTTGGCCGGGATGCTTTCTGAAAATCAGCACCTACCCCAAGGAGAAGACAAGTGACCTAATTCACAGTCTTGCTTCCTCTTCCTTTGGGGGAGGGTGTGAGAGGTCGGGGTGCAGGCGGCAGGTTTGTGTGTGGGGGGTGGGTAAGTGGGGTGCAGGTCGAGGGCCCCTTGTCCTCCACTGGCCGGGCTGGGGGTGGACCCTGGAGGGAGGGTGCTCCTCCCGGGGACCCGCACCTCTGGGGACTGCAGGCAGGGTCAGCCTGGTACCGGGGCCGAAGGAGACGTCACACTTTCCATCCTAGCTCCACCCCCTCCCCCAAATAAACATCCCTTGAGCTTTGAGGGCACTGCCCAGGCCCTGGCCGCTGGCTTCTGAATGAAAGGCCTGATTGAGCGGCTGCTGGAAAGGAAAACAGCAGCCAACACGGGTGAACCTATAAAACCCAGAGTGTTTATTTTCACTCCCAAACCCTAAACCAAAGCAGTTTCTCCCCTGGAACTGACCCTGAGGTGGCTGGAGGCTGTGCATGGCCACTGGCTGGCATTTCTCAGAGGAAACTCCTGTGTGAATCAGGAATGTCTGGGGTCTGGGGAGGGTCCGGCACAGAGTCTGTCGCTGGTGTCGTCTTCCAGCCTGCTTGCTGGCGTCTGCAGCCCAGAGGGCTCTCCTTGGGCAGCGCTCTGACCTTGCTGCCCTGGGCTTTTCCCCAGCGGGGCCCCCATGAGCCTGTGCTGTGCCCTCTGCTAGTCCCTTGTGTGGTGGGCCTTGGGGCTGCCACAAGGCCAGTGCTCTCTCTATTTCTTCTCCTTGACTGAAGGTGTGGGGGACACAGGAATTGTCCAGGAAACACTAGTTGAATAACACTGAACTCGGTCGGGGAGGGAAGCTTGTGGAGACAGTGCCATCCAGGCTGCCTGAGGATTTTGCCTTGGGTGGGGTTTGAGTGGAGGCCCGGCATCAGTTCTCTGGACCACTGGAAGGGCGAGTGTGGCCTGTGCTTGTGTGCTTATGCGTGTGTGTGGCCAGCATAGTGATTAGGTATAAAAAATGTGAAATGATGCTTAATTCAAATGGCTTCTCTTACGTTGGGACAGGGTTGCCACTGCTGGGTGAGCATCTGGAATACAAACTGGATCTACTTTGAACAGAAAAGACAGGACTCCAGAGGACTTAGAAATCACTTGTCCTCAGTGCTGTACCTACTGGGCAGCATCGTGGCTGTGAACAGCAGTGAGAGCTGAGTTGCTCTTCCCTGTAGACGGATGTTTCTCAAAGGGGATCGGGGAGTGCGCTGTCTCCTTTGCCCTGTTATACTCCAGGGAATTCTGCTTTGCCTCGACCCCCAGCCGGCGACCACCGGTGTGGTTTGAGGGAGCCATAGGCTCTGCTTACAGAGCTGCCGCCAGGAGGGAGGACCCTTGGGCAGCTCACATTCCAGGGCATGGCCCTTAGCTTGAGGCACCCAGAAACCCCTCCTTGAGAGTCTCATGGGTCAGTGGGCTCAGGGGCCCCCCTTGGTTAACGAAGGAGATGAGAGAAGGCTAGTAGGTCAGATGCCAAGTTATTCATTTATGGGGGTAGAGTGTCTGCCAAGAAAGCAGAAGGTCCTGTGCCCTCTTTGCCGGCCTCGTGGTTCCAGGGAGGTCAAAGCTGTGTGCTAGTTGGGTGGTCCTGAGGGGCGTTGCTGCCACGCCAGGCCACAGTGAGGTCTGGTGAACCATGGTTGGCCCAAGCTGAAGTCACCTCCGTGGGGACCAGTGCTTTCGTCTCCCCCAGATCCAGACTCTGGCTGGGGTGGGGCTGGGGAGCCCTTACTTGTGGGCTTCCTCTGTCTGGACTCCAGTCCGAGCCCACCCCCACTTTTGAAGCACAGCTTTCTGTTAAGTTTTGCTTTGGCTGGGGGAATTCTCCCAATGAGCTTAAGAAGCTGTTTTCCAAGGTGTGCTGGAGGCTTGTGAAATGCTCCACTTAAAAAGGGTTCCTGAGCGAGAGAGACTGGGAAACCCTGCACGCTTAGCGATTTACGAATCACGGTGGCATTGAAGGCTGGGGTGGCTGCAGGAGTCTGTTGAACGTGTTTAGCGTTCCTTCATTCCCCGAGAACTCGCCTTGCGAAGAACACATTTTGGGGAACTCTGATGGACAGGATTCAGCCCAACTCGCTGAGCACGAGTCCAGGACCGTTTGCGATCTGCCCGCCTGCGTCCTCCTCCCTGGGGCCCCGGGGTGCTACCTTCCTCCCCTCAGCCAGACTTGCTGTTCCCTGAGTGCTCTTTGGTGCTTTTGCCAGTGCTGTGCTTCTCTTTGGTCCACCTCGGTTACCTCCTTATTCTTGAGACTCAGGGCTGGAGACCGCCTTTGGGGGTACTGACTTGACGCCACCAGACTCCAGGGCGTACCCCCACCCCTAGCGCCTTGAACGCTCCGCCGTGAGGCTGCACATCGCTTTGTATTGTAACCGATGTCTAGTTACCACTTCCAAGCAGCAGCCATGATCTTCAGAGCCCGGACCGTGTCTCGTACACCTTCCTATTCAGAGCACTGTGCCTACCTACCATATGCGGGTCAGTCAATAACTGTATGGTGGACGAATGACGGATCGCAGGTAACGCTGGAGCGAACATCTTTGTTCATATAGCTTCATGGTTCATTTGGATGATTCCCAGAAATATGGGAAACAGGGTGTAAACAGTTTTATGTTTTTCAGGTCATACTGCCTGATGGCTTTTCTAAAGGGTTGCTGAATTGCTTCCAGCAATAAAGGAGAGTACCTATTTCGTCAAATATTTGCCAACACTGGGTTTTATAAATCTAAACGATTTTTCTTAATTTTATAGGAAAAATACTGCTGTATTGCAGTTTTTGTTTGCAATGCCTTGATTACTGGCAGTCTACTCCACCTGTCTTAAGGGCCCTTTTCCCATGTTTGTGGCAGGTAGAAGGAGCACTGACTACGAGTCAGGGAGTCTGGTCCCAGGCACCTGTGAGTAGGGGCTAGTGGTCTTTCTGGGGCAAAGCTCCCTCTTCTGACAAGGGGTATGATGACACCTGCCCTGTGGTCTGAGCAGTTGGAGGGAGGGCCCATGAGGGAAGCTTAGTGTATTGTGACTGCAGAAGGGTCCTCCTTGGAGCTCCGGGAAGGCCTGAACAGCAGAGATCAGGCACAGGGCTGCAGGTCCAGCAGTCACCTGCCTGGGGCCTCCTGTGGTGATGGAGTCCAGTAGAACCCTTGTGTGTTCTTGGCTGGAGCTCCCAGGGCAGCCTGTGGTCCTCACAAAGCTCCGATCCAGCTTCAGTGCCGGGGGTGCTCCGTGTGGCTTGGCAGGTGAGGCCGGAGGGCTGAAACTGGCCCTCCCCTCCTGGAGTGGCTCTGGGAAGAGCTGGCCTCTCCCCTCCCCTCCACCTCTCCTTGGGATCTGCCTCTCCATCCTCCTGGCTTTCCTGGAAGAGGCTTGTGTCTGTGCGTCCGTCTGGCTTCCCTTCATCTGACCACCTTGCCTCAGCAACACCCCACCCCCCTTGTTTCTCTTTTTTTGAGGGGCTGGGCCTTGTGCGGGGAGAGGCCAGGCCCCAGCACACAGTAGCCCAGTGTCTGAGGCCCCAGGCCTCCAGGCCTGCTCCTTACAATGCCTTTGTTGTGTGTTTTCCCCCCGCCCCCGGCGGGCGGGGCGAGCGTGTGGGTCTGGGTGATTTTTGTTTGAAAGCCACCCCCTCCCTTTCCCCCAGTGCTGAGCTCATTGCCTGCGCTGATGGGGCTGCTGGAAGGAGTCGCCTGCTCGGGGGCCAGCGTGGGGGGCGCTGCCAACACCAATACAGCGTGCATGGCCGCCACAATGTGCAATTGTGATCTTTGTGTAAACGCGGTCGGTCTGGGGCCCGCGCGCTTATAAAAATAAAGCCTTGGGAAGCACAGGGGGCGGGAACAAAAGGGGCTTTTTCGCTGGCTCTCGAATATGGTTTTATTTATCGGAACGCGCCCTCTTTTTCTTACTGGAACCGGGGAGAGGTTCTCTGCCGAGCTTGGAGCTGATGGTATCACAGCCAGACGGTTTCATTAAATGCACAGACGCCGCTGGGCCCTGCCAGGGCCAGGAAGGGAACGGCTTGGGCCAGCCTTGCCAGGCTGGTGCATGGGAAAGGAGAGCCCCATGCCAGGGAGGCTCCCACCTGGTGGGCGTGGCAAGATGTGGTGGGCATGTCTCCCCTGCCCCTTCTTCTGCCAAGGGCCTCCCATTGCCCTCTTCTACCTCCAGAATCAGGTTCAAAACCAATTTCCTACAGGAAGCCCTCCCAGATTGACCCCAGTTTGTTCTTGTGCCTGAAGGCTGGCAAGCTGGTCCTAGCCTGGTGGCTGCCTCCTGTTAGGCAAACCCAGCATTGTTCGGCCAGTGAGTGCCCGTAGCTTCTGTTTCCTAACGTGAATCCCCCCCCCCCCTTAAAACAAGCCCTTTGAGCAATAGCCAGAATCCTGGACCCTGTCCCCCACCCCATCTCTTGATGGAAGTCCTCCTGTTGCCCACTCCAACTTTCCCACTTCTTCAATAGCCACTCTGCCACCTCCTGTGCAGTGGCTGTGGCATGCCACTTGGACTCTGGATGGCCAGGGAGAGACTGGCCTGCTCCCTCCCCTCTGTGGGGAAGAGCTATCTCCCCATCTCAGCCCCAGGACTGCAGTTGGACACCCCGGCTCTAGATGTCTGGCGCTGAGGTCCTCTTGAGTCACGCGGGGGCTGCCCTGGAGGGTACAGAGGATGCAAGGTGCTACAGGATGGAGGAACTGCCAAGGGTATAGGGCATGTGATAGAGCATTTGGGCTCAGCCCTGCCAGACATCTAGCATCCAGCTGCCAGCCTCCTGGATCCCCAGACTTCCCTGTCCACATGCCCTCAGCATCTGGCTCGTCGAGTCTTACAAAATGGCAAACTGGACCCTGCCCCCTAATGAGAGAAGTTGGAGGAGCCCCCTCCTCCGAGCCCTTTGCTCTTGTCCCAAATTACATGCACTCAGTCCCATGGGACCTTCTCTGGCGTTGGTTTCCAAGTGGAGTCCTGAAAGGCAGCATTAGCAACACCCGGGAACTTGTTAGAAATGTCAATTCTCAGGCCCCACCCCAGACCCGATGAAGGAGTCTCTGAGGGTGGGACCCAGCAGTCTCTGCCAGCCTTCCAGACGACTCTGCTGCATGCTCACATTTGAGAACCACTGCCCTAGAATCTTCTCTAGTGATGCTTTGGGACCAGGCAGAAGGAATGCCTCCTGGGTGGGTCCCAGGCTAGCATGGCTGGGGCCAATAGGCTGGAAAGTAGTTTGGGGGCGTCAGGGAGCTGCAGGGATCTTAGGGTCCCCCTCACACCCCCCCACTGCTCAATAGCCCTTGAATCCCTTTGTTTCTCTCTAGTGCCCCCACCCATCTAAGCCACCACCCTCCCTGCCTGAACCCCTGCAGTAGTTTCCTAACTGGTCTCCCTGCACCCACTTCTGCCCCCTCCAGTCTCTTCTCCAGGTGGCGGCCACAGTTAGCTTGCTGAAATGCAGACTCAGCCATGCCAGATCCCTCTCTCACACGCCACTGCACCTCCTATGTGTTCTTCAAAGCATGATCGAAATTGTCATTTTATGTTTGTTTGTATAGATTACCGTTTTGCTCCAAATGTATCCTCAGCCCCTAGCACCTAGCCCCCGGCCTGTTATGCAGAAGGCACTCAGTCAGTAAGTGCTTTTTGGATGAATGAATGAATGAATGCACAATCTATTCATTTTGCCTCCAGCAACCAGCCCAGGAAAGAGCCCAGGAGGGAAGCTCTCTGGATCTTTGCGCCCACTCTCTGGGACCTCAGCCCCATCTCCCCATGGTGGCCACCGGCTGGCCTCACGGAGGATGGAGGTGGGGGGGTACCCCCAGGATAGGGCTCCAGCCTGGACGTCGGTGCTCCTGAGTGGCAGCCACAGCTCTGCTCCAGCTTTGTGGCTGCATGACTCCTGAACGGGCGACTCTCACGGTCTCCGTTGTGTCCCATCTCCCTTCTCTGTGCCTGGCCCACACAGATCCCTATGCAATCGTCTCCTTCATGCACCAGAGCCAGAAGACGGTGGTGGTGAAGAACACCCTGAACCCCACCTGGGACCAGACACTCATCTTCTACGAGATCGAGATCTTCGGTGAGCTGGCCAGCATCGCTGAGCAGCCGGCCAGCATCGTGGTGGAGCTGTACGACCACGACACCTATGTGAGTGTGCCCACCTTCCTCCCCCGAGCCCTCACTGCCCACCCTCTCCAGGGCCCAGGGGAGATGCTGCTGTGAGGGGTGGGTCCCCAACGAGACGGGAGTTCCCCAAGGCTGGGGCTGATGGCCTCTCCCCCAACCCCACAGGCAGTGGTGAAAACTGTTTTAGAGTAATTAAAAACGAATTGCCACCACGTGTGCTGTGCCCACGGCAGAGAGCGGGTACAGATCTGGCAAGGGTGCTTGGCTGTGGTCAGGAGCCTGGGTTTTCTCTGTCTCTAACTTGCTTATAAGACCCCAGGTCGGTCCCTTCTCCCCATCCGAGGGCCGCTTTGACTCCACACACGGTTATCAAGCACTTGTGCTGGGCTGGGTGGCCCCTCATGTGGGGTCACCCAGCCAGGTGGGAGCCGGGGCTCAGGAACCACCAGGCAGGGACTCCTCCAGGGAGCCAGTGTGAGGTGCAGGTGGGGCCCTCTCTGCAGGACTGTCGCACAGCACAGAACCGCTTGTGCTGGCGGGAAGGCTCTGTGGTCGTGCCCCCCAAACGAGGGCCACTTGCCGTGTGTGCTGAGAAACCGAATTTTCATTGTTTTAGTTTTAATCCATTAAACTTTAAGTAGCCACAGGCGGCCGGTGGCTCCGGTATTGGACAGCACAGCTCTGAAAGGTTCCCAGGAGAGAGAGGGCTGTGGGCTGGAATGTGCGATGTGGGAAGACCCAGGCCCTGGTGGAAATGGGAGATTGGGGTGTTGGGATGAGGCAGGGGTGTTAGCACAGCACGGGGGCCAGTGGGAGATGGAAGGATGGGGAAGGCAGGCAGGGAAGGAGGAGAAAGGAGTACGAGGCCAGGGGAGCGGGGAGAGTGGCGGAGTCAGGGCGACATGTTACAAAGGAGGGGTGGGATGCTGTTGGAAGAGAGAGACTGTGTCGGCCGAGGAGTGTGTGGCCAAGAGGCCCTACCTGGGTTGGGGGTGGCAGTAGATGAAAGGGGAGGGGCTAGGGCTTCACAGATGCTTCCAGAAAGAGTTGCCATGACTGGAAGGGAGAGTGTGGTGACCAGGGGTTGGGGGAAGGCGAGGCTGATTAGGGTGCCCCACTGGCTGGTGGTGGGCAATGCGGGCCTGGGTTGGGGAGGCTGACCCGTAAGCTCTGCCCTTAGAAGGAAGAGCTGGCTCCGTGGGGGCCGAGCAGCTGGAGGAAGGGTCTTTTGGGGATTTGCGGGGGAAGAGCTCAGGACCTGGAGCTTTTGGGGCAGGAGGAGGCGGGAGGTGGCAGGGCCTGGAGGGGGGCCAGGGCCAGGGGACTTTGCAGAAGCAGGTGTGACTGCTGGTGCAGGGCGGGCGGGAGGCCGGCAGGACACAGCCTCTCTCTCCCAGTGGCACCTCACCTCCTCGTCACCAATGGAACTCTATCCCCTTTGGGCCAGTGCCCGGGAGGGATCCCGGGGGAGAAAGCCATGGCCTCTTCTGGGTGGGTGGGCCCCAGGGTCCTGGGGGAGAGCAGAGCTGTGCTCATTGATAATATAGTCAAACGGGGCTGTACCTGTTGGCAAATATCCATTGCCCTGAGCCCCTGTTGTCCTGGCGGCCTGGCCTCTGTGAGGACTCCCCTCCCCGAGCCTCTCCATGACCCAGCGACTAGAGGGCAACGATGGGCCCAGAGGAGCCTCCGGGACCCCTCCCAGTGCTGTGGCTGGTGACCACTCTGAGTGGTCTATGCTGGACCGTCACCCGCTGGTGTGGGCATTTATGCAGAAGCTGGTGGCCACTCCAGGATGGCTCTCGGCAATGTCCCCAGCAGTGGTGTGACTGCAGGTAGCCTCCCAGTCCTAGCCTGGTTTCTCCAGATGAGTGCCTTGGGCGAGCCACCGAGGCTTACGACAGCTGTGGCATCATCTGGCCGAGACCCAGGTTCTGTCTGCGGCCCCTGCCCTTGGGGGAGCTAACCACAAGGTCGGAGTTCACCGGTCCGCAAGCTCACTCTATCCTCTAGTCAGTGGGGAGCCATGGAAGGCTCATGAGTAAACGGAATGATAAGATGAAAACATCATTTGAACAAGACTCATTTAATTGGATGAGCGTGATCACAGTCTCCCCATGGGGAAACTGGGGGGATTTGAAGGTGAAATGAACAGGAGATACACATTCCTGGGAAATGTCAAACACCTCTCGTGCTGAGGGCATTAAAGAACTGCTAGGAGGCTGTCACTCTCCTGTCCAATGGGCTTAGAGCCTGATTACATTAAGGCAAGGTGAACGCTAGCTGGACATACAAAGGGACTTGTGGAACACGATGGGAATTCAGCATTAACAATAGTGGCAGGAGGCCACTCTCATGCTGCCCTCGCATCCCCCTGAGGGAAGCAGAGCTCACCGTCTGCACCAGGGACTGCCCTGACTTCTGAGGCCCTTCCGAGTTTGGGAGGCCAGATGTAGGTCTGCTGACTGCTCTGAGGCTGCCAGAGCCCTGGGCGGGGGGACGCTGACTTTTCTCTCTCTATGCTCGGTCTAGGGTGCAGATGAGTTTATGGGACGCTGCATCTGTCAGCCGAGTCTGGAACGGATGCCCCGGCTGGCCTGGTTCCCGCTGACCAGGGGCAACCAGCCGGCGGGTGAGCTGCTGGCCTCTTTTGAGCTCATCCAGAGAGAGAAGGTGAGGCTGGTCCACGTCCAGAGCCAGGAGGCCCGGCAGGGAACTCCTGGTGGTGGAGGGGGAGGGCCCAGACAGGGGATGGTCTGATAGAGGGGAGGGGGCTTAGCTACGTTCTTCTTCCCCCACCAAGGGCCTGCACTTAGTGGAGAGCACTGAAGGGCCACCTCTGGATGTGGGGCCTCCTGCTGGAACCGGTCTTGCCCATCTTTTCTGAGCCCCAAATCAGGACACGATCGAACACTGGGGCGGAAATCTGAACTGTGTTACTATGTCTGAGTCCTCTGGCCATTGGATGTATCTTTCTCTGGGTTATATCCTGATGTGGTTTCTGGAAGTGGGACCTCTGTGATCTGGCTGGCAGGGGACTCCAGGGACAGGTGAGGGCAGGACCCCTGTTGCAGTGCTGGCTCTACCATAGCCTCAGCCAGCCGATTCCCTGCTGTAAAATAAGGGGTTTGGATTAGAGCCCCATCTTCAAACTCACTCTTAGTGGGATGTGAACCCTAATATGGAAGCCGGCTAGAAGTGAGACTACTCTGGCTGAAGTGTCTGGAGGGGACACGGCACACTGCCAACCTGGCTTCCCCTGCACTCGCTTACCAGGCACCTCGCAGGAGTCCCTAGTCCGCCAAGGAAGAGTCTGCGAATCCCTGGACTGTCTGATCACAGACATAGTCCATGAGTGTCATTTTGTGGTTGGAGATGTGTTTACCTGGCCAGGGCAGAAAGGTGGTGGGGCCTTGGGTGACGGGCACCTAACCAAAGCTCTTTTTCTTCACCCAGCCGGCCATCCACCATATCCCTGGTTTTGAGGTAAGCCTCGCTCTCACCTTTGCTTCTTCAACCTTGCCCCCTCCCGGTGTTTGCAGCCCCCTCCCAGGCTAGGAAGGGGAGCAGGTGTGCACCACCACCATCCTGGCTTCAAGCCAAGCAAGGCTCGGTTGGGGCCACAGGGGCAGGGTGGGTAGGGGCTGGGGTCCCTGCCCAGCTCTGGCTTTCCCGCCCTTCTCCCCTGAGAAGTCCAAGAATCACAGACTCAGATGGAAGGGACCTCATGGTCATCCAGCCCAGTGGCTCTCAGCTGGGCTACATGTTGGAATCCCTTGGGCAGCTTTAAAAATCAGCAGTGCTCAGGCTCCACCCTAGACCAAGTGAAATCCCATCTTTCAGGGTGTGGCTCAGGCCTTCGTATCTCTCAAAGCTGCCCAGGAGGTTTGAATGTGCAGCCTGGGCTGAGAACCATCGACTTAGGCCAGTAGTTCTCCGCGTGGCATCACCCGAGGTATTGTTAGAAATGCCAAACTTGGGTCCCACTTCAAACCTATGAAGCCAGCTCTGAGGGCAGCACAGAAACCTGGGCATTGTCGAGCCCTGCAGGGGACTCGGACGCGCGCTCACGTTTCAGAAGCTCTGATTTAGACCGTAGTTCCCAACTCAGTGTTCCCACTAAGATCCGGTTTTATTTCCTCTACTAGCTATGGAGACTTCATTCCCTTTGCCCTGCTCCCCTTCCTTCTCCTGGGGGTCATGAAAAATGTAAACCTTTTACTGGTACACAGGCTGATTTGATTCAGGAATCCTCTGCCCGGCCAGGCTCAGCTGCAACTTTGAGAAGTGGTCGTTTGGGCTCTGTTTGGGTGCTTCTCCCCTTACGAGGCGGGGAGCCCAGGCGATCTGCAGACAGTCCTTACAGTACAAGCCCTCCTTGCCCCCTGCCCCCACTCCTCCCTCTGCCTCTCCTCCCACCCCTTCTAGTCTCTCTCCCTCTCCCTTTCCTGCTCCCTGTGCGCTCCAAGCTTCTGCTCTCAGCTCTGCCAGCCCTGGGCATGTAGGTTGCTTCTCCTTGGTTCTCCAAGTCCACATCTCCAGCAGTGGCTCCAGGGATTCAGGCCTGACTGCCTCCTGGGGCTGTTATACAGGGTCCGGGACCTTCCCAGCACCTGGCTGTTAGTCATTCTCCTTTCTCCTGTCACTTCTAGAGACGCCTGGGCTCCAGGTTTATGCTTTGGCCTCTCCCACCACTCCCTCTGCATCAACGTTTGTTGTACCTACTTTCTCAGGGACCACGTAGAGGGCGCGTCTGGGAAGCACATCACCCTCACCCTAGATGGAAAGTGGTTTCTGTTTGCTCCTTGTAGGGAGACATCTGGCCTGTTGATCTCTGCCCCAGCCTAGTGGTCCTTGTCACTAATGGTAAACTTTTACTCTCCTTCCTCTCCTCCCTCCACCATCTCCTGGATGTGGACTGTCCCATGGTGTGGTCCAGGTGCAGGATACATCAGGGATCCTGGAAGAGGTGAGCTGGCCCCTCACAGCTGTGGCCTGTGGCTGGGGATAGGTGGGCAGAGGCAGAGGGAAGATGAAGGCCATGCCCTGGAGTCTTCCTGGTTCCTGGTACTCCAGTGTGCCTCTGTCACGTGGACCCCTGTCTGGGTTTAACTTCCCGCACTCTGCGTGGATCCGGGGCTGCCTGGGGTGTGTCCTGGTGTGAATCTGGCTCTTAGGTGGATTGCTGCTATGTTGGAAGCCACATTTGCCCAGACCCCTGGGACAGCAGGGGTCTCAACCGGCTGAGTACCAACTGGCATGTTTTCAAGAATAAAATGTTCCTAAGGGACCAGAGTAGTCAAGGAAGTCTTGCTGGTGGAGGTGGCGTTAGCCAAACATTGTCGTAGCGCTTAGGAAGAAGGTGGGGAACGTGCCTCTGGCCCAAGGGACCAAGCACCAGGTTGGGGCCCGGCTGCTTTAGGGAACGGGGCAGGCTGGGGACTCCTAGCTTCTGGGAGAAGTTTGGAGTTTGCATCCAAATGGAGCAAGGCTATGCCCTTTGGTCTGCAGGATGAGAAGCCCATTTCCTTATGGCCTCCTGCACATCTGTGAGCAGGTCCTCAAGAGTGAGCTGAGGCAAAGGCCTGGGCAGAGAGACAGGAAGGAGAGCCCTGGTCAGATGGGGGTGGGAAAAGGGCAGCCACTTCCTGCCGTCAGGGAATCCCCAGGCTGCGAGCGAACACCATTTGACAGTTTCAGTGCAATTTGGACTTGAAGTGCAGGGTCAGGATGTGGGATCCGCCGGCCCCGCGCCCCTTACCTCACTTCCTGCAGCTCCCAGACCGAGGTGGGGTCCGCCAAGTGAGCTGGCCGCAATTGCGCCTGACAGGCAGCCTCCTGCTTCTGGCTGCAGTTGCGAAAGACTGCCGATTTGGAAAGGGGACGAGAGTCCTGTCCAGGGAAGCAGCACGGAGCCCTCTCTCTTGATTGAGAGCATTCTGTGGCCAAAACCCACAGCCTGCTCTGAAGAAGACCCAGCCCAGGGATGAGTTATTAAAAAAAAGTTAAAATCCTTAATAACTGGATTTGTAATATATAACAGTGAAGGCTCAGATTCCAAGAGCAGGGATCTGGCTGTGGTCTTGTTGTCAGGAAGCAAATCAAAATCTGCAGCTTTGGGGCCAGAGCCTGACGAGGGCCAAGTGCCCTGCCGCAGGACCAGCCGGCCACAGGCTGAGGCGGGTGTGGGTCAGCAGGGCCAGAGGAGAGCAAGTCCTGGGGGTCTGCTGGGCACAGGGCTGGGCCAGCACGTTCAAAGGGTCCCAGGCCCAGTAGGATGGATGGAGGATCAGCTGGTCCAGGGAACCACCCCAGAAGGTGACCTGGTGACCCCTTCATCCCCAGAGGGCTCCCGCCAGGCCCTGGGGCCCATAGCTCAGCCTCTTTCTTCCCCTGCACTTGAAGGCTAAGACTCATGCCGAGCTCCTGCGTCCTATTTGGTTTTAAGAATCCCCAGGGACGGGGTGGAGGCAGGTTAGTCTTGCTGCTGCCGCAGCTGGTCCTGCTGGAAGCCTGACGCCTTAGCAAGATTTTTCTGTCTTCTTTGCTGCGGCCGAGCTCCTGCCTGGTATCCCTCATTCAGCCCCCTCCAGACTCCCGGCCTGATCCCTGTGAAGGGCGCTCCAGCCATCCTGGAGGGCTTTGAAAAGCCATGCCGGGAGCTTAGCTTCTGGGCCACTGGCCACGGGGGCCCTCAAAAGTCTGGGAGCAGAGAGGACAGATGGGTGTGTTAGGAAGCCGTCTGGCTGCAGAGAGGTGTGGAGTGGGGAGTGAGGGGCAGGAGAGACCAGCTAGGAGGCTTTTGAGACGGATGTGGTGATGGGGGCCTAGGCTAGAGAGGGAATGGAGAGGGGTGAGTGACTCTGAAGCATGGCGTAAGGACGGCCTCTTCAGTGGGGACTGCCTTCCGGCCAGCAGGCAGCCCACGCCTGTGTGGGAGATAGTGTCATGGATGAGGTGAAAGGCATCTACCCGGGCTGAGCTCTCCTAGAGCAGATGGAGGACAGTAGGGATGGCTTCCTGGAAGAGGTGACTCTGAGCTCTCTTTGGGGGTCCAGGTGGCAGTGCCTCGGGCTGGGGGTGCGTGTCACCGCGTGGGGCCAGTTTGGTGGGCAACAAGATTTCCCCTCCCCCAGGCTGTTTGCCCACCTGGAGCATTCCCTCTCCAGGGGCTCTTGGTTGGGAAGGGGGACTGTTGCATTGTGTCTTTGAGGCTTTGGTGTCTGGGAGACCAGGGTCCTAAACGGGTGGAGGGGAGGGTTTCTTTCCAGCTCCCAGCCTGTCTTTCTGTCTGCCACTTGCTGTTTCCCCTCTTCCTGAGCCTTTCTCTTCCCCTTGTCCAGCTCTCCCTTCGCATTTCCCTTTTCCTCTGTTTGCTCCTTGGCCCAGGCTCCCTCTCTCCCTCCTTCTCCCCGCCTCTTCTGAGCCCTCTGTCTCGTTTCTTTTCCTTTTTGTCTGGAGAACAAAGGCGGTCTGCGCTGCCAAGGGGAATGAGTTCAAAGAAACTGCAATTTTAGATTTCCTGAGAAATGGAGAGTGCACAGGCATGTGTGAGTGTGTGCAACTATGTACACTCACGAGAGCATGCACACGTGCACGCGCGCACACACACACACACACACACGCAGCAGAAGAGATGATGGCAGATTCCTTAATAATTGAGGGCTCCTAGCATGTGGAGCCTGTGCAGAGGAAGACCCCATCTGGGAACCCTTTAGGTGGGAGCAGGGGCTTGTGGTCCTGAGCACCTAAGGGGGCGTGGTTCGGAGTATCACCCTTGGTTCTGATGCTCCTGTCATGCTCCGTGGAGGCATGCCCTGGTTGAAAGGAGAGCGTCCTCCGTGGCTTTTTTGCTGTGAGTTGGGGGCCAACCAGATGTCACTCCATCCCCTTCCTAATCCAGGCAACAGGCTATGTATGGCTTTTAGTCTGAGATGTACATGAGGTACTCTCCGGCACCCCCAAATCCTCCAGAAGGAAAAATTTGGTGTTTTGCAATCAGGAGAATAAGCCCAGTGGTCCCCCATCCCCCATCCCTCCCCCAAGGCTTTAATTTAAAACACTGTTTTTCCTGGGAAGTGTAATTAGAGCAGCATGCTGTCCCTAACAAGCTGGGTGGGGCAGGCAGACAGTGGAGCCCTCCCAGCCCGCCCGGCTGCGCCCACATGGAGCTCCCCGAGGAGCTCGGATCTGAGTGTCCAGAGGGTCACCTGACTGCCCTGCTGTGTGAGGAGGGGGTCTGTGGGCTGCCGGTGGCAACACTGACCTAGGTGGCTGGAGGGGCCTGCCCACACTTGCCCCAGCCCTGGGAATGCACGTCTGTCTAGTGTGGTGGCCCCTGGGACCGGGGGAGGAAGCCCCCCTCATGGCTCAGGGGCCTCAGTTCCCTGTACTGAACTGGCCAGCAGGACGGATAGATGAAAGGAGGCAGGAGGTGGATTCTGCTTAAAGTGGGGAGAGAGCCTCATTTGTCCCTGTGTCCTTGTCCTCTTGGTCTGAGCTGTCTCGGTCAGCGCCCTGCACACCTGTAGAACCCTGTCAGTGTAGCAGCCCCACGTCTGCCCTGCATTCAGGGTGGGTGGGGAGGAGCATGGAAGGCATGGACCCCACCACGGAAGGGGTCATCTTATTAGCCTTCTATTGTGTGGCTGCCCCTGAGGTCTGTGATCCTCGGAGTCCCCCGGCACACATGGGACAGGGAATCAGGATGTCCTGGCGGTGCTTTCAGTCTACACCCACCCCCTCCCAGCCTGGCAGTGCTGATAGGGGTCGCTGCAGCCCACCCCACTGAGGGTCACTGTCCTGGAAGGAGATATCATGCCTCTCAGATGGGCTGGACCAGAAAAAATTGAGAAACTTGGGCACAGGAGTGGCCATCGGGCTGGTGTCACAGGACTCCCAAGCGTGATATGTGGGGTACCAGTCAGGACCTTGGGCAACCAGAGCCCAGGGTTGCTTAATTAGAGGTAAAAGAAGTCAGAGAGTAGGGTTTAAAGAGTTTCTGGAGTGGTTGGGGAGATTTTCTGGAGGATGTAGAGTTTGACCTAGGCCCTGAAAGATGTGGTAGATTCTGGAAGATGGCAAAGGAAGCCCCTTCAAACAGAGGGAGGAATGAGCGGGCACGGGGAAAGGAGGGGCTGGTGAGGATGCAAGACTGACACAGGCAAGAGCGTTGGGAAGGATGGGAGAGTGTTGGAGTCGGTTCTTTGTCCGCCATCCCCCTGTCCGTTCGCCCTCTGCCATCCCTCCCTCCCTGCCTTCAATAATCTGTTCGTAAGCCTTTATTTATTGGACAGGGGATATAGCTGTTGCCCCCGTGTGCAGAATTGCTGGTTTCACAAGGGACACAGACAAATGAACACACAGAAATGACCCAGCGTAATGTGTCTTTCAATGGGACAAGTTGCTCTGGGAACCGTGGGGTGCTTAACTTAAACCTGGAGCTCCAAGGAACACTTAAGTGGACATGAAGTCCACGTAGGAGGTAGCCAGATGAAGTGGGCAGAAGAGCCTTTCAGACAGAGGGACCCGTGAGCTCCAACCTCACAGGTACAGAGAGTGTGGTACCTCCTGCAACCTGCTGGCGTTCAGAAGTGGGGGTGCTGTTGAGCGTGGCTGGGGAGGTGGCCCATCACTGCCTGGGGTCCCGGAGGGGAAAGTTGGTGGTGAGAGGCGAGACCAGAGAGGTCAACAGGAGCTAGAAGATGAGGGGTCTTGGAGGCTGCGTCACGGAGTTTGGACTTCATCCTGAGTGGGTGGGTTTTAAACAGAGTGGCATTCTTAGAAAGTCTTCCCTGGCTGCAGAGTACAGCATACATTCATTGGAAGGGGATGTGCTAAACCAGATGCAAGAGATCACTTAGGATGAAGCTGGTGAATCCAGGCAAGAGATGGTGGTGACCCAGACCCAGGAAAGAAGATGGGTGGGTGGGCCTGGGAGAGATTTAGGAGACAGAGCCCTAAGGCTTGGGGATCAATCCAGGGGAAGGAGAGTCAAGGGTGGTGTGGCGTTTTTGGCTTGGAGATCTGGGTGGATGGTGGGACTGGATTCTGAGATGACATTTGAAGAGAGCAAGTTTTTGGCGGGGGGGCAGGGGTGGGATCTTAGAGAATCCAGTTTGGGACAAGCTCGATGTGAGAGGCCAGGAGGACACATGGATGAAGTAGCGGTAAGGTTGGAATGTGAGTGTGGGGCTTAGGAGAGATGTTTGGGAGCAGAAAGCCTAGGGGAGGGATGGGCAGAGGAGCAGCAGGGAGGCTGCCAGGGAGACACAGCCAGCGGAGGGTAGAGAGGGTGGAGGGGCCAGCGGTAAGGAGCTAGACAGACGGCTTTAGGAAGGACGACGAGGTCAGCTGGCCAGATGCTGCTGAGGTAGGGAGAGAGATAGGCGCCTGTGAGTTTCCTCTGGGTTGGGCTACAAGCAGGTTGTTGTTAATTTTGGAGAGAGAAGTTTCCAGGGAGGGGGTGCAAGGGGCGGAGCGAGTGCACTGGGCAGAGGGCTGTGTGGAAGCAGGGGAGAGGCAGGGGATGGAGGCAGCCTTTTTCAGGAAGAGAGAGAGGAGAGGGTGGCAGGCTGCAGGAGAGGACACAGAGAGAAGGTGTGAATGAGATACCGTCTTGAGACTGTCTTTAAATGCAAGGAAAAAATCCAGCAGATAGTGTGGAAAATTGGGGCGCACTGGATGAGACCGGGTTAGGGAGCCAGAGCACGTGGCAGCGTAGATGCTCAGTGATAATGAGAGGTGCCTACAGGCGGGGGCGGTGCCTACAGGCGGGAGCGGTGCCTACAGGCGAGGCGGTGTGCACAGTGGGGAGGGGACAGAGGACTTGGTGGCAGCTGGCAGGTGTAGGGGAGCCCCTGCAGAGGCAGGGATTCTGGGGAATGGCAACAAGGTGCAGGGAGCAAGGATGTCCTGGGACCCCTGAGGACGATATGGTGGTTGGAGGTGGCCTTGGGATGAGACTGGGGGCCTTGTGCCTCATAAGCTGCCCTGCGGATGCGCCTCTAACCGCTGTCTCTGCTTGTCTCTCCCTCCTGCCGGCCGGGCCTGGCGCTCCACAGCTGTGTGCACCCGCCGTCTTCCTCCAGGGCCTCCTGCAAACGGTACTGGAGCCCAGTCTTCTCCAGGTTCTTGGTCCCTGTCTTCCTCTGTAAGCAGGTTCCTGTGGTGGGGAGCCTGGGCGTCTGCACAGAGAGAGGAATATCCTCACAGGGGACCTGGAGGAGCCCAGAGGGAAAGCGGGACGTGGAAGTGAGGGACAAAAAGGAATCAAAGGGACACTGCCCAGAGTCTGGGGACCAGGAGAGGAATGTTCTGGGGGAAGTATATTCATGAGTTTTCCTGGGTGATTTCAGGACAACATTGCAGCCCTATGAGAAAGGCTTGGTCTTTCTGCCTCCCCACCCAGGAGCCCGGGGCTGTTCCCTCCCTGACCTCTTCTGTTTGTCCCTTTCGTCATGGGCTTTTGGCCCTGGGTCCACTGTGGGTTGGGCATCAGCCTTGAGCAGGCCACCAGCAGGCCACCAGCAGGCCTTCAGGCATAACCTTTTTCAAAAAGAGGCGACCCCTGCTGCACAGCTGTTGCAGTAGGTGGCCTTGGAGTGCCAAGGTTGGACGCCAAGCCAGGCGGCCCCAGAGCAGCCAGGCCACCGCGGGCTCTGCCTCCAGCCTCCAGGGGCACCATTCACGTGGATTGTGACGTGCACAGCACCTCCTGGAGTTGTGCCCATGGCAGCCCTGTTCATCACCCTTTCTCCTGATGGCATCCGCTGCTCAGCCAGTCTAAAAATATCATGTCACCTGCATTGTGGGTCCGGAGGAAGATGATGAATTCCTTCACTCTGTGCTCTGGGGACGTAGGGATAGTTCTGAAGCCAGCGTTGTTTTGAGAGGTGCCTCTGATGGCTCAGCTCTGCTCAAGTCCCTGGGGGATCACCAACAACATGAGTGATGGAAACAGTGGCACCACCAACAATACAGTGTTCATTTTAGTCACTGCTGTTTATTAAGCACCTTCTATGTGCCAGAAACTCTTTATATGTGTTCTCGTTAAATTCTCAGACAAATTTTGTAAGAGTTTCGTTATCCCGGATTTTCATGTGAGGGTACTGAGTCACAGAGGTTGAATAATTTTCCCAAGGTCAAATAGCTGAGGAGCTGCAGGGTTCAGACTAGGACCAGGGTCTGGTTTGATTCTAGAAATGAGCTTCTTACCACCACAGGTCACGAAGCGTAGCATCATCAGTGTGTCATTGGCAGGAGTGACAGCTGGGATTGGCTGTGAAGTGGTGAGGCAGGAGGAAGCTGGTGTGTTTCAGTCCTCCAGCTGCTCCCACCGTCTGCGTCAGAGCATCTGTAGGTGGACGCACCATCCTTTGAGAAGGAACCCAGAGCAAGTCACTCGGAGAATGAATCCAACGATTCCATCGTTTATTAATGCAATTACCTGAGGCAAGCTCTGTAAAGCACACAGCACAGCCCTTGTATTTATAGTTAACATTTCCTGAGCGTCAGGGCCTCCATGTACGGATGTGCAGGTTGTGCACTGCGGAAGAGCCCTGGGTCTAAGGGCGTGCGATTTCCAGTGCAGACATCATGTATTTTAATTTTCCAGTAGGTGGCAGTAAAGTGTCTTGTTCTAATTAGTAAACTATGATGATTTTCTGATGTGGAAGTTAGGAGTTTTAAGAAAGGGTCATCCTTCTCTAGTTGTCACAGAGGTACCATGTGGGCTTCTATTAAGAGTTTACATGAACCAGGCACTCTTCTAAATGTTGTATTAACTTCTCCAAGCCTCCCACTAACCTTCAGAGGTTGATAGTTTTTAATAATCACTTTATAGATGAAGAAAATGGAGCCACAGAGAAGTGACATAACTTATTTTACTCAGTAAGTAGTGGAGTCAGGATCTATACCCAGAGCCCGTGTTTCTAACCACTGTCAGACTTGGTAGTTGTCTAATCCACAGTAATACCTGCCTCCATTGCCCCGCGTGCTTCCCTATGTATTTCTTCAGGACTCTTGCCCAAGTCTTTTTGGCAAACCCATAGCAGGTAGGGTTGTCACAGGCCACGCTCATCTCTGGTCCGTGGTGTGAAGGAGCCTCCCCAGTAGGCCCTTTGGTGCCCCTGGATGGTGGGCCTTGCTGTCCCCTTCTCCTATTTGTAAATACCCCCTCTGGCCCACAGTTCAAGCATTCTGTTCAGATGTGTCACACCTCAGGACAGGTGTGAGTTTGGGGCTGGAGACGGAACACCAGGGCGGGTGGTAAGTCGGGAGGGTCTGAGCCAGGAGGCAGGAGAATCAGGCTAGCAGGAGGGCACGTGGTCCTCTCGGGACTGAGAGGGGCTGAAGTGGACGTGTCAGGTTGGACGGGGCAGTGCATGTGTGTGCACGTGTGTGCACAAGTGTATGTGTGACAGGGACGGGGTCACCCTGAGCAGCTCGTGGGTGGGAGGAGGGGTGCCCCGGGGCTTATTTGAAACAGGATCACCTGAACCCGGGGCCAAGGTGCTAGAATTGTGATCCTGGAGGAGATGGTGCCTGAGGAACTGACTTTGCTCTCTCATTTCTGTCTGCCCACTTCTGTGTCCCCGCTGCTCTGTTTCTGTGTCTCTCCACATGTCCTTCTTTCCATCCCGTCTGTCCTCCTTTCTTGTCTTTCCGCCTTGGTCTCCCTCCTGCCTTTGCCTCCATTCTACCTGCTGCCCTGCAGTCGGAGGACACGGACCTACCCTACCCGCCACCCCAGAGGGAGGCCAACATCTACATGGTCCCCCAGAACATCAAGCCTGTTCTCCAGCGAACCGCCATCGAGGTGAGCCCGCCCCCGTGGTGGGGTGGGGACTGTGGGCAGACGGGCCCTTCCTCTTCCTGGCCCAGCCTTTCTGGGGCCTGGGGCCTTCCCAGCTGCTGTCCTCACTCCGTGCCCCCAGATCCTGGCGTGGGGCCTTCGGAACATGAAGAGCTACCAGCTGGCCAGCGTGTCCTCCCCCAGCCTGGTGGTGGAGTGCGGGGGCCAGACCGTGCAGTCCTGTGTCATCAAGAACCTCCGGAAGAACCCCAACTTTGACATCTGCACCCTCTTCATGGAAGCGGTGAGCCCGACCTCCCCGCCGTCCCCTTCCGGAGTCCTGGTGGTTAGAATTTCCTTGCGGCCCCAGGTGGCCTGGGGTCTGGCTCCCTGCGGGATTCTGAGTGGGTCACGGCATCGCTCCCACCTCACTGGAGAATGGGAGGAAATGCTCTCTCCTCCCTGGAGGAGTTGAAGCCTGCGAGCAGTGCAGAGGGGGCCAGCTCGGCCCCTCCTCCTCAGATCCTGAGTCCACGGAACTCCCAAGGACCCATCCGTGGCTGTTTCCCCGCTCAGGGCCGGCCTCAGCCCTGCCCCGGTGCCCCCTGCCAGGTCTCTGAGCTTCCAGGATTCCTCCAAACCTCCCAGGACCTGGTCCTCCCCCAGCCTGGGCCCCCGCAGAGGGGCTCACCCCCGCGGCCCTCAGGCCTCAGCTCCTTCCAGCAACCTGGGCTGCCTGGGCCTAGTGACCAGAGTAAGGCAAGTCTGAGGAAAGGAAAATGGTTTGCAAGATGAAAGTACTATAGAAATTCCAGGCCCAGTGGCTGTCAACAGGAGCCTCCTCCTGGCTGAGCCAAAGCCGCCACCGAAGGAGAGCATATAAATTATTTCAAGTTGTGTTCAAAGTGCTTTTAGGGTTGGGGGGAGAAGAATCTGGGTCTGGAAGCCAACTCTTGAGTATCCACTTGGGGGGGTCTGTCTGCGAGAAACGTTGAGTCCCGGGCCAACTTCTCCCTTCTTCCCTTCCCCGGCCAGTGAGGGTTCAGGGAAAGTAGACTTGTTTTAACTTTAGGCTGAGCTGGATGTGTTTGGAAGGTAAAACTGTGAGGGAGAAGTTGGCCTCTGCATACAGCATCCAAGAGGCAGACAGAAGGGGCGTGTGGCTTCTGCTCCACTGGCCAGCTCCTGGGCTCGGCAAACCACCCGTTTGGATCGCTGGCTCTTGGGGGTTATGTGTGGGTTGAGAGCATTTTCTGCACCTTGGACTTGCCCTGGGAAGAAGGGCTCGCCTTCCTCTGAGACCTCCCAGAGATGGGGTCAGGCTGCTGCCCAGAGCTTCCCTCCCCCTCCACCCAGATGCTGCCCAGGGAGGAGCTCTACTGTCCCCCCATCGTGATCAAGGTAATTGATAATCGCCAGTTTGGCCGCCGGCCTGTGGTGGGCCAGTGTACCATCCGCTCCCTGGAGAGCTTCCTGTGCGACCCTTACTCAGAGGAGAGTCCGTCCCCACAGGGCGGCCCAGGTAGGGGAGGGGCTGTTGACGGGGGCGGGGAGGCAGAGGGGGCTGGGACAGGTGGACTTCCCAGCTTACCGGGCCCTGAATGAGACGACCGGAAGGATGGGTGGGAATCTCGTCTCCCTCAGGGCACCGTCTGGCCCTGGGCTGGGCCCCCCAGGAGAGGTTGGGGGGGTGGATGCTGAGGTGGGGTGTGGTGCGGAAAAGGCCGAGGGAAAGGGAGATTCAGGGATCAGTGGGATGAAGAGGGAGCTAGAGGGAGAACTGGGGAGACGGGGAGCGTGACGGGATCCGGGAGAGGGAAGGATGGCTGGGAGGAAGAGGGAGACACGGAGTGAAAAGTGTGGCAAGACAGAGGGCCGAGTCTTGTGTCTCAGGAGGGGTGAGCCCCTGAGGGAGCCCCCTCTCAGGCCTGGACACTGCTCCCCCTACAGATGACGTGAGCTTACTCAGTCCTGGGGAAGATGTGTTGATTGACATCGACGACAAGGAGCCTCTCATCCCCATCCAGGTACGATGGGTCCCCAGGGACAGACACTGGCTCCTTCCAAGAGCTGGCTTGCTTGCCCTCTCCCTGCCCCTTGCCCTCCCTTCCTTCTCACGCGGCCTCCATAGGACACTCTCTCTGCAGCCTGGTGGCTGGACACCTTACAGATGGACGGCCCCAGTTAGGAGCTTTCAGTCTGGTTGGGAGCAGGTTGGGGGTTGCGGGGGAGACTGTGTGGTCTTCTGGTCAAGACCCAATCATTTCCCCCAACGCATATGAGAAAAATGGCCCCACTGCCTGGAGGGCTCTCTCCTGGAAATCACCCAGGAAATCAGGGTGGAAGGAGCGAACGAGAGAGAAGGAGGACAGGGTGGGGAGTGACCGGTAGCCTCTGGGGTGCCCCAGCCCCATCGCCTTACCCAGCTAGGGCCCTCCTTGGGGGCAGATTCATCTGTGGGCTTGTGCTCTGTGGCACCTGGCAGGCAGCTTGAAGGCGGGGTGTGTATCCAAGCCAGTGGTCCCTCTCACCCCGTTCCCTCCACCTGCAGGAGAGGAAGGGGGCCAGGAGAGGGGCCTTACTGCAAGGGTGTCCAACCCTGTGGGCAGGTAAGAGGCAGCCCCTGGCTATGTGCTCCATAACAGGGCGAGCTGGTGACCCGGACACCAGTGCCAAACAGCATGGCAAGAGGCCTGTGGCATCTCTTATTGAGGGGGGAAGCGCTCTCTTCACCTTGGGCCCTGGGGTGGCTCAGGGTCCTGTACGGCTGAGACCACCCGGTCCTTCCTGCAGTGGAGACAGAGAAAGACCTCACTGTGGGCACCAGCCTTGAATAGCTCTGTTCCAGGTTGTCACCGCCCTCTCAGCTTCTCTTGATTCTGGCCGCACCCCTGGCACGTGGGGCTCCCAGAGCTTCTGGGCTGCCCGGAGGCAGAGCCTCCCAGCCTGTGTAGACAGTACTTGTGCTCAGGCCCACAACCTGTTTGTTCACTGGGGAGGGGGTGGCATTTTGGGAGGGTTTTATTTTTTTCTGAACCATCAGTCAGATATTAGCCTTGAGAGCAAGAGAACGAACTTGGGTGTTGGGTTGGGCTCGGGGTCCTCGAGACTCTCCCCGAGATGTGCTTACAGGGGCTTCCCTCTGACGTTTAGGGCTGATTTCTGCTTCTTTCTCACGCGCTCATCTCTTTCACCTTTCTGCCACTTCCATGGGGACATTTCTGCTGTTCAGTCCTGGGCCTTGCTGCTGCTGAGACAAGAGCTTCATAGCTGCTTTATAGTTCTCTGGTGCTAAGCGTCCTCAGAAGCCCCCAGCTCTCCGTTTCTCCCGCCTCTATGGCTCTCCAGGGCCCCACCCCAGCACGCGTTCTGCTGGGAGCACCTTCTGGCCAGCTCCCAGTCATTCTGTAAGACTCAGCCTAGGTGTGGTCACCTCCTTCCAGGATTCTGCCCTGGCTCCCCCACTTCTTCTGCAAGTCCTGTCTCTATCTTGGTCACCGCGCTTGCCTTAAGTCGTGCAGCATCTTTCCTAGACTAGGCTCAGGGAAGTGACTAGGGCTCATTCCTCTTTGTGTCCCCAGTGACCAGCACAGGGCCTGACTTAGAGGAGGCGTTCGAAGAAAGTCTGCCTGGGTGGATGGGTAGATGGACGGATGGATGGATGGATGGATGGACGGATGAGTGGATGGATGCATAAGTAGATGGGTGTCTGGGTCAGTTACCTGCCTACTCCCTGTAGGGGTCTAAGGAGGAACTTCTCTTGACTGGGGAAACCCAAACGGAAATTGCAAATACACAGAATTCAGCTACGCTCAAGGCTAGTACCTTCTGGCCTGGGTGGGTGTTCGTAGCTGAATGAGGCAGCTAATTAGCCCCAAGCTCCGGGCGCCCAGTGCTGGCTCCCGCTTCCCCCACCCCCGTCAGCGGGCCGTCTGAGTCTGTGCAGGGAAGCGTAGAGCTTGCCCAGCAGGATTTCCGTTCTGTGTGTGCTGCCCTCAAAGTGTCTACAGACTCAGATGGGGAGGGACTCTCTTGGGTCCTGCTGGCTACAAGCACAACCAGAGGCAGACGGTGAGGAGGCCCAGGCTGGACGTCCTTACAGCGTTGACATGAGTGAACCGGGGCCCGGGGTCTGAGCCAGAGCAGGGGCTGCACTCTTGGTGGGAGCATGCGGCTAGAGCTGCTGGCCGGGCAGAGGGCGGGGAGCTGAGGTTCGGGCTGGTGGAGGCATGCCCGCGCGGGGAGGGCCTGGGCTCACAGGACCTTGGAGGTCGGTAGGGAGAGGAGGAAGTGAGATCCGCCTGCTCTGGTGGGGGAGGTTTGGACCCTGCCCTCATCGAGCTCCCTGTCTGATGGAGGAGACATAACCCTATTCTCAAGGAGCCCCGAGGCCCGCAGGGAGATCAGTCCCAGTCTTCGGGAAGCCCTGTCCTGATGGGGTCTGCTGGGGGCTTGGGGAAAAAGCAATTTTGTATCGTGCTTTTCTCTGAGATCGTTGATCCGATCTGGCTGGCTCAGGAGATCCTTCCCTCACTCTGTCTTGCACATCTCCTGTGCAGGACTTGGGAGGACCAGGCATCTTGGGGCTGATCCAGGAGGCTGTGGGTTCCAGATCCAGTGGTTTTCCAGATAGTTCTGGCTGGGCTCTTGTCCCCTCGCCCCTTCCCCAGTGCAGATAGGAGAGGGATGAGAAGGAGGGATGAGCAGTCTGGCAGAACTTGGATTTTGCTGGCTCGTGTTTGTGCGGCCTGTGTCTCTAGGCCGCCCGTATTGTTCCCCCCCATCATGCGGCCCCTATCGCTGTGCTCACCAGCTCTGGCTGTGGACCCAGCAGAAGGCTCCTCCCCAGCTCCAAATGCTCTCTTGCCACATTCGGCTTCTGTTTAAGTCCCTCCCGTCTCCTTGCTCAGTTGCCTCTTCTCTGCTGAAGAACCTTGTCACCATCGTCCGCCAGTTTCTGGGATGAGCTGCCACACACTAGAAAAAGATACCCCAGACTTTCCTGATGCTTGTGCCTTTGGCTGACAACCACGGCCAAGCATTTCTCAGGTTTCTAGAAATGTTTAAGTGTCTGTCAAGAGTGGCCAGTTCTAGAGATGATCTGAAATGGATGTATGAGGCAGAACTGTCCACTTGGCCTTCTAGGCCTTGTAGGTGGGCACCTGTCTCTGGGAGTAGGGAGATGCCTGGCCTCCTGGACTCTTCTCTGTGGCGGGGGCTGGGATGAGATCAACTCTTGCATGGCAACCCCACAGTGTATTCTTGGTCTGTGTGGCTGTCTTTGTGTAGATTTTAGTGCCGTAGTCTGGGGATGGTGGTAGTGTGGGTGTGTGCGGTGTGTGTGCACATGAGTGTGCGTGAGAAGTGGGGTGGGGGGCTGGGAGCAGATATGTGCGCAAGCGTAGTGGTGGTGCTGCAAGCATCGTGGCCTTGACACCTAACTTGCTGAGAGCAGGCTGGGGGTGTCCTCCGAGGGGGGCACAGAGGTGTTTCCTTCCATCTAGTGCTCTGCTTGAGGTAAAGGATATATTCATTTTTCTCTGATTATAAATATATGTCCATTATATAAAGTTTGGAAAATATAGAAAAATAATGAACAGATGGGTGTTGCCTCCAGCCAGGAGCACGCTGTGAATGAACTGCTCCCACCGTGGCCTCCTCTGTCCTTCCCTTCCCCCCAGGCTGCGCTCTCTGTCTCTGATTCTGCCTCTGAGTATGAATCGGGCTCTATGTTTACGTTTCAAACAAACTTGGGGTCTTTGTCGACTAGTCTGCTAGTTCTTGGTGTTCTGATGATGAAAATGGGAAGAGAAGCAGTGCAGGAACACACCCAGAGTGGGCTTCCCACCATTTCCTAGGGGGTCCTGAGGCTCACGTAGAGGTGGCACCCCCTGCCCATCCCACGCCTCACCTACCTTCAGGTCAAGGGTGACGCTTGCCTATCATTCTGAGAGATCACCCTGGGTAGGGGTCTCCTCTTGAAGTCAGGCCGTGGGGTGGAGAACATGTGTGTATTGAGGAGGGATAAAGGGGAAGAGCGCTCTCGGGAGGTCTTCCCTCTGGCTGACAGAGAGGGGAGGGCTATGTTGCAGATCCAGATGAGATGAACAGAGTGATAGCAAGGCAGTGAATGCTTGCTTAGCAAGGACACCAGGATCTTGGACTCTGGGCCCTACAAGGTCAGCGTGGGCTAAGTCATCAGGAAAGCTTCTCCCAGGGGGCTGGCGAGAGGGGTTAGAACAGCAGAGGGGAGAGGAGGCCTTTCCTGGTGGGCAGAGGAGCTGGGGCAAAGGCTTGGTGGTGGGAGGGGTGTGTGTGTGTGTGTGTGTGTGTGTGTGTGTGTGTGTGTTGACAGCATGTGTGTTGATTGCATGTGTTTGATGGTGCACCGAGTGTGTGTGTGTGTGTGTGTGTGTGTGTGTGTGTGTGTCTGATGGGCCTGGGAGGCTGTAGGGGAAACTCAGGCTAGCGTGCAGGAGGCATCAGAAGGCCTGCTCCCCACACCCGTGGGGTGGGGTGGGGTGGGGTGCTGGGGCCAGCTGCTCCCCGGCTCCCAGCTCGGGCTAATTTTGAGCCACCTGCTCCGGTTTTAGTCTCTGGGACGCCGTGAAGGTGGGAACGTGCTCCCAGAACTGGAGCGGCAAATTATGTCCAAATCCCAAAGGGGAACATGTAATTTCGGAAGCTGGCCCAGACCTTTGGAGCACTATGTTTAGCTTTATTTTTTCTCCCTCTTGCACTGGTGAACTGCCGGTTTCCCTCTCACCTTTCTAAAAACGAACTGTATTAAAAATAACAATACGGCTTCTGTGAGGTTCAGGAGGAGAACAAGAGGGGCAGAGCTGCTGCCTGGCTGGGCCAGTCTCTGGGCAGCTGGGGGCTTCACGTGGAGTTCATCTAGTCGATTCCAAGGGCTCGGCCTCCTGGGGAGTCTCCCAGAGCCTCCTGCCCCAGACTCAAAGGAAGAGAGGGTCCCGCTGGTCTGCTCTTCCCTCCACCATATCCCCCAAGCCTGCCTTCCTGGACCGTTAGCTCTCTCTTAAACTGGCAGTGCTGCTTTATTCCTCTATCCTTCACACTTGCTGTCTCCTCTGCCTAGAAGGCATCTCCTGGCCTCATCCACCTCGTCCACCCACAGCTCCATCACCTCCTCTGGCACTATTGTAGTGGCCCCTGAAAAAGTCACCCTACCTTCGGTCCTGACCCCAACAAGGCCCTCCTGGACCCTGCACCCTATACATTATGGATTCACTGTGCTAGGAGATTGCAGGCAAGGATCTGATGCCAGAAAAGAATGCAGCAAGGTTTCCGTAGTATAGGGGTGGCGTGTTTATGAGACTCTGAAAGCTCCCCTGGTTTTGGGGAAGCCACATGATGCCCTGGTTTTTGTCCTTGAGGACAGAAGACTCAGAAACCTGCATTGGTTTAGGAATAGTGCCCAAGCAGGGGTTGGTGTGACTCAGTTGTTAGAAGAAACCACCAGGGATGATGGGGAGCTTGGAGTATGTCTGAGGTCAGGAAGTTGGAAAGGCAGGGAGGGCATGTGAGAGTGGCATGGAGTCAGTGGTGCCCAGGGCAGTGAGAAAGCAGGCATGAGACAGGTATTGGCTGAGCCCCTCCCACGTGCCTCACCTTGTCCTAGGTGTGCATGGCCTTCACGTCATCCATACTCGCTGCTGCTCTGTGACAACACACGGCTGTGTTCCCATTCTCCAGATGGAGATGCTGACTCAGAGAGGTCGGGGGGCTTGTCCAAGGTCACGTAGCTGGTAAAGCAATGAGGCCGGGATTCGGAGCCACACTTGTCCAACTCCAAAGCACGCGTTTCTCGCACAACTTTTGCAGCCTCCCTGGAGAGAGAGCACAGGGTGCCTGGTTGGAGAGCTCTGCTTCCTCGGGATCATGCAGTTTTCCCTGGTTTCTCTAATCCTGTCGCTAACCAGCGTGTTTAATTTGTAGCTTGCAGATGGTCTGTCGGGCTTCGCCCCCACTAACATGGCGTCTTCTCCATCCAGTCGTCATGTATGTATTGTTTACCTATTTGTGGGCACCTTGATTTTCCCGGGGGGGCTGAGTGGGGGTAAGGAGTTAGGAAGGGAACAGAGGAGGTGGGGATGGGAGGGGAAGAAAGGAGTTTTCTGAGCCCTGGCAGAAAACAGTTACCTGTCCTGTGCGGTGATGGAGGGGCAGGGAGAAAGCTGAGGGAAGGTTTGCAGAAACAGACATCCCTGAATTATCTCTCGGTGCATCCTGGGATTTACCTTAATCCTGTTTCCCTGCATGGGGTAGCATGGGCCAGTGGAAACAGGGAAGTCTCTAGACCCTGACCGCTGGGACGTGGGACACAAGAGGCCTCTGTGGGCAAAGGCAGATTGATTTTCTCTACTCCTCCCAGAGGCATGAAACGTGTGTGACTGCGGAAACCTGGCTGTCCCCAGCAGATTCTGAGAGCTCTGCTGGGGCCCACAGTTCACTCCTGCATTTGCCAGGAGGGATACTTCTGTCCTCCTGGGCTGATTCCTTAGGTATTATCTTTATGGGTCGAGGGTCCTTCAACATGCACTCATGAAGTCAAGGGGAGCCCCAGACTTGTAGGGGGGACATAAGAGATAGGACTTGCTGAAAGTTAAACTCCATTCATGGTGCCAAGAGGAGGCATTGCTGTGTTGGGTGTTTTATGGCTTCTAGGCAGAGGCAGTCTACATTTTAAATGTTTTCTGATTTATCTATTGTAGAAAATATAGAAAACACAAAAAAGTGTAAGGCAGAAAGTTAAAACCACCTGTGTTCCTACTAGTTGGAGATAAGCACTGTTAAGACTTTGATGTGCCTACATTTTTAGATATCTCTTATGCGCACGTGCATACTTTTATTTTTTTACAAAATCAAGATCATATTGTACTTTTTAAAAAATCTGCATTTTCTTATACTTAAAATGTATTATAAATGTTTTTTCCATGTCTTTATATTCTTTAAAAAATGGTTGCATGTCATGCTGTTGTATGGACATCCATAAACTATTCCCCTATCATTGGACATTTCATTTCTTAATTTCCACTATTGTCTTATTTTTTGTCCCTCAGAGGAGTTATTTTTAGTTTACTTTAAATAGGTCTAGTCCATTTCTTGTTAAGTTATTCCTAGGCATTTTATAGTGTTTGTTGCTGTCTGAATGGAATATCTTTTTTTTTCTTATGACTTTGTATAACTAGCTATTGCTAGAATATAGAAAAACAATATTTTTGTATATTTACTTTGAAACAGACTCTTCGTTAAGTACCTTTATTACTTCTGACAGTGGTTAATTGATTCGGTTGAGTTTTTCAGGTAGATAAGATTGTCTTCTTCAAACAATAATAAACATGTCATTTTCTAATAGTTATACCTTATTCCTTTTTCCAGAATGACATTTGATAATGGAGTTGCTAGTGAGCAAACTTATTTAGTTACTGATTCTAATGAGAAGGTCTCTGTCATTTTTCCATTATGATAACGATTGGTAGTTTCGGATAGATATTCTTGATTTTGTCAGGTTGTGTCCTGTATTATTAGTTTATTAATAACTTAAAAATTAGATATGGAAGTTTAATATTGGGCTGGCCAGAAAGTTCGTTCGGGTTTTCCCATCACATCTTATGGCCAACTGATATTATCCAATGGCATTTGGCATTTATCAAGATGATCATTTTGTTTTCCATTGTCCGTTTTACATATATATATTTTATACACACACACACACACACACACACACACTCATATATATGTATGTATAATTGTCCTGCATTCCTGGGGTAAACCCAAATGGGTCAATTGGTCATGGTATTATCATTGACTACAATTGAAGTCCTCTTATGCAGTCCATCAAGATAGGTAGTTGGTTGGCTAATTAAAGTCGGTTAAATAGGGACTCATTAAAAGTCAAATATAAGTACCACGAACATTTCTTTTTAATCATATCCATGTATCTTCATTTGACAATCATTTGACATGTGCCAAGACCTCTTTGAATTTGGATCTGCTATTCAAATGTCATGTTGTCTTTCCAGTATAAACCACATTCATAATGCATTAGCTATGATTTTTCCTTTAGGTTTATTAAAGTTTGATGAGCTCTCAATGATAGCTGCAAAAGACTCTGAACATGGAGTTTTTTTTAACATTTCAGATCCCCCTCACCTTTTTGTCCACCTCACTCAGACTTAATTTTCATAATTAAAAAAAAACAACATTAAGTTCATTTTCATAGATAAAATGCCCTTTTTTTTAAATTCAAATTTTATATATTTTTATAATATTTACTTATTGATCTAATTACTGTATTAGTACAACTGGCATAAACAGATTTGGGAACAAACAATTAACTCTTGGTAAACATACAGCTCATCTGCTGGGAGCTGCAGTGGATAAATTAGATTAGCTGCAGGCTTGCATCTACTCTGGACCTTAGATCGTTAGCAGAGAGAATGGGTAGCATTTGTTAATCCTGGTTAAGGGGAAGTTTGTAAGGATAACATCTAGTATATATTACTGAGTTAGATTTGTTATTATTTATATGGGACTTTTGCATCTTTATTAATAAGTATTACTTTTAGGTTGTCTTTGTTAGGTTTTGATATCAAGGTTATAATAGTTTTATAAAATATTTTTTGAAGTGTACTCTCATGTCCTGTGCTCTTGAACAGTCTCTGTGGCAGGAGAATGATTGTTTAAAGGTTTGAAAATACATGAGAGCCATTCTTTATGAATATGAATTATGCAAGTTGAAAATTACATGATATAAACATTTTAATTGTCTTGTTTTATGTATAAAATGTGTAATACTGTGAATCAATCTACATTTAAAAAATGATTAACAGTCATGAAATTTAAAAGGTGGTGGCCAAATGAATTGTATTTATGATTTAGCTGGTAAACAGGATACCCATCATCTTTTTTTGAAAATGGTGTTATATGATGTGAGTTTTGAATTTTAGAAGATCTTCAGGAATGCATACCTTATACAAGTGTATAAGATGCATCTGCTCGGTACTCATTTGTAAGACAGGGCCTAGCACCATTTTTGGGAGGGGATTCTTTGATCATTTTCTACTTCTTCAATCAATTTAGTGCCTTAGATGTCTTCAGATATTGCTTATAACATTAGTATAGATTTATACATATTACTATAATAAAAGAAAATCCTTCTGTATCTGTTCTGTTTTTTATCCTCATTTCTAATTTTGTAATTTATGTTTATTGTTTGTTTTTTTTTTAACTTCATTAGGCTTAATAGCATTTCATCAATTTTATGGTTGTTTTTCATCCAAAGAACCAGCTCTTTAAATTTTTTTGATTCTTCTGTGTATTTTTTTTCCGTTTTTTTTTTTTTTTTTTTTTGGCGGTATGCGGGCCTCTCACTGCTGTGGCCTCTCCCGCCGCGGAGCACAGACTCCGGACACGCAGGCCCAGTGGCCATGGCTCACGGGTGCAGCCGCTCTGCGGCATGAGGGATCCTCCCGGATCGGGACACGAATCCGCGTCCTCCACACTGGCAGGTGGACTCCCAACCACTGCGCCGCCACCAGGGAAGCCCTTCTGTGCACTTTTAATTTCTTTTTCTTTTTTATTATTTCCTTTTCTTGTCTGATTGCACTGACTGGGACCACAAGTTTAATATTCCATGTAACTGATAATAGTATTCTTATCTGCTCTAATTTAAAATGGAATATATTTTTTTGAATTTTATTTTATTTATTTATTTTATACAGCAGGTTCTTATTAATTATTTATTTTATATATATTAGTGTATATATTTCAGTCCTAATCTCCCAATTCATCCCACCACCACCACCTCCCTCCCCCCCGCCCACTTTCCTCCCTTGGTGTCCATGTTTGTTCTCTACATCTGTGTCTCTATTTCTGCCCTGCAAACCAGTTCATCTGTACCATTTTTCTGGATTCCACATGTATGCGTTAATATACAATATTTGTTTTTCTCTTTCTGACTTACTTCACTCTGTATGACAGTCTCTAGGTCCATCCACATCTCTACAAATGACCCAATTTCATTCCTTTTTACGGCTGAGTAATGTTCCATTGTATATATGTACCACATCTTCTTTATCCATAAAATAGAATATTTTTATGTTCCACCACTGAGTATGAAATTTATCAGGTGAGTGATTACTAGCTAGCTAGGAGTTTTTATGATGAATGATGTTAAATTTTATTCAGTGTTCTTTATGGATCTGTTGAGGTGATCATATGATTTTTCTCCTTTAATCTGTTAATGTGGTGAATTACATTAATAGATTTTTTTTTTTTAGATGTTGGGGATAGGAGGTTATTAATTAATTAATTTATTTTTGCTGTATTGGGTCTTCGTTTCTGTGCAAGGGCTTTCTCTAGTTGTGGCAAGCGGGGGCCACTCTTCATCGCGGTGCATGGGCCTCTCACTATCGCGGCCTCTTTTGTTATGGAGCACAGGCTCCAGACGCGCAGGCTCAGTAGTTGTGGCTCACGGGCCTAGTCGCTCCGCAGCATGTGGGATCCTCCCAGACCAGGGCTCGAACCCGTGTCCCCCACATTAGCGGCAGATTCTCAACCACTGCGCCACCAGGGAAGCCCCCATTAATAGATTTTTTAAAATGCTGAAACAACTTTGCAGTTCTGAAACTATCTATCCTGGTCATGTTACATTGTCTTTTTTCTGCATTGTTGGGTTCAGTTTGCAAATGTTTACTTTAGGAATTTTTTTGCATCAATCTTTATGAGTGATAATGGCCTGGAGTTTCTTTTTCTGATACTGTTCTTTGCAGGTTTTGGTATCTAGGTAATATTAATCTTATAAAATGACTTGGGGAATATTTTCTCTTTTTCTAGTCTCTGAATAAATGATAAAAGCTTGAAATTATCTGTTGCCTGAAGGTTTGGTAGATTCATTTGTAAAACTGTCTAGACTTAGCATTCTTCTCGGGGATATTTTAAACTGCTGATAAAAATTTTAAAAATGTTTATAGGACCTTTGAGATTTTCTGTTTCTACGTGAGTCGTTCTTGGTGATTTATATTTTATAGGAATTTATCCATTTCTTGCTAAAAATTATTGACATAGTGTTTTTCATAATAACCTCTTACTGTTTTGAAAAATTTTCTTCTTCTATTTATGTTCCCTTTCATTCCTAAGGTTATATTTTATTATTCTTGCCAAAATTTGTCAGTTCTGTAAAAGTCTTTTCAGAGAACCAATTTTTATGTCTGTTGATTTAGCTCTATTGTTTCTGTGTTTTCTAGTTTCTAGTTCTTTTCTTTATTATCTTCTTCCTTCGAGTTTTAGAGAGCTTGTTATATTTTTAACCTCTTAAGAGCTATGCCTAGTTCATCAATTTTCAAACTTTCCTCTTTTCTAATGTAAGCATTTAAGGCTATAGAATTCCCTCGAAGTACTGCTTTATGCATCCCACAGGTTTTGGTAAGTGGTATTTTTGTTGTTTTTTAGTCCTGAGTATTTTCTGATTTCTGTCATATTTCTTTTTGACACCTGAATTGTTTAAAAGTATGTTTTAGAAATTCCTAACTTATGTTTTAAGTTATCTTTTTATCGGTTTCTAGCTTAACAGTACTATGGTTCAGAGAATGTGGTCTGTGTGCAATATTTCTTGACACTTGCTTTATGGCCTAGTACAGGGTCAATTTTTGTAATGATCTTGTGTGTGCTTGAAAAGAATGTGTATTCTCCCAATGTGTTTTACATATAGCATGTCCATTTAGATCAGACTTGTTAACTGTGTTATTCAAATCTATTTTCTTGTGATTTTGTTTTGTGTGGTTTATCAATTTTTGAGACATTAAAACATCCTGCTTTGATGTGATGTTTGTTCTTCCTTGTTATTTCTGCCTACTTTTCCTTTATATATTTGAGGCTGTGTTATTAGGCACAAACAACTGTAGATTTCTTATATCTTCCTAGAGAATTGAATCTTTTAATGATACGTAGTAAACCCCCACTCCTTACCTTTTAAAATCTCTACTAATGAGTTTTGCCTTAAAGTCTGTTTTGTCTCATGTTAACATAGCTATACCATATTCTCTTGCTTGATGTTTTCCTAGTATATCTTTTTCTTTTTACTTTCAACTTTTCTGTGATTTTATGTTTTAGGTGTCTCTCTGATGAACAGCAAATAGATGGAGTCTGGTTTTTTTTTTAATACATTCTGACATAAGCTCTTAATTAGAGAGTTGGACAGTCTAATATATTAATTGTGTCTTACTGATATATTTGGATTTATTTCTGCCATTTTATTCTACTGTCCAGCCCTTTTCTTTTCTTCCTCTTTTTAAAATTTTTTTGGATTGAAAGATTCACCTGCCCCCACCCCCTGCCCCCGTCTTTTCATTCCTTTTTCCCTTTTCAGTTTCAAAGCTATACATTGTTTCTATTCCTTCAGGGATTAGTATAGAAACTTTAACATGTATATTCAATTTAGTAAAGTCTAAATTTAATTGGTATTTATAGCCTCCTCCAAAATATTACAAGGAACTTTGGATGCTTTAATTCCAGTCACTTACCAATTTACAAACTTTTGTTCAATATTTTAGCTCTACTTCTATAAATGACACTTTTAAAGCAATATTATTTTTTAAGTAATTGATTTTTCTTTTAGCTATGCCCATGTTGACTGTTTTGTTTTGTAGACCAGTCTTCCTTCTCCTGAGATCATCTTTATTCCTGAAGTAGAGCCTATAGAAATTCCTGTAATTGGGATCATTATAAACATTCTCACTTATTTTCTCTATTAAAATTTTTTTTATTGCAGTATAGTTGCTTTACAACGTTGTGTTAGTTTCTGCTGTACAGCAAAGTGAATCAGTTATATATATACATGTGTCCCCTCTTTTTTAGATTTCCTTCCCATTTAGGTCACCATAGAGCTTTGAGTAGAGTTCCCTGTGCTATATAGTAGGTTCTCATTAGTTGTCTGTTTTATATATAGTAGTGTGTATATGTCAATCCCAATCTCCCAATTCATCCCACCCCCTTCCCCCTTTGATATCCATAAATTTGTTCTCTACATCTGTGTCTCTATTTCTGCTTTGCAAATAAGTTCATATGTACCATTTTTCTAGCAGTATTATATGATACTTGTTTTTCTCTTTCTGACTTACTTCACTCTGTATGAAAATCTCTAGGTCTATCCACATCTCTGCAAATGACACTATTTCATTCCTTTTATGGCTGTATAATATTCCATTGTATAAATGTACCACATCTTTTTTTTAAGGTATGTACATTTTTTATTTAGACATAATGTTATTTCACACTTAATATACTACAACATAGTGTAAACATAACTTTTATATGCATTTGGAGACCAAAAAATTCATGTGACTCTCTTTATTACGATATTTGGTTTATAGAGATGGTCTGGAACCAAACTCGCAATATATTCATATGCCTGGATTTAGAAAGAGAATGTTCTATTGTTTCACTAGTTAGTTCATCATTTCTGAAAGGTTACCTTAGGACGCAAATAACCCATTAATTCAGTCAATCAAACAATATTTATTAAACACCAAATATACACAGGTACCATTCTGGGCATGAAATACTAAAGTGTGTAAAACAGAGTCTATGTCTTCAATGAGGCTTCAATCTCTTGGGATTTCAAGAAGTGATAGCACTAAGAAGAAGACAAAATGTGGAAACGCCATTCAGAGTGAGTGAGGGGGTTGCTTTAACTAAGGTAGTTACTTTGCCGTTACATTTTGATTGTTACTTGAATGATGAGTAGGAGGCAGATATGTGGATAAGGAAAAGCTGATGTCAAAATCCTGAGATGGAAAGGAGCTGACTGTCTAAGAGGCAGAAAAGTCAACATGGCTCGGAGTAGGGAATGAAGGGGAGAGTGGGGAGCAGGGGAATGAGTGCATGGGCACTTCAAGGACAGTGGATTTTTTTTCTGGTTATAAAGAGAAGGCCTTGGGTGACTTTAAACTGAGGTATGGCCGGGTCTGAATCACACTTTACGAAGTCCACTTTGGCTTCTGTATGCAGGATGGACTATAAAGGAGGCAAGAGTTCTCAGGAGCACCTGACGTCCCTACTTAAAGATATGTTCTTCTAGAAGACCAATTTAGAGGCTGTTGCCATAGTTGGGGTAAAAAATGATAGTTGAACAGTATTAGTGGCAGGATATGTTTTAGAGATAGAACTTGTAGATCCTACCGATGAATTAGAAGAAATCAAGGATGGTTCTTTAAGTTTGAAGCCTGAGCAACTGGATGGATAGGATGATACCATAACTGAGATGGGGAAAATCTGTGGGGAAGTGAATTAGGAGGGCAGGCAGAGAAATTCAAAGCTCTATTTTGTCCAGTCCAGTTTAAGATGCCTGTTAGACTTCAGAAAGATATATCAAGAAGGCAGTTGGATATCTGCAGTGAGAAATGTCAGTTGAGTTGTTCAGTGCTTTGCATTTCAATCTCATTCCCGCCACTCAGAAGCTAGGTATCTTTGGTTGACTTAGTTAACTTTCTGAGCTTCTATTCCTTCATTTAAAATTGGCATAATGATAATAAATAAAGTAATATTTAATCCCAAATCTCCCGAATCCTAGTCCAAGACTCTTCACTCCACGATTCCCTTATTCTCCAGCTACTCATTTGCTGCCATTGTTTGGACATTCTTAGATCGTGTAACAGACAGCAATGTCGTCACTTTGTTTAATTTTTTTCCAATTTTTTCCCACATCTTCTTTATCCATTCCTCTGTTGATGGACATTTTGCTTCCATGTCCTGGCTGTTGTAAATAGAGCTGCAATGAACATTGGCGTGCATGTATCTTTTTGAATTATGGTTTTCTCCGGGTATATGCCCAGGAGTGGGATTACTGGGTCATATGGTGGTTCTATTTTTAGTTTTTTGAGCGCCTCTATACTGTTCTCCATAGTGGCTGTATCAATTTACATTCCCACCAATAGTGTCAGAGGGTTTCCTTTTCTCCACACCCTCTCCAGCATTTATTGTTTGTAGATTTTCTGATGATGCCCATTCCTATTGCCCGGCAGGTGCGTGAGGGTCAGCCCCAGTGTGTGTGTGTGTGTGTGTGTGTGTGTGTGTGTGTGTGGCTTTCCAGGTGTTTGGCAGCAGGCATGTCTCACTTTTTAATTATTGTTTGAAAATATTTTTATTTCACTCTTATTTTAGAAATACTAGTTTCACTGACACTTATCTCCAGTCATCACTTTGAAGATACTATCTCACTAATCTCACTACCTTCTGGCTTCCATTGTGCTGTTGTCTTCCTAAATCTGAGGACTGTTTTTTTGCCTTTTTACTTTTAATTAGTTCTGGATGGTCAACCATTATCTCTTCAAATATTACATATTCCCCATTCTCTCATTTCCTTCTAAAGTCCTGATTAGATCTTCAATGGACCTGCTCTATTCTCCATGTCGGTTCAACTTTCTTTCATATTTCGTGTTTCTTTGTGTTACACACTGGCTAATTTCTGAAGATATGTCTTCTAGTTCACTAAGTCTTGTTTCTAAAGGTTATGTAACCCTGTCTATTAAGTTTCTAGTCCTAAGTATTAATATTTTTATCTCTAAAAGTTCTCTTTTTTTCCAAATCTTCTTGTTTATTTTTGAAAGTATCTTGTTCTTTTGCCATATTGTTAATGCCTTTAGTTTTTAAACAGTTTTTTTCTTAAAAGTCCTATTTCTGTTAATTCTGCTTTCTGTTGTCCTGACAGGTCTGATCTGCAGTTGGTGTTTCTAGCTGACTCTCACTCATGGTGCCTTGTTTCTTATGTGTTTCACTATTTTCAATTGTGAACTCATGTTCCTTGGAACTTTATCTGAGAGTTCTTTGAGGCCTGGATGAAAGTCACATTCTTTCAGAGAGGACACATGTTTACTTTTATCAGATGCCTGGAAACACTACAAACTCAGATTCACTTAAAACTAAATGTTTGGCTTGGGCTTTTTGGGCCCCACCATTAGTTTGCATTTTGGCTCCTTATTTCTCTGGATTTTTGATTTTTCATTTGCCTCCAAGGATCTTCTTTACATTCCTATCAGCTCAGTCATGCATTTAAAAAGAATTTAAAGATATCTTATTAATTAATTTAGGTGTTCTTACTTGGAGGGTTTCTCTGGTCCTCTAGTTTGCCATTTTGCTGGAAATCAGTGTCTTTGTTATAGTTCTCAATTTGACAGTCATGATGCCTTCATGCACATTCTAGTTCCTTCAGGACCACATGCTCTAACTTCTCGTTTATGGGATCCTCTTGAAACTTCCTGTGACCATAAATTGGTCATTTGTTTTCTTTCGTTTTTACTCAACCCTTTAACAGAACACTTATCTTAGTCCTCGTATTGTCCCCCTTCTTTTGAACCTTAATCTTTTCTTTCTGTCCTCACAGAGGGAAGTCCTTGCTTGTCAAGAACCAGGAGCTCCAATGGCTCTTGCATTAGTGCATAGGCCCCCTTCTAATCTCAAACTCAGGTAAAAGGAAGAAGGAAACAGTCTAAGATTGTTGTAAATTTACCTTGCCAGTTAGGAATCCAGCAGGGTGGGAGAATTAAGAAGGAAAACAGGATCAGAGGCTTTTCTACTGGGCTGAAGAGTTTGTTTTCTATGTTTGTTGGGGCAGTCAGATGCTGGCTGGCTAGGTCCGAGCCACAGTTCTTGCCTATGGAACCCTATATAGGAGTTTCTTAAATAAAGGAGAGCTGGCTCCAGGCAGGGGTGTTAGTCTAGGGAAGTTTCTACAGTCTTGGCTGTGTGGACCCTCAACCTTGTGAGCTCAGACACCTGATGGGTCAACTTTCTTAGGGCTAGATGCATATTTTTCAAGTTTCTAGACCAAGGTTACCAATGTATGAGTTTACAGTGAGAAATACTTTTGCCTGGGGGATGTGATCTTGGATAGTGGTCCAGCCTGTGGTCTCTCTATAGGCTCAGCAGTTGGGAGCCAAGTTGTGACTGGAGATGAGTGAAGAATCAGAATGAGGAGAGAGGAGTTCTGGGATTTGAAATTGAGTATCAGCTGTCCAAAATGGACTGATAACTCCATCTCCAAAGAAAGGGACAGCTTTAGTCCCTAACCCTGGGTTCCTGCCTCTGATGATGCTGGTGTGAACAGTCAACTCTAACTCCTCTTCTCTTACATTTCCAGGACTGATCAGTTCCTTTGTTTCCTGACATAGCCTTTCTCTAGATGTATTAGTACAATTTACCCACTTACGGTTAAGGCTCAGCGTAGAAGCTGCCTTTCCCTTTGAGATGATTTTGCCTCTCCTTGCTCTGAACCCCTCTGCATTGATTTCATGGTCTGATTCTCCGAGGGCAGCCCTATTTCTCTTAATTCCAAGTTTTGGGGGGAATGCTTCACTGCAGCTTATGAGTACCAACAACAATTTATCAAAAGACTTGGAAGCAAAGGTTTTCTGAGCAAAGGAATCAATGACAGGGTGTGTCTCCCAAGTGAGGAAGTATTTCCAGAAGGTGCCCAAGGCAATTTGTCTCAGTGCACCGTGCTTGCACCTCTGGCCTTGAGAGTTTCAGGGGCAGTGTTTTCACCTTAATAACATGAATGGTTTTTACCTGGACTTTTGTACATATCAGATGTGCTAACGAGGAAGGTACTTATCTTCTCCTTAAAGCAGGTTTCCTAAGGACATGTATTTGGCACTATTGGTTTAGCAAGAATTATTGTATGCGCTTGAAAGTAACAAAACTGTACTTCTTTAAAAATATCTCTGGTTCAGATGTGTTGCCAGTGCAGCCTGGCCTCCCCCCACTCCCATTAGTTCTGATTAGGGAGGTTTGATGCCTGTCACTGTGTGTAATCTGGACCTTCCTTTGTGAGTCATTCCTTCTCTCATTTTCTCAGAGCAAATACAAATCGCCCATCCAATGACAAGTGAAGGCACAGGGGAGGCAAGGGGAGGGAAATCAGAGCCGAAATCTGTTAGCTATTTGGAGTAATTGGTTATTTGCTGTGTTTGCTGGTTGGGAAGCAGAGCACATACTTTACGGTCTCTCCTGTTACGGGGGCTGGAGTCACCCGCCGATATTGGATCCTCGTTGCCGGAGCCCTTGGCTCCGGGCGCCTTTCCCCTGCTTGGCATTCCTGTGGTCTCCTCGGGGGTGCACCCCTCCTCCCTCGATGCGCACTGCAGGGGGGACAGCCCAGGGTGAGACTTGTCTGGCGAACTCCAGGGCCTCATCAGGGAAGAAGAGGCCCCAGCCCCCACCTAGCAGCCCTCCCTGCCTCTGCCCTGTACTCCCCTCTTCCCAAGAGGTCTTTCCCCTGGTCCACGAGGAAGAAGCTTCATCTCTTCCCAGAGGGAAATTCTCGGCTTTCCTTGAAAATCTACAGGACAGGAAGTTCTCTCTGAGGTCTAATTTAATGCCTTCCTACCCCTGATGGTCCTGTCATCATCCCTGTCCCCTCCCGTTCCCCAGCCTGGGTCAAAACAGTGCTTGGAACTTGGTTCAGCTCTCACTGCTGAGTCCAGGTTCCCCCTGAGGATGCACAGCGGAGCTTATCAACCTGCCCAGTGACGTGAGCACCTCTCTTACGTTCACGGAGGCATGGGAAACCAGCCTGAATTAGCAGCAAGTTCGAAATATAGAATATTTGAAAAGTAATATGACTTTGTGTATGAAAACTCACACAGTAACTAGAAAGTAGGTTGACTTTGGCACATAGTAGGCTCCCCCAAAATACTTCTAAAATTGAATTTAAGATAGCTAAGATTAGTGTCTGTAGTTTGATGAATGCTTCTGCAGCCCTGGGAAGGCCTTCAAAAATAGTTTTTCTCTTAAGTAGATGGTTGGAACTCCTATCAAACAAAACTGTCTACATAAGCAGAACGAAGGTAAGGCAAGGTTTTTGCCCAGGCCCTACTGGAATCATCACAGATTTTGAGTAGCAATGTCTCATTGCTTTCTTCATAGGTTTGAACACTCTTCTTTCATTCACCCTGCTGGATAGATTCCATGCGTTTGGACTTTCTGCATGGGTTATGGGGTCATGCTGTCCTCAGAGGACCAAGTCATGGGGCCCCCATACATACCTTAGGCTTCTGAGTTTGGAAGAGATTTTCCACAGGTCCCCCACCTCACTTGGGCCCTCCATCTGGATCAGGCCAGTAGTCAAACTGTCAGGTCCTGACCCTTCTCTGCTCACCATCTGCTTGACTTTGCCAGATATCAGGCACACTGATTCGCGGGGCCTTTTGGAAGCAGTTCAGCATTTTGGTTAAAGGTCTTCCTTTTCCTCCCACCTCTGCTGGTCCAGCTGGAAGTCAGAGTAAACAGAGTAGTGATCCCTTCCACAGACATGGAGGCAGAACTGCAGGGAGTGTCCACACGAGACTGAAAGCCCAGTGTTCCACTCGTGGGAATAATTAAGTGGGTTTTTTTGGTCATTAGTGTGTAGAGTTCTGCTGAATCAACACGGTAGCTGACCGTGGGTGTAAGTCTGTGTGGTTTGGGGGGGCATGAAGCTTTTAGTATGCATGGGGTGGGGTAGGTTCAGAGTCGGGGCGTTGCACGTCTAGGGGTTTTTCTGGTTTACATGGAGGTGTGAGTACTTGTATGTTATGTCTGTGTTTGTATTGATGTGTGTGTGAGCAAACAGACTCAGTGTTTAACTCTCAAGACATTAATTAAAGAACTAGAGAATCATCACGTCATTATTCCAGTTCTGCAGATATTGAGCTATGGGGCAGAAGCACTGGGGGTCAACCTGGGGATGTTGACAACATCAACAAGAGCGTTTATCATGGTAAACTTTATAGGTCACAAAATATCTTCACAGACACCAACTCGAAGCCCATACTAATCCCAGTGTTGGGTTCTAATATTACGATCTTGATGATGCTGATTTGTGCTAAGACAGAAATTACTTTCAACACGGTCTAGGATGGCTACCTTCTGGTTGACGTAGGCAATGAAGGCCTGCTTAAAATTAGTTTTAAAAAATGGAGGTGGGTGTATATTTCCCTAGAGTGGCTCCAAGGTTTAAAATTGTAACCTTGGTGATAAAGGAATTTGACCATGAACTTTTCTCTTTGATTCAAGAGTTCATCCTGGGGAGAGAACACAAGCGCTACTCCCTGCCTTCCCCAACTTTCCTAACTTCACAGAAAGTCAGGCTTGGAATGATTGTTGTCAATTTCGCCATCCATATTCATGAACTGCGTCAGGCTTACCGAATGAAAGCGGGAGATTAAATGGTCTGAATGTGCCGTGCTGATTTGGGTCTTCAGAGGGATTAGGGTGCCCATTAGACTGGATCAAGCCCGGAGAAGCATGTCTTTGTTACATGGCTCCGGTTGCTCAGGAACTGAATGTTGGCTATTAGCTGAAATTGGAGAGGCCGCCAGTCCGTGCCTTGATCAGACTGACTTGCTTGGCTGGCTGAATGGTGAGGGACCTTGAACCCTGGGCACGGGGAAATAAAGCTTTAATGGCCAGACTTCTTGCTGAAGCCTGAGGTAACACTTCAACCATCGAGCCATTTGCATTTGTTTCTCCTCTTTGTCGCGTTCCAAGACTAGATGCTTAGCTATTACACAATGAGGTCAAGAGCACACTTCGAATTAGAGAGTGTGTACGACCATCTCCCTTTTGGAGCTTTGGATCATCGGATTCCACTAACACCAGAGGGTGGCTTGGCTTTGGCACATCTGGGATAAGACATGGGAGGACCGTCCTGTTTCTGTGGGGCTCATTCTCACGGGGGGCTAACTTATTCTTGGGCTTCTTGAGGAAGGGAAGGAAGAAGTGGGCATGAAGTAACTCCATCAGAAGCCAGGTTAGTGAAAGAGCAGGAATGATATTTTCAAGTCACACATCTGTGAGCGTGTTGAAAATATAACTTTATTTTTCTGTAATTCAACTTAATCTCTCTTTTGAGCTCACATTTTTCCTGGCAGAAAAGTCCTGGTAACTTCAACCATTTAGGTTTAAGCTTTAGTTAGTTTTGGATTTTTCTTTCTTGTCCTCACGCCTGGGAGGCAGCTGAATTCTGGGTTGGGCTTCCATAAGGTCATGACCTCCACAGGAAGGGACCCCCGGTCACTAGTGTGTGCGCACCCTGGATCTATTGGGCACACAGACCAAACAGACTATAGCTCATTATCTCGACCAGAAGGCCCTTACAGGTGTCCCGGCTCTCTCTCTCGACTACCTTTCAAGCCTTTCTGGGGAGCACGGTACAAGTTGGCAGCTCCTTTGTGACACTCCGGGGTCTACAGGAAATGACGAGGACTACCTCAGGCTCTCTGTCCCATGACACCCCTGCAGTCGTCTTCTGTCAAACGCCATATGCCCCAAATTCTCTGGCAATTTCCGGATGGCTGCTGCTTACCGGATGTCCAAGGTTACAGAGGGGTCTATGCCATGTACACTTCGGGGCTGACCTGTGGCGGAGGGTGTGGGGCTGCCTTACCAGAAACCCTCACAGACTCTGGTTCTTGCTTCCTCTCCCACTCTACTCTTTCATCTCCTCTGTAAATAGCGGGAGAAGGGCTGGAAAGAACATCCTCTTAAACCTCTTTTTTTAATGGCATATTATCTGCTTTAGGAAATTTAAAAGCCAGGGATCCTGCCTCCCCACCCCCCTGCTGTCTAGGCATTCATATATCCGTTAGATATTGACTGGCCTCCAAAAATGCGCCAGGCAATGTTCTAAGGATTGGATGGAGGTATCGCGTTAAAAAAGATAAACATCTGTGCCATCATGGGACATAATAAACAAGTACCTAAATAAAATATATGGAGTGTCTGATGGTGATAATTGCTAGGGAGAAAAAGCAAGGAAGGGGGAATGAGAGTTGCTGGGAGGGGGATAGTGATTTAAAATATGGTGAATAAGGAGGGGAAAACAGATCGTAGTTAGTCAAGACTTGAAGGAGGTGATGAAGTGACCCAGGGGAGGAATAGAGTTCCTGCCGTGGGAGGAGCATGAAGGCTCTGGAGATGTTCGTGGACTGGGAAGGCCACCGGGGTGGGAGCGGCGTGAGTGAGGAAGCAGTGGAAGGACGTGAGGTGGGGGAGGTGTGAGGGCCTGATCATGAGAGACTTTAGCTTGCTGTTGTTGTAAGGGCTTTGGCCTTATTCCAAGCGAGTTGGCAAATCACTGGATTTGCACAGAGAGGCGATGTGTTCCGATGTGTGTGGCTGTCGTATTGAGAATAGATTTGGGGGCAAGGGTGAAGGCAGGGAGGCCAGTTAGAAGACTGGTGCAATTCAGAATGAGAGAAAATATTTGCAAACAAAGCAACTGACAAAGGATTAATCTCCAAAATTTACAAGCAGCTCAATATTAAAAAAACAAACAACCCAATCCAAAAATGGGCAGAAGACCTAAATAGACATTTCTCCAAAGAATACATACAGATTGCCAACAAACACATGAAAGGATGCTCAGCATCACTAATCATTAGAGAAATGCAAATCAAAACTACAATGAGGTATCACCTCACACTGGTCAGAATGGCCATCATCAAAAAATCTACAAACAATAAATGCTGGAGAGAGTGTGGAGAAAAGGGAACCCTCTTGCACTGTTGGTGGGAATGTAAATTGATACAGCCACTATGGAGAACAGTATGGAGATTCCTTAAAAAACTAAAAATAGAACTACCCTATGATCCAGCAATCCCACTACTGGGCATATACCCTGAGAAAACCATAATTCAAAAAGAATCATGCACCACAATGTTCATTGCAGCTCTATTTACAATAGCCAGGACGTGGAAGCAACCTAAGTGTCCATCATTGTATGACTGGATAAAGAAGATGTGGCACATATATACAATGGAATATTACTCAGCCATAAAAAGAAATGAAATTGAGTTATTTGTAGTGAGGTGGATGGACCTAGAGTCTGTCATACAGAGTGAAGTAAGTCAGAAAGAGAAAAACAAATACCGTATGCTAACACATATATATGGAATCTAAAAAAAACAAAACAAAACAAAAAAAGTTCTGAAGAACCTAGGGGCCGGACAGGAATAAAGACACAGATGTAGAGAATGGACTTGAGGACACGGGGAGGGGGAAGGGTAAGCTGGGACAAAGTGAGAGAGTGGCATGGACATATATACACTACCAAACGTAAAATAGATAGCTAGTGGGAAGCAGCCGCATAGCACAGGGAGATCAGCTCGGTGCTTTGTGACCACCTAGAGGGGTGGGATAGGGAGGGTGGGTGGGAGGGAGACGCAAGAGGGAAGAGATACGGGGATATATGTATATGTATGGCCGATTCACTTTATTATAAAGCAGAAACTGACACACCATTGTAGAGCAATTATACTCCAATAAAGATGTTTAAAAAAAAACAAAACCCCCAAAACAATCCAGATGATGGGGACCAGGCCCGTGGTGATAGGGGAGAATCGGTCTGATTCTGAGTATGTACTGAAGGTGGCGCCAACAGGATTCGCCGATGGATGGAATGTGGGACATGAGGAAGAGTCCAAAGTGACTTCGGGGGTTTTGACGTGAGCATCTGGAAGGAAGGAGTTGCAGTTGCTTATAAGAGGAAGACTGTGGAAGGAGCAGGTGGGCGGGTGGGAGGTGTGATTAGGAATTGGATTCTGGAGATGGCACATTCGAGAAGCTTATTAGATGTCCAGTCGGAGATGTTAAACAGGCAGCTGGAGTTCAGAGGAGTCATGCAGGTTGGAGAGAGCTCCACGTGGGGTTCCTCAGTGTATATGTTATTTAAAGACATCAGACTCGAGGGGAACCCCAAGGGAGTAAGAGTGGTTGGGGAGGAGAAGGGGTCTGAGCCTGGAGCCCCAGGCCACTCAGATGATCAAAGCACAGGTGACAAGGAGGAATCAGCAGAGACTGGGAAGGCGTGACCAGTAGGGTGGGAGGACCACAACCGTGATGCTCTGTAAAGCAAGGGGGATGTTTCAAAGACAGGAAGTGACTGCCTCTATCAAATACTGCTCTTGGTTGATTTTTGAGGCCTGAGTCCTCGGTGACCTTGACAGGCAAGTTTCGGTGGAGCAGAGCGAATGGAAAGACAAGAATTAGAGACAAGTGTAGACAACTCTAGACGTTTTTCTGCAAAAGGAAGAAAGAAAGTAGGTGGGAGCCAAAAGTGCGGTTTGAGGGTTTTCTTTTTAAATGATGGGGGACTAGTGTCACATGTTTGAACGCCGATGGGAATGATCCAGTAGAGAGGGAAGCGTGATGACACAGGAGAGGGGGAAGAGGATCACATCCTTGAATGGGTCAGAGGGCATGACCCAGTGCAGGGGTGGCCTTGGGTCGGGGTGCAAGCAGAGCACCTTTTTAACAGGAGGGGGGGTGGGTGTGGTGCCGGTGCTGGTGGGCTTGCAGGGGGTGAGGTCTCTTCTGATTGCTTCTGTTCTAAGAGAAAGAGAAAGCAGGGTCACTGGCCCAGAGTGACGACAGGGAGGAGGTGTTAGAGGGCTGAGAGGAAAGGAGAAGGTGTGGAATGCTCGTGTCCGGCGGGGGGAGAGCAGAGGACCAGGGAGTTGAGATGGAGTGGATGACAGCAATGGACCCACTTGAGGCTGTGACATGAACTTGGAGTGAGACCAGCCTCTGGTTTGCTATTGTTCAGCCACATTGGATGTGATGTGGAAGAGCTGGGTTTAAACCTATGTTTGATTGGCCAGAAACACAATGGAGCAAGAGAGGGCCAAGGAAATTTAGAAGTGGGGAAGGGCAAAGAGGCCAAATATAAACTAACTAGGATGTAAATTATGATTCTGCTGCATGTGTCATTTCTGTCAAGAATGAGGACGATTAGAAGAGGACTTACCTACGGGATGCAGGGAGAAAAGGGGGACTGAAATCACTGAGCAGCTGGCTAGCTGGGGTTACCAGGGGTTAGGAAAGTCACCAGCCCTGCTCCTCACCAGTGTGTCTGCTTAAGGAGAACCAGCCATAGAAATCACCTGGAACTTGGAGGGAGGAGGAAATTACAGCTGAGAGTTCTCGGGCAGAGTTGAGTGTGGTAAGACTTAAGTCCTGTTTGGTGGTCAATTGCTAGTTCTTTTAAAAAAAAAACCCCAAAAATCTTAACTCTAATTTCCTTAAAATAAATACTTGAGATTTCTGCTTTTGTTCTTCTGTTAGAGGTTATATGCTTGTATTTTATCGTCTGTTCTTTTTTATTTTAACACCTTTTTTTTTGCGATAATCCACAAAAATACAAGCCCCTATTTAAAGCATACAATTCAGTGGCATTTAGTTTATCAACAGAGTTGTGCAACCATCATCCATCATCAACTTTAGAATATATTAATCATTCCAAAAAGAAATCCTGTACCCCAAGAGCAGTTGTCCCCCATTTCCTCCCAACCACTAATCTATTTTTTGTCTCTATTGGTTTGCTTATTCTGGACATTTCATATAAATGAAATCATGCCATGTGATCTTTTGTGACCACATAAGAACTTCTTTCATTTAGCATACTGTTTCCAAGGTTCATCCAAGTTGTAACATGTATCAGTTCTTCACTGCTTTTTATTATCAAATAGTGTGCCATTGTATGGGTACGTCACATTTTCTTTATCCATTGATGGACATTTGGATTGTTTCTACTTTGGGGCTATTATGAATAATGCTGCTATGAACATTCATGTACAAGTTTTTGTGAGGACCTAAGTTTTCATTTCTCTTGGATATATAATGAGGTGTAGAATTCCTGGGTCATATGGTTACTCTCTGTTTAATCTTTTAAGGAACTGCCAGGCTATTCTCCAAAGTGACCGCAACATGTTACATTTCCACCAGAAGTAGATGAGGGTCTCAGTTTCTCCACATCTTTACCAACATTTGTTATTATCTGACTTTTTGGTTATAGCCATCCTAGTGGTGTGTTCTCTCATTGTGGTTTTGATTTGCATTTCCTTGATGGCTAACGATGTTAAGCATCTTTTCATGTGCTTATTGGCCATTTGTGTATCTTCTTTCAAGGAATGTCTGTTTTAATCCATGGCTCATTTTTATTGCGTTATTCATCTTTTTATTATTGAATTGTGTGAGTTCTCTATATATTCTGGTTACAAATCCCTTATCAGATACACATGGGCAAATATTTTCTCCTGTTCAGTGAATTACCTTTTCATTTTCTTGGTGGTGTGTTTTGAAGTATCCTTGTATTGTTCTTTATTTTTAAAATCTTTCATTTTTAAAATTATGTAAGGAATACATGCATACAATGAAAAATTAGAAAACTTTGAGTGATACACAAGAATAAAAGGAATAAACAAAACATCTGTAATCTTATCATTCACAGATAATTGCTGTGAACATTTGGGGTTTGATCCTTTAATTAAAAAGAATTCTCATTATTCAGTTTTTAACCTGTTGTAAATCTCATCCATTGTGAATAACTTTCCATGTCAATAAACATTTCTACAACATCATTTTTTTTATGTTGTACAACATTTAATCACATGAATGTACAGTTTACCCCAGAAGTTCCTTATTGTCAGATGCTTAAGTTGTTTTTCCGTGTTATAAATGTAGTTAAATCTCTATGCATATCTATAAATACTTTCTTTGAATAGATTTCTAGAATGGGAGTGATGGGTCAAAATGTAGGCACATTTTTGGGGCTGTAGAAACATGCAGCCAGATTTCCTTCTGGAAAGATTGTGGCCAGCTACGCTCCTGCTGGCAGTCTGTGAGAGAGCCAGCCCTTGGCCAGAAGCTAACCTGGTCCACACGAAAAAGCAATACTATTGTCAGTAGCACCGTGCTAGGCACTGTTCTGTGCACTTTATACATACGACTCATTTATTCCTCACGATAACTCTGTCAAATTGGTACTAGTGTTTTTCCATTTTACAGACAAGATAATTGAGGCATAGAGAAGTTAAGTTTTGCCCAAGGTCACACAGCTAGGAGTGGCAGGATTTGAACCCTGAGGCAGACTCCCTTCTGGGAGAAAGCCTGGTACTGTTAAGTACAATACTGGCTATTGCTTGAAGATAGTCTTTACAATGCTAAGAAAGTTTCCTTTTACTCTTAACTCATGAGAGCTTCATTGAGAAATAACTAAAAATTTTATAACAATTTTATAACCCCTCACACTCCCTTCTTTTTTGCCTATATAGATCAGGGGTTGATAAGCTTCTTAAATGGCCAGATAGTAAATACTTTAGGTTTGGGGGACATAAGGTCTCTGTCACAACTACTCAGCTCTGCTGTTGTAGTTAAGAGGCAGCCACAGACAATATGTAAATTACAAAACCAGGTGGCTGGCTACCAGGCCATAGTTTGCAAATTTCTGTTATAGATGATTATTTGGGTTTTCTCTCCTTGCTTATTGATACTGAGCCACTCCTGCATTCTGGAATAATCCAGTCTGACCATGCAAAATCTACTGCTGCAATCTATTTGTTAGTATTTTATTTAGGACCTTTATATCTCTGTTCAGGAATAGGATTGATGTGTGTGTGTGTGTGTGTGTGTGTGTGTGTGTGTGTGTGTGTGTCCCCTGGTCAGGCTTCACAAAATGATAGAACCTGCCTCCAAAGAAACCATCTTGGCCTGATGTCTTTTTTGGAGGTAGTTCTTTGAGATCTCTTCCACTTTCAGGAAGTGATCTCTTCATGTTTTCTATTACTTTTGAATTAATTTTGGCAATTTATATATATTTTTAGAAAGTTACCTACTTCATCTAGATTTTCCAGGCTTTTTCCATTGATTTGGGTGTAGCAAATCTCTTAATATTTTTATTCTCTCCATGATATCGTTTTTTTTTTTTTTTTCCTGCGGTACACGGGCCTCTCACTGTTGTGGCCTCTCCCGTTGCAGAGCACAGGCTCCGGACACGCAGGCTCAGCGGCCATGGCTCACGGGCCCAGCCGCTCCGCGGCATGTGGGATCTTCCCAGAATGGGGCACGAACCCGTGTCCCCTGCATCGGCAGGAGGACTCTCAACCACTGAGCCACCAGGGAAGCCCCATAATATCTTTTTATTTGATCTTTCTTATTCCTAATGGTGTACCTACTTTTTAACATTAGATTTGGTAAATAATCTAATGTTTATTTTTTCGGTCTTTTGAAAGTTTTCTCTGGAATTGAATTATCAGTTGTAATATTCTCCATAATTCTACTCATCATTTTCAAATTATCTTCCTACTTTTCTCTAACTTCTTGAGTTATCAGGTTATTTATTTTCATTCTTTTTGTATAAAAGCAAGAATATTTAAGACTAAATTTTCTTTTGAGTACAGACTTGGCTACCAAGTTTTAAGGCATAGCCCTCTTACTCTTGGTATTTTCTAAGGATCTATGATTTTAGTTTTGGTTTTTCCTTTGACTCAGAAGGGTTTTAAGAGTACATCTTTAAATTTCTAAAAGGTTGGAATTTTTGAGTTTCTCATTAGTTTCTAGTTTTATTATTGAGGTCAGAGAGTGTGACTGGTAATGGGTTTATTCCTTGGACTTTATTGACATTGGCTACGTGGCTTTTAATTTTTTCTAAGTGCTCCAATGGTGCTGGAAAAGAAGGTGTAAGTTCTGTTTTTAGATAACATGATGTTTGTGTATTTAAATGGCACTGTTAATCATATTACTCAGAATCTCTGTCTCCATATTCTTTTTTTAAAAAAATTTACTTGGTTTTTCAAGACTGAGGGAAATGTAATGACTTTCCCACAGCTATCGTGTTCCTGTCATTTCCTTGTACAAAATACACTGATTGTTGCCTTTTTATGCCTGACTCTGAGCCTGAGTCATAAACTCAGATCTTTAAGTATCTGAGCTGGGGAAGAAAAGAAAGACTTAAGAGGAATCAAACAGCTAACTTGAATTCCATTCTAACCATTCCTACTTCTGTGTACATATTTGCCTGTGTGTTAGCGTGTGTACTTTGGGGGGATATATGTGTGTTTCAGCATACACATCTCCTTGGGCATGATTGTGTAAATATGTTCTTTTGTGTGTCCGTGATTGGGTGAGTTTGATATGTGTGTCTGTGTATGTTTATTCATCCGTGACATCTTTTTCTTCAAACTGAACTTAAAACATCAGGGGCGGTGTCTGCCTTGCTGGCTGTTTTGAGAGTCATTACAACTCAGAAAGCTCTGCTACCCTGTATCTTAACCCATCTGAACCTCTTTTCCCCTTTTTGGCTGCAGAAGATCCTCCTGGTAAGTTGGTCAGACAGAGACTCTCTGTAGACTCAGCCTTACTCTGGCACCCACTTGGTGCTCTGTCTAGGCACCATATTCTGGCCACACACATGGTGTTAGGGCCGTACTTCCAGGATGGGTGGAGACTCTGAGAACCTCAGTCCACGCTGTCCCCGTTGTACCTGTTCAAGTTCCCTTTGTCTGCCTGCAGCATGTGCTAACCCTTAATAAGGTAGAACAGCATGTCCTAACCCTTAATAAGGTGGAGCTTGGTGGACTGGGCATTGGTCTAAAGGGAGCACCAGCATTTCCAGAAACTCATGATGGGGTTCAGTTCATTTTATGGAATCAGAGCAAGCTCCTGAGAGATCCCCTAGTTGACCGCCTCATACAGAGGAGGAAAGCGGACCCCAGAATGGGCTCTCCTGACACCTTGTCCTGGGCCCTTCCCATGGAACTGGGAGAGCTTTACCGGCAGCACAGACCCAGTGCCTGGGCCTGCGTGGGTTTTGGGGGAGACCAGGCAGAGTGATAATCCCACCTTCAGAGAGCTTGCTGACTCCCTGAGTGACCAGACACCTGCACAGGACACAGCTGAAGGAGCATTCTAGACACAAGAGCCAAGAGGGCCTTGTCCAGGAATAAACGGCGGGGAGACCAGTGTGTACCCCAACAGGCTCATCCACCTTTGCCCACAGATATGAATAAGCGAAGGAAGGAAGGGGCAGAGAGTGTGTTGTCACTAACTTCCTTTCTCCTCACCTAATTTCCCCCATTGAGCATAGTGTCTTTTGAATAATGGGCACTTAGTATTCGTTGAATTTCAGGGACTCTGCCTTGATTTGACCTTGCAGGAGACTAAGTTCTGATTTTGGAAGCTTTTTTTTGGCTGTGGTCTGGCGGGGATCAGGATAGCCCTTTGGGGTCTGAGTTTTCCTGGGTGTACTGTATTTTATTAATAAATAACACTTTATTGACATTTCCCCCCAAAGAGTTATCCTATGTATCCTCTGATTTTAGCTTCAGTATGCCCCTGGAATGCAGGGGGACTGTGATGATTATGCCCATTTCACAGAAAGGAAAAGGGAGGCCCCAAGAGCTTAACAGAATCACACGGTGCAGGTAGGCAGGGCCAGGGCGAGAGCCTCTGCCTCTCAACACCAAGCAGGTGTGAAGACCTTTCTCCTGACTGCACAGTTGGCCCCTGGAGAGGCAGAGAGTTCCAGCTCTCTGCTCCCCCGAACTCACACCAGCAGGAGAGATTTGCAGTCCAGGCCAGCCCATCAGCCTTGCTTGGTGTTGGTCCAGAAGAAACTTGCTTGGCAAATTCTGTTTCTGAAACAGTCTCTTTTTTTCTACCCACTCAGGAGGAGGAGTTCATTGATTGGTGGAGCAAATTCTTTGCCTCGATAGGGGAGAGGGAAAAGTGCGGGTCCTACCTGGAGAAGGACTTCGACACTCTAAAGGTGAGCCCTCCTCACAATGTCCTCTTCAGTCTAGCAGTCCCTGGGCATGTGCACTGGGCAGCGGGAGATGCAACTGAAAGAGAATATATGTATACCTATATGTATATGCATATATATTTATGGGTGAAATGATACCTGGGATCTGTTTTAAAATGCTCAAGAAAAGTAAGGATGAATTATTTAGATGATGTGGGTCACCCTGTGATAGATGTTCATAATATTAAAGTTGATTGAAATTGCAAAATATTGAAAATTGTTAAAGCTTGGAGATGGGTACTTAGGGATTTGTTATACTATTCTGTCTCTCTTAAAGTTATTTGAACTTTTCTATTATAAAAATTTTCCATTAAAATAAAAAGGAAAGTCAATGTGAGAATGTACCTCTGATTCCCCCACCTCTGCAACTGGGATAGAAATTACCTAGCACATATAAAAATATGGTAAACTCTGTTTCTGTGGAAAAAAACCCCAGAGCCCGAAAAACAACACAAAACCAGGGATGAGTCAGCCAAATTCTGGTATTTTGAGGAAATTCCACAAATACAGTTATACTTTTTAAAAGCAGACTACTTTTAAAAAAGATAACCAGAGGTGACTCAAAATTACTCCCTGAAGGAGTTACATAGTGTCATGGAGAGGGTTACCAGGTAAAATTCAGGATGCTCAGTTACACTGGACTTCAGATATATAATGAATAATATTTGAGTATAAATTTGCTTTAAATATTGCACAGAACGTACTTATATAACAACTATTTGTTGTTTATCCGAAATTCAAATTTAACTGGGTGGCCTGTATTTTCACTTGCTAAACCTGGCAGCCCTACCTAGAGAGCAAGAGGGGGCCAAGGCTGTCAGACATGCAAGAAAAGCCCAAGGAGCTCCCTAACAGGGACTAGGTGAAGGAGGCTTGAGGCTTATTGTAGTGGTGGGTGACCAGTATGGAAGGTGATCTCACAAGGCGGCCACAGCTGCCTCTGGTACGTTGGACGCCCCCATGTGATTGTACCTGGAGACCTGGAGGGGCAGAGATGAGGCCTCAGGCAGCAGCAGTCAGAAGGCTCAGGCCTCCCCAGGCAGCAGGTTCTTTGTTGACTTGGTAGGTGGGTGTGTGAGGCTGGGCAAAGAGACAGAACTATTTGCGTACCAGGAAGAAGGTCCGACACATTAAGTCTGGCATGTGGTACTGTGGCCTTGCCAAAAAATGAGAAAAGCCAAGTAAGAATGAGGACTCCTGCCAGGGTGGCCCATGGCCCTGGCACCCTTGCCACTCCCTCAGATGCCGGATGCTGAACTGGCACCCAGCCCACCAGCTTGACCTCTCTGAGATCTGTGACAGTTTCCAAGTGAAAATGGGCTGTCTAAAAACAAAATGCATTCAACCTGTTTCTGGGGGGAAAAGCAGATCTGGAAGAAATGCTGGTTCTTTAGGGATCAGTAACCACCACCACCAACATGGGTCTTTGAAAAATAGCTCGTAGTATTATGGAGAGAATGGAGTACACAATGGGTGGGGGAAAAAAACCCATATTTTGGAAATTGCTATCATAGGGGAAAAAAGACAACTCATAGTCACAATAGTGAAAGATAGAAAACAAAGATACAGCAAGAAAGCATAGAAAAGCAGAAATCATAGAAAAACACAATAGAAAAAGAATATTAATTTTCCTAATAAATAAAACTGGGTTACAGTCTTTTACTAAGTGATAAGGACTCAGACTTCATCAAAAGTCAAAATTCATTATCATGTCTTTAAAGGACACATCTAAGACAATACAACTTAGAATGGCTAAAGTAGTAAATATTTTGGCAAACAAAATAAAGTAAGTATGAACAAAAGAGAAACAGATAGAAACTAAAGTAAAAAGCAAAGGAAACAAAATGGAGTGTTTTGTATAAATAAAAGATATACATCTCAGTGCAAAAACTCTCAAACATTAATGTTTGGAACAATAAAGCTTAGAAATCCTTAAAGCAAAAATGGATAAGAATATATAAAGTACTACCTCACACAAATGAAGGCATGAAATTACAGAAATTAAAATTGCAGTGGTGATTTTAATGCACCTCTTTCCTAGACAGATGAAACAGGCAACCAATAAATAAGGAAATAAAAGATCTGAATAACAAGGTAAATATTTTCTAAGCTACATCAAGAGTAGCTTTAAAATAGAGAATAAAAATAATTTAAAAATGGAAAATGCATTTTTCCTAATGCTCAGAGAACACTTACAAAATTTGATCACATATTAGGTTAGTAATAGGCTACCAAAAGCAGAAATCATACAAGACAGATTTAAATGCAATAAAATGAGAAATTAATAACAAAAGTTTAAACAAAAAGACCAACCACTTGGAAATTTAAAAAGTATTTTATTGGGACTTCCAGTATGAACATGGCTGCATAAGTCAGCATTTTTCACTTTTTCTCTTTGGAAATCATTCAAACCCACAAACTTCATTTTCAGTAAAAGTTGGAAACAAATAAAACCCGCAGACTCCAAAATACTTGTAAGGGCTGTCCAAAGGCAACTGAGATTGGGTAGAAGTCACTCGGCAGTAAATGAAGAGAAGATGCATGAAAATGATGAAAGGTCATAGTGGTAGCTGATCTCAGAAAACCCCATACTTCCTAATAAAAGAATGTGGATAATTATTTAAGACAGGCTATGGATTCATGCGGAGTTATTATCTATTCTCTTTACTTTTGTGTGTGCTTGAAAATTTTCATAACAGATAGTTAAAAATATAATTCCCGAAATTGAAGTTTCACTGTAAAATATAAAAATATGTCCTTTGTTCACAACAATGGACATGGGAACTTTGGAGACAGGTTCAGGCTGGTGACAAAAGCTTCTTAGACCTGATTTGGTTCAGAGAAAACAGAGAAGGTGGAGCTACACAAGAATCACACAGATGAACCATATTTGTAGGGAACAGCCTGCCTCTGTTATGGGAACAAAGGAAATAACTGGTCTAGGAAAATCTAACACATTTAGTGACAAGTAATAACAAAAAGAAATTAGCACAGTATTAATTTAAAAATACTATGAAAAAAAGAAGAGAAAATATATAACAAAACTTAACCAAAAGAAGAGGATATATATATACCCACCAGAAAAATTTCTCCAAGGAACAGATGAGATGAAAGATTTTGCTGTTAACTTTTTAGAAATAGGGTGGTCAGAATGCAAGCAGAAATAAAAGAACGAAGGGCTGGTGAGATGAGAAGATGTGAAATATGAGCTAGTAAGATTCAGGAAAGAAGGAGAAGAAAACATGAAATTGGAAGGAGCACAGGACAGAATTGCCACATTGGAAAACACAGAAAGGGGCATAGAGGACAGAATGAAATGGAAATAAAGAAAGAGTTATAAAAGAATAAAGAGAAAATGACAAACATAGTAGTCAGGGAAAGGAGATCCAACATTTGCATAATTGGAGTCCACAAGGAGGACAACCAAAACAAGGAACTAAAACAAACAGCTGATAGTTTAATAAAACTTCACTGAAATGAAAGAATACTTGAGTATGCATCTTAGAAGGTCTGCTGCGTGTCAGGAAAAATTGACCCAGATTGGTCAACCCAGGGACATATTCTAGTGTAGTTATTGGACACTAGAGATAAAGAAAAAATTCTCTGGGTAGACATACATTCTCCCCCCACACAAATTTAAATAATTTAAAAAAGGAAAGAAATCAAAGTGACTTCACTTCCTCTACAACATTTAATGCGCAAAGATGATAGAGCACCATGTGTAAGATCATCAGGGAAAGAAAGGGTGACCCAAGGATTTGACATTCAGCCAAGCTGCCCTTCAAGCATAAAGGCTACAGACACACAGGTATTCACATTCAGGAGACAGGTAGTATGGCTCCCAGGAGCCCGTCTTGAGGGACTCCTACGGGATGAATTGGAGCTCATCTAGGAGCCATCTCAACTTGGAGGTAACTGGGAAAACCATAACAAAAGGACTGGTTGTGAGCATATTTTACCTTAGGCCTAAGATGGAAACAAATGGGAGGGTTAGGGTAGCTGGACAGAATGTAAATACCTTATATACTGAAAATGTAGAAATGATAAAACTGACAAAAGTTAGGTAAAGAGGAAAGAGGATGGAATACAGAGTAAGGGCACTGATAGTCATATTACAGAATAAATAGAATTGACAGATATTATTTAAAATTGGAAATCACGAAATATGGAAACAACCTAAATGTCCATTGACTGATGAATGAATAAACAAAATATGGTAATTACATACAATGAAATATTATTCAGCCTTAAAAGGGAAGGAAATTCTGACCCATGCTACAACATGGGTGAATCTTTAAGACATATGTTAAGTGAAATAAGCTAGTTGCAAAAGGGCAAATACTGTATGATTCCACTCATGTGCAGTACTTAGAGTAATAAATTCATAGAGACAGAAAGTGGAATGATGGTTGCCAGGCACTGGGGGCGGGGGGAGAAAGGGAGTTATTGTTTAGTGAGTTTGGGGTTTCAACTGGGGAGGATGAAAAAAATTCTGGAGATAAATGGTGGTGATGGGAGCATAAAAGTGTGACTGTACTTAATGTCATTGAACTGTACACTTAAAGTGGTTTAAAAGGTATGTTTATGCTATTAACATATGTAATATATAAATAATAAAATTGGCAAATCAAATAATAGGCATATAAGCAAATTATAAGCAAACAGCACGAACATAAACATTAAGATAGATAATATTGTCTAAAACTAGGTGATGGAGAGGGAGAGGGAGGAAGATGAAATTTGATTATTTTATCATTGCTATAGTGGGGAACCCATGAATACTGCCCCTAAAGACACAATAATATTAGAGCATAAACTCAGGTCATTTTAGCTCTCAGAAAAACTAAAACACACACACACACACACACACACACACACACACACACACACACACACAGAGAAAACAGACCATGCAAAGATTTTTAGAAAAACCCTATGAAACTAGGAAATATAATATAAACATATTACATGACTATGTAAATATAATACAAATGTAAAACCAGACCAAACATATCTGTCATATCAATACATGTCATATCAATCATTTATTAATCACAAAATTTAAAGCAGATCTCAAAGCAAAATCTAACTCTAAAATAAAACACTTCATAAAAGTTGAATATCAACGATTGAGAAAGTGTGTGCCAGGCAAATGCAGATGAAAAGAAAGCAGAAGTCACAATCTTAATATTAGATGAGAGCATACACAGGTCCCCCAAATTAGATGAGACAAAGAATGGCACTTTAGAATGCTAAATGCTGCAATTCCTAGTTATGATGGTCATGAGAATATCTATGTGCTAAATATACCTCAATATTTACAAAACAGAAATTACAAGAGATAGAAGAAGAAATAGAAATATACTGGTTTGTGGCGGAGATTTTAATTCACTTTTCTCAGTTCATGTCAGATCAAGGGGACAAAAGCATGAGAGGATATAGAAGACTAAAGTAATTACTAACCTGATTGAACCTGGTAGCTTGAAAATAGAGACACCCCTATGGCACATTTACAAAACTGGCATATATACACTACTATGTATAAAATAGATAACTAATGAGAACCTACTGTATAGCACAGGGAACTCTACTTAGTGCTCTGTGATGACCTAAGTGGGAAGGAAATCTAAAAAAGAGTGGATGTATGTATACGTATAACTGATTCACTTTGCTGCACAGCAGAAACTAACACAATATTGTAAAGCAACTATACCCCAATAAAAATTAATTTAAAAAACTCCAAAACAAAAATCGACCATGTGATAGAGCATAAAGAAAATCTTAATAAAATTCAAAAAGTGACGAAACACTGACAATGTTTTCTGAATATAATGCCATAAAATTAGAAATTAATAACAAGCTCAAAAGCACAAGAAAACTTCTATCTGGAAAATTTTTAAAAAATCAACTCTCTTTTAACAATTCTTGGTGAAAGAGAAAATATAAGAGAAATTGCAGAATATCTGGGAAGCAAGGATAAAACCCTACCTTTTAGAACTTACTGGTTACAGTTAAAGCACTATTCAGAGGAAGTTTATAGCCTTAAAAACTTACGTTAAAACAAAAGAAAGAAAACTAATTACACATATAGATTTTAGATCAAAAAGTAAAAATAAAACTATAATTATGGAATGCCAAGAAAAGAAAAATGAACACATTATACATGAAAACAAATGGGGCAATACTAAGACAGTAGTAAGCAGAGGCAATTTCATAGCAATAAGTGTTTTCCTTATCAGAAAAGAGGGAACAAAGTAATTAAAATTTCAACTGAAGAAATTAGAAGAAAAAAAATCCTTAAAATAGTAGAACAAAATAATAGAAATAGAAGCAGAAATAAGAAAGTGAAAACGGTAGTATAGACACCTTGAAGAATTGGTCTTTTGACTGAAATGATGCAACTATATAAATATGGCAAGAAAATATTCAAAATGATACATACCAAATGTTAACCAAATAATTAGTTGTCATTTTTGGAAATCAGAATTTAAGGCAATAATAATATTTTCTTTATATCTACTTACATTTTCTAATTTTTAATAATGAAGCTATATCACTCACGTAATTAATTATTTCTTAGAAGAGATAGAACTTGAGCTTCATGGAAGAGATAGAACTAGAGCTCGGCCTAATGAGAAAAAATGTTTAGCGAGATGAGAAAGGGACTTACCTGAAGTACAGTAGGCCCTCTGTGCCCGCGGGTTGCATATTTGCAGATTCAACACATGGAATCCGCAGATATGGAGGGCCGACGGTCTTGCCAGTCAGTTTCAGATTATAACCAATTTTAGCATGTATATTAAGTGGGTTAATATCACTATTAATTAAGTACATTTAATCATCTATAATAGAAGACTACTGCTTCATTTAGGTCTAAGCAATGCTCTAACAAGTAAAAGTCATTGTTTGAGAGGAGAGACAAATAAATTGAGTTGACAAATTTAAAGTGGTGCTCAAAATACATCCTCAGCCCAGTATTTGATCCACCGCCATTTGGACATCCTGGACAGTAAGGATTTTGCTGACTTGTGAATCTTCTAGAGTTCTGTCTTGATCTTCAAGTAAAAAGTCAGTTAACTTTTCATTTATTTGTTTGACTGTGATCTTATTCTCAAAAAATGCACCACCCATATATCTGATGACTCTCGGGTATCTAGAATATTGGATTAATCAGAAAACCCTGTTTTCCAACATTGCTGAACAAATGTCTTCCCCTCTTACTCCCTTCTCTGGTTCCCCCTCCACCCCGTTTCTCTCTCTCATCTCCATGATTTGCATCCTTTTTATCTCTGCCTTTGTTCTCTTCTTCTCTGCCTCTCTTCCTTCTTGGCCCCCTCTCTTACCTCCACCTGCCTTCCTCTTGACCTTTGTTCTCTAATTTGCTTATGGCTTTTCCCCCTCATTTTCTTCTCTGTCCTTTCTCTCCTTTCCTTTACTTGAATACTGTCATGTTTCCTCTTTCCTTGCTGTCCCTCTTCTTTCCCTCTTTCCTTTGTCCCCCTCTTTTGTCCCCCCATGTGGCAGGTCTATGACACACCACTGGAGAATGTGAAGGACTTTGAGGGCCTGTCTGACTTTTGTAACACCTTCAAGCTCTACCGGGGCAAGACTCAGGAGGAGATGGAAGACCCATCTGTCATTGGGGAGTTTAAGGTAAGTCCTTGAGGACACATCTCTAACCCAGGGAGGCCCAAGACTGGAGTGGCAGCCATGAGTGAAGGGGGTGGGGGCAGAAGTACTGTAGTAACATCAGTAATGACCCCAGTGCTGCAGTTGGTGACCATGTGGGTGATGGAGATGATGGTGGTGACGGTGATGCTGCTGATGCAGAATGCGATGGGGGTGATGGGATGGCATTGGGCTTAGTGATTGTAGTGGTGATGAGAGTAAGGGACATAGTGGTGATTGTATTGGTGACACTGAGGATGAAAATTAAACTTGACCCTTCCTTCTGTTCAGGGCCTCTTCAAAATTTATCCCCTCCCAGAAGACCCGGCCATCCCCATTCCCCCAAGACAGTTCCACCAGCTGGCTTCCCAGGGGCCCCAGGAATGCCTGGTCCGCATCTACATTATCCGAGCGTTTGGCCTGCAGCCCAAGGACCCCAATGGGAAGGTAACATTCCTAGAGCTCTCACCTCCCCTGGAATAAATGGTAGGCTGGGGTACAAAGAGGCTGCAGAATTTGGATACACTCTTTGCCCCAGGGAGTTCACAGTAAGTGGGGACACCAGACAAAGATGTACAAACCTGAGGTGGGACTGCATTGGAGTTCTATCAAGGCCAAGTGTTCCAGGTCAGAAAAGGCCAAAGTCAATACAAGACTTTGGAATAATGGGGAAGACTTCCTGGAAGGAATAGGATTCTTAAGCATTGATGGAGTTTTGATAGGCTGGGAGGGAGAAGAAAACCATATTTTAGGAGGAGTCAGAAACCTTGGCAAAGGTTTGAGAGCAGACTCAGTGTAGGTTTAGCACAAGGATAAGGCATAAGGACAAGGGACATTGATGGTGTAGACTGGGGCAGGACTTTGTGGGACTTTCAAGGGTGGGGTGGGGAGGGAAGAAGGAGGGGTAGAGCATGATGGGTAACTGTGCTGGCCTGGCCATGGCGGAGCCTGAGGCAAAAGGAAAAATCAGCAGTCCTGATCCTGTCTTTATTTAAAACTTTGATATTTTCTTCATCATGGACTGTTGGTGCTGGTTTTAATTTTTAAAATATCACATTAAAATGTTGTTTATTTTGATGACTAAGCTTTTTTGTCTTTCCCTTAAATTTTGTGCCTGAGGCGAGTACCTCACTGACCTACTCTAGTCCTGACCCTGAGCGAAGGAGGGGAGCTTGAGGGAGGGCGGGAGTCTGGAGCTACCCGGAGATGGGGGGAGGAACAGAGTAAAGTTGGGAAGAGAGAGTAAGAGGAAGTGGCGAGGCAGGAGTGGGAGACAGTGGGGTTCAGAGGTACGAGGCTAGGGTCTTCTCTTGTCTTAGACAGGTGCAGGCCTAGCCTGTGTCCTAGGTTGTGGGTAGGGGCCTGGTGTCCAATCCCTGCTGCCCTGCTTTTCAAGGTGAGAAAAGCTGCCCATGCCCTGCTGGGAGATCACAGGGAGAGATGGAACAGTCCCCGCCCAGGCACCACCGATGGCCTCCAAGACGTGGCTGTGGTCAAGTTTATATACTTCAAGCCTTCCTGGTGCCGAGACCCTGGCTGCTCCAGAGGCTAGTTGAGGGAATGCTGCTGCTTGTGGGAGGCTGCGCTGGGCTGAAAAAGTCTGGCCCTCTCCACCTGCTGAAGCAGAGGTCACAGACAGGACCCCAGCTTGGCCCAGTCACATATGTCACACAAGCTGGCATGTTTCTGAGGATATGGGCCTGGCCCCCACCCGCCCTCTCCCAGTGGGGCAGTGGATTGGGAGTATGGGGGACTTAGGCGCCCAGTTTCCACTGCCAGAGCCGAGGCTAGAAGCCCACATCGGGGGTGGTGTGCTGGGTGGGGCTGCTGGCCTGGCGGGAGGCAGCTTCTTGATGGTAGGCCCCCTTGCCCCTTTGAGGGGCAGAGCAATGAAGGAGCCTCAGAAGCGTGTTGGGAAGGTTATGTCGCTGAAGTGTTTCCTTCTCCTCCTCCAGTGTGATCCTTACATCAGGATCTCCATAGGGAAGAAGTCGGTGAGTGACCAGGACAGCTACATCCCCTGTACTCTGGAGCCTGTGTTTGGAAAGTAAGTTGGGGTGGCTTGGGTCTTGGGGTGGAGGTGCCAGTCTGGATCACCCACAGCCCAGCGGGAGAGATGTGGCTGCCACTGGGAAGTCCCCATCTCCTGGAGCAAAGCTGTGTTCCCTAAATCTTGCATGTCTGTAAGGGTGTAACCTCAGCTAGCGCTTCCTTAAGCGCTAAAGGCTTGAGTCCTTGCAGAAGCTCCTAGTTAAACAATTACCTTGAAGATCAGAAATCTAAATGGAAACCCAGAGCATGCATTTGCTAATTCTTCTTTTTTTTAGATCAACTTTTACTTTGGAATAATTTTAGATTTACAGAAAAGTTACAAAGATACTATAGTTTTCATATACCCATCACTCAATTTCCTCCGCCATTAACATTCCTACCTAACCATGGTACATGTATCAAAATTAAGAAATTGATATTGGCGCATTACTATTAACTAAACTCTAGACTCTTAGGATTTTGCCGATTTTTCCATTAATGCCCCTTTACTGTTTCAGGATCCAATCCAGGATTCCTATTACATTTAGTAGTTATTCTCTTTTACTGTTGCACGTTCATCTGTGGCAGATAGCGGAAGGATGTGGACTCAAGAGGGTAAAATGCTTCCTAAAATCTAAGAACGAGGGAAGGAGGAAGCAGTGCCCATTGCATGGGAGTAGTTCCCAGGCTTCCTGACTTGCTTGCTGTTTGGATGCGAGCGTATTTAGGGCAGAGAAAGGAGAATCTTGAGGGAAGCTGGCAGTTATTTCTCTAGCACCTGTAGGAGAAGGCATGTACCGATATTGTCAAGCGACACACTGGATTCATGAACCGGTGTCTCTTGAGTTAGTTGTAGTCATCTGGCCCTGCAGAGAGACCCAATCAGCCAGGGGAAATGCCATTTTTGAAGGGGAAACAGTCCTGGCCAATGATGAGCCACTGCCAGGCTGGAACTGGAGGGAAGGGCTGCGGGGAGGATGGTGAGTGGAAGAGAAGAACCCTGTTTGGTGAGCCCCAGTGGCCAGCGTGGGGCCCCATGCTGACGGGACCGCGCAGGGCCCAGGGCAGGGGAGGGGAGCTCGTGTAGAAACACGCCTCTCCCTCTCTGTTTCACCATCCCCCTCGGATCACGGCCGCCTGCTCTGCTTGGGGGATCAAGCCTCTGAGAGTCCACAGCAGAAGCTCTTTGTTTCTATCACCCACGTGTTGACCAGCAGAATTCATGGGACATAATCAGACACAACTCTGATTTTGTCTGCCAGTTTCCTGTAGACATTTATTCTGTGCGGGTGACCTTCCTCACTCCCTGAGTGGAAACTGGCAGGCAGGCCACTTTCCGCTCAGCTTTAGACAGTCCGCTTTGCCGTCAGCCCACCGTCTCAAGTTGATAACCAGAACGGCGTTCGTGTGTCATCAGGAGCACGCCGGATGGCTGGAGGGCGGTCGCTCCCTCTCGCAGCTGCGTCCACCTTGGGCACAGCGTGTGCACCTTGGGGGTGTGTGCGGAGGGGAGGAGGGTCTTTGCCCAGTGTCCCCCCCGCCCCTTCCTGCCGTCCTTCGCCATACTTGCAGGTCTAGGACTGGGGAGCCTGTGTGAGAGGAGGGGCCCATCTCAAGTGCTGACTTTGCCCCATCCGGCACCCTTGGGGTGGCAGATGTTTGCTTTCCTGTGGGCTTTTCAGACACCCCCTGAGCCCTCCTAACATAGCTCCTGGGATGTGGCAGGTGCTGTGTCCCTGTAGCGGGTGTCCCTCTCCCATACCCCGCAACCCGTTCTCAGATGGGCCGCCCCACAGTCTCTCGCTGTTGGAGCCCCAGATCCCGTGGGACAGGCTTCAGAGCAGCCGCCCCCTGCTCCGCTGGCAGCGCTGCAGTTCCGCGCCCAGCCAGGACGGGAGCTCAGCTCCTCCCAAACGTGCCCCCACCTCCTCTCGCTACAAGCTGCTTGTGCTTCCTCCACCACAGCTCGGGTGCCAGGCTTGTGTGTCCCTCCTGCAGGGAACTCATTTCAGGGGAGAAGGGACAGCACTTCTACACTTGACCTCCGTGGGAGGTGACGGGGGGTCTCAGAGCACGGCAGGACTCACAAATCCTCTCTTAATCCCACTCCAGAAGGAGTGGTGAGGCCCCAGGAGTCCGGAAAGTGGATCCCAGGCCATGCCCTTGGTAAATTTCTGGAGTTCTGGCACCTGGCTCTGGAGTTTCACATCTCTTGTCTCCAGGTGTCCTGGTTGAAACTTCATTTTTAACCTTGTGCTCCATTTCATTCGTCCATTCTGTGGTCCATCAGGCAGGCATCTGCTATATGCCCAGCTCAGATTATTTGGGAATACCGCACACACACACACACACACACACACACACACACCACACACACTCAGACAAGCCCAGCACTGGGAGCGCTGTGGGTGGTGTGCTGTAAGAGCTATAGGAGGCTCGAGGAGGGTGGACTGCAGGCCAGTCCTGGGACAGGAGGAGGAGACACCAGGGGTGGCTTTCTAGCTCTTGCTCCAGCCTTGCCACCCACTTGAGTTTGCACTGTGTCCGGTGACCTCTGGGAGCTGGCGTCGTCATGACAACCGCCTACCCCCACAATAGGATGTTCGAGCTGACCTGCACTCTGCCTCTGGAGAAGGACCTGAAGGTTACCCTCTATGACTACGACCTCCTCTCCAAGGATGAAAAGATCGGGGAGACGGTTATCGACCTGGAGAACAGGCTGCTGTCCAAGTTTGGGGCTCGCTGCGGACTCCCCCAGACCTACTGCATGTAGGTGCAGGGCACTGGCTGCTTCCCTGACTGTGGGCCGAGCCCTGACTGTGTGCCAACCTGGGCCTAGCACAGCACAGACACTGTCTCTCTCAGTCAGCCCAGGTCTTATCCCCACTCCATAGATATGGAAACTGAGACCTGGACTTGTAAGTGGTGGGATTAGCACTTGAACGTGCTTATCTGAAGCTAAGAACCCAGCTCTTCCTCACGTCTATAATCAAGTTCTCCTTAAGGCACCGTAGAGGGCCTGGAGAGGGGAAGGAGAAGGGAGACAGACAATGGGACACACAGCCCCGCTGGGCCCCAAGGTGAACTCACGTGTGGCCAGCCCCACCCACTTCCTGCCAACTTGGGTCTTGTCTGGGTCTGATTCGTTAAAGCTGGAAATTGGAAACATTTCAGTTCCACCTCCATGTGTGTGAAGTGGGCTCCCCGGTCATGATGAACAATCACACAGGGTGCCCACAGGCAAAGTGAAGGGTGGGTGATGCCGTGCGTGTGGGTGCATAGGTCACTGCACACACCTCTGCCCCCATTAGTGTCCTGGAGCGTCTCATCTTTGTCTTGTGTTTGGGCCTCAGCTCTGGACCCAACCAGTGGCGGGATCAGCTCCATCCCTCTCAGCTCCTCCACCTGTTTTGCCAGCAGCGCAGAGTCAAGGCCCCCGTGTACCGGACAGACCGTGTAGTGTTTCAGGATAAAGAATACACCATCGAAGAAATAGGTGAGTTCTCCCTCTCTCGCCCTCTCTCTTGTGGGTCCTCTCCTGCTGGATGTAACCACTGGACACAACCCACACCAGCACGGTGTGGTCTTGAGTCTCTCCAGGGCAGCACAGATGGACTAAACTTGCACTTGGTATTCTTGGGACCAGTACTTACCTGGGACACCATTGTGAAAATTAGAGGTCAAGGTGGGGCCACAGTGAGGGTGGGTCAGGGTCAGAGCTCAGTCTAAGACCAGGTTGGGGCCTGTCTGAGGCAAGATGAGGGGTGAGTCTGAAGCCAGGATCAGGGTCATGGTTAGGATCAGTCTGCTTCTGGCTTTGTGTGGGCAGACTGGTCAGAGTTTGGGTAGAGCCCACCGCTGAGAAAGTTTTCTACTTAATCATACTAGTCTGCCAGCTTCACCTTGACGGTACCTTCTGAGCCCCCAGTCCCAACTCCTTTACCTGATACATCCAAAGGGTGGCAGGAAGCCCTGTAGCCCCCGTCTTGCCTAATGCTCTGGATCTGTCTCATGCTCATGCCAAGGGTCCTGCCATGTGCTCCCCGCGTGTCTGAGATGCTCATAGGCCTGCACGGCCCACCCAGAGCAGCTCAGACTCCCCAGAGGTGTTTGCAGACCCAGCTGGCCCCTCGCCTCCTGCTGGTTTCGGAGATGTTTGATGTCAGAGCTGGTACTGAGGTTGTAAAAGAGGAGGGAGGCTTTGGCTCCCTCACCTCAAATCCCCCTCCTCCTTCTTCGTTTCTCTGATTCTCCAACGTCGTGGCTGAGCCAGGCTCCTTTCCATTAGGCCCTAACCCCTCCCCCAGTCTCTTTTCCTGTAGAACGTGCATCTGTTTTAGGGGTGGTCTCATTTCTTTCTGCTAGTCTGTGAGCAGCTTAAGCACAGGAACCAGGGCTCATGGTCATAAATTCATAGGAAAAGAAAGCCAGAAAGCTAGAGTTGGTGAGGCCTGACGTCTCCCTGTTTTTGCAGATGAGGCCGTTCAGACCACGAGTGGTTAACAACCTGCCCAAAGTCACGCAGCTGGTTAGAGGCAGAATCAGGTTCCTGGCCCGGTGGTCCTTCTGCAATGCCGTGCTGCTTCCTTAGTGGTACCTATTAAAGTGGGCAGGGCAGGTTTGACGGATGAACGTGTGTATGTGTGTGTACGTTAGAATCTGTGCTGGTGAACGTGGGCACACCTGAGTGCACAGACCTGTGTGTGTACGTGTGTATAGACACGTGTGGACCCTCCTACCACCAGTCAAGGTCTCTGTCAAGGGGGCTCCAAGTTCATGTTGCTGGCTGGTTGGCCGGGCTTGTCAGGGTCAGAACCACCGCCGTGTCCTCACCCCATCCACAGTACCGGTCCCTGACCCAACCCCTGGCAGGTAGAGCTGTACCTGGGAAGCACGCAGGGGAGGGGAGGGGTATTCACATCCAGTCATGCGCCTTTCCTAATGAGTGTGTGATCTCAGCTGCCCTGCTCCCCAGCTGTGTGGCTGCCTGGCTTCGTGTCTGTCATCTCTGAAATGGGGCTAATAATAGCACTTACCTTTTAGGGTTACTTTGAGGATCAAGCCCTGTCAATATTTATGAAGAGCAGTGCCTGGCTCCTGCTTTATAAGTGTTCTCTGTTACTGCTATTATTTTAGTTACTGCTACTAATCAAAGAGATTGCATGAAACAGAGAATACTACTGAGAGCACTTAGATGCCCAATCTGGGAGAAGAGTTGTGGAGCCTCAGAGTTGAGAGCAATCTGGAAGGGCTTCCTGGAAGGAGTGGGCTTTGGAGGGTGGGGAGAATTTGTATTGGGTGGGAAAAAGGAAGGAGAGCTTGCAGAAGAGCCTTGATAGAGTTGGTGGCAATGGGGAGTCTGGATTTTAAGCCCAGAGCCTGTGGACAACGAGGTTTCCCTTACAGAGAACGAGACGTGAGGACCAGAAGAACTGTGTCTGGGCTAGGGGTGAGGCTGCAGGGTTAACAGCTTCCCGAGGCCCTCAGGCCCCCCTACCATCTCCTGCTCACTCTGTCCTGGCAATTTTTTTGTCTTCTCTCTGGGGCAGAGGCTGGCAGGGTCCCGAACCCACACCTGGGCCCAGTGGAGGAGCGTCTGGCCTTGCATGTCCTCCGGCAGCAGGGCCTGGTCCCTGAGCACGTGGAGTCCCGGCCCCTCTATAGTCCCCTGCAGCCGGACATCGAGCAGGTAGGACCTCCACCCTCGGGCCCCAGAGCCCCTGACCCTCAGCTACCCCTCCCCAAGAACAGCTTGGATATCCCAGAAGCACCAGTGGAGACCTCAGGATTTGGCTAATCCCTCGTTGTGGAGTTTCTCCACAGCCTGAATGGTTACCATTGTTGGCCCACAAGGGGACCTCTTGAGCCTGGCCTCCCCTGGCTGCCTGCAGGCCTCAGGGCCTGGGGAATGAGGCTTCTCCTCCATCCCCGTGTAGGCTGGACCTCTGGCTGCCCACAGGTCATTCTGAAGCCTCGCTGTTTCAGCCTGGCCACAGGGAGTCCTCCCCTGCCATCAGTGACATTGCAGATGGCCAACCCTGTGCTGGGCAGTGGGGAGTTCAGACAGGGCGAGCCTATGACAGAGAGGCAGAGCAGCCATCAGGAGGGCCAGGGGAATGCTCCCAGGCAGAGGGAGGGAGGGCAGAGGGACAGCAGGCCCAGGGGTGACGTGCGGAGGCTTCCTGGAGGGGTTTGGAGGAGGGGGAGGAGAGAAAATGTTCCAGGCAGAGATGGGCCGAGGCAGCCTTTGTGGCACTAAGGTGCCTTTGTGGACATGCAGAGAACATCCTCTCTGCTCTTTGGAGCTGAGCTCTCCTCCCCTTGGTGGCGTGGCCACCAGCTCCCCAGAGTGGCACTGCAGGTGTTGAAATGTCAGCTCTTTCACGCTCATGTGAACCAGAAGAAGTTAGGTCAATCCCTGCTCCTTCTTCTGTAAGATGGGGACAGAGATAACCGCTGGCTCGCAGAGAAAGAGGGAGCTAAGTGGTGGCAGGTAGAGTGGTTTCCTGTCGTGGAAACCCTCTGAGCCCCCATCACTAAACCATGCTCTCTGAGCCTCCACAACTGTGTACACCATCCCCAAGGCCGACTGCCCCCTGCCCTCTTCCGCCTGGCACAGTGAGACTCAGCAAACATCGCTGTCTCCAGAGAGCTGCCCTGACCCCTGATCCCCAGGTGCTACCCCAGTCCGCGGCCTGTGGGGCAGTGGGCTCACCCCTGTGGTTGACCCTATGGTCCCCTTGAGGGCATCTCTCCTACAGTGTGCTGAGCCTCTCCATGCAGGGCCTGGGGTTTCCCTGTCCTGTGCTCCAAGTATCCAGTGCAGAGCGGGTGGTCAGGAGATGTTGGTTGAATGAAGAGGGTGGCGAGAGAGCAGGGTCATGTCTCCCTCCCCAGGGGAAGCTGCAGATGTGGATCGACCTGTTTCCAAAGGCCCTGGGGCGGCCGGGACCTCCTTTCAACATCACCCCACGGAGAGCCAGAAGGTGACTTACCCCAGCCCAGGCTCAGAGCTGAGCAGGGTGGTGGACTGGTTGCTGCGGGTGGGAGCAGGCGGTGGCTCTCGGGCCAGGCTTTGGGCCACTCAGGCCTCACTCTTGTGCGGGTCTGGCCAAGTGTCCAGCCGGGCAAGCAGCAGAGTCTTGGGTGAGCTGACTTCTCGGCTTCTCGGACAAGGACTGCCCACCCTTTGGTGGGAAATCCACGTGGATTTGAGTCATCCTTCTCTGCAGGTTTTTCCTGCGTTGTATTATTTGGAACACCAAGGATGTGATCCTGGACGACCTCAGCATCACCGGGGAGAAGATGAGCGACATTTATGTGAAAGGGTAGGAAGTCACCCTCCTTCCCACCCGTCCCGACTCCACGGTGTCGCCTCTGCTCCCTCGGGGGTGGTGGTTGGTTGGGAAAGGGGGAACTCTGGGGTAGGGAAGGGGGAGAACAAGAAAGGAAGGAGGGCCTTATGGGAGTGGTCTCTGCCTCTGGGGAGTCAACCCCCACCAGATTTCTTCTTCCACATGAATCTTTGCACTGAACTTACAAGGCTTGAGGATATCCCTCAAGAGAGACGTGAGAACATTTTGAAATTTATGACACATTTGGTACATCAAGTTATTTTTCCTTTATTGCTTACCGAGTTCAATGACCTTCTTAGTTCCTTGTTTGCTTACGTCGAGGCTGCGTATTGCGGTGGAGACCTTAGTTAGCCGTGTTCTCGAAACTGTGTGTGTCTAGTTGGATGGTCGGCTTTGAAGAGCACAAGCAGAAGACAGACGTGCATTACCGGTCCCTGGGAGGCGAAGGCAACTTTAACTGGAGGTTCATCTTCCCTTTTGACTACCTGCCAGCTGAGCAAGTCTGCACTGTCTCCAAGAAGGTGGGTGCCATTCCTGTCCCCAGGGGTGCTCGTCCCAGGGCTGTCGAACAGCAGCCTGATCACTGTCGGCCGTGTCACTGTCATACTCCTGCCGCTGCCCCGCCATTGCTGGAGCCACCTCGGCTACCGCTGCGTAACAGCCACCACCATTGTCCCATCACTGCCGGCGTCACCACCACCACCACGTCCACCACGCCCACTCCTCCTACTTCTGCCATCATCGCCATCGTTAGCATTGCTGCCATCCCACAATCTCCCCCACGCCAGCGCTACAACCACTGTATGGAGCTAAGTCCAAATCCTAACAGACCAAGCCGCAGGGAGGGCCGTGGGCTCAGAGTGGGGAGAACATTGGTAAGGAAACCCAGCACGGTCATCAGAGAGCGGTGGGGCAGAACCCCTAGGGAGAGTGGCCCCAGAGGGCTGTCTGGCCTTCGGTTTGGGCTGTCTGGCCACCCGCTAGGATCGGGTGTTGCTTAGCCAAGTCCCTGCTGCTTCCCCCTTTCTCCCATTTCTGTGCCTGGGGCCTGTGGCCACTGTCCAGGCTAGTATCTCTCAGACCTGGGGAGGCCCGGTGCCTCAGCCGGGGGAAGGGGCAGCTCCAGAGACCTCAGCTCTTTGTGGGTTAGCATCTTCTAGTTGAGGCCTCATCTGGGCCGTGAACTCTCTCCTCCTGAAATAGGCGGGTCCCAAGGCGGGTGGTGGCCCCGAGCCTGCCCTTAGGGAGCAGCCCCCAGAGCGCGGTGAGGAGGGTGCCGTGGGCAGGCAGCTTCCGGAGGCGGAGGGCCCCTCTGTCGGAGCTTCTAACTACGGCGTCCCGCCTAGAATCAGCTCCGCCTGCACATGCTCTCCTGTTCCACAGGGTGAATACCCCTCTGGAGTTTGGGTCCTGCTGGTCCTGTTTCCTTCCAGAGGTGGCGCAGGGCTCCAAGGCAAAGCTTCTGCGACTCCTCTTTCTGTCCTGAACGGTTGTGTGGCTTAAAGAAGGGAAATGTGTAATGGACCTCGGCTGCCTAGGTCCTCTTCATTCTCTTCATCGCATCCTTCCCCCATGACCCTTTCCTAACCCAACAGACAGAATCATCTGCACTTCAGAGAAACCAGAATGTTCCGCTGAACATTCTGAAACCATTAAACAAAAGAAAATATGGGTTAAATAAGGTTAAATGAATTCTTTCACCCAGGGATGCCTACCAGAAAGCAGAGTTTAGCAACAGCCCTGGATGCTGTGCCGTCAAGGAAAGCCTGGCCTATTTGTAGGTTTAATCCTGTTTGCCTTTGTTCAGCATGTTTGTCTATCAAAAGATGTTTCCATAACAAACCAAATGCTGCATTTGCTGGGGAGAGCTCCAAGTCAAACAAACAGTGCCTGTCCTTGCTGTGGACGGAGGGAATGGGGAAGGGCGGCCAGGCCCTGCTTCAGGCCACCTCCCGTGCTCATCAAGCCCTACACGGGGTGAGGCGTGGCTGGGGAACCGAGGCTGAGAGATGCCGATCGGCCCAACACGGGAGGCGGGACCACCTCTCTGTTGTGACAGGTGGAGATGGGTGCAAGGAGTCGCAGGGAGCAGAGTCTTCTGTTCTTGCTACAAAGTAGGAAGAGAGAGAATCTCCTGGCACTGTGGCAGGTGATTTGAGACAAACGACAAAGGCGGGAAGCAGCCATTATTGAGTGAAGGAGACAAAGGGGGAGAGAAAGGCAGAGGGAGAGGGAGCTAACTGGTGGTACCTGGCAGTTCTGAGGGCCCAACGGGATTGCTGATAAAGAATTTGAGGGGGCTCCATTGTGGCAACAGTGGGGTTTCATCTCTGCCCTTTAGACACCAGCAAGGAAGCAGGGAGTTGAACTGACCCATAGTGCAGTTCCAGAGGAAGAGAGGGGCTGAGGGAACCGACCCATTGGACCGATGGCCCGCAGGACTGGGCTGGCCTTGGGAGAAGGAGAAGGCTATGGGGGATGCTGAGCTGGGAGGAGTCAAGGAGGCTGGGAGTGGCCCGGAGTGGTGAGGGCTGAGGGAACGGGACTTCCCCCCGCTTGGTGCCAGGCTCCGGAGAGGGCGGCTGGAGGGGTGTGTGTGGCAGAGGTCAGAAGAGGAGGTTGAGAACAGTCAAGGGGTTCTGAAGTCATCCAGGAACATGAGGGAGGAACTGGCTTGACCCGAGACAGGGCCATCGGGTCCCTCTGGGAGAAAGGACACTGGGAGGCAGGGGGAGCCGTGCCCACGGTGGGGCACCAATTAGCTGGTCTGGGCTAGGGGACTAAGCCTGGGGGCGGTTAGTGCAGGGACACTGCACAGCCTCTTGGCTCCTTGGTCCTGCTGCAGAGCCAGCCCTCTGCCGAGGGGTTCAGCGCCTCTGGCAGGCAGGCCCTCCAGGGACCCCATTAACCAGACGAGACTGTTGTAAAGTACAAGGTCTCCTTTCATCCGGCGGCTTTGAACCACTGCTGGTTGCCCTGGCCGGCTCCCCACCTGGAGCCCAGTACACCCACCGGAGCGGGCCTGTGCGTCAGGCACCCACCCTGCAAATAAACAGCTAGTAAAAGGGCCCAGACTGGGAACGTAATGAGTGCCTGGGACCTGGGGGGCCATCCCCAGGCTGGAGCCCCAGCCCAGCTGCTCCCACCAGGGGCTGTTTGAACCTCTGGCTCATTACTGAGCCCATAAACCGGGCCGGCCAGAGGCACGGAGGATGCTGGCGTCCTGTACAGGCAGGCCTGCAGAGCTGGCCATAAAAGCCCCGCCAGAGGAGGGAGGCACCTGCAGGAGGGCTGGGGCCTGGAAAAGGGGGAGGCGCCAGATGGGGGCCGGGGGCGAGGGGCCAGGTGGGGACCTGAGCCCCTTCACCAGCCCAGGCAGCAGTGCAGGCTACAGCCAACGGCTTCACAAGGTGATCATTCCTCGGGGGCACCGGCCACGGCCTTTGGTCACAGGACCTCTGTGGGGTCCGTGTGATCTGAAGGGGCCACCAAGGCTGTGTACACAGGGCACCTGGGCCCAGACAAACTCTGTGTGGTCAGCAGTACTCCCTGACTCCCGTGGAGTCTGTCCCCCTGAGACTGGGTCCAGGTCCCTGCTGTGACCTGGCACCCACCATCTGCGGGATGGTCAGTGGGTCCTTGCCACCCACGCAGGTAAAGCTACAGTGAGAGGACAGAGAATAGGTGTGAGTGGGAAAGCCCCAGGGACGGTCCTTTGGGTTGAGTGTGACTGGACCCAGGGGTGGATCCAGGCCTCAGCGTGCCAGTCCCCAGCCCTCAGCTGCTCCACGAGGCCTTGGTGGAGAGAAGCCCAAGACAGTGCAGTTTCAGGCTGACTGGTCTGAGGAAGCGGGGAGGGGACAGCAGTGGGCTGGTGAACTTCCCAGCACCGGGAGCTTTCGGTGTGCCCCAGGGCAAGCTCTTGGAGGTGAAGGTGGGGTGGGCTGGGGACACTGCCCCCAGTGCCAGATCCTTACAGTGGTGTGTCGGGGGGTCCCCCCTGACACCCAGGTTCCCAGCCAGCCCACCTTGTCCCCAAGATCGCAGGGGCAGGATTAAGAGACTCTTGAACCTGACTGACTGGGTTGGAATCCAGCTTGCCACTTCCCAGCTGGGTGACTTGGATAAATTACTCGCTCTGGTTTCCTCAAGATAGTATCTCCTCATAGGTCGTTGGAAGCATAAATGATTTCACAGTGGGAAAAGGCTGATGCCTAAGAAGTGCATATTAATGTTGTTTTTATTACCTGTCAGACTTTGGGCAAATTCTTAACTTCTCAAAGCCTTTGTTACGTCATCTGTAAAATGGCAATGAGAACCTTGACTCATGGAATTGCGAGGATTAAAGGAGCTACCTTATGTCAAGTGAGCCTGCGTGGTCCCCTCCTGGGCCCTTGAACACTGCCCTCTGGGGTCTCAACAGTCTTCCTGCTAGGATCTGACTCTGGCAAGTCCCTAAGGGACGTCCCCCTCCACTGCCTCCTCCAGGCAGCCTTCCAGGCTAGAAGGGACCACTGCTCCTCTCTAATCCTGCTCTCCTGCTTCCTCCTCTGCTTCTCCTCTGGGCCAGGATGCTTTCTGGAGGCTGGACAAGACAGAGAGCAAGATCCCTGCCCGAGCGGTATTCCAGATCTGGGACAACGACAAGTTCTCCTTTGATGACTTTCTGGGTGAGCACCATTTCCGGTCAGCGCCATCTTGCCTGTCGGGGCTGCCCCAGAACCCCTCTCTCAGGCCTTGTGGGAAGGCTGGCAGGAGGATCAGGGAGCTCAGGGTCACTGGTCCCTGGTGCTGAGTGAGGTCGGTGACACAGGGTAGTGCCAGGGTGATCAGGGTGGCCAGCAGGGTGGCCTGCCAGCCGAGGTGGCATTGAACGCTGGGCCGTGTTGGTTGGTAGGACCCAGGTAAGGAAGAGAGGGGAGCGCAGGGTGAAGGCAGTGCAAGCAGAAGCTCCGTCACTGGCTGTCTGGCCTTTCACGTGACAGGATCCCTGCCTCCTCAGTCTAGTGAGTGAGTGGCTCAAGGCTCTCTTCGCCCTTGTGCCCCAGAGACTGAGCAAATGAACACACCTGGGGCCAGGACTCTGCTGAGGGAAAGTGTGCTGCAACCCTGACTGTGGAACAGGGAGTGCTGGCTTGGAGGACGAGGTGGAGATGGTGCCTTCACAGGGTGAGGTGTGGGGCCTGCTGGCTGGACTGTAAGGAGCCGCCCCATCACAGCTATAAAAGTTCACTGGGAAAATGTGGCCTATCCCTACGATAGGATGTTATTCAGCCACAAGAAGAAATGAGATCATGCTACACCATGGGTGAACCTTGAAAACACACCAAGTGAAAGAAGCCAGACGCAAAAGTACAAATATCGTATGATTCCTTTACATGAAATGTCCGTAATATGTAATCCACAGAGGCAGAAAGTGGTTGCCGGGGATTGGAAGGAGAGGAGGTTGGGGACCGGCTGCTCGTGGGTCTGGTGTTTTTTTAGGGGTGATGAAAATATTCTGGAATTAGATAGTGCTGGTGGTCTCACAACGCTGTGAATATACTAAAAGCCACTGAGTTGTACACTTTACAATGGTTAAAATGGTGCATTTTGTTATGTGAATTTCACCTCAGTAAAGAAATAGTGAACCTGTGAGAAAGGCGGTCCAGGAAGTCACGAGTCCTGTGTTGCAGTTCTGCTCTGCCACCTGGGGGCAGGGCGGGCTTGGACGAATCACTGGAGCCCTCCCTGTGTGGCCAGTGATTGCAGAAGTCACCGAGCTCTTGGGCCCCTGCAGAGGATGCTCTGAGGAGCAGCCCCAGTAGGAATGGGGAGGAGGGCTGCCTGCCCGTTGGGCTGCTCTTCACCCCACTTCCCCCTGACCCCGAGCCTGGTCCCCTGAACTTGGAGGACTGGCAGCTGCTCCACAACTTCACTGTAAAAGATTCAGGGTGTCAAAATCATAGCACTAAGTTGGACTTTTGTTCTCTTACTTATTATTCTGGAATACATAATTCCTGTGGCAAAATTAGAAACCGGAGATAAGCAATGCCTCCCCTTCCTATTTTATTATAATCTCACTACCCAGAGATAACCTTCACTAATATAACTAAGATAACCTTCACTTTGGCGTGTATTATTATTTTGGCATGTATCTTATACAAGCAAACACATATGTGTTATATGTGTATTTTATACATATATATACACATGCATATATGGCATATAGATAGCAAAATTGGTTTATGTTACACATACTGTCTTAGATCTTGATTTTGGGGAAAACAATATTAAAAACATTCTTTCTGTCAGGAGTTATCCATCTGCATTGTATCTGCATCATGGTGCTTAATGTCCTGCCTGATGTCCCATCGGACCCTCATTAGTCCCCCCCTAGGTGCGTACTCGGCTCATCTCTAGGATTTCCTGCATGAGTGACAGCCTAGGCTTACATTTTTGGACCCTTTGTGCGTATCTTTCCTGAACTCTAAGAAGCAGATTTTTAGAGTCTTTGTACATTTTAGTGGTTTTTGAAACATTTTGTTCAATAGCCCTCTAGAAAGATTTTACATTTTTATATTCTCACCTGTGCCCTGTTTGCCTTAACGGCACCATTTTTCCTAAACTTTTGCTGCCAGTGTTATCTTTTTTTTAAAAAAATTGCCAATGTGGTACCTCATTTTTATCTTTCTTTGCATTTCTTCATTACTTGTAAGGTACAACTTTAAAAATATGTTGTTATCCATATTGTTGATGGGATTTTCTTTTTCGTGGTTTTGGGATGGTCCTCTTTTATTGTTGATTTTCAGAGCTTTTTATATAGTAAGGACACATTACAAATAATTTCTCCATTTTTCAATTGCTTTTCACATTTTTATGGAATTTTTTTTTTGCTTACAGACTAAATAATTTTTTTAGCATCAGTCTATCAATCTTGCCTTTATGAGGTGAGGCTTTAGAAAATCAATTTTAAAAAGACAAACAAAAAATTGCATTTTATTGAATGAGAAAACAGTGTCCAAAATAAAATTAAACAGGATCATCTTTTGTTTTTAAAAATAAAACTACTACTTTTTAACTCCGTAGATTTCTTTTTTTTTAATTGGATGTTTGTGTATATTGTGAAGTGATAGCCAAAATAAGTTATGTAGTTAACAATGTTTTCTCTTGTGAAGAGAAATTTTAAGATCTACTCTTTTAGCGACTTACAGTATTATTCAGAGATTTCTTTTTTCCCCCTTCATAATGTATTTTCTAATTACATATTTTACTTCTTTTGAGTACTTATTACTTTTATTTTAAAAATGATAGTTAAGATCTGTAATTTTGCCATCTGTAATTTTGCCATCTGTAATTTTGCCATCAGGAAATAATCCTATGTTTCCATAGGAAACTGTAGTCTTTATGTAGATATAGTATATATAGTTTAATATCCTGATTTTTACTTAATATTATCTTGGGATCATGTTTAAAATGGGAAATAAACATTCATCTGTAGTTGAGGGATGGAGAGATGTGTAGATGGGTGGATAGATAGATGAATGCTGATAGAGTTGAACAAATGCTGGATAGAATAATGACCTGATTAATGGATAGATACAGTGCTCAGCAAATGGTAGCTCTAGAGGGATGTAGACAGTTAAGTCAAAGCAGATAGATGTATGGAAGGATAAATGGATGAATGGAAAGAAAGAAATCTAGAAAAATAGATCCAGTCAATGAATACTTGCAGTAACTGAGCATTCCACACTGAAAAAAACCTAATCTCCTTTGTATGGTATTCAAGAATTGTTACCGAGTCCAGGCTTGCTCTGCTCACTGCACGACAGGCCAAAGAATTGAAGACGAGGTGTTGAGACAAGGAATACGACTTTATTTGGAAAGCCGGCTGACCAAGAAGATGACAGACTAAAGTCTCAAAATAACCATCTTATTAGGGTTTGGATGCCAGTTTCTTTTATAGCACAGAGAAGGGGAGGAGATGAGGAAGTAAAGTAAAAAGGCTATAAGTTTTGCAAATATCACCTGGAATGGCCAGCCTCCAGGAGGGGATGTGTTCATTTCTTCTTTCTTGTAGCCATCCACAGGTGGACGGTTCCGGATATTTCCCTGAACAAAGGCACTTTGGTTTAACATTCAGGCAGAGGGGCAGGGTTCCCTGAGTATAGACAGTATGTATAGACATTATGCCATTATGTATAGACAGTATCCTTTTAGTGAACAAAAGCAGTGGAAAGCAAAGGTTAAAGTAAAAGAAACAGATACAACATATAGTCCGATTTGGCTCTTCCCTGTTACAATTCCCCACTGTCAGTATCCGTTCCACAATCTTGTGGAAGAAGGGGCGATGGCCGTTCTAACTGCTTCATCAGATGGATCTTTCTGGGAGTGTCCATCGGTGTCAGTGTTCCAAACATTGTTTCTTTTGTTCCTCTCTGGAAAGCGTCTCCTTTACACCTGTAGCCTTAAAAAATATTCACAGCTTAAAAGTTGAGAGTTATGATGTATTCAGTGGGAATTTTGAGGCCTTCAAGCTTGGGAGGGAGCACTTCAAGTTAAGGAATTTAGCGCTTTTCTATGTATGGGAAAATGCAAGAGTCTGGGCTCACTGAAATCACTCCCTTGATATGCACCTTAGCTATCTGGGGCCTGTATCCTGTATTCTCATATCCTGAGTTTCCTCAGGGTTCACCGGCTCACGTTGGAGGGCTGCAATCGCTAATGACTGATGTGGCAGGAAATATTCAATTTCTCAGATCCTCTCCTCTTGGTCGGGATTTTGACCAATATTTGGGAGACATTTCATGATCAACTTTTGTCCCACGGCGCTGGGAGGCTCATCCCAGATCAGGCAAAAATTCTTGGTGGGCCACTCCAAGTGCTAGTTTTGGGATTAGGCCCTATTGATAATTAAAGATTCTCTGGATCCCCTATCTAACTATGATCCAGGAGACATTTTCCCTTGTTGCTTCTTCCCATACCTAGAATCACACTATTACAATTATTTTACATTATAAATGTGATCTATTTCCTCAAGATGTTTAGCCATAGAAGTTTTGTTGGAAGCCTGGTTACACACTGGGTACTGTAAGAGACAACGGTCTTATAAAATAGACAGGATATAAGTAATGCAGCTAGTAACATTGACAAAGACAATGCAGGGAGACACAAAATACAAACCATTTGGCTTACAAAGGTGTAATTTACCAAATTACTGTGAGTCATAATTAGCTTAAGGGGAAGGTTTTCCTTACACCTGGAAAACACAGATTTAAAGCAGTCATTTTTCAGATAGAAACCATAAAAATTATAACCATATTCACCACTTTACTGAGTTCTATGTAACGAATCCTTCCTGTTAACAGCTTTATAAGCCATCAGGTTTCCCATTAGAATTCTTCAATTTCTTAGCCAGTCCAGCATTATGGCCTGAAAGCCAGAAACTTGTATTTATCCAAAGTCCTTCCTATGAATCTTCTTGAAGAGGAAGCATTTTTACAAAGGCATCATCAGAGTGAAACCATAACTGTCTATAATGACGAAAGACTTAAGAAGGCCCGTTTAAATCCGATTACAATGCAATTGACAAAGTAACTTGGTTAGTGCTGTGACGTGCAACACACTTAGATAATAACTAGAATTATGACGGATAACGTTTTACCAGCACACATCAGATTTTAGGAACTCCATATAATCTCTAGAATACCGGTGTCATTTGCCATACAGTATAACCTAAGAAGATCTATTACTTATTTGACACTCCCCATGTAATTCAACATACCAAGTGAACCTAATTAGTTAATATCTCTCTTTGGGGTGTTTCAGGGGCCCTTTGAAGCATCCCAAAGTTAGTTAGAGTTCAAAGGAACTTCATTATAATTTTTTTTTTTTTTTTTGCGGTACGCGGGCCTCTCACTGTTGTGGCCTCTCCCGTTGCGGAGCACAGGCTCCGGACGCGCAGGCTCAGCGGCCATGGCTCACGGGCCCAGCCGCTCTGCGGCATGTGGGATCTTCCCAGACCAGGGCACGAACCTGTGTCCCCTGCATCGGCAGGCAGACTCTCAACCACTGTACCACCAGAGAAGCCCCTTCATTATAATTTGATTTGTGAAGTTTTGTCAAAAAAATATCAAAAGGGTTTAAACAGTCAGATAGGATCTCAGGTCACTGTGAAACAATAGTTATTCACTTAGCGGAAGTAACAGTAAAAGATTTCAAAGGCAAATACAGAACAGATCACTTAAAAGGTAGAAAAACTTAAAATCTGTTATCAGAGGCAGTTCAGAATCTTAAGAAACCTTGTCTTCTTAACAGAGAGAAAAGCCAAATTCAAATTTTTGACCAGCTTACTTTTAAAATTCATTTACTCAGTTAAACTTATTTTAAACTTAGTCAGTCCTGACCATCTACAAAACTCTTTTCTTGGGGTCCACTTTCCATAAACCTTCCATGACTTAACTTATTTTAGCACAATTCTAACTTTCAAGTTGTGGAATATCTGCAGAGATTAATAATTTTATTTTTTTTTAATTTATTTATTTGTGTTTATTTTTGGCTATGTTGGGTCTTCATTGCTGTGCGTGGGCTTTCTCTAGTTGCGGTGAGCAGGGTCTACTCTTCATTGTGGTGCATGGGCTTTACATTATCGTGGCTTCTCTTGTTGTGGAGCACAGGCCTCAGTAGTTGTGGCATGTGGACTCTAGAGCGGAGGCTCAGTAGTTGTGGTGCATGGGCTTAGTTGCTCCATGGCATGTGGGATCTTCCCAGGCCAGGGATCGAACCTGTGTCCCCTTCATTGGCAGGCGGATTCTTAACTACTGCACCACCAGGGAAGCTCTGGAGAGATTAATTTTAGATAAAGATAATTATTTTAAAAAGTGCACCTAAAGCTCTTATCTCATTTGCATTTTCTTTCCTTAAAAGTTTCTTTACATCAAGTTACTTTCCTTGCTGATAAATTTGCAACAGATATAACAAGATTTTATTTAGCTTATATTAAACCTAGGCATAATGAAAGTATTATACTTAATGCTGATGACTCTAATGACATGTCTATATTAATTAGATCAACAAACAAACATTAATACTGAATATTTCTCAGTGCACATGAACCTGAAATTCATTTAGCTTAATTTTTCTTGTATTTAGAATTGTTTGGTTTGTAAGAACTTACTCTTCTTTAAGCCAATTAAATAGAGCTCATCCGCAAATCAACCCCAGCAATGTTATCCAAAGACAAAGACACATACAAGGACACAAACAAACAGAGACACCATAGTTCTCATTTCAAAATTTCAGCCCTGAGTCACGTACAGCAACATAAAACCCATCAGTTTACAAAAAGAGGTTGGATTAAATTTAGGTTTCTGGCAGATGGAACAAATCAAGTTCACTTGTCTAGATGGCTGAATTTTTACAGAAAAAACACTTAGTTTTTTAATTTATCCTTGACAAGTCAATTTCTAAATTACTTTGCCCTTTTCTCAAAGTTTGCATTTCAAAAAGATGGCAGAGATGAGCGTTCCTGAGAAGACCAGATAAGACACTCACATCTCAAAGATACAGTCAAGTTTTTCCTAGGATGCCTTTGTTTCCCCTTTGTTTAACATTTACAAGCCTCTTAAGATAAATAGGGAAGGTAGTCAATCAACTTGTTCTCCACTGTCTAAGTTATCTGGGGCTCCTGTGGGGAAATTAGAATCGGATGCCTCAAGTCCAGGGGAGTCCCCTGGCCTCTTACAGGATGTCAGCACAAGGGAAACTGCCCTGCTGTAGAAGTGGCCCCTGGTCCAAATTGGGTGTCCTGTTGGGTCTTAGATGGTGATACTAAACCAGGTCCCTGTGCCTTGGGGGTTATCATAGAAGCTTCTATTTGATCCCCATGGGTAGGGGAAACAGGAGGCGGTGAATATGTTGGCGGCATGTGTGGGGGGGGAGCAGTTGGAGAAACTGCTGGTGCAGCCTGCTCTTTTGCAAAACACTTCTAACTGCGAGATCATATAATAATTGAGTGAGCCATTCAGGGACCATAATTCTTCTGATCCTAACATATATTGGGTCCACACCCTATTACAATAGTGTATCATGTCTTTCTTAGTCATAGGCTCATGGCTATGTTTTGCCCATTTATCTAATATACACCCCAAAGGGCTCTCCTTCAGGATAGATGGAGTATTTCCATTTTTTATAAGTTTGATAACACCAAAACACAAAAGACACAAACAAATTCCAACACAAAAGGCCCAAACAAATTCTAGCATCGGTGCACACAAAACCAAGACCAAAACCAATGAACCAGTTCCTAAATCAGGTAGACTTAACCTGCAAAACCAACAAACTAGTTCCCAAATCGGGTAGACTTACCCTACAAAACCAACGAACTGGCTCCAAATCAGGTAGAGTCCAACAACAATTTCCCCCTCCAGTAGGGTACCCCAATCAAACAAATTGGCTTATCCTGTAAAGGAAAAGCCCAAAGTGAGAGGGAAATATGTTGCCAGTGTGCACGCTGGAGCAACTTACCATACAAAGTCGAGTTCATCGACTCGCAACACAAAAGGATACACAAAAGCAAAACAAGACCAAGACCAAAACAAATGAACTGGTTACTGAATTGGGTAGACTAACCATACAAAATTGAGTCTGTGGACTCGTAGAAGTTGGTATTTTCCTTGCTTCAACTGCCAAGCGCTGCAGTAGCTGGCACCGCTTGAGGGAAGTTTGAAGGGAAGATCCTCAGGACAAATGGTCCTGGCATCTGCTAGGCCTTGCCACAATGTTCCCTGACCGGGGCTGTCTAGCCAAAAAACGGCAAGCCTCCTGGCTGGCTTGCCAAATTTGTTACCGAGTCCAACCTCACTCTGCTTGCCACACGACAGGCCAATGAATCAGAGATGAGGTGTTGAGGCAAGGAATACGACTTTATTCGGAAAGCTGGCAGACTGAGAAGATTGCAGACTAATGTCTCAAAATAGCCATCTTATTGGGGTTTGGATGCCAGTTTCTTTTATAGCACAAAGAGGCGGAGGAGATGAGGAAGTAAAGTAAAAAGGCCATAAGGTTTGCAAACATCACCTGGAATAGCCAGCCTCGGGGAGGGGATGTGTTAATTTCTTCTTTCTTATAGCCATCCACAGATGGACAGGTTCTGGATGTTTCCCTGAAAAAGGCGCCTTGGTTCAACATTCAGGCAGAGGGGCAGGGTTCCCCAAGGCAGGCCATTCTGTATAGACAGTATCCTTTTAGTGAACAAAAGCAGTGGAAAGAAAAGGTTAAAGTAAGAGAAACAGATCCAACATGTGGTCAGATTTGGCTCTTCCCTGTTACAGAATTTCTTCAATTTGGCCTTGGAAAATATTTTTTAGATTTACCTCTCTCACTTAATCCCTTCAGTAACCTATGCTCCAATCCCATTGACTTCGTGTTGTTGGAATTGGATTAGGTGAAACCTCATGAAATTGCTGTTTTTATATGTCAAATATAGTTGAATACCAGAATTTTCATATGGCTCAACCCAGTAGATGGGACTATTCTTGGAGAAGATGGATAAAATAGATGAGTAGATGAAGCAGTATAGAAAGATAGCTGCTTGGATAACTAGGTGGGCAGATGAAAAAATTGGTGGATGAACCACAATGAGATAACACTTATACCTATAAAAAAGCAAAAGCAAAAACAAAAAATGGAAAATAACAAGTGTTGGAGAGGATGTGGAGAAATTGGAACACTTGTACATTGGTGGTATGCATGTAAAATGGCGCAGCTGCTTGGGAAAAAGTTTGGCAGTTCCTCAAAAAGCTAAACATATGACCTAGCAATTTCACTTCTAGTTATGTACCCAAAAGAATTAAAAACTGGGACTAAGACATCTGCACACCAGTGTTCAGAGCAGCATCATTCACAAGAGTCAAAAGGTGGAAACAATCCAAGTGTCCATCAACAGATGAATGGATAAACAAAATGTGGTATATACATACCATGGAATATTATTCAGCCATAAAAAGTATGAAGTACTGATACATGCTACAACATGGATGAATCTGGAAAACTAAATATGCCAAGTGAAATAAGCCAGATACAAAAGGATAAATTTTTATGATCCCACTTATATGAAGTGTCTAGAATAGGCTTTTTCATAGAGACAGAAAGTAGATTTAGAGGTTAGCAGGGCTGAGAGGAGAGGGGAATGGGGAGTTATTACTTAATGGATACAGAGTTGCTGTTTGGGGGGAATGAAAAAGTTATGGAAATAGGTAGTGCTGATGGTTGCAAAATGTTGTGAATGTAATTCATGCCACTGAAGTATACATCTGAACATGGTTAAAATAAATTTTATCTTATCTATAAATATTTTACTGCACTAAAAACAGTTTAAAAAGTTGATGGTTGATGGATGTAGACGATGGGTGAATGAGTGAATTTGTGCATAGTAAGATGAACAGTTGAGCAGGTGGGAAGTTCTGTTAAGGGTGAATCAGTCAGGGCACAGTAGCAGGCATATGCGTGCATGGATAGATGGATGGGAAGCTGTACAGATGGAATGAGAGGCAGTGGGTGGGGAGTGGAGTTTGAGCCATGGGGCTAAGACCATGGATAGAAGCTGAGGAGGCTGAACTTGCCCAGCCCCAGGGTGGTCCTAGGCTGGCAGTGACTGAGAAAGTGTGGACCAAAGCACCCTCCTCTGCCACAGGCTCTCTGCAGCTGGACCTCAACCGCATGCCCAAGCCTGCCAAGACAGCTGAGAAGTGTTCCTTGGACCAGCTGGATGACACTTTCCACCCGGAGTGGTTTGTGTCCCTTTTTGAACAGAAAACAGTGAAGGGCTGGTGGCCCTGTGTGGCGGACGAGGGTGAGAAGAAGATACTGGCGGTAAGTCTGTTCCCTCTGGTTGGTGGAAGTGACACGTCCATAGAAATCGCTCAGCACAGACGTGTTCCTCTCCCTCTATCCTGCCCTCCCTGTCTGTTTCCCAAGACACTGTCCCTCTTCCCTGCCAGTTCCCCGCCTTCGTCTCCTCGAGGCTCGTATCCCAGGAAAGCCCATCTAAATCTAAAGATGCCCTAATCTCCCGTGGACGCTGTTTAATTTGTACTTGCTCCTTGGCCTTCACAGTGATCTGTGTCCTGGGTTCCCCTCTGGCTGGGCTTCCTGTGGAGGACAGGGGTCATGCCACTCCCATTTGAGCAGAACCCTATAAGGGGCCGTCCTTGTCCTCTTCTCCCTGCCCAGAGGTCTGCCCAGGCGTGTGACTGGGGACCATGGAGAATCATCCTTCCTCTGCAGAGGAAGTAAATGAGTTTACTGTCCTTCCTTGGTATCAGCAGAGGGTTGGTTCCAGGAGCCCGCGTGGACACCAAATCCATGGGTGCTCAAGTCTCATAGTCCACCTTCTGCGTTTGGTTTAATCTACAGATCTGAAACCTGCAAATGAGGGCCAACTGTATATTTATTGAAAAAATCTGTGTATAAGTGGACCTGTGCAGTTAAAACCCGTGTTGTTCAAGGGTCAACTGTACTTAGAAACGGCAGAGAGCCAGCCAATCCCTAAAGTGGCCCTTGAAATAAAATATCCATGTTGTATAACAAATTATAACAATTAATAAGAAATACTAACATCTCAAAAGAAAAATGAGCAAAGGGCATACATAGATAATACCTAAAGCAGTACAGTGGCCATTACATATTTAAGAAGGTTCATTTCCCCTAGGAATTACATAAAGGAATGCTTTAAAATGTGAAAACATTTTTTATGTATTATATTAGGATTTTTAAAAAATAGAAACACTTATTGCTAGTGAGGATGCAGAGAGACAGCCTTCTCATTTACCTCTGTTGGGCAGGCTAATGATTTTTACCATTTGGGGAAACAATGTAGTAATATATAGCCAGAGACTTAACAATATTTATGCCCTTGAAACTTTTCATCCCACTTCTAAAATCTCTCCTAAAGAAATAACCCCATAAAATTAAAAATTTAGGGTTTATTTATAACAACAAAGAGTTGGAAACAACCTAAACGAACCAAAATAACTGGTTTACTAAATAAATTATGGTCAACCATGGCATAGATACAGCATTAAAAGCAGACTTTAAAGAGTATATAATTATATAATAAAATATATTCCTAAATGAAAGAAACAAGCTATAGAACCATATATACACAGCGTGATATTTCATATACTTGCAAAGAAAAATAGCTCTGATGAATAAAGTATTACGAGTGCTTGTCTCTACATAGTAGAAGTATGGGTGACAGTCTCCTTTTTTATACATTTCCGTAGTTGCTATGTGTTCTGCAAGGAGCAGGTACTTTTATGAGCAGATCACCCTGTATCTTTTTTTCAAACAAATCATAAAGTGACCTTTACATCTGTCCTGGCCTGGCTCCTCTCCAAGCCATGGGGCCAAGCCTTTATGTCTCTGATCAGGTCCCCCTTGTCCCCTCAGGGCAAGTTGGAGATGACTTTGGAGATTGTGGCTGAGAGCGAACATGAGGAGCGGCCGGCCGGCCAGGGCCGGGATGAGCCCAACATGAACCCCAAGCTCGAGGACCCAAGGTTGGTGCTCAGCCCCTGAGCCCTGATGCCCAAGGGGACGGGGAGGAGTATCCACAGTTCAGGAGGCACTCACCGTATAGCCGCACAGAGGCCCCAGGGCCCAGAGAGGGGTGTGACTCATCCAAGGGTACACATTGTTAGGGGGCAGGTGACGGACATCATTCCAGGACACGCTGGGCTCGTCAGCTAGTTCCAGAAGCAGGCGCTGTTGGGTAGCTCTTGGTTGTAGGCCAGGCGTGCTGTCATATATATGTTGTGTCATGGAACCTTCCCTGCTGAGTCGTTGTTAGTATCCCCGCTTTACAGATGAGGAAACAATCACAGCAAAGTTAAATAAGGTCATTCCAAGGAAAGTGGCGAAGCTGAAATTCTCACACCTGGTCTGATTGGCCCCGGAGCCTGACCAAGGTCTTTCCCTGACCAAGCTGCCTTCCATGGCTCTCCTATGGTGTCAATGTGGCTTTCAAAAGGCCTTTCAGCTTTAATTTTCCCAGCTGTGAAATGGGGGCCTAGTCCCTGCCTCCCCTACCTCACAGGCCTCTAAGGGAGGGGCCTACATCCCAAACCAGTGGATGCAGAAGCCTTGAAGGCAGTTACCGGAGCCTGAAAGATGGCTGTTCGGGGGCGGGGGGTGGGGGGGAGGGGGCGGGGCTGCATTCGCTGGGTCCCTTTCCACGGCCTGCTCAGCTCAAGTCACACTTAGCACAGACAGCCCACTTTGTTATAGCGCTAGCCTGAGTGCCACTGGCTGGCAGAGCAGGGAGAGGCATCCCTGCCCAAGGATGCTGGGATCTGGGTGGAAAGACAGAGAGACCCAGGAGACCCAGCAGCACGCAAGCAGATGTGAAAACGGCCGTTACTGAGACACAAAATCCTGCCCGCTCTTTGAATTGTGAGGCTGACCTAGGGGAAGGATTTGAGGTTCTTGGTTATGAGACACAATCAGCTTTCTGGGTTCACTCCCTGCCAGTGAACGAGCCCCGTGCCTCTAGCCCAGTGGCTTAGCTTCTCTGGGGCTCGTGGACCGTAGCTCACCTAACGTGGAGCCCCCTTAAGCTCTGCCCAGTCCCCAATCTCTAGTCTGTGACTAAGTCCTGGGTCAGGAAGGAGAGAGTGGCAGGGAAGGTGACCTGGACAGGGTGGCTGAGCACGGGGTCCCTGAGGGTGTGCAGGGCTTGACAGCACCAAGAAGAGGAGGGCAACATGGGCGGGGCTCACACTGTAGCAAAGGCTGGGAGGAGAGGGCGATGCAGGTGTGGACAGGGGCTGGGGGCCTGGAGGCTGGGCAGGTCTGGGGGGCTGACTCGGGTGGGCCAGGGCAATTTGTGAGCAGGAGCCGGAGGGAGCAGCCCTGGTGGGAGGTACCCTGCTGACCTCTGGGATCTCACTCACAGGCGCCCTGACACCTCCTTCCTCTGGTTCACCTCTCCGTACAAGACCATGAAGTTTATCCTCTGGCGGCGGTTCCGGTGCGCCATCATCCTCTTCATCCTTCTCTTCATTCTCCTGCTGTTCTTGGGCATCTTCGTCTACTCCTTCCCGGTAAGCTGGCCTGAGTGGGGAGGCACAGACCCTTGTCTTGGAGGAGCTCCTGGTCTGACGTGGGAGGTACAGCCCTTGACCTCCAGCAGCTTCTGGTTCTCAGGGGAGTCTGTCATTGTCCTCAAAGTGCACCCCGTGTCTGATGGAGAGAAGTAGCTTCTGTCTTTGGGGAGTCCATGGTCTGATGAGGGAGACATAGGCCCTGCTCTGGGGAGTCCCCAGTCTGGTAGGAGACCCTTGGGGAGCTCTTAGCCCAGTGAGGGAATCTGAGTTCTTGCCCGTGATGGGGAGACACCGCATCCTCAGCAAGCCCCTGAGGGGCTATGTAATCAAGGGGTTGGCAGAAGGCGAGGCCCCTTGGGCAGGCATGGGCAGGGGAACCTTCTTGAAGGAGGGTGTGGAGTGGGTCAGGAGGGGCAGGGAAGGTGTAGATGGCAGAGCAGAGGGGAAGGTCCTCTGCTTGTGAGGATAGCACCTGCTGAGGACCTGGGGCTGGAGAGGGTGCCACCTGGGAACCTGAGAAAGTGTGTCCTGCCTGCTGCAGTGGGGTGGGCGTGGGGCAAGGTGTGGGCGAGGCGGGGGTGGGCAAGGAGCCTCTCACTGGGCGCAGTTAACACTGGGGCCCCTTTCACCTGCTAAGAAGCCAGTTGATGCCTGACGAAGAGTGGCCAGGGCCACCCGCGTGGGGACTGCTGTGCCCAGCTCCAGGGGCCCCTCCCAAGGGAGGAGGCTCTGGAGCTCTCTTCCCTGCCTGTGCTTCCCTCATCCTCACAGCAGCACCCCCAGTGTCTCTAGAACCTCAGAAGGGATCACAGTGTCCCCAGGCTGACACCTGATTTTTAATATTCTTGAAATTTTGGAAACTTTTTAATACAAAAAATTCAAAATCGTATGTAAGTAGAGGAATGGTGTGATCGACTCCATGTCACCCTTATTTGAATGGAAAGAAACACACATCCAGAGAGGAGAGGGACCAGCTCAGGGCTGCATGGCAGCCCTGTGTACAGCTCCCGGTCTGGGGTTCCGGCCACAGCCCTGGTCAGCACCAGGCCGCCGGCCAAGCACACTGTCCCACAGTGGGTAGTGCGCTCTGGGAATCACTCACCTGTGAGCTCTTTGCTTCGTGAATCCTCCGGGAGGAGGAGGCCCCCGAGAGCGCTCTCCCACCGTAGCTGGCAAGGCATTGTACCAGCAGAGCACGCCTCCTACGAGGAGGACGGTTAAAACCACGGAACAATCCCCTGCAGGCCCTAAGGTCATGAACTGTGGGAGCAGCAGAGAGGATGCTCTGGTTTGGACGTCCAGGCCCCGGCTACCCCTTGGACCCTAAGTGACAAAGGAGGGTCTAGAGCTGGGATGACCGTGAGCTGGGCCGCGAGCCGGGCCCTCGTCTCAGCTGACTGTGTTGCCTGGAGCGCCAGGCTGAGGCTGTTCTGAGGCCCAGCGAGACGACTCACGGCCCGTTGGCCAAATGTGCCTGAGGCCCAGGGGCGGGTCCAGGCTGGGGGACCCTGAAGCTCATTCGGTTCGGGGGGCCCTCCTGAAGCAAAGGAAGACAGATTACAAGTACAAGGTTAGCTGCTGGGCCCTGGAAGGGCACGAGCAAGGGTGGTGCCTGGAGTGTAGCTGCCCTGGCAGTGACCTGGGCTCAGGGGTTGGGCCCAGGACTCCCCTTGTGGTCCCCTGTGTCTCCTCCCCTGGGACGCAGCCCTGTGGCCAAGTTGGGGAGGCGCAGTGGCCCTCACCTGGCCTGTCCTCAGGCTTACCTCCTCTCATGTTGAGGGCACCCAGCCGCCCCTCGGTTCAGGTGAAGACCTTATTAGCGCACGAAGTGTGTCCGGGAGGTGAGGGCGTGTTGTGTGGGTGAGGGAGAGGCTGGTGGGCCCCGTGCCCCTGGGAGCTGTCGGTCCACGAGGAGATGCAGTGAAGCCAGGGACGAGGGGGAGCACAGGGTACAGCCTAACGCCTCACTGAGAGGCCAGGCCGGGGAGCGTGGGCAAAGGGGAGCTGGTGTGGACCCTCGCTCCTTGAGGAGGTGGGCTGAGGAGCAAGCAGCGGCAGCACCAGGGAGCTGGTAAGAAATGCAGAGTCCTGGGCCAGCCCCAGGCCTGCTGAGGAGAATCTGCCTTGGGAACATCGAGGTCAGAGCATCGCTGCTGTGTGGAGCACAGCTCCATGTGGAGTCAGGAGCTGTTGGCTGGGTTCTGGCTCTGTCAGTGGCTCCCCAGTGACCGTGGCCAGGCCCTCCCGTCGCGTGAGGAAGGGGCTGGGATAGGTCAGCGCTGACCTGCTGTGACTAGCACTGTGGATAGGGGAGCGATTTTGCCTTCCCCAGGGGGGCTGCATGTCAAGCCAGCCTTCTGCTGAAGAGCTGAGGGGAGGGCCCCGCCCCTGCAAGGCACTAGGGCTGCAGACTAGGCCTCAGGGACCTGGGGAAGGAGGCCCTGCTGCTTGGCTGGGAGACGGACAGAAGATTTCCAGTCCCTTCCAGCCTGTGGTCCTTTCTCGTCCCTGGGGCAGCCTTACCCCAAAGCCCTGCGGGCAGGCCCTGGTCAGAGCCTCTTCCCTGTGTCCTGAGTCCCCAGCAGCAGCATCAATCTCCTTTGAGATCTTCGGGATGTGTCCTGTTTCGAATGCCAGCCCTGCCTTCTCTCTCCAGAGCTGGCATGTGGGGTGAGATCCTAGGCGAGGGCTGTAGGGCAGCCTGGGTCTGAGGCTGCAGACTGCTTTTGCTCGCAGGCCTTTGCTACAAGCTGGGCATATCCTCCTTCCCTCCAGCCAAGTCACCCAGTCACCTGGTGGATGCCAGGCCTGTGACCGTCCATCACCTGGCTTTCAGGCCTTGGGGGGGCAGAGGCCTGGGTGCAGAGGGGCTCCCCCCCCAGTTGGCCTCATCTCCCACCCTCTTGGAAATTCCCCTGGGAGGGGGACAGGGAGGGCAGCCCGTCTGATTCCTCCCAGCTCTGCCCTAGAGGCAGCGGGAGCAGGGCCAGTGTGGGGAGGCAGGAGGCGATCTGGCAGGGAAGGAGCGGCGGCTTTGTTTCCAGAGTTGGCTTTCCTGGGCGGCGCTGGGGAACATACTGTCCCAATTAGGAGCCCTGTGTTGTGTTGTATGTGTTTTCATGGTTTTGCGGGGAGGAGTGGGGAGGGGAGATTCCTGCCAGTCCTGCAGCAGCCAGGGCTTAATCAGGGGTGACCCATCTCTAGGGCTGGTCCGCACTGTGGGTCATCCCTCTATACCCCCCACCCCAACTCTCTCTCTGCGTTTTGGACGGGAGCGCGGTGGCCAGCGAGCCCCAGGTTCCCGCGCTGGGCAGTGTGGGAGGAGGGTGGGGAGAAGCGCAGCCGTGCCTTCAGGCCACCTGTCTGATGGAAAAGGCCGGTCCTGGCCTGGCCAGGGGCAGAGTCCTCTCGGTAGCTGGGCAGAACCTGGGGGTGGGCCCTGGAGTGACGGGGGAGAAGCCAGAGCAATTCAGGCGCTGTGGCCCCCAGGCAAGAGTGTGGGCTTGTGTGACAGCGAGAGCGCTGGCCGGGTGGAGTGCTGAGCTGAGTGTGGCCTGGGGGCTGATGAGGGAGAGGTGCCGGCAGGTGGTTGAGCGGATCAGCCACCTTTCCCAGCTCCGGTTCCCTGGCAGCTGTCATCACCTGTCCCTGCCTCTCCCCCTCCCTCCAGAACTATACCGCCATGAAGCTGGTGAAGCCATTCAGCTGAGGACTCTCGGGCCCAGGACCGGCTGCCTCCTCTGCCCTGCTCAGCTGAGTGTCTCCAGAGGTCCAGGCCTCACCGTCCTGCCAGGGTGGGCAGACAGAGAGAGGGACTGGCACGTGCTCCAAGTGTTGGCGACATCGAGCCCTGTGGCCACCCCGCTTTCATCATTTCTTTCTCCCCCATCCCAACGCTTTTGGGGATCAGCCCTGTGTATTTCAGTATAAAACAGTTTGAACCACAAAGCGGCGTTGGTGTGTGTATCTCTGTGGTACCTGAATGGGGTGACTGTGCAGGGGATGTCTGGGTGGGCGCGTGTGTGGGATGTGTGCCATCTGTGCCACGTTCCCAGTGGGACTGTGTATCTTTTGGCAGGACTGGTAGGGGTGGCGGGGGCTTTGAGGCTTGATGTCTGGCCTGCCTGGAGACCCAGCCTGTTCTGCTTCTGGGACACCCCTCCACCCTGTGCCCTCCTTCCTCAGGCATCTCCTCGCCCACGGTGATCTTTGCTTGGGTGGCAGTTACCTGCACCATGCCCGGGAAGAGGTTCCACTTATGCACATGGAGCCCCTCGGAAAAACTCTCCAGGCTGGGAGGGCTGCTGGACCCCTGGCTGTGACCTTGTCTCCCATGCTCTTGGAATTTTTTTGGTTCCCTCCCTCTGTTTCCTCACCCTGCTTTAATGATCCGGACTGGATAAACACACCCTTTTCTTGTGGTCTGAGCAGCGCATTAGCTGTCGGGCTGACATCTCTTGCAGGAATCAGGCTTCATCTACAAGAGCAGCAAGAACATACTTAGAGAAAAACCAAAGAGCACAAAAACATCGCGTTTCCGAAATAGAGGCCTCTGCCTCTGTTGGCCGGTGGGCTGGAACTCTGGAGCACAGCCTGGCGGGAGGGCTTCTCCCACTTCCTGCTGTGAGCCTGTTCCCGTGGCCCAGGCCCCGAGGCCCCAGAGTGAGCCTTCCAGTCCCCTTGTCTCTTCACTGCATGCTGGGACCCAGACTGAGGCCCTGCCTCGTCCCCACCTGATTGGCAGGACTGGGGGGTGACTGGCACAGGGCTGATGACCTGAACCCTCCTGGGTGAGGGAGCTGCATCTTGAACATAGAGTGCTTCTCTCTTCAGGAGAGGTTCTGGCTGGAGGACACCCTCAGTGTCCAGCTCCGTGTGGGCCCTGAGAACCTGGGTGGCCAGTCCTGAGACTCTGACGCCTGACACCTGGAGCCGGGTGGCCACACCTCGCACAGAACAGGCAGCAAGGACTGGGGTTACCCAACTCTTCTGGGTCGTGAGCCTTCCCTGAATACCCACCGTGCCCGCCTGCTTGGAGGCCGTGAGCAGGCGATTCCGCGGAGAGGGCTGGAGGTGAAAGGATGGAAGAGCTGGGGCTGCAGCTTTGGGAGGTGCTGAGAGAGCTTAGAGGCTCTGGAGACCTGAGAATATTGGAAGGTAGGGAGGAGGAAGCCACTGAGGAGGGAAAGATCGAAGACACGAGAGAGAAAATGGGATAATTAATGGAACCGGCTTCTGGAGAAGGAGGGGAGGGCGTAAGCTTTGGAAAGAAAGTTCTCTTTTTCTTACAGGTACAAGAACACTGGAGGAAATAAATACATACTGTGCAAGTATCAGCTGGGTTAAATGAGTTTGGGGGTACATTGTGCCCACTTATTAACTTTTTCCTTTAATCATTTGCTTTCTCTTGCTGCTTTGAGTTGCAGATCATAGGAAACATTATTTAAACGAGTAAAGGGACTATAATGGCTTTAGAGAAATGAAATTTTCAGAGGGATTGACCTCAGGTGAGGGCTCACTCACCTCCGCAATTAGGTCACCAAGACTTTGCATTCTCTCTCTGCTCTGCCCTTGTCAGGCTAGGGTTGGGGTTAAAGCTGCTCCCTGGAACCATATGGGCCACCAAGCAAAACTCAGGGAGAATGAGGAACGGATGGTGAGGAGATACCGTGTCCAGCACATGTTTATTGAGAGACTCCACATGGCAGCCCTAGAGCAGGTTCTGAGGGTATAGCAGGGAGTTACATGTGACTCCTGGCCTTCCATAGCTCCCAGCATGGGGGGAAAGGTGGATCAGGAAACCATGGTTATTTGAACGCTTGTGAGAGTATCAGAGAAGGGACACCCTGGGGCAGGGAAGGGATGTCATCCGAGTGGAGCGTTGGAATGGCCCAGTGGCTAAGAAGGGAAAGCTGTGCTGAGCAGCTGGGATAGAGACCAGTCTCCGGCTGTCAGAGAGCCTGGCTTCTTCGGGGCAGGGCTGGGTGTGGAAGGGCCTGTACCTGCAGCTGAAGAGTTTGAACTTCATTCCGGAGGTAAGCAAGAAGCACGGAAAGACTTAAAGCTGGACTGGCCTTGATCAGAGGTGTGGTTTCTTAGTTCTTATCTTGGGAGACAGGAGTCTTCTGGGAGCACATGGTGGGGCTTCAGGTTGTATAAGCCTTATGGCTTTCGAGAGGGTGAGGGTCCAGTGATCTCACCCAATTCTGCAATAGGGTCTATGATCACAAGTGGTGAAGAACAGTTGCTCAGAATGCTGTGTGGCCAGTTGCAGAGGGCCATTCTAGAAGGCTGGTCCATTAGTCCAGGAGCCAACTCTGAAAAGCAGGGCAGGAGTCATTCATTCATTCATTCACTCATTCATTCATTTAAGAAATACATACACACACACACACACGGAGAGACATCTGTGTACCAGACAAAGTGCTAGGCTCTAGAGATACAATGCTGAAAAGGATAAACATGGTTCCTGTTCTCCCAGAGCTCACAACTGAGTAGCAGAGGGAGACAAGTAGATGGGTAATTACAACACACTGATGGGCAAGGGTTACAGGGTTAAGGGCAGGGAATGGAAAAGACAGTAGAGAGAGCAAAGACTGACCAGAAATGGTTCAAAGATCTGTAAGAATCTCCACAGGGCATAGAGCCGTGGTTCTCAACCAGGGCCGATTTTTGCCCCCCAGGTCACATTTGACATTGTCTGGAGCCAGTTTTTATGGTCCTGGCTTGGGGTGGAGGGGATGAGGGTGCTACTGGCATCCAGGAGCTCTAAACATCCCTCAGTGCACAGGACACACCCTCCCACCCCAAATTATCCAGTCCGAAGATCTGATAGTGCTGCTGTTGGAAACTCTGGCATAGAGATCGTGGACTGCAGAGACCTGAGCAGATAGAACTAAGAGGCCTGGGGGATTGACTGGTTAGGGCTGGGGTGGGGCGTGGGGTGGTGGGATGGGAGATGAATTCCAAATGACTCCCACTTGCCTGGCTTTGTGAGTGGTGGCACCATTCATGAAGTCCGTTTTGGACAACAAAGTTCCTCCATGTCTCCCTACTAATATGGTCTCTCCTCTCTTCACAAAGTTCTAGAAAGCATCATTTATACTTGCTGTCTCCATGCCCTTACCCTGCACTCACTCCTCCACCCACTGTGGTCTGACTTCATCCCTGTGGCTGACTCAGTGGGTTGTCTTCTCCAACAGCCATCCCCTTTCTATTCCCCTGTGGCACTGTGCCGAGAAAAGAGCCCTGCCCCAGCCCTCGGGGTAGGTGTCTTATGAGATCAAGCCAACCATAGTAAAGCCATTACCCTTGACGGTGATTGGTTTAGGAAGAGGCATGTGACTCATTTATGGCCAATGAGATGTGAGGGGAAGGTGGTGATGGTTACGGGTGGGGAGGGTGCTTGAAAAGTTTCTAGGAAGGTTTTATCCCCAATAACAAAGGACACACAAGAAGACACATCTTCATCTTTTGTCTTTTCTTCTTGTGGAAAAAACGTTATGTCTGGAGCCATGGCTGCCATCTTGTGATCATGAGGGGACAAGCCTGAGGAAGAAAGTCGATCAGAGGATGGCAAGAACCTGATTCTCCAGGAAGCTATTGAGAAAGAACCAACTCTGGAACTTCCCTACTTCCAAGAGGTCTTGTTATGTGGGATCATAAATTCCTTATTGTTTAAGCCATCTTCGGTTGGGTAGTGTGCTACCCATAGCTCAAAGCATCCTTGTTGGTAGATTTCATTCTACTGTTTTCACTGCAGTCGCCAATAACCGGGGCGTTGTGTCCAGGCACCACATCTAAGACATCATGAGTTTATTCTTTATTATAACAGTTTTCCCACAGATGGCAGTAAAGTGTTTTGTTCTAATAAAATCAGTGTGTTACAGTTTTCTGAAAGAAGCGAACTACCTTGAGGAAGGGGCACCTTTCTCTAATTCACACCAGGACCCCACCTACCCCGGTTGTTAAATCTGTGGACGCGGACCCTCCCAACGCTCTGCAGCAGCTGGCAGCACTGAGCGTTCTCTGCTTCTTAATACACTTTCAGTTTTTGGCTTCCATGCCACCACGGTTGCCCAATATTCCTCTTTTCTGTCCTGCCCTGCCTTCTCTGATTGGTCTCTAGTGTTCCCCAGGGCCCTTGGCCTGGCCCTCTCTTCTTACTCTGCATCTCCTCAGCTGCCTCACCCACTCCTGTGGCTTTGGTTGTTCTCTAGAGGCTACTGACCCTGGAATCCCTACCTCTAGCCCCATTTTTTCCCCTGTGCTGCAGCCATGCTAGCCAACTGCTTACCCAGTGGGCATCTCCCCCCAGGGTGACTTACCGGCTCTGCAAACGCAACCCCCGCCTCCCATCCCCACTCAACATCTCTATCCTCCACCCCATGAGAACAGCTCCTGCCCTGTGGTTCCCTCCATCGACCCAGTCACTAGAGCTGAATGTGTGGGAGGCATCCTTGAGTCTTACCTCCTCCTTAGCCTGTATCCAAGACATCAGCAGATCCCACAAATTCTGCCTCTTGGATCTCTCTGGATCGAGCTACTTTTCTTCCCAACGCCACCCCTTCCAATTACGATCAGGCCCCCAAGCAGGCCAGTCATTGGAACCCAGGTAGCACTCCTTCAGCCTTCTCCCTCGCCACACCTCAGTTCACTGTCTGCGGGCAGTCAGCCCTGGACCCAGCTGTGGTCCCCTCCTCCCAGATTCCATCCTCACAAGGGAGGTCAGCCATGCTGGCCCAGGGTCCTCAGAGGACAATCCTGCCATCTTTCTTGCCTCACCTGTTGCTTTTCCCTCTGCTCTACTGAGTGAATGTTGAGCAAGCCTGGCCTTGGCCCGTGGCTCAGGCCTCAGCGTGGCCCCTTCCTCTGGGAGGTTTCCTCTGACCTGTCCTGGTGCCCGTCCACCACTGAAACCCGGCACACTTGACTGTCCCCGCCTCCCCTGACCCCTCATCTGTGCCTCCAAGGCAGAAATCACATCTCAGTCCTTAATGAGATGTCTGCTTCCTTCACTAAAGGGACTTCACTAAGTGTTTCATTGCATCCTCTCTTTAAATAGGCAGGCCCTCAGAGCCATTGCAAATTGGATTTCTGTGTTCTGAAATTCAGTTAGTGTTCAATATTTGAGACCCATTCTTTTGCAAGGTGGAGAATCACTCTCATCTGTTAAAAAAATGGTTCGGTAAAATTTCATAAGCCTTTTATATGCGGAATACTCAGTTCCCTGACTTTATTTTCTTTGCTGGTGTTTTGGAGAGAGATATTCTGCTTGTGCGCTCGGACACACACGTACACACACACATGCATTCACACGCGCACCATTTTCTGTTCCTTTTCCAGGGCTCTGTGGACAGCCCAGGCTGGAGTGACAGGGAGCTGGATAGACAGGAAGAGCTGTAAGCACAGCCCTGGCCTGTAGCCCCCTCCCCGTTGTCTCCGCCCCCAGGGAACGCAAACTTGTCTCAATCCTCTCTCCACGTGTTTCATAAATGCAGGATTAGGGGGTTTCCAGGGGAGCCAGGTGGGCATCCCCTGCCTGGGACGTGGGGACAGCCCAGGAAACATTTTTTATTGCGGATGAGAACAGGGTAAGGACCAGGGTTCGCCTGCCAGGCTGGCCCTTAAATGGTGGCTGAGATTCCCACAAGTAGAGTGGGAACCTCCCTCTCCCTCCTTCCCCCTTTGCTGCTGCTCCATCCTGTCCTCTGGAGACGACTAGCTGCAGCTTCTGTGCCCTGTGGCTTGGCCCAGTGTGGATTTCATGCTGTTTCTCTGCCTTTATTTTGGTCTCGGTTTTTCATGGTGTGTGTGTGTGTGTCCATGTCTGTATCTGTGTGTGTGTGAGCGCACACGCGTGTGTAAAAGAGAGACAACGGATGAGACAGATGACGAGAGAGACAGATTCATGGTGAGGGACAGAGACAGAGACAGACACACAGGAAGACTGTGCAGCAGGGACAAGAAAGGGACCAGAACCTTTCATGCAAGTACTGGGTGGAGCATGGCCTCAACTCCTCTCATTCCTCCAGAGCCAGCTCCCTTCTGCCCTCCCCACTGGCTCCCAAGCTTATTCGGTTAGACACAGAATACAGGAGGAAGAGAGAGGCTACGCCCCTGGGTTGGCCACTCCAAATCCAGTTGGGGAAGCCTCACATCATATTTTCCTGGTAACCCATTAGTTCACTGTAGGCTCCATCGGTTACCCTGGGCTCCATTCCCCTTCACTCTGCAGGGCTGGCCGGGGTGTGTTTGGGGTGGGGTGGAGTGGGGCGCTGTGGTTGGTTCAGCTCCCTGGCTGGTTCTACATGTTTCCATCATGAGCCTGGGGCCGGAGCCTGGTTGCCTCTTCCCCCTGCAGGCTCAAGAGACCCCTGGGGTCCCCAGGAGCCTTTCCTGAGATGATACACAGTGGCTGACATATAGTGAGTGCTCGATTTCCTTTGAAAAGGAGCTCTGAGCTGCCGGGGTGTTGGGACGAGAGAGAGTGCTAAAGAAGAAGACAAGGCAGGTGTGGGGGTCTCCCCTCTCTGGGGGACTCCTCCCGTGTAAGGGGGACAGTGGCCCCATTTCTTTGCCCGGGAAGGATGGGGCTTGTTGTTCTCTGGATGTGGGAAAGGAGGGAGAGAAACCATGCAGCTGTCCTGCCACACGGGCAGTGCCCACCACATGACTGTGTCGGCCACCACGTCTGGGCTTTCCTTTCCTGGAGAGCAGCTATTCTGCATGCCACCTTGGGGTGGGCTGGGTGACAGTCGCCCACCAATGACCAGAATGGGGATCCCTACAGAGGTGCGCACTAGAGGATGCCCCTACCCCACAGAGACCCCCTCATGCAGATGGTCAAGGCCAGTTACGCTCAGACCCACGCAGGAAGCGCCATGCCCTCTGGGACGCAGTCACAAACACAGGCATAGTCACAGGCGCACGCGTGTGCGCTCAGGGCACACGTGTTGCTGTGTGTGTGTGCGTGCGTCTGTGCGTGTGTGTTTCACATTTTTGGCCGGAATACACTCTGGAAACCTAAGCAGAAAAGAGCGTGTGAATGTGGCCATCATCAGGGATAAATTAATCCCAGACATGTAAAGGGTTTTCTTTTTTCATTCTCAGCCTGACTGCAAATTCAATTATAACTCTCTGCCAGCTACTGAAATGAGGGGACAAGTACGGACGTGGCTGAGCCTGGAAAATGGGGCAGGGCAGGGGACCCTCTTGATCCGAACCCTCATACCCCTTCCTTGCTGTCCGGGATCCAGGAAAGAGTTGCAGCCATTCCTGGATACCACACGCCGACAGAGCTTTGGGGCAGCAGTGAGGTGACATCCAAGAACGTGGACCTGGCAGAAGCAGAACTGCCCTCTGAGACCTGAGTGAGGAAATGACCACATGTGGGATCAGAGCACAGGCTGGCAAAGGCTCCCTAATGAGGTGACTGGTCCCAGGGCCTGGCAAACCGTGGTGGCGCATGTGTCCACCCACCCTGGGAGAGAAAGGTGAGACACCTGATTGTGTCCAGGGGAGAGAGACTTGGCTGCGGGACCCCTTGGCATCTTTCTATCTCCCACGGCTATTGGGACCTGCGGCCATGAAACCCTGACTTTCCCCCTCACCCCTCACCCTCTCAGGCAAACTTCTCATGGTGATTTGGCTTCCAGCACAGGTCTGCTTGTGGGCAGATGCAGGCTCTGCTGCCCCCTGAACACTTGCCTACTGGCTTTAATGCTTGTACACCCCTCTCTGAGCTCTGCTAATTAGGGTCTCCCCTTGGAGCTGGACCCACCTCCCTCAGACACATACAATCAGGGGTTCAGGGATCTCAGCCTGAGAGCGTCTCATCTGAGTGCCCCCTGAGAAGACTGCTGGGGGAAAATGCGGCATCCTCTCCCTGGCCGTACCCTTCACTTGGGCTGCGGAAGGTTTGAGCATTCCTGTCTGCTCCAGGCTGAGAGCGAAGTGCGTCCCCTCTCTGATCGAGGCTTGGTCCTCTGTGTCAGCTGCCCTCTCATTCTTTCAGAGGCAGGGAGGGGAATTGAGTTACTTAAAGGGGACTACCGGGATTGGGGGAACCGGGCGCTTTTGGTCCCACAAGAATTCCCAAAGAAGGTCGGGTGAGGCTAGTTTGAAGAGGACGGATGAGCTGGCAGAGATCTGATTTTGAAAGGGGGTGCTGTGAGTGGGCAGCTGGGGATTCTGAGGCTGGGAGGGAGGTGGGGGAAGGAGGAACGGTCCTGGTGACCCTGAACAGAGAGACCTGAAGGGGAGCCAAGGGGCCCTGCAGGAAGAGAGGCCTGGAGGGGCAGGCCTCTGGCTGGAGGTGGGGGCTCTGCCTGCCCTTTCCCCGGGCCTCTGGGGCCTTTTACATAACCTAGGCCTGGCCAAGGAGAGCTGGATTTTCACAGTTAGGCTCAGGCTGCCAGAAGAATGAGAAAAATGGGCCTGAGGGAACACCTCCACCGCAAAGAATAGGACAGGGCGTGTGTGTGTGTGTGTGTGTGTGTGTGTGTGTGTGTGTGTGTGTGTGTGTGTGTGTGTGTGTGTGCGCGCGCGCGCGCGAGGGACAGAGAGAGAGAGAGAGAGAGAGAGAGAGAGAGAGAGAGAGAGGGAGAGAGAGAGGGAGAGAGAGGGAGCACAAGCGAGCGCTGGCTCTGTGAGCTCCTGGCCAGCCCTGGAAGAGCCCCCAGTGCCTGCCTTCCCCCAGGGCGTTAGAGCGGGGAGGCTCCCGCTGTGTACCCAGTCAGGCTGCCTCAGATGCCCGAGACTCACGTCCCACCAGGTCAGGGTCTCCAGAGGCACCTGCTGCTCTGCTTTCCTGTTGCCATCAAGGCGGGGGAGCGGGGGCTCCTAGGCAGATCCGAGTTGCTCGGGCCAGGGCTGAGGATGAAGTTGGAGGCCGGTCAGAGAGGAACCCTTGGCTACGGAGTGCCCACCACGTGTCAGGCGCTGTGCTAGGCGCGTTGTCACCTTTCATCCTCCCCTGTGGAAGGCAGCTATTTGGAGTCCCATTTTACAGACAAGGAAACGGAGACTCAGGGAGGCCACACAGCTGTTAAGGGAAGGTAAACCCAGCCATGGTGACTCCAGAGTCCTTGCTGTCTGTCCCCCTCCCCAGGCCCAGCCAACCCCCGTCTCACAGCTGGTGATGTGCTGACCAGACCCAGAGCCCCTGCCTGGTGTTGGGGGCATGGAAGGCAGGATGAGGTGAGGGCGATTGTGTGTGGAGGTGTAGCCCCGACACTGCAAAGTTTTCAGTTTTTCATTCACTCAGCAAGTATTTTTTGAGCGCCTGTCATGCCCAGGCTCTGTTCTAAGCACAGAATTCTTGCCCTTGAGAAACCTTTCAGTCGGGGAGCCAGACAAGGAAGGGTTTCAGGTAGTAATAAGTGAATGCCAGGAGGAAAAATAAAGCAAGGGGATGAGATAGAAAGGACAGTGGGTGGGGAGTGACCTTTCTCCAAAAGGTTGAGGCGAAGCCCTCTGAAAATGTGACACCGGCTGATGTGAGAGAGCAAGCAGGCAAAGCCTGGGTGAGAGCGTTCCGGACAGAGGGCAGAGCAAGTGCAAAGGCTCTGAGGTAGGACCGAGCTTGGCTTGCGGCCCTGCTCGCACTGGCCACTGCTTGGGAGTTGGCCACCGTCCCCCATACGGCTCATCTGGAGCTCCTTCTGTTCTCAGCAATGTCATCACAGTTCATCCCTGTTGCTCCGTGCGCTGCCCTTGCCAGGACTGATGGGGCACCTCAGCCACTAGGCTGGCTGTGACACAGACCCCCAGCTGTCTTCTTTCCCATGGTTGGCAGCTCGGGGAAATGCTTCCTAGCGTCCACACTCTTCACTGCCCACTCTAAGCCCCGCTGCCGATTCAGGCAACACGTTATTTCCAGATGGGCAAGGGTGACTATTTTATTTTTAAAAATAGCTTTTATTGGCTTTTGTCTTATTACAAAAGTGATATACGTTCATTATAGAAATCTGAGAAAACAGCTAGCAAAAGGAAGAGTATAAAAGAGCCACTAACTAATCCCATTACCCAGAAAGAACCACTGTTGGCACTTGGGTATCTCTAGAATTTTCCGTGTGAGTATAAAATATATGTATTTTTAAAAAATATGACCTCACTGTTTATAGTGGTTTGCAACCACCATACTGTGACTATACATCCGCATCACTGAGTGTGCCTCCACCACATGGTTTTATGGCTCCATAATTGTCTGTCATCTGGATAAGCCATGGTTTATTTAACGAGGCCTCTGCTGATGGACTTTTAGGTAGTTCCCCCCTGCACGCCCCACCCCCGCCACGCTTTTGTTTGAGCATCTTGTCCACAGGCCTTTTCCCCAGCCATTCTAGGAGGCTCTTTGAAGTGTCTAGAAAGTTCTTGAGATATGAGGCAGGGTAAGATGCCTCTGGATGCCAGAGGTCAGAACAGGGGTCTGGGCAGTGCAGGTGGGTCCCTGCTTCCTTCTTGAGGTGAGGGACCCCTTAGGTCTCTCAGCCATCCCCAAGCTAAGACTGAATCCCTGAGAAGACTGAGGAGATAGGATTTAACTAAGGAAACTGTTTTCCCTACCGTTGTCCACAAACAGCGCTGCTTCTGCAGGAAGGCAACTCTGGCCCTCTAGCCTGCCAGCAATAGGCCTGGGGCGGGGAGTGGGGGGAGGGCTGTAGGGGAACTGAATCCTAGAGCAGGGAGGGGGATGGGAGCTCAGGATCTCCCGCCCCGAGGTGAAGGTCCTGAGAGTCTGCAGGCTGCTGGTGCCCTGGAGCATTGCGGGAAAGCTGCGGGGTAGTGGTGGTGGGAAAGCTGAGGACCCCCAGGGGAGCATAGGGGCGGTATGGGTAAATGAGGCTGTCTGAGTACCACTGATGGGGAAAACCCCTCTCGCCTCCTCCATGAAGCTGCCTCTGGTTTCTCCACCAGGGCAGGCTCAGAGCCTTTGCCATCATAGTTTGTGTCTCCCTTGGAGCCCTCACACCCCCTGCTCACCATCACCGCAGTTACTGGGGTCAGCCTGAACTTGTCGCCCAGCTCTCAGGATTCACCCACCACCATCTGTGAGGCCTGGGGCAGGCTTGTTCCCCCCACCAAATGTGGAGTCATCATACTCCCTTTAGAGAGTTCCTATGAGGTCCAGAGGCCAGGAATGTAGAGTGTGGCACATGATAGAGGCTCCGTTTTTAAATATTTCTTTTACATTTTCTTCTCTCTCCTTAGGCCAAGTCTTTGAGGGGATATAAAATGTCTTCGCCATCTCTGTGCCTTCCCCCACTCCCAGGGGGTTTCCATATACTTCAGGATGTACGCAATACTTCACTGGGGTATGGGAAGAAAATATTTACAGAATCTATCTAGGTATCTATCTAGGTATCTATCTAGAATCTAGGTAAGCTATCACCCTTACCTAACATGTAATGTTCATATTGATCCTGAACTCCACTTATGCCGTATGGCAGTCGGGCATGGGTTTTATGTCATGGGATATTAGTAGCATCACCCTTGTTTATGGGTTTTTGGTGTATTCGTTTTTGGTGCAAGCCTGGTTAAGAGAATTGACAGATTACATCATCTGGATTTAACTAAAGTAACCCTCACACAAAGGACAGTGGGCTTAGAAAGATTCTTGCCATGTAAACACTCTGACTAAAGATAAGCTAACAAAGTAGACAGAAAAGAATAGCAGATTGAAGAGAAGCTAGCAATGCAAACCAGAAATGCCGGACAGAGCCGATACACACATCTCCCAGCCCAGCAAGGGCTCACCTGACAAGTTTGTTAGGAAGCAAAACAAACAGAGAAACAAACACAACCCGAAACCAACAAGGACTTAATCAGATCTGACAAGAAGTCAGTGACACAAACTGAGATATCGAGAGGACTAGTTGAAATTAGGACTGTACCCGTGAACCTTGTCCTAAACACAGAGTGAGCCTTGAGACGTCGACTCATGGCAGCTGTACGTGGATGTAATTTATGGAGAGATAAATAACATACATTGAGAGCGCATGTTGGGAGCTTTTAGTGATATCAAAGGGTTCGGGGAGCCCTGCCCCCCAGCCTCCAGCACCAGGTCTGGCACACAGCGGGGCTCAGGAAGCTTGTGTGGGGCTGCCCTGTGCTTTCTGTGCGTGTCTGTAGGAGGTTTTTATGGCTGTATAAGTGTTCTGTTCCCTCCCTCACCCAGAGCACTTTCCCCTCCTCCTCTTGCACCCCCATCACTTTTCCTCTCATTTTATCCCCTCCTGCCAGGGGGTGCCCCTGCCTGACCCTCATTAACTCAAAGTGTAAAAACCATTTGTCTGCAACCCCCTTTCTCCCCTCCTCCCCACGCTGGGGCCTGGAGCCAGGCCCTTCTTTCCTCCCATGACTGTCTGAGCCCAGGCTGCTGTGGTTTTATGACTTAGATCCGAATCTGCTAGGCCCCAGAGAACAGGCAGGACTCATTAGGGGACGGCCTCGGGGCGGCTCAGAAGACCTACAAAGAATGGACGATGCCTCTGGGGGGACCCCAGATCTGCCCCTCACTCCTCAGAAGGCTGCACAGGCTGTGCACTACACACTGCTAAAGACCCCAGCCTTCAGGACAGTGATGTGGATGGCGCTCCTCCTCCCCAGGGCTGGGTGGGACACGCGTGACGGACACCCTCTTCAGCTCTCTCCTCTCCATCCTTGCCCCAGTCTCCAAGGCAGCTCCTGCCCCAAGGACCTCTGCCCCTAGCCTTCCCACCTGGAAGGAGTGACAGGGAAGAAGGAAGGGAAAATGGCCCTGGGATTAAACCAGATAATAAACGTCAAGTGGTTGGAACCCTACAGAAGTGTTTGCTGTGGTACCAAGGAGGTATGTGAGGAACAGGACCTGTGGCCTTTGGGTGGCAGCACTGAAGGTGCTGAGGATAGGGGACAGTCTGTAAATGGAGTGGGTGAGCACGGCTCCTGGGGGCTGTGAGTGGCATCCCTAGGCCTTGTTGTGGTCCCCCTACCCCTGGAGGGGACCACATCCTTCTCTGGCTCAGTCTCGGGCAGGCTGCCCGAGGGGCTAATCACCTGCCTCCCTCAGGGTAGCCCAGCAGGGCGGGCAGAGGCGAGCCAAGCGGGGGTGTCCCTCCTCCACCCCCCATGCTGGCAGTGGCCCTGGGGAACCCAGGAGTCAGAAGTGGATCCAGGGTTTGTGGCTGGGAGCCCAGCCTGGCCCGGCATAAAAAGGTGCTTGAATTTTCCTTGCTCGGGGGAGCCGCAAATTGTCTTGATGAGCGTGGCTGGGTTTATGTAACATAAACACCTCAGCACACGGCATCCACCTTGCAGGGCGGGCTGCTGGGGGCACCAGCGGGGACTAGTCAGCCTCACCCAGGAGCTGGGTGGGGGCCACCGAGGCAGTGTGCCAGGCTGGCACGGAGTCCCAAACTCCCCTGTCGGTGCTTTACTCACTGGCTTTGCAACCACTCTTCTCCCGGCTCCTTATTTAAAGAACAACCCACTTTCCACTCCCAACCGAGGGTGACTGAACAGGTCTGCCCCGTCAGGGTAAGTTAGCTGAAACCCTTGTTTTCTCCTTCTACCCTCCCAGCTTTGATGGCCCGGAGCATCCTCAGGGACCTGGGGGGAGGCAGGTGGTGGTCCTTAAGTAGGAGTGGGCATGGGGGTGGGACCGGGCCCTGTCACACGGCAGGGAGGCTAGAGCCGAGATAGGAGGGCCACTTCCACACAGGTTCTCCTGTTGCTGGGCCCAAGGCAGGCTTGACTGGTGCTGCGTGGTGGGCTCCCTGCATGGTTCTCAGCTGCCCTGGGCTGCCCACCCCCCTCCCTACTCCCTCACGGCTGACCCAGCCCAGACCCTCACTGGCCCTGGTGGTGGCTTTGGGACACACTCAAAGCCACCACTGACCTGCCTCCCCACCCGCCAGGGTAAAAATAGATGTTTCCACCACGGCCACCTCTGCAGCCTCAACTTTCTCCCACTTGAGCTCCTGCCAGCGCTCGCTCAGTGGAGCACGAATCGCAGAGCGGAGCCTGGCCACGGGCCCCACGGAGGAGCCTGGCTACCGGTGAACGCCCCATTGTTCCCAGAGGTGACCCTGTGTGTCCCTCCTCTGGGCCTGGGGCCTGCCCTGCTCACCTCCAGGCCTCTTCCCCTTGTCTTTGGCTTTGTGCCTGTCTGGCCTCTCAGCTGCTTGCCCTTCACCTTGATAGATGAGAGGCATAGTCCCTCCCTTGCAGGGCCAGCTCCATGGGCAGGTGACCTGTGCCTGGGACTGCCTGCTGAGAAGGCCCCCAAGCTTGGTTTAGTGCTCTGCTCTCACTGCCTTGAAATTCTTAATCATTTTTTAAAGAGGGGCGCTACATCTTAATTTTGTACGGGGCCCCATGAATTATGTGGCCAGGCCTGTTCCATCATGGGCCACAGTCTGATGAGGGAGCCATAGATCTGATGGGAGACGCACATCCTCTCCCATAGGGAGCCCATAGATTGGAGAAAGAGGCACGACAGCTCCAGGACACAAACCATCCGGGGACAGACATGGTCTTTGCCCCTTGTGAGCCCCCAGGCCGATGTGGGACTCACGATCCTTGCTTGCAGGGAGCCTCAGGTCGCCAAGCCCTGAGCAGGCAAAGCTCCGAGATTAATGGAGAAGACACAGCCACCACCCTTACAGAGCATGTATTCTGATGGGGGAGGCCGAGTCCTTTAGTAAGTGCCCAGTCAGATGGTAGAGACATAGCCCCTGTCCTTGGAGACCCTTAGAACCAATGGCAAAGACCAGAGAGACACGTGGGTGGCAGGGTTGGTCCCAGCTGAGACTCAAGGGCGTTCAGGTGGGCGTGGGAGAGTCTGACCAAGAGCAGGGCGTGGGGCCCCTGGGTGGGCCCTGATTCCCATGGGAGCTGTCGAGGGAGAAGAGCTTGGGCCTGGCTGGGTCCTGGCAGGAGAGGACGGGAGATGGAGAGGAAGGCAGTTGTGCTGGTCCTGCGGGAGTGTGGGCTGGCTTGTGGGGGGCTTGGGAGAACTCTTCTGAGGACCCCAGGAAGCACAGTGGAGGGTGGCAGCCCCAGAATATCGTGAACACTGGTGTTTGTGCTACAGAGCGACCCGTGGGCCAGGGTCCGCGTGCCGGGGGCTGATGGCAGCGTGCAGAGGAGGCTGGGAGCGTGGCAAGCCCCAAAGGGCCAGAACCCCTGCTCGAGGCCCTGGGACCCACGGAATTTCCTGGGGGTGGGTAGGGGTGAGGGATGCTCACTGGGGCCTTATGGGGAGAGGAACACCAGTGACTAGGTGCTGGGTTACCTGCCTCCTGCCCGCAGTGAAAGTAAGTGCGAGGCACTATCTGCCCTTGCCCTTCAGGGTCAAGGGACCACAAAACACAGGAGGGAGTTCCTTCCCCATGAAGGGAGGCTTCCTGGAGGAGGTGACCCACCGGAGGGGCTGGGCTTACAGCAGTTCCGAGAAAGCATCCTTTTGCCCACCACAGCACCACTCCTTTGCGGGGGTACATGTGCCCTCTCAAGGCCCCTGGTTTAAATCGACCCCCAGGAGTCACCCAGAGGAGAGGCCTTCCTGAACAGTGTTGGGCTCCCCTCACCCTCTGAGGAGCTAGCGTGCTCCCTGGGCCAAGACCGCAGAAGGTGATCCCTGGAATCCGTCCCCCGACGTGGAGTCGGTGCTCTGCCCTGGAGACACCCTCCCTGCATGGAGAGCCCGGCTGTGGGATACTGACTTACCTCTTGCCTTCTACTTTGGCTTGGCAAGGACACCCTGGGCCAGAGGCAGCCGGGCCTTGGGAAGCTTCTCACGGTGTTCTCAGCACACAGAATCCTGGGCGGCCTCTGCGTGGCCCTCTGGGGGCCATGGAAGTTGTTTGCCCCTGGGTACGAAGTTCAGAGTATGCAGTGTGGGCCCTGGGATCCGGGAGGACCCTCCCAGTGGGGTGACAAGTGGAGTCCTTCCACCAGGAATGTAGGAGGGAGTGGGGTCTTGAGAAGGAGAGAAGGGAGGATGGAGAGAGGGCCTTGGGGGACCAGGGCAAGGTCTGGGCACGGGTGTTTTTCCCTTTGCAGAATGACTGTGTCCAGCCAGGTGAGCTGGTAGGGGCCTCAGCTGTGGTGTCCACCCAGGCCTGCCCTCTCAGCAGACAGTGTCCCTTAACCAAGCACCGTGGGCATGGCCCCTGCCATGCTCAAGACCTGACTCTGCTGGGTGTGACATGCAGCGAACGTCGGAGAGGGTGTTGGAAGAATTCAGTTCAGTCTACCTCTGGGGTAGGGGAAAATCCAGTGTCTCTCCTGTGAATCTCCTTCACTGTTCACTTCTGACACTTCTAGTTCACCAAATGTGTGGAGGTTTCCCCCACAGCAAGCAATTCTCTGCGACCCCAGCTGGGTGTCCTATAATTTAACTCCATTCTGATACTATCTACCTGGAGACAGCGTCAGATCCCACAGGTTAAGGGCTCGGTCCCTCAAAACTGTTCCCATCCCACTTCTGATGCCAATTGCCAGTAGTAGGTCACCAGGTTAGCCACAACTTCTGTCCAGTTTGGCTACAAATTGGAGGTTCCCATGACCCCCTCCTCGGATCAGGTTAATTTGCTAGGGCAGCTCACAGAACTCAGGGAAATATTTTCTTACACTGACTAGTTTATTAAAGGATATGATAAAGGATACAGATGAACGGCCAGATGAAGCGATACTCAGGGTGAGGTCTGGGAGGGTCCCAAGCACAGGAGCTTCTCACCCTGTGGAGTTGGGGTGTGTCATCCTCCCTGTCCGTGGATGTGTTAGCCAACCTGGAAGCTCTCCAAACCTCGTACTATTGGGATTCTATGGCTGCTTCCTCGTGTAGGCATGATTAATTATTAACTCCATTGCCAGTCCCTCTTTCCTCTCTGGAAGAGGAGAAGTGGGGCTGAAGATTCCAAGCCTCTGATCATGGTTTGGTCTTTCTGTTGACCAGCCCGGCTCAGAAGTCTTCCAGCAGCTCACTCAGAGTTTCCTCATTAGAACAAAAGATGGTCCTAGTGCTCCTATCACTTAAGAATTTATAAGGGTTTCAGGAGCTCTGTGCCAGGAACTGGGGGCAGAAACCAATATATCTTTTCTATTATCTCACAGAGAGTGAGCACCAAGATGCCTAGTTCTCAGGAGTCTTCACGTGCCCACAGTGGCCAAGTGGTGGGATATGCGTAGGGGCTGTTTGCTTCAGGGGGTGGGGAACAGAGAAGAGCAGCAGGGCAGCCTTCCTATATCCTCTGTCCTTGTCTGACCCTTTGAAGTTGCACTGATGGCCGGTCAGGCAGCAGGAGGGAATGCAGTCAGACACCAAGGAGGACTTCCAATGGCACCAGGCACTGATACAACCTGCACCAATGAGCCGGGCACTTGGGGAGTTTCTCTTTCCTGGGAATCAAGGTTGAGGACCCAGCCTCAGTCCACACCTGAAGCTGGGTGGATCGAGCAGCAGCCTGCTGGGGGCAGGAGTAGCTCTTCTTTTTCCCACCCCCAGCTTGCCACCTGCAGAGCTCGGCTTAAACCCCTCCCAGAAGCGCCCCAACAGCTGTGTTTGCCTTCTCTGTCCTCACCAAGCAGTTCCTGTGCGCCTTTCAGCCCCAGCCCCTCAGATCCTACCATGTAGGGAAGACAGCATCACCCCCACTCCCAGCTCATCTAGTCCAACCCCATGAGGCCAGAGACAGCAAGGAAGCTGCCCAAGCCTGCACAGCCAAGTAGGGGAGAGCAGAACACGGGGCTCCTTGCTCCGTCTCCCAGGCTGCCACTTTGTATGAGTGCTGTCCCGTCAATCGTTTATTCACTCAGTCAATGGGAATTTATTGAGTGTGTGCTGGGCACAGGAGCCTGTGCAAGGAGGGCAGACAAATGAGACTGATGCTGCCCTCGGTGAAGTGGACGCATGGCTCCGGGATAGCAAGAGTCCCTGTGCCCTGAAGGGCGGCTTCGGCACTGGGGAGGGGGCATCGGTTCTCCTGGAGGTGGGGTTCCCTCGGAGGCTTCAGGGGGAGACACTCCTGGCCCAGGGCTTGTGGGAGGCGGAGGATGGAGTGAGGCAGGAGCTGAGATGGAGCGCCAGGACGTCTTGGGTTGCGGGGGACCCGGCATCCAACTGTCCTCTAGGTCTGCCCCCGACCATGACCGTGACCCTGTCCTCTGCTTGACCTGACCTCTCACCTCTGGACCGCAGCCTCGTCAGCCACCTCCTTCGCTACCCCTTACGCCTCCCGAGGAAGTGTCCCCCCCTCTCCTCTCCAGGCTCCCACCTTCTCCTCCTGTCACCTCCACTCCAGAAAGAAGCCTTCACTTTCTCCACCTGCCTCTCCCCTCTCAACCCCCAGCATCTGTGGGGGAAATTGGGCCATTTGAAGAATAAAGGAGGAGGCAGGAGGGAGGAAACTGCCGTCTCAGGGCCCGGCCCACGGCTGGGGTGAAAACCTGTTCCTCGTTAACACCCTGAGTCAGGGACCAAAACGGAGGTGTCGTGTTGACACGCGGCCTCCCGCAGGGCCGGGAGCTGAAAGGCATGCTGGGAGATGGGAGCTGGAGTTATTGGGAGCAGATGGGAAGGGATGGTATAGCGGGGCAGGGACGTGGGGGAGGGAGGAGGTCAGCCTCGGGATGGGGCGGGGGTGGGAGGAAACCAGACAGACCCTCACCCGGACCACTGGGGTCCTGAGCCAATTATCTGCAAACATCTCCTCCGCGGGAACTTCTTTGGTCCAGACTACAGGGAAATCCAGATTTGAGGTACACAGGGGCCTTCAGGAAGGGCAATGCCAAGAGCCAGGTCTGTCTGGGTGTGTGTCCCAGCAGAAGTCCCAGTGTATGGACACTGGGGGTCCACGTCACCTGACCCTCTCCTGAAGCCCTCTGGGGTCTGAGGATCCAGGGCCAGGGCACCGGCAGGGGCAGGGTGAGGGATGGGAGCATGTGTTAAGGCTGGACTGTGCTAAGGAAGCTGGGGGCTGCTAGACCAGGAGCAGGAGGCTGGGCACGGGCCCAGGGCCCAGGGGGAGTAATGACGTTGATTCGGTGCAGGGGGGAGTTCTCAAGGGCGTTGCGGGCCAATGCCCGGCATCCAGAGCGTCGACAGTGATGGGGACGGGGGTGTTGGTGATTGTGGTGCTGGCTGCAGGGCTGCAGTGACAATGTGATGGTGGTGATGGGGTAATGATGGCGGAGGCTGATGCCCACAGCGTGGCTCCACTCAGATGCCCGTGAAACTTCCCTGACTTTCTGTTTGGCGGGACCCTGCATCTCATCTCCAGTCCTCGGAAACACCTTGGACTTAGCTGAGCTGTGTCTTGGTCTTCATCCCTAACCCCAGCCCTCGGCCCAGAGCTGATCCTCTATGGAGAGGAGTGGGACGGTGGTGTCGGCATCCCCATCCGCTTTAGAATCCAAGTGATTCAGGCCCCGGAAGAAGAGGTGGGGCTGGGAAGGGTAGAGTCAGGGCTCCAGTTGTGGAGCCCCTCGGCCCCTGCTCCTCGGGCGCTCTTAGCCCAGGCCCAGGCGGCCCGCGGACTGCACTTCCTGCTTCACGTGGCTTGGGTCCAGATTCCTCCTCCAGTGTTTTAATTAGATCCCATGCTCGTTAGCTGCCCAAATGCCTTCCAGACACGCTGCAGCTGCTCCGGCCGCCCCACACCTGCCCATCCAGCTGGGTCTCCCACACACCTGGAAGACATAGGGGCCTCCAGCCAGAGCCCTGAACTCCAGCCCTTCCCTGTGGCCTCGAACAGCTGGGACCAGGCGAGGAGAGGACCCTTCAGCTGAGGGAGGACGGGAGGCCATAGGAGGGGCCCCTGCGGGGAAGCCTGGGAGGTGATCTGTGGCCACAGCGCAGGAGACAAGGGGTAGGATGGCCCCGTCTGCCGTGGCCAGGGAAGCCCGGTCTCTGGTCCTCTGCGGCCTAACTGTGCCGAGGCCCTCCCCCACTGGGCCCCCTGGAGAGGGCTGATCAGTGCCCAGGGTGCTGCCATCTATATGAGTGTCATGGTCAAGAAGGGTATGTGAGGGAGACAGATAGCTCAGAAAGGGGGCTTCGGGAAGCTGGACTTTGATTTCAGCAGGCTTTCTTACAGGATTTGCCAGCCCAGATCGTCATTCAATGAGTGGCAGAAAGAGGGTCCTATCCAAGGTCGTGGAAAATGGCCCAGGTTTGAACTCAGATTTGCCCCTAGCAGAAAGCCCCCTTTCCGTTCTGCTGATTTGATTTGCAACAGCTCCAGGGGGGTACCAGCCACAAAGAATCAAGTGAATTCATTTAACATTCATTTATATACACTTATGAGGAAGCACTGTTGTTAAGAACTTTGCAAATCTTAACTCATTTAATCTCACAATAACCCCATAAGATAGGAACTATTTTTTATCCCCGTTTAACAGAGCAGTTGAACAACTTGTTCAAGTTCACCCTAGTTCCGATGGGAACAGGATTCTAATCCCTGTGACCTTATGTTCTCAGTCCTCAGGCTCCGCTGCCTCTCTAGAATAAAATGTGAGTGGTGTTTTCTGGAGGACAGGGGTGACCTACTTAAGGCTGCCCTCCAGTAACCAGTAGGTGCCGGAATTGCTGCCACCCCAAGGGAGATGGAAGATTCTGGTTGTGTGGCCAGGGAGCAGGCAAGTCAGTTCACGTCTTCCTGACTCAGTTTGCATCCTGTGAAATGGAAAAACCATCCTTAACGTGTAGCGCTGCCTTGAGCATTAAACAGAGAGTGGTAGAAGTCACCCCCCTCTCTCCCTGCCCTGCCGTGTTATAATTCTGATCCTGCCTTTGGGGGATGAAAGTATCAGCTGCTGCTCAGCACTTCTGCTCCCAAACCCCCAGCCCAACCCCTAGGATGATGGTTTTTTAAGATGTAGATCCCTTTCACTAAGTGAATGTATGAGGACCCCAATTTATTAAAGCAGAGCAGAGCTGGTTAAAGTTGGGTTTGGATGGCAGTGATGACGAGGGGACAGATGCTGGGCTTCCCGGCCCCCAGCACTCCTCTGTCCCCCAAGACACTCTGAAGAGCCTTAGGCCTCCCCAGACCTTGGAAGAATTGTCCTAAAGGGGCCACCTGACCATCTTTTGGAGGGCCAGCTGGTACCCTGTTCGATGGCCCAGCCAGTCCCTCTGGAGCTTGCCTTAGGGCTCTCCCTCCCCTCATGTGATGACAATTCTGGGCTGAATAAGCTGGTCCGGGAGGATGCATGGAAATGAGAGCATTGAGTCGGGCTTCACTTACACGTGGGGAGAGAAGAAGGGAAGCAGAGAGAGAACCTGCCTACCCAGCAGCCATCCTGGCCGAGTGTGTGTGTGTGTGTGTGTGTGTGTGTGTGTGTGTGTGTGTGTGTGTGTGTTTGTATTTAGTACCTTAACTAGTTTTTCCATCCACCTTCCACCCCTCATTGTCAGTTTCCTTAGCAGGAGTTTGGTAGGGACTGGCTGCCAGGACCAGCTCTAAACGTCAAGACCTGGAAAATCCCGCCAGCCCCCTGGAACCCTACATCCCCAGCCCATTGGCAAGGTCATGGGGACAGGCATGGGGGGAGAATGATGAAGTTACTCCTTCTATGTTCCACCTCTGCAGAATTACTCTGCTGCTGGCCTCCCAGATCCAAGGCTCCTCCCTGGCTCTTCCACACACCTGCTCCAGCACAGACCCTGCTGCTCAAGAACCTACAGGGGCCCTCACTGCCCAGCTGTGAGGTAGGTCCTCGGCCTAGTACTTAAGTTCCTGTCCCCAACAGGTCTCTTCAGTTTCATCCCTGGTTACTTCATACCTGACCACTCCATGCCCCCTTCTAGAATCAACCTTCTCTGGGAAACCTTCTTTGATCAACAACAAGTTTTCTTACTACCTAGTCTTGTGCTTAGGGAGAGAGCCCCCATTCGTCATGAGCGGGAGAATCATACCAGGCACATCAACTGCAGCCTCTGCACAGTGGGGTCTTGACTTCCGATTCAATCAGAGCTGGGTTTGAATTCCGTGTGCCCAGGTCTGCCCAGCTGTGTGACGTTGGGCCACTCACTTCATGCTCATGGACTTTAGTTCCGTAACCTCTAAAATGGGGATCTCAGTCCATTTTCTGTCTCCATGAAACTCATAAGTCTCCTTGAAGATTAAGGGTATGAAAAGCACAACTTGAATCCTGCATTCCTAAGGTGATTTCCACGGCGCCTTATAGGTGGGTGTATTGGTCTGCTCGGGCTGCCGTCCAGAGTACCACAGACTGGGTGGCTGAAACAACTGAAATGTATTTTCTCACAGTTCTGGAGGCTGGAAGTCCAAGATCAAGATACTGTTAGGGTTGGCTTCTGGTGAGAGCTTTCTTCCTGGCCTGTAGGTGGCCACCTTCTCACTGGGTCCTCCCATGGCCTTTCCTCTGTGCAAGCAGGTGGAGAGAAAGACAGAGCTTGTGTCTGCCTCTTCTTATAAGAACATCAGTCCTATGGGATTACAGTTCCATCCTCATGACCTCATTTAAACCTTCATTGTCTACTTAAACGCCCTGTCTCCGAATACAGTCACATTGGGGGTTAGGGGAGTTACAACATATGAATTTTGCAGGGACACATTTCAGTCCATAACAATAGGTTAAAAAAAGTTTCAAGGTTGAGTAAGTTTGGAAACTTAAATGAGTTAAAACAAATTAAACAGAGTTCTTGACTGAAGGTCTTCTCACAGCCTTTCACTGTGAACAGGATGCTCTAAGGTGGGACTGTGTTTTCCAAACACATTTGACCTTGGAACTCATTTCTGGTTGATCTCGCCAAGCTAGGGTTTTCAGAAGCTCTATTTGGGATCCTCTGCCCTAATCAATCGCTGCATAGCTTTTTCTAACTCGGGTACCTATGGGGAAGGTCAGCATTACTGTTCTAGCCAGAGAACAATAACCAGACAGCTTTTCTTGGTTATTCTGCATCTCTGGTGAGTAATCCCAGTTTGTGACATTGTTGACCTTGCCTGTTAGAGTGCTGAGTGAGGACTCCAAACCTACAAGTTTCGTTCTTTCTTCTTCTTTTATTATTATTATTTTTTGGGGGGGTAGGCTCACACTGGCAGCTGAACACACACGTGGCTCCCAGATCATAGCGGTTCAGCCTGGGTCCCTGGAGGGCAGCTCTTTGCCATCATACGCCATCAGGCCTTTGCAACATTTCAGTTGTAGCCTGGCCTGGAGGCTGAGTGATGGATAACCCTCAGTGGGGTAACCTTCATCTTCCCCTTTCACCTTGCACGCGTGATCCCCCAGCCCCTTAGCTGAAATGGGTGCTGTCTAGGAAGTTATAGCCTGGAGCCTTTTACTCCCAGATCTGACAATCAGCGGCACGGCATCATGCTGGGAGCTTGTGAGAAATGCAGGATCTCAGGTCCCATTGGTGACCTACTGAACCAGAATCTGCATTTAGCAAGCTCCCAAGTGATTTGTAGGCAGACCCATTAAGGTCTGAGAAGTGCTCGTCTGCAGCAGTGATTTTCAGCACCATAGGTGACGACTATAGTGGTTTGTGAAGATGATGCCATGATTTGCAGTCACCATTAAAAAAAATAAGAGTAGAATTGAAAATGTAGGATGCCCTAAAGAAGTATTTTTTTGGGGGAAAACTTGTGTGTTCTGGGCTGTGGCATAAATTGTGTGTCACTATCAAAAAAGTTTGAAGACACCAGTCTAGAGGCGATCATGGTAGTGAGACAGGGGACTGGCTGTGGTGACCTCTGCCTGGCCCCGCCCACCCCTCCCCACCTTGCTTTTCCCCAGCTGCCCTGGATGTCTAAGGGTTTCCTGTCACCGACCACACACACCTTGTCACCACACCCTGTCACCACACCCTGTGGCCTACTGCCTGGGTTTTGGGGTGTGGTAGGGGAAAGCTGGAACCCAAAAGAGTGACTTTTAAAATAGGTTCTCCTCCAGATTTATTTTCCCCTGGCTCCTTCTCCCCATTCCTCTTCTAGCTCCTTGCCCTGTCCTCCATCTTCCTTTCCTGTTCTGAGCTGGAAGGCGAAGCCAAGTCCAGCTCATCAGAGAATCTCCTCCTGCCACACTGTACATTTCTCCTTCCCAAGGCCCCTCACCCCATGCCGAGGAGTCAAAATCACCCGGCTGACCCTGCGCCTGCTGGGCCATTCCCACCTCTGGCAGCCGGCCACCAGCCCAACCTCCGCCAGAAAATTGATCTGATCTTTGAACTTAGCACTCCCCTGGAGATAAACCTGGGTGACTGCTAAAGGCATCAGCACTGCTGCAGAGTCAGAGAGTGGGGGTATTTGAAGGTGAGCAGGGCGGGGAGAGGGCAGGAGGCCCCAGGGCAGAGAGGCTGGGAGGCAGAGGGGCTGCCTGCAGCCCTTTTTCCCTCAGATCCTGGCCCATGGCCAAAATGGAATGTCTGAAAATCTACCAGGGCTCTTCCCTTTGGAAGTCCTTCGTCATCATCATCATCAATTTTGTAGATGACATAGGGTGATCTTATATCCCCATTTGCATGGAATTTTGGGGTTCACACCTGTTGTCTGGATATAATTATTAATAGGACCCTTTTTTCACTGTTAAGAGTATTCCAGTTTGGATTTTAAATTATCTTGTCAGTTATTCTTGTTTATATAAGAAAACTAAAGAAAAATTCACCAAAGGTCATAAAGCTGATAAGCAGTTCAGTTGGGACTTGATGCAAATTATATGCTCCTCCCAAGATGCCTCATGCCCTTCCCAGGATGCCTCATACCCTTCCCAGGATGCCTCATGCCCTTCCCAGGATGCCTCATACCCTTCCCAGGATGCCTCATGCCCTTCCCAGGATGCCTCATACCCTTCCCAGGATGCCTCAATTCCTGCTTCTCCCTACACCTGGTGGGAAGGGTAGTGTGGATTGATGTGTGAACCTGTGTGCTGGGGTCCTAGACTCCTTACAGGCCTTGAGAGCCGGTTAGAGAGACCTCAGTTCACCCTCTAACAATCTTTCCTAGCTGCAGGGTATAGTAGAACCAAGAAAATTCCTGAAGCCTCAAATTCCTCTTCATGGATGGATGGGGCTGAGATGGATGTTGAAGTACTACCCAGGGGAGCAAGATCTTTTCACAGGCTGCACTTTGGTTTTTCCCTTCAGGCTTGCTCAGAATCCCAGCTGTGGAAATGTGAACTTCCTGAAGGTGTTCCCTCTTCCTGTTCTCTGTGAGGGTGTGTGTGGAGGGTGGAGTGGGGCAGGTGGAGCTGGGAGTTAGTGCTCAGGTAGGAAGCAGGGGCTAGAGCTTTGCATGCTGAGGGGCCTGGGGCCCGGGAGCAGGATTTTGGGCTAGAAGGACAGCATTAGCTGCAGGTAGTATGTACTGGCAGTAACAGCACATGAGCTTAGTCTTGGTGTTGGGGGAACAACTTTGAGGCACAAGTCCACTCCAGAGGCTCCTGGTATCCTTGTTCCTCCAAGCTACCCATGGGCACTGAACTATTGACAGGTTCCTGGCTTTGTCAAGGCTGCTGGCCACAGACTCAGAAGGCCTGGGATCTTGTCCCACTGAACCCAAGCCCTGGAGCTTTGCTGGGAATCTGCCACATCTAGTCCAAGGATTGTGCAGGAAACACAGGTGAGCAGGGTACCTCTCCAAGGAGCACATTGCTGGTCGGGGGTGGAAGAGCAACATATTCTCAAAAACATACACATATACAAAAGCATACATGTAGACACACCTCATATGTAACACATTTGCAATACCTGTATAATCCGTGGCACACCCACTTGCATACCAAACATACACACACTCACTTCTAGACAGCTCTCACATGCTCATCCATAACCACGTATATGTACACGTGTACAAACGTGCACAATCACACACACATTCATACACACATGGAGGTGCAGCCACACGTATGCATACAAGTGTGCACACACCCCGCATAGCAGGTACTCACATGTGCAATGTCCCCTGGTCAGCCATGTGGGGATGGGGGATGGCTCCCTGCTATGAGAGAGGGGAGGTCCAGAGCTCTCAGAATAGGGGCTGTGGGTATGGAGAACACCCTGGTTCTCAGGGACTTGAGGCTCAGGAATACTGGGGAAGGAAGAGTGAGTGGGGCTTGGAGCATAGGCACAGCAGATGGGGTGGGGGGATGGCATGACCAAGGCACCCTCAACCAGGCTCCCACTCCATTGTCCATGCAGCGTCCCGAGGGATGAACTTCTCCTTGCCCCTTCTGTCCCATACCCCCTGTCCTCCTGACTCAGGTGGAGAATGAACAGAGTACCTACAAAAAGGAACCCAAATCAAATTGACAGCAGACTTCTCCCCAGCAACGATGTATGGAAGAAGATTGTGAACTCTTATTTAAACAATTCCAGACTGGTTTCCACTGAATTTTGTTGGAGGAAGCAAGGGACAGCTCTGTGTCTACTTTTGGATTGGAAGGTTGGGAAGAGATGCTCCCCCGTGACCCTTTTAGAGGACGCTTCACGTGAGGATCATATCGGTCAAAGCTGTTTGAAAACCTACGCGGAACAGTCAGACTGGCCTTCTGGGGCAGGTGGACTGGATGTGGTAGGAATAGAGTAAGCAGAAAGGGGAAGAAAGCCTGCCTGGTGGGCAACTACAGGACAAGGTCCAGAGGCCAAGCAGGCTGGTGTACTTGGCAATTGCTTGGTCTTTTCTGGTATTCCAGAAGGTGATTCTGAGCTGTCTTGCCTAGGAGCAGTCAATCAGGACCTGTTTGCTGCAGGGGGCTTTGAGTTTACACAGGACAGACCCTCCTCCTCCTGGCCCACATGGCTGTCATTCAAGTATAATCAGACTTCTACACCTGTGAGGCTGTGCTTTGGTTTGGTGTATTCCACTAGCCCTATTCATAGGTCAGAAGTCAGTCTGTGGACATGGTCAGCATTGGTTTTGTGGCTGGGGTCAGGGTTAGTCTTAGGACAGGGTCAGTTTTGTGGCCAGTGTCAGAAGTTGGTCGTGGCCAGGGCTGGAATCAGTCTGAGTCAGTGTCAGGGTCAGTCTGCGGTCAGTCTGAGGTTACACTGATGTGACCAGAATTAAGGCTGAGTGTGACTGGGAAGCAGTTTTTCCTCAATGTAATTGATGTGGATGAGACTTGCAGTGAGTCCTGTGACCTCCCAAAGCCCCAGCTGTTGAAAGGTTGCCTGGCGCCTCCTCCAGTGGAGACATTATGTTATCTCAACATTAGTAGCTCCGAGTTCCAAAGTCCGTGGTGAGATCTGGGGTGGGAGCAGCAAATCTGTCAGTCCAAGTGCTCTGCAACTGGAAGGTCCCAGCTCCCCGCTGACAGGACTCCTGCACATGGCTGCAGTCTGGGAGGTGTTATGGGGGCCATAGCAGATGGTGGTCCTGACTTTGGAGCTTGGCATCTGGAGGCCAGGCTTTGACGTGGAATGTGGCCCATGGCAAGAGCTCTTCAGATGTGACCCAGCTGGTCATGGGCTTTTGGGGCCTCCAGCAAGTCTGAGTCTTCATCTCATTCAGACCCATTCCTCATCCCTTAGAACAACCAGCGAACCCACTCAATGCTGCTCCTTTGCCCAAGGAAAGGGGCAACCAAACAGATTCTTTGCCCTGACCTTATGCCTCTTTCAATGTTTTGTCTTGGAAGCTGTCCATTCCAGAAGGAGAAGCAAGGACATGAAGGGGCTGCGAAAGCTAGGAAAAGGCCAGGCTCCTCTGCTCTGTGTCAGCCCCGTGTCAAAACAAGCTTGCAGGAAATAGGGTGACCCAACTGGAGGGCTGGAATCCTGAGACCCTCAGGTGCATATGACCCTACTGTCATCAACTGAGGACCCTGTCTGGCCTGGGCTATGCAGGAAATTCAGAGTTGAACCAGATTCTCACCCTCAAGTCTTCACACAGAGGGTTAGAGAAATGGATTTACTGTATGTGGGCTGACAGCAAAGGCTAGAATTGCTCTCATACCCAGTGGTCTTCAACTCAATCTGCACATTAGAATTACCTGAGGAGCTTCTGAAAAATAGAGATGTCCACACTCCACTCTAGACCAGTTGAAATCCGAATCTATGTCAGTAAACACCTAGGGAGCAAAGACTTCCTTAAAGCATAATCAGAAATGATGGTGATGCTGATGCTGATTAACAGTAATAATAAGAGCTACTCTTTATTGAGCCCCTGCCATGTGCCCCCAAATCCTCACAACAACTGTGGTGGATTAAAAACATGGCCGCCAAATTCTCTGACACTGTTTCCAATGATAGGTGTGGGTCTATGTCTGCTGTCCTTGAATCTGGGCTCTGTGGCAGCCTGGCCAAAAGAATATGGTGGAAATGATGCTGTGCCAGTTTCTGGGACCAGGTCTTAAGAAACTGGCAGCTTCCACTTTCTGTCTTTTGGGACATTTGCTTTTGGAACCCAGCCACCATGCTGTGAGGAAGGCAAACAACGACATGGAGAGGTCACACGTTGGGGATCTGACCGACGGTTCCAGCTGAGGTCCCAACCGACAGCCCCCACCAGCCGCCAGACAGTTGAGTGAGCAGGACTTCAGGCGCTCTTACGCCAACAGTGAGTCACTCTGTGCCTCAAGCCATCCCATGTGATCCTGGAAGGAGCAGAGATAACTTGTCCCCACTGAGAGCTTAAGAGTTTAAGCCAGGGGTTGGCAAAGTTCTTCTGTAAAGGACAAGATAGTAAATATTTTAGGCTCTGTGGGTCATTAGATCGCTATTGCAGTGATTCTACTCTCTTGTCCTGCAAAATCAGCCACAGACAATACATAAATGAATGGATGTGGTTGTGTTCCAATAAAACTTTATTATTTTTTTGGTATTTTCCCAACTCTTTAAAAATACAAGAAACCATTCTCAGCCTTCAGACTGTACAAAAACACAAAGTGGACCATAGTTTGCTGACCCCTGTTTTAAGCCATTAGGATTGATGTGGTCTGTTATGCAGCAATAGATAACTGGAACAGCAACCCAGCCCTGTAGATGGTTTAGTGAAATTGATGTGAAATTGAGGCACAGGCACTAAGAAACTCCTTTGAGTTCACAGCTACAGTCACTGTACTTAGCACATTGGTGCTTAGCTCATTTACAAGAGGGTGGGTGGGTTGGAATGGTGAGATTAGAATGAAAAAAATCAGAGGAATAAGAGCTGTTTGTTGCTTTCCAGCCATGTTCAGGGAAGAGAGGCTCAGGAAATGGGGGAGGGCTGTCTCTTGTGGAGTTGAGATATTTTACTAGGCTTCCCCTGAGCACAGTAAAATTTCCCTCCAAACCATTCCACACCCCTTTTCTAGTTCCACATTCACAAAGCAGTCATCTGAGTAAGGATTTGTCGTCTCAGGTAGTAGAATTGTTATTATTAACATTTATGGGGTACTTAGTGTATTCCAGGCACTGTTCTAAGTTCTTTATGTGTATTATCTCACTATCTTCACCACGATCTGTTATTATCCCAAATTTGTAAATGAAGATACCGAAACTCAGAGAGCTTAAGTTAAAATGAAGGGCTAGGACTTGAACCCAGGTAGCCTGGTTCCTGACCCCATGTACTTAACTATTCTGCTATTCTGTTCCCTACCCCAACCCTGGGAAAGGGTGCCCTGGAGGGTGCATTTTAAGCCTGAAGAAGGGACAGTCCCTGTTACAGAAGAATGAACTGGCATCTGGTTTGTACTCTAGCTTGTGTGAATTGAGTTAATGCAAGTCTGTGTCTGAGATTAACCAAGATCCTTCAGCCCTGAGCTCGGAATTGAAAGGCAAAGGCCTCCACCTGGAAAGGCAGAGGCCCCGAGGTCCTGCCTGGGGTGAGGAGGACACCTGGCAAGGAAGGTAGACAGTCAGCTGGCTGGCACCATGGTCAGTGCCCCCACAGGTCATTTTACTTGACCTCTTAGTGGCATACAACTTTATTCACTAGCAGTTTGTCAATTTTATCAGTCCTTTCAAAGATTCAAATTTTGGCTTTGCTGAACCTCTCTATTATATGTTTGTTTTTGATTTCATTATTTTCTGTTCTTATTTTTATATTTCCTTTTATTATATTTGGGTTTGTTCTGGTGTTCTTCTAACATTGAAATTGATGCCTAGCTCATTATTTTCCAACTTCTTTCCTTTTCTAATATATCAGGGCAGTAAATTTTCCTCTTTGTGCTTTGGTTGCATCACAATTTTTCATATATAATATTTTCATTATTGCATAGTCCAAAGTAATTTCTAGTTTTCATATTATTTATTCTTTGACATTTAAGTTATATACAAATGTGTTTCTTAACTTCCAAACATAACGGTATTTTTCTGTTATCTCTTTTGTTACAAATTTCTCATTTCATTGCATTGGGACTAGAGAGCATGTTCTTCATTCTTTTACATTTATTGAGATATGCTTTGGAACCCAGTATATGATCAATTTGTATAAATCTTCCAAGTGTGTTTGAAGAAAAATGTCTCTTCTCTAGTTGCTGGGCACTGTTTTCTATATATGCCCATTAGGTATAGTTTGTTAAGTGTTTTTCAAAATTTCTATATCCTTATTGATTTTTTCTTTCTGTTGTATCAGGTAACAGAATGTGTTAAAATCTCCCACTGTGATTGTGGATTTGTCAGTTTTTTGGAAGTTCTGATAATTTTTACTTTATACACTTTTGAGGCTATGTTATTAGGTACACATAGTTTAAATTCATTATACCTTTCTGGTGAACTAAATCTTTTTTGATTGTGAATAAATAGCCTTATCTTAGTAATGCCTTTTTCTTAGAGTCTCTCTTGTCCGTTACTGCAGCTTTTCTTTGGTAAGTATATCCATGACACATATCCTTAGGTTTTTGACATCTTATGTAAACGCACTTAATTGGATTAAAAATGCTGTATTTTAAATACTATAATAGTAAAAAACTGATTAAAATTATGATTCCAATTACATAAGATCTCACAACTTGAGATTCCTTGGACTCCCCCAGCGACACAAATTTGGTCAGTGATTCCAGCGAACGACGTGTATTTGTTTTGCAGACTCTCAGGGATGGGTTTCCTTGTTCTCTCTTTCTTCTCCCTATCTCCTTCTCTAGCTAACCTCCTCCTTTTCTTTCCTTTTCTTCTCCCCAGATCTCTTCTGCATCAAGCTAACTTTTGCATAATCCTGGGAGGCAGGATTATGTGTGTGTGTGTGTGTGTGTGTATACATACGTGTGCATGGATGCTGGGGGAAGAGAAAGTGAGTGGCCATGTTACTTTCGATTCACCCTTGAGGGTGCAGTTCTTCATAATTCCAGCTTAATGTGGGAGTGGGCTGTCAGAACTTGGGAAAACCCTGGGCTTTCTATGCTTTCCTCCTCTTCATGAGAGGTGTGAAAAATCACAGCTTGGTTTTGAAGCTTTGTCTTACAGATTGGCAAGTGCCTTCAGGGTTGGAGGGGTTCCCTTACCTTTCTGGGCAATCTCCTCCTTCTAGATTTAGCCTGGTAATTTCCATTTCCTTGTGAGCTTTTCTGTGCTCTTAAGATTATGTTTTTAAAAGTAATCCCCTATCACTTTCAGTTGTCCTCAGTAGGAGGATTAATCCAAATAACTTAGCCCATCAGTACCAGAAGTAGAAGTCAATTTGTTCCTTTTTGAAACTCTGCCTTCCTCTGGCTCACAGGGTATCGCTCTTTCCCAATTTTCAACCTGTCTCTGCTGCCCCTTTTCAGTCTACTTTGGAGTCACCTTAGCCCAGGCCTAAAATATCAGTGTTCCTTAGCAAAGAGCCCCTACATGTTGGTTTTATTTTCCCTCTACATCATGTCTCCCAATGACCTCACGTATCTCCTTGACTTTACTGCCTGAGATTCTCATGGCCCCCAAATCAACACCTCTAGCCCCAGCTCCTCTCCTGTGCTCCACAACATATGTGCAGTTGCCTACTGGATATTCCTCTTGAATCTTTTGCAGACATCTCAAAAATCATCATGTTCAAAGCTGAACTTGTCATTTCCTCCCACGCTGGCTCCTCGGCATTACCACCTCAAGAAAGAGCATCACCACCCACTAGTTCTTCACTGGATACTCAACGGTGTAACTACCTAAGATCCCTAGCATCAAATTATACTTACCGAGCATAGGACTGAACGCCAATGTCATGGGTTGAATTGTGTCCACCTCCAAATGCATATGTTGAACTCCTAACCCCAGTACCTCAGAATGTGACCTTATTTGGAAGTGGGGTCTTTGCAGATATAATTAATTAGGTGAAGATGAGGTCACTAGGGTGGGCCCTAACCCAATAGGACCGCTATCCTTAATCAAAAGAGGAAGTCAGGACAAAGACAGGCACATAGGGCGATTGCCCCGTGAAGATGAAGACAGAGATTGGGTTGATGTTTCTACCAGCCAAGGAAAGTGAAAAATTACCAACAACCCACCAGCATCTATGGGAGAGTCAGGAAACAGATTCTCGCTCAAGCCCTCAGAAGGAACTAGCCCTGCTGACACCTTGATCTCAGACTTCTAGCTTCCAGAACTGTGAGACAATCAATTTATATTGCTGAAGCCACTCAGTTTGTGGGTTTTGTTACAGCATCCATAGAAAACTAATACAGCCACTTTGTTTTCTTTCCATAAAACAGTTAAAATAATCTTTCAAAAAAGCATAAATCAGATCATGTCCCTCCCCTGCTTACTTAAAACCCTTCCAGTGACTCCCCAATTCACTTAGAATAAAATGGAAATGCCTCACTGTGGCCTACAAGACCTGGCAGCTGCCTAACACTCCAAACTCACTTTCTCCAAGTTTCTCCTCACTTACTACACCCCAGTTATACTGGTCTTTCTTCTGTTCCACAAAAACTGCAAATTCTTCCCCACTCTGAGCCTTTGCACTTTGATGCTCTTCTCTGGAAATGGCTTCAATGAACATCCTGTCTAAAGCAGGACCTTTCCCCAAACCGCTCTGTATTATTTATCCTGTTTTATTACCTTCATAGCATTTGCCACTACCTAAAATGATTTTGAATTTGTTTATGTGTTTATTTTGCATTGCCCCTCTGCATGTAGAATGTAAACCCCGAGAGCAGAGACCTGTTGTCTCGCTCGCTACTCTATCCCCAGGGCTTAGCAAAGAACTTCATGTGTTAGATGTTCATTGTATAGCTGATAAGTGAATGTATAAATGAATGAATGAGTAAATGTTTTACTTCTCTCTGTCTCTCCTTCCCACATCCAAGTATTCACCATATCTTATGATTTCTATTTCCTAAATACATCTCAGGACTGCCCAGCTCTCTCCACCCCCTCCTCCCATCTTCAGGCTAACACCATTGCTCCCCTGGGCATCTGCTAGTGCCTCCTAACTGGTCTGCCCACATCTCATCTACCCCCCCACCCCCACCCCATCCACTCTCTGTACTGTGGCCAAAGGACACTTCTGACCTAGAAATAGATCAGGTTACCTGCCCCCGCCCCCATTAAAACCCTTCAGTGGCTCCCTATTGCCCTCAGGAAGATTCCCATTCACATGGAGTCCAAGGCACGATCTGGCCCCCTCTCCCTCCTCCAGCATCCTGCATCTCCTGTCTCTCTCCCCTCTCATTCTCGGCACCAGGCACACTGCCCCTCTTCCACAACCTTCTCTCACTCTGGGACTTTTATGCACAGGATCCCTGTCTGGAATCCCTTGCCCCCTCTGCCTCCCTGGCCTCCAGAGGCCTTCCTGACCCCTGTCCCCACTGTCTCGGCTGGCCTCCGCCATTATTCCCAGCACACCTGACTGCGAGTGGTTTCCGGAGTAGCTCCTGGGCCTCATTTACTCGTAGCCACAGTAATTAGCAAACCACCTGGCTAGTTGGTGCGGGGCTCTTGGGCATCTTTGTGAAATGAAGGGTCAGTGCCCCACACTGGGACCCCAGAGTGGGCTGCCCCAGGCCTGCATGGCCAGCCCCTTCCCCACACTCTTGTAGCACACCTTGATGGCAGCCTGGGGAGGCTGAGGGGTTCCTGTTGGCATTCTCCCTGTTGAGCTGCACAGAATACTTGGCCCTGGCACCCTCATCTTCTGAAGGGATGCATGGGGCATTTCTTCCCACAAGACCACACTCTAGGAGGATTCCCCCAAATTGGAAGGGCAAGCAAAGTGTGCTAAGTGTAGACCACACCCCTGGCAGAGAGGAAAGTGCTGAACTTTGTGGGATTTGGAGCACAAGCAGTGATACGTGGGGATCCACAGCACAGTAACAGGGACAGGGATGTTCTTTTTGTTTCTTTGTGGGGCCCTGATGCCTCAAGGCCAAGGAGGATCAGAAGGAAAGCAGTACAGGGGCTTCCCTGGTGGCGCAGTGGTTGAGAGTCCGCCTGCCAATGCAGGGGACACGGGTTCGTGCCCTGGTCCGGGAAGATCCCACATGCCGCGGAGCGGCTGGACCCGTGAGCCATGGCCGCTGAGCCTGCACGTCCGGAGCCTGTGCTCCGCAGCGGGAGAGGCCACAACAGTGAGAGGCCCACGTACCGCAAAAAAAAAAAAAAAAAAAAGAAGGAAAGCAGTACAGTTTGGCCTTCTGCAGGCTTGGCGACCTTCGGAGCTTGGGGACATCTGGGCATGGAGGGGGTTTTCAGGGGACAGCGGCAGCAGGGACTAAGGCAAGACTTCTTCAGGTGTCTTACAGTAATGGACCGATGAGGGGGCTTATCCCCAACCATGAGTGAGACGCTGCCTGAACCTCCCAGAATGCCAGTGATGGCTCCATGCAGGTAGGAGGGCCTCAGATCTGGCGTTGTTGCCCTATTTACAATCGTCTGTGAACCCTTGAAAGGTGGGCACGCTGGCTCCCTCAAATTTAGAGCTCAGAACCAAGTTCCTGCTTCAGCGGAGCAACTGAAGGGTGGTGGGCCGGAACTGTTAGGAGCAGAGAAACGTTTGCCAAGAATGTCACCCCTATAGCAGCACCTTGGCATCAACCTGGGGCCTACTGGTCCAAGATCCTGCTCTAGGGAGACCCTGAGGGACGGAGGAGCCATGGCTGCTTTTCTGAGGCCTCCACCTGAGTCAGGCCTCCTGCTTGCTTCCGAGCTCCCTCAGGGCTCTGGACTCCAGAACTTTCCATGTCTCTCACTTCTATTTCTGCCCTGGCCTGAGCCTTCTGGAAAAAGAGGCCTCAGCATCAGTCCTTCTGGAGTTGGAAGGTGCACGGGGTCTTAACCAGCTGGTTTGGGGCATGAGAAACCCTCTGTTATCTGGCTCAGGGCATGGCCACTCCTCCCCATCAGACTGGCACTCCCTGAGGATGTCATCAGGGCTACTGCTTTTGGTCCCCAGTTTGTTTGCAGATTTCTGCAGTGCCTTGAGCCCTACCGCCATCAAGGTCCCTCCAGCTCCTCCCCTCCAGGCCTCTGGCTCTCACTTCCTTTGGGAAAAGGAGATCCAAGCTGATTTGGGAAACACTCCCTGTAGAGGAGGCTGGCCCCAGGTCCAGGTCGGCAAGGCTATATTTAACTGGCTATATTTGCAGTCCCACTCACTTGTCCCAAGCCGGGCCCCGCCTGCTGCCCCTCTCCCCCCTCGGTAGCCTGTCCTGCACCGTCCAGCCCCACGTCGCCCCTGCTCACACTGCTTCTGCTGTGCAATTGTGGTCTGGGCCACAGGCTATTTTCTGCTTGGTGCCAAAGATTATTCAGTTATCAGGAATGTGTGTTTAAGTGGCTGTCTCCGGAACAAGGATTATAAATAGGAACTTGGGGTCAAGGCCTGGGCCCCAGTGTCCTCCTCTTTGTCCCAGTTCTTGTCCCGGCTCCTGGATTTTTCTGGTGTGAACACCAGGAGGCCATGGCGAGGTTGTCTAGGGGAAAGGACCCCAGACTGGGAGGCCAGAGGTCCAGGACTATTTCCTGACAGGCAAGTTACCCAACCTCTCTGAGACTTGCTTTCTCCATCCGGCAAACAGGGAGACTCAGACCCATTCATTGAATGGCAAACACGTGGTGAATCTCTATCAGTCTATGGAGGAAAATCCAAGTTAGACAGATGGGTGTCTGGGAGGAGAAAGTATCAACAAGTTTTTGTGGGGGAGATAGCAGGGTACTAAAAAGAAAAGAATAAGCAAGAAGCAGTCTTGGGAGTAAATATATAGAAGTAGAGGGGAGAGAGACCCAGAATTTGCCTTTAGGAAACTCTCTAAGAGTGGAGGCTGGGCAGGCATGATTCTAGCATAAAGTGGCCTAAACAGAATGAAGTGGGCACATGGGGGCACAGGTACTCGAGATGAGGCTGATCTTTCTCTGACAGAGTGAGGGCTGGTTCCCAAGGTGCCATTGCTCCCGGACAACAGGTCCAGGCTAGAGGCCCTGGCCTAAGAAGTTTAGCTGGTGAAGGTGGGGGTAGGCACCTGGCCAAGAGGGCTGGGCTACTTCCTGGTGACCAGTGGCCCCTCTTGTCCTATTGAGAGCCACCCTCTTTGACCTGGCTCTGTCTCCCCTTCACCCCAGCCAGTGGGGGTGAGGGGCAAAGACGGGGCTCCACCAAAATATGAGGCTGGGACCAGCCCCCGAGGGCTCCGGGAAGAAGTGGGTCAGCAAGGAAGGACAAAATGTCATCTCTTCACCCTAGCTATTCTAGCTGTAGAATGGCAGAAATAATGCACAGCCTCCCTCCCTGGAGTTGTTAGTTCGGAGAGTGATCTAAAAGGAGGTTGTTAATAAATGGCAATGATATTCCGAGCAGAAGGGCACTGGTTGACCTGAGTGGTGTCAATATCCTGATGTCAGCAAACTAGGCCAAGGCCCACCGGTGCTGTGGACGCACTCATACTTAGCGCCTCAGTCTTTCCTTCACACGTATCTTTCATCTGTCCTGATTTCTTAGTGGTCTTTCTCATACTTCCCCCACTTTGGCAAATCTCAGGCTTAAATGACATCTGGGGCACGATTATGGAGATCCCTTCTCCCCTCATTCCAGATCTCTGGACCCAACAGGCACCTAGATCTTCCTCCTCTTCAGGTGGGGCCAGAACCTGTCCCACATTCTGTCACGGGGATGGGACTGTATTGCCAGGCAAGGCATTGCACCCGAGGCTTCAGCTCTTATTCCATCAAAGTACAGGGGAGTCTCTTCTTTCTTTTAATGTTGGTGCATTACATGTGCACTGTAATTAAATGGAATTGATTTTTATATCTTAGTAAGACTTTTCATTCAAATTTGTAAGTAAGAAAACAAAATCCTCTGACAGACTACAGTTTGCTTTAAAAAAAGTAGCCGTAGATGAAGGAGTGAGGCACTCCCAAATGGAGGTGGGGATTGAGCAGGGGGCTTCCTCCCAGCCTGAGGATTCAGAGGGCTCTGCAGTGAGGAGAGTGGGCAAATGGCCAGGCTAGCCACGTGGCAGGATAGTGTTCTGGGGATGGCAAGCACATGGAGCGCCTTCATGACAGGCTCTTGTGGAGCCTTTGCTGGGTCATTGCCAAGGGTTCCCTTGCCTTTATCTCTGGGGGCTGTTCTAGCATGTTTTGACTGTCCTGAGGGTCCTCGGGGCTGTCAGTCTGGCTCCACAGGTAACAACACGTGACACCAGAGGGGGTTTTCCAGGAGGCCACTTAGTGTAGTATCGAGAGGAGAGAGGTCAGTAGGGAGATAAAGAGGGAGTCAGAGAGGGCCTGCTTAGCTTATTCAAGCCCTGATCCTCACCCTTCACCTGACCCCAGACCATGGGTGGTCCTCAGCTGGCTCGGGGGGCACTTTGGGGATGGGAATGTGGACTTGTACTAGGCAGCCACTAGGATTCAGTCACACACAGGACTGAATCAAAAGGGAGACTTCAATATTTTTCTCTGAGGGCTCAGCTGCCACGTTCTTTTCCTAAGACAAGACCAGAATGACTCTCAGCCCAAAGACTTCCTGAGCTCCTGGACGCAAAGCCCCCAGAGGGGAGAGTCCATCCCCTCACCTTTCCCAGGATAGATGATTGTCCACATTCCTTGGCTCATGGCTGTGGCATTCCAGTCTTTGCTTTCATTGTCATTCTGCCCTCTCTGATTTCATCCTCTCTGTCCCCTTCAGTCCAAGCTGGCAGTGTCTCTGCTGGCATAACATCCTCAAGACCCTCTCTTGGGTGACCCAGCCTGGGCCTTCCTCCCACAGCTTGAACCCTGCTGGCCTCAACTGCTTGTTTTGGATAACACGCTTGTACCTCGGCCTTCTGCCCTCCCGCACCAGGGGCCTGACCTTGAGACTCCTCTTCTCAAGAGATGAGCTCCTCCTCAGAGCTAGTACCTGGGGCAAGGAGAAGTGATGTTGGCCAGCACAGCCCCACCTTGGAGATGCTGAAAGGCAGGGTCAAGATTCTAGACCTGGACCACGCTGCCCATGGGCAACTCCACCCTTTGAAGGCAAAGGCAGGACCAGGGCACTGGCCTATTACACTTCACAACAGCTCTGTAGCGTAGGCATTACCGTTACTGGTTTATGGATGAGGAACTTGAGGCCAGAGAGGAGCAGAGGGTCGCCTGAGGTCACACAGCTACTAAAGACACAGCCTGCCCCCCATAATTCTTCCCCCCATCACAGAGGTACAAGGTGCCCTGCTGAGATGTCACTGCCTCTAGTCTCAATACCATCCTTAGACCTGGGAAAGATAGCCCCTGTGCCTTGGAGTGCATTCCTTAAAAGTTTTAGGTCCCTTCTGTGGTTAGGACTGACAAGGGCTGGCAGTGCCAGCTGAGTGGGGCACCCTGAACTTTAACTGGGACCGGTGTGGGCTCCAGTCCCTCTTTCTCTTCCTTCAAGTGCCCTCCAAACCTCAACCCCATGTGTGGGGTCGACCAGATGTCCCAAAAAACAATGCGACTCCTGCCTATGCAGTCATCCTGGAGCCTCAGCCACGCTTAGTTCCAGGCAGGCAGTCTGGCAAGTGGATTGCTGGTGAATTATTTTTTATGTGGGATCACACGAGACTGGGCTTTCAGAATGGTGCTGACATGCTGATTTTGAATGACTCAAATTGTTTACATAGATAGGAGCCTGACAAAAATATATTTTCCTGGGGTCCCACACAACCTAGGGACAGCCCTGCCATTCCACTGACATTAAGCTATCCTGCTGTATTGTTACTTATTGTATTAATTGATTTTCCCTTTGTTGCTTTGAAACCTCTTTAAAAAGACCCACACCAAGGGTTATTTCCCAGATTCCCTTTATTACGCCCTCCCCACCATGTTTCACAATCCTTAGATTTTAAAATTGGATCCAGATCTGACTTCCAGGCCCTAGTTCTTCAGCTCAAACAATCTCCCTTTGTCCTTGTCTCTGTGGACAGTGCTCAGCCTCAACTGACCCTTAGCCTTTTCACAAAAAAGCAGGAGGCCTGCTCACACCCTGGGATTTCCAGGAGCCCAAACATGTAATAAGACCTGCCAAGGATCATATGGATGTCCAAGGATGTATGGGATTGTCACAGCTTACACTCTGGGTTGTCAGTGGAGACCATGGTCCAAAGGACCCCACTGGGCAGACATCCTTTGTGCTTGGCACCTGATCCCCTCTCCTCTCTTTTTAGCCTGCTTCCCCGCATCCTGACCCCCAGGCCTCCTTCTAATGCATGCCCTGGCTTGTGCTCCCCAGTTAAGTCGGGATGAAGGGTTGGAATGAAACAGCCATGGTCCAGGGAGCAATTGTCCCTTGGCAGTTAGAGGTGAATGGACCATCCCTCACGCCGGGAGGTCAATGCTGTGAACCACATTTCCTTCCAAGCAACATCTGCCCATGGGCCCCTCTCTGAGCCTCTTTGTCTCTCTCTTCTCAGTGGGGCTGTCAAAAGCTGAGCCTCACAGGTTGTGACTAATCACTAGCAGATTTTTTTTCCATCCAAGAAGAAGAAAAAGCTGAAGGAGATGAAGAAAAACCCCAATAGTGAATAACTCAGAAGAGTTTCCAACATGTGGGTGTTTTTCTGGGACCAAAGATCAGGAAGATTCCAAATGTAAACAATCCCAAAATAGCTCAGCTCTCCCAACCCCAGGCATTCCCAGGACTGGATGTCCACACTCCCTCCCTCTCCCTCTGGGAACCCAAGGTCAGGGAGAGGTGGCAGGGCTTGGGCACTGTGAAGAATTGTTTGAGTGAGGCCTGCAGGCAAAGCATAGGCTTTGTGAGGCTGGGATTGAATCTTCTTCATCAGATAACAGTCTTTTTGAGAGAGAGGCTTCTTCCTGCCTCATCAGATCAGATCTCCCTGAGATCAGGGACCATGACAATGGCTCTATTTGCTCAGAGTCATAACCCATTGTGCTTAAACCAAGCTCCTGAGATTTCTTGCCAGCATAGTGTAATGGAAAGAATATGGACTTTGAAGTCACACAGGGTTGGAATCTTGGCTCCAACACTTATTAACTGTGTGGCCTTGAGTATGTTATTTAGCATCTGGGAATCTCAGTTTCCTCCTTGTAAAACTGGGGCAATGATTCTTACCAGAGAAAATACTTTAACTCGTGTGCCTAGTATGATGTCTATTACCTAGAAAGGGCTCAATGAATGTTTCCTTTCGACCTCATCCATTCCCATGTATGCAGCTTGAGCTGGAGAAACCAGTAGGTTCTTTCCCATCCCTCCCTTTTTCAAAATAAGAATGCTGTGTGTTCAAAGGTAGAAATTACTCCTTATTCATGTACAGAAAGTCACCATTGCAACCCAAAAGGGAGAATATATTCAATGTATAGTTTAAAAATACTTTCCAGAGGTGATAATACTTGAGGAGATGATGAAAATCTTGGTGAAAATCATGGAAGTGGTAACAGTGGAGTTGATGGTACTCATGATGATGAGATAATGATGGTGGAAGGTGTGGTGGTGGTGTCAGAAGTGATGGTGGTGATGGACACACCAAAGAGTATAGATGGAGATGGTGATTATGGTGATGGTAGGGGCAGTAGTGGAGATGGTAATGAAGGCTATGATGCAGTCAAGGTAAGGATAACAGTGATGATGATGGTGATAGTGGTAATAAAGGCCATGACAGAGGTGATGATGTTTGTATTGTTTAGGATAATTGTGTTCCACTTGATTTGGGGTCATGGTGAGATATGGTGATTTGTGATCAGGACTACTTTCAACCAGTTATCCACTCCAGGAGATAAAGGCCCAGAGGATGCAGGCAGAGCAAGGTGAAAGAATGTTTTATGATTAACTGTTACTTTCACCCTAAACTCTAATAGAGAGCATTAGACTTCTTAATCATTGCTGATTGAACACACATGTTTATCTTGGCTACTTCCAGAAGCCTCACTAAAATGTCATCAGTAGAATTTTTAAAAATTAATAAACCCACAAGGAAAAAGAGAATGGGAGAAGAAACAGCAGCAGACAAGAGACATCAAGAATTTGGAAATTAGAAAGTGGATGGATGAGTGGTACCTGACTTAGCAGATCGCAGGAAACTGAAACCCAGGCCTGCAAGGTTGTGGGGGTAAGTGGCAGGAGCAAATAGGTAGCAAAACATTTCTAGCCACAGAATCCCAGAAAAGCCTGGGAACTGGAAGTACCAGTTACTTCTGAAGGCAGGAATTCAGAATGAGGGTGAAAAAAATGGGGGTATTTGTTACAAGTTAAAACAAACAAACAAGCAGTAAGAACCTCCCCACCTCAGACTTATTCCCTACCCTATGTAACCAGATAATCATTCCCTCCCATGCTGGCAGAATGCAGAAGGTTTATGTTCTGAGATGTTGAACCTGAAATGTTCTGAACATTGAGGCATCAGGCAGAGCAGGGGGAGAGGTGAGGAGCCAGTCTGAAAAGAAACCTGCTTCCTGAATGGTGAGGCTCTCTGTTCTCTTCCTCATCAATCCCCAGGACACTGGAAGCCAGGTTAATATCACACAGGGAAGCTATTGGAGTATACTTTCCAGGGAAAACTGATTTTATGAAGGAAAAAAGGCCTATAGTTTTTGATATTTGGTCTTCCACTGAAACAGCAAGTCCCACTCAATTACCTTTCGGTGAAACCCACATGTCAACAACTTTCTCTCTTCTTCCAACATTTTTTAATCAGAATTTTAGTGCCTCACACTTCAATATGAATGGACAGCTAAGAATTACTTGATATTTCAGGAAGGCCTTCAACACGAAAGGCAGAGATCAAAACAAACTAAGAGAAAAAAGGAACATACAGGAAACAATGAAGAAGAAAGCACAGAAATTATGATTAACATTTTAAGAATAATAGTAAAAAGGTGATGCTTACTTTAAATGAGTACTGGAGGTAATTTTTAAAAAAGGAGCAAAAAAAGAAAGTTCTTGGGAATATAAATATAACATCCATATTTTATTAAAACTTAAAATAAGGGTTAGAAGATAAAGTCAGGATGAATTCCCAAAAAAGGAGAACAAAAATACCAAAGAGATGGAAATTGACAGAAATGAGGATCAGTCTAGGAACATCATCTAAAAATATAAGTTCTAGAGAATAAATAAATAAAATAAAGGAAAGAGGTAAAAGTTACTAAAGAAGCAATATAAGAAAACTTCCTAGAACTGGAGAACATGAGTTTATAGATTGAAAATTTTCTATAGCAAACTGAATTTAAAAACAAAAACAACTCAACCCAAAACACATTGCAGTGAAATCGCAAAACACTGAAAATAAAAACTGTAAAAGTTTCTAGGTGAGGAAAAAAGATTATTTACAAATTATTGGGAATCAGTATTGTGTCAAAGATCTCAACAACTGCTATACAAAGTAGAAGGAAATTAACAATGCTTCCAAATTCTGAGGGAAATCATTTCCACACTAGATTACTATACCCAGCACAACTAGCAATTGAGTATGACAATAAAAATAGAGATATTTTGGGGCATGAATGATCTTTAAAAATTACCTCCCAAGCACTACTTTCCAGGAGGATATTGAGGAATGTCATCCACCTTAATTAAGAAGTAAACCAAGGAAGGGGAAGGAGACAAAGGATATAGCAATCAGGATAGAGACAAAGAGAAGTCTGAGAATGATGGTGAAGTAGAGTCAGGATGACAGTCATGCAAAACATGCAGAAGACAGTCAGTCCATACTGGCCATGAGGATGGAGGACTCCAGGTGAGAGATCTCCAAGAAGAAAGTAAAACTCACAGTTATGTACATTCAAAGGAAATTTTCAATTCCACTGGAAAATTCAGGGATGAATTAGTAAATGACATGTAGAAAATTAAGCAAATAGCAAAAAAGGTAATTATTAATTTCGAGAGAACCAAAAAGTTGTACAAGGAGAAGTGGCTCAACTGTGAATGATAGTAATTTAGTAATAGTAATGCAAATCCTGGATATTTTTGTGATCAATAACAACATTGCTGTGCAAATGTGTGTGTGTATGTGTGTGTTAGTGTGTGTGTGTGTGTGTGTGGTGTTGTAGGAGAGTTGATTCCTCATTTTCCATTGTAGAAGATCAGTAGATAAAACTTAAAGCTGAAAAATGCAAGAAATATCAGTATTACCATGTCATTTATAAACACGGAAATAAACACTAGAAGAAAGAGTTAAAACAATTTAAAGGCTTGCCTCAGGAAAGGAGGACTCAGAAGTGAGCAGGATTGGAGCAGAAGTCTTATGGTTTTCATTATAAACCTTGTAGAACATTTTACTTTCAAAAATATGTGCATGTATGACTTTGATAAAAAAAATAAAGATTTAAATAGAATATAAAAATGAAAACTCTAGTGAGCCATGCTAGATTATGTGGAGAACTTCTTGACCAACTAAGTCAGTCCAAATGGCTTGGAACCAAAATCAGCTGAAAGACCTGCTCCATCTACTGCCTCTAGGTCCAAACCCAAGTCTTGGATGTGTCCACACTCACCAGAAAGCCACAAAAGGGAGCTCAAGAAACATAGAAACATCTTGCATTTGCTCCATTGCTCAGGCCTTTCCAGGACCATGTGGCTGCCACATGGGAGAGAAAGAGAGGAGTGGGAAGAAAAGGTTCAAGCCAAAAAGGAGAGATGATTGGGCTTTCTCCCTGGGGGAACAGGCTGTAGCCCTCATACTGCACCCATGTGGGCTAGACATTCAGTCAGGCCTACTACCGCCTAAACTAGCACAGTGCATCATAAGATATTCTTAGACCCGAGTAACACTGTGGCACTCCTTCTTGAGGATAGAGCAAACAGGAAGGGGAGAGCTGTGAATGACCCCTAGAATCTACCAGTGAGGATGGCAGTGAAGTTGGTGGTAATAGTGTGATGATGGAGCTGTTAGAGGTAGAGAAATTGACAGTGATAGTGGGAATTTTGTAATGAGCATAATAGAGGAAGTGACAGGAGAAGTGATAGAGGAAGTGTTGATGCTGGTGACAGTTCAAGTGATGATCTTGCAAGTAATGGTGAAAATTATTACAGTGGAATGATGAAAGTTATTGCATTAGTGATGACAGAGGTGATAAGATGGAGATGTGAGACGAGGGGATATTAGAAGTGATAGTGGAAGTGATATGGAGGTGATAGTGGTGGAGGTGAGAGAGATGGTAAGAGTGGGGTTCATGGCAGGGATACAAAGAGAGGTGATAGTACTGTGGCTGACATTGACAATTATGACAATGAAGGTGGAAGTGATAATGACAATGGTGAGATGTCAAGATGTCGGATTTCATAACAGTGAGGATGATGGTATTGGTAATGGAGGCAGTGATGCTGGACGTAGCAATGACAGACACAATATGATCAGTATGGGAATATCACTCAAGATCATAAGACAGCCACATATGTATGGCAGCTAAAGACAATAGTCTGGATAGTCTGGGTTACGCTGTAATAACGAATAGCCCCCATACCTTAGGGAGTTCACACAACAAGAGTTTAATCCTAACACTGTGAAGGTGGTTCTGCTCTCATAGTCACCCATGGACTATGCTGATGAAGGATCCAATTCTGTGTGCTTTTAGGATCACTGTGGCAGTAAGAAGAAAATGTGGTGAATCATACATTATTTCTATATTGGTCAGCTTGAGCTAGGTTAGGGGGTGGTAATGAAAGACTCCAAAATTTCTACAGCTTTCGGCAAGCATCGGTAACGCTGCCAGTCTTGGGGCAGAGGGAAAAGAGAATCTGGTGAAGCACGTTTGGGGTTTTCAAGCTTCTGCTCAGAAGTGACACCTGTCATGTCTGCCTGCATTTTATTGGCCAAAGGAAGACTAATTCCCAAAGCGGCAGGGAAGTGCAATCTTCTGAGGGGACTGGGAAGAGAAGAATTGGAATACTGGTGAATTCTTTAATGACTGATAGCTGCTGTTTGCTCAGAATGCAGAAGGTAGTAAGGGCAACGGCGGCATCACGGGAGGCAGGTATGGTCGTGGAGGAAGAACTTGGTCAATGTGGAGGGGCTCCGGGATGAGGGGAAAGCAAGTTAAAGGGAGGAAACACCAGGAGCTAGAGGCAGGACACAGCATGGCAAAGTCCTCAAACCTGCTTGCCATTGCTCCTCGGTTCCCATGGTATTTCTGGCTTCCCAGAAATTCAGCAGAATCTGGGAAAGTTGTTTGGAGCACAAGATTCATAGAGAGAAGCAGCAGAATATAAGGACGGAAAGGTTGGCTGGAGCCAGAGCAGGGAGGACTTTGAATGCCTTGCTGAGGTATTTTGCAACCTAAACCACAGCCGGATAAGCTTGGGTGTTTACTGGGATGTCGCACGCTCTATCCTCCTCTTGTATATTGACTCTCTTCACACCAGGAAACCCACTGCCATCCTTAATACGTGGCTTCTGACTGCCCTGGGTATCAAACTTTTGGTCAGCAGGACAGGAAAGAACAAAGAACGTTTTTATGGACCAGGCCGGGAAGTGCTGCACATCACTTCTGCTCAAGTATCATTGGACATCACTTAGTCATGTGGTTGTACCTAACTGCGAGGGAGGCTGCGAGGTGTAGTCCTGATGTTTGCCTAAATCAGGAGAGAAAAAGTTTTGGAAGGGAAGAGAGCTAATGTTCTCTTCATGACTGCTCTCCTTAAGTCTTTAAAGGACTTGAGTGTGAATAAAGGTCAAACATTTTTCTCAGTATTGCTTGAGAAGGGAGGAAGAGATAGGTAGGAAGATGTTGGCTCAATGAATGGAAGGACTTTCTTGACCATTTTCACATAAGTGTGGACTGTCAGGGTTGGGAAGATTGGGAGAACTCTGTTTGGAAACCTCTAATGATGGAGCACTTTCCATGTGTGAGGCAGCATGTTCCATTTCCAGAGTTCTGACGGCTAGAAGTATTGACTACTGAACTCACACAGACTTGGGAACAGGAGCAAATGAGCAAAGGTAAGTATTTTTACCCTATGTCAATCCCTACCTCCACACCTTTCTTCAACAGCTTGTTGGTCTTTAGTTTATTTAATGGATATCCCTCCCCCCCAGGGCCATACCCGTGACAGCTTTTACTTATACTGTGGAGGGTCATGTTTTAGAGGCTGGATCCCTGCAAGCACAGCCCAGGTGATAGCTGAGTGATCTCTAGCCCTTACTCTTCTGAAAAGTCCATCTGTCACCTCTACTGCTCATTCTCATTGGCCACCATGTTGCCCAGCTCCAGCACTTTCCCAATTCCCAGGTACCCTTTCCTGCACCCTCGGGTTCTCTCCAGAGCTGTCAAGTTTTTGTTTACCTATGCCGAGCAAACGACTTCCCTTTGCCTCCCAATATCTCTCCCCTGAGGCCAGCTTTGCAAACCACATGGTTCTTCAAGGGACTTTGCTTTACACTGAAGCATCTGCTTAGAAGAGGCAGATATTATATCACTATATCACTCCCTTAGGAGGCAAAATCACTGCAGTTAGTCAGGGTGTCATATGATTTAGGGATTTTTCCCCTTGCTGTTCATCCGTTCATTCAATCATTCAGTACCTTATTCATTGAGTACCTACTATATGTCTAACACATGGCAGGCGAAGTCCTAGCACAGATCAAGGACTCAATAACTGGCAGCTCATTTCCTTTCTTCCCTTGGAAAATTCTCCCTGCAGGTGAAACGACACTTCTCACCACAAGACCTCCAATTCTGGATGCCAGGGAGAGCTGTCCATCTGTGGGATTGGCTGCCCCTGAACGTAGAGCCTCTTGTCCCTCAGGCTCCCACAGTAGAGACAATGACCTGGAGAGGGGTCAGGCTTGAGTGTTCAACCTCCGAGGCCACTCTGGCTTATTACATCTGTGATTGACAATGACAGTGACCCTGACAGTCTGATGTTCCCTATACAGACAGGAGATCCGGGCTTCACTGTTGATAGTCTATCAGGGGTTCTGGGTAGTTCTCTAGGGAGGTCTGATTTAGTCTCCCAGGTGCCAGAGCTGTCCCTGTCTCTTCTGTAGTCTCATTGACTGTCTCAGTAACTGCAGTCTGTCTGATCTTGTCCTAATTTTGTGAGATGCAACGGGCCAGCTTCCTCCTGTAGCCTCCTCCTGGGAAGCATGACCTTGTTTAGACTAGAATGTCCTAAGCAGGACTGTTCTCCTACAGAGACCTGGCTCCCAGACACCCAGTGGTCAGGTGACCAGGGTGGCCCCATTCCCCAAGCAGGGAACCTTCTGGACAGCCATTTTCCCAGCCATCAGTTCGGGTCTGCAGGTCTGCACCACTCCCAAGAGCACCATTCACGGCACAGGCTTACAGGCTTCAGGGTGAATGGTGCCTGGGGGTTTGGGCAGTGTGGTAGCCATAAGAAAAGTACGCTTTACCTGCATCAGTAATGTGCTCCCCTTGAGTGCAAAGAGCTGTGAGGTTTCAAAGCCCACTCTGTGCTTTCAAATGAGCCTCAGAACACTCTAAGGTCAGGGGGGAAACCGAGGTCCTGAGACAGAAAGCGACTTCGCCAGGGTCAAAGGGCTGTGAAGTGGTGGAGTGGGAGCTGGGGCCATATGCTCTGACTCTTGGCACAGTGCTCTGTCTGCAGCATCATGTGGCGGCTCCTTGCCTCCTCCCATGATGCTCCCAGACCCATCAGGCTCCTGCCCCCCTGACTACCTCTTCTGCTATGTTTCCTATTCCTTTTGGGTCCAGGACCCTTGTTTCCAAAGCAGATGTGTGATAAGTAGTCTGGGCTGATGGGAGAAGACAGAGGTGCTGTCGCTCCTCCAGGTAACACAGGTGTGTTTTCTCAGGGGACTGGTCGTTAGGGCTCCTTTGGTGCCTTCATGGGAAGTGAGGAGGGAAGGTGACCCCTTTTGATCTGGTCTAGGACAGAGCCAGCAGGCAAGAGCAGCACTGGAGGGGAGCGGAACACCGCTGGGCCCTACATCCCACCTCGGGGCTATATCCCAGTCGTCTTCTCGCCCTCTCCTCCTGTCTGTCAGATGCGCCTGACATCCAGAAATCTGAGATGCCTGGAAAAGAGGGGAAGAGGCACAAGCAGCAATGAGCTCATCCTTGCCGGTCGGCGCCGGGCGCCCCTGCGGGACCCTTTTTCCATGGCGGGGTCCAGGCTTCTCGGGTGGTGATGACTTCAGGGCTGGAGATTCCCCACTGGCTGCCCCGGGGGGATGGACGCTGGCTTGTGGTGCATTCCAGCCATGCTCTCCTCAGGCCTGGAGACGTGAGAACCGGAGCCTGAGACCCTCTGTCTCCCAGCTACTCTCCAGGGGAGCCTTAGGCCCAGCGTGTCCCCAGCCGTCTACTCGTCACCTCCTCCTGACCCAGACCTTTCCAGTCCCCACTCTTCCTGTTCCAGGGATGGAAAGTCCAGGACCAAGAGATGGGTCTCTCCTTCTTCTTTCCCTTGGCCTAGCTTCTCTTCTGCCTTCCTCCCTCCTCCATCGGGCACCCGATCTGCCCTGAGCCCTTGACCCTGCCTGCCCAGCAGACATCAGCCCAGCTGGAGCCAGAGACTGTACACTGACTGATGGCTCCATGAAATCTGTGACCTGAGATAGGCACTTGTGGGCAGACCTCGGATCTGCCCTTTGTGCTGACAATGGGAACTTGGCTTACCTTTCTTCTTCCCCGACCTGCCATGAAACACTCCAGTCCCACCCTTGTGCAGGCCTCCCTGCTGTCTAGCTTCAAGGGGCCATTGATTCCCCCACCTCACTTTGCCTTGGCAGTTCTTTACTTTCTCCTGGTCTCCTTCATGATCTTGGCGTGTTCTGTGGACCCTGTGGACAGGGTGTATCCACCAACCACACCTCATGTATCAGTCCTGGTCTGGCTAACCCAGCCACCATGCTCTAGCCCAGGACTTACTTTTCCTCAAGAGCATTCCCACAACTAAGGGGCTTCCCTGGACCCCTTCCCTTGCTACCCACCCCTCTACTAGCTCTGCACACCTCTTCCCATTGTCTCCACACTGCTGGTAGTCTTGGCTCTGACCCTCAGCCTGCCCTCTTGAGCTTGTCTACACCTGCTTCTCCATTCAACTTGACATTCACAGCTCAGCCTAATCCACTTGGACTCAGGCCCCTCTATCCCACTGTGTCTGTGTTCACTGTGGTCACCAGTGGCCTCATGGCCAAGTCCTTCTCTGACCTCTCTCCTTTGACCTCTGTGGTGTCTGATTACACTGACCACCCTCCTCCTTGACCACCCTCTGAGACAAAGGATCCCCAAATACAGTGGCTTAGGCAACATGGAAATTTACTGCTCTCTCAAGGAAAAGGCTGGGTGCATGGCGGGTGTGGCAGTGTGATGGTTTCAGGACCCGGTTCCTGTTTGTTATGCCATCTTCCATGTTCCACTTCCATTTCTTGGTCCTGGATGGCTGCTCCAGATGCGTGGAGAGTGCAATGTCCCTTCAGCTCATAATCCACTGGCCACAACATAGCACATGGCCATACCAAGCTGGGGACTGTGATCTCTAGCCAGGCAGAAATTCCCTTGCATATGAGGAAGGGAGAACAGATATTGGGGGACAACTATCTCTGATGGGTCCTCAGAGATAGTTGATGGATCCGTTAATATTTTTCATGGGCAGTTTTCCTCTCTCTGCCCCTTTAAATGTTGGTGCTACCTTTTCAGGTCCACTTTCTTCTCTCTCTATGTGTTTTCCATAGAGACCTAAAGCACCCCATGGATTCAAACCCCGCCTTCCCGATGTAAGATTTCCCACGTTTATGTCTTTCATGCAGAAGTACCTCCTGACTCTACACCTCACAACACCTCAAAATCAAACCTAACTCATGGTTTTCTTCCCAAACTTTCTTTTCCTCACAGGACCCTTGCTCCCTGTGTGGCCCCCCACTCCTCCTCAGGCTCTTTCCATCGGTCCCCATGTAATCCATCCCTTGAGCTCCCTCAAAGCCATCCCTTCCACTCCATCCCCCTGCCTCAGTCCAGGTCTCATCACTTCTCTCGGGGCCTCACAGCTGCCTGCTAGCTTGCCTCCCATTTGGACTTGTCTCTCCAGGTCTGTGGTACAGCCAGACTCTTTCTTACATGTGCATCCCCTGCTTACACATCTTCTGTGGCTCCACTGACCACAGTGCACACCCAGCTACCTGCTGCTTCCCCCTCTAGCCCAGGCCCCTATTCTTATTCCTGCTTTGCTATTCCAAATGACTCTGTGACCTCTGAACACTGCACATCCTGTTCCTAAGCCTGGGTTTCCCACCTATCTCACTCTCTCCATCTCCCCAACCATGTGGCAGACACCTGCTCAGTCCCCAGGACTTGGGCCAAGTGTTGACCCCTCTGGAAAGCTTTTTCTCGTCCCCTTCCATGTCTTTTGGGGGCACTAGGTCATAACTCCAGCCCTGGCCTCAATGGCACAGCCTCTGTCTGTTCCGGGGCCGGCACTGCAATCATCCATTTCTGCATCTCTTTCTCACCTGCCCAGGAGCTCTCTGAGAGCAGGACCATGCACTTTCCTTCTCTCTGTCCCCAGAACCCGGCACGAGGCCTGGAAAATAGCAAGCATCCAGGAAGTGTTTGTTGCGTGAATGAATGATCATGTCACCCTGGCTAAAAAAACACCAGTGGCTCTTCAATGACTATATAATAAAGTCAAAGCCTTCAGGTTTTTCAGGCCCAACCCCCACCCCATCACCCAGACATGCCATCTCTTGTCATATCCTCATCCTCTCAGGGCCCTGTAGCTTTCGCCATTTGCTCCTCTCAGCTTGGAGTGACCGTCCCCTCTTCTTCACTCACCTTGGTGCCACCTTCTTCGATCTACCCAACTCAGTCACATATTATTTGCTTTGCACTCCTGCTGCTCATGCTGCTCTTATGGTTCTTTATTGTGACTGTCAACAGACTGCAGTGTCTAGCTGTGGTGTTAATATCCAGCCCCCTCATTCCACCTGGAGTTCTCTCACTTCCCTGCTGTCCCTACCACCCACAAGGCCGAAGAGAGGGGACTGGCCTGGTCTTTGGCAACCCTGCCCTTATGGTCATCGTTGGGACTTTCCCAAGCTGGGTCAAACATAGCTCCTTACACTTCTGGTTCTGGTTCATTGGTTCAGGACCAACCACCTCACTCAATTTCATATCACTGATATATTTTTTTAAACAGAAACTGAGGAGAATGAGGTAGAAGTGGTACGATGGAAAACTTGGAAGATGTTGGACACCATTTTTCGTTGTGTGAAGGAAGCCATTGTGCAGTAATAGAAGGAAACTAACACCCGGACAGCCATGGATGAGAGATGGAGACAGAAATGGACATGGAGATGGAGATGAGAGATGGACATGGAGAGGGAGATGAGAGATGGAGATAGAGCTGAAAGATGGAGATGGGAGAATGAGTGGAGATGGAGATGGGAGATGGAGATGGAGATGGGAGATGGAGATGGAGATGGAGATGGGAGATGGAGATGGAGAGGGAGATGGGAGATGGAGATGGAGATGGAGATGGAGATGGAGATAGAGATGGGAGATGTAGGCAGATAGACAGAGAGAGAAAGAGAAACCTGGGGGTGCCTGAAGGTTTCCTGAAGCCCAGTTGCATCCTTGCTCTTGTCATGACTTGGCTGAATGCTCTGAGGAAATATTCATCTTTTTTTTTCCTAAATTGGTTCAAATTGCAACCAAAAGTTCTGACCCATACATCTCCCTCTCTGGTTCTGCTTACTACTGGAGCTCTCTGAGTGAAAATCTGACCCCTCTGCATCTGTCTCCCAGTCTGTAGAGGGTACAGCCCCCACTGGGTGCCCCCATGATGGCAAAGCCCCCACCCATGCCTACAGCCCTACACCAGGACTGGTCCACCTTTGCTAATTCAATGACTAAATGCTCCCATACAGGGCGATCGGGCTGCTGCCTGACTATGGTTTCTTCCCATTTTAGGCTGTGTAAACCCATCAACAATCAGCAAATTAATAGTCTGTGAGCCAAGATCGCTCGTGGTTTGTTTACTGCAGCTGCTGTTGCCCTGGGCTGAGGAGTTCTTTCCACAGGTGTTTCTTCAGCCTGGGCTTGATTTATTCCTTTTTCCTTTCCTCTCTCACCCAGGCTAATTATTGCTTTTGTTTATAACCGAGTTAAGTAAACTGACATCCATCTTGCCCAGCAGAAGTCTCCATGCCTACATGGTCCATTAATGCCGCTGTGGTGTGGCTGGATACCAACCAGGCTGCAGGACACCAGACATCTGGATACTGAGGAGGCTTCAAGGGTCATTGCTGGAGGGCAAGTGTCGGGGCTCATGGAAAGTGATGCTAGCAGCAGACTTTCATTACCAGTGACCCGAGACTTTGCCTGGCATTCACACCAAACTGTTCCTGAAACAAAGTGGAGAGGTTGGCCTGGGTATACATTCTGAGCCACGGGCCAAGCCTGGGAGGAGAGCAACATGTCTCCCTGGGAAGAGACCGTGGAGCAGATATGCAGAAAGGGATGGCCAGATGGTTGTGGATGAACAGTGGGGGCTTTTATGGGGGTGAAGGAGGCACTGTTCTCTGCTTTTCTGGGAACCACTGGGATGGGCAGTCTCTGGGGCCCTTTCTGGTGGAGCTGCCTGCACTGGAATTGAAGCTGCAAGGACTGAGTCCAACAGTCTCCAAGGCCAACCAAGGGCCCAGAAATGGTGTACAAAGACCAGCCCCAGGCCCGTCGGCAGGGTGTCCTCGGCAGGGAGGAATAGGCACACTCTTTTTCACTCTGGCTCACATGTGGCTTAGCACATGGGGAGCTGTCTGCGTGGAGGCTACCAGCCAGAGTTTGGCTGCCCCCCAGCCCCTTTCCCTAAGCCCTGATGTCACTGGCCTAGACATCTTGCTGTTGGGTCTGATTGGGCTCATGTTTGGAAGGAGCTGTGGGCCAGGAAGCCTAACTCCGTGCACCCCATGCCACCCAGACAGGACCACTCACAGACAAGAACCGCACTGAGTGTGACATCCTCATACATTCAATGCGCATAATAATAGCACCGGCCTGGCAAGGTTGTCCTGAGAATTAACAAAGATCGTGAGCTGAACGTATTCAGGGTGCAGGAGCTGGCAGACTGTATATACCCAAATAGTGATAGGTACTACTTATTAGTATTACATAACAAACTGCTCGTCTTATTCTCTGTGACACCAATGTGTTGTGTGACCTTGGGCAAGCCAAGGATCTCTGAGCCTCAGTTTCCTCATCTGTAAATTAAGAGAATTTCCACCAATTTTCCTTTTATAAGCCAAAGTTTCATTATTTGTAAAATGAGGATGATATTATTTTAAAAATTATCTTAATAGGGCCTGGGAGGAAAGAAGAGGCTCAAATGACATATGGTCAAAGTGATAAAGCTTTGAAAAGTTAAAGAGCTGTTCTAACTCGAGGGATAATAACGATAATAAGCAATAATGAGAAATGCTAATTAATGTTAGTAGTTACCTCATATGCTTCTACCCACTTGTCAAGGATTGGAGGGGAGAATTTCCAGTGTCTGTGTTGAGGAGGAAGTCTGGCAAGTGGTCCTGAGCAGAATGGAAATTCTGCAGGGATGTGGCTGAACTGGAGACTTTCAGCCCACTCTTGGGATGTTTCCAAATTATTAAGTGTGTGGTTTGGACAAGCTCCCCACGTCGTGCTGATGCTCTTGACTCCCACCCCATTGCCCTTCTTGGGTATTCCTCACTTTAGCTCAAGGCTTTGAGGCTTGCTGTAAAGTCAGTGCCCCAGGGATCCCATTCACAGCTATTCTCAGATACTCACGCTTGTATGTGATTGAGATTTCTGCAAGGGAAGAGTCTGGACTAAGAAGCGGTAGACTTGGAGTTTGATCATGCAGGGAGAGCTCTGCAGAAGGGAAGACTACAGGCAAATACCGCCTTTGCCAGCAGTCCTTACGTGTCTCCCTTTTGTATTGGCTGAGATCGTTTTAGTTCCTGTGTTCTCAATTGCTGTGTTCTCAGGGTTAGATAGATCAGGGTTAGATATCTCAGATAGATTAGGGTATCTTGGCCTCTTTAATCCCATGTTTCCCTTCTCTCCATTGATCTGCCCCTCTCTCAGAAGGCGTCATTGCTATCTTTTGCATATCTCCAGGAGTCAAGCTGAGTGTGGTAAGCTTTACTTTCTGTGCCTTGTACTGTGAGGACAGTACATGTTTCATTTTTTTGAACATAGTGTATTATAAGGTTAATTAAGTATCTTTGGGTGGGATCCCCTAGAAGCAGTCCTGAGACAAGGATTTGAGTGCAAATAGGGAAATGATCCCAGAAACTACTGGAAGTGGAGAAATGAGAAAGGGAAGGGAAGAAGCCGATAGTGTGCCCTCGAGTAGCTCTCAGTGTGGGCAACTGGGGCTCAGTTTCAATGGAAACTTGGGAGACAGAGTCATCCCAGGTAAGGGGAAGGAAGCTGGGGTACCAATCCACCACTTCTCCATCTTTCTTTGGCTGAGGACTGCTTCCAGGAGCACTAAGCCTCCAGCACCTCACGCTGTCCTGTGTAAAGGCAGAGCATCTGCAGCAGTCTTCAGTCTGTCAGGTGACTGCTGAGGATGATGGCAGGGCACCAAAAGAGACTGCTACAGTATGCTTTTACAAATGGGGTACATCCCTTACTCTTTCCCTCAACCTCACCAAGACTCTGACGTGCAATTCAGAGTTGAAGATCACAGGGTTTTCGGACAATGCCAGAGATGGTTACTATGAGATGAATAAAAAAATGGATTGAGTCTCTTATTAGGAGATAATGCTCTATGGGTCTCTCATGCACTCCTTGCCAGGACAGACCTGGGTTTGCTTTGTTCTTGATGACTTTTTCAAGGTTGTTTGCATGGTTAACAGTCTAGGAAGACAGAGAAGGTGTCTCCCTCTGGAGCAGAGGGCAGCTTTGCTTACTGTTCAGTACAACAAAGAGAATGTCTTCCTCTGGGTCAAGTTCAGGCATGCTTACTGCCTATTATAAAAGAGTCAGGCTCCCTAAACTCAGGGGTCCACTCCTGTAATGCAACCTATGGTGTGTACAGGCATCATCTGACCCTGTTTGCCTCACCTGGTAGGAATGAGGATTCTCAAAACTGGCTCAAATGCTGATGATCTGGATACTGCTATCACTGTGAGTAAGAAACTGTCCTTTGTCTCTGACCCAGGAGTCTTGTGTCTTTTGCCAACATCCATGAAGCAGTGTCAGGCAAACTTGCTAGCTTGCAAATAGGGTAAAAATATTAGCTCCTACTATAATTCTTGAACCTCTCTCACCTGTCCCACAAATCAAGTGCCTGGTTATCATGTAAGTGATGAAAAGAGACATAAGACCTCCTGCTCAAGAGCTCAAAATCTACTAATAAGGCAAACGAATAGGAAGTAAGAAATCATCACAGCATGGTCTGATGGCTCAGAGCACAGTGCTTGAGTAGGGGCTCTGAGGGGAGGGGTTGGGAGAAGGGAGAAGAGCTGGAGCAAACAGGGAGGTGGGAGTAAATGCAGAGTGTCCATGCAGGCTTGGGGGAGGTGAGGGTTGGCGCCAACACAGCCAGGAGTGTCCAGTTAGGAATGCAGACCAGGCTCTGGGGGTCCTGGAGGGACCCGGAAACCCCTCCATCCTATTGCTTGTTTCTCCCATGCTTTATCCTTATCTCTCTGGGATTCACTGTCCTGACCCCTTCATCTCCCTGAAATCATGGTGCCCAAGGTGCCTTGGAAAACCCCCCCACAGAATACATGGCACTCTTTTGAGGCATGTAGTTGTTTGTGTGGCCCGGGAGCTGGGGTGGCAGCTGAGTCCAGAGTCCATAAGAGCCCTTACCCACTCTCCCTGGTGGCAGCCAAAGACCACCAGGAACGTTCAACGAGTAGAAGATTTATGGTCGAGCCAGAAGAAGCATCCTTGTGAAGATACCTACCCACTCGTTTCAACGGGAGAATTTATAAGCATCCTCCTTCGCTTGCTACTGAGTGGAAAAATACACTGGGCCCAGAGCTGTGAGCTCCTTGCCAAGGCCTGTGACTCATCCCCAAGTCATAAATAATGGGTCCCTCATGACAAAGCAGAGAAGAGAGCTGGGCCCAGGGCCACGTATTTATTAGAAAAGAGAGTGGAGCCATTAGTTGGGGGGCTTGGCTTCCGGAAAACTCAAACCACGCCACATTAGAAAAGGTCAGGAGGCACTTCCACAGGGATGCAGACCTGACATTTTTTTTCATATCCTCAACCTTTCATCTGGAGTGGAGACCCCCCCCTCCCTGCACCAATGCATCCACCAGAGGCATCCCTGGCCACCTAGTTCCATGGACCAAGATGAGGCCTTGCTGTGTCCAGGTCCTGCTGGGCGCCCCCTCCACGTTCTGATGCTTCTGATGGGCACAAAGGTAGGGAGGCAGAGAAGTGAGCCTCGGTGGCCCCTACACTGCGAGCATCAGGAAATATTTACTGCCTGGAAGTGTGACCTCTGGCAAGTTACGGTCCCTCCTGGGGCCTCCATTTCGCAAGGCTTCAAGGACTGCTGTCAGAATGAGGTGGGAGAGTGAGTGTAGGTCCCATGCAGGCCCCAGGACTGGCTCGCCCTCATGAGAGGCATAGTCCAGGGGCAGAAGGAGAGAGAAGGGCAGCCTCGCTCCTCTCCGATCACTCTCCCTTGGGGTTCTCTCCCCGTCTCCGTGCCTCTCTCTGTCTCTGGGTATATAAGACTAAGAATCCAAAGGATAATGAATGCAGACAGGGAGGAGCAATAAATCATTTACAAATTGTCGACAAAACCTTTTATGCTTGAAGGAAACATGGCCGTGTGTGATTCAGGGAAAGCTGAACTTGGCATCTTCCCCTAAACCCACTCTGGTGTGTACAACACCGCCTCCCTAGTTGCTCAGACCAGAAAAACAGGTGTGTAAGGTGATACCCCTCATCCCCCCTCGCTGCAGCAGTGGTCAAGGCCAGTGTCTGCTCCCTCTACCATCTCTTCCCTCCTCACTGCACCTGCTCGGGCACTACCATTCTTCACCTGATGGCACAAGCCTGAGCAAGTTGCGCTTCCAGCCTTTCTGTGGCCTCTGGCTAAAGTCCATTCCCTCCAGCATGGCTCCCAGCTCTCTGGGATGCAGGCCTGGGGGTGCTGCGCCATTGAGGCCTTGGGACCTTGTTCACCTGCCCAACACCTACCCGTACACCGAGGCCCAGGGTTGGCCCCTCCTTCTGCATGCTGCTTCCTCAGAGCCACCCCCGCTGGACAGACACCAAACTCAGCCTCCTGAAGCTTTGGTGGTCCTTAACTGCGCTACCCATCCATGTCCCCAGCCTGGCCATGCACTCCTCCAGGTAGAGACGGTCTTACTCACCTAATCTTCCCTCTCTGCACAGACCCTGGTATATAACTGCAGCCAGGGGGACCTCAAAGAGTGAGCGATGAATGGCTGAAGAGATGAATGCAGTGATGGATCAATGCTGCCTTTGTGACAGTCCGTGGCCCACACAGGCATTCGTGCTGAGTCTGCCTCTCTCCTCTGAGCTTTGCCCTGTTTCCATTGCCTTCTTCTGGCCTTCAAAGCCGATGGCCTTAACTACAACTGGCCTTGAGCACAGATGACTAACAGAAGCTCCATGTGTGGCTTGGTTGTTCTTTGCTACCTCAGCTGTTAGGGAAACACCACTCTTCTACCCTGGGCTGCACTGGCCATTTCAGACACTGCCTGAGGCTCATGAGTACTTACCAATGTGGGTTTCCAGGGCCCTGGTTTTGAGACACTGAGGTTGGAAACACCTTCTACCACTGCGCAGTGCAATCACAGAGCATGAGATTAAAACAAAACAGAATCCTGATTGTCAGACCTGGGAAACCTTATGGGAATCTTCTGGACCAGTCAACACCTTCATCATCCAGATGAGGCCCTTGGAGACAAGGGTTTGGTCCACAGGCCACAGTGCTTGTGGGAGAGGCAGCCCTGCAAGCCCAGGGTGAGCTCTGTGGCCTGTGGTCCCAGCTGTTGCATCTTGCCGCTGCCTTCTTCCCCATGTCCCAGGAGCCCTGGGCTGGTCCGGCCCCCTCTCATCCAGCCGATGCCTCAACAGCCTCCTAGACCCTCACCACGTTCGTGGTCTGCTTGTTTCTTTTCTGCCTCCCATCAGGCCCCTGGTACTCAGGGTCTACTGGGGGGACAATGAGACCTCAGCCTTGGGGTGGATGGATCTGGGTCTCAGAACCCCAGGGCTTAGAGTCAACTTCTGGAGACTGATTCAAGGCACAAGGTCATCAAGTGCCCCCCCGATCCTGTCCCAGTTTCTGGCAGGCTCAGCGAGGGCCAGGAAGAGCCTAGTGTGGATTAGTGCAGGCCCATCCTTCTGAGAGGGGAGAATGCACCCAGCCAGAGGCTACAGAAAAAGAGAAACAAGTGGAATAAACACAGCGTAACTCCTGAGCTTGAGTCTTGAGTCCTCACCACCCAAGTGTTCTCAGAATCAGGAGGCCCACTTGGGAAGGGCTCTCTGGAGGGGGGAAGCCTCTGGGAAGGCTCAGGGAAGAGACAGCTTAGGAGAAGAGCAGGGACAGAGGCCAGGAAGGTGACCTTTCCTCCCCAGACCCTGCTTTGCACTAGTGCTGGAGCAACCCCACACTGGGCTCGGGGAGGGCAGTGCCTCACCCCCTGGAGCCTCAGATGTGGGGAAGGGAGGAGGGTTAGATTTAGCCTAGAAGGGCCGCTCAGGCTGGGGCCTGGCTGAAGCCCTCAGCCTGACCGCCTTAGATTCCGGAGGGACGTGACCTCCTACAAACAATGTCCCCACCGTGGTCCTCACGGACCAGCTCTCATTCTGAGCTGCTGCCCTGCTCCATCAAACCCACTCTCTGGACACAATGTCTCCCGGTGAGTAGACAGAACTGGATTCACACCTTCCCCTCCCTCCCCAGTCAGGTTCATCTCATTTGTGGGGGAGTGGGAATTAGAGAGATGCTTTTCTAACAGTGGGGTTAGGGGCAGCAGGGATGAGCTTGAGTGTTATTTGGAGAAATAAGGGCAGCTGATGACTCTTCCCATGCACGGGAAACCTCTTGGGGAGAGAAGTCAGCACGGTTGGTTTTTCAGCTGCGTTTTCTGTCTTGACCCACGTCCCCCTGTGTTTCAGGCGTATTCAGCTCCAGAGCCATCTGCATGTTCCAGGTTCTCGCCCAAGTGGTTTCCTCTGCTCAGAGCACCCTTCCTACCCCCTTTCTAGCCCCATTTCAGGCTCCCCCCACAGCCCTGGATGACTCCTGGATAATAGGAGCCCACTCACAACATCATACATGTGATAAATGTTTGCTGAGCAAAGACAAAGCCCAGATCCGGGGGCCGTAGGGACTGAGACATCTGAGTTCACGTTCAGGTCTCTTTTGCAGATAATCTTCTGCATCGAATTTGCTTGTGATCTTGGGCAACTCTCTCCCGGTCTCTGGCCTCAACTTCTTTATCTGTCAATGAGGCTGCTGAGCTGGCCGAGCTGTGAGCCTTCCAGCTCTGACACAAATCTTGGGTGGCAGTGAGGCCAAGGTCCTGTCCCTGTGCTCTCCCCATTGGCCTGCCTCACCCTCCCCAGCTGGGAGGAACATCCTAAGCAGCGTTAAGAATAATAAACATGGGCTGATAAACATCAATAGGCCCACCCAGTGCCAAAAGGGAAAGAGGGAAGACTGCGCTTTGCTGGCCGGGGCCTCTCTGGACCGCGGAGCCACTGCCAGCTCAATCATCTGGAGACAGCCGGCCGGCTCCCCGGGCCCAGGGCAAGTGGAGGCCAGGCCAGGCCCTGCAGAGCCGGCCACTAGGTCTTCAGACACAGGCCGGCCGCAGGTGGCCCCCGTCCCTTGTGCCAGGGCCTCCCTCTGGACGAGGGTTATGTCCCTGCCCTACTTGAAACTTTCAGTGGCTCTCTGCTGCCCACGAGATAGAGCCCACATGCCCCACCTGGCACGGAAGGCCCCTCACACTCCAGCCTCAACCTGCCTCGCCAGGCCCATGGCTCACAGCCGTGGAGAGTGTCTTGCCATTTTCTGGAAATGCCAAACTCTTATTCCTCTGAGAGTTTTCATAGACTGCTCCCTTTAGGGAAGGCAGACTCTTACTTCGATGCCCAGTTAAGGCCCCAGGGCCCTACTGAGTTAGCAACCTTAGCTCAGGGGGCTCTGTATTCCAATTATTTGGTTCCTTGCCCTGCTCAGTCCTAGATGGTGAGCTTTTGAAAGAGGAGACCTGTTAGTGGAGAAATAGGGTAGGCTGCTCACCAGAGCTTGAACCCTGGAATGAGGTGGTCTGGATTTCAAACCTGTTCTGTCACTTTGCTGTGTGGCCTTGGGCAAATTACTTAACATCTCTATGCCTCCGTTTCCAGTAAAATAAGGTTGATATGAAAGGCTGTTGTCAGGCTTACATGGGCTGACACATACCGAGTGCTCAAAACATTGCCTGGGACCCAGCAATGCTCACCAAGTGGTAGCCCTTATTATTGACTTGTGTACACCGTGCACTACCAGCGTCCAGCACATAGACTTCAGCTGCATGTGTTGAATGACTGACTACATGACTGTTTGACTCATAGAGAAAGGAGCATAGGCCTGGCTCCTCTGTTGTGTCCTGGTCTGTTGCAGCAAAGGATATGTGTTGAGTGCCTAGCTGCGGTGACCACCAGTGTGGCCAAGGACAGACCCACCCCTAAGGGCAGGGGTTGCATTTTCTCCATCAGGGAAGGGGGACCATTTCTCATGGAGCCTATGGGTGTTGGTGAACTTGGGGACTTCTGGTTGCCTGGGCCTCTCAAAGGGGGATGATGAACTGAGTGATTAGTGGCTCTGGGTGCTGAGTCATATAACGCTTGGAGTCAGTGGTACCTGGGGGAGGGAGTGTGGCCAAGGCAGGAGCTGGGATGCTATGGTTAGGGTGGGCTGCCCCTATGACCTATGGGACTTCTGGGGCTCCTCCCGGAACCGGTGACCTGGCTCATTCATTAAACCACAAGTCCAAGGGCACCGCCATTCCCAGGGAGGCTCAGCTGGCCGACTTCCAGCCTTCTCGCCTCCCTGGGGAAGCTGTGTCTCCCTGTTTTGGTCCAATTTTCCATGTGGGATTTCCGGAGACACCAAATGGGTCATGTGATAGGAGACATGGTTCGGGAACTTCGTACATTTCTAAAATTCCTAACCCTATTTTCAGATGCCTGCTCCCCTGTGCATACCCCTCCCCAAACATACCCTTTTATTATGAGCAATATTCTCTCCAGGGGAGAATAAGAATCGTTAAAAGATTCATGAATCAGAGTTCCAGTGGGTTGAGAATCATCCCTTAACTTGAGAAGGTCTGTCTCTTTCTGTTAGATTATGGTTAAGGCTTGACTGAGGGGTCTTGTGGGAAACGCACAGCATTTGGAAGGCAAAGGCACTGGAGGAAACCCAAACACTCTGCTTTCAGCTGGGGATCATCTATTGTCTGGTTATTCACAACAAGGAGCTGCCGTGTTCTGTCCTTCGGGGAATTTGGGAAAGACCCCGCCTCAGGTTATCTCAGGGAAAGTCCTGTCCCAACTCCTTGCATCTGTAACTGCAGCAGTGTGTGGCCACCTTTAGCTATGGGCTTCCCACTCTAAGCAGCACAGAGCTGGGGAATGCAGGGCAGATAGCATGAAGAAATCAGCACCTGGGAAGGGTGGGTCACGGAGGGCAGGGCTCCCCTACACAAGGAATGGGAAAGCAGCTGGGGAGACTGGGGTTCTAGGAGAGAGTAGGGCCAGTGTCGTGAACTAGGGAAAATGGAGCTAGGAAGGAATTGGGAATGCAGGTGTATGCCCAGCACTGCAGCAAAGACCATACCTGTGAGTGAATCAGAAAATGGTACCTGAGCACAGCCCTGAGCCAGAGTGCAGGGCTCAGAGGGCAATGGCTGGGCTGGATTTTAGCCCCCCTTCTGCTGGGACCCTTATACAATGAATGCACGGCACGCACAACCTCTCACTGTGGCCCAGAGCTCTGGGGCAGAAGCGCCGTGTGTGTGTGCAGGCAGGAGCTTCTTGCGTCAAGGGCTGTGTCTCTTCTCTCTTCTATGTCCTTCTGCTGTTCCCTTATAGGGAAGTCTCTCCTCTATTGGGCCACAGTGTGGAGGCTGTGAGGCTAGCAGGGAGGCATCGGCTGCTGTAGCCTGGGGCCTTATTAATGGGGGTGCTGAATGCAACCAGGGTGCCCTCTTTCCCTCTGCTGAGGTGCCCTGGGGACAGCTGATTAAGCAGGCTGGCACAGTGTCTGAGTGATTTATAGCTACCCAGAAGCTTCTGCCTGGAGAGCTGGGCCACTGCATTATTCATGGCTGTGAGCTGTAAATCTGCTTCTGGAGCTGGCTGGGCTCTGCCCTGGAGGATGAAGACGAAGGGAAGGGTGGTGGGGGAGGAGGGGTGAGGTACTCAGAGCACCGGGCAGTTCTGAAAAGGAATCTGACCTTCTCCGTCTTCCTTTGGTTAGTCTGGTCCAGCCACCCTCCTCTCAGCTAACCTGCAGAACTTTTACTGTAGTCAAAGCCCAGCGTTCCTGCCTGAGATGATTCTTAACAGGACTTTAAAGATTCAGATCACCTTTCATTAGAATAAACGGTCTGCCTAAAGTCCTGCCATAGGGAACCGGGAGGGGGGGGTGCGGGGGTGCGGGGAGGGGTTCCTCCATCAGTCCAGACTGAGCCTCTGCTGCTTTTACTTCTGGCTGTGGTTAACTGACCTAGCACACTAACATCTCTATGAGAAAATGCAGGGCAAGATACAGCCTTAAGCATGAGAGGAAGCATTGGTGCAGTACTCTCAAACCTTCTCAGATTCTGAGCTTGCATCGGAATTACCTGAAGGGGTTGTCAGAACATAGGTTGCCCTGCCTCCAGTGTTTCTAATTCAGGAGGTCCTAGATGGGGTCTGAGGGTTTGCATTTCTAACAAGTTCCCAGGTTATGCGATGTTGCTGGTCCAGAGATCACACACTGAGAATCACTGTCTTACTGTAATTTAACCCAGCTTTGCTGTGCTAACATCACTTAAAATATGCAATTATTAAGTTCATTCATTCAATAAAGCGTTATTGATACCTACTAAAAACACACATGAAGAGCCAGGCACTGGCCTCCATACCAGCTCACAGTTCATCTGGGAAGAGAAGAAACTGTGAGCAGACTCTAGGCATTTGCTGAGAGTTGAATCAAGCAGTTTAACAAATTTAGTCCCTGTTGGGGGCCTATAACCGCTGTCACTGCTCCTGGCTGTGGGCTGTGATCTAAATAAATGGAGAAGTCATAGTCGCATGGTGCTTTCTCTTCTGTAGCTGACTGGAGAAACACTCAGAGATGTATTTGATGGGCTGGGAGTTGGTAAGTCTGAAGGTACTGCTGTCCAAAAAGGAGATATCCCTGTGGATTGGGGAATTAGGAGGATTTCATGGAGAAGGTGCGACTTGAAGGATGGATTTGGGAAGGAGGGAGAACTGGTTAAACATGGCTATCCAAGCTAGATTAACAATCTTTTCAAAACATTTTCATCTGACCTTATTGATCCCAGATCCTTAGTTTTTTTATAATTTCTCATTTGCATTTTTTTCCTGGGACTTGCAGACAACAAACATGCTGTCTCAAAGACTTAATTGTAAGTGCAAACAGAGAGTAAAGAGTAAAGGAGGTTGTCTGGGCAGTGTTTGAGCCTAGTGGGGGAGGGGGGAGGGGGGAGGGGGAGGTTTAATACCGAAGGGGATTTGTGACAGAGCGGAAATGGGTTGCAAGGGGGTACCTGTCTGGGAAAGGGAAATTGTATGGGGTAAGGAGCAGGTTATCCAGATGCTGTGGAAGGTTCTATTAAGACTAATCGAGATTGTGCCCATCACCCCCCTCCCATCCTACTTCCCAGAAGGAAACATTTTAAACTTTCTTTAGTGTTTCTTTTGGTATTTATATCCATATTTCTAACTAATATAATGTATTGCCTTTTCTTTATCCATTAACTTCAGACATTATTGACTTTCTATTATGATAGATAAAAATATAAACTCATTTATACACTCTCTTCTGTACCCCCTATTCTCCTAATATCATTATATCTCAATTCTTAGTTAAAATCATTTTCAGAGTTTCATTATTATGGCTATAAATTTTGCTCACTGTTGACACAAATGGTATAGTCTGATCACATCTCCATTTTATTGTTTCCTGGAGTTAATAATTGCCTCAGTTTTTCATCTGTTTTGTTTCCTTTGATCCTCTGACTAAGGAGTTTCACACTGTTCCATTGTTCTGTAAAATACCTCTCAATACAATCTTCTGATTAGTCAAACCTACCAGATAATTCACCACTTTCTCTTTCTCCCCTTTAGAGTCATGTCTCCTTGTGCTCTGAGATCTACTTCTCTGTCTGGACTCACTTCTCTCCATGGCTGTTACATAACCTCATCTTGCCCCTTCCCCTCTCTAACATACTTGCATTCCATTTGCTCCCCCACTTATGTTTATTCCTTGTTGATTGGATTGCATGTCATGTCTTCTCTTTCTTGATTTACTTCCTTGCTTTAAACTGGATTTGAATCTGGAGACCCTTGATCTTCAATTCTGAGAAAATTTTGTGTGCTCCTTTTCCTTCCTCCCTCCCTCCCTCCCTCTCTCTCTCTCTCCCTTCCTTCCTTCCTTCCTTCTTCCTTCCTTCCTCTTTATTTCTCTCTCCCTCTCTTTATCTGTCTTTCAACTTTATTTCAAGTTCCTTTCTATAATTACTTTGATGCCATCTTCTTTCTTCACCTTGGAAACTCTTAGAGGTTGGAAACCGGGTCTCCTGAATTTATTCTTTAATATTTGAATATCCATTATATTGTCCATGTCCTTGCCATTTTGTTCTACTTTATCTTTCTTAATGTTATTCTCTAATTCTCCTATTGATTTTTCTGGCTCATATACTTAATTTTCAAGAGCTCTTTATTATTGTCTGATTGTTCTTTTTTATAGATTCTCTTCTTATTTCCCAGGTGCAATATTTTAAAAATCTCCCTGAAAATATTAATTACGTATTTTTTGAGCCTTTTCATTGCTTTTCTTGTCATCTCTGTTTCTTTTGAGTTCTCTCTTGTTTATCTCTATTTATCATGTGTGGAGTTTCCCTCAGATGTCTGCCAATCCTTGATTATCCATTCATATTTAGAGATGAGGACTAAAAAGCAGACCAAAAGCTGGGAAAGGAGGTGGAGCTTGTAGACAGGTAATCAGGTAGCTCACAGTCTTTTGTTGTGAACCTCCAGAAAATCTGCGTATCTTTTCTTTAAGGTAACTCAGTTTCTCCAATGGAAAAAGATCCTCCATTCTCCTCTCTCCATTCTCCTTACAGTGTGAGGGACAGCCTCAGTTGTATTATACAATGGCTGCTAGTGTTCTGGACCTGGGTGAGTGTGGTGCATTAAAGATGGGCACTGAGTTTTTGCCATTCTCCTCTCAAAAGGTGGAGTTTTTTCCACCTTAAATCTGGATTGTCTTTGTGACTGCTTTAACCAGTAAACCATAGCAGAAGTGTTGCTCTGACAGTTCTAAGACTAAGCCTTAAGAGGGCTTGGATGCTTCCAATTTTGTACTTTTAGGAGCCCTGAGACACGATGTAATAAGTCTAGCCACCTTGCTGGAGAGGTCACGCAGAGAGACTACACGGAGAGGTCAAGTATAGAGACCAAGTATAGAGAAGGCAGCCCTGAGACTACATGGAGAAAGAGCATGGCTGCCATCCCAGCAGCCCAGTTTAGCCCAGCCTTCCAATGTGACCAACCAAGGCACCAGACACGTGAGTTGACCATTTTGGATGTTCCAGCCCAGATGAACCCTCAGATGACTACAGCACCCAGTCAACATCCTGTGGTGTGGAAGAACTATCTAGCTGGATGCAGTCAACCTACAGAATTGTAAGCAATAAAATGCTTGTTGTCTTAAGCCAGTAAATTTTGGGGTAGTTGTTATGTGGCAGTGGAGAACCAGATGGTGGGGGAAGAGAACTTGGGGCTACATTGCGTGATTAATCTGAGGATTTTCTCTCAATGCTCTGTATTAGCTGGCTCCTTACTTCTACCATCTCTGTACTTGGATCCAGGAGCATATATAATTTGGAAATTTAACTCATGACATTGACCTCAACATTCAAATTGTATCATTCAAGATCTCTACTCTGATATTGGTCAAGCCTAACATTTGGCACTATGATGATCCATAAATTTTTGAGGATCCAGTATTTTGACTGCAACTAGAAAACCTTTTTCATCAAACCAGGTTCTCTCTCTAATCCAGGACATTTTCCTTACAATCCTTTTCTCCACAGTCCACCTGCGTCCTTTGAGAAAATGGAATTAGAATTCCTTCTGCACAATGTCTTTCTAGAATTACTCCCACTCATGCCTTTCCTCCAACAGATGTGATATGGACTTCTATCAGACACTCATTCTGGACTGTTAATGGTTTTAATAGAGGCAGGGTTTGCAGTTCCTGATGTGGCCTCTATCACTTTCCTTCTAAAAGTCTTAGAAAAACTTAGAAAGGGATGAAAATATATAACATCTTTGAAAACCAAGGCTGATGAACAACATATTATCATATTATGGAAGGAATTCTTATTAAACATAATACTGATAAAGCTGTATAAAAACCCGGAAACAAGTGGCATACTCGTGCTTCTCTTAATATAAAGCAGAACCCTACTTCTCTCCTCCTCCGGTTGCCCAAAATACTCTGAGACCAAGTTAATTAAAAACCTAGGAAGCTGTCCCACTACTCTGTGGTGCTGCTTGCTCTGCCTTCCTACAAACATTTCTACAATACCTTCATTTGGACACTGTAACTGCTGCTAAAAAACAGGGCAATATAGGGTGACCTCAAAGGAGGTGCTTTGCGTTCAAGGAGGTGTACTACCCCCATTGTGGGCACACCTGTGTGTGAGGACAGAGACTTAATATACCTGGTAACAAGGCATGCTGGGCATCATAGTTTCAAAGTTCCAGGAAGCCAGATAGTAGAACAAGACTTGACCTTGCAACACAGCAGCCACATATTACAATAAAGCCTGGGAAACAGACCCTGGGAGTTGGGCTGAGATCTCTATAGTATATAGAATCCTTAACAGTCCTGTTGCTATAGAGCTGAGAAGGGGACTCAGCTAATTTCAAAGGAACAGTAGGAGGACCAGGGGAAATCTGCCCATTCTGTTGGTTGTTAAAACAAAATTTTAACATATCTCTCTTATTCTAAACATGGACAAAAATGGAAAACAGTCAACGATCTATTAAAAAAAGATGAACTGCAGAACATTAGAAAGAAAAATTCATCTTGACTCAAAACTGCATAGAGTACCTAGAATTCAATTTTAGAAAATTGTTTGGAACCCTCACTAAGTTGCAAAGAATTGTGGCCTCTATGAACAGCTAAAGACAATCATAAGGAGAGATAAGACCAAAAGAAAATAAGATGAGATGAACAAACAACAAAGTAAGAAGAAAAGCGAACCAGGTAAGATGTGGGAGCATGTCAAGTTACCTATTGCTCAAAATGAACTACCCTAAAACTTAGTGGCTTAAATCACACCATTTGCTCACAATTCTGTGGGAAGGAATTAGGGCAGGGTCAGCTAGACAATTCTTTTGCTCCACAGGGTGTGGGGTCTGCTCCATGAGGAGATAACGTTCAGCTAGGAAGTGGACTGAAGCTGGAATGTTCAAGGTGGTTTCACTTCATGCATCTGGCATCTGATGACTAGAGAACGGTGGGACCCCTCTCTCTCATGTGGTTTGAGTCTCATTATATGGCAGCTGGATGGCCAAAGTGAGAAAGTGGAAGCTGTCAACCTTCTTAAGAGTGAAGTTTGGAAGTCTTATGATAGCACTCCTCCTTCATTCTATTGGTTATGTCAAGTCACAAGACATCTCATGTTGAAGGGGAGGGAAATAGTCTCCACCTCTTGATGGGAGGGAATAATTGTGCATACACGTTCAGGAGAAATTGTTGACAGCCATCTCTGTAGTCAACTCTCCCAAGAATTGTAAGTTCAAAGGAAGGATGAGAATTAAACTTAAAAAAATATATATATATCTCCACACTAAGAAGGTGAGGAGCAGAATTGACATTATGGAAAATTGTAATAGTGATGTGGAACACAAACTTGTGGAAGTAGTTCTCCCCAAATGTATGAATGGATATAGAGATGTAACTAATGAGTGAGAAGATGGAGGACAGAGAAACAAGTTCCTAGTGGAACTTCCTTTCTCTGCTTGTGAAATTCCCCATGTTAAGTGTCTTTATGGCAGAACTGTCTCACACATAGAATCAGAAAAGTCCAGAATCCCATTTTCTCAGGCTGCTTGCTAGGGTACCAGCATGTGACCTATGCCAGCCAGTCAGGCACACACATCTGGAACTTTGAAACGGAAACTTGTAGCACAAAGATGAAGAGATTGAGGAAAATTCATTCTGAGGGTGGCAGCACTGGGGCCAGGACAGCAGAAGCCATGGCACAAGCCGCAGTGTCTGGAGTCCAGTGCTAGAGTGATAATGCTGTGAGCAGCCCCCAGGGTTCAGTGGTAGCATCCCTGGAGCCCTCACTAGATGTGTTCTGTGGTCTAACTTGGCTGTCACTCTGGATCCTGCTGAGCCTCATTCTGTGCTGCCCATTTTCTGAGCCTGGGTCTTGGTCTTTTTGATATTTTTGTAAGATTCCCAATATCTGTTTAATAAATTCTTTTATGACTAAAGCAGCAAGAGTTAGTATGGATTGCTTGAAATTAAGATCCTTGACTTATACAGGATATGAACAAAGAATAATAGGTGTTTCTGTGGCAGGAAAACCGGGATAACTGGAAGAGGCAATGATCAGTCAAAACAAAAAAATTTTTTGGCTTCTTAGAAGCCAAAAGGGAATCCAAGTATGTGTCCATAAGTGTTTTACTATATTTTAGGCAAGATAATAAAAGAGATCTCATCTAGACATATCATGGAACTAATTATATTTAATAAGAAAAAGATATTATACAAGAATCAAGAACTTAAAAAAAAGATTATCTGCAAGTTAGGATGACTTCAGACTTCCCATCTGCAACACTAACTGCCAAAAGAAAGCATGGAAATGGTTCCATTTTTCAGTTTTGTGGGTAAGAGTCTATGATCCACATTCTTCCTTTAAAAAGAATTATTTGAAGATGTTTAGCCCAGAACTGAGTGAGTGATTCTCACACTTCATTCTTCTTTCTCAAGGTTGTTTTAGCTATTCTAGGGCCTGTGTCTTCCACACAAACTTTAGAATAAGCTTGTCTATGTCTACAAAAAAATCTTACTGGGATTTTGATAAGAATTGTATTAAATCTATAAATCAATTTGAATAGAACTGACATCTTTATTATGTTGAATCATCTAATTCATGAACACAGTATGTCTTTAAATTTATTTAGATTTTCTTTGATTTAGTTCATCAGCATTTTGTAATATTTAGTATAAAGACCCTGTACATGCTTTGGTAAATGTATACCTAAGTCTTTAATTTTCTTTGGAATCATTGTAAATGGTATTATGTTTTTAATTTCAGTTCCCATATGTTCATTATTAGTATGTAGACATGCAATTGATTTTTGTGTGTTGAATTTGTATCTGGAAACATTACTTAACTCACATATTATAGTTTTTTTCTTGGTAGATTCCATGTAATTTTCTACATAGACAATCATATAATCTTCAAATAAAGACCATTTATTTCTAAACTATATGCTTTCTATTCCTTTATCTTGCCTTATTGCAGGGACTAGGACTTCTAGTACCATAGTGAACAAAAGTAGTGAGGGCAGACATTCTTGCCTTGTTTCTGATCATAGGGAAAAAGCATTCAGTCTTTCACCAGTAAGTATGCTAGCTGTAGGGTTTTTTTTTAATTAATTAATTTTTTTTATACAGCAGGTTCTTATTAGTTATCTATTTTATACATATTAGTGTATATATGTCAATCCCAATCTCCCAATTCATCCCACCACCACCGCCACCCTACTTTCCCTCCTTGGTGTCCATACGTTTGTTCTCTATATCTGTGTCTCTATTTCTGCCTTTCAAACTGGTTCATATGTACCATTTTTCTAGATTCCACATACATGCGTTAAATAATATATGATACCTGTTTTTTTCTTTCTGACTTACTTCGTTTTGTATGACAGTCTCTAGATCCATCCACGTCTCTACAAATGACCCAGTTTTGTTCCTTTTTATGGCTGAGTAATATTCCATTCTATATACGTACCACATCTTCTTTATCCATTTCTCTGATGATGGGCCTTTAGGTTGCCTCCATGACCTGGCTATTGTAAATAGGGCTGCAATGAACACTGGGGTGCATGTGTCTTTTTGAATTATGGTTTTCTCAGGGTATATGCCCAGTAGTGGGATTGCTGGGTCATATGGTAATTCTATTTTTAGTTTTTGAAGGAATCTCCATACTGTTCTCCATAGTGGCTGTATCAATTTACATTCCCACCAACAGTGCAAGAGGGTTCCCTTTTCTCCACACCCTTTCCAGCATTTGTTGTTTGTAGATTTTCTGATGATGTCCATTCTAACTGGCATGAGGTGATACCTCGTTGTAGTTTTGATTTGCATTTCTCTACTAATTAGTGACTACTGAAAACTATTGAAAACTGTGCAGGACTCATAGGAATAAAACTCTGAAACAGTACTGAAATTCACAAAAGAGGACTTGAATAAATGGAGGGACATGCTTCTTGCTGGGAAGATTCAATACGTAAAAATGTTGTTTCACCACAAATTAATTTATACCTTTAATAAAATTCTGATAAACATTCTCATAGGAGTTTTTCAGAACTTAAAGAGAATACAAAGTTCAGCTGGAAAAATGAAGGGGCAAGAATGCTTCATTGTGAAATAAAAACATTAACATTCAACTCAAGAAACTCAAAAAAGAACAAAACACACCAAAGGAAATAAGGAGGGAAAAGTAATGAAGAAAAAATGAATTACAAAAAGAAAAATACTAGAATTGATAAATATATTCAATAACTCTTTCTTTGAAAAGAAAAGTAATACAATAAACAATTTCTCCCTTATATTGTTCATCATAATAAATCATGGAAGAAATGAAGTGAAAGAAAAAATAAATCTGTAATTCTTTTCTTATATTAGGAATAAGATAGGTATATATATATATATATATTTCTTCCTATTAGTTTGTTCAGTTGAGCCCTCTTTCTTTACCAGGTCATTTAAATTACTCTAAGCTTTGTAAGATATTTAATTAGTATAGTAGTTAAACTTTTAAGTTCTGAAGTGATGAGTCTTGGGTTCAAATAAAACTCCTGATATTTAGTACCTCTCTGTTACTGATGAACTTTGTAAACATCTCTAAGTTGCAGGTTATTGTACTTCGTTGAGTTTTGAGGAGGAGAAAATAAAAGCCATAATGTATGTGAAACACTTAATTCAGTACAATGTAAGCACTCAGTAGTGCTTAATATGTGGTAGGCAACATCCCAAGTTGTTCCTGGCTTCCATTAAGTCTTCCACCTCAATTTTAGAATTGTATTGTCAAATTTTGAAAACAGTCCCATTGGGATTGCATTGAAATTATAGATTTATTTAAGGCAGATGGACATTTTTACAATATGCATCTTCTTACCCACGAACAATACACGTCTCTCCTTTTACTCGTCTCCTTTTTATATCCTCACATAAATTATTCCACATTTCTTCAGTATTTGTACATCACTAGCATCTATCCTCTAGGTACTTTATAGTCTTTCATTGATGTTGTAAATGGAATTTTTCCCCATTGGTTTTTCAAGCTGGTTATTGTCGGTTTATAGGAAAGTTATTGATTTTAGAGTATTTATCCTTAATGGACAGATATGAAAGACAGTTCTGCCTTTTCCTTCCCAACACTTATTCTTTTGGGTTCTGATTCACTGACTTCCATGAGATAGCCCTATGTGTGTAAACTTGACTTGGATTCTGTTACCTGCAACCAAAAAAGTCTTGACTTTCTGGAAATGAGTCTGAATTTTTAAAAAATCCATTTGATGTCAACTGCTATCTCCATATAACTCCTTTTATCTATTAGTTTAGAGTGAAGAGATTTCCTAGCATTGATCCACCCCTGGATTCCTGGAGTTAAATCTAGTTGGTCATGCACTACTCTTAAAATGTATTGCTGAATTCAATTTATTATGATTTATGTGAAGTTTTAATTTCTTTAGTCAGGTTTTGATATCAGAGTTTTACTGGGTTAGTAAAATGATTTGCGATACTACCTAATTTTTTCTCTGGTCTTGGAACAGTTTATATAGTGCAGGGATGATCTATTCCTTGAGAGCTGGAATGTCTGGGCCTAACACCTTTTGGTGGGTAAGGCTTTAATAGTTTCTCAGGTTCTTTGAAGCTTATTTCTCTATTTAAAAAAAATCTATTTTGATATTCTATATTGCTTTCTTCTCAGGCTTTTTGCCTCCTTCCCTTCCTCCCTTCTTGAATAATTCTTTCAGAAGTCATTGGGGAGGGCTGGACACGATTGGGGTCCATACAAGGCAGGTGGTGTCCACAACTCTAAGTTGGGGTGTCGGGGTCCAAGCAGGTGGAGGAAACCAACATTGGGTGGCAGTGACGGTGAGAGGAAATTGGTTATAAAGGGGGTGGGGGTGGGGAATTGACCCAATAAATAATTATATTAAAGTGATTCAGGTTCTCACTGTCTGAGAAGGGAGTCACAGTTATGGAAAAGAAGAAAGCTAGAATTAATCCTGTGGTGTTGAATTGGAATTGGAGGTGTGGTGTGAACTCATGGTTTTCAATATATAGAATAGATATAGAAATGTGTGGTGTGTGTATGTGTGTGTGTATTTAGTTTTCTATTGCTGTGTAACAAATTATCCCAAACCTTACTGGTTTAAAACAATAGGTCATACTTATTATCTCATAATTTCTGTGTATCAGGAATCCAGGAGTGGCTTAGCTGAGTGCTTCTGCCTCAAGTTCTCACAAGGCTGCCAGGGTTGTAGTCTCATCTGAAGGCTCTGTTAGAGGAAGACCCGCTGGAATGGTGGTTGCTGGAATGATTCACTTCCTCAGTGGCAGATGATCAGAAACATCCTCAGTCCTTTGCCACGTGTGCTTCTCAATTAGGGCAGCTGGCTTCCTTTAGAGTAAGTGAGTGAGAGAGTAAGAGAGAATGCACAAGATAAAAGTCACAGTCTTTTTGTCATGTACACTTGAACTTCTGCCATATTCTGTTTGTTATAAATGAGTCACTAAGTCCAGTCCATGTTTGAAAGGAGGGGATTACACAAGGACTTGAATACCTGGGGGCAATCTTGGGGCTGCCTACCACAGATAGATAGATGATAGATAGAGAGATAGACAGAGAGATAGATAGAGAGATAGATAGATAGGGATACAGATGGATTTCTCAACTCTGTGCCCTGTGCCCTAATAGCAATGAACATACCTGGGGCACCTGATACCTAGGTCTTTGTTTTGAAGTTTTGGGTTGGCCAAAAAGATCGTTTGGGTTTTTCTGTAAGATGTTACAGAAAAACCCAGACGAACTTTTTGGACAACCCAATACCTTTCTCCACTCAAAGAGCATGAATTTTTGAAGAAATGGTGGATTCCAGGACTGGGGCAGGAAAATTACAAGATGAGCCTGGAACATTCAGTTGTGCCAGAAAAGAAGTGCTCAGAGAGTGACGAGTACAGGTCAAAAAGACATAGAGGGCTTCCCTGGTGGCGCAGTGGTTGAGAGTCCGTCTGCCGATGCAGGGGACGCGGGTTCGAGCCCCGGTCCGGGAAGATCCCACATGCTGCGGAGCGGCGGGGCCCGTGAGCCATGGCCGCTGAGCCTGCGCGTCTGGAGCCTGTGCTCCGCAATGGGAGAGGCCACGACAATGAGAGGCCCGCGTACCGCCAAAAAAAAAAAAAAAAAGACGTAGAAACCAGTTTGAAAGGACTCCCACTAGCCAGATCTGGGATAATTTGACAAAATAGTAACAGATTTTTACCATTGAATAAAATAGGCATCCAAGATTCGACATTGATATAAATAAATAGAAGAATATGCAAATGGGAAAAGAGAAAAACCTTTCCTTAAGAGTAGAATGTCAACTAATTTATAGTAGAAGGAATGGTGGAATTCAAAAATTATCATTTGATAAACAACAAGGTCCTACTGTTTAGCACAAGGAACTATAATCAATATCCTGTGATAAACCATAATGGGAAAGAATATGAAAAAGAATGTATGTGCAGAAATTAACACAACGTTGTAGATCAACTGTACTCCAGTAAAATTTAAAAAAATACAAAAATTACCATTTGACAACCATCATAGTAATGAGTGATTCAGCCAAGATACATCGCTGTATGTTACAACAGTGGATGCGGAACTGGGTATTTATATAACCTCAAAAGTACTTCCCCATAAAGTACTGATTGATTACAAAGGGAAGGAGGGTCACTTGACAGTGGAAGATATTCCCTTAATTCAGTGATCAAGGTCAAATTGAAATCATGTGACTCCTGATAGGCGGCAATGAGGAGCCACAGCATGAGATGTTCTTATTCAAAATACGTAACATGAGGAAACATCAGACAAGCTGAAATTGAGGGATTTTCAACAAAACAGCTGGCCTGTATCTTCAAAATTGTCAAGGTCAAGAGAGTCAAGAAAAGACTGAAGAATTGTTCCAGATTGAAGGAGACTAAAGAGAAATGACAGCTAAATGCAACACATGATCCTGGATTGAATCCACTTACATACAGATATTGAGACAGTTGGCAAAACTCCAATTGTATCTGTGGGTTGGATGGTAGTAATATATTGATACTATTTTCCCGATTCTGATGGGAATATCTATACTTCCTACCCCATGTGAGATCGTGAGATGAATGTGTGGGGTGTTTAAAGTGTTTAGCATGGTACTTAGCCATTAGCTGAATACCCAATAAATGATCACTATTATTATCCTAATTGTAGTCTTTTCAAAGATTCAGCTCTTGAATTTCTCAGATCTATAGTTTTTATTATTTTTAATATATCATCTTCTAATTCATTATCTTCAAATTCTTCCTTAGCATTTCATAGGTTCACTTGTTTGGTCTTTTGCTTGCCTTTTTTTTGTTTGTTTGTTTTTGTGGTACGCGGGCCTCTCACTGCTGTGGCCTCAACCGTTGCGGAGCACAGGCTCCGGACGCGCAGGCTCAGTGGCCATGGCTCACGGGCCCAGCCGCTCCGCGGCATGTGGGATCTTCCCGGACCGGGGCATGAACCCGCGTCCCCTGCATCGGCAGGCGGACTCTCAACCACTGCGCCACCAGGGAAGCCCCTTGCTTGCCTTTTGAGTTGAATACTTGGTTCAATAAATTTCTTTCTTCTGTTTAATGAGAAAAATGAAAGACTATCTGTATTCTGTTCTTTAGAGCTTTGTGCTTCTTCTTTGCTATAGCTCCCTATTGTTTCTGAAACAATCATTAACTGTAGTTGTGATTTCCTGATTTGACTCTAGGGCTATTAAGACAAGTTTTATCCCCTCCAGAGTGGCTTCATCTTATATGTTTCTTTTTTTTTTTAAATAAAGTTATTTATTTATTTATGGCTGCATTGGGTCTTCATTGCTGCGCGTGGGCTTTCTCTAGCTGTGGTGAGCGGGGGCTACTCTTCATTGCAGTGCGTGGACTTTTCATTGCAGTAGCTTCTCGTTGCAGAGCATGGGCTCTAGGAGCGTGGGCTTCAGGAGTTGTGGCTCATGGGCTCTGGAGCACAGGCTCAGTAGTTGTGGCGCACGACTAAGTCAAAATTTTAATAATAATGTTTAACTCTTCTACATTCTTATTAATTTCTGTCTACTTGATCTCACAGAAATGGTGAGGCATATTAAACCTTCTATTATGACTGTGTTTTTTTCAATTTCTCAATTTCTAAACTTTCTGTCCTTGTATGTTTGATGCTATATTCAGAATACACAGATTCATGGTTCTTATATTCTCATTTAGTTTGTACAATTTACCAATATAGGATACATTTTCCTCCACTTTAGTGCTTTTTTTTTGCTATGAATTCTACATTTTCTGATATAAATATTGCTTTCTTTATGTTTGTTCTTGGGTAGTGAACACCTAGCAGATTGTCCACCCGTCTCCTGGAAGGCGGTCCACTTTGTGTGGAGTTCTGTAAGACACTGTCCCCGGCTACACTTGTTTGCTCCAGATGGGCACCTGGCCCATGCTGTGCCAAGCAGAATCCTCCCTGAGTGTTGGAAACCGGGACTAAGGATTTTCATTCAACTTTGCCACTCTCTGGATCAAAGGGAGATATACACTGACTTGCTGCCCTTGCCGTGGCCATCTTCCTACAGGTACACTGAGAAACAGAGGACATGGATTATTGCAAATGGGGGAACTAAAGCAGACCCAGTGACGAGAGACAGGGAGAGTCCCCAGCATGAAGTTCCCAGTGTCATTTTAGTCCCAAAGCTCTGGAGCCAGGATATTTGATCATTTATCTCGTATGATAATAATGTTTTCTGCTCTTCACGCTTCCTTATATTTTTATTTTTCCTTTTTATTTGTGCTTAAGTTTGCTTTGCAAGTTTATTTATATTTAGAAATTAGAAAGTCATGTTTTCCGTTTTTAGTCTACCTCTGGTTCCTTTAATCACACACACACACACACCCTATATATATATATATATATATATATATATATACACTGTATCTTTACCAACCTCAAAAAGGACATAGTATGTATTTATTTGTGTAGGATGATTTCATGCTTTTTAAATTTCTCCCTACTTCTACCTCTCATTTTTCTTGATATAATGACATTTTAGAATAAGATTATTATTATGAATTTATTTCTTATATTTATGTACTTTCTATTTCAGTAATTATTTTGGACATTTCTATTATTTCTAAAATCATGTTAATATTTACTTTAAATAAATTAACCCTAAATTTTACTTTGTTTCTTGCTCAGCTGAGCCATTACTTTGAACAAATTTTTCTGGATGGTTGAGTGTGTGGTATACATCTGAATGCTTAAATGTTTGAAAAATATTCTTTTAATTGACCTCACAAATGAATTATAGCTTTCCTGTCTTAGAATGTCTTTTCCCTCGTGGAACTTTGTAGATATTATTATGTTTCTTATATTTCTTTTTGTTTTTAGGTTTGTAGAGGAGAGAAGTCTGGTTCCAATTCAATCCTCTTCACCCTGACATGTAAATTTATTTCCCTCAAAAACTTAAAGGATTTTGAACTTTGTCCTTGACATTTAAATTTCACCAGGAGATATTTAAGTGTGGTTCCTCCTTTATTAATAATGCTTGATCCTCCCTGGGACCTTTTGTTCCTAAGATTAAAGATGTTGTTCATCTCTTACATTTTCCACTTGATCCACCTTCTCTGCTTTCTCCTTCTGGATTAGTGATAAGGAAATTGATTTAAAATGTAAATTTTATTGTTTTTCAGGTATGGCAAAGTCAACAGATCAGGAGATGACTGCCATTGAAAAGATAGTTTGTTCCTCACAGTTCCCAAGAGGAGGGAGCGTGCGGCACCAGCAGGGCCACATGGGGAAGCGCAGTGTCAGTTAGGGGGCAGAAGAGGTGAGGCAAGAGCATGGGCAAGAGACTTTTTTGTGGTTCTGAGAGAATAGGCAAGGTAGAGTAAGAAGGCTTAGGAATGGCTAGTTTGAATAATTTCAGCAGGCTCTGGGGCATAAGTGCTGCCCCTAGTTGTCTGGTACCTGCCCTGGGGTGATCACGGCAGTTGGATAAAGGAAGTAGATTGAGTGTGGGCTCTAGATTGGTTGGTTTGCATACGAAGGGTGCCTGCAGGTGAGCCCTTCCCTATCTCTAGGAATTTTGAGGGGCAGTCTCTCAGGGGTAAACAAGACCCCAGATATCAAAGCATCAGGAAATATAGATAATAAAAAGACATGATTAATACAGACGTATCTACTGGAAGCTCCCCAAAAACTCTGCTGTATCTGAAATTGTTTGCTTGATTGTAACAATATCACAATATTGAAACAATATCATTACCATTACAATGTATAATACTTTTTTTAGCCTTACTGGAGGCTTTCTCTTTTTGTTTTTAAACAACCACTTCTTATTTCATTAGTCCTTTCTATTTCTTGTTATTTATTTTTATTTTATTATTTTTGGCTTTCATCTTTATTATTCTCTTTTTTCTTCCTTTCGGTTTGCCCCATTATCCTATTTTCAACTTCTTGATGTGAATCCTCAGTTTATTTATTTTAAATCTTCCTTGATTTCTAATAAATACCAATTGATCTAGACATTTCTCTCTAGGGACAGCTTCACAATTTTGATATGCCATGTTCTCATTATTGTTCATTTCTAAAATGTTCATAATTTTTATGATTTCCTCTTCAACCTATAAACCATTTAGCAGTGGGATTGTTTTGCTTGTTTGTTTCTAAATATATGGGCTTCTGGGGTGCCCTCTTTCAATGATTTATTTTGAGTTTTATTATGTGGCAGTCAGAACATGTGGTCTCTATCATACCAAGTCTCTGGAATTTGGTGAGACTAGCTTTGACATACAGTTCAGATCAAATATCACAATGACCCATGTGTACTTGAAAGTTATGTGTTTCTATTTATTGGGTGCAAAGTACTACATGGCTCTATTATATCAAATCATCTATAATTTTATCATTCCAATCTTTCATAATCTTGGCAACTTTTGAGTGTAGGATCTATTCATTTCTGAGAAAGTGGCCTATTCTGATTGTGGATTTGTCAACTTCTTTCAATACTGTCAATTACATATTTTGAGTCTGTATTGTTAGCTGTGTACACAGGCATTATAGTTATATCGTTTTAATGGATAATTCATGTTTAGACTAGGAAATGTTCTTTTTTATGTCCATAAAATTAATGTTTTCTTCTATTAACTGATATTTCACTAGTCCCCTTTTGGATAGCATTTTACATCTGTGTGTGCGTGTGTGTGTTTTGTATATCTTCATTTCCAACCCTTCTGTCTCAATTTTAGATGCTCCTTTCATAAATAGCATACACATGAACAAAACACTGTGAAATTTTGTTTTTTTAATAAAGGTTTAACCCACTCAGGTTCACTTATTATGAATATCAATATACTTAAAAGTATTTCTGCAATATCATTTTATTTCTATTTACCATGATTTGTCTTAGGTTCTTTACTTCCCCTCCATTCCTACTTTATGTTGAATCAATTTTTGTTCATTTTTTTCTCCACATGTTTGAAAACGACACACTCAACTTCTATTCTTTCAGTGAATAATCTTTTTTGAGAGTTTGTATTTCATGGGGGTGTTCTCCCCAATGCCCTTCCCTATAGGGCTACTTTGTGATTACCTTAGCCCCAGCTCTGAACCGTGGGATTCAGAGCTGTGAACAAGATATTATGTGAACAAATTTGTCTAGGGATCTTCTCCATATGGATGGAGTTGTTCTGAACTTCATACCTACACAGGGAACAGGGTGGGGACTCAGTTTTGTTATTGGGCTGCATCTTCATTTCTGGCCTTGGATAGACAGCGTGTTTCCAGACACCAGCCTGAGGGTGAGCAGAGTCAGTCCCCCTCCCCTGGCGGGTGGGCTGTATGTTCATGGCTCCCTGGTTTCACGGAGGAGCCCTGTCCTGACATAGCAACCCAATCCCCAGTGACTTCTCCCTGTTCCCAGTTCTTAGCTGCCCTTCAGCTCCTCTTCACCACTTTGGTTTCCTTATCCATCATTTACCCGTGAAGATCTTCCTTTCTTTATTCTCTTTAACATAGTTATATACATATATTCTAAATCAACAAACATATCTGTCATTCTTATGTGTTGAGATGGAAGCAGAAGGTTTGACATCTTGACCCAAAAGTCCCATGTCAGTTATTCATATATAAATTAGACCGAACGACTAAGCTAAATGAGCTAAATAACCGACACATATTGGAACACGTTAGTGTAAAATTCCCCTCTGGGCAGCCGTCATCCAGGAAGCAGGCCCTGTCTTCCTCAAGCAGCCCTAAAGGCCACATCTTCATTTTGGTTTATCCTGTGCCTTCCCTGGTCTCTCTGGGCTCTTCATGGGACCTGGCAGTCGTTACTGCCTTCTCCCATCCTCACTGGCCTGGACAGGGAAGCCCGACAACTTCTCCTGAAATACTCACAAACAAGCTGAAGGTCAAAGAAGGCAACACGACAATGCAGAGACAAAAGTGCACTGACAGAGATGGATGGATGGGGGTAAAACGAAGGAAGAGCTTTTCCCAGGGCTGGTTTCTGAACTGTTCTGGACACTGAACAGCTGTGTTCAGATGTTTGCCTGAGGTAGCGCAGGGCTGGCTCCGGAGCTGCCGGCTGGGAGGACTCTGGCCCTGGAGTCTCCTCCCCGTCTGTGGGCCCTGGCCTCAGCTTGCCCAGGGTGTGCGTGCTGCCACTGACCCCCGGGTCCCTTTCACAGATCCCCAACACTTCTTCCTGCCTCTATGAGTCAAACAAATTCACTGACTGCTTGATGAGGCTGGCAGGAACCTCTCTGCTTCTCGCCCCCTCAGTGTAGCATACTAATGCTAAATATCACTTATTAAGCACTGACATGTGTTTCATATCAGACAGACCGTGTGCTAAGGGCTATGTCTTCTTTCACCCTTGTTGGAACCATTACGTGAGTGCTATCATGATGTGGGGACTAATGTTATCATCGTCTTCCACTGTTTTACTTGAAATCAAGGCTTACAGAATTTAAGCCCATGCCCAAGTTCACACATGTGGCACGTGGCAGAGTCAGGAATGAAACCCAGATTGATCTGATCTCAAAGGCTGGGCTGTTTCCTCTACACCATTCTGCTGACCCATACAGTAGGAGTCAGTTGTGACATCAGGATTTGCTTCCAGGATAACTTCCAAGGCAGCTTCCAAATGGCCAGTCTTGGCTGGGGGAAGGGCTAGAGGGGCTCCACAATTCACCACTTCTCCAGGAAATGGCACAGCCCTTCCAGGGTCTTTTGGAAGGAACTCAGCGCATTCCATAAGAAGGATGATGAGGTCTTTCAAGCAGTTTTGGCCGGGGATGGGGGATTGGTTGTGGGGGGGAGGTTCTGGAGAGCTGTGAGTGGGCAGATGTCAGGGAAGTGTGAGTAAAGGCTGGCCGTGACTGGAGGGAAAAGGGAAAGTGAGGGAGGGATATTTGGGAGTCACTTATGCCTTGAGGCATCCCTCCACTCACACTAACCAGGCAGCTGTCGCTAAAGGGAAATGCTCTCTACACCCTCCCCTCCCCCACTTCTACAGGTATCCCCTCTGAACACCCGGTTCCAGGACCTCTCCCAGTACACATCCAGCTTCAGAACCACCTTATCCAGAAGGGGCTGTTTTGTAGTCTAACCACTTTCCCTCTAGCTGTCTTTCGGAATTGTGGGATGGGGTTAGTCTGTTTATGCAGGAAGAGGGGAAGAGATAATCCGAGAGAAGGTTAGAGCCTCACTCCTTCACAGGGTCAAACCCACTTCCAGGAGATCCTCCCGGCGTCCTGCAGCCCAGTCCTGCTGTAGCGGTTAGTGTTCCAGAACTCATGCTCACAGGGAACGCTGTCCGCTGTCCTCAGGGTCTGCCTGGGGAAGGGAGTCTGCACTCAGGTGACACGGACCCAGTGCCCGGGTGCACATCTGCAGTGATGCCTGTCTGCCCCTGTGAGAGGCCCTGCTGGCACTTGGCCAGGGGGTGAGCCAGCTCCTCCCAAGGCCAAATTCTGACTCCTTTAGCATGAGGCTTGGACAGCCTTGACCTGGACTGTGTGAAATAAGACTTCCCTGACCCAGCCCTCCTAAACTCAGGTGGGCTGGATGACCTTCCTCTAGTCTGAAAGCTCTGTGGTTCGGGGCTGTCAGAATCCTTGTCTTCTCTAAGGCTCCTGGGCCTTGGCGTCTCTGAAACATGATGGTGTGGTGGGTGGAAGTGTGCCCCTGTCCTCTCCCTTTGCTGAACACTGCTGCCTACATCTAGAAGGTTTCACCTGCTTCTTCCTCCCAGAAAGGGAAGAGTATCAGTCAGGATGGGATAAGTTATACAGCAGTAACTAACCTCAGATCTCAGTGGTTTAAAGCAATGACAGTTTATTTCTCACTCATGCTCCATTATCCATCGTGGGTTGGCTGGAGGCCTGTCCATGTCATCCTAATGTAGGATGCAGGGCTGATGGAGCAGTCTCTTTGGAAAAGTGCTGGCTGCTGTGACAGGGGTCAAGAGCTCTAAAGGGCTTCCTACTGACAATGAAATGCTCCAGCCTGGAGGTGACACACAGCACATGGTCCACCAACCACAAGGAAACTGGGAAGTGTGTTTAGAAAGCAGAAGGGTGGGAACATAAAGCACAGGACTTGCAGTGTGGCAAAGCAAGGACACATTTCTGGAAGGGTGACGAGCTGGTGTTTCACAAAGCAATAAGCACCTGGGGAGACTGGTTTCCCGAACTGCTTCTTCACTCAACACTATTGACTTTGGAGCTATACCGTCCCGGTTGAAGTTTGGATACTGCCATGAGCTAGACGTGTGATTCTGGGCAAATTGCTTAGCTAATCTAAGCCTCAGTTCCCTCATCTATAAAATGGGACAATACCATCCAAGATGTCACAGCCAGTAAGTGCTAGGGCTGAGATTCCCAAACCCCTGGATCTGGGTCCACAACCAATTCTTCTTTCAAAATCCAGAGGCTTCACTGGTTCAAAAAAGAAGTCCAGGTGGATTAATAATACCCAAGTGGCACAAGATGGCAGCGTAATCTCTTCCTTGTTCTACTTGCCCAGTCTTCTCCCCCTTGCCCTTCTTGCCCTAGATTTCTCCCCAATAGTCAATAGTCCCCAGCTGCTCTGGAGCCTCCCTCCAGCCCCAGCTCCAGCCTGCCTGGAGGGTAGAGCTTGTTCCCAGCTCCTCTGAGAGTCATTTGCTAAGGACTGATGATGGATTCACTTCAGATCTATGCAGCCGGTTCTCACCCGGCCCTGCCTCTCACTGCACATGGGGTGACCCCAACCCGGCCAGAGACTCTGAACCTCAGGCATCCTTAGACCTGGGTGCACTTGGCAGGGATCTGGGGGTTCCCCTCTGCAGAAAGGAGGGAAAGGTTACAGAGTCACTCTAAACAAGGCAAAACAAAGCCATTTATCTTGGGGCATTAGTCACTGAGCTGCTGATGCAGGAAAACATGCTGTACTCTTGGCAATGGCCATTTACATTAAAACAGGATGATTTGTGGACGTGGAGGCCTGAGACCCTTCCAGTTTCCCCCACCCACTTCTGTCTGTCCCTGCAAGTGCCAGAGGCTGGGGCTGTAGCTTTTCCTTGGGGAAGAGGGGTTGGCCTTGGCCTGGGCCTAACAGGTGCCCAAAGTCCCAGCCCCATTCCCTTCCACGTCCACAGTGGCCACGGGATTGCAGGAGGTACCGTAGGCTCCCAGAGCTGCTCTCGCTGGGTTCAGTGTCAGCATCACATTGTATGTGTGGTCTGTTTTTATTTTTGGCCATGACTGTTTAGTGTCCAGAAGGAAGGGCTTTCAATCCCCACATCTGCTTATATTCCAAAGGAAGATGACACCACCACCACCACCACACACACACACACACACACAAAACTGTCCCATAGAGGGATGAAAGTTGCCCTGCTGAGAGCTAATGCTCTCTCACATGAAAAAATAAATCAGGGGAAAGGAACTTGGGTGAACTTGGGGGCCCACCGTTTTCTCCCAGAGTCTTTTTTATTTTTTTATTTTTATTTTTTTTGCGGGACGCGGGCCTCTCACTGTTGTGGCCTCTCCCGCTGCGGAATACAGGCTCCGGATGCGCAGGCTCAGCGGCCATGGCGCACGGGCCCAGCTGCTCCATGGCTCACGGGCCCAGCCACTCCGTGGCATGTGGGATCCTCCCGGACCGGGGCACAAACCCGTGTCCCCTGCATCGGCAGGCGGACTCTCAACCACTGTGCCACCAGGGAAGCCCCTCCCAGAGTCTTCTTTTTCAAGGTGACCTGTTATTTGGTTTGAAGTAAATCCCAGGTGACCCTCTCGCTTACATTCATGTACCAGACAGGTACCTTCCCCAGCCTTGGGTCCATCCTCGGCGTTCCTGGCTATGGGGTTCTTCATGCCCACTCTCTACCTATATGCTCAAAGGCGGAGCGCGTGACCTGGCCTGAACCAATAGGAATTCACATTCTCCTGGTCTCAGTGAAAGGTTCAGAGATGGATATTCAACCCAGTCATAGCCAGCGAGCTTCAAGGAAACATTTGCTGTACTTCTGAGAGCGTGAAGCCCCAGCAAGGAAGGGAGGGGGAGTGAAGCCGAGTGTGTCATTGACACAGGATTTCTTCTCCTGGGCAGGGGGGTGACATGGGGTCTGGCACCGCTATCTGGAGTGGGGAGCTGGACAGGGTCACAGGGGGTCACTTTGTAGAGCTGAGGATAAAGCAAAGACACAGGGAGAAACTGAGTCTCTAGATATGTCCCTTAAGCAGCTGGGTTGCGCTTCTCTGAATCAATTTGTTGAGTTGAAGTTGAAAGTCACCACGTTCTTTTCGTTGTTTAAGTCAGTCTGGGGTGGCCTTTGGGTCACATGTGGCCATAAGAGCTTTGACCTGTATAATAAGTAAGTGCGATCAGGAAACAGTAGACCATGAAATCCAACCTCTGAGCCTTTGTCCAGGCCATGGCACCGCTGAGAACACCACTGCTGCCTAGCGGAGCTCTAGTCATCTTGTACCCACGCCGCCCCCCCGCCCCCACCCCTTAGAAGTGCTCCGTAGACTCTGGAACCCAGTTCACACGTAGGGCAGGCTCTGTTTTGTAGCATGACTCCGTCACATTGGGTCACATCCACCTTCTTCACTGGAAAACAGGCCTGTCCTTGCCTCCAGTTCCTGTGGCCCCTGGCACATAGTAGGTGGGCATTCAGTAAATGATTGTTCTCCTAAGCAGCTATGCTGGTGGGAAGGGAGGGTTAGGGGAGCGGGGAGAGGCAGGCAGACCTCAGGGGTAGGACTGCAAGAGTCCAGATCAGAAGTTGTGACGGCCTGAACTGGGCAGTGGAAGTGAGGAGTTTTGGGACAAGGAGAGAAACTGTTTTTAAAACAGGGGGGAAAAAAACCTTGCAAGCTGGAGCCAAGAACAGTCCATGTTTGACATGGGAGGTGTGGTGAGTGGCATGGAAGTCCTAGGACAGAAACACAGAGAATAGCTTCAAGATGGAATGGAGTGGGGGCAGGGCGATCTCTTGGCCTCGGCCAGGAGTCATGTTCCTCTGCGCTCCCCTAGCAGGACAGATAAATTAGCAGGTGCCCCCTCACCCCTGCCCACACCCTGTGCTGACTTAGGTCATCAAAATGAGGGGTGGTAGAAAGTAAACATTCCTGATTGACTTTCAAGCGCATTTTCATACTTCAAACGACAGAGAGATTCCTGAAGTCCAGGCTATAACTTCAAACTGATGATTGACCATAGGGCTGGGAGGGGGAATCAGTGTGTCTCCTTCACTTCAGATCTCTCCCCCGACCCTGAGCTCTTCTTTGGAGCTAATACCATTTTGAAGATGCATGGGACTAGTCCAAGTGGCACTCTCTTTTCTCTTTGAGCTATGGAAGTCCTGGCCTTCCATCCTGGCTACTGCCCAGGGGGGATGAAGGGCAGCCAGGGCAGAGTCCTAGGGGCGAGGGCAGGGGCTGGGGTAGCAACCTGGAGCAGCAAGTTTGATGCTTCCATCCCAGCAGGGAACCAGAGGCGCAGGCAGAAGGTGGCAGCGTGAGGAGTGGGCTACCTCCAGACGTTCTTGAGGGTTCTTCAGCTCTGCCCACACCAGGCTGCCAGACCAGGACGGGCAGATTCTGTTTGCCAGCAGGGTAAGGGGTTCCCAGTGTCCCCCTGGGAGCCAGTCCTCTGACTCAGAGCCTGGAACGGCTAAAGCTGAGGGTCACAGGCTAGCACTGTTGTCCACGAGCAGTGCAGGTACAGAGCTGTGGTGGTGGAGCGTGGCCTAGCTAGGAAGGGGGTGAGGCCCTAGCCTCGCCCCACCCAGCGGCAGCTTTCTGAACCTTTCAGCCTAGAAGCTTGGTTCCACCCATCCACGGGGCAAATCCAACCAGACTGGGTCTTTTATCCAGTCTGGAGCCCTTCATAAACATCTCAAGTGCAAGTGCTGAAGCTTTGGGCACTCACAGAGCTGCCGTGCTGCGGTCCCCTGACTGATACCCACTTTGTGGGCTCCTACCTCTGTGCTCAGCTGGCCTTAGTTCCACTGTCTGCCCGGTTCTTGGCTGTGCTGCTCTTCACTTGGTCCGGGGCCACTCCTCCCTCTCCCCTATCTGTGCCGAGCCCAGCCCTTCCCACCAGCAGGGGCCCTGCTTCACACCCACGGTAAGGTCAGAGTTGGGGCTCAGTCACTAGCAGGCCCTCTGAGCACTGCTTAGACCCCCCGTGGCTTCCCTCTCTCCCCTGGTTGGCCGCCACGAGGTTGGCATGGAGCTCCTGAGAGCTTTTTTTTTTTTTTTTTTTGCAGTACGCGGGCCTCTCACTGTTGGGGCCTCTCCCGTTGCGGAGCACAGGCTCCGGACGTGCAGGCTCAGCGGCCACGGCTCACGGGCCCAGCCGCCCCACGGCGTGTGGGATCTTCCCAGACCGGGGCACGAACCCGTGTCCCCTGCATCGGCAGGCGGACTCTCAACCACTGCGCCACCAGGGAAGCCCCTCCAGAGAGCTTTTGACTTGAATTAAGGAGGCAGGGAGCGAAGTGAGGCAGCCCAGGGGTGGGCCGAGCTCTCCAGCCCCTCCTGCCCTTGCTTACCCCTCCCTTCCTTTCTGCCCAGCCCCATTCATGCATTACAAGACACACTGTTTCACTTCTCTTGGGTATATGTCTAGGAGTGGAAAGGCTGAATCATAGATTAGGTGGCTATTTAACCTTGGAACAAACTCACAGCTAGTTTTTCAGAGTAGTTGTCCCAGTTCACATTCCCTCCAGCAATGTCGTGGGTACTGGGAGTTCCGCCTCTTTGCCAACACTTGGTACGTTAGTTGTCTTGGATGAGGGCTGATGTCGTGTGGGTTATACCAGCACAAAGAAAGGGACAGAGTTGAGAGTACAAGTGGAGAGTAAACCAGGAAGAGAAATTGGGTTTGGGGATGCTGTTTGAATCTCGCCTCCATTGGTTAGCAGCCCTGTGACCTTCGGCACGTACTTCACCCTGGCCACGCTTCCATTTTCTCACCTGGAAAACAAGAACATCACATGTACCTTTGTTGAGATTAAATGAGGTAATGGATGTAAATGTATTTTCACAGTACTTGGCACCAGGGCTCCTATTAGTCTATAGGGTCTTTGCGTAAATTGGTTAAAGGTGCCCCCTTTCCTGATTGATACAGCCCAGGGCCACGGTACAGAAGCTGCATTTGGATGCTGTCGTTTCCTAGACAAGGAGCCTTGAGCAGCAGACCAACAGCACAATTATTTGCAGTGATTCTATTTGACCCACAAATTCTCAACAAAAGCACACAGAACAAATGAAGTTGAAAGGAGGAGGTGAGTGTTTTTTCGGGGCTGGGGGGTGTGGTCCTGTGTGTGTTGACCTCTCCCCCGTAGCCCTCTCACTTGCACTGGTGGCTTCCCCTACCCTCTACCACCTGCTCTTTTCAGTCGCGGAGACCTTGGGCACCAATCTCCAGGTCGCATCTCCCTGGGGGAAACATCTTCGGAGTCTGGTATTCGTATTGAGTCATAGAGAATCTTGCTTCAAAGCACAGTCTGGTTCTTGGAAAAAAATCCAGTGTCACAGAGATGTGCTTGAGGCAGCAGCACTTGGTAACTGGATTTGGTCTTTGGAGGGAGACAGAAGTACAAAATATTTGGGATCCCCAGGAAATACGGCCAGAGTTTACTGTTTATGGCAGGGAGGTGCTGAGGGGCTAGAGACAAAACCGAAGGACGCCGGCGCTATTTGAAATGTCTCTGGGTTTCTGAGGTGAAGCCTTTGGTCGGGGAAGCATCTCTTCAGAAGGCAGGCATTCCTGCCGCTCTCTCTGTGGCCCAAACACACAGAAGGGCTGCACGCACGTGCCTGAAATGAACTCAAGGCAGCAGCCTCAGCTCAGAACACGGAGCCCAGCAGATGAACAGCTCAGCTGAAGCAGGCCTTTGGATTTATGTGTTTACATCCTCATAAGGAGCCTTTCTTTACCTGAGGGACCTTGGGCCGGGCTCCTTTGATTATGAGAACAGCACAGTAAACTTTGTTTACGGACAGGCTATGGTGGGAGGGGAAGTAGAGGCCCGCAGAGCTGGGCGCCGGGCAGCCCTGATAACCTCCCAATGGAGAGCTTTGCCTCTGAGCCTTCTGTTCTCCAGCCTCAGCCCGGCACACAGTAGGACTTCCTGGTTGAATGACAAGTGAGTCACTTCTGAGACACTGGTGAGTCACTGGAGAAGCAGGGTTACCAAGCTGTAATTTACCGGCGCCGTGGGGATTTCAGCCAAGCACAGAGTGAGTGGGGCCTGCAGTTTCCTGTGTCCCCGCCCCCGCTCGCACACCCACCCCAGGACGTCCACCTGCTGGCTGGAAGTGGGGTTGGAAGGGAGAGGACACAGCAAACACCTTCCAGCCAGGTGAAGAGGAGGGAGATCAGCTTCCTCTTTAGGGTCACCCCCGATAGATCCCTTTCCAGCATGAGTGAGGTTAGACTTCAGGTGAGCTCTGATCAGGGAAGAAAATGCCGTGGAGCCCACTTTGCTCCAGTCTTCCCGGGCTGAACTTTGCCAGGCCCAGAAGACTTGGCCAGACACAGGTGGGACCCCAGGGAAGAAGGTGACAGCTCGGGTTAGGGGGCTGGGGCGAAGGGGGCAACGTTAGTGCGGAAAGGCCGCCTGGAAGAGGCCACTGTGGGAAGGGCTGGGCAGGGCTCAGGCTGGAAACGCCCTCTCCTCCCTCCCCGCTTCTGCGAGCCCCGGGTGGTAACGCAGGCTGCTCTGCCCGCGTCCCGCTGCCTCTGAAGGTGAAAGTCACCTTCCTCTGCTCTCCCCGACTGCCCGCTGCTGGGTGGGGAAGCAGGCGACATAAATCCTTCCTCGTCCCTGTCCCGCGGCGCTTGCCTGCGCGGCGGCAGGGAGGAAACTCCGCCAGCTGTAAATCAGCGTCCCCTCTGCGGGCCGCCTGCCCTCCATCGCAGTGGTTTACGGCGCTGACACCGGCCAGGATTTAGTGGGCCGGCCGGGCTGAGGCCGCCTCATTGAAATGCCCCCGCCACTGTCCCACCTCCTCCCCTGGAGCTGAGGCCACCCGTAAATCCTGGAGATGCCTGTTTGCATAACCATCTGCATACATTTGTCCCTCAAATTGCCTGCATCGGAACTCACAGCATCGGAGCCAGCCGGGACCGAGAGTTTCTGTTGTCCCAACTCTTGTTGGAGAAGGGGAAACTGAGGCTGGGGAGGGCAAGGGACCTGTCTGTGGCACAGCGGAAGGCAGGGGACCGAGTAGGGGTTTGGAGCAGGAAGGATTTAGCAGAGGCTGGGAACATGTAAACCAGGGCCCGCTCTGGCTCCTTCCGCCTCAAACTGGTGTCAGCCCAGACCAGGCCCCAGTCTGGACATGAATAATCTTTGGGGAAGGATCACAGCCTGGTGGAGCCAGATTCTCCTATCTGCATGAGCCCCCTTGCCCTGCCCCTCAACACCCAAATCCAGCCACCGCTGTGTTCACGGGCATCACTCATTGGTTCAAGGATGGCTTCCCTGGGCTGGGCCCTCTCCAAGGGTGAGTGAGCACGAGCCCCTCCCTCACGCTCCCTTCTGCTCAGAAAGGCTTGGATCCTTCTGCGCTCTCAGGGAGAGGTAGACCTGTGGCAGGGCCAGCGAGCTTTGCTTCTCTTGACCCCAGGCGCCATTCCGTCTTTCAAGTAGAAGCCCCGTGGGTGGGACCCAGGGCCCCCAGCTGGGTCCAGGGCTGCTTGGAGACGAGGTCAGGGAGCTGTCTGCCCAGGGAAGGTTGCCCCTGGCAGTGCATGTCTGCCCCCTCCCCTGCCCCTGCTCCTGTGTCCCTCAGCCCTGTGGTGTGTGCTTCATGTGTTTCTGATTGACTCGTGAAAAATGCCTTCTCATCAGAGGCCTGTACTGCAGAAGCTGGGGAGAGGCAGGCCGTGGGGGAAGCTGCGGCTCATTCCGAGACCCGGAGTCCTGACGGGATTGGCCTGGGTTCTCCCGTGAGCCAGTCCTGGGGGGGCTCACACCTTCCCTCCCCCAGGAGAGGACCTAGAAGGGTGGGGGTGCTTGGCCCCAGATGGGGAGCCCTCCACTCAAAGTCCCCTTTCACTGCCCCAGTTCCCCTCTCCGCACGGCCCCACCCCATCCCACCACCTGGAGGCTGGTGAACAAACCCCAGGCAGACAGAGCGGGGTACAGACCCTGCGGGGCTGAGCCCTGACACCAATGTCTCTGCGTGGATCCTTCTCGGGTCCCTCCAGGGCTCGGTACCAGGCAGCCCAGATGAGGCCCGCTGCCCGGGATGGGGCCACATGTCCTCATCACCCCAGCTCAGGGAGTTGTTGATGATGTGGATAGGCCGGGAGCAGGGATTGGAGCCAGGATGGTCAGAGGGGAGAGAGGCAGGAAGGGGAGGTCCCTGAGCCTGGGCACCACCTGGCTGCCCTGAGAAATAACCCCAGGCCACAACAGGAGAAGCATGGTAGCCCAGCCCTGGCATCCCTGGCGGTGTGCTGCGGGAGGGATGCACCCTAATCCCCCCTCCTTTCTGTTCTCCTTCTTCCCATCCCCTGCCCCTCCTCTCCACAGAGGTGTCGGGATTGTTCTGTTTTCTCTTCTCTCTTGAACTTCCAGTGGCCTCCCCTAGTTTGGGGAGAGGCAGGTCCTTTCCTCCAACCCCTGCCTTCCGGGAAAACTGGCCCAGATGAAGCGGACAGAGGGGATGTTGGGATGCCAAGACCCTGGCGAGCATCTCAGGGGAAGGGGGAGGTCAACAAAGATTAGCCCAAACTCTCTATCTCTGCAGCCTTTAAACAAGAAAGAATAACAGTAAAGAATGGGATATGGCCTCCTATTAGCTCCGGGATAGTGGGGAGCATAGAGGCAGGGGAATGGCTCGGAAGACCTCCCCAGAGCAACCCTGGCTAACATTTGCTGGGATTCTTAGAAAGCGTTGCACAGACTTTGTGGCGGCACGGCAGCAGAAGGGCCCCCCATCTGGAAACCTTTAAGGTCTCCCTCCCCCTCTTCTCCAAATAGCTTGTTCCCAGAAAACAGGAGGAGAAGTTACCCAACAACAAGCTGGGGCTTCCTGTGGGGCTGGTGGCCCCCTCCCTGCCTCGATCGTAGCACACCAGGCCCTCGCCCGCCCCCCAGGCTCTGCTCAGCAGGGACCCCTGCCAGTTACACATTGCAGAGCTGGTTCCTGTCACCTCTGCCACCATCTGGGTGCACAGCTCACCTCCCCCAGGAAGCCCTCTAGAGCCTCCTATCTGCACTCTGGTAACTGCTCCACTTCGTTTGTGAACACACATCCCCAGCCTCTGTGTGTGCCCTTGTTCTGGTCCACACCTGTTGGTCTATTTGCAATTGTTCTCTCTTTTCATCCAGTCTGAGCTGGAAGAGTATTTAGGTGTTGGTGAGCCCTCCCTTTCCATTTTACATAATGGAAAATTGAGGCCCAGAGAGGCCAAATGACTTGCCCCGACGCAAACAGAGCCAGATGTAGACCCCAGCTTGCTTTATCCCAGTCCAGGGGTCCGTTGCCCTCGCACCATGTCCATTTGGCTGTGCCTATCTCCCCAGGATGACAGCACAGCCCCAAAGAGAGTTCCCAAGTTCTGATTTCCTGGCTTGACGTGCAGCTGGGGCACAGCTGAAGTGCTGCCTGGGTGCAGAAGCTGCCAGAAACTGAGGGGCAGGGACCTTGGGGAGGTGGCAGAACTGGCCGCTGGCCAGGGGAGGTATGGTCTTCAGAGGAAGGAGTTGCAGCCCACCGATGCCAACTCCTACCCGGAGGGCCTGGCAGCCTGGCCTGCGTGCTGACAGGCCAATCTGGCTCCTGACCTGCTCACTTGGCATCTGAGGGCATCACCTTGGAAGGAAAAATCTCCAACAAAAAGAGGTTTTTAACTTTTAGACAAGCAGAGTTCAGTTTTAGATGGCACTCTGGCCCTCGAAGATCTCACCAGAAATACAGTGACTGCTGGGTCTCAGTTCCCTCATCTTTAAAATGGGGATGAGAGGAGGAAGATGGAAATGGGCTTTGAAGGATAGGAAGGAAGAGGCAGGAGAGCCTTCAAGAGCAAAGCATAAGCAAAGATTCAGAGGGGTGAGTGGGCGCTGACTGTGAACGTGGAGCAAGCCAGGCTCTGCCACTCTTACTGACTGTGAACGTGGAGCAAGCCCGGCTCTGTCACTCTTACCACATGTGACCTGGGACAAGTTCCTTAATTTGTCTGTGCCTCGGTTTCTCACCTGTATAATGAGGATTACAGTAGCACCTACCTGAGGCCCTAGTTTACGCCATATTTGTAAACATGAGGTAACATTTGTAAAGTTCTTGCAGCAGTGCCCAACACATAGTAAGTACACTCTGAGAGGCATATTTATTTATACTCATTTATTTAACAACACCGTTTTCTTTGTACTATCCATTTTACTTCCTATAAACAACACAAGGTGGCGTTTACTCCGGCCTGTAACTTACGGATACTGGGCCCGAGGGCCTTTCAGGGAGGGAGATCCTGGGACTTGTGCACTCCGGCCTCCTCACACAAGATGCTGTCCACGTCTGGAAGGCCTCCCATGCCTCCCTGAATTCTTCCCAGGGTTGTTAGGGAGGGGAGTTCTTCTGTGCCTCTGGGGCCGGGAGGGGGCCCGGGATGGGTGGGGGTGGGGTGGGGGAGGGCTGTTAGTCCCCAGGCTCCAGAGTCCAGCCTGTGCCTCAGGGTCCAGTCCCACCGTGTCCATGACCACGGCGTGGTCGGGGAGGGGTCTAGAGAGCAGGCCACTCTCTCAGGGCGCACCGACCTACGCCAAGGACCAGAAACACCATGAGTCCCTGACTCTGAGGGCAGCCTGGGTAGAGGGGCTGGGGGCGTGGGGAGGGGGCATGTGTGACCGTGGGTTACAGCTCCAAGTGAGAAATAAGCAGGAGCAGATGCAGCCCAGAGCACAAAGTTCCTGTTTTCACGCAAATGTCTGGGACAATAAAAGTCAGGGGGGCAGCCAGGGTGGGGGGCGGGGTGGGGATGGAGGGAAACAGAGACGGAAACAGGGTGGGGTGTGAAAGGAAGATGCCGCGCTGGCAGAATTAGCTCTCATTCAGAGTTGCTGTTGAACTGGTTGGGGATGGGGCTGGCCTTTGCAGCCCCCTGCCCAGGGCCTGTGGAGGCTGGGCCCGGGAGAGTGGGGAGGGTCTGGGCCTGTGCCTGCTGGGGACAGCCTGACAGCAAGTGCTCTTCTGAGCCGACTGCATTTCCTGGGCTTTGATGCCTGAGATCAAAGCAGTGCCAAGCCCTCCTGCCTTCCCAGCTCCTGGCAGCTCCTCCCTGCCCTCAGGGTCCCGTCTGTGTGGTCGTGGTGGCTTGTGGGGGCAGGCCAGCCTGGCATTCGGGGCAGGCCCCAAGCGAGCGCCGGGGGCTGCGACGTGGGCTCTTTCCCACCCTGCGGTTGCCCGGGGCTCCAACTGTGGGTGCATCCACTGTCTGCGCTCGTCACGCTGGCTCTATGTCCTCAGACACCCAGGGGGTGGACCCGGAGGTCACTAACACCAGGTCGTGGGGGGTTGGGGGTGGGCACACATGGCCTGGATCAAGGGCAACAGTCAAGGCTGGAAACCCACAGCCTGTGGAGATGGCACGGGGTCTGTTTGGCTGTAGCGAGAAAGGGCTATAACGTTGGTCATGCAAACCAGCCTTTCATGGGATCCCCGCTGGGAGGAGCTTGGAGTTGGGTTAGAGGAGGGTCCCTACACAGCCCTTCCTTCCTCGGAAGGATCCCCTAACCCCCTACTGACCATACGAGCTGGGGGATCTTCCACTCCCCTGCTGACCTGAGCCCCGCACGGGGAACTAGTCCCAGGGGCATTCACTGCTGCGATCCTGCTCTGACTGTCCAGGGATGCACCGCGTAGATCTGTAAGGGTCCCACACTCCCCTGGGGAGCTTTCCTGGGCCTTTTTGCCTGTGGTGCCCTTGGGAGGGCTTCAAGTTCAAGTCGTTGCCTCAGCTCCAAGTTGCTGCCTCAGCTCAGGGCAAACCACTTCTTGCTTGGCTCCTTCAACCCAGGTGTCTGTCAGCTGGCGCTGCCTCAGTTTCCCTTCGGCAGAAATGTGCAAAGGGATGCTTGGCAGAGGGCAGGGAGAGAGTAGGAGGTGGGCAGTGTGGAAGCTCCGAAAGGAAGGCAGAAGCTGCTGCGATCACAGACCTGCAGGTCCTGGGGGAGGGGTCTTGGACAGAGTGACGGTGGGGCTCCTGCCGGCCCGCGTGCCTGCAGTGGGGCCCTGGCTCTCCGTGGTGCCTGCCCATGTGGAGAGGATTAGGGCCCGGAAAGACACGTTTTCCTGCCTTCCTTCTTGGAAGGAGGATCAAGGGGACCTGGTGACAGCCCAGAGATTCTGGGCATGTGGACAGGCCCACTTCCCTTCCTGTCCATCTCCCAGGCAGCCTGGGAGATGCACACCATCTGCTGGCAGCCCCAAGCCTCGAGCCCCCAGCCAGCTTGGAGAAGAAGCTGTGGGCAGACCTGCCTTTCCATTCCCGGAGCCCCCAGCTGAGAGGAAGCATTGGGCTGGGGGCTTGATGGAAATAAGACAGCAGGTAGTATGCACAATAGTTATTGGGCTTAGTGGACCTGAGCAAAGTTGGTCACGGGCTGCAAAGATGTAGAGACCCCTCCCACCCCGGCTTCCCTGTGCCCATTAGATCAGGAGCCAACACTGGTCCAAGGGAAGGAGTTACAGGACCTGTTGGCTCCAGAAGGTGGGCTTGGGATTGGGGCTGGGACTGAGGGGCATCTTGGGATCCTGTTCTTGTCTGGGTTTGTGTGTGGCAAGTGGGGGAGGAATTCTTAAACCCAGATGCACACACACACACACACTCACACTTCTACGAAGACGGTGTCCAGCTTAGTGCTTGCATTTGGTAGGCAGGCAAATAAATATTGGGTGACTGGATGGTTGGATTAGAGAATGAACAGCCCCCAAAGTTCTAGCCCACAGGGCTTTTCTTCCTCTGTACTCAGAGCCTTAGTTTTTGAGGCGCTTTCATTCTTTCTTCCCGGCTGGTGATATATACTGGGTTATCTGGAGCGCTTGCTTCTCAGTGGCTGGTTGGTCTCTAATTCTTAGCATAGAATTAAATTGTGGCTTCCTGGGATAGGAGCTTTGATCTCACCCCAACAAAGTCCCTTATACTGGGCTTGGTCTTCATCCAGTCCCTGCTACTGATTTCTTGGGGCATCTGCTGCGCCATGCAGAGTTTGGGGTTGGGCACAGAGACGGCAATTACCATTCTAGTCTGAGCTGTGCCCCTGGAGCATGGTTTAGGGGACTAGGAAAGGTCTGGGGCTCAGGGGCCAGGCAGAATTAGTACTGGAATAGGAATTTCTAACCTGGGAATATGTGTGAGGCCAGGCACGTCCCACCCCCACCCCCCAAACCCTCTCTGCTCCGCGCGATGTGTGTGTGACTGTGCTTGAGAGCACGTTCGAGAATGAAATTAAAGATATTTAATTTTGGTCCGCACAGGGATGGAGCAGTCAGAATGGACACCAGGCAGAAGCAGCTGGTCATCGTCAGCCCTGTGGCACCCTTTTGCCTCTCCTCTCCCCTCCCCATTTCTCCTCTCCCTTCCCTGCCCCTCTCCTCCCATCCCCTCCACTTCACTCTCTCCCCTTCCTTCTTCTGCCTCTTGGGTACCACAGATTGGGTGGTACCTGTTCTGTGTTGAAATTGCCCTCCTACTGCCACGCCTATCACTGAGGGGCTAGAAACTATCATGCTGGCCCTGGGCCCAACCTTATGGGCTGACTGTGTCCCCTCCTCTCCTCTGAGACCTCAGCATAGGTGGACGTGGCAGGATTGGTTACGTGAGGGAGGAGGAGATGGAGACCTTGGTCACTGGCCAGCTGTGGGGTTCGGAGACTCTGAACCTGGTTTTCGTGCTCTTACTCTGCAGGAACCCTCTTTGGAAGTGACTCGGTGTGACTGAAACCTCTCTGCCACACACCCACCAGGATTCTGAAGGGTCCCTCTTCCCGAGCCAGGGGGCCCTGGGTCGCTGAGCAGCAGGGGGCAGGGAAGGGGCTGGGGCCTGCCCCATGGCAGGCCCTGTGCCCGGCGCCTCAGCTGAGCCCCGCTGTGCTCGCCGTGTGTCTGGCTGTGTACACGCACTCGTGTGCACTAGAGTCGGCCTGTGCGGGCCTGCGCGTGCACACACGCACGCACGTGAGTCTGTCTGGGGATGACGTGCCAGTGTGTGTACGCTCACAAACGGAAGGCTTGGCTGGGAAACTGGAATCTCCCCCTCCCAGGCCTCAACCCCTGCTCCCTGGGGCCCTGGTGGAGGAGAACACAGAGTCCCCAAATCCCGAGATCTGGGACGGTGGCTTCTGTCAGATTCCACCCCCCTTCCCCTTTCTTGACACAAATAGCTTGTGGAACAAAGGGAGCTGGGGATTTGGATTATTTATACAGTCAACATTAAGCAACTTGTGGTCTATTTAAATTCTTCTTTATTAGGCCGGGAAATTCCATGGCAAACACTCAGGCAGTAAGGAAACCTCCAACACGGCAGCTCCCAGCTCCGCTGTTGCTATTTGGTTCCTCATCTCCTTTCCTGCTCCCGACCTCTGACCCCTGCTTCTTCCATTCAGGCTCCCGGAGGCCATGCCCAGCCCCTGCCTCCCTGCCTGCACGCCCTCCGGATTCCCGCTCCATCCTTCCTATCCCTTCAACCTCCATCTCTCAAACCTCTACCCCAGGCCCCCTGCCTCATGCCTCCCATGCTTTCTGTGACTTGGGAGGGGCGGCCAGATACCACGCCTTACACTTCAGTGACGGCTCTGCCGGAGCAGTGTGGGGACTCGAGTCAGGCTTGGGAGAAGATGGGAGGGGCGGGTTGTGGGCCTGTGCGCGCCGTCAGGGTGCTCCAGAGGCTCAGAGGACCTCTGCTCTCAGAGGTGCCTCTAGTAGACAGCTTGCGTAGTGAAGGAAAGGGCCCTGCCAACAGGACGAGCCACCAGTGACTTCCAGCCAGTGACAGCCTGAGACAATTGTAGGACCTGACGGTGACCCTGAAGCCGAGGACTGTGCTGTCTGTCACCCGCGTGACAGTTGGGGCTCTTGACCTGAGGCTGAAGCAGCAGATGTGTCTGGGCCCCGGTAAGGGAGGTGTGAAGTGTTAGGTCAAGGGCAGTGAGGAACCCTGGGGGTCGGGGGTGGGGGTGACTGGGAGGTCCCTGAGGCAGCAGGGCTGGGAGGGGCACACGTCCTGGGAAGGGAGGTAGCTAGAGCCACGTTAGCTGTGCTCCCAACATTTCTCCTATGAGGCCCCAGAGCCTAGCTCTGAAACCTGAGACTGGAAGAGTCAGGGAGGCGGATTCTGGCCCCTGGAGGGCACGGAAGCTCTTTTGCTCCTTCAGAGCTGTCAAAAGCGCTCTTGGATGCCTTCAGATGTTGGGGTTTGCGTCCCCAGAAGTGCTCCAGCAGAAGCTGGTAATGCCCAGAGGGGATCCTGGCATGGGTGCCATTGGGCCAGGTGGCCTTTCCAATGTCTCTCCTCCTCTGGCTGCTGTGATTACACGTGGAGCCGGGCAGGGTCTGGGGCAGAGGAGGGGCTGAGGGTCGGGGGAGCACAGAGACTGCGAGATCCCTTCAGAAGGGACAGCCTCTGGGCTGAGGCTCTGCAGGGCTGGTCCCTTCTCCCCTGCAGAGGGCCCTCCATCCTCTGTCTCCAGGCTGAGGCCCCAAAGACTTGCCCCAGGGCAGATGTGGCCGAGGGCAGAAGGAAAGCTCGGGAAAGGGGAGGGAAGGGGGGAATGAGAAGCAGGAGAGCACCCGGGGTCCTGGAGGATCCCAGTGGGCACCCTGTGTCTCCTGGTCCTGGGCGGGTGCAGGTGCCCCTCTCCTAGCCCTCGGCTCCCGGGGGCCTTCCTGTCGTGGCTCTTACCTCTGGTGAAAGCTCCTCTCTCCTTGTTTCTCTCTCCAACTAGACTGCGATCCCCTGAGGACAGAGACTGCATTCACCTGTAGCCCAGAGCGTGGCATGCAAGTAACAGCAGGAGCTTCATAAATGCTTCCTGAACTCAAAGAAATGGCTCTTGCTGGGGTTCTGGCCCAGTCCAGCCCTTCACCTTCCCCCCATAACCTCAGGCCCAGAATCCCTTCTCGTTCATGCATTTCCCAGGGGACCGATCCTGTGCCCAGATAGAGAGGAGCCCACTGAGGGCTCAGAGGCATATCTTGAACCTCTCCTGATGGCCGGCTGTGCTGGGAGATGGGGGGACACACCTCAAGGGTCTGGGGGGACTGTCACCAGGGAGGCGAAGAGGTAAAGGTCACCGTGCCCGACTCCATCCTCTGGAGACCGGGCAAGGCTTCAGCTCTTATTTAAGTTGGTGTTAGGGTTATGGATAAGCAACGCGTCCCCCTCCAGGCAGACAGGTCAGGGGCTGAGAAGCTGCCCCTTTCTCAGATCGCAGTGTGACAGCCTCTGTCTCCAAACAGCAGCCGGAGAGGGTGGGGAGACAGACCTAGACCTTGCTGCCAATTATCACCTCACTATCGGCCCTGCCCTCTGGGCCTGTCCCTGCTGCCACCTCTGGGCCTGTGTTTCTGATTAGCGGGCCCCAGCTGTGCAGCATTAGTTGCATTTTTCCAGGATGAATCTTGTTTGTGACTTCCTGCCACGGGTCTGAACCAGCTGCCTGCCTTTGCTGCCTGCTTCTCATCCCTGTCCCCTGGGCTGCCCCAGATGCCCTCACTCCCAGGAATCTCCTCCTCGAGGGGACACTGAGGTCGTCCCCCCTCTCAGGGGTTTGTCTCCTGCGTGGAGGGAGATGTCCCTTAGGCTTCCTGGGGGCAGCTCAGGGCAGAACCGCTGCTCACAAGCAGAACCTATTTAGTTTCTCAGATGTGTGGTCTTCAGAGTGGGTGACAGGGTCCCAGACCTTAGCAGACATGCAGGTGCCACGGGGCAAGGACAGAGCAGGTTCAGGCCAGGGAGGTGTTTGGCTAGGGCTGAGAAAGTCGCTTAGGGAAGTCTCCAAAACAAGGAGCATCACCTTCTGGCTTTCTGGGGTCTGTCCTCTGCCCAGTCATGGTCTTGATTTGGTGGAGCCGGTCTCCAGCTGAAGCCTCGAGCTGCATTCGCCTTTTTCTCTGGTTTTGCAATGTGCTTCTTGTGAGCTACTCAGTGAAGACACCAACTCAACACACTCAACTTCCTCATGAGAGGTAGTGGGCTCCCCCTCCCGCAGCTATGTGAGTATGAGCTGGAGAATAACATCTTTTATGTTCATAGTGGTCTTTCTATCACACGTGATCCTCACTGCATCCCTGTAAGGGGGCAGGTCAGGGATAGGGGTGATCCTTATGATTTTCAGAGGAGGAAACAGCCTGGAAGGAAGGAAGGAGGGAGTGAGTGAGTGAGTGCTGAAGTCTGGGCTAAGACCCAGATGTGAGGCCCACATATCTCAGTGTGAGTTTAATCAATATGCCTCCTCTCTGAACCCAACCCAACTCCGAGAGGCTATAAACCTAGAGCCCAGCCTGGCCGCTGGTGCATCCTCTCCCTTCTCTCCCTGCCTCCCAGCTTCCTGGCTGATACCCCCAAACAGTCTGACAGCCCCATCCCAGGCAAGCCTGATTCTGACTGCCCCTCCTTGTCCCAACAGCCTGCCCTCAGCCATAGCCTCTAGTCTCTGCCAGGATCTGTGATCTGGGACAGATCTCTGGAAAGCAAAACCCTAGAGGATTCTTGAGGCTGTCAGCATCCTGAATAGGAGGTCCACAGAGGGCAGCTCACTTCTGCGTCCCCGCTGCCCAGAGCGGGCCTGGCACATGGGACGACTCAGGCTGGAGAGTGGGCCAAGCAGCTGGAAGATTTGCAGACGAGAGTGACCTAGAGAAGCGGCTACAGCTGGCACTGGGGACCCCGGGGAGTCAGGGAGACCTGCTCACTCTGGGAAGGAGGCAGAGGCTGGGGGTGGGTGGTGCAAGCTCTCCCTAGGGACAGGAGGCTTGTGTACCAGGAGCACGTGGCTCTCGAAAATGCTGAGTAGAGAAGGGCCGTCAGTAGCACCGTGTGCCAGACACTCTTGGTGGGATAACGTTCTCTTGTGGCCTTAGGGGCAGGGCTGCTGAGAGGGGACCAGATGCTGCTGGGAGCTGGGGCCTGCCACAGGCTGCCTCTCATCTGGACCACTGCAGGGGTGCAGTGTTCCAGCCCAGAACCCATTCCAGGGGCCCCGGCCAGCAGCTAGGCTCCTGAGAGATGGGCCCATCAGCTCTTTCAAACACCCTCAGTTTGGTGGGTGGTGTCGGGCAGGGGACAGAGACTCTGCCCTGGGGAAGCCTCTGTCCCAACCAGGGAGATGTTGCCTCTGCCCTCAGGCTCCTCTGCAGTTTATGATGTGTTGACATATCATAACCCCCAGGTTTCCTTCGCCCTGGAACTAAAGGTTTTATTCCTTCAATTCTTTAGTTATTTTAGGCAAATGTGAGCTGTCTCTCTAATTATCTGCAAGGAGCTGCCAACAGCTACATTTAGCTATATTGAGACTATGAATGAAACTTGTGTTTGTCTCTCACAGGCTTGGTGGGTTTGAGTCTTCACTGCCCCTTGGATGGCTGGTGGCAGAGTGCTGTGTGTGCCGAACAGCTAATGAGAACACAGTGTCAGTTTGCCTGGGTCATGTCAACGGGATCTTGGACCAGGGTGGACCCATGTCAAACTTTTACATGAGAAACAAATTCCCCTGTTGGAAGACAGCCTCCTTCAGCCTCCATCACATACCTGTGGAGACAGAGAGTGCCCTCTCTGCTAGTCAATTTTAAGTTCTCTCATTAGCTCTAGGGCTACAGGCCAGGTCAGGGGTCACTGAAGGTTCTCCTCCAGGAGCAGCTCTTGCGGGGTCCCCCAGAGCCCCCTGGTGGTCACTATGAAAGAGTGCTGCTCTCCCCAGGGGTTCTCTTACAGCCCTCAAGTGGACAAAGGGAGCTTCTTCCCTTGACAAGGGCTCCCGTGTGCTAGGCCTGTGGCTGCCAAAGGGCCCTGAATTAGAGTTTCCTTGCTGCCCATCAGGCATAAGGTCAAGGCCCATTCCCATCTCCACGCACTGATCCTCTTTGGGCACCTCTTCCGAGCAACCTTACCCCACCCTGCCAAGTGCTGACACACCCAGAACCAGCGTAGAGCTCAGGGTAGACTTGAGCTTCCTTGCGCTGAAAGGCCCCACCTTCTAAGAGAGGCTCAGCCTTCATTGCAAGGAAAAAGGGACCACGGACTGAGGGAAGACAGAGGAAAGACAGAAAGCAAGGCACTGTCCTCCTTGCCTGCCAAGAGGCTGGGGCCCCTTTTTACTATCTAACCAGATAGCTCAGCCTAGGAGCAAACCTGTCCTGGGCTGAAGTATCCTGGTCATTGTGGGTTCAAAGGAGAGGAGGCCTTTAGCATACTCGAGAGACCAGAGGAAGAAGTGTAACCTTCCTAGTTCTTGGCTTGGAACGTAGCTACCTGCAGCCCCAGTGGTGGGGGCTCTGAGGAAGGCCCCTCCACCTTCCCCATCACCAGCCGTAGCACCGTGGCCATATCCATCTTTCCAACTGAAGCCTTTCAAAGCCATGTCTTGATGGGAGGAGCAGGAGGTGGCTCTTCCATCACAGTAGAGTCTAGGCTATGACTTTAACTTAGACTCAATGCACAGTTGGGGATAATGGAAGGGAAGCAAGGGGCCAGTTGGGTTCCAGTCAGTCCTTGGGCCAATTCCATGAGACCAGGGTACTCTAGCCCAGCAGCAGGCCTGGGAGTACAAGAATGGTCTCCGGACCCCCCTCGTGTCCTGTGTTCTGTCCTGCCATAGACAATAGGCAGTGTGGGCTTGTCCCATGGCCCTTGCATGGCAAGAGAGCACCACATTGGTTCAGTCTGGGCTTTTCATCCTTCAGTAGCACCATAGCAGGAAGTTGTGGGCCTGTCCATTTACTTTATATGGCCTCCCCCAGCCTGAGCTGAAACCCACGCCTGCAAGTCTTTCATGTAGCCCTTGGGGTTTCCTCTTCAGCCCTCTGGCAAAAAACCATTCCAACAAAAACCTCCATAGCTCCTCAAGAACTTGCTATAATTTATAGGCACAAAGCAGCCCAAATCCATGCAGAGAAAAGTAACATTCCTCCCCAAGAAGCAACTCAGCCAGTTGAGAGGGAGGGGGGAGAAAGAGGGAGCAAGGAGAGAGGGAGAGAGGAGAGAGAGAGATATTCTGCTAAAAGATTTACTCATTTACAAAATAAACTGGTGAAAGACAAAGAGGAAAGCAGAAAGCGAGCAGATGTCATCCTCACAGCCTTCAGTCTAAGGGTGACCAGTTGTCTCCAAGGACAGAGGGTGCCTTAGGACAAAGGATGGCTACTAGTTTTTATTTGTCCAAATGGTGGTTTTCCTAGAACAAAGGGACACGTTTTTCCCGAAAGGAATTCAAGCCACTTTCTTTAGAGAAGCCCAGAAAGATTTGCAACTTTTTAATGAGTTTTCCCAGCCTTTACACCCTCATACAATTTAACTTTTATAATAAACTGGGGAGATTAGGTTTTATCATCCCCATTTTATGAATGAAGAAACTAAGGTTTGGGAGGTTACTTGGCTTCTACTCTGATGAAGTAACAGAAGGAGGCAGAGCTAGGTCTGCAGCCTCCAGAGCCCACACTGGGGGATGGGGGCCAGGAACGGGGGACCCCAGAACTCAGAGGACATCAAGTCAAGAGAAAGGACCAAGTGGGGCTGCATGGGCACGGGAGGGGTTAAGTGCCGTACTGCAGAGGCAGTCTTTTCAACACCACCCCCTCCCCCTTTTTTCTCTTCCTCTTCCACTGAGTTGACCTTTAAATTGCAGCATCAGCTGCTGTGCCAGACACGCTGCGATTTCCCCTCACTCCATCTGCCTAGCCTTCCTACTGGCGCAGTTGCTTTTCTTGTTGCTTTCTCCTCCCTCTTTCCTGCTCCATCCGTCTCCCTCCTCTGCCCGTCCCATTCACAAAATCCCAGCATCACAGGAGGCCCTGCTGCAGGTGGGCAATACGGGTCCCCACCCTTCTCCGCACTCTCTACCCCGCTGCCCCGCTCTGGGATTGGCAGCCAGGAGAATCTCTTCTGCGCAGACCTGCTCCCACCTCCCTTCCTCTGGCCCCAAAACCTTCACGCCAGCCCGCCCCACTGTTTCCCCAGCCCCAGCTCTTTCTGCTCCCCCCCCAACCCCGTCTGCCCCAGCCTCGCCCCTCCCAAAAACCTCACGCAGGGATGTGCCCTCTGCGTAATGTTCATTTGCATTTGGCCCAAGGCCTAAACGATATTTTTTACCATGACTGTAGAATACAGCAGACATTAAATCTTATTGGTTTAATTTTCTTCCAGATAATAGTACAGCCTTTGATTTTTTTCCCCCCCAAACTATGGAAAAAGTGTCAAAGAAAAGTGGAACATTAATCAAGGGACTTTGATGAAAAGAATGAACGTGTTTTCCTAAGAGCCCAACATGTGGTGCAGCTGTTGGTGGATGTTTAAATGACATTTTTCATATGTTGCTGTAAAAAAAAAATCTCTCTGAGTCGATTCTGCAAATATATTCCAATTTGCTACAAGGCCAGTGGTTTTAAAATTATTTAGAAATAAAATGTGTTTATGATTTCTGCTCTACTTTGTATATTTGTCTGCTGCAGGCCTCTTTCCTTTGAGGAGGGTCTAGCCTGTCTCTCCCAGAAGCTGCGGCCCTCTTAAGACAGAAACATTCAGCTTTGGCCTAGCACGTCACTCTGTCCCAGAGGCTTAAACTGCGGCAGGAGGGATTTAGGTGAGGAAGAAAAACAAGGTGATGGGGAACGTCATTATGTTTTGAAAGGTCTGGGGAAACCTTTGTAAAAGGCATGATTTCTCCCGTGTAAGAGAAAATAATTAACTCATTCAACTCCTAGGTTCCCTTAGAAGCCAGAACACCTGAGTGAGGGAAAGCCAGAGACCAGAAAACCTTGACCTTCAGCCTCTCACATATGGAGGGAGCCCCAGTCTCTCTTGGGCTGGGGGAGACCTGAGTTTTCTCTTCAATTTGGAGTCCACTGAGCTGGAGGATCCTTGGGACGAAGCTCCCCTCCCACCCTGCTGGGATTCCTCTCTCAGAAGATCCTTCAGAGCTCTCCAGATTCCTGCCTTCTGAAGGAACAGCCTCTTCTCTCTGAAAAGTGCCATCTTTGGGAACTTCACCACCCTAATATCAGGGGAGGGAGAGAGACTTCTGATAGACTCCCTTTTGAGTGTGCACACCAAGGTTGTTCTGTCCCTGGCTCTCTGACCACAGGGGCAAAGCCTGGTCGGCAGCAGTGGGAGTACATAAATTAAGTTCCAGACAGGGAGAGGCCCCACAGATCCTCCCCAGGGCCAGGAAGTCACACGGCCTGGAGGCTTGCAGTCCTTCCCCAGACGGGGCAGCCCCTGGGGGAGATGGACTAAAGCCTGAAGGCCTCGCCGGCCTGGCTTGAGCCCTGCACTCGCAGTGGTCCTGTCCTAGCTGGCCAGTGGGGGGCACACTCTCCCTAGTTTTCCCGTCTCCGCGGTAATTATCATGGACCTGAGGGAATATGCAGGGGTGCTGGTGCCTCTCGCCTGCCAGGAGCTTCCTGGGGGGGGCCTTCACGGTCTGTCCGGGGCCATCTCCAGACTCCCAGCTGCTCTGTCCTCCTGTACTGGCCTTTGGCTTCCCCGGCATGTCCTCACGGGGTCTTACCCGGAGAAAACCTTTTATGGGGTATATGCGGTTTGGGCGAGGGACGATGTCTGCCCAGACCCAGGGCCGAGATGAGAGCTGCTTAATTTCTTTGACTCTGAGCTCAAGCCCAAGCTCAAGCCTCCCCTCCTTTCAGATCGGCCTCCTCTTTCCTCCTAATCTTGTGTCCCCCTCTTCCTACCCAACTTGCTCAGTTCCACATGGTCTCTCGAGTGTCCAGCCCAGTCCTGCCTCTGTGTCTCAGCCCCAGTGAAAGGCCTCTTGCAGGCCCAGCAGAGGCCCCACCTTCTCTCTAGAGCCTTCCTGTCTAACTCCTGAGAACTAAGAATTGGGGTTGTGCCTAGTCACTTACCCATCTAAGTTGTCTTGTCTTGCATCCTTGTTGGACGTGAGCCCCTGAGGCAGGATGGTAGGGGCCCTTCCTTTTTTTCCCCATACGCTGCGTGGTGTGAGGTGGCGCTTGGAGGAGCTACTCCAGGCGGGTTTGGAGCTGCCTCTTAGAGAAGGCCTACCTGGTCCCAGCTGCTGCTCTAATTTAGCTATCACAATAATCCCTTTATGGAACAGTGGGATATGAGAGAGGTCTGTTGGGAGCTTCCAGGAAATGATTCCTCACTCTGAAGACAGAGACACAGGAAAACAGGTCCTTTGTCTTCCTCTGGGCATAGTCATACCTAGACGGGACGCCAGGAATTCCCGCAGCATCTGGGCATGAAGCTGAGACACGGGAGGGGAGATCAACAGCATCACAGAAACAGGGAGACGGAGCCCTGGTGAAGCTTCTCAGAATAAGAGGTAATCAATCTCTCTCCTTGGAGTCTGCTTGGAGACACGCTGTCATGTTATTTACAGCTACAAAGCAGCCTACTGGGTAGGGTGAGAGTTGTGGTGGGGCCTGGAGAAACCCCAACGGCTGCTGCTGAACTGGGACCGCTTGTTACCAAAGACTTTCTCTCTCTCCCTCCCTCCTTCCTCCTTTCCAGAAGGAAAGAAGAGACCTGAACTTTGTCTAAGACCACCCCTGAGATTAAATGGGGATGGCCAGCCTACCTCACTGGGCCATTCTGAGTGTTTACTAGGGTAACATATATGCTAACGGCTCCTTAGATGGTCCTTCCCTTCCCCTTTCCCCTGCTGTCTTGTTCGCAAAGACAAGGTCTTCACCTGTCTTCCTTGCTGTATGCTAAATGTAGTCATTAGTCTGGAAAGGGGAACTGAGGGCTCTAGTGGAGGAATCCTGGTGTCTGTCCTTGATCCCAAACCAATCAGATCGAAGGGGCTTTCAACAGGGACAGGGCATTGCAAAGTTTCACCATGCCCTGAGCACTGTATTTTATGATTTAATATCATCGGCAGATGGACTCATCTCACCATGGACCCAAGAACAGAAGGGCTGCCCCTCCAGAGATGCTGCGTGACCTTGGTTGGTCCCAGCAGCCCATACCCTGCTGTGCTAGGGATGGGTCTCAGCGGCCCATGCCACACCTCAGCAGTTGCCCTTGAGGATACTGGCAACCAAAGACCTAGCCGTGCCTGCTGAGAGCACGCCTAGCAGGAGAAAGGACAGAACCCAGCCTCGCCTGGCCGGTGCTCTTGGACTTTTGAGTGTTAAGTAGAACTCAGTGTTAACCAGAGCTCCAAGGAGTCAGCTAAACCCTGTGCCCCTGCAAACCAGAGCCAATGAATGGAGCATGGCCGCAGAGCACCAAGTTTCACTACGAATTGGCAGGTAGAAACAGGCTTGAACTACAGCCAGAGGGTGTGGGTGAGCTGCAAGGAGGATTCCTGCAAAAGCTGTTGGGCCATGGGTAGAAATGGGCAAGCAGTGATAATTTGTCTGTTTTCTGTTTTAGACTCAGGTGTCTTTAAAGGCAGGAGAGCTGCTCAGGAGACGGATGTGGAGTTATCGTTGCCCTAAGTTAGAGACCAGGGCCAAGCGACCACCCGCCCCTCTCCAGGCATGGACTCAGTCTCAGTCCTGCAACACAAGGACTGAAACATTGAATGGCCTGTCTCTGGTTTGCTGGGACCTTTGGGAAACCCAAATGCAAAGTAATTAGAGTGAGGGGCTTTAAATTTCTTCAAATGAAAATATTTTCCCACTGTATAAATGCCTTTGTGGGGTTACTTGCTAGCGTTGTTGTATCTCTGAACCTTGTTGAAAATTCATTCATCCAGTTTCATGAACACACACAGAAGGACAAAGGGGACCACAACTCCATGTACATAACTCAATCTCCAACAGGGAAGACTGAGGGGAGCATGGTGGTGAGCTCTCTGATGAGAGCCGGACCCTGGGAAGGAGAGAGGAGGCCAGGACACAGCTGGGGACAGTGGAGATGACCAGGGGCGAGAGGAGCAGACAGAGTCTACGTCAGCCGCATGGCTGGGCTCCGTCCTCCTGACCAGCTGAGTCATCCTGGGCTGGATTTTAGGGGGAGCCACATATTTCCTGCCTTTGGGAAAACCTAGCCTGATGAGGAAGTCAAAGTCCTGGTCTGCAAGGAGCTGCCAGGTGATCTCTGGACTTGGGAAACTTCACACCCATCGGCTCAGATAGAAAGCAGAGACTAGTCCTAATACTTAGCACAACTAAGAATCTTTGGGCCTGCACCTGAGTACTTGTGTCAGGGCAAAGGGAAAATCAAAAGGAAGTCTTTTCCCCAGGGAGCTGGGACAACAGGGACTTGAGTTCCTAGACATTTATCCCCAAGCCCTGGCCTCCTAGAAATGGGTTACTATTTTTTTTTGAGGGGGGGAAGTTGTCCCACCCTCCACTGTCTAACACCACAAAAAAATCTGTCAATTTTGCAGCCTTCTTTTGCTAGAAGGCATAACCACTTAGCCCCCTGATGTCCTTGGCTTCCTCCTAAGACATCCCTGGCTATGAACTCCTTTAAGATGATGTCTTTGTTTGGGTTCCCTAGAAAATAGAGCCTGAGGTAAGGCTTAAGTGCTACCGCTTTATTTGGGAGGTGCAAATCCAGAGCAGCAAGAGTGAAGCAAAGTGGAAGTGAAGCAGTAAAGGATGGGGACCAATGCAAGATGATAGTTATTGCACTGCCCATTGCTGCCTGATGAGCTGCAAAGAGACACAGCCGATCAAGATGTAAGTGCATCCCATCAGCCAGGCAGGACATTTCTGGACAGACTGTACAGAAAAACTGTGCCTTAGAACAGTCCATTAGAAAGGGAAAGGAAAGAGAATTTTATCTGAAGTCCTCTCCCATCTTCTCTCTGCCAAAATCCATCTCATAGGGCGCTAATTAACCTGAGCGTCCTGACTGTATCCCTCAGCTCCTTCAGCAGTTGCTTATGAATTCAGAGCCCACACTCTGCATGTTGATGTTTCTTCTAAGACCGAAAGTGCAGTAGAGCCTGAAACTCTGGCGGGGGACCTGGTCAAACTCAGACAACAGAACTGTGTGAGCACGTGTGGAGTCAGTTGACTGTGGTGGCAGCTGAGGGGGGGTAAGCGGCTGAGGGTCTGAGAGAATCTGAGAAGTTTCATAAGCCGTGTCCAGCAGAAATAGAAAGAGTCTCTGGAAGAGGAGGATGAAGAGGGGGCTCCTGCAGAGTCATGGCCCTTAGAGACCAGGGAAAGCCAGAGAGGAAGGAAATCTGAGAGACAGAAGAGGAAGGTGACGAGTTGAGGGGTTTGTAGAAGTTGAATTAGGCAAAATGAAAGGACTCAGTGACTCTGGGTAGGAAGTTACTCCAGTTCTGGAAGCTACTCCAAGGGCACTCCTCTGAATAAAAAGGTGCATTATATTAGTGCCTTCTTAGCCAGTGTGTGCTCTTGGTTGTAAAGAATAGGTCTTCTACTTTTTCTAAGCCCACTGTATGGTAAATTGTAAAATGGCCATAAATTCTTCCTCTCCCCGAATCCATGCCCTTGCAAAGTGACACTGTAGATACTCCCATCAGGAGGTGGTCTGTTTTTCCATCTCTTGAATCTATGCCAACCTTGTGACTGACTTTAGACAATAAGACGTTAACAAACATTATGTCAGTAGAGGCTTGGAAAGCACCCTTGTGCATGGGGGCTTGCCCTTTTGCTAAGCTTAGACCCTGGGACCACTGTGTGAATGAGCCTGAGCTAGCCCGCTGGAGGATGAGAGGCCACATGAAGGAGAACTAAGGTGCCCATCAGATGTGAGCGAGACCACCCTTCATCCGGTTGCTACCTGACCTATCAGCTGACTACAGATGCGTAAGGAAGCCTAGTGGAGATCAGCTGAGCCAGCCCAGACCAGGAGAACTGACCCATGAATCATATGCCAAATAATTAAATATTTGTTGTTTTAAGCCACCAGTTTTGTTCATTATACAGCAAAAGTCAACTAATTCAACTTGAATAACCCATTGAGTGTTAAACTCATAGATTGTGTTTAGTATAGATTTTTAGAATAGAGCTGAATTTCATAGAATCCATTACAGAGAACATCATCTGAATAAAGAGGGTAAGTGATGCTTGGTGGTGGTAATGGTGAAGGTAAGAGTGATTCGATGCTGGTCGTGCTTGATGACAGCAGTGGTAACGATATCTGTGAAGGAGATGGTGAGTGTGTAATTGTTGTGGTGTTGATGCTAAAACTGATGAGGGTGATGATGAGGATGTTTGTGAAAGTGGTACAGCAATGACTGTGGTGGAGATGTTCATAATAAGTGGGGACGATTGTGCTGCTGGTGGTGGAGGTGGTAGTGGAGGTGGTAATGACTGTTGGTGTTGTTAATAATAATCATGGTGAAAATAATGGAGAAGCCAATAACCATGAGGGGGATGACAAGACCGATGATATTCATTGGATGGTGGCAATCGTGGTAATGGTTTTCATGACCATATTCGTGGTGGTGATGATCGTGGTGTTGAAGATGATGGTTTTGACTGCAGTAAGTTGATGCTGCTAGCTAAGATATGTCCAGATCTCTATGGCGAGCAAGTCCATTGGCCTGGATTTCTCCTTCCCATTATAACCTAATAACAAAATCAAGCTCCCAAGGGAAGAGGGGTTTTCTGAGCAAATTATTCTCTGAGCTGGGAAGATTAGAACCCCTGGCTTCAGTTCCTTCCTTGACAAGAATTGATGAACTAGAGCCAGGATAGAAGTGGAAGAAGAATGAGGGGCCTCTGCTGTCAGCGCCAGCTGCCTCTTTGAAGGCAGAATGGGAGAAAAGGCCCACAAAAGGTTGGGCAGCTTGTGGAGGGAAGAGAAGGCATTTCTCACACTACTTCAGGCCAGAAGCCACAGATCTGGGTCTCCGGGAGCTCCAGCGGCAGGCTCCCTCGGCCCTGGAGAGTGCCAACAGCTAGGAAGCAGGACACGGACAGCAAGATGTCTACAGCCTCATGTGGCCAGACTGAATCCCTGTGGCAACATGTGCGGAAGACCTCCAGGGGCCAAAGGCTCAGTTTTGATGGGGCTTGGAGTGTTTGTCATCTGCCACCTTAGTTGGGAGGGGCCCACTGTGCCTTTGCTCTGTCTCAGACACCCTGGGAGAATGAGCTGTGGAGCCCGGTCGGAGCTGGAGGATGGGGAGAGAGTGAAATAAGATGCTGACGACAGGCTGCTGGCTTGGGGGGCAGTGTGATCCTTGGGGCCTGCAGAGGTCAGACATGGGGAGGACAGGGAGGGCTAGAGCTGTCCCAGCTGCAGTGCAGCTGCTCGCTGAGTGGTCATCCAGAACTTGCTGAGGACTGGGAATGCTGCAGTGGTTTTATCACACAATGTGCGTTCTCCTGCTCGTCAGCTGGACGCAATACTGGCTTCTCTGCTGCTCCCCAGAACCCTGCTCTTGGAATTCAAACTATGTTTCCCCCACCTGAATGGAGGCACGTCCCTCTCACTCCTGCAACCTGCTGTCACGAATTGCAGAAGCATAGCTGGGAGCTCAGTGGAGTATTCAGGGCTGGGGATGCCTTGTCCCCAAGGCGTGAGCCCCCTCCTCAAACATGATTCTTAGTAAGGCCCATGACAGGTGTCAGCAGAAGTGGGAAGAGAGTAGGGGAGGGCAAATCATTCGTTTGGGAAGAACTAAGGGAGGGAAAGTGGCCAGAGCTGTGGAAGGGCCTGAGATGTTGGCAGAGCCAGATTAGGAAATAAAACTCTGAGAGAGGCTTCAAAGACCCTGTGAGAGAAGAGGGGACATAATTTCTAGAGCCCCAACTGGGTCTGGAGAAAGCTGCAGAGTTTCAGAACATGGGTCAGTGCCTTTAGCTAGCTTGCACGTTAGCTCGTTTTTGTACCTGGGTCTTAATCAGGGCATGTCCTGCAAAAAGGCACTTGCTCCACGGGTAGGTTGGAGCTGAAAGGCAGCCAGGCCTGACTCTACTCATGAAGGCCTGTGCGCTGCTATTGGGCTGCACTCCCTGCATCCCAGGCAAAGGAGAATCTTTTCCTAATCTCACAAATGTGCTGTACGGGCTACTGGGAGCGCTGGTCTAAACGTACTTGGAGCAACATCTCCAACCCAGGTTGGTTCCCTCTCTGCTGCTCTGATCTGACATGCGGGCTTCAACCGGTCCGTTAGAAGGAGGAATGTGTCAGAGGCTTTGGACCTCTTGCCCACAAAGGCCTGGAGCTACCTGAGTGAACCCAATGTCTTCAGCCAACCCAGACAGGACCCCTTTCTCAAGATGCTGATTCTAGCTGAGGAAAAGAGACATGATTACAAAAATGGTTATTGAAGTTTCATGATTCTAAGGGTAATGATGAGAGCATACAACAGGGTATTGATCTCACCTGAAGGTCAGGTTAGGTGTCCCTTTCTGAAGAAGTACCATTTACACTGAAATGTGAATGATGTGAAAAAGTTGGCAAGAAGAAGAGAGTGGGGGTGCGGAGAAGTGTGGTGGAGAAGAGCACGTGTGGAAGTTGTGAGGGAGGCACATGGAAGAGGGCACGTGGCCGTCCCGAAGAAAGCCTGTGTGTCTGTAGCAAGTGAGAGGACACACAACTTGAGATGAGACAGGAGGGTCTTCAGGGTCCAGATCACGCAGAAGTTTGTGCACCATGAAGGATGTGGATCTGATTTGTGTTCTGAAGACTCTCCCTGGTTTCTGAATGCAAGTGGATTGGGGGTGGGGAGGGGCTGCTTGTCAGTGGTGGCTTCATTAGCGAGCAGTGGAGAGGCAGGTACCCACTGGAATTTTAACTCAGAAGGGGTTCTTGGGATTTAGTCTCCACTCCGCACACCAACTTCTGTGCCCCACTCAGTCCTGGGATGGACCAGCTTTATCCTTGGTCAGTCTTTATCTTGGTCTGGGATCCCTGGCTCTACTGTATAAATATATATTTTTTTAATGGAGAAAGAAGAAAGAAGACAGAAAGTGCCCAGCACTTTGTATATTGCAGGTGTTGATCAATATTTGGCAAATGAAGGAACAGAGAAACATAAGGTGGAGTTGGTGAAGAACGGCAGTAGAGATGCCCCATCTTTTTGCAGTTTAATTAAGTTCTGTAAAGGTCAGATGGTAGAGATAGAAGGTCAATATGAGGAAGGGAAGGAAGGGCCTAGCCTTTGCAGAAGAGCTTGCATTTTTGACAGAAATTATTATTATTTCAACAAATCCATAAGCGGCACATTTTTAGGCAGTTGGGGAAAGGGAAGGGAAAGAATTGGGGCAGGAAATGAGGTGTTTGGGACTCTGGCCACCTCAGGGATCATCTTCAGTGTTTCTGCCACACCAGAGACCCAGATATATCCAGAAGGACAGGCCATGACAGTACATGGCGTTTCAGGAGCCCACATGGGCTCCAGGGATGAGATAAGCATGGAAGAAGTGACATCCACACTTCAGAGAGACTCAGAGTGCTGGTGGGGATCCAAGCGAGGGTCAAGAGAGAGACCCGTGGAGACCTCAGGAGAGCTGAATGGGATCAGAGGCCTAAGAGAGGAGCACAGCTATAGAAGGGATAGTGCTTGAATAAACCCAGTGGTCCGACAGGGTGAATAATTGAGGACACGGTAAATACGTCACCCTCCAAACCTTCATACGAGCCAGTGGGGCACAGAGAAACGGGGACAGGATGAGAGCAGGCCTGGAAGGGCTCAGGGCCAGAGAGCCCTTCCTGATGTCAGAAGAGTTTCTATGAGGCAGTGAACTGTGGGAGACCAGCCCCTTCCCAGCCAAGGTGGGCTGTGAGGAGGGTCTCCAAAAGCCTCTAAAATGTGCTCTCTCAAGTGCTTTGTGTCCCATACTTGAGAGTTGGCTGGAGGGGCCTGGGGTCATTGTGAAGGGACAGGTAGGGTCAAATGAGGACCAGAGTTAGGGCCCTATCTGTGTCCAGGGCAGGACAGTCTGAGGCTAAGGGGACAGCCTGAGGGATAGTCTCTCCCTGGAGTGTGTTCTCTACACTGGATTATGGTCTGTCTGTGCTGGGGTGAAGGGAACAGTGCAGAGATGATATCCCTTAAATGGCAGGGGTTGTCATGATTTGGGGCTATACCTTCATTAGAACTTTTCTAAGATCTCTGAGCTAGCAGGATACTTTTCAGGGACAGGGAAAGGGAATGACAGGGTGAGTGGGGGTGCTCAGGGCCCTGCCAGGAGGGAGAAGAGGAGGTGACCTTGGAGGAAGTGGAAGGAGGGGTTGTGAAGATTTGGGCCAAGATTCCTTCAGGCAACTTAGAGGCAGAAAGCTTGAGAGGTGATGGGAAGGCAGAGTGGGGTGGGAGGGAAGAAGCCGGGCTGTTCCCAGGAGCTCAAACCACCTTGGTGGCCTCCCTGCCTCTCCCGCTAGAGTCCTGCCTGGAATGTAGCGGAGGAACATAAGGTCCTGGCCTTTCCTTGGGTCTGGAGTCCCAGCGAGAAGAGATAGTGGCCTCGCTGTGGTCTGGGTGCTGGCAGCAGGAAATGGCCTTGGATCTGGACCCCTGGGAAGCCGGCAAGTGGAAGAGGATGCTAAGGACATGGGGAGAGAGGCAGGGGAGAGGGACTGGGAATGCACATCTGAGGGAGGCTGAACAAACCTGATCCCTTGATGAGTCATTAGGTTTTGGGAGCTGGGTCCAGCCAGAACTCCCACCCTAGACAGCCTCCAAGACAGGGGTGAGCTCTGAGCACTCACACCCTAGGCTGGGAGGATGCACTCACCAGATGGGGCCTGGTGAGCTCCATATGGAGGGTGAGCCTGTAGCCTGATGGATTAGGGACTGTCCCTGGGGCTATGGTGACACTGAGCACCCAGGAAGAAAGGAGGAGGCTGGAGGAGGCTGGAGGAGTCCATCAGGCATTGGAGAGCTACAGGACTTGGGCTGGTGGGGGGAGGTGGTCCTCTGTGGGATGGATTGAGTCATTTTGGAGAGGTGACAAACTGTGGTGAGGGGCAAGGGATGTGAGATGCAGGTGTCCACCCCAGAGTGTCTTTCCTGGTGGGTTCATCATTAATCTATGGGTTCCATTTTCTCACCAATTCTTTTATAGTGGGTTCAGGCCTCTGCACATTCAACAGATATTGGTGTCTCCATTGTTCTAGCACTGCTCCAGGAGCTTTGGATCCATCAGTGAACAAGAGACCCAAGATCCCTGCCCACAGAGGGTTTGCATCTTAGTGAGAGCCCAGCTAGTCAGGAGGAGCGGTAGGTGGGGTGTGCCAGGAGTCTGGGAGCAGGGACAGGGCTCTGGCCATTGGGCTGGGGATTCAGAGGGAACCTGGGCCTCTGGGAGGAGAAGCAAGAGCAAAGCCCAGGCCTGGGCTTCAAAATGGTGCTAAGAGGATCTCAGGGTGGAGGTTCAGACTCGGAGAATGGGTTTGGGTGGATCCTGGGTCTCAGGTACCAGGTAGAACCCACTTATCAGAACACAGGAACAAGGACAAGGCTGCCAGAGGATGGGCCTGCCTCTCCCCATGCACCCCTTCCTCTGGCCTCCCTGAGAGCCATGCTGAGCAGGCTGGCCTGTGATCCAGGTGGGCCTCTGTCCTCCCACCTGCCCGTGGAGAAGCTGGAGCAGATGCTCTGACAGCCGCATCTCAGGCTGGGGACGGATTCAGCATCTTCAGCAGAAGATTCCCAAAGAGGCCTTTCTCCTGGAATACTTCAGATGCTTTAGTTTGCTTCCTGGGTGCTCCGGCAGCTCTGGTTCTTGTTAACCCTCCACTGTGAGTGAGATGAGGTCGGGATTGTCTCCATTTTGCAGAAAGGGGATATTGAGTCCCTGACTGTCTACAGTCGTCCCAGTGCTACAAAGAGAGCTGCTGGGAGAATCGGGCTGCTGGCTCCACAAGGTGTAGCCCAGCTTTCCCGCACGGCTGGGAGCCAGAGCAGAGCACATCTCAGACCCCCTCAGATGCACAGGGAAAAGGGGGAGCAGGTGGGCCGCGCCTGCGGTCTCAAAGTCGTGGCGGTAGCTTGGAGGAGGGAAGGGGATGTATGGGAAGCCCCACATCTTCCCCTCGCCCCCTCCCCTGTTCCTAGGGACTGCGGTGAGCTGAGAACTGAGCCTGGGGCCCAGTGCTGCCCCATGATAGAGAGGTGAGGCTGGGACATGCCGTGGATTTCTGGTCGGCGTTCTTGAAACAGCAGCAGTGTGGTGCACGTGGCCACCCTCGATCCATCAGAGGCCTCCTGGGGAGCCCGGGCAAGCTCAGCCTAACCTTGACTGTCAACCACTTGGTCTCACTCGGCTGCTCAGCCTGGGGCTGGTCCCCTCCCTGGCACTTGGTCTCCTTCCTGGGACCCTCTTTGCTCTCTGTGTATCTACTTCTAACCCTCTTATCCTTCCCCATTACGGTCTCCCTGCGAATCAGCGGCAAATCCCTGTAATTATTGCCACATCTCTGCCACAACAATGACCTCTGGAGAACATCAGCTGGATCCTTTAGTGGACTGTAAGTGGCCCAGCTGAGATGCAAGTCTTGCTGTGCCGTGGGGCCTTCCCAGCCTTGGGACACATCTCTCCCTCGTGGCTCTTTGCCCCTTCCTGGGGTTATGGTGGCAGCGGACCTCCCAGCTCTGGCCCCTTCCCCGGCTCTGCGTCTCTGATCCTCGGCCCAGCTGCCTGCATCCCTCCCTCCGCAGGCAGCCTCCTGGCTGACTTCACTCCCTGTCACATTCCTGGCTGTGAAAGGGACCTCTTCCAGGACCCTGGGGAGATGACATGAGTTTGTTTGTTTTTCTCCTGTCTCCACTTCAAGGGCTCCACTGGCAAAAACAACACCCTGATGACTTCCAGCTCTTCCCCTCCTTTGCCCTGAACATGGGAAAGACAGCCTCCACTCTCAGCCATGGCAGCTGGGGAGAGATGAGCACAGGGGCTGGCTTTGAGATGGCCACTTGCTCCTAGTGCCCTTTCGAGGAGCACTCACAGAGTCACCTGGCATTCACAAAGCTCTCCTGTGGTACCAGCCCCAGGAGCCCCTTGGGGGAGGCAGGAAGACCATTGTTCAAAGAAAAGGGTCTGGGGAGGCCAAGTCTCAACCCAAAGGAATGAATCGAGGGGAAAACATCGAGCCAGATTTGAGGCTCAGAGTATCTTTCCTGACCCCTCTCATACTAAATTGTATGCGACCAAGCCTCCTCATAGCAGATGAGCAGATGTGTGTTCCCATACAGATGAACTGTGCTGAGCCTTTCAAATCATGACTCTAAGAGACTTTCCTCTGATGAGAGGGGCGTCACACAGAACCAGTGAGAAGGGATTGTGTGTGGGGCACAGGGTGTGCCTACCCTCCAGCTTCCAAAGATGAGCTGCTGAGGACCAGACCTCTTTCAGGGGACCAAGGGAACAGCTGCTATCCCCTTTAAAGGATAGTGTTTGTGTCAAAGAGGGTGATATTGAGAGCCTAGAGGAAGGACAAGGTGAATGACTGAAGACATTCTAAATACTACATCCCCCTCCACAACTTTGGCATTGGTAGGGCCGCCATCTTGGCATTTGGGCCTGTTGTTGAGGATGGCCTAGTTTCTAGTAGGGCAAGATGCTGAACTATCTCCAAGGGCAGAGCAAATCTTTACTACCACCAATTCTGTGCATAAACTTCAGGGGACCACAGAGAAATGAGCCCAGGATGAGAGCAGGGCTCTAAGAGGCAAGGGCCGGAGAGCCCTTCCTGATGGCAGGAGGGTCTCTGTGAAGCAGTGGATGCAGGGATAGCTCTAGGGTCAGTGAGGAACCCATAGATAGCCAAGTCAGAACTACAGACCTGCCCGATCCATCTCCCCTGGATTCTCAGAAAGCAATCCTCAAGGTGCTGAAATGGGAGCTGATACAGGAAAACACAGGGCAGTGGAAGAGGGGAGATTCAACTTCTTCAAATTCTCAAGTTTCAGGCCTGTGACCCTCACTTCACCCAGGGCCCAGCCACTGCCCTGAGGAGAAACTGTTGCATAAAGTCCACTTGAGATTGTACAGGAGAAGTAGCATCGTCTTGAGCTCCCTCGAACCCCTGCTCCATGTCTGCCATGGTGGGCAGGGCTCTGGGTGAATTGTTCCCACAAGATCAGATCTCATGTTCTTTCCCTTAAGGGCCCTCTGCCTTAAGTCCTTAAGGACTCCTTGGGGGAGTCCTTACTCATCTTGATCAGTAAAATTTTGTCCCTGGGGAGTCCAGGTCTTAGGGGGCCTCATCCTTGGAGATCTGTTGGCTGCTCAGCCCAAAGGAGAGGGCAGAGTCATGGACATGAGACATGCACTGGGACACAAAATGGACAGTGACCACAGCTGCCAAATGGAGTTCCTTCAAATTATACTCGGGGATGCTGGACAGAGTGTGGAAAGTAGGACCAGCTGGGGTTGGTCAGGGAGTCTTCTCAGGGGATTTCAAGGACAATGGGTGACATGGATTGGCAGAGAGGTAAAAATGTCACAGAGGAGAGGCTGGTAGTATGAGCAGTCCTATGCAACTCTGTGCCGACATAGTGGTGCTATTTAAGGGCACTGGCAACAGCATTCTAGTGTCTTGGGGCACAGAAAGGCCACCTTACCCACACTGAGTTGTCCTCTCTGTCTTTTCCCTACATCATATTTTCTCTTGGTTCCTGTATTTGGAACATATTTCATGCAGGTCATCCATATTCCTCTTGACATGAGGTGTCCAGAACTTATTCTCTCATCTACTCATTCAGTCCATATATAGTTAGCATCTTCTATGTTCCAGGTTTTATACTGGGTGCCAGGGGCACAAAGATGAATAACACCCAGTTTGGTCCTCAGGGAATTCTTAGTCTAATGCAGTGCTATTCAACGGATCAAGAAGATGCTCTCAATCTGTGATGTCTAATATGGGAGTCACTGGCCACACATGGCTACTGAGCACGTGAAATGTGGTTAGAGCAGCTGAGGCACTGAATTTTTATTTTACTCAATTTTAATTAATTTAAATTTAAATAGCCACATGTGACTGGTGGGCACCATATTAGACAGCACAGATCTGATGGAAAGAGAGAGAGGTAACCAAGCCATTTCATTATCAGCACAGTATGATCAGGCTGCCACTGTGGTCTGGTCAAAGTGGAGGAGAGAGAGTGACTAGATGTGTTTGGGAATTAGAAAGCCTTCCCAGATGAGGTGACCTTTGAGCTAAGTCTGGGATGACGAACAGGATGTGCATGGTGATGGGGAGGGGGCGTATGTGGGCAGAGGCTCAAACTAGTGATTCCTGTGATTTTTGTAGACTTCCCAGCTGGACTTCTCCATAGATTAACCAGCAGAGCTGGGCTTGAACAAGGAGATACAGATGTGCTCTGCCCATTGGTCTGGCTCTCTGCCCTCCTCAGTTCCCAGGGAGGTGGGTGATGACAGATGGACTCATGACTCTCCCTACACTGAGCGATACAAGGAGCTGAACTGACCCTAGGAATGATGATTGCACCCTGGGGAGAGGCTACGGGTTATCTGGGAAGCTGGGAAGCATTTAGGGGAAGAGAATTGACACAGGGGGAGGAGGTTGCTGGGAGCCAGTTTCCCAGTAGAGGCCAAGAATCACTCCCAGGGTCAACTCCATCCTCCTGTCCAGATGGAGAAATGGGGAAGGGGTACTTGGGGCCCCATGAGACTGTTGGAGAACAGCCACTGTGGGGCTGGGGCAAAGAGTGGGTGATGAGATCTTCCAGGGCTCTCCTGTGCTCGAGTCCTTGGTGGCTGGCTAGTAGAGCCTACACCACCCTCATCAGACAAGTGTCTCCCGGGGTAAGGCCCAGATAAAAGAGAGTTTTAAAAGTAGATGTTTAATTTCTACATGCCTGAAATAGAACTCTTGATTTACCCTTTCAAGAATCACTCCTCCCCCATGCTTTCCCATCTCAAGATAGCATCACCATCTAGTAAACTGCTCTATCCAGAAACCTGGGAATAATTACGGCTTCTCCACGTTTCCTTACATCCCACACTGTCTTCATCAGCAGGTTCCATTGATTCTTCCCCCAACATACATCTCTAGTCCATTTACTTATCTCCATTTCCACCGACACCATTCTGGCCCAAGCTTCTATAATTTCTCATTTGGGAACTTGCCTTTAACCAGTTTCCCTATTTCCTATGCTGCCCTTTCCTATCTATTTTACACAAAGAAGTTAGAGCAATTAAAAAAAAAAAAGAAATCAGATTACTTTATTCACCTGCCTAAAAACATTTTCAACGGCTTCACACCTCACTTAGAATAAAATCCACACTCCTTAACATGGTCAAAGAGGTCCTGCATGATTTGGCCCTGATACTTCTTCAAGGTCATTTCACATGAGTCTCCCCCAGCACGTGATGCTCCTGCTATACTGACCTTCCAGTTCCTTGAACAAAACATGCTCTTTCCTACTGCCAAGACTTCACCCATGCTGTGGCCTCCCTCTCTCCTCAATGAGATGGCTTCTTCTCACCCTTGACACTTCCATGTGTGTACCCCCTCTCTTCCTCTTCTGTAGCACACTCTCTTTTCCCTCTTAGCAGAATTTGAAATTTGTTCTCTTGTTGACTGTCTTTTTTCACTAGACTCAAAGCTCTGTCAAAACAGGGGCCGTGTTTACTGTGTTCAACACTGTACATCCAGCAGCTGGTGGGATCCCTTGCACACAGAAGGAACTAGGTAAGTACTCATCAAAAATATGAATGAATGGTATTTTTCCTTATTCAGTCCCATGAAATCAACACCATCCTCTGTTAGGAAGAGCTGGCTAACCCCAAGGGTTTCCAACATTGTCTTCAAATGTTACTAATGTTTGTCCTACATTTTCCCACACTTCCTTCATCATAACTAAGACAAGTCAGACTTTTCAGGGATTACCAAAGCCCTGTAGGCTTCCAAGGAACCCTGGTTCCATTAATTTTGATGTCCACTCTAGCATTTTTGAACATAAGAGCTGTTAGCTGCATGGACATTGTGATGGGGTCAGTCCTTTCTCACCTGAGTCTGGCTGGGATTTCCATAAGCTTTTCCTTTTCCTAAAAACTCTCTCTCTCTACAAAACTGTGGGTTGTGTGAGAATAGGTGGACTGGATCTTTAGGAACCCATTTGGGCAGCAGTATTGGAGGGAACCATGCATCTGATCCTGGTGAAAAGGGCTCTGTGGACCAGAAGAGACCTCAGACCCAGCCAGGAACAAGGATGTTGTTCCTCCTTTCCCTGAAATTTCTATTCCAAGGAATTTATAGCCCTCATTCTGAGCAGTACAGACCAATCTCCAGGATAGTATAGTGGTGAGGCTAGGAGCTCAGGCTTTGGAGGTATTCCACCTGGGCTCAAAACCTGTGTAACTGTAGGTAAGTCACAGGCTCTCTGCACCATGTCTTCATCTGTCTTCTGAGTACTTCTTTCACTCCATCAGATCTTGATCCTGTTTGTTACCCCCATGACCATCCCTAATATAGGTCATGTAGAAGGAGCAAGCAGTGGATTGAGCTATCCTGGGCACTTACCTCTTACATGATTACTGTAAGTGTCTTGGGTCCAGGAAAGGCAAAGGCTTAAAAGTTGGGCCTGAAAACAGAGCCAGCTGCCATATCCTTGACTCTTGGCTCATATATGCCCTCCACGGGTATGTAAATTTTTCTCCGTTAACCAGGACCTCTCCTGAAATAGAAAAATGTCACAACTTACTTGTTGTTTTTTATAAGAAAAGTAGTCTGTTCATCCCCTCCATTATAAAACAATTCACAGAAATACAGAAACTGTCCAATGTCAAAAAATTTATTCATGTAATTCATTACACAAATAAAAGAGTAAATTCATGATCATAGCAATTGACATTTAATAAAATTCAAAATTAACTTTTAATTAAAAAATTTCAGCCATCTAGGTCTAGAATGATATTTTTCTTACTTGGTAAAAGAGTGTCAAATTATATCCACATCATTTTATCCAGAATGGTAAAATACTAGAGGCATTCCCATTAAAGTCAAGGAATACTATTGCTACATTTTTCAACATAGTTCTGCACATCCTAGACAATGCAACAAGAAAAAAAATTGGGTAGCATAAATATTGGAAACAAAGATGCAAAAACACCATTATTTTCAGAAGATTTGATTGTCTCCATATTGAATATCTATTGCTGCTCCAGCATCTGTTGGCTCTTCTCCTGAAATAGCTCACAAACTTCAGTTGAGGATCCACTCCTTCATACATTTTTGGTCCATGTGATCTGGTTAGAGCTTCTTCCGCAGCACTAAGAGTCAAGCATGTGATCCAGGTCTGTCAACCAAAACACTCCATGCTCCTGGGTTATTTGATGATGGCCATGTGACCAACCACGAAGAGTCTGAGAATGAATTTTATACATCCAAAGACCAAGGAGAGAGATGGATAAAACCAAAACCTCCTGATGTTAAGTCTTTGTCCTGGACTTTCCATTGTCAGAGTAAATAAATTTCCTTTTCACTTAAGCAGATTATAAAAAAAAAAAAAGAACCAAAAAATAGCCTCATTGAGACATAACTCACATACCATACAATTTGCTCATTTAAAGTGTACAAGTCGGCCCCGCGCGTCTGCCCCCGGAAGTGGACTTCGCCTCCTCAGAAGCGGTGTCACCGGGAAGGGTATCAGGAAGGCTATGAAGAAAGAAGTAGTTTGGGTATGATTGAAGGAAGACAGTATGGCGCGTTACATGGAGCTAAAATCGGATCTGAGATTGGGTGCTACCAAGGTTTCGCTTTTGCTTGGAGACGTCTCCTGCAGTGTTGCGCCACTGAGAAATACAGCAAAAAGTTGAAGGTCTTAGTATCGTTGATTGGAATGATTCAGAAATTCCCTTATGATGACTCTACTTATGATAAACTTCACGAAGACCTAGACAGAATTATAGGGAAATTTAAGCAGCTTTGTCATTACTAAATGTTCAGCCCGACTTTAAAATTAGTGCAGAAGGTTCTGGACTTTCATTTTGAGGATAACAGACGCACAAAGACGAAACATCAGGGAACAGATGTTCATATGTTAAGTGTTTAAAAATATGATTGAAGGTAAAACAATGATGGGGAACTCATTGTTTTGCAGGGGGGACTCATTGTTTTGCAGGGAGGGTTCCAGCGTGGCCGGTGAAAGGGCTTCCTTCCCCCCAGGTCTGCCAGGTCACCTCGGTGCCCCCCACGGGGCCCCTCCACACAAGCCCGTCCTTTGTTGGGCCCTATCTGCTCTGTAGTGTGAATGTGGCCCTCGCAGGACCCTCTCAGGGCTGTTCTTCTCTGGTCCAAGGTCCAGGCTGCTGGCTCACAGGTTCTTGTCACCTGGCAGGCCTGACTGGATCTAGACTTGAGTTGGCTCTGGATAGGATAAACCTCCCCTTTATATCCCCCGGGCTTTGGTCAGCGCTCAGAGGGACAGTTTTTTTTTAAAATGAGAGCCACAGTGTTGACACTAAGCAGGTTAATGGGAAGGAGTGATGGGTACTGTGATATTTATTGATCCTTGAGATATGCCAGTGCTGTGACCTGCTTCTCATGTTTTATTTAGTCCCTACAGGAGCCCATGAGGTGGGAGTTATTCCCGTTTTATAGACGAGGAAACCAAGGCCCAAGAGACTGCCTGGTCCAAGGACAGTGGGCGGCAGGGCTGGGACTCCAGCCCCGTCTCCTGGAGCCTGCTCTGGGACACATGGTCATACCCACAGGCTTGGGGTCCCTGCCCCCAGGTCCCCGCTATGTCCCGTGGAGCCCTGGGGCGTCCCCTGTGGCCATGGACGTGGGCGTCTGGCTGAGGGGAGGAGAGGCCAGCCCTGTCCCCAGGGAGCCGGGACGTGCTCTTCCTGTGTTCCCGGGTGGGTGGGGCTCTGCAGCATCAAAAATGGTCAAGCGAAGGAGACTTTAAGGCCACCGTTCTATGCGCAGAAACTTTGGAGCCTCACTGCAGCCTTCCTTTTAGTGTGAGTTCTTCTGTCTTCTGCCCAGACTTAAAAGGCATCATCTGTACGTGGTGCACGGCCTCAGGAGGGGCTTTTGTTGTCGTTTTCCTGGGTGGATTTTTGTGCTTCCTAAACTATCTGTTTGGATGATGTGTTATTTTTATAACTGGAGAAAAAAAATAAACAGCATATTTTAAAGCAAAAAAATAAATTTTAAAAAAGTGTACAAGTCAATAGTTTTTAGTATATTACAAAAGCCATTGAGTTATACAACCATTACCACCTCTCCACCTCTAGGCAACCACTAATCTACTCTCTGTCTCTATAGATTTGCATAGTCTGTACATTTTATATAAATGGAATTATATATAACATGTGATCTTCTGTGACGGGCTTCTTTCACTTAGCCTAATGTTTCCCAGGTTCATCCATGGTATAGCATGTGTCAGTATTCCATTCCTTTTTATTGTCAAATAATATTCCATTGTATGGAATACCATATTTTATTGTTATTCATTAGTTGATGAACTTTTTGGTTGTCTCTACTTTTTGGTTATTAAGAATAATGCTGTTATGAACATTTGTGTACAAGTTTTTGCATGGACATTTGTTTCCATTTCTCTTGGGTATTTATCTAGAAGTACAATTTCTGAGTTGTATGGTCTATGTTTAATCTTTTGAGGAGCTGCCATGCTGTTTTCCAAATTAGCCACACCATTTTGTATTCCTACCGGCAATGTATTAAGGTTCCAGTTTCTCCACTTGTAATTATCAGTTTTTTTGATTATAGCCATCCTAGTAGATACATGGTATCTCATTGTGGCTTAGATTAGCATTTCCCTGATGGTTAATGATGTCGATCATCTTTTCATGTTCTTGTTGGCCGTTTGCATATCTGCCAGAGAAATAATTATTCAGATCCTCTGGAATTTTTTTTCTTCTAATTGTGGGACAGGGAAGACCTTCCTAGACATTGCACAATCTCAGAAATGTTAAAGGCAAATATTGAAACTACATGAAAATTTTAAACATCTGTATTTTCAAAGACAGTTAAATGAAAATCACATTCCCTCTAATTTAGAGGAGAAAATGTTTGAAGCACATATAACAAGGGTTAATATTAATAATATACAAAGAAATTCTACAAATCAACAAGAAAAAATTCAAATCAAAAGCAAACTGGGCAAAGAGTAAGAATGAGCATCTCACAGAAGTGCCAATAGCTAATGAACATATGAAGTGATGCCCTACCATCTTGCAGCTCTGGGACTACACATTAAACCAACAAGGAATTACATTTTTTCTTAACCATCAGTTTGGCAAACTTTTTAAGATCAATGTTATCCATCATTAGTACTGGGTCTCAGGAAATAGGAGTCTCAAGCGCCTAGTTGACATGTACATCATTACAACCTTCTTGAAGGTTTTGGCAGCATCTATACACATTGAACTATTAACAGAAGAAATTTCAGGGTGGTAACATTGCAGGTGGATTTTGCTCTGTGCTTTTGTGTGCTTTTCGAGCATTCTGTGTTAGGTATATTTTAGCTTTGTAGATGGGGTCAGGGAATATTATTTAAAAATAACACAGGGCAGTGTTGTACAGCAGATTTATAGAACTTACTTATCTTGCATAACTGAAACTTTATAACTATTGAACAGCAACTCCCCCTTTCCCCCTTCTTCCAGCCCCTGGCATCTACAATTCTGCCTTCTGTTTTTATGTAAGTGGAATCATGCAGTATTTGTCCTTCTGTGACTGGTTTATTTCACTTAGCATAATGCCCTCAAGGTTCATCCATGTTGTCACCTATGGCGGGATTTCCATCTTTTATGGGTAAATAATATTCCATTGCATGTATATATCACATTTTCTTTATCCATTCATCCACCAATGGGGCATTTAGGTTGTTTCCACATCTTGGTTCTTTTGAATAACACTGCAATAACATAAGAGTGCAAATATTTCTTCAATATCCTAATTTCAGTTCTTTTGGAGCTCCTGGTTCATATGGTAATTCTATTTTTTAATTTTTTGAGGAGCCTCTGTACTGTTTTCTATAGTGGCTGTACCATTTACAATCCCACCAACAGTGTTCACGGGTTCTGATTTCTCCATAACCTCATCAACACTCTTTTTTTTAAAAAAAATAATGGCCGTCCTAAAATGTTTGAAGTGATATCTCATTGTGATTTTGATTTGCACTTCCCTGATGATTAGTGATGTTGAGCCTCTTTTCACATACCTGTTGGCCTTATATGTCTTTGGAGAAATCTCTATTCAAGTTCTTTGCCCATTTTTATTTTTATTTTTTTTATAAATTTATTTATGTATTTATGGCTGTGTTGGGTCTTCGTTGCTGTGCGCGGGCTTTCTCTGGTTGCGGTGAGCGGGGACTACTCTTCATTGCGGTGTGCGGGCTTCTCGTTGTCATGGCTTCTCTAGTTGCGGAGCACGGGCTCTAGGTGCTCAGACTTCAGTAGTTGTGGCACGTGGGCTCAGTAGTTGTGGCTTGAGAGCTCTAGAGCGCAGGCTCAGTAGTTGTGGCACATGGTCTTAGTTGCTCTGCGGCATGTGGGATCTTCCCGGATCAGGGCTCGAACCCATGTCCCCTAGATTGGCAGGCAGATTCTTAACCACTGTGCCACCAGCGAAGCCCCTTTGCTCATTTTTAAATTGAGTTATTTATTTTTTGGCTGCTCGGCTCCTTTTATATTTTGGGTATTACCCCTTATGAGATATACAATTTGAAAGTTTTTTCTCCTATTCCATAGATTGTTTTTTCATCCTGTTGATCATTTCCTTTGCTGTGCAAAAGCTTTTTAGTTTGATATAATCTCAACTTATCTATTTCAGTTATGCAAGATTAGTTAGTTCTAGAGATCTTCTGTACAACATTATGCTTATAGTTAGCAATACTGTAGTATATACTTAGAATTTTGTTAAGAAGGTAGATCTCATGTATGCATTCTTACCACAGTTATTTATATACATAAATTATCTATCTAACCAAATTGTTATTTGAGTGACAGTGCATAATAAAAATATTCTTAGTGATACATGGACTTGGATGACCAACCATGAAAAACCCACACTGAAGACACTCTTTGAAGTGTCCTTTAAGAAGAGAACTCAACTCAAGTGACAATGCAAGATATATCAGATGCAAAGGTGATCAAAAATTTTGGCAAAGTTATTTACTTGTCTGTTTTATTGACAGGATCAAAGAGAAAAAAGAGGAAGGGCCCACTATGACATGGATGCATCTCGGTAGCATAATTCTGAGAGAAAAAAAGAAATCTTGGAAAGTTCTGGTGCTCAGCTATAATCCCCCAAGTTTGAAAACAAGTAAAATTTTAAAAGTTTTATATTTAAACATACATATATGTCTGATAAAACTACATTTTTTTTAAAAAAGAGAATGGTACACATGATATTCAGCATAGTTATTCTGAAGTGGTGGGGTCAAGGGACAGGAAGGGAGGGGAACACAGGAAGTTGTTCATTACCTGTAATGTTGGGTGGTGTTCTGTGGGTGTTCAGTTTCTTAGAAATAAACAAAAATACGTAAATAAAAAATACTCTAGAGCCACATATGAACCAATGATGATAATGTTCCAAGAGGGAAGTTGGGTATTATTGTAACTTTGTGTACCTGAGTCCATAAGAAAGAGAAGTTAAGGAAATACAAGGCAGTCCCATTTATTTGTCTTCTTGAAGTTGCAAACTGTTTCATAGTTAGTGTTGGGAGCCTTTGAACAAAGTAGGTCTGGGCCAGAAGTGGATTCCAAGGTTAACATGTGCCTTCTGGCTGTCCACCCTACCCCCACCCCCCTTAGATGCCTTGTATTACAAGGAGGGATGTAGACACATGGCCAAAGGGAGGCAGGGAAGAAGGTGATCAAAACACAGGTGTGGGGGTCAGAGAGCCTGGTTTCAGCTCTCATTCCTGCCACAGAGGAGTGAATGTGGGCAAATTATTTAACCCCTCTGAGCCTGATAAAATGATATATGTGCACATTGCTTGAGTATGATAAAATGGCTCATGATCACATTGCAAAGTGCTTGACACATGGCAAATGCTCAAAAATATTAGCAAAAATAATGAGAAAGAGAATTAGAACACTAAAATAAGAATAAGAAACACTTCTACAAAAGAAAAAAATCCTGGGAGATTTAGGTTGCGTTCTTTGATCCAAGACTGTTGATAAATTCTGGAATTCTGTAATAGTTCCTCAACCTCCATCACTTTCATTCCATTTTGTTTTGTTTGTTTCTTAGTTTCCTAGTAAACATTTTGAAAAACTCCAACCTTATTTTTGGCTGATTGAAGGGGAAAAGGACTTGGCTGGAAGAGCAAGGAGGAAGCTATTGTCTTTCTCGTGAGGCTGCCACCCAGGCTTCCTGGGACTCAGGGCTGGGATGGGGACAGTAAATGGACCTCACGTTTGTTGAGCCACTACTCAGAGCCAGGCACCGTGTTCTCTCAAAGGTCAGAACAAGTTTTGGTGATGTCACATCCAGTTCTAAAATGCCAAGATTTTATGCACTAGGTGAGGAGTCAAACTCTGCTGGGTCCCGGTGAGTGAAGAAACTCAGAGAAGCTGGATGCTAGCAGTTAGCATTACTCAAAGGGGTTTGAATGCAGATCACCCCAGCAGGAGTCCACCTGCCCAGCCTAGCGTGTGGATGCTGTTTAAGTCTTCCTCACTCTCCAGGTCCCCGGGAGGTCTGATCTGAACCCCTGCCCCAATCCCAATGCCTCCGCTTCAATTGCCAGTAAGGACACAGCAGTGCAGAGAAGTGGGCCATCGACTTCCCTGGCTTTTGGAAGCCAGTGTCCTCTGTGCCTTCATGAGGTCATGTAGGCCTCTGTGGATCACCCAGGCTCGCTCCACAGTTTGTGTTGGGGTTTCTGGGAGTTTCCCGGATCGTCTCCAGTTTGCCTGTAATGTAGCCTCTTCCTCTCCATCCTGCTGCCCCTCCAGCTCCCTTCCGGCAAACCCTTGGGAAGGTGCCAGAGTTCCCTCTCCCAGCGTGCGAAAGCTCAGATCTCGGAGGGCCCTGGGTCCTGTCTGGCAACTGGCACGGTGCATATGGACAGCCCAGGCATGAGGCTGGTCATGGGGTGGGTGGCCGCCCCAAAAGGCAGCTGCTGGTAGATGGTGGTCCTGGCCCCATGTTGATTCCTCGGTGACATCTGAGTCTTCGTTACGTTCGAAGCTACATCTTTTGTCTTCCTGCTTTCCTGAAATAAGGAATGACAAACAATCCCAGAACCGGAGCCACATGTCCCCGAATGCGTGTGGCTCAGCATCAGTCATGTTTTTCCAATTATCCCTTGTTCTGAATGCCACAGTTAATACGCGCGTGCACACTCACTCACATACCCGGGACAATTTTTAGCCAGACATTCAGGCTCCTCTTTTCCCAGAACCCCATGGCCCTTAAAGGCCGTGCCCCACCCAGCCCCTCCATCCCTGCTCCACAGCCCCCTGGCCCCCTGGCCCCCGGGCTCACCCCTGCTCTGGGAAGGCCACTGTCTCAAGACAGGATGTACTTGTTTTTGTGTTGCCTGGATCGCCCTCCCACCCGCCTCAGGATGTCTAAACCCTGCCTGTCCTTAAGACCCAGTGCTAGGCGGTCCGCCATGACAGCTTCCCAAGGCCTGGTCCCCATGCCCATCTCCCTGAAGCCTGCATTCTGACCATACTGGGGGGTCCAAATGAATACCTCCCAGCCTTTTTGACTCTAAGAATACTTATTATAATGTTTTAAAATATAATATTTGGGGTGGACAGCAAAAGGAAAACAGATTCATTAGAAATACAGATAAACAGAATAAATAAAATAAAAATGGCCCTATTCCCTCTACTTAGAGGTAACTACCATTCACATCTCCACCTAGAAAAGTAAGCCCTTTTTCTAGACACACACACACACACACACACACACACACACTTGCATACTCGCACTTACTTTTTTAAAGAAAAAGAATTGAAGTCATACTTACATATGGTATGACTTCATAACTGCTTTTTTTTTCATCCAACAATGTATTGTGAACAGCTTTCCACAAAAAAATCCCTTTTTAAATGTCAAAAGATTCCATGAATGACCACATAAGAGCACTTATACTTTTCAAAAAACATTTTATTATGGAAAAGTTTGAACATACAAAAGTAAAGACAACAGTATAATAGCCCCCCATGTACTCATCATCCAGCTTCAATAATTATTAACATTCTCTCCTTCTAGTTTCATCTACCCCCTGCCTCTTCTCCCTTGAGTATTTTAAAGAAGAGCACAGATATCGTTTTATTTCACTGTTAACCGCAGTTGTCTTTATAAGGTCTGTTGTTTGAGAAACTACCTAGAAACCCAAAGGCGGTCTGCATGCAGGACCACTTTCGAGTGAATCTGTGTTTCATTCGTGACAGCAACATTGATGATTTGAAAAATAGTCACACATATACGTGCAAGTTGTATTATTTATTCAGCCTTCGGTAGATGCTTGTAGGGCATATGGACGTACAGCTCCCTTGCAAGATTTCCAGCCCACAAGCCGGCACTGCCGGTCTGATCCACTCACTCAGGCATTCAATCAAACTCTGCCAAGCATTTTCTCCAGTTGGTTCACACATGTGAGTTTCTCTCCTAACTCCACCGCTCCACCATTAAGTTCCTTCGGCTTCTGTCCTGCACACAGAGTTGAAGGCGTCAAACTGAATTCCGATCCTGAAGTTGCTTAACACGAGAGGTTGTGAGGTCCTCTGGGGTCTTCTAGACACAGCTTCTCATGCTGCACATGATGAGACTGGGCCGTGGAGGAGGAAGGATTCCTTCCGGGCAGGGCCGAAATCTCAAGTCTCCTATCTGTGCTCTTCCCCCTCTCTGCCTCGGGAGCAGAACGTGATGGAAATGTGACCTTGAGGACGCGTTGTTAGCGTCTTTGCTGAGTTACCGCTTTCTGGCTCCTTGTTAGGGGTTCCCAGGGAGGTCTGGGGCCTGAATTCTACTGTTCACCTCCCTGCCTTCCAGCTTTCCTGTCAAGGGAGTCTTGAACATAAGGATAAAATCCAAAAGGGAAACAAAGTAGCAGCTCCCTAATCTCTGGACAAGTGCCCAGCATCTCCCCAAAGCAGAGCTGCTCTGATGAGCTGGGTGGACAGGAAGCTCTGTCTGGAAGTCCAAGGGGGGCTTCCTGCCCCCAGCCCCCTGTGACTCGGCAGTCTGGGGCCGTGTGGCAGACTCGGCTGTAGGCTGGTCCACCCGGCCACAGACAAGCTGTGAGGACGTGGCTGCCTTCTTCTCTAGGAGCCATGTTGCAGCACAGGAAGTGAGAGGAGACAGGAGGCTGGCCTGGCTGGCCTGGGAAGGCTGAGTCCCAGGAAGTGAAAGAAACAAGAAGGTGGCACCTGAGTCAGCCCATCCACTGTGAAACCTGCTAGGGAAGTGTCGGCTCCGACCAGATCGCCAACTCGGCTAGCCAGGGGCAGATGGGAGGGAGATGAGGAGAAGGTCCAAGATTCTCCCCTGATGTTCCTTAGATTGGAGAGGGATGGAGTGGGCGTCCCCCCATGAGTCAAGCTGAATTATGGGGGGTCAGAATCTCGTGCCCTTCCCCAGCATATCAAAAGCTTTAATGTTTACTATTCGATAGTCACTTTGTTAAAACGGAGATCAGGCAGCGTCTCTGTGCGCCGCTGTGCTGATCGTGTACCGTGTGTGCTGCACTGACACCGAATGTTGCTGCAGGAAGTCTACATATTTTGATCCTTCCTTTCCCCTTTACAATCCTCCTGCCAGACATTTTAGATCTGAAAATGAATTTTCCTCTCCCACCTTTCCTCCTTCCCTCCCTTCCATCCTGCTGCAACTTTGGGCTACCTACTGAGGGTCAGATCTTATGCTGGGCTCAGGGCTTCTGTAGCTTAGAGGATTAGGAATGAAGCATTTGGATAGAGGCAGTGGGAAGGACAGGGTACTGAGAGAAAAGCGAAGGAACAGTTAGTTGTAAAGAAATGGTCGGCCATTAGACATGACCCGGACTCTCTGTGTCCCATCCCCCTCCCCTGAAGAACAGAAATTAGAGTGATCAAGGCAGTGAACCCTCCAAATGCTCTGTTCCGGGGTTCCACCAGGAGGGCTCCCTGATCTTCAGCCAAAGTGAGGAGGTTCAGGGCAAGATCTAGGCAGTTCTGGAACAAAAGATGGGGACATTTTCTCTTCAGAGTATCAAGGTCTGTCTTAAAAACCCCAGAAATGACTCAGGAATCCCAAACATGCTAGTTCTTTCCTTTGGTTTAGTACAGAGTCTTTCACACATACCATGCACAAGGGCAGGCGCACATGTGCACACACACGTGTGTGCGCACACACACACTGCGGTAAGGTCCCCGTCCTTCCCCATTATCCTCCAAACCCTCCACATTCTTTATCCCCTTTTCTATTGCTAGTAAGCTGAGTATATTCAAATGAACTAAGCTATTCTATTTATTCAATTGATCATTAACATTTATTAAGTACCTACATGTGCCTAATTTTAGACTGAGTGCTTTAGAAGGTAGAAGAAAAGGAAAACATTAGGAGTCCCTTCTCGTTCCCACCTCCATTAAGAAGATACCATTATGGTTGTAAGAGACCCATCTGACCTTCAGAAGCTGAGGGAAAGACAGACCATCTGACGGTCCGTTGTATGGTTCAGGTTCTTGGTCTAGGGGACTCAGAAGTGGGAAGTTCAGTCCTGGCATGGGTGGCCTGGGAAGCTCCTGGGAGGGGAAGGTTCGAGGGGGTCTGTGAGACGAGTCCTGGACAGGTGGAGATAAACCCAGTGGATAAAGAAGGTGCCTCAGGTGGAAGAGGGTACGTACGCACAGGCAGGAGATAGGAATGAACCCTTCCTGCCCCAGAGATAGAGAGGAGCCAGCCTAGGTGGAGGGCAGGTGCACAGGCCAGAGACAAGCATGATGAATAAGGCTGGTGAGGGAACAGCCAATTGCAGGGGCCTGCATCAGACATGTTTGTAGGACACTCTACCTGGAATTTATCTGGAGAGGTAGGGAATTTGGGTCTGCGTGTATTTTTAGCCTAGTCCTTTCCGTCCTCTTCTGAGCAATGCTTCTAAGAGCTTTCAGCCTGAGGTCATCTGTTTTCCTAGTCCCTGTTCCAGGGAAGCAGATGCCAGCACCACCATCTCACAAGGAGGCTGCTGCCACCCCGGCACTGACCCCAGGAAAACGACGTGTCCACTGGACCACAGAAGCAGCCTGTGGGAGGCCACCCCAGTGGCAGGGACAGCCATCCCGAGCACTGCCAGAATGTCACCCCTCTGTTTTGGCCTGCCTCTAGAGGAGGGCTTCTCTGAGGTTATGAGAAACCCCCAGATGCCCGGCCCCACTTCCCTTCAGGGCCAACATGGGACCCCCTCAGGCTGGATGATCCAGCCTCCTGGACTCCCCCGGTTATAGGGGACCCTCTGATTTTCTCTCTTCCTACTTCCATCTCCCTCTCTATCGTGCTCCGCTCCGTCCTTCCCTCCACCACTGTGGGTAGTTCCCAAGGTCTGCTTTTTCCCTCACAGCATCTGTCACACACCCTCGATCACCCTTGGGGGACAGCTCCTTTGATTCTTCACCTTCTAAGCCCACATCCTGGTCCAAAGCCTCGTTTCTAAGCTTGAGGCCCACACTTCCAAGTCCCTGGTGGACATGACTACTGGAAGAACATGACCAAAAGCAATTCATAATCTTCCCTCCAGAGCATAACTCCTTTCAACCATCTTGTTTCTGTCAGAGGTACCACAAGTCTGCTTGCCAGACTGGAAGCCTGAGGCTCACTGCCTCACCTCCTCTTCAGGGGACAAATCCAGTGAGATGACAAGACAGATTCATTCTTGCTCAGCCCATCTCTTGTGTTGATGCTGCATTCACCATTTCAATCTCACTTTCATTGCTGCTTGACTGGATGACCCCAGCCGCCTCCCGATGGTCTCTTTCCTGTGAGCCCTCCTTGCCCAGCCAGTTTGTAATGCACTTCCCACCTGACCGAGAGTCCTACGTGTCACCTTTTATTTGTGTCATCAAATCCCATGTCCTCTCCTTGGCTTCCACGTCTTTCCCTCATTCCTTCCTCCTTTCAGCTTCAGCTTTGCCTCTTCTTTGAATCCTCTCCTCCATCCTAGTCATCCCGGAACATACCAAGTTTATTCCTGTCTCAAAGTCTTTGCTCTGTGGTTCCTTCACCTTCCTCCCTTCTTCCAGTCTATTTCAAGTCCTTAGCAAGGATTTAATCCTCTAAAGGCAAACTTTACTTTATTTCTCAAAGCATACAACACATCCCAGCCTGGAATTGTTCTCAGTGGCAGTTTGAAAGTCAGAGAAGAAGATCCATCTCATTTTAAAAAATGTTTTATCTAGTTTTTAAAATTTTATTTTTGCCAGAATGGTATTACCCAGCTTGATCACTCAGGTTTGCTCCCCTGGGTCTTCTGAAAAGCATAGAACAAGACGTGAAAAGACACAAAAGAGATTTACCAGGGGAAACACCTGTGAAGGATAAAGGAGGAACACCTTCCCGGGATAAAGGAGACGAAGCAAGGGGAGCGAGGGGAGCCTTCAAAGGGCAGTGCATGTCTGCCCCCCGTGAAGGAGGGAGGGAAGGAAGGAGGGCTGGGGAGAAAGAGTCTGAGACAGCAGTACAGTTCCAAGAAAGTCAGCCATGGGGAGGATGGGAGCCCCTGAATCAAATTCACGTGGCTGAAGAGTCCTGCACCTCCAGGAATGGGCCAGCATTAGTAGCCCTGCTGTGCTCTGTCATTGCCTGGAGTAGCCCTGGGAAGCACGGGAAACACTGTGGTGGATCCAGAAGGGCAGCAGCTGGAGCTGTCTTTCCATGTGCTCATCAAAGCAGCAATTCTGAACAGCATATTTTCATGGCTGCCTCAGGAGGCTTAATTTCTGCTGCTGAAGAAAGATTAGAGTAAGGGCTCAGATCCTGAATCATTCCGAAGTTGAAGATCAGAGTTGAAATTATTGGAATGTGCTATGCATTCCTAAAGAGAGTCCTTTGAGAGAAGGGGAATTCATCTTTATCATCACATCAAGGCATTTTCACCATCATTACCACCATCATCACCACCATTTCCACCCTCAGCGCCATCATCACTACTATAACCACTGTCATCATTACCACATCATCACCTTTACTGCCATCATCACCACCATCACCACCTTAACCACGTCATCTCCACCATCACCACCATTACTTTCATCAATACTGCCCTCATGGCAACCAACACCATCACCACCACCATTAACACATCTCCACGATCACCACCACTATCACCACAGTCACTGCCATCATTGCCACCACCTTCATCACCACCACTCTCACCACCAGTACCACCATCACTGGCATCCATACTACCATCATTGCAACCACCACCATCATCACCACCACTATCACCATCATCGCCACCATCACCATCACGATCACCACAATCACTGCCATCATCACCACCATCACAATTATGAATTCAGAGAGTATGGTGCAGGGGAAAGGAATCTGATTCCAAGGCCCGACACCCGGGCTTTCACCCTATGTCAGCCGTTAGTTTGTTGTGTGACCTCAGGTAGCTATCTCTCTGAATCTTTATTTCATTTTTCCATTTAGCAAATAACTACAGTGCATCTCCTCTGAGCCAGGCAGTCCTGTGTGAAGCAGAGAGTAGGCTGAGATTATTGTAAGTCTGATTGACTGCCAATTCTGAAGCCAAAGATCAATGGCATTGCCTGAAAATTGACCACACCCAAGGCTTCATGAAAACAGTGGCCATGGTAGCTGCTGAATGGGATGTGACCTTGTCCTGGTTAAAATACCCAAGGGCAATAAAAGAGGTTTTATATTTTATCCAAGTTCCTGTGGGGAGCCAATAAATGCATCATTAAACTCAAGGGCGTCAGAAATGATGAAGAAACTCTGGAGAGAACTTAGGGCTCAAGCATTAGCACGCATCTATTGAGGCCCAGGGAGGGTAAGGTCCTCCCCATTGGTGGGACAGCATAGTAAGCATTGTATGGCTGAGCTGGGCCTATGATTCTCAGCTGTTAAGTGTTCTCTGGAGTTGCTGGAGGAGGATGGTGGCCAGGGTGGGGCCCGTCTGGGATAGGGACAGGAATGTTGCTAGAATACAGCTCAAGGGTGAAATAAAGGCCATAGGCCCTGGGTGATGACAGAGGCAGCTGCCGCAAGCCAGAGTCCCAGCCACATCTGGGCTGCTGATTGCACAACCCAGCTGTCGGCTGGGCCTTCTGACTCCCCAGTGGGATGGGCTGGATGGGGGACTGGAGGAGTGTGGGCATGAAGCCTTGGGAAAATTCAGCACCTGCCAGTGGGTCTGGTGAATCCTTCCTCCTTTCAGAGGATGCCCTGGCTGAGGATAAAAGTGGAGGCAGGAAGCCAAGGGGTCCTTCTCAGTTTTCAGTATTCCCTTTGTTTCCACCACCCCCTGCTCTCTGGGTCACCCCCATGTTCCTGAAAAGGGAATTTCCAAGGTTCCCTTCCCACCCATCCTGGAGACTGGGCAGGGGTGGAGGGTGAGCCGAGGGGCAAAGAGGAGATGGAAATTCCCTTAAAGTTGGTGATAGTGGGGGATGCCATGTGTAGGACTGAAACTTACAAATCTGTGACTTCAAGTCCATTCCAGGAAGGATGCGTTGTCTGCTCCACCCCACATCCTGCACCCTCTCTTGGAACCCCTCTGTACCCAAGGGCCCTCTGTTCCCTAGAACCTGTAATAGGTCCTGATCCTGCTTGGGCTGTCCACCCTTTCATTAATCCATGTCACTTGTTTGACCCCTCCCCACACGAATATCAAGGCTGGGCCCTGACAAGAGGAAGGCAGAGACCTGAGTTATCCCTGAGGTCAGGAGCTCTGTCTCATTTTGGGAAAGGAGTTCCCCCATGCCTCCCCCCCGGGACTGGGTTTCCTGAGGGAATGGGTGCAAAGTACTCCAGGGAGGGGGGAACGGGTAGGGACCTCCCTTCTTCATGATCAGGTGGAACTAGGCTCTGTGATGAATGGGACACTGGTGCTCTATCTTTTTCTGAGAACTGGCACAAGAGCCCAGAAAATATGACATTTCCTCAACTGTAAGATTGTATTGATTGTGAGAAGGACTACTGATGTAATTACAGACTTTTCTTTGGTTATGTTGTTGTTTAGTGAGTTGGGAGATGGGATGAATTGCCTGGCAAGGACTCAAGGTCCTCTCCTTTATCAGCAGGATTTTGAGTTTTCCAAGATGGAGGCAGAATTCTAACTGCCCAGGTTTCTTTCTGCAGTTGTGGCTTGGATGGAGGTGAGAGGGCTGGGTGAGAAAGTGGAGTTATCTCTCTACTTTCCATGATCCCATACCTACCTCACTTCCCATTCAAGGGGTACAGTCTCTCGAGGGCCAAAAGGGACCTTAAAAGACATGTTCAGGCTATGCTCCGTTACATCTCAGGGCAGGAATCTCAGAATACTCCCCGTAAATTCATCCCATTTCAGGACCACTGGGAGGGTGAAAGATTTCTTCTTCATTTTGAATTAAAATAGATCCCCTTGGAGCCCTCTGGTTTGAGTTCCACCTCTAGGGACCACAGAAAATAAGTCCCATCCCTTAAGAAAGTGGCATAACTTCTTAGATTTTCTCTTATTTTCATGAAATTTTCATACCTGTTACCTCCCCCCCTTTTTTAACATCTTTATTGGAGTATAATTGCTAACACAATGGTGTGTTAGTATCTGCTTTATAACAAAGTAAATCAGCTATATATATACATATATCCCCATATCCCCTCCTACTTGCATCTCCCTCCCACCCTCCCTAGTCCACCCCTCTAGGTGGTCACAAAGCACCGAGCTGATCTCCCTGTGCTATGCGGCTGCTTCCCTCTAGCTATAGATTTTACATTTGGTAGTATATGTAAGTCCATGTCACTCTCTCACTTCGTCCCAGCTTACCCTCTCCCCTCCCCGTGTCCTCAAGTCCATTCTCTACATCTGCGTCTTTATTCCTGTCCTGCCCCTAGGTTCTTCAGAACCTTTTTTTTTCTTTTTTAAGATTCAATATATATGTGTTAGCATACGGAATTTATTTTTCTTTTTCTGACTTACTTCACTCTGTATGACAGTCTCTAGGTCCAGCCACCTCACTACAAATAACTTAATTTCATTTCCTTTTATGGCTGAGTAATATTCCATTGTATATATGTGCCACATCTTCTTTATCCATTCATCTGTCAATGGACACTTAGGTTGCCTCCATGTCCTGGCTATTGTAAATAGAGCTGCGATGAACATTGTGGTACATGATTCTTTTTGAATTATGTTTATCTCAGGGTATATGCCCAGTAGTGGGATTGCTGGGTCATATGGTAGTTCTATTTTTAGTTTTTTAAGGAACCTCCATACTGTTCTCCATAGTGGCTGTATCAGTTTACATTCCCACCAACAGTGCAAGAGGGTTCCCTTTTCTCCACACCCTCTCCAGCATTTATTGTTTGTAGATTTTTTGATGACGGCCATTCTGAACTGGTGTGAAGTGATACCTCATTGTAGTTTTGATTTGCATTTCTCTAATGATTAGTGATGTTGAGCATTCTTCCATGTGTTTGTTGGCAATCTGTATATCTTCTTTGGAGAAATGTCTACTTAGGTCTTCTGCCCATTTTTGGATTGGTTTGTTTGTTTTTTTGATATTGAGCTGCATGAGCTGCTTATACATTTTGGAGATTAATCCTTTGTCAGTTGCTTCATTTGCAAATATTTTCTCCCATTCTGAGGGTTGTCTTTTCATCTTGTTTATGGTTTCCTTTGCTGTGCAAAAGCGTTTAAGTTTCATTAGGTCCCATTTGTTTATTTTTGTTTTATTTACGTTTCTCTAGGAAGTGGGTCAAAAAGGATCTTGCTGTGATTTATGTGTTCGAGTGTTCTACCTATGTTTTCCTCTAAGATATTTATAGTGTCTGGTCTTACATTTAGGTCTTTAATCCATTTTGAGTCTATTTTTGTGTATGGTGTTAGGGAGTGTTCTAACTTCATTCTTTTACATGTAGCTGTCCAGTTTTCCCAGCACCACTTATTGAAGAGACTGTATTTTCTCCATTGTATATCTTTGCCTACTTTGTCATAGATTAGTTGACCATAGGTGCGAGAGTTTATCTCTGGGCTTTCTATCTTGTTCCATTGATCTATATTTCTGTTTTTGTGCCAGTACGGTATTGTCTTGATTACTGTAGTTTGTACTATAGTCTGAAGTCAGGGAGTCTGATTCCTCCAGCTCCATTTATTTCCCTCAAGGCTGCTTTGGCTATTCGGGGTCTTTTGTGTCTCCATACAAATTTTAAGATGATTTGTTCTCGTTCCGTAAAAAATGCCATTGGTCATTTGATAGGGATTGCATTGAATCTGTAGATTGCTTTGGGTAGTAGAGTCATTTTCACAATATTGATTCTTCCAATCCAAGAACATGGTATATCTCTCCATCCGTTGGTACATCTTTAATTGCTTTCATCAGTGTCTTATAATTTTCTGCATACAGGTCTTTTGTTTCCCTAGGTAGGTTTATTCCTAAGTATTTTATTCTTTTTGTTGCAATGGTAAATGGGAGTGTTCCATAATTTCTCTTTCAGATTTTTCATCATTAGTGTATAGGAATGCAAGAGATTTCTGTGCATTAATTTTGTATCCTGCAACTTTACCAAATTCATTGATTAGCTCTAGTAGTTTTCTGGTGGCATTTTTAGGATTCTCTATGTATAGTACCATGTCATCTGCAAACAGTGACAGTTTTACTTCTTCTTTTCCAATTTGTATTCATTTTATTTCTTTTTCTTCTCTGATTGCTGTGGCTAGGACTTCCAAAACTATATTGAATAATAGTGGTGAGAGTGGACATCCTTGTCTTGTTCGTGATCTTAGAGGAAATGATTTCAGTTTTTCACCATTGAGAATAATGTTTTCTGTGGGTTTATTGTATATGGCCTCTATTATGTTGAGGTATGTTCCCTCTATGCCCACTTTCTGGAAAGTTTTTATCATAAATGGGTGTTGAGTTTTGTCAAAAGCTTTTTCTGCATCTATTGAGATGATCATATGGTTTTTTTCCTTCAATTTGTTAATATGGTGTATCACATTGATTGATTTGCCTATATGGAAGAATCCTTGAACCCTGGGATAAATCCCACTTGATCATGGTGTATAATCCTTTTAATGTGTTGTTGGATTCTGTTTGCTAGTATTTTGTTGAGGATTTTTGCATCTATATTCATCAGTGATATTGGTCTGTAATTTTATTTTTTTTTGTAGTATCTTTGTCTTGTTTTGGTGTCAGGGTGACAGTGCCCTCATAGAATGAGTTTGGGAGTGTTCCTTCCTCTGCAATTTTTTGGAAGAGTTTGAGAAGGATGGGTGTTAGCTCCTCTCTAAGTGTTTGACAGAATTCACCTGTGAAACCATCTGGTCCTGGACTTTTGTTTGTTGGAAGATTTTTAATCACAGTTTCAATTTCATTACTTGTGATTGGTCTGTTCATATTTTCTGTTTCTTCCTGGTTCAGTCTTGGAAGGCTATACCTTTCTAAGAATCTGTCCATTTCTTCCAGGTTGTCCATTTTATGGCATAGAGCAGCTTGTAGTAGTCTCTTAGGATGCTTTGTATTTCTTCGGTGTCTGTTGTAACTTCTCCTTTTTCACTTCTAATTTTATTGATTTGAGTCCTCTCCCTCTTTTTCTTGATGAGTCTGGCTAAGGGTTTATCAATTTTGTTTATCTTCTCAAAGAACCAGCTTTTAGTTTTATTGATCTTTGCTATTGCTTTCTTTGCTTCTATTTCATTTATTTCTGCTCTGATCTTTCTGATTTCTTTCCTTCTGCTAACTTTGGCTTTTGTTTTTTCTTCTTTCTCTAGTTCCTTTAGGTGTGAGGTTAGATTGTTCACTTGAGATTTTTCTTGTTTCTTGAGGTAGGCTTGTATAGATATGAACTTCCCTCTTAGAACTACTTTTGCTGCATCCCATGTTTTGGATCGTCGTGTTTTCATTGTCATTTGTCTCTAGGTAGTTTTTGATTACCTCTTTGATTTCTTAAGTGATCTCTTGGTTATTTAGTAACGTATTGTTTAGCCTCCATGTGTTTGTGTTTTTTACATTTTTTCCCCCTGTAATTCATTTTTAATCTCATAATGTTGTGGTCAGAAAAGATGCTTGATATGATTTCAATTTTCTAAAATTTACTGAGGCTTGATTTGTGACCCAAGATGTGATCGATCCTGGAGAATGTTCCGTGCGCACTTGAGAAGAAAGTGTAATCTGCTGTTTTCGGATGGAATGTCCTATAAATATCAGTTAAATCTATCTGGTTATTGTGTCATTTAAAGCTTCTGTTTCCTTATTTATTTTCATTTTGGATGATCTGTCCATTGGTGTAAGTGAGGTGGTAAAGTCCCCCACTATTATTGTGTTACTGTTGATTTCCTCTTTTATAGCTGTTAGCAGTTGCCTTATGTATTGAGGTGCTCCTATGTTGGGTGCATATATATTTATAATTGTTCTATCTTCTTCTTGGATTGATCCCTTGATCATTGTGTAGTGTCCTTCCTTGTCTCTTGTAACATTCTTTATTTTAAAGTCTATTTTATCTGATATGAGTATAGCTACTCCAGCTTTCTTTTGATTTCCATTTTCATGGAATATCTTTTTCCATCCCCTCACTTTCGGTCTGTATGTTTCCCTAGGCCTGAAGTGGGTCTCTTGTAGACAGCATATATATGGATCTTGTTTTCGTATCCATTCAGCAAGCCTGTGTCTTTTGGTTGGAGCATTAATCCATTCACGTTAAGGTAATTATTGATATGTATGATCCTATGACCATTTTCTTAATTGTTTTGTTTTTGTAGGTCCTTTTCTTCTCTTGTGTTTCCCACTTAGAGAAGTTCCTTTAGTATTTGTTGTAGAGTTGGTTTGGTGGTGCTGAATTCTCTTAGCCTTTGCTTGTCTGTAAAGCTTTTGATTTCTCCATCGAATCTGAATGAGATTTTTGCCGGGTAGAGTAATCTTGGTTATAGGTTCTTCCCTTTCATCACTTTAAGTATATCATGCCACTCCCTTCTGGCTTGTAGAGTTTCTGCTGAGAACTCAACCGTTAACCTTAGGGGAGTTCCCTTGTATGTTATTCTTTGTTTTTCCCTTGCTGCTTTCAATAATTTTTCTTTGTCTTTAATTTTTGCCAATTTGATTACTATGTGTCTCAGCATGTTTCTCCTTGGGTTTATCCGATATGGGACTCGCTGTGCTTCCTGGACCTGGGTGGCTATTTCCTTTCCCATGTTAGGGAAATTTTTGACTATAATCTCTTCAAATATTTTCTCTGGTCCTGTCTCCCTCTCTTCTCCTTCTGGGACCCCTATAATATGAATGTTGCTGTGTTTAATGTTGTCTCAGAGGTCTCATAGGCTGTCTTCATTTCTTTTCATTCTTCTTTCTTTATTCTTTTCCAAAGCAATGAATTCCACCATTCTGTCTTCCAGGTCACTTATCCGTTCTTCTGTCTCAGTTATTCTGCCATTGATTCCTTCTAGTGTAGTTTGCATTTCAGTTATTGTATTGTTCATCTCTGTTTGTTTGTTCTTTAATTCTTCTAGGTATTGTTAAACATTTCTTGCATCTTCTCGATCTTTGCCTCCATTCTTTTTCTGAGGTGTGGATCATCCTCACTATCATTATTCTAAATTCTTTTTCTGGAAGGTTGCCTATCTCCACTTCATTTAGTTGTTTTTCTGGGGTTTTATCTTGTTCCTTCATCTGGTACACAGCCCTCTGCCTTTTCATCTTGTGTATCTTTCTGTGAATGTGGTTTTTGTTCCACAGGCTGCAGGATTGTAGTTCTTCTTGCTTCTGCTATCTGCCTTCTGGTGGATGAGGCAATCTAAGAGGCTGGATGGGAGGGACTGGTGGTGGGTAGAGCTGACTGTTGCTGTGGTGGGCAGAGCTCAGTAAAATTTACTCTTTAATCCACTTGACTGTTGATGGGTGGGCCTGGGTTCCCTCCCTGTTGGTCGTTTGGCCTGTCAGCCACACGGCTCAGAAGAAAAGGGAGAAAAAAAGAGACCAAGAAAGAAAAAAATAAAAGAAAAAGAAATAAAGTTATTAAAATAAAAAATAAAACAGTTATTTAAAATAAAACAAATTTTAATGTAATAAAAAATACAGAAAGAAAGAAAAATGAGAGCAATGAAACCAAAAAACAAATCCACCAATGATAACAAGTGCTAAAAAATATATTTAAAAAAATAACAACAAAAAAAGGACAGATAGAACCCTAAGACAAATGGTAAAAGCAAAGCTATATAGAAATATCACACCAAGAAGTATGCACGTACACACTCACAAAAAGAGAAAAAGGAAAAAAAAATCTATATATATAAAAAAAAGGAAGAGAGCAACCAAATCAATAAACAAATCCACCAATGATAATAAACTCTAAATACTAAACTAAGATAAACATAAAACCAGAAACCAGTCAGTCACATACAGCAAACCCCAAGTCTACAGTTGCTCCCAAAGTGCACCGTCTCAATTTTGGGATGATTCATTGTCTCTTCTGGTATTCCACAGGTGCAGGTTTACTTCAAGTTGATTGTGGAGATTTAATCTTCTGATCCTGAGGCTGCTGGGAGAGATTTCCCTTTCTCTTCTTTGTGCACACAGCTCCTGGGGTTCAGCTTTGGATTTCACCCTGCTTCTGCGTGTAGGTCGCCTGAGGGTGTCTGTTCTTCGCTCAGACAGGACGGAGTTAAAGGAGCAGCTGACTAGGGGGCTCTGGCTCACTCAGGCCAGGGGGAGGGAGGGGTATGGAATGGGGGGCGAGCCTGCAGTGGCCAGCGTGATGTTGCAACAGCCTGAGGCATGCCGTGTGTTCTCCCAGGGAAGTTGTCCCTGGATTACGGAACCCTGGCTGTGGCGGCCGTCACAGGCTCCCGGGAGGGGAGCTGTGGATAGTGACCTGTGCTTGCACACAGGCTTCTTGGTGGCTGCAGCAGCAGCCTTAGCATTTCATGCCCATCTCTGGTGTCCGCGCTGATAGCCGCAGCTTGCGCCTGTCTCTGGAGCTCATTTAGGCAGTGCTCTGAATCCCCTCTCCTCACACACCCCGAAACAATGGTCTCTTGCCTCTTAGGCAATTCTAGACTTTTTCCTGGACCCCCTCCCAGATAGCTGTGGTGCACTAGCCCCCTTCAGGCTGTGTTCACGCAGCCAACCCCGGTCCTCTCCCTGGGATCTGACCTCCGACGCTCCAGCCTCAGCTCCCAGCCCCCACCCGCCCCAGAGGTGAGTAGATAAGCTTCTCAGGCTGGTGAGTGCTGGTTGGCACTGATCCTCTGTGCAGGAATTTCTCCGCTTTACCCTCTGCACCCCTATTGCTGTGCTCTCCTTCGTGGCTCCAAAGCTTCCCCAGCGCGCCACCCCCTGTCTCCACCAGTGAAGGAGTTTCCTAGTGTGTGGAAACATTTCCTCCTTCAGAGCTCCCTCCCTGAGGGGCAGGTCCCATCCCTATTCTTTTGTCTCTGTTTTTTCTTTTTTCTTTTGCCCTAACCAGGTATGTGGGATGTTTCTTGCCTTTTTGGAAGTCTGAGGTCTTCTGCCAACGTTCAGTAGGTGTTCTGTGGGAGCTGTTCCACAAGTAGATGTATTTCTGATGTATTTGTGTGGAGGAAGGTGATCTCCATGTCTTACTCCTCCGCCATCTTGAATACACTCTACCTCCCTTTTAAACATGATTCTAGATCCCTCCCCCACCTAGATGTCCTTCCTGTTTGTCAATATCCTTTTAAAAGTGTTGAACCCATAGCTGAACACTGTGCATCAGTGATGATGTGGAGCCTTAGGACTCTTCTCAATGATGACATGGAACTTCTATCTCTCCATTCCAAACCCACACTTTTTCTTGCATCTCTTTGTTTTCTACTGAGCTTGTAGTCAATTAAAATTCATAGGCCCTTTACATATTATAAAGTGGTTTCCTATATCCTGGCAATCAGGATTTGGTTGTTTTCTTTGATCTCAGTATAAAATTTTGCATTGAATCTATATTTTAAAGTATTTTGTTAGACCATCTTATACTTCCAGCAAATACATTCGTTTCCTTTAGCTGCTGTAGCAAATTATCACAAGCTCAGTGTCTTAAAACAATACAAATTTATGTCTAATAGTTCTAGAGAGCAGAAGTCCCAAATAGGCTTCACTGGGCTAAAATCAAGGTGTGGAGGCTCTAGGATAAAATCACTTTCCTTGCCTTTTCTAGTTTCTAGAGGTTTCCCAAATTCCTTGGCTCACCATCCCTTCTTCCATCTTTAAAGCCAGAAGCACAGCATCTTCAAACTTCTCTTGCCTCTGTTTCTGTCAGCACATCTCCTTCTCTGAATCTGAAGGAGTTTTATCATTACATTGGGCTCACCCAGATAAACCAGGATAATTTCCCCTTCTCAAGGTATTTAATGTAATCACACCTGCAAAGTACCTTTTGCCATGTAAAGTAACATATTCACAGGTTCCAGGGAATAGTAACTGAACATTTCTGGGGTGGGGAGAGGCACATTATTCTGCCTACCACAGCCAGTGAAGATTTTTGTCCTGATTCTATCACCTAATATATTCATTATTCCTATTAATATTTATAGCATCTGTCAAATTGAATGCATCAAGTCTTTATTCTCATCCAAATTATTGATTAAAATCTTAAGTATAGATTGAACACTAAAATCCTTCTTCAGGCTGATGCTGATTCATTAATAAACATTCTTTATGATTATCCAGAGAGTTAAGAATCTATAGAGAGCCTTCCTTTTCCCCTCCCTTTCTTCCTTCTACCTTCCCTCCCTTCTTCACATAAATCTAATTTGTACAAGCACTGCACCAAGTTCCAAAATATAGGAAGGGACAAGATAGAAATTGTCCCTTCCAAGTTGGATCTTATGGTATATTGGTGGAGAAATATTATTCAACAATTATACCAGTTAATATTAGATATGGCAGGGCCTGGTAGAGATCCAACTTCAACACCTTAAACAAAAACCTGTTTACTTTCTCCCAAGAGAGACGCCTAAGGGTAGGCAGCCCAAAGGTGGTAGATACACATTTATCTTATTGGAAGATACACATTTATTTCTGTTTTTATGGGACTTATTTTTTTTACATTACTATATAACTAAGTCAACCTATCTACTCTCAACCTATGTACTCTCTATCAACCTATCTACTCTCTTTCCACAGTATGAGGATCAAGCATGCCTTAACTTTTATTAACATATAATTTTCCAATATTTCAGTTCCATTATTCCCAAAGTTAATCATCACAATAATTATTATTTTATAGAATCAATTCTTGTTTAGATTACCTACATGTTGATCAATTTCTTTGCTCAGTATAGTTTCTCATATCCCATTACTAACTTGTGGGTTTAATTTCTTTTCTCCTGAAAAACACTCTTCTGTAGTTTTTTTTTCTGTGAGGACCTGTGAATAGTATACTCCCTTTGTCCGTTTAAAAATATTATTTTATTCTCACTTTTTAATTATACATTAGCTGGGTATGGAGTCATAGTTGACAATTACCCTCATTACTTTGAAGGTGATCCAATTGTTAACTGACATCTGTTGTTGTTGATGAAAAGTCTGCTGTCAGTTTAACTGATGTTCCTTTTTGAGTAATCTGTCTCTTTCCTCTGGCTATTTTCAATATTTCCTCATTATCTTTTGGGTTGTGTAATTTCACTATGATATGTCTAGACCTGGATTTCTTTTTAGATTTTATTTCCTGAGTATAAGTCATGTCTTTCATCAAGAACATGGAAAGTTCTTAGCCATTATCTTCAGATGTTGCCTCTCTCCCACTCTCTGTTTTCTCATTCAGAAACCTCTATTAGAAACATGTAGTATTTTCTCATTCTACCCTCCACATTTCTTAAACCCTCATTCATATTTTCCATTTGTGTTTCTTTCTGTCCTGCAATTTGGGTAATATTCTCATAACTGTCTTCCAGTTTACTAATCCTCTCTTCAGCTGTGTTTAATGTGCTTATCCATTGAGTTTTTAATTTTAATGATTCTATTTTTTGTTTCTAGAAGATACAAGCCAGGTACTTGTTTTTGTTCAAGGTCATCTGATCCTTTTTAGAGAGAATTTTTGTTTTTTGCCATATATTTAACTTTTTGTCTTTAATAATTAAAATGTTTATTTTACAATATCTATTGGATAGATATTTTACAGTATCTATTATCTGAATTCTTAAGAGTCTAATCCAAATACTTGTTTTGTTTACTAACTCTTGCTCATGACAGAATTTTTTCTTTCTGAGTTTCATCTTCAGAGTCTTTATTTATAAGAACCTAGTGCTATCTGGGTTGAGTACTTGCTCTTCAAGCATTTTGTGTTTGCTTCTGCCAGGCATCCTAGGGATTTTGCTGAGATAGAACTGCTTTTCAGAAGGATCATTCAAGGAGTGAATGAAGCCCCAACTTGCATAAAGGCAGGTGAATGATTAAGCATTTTCAGAGGTTAATTTTTCTCTACAACTAGATCATAGATGGAGAAAATAGGTAAATGTCATTCTATTCTACTGTTTTACTAAGGGTACATCCCATGAGCTTGGCATTATGAAGAATGATAAATTCCAACTCCCTGGGACTTCCCTTGTGGTCCAGTGGTTAAGAATCTACCTTCCAATGCAGTGGATGCAGGTTCAATCCCTGGTTGGGGAACTAAGACCCCACATGCCATGGGGCAAATAAGCCCATGCATTGCAACTACTGAGCCCACGTGCTCTGGAGCCTGCACACCACAACTAGAGAGAAGCCCATGCACCACAACTAGAGAAACCTGTGTGCCACGGTGAAGAGCTCACATGCTGCAACAAAGATCCCATATGCCACAACTAAGACCTGATGCAGCCAAATCAATCAATATTAAAAAATTCCAATTCCATAACTTTAGAGGACATATCTTTCCTGGTTCTATGTGAGCATTCAAACCTGAGCTTCCTAATTCCTGAGTTTTAGAAACCCCTAATATTATGAGACCATTCAAAACATATCCTCTGACCTTGGTGGAAACCCAACCAACTTCTTTCACGTAATGGAAAAATGGACAAATAGACAGAAACTTAATGTTTTTGAAGATAACTTAGGCTTTCTGCTGAGCATAACCCTATTTAATTCTCAGAGCAACCATTAAGACAAGTATTATTACCCTCATTTTTAAAGATGAGGAAACAAAGGCTTAGAGACGTTAAGTAATTTTCTCAAAGTTACACAGCTGGCAAGTTTCATAGACAGGCCTTAATCCTAAATTTGATAGATGCCACAGTTCAAGCTTTCTTTCATTGTATATATATATTAATAGACATTAAAAATGCTACCTCCTTCCATCTTAAAAATAATGCCTTCTATTTTCGGTGCTTCCCATCAGATAAGGCTCTCATTCTCAACTTAATCACAAAACAAAGTTTCTTGAAAGATTGGTGGATTATGACCCCTATTTGGTTCTCTTTACTACCAGACTTCCCCTCCCATTGTACCCCAAGACCACTTCTTATCTGGTCTCCAGTGAACCTCCTATCTGCTACACCTATGGCCCTTATCCACCTTGATTTTTGGCAGAATTTGTTACTGTTCCTTGACTCCTTGTTAGAGGACTTCCTCCTTTGGCTTCTTGAGTTTGGCTGATTCTTCATTTGCTTCTTTGATTTACATCTCTTCTTTCTTTCCATTTCCAGAGTGTAGGTATTTTCCCACTTTCCCTCACATTCTCCTTGATCCTTCCTTTACTCTCTTCCTGATGGTCTCACCAATCCCATGGCTTTGACCTCTACCTCTAAACAGGTGACTCTCAAATTTCTGTCTCCAGCTTGGTCCTCTTACCCCAGCTTCAGATCCCTTTGTGCAACCACTTACCAGACGTTTCCACTGGATGACTCACAGAGACCTCAAATTCAATGTACCCAAACCTCTACTTCCTCCTAAAACCTGCCTTGATCCCATCAGAGAAAACACTCCATCAGTTCCCATTTATGCATAGATCTCTGGTCTTCCCATACTTTCCATGGCTTGAACATCACCTAACAAAATATCTTAGCCCATAACTCATTCTAAGATTCCACTCTTCCTGTGGTCTTTCTTCCATGATTTTATTCTTGCTATTCCCCTTTCCTTGTTTTTGGCTTTCAAACCTTACCCAATTTTCAAATTCCACCTCAGATTTAACTCTTAGATGAGCCATTCCTGATCTCGGTCTCCTTTAAACAAACTCCTTAGTACATTGTAACAGATGCTGTCACTGCACATATCTGTTTGCCCTTTCCATTTTAGTGCATTCTGGCTCAACTTCCAACCAACAGTGCTCACATTTATTTTCCTGTAGGTTTTCTCTGTTTACCAGTAGCTTTGTTCTCTGTGTAGCAGGCTAGAAGTATTGGGATATTAACACTCTCTGAAAATAGTTCTCTACCAATAAACTATCCAGATCCCTTACTCTTGGGTAAAATAACTGAATTGAGTGCCTTATGTTGGGCCCCAGAGAACTCCAAGTGGAATTAAACTCTAGGTGTCCACAGTGGTAGCTAGCTTGTTAGGGCACCCATTGACCGCCCTCCGTTCCCTGTCTCATGCCTCCACTCCAATACTGGTATTTTCTGGAAATACTGGATTGGCCAAAAAGATCATTCGGGAAACCTGAACGAATATTTTGGCCCACTCAATACCTCTCAAATAAATGACCTCACTTAAATCCTTGTCTCAGGTTCTGCTTCTGGGAAACTCCAATTAGGATGCATGTGGTCTGTGCCTCTCTCGGCACACTTGGCTCCTGGAGGGCCAGGCTGGCCTTTATCTCTTTCCCCAGCAATGGTTTAGCTCCTGCCCATCAAGGATGAGGAAATGGTAGTTTAATAGAGGCTTTGGAGGCTACAGAGAAGTAAGCTGGGCCCTACCCATGGTGCGTCCTGTATGTCAGAAGGAGGATGCCGGACTCTCATCACAGGCTCGGGGGTGCAGGGGTACTATTGAAGCCATATGAGGAGAACACCCAGAGAAGAGAGGCAGGGGGTGTGGAGTCCTTAGTGATGTGGAAGTCAGCCTGGGAAGGCACAGATAAAGGTCAGTTACAAAGAAATGGCTCCAGAAAGCCAAGATGAGACAGGTGAATCTGAGAGTCAAGGGTGGAGAAGAAGGGGATGATTTATCTTAAAAAAGTGAAAAATGAACCTTAAAGAATCCTGCCACAACCTGAGCATGTCAGTTTTACTTTCTGTCCTAGGTAGGCCCCACTTTACTACTGCAGCCTCACGAGGTTTCTCCAGGCCAGTAGCACACAGAGCCCTATGCCCTGGGCACCTGTCTGCCCATCAGCACCTATTCTTAGTGAAACAGTGCCTCTGCTGGGAGCCTATGGCTCCTCCAGGGTCTAGATAGCAGGACTCAGCCTCCTTAGTGTCCTGACCCCCTACATCAGGCACTTCCTAAACATCTGTTCTGTTATTACCCCAATCTTTACCTCTGAGCTGTCCCTGACCCATTCTGGTCCTTTCCTCTCTGTCCCTCCAGGACAGGCCTGGGTGTCCATTGGGGCTGGGAACCATTCTGAATGGAGGGAGTATTTCAGACCCTCAATGCTGCCCTCCACCCTCCTGTAGGCTGGGCTTGTACAAAGAGCACACTCCTCACAACGAATACCCCAAACTCATCTGCATGCATCTCAGCCAGAACTGCAGAGGCCCTGGCCCTGAAGCAGGTTTGGAATGTGTCAGAGTTTACCAAGGAGATGGGAGCAAGTCCAGAAGAACCAGAAGGCCAGGCCTTGGGCCAATATTTGGCTGGGATGCCTTCCTACCTACCCCAGAGACAAGGACCTCAGGCAGCTCTTGCCCAGCCTGCCCAGGGTGGGAAATGGGAATTCTGCAGAAATGTTCAAGTTCTATAATGATAAGCAGTGTTAGAAGGAGGCAGACAGGGAGCAGCATGGAATAAAGAAGGTTGTCAGGCTTTTGAAGAATTGTCCCTGGCAACTCCACCCACTAAACCCAGAGCTAGGTGGAAGCTGCATGGCTTCAAAGCGAGGCACCAAAAAGAACATTATTGAAAATCAATTTAACAAGGCAATGTTGGTCACATGCTCTAAGACACTTGTGATAGAAACAAGAGAAGAAGACATCTTCACCACAGGAAGGAGACATCCTTACTGTCTTCCCGCACTGGTGCCGAACCTTCTCCCTAAATCCTTCCCCTAACCCTGGGGTCAGAGGCAGAGGAGACCATTCTCTTGGGAAAGGCTCATCTCTCCTTCCATGTCCCTTACTCAGGCCACCCTGGCTCCCTGCCATCCCTTAGGTCTCTGCTCTGATTCCATCTCCTCATAAGGACCCTGGATCTTCATCAGACCCCCTCCACCAACACCACCGTGTCCCCATATCACCCCCAGAAATGATATTATGTATTTACTTGTCCACTTCCTCTTCCTCCTCCTTCTTCCTACATTTTAATGAGAGACCAGAACTCCTCTCTCTGGCCCTGCCACTGGACTGCACCTTAGGACTCAGACCATGGGGTTTGGCCAAGAAAGCCAGAGGGGAAGAGGCATCACTAGATGCAGGAGTATGTGGGGAAGGAGGGAGGAGTGGAGGCTAGGAAGGGCTGCTACAGAGGTGGAGATGTGGTGGGTGACCCAACCCAGCAAACCATCTCCTTCCAGTCACTCTCCCTGGAGCATCCCCTCGACAGGGACGAGGTCTGGATGAGAGGGCCCCTGGGATAGGCATCTCAGGCCTCAGGTCCCAGGCCTCAATTCCACAGACCTGACTTGAAAACCACAGGCCTAAGAGAAGTTGGACAGTTTTCCCTGGTGCTGACTGTGAAGCTGTGATTACTCAGTGCTCCTGGCAAAGTTCCTGGCAGAAATCTTAGGAAGTGACTGGTATGGTAATTAGAGTGACTGAGCTGTCCAAGCCCCAGTTCAGATCTAGGGTGGGGTCATTCCCATTGTTCTGCTTCTCATCTCCTCTCCTTGGCCACAGAATGAACCTTTAACGGCCTCGGCAGGCCAGAGTTTGACCTCGATTCTGGTGTGGGAGGGATCCCCACTGTCCTCCAATATCTGGTCTCTTCACCTTCTGGGTACATGAGGGATTGAACTTCCCTACCACCTATAAATTAAGAGGGGTCACATGACTTGCTTTGGCCAGTGAAATGTGAGCAGAAGGAATGTGCACCCCTTCTGGTGGAAAATTAAATAGTTTGTGCTCAACTCTCCAGGTCTCTCTCCCGTTGTTGTGGTGACTGTGGAAGCACCATTGATACGAAAGAGCAACATTAAGACGTTACATGGAAGGAAGACCTTGCCCTGGAGAATTGCCCAGACATTTGCTATTTAAGTCACTGATATTTTAGGGCTATTTGTTACTGTATCATGACCTGGCCTGTTCTGACTGTTACCAAGCTGAGCCCAATATCCTTTCTGGGGGTAGGGGGTGGGAAGGGGAGAGAGGATAGAAGAGCCATCTTCCAGAAGGTCTTTAAAGCAACTGGGGGAAATGGAATAAATACTCTTTTAGATTTAGTTCTGATCAGCAAGAAGAAATTAATTAGAAAATTGAACGTGAGAGGAATCCTGATGAATAGTGATTATATAGCTAAAGAGATTTCCAAAAGCTCTGAGAAAAATATTCACTCATTAATTCAGGCATTTGGTCAGTCCTTCTCTATTTGTCCAACAGTTACTTATTGAGTGCCAGGCATTATACTATGACGTGGGACACTGGCATAGAAGGTAAGGTCACTTCCCTTGGGAAGCTCATAGAGAACAGAGGTCTTTACAGCCTAGAATCCCAAGAGAAATGCTGCCTGGAGAATCTTGAATGATCATGGAAAGGAAAGGAAAGAGGAAGAGCTTAGATGTAAGAGGCACGGACAGAGCAAAAGGTGGAAAAAGGCTCACAGTCCAGGTTGAGAAAACTCAAAGTTATATCACAATCAGGAATTTCATAGACATTTATTGAGCATCTTCTATGTCCCAGGCATTGTTTTAGATGTTAGGAAGATGCAAAGGTAAACAAGGCTTGGAGAGAATCAGCAGGCGATGTTGGCTTAGCTAATAATGTATTATTGAACGTTGCTGTGGTAAGTGTGTGATAAGAGTTATGAATAAGGTGTTACTATGGAGTGAGTGACTCTGCCTGGGCATTGGGTAAAGGCCTTGGTGTGTGAAGACTGAATAGGAATTTACTGTTCACCACTCATTCATTCATTCATTCATTAAACTTCTCTTTGGGGCCCTGATAAACCTGGATGAGGGCTGTCGGGAGGGTCCGTGCCCAGATAAAAGAGCCCAGGGTGAGGCTGAATCAGGACAGCATCTCCCCAAGGCAGGGGCAGCACTGCAGCCATGGGAATCCTGCGTCCTGGTTACAGGGAGAAGCCACCAGTCCGAGTGAAAAACAGGTTGAGGGGTGAGGTGAGGGCTTTGAAAGGAGACAACACAAGGTCAAAATCTGAAAAAACTGGGGTTGGGTCAGAAAGGGCGAGATTTCAGGGAGGGGCCTGAGCCATGACGATGCAGGACCAGGGAGTATCAACACTCATTGCCCTGGAAAAGCGGCTGTGTCCCAAGGTGTAAGCTTGGGTTCTGATCATTGGTCTGGATGGATATTAGGCAGGGCCAAGACCCGAGCTTCCCTGACTGGGGCCACCAGACTGCCTGGCTCACACTTTAAGAAAGGCTGAGAGCCCCCGGGCCTTCTGAAACAGCTGTAGATGAGGTTTGACTCCACAGGCCCAGCTTCTGGGGGCCCTGGAACCCTGTGCCCAAACTTCCCTGCTCTTAGGCCAGGACTCCAGGGCTGGCAAGACCCTTTTCACATGTGTGTGTGATTTCTTGGTTTATGTTGGTCTTTTTCTGTCTTTAATTAAATTCCTTTTGGAAATAATCCATCTTTGCAGAACCAAGGGATGAAAAGTTTTCAGTTTTGTTTTTGAATTTTGTTTTCGTCCTGTCTGTGCCGTGACTTGGGGGCCCTTCATGACTGATTTTCACGCCGGGGACAACAGGCACCTGATCGAGATGTGTGTGTGGGGGGGTGTTGAGTGAGGGGACGACGTGAGGCCAGAGCGGTGGCCAAGCCAAGGAAAATGCCTTCCTCTCGAGCTTCCTGAATGCCCACCCTCAGGGAACTTCCCGGAGGACCTGAGGCCCGAACACTCAGCACCGTCAGCCCTGACCACCTCCGCTTACCCCACTCCCTCCCAGGCCCTCCCTTCTCCTCCTGTGTGGCCAAGTCCCAGCCTGGACACTCCATCTTCAAAGGGAGAAGACAAAGCCTGCTTGTTGCTCCATATTTGTCTTGGGAGCTCCTGCTCCTAGGAGAGCCTCTTGGTCTCCCAGGCCAGGAATAGCACCGAGTCTACGGGGCCGGCCAGCCTGCTTGCCCCGCCAGACCTTCTGAATTGCTTGTTTTTATTAAAATGCTTCTGCACGCGCAATCCCGGAGGGTGTGTATCTTGGATGAGGTGGTGTTGGGGGGACCCGGGGAGAGGAAGGCCTCAGGCTTATTCGGCCTGGTGTTTATTTGGCCTGCCTTTCCAGAGTAGTAGAGAATGGAAGCCCACAAAGGTGGCCCGAAATTGGTGTCCCAGAGCGTGGTGGCGGGGTGTGACAGGGGCCATGGCAGGCCTCGGCCTGGATCCGGCTGCCAGCCCCCCGACGACACAGGAAACACTCAGGAGAGCTGTGTGGGCAGAGAAAGCACAGGGCCGAGCACCGCGGGGCAAAGCATATAGGAAGTGCTCCCTTTCGGCTCTTACCTGCAGACTCCTGAGGGAGCCCATCAGCTGCCCCTGGCCACGAGCATCATTCTGAGGCAGGCGGGGGCCACCTGTGAAACCTGCAGCAGCCCGAGCCTGTGGGGAGCAGGCTTGGGCTCCTGGCTTCCAGTTTTTCTCAAGTGCTGGCCTGGTCCCAGGTTCTGAACCCAGTGCTCTTCGGGGTGTCACCTTCCCAGGCCCAGATATCCGTCAATATTCCCTCACGTGGTCTTGGAAGTTAGCACTGGCCCCAAACTCCAGAGTAAGTCTGTTCTGTATGGTTGGTGTCATGCAGAGAAATTCTATTCCCATCATTCTAGAGCATTTACCTGGAGATTGGTTTCCTTCTTGCCCCACTGATCTCTACTCTCCTGGGTCTTTAAACCTATCGTTCTCCTGGGAGGCCCTCGGGGAGACAGGCGGGAAATGGGAGCTTCTAGGTGAAGGGTGCACTTTGCAATGTCACAGTTGAAGACGTAGTGCTATGCTGCCGACAGTCTGGGCTCTGAGCCCCTGCTGAAGTGACCACCCCGTAAGACCTGCGGGGATGTGGTGGAGGGCGCAGGGGTGGGGGAGCAGTTTTCAAGTCAGGATATTGCAAAAGTTCCAGTGTCTGCAGCCAAAGTCTCAGTGTGGAAAATTTCAGGCTCCAAGCAGGGTTCCAGAGGAGGGGGAAAGGAGCCCTGGGGCCAAGATGCTTGTCCTGGGCTTCCCAGGCCTGGGCCGTCCCGCCAGGGGCAGGAGGTGTGACGAGGGTACAAGGCAGTACTCTCCAGCAGAAACCCAGGGAGTCCAGGGCTGCTGGCTCACGCGCCTTCCCTGCCCTTAAGGGGTTTACGCCGGTCAGGAAAAACATATAAAAGCGTCCTAGTTCCCAGGGCAGTGCTATAGAGGAACCCCAGCCATTAGTGTTCAAAGGGAACCTGAGGCATAATGAGAAAGAATTTGCTCTAGACGAGACCAGAGCTTCAGTGTGGGGACTGCCTCTTCCATGTAAGGGGCGAGCATCCTAGCGGGACATAGGAAGGGGGTGCGATCGTAGGGGAAGGCTTAGGGTGGGAGTGATGGTCTGGGCTGGGGTCACGTCCCCTCCCCATGGCAGGGGCCTCCTCTAGGGAGAGCTGAGGCTCAGGGTACCCAGGACGATGAAGGGATGGAATGAAGTGGGGGTGGGAGGTGCCAGGCATAGAGGCCAAGAGTGGCTGCAGCCCTGGCTAAGCTGCCAGCCAAGACTTCTTCCTGCCTGGCCCAGTCACCACTGCTGTGTCCCCTGCAAGGGCCCTGCTCTGCTTGGTGGCCTCACTCCAAGTGGCAGGGCTCCCACCTGTCATCAGGAATCACCAGGGCCCCACAGGCACCATGCTGACCCTGCGTCCGGGCCGGGACCGTTTGACCAGACCTGGGGGGAGCCGCCCGCCTGCTGCAGCCACCAGCATCTCCGCTGCCTGCTCAGGCCTCCTCGGGGCTCCTGGAGCCGGGCCGAGAGCGTGCAGCCCGCCGGCTTGTGGCTGGGGATTTCACTCAGAGCCACTACATTTGGAACCCATTATTTAATCATTAATTTCCTCCTCTCTTCGACCCCTTCCACCCCGCCTCAGCACGGTGCCCCCGCCCCAGATTAGATCTCCACGTGGTGCTTTGCAGTGATCCCTGACGGGGGCTTCTGTGCTGAGGACGGGGAGGGGAGTGGGGGGGTGAGGAGGCCGCTAGGGCCGTCCCAGGCTTGCTCAGCGATGGGGCAGCCCAGGCCCTGGATCTGCAGGAGTGGAGGGTGCAAAGTGTCCAGACCCTGACCCCAGAAGTTGGGGTCCAAGCTGTGCCTGCCTGGGGCTGTCAGAGGAGGAGTTTATTTCAGCGGCTCAGGGAGTCCAGCCAGCCCCACTCTGGCGTTTTTACAGGGCAAGGGCTCCTGAAGTTCCTCTAAGTCTCCATGGTGGGATGAGACACGATGTGCCCCTTGCTGCCCCCAGTCCCTTCTCCCGTGGGGTTCATGAAGGTAGAGAGGACGGGAGCAGGGTGGGGAGACCCATGCTTGGTAAGGCTGTGGTTAGTGCCCTCCACTATCCTGAGCCCCAGCCCTGGGCCCAGCCTCGTAACAAGCATGTCCTCCTCCCAGGGAGCTCCCAGTCCAGGTGCGGAGCACACTCACCAGGCATGCAGAACACCGGTGCAGTCCTGGGGAGCTGGGGAGCTGAGGTTAAACCAGTGAAGCAGAGCCTCTGTTGGGCTTCTCAGGACGTGAAAGCAGGTGAGGATGTGCACCCTTCCCCCACTCCTCCACATACCCTTCATTATAGGCTCAGAGATCTGAGGGGTGGTCATGACCAGAGCAAGTCCCACTCCTGGGGAGGGGCAGCCCTGAGGACACTGCACACTGGGAGGGAGAGAAGGCACTGAAATCAAAGAGAAAGGGAAGGAGAAAGCATTTCTTGGGGGCCTGCTCTGGGCCTTATCTGCACGCTAGGTTTTTCATGGCGTCATCTTTGTCGTCAGCAGTAGCAGCATGGCTAACTCTTACATAGGGCTTTTATGTGCGGACAATGTTCTAAGACTTTACATTTGGTCCCTCATTGCAGTCCTCACAGCAGACCTATGATGGAGGTGCCGCTGTTTTGCTTGCTTTAAGGATGGGGACATTGAGGCTCAGAGATATGAAGTAACTTGGTCTAAGTGAGAAGAGGCAGGACGAGGATCTGAAGTCCATGCTCAGCCTAGCACCTAGAGGGCTTCTAGATATGAACGTCATGGTTATCTGGGCTCGGGTCCGAATGCAGGTTACCACTATCCTCCCTTGCCCCCAACCCTGGAGAAAGCTGGCCAGCCTAGGACTTACTGACAGAGCTCAGCAGGAGATGGAGAAGGGACAGGGACCTCCTCTTGCCCACAAACCTCTCATAGCAGCATGCCCTCCTCATCCCCCATCCCGAACCTTCCACCTTCTTCCAAGGCCCAGCTCAGGGCCCAGCCCCCCCTGATATCCCAAATCCCTTCTCTGAAGTCTTCATAACTCTTAAAGCCTGAGACCCATCACTTGCCCTGTGCTGTTCTCAAGTTCCCTGTAGGTGAGACTTTTCTTTACCTGGATGCCCCTGAGGGCAGGAAAAGCATCAGAGATCCTCCCCAGAGCTGGAGGCCAGGATGCTCAGGTCCAGCTCTGGGCCTCACTGCCTCACCACTGCCCCACCCCCACCCTGAGGTGTATGAACAGGGGTGGGAACCCCAGGGCCAGGCCTGTCTCTCTTTCATAGACTCACTGACTGCAGTAGCTGCTGTTGCTGACTGAGCCTGTGGAGGGACATTTATTCTTTTTTTTTTTGTTTTTGCTTCTTAGCCTCTGGACCCCTTTCCTGTGCTTGGAGGAATCCCGAACTGAATGAGTCCTGGTGCAAGGCAGGTCCCATCTCTTACTACAGATGCTGGAGCTAGATACTTACTTTCTGTGCAGCTGGGACCCGGGCATCTGGCCTGGGCCTGTTGGAGGCACCCTGCCTGGACTTGAAACCCAGGATAGGGTAGAATTATTCTGGTGGTGGCTGCAGCAGCAGCCTCCAGTTTTGAGGGGTGGCAGCAGCAGTGGCGGTTGTGGTGCTAGTGTGCAGAACAGTGGGTGTTAGGACCCCTTTGCAGCATGCTTTGGGCTGCGCTCTGGCTTTTCAGCCTTCCCCGCTCCCCCGTCTTCTGAGCCTGTCTTTCCACCTCTGGACAGTTCTGGGAAACACTGAATAGACGTTCTCTGCTTAAATCAGCCAAACTAAGTTTCTGTTGCTTGCACCCAACACAGTCTGGATTCTCAGAGGCTTACTTGCCCATCTTCCACCCATACCTTGGAGTCTACCTGGCTTACAGTCAGATATGTAGTGACAAGTTACCAAGCTGACATTCCTTCCAGTGCTGGTTTCCCAAGTCAGACACCCTTTCTTTCTCAGAAGACTCTAGGAAAAAAGAAAGGACACATGATGTAATGGGTGAGGACAGGCTTCAGCATGGCCAGAACCAGGGCTGAGACCCCGCCCTCGACTTTCACAAGTGATATATTAACCTCCTTGAGAAATAGATTTTTAAATCTACAAAGTAAATATAATAAAACGTGCTTCATATCAGTTGTTGCAAAGGAGACTAATGAAGTAATGAACTAATTATTAATAACACAAAGCACCTAAGTGGTGCCTGACGTATAATAGACATTCAACATTTATTTATTCAGCTAGTATTTTCTGATTATTGGCTCCAATTTTCACTCCTTACTATAGACATGCCCTTTGCCATGAGAATTTGTGGCTCCTCCCACAAGAAGTATAGTTTGCTAGCCCTCAACTGTGTGGGCGCCTCTATGTGACTTGCTTTGGCTAATGGGATGTTAGCCAATGTGATGCAAATAGAGACTTGAAATGTGCTTGCACAATTGAGCTTGTCCCCTTGTTATTCCACTGTCATTATGGGAAGATATGCTCTGGCTTAAGTGCTAGCTTTAGTAGGATGAGATGTGCATGGAGTCGACACAACTATGGCTTAGAGCCAAGACCAGTTGATCCTCAGAAGCATGGGTGAGGATGAATGATGGGTTGTTTTAAGCCGTTGACTTTTGGGATGATTTTTTATGCAGTACTCTTGTGGCAGTTGCTAACTGACACGCTCAGTACCAAGAAGTTCAAAGATAGGCAATCCAGGGATGGCAGAGTCTGGCCTCCAACATGCTATTAGAGACGCATGCTTTCGCTACCATTCTGTTTTGCTATCCTTAGTGTATAAAATTTGTTCTCATTGTTTCAAACTGGTTCCTGTACCTCTGAACATCACGTCCATGTTCCAGGCAGGAAGACAGACGAAAGGGTGAAGGACAAAAGCTGAAAAGGAACATGTCCATTGAGTCTGCCCCTTCAATAAGCTTTCCCAGAAGTGCCACCCATTACATATTTTATATTATATATATTATATTATCCCACTTACATTTTATTATCCAGAACACTGTCTTAGCGTGACCCTAGCTGCAAGGGATTCTAGGAAGCTGAATACTTTTAATACATCACACTCCTTCCCTGAACAGATTTGAGGTTCCATTAGTAAGGAAAAGAAGGAGAATATCTGCCTCAGATTTATTGAGAAGCTACTATGTGCCAGGGAGTATGCTAAGAGCTGGGGACGCAGGTGACCCCAGGCTCCTGGCCTAGTGTGGAAGAGAGGTGAGTATAACAGGGCTATGCATTCTTCCCTAGTGTCCTGTGTGAAGGAGCATCTTGAGTGGGCTCTGTTCTGTCAGGTGTGAAATGGGTGTGAGATTTCCTTCCCCAGCATCCCATTCCTGCATCCCTTTCAAAGCCCCACATCCCTGGGATATTGCAGTGCTGATGGGGGTCCACCTTGCATGAGTTGGATGGGGATTGAGGACACAGAGCACAGAAAGAGGCTTCCCTTTCTCTGGATGATCAATAGGCAGCATTCTGGCTGCCGCCCATAGCAAGTGCTGCGCAGACATCAGGGACATCCTAGGAGGTCCACTCAAGTAGAGATCAGGGAGCTTGAGGTTGTACCAAATTGACTCCCACATGGCTGCCTGCTGTTGGTGATGAATGTTGCTTACCAAAGGGCCAGGCATTTCCAGATGCTTAACACCCCCGCTGCCCCACCCCCCGCCAGACACACAGTTCCTCTGGGTTCAGAGTCTTCCTTCTGTTCAGGGCACACTCCTCTCCTCATGTCTCCCTCTCATTCCCTTTGCTTTACTCTGGGGCATCCTACCTGCATTCATCACTTCTTCCATCCTCTCAGGGTTTAGGCTTTGAATTCTCTAATGTCTATTTCTGCTTTTCTACTGAAGCAGTCTTTCCTGTGAGCATGGCTCACAATCTAGCTTCAATAAGAGAAAGCCATGGGATGAAAATAAATACCGAAATAAGAGAGTACCTCAATGAAGATGCTAAAATCATCTCATCTGCATAAGTGGTCAGGATATTTCAATATAATGTGATAAAAGTAGGGAAGCCTAACTCAGCTAGAGATGCCTAATCTGGCCTGAGGGAAGGGAGGGAGGGCACCGTCTGAAGGATTCATTCATTCATCATTATTCATTGGCACCTGCCTGGTGCCAGGTGCTGTCCTTGGTGCTGGGATGAGAGACATTAATCAGGTTCATGGCGGAGGATACTACCCTGGCAGAGGGGCAGCCAGTGTGCGGGCAGGGAGAGTGCAGAACACTCAGGGAATTGTGAGTGGTGTGAAGTGGGTACAGGAACACGGGCAAGGTAGGGGTGTCAGGACATGGTGTTGGAGTGGGAGGAAGGCAGCCACCAGGTAGGACCTTTGGGGACGTACTTCGGAACTTGGCCTCTATCCTGAGAGCTGAGGAAAAACACTGATGAGTTTTAATGCAAGGCAGGTATTAGTATCTGAGGGGAGGAAGAGGACTCTAGCTGTGGTGTGGGGAATGGCTTTAGGGGGGCCTGGGGTACAGCCAGCGGTATTGGTTAGGGGGCTTTGCCTTTGTGGTATTTCAGGGCTCCCACACCAGCCAGAAGCATGGGCATGGAGAGAGGGGGATGAATGAGAGAGGCAGTTAAAAGCAGAGGAGCTCTGGGTGTGTCTCCTCCTCCTTTTCAGAAGAGTCAATAGGGCAGACTCACTGTTCCTCCCCGCTGCCCGCCACCTTATATTCCTTCTTGGGATCCAGGCCTAGTGTTCCTCAGGGGGAGACTCATGCACAGGGAGATGGGAGTGAGGGCCAAAGTGAGCTCTAGGCTAGAAGGAGCTGGGACACGAGGCTGGGGAGCAGGTCCAAGCACCACGTAACACCCCTCCTCCCACTAGGCCGGTCACCACCTTCTCCCTCCTGCCCTCCACCAGACTTAGAGGTCTCCTGCTCCCCGGATGTTCCTCAAGGGACCTTAGGAATCTCCATCCATGCTCAGGTCACCCATGTCTCTAACCTCCTGCTGACGATCTCCAAGCAGCCCACTGTGGGGAGACCAACCCCCAGCTTGCCTTCACCCCCTGCTCTGAGGCCAGACAGGACCCCCTTTTCCTTGGCCCCCTAGTCCAGGGCCTCCTGCAGATCCCTGCCCACGGCCTCCATCTGGCCCTCAAGGCATCGTTTCATTTTCTTTGGCTGTTGCTTTTTCCTCTTTCCACATACCTGGTTGGCTTCCAGGATCAGCCGAGGCTCAGACTTGGCTACATGGAAATAGAGATAGACACAGTCCCTTTATTATTTAATTTAGCGAACTTTTTTTTTTTTAAAAAAAGAAGAATTCTTGGCTAGGTTGGTACCTCTCAAGCCAGGAGACCCTACCAAAGACCCTGGGAGCTTGGACAGGAAATGTCCGGCGAGAATCTCCCTTCCAAGCTCAAAGGGTCTCCCCACCCCCACCTCAGGTCTTCTCCTCTGGCAGGCTCCAGGCCTCTCGGCTGCCCTCTGCCTCCCACCTCCTGGGCCTCCCTTGCTCCCAACCCCCCAGGGCTGCGGCCCTTGCCAAGCCCTGGCACTGACACATTGCTCAGCCCCCGCCTGAGGCCCTCCCAGCTCCAGCGACCTCTGGATGCCCCCTCAGGCCCACCACACACTATGGGCTGTTCCAGCCGAAATTCCCTTGCACTGTGCAAAGAGGAAATGAGAGCAGGGGTGGGGGCAAGGAATAGCAGAAAAAAAAATGCGATAGAACCAAGTCCTGGAAGGAGAGAGAACCGAAGGAAGAAAGAGGTGAAGATTAGCTGGCTCGGCTGGGGGCTTCTCTGGGGCCATGGCCGTGGGTCTTGTCAGGTCATCCCAGAGGAAGATGACCACATCGCCCCTGTGACAGTGTCTAAGGCAGATCTTTCCTTGCTCTAGGCTTGGGTGAGTCTTCAGCCCTGCCTCCTCTTGAGTAGGCATGACTGTCCATGAGAGCTGGCCAAAGTACCTGGAGCATCTGAGGCCCCGGAGAAAGCAGGGGACATGTCTGAGCTGGCTGGCCCCACAGAAGGAGCTCTGGGACACCACAATGTCCCAGTGACCTTAGCATCCCCCGTCACATTTCCTGGCCCCCCCCTTCTCACTCTCTGACCCCTGGTTCCAGCACTCCACCCGCAGAACCTCCACTGCCCTCTCCCTTCCCCCCAAAAAGCATTCCACCCTCTAAATTTCACAGCACCCTGTCATTTTGCACCTTTATTAACCCACTAAATGCTTTCCAACATACATCATGGTGATTGAGTAACTATTATATTGTCTCTACAGAACTGCAGCTATTGGGGAATGGACTCTGTTCCCAAGTGTGGGATTCCCTGATGTCACTGAATCAGGGAGCAGAGCACGATGTCCTGCCGCTCACCTGAGTTGAGGGAGAGCCACTGGAGAACAACCCAACCTCTGGCTGAGGGGCCCAGGGGACGTCAGACTCTCACCACCCTTGACAGTGGTAGAAACAGTACTAGATCATTGCTTAATGAATTAAATGAATTTATAAAAGCACTGCATTAAATTAATCTACACTAAGATATAAATGACTAAGAACCTCATTCGTCTCCCCAAACAAGGTGCTCCCGTTTGTGATGAAAATGCTCAACAAACTAGGAAGAGAGGGAAAGTTCCCCAACATGAGAAACTTGATGGGGGGCGATGGGAATCTTCTAAAACTGGGTTGTGGTAGCGATTGCACAACTCTAAATGAATTTACTAAAATCATTGGTGATGCTGCATTATAAGTGAATTTTATGGCATGAAGATGTACCTCAATAAAGCTATAAGAAAACTAAAAACATGATGCCCGTTAATCTAGCTGTGTCCTCCATGGGGCGATTCCTTCCAGCGCTGTGGTCAGACGTGGGGAGGCTGCTGTGAGAGGCTGATGCCCTCTGGACCCCTCAGCCAGAGGTCAGGTCACTGCAGGTAAGAGGTAAGACACACCTCTCTTCTTCTGATCCAACCACAGCAGGGGATGCTGCACTTGGGAATCATTGGGATTCTGCCTCTGGGCTTTGATCCCCATTCAACTCCCAGTTGATTAGAAACAGAAGGTATATGTGTGTGAGCATATGAGTGCATGTAAGAGTGTATGCCTGTGTGTACGTGAATAAGTGAGGGTGTGGGGGTGTGTGTGTGAATACATGTATGTTCATGTTTGTGATCTGCCTCCCGAGCCTCCGACAGTGACTACCCACCCTGCAGTGAGAGGGGCCTCAGCAGAGGAAACAACCAATCAGGTGGACTGGCCAGCAGGGAGGGATGATTAAGTGTTGACAGAAGCCTGAAGCCAGCTTGGCAGGAAAGATGGCCTTAGGTCCTCTCCTGCCCCATACAGCTTGCCATCACACACACACACACACACACACACACACACACACACACACACACTCACACTCACACTCACACTCACACACTGTTTTGGATGTTGTGACCACGGTCATCAAGAGGGCCTCAGCCACTTTTGGAACCCCCAGATACTAAGGAGTGGATTCTGAATTCTCCTCTTGATTCTCCTGCTTCCATCACACCCTCTCGAAGAGGACAAAGGAGAGGGAATCACAAGCATGTGATCCTCACATCTTTCGACTGTGATGCAGGATACACCTAGCATGCGGTGGGGAAAAGGGGGTGGACATACCATTCTGACTGGGTCTTAGCCAGAATCTCTTGCTCCCTCTCCCACTCCATTGGAGCATAAATAATAAAGTCCAGACTCTTTTTCAAGCATCCATCTTTCCATCCATCCATCCACCCACTCATTTGCTGAGTGAACTTTTTACTAGGCACCCACCAGATGCCAGGCACCACGCCAGGTCCTGAGAACTCAGTGATGGAGGAGCCCAGGTTGCTGCTCTTAAGGAGCTCACATCTGCTGAGGAAGACAGAGAAACTAGACCTACACAGGCACAGCGGCTGAGCTGTGTGAATGTACGTGTGCAGTCAGAGGGGTGGGTAGTGCCCTGGGGGTTCACAGAACAGGGCTACCCAACTGAGCCTCAGAGGAGGGAGGCCAGTCAAGAGAAGATTCCCACAAGAGGTGGTGCAAGGGGAATAGGAGTTTGCCCAGCAGAGAAGGGGAGAGGGTGTCTCCGGCAGAGGGGACAGCTCATGCAAACCCTACAGGTGAGGTGAACCTTGACTCGTGCTTGACACACTGGAGGAAAAGACAGGCTTTAGGCTCAAGACCAAGACAACAACGGCACACGAGTGCCACAGCCACGGGGAGCCCCAGCCAGACTCCTTGCTATGTCTGCAGAGGCTGGAGCCACTCAGATGTGCTTCTGTTTGTAAAGTTTAGGAGGAAAGAAACACGGGGGAGGAAAAATTGTGCAGACCAGTAAAAATCTGCCCTGGCTCTGTGCCTGTCCATGGACTGGTGGTTGGGAAATGCTGGGTGAGAGGATCTCTCACATTCCATCAAACTAATGTTCCTGCCTTCCTGGTTGGGGAGCTGCAATGCTAAGTCCTTTTCTCCAAAATGTCAGGGAGCTGTGGGTGAAAGCAGGCTAAAGAGTGTGGGAGAATACAGACCACATGCCTCCTCAGGGGGCCCCAGATGATGGATCACAGCCCTGGCCTGGGGCATCACCATCTGATGGAGGAGGTGGGGTCCCTATCTCGGTTCTTCAAAAGCAGCTGAGAAGATATGAGGGCAGGGGAGGCCCCACCTCTGAAGTACGAGGCTCAGGCCACACAGTGGCCCTAAGGACTGGGCTCTAGGCCACAGGCACCCACACAGCTGCACCCTCAGCCACCAACTTGGTCGCAGGATGTTTTGAATCTTTTAATCCCATCAAATGTGTCGCCAAAAATTTCATTTTTCGAAAGTGTACCTCAAACATGAACACTATCTAAAGCACCATGGGATGTGAAATGTGGGGAAGATGTTTGAAAGAAGAGGAGAGTGTGGGGAAGTTAGAGACACTGCATTCTTTGCAGGTGTCTTCAAGAAGGTGGGTAGGAGGTGAGCCGAGATTCCTGTGACGGTGAGAGCACAGCCTTACCCAAAACAAGAGAGTCCGAATGTCTGCCTTTCCAGCCAAGTGAAAGCACAATCAACCTTAACTCCACTCAGGGCTGTGAACAGTCAGCATTGTGCTCATGTCACGTCCTAAGCCTTTGTCCAAATCAGTGGTCCAGCTGAAGCTCCCTCCCCTCTCTGCTCCCATCCAACCGCCAAGGCCACCTCTGGTTTTGTTTCCTTCAACCCTCTGAGGTTCCACAAGGCTCTTGCATGACTTGGAAGGTGTGCCAGCTCCTCTCTTATAGCTGTCAGAGGGCAGATGGCCACTTGCTCTCCACGTCCCCGATGCCCACCTGTCACATGTCCTGTGCCAACACAAACAGGTGGTGCCTCTGATAAGACTGGTTTTTGTACCCCTATCCATATGATTCATGTTCCCCTCCAGGTGAGTTCTTCCCGGTTGAAAACCTTATCTTCTCAGCCAGAGTGGAAACAAAACAGGGCTATGTTGCCTCCTCTTTTGGTTCAGGGCTGAGCTGGAAGGTTCTCTCAGAAACCATCTGTGGTCTCCTAGCTTTACTCGGAGAAAACTAGGCCCCAGCTCAGGGAAGTGTGGTAGAAGAAAGAGTACTTGGATGTGTAGCATCAGACGTGCTCTTAATTCTGACTCTGTGTTCATTAAATATGTGATGTTTTCCAAAGCGTCATATACTCTGAACCTTGTTTTTCTCATCTGTAAAAGTGGGCATTAATTCTTACCTCCCAGGTGTTGGGAATATAAAACGAGGAAACAGCATATGGTCCCCAGCTCCTAATGTTGTCTCCAAGGCAAACATTGTTAATACTTTGATGCATTTTATTTCTACCCTTTTGCCATGACATTTTTTGGTATGATAGTGACCATGTGGTACGTATAAAGTTGGATATATTGACTTTTTCTTTGTCATTATTTCTTTAAAAATTTATCATTGTGGAATTGGTTTTCTTTTTGTCCCAAGAGTTATTCAGGAGACTGCATATAAATTCCTAAGTAGTTGCATTTTTTTGTTTCAATTTTTGTTATTCATATAGAGTTTTATTGCAATGTTGTTAGAGAATGTGGTCTGTACAGTTTCTACTTTGAGGATTTTATTTTGAAGCATTCTTTGTGGCCCAAAAAAAAGATCATTTTTTAATGTATTATGAATGCTTGAATGGGAGGTGTGTTCTGTTTGTAGGATGTGAGGCTCATAAGCATATTAATCTTACTTTATTAGTTTTGTCATCCTGACGCTCTATGCTCTTGCTTTTGCAATTATTTCATTAGTTCAATGGTGACATGGACATGTTAAATCTCCCATAAGGCCCTGTTCCTATCAATCTCTCCTTACATATTTAGCAGATCTTGCCCTTTCAAGTTCAACAGTGTGTTAATTGTGCATAAAGGTTTATGAATACTGAAGTAGATGTATCCTTTAGCATTTATCAGATGAACTTTTGTCCAATTTAATTGCTTTGTTTTATACTCCTGTGGCTTTTGCTTTTTTCCTCTTTCCTCATTTGTTTGGCATCCTTCTACTCATGCTATTACTTCTAAATCTTCTGTGCCACTTTGGTATAAATGTGTCTTTTGTGACTGGCATATGATTGGATTTATTGCCATATATTTGTTACCATAGATAGCCATACTTCATTCAGGTTGTTTATAATTCCTCTTGGGGCTCTGTTCCACATTATTTTAGCTTTCATTTTCTATATGCACTATATTTCCTTGCTTTTCCCCCAGATGGCTTCAAATTGGTATGGAAAGAAAAGAGACACTATCTGGGGAAGACAGTTCATATCTGGGCACACTTTGGAGATTTGCCCAGGGTTTTTAACACTAAGGGCAGTGTAATAGGGAAGAACACATCTGATCCCATATTGGATCTCTTTCTTTTACTTTAATCTTTGTATTTTATTGCTTTTGCTACAAGTTAATAACTAAAAGAATGTTGCCTATAGCCTGAAATATACAGGATAGCCCATTCTCAAAGCTCTGACCTTTAAAGCTATAATACTTCTCCATTGCAGAACAGAGACTAACATTTGTCTTGTTGGAGGTTTATAGGAACACCCTGACCAGACCTACACAGACACAAGCAAGAATAAAGGATTCCACACCAAGAAGTCTGCAACAACCAGCCACACTCCTTCCCCTTTTAGTATAAAAGAAGCCTGAACTCTAACTCAGGTAAGATGGTTCTTCGGGACACTAGTCCACCATCTTCTCAGTCTGCTGGCTTTCCAAATTAAAGTCACTCTTCCTTGCCCCAACGAATCATCTCTTGATTTATTGAACCATCGTGCAGTACAACTCGGTAACAGCAATACCTAGACATGGCACAAATTAAATCATCGTCCAAGAATGCATCCTTACTACAAAGCCAAACTCTCGGACACTTGGTGCCTGGAGGAGGGACTAGCCCATGTGAGCTGCCCAGGGCCTTTGAATCCATCTTAAATTTGAAGGGAAGCCAGGAAGCTCTCTGAGCTTAATTTACAACCTGTGAGGGCAGCTTCTTCTGACATTGGTGCCTCAGACAGAGAACCGAGGTCATGCAGGGTTATGTCAACGCACTAAAGTAAGTCTAACAGATTCCCTGGTGAAAACTGTAGGCCCTGGTAGATAAACATTTCTTTAAAAATTAGAGTCTTTCCTGGAAGGGGAAGGGAGATCCCTGCCAGATTTCCTTTAGCTTTCATGATTCAGCTGACACGCTTCACTGACCCTGGGGCTGTGGCAGAGGGTATGTGTTTCTAGAAACCTAGGGCCCCTTGTGACTTTCATGGATCCCCGGCACTGGTGCCTTCGTGTGCCTCTCCCTCCATTATATATATACATATATATGTATACATACATATACATATATATAATTATATTTTATAACTGCATTGGTATAGGTATAAAGATTAATTCAATGATTATATGTCATTATATTATATTATGTTTTCTTTTGATTTTAAAAGTAGATAAAGTCAAAATATTTCCATGAGCCCCTAAAATTACCATGAGCCCTGGCACTGTATCTCCCATGCCCAGTAGATTAGTAGGCCCTGCGGAAACCAGGGCCATGTGTGGGGATTGGCAAACCCAGAGGATCGCGGGGAAGGACTTTGGGCTGTGGTTACCACTTTGCGGTACTTCCTTCAGAGACAGAGAGCTCAGACTGAAAGAAAGTCTCATAGGTCAGTCAGACAGTAGGAGCATAAGCGGTCTCAAGGACACAAACGCCTTTCCATCGGAGGGCCGGCACAAGGTCTGCCAGCCCTTGAATGGACATGTGGTGATGTGGGAAGGTGCTGGAATGCCCTTAAGGTTTCTGACCACAACCAACAAGAAGGAGAAGAGGCCTCCACACATATGTTGGGACACAAGAGACTCTGTGTGGAGCCACGCCGTCAGGTGCTAAGGGGGAGAGATTGCATGACTAAACCACAGGGAGTTGAGGGGAGCTTTGGTGCTGGCCTTCGTCAGTGGCAGCCCCATTCTCTGAGCTAAACTTAATTCTGGTCTTTTAAAACAGAGTCTCTCAACCTCAACACCACTGATATTTTAGGCTGGATAATTCCTGGGGGGAGGGGGCAGTCCTGTGCAGTGTGGGATACTTAACAGCATCCCCAGTCTCCACGCACTAGATGTCAGTAGCAACCCGCCTCCCTAGCTAGTGACAACAAAAAACGCCTCCGTCGTTGGCTACCCCAAGTGTTCCTTATACCTAGGTGTCACCACAGCCACTTGCTGGTACGCTTTCCTCCCTCTAGGCCTTCCTCCCTTCCCTCTTCCAAACAAGGTCTAAGTAGATCTCTTCGACCCTGAAGTTTTGTGGGACCAGATGGACGCAGACGATGTTGCACACACTGGCCATTTGCTTCAAAGTGGGGAAGTGCTCTGACCCTTTTTATAACTTCTCTGGGGCCTGCAATTATTGGCCATGGTGAGCATCCTTCTTTGCTCTATTATCTCATTTGAGGGCAATGAACAAGTCTCCCTGTGCTCTGTAGTAGTGACACCTAACGAACTGGCACAGTTTGGGGCAGAGTAATTTCTCACAAGAATTTTGTCACTCTTACGCGTGATTTGTTACAATTTGTAAAATTCACCTTTAGGGAAAGGTGCACACGAATTTTAGTGCCACTGACCTCTTCACAATGGAAAGCTGTTAAAGTTTGTTAATCTCATTTATTCTTGAGATGAATAAATAAACAAATAAATAAATTCTACAATGAGAACCTGTCAGGGGAAGCAAACACTACAACATCCTACAGCTCATGAGAATAAAGATGCTCTCAAATTCTTGTCATAAGTGTGATTAATTCAGAAAGAGAAAGAGAAGGTGGAGGCATTGGCTGCCCTTTGGGGACAGACAAAACAGTATGGTGGGGGCAGGTGGCACTAGGGAAGCCCTGGGGAACTGGGAGAGGGGGTGTGGGAGTGACCATTTCTGGTCAGCAGGCTTCCCAAACAAGTCCAGGGGTCCTGTGGAGACTAGGCCCATTAGTTTGCTTCCTCTGTTAGGGTACCTGGTCACAAACAGGAGAGGGGTGACCAACGACAGGCTCATCTCCGACTTACCAGCAGGCCCTTATATCTGCAGGGGTAGATTTAGGAAAAGACAAGAGACTTCTGAGCAGTTGTAAGACGTGGTGGTCATCCACTCATTGCTGGCAGTTGTAGTCCGGAATCTTATGCCAGACTTATGGCCAGTCCTATGGCAAGCTTTCCTTGTGCAGAGAAATCTACCATATCTCTCTAGAAGTTAGGCTTGCTAGAAAAGAATGGACCAGGGTCAATAAACGCTGCCCTCCAGGTAAGAAAATAACCCAGTAGCAGTTGGCTCTCACTCTAGGCAGAGGAAGAGGCTGTGGAGGAAGTGCGGAAGGAAGCAGGGCAGCCAAGGCTAAACCATAAGCCTGGGTAGCTTGTGCACTGCACAAGTGCACCATCGCTAGGGGGGTATGATTTAATCATAGTCATCAACGACACGTATGTTTATTGCCACAATTTTTAGGAGATGGAAGTAAAGGATCTTGAGACGTCATTTTCTAACTTGCACAAAGATGTCACGTGGACAGCTCAAGGGCACCCTAAAGGGCACCCATTTAATGGCATTGCTTCCTGGTAGTGGAAATTCCAATGCTTTCAATATCAGTGGATTTTTTGTCTTTTCATTTTGTTTATTTTTAATGGAGGTATAACTTATACACGATTAAATGCACAAGTCTTAAGTACCTATTACAGCTTAATGAATTTCTACATTTGGCTATACTTATGTAAACACCACTTACATCAAAGCAGCACATTAATGGCTTAGGGAATTCTTTCTGGTCAAAGAATTAATGGATCTGGACTAGAAGCTGTACATAGAAATGGCCACCTAGGTTCCAGATCTTCTCTCCAATCTTGGACAGGGGCAGTCATTTTTCTTTAAACCATATTAACCATGATTACTTAGGTCCAAGTCTATATTTAATAGTGCTCACTCTCAGTCCTACACTACACCGTCTCCTTTCTTGAGTTCTTTATTGGTTGGATTATATCTTCAGGTGGATTATATCTTATATACACTTGAAATAAATATATGACATATAAAATTATATATATATATATAATATTTTTTCTTCTAGGAAGGGTACATGGATGCAATACTCTGAACTCTTTCATATCTGACAATGTCCTCTACACATAAATGGCAACTTGGCTGGTTTTGTGTTTTCAATCACATTTTCTCTCTTAAAGGTCCATAAGAACTCACTCCCTTATTTTTTGCATTAAACAGAAAAGAAGTTCCAAGTTAACTTCTTTTCTTTTGTAAGTAACCTATTTTCTTTTTTACCATAATGTTCTTCATCTTTGAATTTTGAAAATTTCACTGGGCGTATATCCAATGTGTTGATTCCTTTTCAGATCTTTCTTCAACTCAGGAAAGTCTTGTTCCTGTTGTTGTTGTAATGGGTTTCCTTGGTTCTGATTTCTTCCTCAGGATTATCAATTAATTTCCTGCACATTGGACCCTGTTCTTTCCTTTCACAATGCCCTGTTCTCTTTCTTTCTCTTTCTTTTAAATAGACTTTATTTTTCAGAGCAGTTTTAGGTTCAGAGGAAAAGTGAGCAGAAAGTACAGAGAATTCCCATATAACCCTTGGTATTGCATATTCGATGAGTTTTGACAAATGTATAATGACATCTAACCACCATTATAGTATCATGCTATTATACAGTATCGTAGAATAGTTTCACTGCCCTAAAAATCCTCTGGGCTCCTATTCAACCCTCCCTCCAGGATGACCTCAGCAACCACTGATCTTTCTACGGTCTCCATAGTTTTGCCTTTTCTAGAGTGTCATATAGTTGGAATCGTACAGTCTATAACCTTTTCAGATTGGCTTCTTTCACTTAGTGATATGCATTTAAGGTTTAGCCATGTCTTTTCATGGCTTGATAGCTTATTTCTTTTTAGCACTGTATAATATTCCATTGTCTGGAATATTATAAACTGTTCCACAGTTTATCCATTCACCTACCGAAGGACATCTTGGTTGCTTCCAAGTTTTGGCAATTATGAATAAAGCTGCTGTCAGCATTCACATGCAGGTTTTTGTGTGGACGTAATTTTTTAACTCATTTGGGTAAATACCAAGGAACACAATTGCTGGTCATATGGTGAGAGGATTTTTACTTTTGTAAGAAACCGTTAAGCTGTTTTCCAAAGTGGCTGTACCATTTTGCATTCTCACCAACAATGAATGAGAGTTCCTGTTGCTGCACATCCTCACCATCATTTTGGTGCTGTAAGTGTTCTGGATTTTTGCCATTCTGTTCGGTGTGTAGTGATATCTTGTGGTTTTAATTTGCGTTTCCCTGATGACATATGATGTGGAACATTATTTCATATGCTTATTTTCCATCTGCATATCTTCTTTGGTAAGGTGTCTGTTCAGGTATTTTGCCCAGTTTTTAATTGAGTTGTTTATTTTCTTAGTTTTGAGTTTTAAGAGTTCTTTGTGTGTTTTGGATAACAGTTCTTTATCAGATGTGTCTTTTGCAAATATTTTCTCCTAGTCTGTGGTTTTCTTTTCATTCTCTTGACAGTGTCTTCCCCAAGCAGAAGCTTTTGATTTCAGTGAAGTCCAGATTATCGATAATTCTTTTCATGAATCGTGACTTTGATGTTGTAGCTAAAAAAAGTCATTGTCAAACTCCAGTCATCTAGTTTTTCTCTTATGCTATCTTCTTGGAGGTTTATAGTTTTTCATTTTTACATTTAGGTCTGTAATCAGTTCTGAGCTCATATTTGTGAAAATTGAAGATCTGTGTCTGATTCATTTCTAGCTTGTGGATATCCAGTTATTCAGCACCGTTTGTTGAAAAGACTGTCTTTATTCCATAGTATTGCCTTTGCTCCTTTATAAAATATCAATTAACTATATTGATGGGGCTCTATTTCTGGGCTCTCTATTCTGCTCCAGTGATCTACCTGTCTATTCTTTTACCAATACCACACTGACTTGATTACTGTAGCTTTATAGATAGTCTTGATGTCAGGTACTGTCAATCTTCCAACTTTGTTCTTCTCCTTCAGTATTGTGTTCGCTAGTCTGGGTCCATATCAACTTTATAATCAGTTTGTCAACATCCACAAAACAACTTGCTCGGATTTTGATTGGGATATAGATCAAGTTGGAAAGAACTGATCTCTTGACAATATTGAGTCTTCCTAGCCACAGAAATCCATGTTCTCTTTTGATCATTCTATCTTCTTATTCTTTTCCTTGGCATTCTGAGAAAATTTCTCAAATATCCTTCACATTATTAATTCTATTTTCTTCAGTGTCAAATACTCCTTTCCATTTCTAATGAAGATTTCAATTCTTTATGGCCTTCCTAGTTTCCTTACTCTCTTTCCCCATCATCAAACCCCTCTTTTCTCTTAAACTCTTAGTCTTATCCCTTTTCATCTCAGTCTGATATTTTATCATCTCATCTGCTATCTCTCTTTTCATAGAGTTCACATTTTCTTGAATTATTTGAGAACACAAAGCAGCTATTTCCGAACAGTTCTTTTATGTCCTTACTAAGTATTTGACAAAAGCCTATTTGTCATCTGCGTCTTGATTGTGGTGCTTTATTTTGCAGAATTTCTTTGGCCCATGGTGCCTTCTTTGGTTTCCTCTTGAGGACAAATCAATAAGATCTGGTGTTTGCCCAGCCATTACAACCAATTTGTGGATTGTTCTGAGTTCCTATCACTTTTGGGGGTTGCTGTACGTATCCTTCTGCCAGATCTTAAGTTGGAGAGGTGGCTGGCAATAATTTACACAGTCAATTCAGAGTGGAAGAGAGGCAGAGCTGTGAGTGGCTCAGTTTTTGGGGAAGCTGTTTTCTACGTCTGTTTTCCTGTTAGGTCTGGCCTTCATACCAGGTGTAAACCATAGCTAGACCCAGCCTCCTTCCACGGATCATTGCCTGCTTTACCAGAGGCAAACTCTACTCCCCTGCAGCCTTTCTGTGGGAGGTTGCTGCCACTCAAAACCAGTGCTTCTTACCCAGGCCACTGCTCTGTTGTATGGAGGGAATTCACGTGGTGTTTGCCTTCCCTGCTCTCAGACCTCCTCTCCTATAATCCTGATCCCTCAAATGAGGGCGTGGTTGTAGGGTCTGCAGGCTTTCTTCTCCTCACTTCCTTATAAGGGTGCTGCTTCTCAGGTGGGGCTGCTGCAGATTGGTTTTGCTGCTGTCCTTCAATTCGCATTCACACAAAACCCCCTTGATTTTCTGATGTGAGTGGTACTCTTCTGTATTATCAGTGATCCTGCACATTTCCTATTTCCACATTTCTAATATTTTGATCATTTCAGTGACAATCTCGGGTAATGTGAGTGGTTGGTAAGGCAGATGAGACATCTGTGCTCATATCATTATCTTATTCAGACCTCAGTTGGTTGGTCCATTCATCCATCCATCTAGTTAACTGTCATCAAAGTCGGATCTCCATAAATTTGGACCAAGTCTCATCATCCTGCTATTTCCCTCTGACTCAGCTCACGTGGTCTCATCCTCCCTTTCCCATATTGGGAATCTGACCCCATAGTTCTAGACATGTCTTCATGTCTCTGAAGATCATCAGGTATTATAGTCTTATATCATTGACCAGTCCAAGGGAATTAAGTCAAATTCAGTTAAAACCAATAGGTATGGAGGGACCAGAGACATTTCCCTAGAGAGGAAAAGGCACAGTCTTAATGGGGGTAGGGTACTGGTCAGGCTTCTAACTCCACCATTAATGGTTTAGGCTGCCCAAGGAAATATCCATCTTTTTATGGTGTCTCAAATTTATTCCTTTGTTAAGCGAGAGTGTTGAATTTCCAAGGCCTCCCTCAGTCCGGTATTTTTGGATTTTGCAGTGAGCCAAACTGCTGTGGAAACGAGAAGAAAAAGTACAGCTCATATTTCTGGTTAAAGAGGCAAGACTTACACTTGAATCAGCTTGTGGAACCCTATAATGTCAGGTGAAACTAAACTTTGCAAACAGGTATGGGATGCTTAATATTTTGTTGAGAAAAGAAAGGGGAAGGGACCAAAAGGGGGACACAGAGAAATTGGATGAGAAAAAAGAAAGATGATGTGAGAAAAGTAGAGAGAGACTGGAAATAAGAAAATAAGAAAGAGAAGGAGAATGAGAGGGAGAGAGATGGAGAGAGAATGAGATGATGTGGAAAGAGATGGGGGCAGAGGAGAGCCACCCAAGGATGCTGTGGCTGTGGAGTGAGGAGGGGGAGGAGAGATGAATTGAGGAGGGTTTCATTCATTCTGGTCACTGTCTGAGGTGACAGACAGAAGCTTCAAAAGTCTGACATGTCCTAGTGGCTGCCTCCCACTCACATCACCACTCAAATCGCCAGCTCAACCCTGAGCACAGGAGGGAGATGCAGCTGATGCAGTGACATCCGGGCCCCACTAGGTGGCCGCGGGCCTCCTTTGAACTCCAGGCTTTGCAGAGAATTCCTCCCCTTGTAACCCGAGATCCATTTCCTATTTCCTCTGTTCCCTGGAGAAGATGGGGTGAAATTGTGATGAAAGGAATTCTAAATAGAATAAAGGACACACACAGAGACACAGACAGGCGCGCACACACACATACACACACACACACACATTTTTGTGGAAGCAGTTATTGTGTGTGAAAACGATAACTACCGCAGAGAGGTTGAATCTGGCCTCCATAATTTCTAAGCTGGTTTTCCTTAGAAACCAATGGCTTTCTCTGAAAGCCAGAAGATAGAGTTGGGCGTTGAGTTTCAGTCCAGGGTTAGGGTCTACCTTTGGTTAGGGTTCGACTCAGTCCACAGTCAGCGTTAGGGTCAGTATGAGGTCAAGCTCAAGGCTTTGACTGAGGTCAGAGTTGGAGTTATTCTGTAACTGGGAAACAGAATGACTATAAGCAGAATAAGTGACCCCATGATACTTTGAGCTCTGCTCTCTAAGGGAAAAAACTAGCGATGGTTCCCTGGAGGGAATAAGCTTCTAGTGAGACTTTGAAGAAGAAACTTGAAATCTTGAGGGACAAGAGAGTGGCTGAACACAGCTGAATGTCCTGATAGGAAAAGCCCCCAAATAATGGTGTCTCCTGATCAGAGTCCAGCTCATCGTCAGACACCTGGACTCCCAGGTCACCTTCCCTCACCCCTGGGGGAAGCGGACTCGCCACTGGCTTTGGCCAAGGGCACTTCTCCACACAGTCCTGGCCCCAAGTGTCCCTGGGCTCTGTGTCCGCACTTGGGGCTGCCAGGGCAGGGCAGGGCAGGGGTTGGTGCTGGGGCCGGGGTGGGGGTGGGGGTGAGCACAACCTGGAAACAGGGAGTGGCCGTGGAAACAATGCAAGTCCAGCAGGTACCCTTCAGCCACTCCCAGGATGGTAATATGTGGGGTCATTGCTGAGGGAGCCAGAGCCCTGGGACGGGACCCGCAAGGGGCTCACTCAGCCCAGAACCACCTTCCCCAGGAGGCCTTACCAGGTGGCCACCCTGATGTGGCAGCTGCAGCAGGCCCAGGGCCATTCCACTGTGCTCCTTGGCACTTTTTACTATAGCTTTTGGTATGCATCTTAGCTCTGTTTTCTCAAATGAGAGCCTCAGTAAAGCACGCCCATTCCTCAGGGTCCTTGTGCACCTGTCAGCGGTCTCTGACCTCCCTGAGGGTATGGCCTTTATCCGTTAGTCAAAGGCCTCCCTAAAGAGTCCACCTCAGTCAGAAGATGGCTCTCTAAAAACTCTCCCATCAATATGGGGAGGGAACTTCCCTTGGAAATGCCTCCCCCAGCAACCTGAGTATCCCTGAGCAAATTCTTCCACCTGTCTGGAGACTCCTCTTCCATCAGTCTAGAGGTTCCTTAAGAGGTTATCTCCCTCAGCGTTCTCCATCAGTGTGGTTAATTAATGAAGGATCTTCTCCAGTGTGCAGCCCTTGAGAGTACATCTCCCCCCAGGAGTCTGGGGTCCCTGGGAGATGTCATCGCCCTCAGAAGACTGGGAAGCCCCTGCAAATTCCTGGACAAGAGCAGTCATAGCAAGATGGAGACATCAACCATGAAGCTAAGTCAGGATCTCGTGAAGGTCAGGATAGGATGTCAGTCCACGCCCTGGCAGACTTTATAAAGGAAATGAGGGCAGACATAATAGTGCTTGTGGTATTGGTAATTAAGGGAGCAGTGATGGTGGCAGTGGCAGTGATGGAGGAGGTGATGAAAACCAGGGAGATGGTATTGATGGTGGTTGTTTCAGTGGGGGTGACCACAGAATGGGGGGCATTGGAGGTGGTGGGTGTAGAGGCTTCAAACCATCACTGCTGTCCTAAGAGGGAAGGGTCCTGGAGCAAGGGGAGTAGAGAGTTGGTAAAGAAGGAGGATATTGATCTAGAGTAGCTGGAAGAAGGATCCAAAACATAATTTAAAAAAAATAAAGCGCAAAAAAAAGCTTTTGAAAAAAAGTGGCTAAAATTTGACCTGAAACAGGAACACCAATTACAGAGTCCAAAGCTGTGGGTTTTACAAGATGTGAGTGAGAAACAAGCAGAAGAGAAGCCCATAGGACCAAGACTGTGCACCTGAGACGGGAGAAGTCCCACTTTGATGGAGCCCTTGCCAGGGTGGGTCTGATGACCCCGAAGCCAAAGGTGAGGAAAGTGAAACCCAGTGGCCTCCATGCCTTCGGAAGGTCCAGAGGAGGCTGGAGGGTCCGGGGCTGCTCAGGGCTGACTGGATGGGGAAGGACTGATGGCCAGATTGTGAACCTCTCTTGTCCTTCAACCTCTTTGTTTTCCACTTGGGGGAAGGTGCCATGTGAAGGGCATCAGGATCAGCTGGTGAATGTTAAAAACATGAACTTACCTCCTTACAACTTGTCCTGGGTGTTCTGACTCTTTCCAGCGTGGGACCTGGGCATATGTACTTTTAATAAGCTCCCAAGGTGACGCTGATACAAACATACATGCACACACACGTCAGGACCCATGACCAGATACTATATTCAGCACCCCAACCTCTGCCACCAGGGTATTCATAGCGGAAAGCAATGATATCTCCGTCTCATCACATCCTCACCTCCCCACCCAAAGGGTCTTGGAGGCTGCAGGTGACTGGATGGTATGAGGAGCTGAGAGGCAGGGTGCAGGGTTGCAGCCAGGCCCGGGATGGTCATTTCCCAATAAAGACCTGACACCAACCTCAAAGAGGAAAGGGGAAGTGTTGGTGCCCAGATGTGACTCCATGCTGACCCCCCCCAGATTTCCCAGAGAGGGGCCCCCAGAGGATCAAAGCTAAAGGAAGAGGAGGCTGAGGCAGCAGTGCTGCTGAGAGGGAGCTGAACCGGTTGGCCCAGGGCCCAGTCTGGAGCCCTTTGAGGGAGCCATGCTTTGCCCTCCCACCACTCGCCTGCTCTTCTGGGCCAGCTCCCACCCGGGCTCGTCCATCCGGGAAGCCCTCCCAGGCCCCAGGGACTGCAGGGCCCTCCTCCTTGGCTGGGCTCTCAGACTGTGTCCTCTGTATTTCGGATTAGACACACGAGTTCTTGTATTCTACCCATTCTGACCATTTTTTTGTGATGCCCTCACAGATGGCTTTCCCCGCCCCCCACCCCCTACTGATTTGTCTTTCTCTGGCCCTCAGGCAACAGTGCCCCATGTTAAGTGTGGGGAAGTGTTTATTAAAATGTGCGGGCTTGGGACTTCCCTGGTGGTGCAGTGGTTGAGAGTCCGCCTGCCGATGCAGGGGACACGGGTTCGTGCCCCAGTCTGGGAAGATCCCACATGCCACGGAGCGGCTGGGCCCGTGAGCCATGGCCGCTGAGCCTGCGCCTCCGGAGCCTGTGCTCCGCAATGGGAGAGGCCACAGCAGTGAGAGGCCCGCGTACCGCAAAAAAAAAAAAAAAAAAAAAAAATTGTGCGGGCTTGACATGAGGGTGGGATGAGCACCCAACAGTAAAGGAGGGTCCTTGGGTTCTAGCCCCACTCTGCCCCCTTCCTGGCTCCCGGGGACCCCCTCCAATGGGAAAGACATGGAAATAGCTCGTTCCTGCCTCTTCTCGCTTCCTCAAGTCCTGGTGACTCTGTGTCCCTTATTCTAACACCACAGCCCGATCCTGGCAGCAACTGAAAGGTGAGCCCCCCACCTGGGGCTCAGCACAGTTCCAGGGAAACTGAAGCAGTCTCTGAGATGCTGACAATCCTATTCTCTTCCCCCTGAGGCTATGCGAGGGGATCACTTCAGGTCACAGGCCTTGCGGAAAAAGAACTGGTTGGCAGTTCAGGTTGAGGGAGGGACTTGAGCTGATCAAAGGACCTTTTTAAAGGAGGACAAAGTGAGAAAGGCCTTGGGAGTAGACATCTCACTTTGAAGTTGGGGAGGCCCTGAGGTGAAGGGAGGGGATGGCCTGTGGCAGAGTGAGCCGAGGAGAGAGTGGCTTTGAAGACCGCCTGTCCACGTGGTGACCCTCACCTTCGGGCAGAAAGCAGGGAACACCAGAGTGGGAGGTTTGGGGACAAAGAAATGGTGGGCCCAAGGTCCAGAGGGAGGGGATGAGGCTGCAGTGTTTCAAGCAGCTCAGATACTGATGGGGTTTTTCAAATTCCTCCATATCAGCTGCTCCCTCAGCAGTCCCACTGTCACCTGGGGTCCAGCCAGAGCAGCTAGTCCCAGACGAGGGCACGAGCCCTCAAGGCAACTGCACCATCTCTGCCAGGAGGCCCACCTCTGGGCTCTGAGCGACCTCTTACCTTCTAGACCCGCAGCCCCGAGCCCCTCTGTTTCTGCATGGGTTACAGAGGACTCTGTGTGTGTGTGTGTGTGTGTGTGTGTGTGTACACTTAAGAAAGAAAGGAATCTGTTGTGGGGAGGAAAGGACATTTCCTGTCCCCTACCCCAGTGGAAATAGAATGTGCTGGTAGATACTTCTCTGTTCTAAACAGGGTGTGAGTGAGGAAGCTTCTAAACTTTTTCTATAATCAGCTGTGTGGAGACAACGACCCTGGTAAAGACCAGTCAGGAGCCCTAATGGGGCGTGTAGGTTGTGTGAGAGCTTGCACCTCCCAGGCAGCCAGGTCCTCCCCTCACTGCCCCTGGGTACCTGTGACAAGGCCTTAGCCGGTCAAGCTTGTGTTCACTTCTCTTTGCTCCACGCCCCCTGCCTTCCCAGGATGTCTTCCTGATCAGGCAGCCCACCCTGGAGGAGTCCGTGCAGGAAGCGTCCATGCAGGACACTGGAGGAGTCCATGCACGAAGGCAGTGATAAGAGAGATGAAAGCAACTGTCCACACAAGGGCTTGTACGGACACTCCGCACAGAGGTTGGGCAGCTTTATCTGGAGTAGCTGCAAGCTAGAAACAGCCCAAATGCTCATCAACAGGTGTGTGGATAAGCAAGTCCTGGTAAATCCATCCAGTGGAACACTAGTCAGCAGTGAAAAGGAATGAACGATTGATTCATGCCACGGCTTGGACGAATCTCAAGATAATTATACTGAGTGAAAGAAGCCAGGCCAAAAAAGAGCACATGCTGTATGATTCCATTTATCTAAAAATCTAGAAAATGCAAACAAATCTGTAGTGACAGAAGGCAGAGCAGGGGTTGCCCAGGGACAGGGCGGGGGCTGGGAGGGGCAGGAGGAAGGCCGATAAGATGCAGGAGGAAACTTCTGAAGAGGGTGGAGGTGCTCATTACCTCGACCATGGTGATGGTTTCACCAGTGTATGCGTTTGTCAGAAAAGGTCCAACTGTGGGCCTTAACTAGGTCTGCCTATTATACATCAGTTATACCTCAAGAAAGCTCTCTGAAAAAAAGATGGTAGTGGTGCTCATGGAGTTGATGATAAAGCTGAAGTGAAAGTTGCTGACAGTTAACCCCAAACGTGAACGAGGTCGTCACTTTCTGATACTAGTTTAGGTATTTGCCTCTCCCTGTAAACTGCGGGGATGGACGGGATGGTGCTTCTTCACCCCTGTCCCCAGCACGCTGCAGAGGGCTCACATGCAGAGGCACACGGTAAAGAGTCCATTTGTCCATCTTGGCAATGACAGCACAGCATGAGAAATGCTATAACATGAGAAGCCCAGGGGGCTGTGGGAGCACACAAGAGCAGCACACGGCCCACGAAGACTTCCTGGAAAAGGTCACATCTGAGCTGAGACTGGACAGGCAAGTAGGGGCTTGCTAGGCAAAGAGGCCTTGGGTCAGGGGTGGGGTGTCCCACGTGGAGGATACAGCTTGTGTCAAGGTCCGGAAGCTTCACAGAACAAAAGGTACTAAGGAAGTTCAGTGTGAAGGGAACCAGGGTAGGAAAAGGGAGAAGCAGGATGTCAGATGGGTTTGTTAATGGATGGATGGATGGGTTGGTCATGTCTACAAAGCCACGGGGAGCTCCTGTCATGAAAGGGGTATGGAGACGAGGTTAGAAAGTGACAGTGGAGTCCCAGAGATTTCCTTCAGATGCCAGAGAGTCCTCTACCATTCCAACTGGCCCTCGGGTCCAGTACCCATGTGCCCACCCAGGTACCAGCCCATCGAAAGCAGGGGTAAGGATGCATGGGTTTGTAAGGACACCCCCCTCCCCCACCCCCAGCTGCCGTCCTCCTTACTGGAAGAGAGAGAGTCTGTGACTCTGGGAGGGGGCTGAGGGGTGGGTCTCCTCCTAGGCAGTGCTGTGAGGCACCCCTCAAAGCTTTCCCCTGCATTCTGCCGTGCTCAGCTCTGGAGCGGCAGTGTAAACAAGGCAGGGCCGGTGCAGGAGCGAGGTAGGGAGGCGTCCTTTGCTGAGGGCTGTCAGCTGGAATGACCTGGGCTGGCCCCACCAGTCCCTGGGGGCAGCAGGAATGAAGGGAGAAGGATGCAGACTGCGTTGGTCTCTTCTGGGCAGGCCAGCTGTGTTCTCCACACATGAGGTGTCCTTGGGCAGCACAGCCAGACCTGCCCTGAGGCCTGGGGTTGAGCCAGAAAAGTAACCTCTTGCCCTGGCTCGAGCTCACCCCGTGTGTGGCCTCGCTTCCCCAGTACACAGTCTGCCTTGCACCCCGGCTCAGCCGGGTGTAGGGTGCAGCCACCCACCAAGGCTGGACCCTGCCACGCATCCTGAGGATTGGTTTTCCCCAGCACCTGGTGACTGGGGGCTGCAGTGACCACGTGCCCATGGGCGAGGAGAGCTCGTGGAGTGGATTTGTCTTGACAGGCCATAGTCCCTTGACCTTCCTTCTGGATCCATGGTTCTCATATCATCCATCCTTCTACATGGCACTCCCTCTTACCCCTGACCCTACCTGAAGGCCTCTTCCGCCTACCCCACTCCCTGCCCCCATGGCTTCTTTTTTTTTTTTTTTTTTTTTTTTGTGGTACGCAGGCCTCTCACTGTTGTGGCCTCTCTCGTTGCGGAGCACAGGCTCCGGAGGCGCAGGCTCAGCGGCCATGGCTCACGGGCCCAGCCGCTCCGTGGCATGTGGGATCTTCCCGGACTGGGGCACGAACCCGTGTCCCCTGCATCGGCAGGCGGACTCTCAACCACTGCGCCACCAGGGAAGCCCCCCCATGGCTTCTTGTTCCCTCCCAGCTCAAGTCCCAGCAGTGGCCACCAGCCTCACTCCATGTGATGAGCCCCTGACCAGCTGGAGCATCTGTTCACATCCTCTGTGGATCTGTATAGCTGTCATCTGCTGTGCCCACCAGGGCTGCAGCGTTTGAAAGCCATACTGCTCTGCTTTTTCTCCTGGACTTGTTGTTTTGTCTAATTAACCTTTGGGCTCCAGGGAGGGCAGGCTGTCCGAGGGATGCTGCAGCTGCAGAGATGGCTCTCAGCTCTCCCGGCCTGCCTCCAGCTTTGCCCAGTGCCAGGCAAGGGGCAGGAGCAGGTACCCATCCCCCCCGCCCAGGCCTATGCCCAGTCACCCGTGGCTCTCCCACCTCCCTGGAGGACAGCTTTCCAAAGGCCTGCTCCCTCATGCTCCTGGTTCACTTCTCCAGTTCTGGGGAGGGACTGGGTCATTCTTTTTCCATAGTGTCTCCATGGGTGTCCACGAAGTCGTGTGTTCCAGGCCCCAGTTCCTGCAGCCTATTGCATTCATGATTCATAGCTCCACGGGGGCCACGTCCCCAACGTTCTCAGGGAAGATGAGGAGAGAAGGAAAAGGGAATGTCACGGTTATCGTTACATCTATTCCAGGGACTTTGAAGACTTTGAGGACAGATCCAAGCAGAATCAAAGTCTGAGGGCAGCTGGGGCAGGGCCAGGGATCGCCTCTGATGGTTGTTGGCAGAAATCACCCAGTTTCACAAGAAATCAACCTCTCCTTTCCTCCTGCTTCTCCTCTCCTGCCCTCTACAGAGGGCAGTGTTGACCAGGGATGCTGGGTGGCCTTTGCTCCACCCTCACAGATGCTTCCAGGATGCAGATTGGGAAGGGAGTTTAGGAATAGGATATCTATTTCAGACAAGCTGAGGCTGTGTCCAGGAGGCAATGCGTTTGAAAAGTAGCCAGAACTGGAAAAGCCAGAGTGCAAGCAGAGACACTGACGGGTCATCAAGTCCAAACGCCCATCTTATAGATGGGAAAACTGAATTCTGCCAGCCTTAATCTGGGATTTCTGAAGGCAGGGCCCTGGGATCCCTATGGGATATCCAGACCTGCACTTCCCGAGTTCCCTCTAAACACACACACACACACACACACACACACACACACACACACACACACACAGAGCTAATTCACAGGGTGCTGACCCCTTTGTGGATTTAAGGTTGTGAGAGTGACATGAAACACATAAATGATGCATCTCTTATGCTTGCATTAAGGCCATCACACCTCCAAAGATTCAGTGAAATCTGAACAGTCACAGCAGGGAGTGTGCAGAGCTGACTGCACCAGGACACCACCTGACCTGGGGTTTCCCTGTGAAGCAGGAAGGTATGCTTAAGCCATTTGGATGAAAGTTGGGGAGACTGGGGAGGATGCATAAAATAAGGTTTGGGGAACATCAGAGTGGACCCCAAAGAAGGGAATCCCCAGTCGCTGTTGGTAACCCAGGCTCTGAGGCTGAGAAATGGGGGCCCGTCCCTGCTCTGCACAGCCCAGCTGGTTAGAAGTAGAGAGGGAGGGAGGAAGGAAGGAGGGAGGAGGGAGGAAGATAGCAGCCAGGGAAAAGTCTTGGACCTTTTTTTTTTCCCACTGGTGAATCAGAGGAAAACGGTAATGGGAGCCAGGCTAACCTGACCCCAGTCACCTCCGTCAATCATAGCTGAGGTCCCTGTGCTAATCTTAAGCCCTCAAAGGGGACTTATTGGGACTTGCCATCAAGCCTTGACCACCAAAGTACTCTTGGAGCTGACGTCTCCTTGGGAAGGCCCGGTCCATTGGGGCAGGGTCAGAAGTTGGAGCCAGGGTGGGGAGGGGCTGGTCCGGGTGTTAGCTTCTGCCTCCAGCTCACCTGTGACCGTGACCAGGTCCCTGTGAAGAGTTCAGCTCCCAGGTCCTCCCAGTTTAGATGTTCTCCCAGAGGTCAGCTGAGCTGGGGTCCGAGAGGGAAAGGACGAGGCCCAGGGCCAGCAGGAGGCCTTCAGGCCAGGTCTGGCCCTGTCCTCTTCATAGCAATTGTTCACCAAGGACCTGACCCCTAAGGATGGGCAGCAAGTGATGGCAACCTGGGTAGGGGGGCCATCTGCACCCCAAATTTGTTGTGTGACTTTGGACCAATTGCTTCCCAAATCCCTTTTCTACACCAAAGGCAATAGAGCTTGTGGTTAAAGCACTGAACTAACTTGGGTCAGAATCTTTCTTTTAACACTTAGTAGCTGGGTGCCCTGACTCAAGGCATTTAACCCTACCAAGACTCTGTTTTCAGGTCTGTAGAACAGGGATAATGAAAGTATTTTTCTCAGGGGATTGTTGTGAGGATTAAATGAGGTAATAGATGTGAAATGCTCAGCTCACGGGCTGGTACACAGCAAATATTCAGTAAATCTTTGCTACGGTCACTATCAGCCACTACCTCTGGGCCTCAATTACATCTCTTTATAGAAAGAGAGGTGACAAGAATGATTTCCAAGTCCCTTTTTCTAGCTGCCCTTTTCTCTAGTCAGCTCATCCACCTGTGCCATCAGTCCCGGTACCAGGACTTGTGGGGAATGGGACAGCCGTGAGGTGTGGAAAGATCTCCAGGGCCATAGGGAAGGGATATGAGGGGTGACAGAGGACCTGCAACTGAACAAGGGTGAGCTCTGGAGAGGCGCGGTGCAGAGCAGAAGCCCGTCACGTTCTGAACCTCAGGGACGGGAGCCTAGGTGACCCTGACGTCTGGGAGGAAGTCTTCTCCTTCACTCAGGCTGGCACTCAGGTTTCCACTGAATTCCAGCAAAAGGATCTCTTCACAGTTTCTCCAGGTGGTCTTTTCATCATGCTTTTAACCACAGTTGTGTCAAATGTGTGTTTAAAATGCTGCTACTAGAGGGTTAGGTGTTATGTTTCCCCACTTTTCCTCTCGACCTTCCGACGTATGTGTGTGTGTGTGTGTGTGTGTGTGTCACAGAGAGAGATAGGTCTGGGAGTATCCATCAGTGTCCTGTTGGGTCACCAGAAGAGACAGATATGGGTATCCTTGTCATCTACCAGGGAAGTGGGGCAGCCATGGAGCTGTGTTCTGATGGTAAGGTCAGGACATGGAGGCCTGGAAAGGCTGGACCAGCATCTCCAAACTCCCACCCAGGCCAGAAAAGGGTCCTGTTCCTTTCCTATCCAAATCCAGGACTGCCCCTTAGCACCCCTGGAGATCAGGAAAGAAGAGAAGCCCCTTTTGCTCTGAAAGAATGGCTGGGGGTGGCCCTGGGGCCAGGATGCCTGGATGGGGCCAGGGCCAGGGCAGGAGCAGTGGAAGTAACCCTCCCTAGGGAAGATGAGGCCATGTGGAGACCCTAAAAGGAACGTGGCGCCTGGGAGGGTTGAGGGGCTAGGTCTGGAGCACCTCATCTGGGTGGGCTTGTCAGATTGTCTTCTCCCAGTCAGGAGGATTCTGGAGTACTTGGAGGGCCTGGACACCTGGTGGGGGAGACCAGCCCTGAGAATCTGGGAAGCAGCGTGCTGGGGGCACAATGAAGACATGATGGGCATCTTTTATATTGTTGCCAAATGCTGGAGTCTACAGAGGCTGCTGAGGAGCTGGGGTGAGAGAGAAAACTGCAATGAAGAGGCAGTCCGGGACCCTTTCAGTTCCTGCCCTCATAATAAGGGGGGAGGGCAGGGGAGAGGGTGGGGAGGGCCAAGGGCAATCCCTTGATATAGAAAGCTTTGACTCAGAGGTCAAGGGAACAGCTGGGAAAGCCATGGGCACATCTGGCCAGGGCTGGGCTGGAGGAGGGTGAGCCTGTGACGGCAGGAAGCCAGGGACGTGGTGGAGACATATAGGGCCGGTGTTTACTGCCCAGCCGAGGTGTTGCAACAGGAAGCGGACTGGGGCAGGGGGAGGCAACTCAGGCGGAAACAATTTATCTGGAGCATGAGGAACAGCTGGGGAGGGAGGTCAGCTCCGCCGCTTTCCAAGGCCAAGTGGGATGTGAGGAAGGGATGCCTGTCTCCTGCCCCCTGCTTCCCTGCAGCCTCAGAATCCAGCCCCGCGTCCTCGCCAGGGTCGTCGGTCAGCCATCTCCAGTCCTCATCCCCAGCTCAGGGCTGCCCTTCCCAGTGGGATGCCCCACCAGACGTCGGGCTTTATCTACTGCTGAACATACAGCACTGCACAGTCCTTTACTACCTGGCCTGTGAGACAGGTGTGTGCTCCATTTCCCACCGTTGGCAACAGAGGAGTCATAAGTGATTTGTCCAGGGCCACACAGAAAGGAACTTGAACCCAAGGGTCTTGTTTCCAGAATCATTCAGAAGCCCCTGGGCACATGGAGGCAGGCTATGGGCCTGCCCTTGACCCTGTAGGACAGCCTCTCCCCTCCTCAGCCTTGCCCCGGGACCCCTCACCTCCACCCAGCTCACAGCCTACCCCGCTAAGTACCCCTCTCCCACCAGGGACTGGTCAAGCTGTTGCCTGCCGCTCTTAACTCTCCGTGCCCACAGTTGGACACACAGAAACGGCAGCAGCCTCAGAGCCAAGATTTCCAGAGCCCAATCAGGGAAGAGGGCCCAGGGCTGGCAGAGTTCTCCTGGAACTCTCCCTCACATTTTGGGATGGGCTTCCAGAATGACATGAGCGGCTGGGACAGCACTGAACCACTGACTTCCCTCCTGGAGGAAACTTGGAGAGATGGGCAGGCAAAGGATCAAAGCGGGCACCGCTTAGGAAGACCCAATGGGTCTTGAGTTAGACCCATTTTTGAGATGGGGAAGGAGAGGCTTGGGGAGCCCTGCCAAATCAGGAGGGGCAGACCTTATTTCATCCCCACTTTTAAAACCCACCTTCTGAAAAACTTGAACAGACGCTCCAGCCCTACCTTCAGCCGATTCTCAGGGAATATCGTTTCCCACCTGCAGGGAGTCACACCGTCCATCTCACTTTGTGCCGTGAATGAAACTGGACACCCTACAGGTCAGGGTCCTTGCCTCCTACCTCTTTATGTCTCATTCACGGAAGCGGAAGTGAAATGAACAAGATTTGTATGTGTCTCATAATGAGACAAGTGCTGTCACATTCAGTCCTTGAAACGATCCTATAAGTAAAGCAAGTGTAACCACTCCCAGTTTTTAGATGGAGAAACTGAGGCCTAGAGAGGAAGGGACTGGCCCAAGGTCATATAACCAGTCAGTAGCTATAATTTAAATGGATGGGTATCAAACACATACTGTGTGTTGGTAAAAATATGTGATATTATGCTGCAGTAACAAACAGCCCCAAATCTTCATACAGAAAAGCCTTATTTTTCTGTCACTAAAATTCTGCAGCTGGACATTTCAGGGCAACTATCTTCCACTTTTGTTGCAGGCTACTTTGACCTGGGGCTCTGTCATCTCATCAGAAGACATTCACAGGGTGGGTGATGAGACAGTTCACCAGTGCATTGGTCAGAACTAGCCCCATGGTCCTGCTTCCCTGCAAGGGGGTGGAGACAGTTGTGGGGCAGGTGGCATGCTGGTGGGCACCACTGTCTCTCTACAGCCATCAAGATGCTAGCTGGGGTTCAGTCATCAATGTTGGACCCTACACAGTTCCTGAGCTCCCTGGCAGTGCTCTCAGTATGAATGTTCTCCAGGGTCTCTGGGTTCTGCCACAGGCCCTACCCAGACTGAGCTCCTTCCGCTGGTGTGAGCTTAGGACTCAGCCTCAGGTGAGACGAGAAGAACCCATGATATAATTCCAAGTCCATTTAAAAATCTTACTTCCTTAGAGGCTACTTCTCCAGGTAACATTCTGTGGCCACCACCCACTGGGGTCACTTCCAAAGCACAGGATGAAAGCTCTTTCTCTTTACCATGACCTCTAGTCCCTTCCCTTCAACAGCCTGGCCAGCAGGTTTCCCCACCACGGGCAGCTGCCGTGTGGAGAGACCTCAGGAGAATGAGAAATCCACCTCCCTGCCTCAACTCACCTTGTCCTCAGCAAGAGGGGAACACACTCTCATACCTCTCTCCCTGGTTCAGTCTCTGCTTTCTCCCTTGGCCCAGCACCATAGCTGTTTCTCTGATGCCCAAATCCCTGGGAAAGCACCATTCTTTGCATCTGGGCTCCAGATCTCCTCCTGGGTCCAGGGCTGAGCTGTCCCCCCAAGAACTTCACCCAGACTCAAAGGCTTCCCTTTTGCTGTCTCCAGAATTTCACTAGATCAGGCTCTGCTCTCCCATACGACATAGGCACGAGAGGGGCTGTTCACACCCACCCATTCAGGGAGAATTGAGGAGAGACCCTATGGGAGTGCTGGGCGCCTCAAAGAACTTTCTCATCCACTCCACACAGGAAAACAGGTGGTTTTAAAGAGCCTCCAGTGCCGGGGCATTCAAGTTCCCCTAGGGTATTAGGAAGTTAAGGGAACAATTATGTAAGATGCCTAGCACAGCATTCAACAAATCTTAGAAAAACATACATACCAACGTTATCTTTAAAATCTCCGATGTGGAGTGCTCTCCTGAATATCAGACTTGCATATGTGACTGCTTGGCATCTCTACCTGAGCGCTCCACAGGTAGACCTGGCTGGAACCTCCCCAACAGCCATTCTTCCCTCACTGCCCACTTTTCTCTGTCAAAACCCACCTCCCACAGAGGGGCTATCAAGGCCACGTGGTTGTTCTCCCAACCTCCCTTGCAGCTAGGAGATGGACATATGACCTCACCCCGATCAGTGGACCTAGAGGCTTCCGGGAAAGTTTTTCTCTCTACTAAAATAAGCTCACGAATGAAAACTCTGCTCTTTCTTGGCCAGAAGTTAGCCTCCAGAGGTAGTGCCTAGACATCCAGCATCCACTTTTGACCACGAGGGAACAAACCCGATGTGCTGAGGTTGCAGACCAAAAGTAAAGATGAATCTTGCATCATTGATTATATGATTGAACCAATGACCTAACCCTGGGATCTCTGGGCTTATTGCTATGTGAATAAACACATATCTTTATTCTAAACCACTTCCGGTTAGGTATTTTGTTCCCTTTAGCTGAAATCATTCTAACGCACACCTCATAATCAACAAATCCATTAACAAGCTCCTCAACTCCTTCCCAAATCACTCTTCTTTTAAATTTTCTCATCTCAGCAAATAGTTTCTTTTGCCAGGAGTTCTAATAATCACCTCAGCTCTCTTTCCAAAGTCTCTTTGGTCACTTGCCCCTGCCAGGATCATGGTGACCATGTCCTGCTGATTCTCCTCAACTCTGATTTCACTCTGCTGAGTGTTTGTCTCTCTGTCCTGGATGTGCTAGGCTAGTCACACCTCCAGGCTCTCGCACTTGCTGTTCCCTCTGCTGGAATGGTGTCCTCACTCCATAGTCACAGAACTCCGATTCAGACTGAGACCAGCCCAGGGTGTCATTTTCTCTGTGAACCTTTTATTAACTCACCCAGTCAGAGCTAGCTGAACGTGCTTTTGTGACAGCAGGTTGTCATGACCTCATTGCCCATACGTCTCCCCTACAAAACTGCAAGAAGCTTGAGGTGAGGGAGGGTGTCCTAGTCACCTCTGAACTTCCAGGACCCAACAAAGAAAGCCAGGCTGTAGCTACTTAGAAATGTTTAACCCCGTAAGTGAACAGCTATGTAGAATAAATGGACTTCTTCGTGGACACTTGTCCTGGCTATCAACTGCTATGTAACAAAACTTAATAACTTTAAAATGACATGTATTTTGCTCACGAATCCAAACTTCTGGCAAGACACAGTGGGCAAGGCTCATCTCTGCCTCACCTGGCATTAATTGGGTTGGGTCAGAGGCTGGAGAGTAGAACTGTCCCCAGGCCCATTCACTCACAGGTCTGCTGGCTGTTGACTGGGACCTTAGCAGAGGCTGTCAGCTAGGGAACATTTAGGTGGCCTTTCCACGTGCTAGGCTTCCACACAACATGGCGGATTGGCTCTAAGGGAGAACACTTTAAAAGAGCCTGGTGGAAACTGTATGAACTTTTATGGCCCAACTTCAACAGCCACGCAGCATCTCTATCATCCCATTCTGACCACCAAGGCAGTCACTAAGGCCCGCCCAGGTTCAAGGGGAGAGGGAAGTGGACTCCATTTCCTGATGGGGTAACAGCAAGGTTCAGGAAGAGCATGTGGGACTGGAAATATGGCTGTGACCACTTTTTGGAAAATGCAGTCTGCTTCAGTACGTTTTAAGTATTTTAAGTCAACTCTTTTGTCTACCACTCTCCCTAAATTGTCTTTAGCCTCCCTTGTGAGACCTTGTGTCTAGACCTCACAGGTCCTCTCCTTGTGATGTGCTTCTCTACATGATGTGGTTTGGACATGTGGTTCAACGGTTTGTGACCCAGCTCTGCCACAGTCTGATTCTGTGACCTTGGATGAGTTATTTGAGTTTCATGGGCCTCACTTTTTCCTCAGTAAACAAGGAGCTGACAATACCTCCCTACCAGCCTCCCAAGACTGCTCTCAGGGTGAAAGGAAGGCAGTGCTGAGGGTGGCGGTCTTGGAGGCCAAGGCAGGGCATGCAGGCGGCTTGTGTCAATCAGTGTTCAGTAGGAAATAGATGACACCACGGCTATGTTAAGCAGAAAGGGATTGAACACAGGTAGTTAGGTGATTATAAAACCACTGGAGGGGTCAGAGGAGCAGGATCAAGGCTGACTTTCTGAGAAATCCTTCCTGGATGTGGCCAGGGGAGCTTGTAGTCTGCCACAACCAGGGTGGCAAGGAATCTGGAGGCTGCTGTGGGATTGGGACCCAGAAGTCCCCCCCGGCCACACCACATCTGCACTTCAGTGTTCAGGAAGCTGATGACTGGTGTGCTGGTCATTAGGGTTTCACCAAATATTTCCACTTCTCCCCCAGCCACATGGTAAGATTAGCTTTCTCTGCCTCCCAGAGTTAAGTGATCTCGTGACTCAATAACTTATGTGTCACCTCCTAGTGGAAGCTTTAAGTGCTCTTGTGTAATTTTCTGTATTCTTTTTTCCCTTGTCACAGTGACCCACATTCTCCACATTCTAGTTTCTTTGCCAGCCTGGGTCCCCCAGTGCGGGAAGCAGTGATCAGTTCCCCAGTCACTCCTGTGACATGGCGACCAGAGCACAGGCCATTCTCACTGGTATCACAGGACACTGGGACATTGCCAGTCCTGATTACGCTTTGCCCAAAGCAAGAGCTGAGGTGGTGGGATGATGGTACTTGCTGCAATTCCACCTTTCAAATCCCGCGTCCAGTTGGCAAAACATAATTTGCATCCAGAGTCTTAGCTTTAGGGGAGTCTAGGAAATGTAGTTTTTAGCTTTCCAGCCTCTACGATACAGGAAAGCATTCTCAAAGGATTGACTCTGGAGGCCAATTTAACACCCCTACTGTAGCAAACTCATACTGGAGCCCTAAGGATGCTCCAGCTCAAAGCCAGGGTGAGAGGAATCTACAACGTGATAGTGGGACCAAACAGCGCTGGATGGGAGGGCGGATGGAGAAGAGAGTGTCTGTATTAACTTTCCACCTCAACTGAAGACCACTATAGTGCTGTGAGTGTGTGTGTTTGAATGTGTGTGTGTGTGTGTGATATCCCTTTGATTCCTGAGAACATTTAAAGGATCCTAAGCACAGTAGACAGAATATATTTCTGCTTTCTAAATTTTGCTTCATAAATTATTAAATGTTATGTGAAATCTGAACACTACCGATATCACCAGGTTGTGACCTCCATGTGTGCCAGGAGGATGTCTCATTGATCTGTGTATCCTCTGCCTCTAGCACAGTGTTGGGCATGTAGTAGGCATTCAACAAATGCCTTATGAAGGAATGAATTTGTCAGTGTTCCACTGAGAAACCGACTCAGAGGACTCGACTCTATGTTCCCAGTGTGGTCTGATTAATCAGAGCCTGGTGGGAACGCCCCCTCCCCTGGTCTTAATATTATACTTCTCTTAACGTGGCCCAAGATTATATTAGTCTCCTTGGCAGCCACACAGCACAGATGATTCATATTGAGCTTGAGGTCAACTGTAGTCTCTGGGTCTGTTTCACATGAACAGCTATTAAGTAAGGCAGGGCTTCCCCATCCTGTCCATGTGCAGTTGATTTTTTGAACTAAATGCCTTATGTAACATTTCATCCTGCTGAGTTATAGTCTATCCTTCTAACTTCTCAAGATCTATTCAAGTCTTGTCTTTTAACTCAGTGTATTGTTCATCCCTCTTAGAGTTGTTTCATCCATGATTGTGACACAAGGGCAATCTGCTTCTTCACCCATGTTCAATGACAAAAATACTGAACAAAGCAGGCCACCAAAAATCTCCCTGCTATGGACATCAACTTTTTAATCAATGGAACCAAGGGATGATAATTTAGCCGTCTCTCATCCTATCTGTATCCTCATCCATTTTGTCCACAAAATAGGACCAGAGGCCGTGCAAGCTGCAACAATGAAGTATACCGAATTCCCCTGGTCTCTGGTACCCACGCCTGAAGGGAGAACAGGTTCTGCCAGGTTTTATTTGCTCTTCGCAAAGTGATGCTGGCTCCTAGGCATCTTTGCTCTCTCTTATAGGCTGTCAAAGACATTTCTTTATTTTATCACTATGTATCAAGAACCATGAAGTTGTTCGAATTCTTAGACCTGATAACCCCACCACAATGTTAACAGCTGTGATCTAAGAGCCCAGATGCAGGAAAATGGCAGTCGATTGTGATACATCCTCTCCGTGGGAAAGCATTGGCACCGTTAAAATAATAATAATTTTTTAAAAACATATGTGGTAACAAAGGGGGGAAAATTTAGATATAGTGTGAACTCAGAAAAACAATCTATAAAATTACGTGCACTCCATGAGGGTAAATATGTAAAACAGTGTGCACACATGAGGGTCTTCGCAATATTGTCAAAGTTGGGTCAGGGAGGTAGGACTGTGAGTGATTTAACCTCTCTGTTTTCCACACTTTCCATAACACTACAGGAAGCAGCTTCTGAGATAAAGGTTAAAAGTTCTCGTATCGAGGACTGTGCCCAGGGAGCAGGACGGAGGGACACGGAATGAAGTGGGCGGGAGAGAGCTGACCTCCATCACTGCTGGTCGCTGGGCTCCACGGGGCTGACCAAGGAGCCGTATGAAATGTACTTCGGGGCTGCTTGTCTGTGGGGGGAAGTGGGAACACCCATCTGCTCCAGTTTCACCCCTGGGAGCTCACTCTCCTGCACTTCCCATTCCGCATGGGCGGGTACCTAGAAGGTTCCTGATGTGCCCCGGAGCACTCTGTGGGGAGCGGGAGGTTAGGGTTAGGTGCCACCGGGTGGTGCCCACGTAAGCGTGGCTGGCAGGGCAGCACCAACCCTGCAACAGGAGTGGGGGCAGAGCTGGGTGGGACTCAGAGCCCAAGGGGCTGCACTGGGCGGGTCTGACCAGCTCCGCCAACCATTTATAATCATGACCTGCTGCCGTCTGTTGCTGGACTGACTTCACAGTCTCCATCTTCCAAATTCCATCTGGAAGATCAGGATAATCTTCATCCGTCTCTGATCTTCATCTTTCCTCCTCTTATCAAGGGGTTTGCTCGCAGCAATTTCTCCCAGAGCTGAAACCCAGCTCACCTGGGCCAACGTAGCTGCCACCTCTCCGGGCATCAGTTGCTGCTCCTACGTGCGGACAGTTCCCACGGATGTTCACTCTCCAAGCAAGCCGGGAATGTTTTTAGGAGGCAACCGTTCAGCCATCTCTCTCATCAAAGGCCCTTTTCAGCCTTGACACTTTCTGGCTGGGGTGGTCCTGACACACTTTGTACCATCTGACCTGAGTAAATATGGGGGAGGTGTTTGTTTCTGATCTAGCAATATGCTGAACTCCCCTTCTCCCACCATCTTATTCCTTGCTGTTGCTGTTGGTGATAGATTTTGTTTTTCTTTTGAGTTTTTCAAGGGGCCACATTGATCTTTTGAGTCATCTTGGGGCCACTACATTTCCTCTATTTGAAAACTATCTACTTTCTCAAGGTCCACCCTACATAACTGGTTTTGCCCACTACTCCGTTCCTGTGACATTGCCACTGCCAGGATGATAAAGTCCTTCTCTTCCCAGCTTTCTATCACTTTCGGTTTACCACTGCACGCCTCTTAGTTGAGCAGAAGTTGGTGTATCCTGCCGGTTCCACTTGCTGCTTTTTGAGAGATTAAATTATTAGCCAGACAAGAATGTAACAGGTATCCTGGCTTCAGCAGATGTCCTTGTAACTGGAGTCCCATCACTCTGGCAAGAACCGAGCTTCTGCCAGTTTGGGGGGCCCTGATCTTGGACGTGGAGAAATACTTCTCCTTCACCCTCCATAGAAGCCTCCAAGGAAAGGTCTGGGAGAGGGAGTTGTTAAACGTGGCTGGTCCCCCAGAACAAGTCTTTCAATCTATTGGCAGCGGAGAGGAGGGGGATGCCAGGCTGCAAACCTCGGCTTCACCACTCATTGACTGTGTGACTTTGGGCAAGTTACTAAACTTGCCTGGGCACAAGTTTCCAAATCTGTAGATGCTGGAACTCCCCCGATCTTTCCAGAGAGTGTCAGAGGAAGGCTTTCCACGCATAGCCACCATGACTGCTGCCTAACTGACAGTGATCGAAAGATGCCATTGACTATGTTCCGATTTCAGAGAGGCTAGAGTGTGAAAAAAAATTGTGCATCTTGGAACCAATGGGATAGAGTAGTATCTATCTGCTCACTGGGTTGTTGCGAGAATTACAAGATTTAAAATATGCAAAGAATGGAGAGCAATGACCAGAACATAGTGCGAGTGTGTGTGTGTGTGCGTGTGTGCGTGTGTTAACTATTTGGACAACAAGGAGGAGGATGGCAAGGATGAAGGCCTCTGAGGAATGGATATGCTGAGACGGCTTGCTCTCCGTTGTTCCTCTCTGTAGAACAGAGTTGTTGTTGTTGTTGTTTTTCTGGCAATCAACTGCCCAGTGAAGAATGTCACCAGCTCTCCTTTCATCCAGACATACTATATGCGTGTGACTAATTCTCACCAATCGTGTAGAAATGATCACTTCCCAGCTAAGGGGTTTCAAAAGGCACATGTGATTTCTCCATGTGATGCTGGTCCGCTGGACATACGAGAGGCCTCGAGGCACTGGGAGATGAGACAACAAGATGGAAGAAGCCAGGGTCCCCGAATCACCACCTGGAGGAAAGTCACAGGGCCAGCCAGGAACACCCACGTTGGACTGCCACGTAAGTGAGCCAAAAACCACCCGTGAGTGAGGCCACTGAAATTTAGGGGTTAATTTATGACGGCACCTAAGCATCACCTTGCCTAAACACATGGCCAGTGTGGGAGGCATGAGGGGGAAGGGTGCCTGTAGAGGGAGCTTGGCAAAACGGAAGAGGGCTTCAGAGCCATCCGAGGGACTGCAAGATCAGGGACTCACTCATCCATCAGATTCTGGTGCCTCAGAAAACAGTTGACAACATCCAGCCCTCCACACAGTGCTGACCGTATTGAAGTTTTCATCAACGGACCATTCATTCAACATGCCCTGTGTCCCTACCCCGTGTTAGCACAGAGTCCCTGCGCGACGGGACTGCTGGGTGTGGTCCCCTCATGGCCCCCATCCTGTGGTCAGGCCCACTCTTGCAGCCCATTCATCATCCTGACGTCCAGAAGAGACCCCATCAATCATGACACCTCATTTGCTAATGTGATTTCCCTTGGCCACACTCCGTCAGGGAGGGAGACCCCGCCATCCTGCGGTGGGTAGAAGTCGGGGACAGCCGCCTGCACCCTGCAGAACCACAGCAGGGCTTCTGAGCCCCAGTTCTGGGCCCCAGAGATAGGTCCCCAGAGGGTCTGTCTCTCGTCAAGTCACTGCAACCGAACTGCTGGGTTTCCTCCAGGGAGCTCTCTGGAGTCAGGGACAACCCCACCTCTGGAAGGCTGCAAAATCCCAGCACCATTATCTGAAGTGAGCTTGGAGTTTTACTTCTTTTTTGTTTAAAAACAAAATGTTTTTTAAACCCAAACCCAAACAGCTTGCCTGCGTTTTCGTTCAGTATGTTAGGACCAAGGTTAAAACGTCTGTGCCTGCTCCCCAGTTCACCTCTCAGATCATAAAACCTCTGTCGTGACTGAAAGCAGGAGGCCATCAAGTGGCTTTCTGTTCTCCTCCTCTGTCCCCCCAGGGCTAGTTACCAGGGGTCCAAGTTACAAAGTACAGGCGCCCCATGGCCTGGCCCCAGGTGGCCTCAGAAGTTTCCCTGCCTGGGATGAGGTTCTCCTAGCCCCAGGTCCACAATTGGGTGTGACAGGTTGACCCAGGCTGACCCAGGTTTCCCGAGGCGCCTTTCCCTTGCCTGGTCTAGTGGCTGAGCTCTGGCCTAGCAGGAAGGGCAGCTGGAGGAAGGACCAGCCAAAAGAGGCTGCCCCAGCACCGCCCCCCGCCCCACCAATAGGGAGCTCAGTCTCCCCTTCCCCTTCCCCAGCACGGCTTTATCTTACAAAGTCAAGTATTTGGGACCCATATACTAACCATGAAAATGTTGGAGCTGGGAAAGGTGAAGTCGCTCCAAAATAACAAAAGAGCAAAATTGGAAATAATAAATTTTTAATGAGTACAAACGTCATTAATTGTCCAATTTGGTATCATGAAAATCTCCCTCCATTTGAAAACAATTTGTACTTTTGATTCTCTTGCTTTGTACAGATTCCTGAGTATGCGTGATGAGGGCTGGGAAGTCGGAGCCAATCGTAAACTAAACGCGTAAACTTCAGCCAAATAATTTCAAAAGCAAAATTATAAAAATTCTTTCCAAGTATTTTATAGCAAAATAATTCTATTTAATGTGGGATGCGGGTGCATTTTAATTCTTTTATACACTCTGGGGTGGGACCTACAAAAATAAGACTGTCTGGTACCCAGGAAGGCCCTGCCTTTCTCCTCTGCCCCTCCTTTCTTTCCCTCCCTCTCCTCTCCTTTTCTCTCTTCTCAGACGCCTTCTCCTCTGCAGCTTTAAGGAAGTATCATCAGAATCTCCTGCTAAAAATACTAATTTTTATAAAGATACTGATTCTTTTTTTCTTTTCCATTATGGTCTGTTACAGGATATTGAATACAGTTCCCTATACAGTAGGACCTTGCTGTTCATCTAACTTATACATAGTCATTTGTATCTGCTGATCCCAAACTCCCAATTTATCCATCCCCCACTTCCTTTCCCCTTCGGTAACGGTAAGTTTGTTTTCTGTCTGTGAGTCTGTTTCTGTTTTGTAAATAAGTTCATTTGTATCATATTTTAGATTCCACATGTAAGTGATATCATATGATATTTGTCTTTCTCTTTCTGACTTACTTCATTTGGTATGATAATCTCTAGGACCATCCATGTTGCTGCAGATGGAATGATTTCATTCTTTTTTAAGGCTGAGTAGTATTCCCTATCTTTTTTTTTTTTTTTTTGGCCACGTCATGAGGCTTGTGGGATCTTAGTTTGGGGTTGAACCTGGGCCCTGGGCAGTGAGAGCACAGAGTCCTAACCACTGGACCACCAGGGAATTCCCATATACAACATCTTCTTTATGCAGTCATAAAGATACTGATTCTTAACATTCGAAGGCCTCTCCTTGAAGGTGGTGAATGCAGCCTAAAGGGATTGCTGCTTTCGTCTCCCTCTAGTCCCCTAGCTATTCCTAAGGACATCATGCTCTGCTGAAACGGACACTTCCTCATAGCAGAGGAACTGAAAGTACCCCTGAAGTACTGCCCCTGGCTCCTCCACACACGGATGGTCCCCTCACTCTAGCTGGCTGAGCAACAGGCCACCATCGTGGCCCACGGATTTTGTGATGAGCCTGAACGCTCAGCCAGCAGCAAACAGAGGCTGCAATCTGTGGTTTAGCTGCAAGGGGTCTTTTCAACCAGACAGGTGGGTCACCCAGCAGCCTGGCACCTTCTTGCCAAAATGCTCAGCACCCTCAGGGCTCCCAGGCAGCCTTCCCTGGGAAAACTGCCCGGAGCACCTGAGGGGCTCCTGAAGCAGAGGTGCAGCCCACAGGCCCCTCAGCAAGGACAGCCATTCACAGAGGCTGGCGGGCTGCTGAGGGAGCTCATGGCCAGGAGAGAATCTTGGAGACTGTCCCGAACAACACTGGAGGGGGCCAGTTGTCTCAGCATGGGGAAGCATGTTCCAGAATGTCCTCTAAGGCCCTCCCAGTGGCTAGCCACACTTAGCTCTGCAGCTTCTCTCCTTCCACTCCCCTCACACCCTGCTTTCCAAATGGCAGCTCTTGAGTTATCCCTGCCCTGCTGCCTGGCCCTAAGTCTCTGGTCTGCAGCCCCTCCTGCACCGCCCATGGCCCCAAGCCTGTGAGTGGCTAACTGCCCCATCTCCTTCAAGACTGAGCTAAGGTACCTCTTCCTCTCAGGAAACTTTTCCCAAGCAGCTCGCCCCTCCATGATGCTCTGCTGTGTTCACCGTGTCTGATAGATAGAGGCATACATATATAGATGCTAGGTAGGCAGATAGATGATAGATACATAGATGATTTGTAGATACTTAGATGATGGATAGATTAATAGACACATACAGTAAGTCCCGTGCATATGAAACTTCAAGTTGTGAACTTTCAAAGATGCAAACGTGCGTTCGTAGGTCCAATCACGTCAATGAGTTCAAGTGTTTAGCGTACATTGTTACGTGCGTGCATCCTCTACAAGTGGTTGTGCTTTAGTGTACTTTGCTGTACAGTAGTGTATACTGTATACAGTATCTTTATTTCAACCTAGATCTGCAAGAGGACGACTTCATTGAACTCCTTGCTGTGCAACACCAAGAGCTTACTAATGAAGACCTGATGGAATCGGAGGCCCAGAGAAAAGACGAAGAGAGACAAGAGGAAGAAGAAGTAACTGAAGACCTGAAGAGATTCACGACACAGGAAATGGCGAGGGGATTTTCTTTGTGTGAGGAGGCACTGTTAGTGCACTGTTAGTTTTTGAGGCACAGGACCCAAATGCAGAATGGTACACTAAGGTTGCAGTAGCCGTTCAAAATGCAATCCAGTGCCACCGTGTCATCTATGACACGAAGAAAAGAGCTACTACCCAGACATCACTGGATGGTTTTTTCAAGAGGGTAGATAGAACTGAATCCAGCAAGGAACCAGAACCTGTGCCATCCACGTCAGGCGTGAGTGAAACTGCATCTTGCCCTCATCTCCTATGGCTGACGATCCTTCAGCTCTACCATCTCCCTCCTCCTCTCCCTCCTCCAGTCAGTAACTCTTCTTGCCTGTTCACTCGATGCCAGTCCCTGGATGCCAGCTGTTGTCCTGTACTACTGTACTTTTCAAGGTACTGTACTGTAAGATTAAAAATGTTTTATTTTTTGTGTTTGCTTGTTTTTTATGTATTATTTGTGTGAAAAGTATTATAAACCTATTACAGTACAGCACTATATAGCCAATTGTGTTAGTTGGGTACCTAGGCTAACTTCGTTGAACTTATGAACTTATGGACTTATGGACTTATGGACTCTTGGAACGGAACTCGTTCATATGTAGGGGACTTACTGAAGATACATAGATGATAGATACATAAAGACATAGATGATAGATAGATAGATTGCTTGATTGATTTAAACGTTGCCCCATCAGAGTGTGGCACAATGGAACCATATCCATCACTGTGACATCCTCATTTCTAGCACAGAGCTGAGCACGCAGTAATGCTTAACGAATGAATGGATGGATGTCGAGGGCCAGGCTTGGGTGAGCAGGAAGTTGGGACAGATACCCATGGGTCTAGAATGACTCATCCGCTGCTGTCTGCAATGCTCCCAGGGAGGGTGTGGGGTCACGTGAGGCCCAGAGACCAGGATTGGGGGCCGAGCATTTCCAGCTTCGCTCTGCCCCTCTTCTGTCAGCTCTTGGGTAAGAACATAACTGTGCTGTCATCTAGCAAGGAAGACGAGGCACTTGACCACCCACCAGCCCAGCAGAAGTGCTGCCTTTCCCCTCCTCCCCACCATCGCGGGTAGGTGCCAGCCTCGGGTGCCAGACCACCTGAGCCCACACCCCAGCCTCACCACAGCCTGCTCACTGTGGAATCTTCACGGTGCCTCCCAGACAGTGGTACTTAACCTTGATGAGTTGTCATGTGGATTTAAATAAATAAATCCATAGAACCTGCTTAGAGCAGTGCCCAGCATGGGGGGAAGGGATGTGTAACATTACCACCGGTTATGCCCAGTCAGCCCCCTGCCCCCGGCCCCAGGCACCAGTCTGAAGACAGAGTCAGGCTCAGTTGAGGTCAGTTAGGGTCTGAATTCAGGGGCAGGATGTGGCCGTGGCTCCAACGCAAGAGGGTTGGCAACTCCTGAGACACGTCAGCACGTTCTCCTCAAGCCACTGACACACCACGAGTCTCCTCAGGAGGAAGGAGGACATGCTGTGCCGGGGGACCCCTGCCCCAGCGCTGCCCTGGGGAGTAGGGGGAGCGCGGCGGTCTCCCGGCCCAGCCTGGCCTCCTCCCTGCCTCTCCACTACAGACTCATCTTCACACCCAGCCCCACACAGCCACAAGCACCAGGCCCGGCAGTCGCAGGCCCGGCCCTGGCATACAGCACGTGGGAAACCCTACTGTCACGCTCCCTGCCTGGGAGCGCAGGCCAAGAACAGCCGGGCACCAGTCAGCGCCTGCCAGCCGCCTGCCAGGAGGAAGGCCTCGCAGGGTGAATGGGGAGGAAGAGAGCCACATTCTGTGCTGGAAAAGTCCCTCCTCCCTGTCCCCTTGGCTTCCCCAGGGACCCTCACGTCCATGGACCCAAACACAAGACTGAGGCCTGCTCAGATGCACAGTTTCCTCCAACGTCCCTTTCACCCAAGCACAGCCAGCACTTCTGGGCAACGCAGAAAGGCCTATGGGGAATAAGGACACAGTGACGCCATGAGGGTGGTTGTTTTTTTTCTTTGTGGTACGCGGGCCTCTCACTGTTGTGGCCTCTCCCATTGCAGAGCACAGGCTCCGGACGCGCAGGCTCAGCGGCCATGGCTCACGGGCCCAGCTGCTCCACGGCATGTGGGATCCTCCCAGACCAGGGCACGAACCCGTGTCCCCTGCATCAGCAGGCGGACTCTCAACCACTGCGCCACCAGGGAAGCCCGAGGGTGGTTTTTGAAGGCCTGTTTTATAAGAATCTGGGGGGTGGGGAAGAAGTTCCATCCATCCATCCATCACACCCGGCTAGTACTTCAAGGCCCAGTTTCACCCCCTATTCCATACAGCCTTCCCTGACTGTCCCAGCGTACAACCCCTTCCTCTCCTCAGTTCTTCCTGCTGCTATTCTAAACTGCCCCCATAAATGAGTGTGTTGGACAAGGCTGGTGGCCAGGCCGAGGGTGGACGTGGGACCTGAGAGTAGACACCCCTCCGTGCTCTGGTGCTGCTCTCTGATGGTTCCCACAGCTGTGTCTGGGCCTCCCCATCATCTCTTATCTTGTTCACAGTGTGCTCCAGGGAAGGACAAGAGGTAGCCAGCTGCCAGCCCCGCTGGGTCACATGTCTGGAGCCACTTGTCAGCATCCGAGTCTTTCCAAACATGAACACAGGGTTGGGAGAAGGGGCTTCGGAAGCCGGGCTGGTCTGCAGGCACTCCAGGTCTCTGCTCACCTGGACAGGACCCCTCTGGCCTTGTGCTTGGAGGGGCTAGAAGAGGCTCCCTGCTCCCTGCCTCCCGAGAGCAAAACTCTAATCCGTGCAGGACCAGGAGCCGGCCCGTCTCTCCTTGACACTAGCCGAGCTGTTCCTCCTTTACATTCAAAAAAGTTCTCTTCTGGCTCGCTCCCTTAGGTCTCCAGAGAGCTGGGGAACAATGTCATCCTCCTCGCAGATCTGTCCCTGACTCAGTCCCCTTTAATTCACTCTCCTTCCTGAACCCCCTCATCTGTGGCCAGCCTGGTCAGCCAGGGGCCTCCCAAAGGACTCCATTGGTGCCTGAAAGCCTCTCTCTCTCTCGCCTCCCAGGGGAGGAGCAAAGGGCGGCCTCCAAAGCGGGGAGGCAGCCTCCACCCTCTCCTTACTGGGCTCTGGCAGTCTCACAGGGCAGCCCCGTTTCCTCTGGAGACCGTGCAGGCCCCCGGGCCTTGGATGCTTCTGAGGGGCCCGTGACTATCTTTGCCTCTTTCTCTCTTTGCTCCTTCCACAGCCCTTCCCAGCCCCTCCTCTTCACTCCACCCAGAATAAGGGTTCCCTCAAGGCTTCTGACTCATGTGGCGCAGGAGGTGACGAGGGGGGTGTATTGTTCTAAAGCCTAAATGGGTGTGGTCATCACCCGAGGGGCTTGTTGTCAAAGTGGATTCCCTGGCACTCTGCCCAGTGACTGATTCAGTTAAGTCCAGAGTAGAGCCTGGGACTCTGAATTTTTTTAAATTAATTAATTTATTTTTGGCTGCGTTGGGTCTTCGTTACTGTGTGCGGGCTTTCTCTAGTTGCGGTGAGCGGGGGTTACTCTTCGTTGCGGTGCGTGGGCTTCTCATTGCAGTGGCTTGTCTTGTGGAGCGCGAGCTCTATGAGCATGGGCTTCAATAGTTGTGGCGCACAGGCTCAGTAGTTGTAGCTCGCAGGCTCAGTAGTTGTGGCACATGGGCTTAGTTGCTCCACAGCATGTGGGATCTTCCCGGACAAGACCTCGAGCCTATGTCCCCTGCATTGGCAGGCAGGTTCTTAACCACTGTGCCACCAGGGAAGCCCAGGACTCTGAATTTTTAACCAGCACCCCAGGTCCCAACCCTCTTGTCTCTGAGCTCCGTGTTCAGCTTCAGTGTGAGGGAAGAGACGGAGGAGTTGCGGCTGGTACACCTAGGAGGTACCCCTGCTGCCCTGGTTAATCGGGGAAATATGGTTCCATCGCCCAGTGCCATGTGGAGCGATGAGGGGTTTTTTGTGTGTTTTTTTTTTTTTTTTTTTTTTTTTTTTTTGCAGTATGCGGGCCTCTCACTGTTGTGGCCTCTCCCATTGAGGAGCACAGGCTCCGGACGCGCAGGCTCAGCGGCCATGGCTCACGGGCCCAGCCGCTCCGCGGCATGTGGGATCTTCCCGGACCAGGCCACGAACACGTGTCCCCTGCATCGGCAGGCGACTCTCAACCACTGCGCCACCAGGGAAGTCCGAGCAATGAGTTTAATGCATTCTCAGAGTGGGGTAAGATCAGGGAAGCAACTGAAGGTGGATTCTTTGATGAAGCAGGATTTAGTTGTATTGAGGGCTGGCTGGAGTGCAGAGGTGTCCAGGCACCAACTGGAGGAATAGTGGCTCCAAGGGAAGGAAGTACCAACAGTGGCTTTTCAGACACTGTGATGGGCTGACAAATGGACTACTTACACCCTTCATCATGATTGGCCCTTGGAGGGATTAGCAAAAGAAGAGGGAGGGAATAGAGAAGATAGAATGGATCCCAAGAAAGGTTGGTAGTAAATGTTTCAAATATCTAGGTGAGCTCTAAGTTCCCAGTTCTGATGCCATTTCTGTCTTTCAGCCTCTTCAGGGTTAGAGTGCAGAAGAAACCAGGCCCCAGAGGAGGAGCACAGCCAGGTGCGGTCCTGGGCCCGGGCAGGGAGTCCCACAGCCCCAAGCCACACTTTCCTTGGCCTTGCACCCAAATGTCAGACTTTACTGGCCAAGACTGCTGACCTCTGACCACATAAGTATCCTGTAATCTTGCTTTGAGGGTTTGAGACTGGCTGCTGCCCACCGCCCTGTCCTGGCACCTGCTTCAGGGCCTGGCCTTGGCCTCCCAATGAATGACTCCCTCCCCCCTCCGCATTTCATGCTCCTGGCTGTGTTCAAGCCTCCCCTCCCATGCGCAAGCTCAGTGAGTGTTGATGAAAGCCAGTGCCTGCTTGGGGTGGAAGGATGGAGCGCAAGGCAGTGAGGAATGTACCCAGAGGCCCCAGGAGAAGGCGCTCTGGCCCGGGAGGCCCCAGGCCTAGGTTCTGGTCATGGCTCTGTCCTGTGGTCTTGGGTTGGCCTTTCCGGGCCTCAGATCTCTTTTCTGTAAAATGAAGGGGTTGAAATAGCTCATCCTGCTCCAGAGAAGTGTCTGGTGGAAGGCGTACAAAGAGAGCATTAAAAAACAAATGTTGCGGGCTTCCTTGGTGGCGCAGTGGTTGAGAGTCCGCCTGCCGATGCAGGGGGCACGGGTTCGTGGCCCGGTCCGAGAAGATCCCACATGCCGCGGAGCGGCTGGGCTCGTGAGCCATGGCCGCTGAGCCTGCGCGTCCGGAGCCTGTGCTCCGCAACGGGAGAGGCCACAACAGTGAGAGGCCCGCGTACCGCAAAAAAAAAACAAAAAACAAAAAACCAAATGTTGTGAAGTCAGAGCTGTACTAGGCACAAAAGGAGGAAGTTTTGTTACTGATATTGAGGCCACAGCCCAGCTAGTCTTGAAGAGGACAGAGGCATGATGCTTCCTGAAAACTCATTGTACTCACGGTACTAGCCTGTACCGTGTGGCAAGGTTTGACTAAAACATGTTATCGTATTTAGTTCCGGCGATAGATGTACCTTCACTTCAATTGTAAGGAAAAAAACTCTGGAAGTGTGACTTACATGCCCAAGGTCAAATCAGCTATTAAATGATAGAACTAGGATTCTCGCCCAGCTTGGTCCAGGCAGAATGGAATAACCAAGTCAGGACGTTTGTTTTGTGTGGCCCTTCCTTGAAACACTTGCTCTCCTTGAGGATGAAGCTTCCTCAGAACCCATGCCCCCGACCCCTGTCTGCCACCCCCTGCCCCAGCCCGGGAGCTGCCTCTGGGCCTAACCTGTGTGAACCTGGCTCTAGGGGAGCCAGCCTCTTCATCCCACATTCCTGCCCATGGAGCAGCTCCTATGGACGTGGAGGCTCCCTGGGCCCCCCACACACAGGCTTCATCAACACCCCAGGTCAAACCATCACTGGCTAAAGCACAGTTGGGGTGTTTCGGATTAAATCGGCCTCTTCTTTGAGAAAACAGAATGACAGGAGGTAGGCCCAGGATGGCTAAACATGGTTAGGCTTCTTGACTGACAGCTGAGCTCTGGGAGGGGGACTGCTAGGGACAGGAATGTGCTTTGTGTCTTTTTCAGAAATAGCTTGTAAATGAGTGAAGCATAAAATAGAGTTTCAAATATTAATTAACGTTTTTGGACACTAAGTATGTGCCAGCAACTGTTTTAAGTGCTCCATATTAATTAGCCCATTGCATTCTCACAACAGCTCTATGAAATAGATATTACTATCATGAGCCCCTTTTACTAATGTGGAAACTGAGGCACAAAGAGAGAAGTGACTAGCCCAAGGTCACGTAGCTGGTAAGTGGCAGAGCGAGTATTCAAGAGGAGCAGATATTCACCTGACCAGGATCTCACAAGGCAGGTATGGGCCTGAGCCCTCCTGACAGCCCTCAGTGCCCCACATTCTATGGGTTTCTGCAGACCCAGTCTGGTCTCCAAGGGGGCGATGAAGCTCCTTGGCCTTTTGCTGGGGAGATGGAGCAGCTGGGGTCTCTCATTGCCTTCAGAAGGGCTGGCGCACTTCAAGGAGTATCCTTGTTCTGAACGGTCTTCCACGTGGACTCTTAACAGCCCTCAGCCTGAAACACACAGTGGCGACACATCATCTGTTCTTCATAAAACCTTCTCTGGCACTTGAATCCTTGTCCTGAATCCCTCCTATTTGCTGCTGCTTTATGTTCAATGAACACGAGGGTCATTTATATGTTTTTCTCTTGTAAACTGCCTGTTTATATTTTTGCTCATTTTTTCTATCAAAATATTTCATCTTTTCTTAGTGACTGGTAAAGGTTCTCTCACTTTTGTGCTGTCTCTTTGACTGTTTGCCTTTTGGTTCAAGATTCTCATTCTTGCAGCTCAAGTATAATTCCCTAGCAGTAAATGTATTCAGGAGATGATATTGCACAGTGGTTAAGAGAAAATACTCTGCAGCCACTCTGCTTGGGTTCAAATCTTGTCTCACCTGTTCATTAGCTGTGTAACCTTGGATGAGTTATTTAACTTATTTGTGCCTCAGTTGCTCTGCACATAAAATGGGGGTAATAATAGTAGTACTACCTTCATAGGGCTGTTGAGAGGATTAAGTGAGAAAATCTATGTAAAGTGTTTAAATAATATTTGGCACATAATACATGTTCAGGTGAGACCTATTTTTTTTAATATTAAAGATATTGACCCTTTGTCTGTCATTTGTTACAAATGTAGTAGAAACCAACTGCCCTGTAATGTTGGAGGGTCCTGGTGGATGGTGGTTTCAGCTTTGCTGAGCTTCTGGAAGGATTGTGGTAGCTTTGCTTTTGAGATAAGACAGAGTACAGAACAGCTGAAATGCTCTGCAAGACAGAAGGAGAAGAATTTGGAGTTGGAAGAACTCTGGGATGTAAGGTGAGAAGGGGAGATGGAAGTGAGAGAAGAGGCATTGTGGGTGAAGGAAAAGTGTGGGTGGATTCCAGAATATGACCCCTCCCCATGACCCTCAGAGAATTCCACTGGAAAACACTTGGTGTACGTATGGTTCTTTTGGTCTGAATTCTGCATCCTGGTTGACATGAAATGACTATCTCAAGCCTTGAAGTCAGAGGACGTCAGAGCCAGCTACCCCTTTGGCCCCTGAACTGGCAGACCCAGTCCATCAAGATGCCCAGGAGGACCAGGAGTTAATATTTGGATTACACACACCTTTTTAAACCCAGTTTGTCTTTTGGCTGTGTGTTTTTGTTATGGTTGGAGCGGACACTGTGATGCACCACCCAGGTCTCCCTTTAGGACGGTAGGGCTTAATCTCTCAGTTGCAAAGAATGCTGCCAGCAAAAAACCCTCCACTCTCAGCTCTCAGAGCCACCTTGCCCCAAATCACAGGTGCAATCGTTATTTGATTCTACATAATAAACGACTCCAAAACATGGGAGCTTAAGACAACATTTATACTTTCTGTGGGTTAGGAACTTGGGAGCCACTTAGCTTGTGGTTCTGTCTTAGGGTCCCTCACAAGGTGGCAGTCAAGATGTGACCAAAGCTGCAGACATCTGAAGACCTGACTGAGGCCAGAGAATCAGCTTGTAAAGGTGACACTAGAACGGCTGTGGGCAGGAGGCCTTGGTTTCTCACTATGTGGGCTTCTCCTTAGAGCTGCTTGAGCAACCTCACAACATGGCAGCTTTTCTTCCTTCAGTGGAAGTCCAAGAAGAAGCCACGATGCCTGTTATGACCTGGTCTTGCCATCACTTTTGCCACATTCTATTTGTTAGAAGTGACTCACTAAGTCTAGCCCTTGTTCAAAGGGAGGGGAAGTAGGCTCCACCTTTCAAAAGGATGAATGTTAAATAATTCGTGAACATATTTTTAAACCACCGCAAAGCCCCATTCCTGGAGGAGCCCACATCTGAGGATGTAAAGGCCAGGCCCCTTTCCCCAACTTGAGACAACTCTGAAGGGCCATCCCAGCTACAGAGCTCCCTATGGAGTCAGCATAGCCTTCACTGAGATGCAACACAGTCCAGCCTCTCACTGCTCTGTCCTGCTGGCACACGTGATATTCTCAAGAACACTGCTAGTAGACCTCCTACACGCTCCATCTCAGAACCCACCTGTGAAAATGGTGTTTTTGTTAACGTGTTAATGTTTTCTTATGTGGTGAATCGATTAGTGTCTTCCTTTGTGGATTCTGCTCTTGTGAGTGTTTTTAGAAAAACCTTCTAAATCCTGAGATGAGATAAATGCCTAGATTTTATTCTAGGTCATCTATGATTTCAAACTTTACTCTTAATTATTTAATATAACTGGAGTTTATTTTAATATACCTTGTGAGATAGAGATCTAATTTCACTTTTCACCAATGTTTCATCAATGGTCCTAACATTATTTTTTTAAAGAATTATTTTTCTACTGATTTGAAATGACAACTTTACATATGTACTAAATTCTACCATTTAATTGGATTGGTTTCTGAACTTTCTATTCTGTTCTGGACCCCAGCCACATTATTTTGATTATTATATATCTAAAGTAGATTCTAATATCTGAGAGTACAAGTCTCTTTTCCTTTTTCTTCTTTTTTGATATTGTCATGAGTTTATTCTTTCAGGATAATTTTACAATTGTTTGTAACTTTAAATTTGACAATTGCTCCACCTCCTAAAATCACACTGAGATTTTGATTGGGATGTGTTAAATATATTGATGTCAGTTCTTCCAAAATATCTATATATGAAAATCCCATTTAAAGTTCTTTTTGGATATGGCTAGGTGCATAGATGGTATATATGAATAAATATTGTGTGTGTGTGTGTTTTCACATAGGTCCCACTATGCTTATTAAGCTTATTCCTAGATGTTATGGTTTTTGTTGCTATTGGGGATATATTTTTCTTCATTATGTTTCCTAGCTGGTTATTCTGGTGTATAAGAAATCCATTGGGATTTGTATATCTGTTTTTCATCAAGCCACTGTCCACTCCTACTGTTTTAATACTTTTCTAATTGATTCTCTTTGGTTTTCTTAGGCAAAGTGTAATATTCTCAAATAATGATAATTTATCTTTCTCTCCAATATTTAGACCAACAAGGAGGAGAGCACCACCCTCAAGATTCAGAGGAAGAGCACATTCTTGCCTTGTGTTAGTTTTGTTTCCTTTTCACATGCAAGTAATATACAAGCATAGCACAAATGTTAGAAAATTTTTTTTTAATTAAACACCTGAATTGTAACTGCCTATTTAACACTTTCAGGTATTTTCGTTTTAGACTGCTTTCTATAGAAATATATATATATGTTTATGTGTATGTCTATCTATATAAAACCATAAATGAATTTATAGATACAAAATAGACACTATTTGTAATGTGAATTTTAAACTTTCTATATCATCAAAGTATTTTCAGGAAAATATATCTACAACATAATTTTATATTGCTTTATGTCTTTATATCATAATTTGAGACCTGCATACTTACATAGTTTGTTTAGATTTAGATTTCTGGAGGGGTGATTGAGTAATTATTTTATTGAATTTTAAGCATTCCATATATATAAAAGTACAAACCCCTTTTTTGTCACATATTTTGCAAATATTTTTACAGTTTGCAAATATTTTATTTACAGTTTGCAACTATTTTACAGTTGCAAATATTTTACAGTTTCATAATGAAATATAGAAATTTCATCATGAAATATAGAAATATGACATAATACCTGTGTATTCTTTCACGTGGCCTTATGAAATAACAACTTGGCAATCTGCCTTAGATTTTTAAAAGCAACAAAACATTCCTATTTCACTTGATGTACTCGCTGTTCCTTTCCATAATTGCATCCCCCTTCCTCTTTCTCCAAATCTAATCACTAACCTATTTTTAAAATATATTATGCTCATACATGTTTTAACAGTACTGCTACAGGTGTGTGTCCATAAACGATGTATGTGACATTGTTCTGCATGTTTTATGTTTCGAAACTTTACATGGATGAAATTGTACTGTAGGTGTCCTGTAATTTGCTTCTGGTGAACACTGTGCTTTAAAAATGTATTTGTAATTAATTCATTTTAATGGAGGCATAGTATTCTATTTTATAAATAGATCACAATTCATCCATCTTTTTATTGTATGGCATTTAGGGCTTTTCCTTCTAAATTTTCATTATAAGAACAACATTTCATTGAATATTGTTGCATGTGGCTCTTATGTGCATGTGCAAGTTTCTCCACTTACATGCCAAGATGTGGACTGCCTTGGTAGCTGGTATGCATGTTTTCAGATTCCCTAGATGGTGACAAATAGCTCTCCCAAGCAGTGGTGCCATTTTACTCTCTCCTGGGTATTGTTTCCCTAGTCCAACTCATAGTATTATCAGACTTTTAATTCTTGTAAATATTATGGATAAAAAGGGTTATCTCACTGTATATTTTTACATTTTCTTGATCCTGAGTCAATTTGGTTAACTTTGCACACATTTTTTGGACATTGGGGTTCCCTCTTCTGTCAATCCTCACATATTTTGTCCATTCTTCTACTTATTTTTCTAATTAACTTGTAGTATGCCTTTATAGTTTTACCTGTTGCAGATTGTTTTACAGTTGGTGGTGGCCTTAGTAAATCTGTATAATGTCTCTGTTGAGAAAAATCTTAAACTTTAATGTAATCTTACTATTAATCTTTTTCTTCAGGGTTTGGGTGGGGGTGTGTGTGTGTGTGTGTGTGTGTGTGTATGTGTGTGTGTGTGTGTGTGTGTTTTAAATTGGGCTTTCCCTATCCAAAGATCATAATGATAGTGACCTATATTTTCTTCTAAAAGTTAAAAACTTTTGCTTTTTATATTTGATCTACCTGGAGTTTTGTGGTTTTTTTAATATGATGTGAGGTAGGGATCTAATTTTTTTTCCATATGGATAACCTACTATTCCAGCACCATTTGGTAAATCATTCACCCTTTTGCCACTGGTTTGTTATTGCCCTTTTTGTCATATTACCTTTCTATATATGAGTGTGTCTGTTTCTGTGCTCTCTGTTATATTACATTGGTCTTCTTGTCAATCCTTACACCACCAACACATTATGTTAATTATACCTTTATAATGTCTTGATACATGATCAAAAGAGTACCTGTATCAGGTTTTTTCAAAAGTTGTTTTTGAAGTATAGTTAAGTGTAATATTTTCCCCCTTTATATTTAGTCTTATATTTGGGAAAGTGTGCCCCACCTCAAGATTACAAAAATGTCATAGGGAGAATTTTTGAATATTTGATAGCTTCCCTACCTTCTTCCATGCCAAAGAATATTCTGTGTCTGCTTAGATCCCTGATTTTTTGTTATATCTACAAATACTTGGTAGAAAGAGATGCAGAATCAGAAGGACCTAGAAGAGGGGTTGGAGACTTTTACCTAGGAAAGAGGATTCTAGCAAAAGAAAAATGTATATCCACAGAAGAGAAGGAGTGGGAGAATTGAGCCATGCATTCTCAGTTTCAAAATGAATTTTGATTGGGAGTTTGAGTGGAACAAATACCAAATTTTGTAGCTACCAGCTGTTGTACATGTGGAGAACATAGAGAATGGCAGAGATGGGGAGAGAATTTTTTAAATGTTTTGTGGTTCATTAAATATGTGCTTCTCTCACACAGGCACATACTGTCACTACAGCCCATTGGTGTTTACTCAAGAGTAAGGTTTAAACTCTTTTCAGTTCTATTTTTCTGTATAGATTCTGTTTAACTGTAAGACTGAACTATGAAACTACCCAGGTTTTATTTGGATAAATAACCACCTGTTTTTTTTTCTAGTGCTTTCACAATTCTACAATTTATTTATAAATGCACATGGTAGAACATAGATGTCCCTTCCATACCTGTTCCCCAGTATCCAACTTGTCTTCTTCAGAAGAAAATTGTGCGACCAGTTTCTTAGGTAACTTTTCTGAGATACTCTAGCATAAACCGTATATATACTTTATGTTCCCTCCACCCTCTTTTCCCACTTAGAGTAGCACACTCCATAAAGTGTTCTATACTTTCCTTTTGTCCCCACTGAATGCATTAATTGGAGATCATTCCTTATCAGTGCATAAATATCTTCCTCATTATTTTTAACAATAACATAATATCTTAGTATAATGGACACATCAGTGTACCTATCCAGCCCTTTCTGGTGGACCTTTAAGTTTTCCCAGTGTTTTACTGCTGTAACTGGTATGTTGAACAAGCATGTGTCATGACATAACGAAAATAAAACTATTTTTTTCTTCCATCATTCCTTTAAAAGTATTTCTTTAGGTTAACATTTCCTGTGTTTATCTGAAAACACTGGAAGTTCTTATGGGTTTTCATTTTTGGTCAAACACAGCCTCAATTCAGAAATTATAATATCTATTCCCTTGTAATGAGCCAACTCCCTGAACTTGAGAGTGTTAGTAAGCCTTCAGTGGAGAAGGGACCTTGGTCCATTTGCTTCTCTTCCTTTCATCACCCCTCCCCGCCCCCCCTCCCCCCGCTAGTTGCTGTTTTACTCCCCATGAGAGTCAAGATGGGGGTAGGGGTAAATGAACAAGGAAAGGTGAAGGAATGAGATGGTTGTTACCATTTGGCGGGGCGATTTTGAGTTCTCTGCCCCTAGCAGCTGGCTTATGCTGCCTCTTTCTCTTGGTGAGCTTTGAGGGGTTGTTGGAGGTTCCCTAGAAGGCCTGTCTTCCCTGAAGTTCTCCTGGCCTGTCCCTAATGATCCCTTGGGACTCCATCCTTGGTGTGAGTATACGGAGGTATTGCCACCCTTGTTCTCCCTTGGCTTTCTGGGAAGCTCTACTAAACCAGACTCAGGGGAACCCCATGCTGGTGCTCTCTTTGGTACATGGTCCATATCTGGCCTTGGAAACATTTATGTATCCCTTGTCCTAACAATCTCTGATCCCAACACAGTGATGACTGCAGGGCTTCACCACCAAAGCCACAAGGCAGACCTTCTCTGACTTCTGAATTTCTTGGGAGTGTCAGCCCCTCGCCCCAGGCCACCTTAGTACCCCCAACCCTGGGCTAGGCACTGGTCTTCTGTGTCTCCCACTGCTGGCAAAGCCTCTTGAAGCTCCCTGAGAGGTTCCTTAAAACCCCCCTTCCTAGTCTTGACAGTAGCCTCCCTCACTGGTCCCCCAAATGTCAGTGAAGACCCAGAAAGGCAACATTTCTCTCTAAAGAATCCCCTCCTGAAATGCCCCACCCTTGTAGTCTCAGACCTTGTTTTCCTCCTTGATGTGGCTGAGCAGTCCAAGAATCATTGAACAGATTCTTGGCCAAATTCCATTGCCAGTTTATGGAGAGGACAGAACACTTTGGTGTTCTGAGCCAAGAAGAGTTGCATCCTAATATTTTGTTACACTGTCATAAATAATGCTGCCATTAGTATTCTTGTCCAAGGATATTTATTTGTGTATATCTATACAAAATACCAGATGAATTAACAGAAGAGGAATTGTGGGGTTGGTGTGTATGAGCATCTATTTATTATTTAGTAGGTATTGCCAAATTGTCCTCCAAAGAGTTATACAAATTGCTCTCCACCAAAAATATATGAGAGTGTCTATTTCCCACCCCCTTGATAAGCTTAATATTTTATTGCGTTGGCCAAAATGTTTGTTCGGCGAATGAATAAGTTTTCAATAAAGTTCTTGGTGAAAATGAAAAATGTGTCTTTTATTTTTACTTAAAACTAAACGAACTTTTTGGCCAACCCAATACATTTAAGCCTTTAATCTACCTGGATTTATTCTGACATAAATTATTCCCTGTCCCAAAATACATTAGATAGTAAATTCAAATTTATTTATTAAATAAATTCATCCATTCCCTACCGACTTAAAATGCCACTTTTAACTTGCAATACTTTCTTGAATATTTTTGGACTTTTTCTGGGCTTTGTCTTTTGCTCCACTGACCTGTTTTGCCTATTCCTGCACTAGTTCCATATGATTTTGATTATTATAACTTTATTATACATTTTAATATCTGGTAGGGAAACTCCCATTTCATTACTCTCCTTCTTCAACCCCCCTCTGGATCTTCTCAAACTTTATTTTTTCAGTGATTTTTAGAAAAATTTTGCCTAGTTCTAATCATTTTGCCATATGGATTTTGGTGAGGATTACAAACAATTTATAGCTTAATTTGTGGGCAATAGACAACTTTCCAGTACTAAATGGTCCCAAATTAGAACACAATATTCTTACTGATGAAAAATTCAAGTGAGCTTTGAGGGGTTTTTTTTGTTTGTTTTTTTTTCGGTACGCGGGCCTCTCACTGTTGTGGCCTCTCCCGTTGTGGAGCACAGGCTCCGGATGCGCAGGCTCAGTGGCCGTGGCTCATGGGCCCAGCCGCTCCGCAGCATGTGGGATCCTCTCGGACCGGGGCACGAACCTGTGTCCCCTGCATTGGCAGGAGGACTCTCAACCTTCCCTCGGGCCACCAGGGAAGCCCGAGTTTTGAGTTTTACATATATATGTGACATCACTTACATTTGTTGTTATTGTAATCAAGATCTTTTTCTCATTATATTTTCCAATTAGTTAATACTGGCATATAAAAATCTTTTTGCAAAAATCTTACCATCTCCAGTCATATTTAATTTTCTTGAGTTTTCTAAATAGACAATCAATCATATTATCTGTAAATAATGATAACATTTCTAACTCTATTCCAAGATTTATACTACTGATTTTTATTTTGTTTAATTACCAAGGCTTTGTCATCCACGTTAAAGTTATGAACCCATATCTATTAGTGTCACCAAATATAGAGAGTAGTTGTGAAGACACATGTTAAAATATTAACAGTGGTTATTACCTTTGTCATAACTTCTGTGTTTTGGTATATCAGAAAAAATGTTGATATCAGAAAAAATCAACAAAGATAAGTTCTGCAACTAATTTAAGTCTATAGTTCTATAATTATCCAAGTCAAGAAGGAAAAGGGTACCTACTCTTCCACTTCCAGTGGTGATGGATTAACAGGGATAGGACTTACCTCCCACCTTAAACAACTAGAAACTAGAAAAATATATGAAACAACTGCTTTCAGATGTTGGACAACAGGCAGCTCAACATTGTGGTCCTGGGGAGGCAGGGAACAAATAATGAGAGCCTTCCGATTGCACTGGCTTCTGCCTGGAGGTACCTTCTGGACCACAGAAGAGGGAGGGGTATCCCACGCTGTGTATGGCAGTCTCACTAGGCTGAGGAAACAGAGATTCGAGTTAAGGGAGTCTGAGGCAGCTGAGTGCTGAGAAGAATTCCCAGATGGAGTAAGCTATTTAGAAAAGAGCTTGAGAAATTTGCATACAGAGGGTCTTCTGTATTTTTGATGACTACTAAGATGATTATGCATAGAGTAAAGTTCCATGAGGGTGGGAAGAGAATAATCAGGGCGTCATATGCTGAATAATTTTAAGATATCAGACAGGACTGGAAGAGTCCTTGTTGTACATGTAGAGCAGAGAACATAAGAAGACTCAAACATTAATAGTAGGACTAAACCTAGATTAAAGGCTCATCAGAAAAGTGCTTAAAACAAGTCTTGAAAGGATGAGCTAAGCCACTAGGAATTTCACAGCTTACTACAACAAAGCCCAATGCTCTTTAGAGGAAGGCAACAAAATCCCAACTCTCAAGAATGCATCATTGACAATGTCCAGGGAAGTCTCCAATATAAAATGGATCCATAACCAGGAAAAAATAACCACTCAATAGAAAGAGATTCAGATGGTATAGATGATGGATGCTTAAACAGATATTATGAATATGTTCAAGAATTTAAAGAAATGGAATAGATAGATAGATGATATATTTCAAATGGAACATTTGAAATGAAAATTTTCCTGAATGAGATTAACAGCATATTAGAACCAGCAAAAGAAAAATTGGCAAACTTGAAGATACAGCATTGGAAACTATACAAATGAAGCAGAGAGAGAAAAAAGATAGGGGACAGGCTATAGAGCCTTAGTGACGTGTGAGATAATATCAAGGGATCAAGGGCATAACCTGCCCATATGCTATTAAAACCTCAAAGGAAAAAGGAGAGGGGCAGAAAAGTATTTGAGGCTATTATAACTAAAAAATTTCCAAATTTGATAAAAATTATAAACCCACGGACCACCCACAAATTTAACAAGCCCCACAAAATGTTAACAGAAAGAGAAAACCATTATAAAATTTCTAAAAAGTGATGTTGAAGAGAAAATCTTAAAGGTATCAAGTGAAAAAAGATACATTATATACAGACAAGGATAAGTGTATAATCACAGACCTCTCATCAAAGACTTTTCAAGCCAGGAAACAAAAATGACATCTTTAAAGTACTGAGACAAAGTGTAAAACTAGAATTCTAAATTCAGTGAATATTCATTTTGAAATTGTAAGTACAATTAAACCTTTTTCAGACAAAAGCTGAGACAATTCATTATTTATATACTTCGTTACAGGAGTGTAGAAAGAAGTAGTTCAAGTGGAAGGAAAATGATACCAGATGAAAATTGGGATCTATACAAAAGAATGAAGAACACTGAAAAGGATATAAATATAAAATTTTTTTTCTTATTTTAAATTTCTTTAGGGGGAGTGGCCAAGTTGGCAGAGTAGAAGACCCTGAGCTCACATCCTCCCATGGGCATACCAAAATTACAACTATTTACAGAACAACTATTGATGAGAAAGACCAGAAGACTAGCAGAAAAGATCTTCTACAACTAAAGATATAAAGAAGGGACCACAGTGAGGCTGGTAGATAGGACAGAGACATGGCATAGCCAAACCTCATACCCCCAGGTGGGTGACACACAAATAGGAAGATAATTACAAATGCAGAAGTTCTCCCCAAATAGTGAGGGGGTCTGAACCTCACATCAGGCTCTCAAGGCTGGGGGTCCTGCACTGGGAAGATGAGCCCTCAGAAAGTTTGTCTTTGAAAGCCAGTGAGGCTTACTTTTGGGAGAGCCAGAGAGTTGCGGGAAATAGAGACTACACTCTTAAGGGGCACATACAAAATCCAACACATTCTGGGACCCAGGGCAGAGGCAGTAATTTGAAGGGACCCTGGGTCATATGGAAGAAGAGGCAGGAGGAGAGGCAGGAGCAACTGGAGCTCAGCCTGGGGACATAGGCACTGGGGCAGCCATTTTTGTGAGCTCGTTCTACCATGAAGACATTGGTGCTGGTAAACACCACTTTGGAATCTCCCACTAGCTTATTAGTGCCTGGACCCAGCCCCATCCACCAGTACTGGGATGCCTCAGATCAAGCAGCTAGCCAAGTGGGGACACAGCCCTATTCATAGGCAGACTGGATGCTTAAGACATCCTGAGGCAGTAGCTGCCCTGGGACTTACCCCTATACACTAGAGGGCCCAAGACCAGACCCCACACACCAGTGCATGGGCACTAGCCCTGGGACCCCCGAGGCCCTGCAGCCAGAGAAACTGGGGCCTAACTCCACACACCAGTGGGCTAGCACTAGCTGTAAGAACAGCTTCATCCACCAGTAAGCAGGCATTAGCCCCAGGATCACCAGGGTCCTGGTCCTGTCCACTAATTGGCTAACACACCAGCTCTGAGATCTCCAGGGCCCTGCAGTCAGAGACACTGGGACCTAGCTCTGCCCACCAGCAGGCCAGCACCAGTCCTGGGACTCATTTTACCCCTCAGCCAGCTGCCCCAGGATCCAGCCCCACACACCAGAGTGCTGTCACCAGCTTTGAGACACCCTGGACCCTGCAGCCAGCCATGTCAGGAACTGGCCGTACCCACCAGTAGGCCAACACTAGAGCCAGAACACCTGGCTCTGCAACCACTCAACCTGGAACCTGGCTCTGCCCACCAGTGGGCCAGCACTTGCCCCAGGACCCTGGCTTCCACAGCCAGACACCTTATGAGCCAGCCCCACCCACCAGAGCAAGCAGCCTCTTCACAAACCAGGGCCTGGCAACCAACAAGACTGGAGGCCACCCATGCCTCCCAGATCACTCATAGCAGTCAACCCACAACAAAAGGACCCATGCAGTGCGCATGGTGGCCAACCCTATGCATAGAGCTCTGGTGACCAGAGGGAGTTTGCTGCTGGGGTGCATAGGACATCTCCTACAAAGGCCACTTCTACAAGGTTGGGAAAAATAACCATCCTACCAAATACATAGAAATAATAACAGCTAGGCAAAATGAGGTGACAGAGGAATATGTTCCAAATGAAGGAACAAGATAAAACCCCAGAAGAACAACTAAGTGAAGTGGATATAAGCAATCTACCTGATAAAGTGTTTAAGGTAATGGTCATAAAGGTGGTCAAAGAACTCAGGAAAAGATTGGATGAACAGAGCAAGAATATAAAAGTTTTAAACAAAGAGTTAGAAAATATAAAGAAGAAGCAAACAGAGATGAAGAATAAATCACTGAAATGAAAAATACACTAGAAGGAATCAGGAGTAGATTAGATGATACAGAGGAATGGATAAGTGAGCTGGAAGACAGAGCAGAGGAAATTACTGATGTTGAACAGAACAAAGAAAAAATAATTTTAAAAAATGAGGACAAAGAGACCTCTAGGACAACATCAAATGTACTAACATTTGCATTGTCAGGAACCCAGTAGAAGAAGAAGAGAGAGAGAAAGGGGCAGAGAACACATTTGAAGACATAATAACCAAAAACTTCCCTAACCTGGGAAAGGAAACAAGCATCCAGGTCCAGGAAGCAAAGAGAGTCTCAAACAGGATCAACCCAAAAATGACCACACCAAGACACACTGTAATTAAAATGGCAAAAATTAAAGATGTTTTTAAAAGAATATTAAAAACAGCAAGGAGAAAGCAACAAGTTCCATATAAGCAAACTATTATAAGGCTATCAGCTGACTTTTCAGAAACTCTGCAGGACAGAAGGGAGTGGCACTATATATTTAAAATGATGAAATGGAAAAACCTATAATCAAGAATACCCTAGTTAGCTAGGTTCTCATTCAGATTTGATGGAGAGATCAAAAGCTTTACCAGCAAGCAAAAGCTAAAAGACTTCAGCATCACAAAACCAACTTTACAAAAAATGTTAAAGGAACTTCTCTGAGTGAGAAAGAAAAGGCCGCAAGAAATATGAAAATTACAAAAGGAAAAATCTCATTGTTAAAGGAAATATACAGTAAAGGTAGTAAATCGACCATGTGTAAAGCTAATAGGAAGGTTAAAAGACAAAAGTAGTAAAATCATCTATATCCACAACAAGTAGTTAAGGGATACACAAAACAAAAAATATAAAATATTGTGTCAGAAACAGTAAACATGGTTGGGGAAGAGAAAAATGCAGGGTTATTAAAATGTGTTTGAACTTAAGAGATTAGAAATTTAAAATAATCACTTTTCTATATAGATCACTATATATAAACCTCATGGTAACCACAAATCAAAAATCTGTAATAGATAAACACACAAAAAAGAGAAAGGAATTCAAACATAACACTAAAGATAGTCATCAAATCAGAAGGAAAAGGAGCAAAAGAAGAAAGGACCAAAAAAGTATTATAAAAACAACCCCAAAACAATTAACAAGATGGCAATAAGTACCTATCTATCAATAATTACTTTAAATGTGAATGGACTAAATGCGCCATTCAAAAGACATAGAGTGGGTGAGTGGATACACAAACAAGATCTATCTATCTATCTATCTATCTATCTATCTATCTATCTATCTATATATATATATATATGTTGCCTACAAGAAACTCACTTCAGATCTATAGACACACACAAACTGAAAATGAAGGGATGGAAAAAGCTGTTCCATGCAAATGGAAATCAAAAGAAAGATAGGATAACAATACTTATATCAGACAAAATAGACTTTAAAACAAAGACAAGAGATAAAGAAGGACATTACATAATGATCAAGGGATCAATTCAACAAGAAGACATAACTGTTGTTAAATATATATGCACCCAACATAGAAGCATCTAAATTCATAAAGCAAATATTAACAGGCATAAAGGGATAAATTGACAGTAACACAATAATAGTAGGGGACTTTAACACCTCACTTACATCAATGTACATATCATTCAGATAGAAAATCAGCAAGGAAACATTGACCTTAAATGACACATTAAACCATAGACTTAATAGATATGTCTAGAACTTCCATCCAAAAGCAGCAGAATACACATTCTTTTCAAGTGTACATGGAACATTCTCCAGGTTAGATCACATGCTAGTTCATAAAAGAAATATCAGTAAATTTAAGAAAACTGAAATCATATCAAGCATCTTTTCTGACCACAACACTATGAGAGTAGAAATCAACTATGAGAAGAAAAAAAACTGCAAAAACTACAAATGTGTGGAGGCTAAACAATATGCTACTAAACAACAAATGGTTCAGTGATGAAATCCAAGAGGAATTCAAAAAATACCTGGAGACAAATGAAAACAAAACACAACAATCCAAAATCTATGGGATGCAACAAAAGTAGTTTTAAGAGGGAAGTTTATAGTGATACTAGCCTACCTTGGGAAAGAAGAAAAATCTCAAATAAACAATCTAACTTTACACCTAAAGGAACTAGAAAAAGAAGAACAAAAAAATCCAAAGTTAGTAGAAGGAAAGAAATCATAAAACTCAGAGCAGAAGTAAATGAAATAGAGACAAAAAAGAAAGAAAGAAAGAAAGAAAGAAAGAAAGAAAGAAAGAAAGAAAGAAAGAAAGAAAGAAAGAAAGAAAGAAAGAAAGAAAGAAAGAAAGAATCAATGAAACCAAGAGCTGTTTCTAAAAGATTATCAAAACTGATAAACCTTTAGGCAGACTAATAGTGAAAAGAGAAAGAGGGTTCAAATCAATTAAAATCAGAATAAAATTACAAGAGAATTTACAACTTACACTATGAAATACAAAAGATCATAAGAGATTACTATGAATAATTATACACCAATAACATGGACAACCTTAAAGAAATGGACAAATTCCTAGAGATTTACAATCTCCCAATACTGAAATAGAGAATTTTCTATTCTCAAATAGAGAATAAGAACAGATCAATTACCAGTTATGAAATTTATTCAATAATTTTTAAAATTCCCAACAAACAAAATCTGGTATCAAAGGCTTCATAGGTGAATTCTACCAAACATTTAGAGAAGAGTTAACAACTATCCTTCTCAAACTTTTCCACAAAATTGCAGAGGAAGGAACACTTTTTGAACTCATTGTCTGAGGCCAGCATCATCCTGATACCAAAACCAGAAGAAAAAAAATCACAAAAAAGAAAATATCATTGATGAACATAGATCCAAAAATCCTCAACAAAACATTAGCAAAACAGATCCAACAATACATCAATAGGATCATACACCATGATAAAGTTGGATTTATCTCAGGGATGCAAGGATGGTTCAATATCTGAAAATAAATCAATGTGATACACTTCATTAATTAAATGAAGAGTAAAGAACATGATTATCTCAATAGATGCAGAAAAAGCTTTTGACAAAATTCAACATCCATTTATGATAACTCTCAACAAAGTGGGTATAGAGAGAATATACCTCAACATAATAAAGGCCATATATGAGAAGTCCACAGCTAACATCATACTCAACATTGAAAAGCTGAAAGCATTTTCTCTAAGATCAGGAGCAAGACCAGGATGACTAATCTCACCACTTTTATTCAACATAGTATTGGAAGTCCTAGCCATAGTAATCAGACAAGAAGAAAAAATAAAAGAAATCCAAATGGGAAAGAAAGAAGTAAAACTGTCACTGTTTGCAGATGATATAATAATATACATGGAAAATCTTAAAGATGCTACCAAAATACTACTAGAATGCATCAATGAATTTGGTAAAGTTGCAGGATACAAAATTAGTATGCAGAAGTCTGTTGCATTTCTATACACTAACAATGAACTATCAGAAAGAGAAATTAAGAAAGGAATCCATTTCCAATTGCATCAAAAACAAAAAATACCTAGGAATAAAGCTAACTAAGAAGATAAAAGACTTGTACTCAGAAAAGTATAAGATACTATTGAAAGAAATTGAAGATGACACAAACAGATGGAAAAATATACCATGTTCATGGATTGGAAGAACTGATACTGTTAAAATGACCATACTACCCAAGGCAACCTACAGATTCAAAGCAACCACCATCTAAATACCAAATGCATTTTTCACAGAACTAGAACAAATAATTCTAAAATTTGTATGGAAATATAAATGATTCTGCATAGCCAAAATAATCTTGAGAAAGAACAAGGGTGGAGGTATCATGCTCCCTGGTTTCAAGCTTTACTACAAAGCTGCAGTCATCAAAGCAATATGGTACTGGCAGAAACACAGACACATAGATGTATGAAACAGAAGAGAGAACTCAGAAATGAACCAACACTTATATGGGCAATTAATCTATGACAAAGGAGGAAAGAATATGCAATGAAAAAAACATCCCCTTGAAGAAATGGTGTTGGGAAAAATGGACAGCTATATGCAAAAGAATCAAACTGGTCTTCTCTCTCACACCATGAACAAAATTAAATTACAAATGGATTAAAGATTTTAATGTAAGACCTGAAATCATAAAACTTCAAGAAAAAAATACTGGCAGTAGTCTATTTGACATCAATCTTAGTAACATTTTTTTTGATATGTTTCCTCAGGGAAGAGAAACAAAATAAAAAATAAACAAATGGGACTACATCAAACTAAAAAGCTTTCTCACAGTGAAGGAAACAAAACAAAAAGTAGCCCACTAAATGGGAGAAGATATTTGCAAATAATATACCTGTTAAGGGGTTAATATCCAAAATATACAAAAAATTCACACAACTCAACATCAAAAAACAAACAACCTGATTTTAAAATGGGCAGAGGATATGAACAGACATTTTTCTAAAGAAGTCATACAGGTGGCCAACAGGCACATGAAAAGATGCTCAATATCACTAATCATCAGGGAAATGCAAATCAAAACTACAATGAGATATCACCTCACACCTGTCAGAATGACTATTTTCAAAAAGACTACAAAAAACAAGTGTTGGCGAGGATGTGGAGAAAAGGAAAACATCATGCACTGTTGGGGGGAATGTAAATAGGTGCAGCCACTATGGGAAACACTATTGAGAGTCCTCAAAAAATTAAAAATAGAACTACCATATAATCCAGCCATTCCACTCCTGAATATTTATCCAAAGAAAACAAAAACACTAATTAGAAAAGATATATGCACCCCTATGCTCATTGTAGCATTATTTACAATAGTCAAGATATGGAAGCAACCTAAATGTTCATCAATAGATAAATGGATAAAGAAGATGTGTTTTATATATATATATATATATATATATATATATATATATATATATATATATATGGAATATTAGCCATAAAAACAAATGAAATCTTGTCATTTGTAACAACTTGCATGGACCTAGAGGGTATATGCTACATGAAATAAGTCAGGCAGAGAAAGACAAATACTGTATGATTTTACTTATATGTGGAATCTAAAAGGCAAAACAAATGAAAAACATAACAGAACAGACAGAATTACAGATACAGAAAACAAAGAGGTGGTTGCCAGAGGTGCAGTGAGTGGGGGAGGAAAAAAAAGGTGAGTAGATTGGATTAATGGGTTAGGGTTAGGGTAACCTAACCTTAGGTTAGGATATTACAAACTCCAGTTGCAAAATAAATGAGTCATGGGTATGAAATGTATGGTGTGGGGAATATAGCCAGTAACTGTAATATCTCTGTGTGGTGGCATATTGTAACTACTCTTCGTGGTCATCATTTTGAAATGTATAGAAATATTGAATCACTATGTTGTGTAACGAGAAACAACATAGTGTTGCAGGTCAATTATACTTCAAAAACAAACAAAAAAACTCATAAAAAAAGAGATCAGACTTGTTGTTACCAGAGGTGGGGGGTGGGGGTGGGGATTGGATAAAGGCAGTCAAAAGGTACAAACTTCCAGTTATAAGATAAATAAGTACTAGGGATGAAATTACAACATGATAAATATAATTAACACTGCTGTATGTTATATATGAAAGTTGTTAAGAGAGTAAATCCTAAGAGCTCTCATCATTAGGAAAATTTTTTCTATTTCTTTAATTTTGTATCTACATGAGATGATGGATGCTCACTAAACTCATTGTGATAATAATTTCTTGATGCATGTAAGTCAACTTATTATGCTATATACCTTAAATTTATACAGTACTATATATCAATTATATCTCAATAAAACTGGAAGGAAAAAATAAATTTCTTTAAAATATAATTTGATTGTTTGAAAACAATAAGAATGAAATATGGGGTTTATAACCTATTAGGAGGTAAAATGTATGCCAATAACAACACAAAGAATGGAGAGAGTGGAAGTATGTTGTAAGGTTTTATGTAATACATAAAACAGTATAATGGTATCTGAAGGTGGACTGTGATTAGTTAAAGAGATATAAAAAAAACAAAAGCAAAACTAGAGCAATTTCTAAAAATAAAACAAAGAAGTATAGTTAATGAATCATAGTGGAGCCAAAATAGAATTATAGAAAAGAATTAACAGGGCTTCCCTGGTGGCATAGTGGTTGAGAGTCCACCTGCCGATGCAGGGGACACGGGTTCGTGCCCCGGTCCGGAAAGATCCCACATGCCACGGGGTGGCTGGGCCCGTGAGCCATGGCCGCTGAGCCTGCGTGTCCGGAGCCTGTGATCCACAACGGGAGAGGCCACAACAGTGAGAGGCCCACGTACTACAAAAAAAAAAAAAAAAAAGAATTAACTCAAAAGAAGACAAAAAGTATAAATGGGACAAAAAGAAAACAAATGGTAAGATGGTAGACTTATATACAACTGTACTGATAATCACATTCAATGTAAATGGTCAAAACCAGAGTTTGGTAAACATTTTCTGTAGAGGGCCAGATTATATGTATTTTAGGCTTTTGTGGGCCATACAATCTTTGTCACAACTAGTCAACATGCAAAAGCAGTGGTAGACAATATGACACTGAATGGTACAGCCATATTTGGTCCACAGAATATAATTTGTTGACCTCTAATCTACAACTCCAAAAAAAGGCAGAAAATTTCAGTCTAGATAAAAAAGCAAATTCCAACCATATGCTCTAAATCATTTAAAATATAAGTTTACCGGGGGTGGAGTCAAGATTGCAGACTAGGAGGATGTGGAATTCGTGTCTCTGCACAACTAGGGCACCTACCAGGCACTGGAGGGGAACCACAGACACCTAAGGGGATGAGAGGAACCCCCAGCAACCTGGCAGCATGTGGGGCATGGAGGGGAGTGAGGGGGGAGGAGAAGTGGAGGCAGGATGGGACCAGCGCCTCTGAGGGGTGGCTGGGGGAGGGGAAGGGATCTCACACCTGAAGAGGGAAATTGGGGGACATTGGGAGGGCAGAGGAGCAAAAGGGAGTGTTGTCAGGTTTTACCTGTCCACTTAGGCTCCCGTGAGCCTGCTGAGATCCCGGCCTGATCCTCTGTCCACTAAGGCCCCCTCCAGCCTCGTGGGTCCTGAGGGAATGGGAGGGAGGGATGGGGGAGAAAAAGTAAAGGCCAGACCTACTGGACCAGCATCACTGAGGGGTGGCTGGGGTAGGGGAGGACTTCCTACACCCAGCCAGACCCAACCACGGTTAGGTCTCCAGTGGGGATGGGGGAGACACTTCCATTCCTCTTCCAGACACTGGAAGAGGAATGGAAGAAACATGGCCAGCACTTTCCCTGTCCACTTAGGCATTGGGAAGACTGTTGGGCTCTTGGGCCTAATCCTCTGCCCTTGGAGCCTCCCTCCTACTATGCAGAGCCCAAGCCCTGCCCTTACACCCCTACCCAGGGCCCTACTGCTACACTCGGAGACCCCCTCTGAGACCCCCTTTAACCACCCTGGGCCTAAACCCCACCCACACACCTTCACCCAGCGCCTTGCTTCCAAACTTGGGAACTCCACTTTCCACATGTGCTGCCTCTCCCCTTCCACACAGGTCCTAAGCAGAGGCCCCACCCCACACTTTAACATTGGGCCTGCCTAGGCCCCAGCTCCAAGGGCTTTTCCAGCTGTGTGGGTCCTGAGTCTAGGCCCTGCCCCATGTTCAAACGTCACTCTCCCACACCTAGGACCCGCCCCACTCTAAGCCCACCCCTGCATAATTTCCACTCCCTGCCTAAACTCCATACCCTGTAGCCATGGCCTTTTTTTTTTTCCTTTTCTTCTAGGTTGGGGTTCTGAGTTACCTTGTTGCTGTTGATTCATTTATATTTTTATTTTTTCTAATAAATCTTTTATTTTTCTAATTTTATTTTATTCTTTATACTTTGTTATTGTTCTGCTCCTTTTGGATTGTTCCCCCAACTCTTTTTTTTTTTTTCTTTCTTTTTTCTGTTGTGGTTTTGTTTTACCTTGTTGCAGTTTTCTTCAATTATATTTTTATATTTTCTAATATATTTTTTATCTTTCTAATTTTATTTTATTTTGGATTCTTTGTTTGTACTGTTCCTTTTTTTCTTTTTTTTCTTTCACCACACCAAGCAGTTTGTGGAATCTTGATTCCCAGGCCAGACGTCAGGCCCGTGCTCCTGTTGTGGGAACACTGAATCCAAACCACTGGACTAACAGAGAACGTCAAGACCCAGGGAATATTAATCAGAGTGAGGCCTCCCAGAGGTCCTCGTCTTGAGACCAAGGCCCAGTTCCACCTAACTGCCTGCAAACTCCAGTGCTGGATGCCTCAGGCCAAACAAGTAAGACAGGAATACAGCCCCACCCAGCAAAAAAAAAAAAAAAGGAAAGGACAAAAAAATACGTTACAGACAAAGGAGCAATGTAAAAACCTACAAGATCAAATGAATGAAGACAAAATAGGCAACCTACATGAGAAAGAGTTCAGAGTAATGATAGTAAAGATGATCCAAAATCTCAGAAACAGAATGAAGAAAATACAAGAAATGTTTAACAAGGATCTACAAGGATCTAACAAAGAGCAAACAAACTGATGAATAACACAATAACTGAAATTAAAAACATTCTAGAAGGAATCAATAACAGAATAACTGAGGCAGAAGAACAGATAAGTGACCTGGAAGATAAAAGAGTGGAAATAACTACTGCAGAGCAGAATAAAGAAAAAAGAATGGAAAGAATTAAGGACAGTCTCAGAGACCACTGGGATGTTAAACTCACCAACATTTGAATTATAGGGGTGCCAGAGAAGAAGAGAAAAAGAAAGGGTTTGAGAAAATATTTGAAGAGTTAATAGTCGAAAACTTCCCTAACATGGGAAAGGAAATAGTCAATCAAATCCAGGAAAGGCAGAGTTCCATACAGGATAAAACCAAAGAGAAACACACTGAGACATATATTAATCAAACTATCAAAAATTAAATACAAAGAAAAGATATTAAAAGCAGCAAGGGAAAAGCAAGGAATAATATACAAGGGAATCCCCATAAGGTTAACAGCTGATCTTTCTGCAGAAACTCTGCAAGCCAGAAGGGAGTAGCAGGTCATATTTAAAGTGATGAAAGGGAAAAACCTACAACCTAGATTACTCTACCTGGCAAGGACCTTACTCAGATTCGATGGAGAAATCAAAAGGTTTACAGATAAGCAAAAACTATGAGAATTCAGCATGACCAAATCAGCATTACAACAAATGCTAAAGGAACTTCTCTAAGCATGAAACACAAGAGAAGAAAGAGACCCACGAAAACAAACCCAAGACAATTAAGAAAATGGTAATAGGAACATACATATCAATAATCACCTCGAATGTAAATGGATTAAATGCTCCAACCAAAAGACACAGACTGGCTGAATGGATACAAAAACAAGACCCTTATATATGGTGTCTACAAGAAACTCACTTCAGACCTAGGGACACATACAGACCGAAAGTGAGGGGATGGAAAAAGATATTCCATGCAAATGGAAATCACAAGAAAGCTGGACTAGCAATACTCATATCAGATAAAATAGACTTTAAAATAAGGACTGTTACAAGAGATAAGGAAGGACACTACATAATGATCAAGGTATCAATCCAAGAAGAAAACATAACAATTATAAATATTTATTCACCCAACATAGGAGCACCTTAATACATAAGACAAATGTTAACAGCCATAAAGGGAAAAATTGACAGTACCACAATAATAGTGGGGGACATTAACACCCCACTTTCACCAATGGACAGATCATCCAGAATGAAAATAAATAAAGAAACACAAGCTTTAAATGACACAATAGACCAGATAGATTTAATAGATATTTTTAGGACATTTCACCCGAAAGCAGAAGAATGTACTTTCTTCTCGAGTGCACATGGAACGTTCTCCAGAATAGATCACATCTTGGGTCACAAATCAGGCCTCGGTAAATTTAAGAAAATTGAAATCATATCAAGCATCTTTTCTGAACATAATGCTATGAGATTAGATATCAATTACAGAAAAAACCCTGAAAAAATACAAATACAGGGAGGCTAAACAGTGCACTGCTAAATAACCAAGAGATTACTGAAGAAATCAAAGAAGAAATTTAAAAGTACCTAGAAACAAATGACAAGGAAAACACAATGATCCAAAACCTATGGGACACACACACAAAAAAGTTCTAAGAGAAAGTTCATAACAATTCAAGCTCACCTCAAGAAACAAGAAACATCTCAAATAAACAATCTAAACTTACACCTAAAGTAACTAGAAAAAGAAGAACAAAGTTAGTAGAAGGAAAGGAATCATAAAGATCAGAGCAGAGATAAATGAAATAGAAATGAAGAAAACAATAACAAAAATCAATAAAACTAAAAGTTGGTTCTTTGAGAAGATAAACAAAATTCATAAAACTTTCACCAGACTCATCAAGAAAAAAAGGGAGAGGACTCAAATCAATAAAATTAGAAATGAAAAAGGAGAGATTACAACTGACACTGCAGAAATACAAAAGATCATAAGAGATGACTAAAAGCAACTATATGCCAACAAAATGGACAACCTGGAAGAAATGGACAAGACCTTGGAAAGGTACAACCTTCCAGGATTGAACCAGGAAGAATTAAAAAATATAAACAGACCAATCACAGGTAATGAAATTGAAACTGTAATAAAATCTTCCAACAAACAAAAGTCCAGGACTAGACGGCTTCACAGGCGAATTCTATCAAACATTTAGAGAAGAGTTAAACACTTTTTCTTCTCAAAATCTTCCAAAAAATTGCAGAGGGAGGAATACTCCCAAACTCGTTCTACAAGGCAACCATCACCCTGATACCAAAACCAGACAAAGGTATCACACAAAAAAAGAAAAATACAGACCAGCATCACTGATGAATATAGATGCAAAAAAACTCAACAAAATACTAGCAAACAGAATGCAACAACACATTAAAAAGATCATACACCATGATCAAGTGGGATTTATCCCAGGGATGCAAGGATTCTTCAATATATGCAAAACAATAAATGTGATATACTGTATTAACAAATTAAACAATAAAAACCATATGATCACCTCAATAGAGGCAGAAAAAGATTTGACAAAATTTAACACCCATTTATAATTTTAAAACACTCTCCAGAAGGTGGAAATAGAGGGAACCTACCTCAAAATAATAAAAGCCATATACAACAAACCCACAGTAAACATCATTCTCAATGGTAAAAAACTGAAAGCATTTCCTCTAAGATCAGGAACAAGACAAGGTTGCCCACTCTTGCCACTATTGTTCAACATAGTATTTGAAGTCCTAGCCATGGCAATCAGAGAAGAAAAAGAAATAAAATGAATACAAATTGGAAAAGAAGAAGTAAAACTGTCACTGTTTGCTGATGACATGATACTATACATAGAAAATCCTAAAGATGCCACCAGAAAACTACTAGAACTAATCAATGAATTTAATACTGTTGCAGGACACAAAATTAATGCACAGAAATCTCTTGCATTCCTCTACAACAAAAGTTCAGGAAGAGAAATTAAGGATAAAACCCCATTTACCATTGCAACGAAAAGAATAAAATACCTAGGAATAAACCTACCTAAGGCAGCAAAAAAACTGTACTCAGGAAATTATAAAACATTGATGAAAGAAATCAAAGATGACATAAACAGATGGAGAAATATACCATACTCCTGGATTGGAAGAATCAATGTTGTGAAAATGACTATACTACCCAAAGCAATCTAAAGTTTCAATGCAATCCCTATCAAATTACCAATGGCATTTTTCACAGAACTAGAAAAAGAAATTTTACAATTTGTATGGAAACACAAAAGACCCTGAATAGCCAAAAGGATCTTGAGAAAGAAAAACGGAACTGGAGCAATAAGGCTCCCTGACTTCAGACTATATTACAAAGCTACAGTAATCAAGACAGTATGGTACTGGCACTAAAACAGAAATATAGATCAGTGGAACAGGATACAAAGCCCAGAGATAAACCCAGGCACATACGGTCACCTTATTTTTGATAAGGAGGCAAGAATATACAATGGAGAAAAGACAGACTCTTCAATAAGTGGTGCTGGGAAAAATGGATAGATACATGTAAAAGAATGAAATTAGAACACTCCCTAACACCATACACAAAAATAGACTCAAAATGGATTAAAGACCTAAATGTAAGGCCAGACACTATAAAACTCTTACAGGAAAACATGGACAGAACACTCTATGACATAAATCACAGCAAGATCCTTTTTGACCCACCTCCTATAGTAAAGGAAATAAAAACAAAAATAAACAAATGGGACCTAATGAAACTTAAAAGCTTTTGCACAGCAAAGGAAACCATAAACAAGATGAAAAGACAACCCTCAGAATGGGAGAAAATATTTGCAAATGAAGCAACTGACAAGGCATTAATCTCCAAAATATACAAGCAGCTCATGCAGCTGAATATCAAAAAACAAGCAACCCAATCCAAAAATGGGCAGAAGACCTAAATAGACATTTCTCCAAAGAAGACATACAGATGGCCAATAAATATGTGAAAATATGCTCAATATCACTAATCATTAGAGAAATGCAAATCAAAATGACAGTGAGGTATCACCTCATCCCAGTCAGAATGGCTATGATCAGAAAATCTAGAAACAAGAAATGCTGGACAGGGTGTGGAGAAAAGGGCACCTTCCGGCACTGTTGGTGGGAATGTGAATTGATACCACCACTATGGAGAACAGTATGGAGGTTCCTTAATAAACTAAAAATAGAACTACCATATGACCCAGCAATCCCACTCCTGGGTATATACCCTGAGAAAACCATAATTCAAAAAGATACATGTACCACAATATTCATTGCAGCACTCTTTACAATAGCCAGGATATGGGAACAACCTAAATGCTCATCAATAGTTGAATGGATAAAAAAGATGTGGCACATATATACAATGGAATAGTACTCAGACATAAAAAGGAATGAAACTGAGTTATTTGTAATGAGGTGGATGGACCTAGAATCTGTCATACAGAGTGAAGTAAGTTAGAAAGAGAAAAACAAATACTGTATGTTAACTCATATATACGGAATTTAAAAAAGCAGTACTGATGAACTTAGTGGCAGAGCAGGAATAAAGATGCAGACATAGAGAATGGACTTGAGGGCACAGGGTGGTAAGGGGAAGCTGGGATGAAGTGACAGAGTAGCATTGACATATATACACTATCAAATGTAAAATGGATGACTAGTGGGAAGTTGTTGCATAACACAAGGAGATCAACTTGATGCTTTGTGATGACCTAGAGGGATGGGATAGGGAGGGTGGAAGGGAGGCTCAAGAGGAAGGGGATGTGGGGATAGATGTATACATATAGCTGATTCACTTTGTTGTACAGTCAAAACTAACACAACATTGGAAAGCATTTATACTCCAATAAAGATGTGAAAATATATATATATATATTTACCAATACATGAAAAGTAAATGAATGAAAAGATATATGCCACACATACATTAATCATAAGAAAGCTGGATTAGCTATTTTAATAACAAGGTTAACTCAATAACAAGTAATATTATCAGACATAAAAAAGGATATTTCATAATGATGGAAAGCTAATTCATCAAAAAGATTTGATAATCCTAAATGTTCTGGTGACCAATAACACAGCATCAAAATAAATGAAGCCAAAGCTGACAAAGATGAATGGAAAAATAGAGTAATCCATAACTACTTGTAATTTTGAATATGCCTTTCTCAGTAAATGAAAGAATAAAGAGGGTGACATCAGCAAGATGGAGGGCAAAGAGTCCCAATGCTCATCTGCTCCCATAAAACCAATAAGGAAACAACTACAAACTGATGAAAATATCTCAGGGAAAGCTCTGTATTACAAAGAACCATCAGGCAAAACCCTGCAGAGCTCAAAAATTGAGGATAGTCACATAGAAAATATAGCAATCATTGCACCTGCATTACCGCATCTCATATTTCAGAGCTGCTCGCAGCCAAGAGGGATACCCTTAAAGGTATTTCGCTCCATGGGGGAAAGAAGAGGGGGAAATCCCAGCCAGTCTCACCTTGTGGACATTTGCAGTCTTTGGTACTGAGTCCTTCTACTGTCTTTGCCAACACTGATCCCAGCTGATGAAGCTGCTCAGAGTTCCTGTCACTGAATCTCTTCCCAGGGACCAGGGCTGTCACTGAGGTGAGACCTGCCTCCAGGGGTCCCAGTTGGTTCTGTGCCCTGCTCTTGAGGATCAGGATGCTACAACACCTCACCATATATGGAAATGAAACTGCTGTTTCTCTGTGCCCCAGCCCCTTGCTTTGTCCCATTATTACTACCCCAGCCACTCCTGCTCTGAGCCTGAATAAAATGAGAAGTTCAACAATGAGATAGAAATCATAAAAAAAAACCAAGCAAGTTCTGGTACTGAAAAATACAATGAATGAAATGAAGAACGCAATAGAGAGCTTCAACAACAAGCTCAACCAAGCAAAAGAAATAATCTGTAAATTCGAAGACAGATCTCTTGATATTATCCAGTCAGAGAAAAAATAATTTAGAATTAAAAAGAGTAAAGAAAACATACATGAATTATGAGGTACCATCAAACAAAACAATATATGCATTATTAGAGTCCCAGAAGGATAAGAGAGATAGGGACAGAAAGCTTATTTAAATAAATAATGGCTAAAAACTTCCTAAATTTGGGAAGAGATATGGTCCTCAGAGGACATGAAGCTCAAAGATTCCCAATGAGTTTAACCCAAAGAGATCTTCACTGAGACACACTATAATCAAGGTCTCAAAAATCAAAGACAAAGAGAAATTTGAAAGCAACAAGAGAAAAAAGACCCATCACATACAAGGAAATTCCAATAAGGCTATCAGCAAATTTCTCAGCAGAAACGTTGCAGACCAGGAGAGTGTGGGATGGTATATTCAAAGTGACCAAGAAAAAAACTGTCCACCAAGTATACTTTACCCAGAAAAGTTGTCCTTCAGAAATGAAAGAGAGAAAAAGAATTTCCCAGAAAATTATTAAAAAGTTATTAATGGATCTAAAGACAAAAGTAGACAGCAATGAAATAACATTAGGGGATTTCAATACCCCACTTCAGATAGATCATCCAGACAGAAAATCAACAAGAAAATAATATATTTGAACGAAACTTTATACCAAATGGACATATACAGAACATTCCAACCAACGGCAGCAGAATACACTCTTCTCAAACCCATATGAAACATACTCCAGGATAAATCATATATTAAGTCACAAAACAAGTTTCAACAAATTTAAAAATATTGAAATCATATCAAGTATCTATTCTAAACACAATGGTATAAAACTAGAAATCAGTAACAGGAGGAAAATTCACGAATATCTGGAAATTTCACAACACATTTCTGAACAACCAATGGGTCAAAGAAGAAATCAAAAGAGAAAATTTAAAATATCTTGAGAAAAACAAAAATGGAAACATAACATACCAAAATTTGGGGGATACAGCAAAAGTAGTTCCAAGAGGGAAGTTTATAGCAATACAATCCTATCTCAAGAAACAAAAAACATCTCAAATAAACAACCTAACCTTACACCAAAAGAAATTAGAGAAAGAAGAACAAAAAAACCCCAAAGTTAGCAGAAGGAAAAAAATCATAAAGATCAGATCAGAAATAAATGAAAAAGAAATTAAGGAAACAATAGCAAAGATCCATAAAACTAAAAGCTGGTTCTTTGAGAAGATAAACAAAATTGATAAACCATTAGCCAGACTCATCAGGAAAAAAAGGGAGAGGACTCAAAGCAATAAAATTAAAAATGAAAAAGGAGAAACTACAACTGACACCACAGAAATAAAAAGGATCCTAAGAGACTACTACAAGCAACTCTATGCCAAGAAAATGGATAACCTGGAAGAAATGGACAAATTCTTAGAAAAACACAACCCTCAGAGACTGAAACTGGAAGAAATAGAAAATATAAACAGACCAATCACAAGCACTGAAATTGAAACTGTGATTATAAATCTTCCAACAAACAAAAGAAAACCATAAAGCAAAAAGAGCCATGTACCAAAATGTTCATTGCAGCTCTATTTACAATAGCCAGGACATGGAAGCAACCTAAGTGTCCATCAACAGATGAATGGAGAAAGAAGGTATGGCACATATATACAATGGAATATTACTCAGCCATAAAAATGAATGAAACTGAGTTATTTGTAGCCAGATGGATGGACCTAGAGACTGTCATACAGAGTGAAGTAAGTCAGAAAGAGAAAAACAAATACCATATGCTAACATATATGTATGGAATTTAAAAAACAACAAAAAAAAGAAAACGGTCAGAAAAGCCTAGGGGTAAGACAGGAAAAAAGCTACAGACCTACTAGAGAATGGACTTGAGGATACGGGGAGGGGGAAGGGTAAGCTGGGACAAAGTGAGAGAGTGGCATGGACATATATACACTACCAAACATAAAGTAGATAGGTAGTGGGAAGCAGCCACATAGCACAGGGAGATGAGCTTGGTGCTTTGTGACCAGCTAGAGGGATGAGATAGGGAGGGTGGGAGGGAGGGAGATGCAAGAGGGAAGACATTTGGGTACATATGTATATGTATAACTGATTCACTTAGTTATAAAGCAGAAACTGACAAACCATTGTAAAGCAATTATACTCTAACAAAGATGTTAAAAAAAAAGATGTGGCACATATATACAATGGAATATTACTCAGCCATAAAAAGAAACGAAATTGAGTTATTTGTAGTGAGGTGGATGGACCTAGAGTCTGTCATACAGAGTGAAGTAAGTCAGAAAGAGAAAAACAAATACTGTAAGCTAACACATATATATGGAATCTAAAAAAAAAAAAAAAAAAAGGGTTCTGAAGAACCTAGGGGCAGGACAGGAATAAAGACGCAGATGTACTAGAGAAAGGACTTGAGGAAATGGGGAGGGGGAAGGGTAAGCTGGGACAAAGTGAGAGAGTGGCATGGATATATATACACTACCAAATGTAAAATCGATAGCTAGTGGGAAGCAGCCACATAGCACAGGGAGATCAGCTCAGTGCTTTGTGACCACCTAGAGGGGTGGAATAGGGACGGTGGGAGGGAGGGAGATGCAAGAGGGAAGAGATATGGGGACATATGTATAACTGATTCACTTTGTTATAAAGCAGAAACTAACACACCACTGTAAAGCAATTATACTCCAATAAAGATGTTAAAAATTAATTAATTAAATTAAAGAATATTAAAAAAAAAAGTCCAGGACCAGATGGTTTCACAGGCAAATGCTATCAAACATTTAGAGAAGAGTTAACACCTAGCCTTCTCAAACTCTTCCAAAATATAGCAGAGGGAGGAAAACTCCCAAACTCATTCTACAAGGCCACCAAAACCAGACAAAGATGTCACAAAAAAAGAAAACTACAGGCCAGTATCATTGATGAACATAGATGCAAATATCCTCAACAAAATACTAGCAAACAGAATCCAACAGCACATTAAAAGGATTATACACCATGATCAAGTGGGGTTTATCCCAGGAGTGCAAGGATTTTTCAATATACAGAAATCAATCAATGTGATACACCATATTAACAAACTGAAGGATAAAAACCATATGATCATCTCAATAGATGCAGAAAAAGCTTTTGACAAAATTCAACACCTATTTATGATGAAAACCCTGCAAAAAGTAGGCATAGAAGGAACTTACCTCAACATAATAAAGGCCAAATATGACAAAACCACAACCACCATCATTCTCAATGGTGAAAAACTGAAACCATTTCCACTAAGATCAGGAAAAAGACAAGGTTGCCCACTCTCACCATTATTATTCAACATAGTTATGGAAGTTTTAGCCCCAGCAATCAGAGAAGAAAAAGAAACAAAAGGAATCCAAATCAGAAAAGAAGAAGTAAAACTGTTACTGTTTGCAGATGACATGATACTATACATAGAGGACCCTAAGGATGCTACCAGAAAACTCCTAGAGCTAATCAATGAATCTGGTAGAGTAGCAGGATCTAAAATTAATGCACAGAAATCTCTGGCATTCCTATACACGAACAATGAAAAATCATAAAGAGATATTAAGGAAACACTCCCATTTACCATTGCAACAAAAAGAATAAAATACCTAGGAATAAACCTATCTAAGGAGACAAAAGACCTGTGTGCAGAAAGCTATAAGACACTGATGAAAGAAACTAAAGATGAGGGCTTCCCTGGTGGCGCAGTGGTTGAGAGTCCGCCTGCCGATGCAGGGGACAGGGGTCCATGCCCTGGTCCAGGAAGATCCCACATGTTGCGGAGTGGCTGGGCCCGTGAGCCATGGCCGCCGAGCCTGCACATCTGGAGCCTGTGCTCTGCAATGGGAGAGGCCACAACAGTGAGAGGCCCGCATACAGCAAAAAAAAAAAAAAAAAAAAAAAAAAAAGAAAGAAAAGAAAAGAAATTAAAGGTGATACAAACAGATGGAGTGATATGCCATGTTCTTGGATTGGAAGAATCAACATTGTGAAAATGACTATACTACCCAAAGCAATCTCCAGATTCAATGCAATCGCTATCAAACTACCAATGGCATTTTTTACAGAACTAGAACAAAGAATTTCACAATTTGTATAGAAACACAAATGACCCCGAATAGCCAAAGCAATCTTGAGAAAGAAAAACATACCTGGAGGAATCAGGATCCCCGATTTCAGTCTATATTACAAAGCTACAGTAATCAAGACAGTACGGTACTGGCACAAAAACAGAAATATAGGTCAATGGAACAGGATACAAAGCCCAGAGATAAACCCACTCACATATGGTCACCTTATCTTTGATAAAGGAGGAAAGAATATACAATGGAGAAAAGACAGCCTCTTCAATAAGTGGTGCTGGGAGAACTGGACAGCTACATGGAAAAGAATGAAATTAGAACACTCCTCTACACCACACACAAAAATAAACTCCAAATGGATTACAGACCTAAATGTAAGGCCAGACACTATAAAACTCTTAGAGGAAAACATAGGCAGAACACTCTAACACATAAATCACAGCACGAACCTTTTTGACCCACCTCCTAGAGAAATGGAAATAAAAACAAAAATAAACAAATAGGACCTAATGAAACTTAAAAGCTTTTGCACAGCAAAGGAAACTATAAACAAGAGGAAAAGACAACCCTCAGAATGGGAGAAAATATTTGTAAACAAAGCAACTGACAAAGCATTAATCACCAAAATATACAAGCAGCACATGCAGCTGAATATCAAAGAAACAAGAAACCCAATCCAAAAATGGGCAGAAGATCTAAATAGACATTTCTCCAAAGAAGATATACAGACTGCCAACAAGCACATGAAAGGATGCTCAACATCACTAATCATTAGAGAAATGCAAATCAAATGTACAATGAGATATCACCTCAGACCTGTCAGAATGGCCATCATCAAAAACTCTACAAACAATAAATGTTGGAGAGGGTGTGGAGAAAAGGGAACTCTCTTGCACTGTTGGTGGGAATGCAAATTGATACAGCCACTATGGAGAACAGTATGGAGGTCCCTTAAAAAACTAAAAATAGAACTACCATATGACCCAGCAATCCCACTACTGGGCATATACCCTGAGAAAACCATAATTCAAAAAGATACATGTACTACAATGTTCATTGTAGCACTATTTACAATAGCCAGGACATGGAAGCAATCTAAGTGTCCATCGACAGATAAATGGATAAAGAAGATGTGGCACATATATACAGTGGAATATTACTCAGCCATAAAAAGAAGCGAGGACTTCCCTGGTGGCACAGTGGTTGAGAGTCCGCCTGCTGATGCAGGGGACACGGGTTCGTGCCCCGGTCCAGGAAGATCCCACATGCTGCAGAGTGGCTAGGCCCGTGAGCCATGGCCACTGAGCCTGCGCGTCCGGAGCCTGTGCTCCGCAATGGGAGAGGCCACAACAGTGAGAGGCCCGTGTACCGCAAAAAAAAAAAAAGAAATGAAATTGAGTTATTTGCAGTGAGGTGGATGGACATAGAGACAGTCATACAGAATGAAGTAAGTCAGAAAGAGAAAAACAAATACCATATGCTAACACATATATATGGAATCTAAAAAAAAAAAAAAGGTTTTGAAGAACCTATGGGCAGGACAGGAAAAATGACGCAGATGTAGAGAATGGACTTGAGGACACAGGGAGTGGGAAGGGTAAGCTGGGATGAAGTGAGAGAGTGGCATGGATATATATACACTACCAAATGTAAAATCGATAGCTAGTGGGAAGCAGCCGCATAGCACAGGGAGATCAGCTCGGTTCTTTGTGACCACCTAGAGGAGTGGGATGGGGAGGGTGGGAGGGAGACGCAGGAGGGAGGGGATATGGGGATATATGTATGCATAGAGCTGATTCACTTTGTTATGCAGCAGAAACTAACACACCATTGTAAAGCAATTACACTCCAATAAAGATGTTTAAAAAATACCATTTATATTACCATAAAAATATGAAGCATTTAGACTTAAAATATATAAAACACTGTGAGAAAAATTAAAGAAAATTTAAGTAAGTGGATAAAGACAGGCCATATTCATGTATTGGAAAACTCAAGATCATTAAGATGCATATTTTACCTAAATCAATCTATAGATTCAACAGGAAATTCCGTCAAAATTCCAGTAGCCTTTTAAAATAGAAGTTCACAAGCTGATTCTAAAATTTACATGAAAATGTTAAGGAAGTAGGATAGATAAAATGATTTTGAAAAAATAGAACAAAGGTGGAGAACTTACAATATTTGATGTCAAAGCTTATTAATTATACTGAAGAAAAGAAGCCAGGTGTAAAAGAGTACATACTACATGATTCCATTTATATTAAACTCTAGGAAAATTAATCTAGAGAGAGATAGAAAACAAATTAATGGTTTTCTGAGGTCACGGTGGGGTGGAAGGCAGTGATTAACTGGGAAGGGCCACAAGTAGACCTTCTAGGGCAAATAAAATGTACTATACCTTTTCTACAGTGGTGGTCACATTGTTGTAAATATTTGACAAAACTCATTTGTCCATATACTTAAAATGTGTGTGTTTTACCATAGTAAACTATACCCCAATAAAATGTATATTTAAAAAGAATATCTATTAAGGTGACCTTATGAAAAATAAACAACTGGTATATGTTTATGTCAGACTTCCCCTAAATATCTCCTCTCAATTTTTGTCAAAATGATTTGATATTTTTACCTCAGTTTTATCAGTCATTATTGTTTTTACATTTTTATCTTTTAAAAATACAACTAAGAAAGCAGTCTGCTTCAAAACAATAACTACAATAATTTAGACTGTTTTGTGTCCACATTACTTCAATTATCACCATTTTCTTTTCTATCATGACTTACCCATTTGTGAACTCGTGTTTTATCTCCTTGTTAGCTGGTTTATCTTTTTTTTTTTTTTTTTTTTTTCCGGTACGTGGGCCTCTCACTGTTGCGGCCTCTCCCGTTGCGGAGCACAGGCTCCGGATGCGCAGGCTCAGAGGCCATGGCTCATGGGCCTAGCCGCTCCGCGGCATGTGGGATCTTCCTGGACCAGGGCACGAACCCGTGTCCCTTGCATCGGCAGGCGGACTCCCAACCACTGCACCACCAAGGAAGCCCTGGTTTATCTTTTTAAGTGGGTTTTTTTTTCTGGAAAATGTAGATGTGTGGTATTTTTCCTTAATATGTATATAACTGAGAATTTATTTCTATTGCCTTAATACACTAATGGCACCTTACCTTGCTTGTAGAATTCTTGAATCTCAACTTTTCCTTTAAAAATTCTGGATAGATTGCTTTTAATTTCTTCTGCTATGTAACATGGCAAAGAAATAAGAGCGCAGCTTGATTACTGTCAATCTTGAGAAATTTCTCTTCCTTTGTTTCCAGGCCTTCTGCTCTTCCCTCTTTCTCAGGATATTCCTTCTTACACTCCTTTCTAATACTTCTTCCTCCCCTGATCTTGAATATTGGTGCTCCTAGAGCCTCTTTCTAGGCTCTCTTTCCTTCTCATGCTAATCCAAGGGTTACAAACTCAGTCAAGTCTACACTTAAAGCATTCAATAAGGTAAATTATTTTCTTGGGAAATACAAATTGCCACAAGGAATTAAAGAAATATAAAGCCTTAAAAGACCAATAATTAAGGAACAAATTGAGAAGGTTCATATAGAACTACCTCCAAAAATGGTGCAATGACCTGAATGTTTTATCACTCAAATGTTCATGGAATTGAGGATTTAAATGCTACATAAACTTTGACAGAGAATAGAAAAAGATATAAAAGATCACAGTTGATTTTATAAATGTAGATAATCATGATACAAAAACACAAGAAATAAACTAACAAAACTAAATTACTTAACAACACTAGAAAATCAAATCTAGTACTACAGTAAAAGTAATGTAACATGAGGCAATGGGCATTATTAAAATAATGTAGATATGATTTAATAGGAGTTACATCAATATAATTTACTGCATCCTTAGGCAAAAGGAGAAAACACAATGATCATCTAGATAGGCATGAAAAGGCAAGAAAAATCTGCTTTCTCTTAAGATTCAGAAAATCACAACGGAACACTGTTTCCCCTCATAAAAATGGTTTAAGAAAAGCCAGATAATCTAGAGAATTATCAGTTTGCCTGAACCCATCAGAGAGCTGAGGTCACAGGCTATCACATGAACTAGATTTCAAAGAGTAAAAAGCCCATTTGAGGAGAAATGGAACACACAAACTATTTCCTTTTGGCAGAGGGCAGAAGAAAGGGGTGGTTGCACAAGTAAGAGTGACCCACTGCTAGAGGAATTTGCAAGATGTGATATTGTGAAGATAACGATAGCAAGAGCAATACTCAAACCCAGTTCAAATATTGACTACATTAACTCAGCAACTTCCCCTGACACACACACACACACACACACACACACACACACACATACACACACAAATGGTCTCAGAGAAAAAGAGTCGTATCCATTTCAGGGCAAAAGTACTATTTATGTCAGTCTCTGCTATTTTACTACACACCATGTCAAACATTCAACAAAAAATTACAAGATACTTTTTAAAAAGCTATCAAAAATTAAGAGATAAGGCAGTCAATAGGACCAGACCAAGAGATGACCCAGATTTTGGAATGATCAAATAGGAACCTTAAAATAACTGATTAATTCATTAAAGGATCTAATGGAAAAAGCATGCTTAAACAGATGGGGAATTTAAACATAGAGATGAAAATGATAAAAAAAAAAAATCAAATAGAAATACTGGGGTGGGGAGGACTTGTTCCCTGTATTTATAGTTTCAATGAAATCCCAATAGAAATCCCAGTAAGTTTTGGATAGAAATTGGCAAGCTAACCCTAAAATTTACAGGCATACCTTGTTCAATTACACTTTGCTTTATTGTGCTTTGCAGATATTGCATTTTTTAACCAATTGCATGTTTGTGGCACTGATACACCTGCACTGAGCAGGTGTATCAGTGCCATTTTTCCAATAGTATTTGCTCACTTAGTGTCTCTGTTGCATTTTGGTAATTCTTGCAATATTTCAAATGTTTCCATTATGATTGTATTTGTTATGGTGATCTGTAATCAGTGATCTTTACTCTCACTATTATAATAGTTTTGGGGTGCCATGAACCACACCCATACAAGACAGTGAACTTAATCGATAAATGTTGTATGTGTTATTACTTCTGCACCAATTGGCTGTTCCCCCATCTCTCTCCCTCTCCTGAGCCTCCCTTATCCTCTGAGACACAACAATATTGAGATTAGGTCAATTGATAACCCTACAATGGTCTCTAAGTGTTCAAGTGAAGAGAAGAATCACATGTCTCTCACTTTAAATCAAAGCTAGAAATGATTAAGCTTAGTGAGGAACGCATGTCATAAGCTGAGATAGGCCAAAAGCTAAACCTCTTCCACCAAACAGTTAGCCAAGTTGTGAATGCAAAGGAAAAGTTCCTACAGGAAACTAAAAGTGCTCCTCCAGTGAGCACATGAATAATAAGAAAGTGAGACAGATTTATTGCTGATATGGACAAAATTTTAGTGTCTGGTTAGAAGATCGAACCAGCTACAACATTCCCTTAGTCCACAGCCTAATCCAGAGAAGGCCCTAACTCTCTTCAATTCTGTGAAGACTGAGAGAAGTGAGGAAGCTGCAGAAGAAAAGTTTGAAACTAGCAGAGGTTGGTTCATGAGGTTTAAAGAAAGAAAACATCACCATAATAGAAAAGTGCAAGGGGAAGCAGCAAGTGCTGGTGTAGAAGCTGCAGCAAGTTATCCAGAATATCCAGCTAAGATAATAACGAAGGTGGTACACCAAACAACAAATTTTCAATGTAGACGAAATATCCTTGTATTGGAAGAAGAGGCCAGGTAGGACTTTCATACTTACAGAGAAGTAAATGCCTAGTTTCAAAGCTTCAAAGGACAGACTGACACTCTTGTTGGGGGTTAATGCAGCTGGTGATTTTAAGTTGAAGCCAATGCTCATTTACCATTTGGAAAATCCCATGGCCCTTAAGAATTTTGCTAATCTACTCTGTCTGTGTTCTAGAAATAGAACAACAGAGCCTGGATGATAGAAAATCTGTTTACAACATGGTTTACTGGATATTTTAAGCCCACTGTTGAGACCTACTGGTCAGAAAAAAAGATCCCTTTCAAAATATTACTGTTCATTGATAATGTACCTGGCCACACAAGAGATCTGATTGAGATGTACAATAGATTAATCTTTTTACACCTGCTAACACTACATCCATTTTGCAGTCCATAGATCAAGGAATAATTTTGACCTTCAAGCCTTATTATTTAAGAAATACATTTCATAAGGCTCTAGCTGCCATAGATAGTGATTCCTTGGATGGATCTGGGCAAAGTAAATTGAAAGCCTTCTGGAAAGGGTTCACCATTCTAGATGTCATTAAGGACATCTGTGATTCATGGGACAAGGTGAAAATACCAACATTAACAGGAGTTTGGAAGAAGTTGATTCCAGCATTCACAGGTGACTTTGAGGGGTTCAAGACTTCTGTGGAGGAAGCAACTGTAGATGTGGTAGAAATAGCAAGAGAACTAGAATTAGAAGTGGAGTCTGAAGCTGTGACTGAATTGTTATAATCTCATGATAAAACTTTTCATGGATGAGGAGTTTCTTCTTAACAATGAGCAAAGAAAGTGTTTTCTTGAGAGGAAATCTACTCCTGGTGAAGACGCTCTGAAGACTTGAAATGACAGCAAAGGATTTAGAATATTACATAGACTTAGTTGATTGATAAAACAATGGCAGGTTTGAGAAGATTGACTCTAATTTTGAAAGAAGTTCTACTGTGGGTAAAATGCTATCAGACAGCAATGCATACTACAGAAAAATTGTTCATGAAAGGAAGAGTTAATTGATGTGGCAAATTTCATTATTGTCTTATTTGAAGACATTACCACACACACACACACACACACTCACACACACACACACACAAAGAAATTGCCACAGCCACCCCAACCTTCAGCAACCACCACCCTGATCAGTCAGCAGCTGTCAACATCGTCAACATTGAGGCAAGACCCTCCACCAGCAAAAAGATAATGACTTACTGAAAGCTCAGATGATGATGAACATTTTTTAGCAGCAAAGTATTTTAAAATCAAGGTATGCACATTGTTTTTTTAGACATAATGCTATTGCATATGACAGTATAGTGTACACATAACTTAGACTACAATATAATGTAAACATAACTTTTACATGCCTCTATATGTAAAAGCAAAGGAACTACAATAGCCAAAATAATTTTGAAAAAGAAAGTTGAAAAACTCATACTATCTGATTTCAAAACTTAATATAAAGCTACAGTAATCAAGATAGTTGTATTGGTGAAAAGATAGACACTAGGATCAACAGAACAGAATAGAGTCAAGAAACACACCCTTACAAATATGGTTAACTGATTTTTAACAAAGGATTAAAAATTCATTAGAAAAAAGATAGTCTTTTCAACAAATGGTGCTGAAACAATTAGACATCCACATGCAAAATAACTGACTTCAATCCATACCTCACTCCATATAAAAATTAACTCAAAATGTATCATAGACCTAAATGTAAATTCTAAAACTGTAAAACTTCTGGAAAAAAACTTTGGAGGAAACCTTTGTGACTTTGGGTTGAGAAAAGTTTTTAAACTATAACCTAAAAAGCACAATTCATAAAAGAAAAAAACCAATAAGTTAGACTTTATCAAATTAAAAAATTCTGCTCTTCAAAAGGCACAGTTAAGGAAATGAAAAGCCAGGACACAGATTGTTAGAAAATATTTGCAAAACACATATACAATAAAGAATTTGTATCTATAATATATAAGGAATCCTTACAACTTAATAATAGGGAAACAATTAACCCAATTAAAAAATGTACAAATGATTTAAACTCTTAACCAAAGAACATATATGGATAGCAAATAAACACATGAAAAGAGGCTCAACATTATTAATGGTTAGGAAAATGTAAATTAAAAGCACAATATGATTCCATTACATTCCTATTAGAATGGCTAAAATTTTAAAAACTGATAATTCCAAGTGCTGCTGAGGAATATGATTAATCAGAAGTCTCAACCATTGCTGGTGGAAATGCAGAATAATACAGCCTCTGAGAAAAACGTTTGGCAGTTTCTTATAAAGTTAAAGATACATTTACTATTATACATGACTCAGAAATTCTACTCCTAGGAATTTACCCAAGAAGAATTCCAATGACTGGAATGTAAATTTTAAGGAGCTTTATTTATAATAGGTCAAATCGGAACCTTCTTACACTATTCGTGGGAATATAAATTGGTGCAGCCACTATGGAAAACAGTATGGAGGTTCCTCAGAAAACTAAAACTAGAGTTGCCATGTGATCCAGCGATCCCACTGCTGCATATATATCCAGAGAAAACCATACTTTGAAAAGACACATGCACCCCAATAGTCATTGCAGCACTATTTACGATAGCCAAGACATGGAAACAGCCTAAATGTCCATTGAGAGATGAATGGATAAAGAAGATGTGATATTTACACACACACACACAAACATACACACAATGGAATATTACTCAGCCATCAGAAAGAATGAAATATTGTCATTTGCAGCAACATGGATGAACCTAGAGATTATCATATTAAGCAAAGGAAGTCAGAAAGAGAAAGACAAATACCATATGATATCACTTGTATGTGGAATCTAAAATACAATGCAAATCAACATAGCTACAAAACAAAAACAGACTCACAGATATAGAGAAGAGACTTGTGGTTGCCAAGGGGTGGGGGGGGTAGGGGAGGAAGGGAATTGCAGTTTGGGATTAGCAGAGGCATACTATTATATATAGGATGGATAAACAGCAAGGTCCTACTGTATAGCACAGGAAACTATATTCAATATCCTGTGATAAACCGTAATGGAAAAGAATATGAAAAAGAATATATATATATATATATATATATATATATATATATATATGTCACTTTGCTGTACAGGAGAAATTAACACAACATTGTAAATCAACTATACTTCCATAAAATCTAAAAAAAAATAATAATAGGCCCAAATTGGAAATAATCCAAAAGTTTATCAACTAATAAATGGATAAGTAAATTATGTTATACCCATATAATGGAATACTACATGGCAATAGAAAGAAATGCAGTATTGATATATGCAACAACATGAATGAATCTTAAAAGCATTATGCAAAATGAAAGAAGCCAGACACAAAACAATGAGTACAATAAGATTCTATTTATTTGACATTCTAGAAAAGGCAAAACTATAGGGATTAGAAATCTCCAATATCTCCTCCAAGTTCATAAGCATAAATATTCTCCAAGTTAATTTTCTTCATGCAAATTAACTTATGCAAAAATAAACTTGTGTGAGAACAAATCAGACTCAAGCTTGTGCTCTATTAGAATTCAGAAGGATGTTCATCACAGTGTTATTTATAACAGATGTTTAAAGGAAAAGGTTGGCCAAATAACATATGACAAGAACACAGCCATTCAATCATGTCATAGAGAATATTAATGACATATGGAAATGTTGATGTCATACATATAAGAGGAAAAGACAGGACACAAAATAGAAACACTAATAGCTAACAACTATTGAGTGGCTATTATGCACTGGGACTCCTCTAAATGCTTTATATATGCTATCCCACTCAATCCTGGCAACTACCATATTATTATTGTTGTCATTGTTGTTGTTATCAATTTGAGATGCGGGACCTGAAGTTTAGGAAAAGTGATATAACATGCAGCAAAGCGTGGAGTTTGGATTTGAACCCAGGTAGTCTAGTCTAGACCCCAATTCTAACCAGTACACTTTACTGTCTCCATCCTGCATGACTCTGAATCTGTATTTTTTAAAAAAAAACATACAATATGGGCCTGGAAGCAGCTGTACCAAAATGTTAACAAAGTCACCTCTGGGTGGGGTTACAGGTAGCTTTTATTTCATTTTGCTTTTCTGTGCTTTTAAGATTTACACCAAAAAAGTGATGTTTATAAAAAAGTAAAAGAATACATGTGACTTAAATAGATGAAGACACAGTCTTGCCTGAGAAGTTGCCTCCTCATGAGACACCACATTGTAAGAAGGAGTCTAGTCCCTGTGAGTCCCAGGGGGCTACCCTGATGAGGGCCTTGCACACTCCCTGGCTCTGCCCTCCCGCCCGGGTCACCCACCTCAGAAGTCTAGGATGAGCAGCAAAGCATAGTCTCCAGAGAAAAGCCTTCCAGCTGCTTCTGCCAGGCATCCTGGATGGCCGCCGGAGGGAGGCTGGGAGCATCCAGCTCTCCCCGAGTCTGACGCCGGCAGGGCTGGCCCTGGATCTTACGCTGAGCACGGACAGCAAAGGTCCAGGCCTCCCACTCCTGGGGGTGGAGTAGGGGAGACGGTGGAGGCCAGGGAGCCCTGGGGCAGTGGTGGCAAATGTTAACTGAAAAAGAAAAGACCTGTCTGATTGAGCCACGTCTTTCTTCCCCAGACCCCCCCACCCCCCGCCCTTCCCTCCCTGAGCTGTATTCAAACCCCATTGCATTTGGAGGGAAATCCAACCCATGTGTTTCTGATTCATTTACACTTAACTCATCAAAATCCTGTTTTGAAAGAGACCACTGGATGGTCTACAAATTCTGAGCAGAGCTCCCGCCACTGCAGGCTGGTTATGGGCTCACCAAACACCGCTTCTAATCCACCAGGCCTGTGAGCAGGCTCTGCACCGCCACGACCAGGGCTGTCTGCATGGCGCTCCCCAGCCTGGCCCCCTTGGAGCCCTTCCCCACCACCTTCCATTTCTTTGGGAGCTCTCAGGCTGCCTGCAAGGGTCTGGGGAACTCACATGGCCTGGGGAGGGGCACCAAATATGTCGTCCTTTCTGGGGTAAGGCTGGGTTTGAGATGAGCCTGTAGAGGAGAACCCAAAGGAAGGACACAAATAGTGAGATTCCAGGTGCAGAAAGCACATTTTGGGGCAAAGGGCCCTGCGTGGGGCGCCCATCACAGTGGGCACTGTGCCCATCTCAGAGTAAGTGATGAGGAAGAAGCAATGTGCCTTGTTGCCCCAGCCTGTCTCTCCCATTATTTCTCAGCCTCATACCTGCATGTATTGGATTTGAACAAAGAGACTGTCTTCCATCAAGAGGAGAGCACCTACTTACCACCTTCAGGCCCAGCAGGTTCCTTTTGGGTCAATGTGCGTGGTACTCAGTGTCAATTACTCGTACAAAGGCAAGTTCTCCCAAGCAGACACTTGGGAGTCATTCAGCCAAAACTGGTTGTCTCAAACGCAACGCATGCCAGAGCTAGGAGAGACCTCAGAGAACTTTGTGGTCCAACCCCCATGTTTACCGATCCCCTCCAGAAGGATTTGCAGTAAGCCAAGCTCCTCTGGCTTGCTGCTTTGGGAGAGCATGTGGTGTGGTCAGGAGACACAAGGAAGGCTGGGCCCCCTCCAAGCAAGACCTACGATGAAACACATGGGAGTGAGAACAGAACCGAGAGAGTGGGGACCGGGTCCTTTTGTGTCACCCTCACGATGGGCTGCAACTGTTACAATAACCTCCTTCTCTGTGTGCACGTTGCTCCCTTTCCCCTTTGGCTACCGGCAGGGAAAAGTCTTCAGAACCTGCCACAAGGGTATATGCAATTGGGAATCAGGAGGCACGTGGTGCCCTGTGGGGCCCTGAGGGGGGACACCAGGGGCTGAATGAGACAAGGGTGTAGAAGATGAATAGTGACAGTAGTAACCCTTTATGGTGGCGGGGCTCCTTTAATCATGAAGCTCAGAGAGTTTCAGTCATTTACTCCATGTCACCAGCTACTAGGTGTCGACACCAGGGGCAAAATCCTCATCTGCCTGGCTCTAAAATCCATGCAACCAAAGAAATAAGAGGATGGGCAGACTGAGGGGGAAAGCTGGAGATGGCTCTATGCTCCCCAGTGTGCAGGGTTGATAATCAAGGAAGCTCCCAGAAGGAGGTGCTGTTACGCAGCATCTGCAAGAAGAAGAGGATCAGGGCTTACTGTGGAGGGGAGGGGGATGGTCCGAATGGAGGAATCCAGGGCGCTGCCAGTGGGGCGCTCAGCTGCTCTGGGCACTGATGGTACATGGTGGTTGCACCAGAAGCCTACCAGCAGGTGGCAGTATTTCAGAACAAGAAGGTGGCAAGCGAGGACCATGATAGAGGAATTACTGAGCTCTTACTATGTGCCAGGCATTGTCATAAATGTTTTATACAGAGCATCTCACTGAAACTTCACAACAATTCAATGAGGTAAGTGCTATCATTAGCCTCACTTTACACATGAGAAGGGTTTAGTAACTTGTTTAAAGCCACAGAGCCAGGAAGTACTGGAACCAAGATTCTTACCCAGGCACCCTAACTCCAGATCCAGATTTAAACTCTGTACAGATGTAATATCATGCCTAAATCCACAGCTTATCCTGAATTTCCATCATGCATTAAGTATTGTGTTGGGGGCTAGAGACCCAAAAGTGGTCTAGACGGTATCCCGCTCTGGGAGCTCTCTGACGCCCTGGGATGATGGAGGTGGGCAGCAGCTAAGGGGCCGGGCATTGACCAAGTCCTCAGACCTGGCTCAAGTCCAGCTCCTCTGCTCACAGGGGGGTGGCCTTGGTAGTTGACAGATGTCTCAGGCCTTCAGTTTTTTTATCTGTGTATAATTAGGTGTAATACAGACCCCATAGGGTCAAATGGGAGAAGAATCAGGCATAATGTGGCCTGTGTGCTTTACTGAAACACCCACAAATGTCAAACACGAAAGGCAAGGGGAGTCCAGAGTAGGAACCATGAGATGAGTTTCCCAGGTGGAGCAGTTGACTGACAGGAGGATGAGGTTCCCAGCGGGAAAAGAACTCAGGGAGCACCCCTCTGTTCCATGATGCCAGGGTTGGGAAATGTGATCTTCAGAGGGTCTCACAGTGAGCCGGACTGGGAGTGCTCCAGTCAGCAGGCCACTGTTCAACGAGCATCTTGTGGGACACCTGAGGGTCAAACACCAGTCTTGTGCTGGCTCAGCCTGGGCCCTTCTTCTGCACCACAGATGCGTCCCGCAGCGTCTTGCCCTGTCTTGCCCTCACTTGGATCAGGCCCACTCAAGCCCCACCCAGGCCCACCTCCCAGCTCTGCCCTGCACATCTGTCAGCAGCCGGGACCTGTCAGAAGTTCCCGACATAGTCTGCATAATCCACTCTACCTGTGACCCCACCATCATACCCCCAGGGGGAGAGGGATACCCCATCAGGGCAGGAGATGCTAAGACAGTCTCCACTCCCTCGTGTAGTTGAGGCATTCAGAGGAGGCCCGCCCCGGGGCGTTGTAGGAGATGAGGGACAGCGGGCAGAGATGCAGAGTCGAGCCCCATATGCCTGCGAGCACGGTGCCACCTGAGGCTACTTCAGCTGGAAGAAGTGGAGAAGTGCTCAGGCAGCAGGGCCCGCCTCTCCTCTCCGCTTCCATTTCTGACATTCGAATCTTCAGAAGCGGACATCCTCTGTCCGCTCCAACAACACCATGCCCCGTGCTTCTAGCCTTCCTTCTCAAGCAGTGGCAGGAACAAAGACTAGGGCTCTTCAGGGTAGGGGGCGGGTGATGGGAGTGCACGTCTGGCTCTGGCATTATCTGCACAGAGGCACATTCCTTTCCTCGCCCGCCCCCACCCAGAAACATCATCATTCATTCCATCACACACACAGCTGGGGCTGGGGGAGGCCATGACAGGTGGGCCATTCGGGAGGCAGGGATGGGGCGCCGCGGTCTTCTCCCCACCTCCCCCAAATAAGACAGATATGTCCCCTCTGAACATGCTAGGGGAGATTATTTTAACAAGCACTTTTGTACCAGGAAATCAGTGTGTTTAACCTAACAAGCAAAGAACAGCCCAGTGGGGCCCATAAATCTCGTTCCCACCTATTAATTTTACGGCCTACATAAAGCAGTGTTGAAGTCCAAAGTATATGTGACCTAAAAAGGCATTGCTCATTCTGACACATATACGACGTGGCCAGGACTCGAACTCTGACCCTGACCCTCACTCCAGGAAGCCAGCTCCCAAGCCTCACAGGGTGCAGGGGCTCACGCTGCAGAAACCTGCTCAGCCTCCTCTGGAAGATCAGGACAGCTGGAGGAGATGCTGGGGAGGGGGTGGAGGGTGCTGGGGTCAGTGGGGATCCCCAGCTCAGAGACCCCAACCAACCCTAAGGCTGATGTGTGGAATCTCGCAGGTTGGTCACTGCCCGGAGGCACCCATGCAGACAGAATTGAGGGCTGAAATCCACCCGCATTCTGTCCACCACACCTGTCCCCTGGGGCAGGGCTACATCTGCCCAGAGTGGGGCATTTTTTTTTTTTTAACATCTTTATCGGAGTATAATTGCTTTACAGTGCTGTGTTAGTTTCTGCTTTATAACAAAGTGAATCGGTTATACATATACATATGTTCCCATATCTCTTCCCTCTTGTGTCTCCCTCCCTCCCACCCTCTCTATCCCACCCCTCCAGGCGGTCACAAAGCACAGAGCTGCTCTCCCCATGCTATGCGGCTGCTTCCCACTAGCTATCTATTTTACGTTTGGTAGTGTATATATGTCCATGCCACTCTCTCACTTTGTCCCAGCTTACCCTTCCCCCTCCCCATATCCTCAAGTCCATTCTCTAGTAGGTCTGTGTCTTTATTCAGAGTGGGGCATTTTAAAAACCCACACAAAGGTGCTCTATGATTGGCAGCCGTGCTCACAGACTCCCTTGGATAAATCTAGATCTCTACCTTGACTGCTTCAAACATTGACCCCCTGACTCCCTGTACTCCCAAATTTCACAGGCTTCCTACCATCAAAATTCATGACAATTGTCAGCTCCTGACTTAAGTAACTTGCTGATCCCCCCGATCCTGAGCGTGATTTGATTGTCCACTCAGCATATAATGCTCTAAACTGGTCACCCCACAGCAACTCCATATCGATTCCCACAATGTCATCAGGACACAGACCACCCCAACGTAACTGATCATTAGGCTGGGCTACCTCAGTCTGCCACTGACCCTATAATAGAAGAAACAGAAGAGGAATCTCACCAGCACCCTTACTGTACCCCAGCCACATGCCGACCCCCACCCCCAAACTCAAGGGCACCGCTCTGCTCAGTACTTTCCAGCCCCCACCCAAATTCCTGCCCCACCCTTCTCTGCGCTGTCTGTACCCAGGAGGCTGGCCTCTGGGGACTGCACCGTGCCCCCCTTGCCCTCTGCTTTCCAGCCAGTTTCCCAGATTAGAGCCCCTATTGGTGAGGTGAGAGAGGGGCCCCCAATGTCAGGAGCATGCACTCCCTATCATGGTTTTGCTTTATCTTGAAAAACCATGTGGAATTCACGCTCTATAATATATCTTCGTTAGCTTTATTACATAAATGTTTCTCTTAGGTTGGGTTCCCCAGAAGCAAACCCAAGACAAGGATATGAGGGCAAGTTGTTTACTTGGGCCGTGATCCCAGGAAGCACCATAGGTGAGTGGGCACGTAAGCCACGAGCCAGGGCAGGGAAGGGAGCCCATACAGGGGGGATTAATGAGCAAGGGACTCTTTAGGAAAGGGGGTCAGTCCTGCTGAAGACCCAAAGCCGGGGTATTTCTCCACCATTTCCTGCCCGTCATGAGTGTTGGGCTGTCACTGAGGGCACCTGCATGGTGAGGAAGAAACCTGCTTGCACAGCCAGACCATGCGCCCAGGCAGAGTTGCAGGTGCAAAAAGCAATCAGCATATAAGGAATGGTGAGTACCAAGGGGGTATGGGCAGAGCAACAGTAGAATTTATGACAGTGGGGTTTTTTTTACGGTACGCGGGCCTCTCACTGCTGTGGCCTCTCCCGTTGCGGAGCACAGGCTCCGGACGCGCAGGCTCAGCGGCCATGGCTCACGGGCCCAGCCGCTCCACGGCATGTGGGATCCTCCCGGACTGGGGCACGAACCCACGTCCCCTGCATTGGCAGGCAGACTCTCAACCACTGTGCCACCAGGGAAGCCCTATGACAGTGTTTTTGCCCAAATATTCAAGTAAACTTGACCCCAGTATATCCCCTGGTTTCTGCGTGCTCTAAGAAGCCCAGTTTCAAAAGTCCACACCCAGAACTCTCCACCCCAAACAAGGCACTGACTCTCCAAATACACTCTTTCCACCAGCTCCTATGACTCTTTCTCACCCTCATCATCACATGCCGACCAGCTGACCTCTAAACCCCACTTCATGTGGAACCCACCACCCAAGTCACCAGCTGATGCCAACGCAGCCTTGGGACCTCTGCTTACGGGGTCCCCTTCCTCTGGGAGTCTTCCCCGGAGACCACTCATCCAACCCCATCCCCAGTTTCCTCCACATCCTGACTTCTCCAACTGAACCTCAAAATGCCCAACCGGTTCCTAACCCCCACTGACCACCCAAACCTGCCTGCACCTTGCTCCTCCAATCTGATAACATGACTTGCAAAGACCCACACACTGCAAGGCCAACTATATCTTGAATCCTCAACCACGACTGACCCCAAACTATGCTGAGCCCCTAATGCCAACCACACACAGATGCCTCGGTTCCATCCCTTCCCTACACACTGACCCACAGACACAACCACACTGGAATACGCAGCCCACCCACACACTTACCTCTGAACTCAGTCCCACACACGGTGCTGCAATCCCTAATACACACCAGCTCCCCAGTCCCAAACAGCACATGCACTAACCCTCTCAACTCAACAAGACACAGAGCCAGCTTTCCAACCACAAGCTGACCCCCAGTCCCAATAACTGCCTGTCACTCCCATCTCAAGCCCCACATGGGTGCCCACCATCCAGTTAGAGCCACCGGCATAGATGCCCCAAGCTGAGCACTCATTAACCTCATGATCTTCAACCAATGACCTCAGTTCCAGCCATGAACCTCAACCAAAGACCTCAGTCCCAGCTACCCCAAAACCAGGCACTCTGACCCCCAAACAAGGCCTTATCCTTAACCACAGAACTTCACCTCACTCTCAGTCCCAACAAAGAGTGACTTTGACTTAACCTCAAAGTGACCATGTCTCAAGCATACACTGACTCTCACACTCCCTCCGTGCTCTTACCACCAGCCCAAGCCAGCAAAGACATGCTGACCCCAGAGCCAAACACCACACTCACCCCCAACCTGACTGGGAGCTGAACACCCCGTGCCAAACCTCACTGCCCTCCACAGAGACAGAGGGCACTCTGATAGCAACCCCAAGCCTACCCACTGTTCCCTATTCACTGGTTATCCCAACCGCACTGAACCCCCAGCCCCACAGGACCTTCAAATCCTGTATACACACCAACCCACCACAGAACACTGCCAGCCCAGGCTCCCTCTGTGCCCTTCAACCTCACACCTGAAGGGACCTGAAATTCCATCTTCACAGAGACCACCCAAGTTCAACGGTACCCTATTCTCTAATACAACCTGGTCCTGTGGAGCCTCTGACCCTACATAAGCAGCACACACAGAGATGGTACTCAGAGAGCGAGTACCATCTCCAGACTCCTGTGGGCAGCACCGCCTAGACCTGGGACCTTGATGTTCTCCTTATGGCCTAGCTCCGTGACCCAGGGAAGGTACCAGCAGTTCTTACCCAGGAACACTGAGACCAGCAGCTACATTCCTCCTCTCATTTGTACGTTTAGCTTGACTAAGTCTCAAATTCCACTCCAACTTGGAGCATACTGACCTCTTCCATGAGCTATAATTCCCTTATGCCAAGTCCGGGTCTCCAGGGAACCCTCTCGAGCACTACACCACGTTGGGTCACGGCAGTCTGTGCAGCCTGCTGGGCGAGGGGTCAGGAGCCTGGGTGACTGTCCTGCTCACTTGCCCACAAGCTGTGTGATCTCAGCTGATCACTTCACCTCCCTGGGACGCATTTGATGCTATGCGTCAGGGGTCAGCAACCTACTACAGGTGGATCAGATCCAGCCACGTCCTCTCAATTACCTGTTACCTATGGCTGCCTTCACCCAACGGTGACAGACTTGAGTAGTTGCAGCAGAAACAATATGGGGTCCAAAGCCAAAAATATTTACTCTCCAGCCCTTGCAGGAACAGTTTGCCACCTCTGCTGCGCATCCCCTACCTTCCTCCCAGAGGGTTTAATCACACTAGAAGATTCTGTGTGTGAAGGCTTGGATACAGCATACCTCCCCTCCTTCTCTGGGCTTCTCCAAAAAGATGCTCCTTAATGATGTGTGGGTTGTTCATTCTGATGGTCATAGAACCTGTGATTGCCTGCCCCCAACCTGGGGCAGGAGGAGGGGCTGAAGAAAGATCACAGGATCAGAGAAAAGGCCTTAGGGCTTGGGTAGCAATATTGGGATGCCCCAGTCTCTGTTTAGGGTACAGGCTCTTCCAACATTATTGCTTTTGTTTATTGAAACCCAACCCCCATGGCACACAGCACTCTTGGCAGTGGGCCCAGACCTGCCCAGGCCCCAGCCTGCCAGTCCTGGCCAAGAGGACTGGGGGTGGGGGGCACACTGGCCAGGCCCCATTCCAGGAGCCCTGCTTGCTTCCAGCCTGAGGCACTAACCCCCATCCCTTCTCAACGTCTTGCTTACAAGACAGCATTTGGAGACAATTTCTCATCAAACCTTCTTGTAAACATCCTCCTGGATGAAGCAAGCCTGAAGCAGCCCTTATTAGAAACACCTGCACCAGACAGAGGCCTGGTGAATGACAGCTTGCAGAGCCGCCACTGGCCCCCCTGCCCATCCAGGGGCTGGGGAAGAGGGTGGGTCGGGAGATGGGAGCGAGGGTTTGGGTGGCGGTGGTGTCTTCCATCCGTCTCCCCTCCTCCCTAAGCCCCCACCGGGCCAGCGTTGCCGAGGCGGCGCCCTTCCCGTTGCCACGGGGGACTCGAGGGTCAGGAAGGGTCAGTGAACAGGAATCTCTCACTGGCTGGTTCTTGCAGTGCCCCAAACGCCCCCCATAAGTCACCCCCCTGAGTTAGTCATTGTCTTTAGGTTCTCTAAATAAGATGGCAGCTACACTTCTTTGCCATCCGTATATCTGAGGAGTGTCAACATAGTGAGTTTCTTAGCACTTTAAGTCAATGAGAATATTCAAGACTTTCAGCACTCAGTTGGAGGGGAGATTCCTGGGGCAAGGCAGATAGGAGGCTCCATACATGCAATTCCCAGGCTGGAGGTAACCTTGACAGGCCAGCAAAGATGCAGAAAAATCCAGGTCAGACTCCAAAGGCCACATGGTCTACTGTCAGACAGTTTCCAGCTACCTTTCCTGCTCCAACCAAACATTTTCGTTATTGCTGCTCTGAACGCCCATTTTGCTAAGAGAAAGCAGCAGAAGAAGGGGGAAGAGGGGAACGAAGGGAGTCTATATAAATTGGACGCTGAAATCAATTCTTGTGCCATGAGCATTCTGCCACTGGTCTTTGATGGAAGCTTCTAGCACTCTCTGTGCCCCTCCCACCCCACCTCACCTGGGACTCCTGGCCAAGCACACCCAAACCTCTTCCAGCAATCCTGTTGGCACAATCTCTCTGCCGTTGCCTGCTGACCCATCCTGGGACAAGCCGAGATCATCCTAGGCCGTCCTCAGGGCCTGCAAAGGGACCTTCTTCTGCTTCTGGGCTGGACGCCCTGTTGCAGCAACCTTCTTAAGGTGGACTGAATGGCTCTAGAGGCAGTAGAGGCATGAACGTCTCTCAAGGCCCAACGAGACAGCCCACACTGCAGGCCACCGCTCACCACAAAGTCCCAGCAGGCCGCAGAGCTGCTCTGGGCCTGAGATGGGGGAGACCCGAGAAGGGTGGCTAGAAGAAAACCTGTCTTTAATGAGTTGGGCAGAAAGAGGAAGCATGAGGCTTCATGAAATAAATTACTGAAATCTCAATTCCGATAAATCCAATTTCTTAAAAAAAAAAACCACAACAGCAACTGGTAGGAAAAGAAAATGTAATTTATGCCCATTGAAAGGAGGCCGGGTTTAAATTGATGAAGTCTCCTGTTTATGTAGTAAATCCCTTCCCATTCATGTCACCAATATATTTATCCACACATCCTGGTCCAAGTCAAATCTTCATTATTTTATTATTCAACAGGGGGCAGAGGGGAGGGCAGGGGAACAGAGTTCTGTGTCGAATTAATAAAGTCTCACTCTCTCCCCCGGACCCCTCCTTGCACGGGGACAATTTATTCCTAAGAAGGAGGCAGAAGAACTGGATGCAATTTATGTGCTTTGAAAGAGACCCAAACGTAATTAGGCAAAGTCTCAAGTTCACCGAGAAATAAATCCCAGAGAAAGTAGCCGGGGGTAAAATTTACGTTCCCTGAAAGTCTGAAAGCCTCTCTCCCACCGGCCCCCACCCCTCCCCCAGGCCACCACGCTGGGTTCCCGAAGCCGGCCAGGCCCAGGGATTCTCTCCAGCACCCCGACTTCCCAGGGGCCCCGATGTGTCCACATGGCACTCCCCTCAGCCTGCAGGTCCCCAGGGGTGCTCCCCTGCCTTTCCATGCCTCCCCTTGACACACGCATACCCCTCAGGCCACTGTCCATTTTCTCCGCGGGGCTAGTCATAGCTGCTGATAAACCGATGGGACTTCTCAGCCTGTAGCGGCATCTGCCCCAGAGAAATGAAGAATTCCCGGGAGTGCCTTGCCTTTGCACCAAGTCAGAGGGTTTGCGGGGAGCAAGGCGGTTTCCCCGAAATAAACCACCACAGGCAGCCCCTCTGAGGGTCCAGGGGGTCTCGTTACACGCCTGAGGTCTCACTTTTCCTCATTTGGGAGTGAGGGTGCAGAAGAGGCTTTTCCCCAAGTCGGACATGTGGTGTTTGGGTCAGGGTGGTTCAGGATTTTTAAAACAATAAACTTGGAGACTCCAGAGTGACTGGGCTAGGAGACAATGATCTGGGGAGGGGGCTGTGCTGCTGAGGGGCTGCTGTCCCGGGGCAGGCAGAGCAGAGCTTTCCACGCCGTGGGGAGGCACAGGGGCTGCCGGAGCGTGGTGCAGGCAGTGTACAGCCAGATGAGGTCACAGCTGGGGCACTTCCACCCCCTACTCCACCCACCAGACAAGTCTCTGCAGATGGAGCTTTGCATGGCCGTGGAGTGAAGATGCCCCCAGGACTGAGTTTGCCTGGGTGAGAGGCTTCTGGACACACACAGCCAACAAGGGAAGGCTCCCGTCACTCTTGACAGACCTTAACCTAGGTCCAGCCATATGGCTTCAGATCCTCCTGGCAAGGAGCTAGGCTTGTGGCCCATCCCCAGCCCTGCCCTCATTCTCCCTCCTGTTCCTGGCACTCCAAGGCAAAAGCACTCCAGGAGGGGGCTGGAAGGAGATGATGAGGTCTGAGCAGAGCCTAGGCCCTGGCCACAGAGACAAGAGACAGAACTAACAAGTCACGTGTAGAGAAACACAACAGGGCCCCACACAGGGCCAAGGAGTGAAAGGGCAAGGAGTGGGGTGGTGCTCCAGTTTCTGGTGTGAGCGCCTACATAGCCAGTGATGCTGTTGGCTGTGATGGGAAGTGCTGGAGGAAGAGAAGCAGGTGGGTGCAAAACGTGATGAGTTTAGTAAGGAAGAGCAGGTTTGGGGGAAAGCGGGGATAAGATGGGTTTAGTTTGGGGCAAGTGAGCTGGCCGAGACTTTGCCGCATTCCCAGGGAGATGTCCAGTAGGGACACCATCAGGAAGGGGCAACAGGGGTCACTGGCACAGAGATGGTCACTGGCACCAGGCAACAGCCCAGCCATACCTCTCCAGGGAGAGTGAGAAGAGTGAGGAGAGAGGGGCCCAGGCTACAGGCAGAGGACGAAGGGCCTGCAAAAGACTGGAGAAGGCACGGCCAGGGGGAGGGGGGACAGCGAAGCTGGTGTCAAGAAGGGGGACACGACGAACAGCCTCCTAGGCTGAGAGAGAACACCACACTGACAACTGAGACGCCTCCGTCTCTGGTTGCAGAGGACGTGGATGGCCTTTGTGGCATGAGGGGACAGAGCAGAGGCCAGACCTCAGCGGCAGGTGGAGCGGGCCAGTCCTCTGTGTCACTCTGAGGGTGGGATTAACATCACAGGCTGAACAATAACTGACATGGGATCACAAAACTAAGTGCTGGGACATGGTCTCAGAGAAGTCAGCAGAGGGCTGGTTCTCAGAGCAGAAGCCCTCTGCAGCCCTGCAGAGCGTGCTAGACACTTTTCCTCTGAGACGGGAGGGAAGGTGCTTCTGGATGTGAGATGGAGGGCTGTGCCCAGCTGGGAGAAGGGCAGGGAGTGGGTGGGGTTAGAATGTGGGAGGAGCTCCAAGTGGAGCCCCCGGCCCTTCTTTCCAAGCTGATGCTCTTTGTAAGAACCCTGGATTTTTGGCTTTTACCGGCCAATGGCTGACAAGGTGACCTGCTGGAGGCCGGCTGCCTTGCCCCTGGAGAATATCAGGCACCTGACTGAGCCCTACAGGACCAGTTTCACCATCTGTGTTCCTTTGCTGCGACTCAGGGGAGGCTCCTCTGGCGTGGGGTCCCAGCTTCCCCATCCAGCCCACTACTGATTGCCGTGCTAATTGGAAGTGACCTGGATGCCAGGAATACTGGCAAATAGGTCCGGGCTGGGCCCCATCTGCAGGCAAGCTGTCTTCGAAGACTGCCTCTCCATGGGCCACACGTCTGGGAAAGTCATCGGGACTAAAGGGGGCCATCCGATCCAACTGACACGTTATTGCTCAACACAGCCCATCACACACGTTGATGGGAAATGGGCTCGCAGTTCAGCCAAAGGGCTGGTGTCTTTGATGATGCAACTGCCATATCTGTGACGTGGGCGTTCTAGAGGGTTCCAAAAGGGAGCCTGTCTACCCACAAACTCCCCCTGCACATAGGTGGCCTCAGATAAACTCTGGGGAACCTGGACAGGTCCAGTCGGGCGGTTGTGAAGACATTGGGAGGGCTGGGACCACCCTGAGGTCTGAGGGGTGGACGCATAGTCACTGCCGCGTCTCTGGGTGGTGCTTTCCCTGTGGCCACACAGCACCAGTGGGGCTGCTTGATGTCTGTCTGACTTCCCTGATCTGGACAGCAGAGACTCTGGCTATAAAATTCTTGTTTTACGAGGTTCTCTGGGAAGCCAGAAGTCCCCTGGCAAGCCTACAAGGGCAGCCCCAGAGGAGCAAGGTGGAGGAGGTCAGAATGCACTGCATCTCAGTCACTGGATGAGCAACACGTTTCTCAAAAGCCTCGACATGCAGCCAGTTGTCACAGGTCTTGGAGGAGGTCCTTGGCTGCATCGTGAAAGGCTGACAATGAATAGAGACCCCAGGACTCTGCTGCCCTTGACCCAGGCGGAGCGAGAGGAATGAGGTGTCGGGGGACAAGTCAGTGCAGGCCCAGGTCTCCTCCTCCGTTCCGCATCAGGCCCCAGAAAGCCCCCTTAGCGGACCTGCTGTCTCCCGGGAGCGGAACCTGAGATGGGGATTCATGTACAAGTGATTCATCAAGGAAATGTTCCCAGGAGAAAAACCAGCAAAGGAAGTGGGGGAAGCAGGACAGAGATGGGGAGACGCTCAGTAACAGTGTGATTTCAGGTGAAGTCCCAGGCTCTACCTGACCCTGCAAGGAGCTCTGGGGCATAAATTACATCACAGAGTTTCTCCCCACAGAGATAAGGAGATATTCCTCCAGCAATTAGGCAGTAGCTTCAGTCTGCCCCAGGGAGAGAGAAACTCAGCATTTCTAGATCTGCAGGAGTCTAGGTGAAGTGGCTCTAGTGACCCAACAGTAGCCTTCAAAGGTGCAAACTCTTAGGAGTGAAGCTCACAAGAGCTGGGGAATGGGCACAAAGAACCGCAAAAGGCATCTGGGTGGAGCCCAAAATCATCCTTTTCACCTGGTGACGTCATGGATTAAAGATTGCCTCCTAGAGCTGAGGAATGCAACTGAAGGGTCTCTTTGCTCCCAGAGCTCTTAAACTTTTGCCCTAAGCTGCGGGTCCAAATTCCTGCAAACTGCCTATTCCTGGGTAGGTAACAAAGGCTGAACCCAAAGCAGGGTCTTGGTTCGCCACTGAAGGGGCAGCTCCTCTGCTCTAAGTGTCAGACCTATCAGCCAGCTGCTTTCAAGCTTAGCAAGAGGTGGAAGATCCTCTTCTGTAAGCTTCAAATCTGGGACGACAATGATCCCCTCATTGAGGCCCATCACACTGTTCTACCCAACACAGGCAATAGCTGAAAACCATGCATCCTCTTCCCAGTTTGGGTCCCACAGTCCTGGCCTTTAACTCCTAGACAGGAATCACTTTGGGGCCAATTGTGTGGTTTTAGTAAGGCTCAGGTATGTCCTGAGAACCTCTATGACCACCCTACGACGCTGGGAGTCCCAGGAGTAACCATCTGACAGAGAGAGTCCCTTTGCGAAATGGGATAAAGGAGGACTGATTTTGAGGCCCCTCCTTGCTCGGAACCAAACATTTGGTCCAGGTGTGCAGCTTTTGCCACCATCACCAGAAAGACTGGGCTAAGGGACAAGGCAAGTACTCGCTCCTCCAGGGGCTCCCAGCTTTGCTCCTGAACCACAAAACTGGGCACTTGGACCATGACCTGGACCTTTCAGAACAAATGTCAATGAACTCCCACAGAGAAGCAATATAAGATAGAACTGCATACTGTCACTGTCCATTTTCCTTTAGGCCACAAGGAAGCTCCTATCAAAAGTTTGTGATCAAGAACCAGCCATAGCTTGTGGTTAAGTGATTTCTTGATATCATTTTCCCTTATTTACCTATACCCCCTCTACACACCTCTGGATTTGGGGCCTATCTAGCTAGCTACTGTTCCCAGTGAGGACTCCTTCATTTTCATGAAAAGACAGCCATTTTCTTGCTTATGTCATCAACAAAGCTCATAGTCATGTCTTAAATCAACAGTAGAGGATATTTTCACTCTGGTTGCTTGCCTGATATTGTAACCTGAACTCTCTGTTACTCAGCTCTATTCAAACGCCTGCTTTGGAGAAATAGTCATCATGGGGGCAGGGAGGGAGGGTTCCTGGTGATATTAAGTATCTTATTCTTGAATGAAGCCAGGCTATCCTAAGCTACAGGAGAGCTCATACTTGGACCACATGGCTTTGAACTCTCCTATAACGGCTGTTACTGAATTGTCTTTTGGGCCTCAGCTTGAATTCCATTCCTATAATCAATATTAAGTTTCATATTACTGTATATGTGCTTTGAAACTTAGTAAGTTGTATGCAATTTACTATTTTTTATGGGAAGGTTGCACAAGATCTTGTTTATTAAAGTACACATTGCTCCCAGGAGCAATTCAGAGGAGAAAATTTTCTCCAACTTCATGGCCAAAAACCCAGAGCCTTTTATTATTATATGGGCATTGAGAATCTTGTAATTAATCATCTGCTCCTCTTTGCGTTGGCTGGTAGGAAGATCAGAGGCAAATTAACATCCCTTCTGTGTCAGTTGTGCATGTGTGAGAGTTTCTGTAGAGGTGCTCATCTTCAACTTTACTAGATATTGTCAAATTACTGTCTAAGGAGGTTGGAGTTATTAACATGCCCATCAAGAGACCCAGAGTTGCTGTTTCTCCCTCTCTTCACCAACACTGGGTATCATCACAATGTTTAGTTTTTGCCAAGATGAGGAATTTCGTATTTCCTCGAAGGAGGAGTGATTATGTCATTCTTTCTTTAAACTGCATTTCCCTAATTACTCAGGAGCATCTTTTCATATACGCATTGGCTTTGGAGTTAACTCACTTGGAAGCTACCTGCTCAGAGCCTTTGTCTCTAGACCTCTAGACCTTGTCAACTTCCTTTTACCCTCGACTTCATCTTACCTCCCTAATCTGTTTTGCCCCCATCTTGATTTCCTTAACTATTTATACTTATATTCTTGATATAAATATCTGTGTAAGCTGCATAAGTACACTTGGGGTTGTAGTAATCAGGGTAGGGTAACCCAAGTTGAAATGGCTTAACATAAATTAGAGTTTGTTTCTCTCTACTGTAGCAATCCAACGCAAGTACTGCTGATTGGGTGACTCTCCTCCTACTGTGATTCAGGGACCTGGAATCTGTCAACTCTGTAGTTCCAGAGCTTTCTGCTGGATTCTCCATATCCAGCCAGGATGGAATATTGTAGGGGAGGTTCTCAGGGCCAGGCCTGGAGTGCCGTCTATCACTTCTGCTCTTATCCCATTGGCCAGAATTTAGTCCCTGCAAGGGAGGTGGGAGATGCCTGGTCCAGGAGGCAGAGGAAGTGAGGTTTGGAGAACACATTAGCATCTCTGCCATTCTGTGGATATAAACACATTGACATTGTCTTTCCCTCTATGTTGATGGCTCAGTGTGATTGCATTTGCTGTCAGCTCATCTAGATCTGTTAACTTGACAGCAGAAAAGCAGAAGCACATGCAGACATGGTAGAAGGACAACCATGTGGAAGGTCCATGGAGGGCAACCTTTCTCAGAACTGCCTTGAGTTGGAATCACTTTGAAGTGTTATGAATATCCATCTTTGTTATGAAGGATAGAGAAAAAGACCGGCCGGAACAAGGAAAAACCTAGGAAAATAATGACACTGCCAAAAGGAGAAATTCGTTTCTAGATAAAGGCGGTGGACTCTGCATTATCAGGCACTGAAAGAGTCAGCAAAATAAAGAATAGCAGCTGGGGTCACAGGTGGCCTGGGAGTCAGGAAGCAGGTCGTGGAGGCTGAGAGATGAGGAAGTCTTAAGGAAGCCAAGTGTTGAGACCAGAGGCCTCTCCTTTGAGAGGAGGGAGCCCGAGTGGGTATGGCCCGAGGGCACATGTCTGGGGACTGCTGAGAGCTCTCCTAACAGCTGCCCCCTCCTGAGCCAGGGAGGAGCAAACAAATGAGGTGAGTACAGCCCCTGCCCTCGGGGGCTCGCTGTCTGGAAGGGCAGACATATCGTCAACTGATTACAGCCAGACCACGATAGATCATGCAATAAAGCTGTTACCAAGCTTCTAGCAGGACAGAAATCAGGGAAACAGATTCTGCCAAGAGGGATGAGAGGCACTTACACTGGGCTTTGAAAGATGAGTGGAATGCGTAACAGGTGAACAAGGGGAAATGGGAAGAAGTCTGCAGATAAGGCTTCCGGAATAAAGCAGTCCACTGACTTCAGCCTATATTGTTCCATTTATTCGCTCACAACCACGCGATACTGTTATTAGCCCCAGTTTATTGATGAGGAAATGGAGGTGTGAAGATATGTGAGGAGACTTGACTGGAAACCCAGCCAGAAAGTGGCAGTACTGGCAGAGAAAAAGCGTCCGAATAAGGGCTTTCTGGGCAGAAAACACGGGGTGTGTTTAGGGCAGGATGTCACCCAGCCTTCCCCTGCCACTTAGACCCAGAAACTCCACAGTGGAGTCTGCCAGGACCACACCCACCCCCTCCACAGATCAGGTCCAGCTGCCCTCCAGGGCTGGGGTGTGAGACAAGACCCTGTGCCCAGCGGGTGCCTGCACCTTCCCCAGGAGCCAGCTCTGGGCCTGGAGGTGGCGGCCATTGCAGGCATGGGGATGGGGGGTAGTACTATGGATAGAGCAGGGGCTCTGGAGTCAGACAAGCGGGGTTCCAAAACCGGCCTCAGCCCCTTCCCAGCCTGTGACCTCCAGTTATGTTGCCAGTTCCTCCGGTTGGGGGTTTTTCATTCACAAGATGAGGATAATAACGACAGTGCTGGCGGCTGTGTGAGGATTCTGTAGAGTTGTAGCTGCCTTGTGGGACTCAGGCTGGGGTCAGGGGTTACTGAATCTCTATTATCTGAGATATTTATGGGCAGAGGGGTCTCTCCAGGGCCCCTCTCACTGCCCCTAGTTAGCACTTCTGATCTTAGAAGGATTTCCAGCTCTGCTAGTCCACTGTCTGCCCCGTGGCCCTTGGGGCTGAACCTCTGCAGCCAGCCGGTCCCCCAGGTCTCCCACCTAGAGCCTGTGGGCTCTAGCCTGTCTCACTGGAGTGGCTGCAGACCAGTGCACAGGACCTCGATCACAGCCAGCCATGACTCCCTCTTACCAGTTAAGACTGAGCCCCTCTCCCTAGAGCTGTATCTCCACGCTACCCACGGCACCCCTCTCTCCAGCAGGGACCTGAGCTCTCACCTTCCCGCTGCCACAGGGGTGCTCATGCATTGACCTGTGCTCTCTCCCACCCCTGTTGGCAGGGCTTAACTGGACACTCCTCCCGTCTGAGGCCCTTTCCACTAGGAGCCTAGCCCAAGCATATGGGACCAAGAAGGATGGACAAAACAACCCGGGCCACCTCTGCCTCTAGCCCGTGGAGCCCACATCGCCTCCCAGCCAGAGCACCAGCCAGGCAGCAGGAGGCAGTGGCCAGGAGAGGAGCCATTGTGTTCTCACACTGCTCCAGGGCTGGGCAATCCTCAGAGCTAGGGAGTCCAACGCAGCAGGCACCTACCTCGAGGTTCATTTAATCCAACCTCCTCATTTTATTGGGGCAACTGTAGCCCAGAAAGGGCCAGTGGCTGGCTCAAATCCCAAGAGACAAGAGCTGTCTGCCAGGCCCACGAGCCCCCCTGATTGCTGCCAAGCGAGCCCACGTCCCCCCGTCCAGGGAAGATGAGCTAGAATGGGTTGCAGGCTCCTTGTCACCAAGTCTATTTGAAAACTGTGAATGGATCTGAGATGCTTGGGAGGAGGCAGAGGGAGGCCAGTAATGGTCTAGTCTTAACAAAATAAAATTTTATGTTCCTTAAATGCATGAAGTCACCCTGAACGGCCATTAACAAAACATGGTCAAGGAAAGGTGGTGGCTTCTTCAGAGATGAGGTCAGAGTTCACTTGTGATTGGCCTGCTAACTGCTCCCTTGCAACTGGGTGTTGCCGAAGGGCACAGAGCTCCCTCTGCCATCTGGAACACACCCCGCACTCAGAGGCCCGGGAACTCCTGTTATCATTATCTCGTTCCCACTAGGAGTTTGCTCAGCGCACGTTCCAATCAGCAGGGTCCAATTCCTCTCTGGCCCTGCGAAAGCGTCAACAAATTCTAAATTAGACATGTCAGCGCTAACACGGGCCTCTCTACTCTTCTTAATTTTCTTCCACTGTGTGTTTCTCATCCCCACCACCATCCACCAGCTAGATCTTCAATTCCATGGAGACAGGGACTGTGTCTTCTATTTCATCCATTCGACAAGCATTGATTGACCACCTGCCACACGTGGGATCAGGTGCCCTGGGGAATATAAAACGTGGGAAAGCCGCAGTCTCAGCCTGCATGGAAGAGGCAATGACCTTGTCGTGAATACGATGCCTTGCTTTACGTATCAATATTTTCAAGGCCATTTTAGACGGTAGCTCATTTGGATAACATGATGGTCCTGAGAGGGGGACAGAGCTAGTATTGTTCCCATTTGTCTGTCAAGTAAACTGAGGCCCGAAGAAGCTGACTCCCCCAGTGCCACTCAGTCTGTTGGTAATGGAGCTTGGGCTAGACCCCCCAGTTCTCCCTTCTGCCAACAGGGGCTGGCTAGACCGTGCGTGCTCACCCACACAGCCTTCTCTGCCTGCATGGCTCGTGACCCCTTCTCTCTGGCCCTGCCCAGTACAGCAACAAAGACCCCCACCCCAGCCAGTGCCCCCCGCAGGGCTCAGCCGAGAGCCCCCCCAAACAGGAGCTCCGTGAAGGGGTAACTGTTCAGCGGGTGATTCCTGCTTGTAGTTTTAAAGAAAACAGGGGCCCCTGGTTGGAGGTAACATTGTCATATGAGCTCCCTAGGGGCAATGAAACTGTCCCATCCCAGGAAGCAGCCAGCAGACAAATGATTTTGTCTGCAATGCACACCAGCCTTTCATCTTTCATCTACAGGAGCCAAGCAGCATGCCAACGGCTTGGTGTTGGCCCTCTGCGAGGGAGAGCGTTCTGGGGAAGAAGTGGGAGCCAGGTAAACTGCACTGGAACAGGGCCATTGGGGTACCCCCCTTCCTTTTCACAAGCCAAGCCACTTATTCTGCTGCTTAGAATGTTCTCCATGGATGACTCTGGCTTCTCTGAGGACACTGCATTAATGTGGCAGAACAGGCTGGGTGGGGTGGGAGGGTGAGAAGGCGGCAGATGCAGCCACCTGGTCTTCACTCCCACAGCCCCTGGTCGGGTGGGAGTGGGCCGTAAACTTGAAGAGCTAAAGAGTCCATATGGGCGGAAACGACTTCTGGGGAGGAGCAGGGTTAGACCCTGGAGGGGCCGAGTGGGAGCTTCCTCTCGGGGCGGCAGCAGAAGAGCTACACCTCTGCTTTCTGGGAAAGTTTTGTCCCAGGACAGCGAGGTTCTTAAACTTGAGCATGGCCCCGATTCCCCGGGGGGAGGACTTGTGAAAACAGATTCTGAGGCCCCACCCTCAGAGTTTCTGATTCAGCAGGTCTGGGGTAGGGCCCGAGAATGTTCGTTTCTAACGAGTTCCCAGGTTGACGCTGTCGCTGCTGATCTGGGGTCCACACCTTGAGAACCTCTGGAGCTTTCTAGAGGCATGGACCAGCTGACCTGCCATGTGGGGAAGTTCAGGACAGAAGGTCAGCAAATGGCTGTCTTCAAAAGCCTCTTAGCTGGCTCTCTGGGGGTGGTCTGGGATGGTGAGGCAGGGAAGTGGACAGATGATGGCCCGTCTCCTTCCTTCTTTCCACCCCATCAGGGAGGAGGGAGAAATAAGCCGGAGGTGAGAGGTCAGAAGTGGCCTCCTGGAAGTATGCATGTGGGTATGTGCGTGCATGCATGCGTGCGTGTGTGAGAGAGAGACAGAGAGACAGACAGACAGAGAGACAGAGGGAGAGAGAAAGCCATGCAGCTGGTGCTGGCCTTTCCCTGACTCAGGGGCTCATCCGAACTGCTGACTCTTCCTCCAAGTCCCACTGTTTGACCTCAAATAAGTGTCCACAGCTTTCTAGGACTCTTTTTCTCTCCCATGAAAGTAATTTCATGGGGATTCCCCTCCTGGTCTCTCTACCAGCCAGCTTGTAGCCATCCCTCATGCCAAGCCAAACACCTGCCTCCTCCAGGAAGGCCTCCCTGGCTGCTCGGGCCCTTCTCTGCCCCTGCCCCTGGCTGTCCCCACGCCATGATGGCTGGACCCCATGTGCTTCTTCTCCTATTTAGCCCACGGTGCCTTTATGTGGCTGAGCCACAGCAGGTGCTCGGCAAATAATTCTGAGGCGAATTTGATTTAGAGCAGGGCTGGGAGAACCAGGAGTGGGAGGCAAGGAATGGCAAGGCCATGGGCTCCCAACTGCTGAGCTAAAAGTGGAAAGTACAGTCACAGCCGCGGAGGCTTGGCCTTCTTCCTTCTCTCGCCATCTGTTTTGCAAGGAAGGGAGCAGAGAGAGGCCACAGCACGTGTGACTCACTTGCTGGAGTCACGGGTTGCAGCAGTCAGGGGCGGGGGGTTAGGAAAGGAGGCAAACTTCCTGTCCCGGCGAATGACCCCTCCAGCTACGCTGCTTATACAGGCTCCAAAGTTAGGACCCTCCTCGCCCCTCACACCCACATCCAATCCCACGAGAACTCCAGGAGCCTTTCTCCAACCTATATTCAAATCTATCCCCTTCTCTCCATCTAACCGACAGTGCCTTTGTCCAGGCCACCTTCTTCCCCCCACTGGACCCCTGCAATAGTCTCCTCTCTTGACGCTCCGCTCCACTTCTGTTCCCTCTAACCCACTCCAGCCAGAGTGATGCGGCAAAAGTGTCAGTCGTGCCACTTCCCTGCTTACAGCCTTTCAAAGGTTTCCCCACCACGCTACAAATAGAAACCAGACTCCTGGCCACGGCCTTCCAGACTCTTCTGGGGTCGGTCCCTGCTTCAAGCTCACACCTCCTGATTCTCCTGCTGCCCTCCACCCCCCTCCCTGTGCTACGGCCGCATCAGCCCCCGTGTATTCCAGCCCTTTCCCCTCCTGGCCTTTCTGCTCTGGCTCTTCCTCTGTCAGGACACCCTCCCCGTGTCCGCAGCTCGTTCGCCTACAATTCAGGAGCGCACTGCAAGGTGCTGGCCACCACTGGTTGGACGACTGAGTGACTGGTTGTTGGTGACACTCTCACCCCTGGAAGGATTAAAAAGGAAGGGTTTCCAGCCCCAGGGCCACCCAGAGGGGAAAGATTTCAAATGTCTAAGTGGATGCTTAATTTGTTACCCCTCCTATTAGGAGACACAGACTTCTCTGAGTTCCCAGAGGAGCAGGGATTCCTCACCATGCCCGGAGGAGGCCTGAGGTCCTGCCTCCTGCCTGGGTGGGCATCAGGAAGGCTCAGCAGGGGGCTGGCGCTGTCATTCACATCATTAAATGGTGCCCCTGGAGCTGTTCGGGGCACAGGGCCACATGCAGCGCCCCGCGGAGGTTATTGCTAGAGTCTGTTTCTCAGGGGGAAAGAGACCAGCGATGCCTTTGCCCTGGGAGGAGAGGTCAGGGAGGAAAGGGAATGCAAGGCCACTTTCGTGTCTTCACACAATGGTTTCTGCAGGGACAGCTTTATTTTTGCTTTTTTTTTTTTTGCCACAAGGATCTCTGGTTAAGATACTAAATCTTAAGTGGTCAATAAAAGGCAAAAAGGCATATCTGACCCCATCCTCCCTTCCATCCTGCAGAACTAAGAGACCGACACCTCCCTCGCAGGCGTTGGGAAGATTTCATGAGCAGAGAGCTGTAGAGCCCCTGCCCCCCAGGGTCCGTCACAGGTCTTGTCGTGTGTTCTGTTGATGGGGTGGGGGTGGGAACAGGGATACTGGAACAAGGAGGACTTCCTGGCACCTCTAAAATTATACTGCAAAGAGAAGGAATTCGAAGAAAGACCAGAAAAGGGGGAAATAGTATTGCTTCTCGATATGCTTCTAATTTGGAGATCCTGGCAAAAGGCTGGGAGACAGCGTGGCAGGGTGAGTGGAGCCCTGACCCGGAGCCAGGAGCCGGGGTCTAGATGCAGCTCTGTCGCAGCCTCGGGCCCTGCCACCATCTCCCTCTGTCTCCACGTACCCTCTGCCCACGAAGGGGCCAAGGGGAAAACCCCCCGGCCCGGCTCCCGCCAGCGCTGCAAGTCTGGGATTCTATTTAAGAACACGCAGCCCATCTGGTTCCCATTGAGCGGGCTGCGTTTTCTCAAGTGCCGCCCACCCCCCCCCCTTGCAATCCAGATTCCCACCATGTGACCCCATCTTCTCCCAGTGGTGTTCTGTTTTATGGCTTGTTGTTCTGTGTGCGTGATTTGAGTTTGGGGACTTTTTTTATCCCCCCCACACAGATTTCCCTCCCTCTTCCAGAAAACGTGGAGCCTGAACTTTTGACTGCCTGCAGCCCTCAGGGGGATGGCGATGAGGACAGAGGGCAGGAGGAGATGGATGTCTCCGCCTGTCTCCTACTGCTGATGTCTCGGCTTCTTCGTTTGTTTCTTCTCTGTTTGAAGCGCTGCTCCTGATGGCCCCTCACATGAATCAGTCGAGACCTGAGGCCAGAAAGGAGGCTGGAGAGAAGGATTGGTTTAGTTCAACAGTTCAACCAACATTCATTGAGCTGCCCGGGCCTGTGCGTGCTGGAGCTGCCAAGGGGAGAAGCTGGGCCTGGGGCTGGAGGAGGCCACACACCGGTGGGAGAGACAGGAAGGCACGAAAATCACCCAGCTCCTGGCTGAGCGCTCCCACCTGGTTGTTCATGGGGTCTGGGGAGAGAGCAGGAAAGACCAGGAGCCCCACCAGGGCCGGGAGGGCCACAGGGATGGCTTCCTAGAAGATGGGATACCCAGTCATGGGTTCATTCGGTCATCTCACAATTGACCAGGAGCCCCCTTGTAGGTGCCAGGGCCCCCACTGGGTATACTGTGCATGGGGTGGTGAGTAAAGCAAATGTGGTCCCTGTACTCACAGAAGGAGGCCAGTCTCTAGGAACAGAAAGACATCGAGCAGATAGCAAACACGTCTATAGTTATAAAGTGTGAGAATGCCAACAGCGTTTATAAAGGGGTCTCATTTATTTTTTTTATTTTTTAATGTATAAATATTTAATAGATAGAACAAATACCACAAACATCTCTACCACCCCCGGCCATTGGGCCACAGGCAGTCTACTTAATTCTATGTATAAGGGTCTCATTTAAATTAGCTGATCCTAAAGGAAGTGACATTTAGGCAAGATTGAAAGAAAGAGCAGAGTTAGCAGGGAAAGAGTGTTCCTGGCCGGGCCAAGTGTACGCTGGGGTGCTGACACCCGAGGGAGCTTTGCTCCTTGAAGCGACTGAAAGGAGGGCCATGCGGCAGGAACAGAGAGGTGGGACGCTGGGAAAGGCGAGCCAGGAGACCCAGGCTGGGGCCAGCCCATCTGGGCCATGGCGAGGCCAGGGGTCATTCTGAGGTCAAGTTTAGGGGTCAGTCTGAAGCTGGGCTTAGTGGTCAGGCACCAGAGCGAGAGGCTGTGCTCAGGCTGTTGCCAAGGTTAGGTCTTTGATGCCAGAATTAGAGGTTGGTCTGTGGCCAGGATTAAAGTCAGTCTGGATGCAGGGCCAGAGTCATTCTGAGGTCAGGTTTAGGGGTCAGTCTGAGGACAGTGTTAAGATCAGTCATCCATTAAATATTCACTGAGCGTCTCCGTGGCCAACTCCCGAGGAGTACAGTGCTGGGCCTGACAGCATCCCTTGTCTTCCTGGAACTCAGAGTTGAATGGGAAAGACAGTCAGGAAGGAATCGCCTGACAGTGGGTTCATTAATTACCGTTGCACCGGGTGCTACGGAAGAGAACGACGTATCAGTCGGTTATTATGGCCATGGAGCAAACGACCCCATAACTTTGCAGCTCCAAACAACCATTTATTATGCTCGCAGACTCTGTGGGCTGGGAATTGGAAAGGCCTAGTGGGGCTGGTTAGTCTCTGCTCCACGCTGTCTGGGGTTCAGCTGGGTAGAACCCAAGGCTGGGAGTGGCTCTACGGCTGCGGACTGGAATCATCTGAAGGCTACTCGGTCACAAGTCCGCCACCTGGGCCGTGACCGCTGGCCAGAGCACCTGCATGTGGCTTCTCCACATGGCTTGCCTGTGGAGAAGGCACCATAGCATGGTGGTCGGCCTCAAGGTGTCTGGATTTCTTCCATGAGCCCCAAGTTACGGAAAATTGGCAGAAGTTGCGTCACCTTCTCTAACCCAGCCTCAAGCATCACTTCCACTGTGCTCTATTGTTCAAGCAATCAAGGGGGAAGAAATAAGAAACAAGACAAGGGGAATTAGACTCCACCCTCCATGGGGGCATGGCATGGTCACGCTGTAGAACAGGTGGATCAGAGGTATTTGGAACTCTCTGGAAAATACCGTCTGCCACGAACCAGCAGAGGGCAGGTCAGATTGCGCTGAGGTTTGGGCTTTCTGAACAGCATTTAGAAAGAGGGGAAGAGAGTTTGCTTCTGGAATGCACACTGGCCTCTGGCACAGTGGGAGCTAACCACTTGGTTAGGCAGCCCCCAGCCCGCAGGACCCATGGGAATAGGTAGGAGGATGTGGGCAAGGAGAAGCTCTGCAAGGACCAGCTTCCCAGCACTCCCTCCGCTGCACAGTAGAGGCCTGACAGTTTCCCTGGTCTTGGCTCTAATTCTTTACTCCAACATCCATTTTCCCTTTATGAAATGGGGGTTAAATTCTCCCAATCTGGACAGATTGGAGGCCGGCATAGTCCAAATTGATTTGGGGTTCCCTGAAGCTTGAGGAACCCACAGGCAGGCCTGACTTTGCTGACGTGCCATACTTTTAAAAACCTTTGGTGCCTTATAGATGGTAATTGTTAATAGCATTTTGCTGATGAAATTAGATGGTTTGTGAAGCAAATTCCATACGAAATACACCAGGAACTCTTTGCCTTAATGGAAACCTATGGTAAAGTCTGCTCTAAAATGAGCAGTCGTTTGTAAAGTGAAGAATTTCTCCAACTGTAGTTATTTTTGGGAAAATACGGATTTGTGTCCACCTGGTCAGTGGAAGCAGAGGCTAACTTCCCTGGCTCCATTTCCTTTGCTCACGTTGGTCTTTCTCTGCCCATCTCTCCTGGGGGGGATGAGAGGAAAAGAAATGGGTTCCAACAGCAGCAAAGATTTAAATCAGAAGTGGACAGAGCCTGAGTTATGTGGGTCTCTAGGAAAAACAGAAACAGCTGGAATAGGCACCAACCTGGAGACGGTGAGGATGAAATCTGGGCAGCACTGCTTCAGGGGCTCCTTCATGTGCGGTGCAAAGGGCCTTCCACTGCGACTTCCTGAGCGTCTTGGGGCCTCTCTCTGGGTCTCAGCTTCCTACCCCAGCTGAGATTCATTTCGTGGCTCTCGGGCCCTGACCCCAACAGCACCTACCCCGCCCACCTCCATCCCCTTCGCAGTGGCTGGAGCTCCGCAGTAGTCGGGGCATGACCCCCTTCCTCACTGGCCTTGGGAAACTCCCTGAACTTGGCCCCAGGGCCGGGGTCAGGCGGGAAGTGTGGCCCAGATGACCTCATGCTGGGCTCTTGCCCTGCTGTTCATCTGTTCATCTCTCAGCAGGCAGCTCAGTGAATCACCTCAGGGGGAGAGAGCCAAGGCCATTTGAAAACTGAAAGCCCTGTGGGGCCCTTTCCATCCAAGGGCTTTGAGAACAGGCCTTTGGCAGCTCTGAGCTCTTCCCTTCCCAGGGACACAGAATGGAAGGCTAGATGCTTCGCAGCCAGGGCTGCTGTTCCCCAAGGGCAGGTAGAGCATCGCGCCTTCCCCCTTCCCTCTTCCCTGAGCCAGGACTTCGAGACTCCAGCCTGGCTGTGTGTACTCCTTGCCCTCTCTGGGCCTGTCTCTACATCTCTAAGCTACAACCCCTCTGCACTATCTCAGTCCACCCCTGCCCTTCCTCCTCCATCCAGACCACCTCAATCTGCTCCCCTAACCCCAAAGTTGCATGCATCTTAGCCTCGGGCAGTTTCAACCGCACTTAGAAGAGTTCTGTGGCAAAGCTATTTCTTGCTTTCTGAATATTCATGGGCTCCCCCACATTTTCTAGAAGACTTGCAGTCAGGTGGGCCTGGAGTCCAGCTCTGACCCATGATGAATTCTTGGCCGAGCATAGAAGGGCAGCCACGATCCTCCACATACTCTTTCCTCCTGACACCTGGGAGGTGAACACGAAGACCTCATAGTACAGATCTGCACTGCCGAATGTGGTAGCAACTAACCACGTGTGGCAATTTAAGTGAAATTTCAAATGCTGTTTCTTAGTCACACTAGCCACATTTCAAGGTCTTGATAGTCACATGGGGTGGGCAGAGATGGCATTGCACAGCACATCCAGGACAGCCCCATCCTTGCAGAAAGCTCTATTGGACAACAGCATCCTAGGTGGTGAAGCTCCAAGATTTCAGGTCACTGTCAGCCCAGATCCTCAAGTGAGAAAGGAGCAGAGCCTCTCAGTGGCCCACAGGGGACACAGAGCATCAGCATCAGTAAGAAATAAACTTGCATCGTGTGACGCTACTGAGATTTCACAGTGAACCTGTTGCTTCCCCAGAGGCCGGATTTCCGGGCTAGTCAGATTAGCACAGCCCACCTGCACAAAATGAGCAGGGAGCAGCAGAAACAGGCAGAAGAGGACCAAGTTCTAGCTTGCTGGGCAAATGCCACATGCAATGCAAGCAATCCGTATAATACAGAGTTGGCACCTTGCTGGCCTTGTAGGGGGAGCTGGCTGAAGCGTAATCATGGGAGACTCCCTGGAGGGGGTGAAACTAGGGACGGGGCTTGGGAAATGGGCAGGGCTCACGTAGCCTTGTGGTTTTCAACCTACAAGAATTGTTGGCTGCCCCCCTGGGAAAGCTGAGATAAGCCAGGAGAAGGGTGGACATCCCAGCAGGAGCACCAGGACGGGCCAAACACATGAGCAAAAATGTCAGTGAGAACTCAAATGACTGAGCCATGCCATTTGCCCTGGGGTTGCAATGGAACCTTAGGGAAGCTCAGGAGATAAGTCAAGTCAGATGGGAATTGAGAGGTGAGTTTCCCTGTATGTTTCCACCCAGAGTTGGAAGAGGAGGTAGAGGTGTAGAGAATGAAGGATGAACTAATGCTGTCATTACTGATAGTCAAGGGTGGGGTTGACCTCCGGGATGACAAGTCAGAATTCAACAACTGGGGTGGCAGGGTTTGACTGAGAAGTGTGGGAATTCACAGAGGCAGCATTTTGCTTATAGAATAATCTGTTAATGGGTGATGAATTCATACCGGAAGCTGGTTAACCTCAGAGCTCCTCCGTTTTGGGTTCTAGGCTTAACTCTCCAATTCTCCACTTGGCTTCCTGAGCTGAGTGTCTGCTCAGCACCTCAGCGTGGGCCTGGCCAAAGTGACCCACATCCTGCACCCCAACCTGGACCAAATGCCACAGTCATCTAAGAGTGTCGCCGGCCATCTTTGAGCTGGGACCTGACTCCTAAGTGGGCATTCACCAGGGTGGTAGAGGATTTGAAGCCAAGGGAACAGCATGTGAAAAGGTCCTCAGGAACCGGAAGTGGGCTGTGAATCCTTTGAGATTCACACCAGCACCACCACCCACGCACACACACGTGCACAAGCACACACACACAGCTCATCTCTCAACAAGTCCCGCTGGGGCCTCTGCTGGCAGCACCCCAGCCTCTACTCCTCCCCAACCTCCCTGCCTCCCCCATAATCATACCTGACTATTTCCCTCCTAGACCACAGCAGCCTCGGAACTGCTGGCCCTGCCCGCTATCTCTTCACCCCGCACCCCATCAATTCATCCTGCATTCCAGCACCATACAAGATTCCTAATGTTGACGTGGGCCAATCTGCTGAGAGGACTCCAAAGAAATCACATTGCATTTCTGAGCCTCTTTTCTCACACACACACACACACACACACACACACACACACACACACACACATCTTGTCTGCTTTTTTCCCTCCTACAGCATCTGGTTCACAATAAGGGTTCACCAAAGATGCAGGTGGGAGGTACTTGAGGCCTCTGGGTGAAGCATTTCTGGCATCTTGAATGCCCCGTGGGAGCTGCAGAGCTCCCGCCTGCTCCCACGTCAGTCTGTACGTCCTTGAGACCAGAGGAGGACGGCCCTTCACCACACCTGGCGTCCTCCTGCAGGCAATGGCACGATCCTGCGGGGAAGCCTGAGAGTCCAGAGCAGGGAGAAGCCGGGTGTCCCTCTGTTTCTAGCTGTTCCCTGGGGACATTCCTGGGTGGAGAGAAAACCAATGGAAAGGGAGGCTGGGAGTGGTGGTGTGGACTTCTGTTTCTATTTCCTGACCAGAAGGGCCACATCATTGCCTGCAGGAGGCCTCCACACCAAACCTCTGCTGTCCACTACATTGCAGCCAAGAGCTTCCAATTTATGCCCAGAATAAAATCCAAACCCTTTACCGCCACCCACAAGGCCCTGCGTGATCTGACCCCTGCCAACCTCCCTCATCTCATCCCCCTCCACACCCCACACGCCATCTCTGTGTCCCACTATCCTGAAGGCCTTCTGCTTCTTAGAAGAGCCCACTTCTGGCTCCTGAGGGCCTTTTCACATGCTGTTCCCTCGGCTTCAAATCCTACACAACCCTGGTGAATGCCCACTTAGGCGGCAGGTCCCAGCTCAAAGATGGCTTCCCCAGAACCCCAGCCACTGCACTCTCTACCCTTCAGGGTCCCTGTTATATGCTCTCATGACCCACATTTATGAGAGCTCCTCTCTGTATCTCTTTCACGGTCCCTCATTACACATTGGCACACCTATTTGTTTATGGTCTGTCTCTCCCACAGAATGTAAGCTCCGTGGGGCCAGGACCAAGCCTATCTCACTCAGCAATAAGCCTGGCATATAGTAGGTGCTCAATAAAGATTTGGGGAATGAATGAATGGATGGGAAAATGAGACAATTTTTAAAATCATGCTAAAGATGCTTACGACCACATGGGTCAGCCTCCCTCTGGGCCCATCTCCCCTCTCTCTCTTCTCTACACTCCTGCCCTCACCCCTCACCGTCCTCTGCCCACACCCTGCTCGTTCTTACGGGACCCAGGGAAAGGGGCCACAACACACAGCTTCAGCTGGCCTGGGCCCCACACAGAGCCCGGCTGGGCTGGGTTTGTGGAGAATAAACAGGTCTAATGCGGATGAAGCTCGCTTTGCCCAGGAGCTGGGCTTAGAATTCTGTGCAGCTGAGTCCCCAGGCCGCAGGGTCCTCCCCGAGCAGCAGCCTCGGTTTGCCTGCTGGGGCCTCTGGACAGCAGTCAGGCTCTGCCACCCTCGGGGTCTTTGCCCTCCCGCAGCTCTCGGGCCCCCCAGCCCATAATCTCTCCTCCGAGATGTAAAAATATGTTTCAAGGCACTAACTAGGGAGGTCATTACTTCAAAGACCCTCTCGGCAAATTCTTTTATTGGCCCCAGTTTAAAGAGGTGGAGTCTTCTTATAAGGGGGCTCCTCAGAACAGGGCCCACCTGTGAGAATCTTGTCCTCTTCGGGGACCGCACTGGGCGGGAGGGCAGGCCGGGCCCTCGGCTGCCCCCAGAGGAAGTGTGGGGAGTAGGCTCAGAAGAGCTTAAGAAATGATCTTTTCCTAAAGAAGGGGAAACTCTTCTTAGTCAAAGACTCCAGATGGGAATTAACACTTTCAGGGCCTAGTTGAGGGACCAGTGGCATTCTGGCCCCAGGAGGTGTCCTCCTTAGTAAGAATTCAGTGTACTAATGGGACGGGAGCCGAAATCATTTATCCCTCCACTGTCCAGCCCGTGGAACAGACGCCCTTGGCTCCCACCTCCCCGTGAGGAGAAGCAGCGGAATGGAAATCCCTGGATCTCCTATCCCCAGACGTACAGGGTTCCCTTGGTCCTCCCCTGGAGTTAACATGGGGGAGCTGTCTGCTCCAAGCCTCTGCCCCCTCTGGGCTCCATCCCCAGTGAGAGCCACACAGATGTCTCCTCCTGCCTCCTCGGGGACATCCCTCTTGCAATTAGCACCCCTGCGCCCCCTCCATGATTTAATCTCTTGCTCTCTATTACCCCTTCCCCATCGGCATTTATGATGGTCAAGCATCTGCCATGTTAAAGCTACACAGCATCAGCTGCCACCCTCACTCCCTTCTTCTGTTCACAGCTGACTTCCTGGAAGTACACACGCTTGCTGGCCTTCCTTCCTCACCCTTATTCTCTCCTCAATCCATAGTAGTATCGCTTCTGTCCCCACCACTGTCCTGAAACTTCTCTCTCCAAGCAGCCAAAGGCTTCCTTATTGCTAAATCCAATTTCAGCAGCACGTGGCCCCACCTCTCCAGCTCACCATGCTCTTTCCCCTGCCTGTCTCGACACAGCGCCCCTGAACTGACTCTTACCTCTGGCTGCGTCTTCTCATTCTCCATCATGGGCCTTTTTTTAGAATTCTGGTTTTGACTCTCCTCTTCCTTTCTCACTCCACACTCTCCCCGGGGGGATCTCATTTACTGGCATGGCCTCGGTGACTAGAATCTCCATCTACAGCCCAGAGCTCTCCCCTGAGCTTTGCACCTATACACTCAAAGAGATTGCTCACCTACCATGGACCAGGAACTGTTCTCAGGAGCAAAACTGATCAAGACCCGGCTCTTGGGGGCTTCACGGTGTAGCAGAGACAAACACTGTACAGGGAGACAAGGCCACTCCATGCAGGATAAGTGCCAACAGAGTCATGGGTTGGCGTGATTGGGGGCCAAGAGGGTGGCATCTGTGAGGGTTAGGTCAGGAAGCAGAGACGCTGTGAGCATTAAGAAATGGGGGATATATTACAGGAATAAGACGCTACAAATGTGTGGGGAAAGCTAGGAAAGCAGAAGTCCTAAAGGGGAAGATCAGAAGAAAGTCACCAAAGAGCCCCCTGAAGCCAGCCAGGAGTGGGTCCCAAAGAAAGTCAGTGGAGAAGCCTGTGGAAGGCTGTTTCCTCTACACCTGGTGGAGAGCAGGGCTGGAAGGAGAGAAGACGGGTTCAGAGATCCACCGGCTCTCACCCGGAGTACTGCCGCGTGTCCTAGACCATTTCCCTGACTGGACTCTCATCTCGTCCCAGTGTGTCCGTCACGGTACAGCCTAAGCAGTCTTTCTACAATGAAGCCCTAACCTGTCACTCCCTTTCTGAAAGCGCTTTCTGCACCCCACTGCCTTCCAGACAGCGTTCAGACTCCTGGGCAAAGCTGACAGGGCCCATCTTGCCTCCGCTCCCACAACAGGCCCCCTCTCTTGCTTCTCCCTCTTCTAGAACCTGCCCCCATCCTGTGCTTACACCCCAGCTCTCCACATGCTCCATAGATCAAACTTCCTCCACTCTCTCATGCTCTCGCTCTCTCCCAGACCCCTGGACACACTTTTTCCCTCACCTTCTTTTCCTGGCCAAATCTCACCCTTCCTCCAGGAAGCTTCTGTGACACCCGCCCCACAGACATCTGAGCTCCTCATATGTGCTCCCCCCGGATCCTGTATATTCCTCTCTTTGCCCTTGTTTCATACTCAGGCATCTGCAGGCTTGACGTCCTCGTGCCGTGGCCTCACTCAACTGTGAACGCCATGAGGGAAGAGGCCTCATTGTGACCGGCCCATACCTGGGCACTGCAAGTATTTGATGAGTATTCATCAAACTAACAAACATTTACAAGAGCTGTGCAATAAAACATAAGGGTGACTATTCTATAATGTCCCTGTAAAAAGAATACAAAATTTTGTGTATATGAAGACTGCAGTTTGTAAAATAAGTAGAAGAAAAATGTATGCACAGTTAAAGTAAAAGTGGGGGTATGGGAGGAACGTGTGAATAATTGTTAATAAAGTTCATTTCTGGGTAGGAACCAAGATGGCGGAGTAGAAGGACATGCTCTCACTTCCTCTTGCGAGAACACCAGAATCACAACTAGCTGCTGGACAGTCAATGACAGGAAGACACTGGAACTCACCAAAAAAGATACCCCACATCCAAAGACAAAGGAGAAGCCACAATGAGATGGTAGGAGGGGCGCAATCACAGTAAAATCAAATCACATAACTGGTGGGTGGGTGACTTACAGACTAGAGAACACTTATACCACAAAAGTCCACCCACTGGAGTGAAGGTTCTGAGCCCCACGTCAGGCTTCCCAACCTGGGGGTCCGGCAACAGGAGGAGGAATTCCTAGAGAATCAGACTTTCAAGCCAAGTGGGAATTGATTGCAGGACTTCAACAGGACTGGGGGAAACAGAGACTCCACTTTTGGAGGGCACACACAAAGTAGTGTGCACATCAGGACCCAGGGGAAGGAGCAGTGACCCCAGGGGAGACTGAACCAGACCTACCTGCTAGTGTTGGAGGGTCTCCTGCAGAGGTGGGGTGGGGGGGAGGTTGTGGCTTACCGTGGGGACAAGGAAACTGACAGCAGAACTTCTGGAAAGAACTACTTGGCATGAGCCCTCCCAGAGTCTGTCATTAGCCCCACCAAAGAGCCCAGGTAGGCTCCAGTGTTGGGTTGCCTCAGGCCAAACAACCAACAGGGAGGGAATCCAGCCCCACCCATCAACTGTCAAGTGGATTACAGTTTTACTGAGCTCTGCCCACCAGAACAACAGTCAGAACTACCCACCACCAGCCCCTCCCATCAAGCCTCTTAGATAGCCTCATCCACCAGAGGGCAGACAGGAGAAGCAAGAAGAACTGCAATTCTGCAGCCTGAGGAACAAAAACAACATTCACAGAAAGACACAAAAGATGAAAAGGCAGAGGGCTATGTACCAGATGAAACAGCAAGATAAAACCCCAGAAAAACAACTAAATGAAGTGGAGATAAACAACCTTCCAGAAAAAGAATTCAGAATAATGACAGTGAGGATGATCCAGGACCTTGGAAAAAGAATGGAGGCAAAGATCGAGAAGAAGCAATAAATGTTTAACAAATACATAGAAGAATTAAAGAACAAACAAACAGAGATGAACAATACAATAACTGAAATGAAAACTACACTAGAAGGAATCAATAGCAGAATAACTGAGGCAGAAGAACGGATAAGTGAACTGGAAGACAGAATGGTGGAATTCACTGCTTTGGAACAGAATAAAGAAAAAAGAATGAAAAGAAATGAAGACAGTCTAAGAGACCTCTGGGACAACAATAAATGCAACCACATTCACATTATAGGCGTCACAGAAAGAGAAGAGAGAGAGAAAGGACCCGAGAAAATATTTGAAGAGATTATAGTCGAAAAATTCCCTAACATGGGAAAGGAAACAGCCACCCAACTCTAAGAAACACAGCGAGTCCCATACAGGATAAACCAAAGGAGAAACATGCCGAAACACATAGTAATCAAATTGGCAAAAATTAAAGACAAAGAAAAATTATTGAAAGCAGCAAGGGAAAAATGAAAAATAACATACAAGAGAACTCCCATAAGGTTAACAGGTGATTTCTCAGCAGAAACTCTACAAGCCAGAAGGGAGTGGCATGATATACTTAAAGAGATGAAAGGGAAGAACCTACAACCAAGATTACCCAGCAAGGAACTCATTCAGATTTGATGGAGAAGTCAAAAGCTTTACAGACAAGCAAAAACTAAGAGAATTCAGCACCACCAAACCAGCTCTATAAAAAATGCTAAAGGAACTTCTCTAAGTGGGAAACACAAGAGAAGAAAAGGACCTACAAAAACAAACCCAAAACAGTTAAGAAAATGGTCATAGGAACATACAAGTCTGTAATTACCTTAAACGTGAATGGATTAAATGCTCCAACCAAAAGACACAGGTTTGCTGAATGGATACAAAAACAAGACCCATCTATATGCTGTCTACAATAGACCCACTTCAGACCTAGGGACACATACAGAGTGAAAGTGAGGGGATGGAAAAAGATATTCCATGCAAATGGCAATCAAAAGAAAGCTGGATTATCTATACTCATATCAGATAAAATAGACTTGAAAATAAAGAATGTTACAAGAGACAAGGAAGGACACTACATAATGATCAAGGGATCAATCCAAGAAGAAAATAGAACAATTATAAATATATATGCGCCCAACATAGGAGCACCTCAATACATAAGGCAACTGCTAACAGTTATAAAAGAGGAAATTGACAGTAACACAATAATAGTGGGGGACTTTAACATCTCACACCAATGGACAGATCATCCAAAATGAAAATAAATAAGGAAACAGAAGCTTTAAATGACACAATAGACCAGATAGATTTAATTGATATTTATAGAACATTCCATCCAAAAACAGTAGATTACACTTTCTTCTCAAGTGTGCATGGAACATTCTCCAGGATAGATCACATCCTGGGTCACAAATCAAGCCTCAGTAAATTTAAGAAAACTGAAATCATATCAAGCATCTTTTCTGACCACAACGCTATGATATTAGAAATGAATACAGGGGAAAAAACGTAAAAAACACAAAGACATGGAGGCTAAACAATACGTTACTAAAAAACCAAGAGATCACTGAAGAAATCAAAGAGGAAATCAAAAAATACCTAGAGAAAAATGACAATGAAACCACGATTATCCAAAACCTATGGGATGTAGCAAAAGCAGTTCTAAGAGGGAAGTTTATAGCTTTACGAGCCTACCTCAAGAAACAAGAAAAATCTCAAGTAAACAATCTAACTTACACCTAAAGGAACTAGAGAAAGAAGAACAAACAAAAGCCAAAGTTAGCAGAAGGAAAGAAATCATAAAGATCAGATCAGAAATAAATGAAATAGAAACAAAGAAAACAATAGCAAAGAACAATAAAACTAAAAGCTGGTTCTTTGCGAAGATAAACAAAATTGATAAACCATTAGCCAGACTCATCAAGAAAAAGAGGGAGAGGACTCAAATCAATAAAATTAGAAATGAAAAAGAAGAAGTTACAACAGACACTGCAGAAATACAAAACATCCTAAAAGACTATGACAAGCAACTCTATGCCAATAAAATGGACAACCTGGAAGAAATGGACAAATTCTTATAAAGGTATAACCTTCCAAGGCTGAACCAGGAAGAAACAGAAAATATGAACAGACCAATCACAAGTAATGAAATTGGAACTGTGATTAAAAATATTCCAACAAACAAAAGTCCAGGACCAGATGGATTCATAGGTGAATTCTATCAAACATTTAGAGAAGAGCTAACACCCATCCTTCTCAAACTCTTCCAAAAAATTGCAGAGGAGGGAACACTCCCAAACTCATTCTATGAAGGCACCATCACCCTGATACCAAAACCAGACAAAGATACTACAAAAAAAGAAAATTACAGACCAATATCACTGATGAATATAGATGCAAAAATCCTGAAAAAAGTACTAGCCTACAGAATCCAACAACACATTAAAAGGATCATACACCATGATCAAGTGGGATTTATCCCAGGGATGTAAGGATTCTTCGATATACGCAAATCAATCAATGTGATACACCATATTAACAAATTGAAGAATAAAAACCATATGATCATCTCAATAGATGCAGAAAAAGCTTTTGACAAAATTCAACACCAATTTATGATAAAAACTCTCCAGAAAGTGGGCATAGAGGGAACATACCTCAACATAATAAAGGCCATATATGACATACCCACAGCAAACATCATTCTCAATGGTGAAAAGCTGAAAGCATTTCCTCTAAGATCACGAACAAGACAAGGATGTCCACTCTCACCACTATTATTCAACATAGTTTTGGAAGTCCTAGCCACGTCAGTCAGAAAAGAAAAAGAAATAAAAGGAATACAAATTGGAAAAGAAGAAGTAAAACTGTCACTGTTTGCAGATGACTTGATACTATACATAGAGAATCCTAAAAATGCCACCAGAAAACTACTAGAGCTAATCAATGAATTTGGTAAAGTTGCAGGGTATAAAATTAATGCACAGAAACCTCTTGCATTCCTATACACTAATGATGAAAAATCTGAAAGAGAAATTATGGAAACACTCCCATTTACCATTGCAACAAAAAGAATAGAATACCTAGGAATAAACCTACGTAGGGAGACAAATGACCTGTATGCAGAAAACTATAAGACACTGATGAAAGAAATTAAAGATGACACCAACAGATGGAAAGATATACCATGTTCTTGGATTGGAAGAATCAACATTGTGAAAATGACTCTACTACCCAAAGCAATCTACAGATTCAATGCAAGCCCTATCAAATGACCAATGGCATTTTCTTACAGAACCAGAACAAATCATCTTAAAATTTGTATGGAGACACAAAAGACCCCGAATAGCCAAAGCAGTCTAAAGGGAAAAAAACGGAGCTGGAGGAATCAGACTCCCTGACTTCAGACTATACTACACAGCTACAGTAATCAAAACAATATGGTACTGGCACAAGAACAGAAACATAGATCAATGGAACAAGATAGAAAGCCCAGAGATAAAACCACACACCTATGGTCAGCTAATCTATGACAAAGGAGGCAAAGATATACAATGGAGAAAAGACAGTCTTCAATAAGTGGTGCTGGGAAAACTGGACAGCTACATGTAAAAGAATGAAATTAGAACACTCCCTAACAGCATACAAAAAAGTAAACTCAAAATGGATTTGAGACCTAAATGTAAGACTGGACACTATAAAACTCTTAGAGGAAAACATTGGAAGAACACTCTTTGACATAAATCACAGCAAGATCTTTTTTGGTCCACCTCCTAGAGTAATGGAAATAAAACCAAAAATAAACAAATGGGACCAAATAAACTTCAAAGATTTTGCACAGCCAAGGAAACCATAAACAACACAAAAAGACAACCCTCAGAATTGGAGAAAATATTTGCAAATGAATCAACGGACAAAGGATTAATCTTCAAAATATATAAACAGCTCATGCAGCTCAATATTAAAGAAACAAACAACCCAATCCAAAAATGGGCAGAAGACCTTCTTTCTCGATAGAAGACATACAGATGGCCAAGAAGCACATGAAAAGCTGCTCACCATCACGAATTATTAGAGAAATGCAAATCGAAACTACGATGAGGTATCACCTCACACCAGTTAGAATGGGCATCATCAGAAAATCTACAAACAACGAGTGCTGGAGAGGGTGTGGAGAAAAGGGAACCCTCTTTCACTGTTGGTGGGAATGTAAATTGATACAGCCACTATGGAGAACAGTATGGAGGTTCCTTAAGAAACTAAAAATAGAATTACCATATGATCCAGCAATCCCACTACTGGGCATATACCTAGAGAAAACCATAATTCAAAAAGACACATGCACCTCAATGTTCATTGCAGCACTATTTACAATAGCCACGTCATGGAAACAACTTAAATGCCCATCGACAGACAAATGGATAAAGAAGATGTGGTACATATATACAATGGAATATTACTCAGCCAGAAAAAGGAACGAATTTGAGTCATTTGTTGAGACGTGGATGGATCTAGAGACTGTCATACAGAGTGAAGTAAGCTAGAAAGAGAAAAACAAATATCGTATATTAACGCATGTATGTGGAACCTAGAAAAATGGTACAGATGGACCGGTTTGCAGGGCAGAAGTTGAGACACAGATGTAGAGAACAAACATATGCACACCAAGGGGGAAAACCGCGGTGGGGTGGGGATGGTGGGGTGCTGAATGGGTGATTGGGATCGACATGTATACGCTGATGTGTATAAAATTGATGACTAATAAGAACCTGCAGTATAAACAAACAAACAAAACAACTAATACTAAACTTTCTTTGGGTTATTTGTTTGGAAATATGTTAATATAAATGTTTCAGACATTACATGAAATTTCTAAAAATCTTATATGTTCTGGTATAATGTTATAAGTCATAATTCTAGTTATTACTTTAAAATGTATATATCAGAAATAACTAAATTTCCTTGTCAATTGCATTATTATGAACTTTCATCAAATCTTTAACCGTGGCCATTTTTAAGTCTTTTGTCATTTACAGACTGTTCTGGGTGTACTCTGATGCTTTTGCAAAAATATTCCTATAAAAGGGTTTCATCTTCAAGGAATTCATGGAAAAGACTCTGACAAGTACAGGTTTCTGGTAACTGACTATACTGCTGAACTGAATGAATAAGCATTTTCAGAACTCTAATGGAAAACTGATGAATTCATAAAAGTGCTAACAAAAGATCAAGATGAAAAAAAAATTAATTACATGGGACTGAGTGAACTGATGAGGATGATTATAATTTTTGTGACTTTCTGTTTGAATTAAAACAAAATCCCACAAGGACTCAGAGGCAAAAAATATACAAATCAATTTTCACTGCAAAGTAAAGGAGCTGTTACAGTGGAGGATTACTGGACTGAATGTCAATATTATGACATAGTATGAGTGTTTCGTTTTTGGTAATTGCAATCATTGTTGCTTTTGTTGTTGTCATCCATTTACAATGTTTGGTTCAGTTTATTTACCTCTTGTAAAAATAAAATACAATGTGTGTGTGAAAAATAAATAAATAAAAAAATAAAACACACAAAGACGACTGTATATAAAAGAACGTACAACTAGCAGACAATAAAATGCTTTCTAGTCATCAGAATTTGTTATATTGCATTTACATTTTTATTGGCTTATGAAAATCTTTAATGCACTTTAGTATAGTATATTAAATAGATGAATATTTGTCCCTTATAATGTCATTTATTATATGTAAATTTTTATTCTGTCTTGCTCTTCTCAAACCACCAGTACATTGTTGTGTTATTTGTGATATGGGGAAGTTGCTAGGCAGTGTTGTTACAGATTCTGGCACCAAGCCACTGAGTTGTGACAATGCCAACCTCTGTACTACATATCCATCCTTCTCAAAGATGAGTCGAAGGCAGATAATATGCTTTAAGCGTATAGGGAGTTGTATGCCTTTGGATGAAGATATAACTGAAACATGATTATTTGGTACACAATATTCATATAAATATTGGCAAGTAAAAATAAGAGTCTCTTGCTGTTCTGAGATAATATAATCCGGATCCTTGCTTTCAGATTTGAGTTTTTTCCTTAGTATGTTAGTATCATTATTTTGAACTTACTTTGCATCAGTTTGGCAGCCTTCTGTGTATAGGTCTGTTTTAACAGCTTACTTTATGTAGCTCTATTGTGGAGGCCTTTAAAAATTGTTTGGATGGTAATGGATCTGTTTACTTATTTCCTTGTTTGTGGTAATAAACTGAATAAATAGTAAAATAATAATAAAGTTCATTTCTGGCTTGTGGGACTAGCAGTGGCTTTCCTTCTTTCTACATTTCAGTTTCAAACTGTTCTTTAAAGTTAAAAAACTTACCATTAAATTTTTTTCAAAAGCAATAAATTGCTCTCTTACCACCTACTTCTATTTTTATATATTCACATTCCTTCCTAAGCACATTTGTTCTATACTTCCGAGAATGAAGATCTCTGTCTTGGGCAGAGAAAGCCAATTTTTCCTTTCAGTAGGAGTTGACTGACCTGTCTTCTCTTTGTCATCTGTTCCCAGATACCATCTGCTAGAAAACGTGTTCCTATCCCTTCCTTATTCCTCTTGCTTTGTCTGACACAAAGTAATCATGAGGGTTTTGAGTTGTATCAGAATGATGTACTGATGGGTATATGGAGAGACATAAGTGGCCCAGATATGGGCTCCCAAATGTGGCTTTCAACAACAAGCATTCCCCAGACTCCCCCAAAGGGAAAATAAACACAGAAGACAAAATTAAGCAAAGGATTCCTTTGTTTCCAGTGGGGACTTCATCCAGACCCCAGTGCAGGGCTGAGCCAGTTCTCCCTTGGCTACCCTGGGTGACTTTCTCCTCTCCAGCTGAGCCCAGTCTCAGATCCTGGAGCTGTCGCCATGTGAGAAAAGGCAATCCTAAGCACTCCTGTCCTGGGGAAGAAGAGGAGGGTGTGCAGTGAAGAGGGTGTTGGCCCTAGAACCCAGGTCAGCAGTGACCCAGGAGGACCACCTCAGCAGTGGGAGCATCACCAGGTTTACCCAACTTGCCAACCCCGTGAAAGTAAGTCATCACTGAATTCAGGAGAGAAAGCAGACCACGCCTCTGGTCCCATGGACCAATCTTCAACCTTGAGCATCCTCATCGTAGGAGGGAGAAAGAAGGAGAAAATCAGATAGAAGCCTGGTCATCCCACTAGAGACCAATACTTAAGTTAGCATTTTGCATTTTTTTTTCAAGCCTGAGTTCTTAATGAAATCTGATTTTCCTTAGATGCACCAGGTCTCCATCTTTGTTTACCTCTTATTTTATGTGTTCATGAGAAAATTCCCTTGGGAGCTTTACCATTTGAAATCGTTTCTGAACACCTCCTACCCACCTTAGGACACCTTCTTATCATTTTGTCATTTCAGGCTATGTTAAAACATTTGGATTTGATCCCATAGGAAAAGGGTGAACCTTGAAAGGTGCCAAGCCGTGGATGTACTAAGTGGGTTTAGTGCCCTGAAAAGAACTCTCTAACATCAATGTAAAGAATCGGGTAGGCTGAGAATTGCATCAGGGATTTTGTTAAGAGACTGTTGCAGTAGTTCAGTGAAAGATAACAAAAGCCTGACCTAGGGCAATTTGAGGAGGTACGTTCAAGGGAGTAGGGGAAGGTTTGAGAGCCATTTCTGAGATAGACCGAATGGGATTAGAGGGGGAGTTAAAGTTATGTCCAAGGTTATAGCTTGGGAAATCCAGTGCATGGTGACAACTCCACTCAAGACATGTAACACAAGAGGAGAAGTAGGCATTTGAGGAGAGGATAATGAGTTTGGGTTGCCTGAGAGAAAGCCAGGTAGACATTTTCAGTATATATTTGAAGATATGGGCTGAAACTTAAGGCAGAGACTGGGGATACAGATGATATAAATGTAGATGTAGGTGTAGACACAAGTACAGATACAACTATCAATGTAGATATATATGAAAAACAGAGATAGAGATTGAGATAGATAGACCTGGATTAATCTTAACGAATGGCAGTAAGAGCCCAAACCAGGAAGACTACGAGAGTTTTTTAAGGAAGAGAGAGTGGTAATTGGCGATCACTTAAACATATGTGATAAAAGCATGTAAGCCGTTAAAAATGATTCCAAATATTTGAGGCTTGGTGTCTGGAAGAACAATAGTCACATTGGTAGAAACAAAAAATACCATGTTGTGAGAGGAAATGATGACTGGTTTCAGAGTTTTTGAGATTGAGATCATGTTGGGACATACAAATGGAAATACTGGGCAGGCAGGTTTAGGACCAGAGCTCTGACTGATTCAGCCTACAGATGTAGAATTTAGAATCAGAAAATTAAAAGATGTTAGAGCTGGAAGGAATTTTGGACCCCATCGAAGTCACTCCTTCCTCTTATTGATGAAGTAATTGAGACCCAGATAGGTTCAAGGTTCTCCTCAAGCTCACACAGCTTTTGCTAGCAGAACCAGAGGTACAACCCTGGTCTCTCTGTTCCGAGTCCAAAACTTCTGCACCTGCCAATGGATGGGTGTTGAGAATATGAAGATGGATAAGACAGCTTCTGGAGGGAGGCGTGCAAAGGGCTATTGCAATGTTAAATTGGGGGGACTCCGAGAGCTCTGGAATTGTCACATTAGAGCACTCAGTTTGAACTCGACTAAGATAGCTCCAAATCTCTTCCAGGGTGAGAAGAATGCGCCTTTCCAAGATGGTACACTCAGTGTGGAGCAGAGAAGGTGGAAAGGGTATGCTCTACCTCAGTATCACTTGGGCTCCTGAAACATTACAGTTTGTGGAAATGACTTACTTCTTAAGTAGCTTGGGCCTTTCACAATGTTGCTTCTCCTTTAAAAATACACAGTGTGATGAAAGTAATACAGACTCAGTGTAGAACAGCTGGAACTTGAAGAAAAGTGGAGAGAGATGTAAAACTTATCTGCAATTCACTACTTGTATGAACACTGTTAATACTTTTATGTATATTTTAAACTTAAGAATCAAACTGTTTCTACAGTTTTATGTCCCATTATGATAAGTTAATATTATTTGGGAGTTATTGTCCTATTTCATTTATTTTTTTTAAAAACCCTAGTTTAATGTCTCTGTATTTTTGCATAGATATAACTTAAAGTAACCGTCAACTATGGTCAATTATCTAGACTATTCCTATTTTGCTCTTATAAATAGTGTGTGCTATTCATCCATAAACACATCTGCGTTGTTTATTATTTCTTCAGAATAAATTTCTAGAAGTGGAATTACTGGTTGAAAGACTATGAATCTTTATAAGGCTCTTGATACATAGAGGACAGATTTCTTTCTAGAAAATTTTTATCAGTTCATACTCCCACCAGCTGTGAATAACAGTGTCATATCACACTCTTGCAAGCACTATTTTTTTCAATCTTCGTTAATTTGTTAGGCTAAAAAAGACACCTCATGGCTTTAATTTGCATATTTTAATTACCAGCCATGTTAAAAATTTTAAATGTGTTTATTAACCTTTCATAACTTTGTTTCAAAACTCTTTATATTTTAAGAACATTACCTTTTTGCCGTATTTATTGGAGGTATTGTTCAATGTTCTAAATCGGGCATTTGAAAATAGTACATATTCTTTTAGCTAAGATGCAAATTTTACATTATTGCTTAAACTGTTTAGATGGATAGTGGTTGGTTAAAAATATCTCAAGAAAGTTTGCTTTTATAAGTCTCTTTCTACAATTCTGATAGGTTTTGCTTTGTGCCTTTTGATGCTATAGTGTTTGGAGCATTAAGCATCGATTGGGTTCTAAGAGGAAAGAGATGGCCTACTCTAAGGGTTTAATAAAGAGACTATATGCAAAGGTGTGGTTCTGGTGCAGTGAAACCAAAGTGGTAGTACAGCACCCTAGGGCTAGAAACATCAGGGGACCATTATCTTCCTTAGGCTGGAAGGGGCAAGGGTGAGAGCTGATATGGGAACCTGGAAATAGGGAGCACCATATGGAACAAGCTCCCCTGTGGGAAATGTGGGCTCAGGGGAGGGACAGAGACAACCTGTGGCACCCTTGCAGGAAGGCTTCTGGGCACCCAGTCGCAGCCTCCAACGTCCCCTCTCCTGCTGATGCTCTCTGTTGGCCAAACCCAGGTGCAAGCAAAGGGCAAGGGAGCTGTAAATGTGGCTCCTACAGGTCTGTCTCCTGGGCCCCAGAGCAGCAAGGAGGTGAAGAGTGGGTCCAGAGGGCAACACAGAAGGTGTCCAGCACAAAGACTCCACACTGTTAAAAAGTCCCTATGTGTTTTAACTCTCATCAATAGAAACTGACCTTTCATCATTCTCTCTGTCTTTAACTCTCTTTTTTCTGATTTCTTGTTTACATGTTTTCTAATATAATTTAGTCTATGCATTTTCTAATTGTGTAAGATTAATTTTGGTTTTACTTATTATTGACATAGCTTGAACTTATGCTTAAAATTTTCAACTCTGTGACAAGAGCAAGAGAAAAGTGTATAGACACTGGACAGAGGCTGTAAGCTGTCCCCTAATACCTATTTCCCTTTCCTCTACAATAATAGAACCCTCAATTATCACCTGGGCATATGGCTGCTCAGAATAAATACATTTCCCAGCCTTCCTTATAGCTAAGGTGGCCATGGGACCAAGATCTGGTCACTAGGATGTGCAGGGAAATGATGTAGGCAATAGTGTTTATTTCCCTGAAGGAAGGAGCACCCTGCTGTCTGGAGTATGGATGTGGTGTCACCCTGGACCATGGGGTTGCTGGAGCAATGGGGTTCCTAGACCACCTGGATTGCTTATCTCCAGACACTAGATGAGAAAGACATAAACTTCTCTCTTAAATTTAAGTCACTGTTACTTGGGGTGTTACACCAATGCTAATACCTAACTGCTACAGACATCAAAGAGCAGAATTTCAGTCATTCATTTAAAGTAGAAAAGAGAAGAGAGATTAACATTTTCTGAGCACCTTCTCTATCTTTCCACCTATATTTCCTCCCAACAATTTTGTGAAATGGGTGCTATTATTCACATTGTTACTCATGAGGAGACTGAAGTTCAGTTAGCTTAAGAAACTTGTTCACTGTCACACAGCTAAAACCCTGACTAGATCGACGTTTGAAACAGGGTGTATCTATCTGACTCCAAAGCCCAGGTTCCCTTCACATTGCTCTCCTGAAGATGAGTGAACAGAAAAGAGACTCCCAACCGGACCAAGAGCAAGCTTATGTAAAGACCTTAGTTGCCTCATATTCTGTGTGCTTTTGAGAAGCAAATAGATAAACCATAACATCTTGTCATCACAGCAACTGTTGTTTACAACTGGAATTCATTCTTCAGTTCTGAGGAATGGCCAAGAGCCCTCAGCCTTGGGGATTTATGAGTAATAGGAAATGTAAGAACTTCAGCCTCCTATTGTCAAAGAAAGACCAAGATACATCATGCACAGAGTCAGACATTTATAATTCTCATTCCATTGCCAGGCACCATCCTTACCACTCCCTTAATTCAGAGAAAATGACATTCCCCAATGGGATTCCCATTTCTCTCTAAATACCAATGGCGAGCAACAGGAGAAAAAAATTGTAGAAATTTTGGATTGTTTCAATACTTCTCAAGGATTGTGAGAAAATGAATTGGATTAGTAAATGCATCCAGTTCCTGGGTATCATTAGGTTGTCATTATTACTTAACGAGGGCTCTACACTTGTACTTTCCTGGGCTTACCTTCAGAGGGCTTCTTTGGACCAGCACTTTGCGTGGTGTACTATGAAATTAGCCCATCTCTAAAAATAGTCAAGTTGTCACTGCTATTGGCCAGCATGAGCCCCCATTATCCATGCCAACATGCATATTCCAAGGTTTGCATATGCCAAACCTTCCAATCCTTGGGATAACAAAGCTTTGCTGGGTTTTATGTAAAAAGGAAGAGAATGACCCCTGCTCCGTTGATTTGCCATTTGACTTCCAAACAACTCTGGACGCCAGTGTTCTCTCTAAATTTCTTTTTAAGCTTATCTATGGTCTTCTCTCTCCTAAGGTAAAGGTATGGGGTATAGGTTGAGGTTCATCTTTTGCATATGAATATCCAGTTGTTACAAACCATTAATTGAAAAGACTGTCCTTTCATCATTGAAGTGCTTTTGCACCTTTGTCAAAAATCAATTTACCAACCGCACACCATATATAAAAATTAACATAAAATGGACCAAAGACCTAAATATATATAAATGTAAGAGCTAAAACTGTAGAATTCTTAGAAGATGGTTGTAAATCTCTGTGACGTTGGTTTCATAGATATGACAACAAAACAGAAGCAATAGAACAAAAAACAAATTGGACTGCAACAAAATTTAAAACTTTTCTGTATCAAAGGACACTATCCAGAAAGTGAAAAGGCAACCCACAGAATTGGAAGGAGGGGAAATATTTACAAAACATATATCTGATAAGGGTCTTGTATCCAGGATACATAAAAAAACTCTTACTACTCAATAATAAAAAGACAGTCCAATTTAAAAATGGGCAAAGGATCTGAATGTCTATTTCTCTAAGGAAGATACACAAATGGCCTATGAACACATGGAAAGATGCTCAACATTACTAGTCATTTGGGAAAAGCAAATCAAAACCACAATGAGATTCCACTTCAGTCCCAAACTAGGGTGCCCATAATAAAACAAAACAAAACTGGGAAGTAATATGTGTACAATGTTACAGCAACTATATAAAACAGTTTGTCAGTTCCTCAATAAATTAAACATAGAATTATCATGTGACACAGCAATACCATTTCCAGGTATATATCCAAAAGATTTGAAAGCAGATGTTCAAACAAAAACTTGTACACAAAGGTTCATAGCAGCACTATTCACAATAGCCAAAAGGTGGAAATATCCATTAACTGATGAATGAATAAACAAAATGTGGTATATCCATTCGACAATATATTATTCAGTCATCAAAAGGAATGAAGTACTGATACATGCTCCAACATGGATAAACCTTGAAAACATTACGTTAACTAAAAGAAGCCTGACTCAAAAAGCTAAATATTGCATCATTCCATTTATATGAAATATCTAGAATAGGAAAATCCATAAAGACAGAAATCAGATTAGTGATTGACAGGACCTGGGGACAGAGGGGAATGAAGAATGACTGTTTAATGGGAACAGCGGTTGTTTTTGAGGTGATTAAATTGTTCTGGAGCTAGACAGTAGTGATGGTTACATAACACTGTGAATGTATTAAATGTCCATAAACTGTACCCTTTAAAATGATTTAAATGGTAAATTTTATGTTACGTGTATTTTACCACACACAAGAATAGCAATTGGCCACATTTGTGTGTGTGATTTCTAGACTCTCCATTGTGTCACTGATTTATGTCTACCACTTCATTCATTTCACACTATTGATTTCTGTAGCTTTAGTAAATTTCATATTTTTATAGTAAATTTTAAAATTAGGTAGTGTGATTCCTCCAACTTTATTCTTTTTTTTCAAAATTGTTCTGGCTATTCTCTAGTTCCTTTGTTTTCCATATAAATGTTTAACAGCTTTATTGAGATATAATTTCCTTATCACTTAAATTCACCCATTTTCCATATACAATTCAATTGTTTTAGTATATTCACATATAGGTGCAACCATCACCACAGTCAATTTTAGTACATTTTTATAACCTCAAAATGAAATCCCTATTTTTTATCTATTATCCCAGCCCTAAGCAACCTAGACAAATTTACTTTCTGTCTCTAGAGATTTTGCTGTTCTGAACTTTCATATGGATGAAATCGATAATATGTGGTCCTTTGTGGCTGGCTTTTTTCACTTAGTGTTCATGGTCCATCCATGTTGGAGCATGTATCAATACTTCATTCCTTTTGGTAACTGAATAATACACCATTGCATGGATATACCACATTTGGTTTATCCATTCATCAGTTTGGATCAGTTGATGGACATTTCGTTTGTTCCCTCCTTTGTTCTATTGTGAATAATGCTACTATGAACATTTGTATATACGTTTTCATTTCTCCTGGGTATATACGTAAGAGTGGACTTACAGGGTCATATGGTAACTCTATGTTTAATTTATTGAGGAGTTGCCAAAATGTTTTACAAAGAGGCTGCACCATTTTACATTTCCACCAGCAGTCAGTGAGGGTTCCAATTTCACCACATCCTTGCCCACACTTGTAATTATAGGATTTTTTGATTGTAGCCTTACTAGTACACGTGAAGTAGAATCTCATTGTGGTTTTGATTTGTGTTTCCCTAATACCTAGTGATGTTGAGCACATTTTCATGTGTTTAATTGGTCATTTGTATATCTTCCTTAGGGAAATGTCTATTCAGATCCTTTGCCCATTTTTAAATTGAGCTATTTGTCCTTTTATTATTAAGTTGTAGGAGTTTTTATGTATTCTGGAAACTAGACCCTTATCAGGTATATGTGTTGTACATATTTTCCCCCATTCTGTGGGTTGCCTTTTCACCTTCTTGATAGTATCCTTTGATGCACAAAAGTTTTTAATTTTGTTGCAGTCCAATTTATCTATACTTTCTTTCGTTACTCATGTTTGTGGTGTCATATATAAGACTCCTTTTACAAATCCAAGGTCATAAAAATTTATCCCTATATTTTCCTAACAGTTTTTATAGTTTTAGCTCTTACATTTAAGTTTTGATACATTTGAGTTAATTTTTGTATATGGTATGAAGTTTACAAAAATTTTAGAACTAGCTTGTCTATGTCTACAAAATTATCTGAATGGGATATTGATTGGAATTGTATTAAATCTATAAATCAATTTAGAGAAAATTGATATCCTTACTTTGTTAAGTCTACCAATCTGTGGACATAGTATGTTTTTCCAATTTTTTTTAGAACATTTTTATTTCTTCCATCAATATTTTGTAGTTTTCAAATTCTGTACATATGTTGTAAGATTTGTTTTAGTTTTTGAACTACTGTGTTTTTTTTAAAATTTCAGTTCCAATAGTTTACAATTAGTTATTGCTAGTATATATGAAATATAAATTATGTGTTGACTTAGTATCCTCCATCCTTGCTAAATCATTTATTAGTTCTAGAAGTTTTTCTTTGGATGCCTTGAGATTTTCTGTGTCATCTGTGAATAGAGAGACTTTTATTTCTTCTTTCTTTATTGGTAAGGCTTTTATTTATCTTTATTGCTTTACTGCACTGGCTAGGACTTTTAGTAGATTATTCGGTACGAGTGATGAGAGTGAACCTTCCTGCCTTGTCTCTGATCATGGGGGGGATCATTCAGTTTTTCATTATTAAGTGAAATGTTAGCTGTAGGTTTTCTGTAGATTAACTTTGTTGGGTTAAGAAAGTTCACTTCTAATCCTAGTTTGCTGAGAGTTTTTATCATGAAAGGATGTTGAATTTTATCAAATGCTTTTTTGTATCAAATGATGTGATCATATAATTTTTCTTATTTAGACTGTCAATGTGGTAGATTACACTGATTGATTTCCAAATATTGAGCAAATATAAATTCCCTGGGATAAACCCAATTTGACCTTGGTATATTATTCTTTTTATGCATTTCTGGATTCAATTTGCTAATTCTTTGTTAAAGAATTTTTGCCTCTATGTTCATGAAGAATATTAATTTATAGTTTTCTTTTTTTGGGGGGTTGGGGGAGGGGGTTCTTTCTTTAGTTTTGGTATCATGGTAATGCCAACATCATAAAATACGTTGGAAAGTGTTTCTGCCTCTTCTACTTTCTGGAATTGATTGCTTAAAATTAGTGTTATTTCTTCTTTAAACATTTAGTAGAATTCACTAGCTAAATTATTTGGGCCTAGGGATTTCTTTTCTAGAATGTCCTAGACTAAAACTCAATTCATGTAATAGTTACAGAAATTTTCATATTACCTATTTAATCTTGGTTGAGTTTTGATAGCTTTTGATTTTCAAAGACTTTGTTTATTTCATTAAAGTTATTAAATGCATGTGTTTAGAGTTATTTCCTTATTTTCCTTTTGATGACTGTAAGGTCTATAGTTGTACCCTTTTCATCACTGATATCAGTAACTTGTCTTCTATCTTTTTTCTTTGTCAATCTTGTTGATATTCTTATTAACTTTATCAATTTTATTGATTTTTTTTAAAGAACCAGATTTTGGTTCAACTGATTTTTGTTGTTTTTGTAAATTTCATTGATATCTGCTCTTATCTTTATCATGTCTTTATTTCTGCTTACATTAGGCTTATTTTCCCTTAATTTGTTTTTGTTCTTAAATTCATAAGACTAGATTATTGATATGAGAACTTTCTTCTTTTGTAATATCAATATAAGCATATAATATAATGAATTTCCCTCTCAACACTGCTTTAGCTGCATTCTACAAATTGCTAGGTTACATTTTCATTTTTGTTCATTTCAAAATATTTTCTGATATCTCTGAGACTTTTTATTTGACCCAAGTATTATTTAGAAGTATAAGCATTAAAGCTCATGAATTCAGATATTTTCCTATTATCCTTCTATTATTGATTTCTAGTACATTCCATCATTGTCAGACAACATACTTTGTATGATCTCTATTCTTTTACATTTGTTAAGACATTATATCACCCAGAATAGGTATATCTTGGTGCACATTACATGAACACTTGAAAAGGATGTGAACTCAGAGGGTAGGATCAAGATGGTGGAGTAGAAAGTCCCTGTACTCACCTCCTCTCATGGACACACCAAAATTACAACTGTGTGCAGAGCAGCTATCTATGAGAACAATCTGAAGACTAGCAGAAAAGATTTTCCACAAAAAAAAGATATAAAAAAGGAGCAACAGCAAGATGGATAGGAGGGGTGGAGATTCAGTCTAGTCAGGACCCATACCTCTGGGTTGGCTACCCACAAATTGGAAGCATATCACAACCACAGAATTCCTTCCCAAGGAGCAAGGGGTTCAAGCCCCACATTAGGCTTGCCAGCCCAGGGTTCCAGGAAAACAACATCTGGCTTTGAAAAACAGCAGGGTTTATCTTTGGAAGAGTCAGAAGGCTATAGGAAACTAAGACTCTGCTCTTAAAAGGAATGCACAAAATCTCACATGCTCTGAGTCCCATTGCAGAGGCAGGAGTTTGAAAGGTGTCTGGGTCAGACCCACTTGCTGATCTTGGAGAGCCTCCAAGAGAGGCTGCAGGCAGTGGGAACTTCCCCTGGGGACAGAGATGCTGGCAGCAGCCATTTTTTGAATCCCATTCTATTGTGCTGAGACCAGCACTGGCAAATACCATTTTGGAATACTCCATCTAGCCTATTAGCACTAGGGTATGCCCTACCCACCAGCAGGCTTACAGCAACCACATGACACAGAGCTTCACAGCCAGCTGGGCTAGAGGCCGGCCCTATCTACCAGTACACCTACAGCTGTCAGCCCCACCATAACAGAAGGGCACATGCAACTCACATAAAGCATAGTCCCGGAGCATCTAACTCTGGTGGCCAGAGAGGAGCATACTCCTGGACTATTTATGTATGTCTCCTACATAAGGTCACTTCTCCAAGATCGGGAGACATAATGTACCTACCCAATACATAGAAATAAATATAGAGAATTAACTAAAATGAGGAAATGGAGAAATATCTTTCCAATGAAAGAACAAGACAAAACCCCAGAAAGTAACTAAATGAAATGAAATGGAGATAAACAATGTACCTGATAAAGAGTTCAATGTAATGATTGTAAAGGGCTCACTGAACTTGAGGGAAGAATGGATGAACACAGTGAGAATTTCAACAAAAAACTGGAAAATATAGAAAAGAACCAATCAAAGATGAAGAATAAAATAATTGAAATGAAAAATACACTAGGTATCAACAGTATATTAGATGATAAAGAAGAATGGAGGCAGCAATCTGGAAGACAGAGTGGTGGAAATTATCCTGTCTGAACAGAAAAAGGAAAAAAGAACTTTTAAAAATGAGTATAGCTTAAAAGAGCTGTGTGACAACATCAACCATACTAAATATACTTTGTACTATAGGGGTCCCAGAAGGAGAAGAGAGACAGGGAAATGTGTAGAGAAATAATTGCTGAAAACTTCCCTAAACGGGGGAAGGAAACAGACATCCAGGTCCAGGAAGCAAGTCCTAAACAAGATGAACCAAAAGAGGTCCTCACCAAGGCACATTATAATTAAAATGGCAAAAAGTTAAAGATAGAGAATCTTTTTTTAAAATTTTATTTATTTATATATTTATTTTTGGCTGTATTGGGTGTTCGTTTCTGTGCGAGGGCTTTCTCTGGTTGTGGCAAGAGGGGGCCACTCTTCATTGTGGTGCGCGGGCCTCTCACTGTCACGGCCTCTCTTGTTGCAGAGCACAGGCTCCAGACGCACAGGCTCAGTAGTTGTGGCTCATGGGCCCAGTTGCTCCGTGGCACGTGGGATCTTCCCAGGCCAGGGCTCGAACCTGTATCCCCCGCATTGGCAGGCAGATTCTCAACCATTTTGCCACTAGGGAAGCCCTAAAGATAGAGAATCTTAAAATCAGCAAGAGAAATAGAACTAGTTACATACAAGCGAACTTTCATAAGAACATCAGATGACTTTTCAACAGAAACTTTGCAGGCCAGAAAGAAGTGGCATGATATATTCAAAGTGCTGAAAAGGAAGAAATCCTGCTCCCATGAATCTTCTACCTGGCAATGTTATTATTTAGAATTGAAGAAAAGATTTTTAAAAAGAGTTATATAGAGAAGCAAAAGCTAGAAAAGATTGCTACCACCAAACTGGCCTTACAAGAAACTAAAAAGGGACTTCTTCAAGCAGAAAAGAAAAAGCCATAACTAGAAATAAAATTATGAAAGAAGAAACCTTACCAGTAAAGGTAAACATAAAGTAAAGGTTGTGGATCAACAACTTATAAAGCTAGTAGGAAGGTTAAAAGAGAAAAGTAGTAAAATCATCTATAACTACTCTAAGCAGTTAAGGGATATATAAAATAAAAAGATTCAAACTATGACATCAAAAACAAAAAAACGTGGGGAGGGCAGAGTAAAATTGTAGAGTTGTTAGAATGCATTTAAACTTGAGAGATCATCAACTTTAAATAGACACACACACACACACACACACACACACACACATATGTTGTTATCTATTAACCACATGGTAACCAAAAACCTATTAAGAGACACACAAAAAATAAAGAGAAATGAATCCAAACATAACACTAAAACTAGTCATCAAATCTCAAGGAAAGAGAGCAAGAGAAAAAGAAAGGAACAGAGACCTACAAAAATAACCAGAAAACAACAAACAAAATAAGTACAATAATTACATACATGTCAATAATTACTTTAAATGTAAATGAACCAAATGCTTCAGTCAAAGGCTTAGAGTGGCCAAATAGAAAAAACAAGACCCAAATATAGTGCTACCTACAAGACTCTCACTTTAGGTTTAAAGACACACACAGACTGAAATTGAGGGAATGAAAATAGATATTCCACGCAAATGGAAATGAAAAGAAAGCTGTAGTAGCAATACTTATATCAGACAAAATAAACTTTCAAACAAAGACTGTAACAAGAGACAAAGAAGGATATTACATAGTGATAAAAGAGTCACTGCAACAAGAAGATATAGCACTTGCAAATATATATGCACCCAACATAGGAGCACCTAAATACAAAAAGCAAATATTAACAAACATAAAGGTAGAAACTGACAGTAATACAGTAATAGTAAAGGACTATAACATCCCATTGGTAAATCAATGGACACATCATCCAGACAGAAAATCAATAAGGAAACACTTGCCTTAATGACACATTAAACCAGATGGGCTTAACAGCTGAATATAAAACATTCCATCCAAAGCTAGTAGAATACATATATTATTTTTAAAGCATAGTCATATGTTATCTTTATCTTTTTAAAAACATCTTTATTGGAGTATAATTGTTTTACAATGGTGTGTTAGCTTCTGCTGTATAACAAAGTGAATCAGCTATACATATACATATGTCCCCATATCTCCGCCCTCTTGCGTCTCCCTCCCACCCTCCCTATCCCACCTGTCTAGGCGGACACAAAGCACCGAGCTAACCTCGCTGTGCTATGCAGCTGTTTCCCACTAGATATCTATTTTACATTTGGTAGTGTATATATGTCCATGCCAATCTCTCACTTTTTGCCAGCTTACCCTTCCCCCTCCCCATGTCCTCAAGTCCATTCTCTATGTCTGTATCTTTATTCAGTCCTGCCCTTAGGTTCTTCAGAACCATTTTTTTTTATTCCATGTATATGTGTTAGCATACAGTATTTGTTTTTCTCCTCCTGACTTACTTCACTCTGTATGACAGTCTCTAGGTCCATCTACCTCACTGCAAATAACTCAATTTCGTTTCTTTTTATGGCTGAGTAATATTCCACTGTATATATGTGCAACATCTTCTTTATCCATTCATCTGTCGATGGACACTTGATTGCTTCCATGTCCTGGCTATTGTAAACAGAGCTGCACTGAACATTGTGGTACATGACTCTTTTTGAATTATGGTTTTCTCAGGATACATGCCCAGTAGGGGGATTGCAGAGTCGTATGGTAGTTCTATTTTTAGTTTTTAAGGAACATCCATACTGTTCTCCATAGTGTCTGTATCAATTCACATTCCCACTAACAGTGCAAGAGGGTTCCCTTTTCTCCACACCCTCTCCAGCATTTATTGTTTGTAGATTTTCTGTTGAAGCTCATTGTAGTTTTGATTAGCATTTCTCTAATAATTAGTAATGTTGAGCAGATTTTCACATATTTATTGGCAATCTGTATGTCTTCTTTGGAGATATGTCTATTTAGGTCTTCTGCCCATTTTTGGATTGGGTTGTTTGTTTTTCTGATATTGAGCTGCATGAGCTGCTTATATATTCTGGAGATTAATCCTTTGTATGTTGCTTCATTTGCAAATATTTTCTCCCATTCTGAGGGTTGTCTTTTCATATTCTTTATGGTTTCTGCTGCTGTGCAAAAGTTTTAAGTCTCATTAGGTCCCATTTGTTTATTTTTGTTTTTATTTCCATTTATCTAGGAAGTGGGTCAAAAAGGATCTTTCTGTGATTTATGTCATAGAGTGTTCTGCCTATGTTTTCCTCTAAGAGTTTGATGGTGTCTGGCCTTACATTTAGGTCTGTAATCCATTTTGAGTTTATTTTTGTGTATGGTATTAAGGAGTGTTTTAGCTTCATTCTTTTACATGTAGCTGTCCAGTTTTCCCAGCACCACTTATTGAAGTCTGTCTTTTCTCCATTGTATATTCTTGCCTCCTTTACCAAAGATAAAGGTGACCATATGTGGGTAAGTTTATATCTCTGGGCTTTCTATCCTGTTCCATTGATCTATATTTCTGTTTTTGTGCCAGTACCATACTGTCTTGATTACTGTAGCTTTGTAGTATAGACTGAAGTCATGGAGCCTGATTCCTCCAGCTCTGTTTTTCTTTCTCAAGATTGCTTTGGCTATTTGAGGTATTTTGTGTTTCCATACAAATTATGAAATTTTTTGTTCTAGTTCTGTGAAAAGTGCCATTGGTAGTTTGATAGGGATCGCATTGAATCTAGAGATTGCTTTGGGTAGTATAGTCATTTTCACAGTGTTGATTCTTCCAATCCAAGAACATGGTATATCTCTCCATCTGTTTGTGTCATTTTTAATTTCTTTCATCAGTGTCTTATAGCTTTCTGCATACAGGTCTTTTGTTTCCTTAGATAGGTTTATTCCTAGGTATTTTATTCTTTTTGTTGCAATGTTAAATGGGAGTGTTTCCCTAATTTCTCTTACTGATATTTCATTGTTGGTGTATAGGAATGCCAGAGATTTCTGTGCATTAATTGTGTATCCTGCTACTCTACCAAATTCATTGATTAGCTCTAGTAGTTTTCTGGTAGCATCTTTAGGATTCTATATATATAGTATCATGTCAACTGCAAACAGTGACAGTTTTCATTTTTCTTTTCCAATTTGGATTCCTTTTGTTTCTTTTTCTTCTCTGATTGCCATGGCTAAAACTTCCAAAACTATGTTGAATAATAGTGGTGAGAGTGGACATCCTTGTCTTGTTCCTGATCGTAGTGGAAATGGTTTCAGTTTTTCACCATTGAGTATGCTGCTGGCTGTGGGTATGTCATATATGGCCTTTATTATGTTGAGGTAAGTTCCCTCTATGTCTACTTTCTGGAGCATTTTTATAACAAATGAGTAATGAATTTTGTTGAAAGCTTTTTCTGCATCTATTGAGATGATCATATGGTTTTTATCCTTCAATTTGTTAATATGGTGTATCACATTGATTGATTTGCGTATATTGAAGAATCCTTGCATTCCTGGGATAAACCACAGCTTGATCATGGTGTATGATCCTTTTAATGTGCTGCTGGATTCTGTTTGCTAGTATTTTGTTGAGAATTTTTGCATCTGCGCCATCAGTGATATTGACCTGTAGTTTTCTTTTGTTGTGACATCTTTGTCTGGTTTTGGTATCAGGGTGATGGTGGCCTCGTAGAATGAGTTTGAGAATGTTCCTCTCTCTGCTATATTTTGGAATAATTTGAGCATGAAAGGTGTTAGCTGTATTCTAAATGTTTGATAGAATTTACCTGTGAATCCATCTGGTTCTGGGTTTTTGTTTGTTGGAAGATTTCTACTCACAGTTTCAATTTCAGTGCTTGTGTTTGGTCTGTTTATATTTTCTATTTCTTCCTGATTCAGTCTTGGAAGGTTGTGCCTTTCTAAGAATTTGTCCATTTCTTCCAGGTTGTCCATTTTTTTGGCATATAGTTTCTTGTAGGCATCTCTCATGATCCTTTGTATTTCTGCAGTGTCAGTTATTTCTCCTTTTTCATTTCTAATTCTATTGATTTGAGTCTTCTCCCTTTTTTTCTTGATGAGTCTTACTAATGGTTTATCAATTTTCTTTATCTTCTCAAAGAACCAGCTTTTAGTTTTATTGACCTGTGCTATCATTTCCTTCATTTCTTTTTCATTTATTTCTAATCTGATCTTCATGATTTCTTTCCTTCAGCTAACTTTGGAATATTTTTGTTCTTCTTTCTCTAATTGCTGTAGGTGTAATGTTAGGTTGTTTATTTGAGATGTTTCTTGTTTCTTTAGGTAGGATTTATTGCTATAAACTTCCCTCTTAGAACTGCTTTTGCTGCATCCCATAGGATTTTGGTCATCATGTTTTCACTGTTATTTCTTTCTAGGTATTTTTTGATTTCCTCTTTGATTTCTTCAGTTATCTCTTGGTTGTTTAGTACTGTATTGTTTAGCCTCCATGTGTTTGTATTTTTTAGAGATTTTTTTTCCTGTAACTGATATCTAGTCTCATAGTGTTGTGCTAGGAAAAGATACTTGATATGATTTCAATTTTCTTAAATTTACCAAGGCTTGATTTGTGACCCAAGATATGATCTATCCTGGAGAATGTTCCATGAACACTTGAGAAAAAAGTGTATTCTATTGTTTTGGGATGGAATGTCCAATAAATATCAATTAAGTCCATCTTGTTCAATGTGTCATTTAAAACTTGTGTTTCCTTATTTATTTTCATTTTGGATGATCTGTCCATTGGTGTAAGTGTTAAAGTCCCCTACTATTACTGTGTTAGTGTCGATTTACCTTTTATGGCTGCTAGCATTTGCCTTATATGTTGAGGTGTTCCTATGTTGGGTACATAAATATTTACAATTGTTATATCTTCTTCTTCATTGATCCCTTGATCATTATAGTGTCCTTCTTTGTCTCTTGTTTTAGTCTTTATTTTAAAGTCTACTTTGTCTGATTTGAAAATTGTTACTCCAGCTTTCTTTTGATTTCCATTTGCATGAAATATCTTTTTCCATCCCCTCACTTTCAGTCTGTATGTGTCACTAGGTCTGAAGTGGGTCTCTTGTAGACAGCATATATATAGGTCTTGTTTTTGTATTCATTCAGCTAGTCTATGTCTTTTGGTTGGAGCTTTTAATCCATTTACATTTAAGGTAGTTATCAATATATATGTTCCTATTACCATTTTCTTAATTGTTTTTGATATGTTATTATAGGTCTTATCCTTCTCTTGTGTTTCCTGCCTAGAGGAGTTCCTTTAGCATTTGTTGTAAAGCTGGTTTTGTGGTGCTGAATTCTCTTAGCTCTTGCTTATCTGTAAAGGTTTTAATTTCTCCATTGAATTTGAATGAGATTCTTGCTGGATAGAGTAATCTTAGTTCTGGGATTTTCCCTTTCATCACTTTAAATATGTTCTGCCACTCCCTTCTGGTTTGCAAAGTTTCTGCTGAAAGATCAGCTGTTAACCTCATGAGGATTACCTTGTATGTTATTTGTTGTTTTTCCCTTGCTGCTTTTCTTTTTTTTTTTTTTTTTTTTTTTTTTTTTTTGTGGTACACGGGCCTCTCACTGTTGTGGTCTCTCCCATTGCAGAGCACAGGTTCTGGACATGCAGGCTCAGCGGCCATGGCTCATGGGCCCAGCCACTCTGCGGCATGTGGGATCTTCCCGTACCGGGGCACAAACCCGTGTCCCCTGCATCGGCAGGCAGACTCTCAACCACTGCACAACCAGGGAAGCCCACCCTTGCTGCTTTTAGTATATTTTCTTTGTATATAATTTTTGATAGTTTGATTAATATGTGTCTTGGCATGTTTCTCCATAGGTTTATCCTGTATGGGACTCTCTGCACTTCCTGGACTTGATTGACTATTTCCTTTCCTATATTAGGGAAGTTTTCAACTATAATCTCTTCAAGTATTTTCTCAGTCCTTTTTTTTTTCTCTTCTTCTTCTGGGACCCCTATAATTAGAATGTTGGTGCATTTAATATTGCCCCAGAAGTCTCTGAGACTGTCCTCAATTCTTTTCATTCTTTTTTCTTTATTCTGCTCTGCAGTAGTTATTTCCACTATTTTATCTTCCAGGTCACTTATCCATTCTTTGCCTCAGTTATTCTGCTATTGATTCCTTCTAGAGGATTTTTAATTTCATTTATTGTATTGTTCATCATTGTTTGTTTGCTCTTTAGTTCTTCTAGGTCCTTGTTAAATATTTCTCGTATTTTATCCATCCTATTTACAAGATTTTGGATCATCTTTACTATGATTACTCTGAATTCTTTTTCAGGTAGACTGCTTATTTTCTCTTCTTTTGTTTGGTCTGGCGGGTTTCTACCTTGCTCCTTCATCTGCTGTGTGTTTCTCTGCCATCTCATTTTGATTAACGTACTGTGTTTGGGGTCTCCTTTTTGCAGGCTGCAGGTTTGTAGTTCCTGTTGTTTTTGGTGTCTGTCCCTAGTGGGTAATATTTGTTCAGTGGGGTGTGTAGGTTTCTTGGTGGAGGGGACTGGTGCCTGTGTTCTGGTGGATGAGACTGGATCTTGTCTTTGTGGTAGGCAGGACTGCATCCGGTGGTGTGTTTTGGGGTGTCTGTGAACTTATTATGATTTTAGGCAGCCTCTCTGCTAATGGGTGAGGTTGTGTTCCTGTCTTGCTAGTTGTTTGGCATAGGGTGTCCAGCACTATAGCTTGCTGGTTGTTGAGAGGAGCTGGGTCTTAGTCTTGAGATGGAGATCTCTGGGAGAGCTTTCACTGTTTGATATTAAGTGGGGCTGGGAGGTCTCTTGTGGAGAGCTGAACTTGCCTTTCCCACCTCAGAGGCTCAGGCCTGACCCCCCATGGAGCACCAAGACCCTGTCAGCCACATGGCTCAGAAGAAAAGGGAGAAAAAAGAAAGAAAAACAGAAAAAAAATACAGTACAATAAAATAAAGTTATTAAAATAAAAATTATTAAAAATAATAAAATAAAAAAGTAATTAAGAAAAAAGAAAGAAAGAAAGAAGAGAGCAACCAAACCAAAAAACAAATCCACCAATGATGACAAGCACTAAAAACTATAGAAAAAAAACCAAAAAATGGACAGAGAGAACCCTGGGACAAATGGTAAAAGCAAAGCTATACAGGCAAAATCACACAGAGAAGCATACACAGCCACACCCACAAAAAGTGAAATAGAATATATATATATGTATAATGAAAGGAAGAGAGCAACCAAATTAATAAACATATCTACTAATGATAATAAGCTCTAAATACTAAACTAAGATAAACATAAAACCAGAAACAAATTAGATGCAGAAAGTGAACCCCAAGTCTACAATTGCTCTGAAAGTCTGCTGCCTCAATTTTGGGATGATTCGTTGTCTGTTCAGGTATTCCACAGATGCAGGGTACATCACGTTGATTGTGGACATTTAATCCGCTGCTCTTGAGGCTACATGGCAAAATTTCCCTTTCTCGTCCTTGTTCACACAGCTCCTGGGACTCAGCTTTGGATTTGGCCCCATCTCTGTGTGTAGGTCGCCTGAGGGCATCTCTTCCTTGCCCAGATAGGATGAGGTTAAAGGAGCCACTGAATTGGGAGTTCTGGCTCACTGGGGGGCGGAGGTGAGGAAGGGATACAGAATGTGGGGCGAGCCTGAGGCCAATGTGATGTTACAACAGCCTGAGGTGCACCATGTGTTCTCCCAGGGAAGTTGTCCCTGGATCACGGGACCCTGGCAGTGGCGGGTTGCACAGGTTCCCAGGAGGGGACATGTGGATAGTGACCTGTGCTCGCACACAGGTTTCTTGGTGGCTCCAGAAGCAGCCTTAACATTTCATGCCATCCACACTGATAGCCACGGCTCGCGCCCATCTCTGAAGCTCTGAGTCCCCTCTCCTTACGCACCCTGAAACAATGGTCTCTGGCCTCTTAGGCAGTTCCAGATATTTTCCTGGACTCCCTCCCAGATATCTGTGGTGCACCAGCCCCCTGCTGGTGTGTTCACACAGTCAACCCCAGTCCTCTCCCTGGGATCTGACCTCCAAAGTCTGAGCCTCTGCTCCCAGACCCCACCCACCCCGTTGGATGAGCAGACAAGCCTCTCAGGCTGGTGAGTGGTGGTCGGCACCAATCCTCTGTGTGAGAATCTCTCCAATTTGCCCTCTGCACCCCTGTTGCTGTGCTCTCCTTCATGGCCCCGAAGCTTCCCCCAACCCCCGCCACCCCCCATCACCAGTGAAGGGGTTTCCTAGTGTGTGGAAACTTTTCCTCTTTCACAGCTCCCTCCCCAAAGTGTAGGTCCCGTCCCTATCCTTTTGTCTCTGTTTTTTTCTTTTTTCTTTTGCCCTACCCATGTATGTGGGGAGTTTCTTGCCTTTGGGGGATCTGAGGTCTTCTGCCAGCATTCAGTTGGTGTTCTGTAGGAGTTGTTCCACATGTAGATGTAGTTTTGATGTATTTGTGAGGAGGAAGGTGATCACATCTTACTCTTCTGCCATCTTGAAGGTCCCCCAAATTTTTTCAGGTGCAAAAAGAACATTTTCCAGTATAGATCGCATGCTAGGCCACAAAACAAGTCTTAATAAATTTGAAGATTGAAATCAAATCAAGTATCTTTTCTGATGGGAGAGGTATGAGACTAGAAATCAACTACAAGAAAAAAAGTAGGTAAAAACACAAACATGGGGATTCTAAACAATATGATACTAAACAACCAGTGGGTCACTGAAGAAATGAAAGAAGAATAAAAAATACCTTAAGACGAAAGAAAATGGAAACATGACATTTTAAAATCTATAAGATGCAGTGAAAACAATTATAAGCAGGAAGTTTATAATGATACAGGCTTACCTCAGGAAATAAGTTAAATCTAAAATAAACAATGTAATTTTACACCTAAAGGAACTAGAAAAAGAAGAGTAAACAAATCCCAAAGTTAGTAAGAAGGAAGGAAATAATAAAGATCAGAGTGAAAATAAATGGAATAGAGATTTTAAGAAATAGAAAAGATCAATTAAATTAAGAGCTGCTTCTTTGAAAAGATAAATAAAATTGATAAACCTTTAGTCAGACTAATGAAAAGACAGAGAGGGGGCTCAAATAAATAAGTCAAAAAATGAAAGAGAAGTTACAACTGGCACCATAAAAATACAGGGTATCCTAAGAGATTACTACAAATGATTATATGCCAATGAGTTGTACAACCTAGAAGAAATAAATAAATTCCTAGAAACATACAGTCTTCCAAGACTAAACAAGAATAAATAGAAAATTTGAACAGACCAATTGGTAGTAATAAAATTGAATAAGTAATTTTAAAAGCCCCAACAAACCAAAGTCCAGGACCAGATATCTTCACAGGTTAATTCTACCAAACATTTAAATAGAAGAGTTAACACCTATTCTTCTCCAACTCTTCCCAAAAAAATTGAAGAGGAAAGAATTCTTCCAAACTCATTCTATGAGACTAGTGTCACCTTCATACAGAAACCAAAGACATCAAAAAAGTAAAAAGAAAGAAAATTACAGGCCAATATCTCTGATGAACATAGATCCAAAAATCCTTAACAAAATATTGGCAAACCAATTCCAACAATACATTAAAAGAATAACATATCATAATCAAATGGGATTAATCCCAAGGATGGTTCAATATTCGGAAATCAATCAACGTGATACACCACATTAACAAAATGAAGAATAAAACCTTGTGATCATCTCAACAGATGCACAAAAAGCATTTGACAAAATTCAACATCCATTTATGATAAAAACTCTCAACAATGTGGCTATAGAGTGAACATACATAAACATAATAAAGACCATATATGACAAGCTTACAGTTAACATCATATTCAATGGTGAAAAGCTAAAAGCATTTCCTCTAATATCAGGAACAAGACAAGGATGTCCATTCTCACCACTTTTATTCAACATAATAATGGAAGCCTTAGTTTCAGCAATCAGACAAGAAAAAGAAATAAAAGGAATCCAAATTGGAAAAGAAGAAGTAAACCTGTCACTGTTTGCAGATGACATTATACTATATGTAGAAAATCCTAAAAACTCCACCAATAAACTATTAGAACTAATAAATGAATTCAATAAAGTTGTAGGACACAAAATTACTATACAGAAATCTGTTGAGTTTCTAAACACTAACAATGAACTCTCAGAAGAGAAATTAAGGAAATCTCACTTACAATTGCATCAAAAAGAATAAAATACATAGGAATAAATTTATCCAAGGAAGGAAAAGAGCTGTTCTCTGAAAATAATGACAGTGATGAAAGAAATTGAAGATGATACAAACAAATGGTGAGGTATACCATGCCCATGGATTGGAAGAATTAATACTGTTAAAATGTCTATACCGCTCAAGGTAATTTACAGACTAAGTGCAATCCCAAGCAAAATACCAATGGCATATTTCACAGAACTAGAACAAATAATACTAAAGGTATGGAATGACAAAAGACCCCAAGTAGCCAAAGCAATCTTAAAAAAGAAGAACATTGCTGGAGAATCATGCTCCCTGATTTCAAACTATACTACAAAACTACCATCATCAAAACAGTAGGGTTACTGGCACAAAAAGAGACACTTAGCTCAATAGAATAGAATGGAACAAAATAGAGATCTCAGAAGTAAACCCATGATTATATGGTCAATTAGTCTATGACAAAGGAGGCAAGAATATACAACAGGGGAAAGAGAGCCTCTTCAATAAATTGTGTTGTGAAAACTGGACAGCTACATGTAAAAGAATGAAACTGCACCACTTTCTCACACCATATGCAAAAATAAACACAAAAGTAATTAAAGAGACTTAAATGTAAGACCTAAAACCATAAAACATCTAGAAGAAAATATAGGTATTACACTCTTTGACATAAGCCCTAGCAATATGTTTTTGGCTCTGTCTCCTCAGGCAAGGGAAACAAAAGCTAAAATAAACAAATAAGAGTACATCAAACTACAAAGCTTAGCACAGTGAAAGAAATCATTGACAAATGAAAAGGCAGCCTACTGAATCAGAAAAGATTGAGGTGTGTAAACAATATATTAATATTAGATAAGAGGTTAATATAGAAAATATATAAAACTCATATAAATCAATAGCAAAAAAATCCATTAAAAATGAGCAGAGGAGCCACATTGCACAGGAAGATCAGCTTGGTGTTTTGTGTCCACCTAGAGGGGTGGGATAAGTAGGGTGAGAGGGAGAAACAAGAGGGAGGAGATATGGGGATATATGTACACATATAGCTGATTCACTTTGTTATACAGCAGAAACTAACACACCATTATAAAGCAACTATACTCCAATAAAGATGTTAAAAAAAATGAGCAGAGGACCTGAAAAGACATTTTTCCAAAGAAGACATACAGATGGCCAGCAGACACATAAAGAGATGCTCAATATCTCTAATCATCAAGGAAATGCAAATCAAAACCATAATGAAATATCACCTCACATCTGTTAGAATGGCCAGCATAAAAGGACAACAAATTAAAAGTGTTGCCAAGGATGTAGAGAAAAGGGAACCCTTATACATTGTTGGTAGGATTGTAATTCCAAATTGCAAATGCAGCAACAATGGAGAAAAGTATGGAGTGTCCTCAAAATATTAAACATGAAAGCAACATAAATGTCTATCAACAGCTGCAACAACATGGATGGATTTGGAGGGTATCATGCTAAGTGAAATAAGTCAGACAGAGAAAGACAAATACTGTATTATCTCACTTATATGTGGAATCTAGAAAACAAAACAAATGAACAAACAAAGCAAAGTGAAAACAGGCTCATGGATACAGAGAATAAGATAAGTGGTTGGCAGAGGGGAGGAGAATTGGGGGGTTGGGCTAAATAGGTGAAGGAGATTAAGAGGTACAAACTTTTGGTTATAAAATAAATGTCATTGGGATATAATAAACAGCATTAGAATTATGGTCAATCAGACTGTAATAAGTTTGTATGGGGACAGATGAATACTTGACTTATTATGACCATTTCATAATGTATTTAAACGTTGAATCACTATGTTGTACATCTGAAACTAACATAGTATTTTACATCAACTATATTTCAATTTTTAAAAAAAGAGAGAATGTGAATTCTGATATTGTTGGGTGAA